>NC_143137.1:19590000-22090000 GCF_059928025.1 Delphinapterus leucas | reverse complement strand
ATCCTTAATCATGAAAAACTGAATGCTTTCCCACTAAGTTTGGGGTAAAGACAAGGATGTTCGCTCTAAGCACTCTTACTGCACAGAGTTCTGGAGGTTCTAGTCAGTACAGTAAGGCAATAAAAGGAAATAAACAGATACAGTCTGGAAAGGAAGAAATAAAACTGCCTTTTTTAATATGACATGATTGTCTACATAGAAAAGCCCAAGGAATCTACCAAAAAATTTCTCCTTTACCTAATAAGTGAGTTAGCAAGGTCTCAGGATACAAGATAAATATAAAAAATAAGCTATATTTCTATATGCTAGCAATGAACACATGGACACCAAAATTAAAAATACAATACCATTCACAATTGCTCAAAAAAAGTAAATACTTATGTGTAAATCTAACAAAACATGTATAGGATTTATACGCTGAAAACTATACAATGCTGATGAAAGAAACAACTAGAGAAAGCCCGTGCTCAGCAACAAAGACCCAATGCAGCCAAAAATAAATGATAAATAAAATAAATACAAAAAAAAAAGTACAGCAATATTTCTTTGTAAATGTAAACAAGTTTATTCTAAAATTTACATGGAAAGGCAAAGGAATTAGAGTAGCTAAAATAATTTTGTAAAGAAAAATAAAGTGGGACTAATCAGTCTAACCAATTTTAAGTATCCAATTTATTATATAGCTACAGTAATCAAGACTGTGGTATTGGCAGAGGGATAGACACATAAATCAATGGAACAGAATACAGAACCCAGAAATAGATGCACGTAAGTATGCCACTTGTTTCTGACAAAGGTGAACACACCAATTCAATGGAGGAAAGATAATCTTTTTAACAAATGGTGCTAGAGCAATTGGACATCCACAATCAAAAAATTAATCTCAATCTAAGTTGCACATCTTATACAGAAATGTATCATGGACTTAAATGTAAAACCTAAACCAAAATGTATCATGGACTTAAATGTAAAACCTAAACCAAAATGTATCATGGACTTAAATGTAAAACCTAAAATATAAAACTTTTAGAAAAAAGCATATAGAAAATCTTTGATACCTAGGCTAGGCAAAGAGTTCTTAGACTTGACAACAAAAGCATGATACATAAAAGGAAACACTGATATACTGGACTTCACCCAAATTGAAAACTTTTGCTCTTTGAAAGACCCTGTTAGGAGGATGAAAAGACAGGCTACAGACTGGCAGAAACTATTTGCAAACCATGTATCCAACAAAGGACTAGTAGGTAGGATATATAAAGAACACTCAAAATTCAACAATTAAAAAGCAAACAATCCAATTGGAACACAGGCAAAAAACACGAACAGACATTTCACTGAAGAAGGTATACAGATACACAAATGGCAAGTAAGCACAGGAAGAGATATTCAACGTCATAAGTCATTAGGGAAATGCAAATCACAAGGGCAATAATATGCTACTACACACCTATCAGAATGGCTAAAATTAAAAATGGCAACACCACCAAATGCTGGTGAGGATGTGGAGAAACTGGATCACTCATACACTGCTGGTGGGAATGTAAAATGGTCCAGCCATTCTGGAGAACAGTTTGGCAGCTTCTTAAAAAACTACAAATGCAACTGCCATACAATCTAGAAATTGCACTTCTGGGCACTAATCCCAGAGAAATGAAGGCTTATTTTCACACAAAAATCTGTACACAAATGTTTATAGCACCTTTACTTGTGATAATCAAAAAGGGGAAACAATTCAAATGTCCTTCAATAGGAAAATGGTTAAACTGTGGTGCATGTATGGAATGCATCACGGAATACTACTCAGGAATAAAAAGGAATGAACTACTAATACGTGCAACAACCTGGAAGAATCTCCAGAGAATTTGCTGACGGAAAAATCCAATCCAAAAACTTATATATTGTATGATTCCATTTATATAGCATTTGTGAAAGACAAAACTATAGAAATGGAGAACAGATTAGTGGTAGCCACGGGTTAAGGCACAGGTGAGGGTGGAAAGTGGATATGAGGGATCCTTGTGGTCATGGAAATGTTCTGTAGCCAGACTGTATTTATCAATGTCAATATCATGGTTGGGATAGCGCAGCTCAGTTTTGCAAGATGTTACTATTGGAAACTGAGTAAAGGGTACAAGGAATCTGTTTTATTTCTTACAATTCCATGTGAATCTATAATTACCTCAAAATAAAAAGTTTAATTAGAAAAAATACTAGATTAAAAACCTCAAAATATAAAAGGAGATAGGCAATTACTTTGTATTACAAAAAGCAGATAGAAATATCTCAATTTCCAAAAAATTGAAATTAATTTCAGGTACCATTATTGAGTCAAACTTTGGTTATGAACTGAGGAATTGAAGGGAAAGAAATCAGTTTTCATTCACAAAACTCAATTCAACTTCCAGGAGAAAAAAATAATGAAGCTATAGACAAATCTATTTATCTGAAAAAGACTTCAGCTCTTACAAATTTTAATTTTAAGAAGGTTCCAAAAGAAATGCATTAAGCAGTCTTTAAAACGTTGTCCGTACTGCTCAGAGAAAATATGGTATTTTTAATCAAAGTACTTCCCTCTCAGAATAACTTATTCCAGAAAGGTGGGTCACAGTTGCAAATAAAGGGAGATAGACAGAGAGGCAGGAGCTGAAGGCATTTGTGATAGAAGAAATGAGGCTGGAGGAAGCACTGGGACAGTGTGGCCGAAGTGACAGTACCCAGGACTTCACACCAGGTCTCCAACATCGACTTCCTCATCCTGCACACAAATCCTAGTTCTATCTCCTTTACTGAACTTCAGGTAAATCACATAATCTCTGGACTAAAATTTCCTCCTCCTCAAAGACAGAGATAACATTTTTTACCTCCCATCAAACAGGATATTTGCAAGGATAAATATCTGTACAGCACAAAAATGTTTGAAAGAAAGGTCCCAAGAAATAGTATCTGCAAATGTGGTTCATTTAAAACATTTAATTTAAGTCTATTTTATTTGGGGAAACACGCATAACAGAAGACAGTAATTTTGAAGGAGACTGGAGAAAGAGAAAGACAAAATGAATGAGATTTAAACAAAGTCAACACCCCAGTTTATTTTTCTCCGTTGTCTTGAGGTTACTGGTAGAAAATTCAGTATTGCTAAAGGCATGTGGTACCCCTATCCACTAGCAAAACCATCTTAATAGGATGGATTTTCCACAGCAGACTTTAAGATGTTGAAAAAAACTAAACAACCAACCAAAATCTCACAAGACTGAAAATCCACCAGGGATCTGGGGAGTGGTTTTCATCATCACACTGAAAAATGTCAACAGCATGGAAATAAGCAGTAATGCACTCTTAAATTTCATTTTACCTGAATTGCAGCACTAATTTAATTTTGCCTGGTATTTTAGTTACTCATTCAAGTTTGTCTGACTCCACTTGAATCTAAGCTCTTTGATTACAAAAATCACAATTCACACTCATCTTTACATGTCCTGTAGCCCATAAGTTTGCATGTAGTTGCACTGTGCAAATATGGAATTGAACAAACATGCACAAGTATAATCTATTGATCCCAGTTTTAAGGAAGATACTTAAGGTGTTCCAAGATAGAGGCTGACGTCCTGATATTTATTAGCCTCAGTCCTGGAACTTATTAAATACTGTTTTTATCAGTTTCTCAATTTATAGTAAGCTCAATTATGTGAATGGAGATTTTTAATGATAATCTGAAAAATAGCTTTCAAAGATAAGTCCTGAGCTCAGAAAAACATCAGCCCAGACAGTAAGAAACTTTTAGCTGTGATTCATACCAGGCATGACACGCTGTTTTTTGTCAATAATCGGCTATTAGATTTTTTTTAAGTTTTTATTTTCTAGTCTTTACTTACCAGTGTCTAGTCTTGACTTGACATGCTGATACCTTGGGTTTTGTGGTATCCTCTTGGTCAGATACTAAAAAGTAAGAAAATTCACAAATAATTGGGTTAATGTAAGGGTAAGGGTGGAAAAGTTGGGAAAGAGATAAGATACTTTAAAAATTAGAACAAATGCTAAAATTTCATTGAATTTAAAGATGGAAGGAGCTCTAGAGGGCCAACCGTTCCTTCAAATAGGACACTTCACACTACAGTATCTCCACAGGTGAAGATGGTTATCATGTTTCTGTCAAAACATTTCCATATTTTGTCAAAATAATCTCATAGCGCTATGTAATTAGGAAAAAAAGCTCTTAAAAATTATTTCCAACACTGAGTCAAAATTGATCTAATTTCCATCCAGTCCACTGGTACAACCCAGAATAAGCCATTCCATCCTGCCTCAAGCAATCCATTAAAATAACTAAAGGCAGCTCTCTTGTTCTTTTTAATTTTACTCTTTATATGATGGTTTGTAGGCCATCTTCTCAGATACCCTCTAGATTTTATCCACACATGCCCTAAAAAGTGGCACGCAGACCTGAGCACAGTGCCCAGATGTTGCCAGGCCAGGACCCACTGCTTGCCTTGAGTCTGACGCTCCACAGAAGTCACCACGAAGGCATCTGCTCTCGGGGCAGCTGGGGCGTATCATGGGCTCAAGGAAAGTTTATGGTCAGCAAAATGCTATGTCAGGTCTCCCCTGTCCTACGCTCTGGGAGTAAACTCCGAATCCAAGTACCAGGCATTTACCCATATTAAATTTCAGTGGCATTTTCAAAAGGCATTAAGTGAGGGAAGGCTAATGAATAAAAACATTACAAAATACAGTTTTATTGCTCAGGCTTTTTTCTGGACTACAAGTATGAAAAATATATGTTCAGTAACAGGTAGCTGTGGAAAAGGAAATTAAAACTGGGCAATACCCTTCCAGCTTCATCTTCTGCCACTCTCCCACATGTTCCCAAGTTGAAGCTGCCCAAATGTTCCCGAAATTTGCCACACTCACTCAGGTTCCAGTCATAGCAAATGTCTGCCTAGAATGCCTTTCCTCAACTTGTCCGTGGGTAACACTTCACTTCCTCTATAAAGCTGTCCAAGGTGGAATTAGGTACTTTCTGGTTCCTAGAGTACTAACACCTTGTACTATTGTTCACACCTCGACCTTCTTCCCTAGTCTAGAATTTCCTTGAAGGCAGGGACAATAACTTACTCAAATTTGTTTTCACCCAGTACCTAGCACATGGTGGGCACATTTATTGATATTCAACCAATAAATGAATATCTAGAATGAGGATTATATTACAGCAACTACATAGTTCCTTAGAACAGAACATCAAACTTTATAACCTGTGTCACTTGCCCTTGAAAACATAGTTAACTACAGCACGTCCTGTTGGAGGATTGAAAAATAAATTTACATATTAAAATACCTTTTCAAATGACCCACAAAGCATTAAAAAAAAAAAATAGGGTACACTTCAATGTCTTACAGAATATCTATTGGTCAGAGTTCTGGACTCCAGAGACCAGGAAGAATTTTTAAAAACTGGGGTACCTACAGAGAATTATCAACATTTAATTTTGACAAGGACATCAAAAACAAAGCAAAACCCCACAACTACCACCTGCTATTTTAATACTTAAAAAGTAAGAAAGAAAAAAGAAAACCCAGAATAAAAAGGTCAGTCCTTTAGTGCTACTAAAAAACTCATTGATATTGTCTGTGTTTTTCATTTCACCCCAGGCAAGTAAAACCTTTGTCATGGACGCTTAGCATTGGTCCTCAGAAGTAGAACCCCTGAGCTACTTTATCCTCAAAGGCTGGAAAGCTCCTTTCTCCTTCTGATCAGTAACCTGCCATCGGTAAGAGAAAGTGACCAATGCCAATTCCAACTCCCTCTTAGATGAAGAAAGAGAAGATTCTTAAGTGAGAAAAGGAAAATACTCAAAGACTGAAAAGGGGGACTGTAGGATGAGTTCTTCAGAGGGAGGCAATATTGTGGCAAAACAAAACAGAAACAAAAAACCCAGGGGAGAACATGTGCCTGGTAAATTTAGGAAAGCTAAAACTAGAACTTAGTTATCTTAAGCTAAGGGATTTTCTTTTTTCTCTGTCATTTTCCTTCCTTCCTTTGTATTTTTATAATTCCTCTCTGTATTTTTATAATTTCTATATGCTGTTTCCTGTTTTTACTTTTGTTTTGTTTTTCCCACTAGTTTCCTAGCAAAGCTCCTTTGAAAGATTCCAGGCTAGTCTCTGCTGAACCAAGGGGATTTGTCCATACCTCAGCCAACATAGCTAAGAAGTGAGGGTGTCTCTGGGGACCAGGTGTGGTGGCAGCAGAATGATGGGGGGAGAGAGTGTGGACAGCTGCAGTCGCTGAGCCCTTCCCACCCCCGGTTTTCCCTTACATAGACTAATGAGAAATCCATATGCTACAGTACAAAAATGTAGTGTTTCTTTCCCATTTTCCCATTTTGGTTCAAATTCTTGTTCCTGACTTTCTGGTACCAACCATAACGTAAAACTATTTGTGTTCCACTCTACGCAGTGCACCACAGAGTTTATGGAACTGCCAGACTTTTTTCCTTAAAATCCTTGCTTTGGGGGTGACTGTTTCTTGACCTACTGACCAACTAGCTTTTTTTCAATTACATAAACAGGATGGAATGGTGGAAAGTGAAAGAGCTGAGAAAAGCAGTTGTTTCAAGGAGGACTATTCATTCATTCAACAAAGCCTTATTGAGCACCAACAATTCATTCAGTCGACATTTACTGGATGCCTACTAGGAGTAAGCCACCGTGCTAAGGACACAGAGGTAACAAAACACAGTCCTTCCCATCCAGCTCTTGCTGATGCTGGGAAGAGAGACAAGTGAACAGACGTCACACTGCATGATGAACAAGCAGAGGGAAGCAGGGGGTGCAACAGGAGCATGTAAGATTGGCACCTAATCCAGACTAAAAGAGTCAGGAACTATTTCCTGAGGGGTGACTTCTGAGCTGAAATCCAAGGGCTGAGAAAGTTAGTCAAGTTAAAGGAGTGGTGGGTGGGAGCTACAGGGTTCCTGGTAACTGACAGACCTGGAGGATAGTGGGCAATATGGGGTCAAATGAGGCTGAAGAGGCAGGCAGGGGAAGAACACAAAGGGCCTTGTATCCATGCTAAGAAACCTAGATTTTATCCTGTAGATCAAACAGGGGCAATTTTGCTCCCCCAACTCATGGGGTCACCTGTCAATGTCTGGAGACATTTTAGGTTGTCAGAACTGGGTGGTGGGTATGCTACCATCAAGTAAGTAGAGGCCAGGGATGCTGCTAAACATTCTACAATGTCAGGAAGACACCCAACTCCCAAAAAAGAATTAGCTGGCCCCAAATGTCAATAGTGCTGAAGCTGAGGAACCCTGGTGTAGATGATGGGAGTCACTGAAGAAGGTTAGGGAGAAGGGATGGGATTCTATTTCCATTTTAGAAAGATCACTCTGGCAGCACTCTGGAGAACTAATAGGATCATAGTAAAGAATGGAGGCACAAAGATCAGGTAAGAGGTTGTGCTCAGAGGATCTGTGGTCCTAAGAAAGCAGCAGTAGAGATGAGGAGAGGGAGACAGTTTTAAGAAGTCTTTAAGATATAAAATCTTTAAAACTGACTAGTGTAACAGGGGAAGGACAGTGATACCACTCCCCAAAAAAGGGACTACGGAGGAAGCATATATTGAAAAACACGATGTGTTCTGTTTGGGGCATTTTGAATATAAGGTATCTGTGGGTTATCCAAAATGGAAGTGGTAAGCTGGCTATCTGGGGTGTCTGGAGATCAGAAGAGATTTCTGGACTAGAAAAAACAAGATTTGGGGGAAGCCATGGGAATGGACACAATCACCACTGGAGAGTGTATAGGCTGAGAAAAAAAAAAAAAAAACCCAACATTTACGGTCAGGTGGAGAAAAAAACTGTGGGTGAAACTTGCAAGAGGCCAGAAGAAAGTGGGTCATGAGAATTGAAGAAGAAGAGTTTCAGGAAGAAGAAAATGGTCAACAGTGATCAATGCTGTCAAGTCAGAGAACAAGAGGTCAAATATGAACAAGCGAACAAGAATGCAGGTCAGGGAAGAGAAAACAGAAAAGTGAATTTGGATTGAACACACCAGGACACTGCTGATGACCCTGCTGGATGCAGTTACAGTAAATTGACAGGAGCAGAAGCAAAAACAGCAGGTTGAGTGTTATGAAAAGGGAGGATAGTAGCCAGATGGTCTTTTTTTTCCCCTTCAGAGTTGCTAAGGAATAGTTTTTGTTGTTTGAAGAAAGGAGAGATTTGAGGATGTTTATAAGCTAATGGACTGGATAAGAGGTTGAAAATGAAGCAAGCAGGTATGAAAACAAGGGAGCGGGAAAGGATGAGGCCCAGAGCCCAGGTGGAAGGTGCAGCTTTGGACGTATATTTAAGATAATGAAATAAGATAGGTGGTCATGATGAAGTTCAACAGGAGAAGGGAGAAAGTTGAGAAAGTTGATGTTTGTGGTACTCGTACAGGCTCTTTGAAAGCAACCAAAAACGACAGAAGCCCTTTGGGGGCTTACATCTCTAGGGAGGGTCAAAAGATAATGCCCTCTCTGTTTACCCACCTCATCCCTGCTCCTTAACCTCTGGTTGGCTTTTAAGACCCAGCACAAACACATCTCCCAGGAAGATTCCTCCTCTGGGGGGCCCAGTCAGATAGAAATCTCTTCCCTGCCTGGATTGTCACAGCACTTTGTACCATTAACACTGCTCACTGCCTGCACTTGGGACAGAGGCTCTGCCTCTGTACCTGCTACAAGGCCTTGCACCAGTGTGAGAACAATAAGTACACCAAATGGATGGAAGTGGTTCTGAGAGCTGAGCAACACGCAGTGTGCATGCTAGTGCCCCGTGGGCAGCACAGACGTCGAGGGCTCGAGGAACCTGAAACAAAAAGATAGCTCTCACACTGCGGGTGATAAGGGAGACTGCATGGAAGAAATGGCACTGGAGCTGTGTTTTAAGGGTTGAGCTTCTGTGGATAAAAAGATGGGGAAGAGCGGGCTTCCCTGGTGGCACAGTGGTTGAGAGTCCACCTGCCGATGCAGGGGACACGGGTTCGTGCCCCAGTCCGGGAAGATCCCACATGCTGCGGAGTGGCTGGGCCCGTGAGCCATGGCCGCTGAGCCTGCGCGTCGGGAGCCTGTGCTCCACAACAGGAGAGGCCACAACAGTGAGAGGCCTGCGTACCGCACAAAAAAAAAAAAAAAAAAAAAAAAAAAGATGGGGAAAAGGGATGGAAAAAGTATTCTAAGTGGAGGAAATTATAATAGCAAGGCCACTTTAAAAGCATGTTTAAAGAATGGCAAATTGTTCTATTTGCTGGAGAAGATACAACAACAACAATAAAGGTAATTGCTGCTAACATTTATTGAGCACTTAACTATGTTGTCAGGCACTCAGCTAAGCATTTCTCTCCATTATCTCATTTAATCCTCACAACCATCAATAAGGTATATACTAGTATTATCCTCATTCTATATATTAGGAAGCAGGCATAGAGAGGTGGAGTGACTTCCTGAGGTTAGCTGGTAAGAGTGGTAGAACCTGGAATTAAACTGGGCGGTCTGGCTCTAGAGCTTGAACTCTTAAACACTTTACTGTGCAGCCTCATTCAGGCAGGGGTTCTGAATACGGGGTCCACTGATGGGCTTTAGGAGGTCCATGAGTCCCATGAAACTATATGTAAAACTTTGAGTATACGTACATTTTTCTAGGGAAAGGGTCCTTGACTTTCACCAAATTTTCAAAGGGGTCTATAACCCCCAGACGTTTAAGAACGGTGGGTATATGGAATCCTGTGCTGTAAGGTTGGACTTGGATACGTAGGCACCAGGTGGAGATCCCTGAATTTAGGCTGAGGGTCTGGACTAGGCCCTGAAGACAATGGAAGATATCAGAAACACTGAGATATGAGCCACACAATCAAAGGAGCATTTTGGTAGATTACTAATATATGCAAAGTGAGACCCGGCTTTGTGAATACATGGATGTTGTAGAAAAGGGAGAAGAATGAGAAGTCAACAGTGGGATTTTTCTGAAGGAAAATCACTTAAAAAATGAGGGAGATTGTCTGAATCACAAGTCATTCAAAAATGAATGAGCTTTTCTGACTTCCCACTTCTTTTAAAATGGAATTCACAAGGTTGTTCACATTGAAATTGTAACGTATGTAGTAAGATTTACATTTAAGGACTAAAAAAAATTCCATTATATATTTTGTTCAAAATTTCTCTACTTCTCTCATTTGTATAAAGAGGACGTCAATAAAATAAAGGGACTAGGTGTCAACTTTAAAAGAGATTTTTGTTTATGGGAGTTTTAGTCTGGACCAGTCCTACCGATCTCAAACACCAACCTTGACCCATGTTTGCGTGTGCAGCAGCCCCTACTCTGCCAGCAGCTACCACCTGGGGCTGACTGTAGTTTTCAAGACGGCCACAACAGAACTTCCCAACCACTCACACTGTGATGTTGACACTCCTCCCAATGAGGGGTGGGGGCCTATGTTCCCTCCCCTTGAATCTGGACGGGCCTGTGACTGATGGAAGTGATGCCATATGACTTCTGAGTCTAGATCATAAAAGACAACACGGCTTCCACCTGGTTCTTTCGGGACACTTGTTCTTGGAACCCAGCTCAAGCTACAAGGAAGGCCAAGTCACATGGAAAAGGCCATTTGTAGGTGATACGGCTGACAGCACCAGCTGAGTTCCCAGCCAACAGACTATATCTTCCTAGAAACTCTAGACCCAGTTTCTGTCCGCAAAACCACATGAGAGAGCCCAAGTAATTGCCTAGCTGAGCCTAGTCAACCTCCAGAACTGTAAGCGATAATAAATAAATGACTATTGTTGTTTTAAGCCACTAAATGTGGGGGAGACTCATAAGAAACCAATATATAATTGGAACGCCAACCCACCCTTTTTACTTCCTAGCTAAGCTCGTTGGTTTTTTTTTTTTTTGGCCGTGCCGCACGACACATGGGATCTTAGTTCCCCCACCAGGGATCGAACCCGTGCCCCCTGCAGTGGGAGCATGGAGTCTTAACCACTGGACTGCCAGGGAGGTCCCTCTAGCTAAGCTCCTTGGGAGAAAACAGAAAAACAAAAACTACACTGAGTAACTGCAACTTACTCCTCCATCCATTGCAATGTGGCTACTGTCCCCATCATTCTCCTGTGGCTCCTGTAGGAGCTAGCCAATGTCAGAGATCCCCTAATTGCTAAATATAATGGCTGCTTTTCAGTCTCTAACTTACCTGACCTTTCTGTACACTGTTATATAGTCCCACCTTCAGCTTTCACTTGGCTTCAGTAACAGCTCTCTCTAATGCTGCAATCACACACGGATGATTCTTCTGTCAGCCACTTAAACACTGTGTTCCCCAGGATTCCATCTTCTTAATCTACAGGTTCTCTGTCGGCCATTTAGGTTTAATTCCATTTACATGCTTCTAATTTCCAAATAGTGAACTCTAGCCTTGACTTCTCCCAGCTCAGATATATTCATTTACTCATTTAACAAATATTTAAGGAACAATTATTGTGTGCTAGGCAGTGGCGCAGTACAGACAAGGTCCTATCTTATCTTCCTGTAAGTATGCCAAAAATAAACAAGCAAATAAAATAATTACAGGTCATGGCCTACTGGGTGAAGACAGCATATTGAACAAATGCATCTAATTTCACTTCCTTCCAAAACCTCAGTAAAACCTCATTAAAAGGATACTATTTTACAGACACAAAGTCCAAAAAACAGAGAGTAAGAGTGGGAGAAGTGATAACAAGTGATTTCTGAAGTCTAGAAAGCACATCAACAAGTGAAAATGACTTGATGGACTCAAGGAAATCGATGGGAAAGCCAAGAAAAATTCTTGAAAGGCCCAGGAATTGGCAGCCCCAGGCACCTCCAGAAGTGGGAGTAAAAGGAGTGACTGAAATAAGCAAGATTGCTTGAAGGCTGAATGAGAAGCTACTGGATCTCCAAAACCTTCTCCCTCTGTGCCACTAGGTGATTGCCCTTCCCCCACCATAGCAGGTATCTATAGATTTATTCCCTGGAAAGGGCTTCTGGACTGGGGGGTGTCTCCAGACACAGCGAAAGGATATCATTACTGAAAATAGGGGTAGTAGGTGAATGATGCATACTAATGTTGAAATTTAGCCCCTAACCTTAATTCTTCCAGGAATTCAACTAGGCCTTTACTCTCAGGAGAGGGGAGTTCTCTGGAGAAAATGACCAGCCTGAGAGGAAAGAGCTGAAGGTACAGATTTGGGAAAGGGAGTCCCCAAATCATGGCCCACTGAGATCTTCTGGTAATTAAGCTCACATCAGCAAACTCCTCCCAAATATACAGAGATCTCAATCACCTTTTTAAGTCTCCTACTCAAAAACACAGATTAACAATTTTATGTATGGACTGAACTATGTCCCCTCCAAATTTGTATGTTGAAGCTCTAACTCTCAATGTGACTGTATCGAGATAGGACTGCACCTCTTTGGGAGGTAATTAAGGTTAAATGATGTCATAAGGGTGTGGCCCAAATCCCATAGGATTAGTGTCCCTATAAAAATAGACACCAAAGAGCTCATTCTCTTCCCTCAAGTGCACACTGAAAGAAGAGGTCATCCAAACACATAGCATGAAAGTGGCCATCCACAAGCCAGGAGAGAGTTTTCACCAGAAACCAAATCAGCCAGCACCTTGATCTTGGACTTCCCAGCTTCCAAAACTATGAGAAATGAATTTCTGTAGTTTAAGTCACCCATTCTGTGGTATTTTGTAATGGCAGTCCAAAGCTGACTACTAAAAATATCACCAACAAAACAAAAAGAAAAATAGCAATATGGAGGAAACTGAGACTATGTAGGGAGAAAACATATTTTAAAAAATTATCACTAGAGAACATATCCACACAAAAAGTTATACAGGCATATCTCAGAGATATCGTGGGTTCTGTTCCAGACCACCCCAATAAAGTGATTTTTGTGATAAACTGAGTCACACAAATCTTTTGGTTTCCCAGTGCATATAAAAGTTAAGTTTATCCTAACCGTAGTCTATTGTGTGCAATAGCATTATGTCTAAAATATATATATATGTATCTTAATTAAAAAATACTTTCTTACTAAAATATGCTAACCATCATCTGAGCTTTCAGCAAGTCGTAACATCAAAGATCACTGATCATCATATCAAATATAATAATAATTGAACAGTTTTAAATATTGTGGTAATTACCAAAATATGACACAGAGACACAAAGTGAGCAAATGCTGTTGGGAAAATGTAAGATGTTCAACCTCAGTATCAACTAGGAAAATGCAAATTAAGACCATGATGAGATGTCGCTACACACCTATTAAAACAACTAAAATAAAAATTATTTACAGTACTAAATGTTGCCAAGAATGTGCAAACACTGGATCTCTCATACACTGGTGCTGGGAATGTAAAATGGTATAGCCACTCCGGAAAACGGTTTGACAGTTTCTTAAAAAATAAATATAAGCTTACCATACAACACAGCAACTGCACTCCTGGGCATCTATCCCAGAGAAATGAAAATTAATGTCCATACAAAGAACTGTACCCCAAAGTTCAAATCTCTATTTGTAATGCCCCAAACAGAAAACACCCAAAATATCCTACAAGAGTTGAATGGTTAAACAAACTGTTATACATCCATACCACAGAGTACTAATCAGCAATAAAAAGGAACGAACTATTGCTACAGGCAACAACTTGGATGCATCTTAAGGACATTATTGGAGTGAAAAAAGCCAGTCTCAGAAGGTCACCTACTGTATGATTCCACTTATGTAACATTTTCAAAATGACAAAATTACAGAAATAAGAGGACACATTAATGGTTGCCACGGGTTAGGATGGTGAGGGGGAGGAAAGTGGATGTGACTAGTAGGGGGTAGCCTGAGGAGATATTTGTGGTGAAGGAATAGTTCTCTATCTTGATTGTAAATTGACACACTTGCAAATCTTGATTATATCAAATCTACACATGTGATAAAATAGCCTCAAACTATACACACATTGTACAAATGTCAGATTCCTGGTTTTTATATTGTACTATATTTACATAAAATATAGTCACTGGGTGAAGGGTACATGGGGCCACTTTGTACTATTTTTGCAACTCCCTGTGAATTTATATTTATTTCAAAATAAAGGTTTTTTAAAAGGACGTCAGAGTCCAAAACACAGTTCTTAAGAATTAAAAACGTGATGGCAGAAATTAAAAACTCAATAGAGGGATTGGAAGATAAAGTTAAATCTCTCAAAGAGAACAAAAAGACAAAGATCTGGAAAACAGGAGATAAAATTTAAGAAAATTAGGGAACCAGTCATATAGAAGCAACATCAGAATAATGAATTCAAGAAAGAGAGGATAGAGAAAATTGAGGAAGAAAGTCAACAACAAACAATTTTAAAAAATTTTGAGGAACAGAAAGGACATGAGTTTCTGGCGCCCACAAAGATAAGTGAAAATAGACACATAACAAGGAATTTTTTGTGAAACATCATAACACTGGTGACACAGAAAATTCTACAAGCTTCCAGAAAGGAACAATCAAGTCACATACAATGGAACACAATGGCTTTGAGCTTCTCCACAACAAAAACTGAATAGTAGAAGACCACAATGCAATGTTTTCAATATGCTGATGATTTCCAACCAAGAATTCTATACTTAACCAAACTCTCAGGCAAATAAATATGAAGGTAGAATAATAACATTTTTAGACATGCCTAATGTCATAGACATAAATTTAAAATATTTCTTATGCACTCTTTCTCAAGAAACTACCAGTAATTGTGCCCCATTAAAACAAGAGAGTGAGCTGAACAACTTTATCCAGAGCACAAATGGACAACCGCACAGGGCAACCCAGCTCTTCTACCCCCACACTCCTAAGACTATTCCTCTTTTTTCTCCCATATTTCTGATCTCATTAATGGCATCAGCACCAATGAGTAGCCCAAGCTGGAAACCTAAGTCATCCATCACACTCTCATTTCTCAAAGCTCATTATTAAGTCATGATGATTTTATCCCCTAAGTATTTCTCTCTGTCCCTAGTTCCATGGCCTTACTTTAGGTCCATATCATAATAACCACCTAACCAATCTCCCTATCCCCAGTTCTGGACTCCTCAAATCCATTCTCCACAATGTAGCTACAACCACTGCCTAAAATGCACATCTGACCATGCAACTCGGCTACTTAAAACTCCAAAGCTTCTCAAATTCTGACCAGCAGGCAAAATAAATACACAGTGGTCAAACCACTGCTCTCCACACATACCTCCCCGACATCCACGGTAGACATTATAATCCACCGTGGCACTCCCCTACAGAGCCTAAACTCAGCCTCACAACTTTCTCAGCAAAGCTCACAGGCATCCATCCTGAGATGAGACACGCTGCAACTCCTGTTCACTGTAAAGGCCAAGAATGCTGGCAAGGCACAGAAGGCCCTTCCAGACTTGACTCCTGCCTCTCTACAAGGAACTGTCCACTTTCATGGTTCTCAGCTCCTAAACTTGGCTCAAGATGTTCTCTCTACCTGGGATGCTTCTTCACCTGGTTAGTAACTTGGGATTTCAGACCATCTCCAGGACCCTTCTCTCACTCCCTCGGTTGAGTCCTAGCTTTCTTCTGTGCTCCCCTAACATCCTGTTTCCCAACCACATTGAACTCAAATTCTGTTTATAAGTCTTCCTCACTAGACTGAACTTGTTAAAGGACTAAAAGGCCTTGTCTTATCTTTTTGTATTTCTAGCACTCCCTGCACCTTAGGAATCCAGTAAACATTTGTTGAGATGAAATGACCACATATGCAGCAGGGCACTGGAGGTGAAACAGACAAAAAAGTAAAACGTCTTAATCGAGCAGAGGGTAAAACTAATGTCATATTTTGCGTCCTTTCCAAATGGCTTGGTCTGCTTATTCCTCCTCTTTCTGTACCCCAATAATCAGAAATGATGGCTCCTTTGATTCTGTTCCTTTAGCGTTTTGGGCTTCATCCAGATGTTACTTATATTTTGTAACTGCTACTCCTAGACTGTAAGCCCTTTGAGGGAAGGGACTTGTGTCTTCATGCACTTCGCTCCTTTGAGCGACAAATACAGTAAGCCTGTGCGGGATGGTGGCCAGGCTGCCCGCGCTCGGAGTCCCCCAGGCCCGCCCCGCCTCCCTCCCCCTCCCTCCCCCCTCCAGACCCCTCCTCACGCCGCCGCTTCCCGCCTTCCGGGGGGCGGAAGTCCACGTATTCCCTGCCCACGTGGAGCCTTTTCCGGTACGCCCGCCCCCTCCGATTCTCCGATCCGGACCTGGCCCTCACCTCAGGATTCCCAATGTGCCTCCGGACAGACATATTTGCTCCAACCGACCACGCTCGGGGTTCTAGCCTCACCGGTAACCTCTTACCCTAGCTTCCTACTCCCACAATCCAGCTCAGCAGCCTCCCTACAACCTCTTCTCCGATTGGCCTGCCTTCTCCTGCCAGCCAATGGATGCCCTGGTTACTCTCATTGCGGGGTCAAGGGAGAGTGAGACGCCACTCAATGGTTGCCAAGGGCAACGCGGGACGCCGGCTGCCGAGGTCCTTTGGGCTCTCCGCTGGGCCCGCGGACGCCAGCTTCAGCGCGGGTAGAGGGGCGCGGGGGGGGGGGAGGGGGAGGGGCAGGTTGCCGACTGCGCGTGGGCGGCTGCGGAGAGCTCGAGGGGGGAGGGGCTCGAAAGTGTGGAAAAAAACAAGTGTTTCTGGCTAATGTGGAAGCGCAAATACCGCGCAGGGCCATCCCCCTTTAAGGCCGTTTTAGCCAAACATCTGGATACTTCTTACACAACAGGGGATAGATATGGGACATGGTTGTTCAGCAGGGATGAGAATCTGTAGTTTATTATTTTCGGGTTACGTTAATATGCAAATTATGCAAAATATCATGTGGAAATACAGTAATTATTGTTGTTTTAAAAGCTTTTAGCTAGCAACAGAACGGCAGCCTTAATTGCAAAGCACACACATCATTCTGTGATTCATCATTCATTTAACAAATATTTAATAAGCACCTTATGAGAAAAGCTGCAGTAGGTTTTGTGGAGGATGGGAGGATGACTAAGACCCAGTCCCGTTGTCATGGAAACCATTGTGACTCCTGCCATCACCCACCACCTGTTCTTATTCCAGATTTGAAAATTAAGTCCTAGCACCTTTACAAAACAATCACACACACAGTTTGACTTGGCTCCAAAATGTCCCGCCAAATCCATCAAAATTATTATTTCCTTTTACATGGGGGGAACAATACAGTAACCCTTTGCCCTTTGCTCTAAGTTGTTTTTCCAGGAATGGAGAAAGGTTACCCTGAGCTGTTCATGGTGGCTGGCTCTCTGCTTGTGAATAATAGCATACATCTGAGCTGCTTCAGGGTCTGTGCAGATGACCCATTCAACAACATGGCCTGACATGCCCTTGTCCTCTCAGACTCCTCAGAAACCCACCCTTCAGGTCAAATCTTGAATCGTGTTGTCACTCAGAGCCGCTCGACCTCAAGGATCACAGCTGTCTCTTGGCAAGTTCACGCCTCCTGATTTTTGTTTTAACTTCCCTGTGTTCTCCAATCCTTCAACTCTCTGAAATTCCCAGTTCCTCTCCCCTCCACTAGGATAAGGAAGAGTTTAGAGACTGCAGAAAATTAGAAGGGGTGGGGTGTGGGGGGGATATTTAGAAGGTTTTGCATAGCAACCAGGGCTTCTAGACACATTACAACTTAGAATGTATGCTCACCTGGTGCAGAGTCGGGGTGGGGTGATGATACAGATTATGGGTAGAATAAACAGGAGAAAGGAAAGCAGAGAGGGAGATAATAGGGACGAAACTAAGCGGTGGTGAGAAACAGGTAAAGAGATTTAAAGACATTTGGAGGTAAAATGAACATTTGTTATATACATGAGAAGAGATAAGGAGTGCAAGGAATAGGAAGACGCCAAGGATGGTTATAATTTTTCTAACTCGGGGACTGAGTAGATGAGTGATAATGCATTAATCAAGTTAAAGTACAATGGAGGTCAAGAAATCAAAAGAACAGAAAGTACAAGACCCAACAGCCCAACGAGCTGGAAGCTCAACTTCCATTTATCAATGTTTGGACTCACTTCTCTCTATGGTTGGCTCCCTTTTGTTCCAGAGCCTATGGGAATATCAGGTTTCTTTGCCTCAGTAGTCATTGTGATTGTCAAATTTGGGCTGCATATAAAGCAATCAGAGATATTATAGAAATGTGGCTTCTTGGGTCCAATTGTCAAAGATGCTGACTCTTTGTGTCTGGGTGGGAATTTAGGAATCTGTAATTTAAACGCATCTTCCCCAGCTGCCACCCTTGATTCTGATGCATAGGATCCAAGGGCCACACCTTGACAGACTAGAAGAGCCTCCCATTTCCTTCATATTTTGCCTCAGTGGAATCCTTGGAAAGCTTAAATCTGTAAGTCAAAAGGCTTTCAACATCATGAGTTTCTCTTCAGGATTCCTTTTGGGTCCTGCTATAGCAAAACTGCATCAAAATTAAAGCAAGGTTCTTATCGCCAATATGAAAAGTGCGTAAATGGTACAAAATGATAATTCATAGAAGAAAAGCATGTGATAAACTTATGAAGAAATGTCTGACTAATAAGGAAAGAAACACAAAATGAAACAACTAGATCCCATTTTTCAACTAATGAACAGAAAAAGGTTTTTTGTTTTCTCTTTTTTAATGATAATGCTAAGTGTTGGCTAATGATTCATGAAACAAGCATGCTTATACGTTGTTAGTGTGAAAAGAAGTGAAAAGTAATGCAAGAGTGGACCCTCAAATTTCAATATGCTGAGGATTCTTCCTGAGGAAATAATCAGGGAGATGCACAAAGATTACACACACAGGTATTTATTGGAATCTTATTTAAAATGATGAAAAACTGAAACAATCTGATTGATCATTAGTTTAAAAATGATTAAAATAAATGATGGCATATCCATTAAGAGTAATTTTATGGAACCATTAAAAAATATGTTTCAAGGAATAATTAAGGTAATGGAGAACTAACTGTTCCTGATGGAGTAAAAGGAAGAGCTGTAAAGAATTTTTTATTTAATAGAATCCTGATTTGTGTGGAGAAAAACATAGGTATCCACACACACAAAAAAAAATCGACAAAAAAATTATTTAAAATGTAAACTGTCTCTGGATTATGGAATGGAGATATTTGTTTTATTCTTTATACTTTGTACATTTTGCAAATTTGCTTCAGGGACTATGAATTAATTTTATATCTTAATAAAAAAAATTCTCCCCCTAAGAAACAAAAAACCTGATTCTGACTTCAGCCTGAAAATTGTCTCTGGTCTTTGTCTGGGCCGATTGAGAGCCAAGCTGAATTCTGTGTAATTCTGCCCTCTGAAGTGCTATAGCTCTCCCATTCTTGACAGTAAAAGACTCTCCAGGCACTTGAGTAAGGTCCTTGCAATCAGAGTTCTGATTGCTAAGAGGTTCAAGCTTTGTTTGTAAGAGAAGAAGTTCTAATTCTTTTCTTTAAAAGTTCCTACTTTCACTGATTAATCTTATTTTTCATGAAGTTAGGAGTGCTCTTGTGAACTTCCATTTGTTGGATGTCTTCTTTTTAACCCTGTGTGGGTTCTAAAAATCTTTTAGTCCCTACAGAGTCAGTGGGAGTCCCAGATAGGTAAGTGTGGCTGGCTTAGGGTTAGTTAGTGTCTTAGGTGCCCCTGTGCTTGGTCAGTCCCCTCCCCCCAGCCTCCCTTCCCCAGCAATTAGATGGGTATTTGGGTATTAAGCAGACTGGCCCTCTCTGAGCTAAAACCCTCTGGACCCTGCCTTCCCCGCTTCATGCTGAATCCATCCTCTCCTTCAGTCTCACACCAATTAGCTCTTCATCCCCTCACCCTCAGCTCTCAGCCTGGTTTCCTGCTCAGAGCCCAGCACCCTCCCCTCAGACCTGTCTCATGACATTGCTTCTGGGATTTGGGCCTTGGCTCTCTTCCTCGGCTTCATTTACCTTGATTCCCTAAATGACATGCACTTCTAGATGTTTAAGGAAATAATTCTGCCCAATCCAGTCCATTCCTGGGTCTCTTCCCTGAGCCCCCAGAAATGGAACTGCTCCTGAGGCAGTGAACCCACAGATCCACAGGCCCCATGCAGTGATAATTCTCTGCAGCTCTGATAACAATTTGATGTTGTTCTACCTGGCGGTGGAATGTGCCAGGGAAGGAGCACGTTAGCCTCTGAGTGGAGGGCTGACCCTTGCCCTCCTCCAGCTTAGGACAGGGTTGAAGTACTTGGCCTGGGCCCAAAGACATCAACCATACTTGCAGCCCCTCCCAGGGGAGTAATACCTACCTCCCAGGATACCTTTGGGACCATTACAGGCTACACTGCTTGCTGGTGAAACAAAGAAATTGGCATGCTGGTTGCATACCTGATGGGATTGGCATTCCCACATGTACAGTTCTGCAGCCACTTCTGAGAGCCACGTAAGACTCTTACCTGTGGTAGAAAGGATGTATAATGTCTCCTCCCAGGGAGATCCAAAAGCTTCTTTACCACTTGTGAGCCTAGGGTATTTGGTTGTCATATGCTGTGTTCTGCTTCTGGCTTGGGATTTGCCTAGAACAATGCTTTGCCACAGAAGTAGCTCTGAGGAACTCTGAGGAGCCAGCGTAGGTCCCGGGATGGTCCACCCCAAGGGGACAGAGGAGGAATCAGTGTTGGGAGGTACCTGTGTCACTCTGCACACAATGGTCAGTTGGAGAGCTTGTGCCCCATAAAAAGGCCAGTAAAAGTGGTTCAAGTGTGTCATATGGTCACATTTCTCAAAATAATCTAGAAACCTGGGTTTTCATGTGAAATCTACAGGCCACTAATTTGCAACCCCTGTACTACACTCTGCAAATATAATTCCTGTCCTTCACAGTTTTTAAATAATCAAGATCATACCCATGGTAAAAACAAACATTAGTGGAAGTTCTGCTTCCACTTAGGATGTAGAAAGCAGCAAAGGACATCACTCACATTCTAACAATAAGAAAAAATGAATAGTCTACAGAATCATGTTTTCTTGAATCCTTCAGAGAGCTGAGATCACAAGGCAACCAAATAACCAAATTCCAAGAAATGACAAGCTCTGCTGCAGAGAGAAGAGACGTGCAAACTGTTTCATGTTTAGCAGATCACTGAAGAAAAGGTGACTGCCATAGAAGTGGGTAAGAAGAAATCAGCTACAATTTTCACTAATTCCTAAATGCTGAGTTTCGGCTAGCAGATCAGTTTAGAATAACTGGGAGCCTGTGTTGGTTAATTTTATGTGTCAACTTCACTAGGCACGGTATCCACATATTTGGTCAAACACTATTCTGGATGTTTCTGAAAAGGTTTTGTTTTGTTTTGTTTTTTTGGCCTCGTGGTGCGGCTCATGGGATCTTAGTTCCCAGACCAGGGATCGAACCTGCACCCCCTGCAGTGGAAGTATGGAGTCTTAACCACTGGACTGCCAGGGAAGTCCCTGTTTTGTTTTTTAATGAGAGTAACATTTAAATCAGTAGGCTTTGAATAAAGCAGATTGCTCTCCATCGTGTGGGTGGGCCTTATCCAATCAGTTGAAGATCTTAAGAGAAAAAGACTGAGGTCCCCCGAGGAAGAGGGAATTCTGCCAGCAGACAGCTTTTAGACCAGAGTTATAACATCAGCTCTTCTCTGGGTCTCTAGCCTGCCAGCTTACCCTGCAGATTTTGGACTTGCCAGCCTCCATAATTGTGACAGCCAATTCCTTAAAATAAATCTTTCTCTCTCTTAGATGTATAGACAGACAGATACAGATATACATTTGTATCTATATGTATTTATACTGGTTCTGTTTCTCTGGAGAACCCTGACTAGCACAGAGTCCCAGACACAAGGGGAGTTTATGTTCACTTGCAAGGTCTTTTCTGTGGGTGTCTAATGGGTGCTCCAGAGAAAGATTGGGGGCAGGACAGGAGACCAGAGAGAGCCTCCCTTGGTGGTATAGGTTTGTAGAGATGACTGGCTGCTGCTGGGGTTAGGCACAAACCACCACCGTATCATCTGGCCCTACTTTATTAAAGCAAAAAAGCTTTAAGCCACCAGGGGAGGGGCTGTAGACCCTCCTGCCCCCAGAGTCACCAGGGGAGGGGTGGAAGCAAAATCTGTCTGCATATGGGGAGGGCAGGAAACCATTTCTCACTCCCTGGAGCCCAGCGGACATCTGTTGCTTCAGGAGGAAGGGTAGAAGCAAAAGATGTTTGCTCCTGGGGCAGAGCGGGGGAAGGGGGGGAGAAATCATGGGAACCTCTTGGGTCCAAGAACCTACACCAATATAAAGCAGAGGGAGAGAAACAGCTACCTCTCTCCTGCCAAGCCCCACCAAAGATACAAGGCAGAGTTTGGCTACCATGAGGGAAGTAAGGGAAGGAGGGTAGGAACATTAAGAAGGTCCCACTCCCCAGGCCCAGATGCACAGGCCTTATCTGAGACTGAGATTTTACCAGGAGAATCAATAACCACCACCTGCCTCCACCACAGTCTAGCAACACGCAGCAAGCAACAGCAGCCTGTTGCTGAGGGCGAGACAAGACTGTGAGAGAAAATCCTGCAGCAACCCATATCCCACACTAAGCACAAGGTAATGGCACTCGCTGGTGCACCAAGGGTAATGATAGCAACAACTAAACTCAAACCAGCCCAACTACTGACTAGATCAACTCAACCCGCACAATAGTTGCTTAACAGAAGAAGCATGATTCTTTCCAGGCATAAATACTGTTTACCTAAGTCTCTATTGGCTTCTACACATAATGTCCAGCATTCAATAACAAATTATGACAATACAAAAAGGAAATGGTGAGAGAGAGAAACAGGGGAAGGCTTATCATCAAGAGATAAAGCAATCAACAGAACCAGATCTCAGCAGTAAGTGTCTATCAGACAGAAACTTCTAAATAACTATGACTAATATATTAACACATATTGACTGGAGGATTTTGTAGAAACTAACGCCTGTGGCCATAATATGTCTCTGGTCAAAAATGTGTTAAAAGATCTAGTGGAAAAAGGCAGAAAACATGTATGCACATATGGAAAGTTTTGCAGATAGATGGAAACTATAAAAAGTAAATGTGAGAGATAAAAATATACAATATCAAAGAATTCTTGTAATAGAATCATAAACAGACTAGATAACTTGAAGATAGTACATTAGAAATTATCCAAAATGAAACACAAGGAGGAAAAAGTGGGGAAGAAGGTTACAAAAAGGAAAATTTTTTAACTGTGGGACAGGGAATTACCTGGTGGTCCAGTGGTTAGGACACAGTGCTTTCACTGCTGGGCCTGGGTTCAATCTCTGGTCAGGGAACTAAGATCCTGCAAGCTGCGTGGCACGGCCAAAAAAAAAAAAAAAAGCCCCCCCCCCAAAAAAAACAAAAAACTGAAATGGTAGGACAATATCAAGGAGAAGATAGAGAATAGGGCAGTAGAAATACTTAAAGATATAATGGCCAAGAATTTTCCAAAAGTAATGAAATACAACAAACTGCAGATATAAGAGGCACAGAGAATCTCAAGCAGCATAAAAACAGCCAAACCAAAACAAAATCAATATCAAATCTACCTATACAGTCATATGTCATTTTGTATGTGCTTTGCAGATACTGCAGATTTTATAAATTAAAATTTTGTGGCAGCCCTACATTAAGCAAGTCTATCAGTGCAATTTTTCCAATAGCATTTGCTCACTTCATGTTTCTCTGTCACATTTTGGTAATTCTCACAATGTTTCAAACTTGTTTCAAACAAATTATATTTGTTATAGCGATCTGTGATCAGTGATCACAGTGATGTTACTACTACAACTCGTGAAAGGCTCAGATGATGGTTAACATTTTTTAGCGATACAGTATTGTTAAATTAAGGTACATATATTGTTTTTAAGACATGATGCTATTGCACACTTAATAGACTACAGTATAGTATAAGCATAACTTTTTTTAACGTCTTTATTGTAGTATAATTGCTTTACAATGGTGTGTTAGTTTCTGCTTTATAACAAAGTGAACCAGTTATACATATACATATGTTCCCATATCACTTCCCTCTTGCATCTCCCTCCCTCCCACCCTCCCTATCCCTCCCCTCTAGGTGGTCACAAAGCACCGAGCTGATCTCCCTGTGCTATGCGGCTGCTTCCCACTAGCTATCTATTTTACGTTTGGTAGTGTATATATGTCCATGCCACTCTCTCACTTTATCACAACTTACCCTTTCCCCTCCCCGTATCCTCAAGTCCATTCTCTAGTAGGTCTGTGTCTTTATTCCTGTCTCACCACTAGGATCTTCATGACCTTTTTTTTTTCTTCTTATATTCCATATATATGTGTTAGCATACAGTATTGTCTTTCTCTTTCTGAATTACTTCACTCTGTATGACAGACTCTAGGTCCATCCAACTCACTACAATTTCGTTTCTTTTTATGGCTGAGTAATATTCCATTGTATATATGTGCCACATCTTCTTTATCCATTCATCTGTCGATGGACACTTAGGTTGCTTCCATCTCCTGGCTATTGTAAATAGAGCTGCAATGAACATTTTGGTACATGACTCTTTTTGAATTATGGTTTTCTCAGGGTATATGCCCAGTAGTGGGATTGCTGGGTCATATGGTAGTTGTATTTTTTTTCTTTTTTTTTTTTGCGGTACACGGGCCTCTCACTGTTGTGGCCTCTCCAGTTGCGGAGCACAGGCTCCGGACGTGCAGGCTCAGCAACCATGGCTCACGGGCCCAGTCGCTCCACAGCATGTGGGATCTTCCCCGACCGGGGCACAAACCCACGTCCCCTGCATCGACAGGTGGACTCTCAACCACTGTGCCACCAGGGAAGCCCTATGGTAGTTCTAGTTTTAGTTTTTTAAGGAACCTCCATACTGTTCTCCATAGTGGCTGTACCAATTCACATTCCCACCAGCAGTGCAAGAGGGTTCCCTTTTCTCCACACCCTCTCCAGCATTTACTGTTTGTAGATTTTTTGATGATGGCCATTCTGACCGGTGTGAGATGATATCTCATTGTAGTTTTGATGTGCATTTCTCTAATGATTAATGATGTTGAGGATTCTTTCATGTGTTTGTTGGCAATCTGTATATCTTCTTTGGAGAAATGTCTATTTACGTCTTCTGCCCATTTTTGGATTGGGTTGTTTGGTTTTTTTTGTTATTGAGCTGCATGAGCTGCTTGTAAATTTTGGAGATTAATCCTTTGTCAGTTGCTTCATTTGCGAATATTCTCTCCCATTCTGAGGGTTGTCTTTTGGTCTTGTTTATGGTTTCCTTTGCTGTGCAAAAGCTTTTAAGTTTCATTAGGTCTCATTTGTTTATTTTTGTTTTTGTTTCCATTTCTCTAGGAGGTGGATCAAAAAGGATCTTGCTGTGACTTATGTCATAGAGTGTTCTGCCTATGTTTTCCTCTAAGAGTTTGACAGTTTCTGGCCTTATATTTAGGTCTTTAATCCATTTGAAACTTATTTTTTGTGTATGGTGTTAAGGAGTGTTCTAATCTCATACTTTTACATGTACCTGTCCAGTTTTCCCAGCACCACTTATTGAAGAGGCTGTCCTTTCTCTACTGTACATTCCTGCCTCCTTTATCAAAGATAAGGGGACTGTATGTGCGTGGGTTTATCTCTGGGCTTTCTATCCTGTTCCATTGATCTATATTTCTGTTGTTGTTGTTTTTTTGTTGGCCATTTAAAATTTTTTTATTTTGTGTAATTTTTCTATTGAGATAAACTTCACATGACATAAAATTCACCATCTTAAAGTGTACAATTCAGTGGGTTTTAGTATATTCACAATGTTGTGCAACCATCACCTCTAATTCCAGAATATTTCCATCACCCCAAAAAGTAACCCCACACCTGTTAGCAGTCACTCCCAATTCCTCCCTTCCCCATCCCCTGGCAAACATTAGTCTACTTTTTGTCTCTCTAATTTGTCTATTCCAAACATCTCATATAAATAGAATCATACAGTATGACTCCTCATCTTCTTATCTGTTTGTTTAGCAGTTTATGAAATGACAATTTGAAAACTTTCCAAAATCAGTTTTTTGGTTCATGGTTTTAATTGTGATCATATCTGGAAAATAATAACAAAGAGCAATAGATCCAAGCAGAGGCACATCATCTGTTTCAGTCCCACCCATCAACCATTTTGTTGAAATCTGGCTAGGAGGGTACTCATCTTCTCAAAGTGTTCTTTTTTTATTTTTAACATCTTTATTGGAGTATAATTGCTTTACAATGGTGTGTTAGTTTCTGCTTTACAACAAGATGAATCAGTTATATATATATATGTATGTTCCCATATCTCTTCCCTCTTGCATCTCCCTCCCTCCCACCCTCCCTATCCCACCCCTCCAGGCGGTCACAAAGCACCGAGCTGATCTCCCTGTGCTATGCGGCTGCTTCCCACTAGCTATCTACCGTACGTTTGGTAGTGTATATATGTCCATGCCTCTCTCTCACTTTGTCACAGCTCACCCTTCCCCCTCCCCATATCCTCAAGTCCATTCTCTAGTAGGTCTGTGTCTTTATTCCTGTTTTACCCCTAGGTTCTTCATGACATTTTTTTTTCTTAAATTCCATATATATATGTTAGCATATGGTATTTGTCTCTCTCTTTCTGACATAATTCACTCTGTATGACAGACTCTAGGTCTATCCACCTCATTACAAATAGCTCAATTTCGTTTCTTTTTATGGCTGAGTAATATTCCATTGTATATATGTGCCACATCTTCTTTATCCATTCATCCAATGATGGACACTTAGGTTGTTTCCATCTCCGGGCTATTGTAAGTAGAGCTGCAATGAACATTTTGGTACATGACTCTTTTTGAATTATGGTTTTCTCAGGGTATATGCCCAGCAGTGGGATTGCTGGGTCATATGGTAGTTCTATTTGTAGTTTTTTTTTTTCTTTTTTCTTAATTTTATTTTATTTATTTATTTTTGGTACGTGGGCCTCTCACTGTTGTGGCCTCTCCTGTTGCAGAGCATGGGCTCCGGACACGCAGGCTCAGCAGCCATGGCCCACGGGCCCAGCCGCTCTGCGGCATGTGGGATCCTCCCGGACTGGGACACGAACCTGTGTCCCCTGCATTGGCAGGTGGACTCTCAACCACTGCGCCACCAGGGAAGCCCTATTTGTAGTTTTTTAAGGAACCTCCATACTGTTCTCCACAGTGGCTGTATCAATTTACATTCCCACCAAGAGTGCAAGAGGGTTCCCTTTTCTCCACACCCTCTCCAGCATTTATTGTTTCTAGATTTTTTGATGATGGCCATTCTGACTGGTGTGAGATGATATCTCATTGTAGTTTTGATTTGCATTTCTCTAATGATTAGTGACGTTGAGCATTCTTTAATGTGTTTGTAGGCAGTCTGTATATCTTCTTTGGAGAAATGTCTATTTAGGTCTTCTGCCCAGTTTTGGATTGGGTTGTTTGTGGTTTTTTTTGTTATTAAGCTGCATGAGCTGCTTATAAATTTTGGAGATTAATCCTTTGTCAGTTGCTTCATTTGCAAATATTTTCTCCCATTCTGAGGGTTGTCTTTTGGTCTTGTTTATGATTTCCTTTGCTGTGCAAAAGCTTTTAAGTTTCATTAGGTCCCATTTGTTTATTTTTGTTTTTATTTCCATTTCTCTAGGAGGTGGATCAAAAAGGATCTTGCTGTGATTTATGTCATAGAGTGTCCTCCCTATGTTTTCCTCTAAGAGTTTGATAGTTTCTGGCCTTACATTTAGGTCTTTAATCCATTTTGAGCTTATTTTTGTGTATGGTGTTAGGGAGTGATCTAATCTCATACTTTTACATGTACCTGTCCAGTTTTCCCAGCACCACTTATTGAAGAGGCTGTCCTTTCTCCACTGTACATTCCTGCTTCCTTTATCAAAGATAAGGTCGCCATATGTGCGTGGGTTTATCTCTGGGCTTTCTATCCTGTTCCATTGATCTATATTTCTGTTTTTGTGCCAGTACCATACTGTCTTGATTACTGTAGCTTTGTAGTATAGTCTGAAGTCAGGGAGCCTGATTCCTCCAGCTCCGTTTTTCGTTCTCAAGATTGCTTTGGCTATTAGGGGTCTTTTGTGTTTCCATACAAATTGTGAAATTTTTTGCTCTAGTTCTGTGAAAACTGCCAGTGGTAGTTTGATAGGGATTGCATTGAATCTGTAGATTGCTTTGGGTAGTAGAGTCATTTTCACAATGCTGATTCTTCCAATCCAAGAACATGGTATATCTCTCCATCTGTTTGTATCATCTTTAATTTCTTTCATCAGTGTCTTATAATTTTCTGCATACAGGTCTTTTGTCTCCTTAGGTAGGTTTATTCCTAGATATTTTATTCTTTTTGTTGCAGTGGTAAATGGGAGTGTTTTCTTGATTTCACTTTCAGATTTTTCATCATTAGTGTATAGGAATGCCAGAGATTTCTGTGCATTAATTTTCTATCCTGCTACTTTACCAAATTCATTGATTAGCTCTAGTAGTTTTCTGGTAGCATCTTTAGGATTCTCTGTGTATCGTATCATGTCATCTGCAAACAGTGACAGCTTTACTTCTTCTTTTCCGATTTGGATTCCTTTTATTTCCTTTTCTTCTCTGATTGCTGTGGCTAAAACTTCCAAAACTATGTTGAATAAGAGTGGTGAGAGTGGGCAACCTTGTCTTCTTTCTGATCTTAGTGGAAATGCTTTCAGTTTTTCACCATTGAGGGCGATGTTGGCTGTGGGTTTGTCATATATGGCCTTTATTATGTTGAGGAAAGTTCCCTCTATGCCTACTTTCTGCAGGGTTTTTATCATAAATGGGTGTTGAATTTTGTCAAAAGCTTTCTCTGCATCTACTGAGATGATCATATAGTTTTTCTCCTTCAATTTGTTAATATGGTGTATCATGTTGATTGATTTGCGTATATTGAAGAATCCTTGCATTCCTAGTATAAACCCCACTTGATCATGGTGTATGATCCGTTTAATGTGCTGTTGGATTCTGTTTGCTAGTATTTTGTTGAGGATTTTTGCATCTATGTTCATCAGTGATATTGGCCTGTAGTTTTCTTTCTTTGTGACATCCTTGTCTGGTTTTGGTATCAAGATGATGGTGGCCTCGTAGAATAAGTTTGGGAGTGTTCCTCCCTCTGCTACATTTTGGAAGAGTTTGAGAAGGATAGGTGTTAGCTCTTCTCTAAATGTTTGATAGAATTCGCCTGTGAAGCCATTTGGTCCTGGGCTTTTGTTTGTTGGAAGATTTTTAATCACAGTTTCAATTTCAGTGCTTGTGATTGGTCTGTTCATATCTTCTATTTCTTCCTGATTCAGTCTTGGTAGGTTGTGCCTTTCTAAGAATTTGTCCATTTCTTCCAGGTTGTCCATTTTATTGGCATAGAGTTGCTTGTAGTAATCTCTCATGATCTTTTGTATTTCTGCAGTGTCAGTTGTTATTTCTCCTTTTTCATTTCTAATTCTATTGATTTGAGTCTTCTCCCTTTTTTTCTTGATGAGTCTGGCTAATGGTTTATCAATTTTGTTAATCTTCTCAAAGAAGCAGCTTTTAGTTTTATTGATCTTTGCTATCGTCTCCTTCATTTCTTTTTCATTTATTTCTGATCTGATTTTTATGATTTCTTTCCTTTTTCTAACTTTGGGGTTTTTTTGTTCTTCTTTCTCTAATTGCTTTAGGTGCAAGGTTAGGTTGTTTATTCGTGATGTTTCCTGTTTCTTAAGGTAGGATTGTATTGCTATAAACTTCCCTCTTAGAACTGCTTTTGCTGCATCCCATAGGTTTTGGGTCCTCGTGTCTCCATTGTCATTTGTTTCTAGTATTTTTTTATTTCCTCTTTGATTTCTTCAGTGATCACTTCGTTATTAATTAGTATATTGTTTAGCCTCCATGTGTTTGTATTTTTTACAGATCTTTTCCTGTAATTCATATCTAGTCTCATAGCGTTGTGGTCGGAAAAGATACTTGATACAATTTCAATTTTCCTAAATTTACCAAAGCTTGATTTGTGACCCAAGATATGATCTATCCTGGAGGATGTTCCATGAGCACCTGAGAAAAATGTGTATTCGGTTGTTTTTGGATGGAATGTCCTATAAATATCAATTAAGTCCATCTTGTTTAATGTATCATTTAAAGCTTGTGTTTCCTTATTTATTTTCATTTTGGTTGATCTGTCCATTGGTGAAAGTGAGGTGTTAAAGTCCCCTACTATGAATGTGTTACTGTCGATTTCCCCTTTTATGGCTGTTAGTATTTGCCTTATGTATTGAGGTGCTCCTATGTTGGGTGCATAAATATTTACAACTGTTATATCTCCTTCTTGGATCGATCCCTTGATCATTATGTAGTGTCCTTCTTTGTCTCTTCTAATAGTCTTTATTTTAAAGTCTATTTTGTCTGATATGAGAATTGCTACTCCAGCTTTCTTTTGATTTCCATTTGCATGGAATATCTTTTTCCATCCCCTCACTTTCAGTCTGTATGTGCCTAGGTCTGAAGTGGGTCTCTTGTAGACAGCATATATATGGGTCTTGTTTTTGTATCCATTCAGACAGTCTGTGTCTTTTGGTGGGAGCATTTAATCCGTTTACATTTAAGGTAATTATCGATATGTATGTTCCTATTCCCATTTCCTTAATTGTTTTGGGTTTGTTATTGTAGGTCTTTTTCTTCTCTTGTGTTTCCCGCCTAGAGAAGTTTCTTTAGCATTTGTTGTAAAGCTGGTTTGGTGGTGCTGAACTCTCTCAGCTTTTCCTTGTCTGTAAAGGTTTTAATTTCTCCATCAAATCTGAATGAGATCCTTGCTGGGTAGAGTAATCTTGGTTGTAGGTTTTTCTCCTTCATCACTTTAAATATGTCCTGCCACTCCCTTCTGGCTTGCAGAGTTTCTGCTGAAAGATCAGCTGTTAACCTTATGGGGATTCCATTGTGTGTTATTTGTTGTTTTTCCCTTGCTGCTTTTAATATGTTTTCTTTGTATTTAATTTTTGAGAGTTTGATTAATATGTGTCTTGGCATGGTTCTCCTTGGATTTATCCTGTATGGGACTCTCTGTGTTTCCTGGACTTGATTAACTATTTCCTTTCCCATATTAGGGACGTTTTCAACTATAATCTCTTCAAGTATTTTCTCAGTCCCTTTATTTTTCTCTTCTTCTTCTGGGACCCCTATAATTCAAATGTTGGTGCATTTAATGTTGTCCCAGAGGTCTCTGAGACTGTCCTCAGTTCTTTTCATTCTTTTTTCTTTATTCTGCTCTGCAGTAGTTATTTCCACTATTTTATCTTCCAGGTCACTTATCCGTTCTTCTGCCTCAGTTATTCTGCTATTGATCCCTTCTAGAGTATTTTTAATTTCATTTATTGTGTTGTTCATCATTGCTTGTTTCCTCTTTCGTTCTTCTAGGTCCTTGTTAAATGTTTCTTGCATTTTCTGTATTCTATTTCCAAGATTTTGGATCATCTTTACTATCATTATTCTGAATTCTTTTTCAGGTAGACTGCCTATTTCCTCTTCATTTGTTAGGTCTGGTGGGTTTTTATCTTGCTCCTTCATCTGCTGTGTGTTTTTCTGTCTTCTCATTTTGCTTATCTTACTGTGTTTGGGGTCTCCTTTTTGCAGGCTGCAGGTTCGTAGTTCCCGTTGTTTTTGGTGTCTGTCCTCAGTGGCTAAAGTTGGTTCAGTGGGTTGTGTAGGCTTCCTGGTGGAGGGGAGTAGTGCCTGTGTTCTGGTGGATGAGGCTGGATCTTGTCTTTCTGGTGGGCAGGTCCACGTCTGGTGGTGTGTTTTGGGGTGTCTGTGGCCTTATTATGATTTTAGGCAGCCTCTCTGCTAATGGGTGGGGTTGTGTTCCTGTCTTGCTAGTTGTTTGGCATAGGGTGTCCAGCACTGTAGCTTGCTGGTCGTTGAGTGAAGCTGGGTGTTGGTGTTGAGATGGAGATCTCTGGGAGATTTTCGCCGTTTGATATTATGTGGAGCTGGGAGGTCTCTTGTGGACCAGTGTCCTGAAGTTGGCTCTCCCATCTCAGAGGCACAGCACTGACTCCTGGCTGCAGCACCAAGAGCCTTTCATCCACACAGCTCAGAATAAAAGGGAGAAAAAGTAGAAAGAAAGAAAGAAAGAGGATAAAATATAATAAAATAAAGTAAGATAAAACAAAGTTATTAAAATAAAAATAATTATTAAGAAAAAAATTTTTTAAGTAAAAAAACAAACAAAAAACGGACGGACAGAACCCTAGGACAGATGGTGGAAGCAAAGCTGTACAGACAAAATCTCACACAGAAGCATACACATACACACTCACAAAAAGAGGAAAAGGGGAAAAAATAATATATCTTGCTCTCAAAGTCCACCTCCTCAGTTTGGGATGATTTGTTGTCTATTCACGTATTCCACCGATGCAGGGTACATCAAGTTGATTGTGGAGATTTAATCTGCTGCTCCTGAGGCTGCTGGGAGAAATTTCTCTTTCTCTTCTTTGTTCCCACAGCTCCCGGGGTTCAGCTTTGGATTTGGCCCCGCCTCTGCGTGTAGGTCGCCGGAGGGCGTCTGTTCTTCGCTCAGACAGGACAGGGTTAAAGGAGCAGCTGATTCAGGGACTCTGGCTCACTCAGGCCAGGGCGGGGAGGGTGGGGCACGGAGTGCAGGTCGAGCCTGCGGCGGCAGAGGCCGGTGTGACGTTGCACCAGCCTGAGGCACGCCGTGCGTTCTCCCGGGGAAGTTGTCCGTGGATCGCGGGACCCTGGCAGTGGCGGGCTGCACAGGCTCCCGGGAGGGGAGGTGGGGATAGTGACCTGTGCTCACACACAGGCTTCTTGGTGGCGGCAGCAGCAGCCTTAGCATCTCATGCCCGTCTCTGGGATCCGTGCTTTTAGCTGCGGCTCGCGCCCGTCTCTGGAGCTCCTTTAGGCGGCGCTCTTAATCCCCTCTTCTCGCGCACCAGGAAACAAAAGAGGGAAGAAAAGGTCTCTTGTCTCTTCGTCAGGTCCAGACTTTTCCCGGATTCCCTCCCAGCTAGCTGTGGCACACTAGCCCCTTCAGGCTGTGTTCACGCCGCCAACCCCAGTCCTCTCCCTGTGATCAGACCGAAGCCCGAGCCTCAGCTCCCAGCCGCCGCCTGCCCTGGAGGGTGAGCAGACAAGCCTCTCGGGCTGGTGAGTGCTGGTCGACCCTGATCCTCTGTGCGGGAATCTCTCCGCTTTGCCCCCCGCACCCCTATTGCTGTGATCTCCTCCGCGGCTCCGAAGCTTCTCCCCTCTGCCACCCCCCGTCTCCGCCCGTGAAGGGGCTTCTAGGGTGTGGCAACCTTTCCTCCTTCACAGCTCCCTCCCAGAGGTGCAGGTCCCGTCCCTATTCTTTTGTCTCTGTTTTTCTTTTTTCTTTTGCCCTACCCAGGTACGTGGGGAGTTTCTTGCCTTTTGGGAGGTCTGAGGTCTTCTGCCAGCATTCAGTGGGTGTTCTGTAGGAGTTGTTCCACATGTAGATGTATTTCTGACGTATCTGTGGGGAGGAAGATGATCTCCGTGTCTTATTCTTCCGCCATCTTCCAAAGCATAACTTTTATATGCACTGGGAAACCAAAAAATTCGTGTGACTAGCAGTATTGCAATATTCACTTTATTGTGGTGGTCTGGATCGAGCCCACAATATCTCTGAAGTATGCCTATATGCTAACAGTCAATTTGCTGAAGACTAAAGATTTCCCTTTTTTGAAAGAAAATCTCAAAGGCAGCCAGAGAAAAAAGAGAAATAACATACAGAAGAAGAAAGATAAGAATACAGCAAACTTCTTGTCAACAACTATTCAAATAGAAGACAATGAGAGGACATTTTTTAAGTGCAGAAAGGAAAAAGTCAACCTAGAATTCTATACTCAATGTAAATATCTGCTAAAAATGAAGATGATACGGACTTTTTCAGACAAAAATTGAACGAATTCATTGCTAATAAACCTGTATTACACAAAATGTTAAAGGAAGTTCTTTGGCAGAAAGAGTATACTAGTGGAAATTTGGACATACACAAATGAAGAGTAATGGATAAAATGAGGGTAAATATAAAAGACATTTTCCTTTTTATATTTATAATAACTTATTATTATTTTATATAATATCTATTTAAAAGAAAATTTACTAAGTAAAAATAGTAACAATGTATTATGGGAATTATAACATGTAGAATTAAAATATATAACAACAGGGCTTCCCTGGTGGCGCAGTGGTTAAGAACCTGCCTGCCAATGCAGAGGACACAGGTTCGAGCCCTGGTCCGGGAATATCCCACATGCCGCGGAGCAACTAAGCCCGTGCACCACAACTACTGAGCCTGCACTCTAGAGCCCGCAAGCCACAACTACTGAGCCCGAGTCCCACAACTACTGACACCTGCGTGCCTAGATCCCCTGCTCGGCAATGAGAACCCCGCACACTGCAATGAAGAGTAGCCCCCGCTCTCCGCAACTAGAGAAAGCCCGCACACAGCAACAAAGACCCAGTGCAGCCAAAAATAAATAAATAAAATAAATAAATTTATTTAAAAAAATATGACAATAACAGCACAAAGGTTAGGAGAGGAAATTGAGGTGTACTGTTGCAAGGATCTTAAACTAAACATGAATTGGTATATGTTATTTCAAGGTAGAGTATAATGAGCTTAGGATGTATATTATAAACCTTAGAGCAACCACTTAAAAAGTCATGAATAACAAGACAATAATGGAGATAAAATGGATGAATAAAAATACTGCTACTCCAAAGAAGCCAGAAAAAAAGAATAAAGAATAAATGGGACAAATAGGATATGAATAGTAAGATGTTAGGTTTAAATCCAACCATACCAATAGTCAAAACAAATATAAATAGTCTATACCAGGAGCCAGTAAACTATGGCCCTCAGCTCAAATTTAGCCTGCTGCCTGTTTTTGTAAAATAAGTTTCACTGGACCACAGTCATACCCATTAATTTATGCATTACCTATGGCTCCTTTCTCATTACAATGGCAGAGTCAAGCATTTACAACAGAGACTGGATGACTTGCAAACCTGAAATACTTACTATCTGGCCCTTTACAGAGAACATTTGTAGCCAACCCCTTCTATAAACATCCCAATTAAAAGACAAAGATTTTCATATTAAATAAAGAAAATCAACTATGTGTTACCTACAGGAAATATACTTTAAATTCAAAATACTTGTTGGCTAAAAGTAAATGGATAGAAGAAACTATACCAAGTAAACACTAATCAAAGGAAAGCTGGACTAGGGAAAGGAAAGTCTGTTCAACAAATTGTGCTGCGGGGGGAGGGATAAATTAGGAGGTTGGGATTAATTTATACACATGACTATATATAAAATAGATAATCAACAAGGACCTACTGTATAGCACAGGGAACGCTACTCAATACTCTGTAATAAGCTATATGGGAAAAGACTCTGAACAAGAATAGATATATGTATATGTATAACTGAATCACTTTGCTGTACACCTAAAACTAACACAACTTTTTAAATCAACTATATTCCAATATAAAATTTAAAAAATTTTAAATGATGCTGGGAAAACTGGATATTCACATACAAAATAATGAAGTTGAACCTTACACCATATACAAAAATTATCTCAAAATGGATCAAAAGCCTAAATGTAAGAACTAAAACTGTAAAACTCTTAGAGGAAAACATAGGGGGAAATCTTTATAACATTGGACTTGGCAGTGCTTTCTTAAATATGACACCAAGGGCTCAGGCAACAAAAGAAAAAATAATTGATCTTCATCAAAATTAAAACATTTGTGCTTTGAAGGATACTACTATAAAGAGAAAGGAAGAAAATATTTGCAAATCATACTTCTGATAAGGGATTAATATCCAGTGTATATAAAGAACTCCTAAAATTCAACAACAGCAACAACAAAAGAAACAACCCAATTAAAAAAGGGCAAAGACTTGAATAGACAGTTCTGCAAAGAAGATATACAAATAGCCAATAAGCACATGAAAAGGTGTTCAACATCATTAGTTATTAGAGAAAAGCAAATCAAAACTACAATGAGGTACCACTTCGTAACCAGCAGGATGGCTATTATTTTTTTTAAAATGGAAAACAGGTGTTGGTGAGGATGTGGATTGGAATGCTTGTGCATTGCAAGTGGGAAGGTAAAATGGTTCAGCTGCTATGCAAAAATAGTCGATGGTTCTTCAAAAACTTAGACATAGAATTACCATAAGACTCAGCAATTCCACTCCTGGGTATTTACCCAAAAGGACTGAAAACAGGAACCCAAACAGATACTTGTATACCAATGTTCATAATGGCATTATTCACACTAGTCAAAAGGTAGAAATAACCCAAGTGCCCATCAACTGATGAATGGATAAACAAAATATGGTATACACATACTTTAAAATGTCTAAAATGGTAAGCTTTCTTTTATATATATTTTGCCACAATAAAAACAAAACAACACCTGGACTGGCTATGTTAATTTTAGACAAAGTAGACTTTAGAACCCTTCAGTGATTTCCCATATTCTTATGATCAAGTCTATATTCTTTATTTTATTTAAAAAATTTTTTAAAATTAATTTTTATTGGACTGTAGTTGATTTACAAAGCTGTGTTAGTTTCTGCTGTACAGCAAAGTGAACCAGTTATACATATACATATATCCACTCTTTTAGAGTGACACACAAGACCTTTGAAATTCTGTTCTTTGTTTACCATTTCAGCCCAATCTCTTACCATACAGAATGGCTTCAAGTATGCCATGAGTCTTTGTGCTTGCTATTCTTTCTGTTCGGAAAATCCTTTTTTCACTCTTCACTATCCCTTTGGGATAAAGATGGAAATCACCTCTTTCTGGCAGCCTTCCCTGACTAACTCCTACCCTCATCCCAGACTTCAGGAGGTGCTTTTTCAAAATGGTTCCATGGAACCCTGTGTCTACCATGCTGTGCTGTGATGGGTGATTTCTTTGCCTGCCTCCTTCACTACCTTATCAGCTCCTTGAATGCAGGGATAGCATATCTCATTCTTTATAGTCCTAGTGCCTGGGATGGTACTGGCAGATGGTAGGCACACAATAAATATTTGTCAAATTAATGAAATTCTGTGACAGTGCTCATGAAGACACATGGGAGACCAAACCATAGGAAGGCTCCCCCTTTATCACACTGAACATTTTCAACCTTTTTTTCTGCTGTCTAGTATATCAGTACATAGGGCACAGTTGTAAAATGTCCTCCAAACTGGTAAATGATATCAGCCTTTGATTGTTAAACTAGTGAAATCCACACACAATGAATGTGAATAAATGTCTGCAAATGTCATCTTAAGAAACAGGATGTAGCAGTGCCTGGAAATTTAATCAAGGCATGATGGAATGTGGAGCAAAGCTGTAACCTAATCAATGGCCTTAACAGCTGAAGAAAGAATATGTGAGCAGAAGGGGGGTGGTCTGTAGGGAGTGCTGAAAAATAGAGCCAAGGAACAAACATTTGTCATTATGTCTCCAGCTCTGTCAAGGGAAAGAGTTGTTTTTTGACCATTTGACAGAAATATGCAGTCCACCCTATATCCCTATTGATGCCACAGAGCTCATCCAATTCCCCGCTTTTGTTCTGATTTCATGCTCACAAACAACCTCTTGATTATAATTTGGCTTTCCATATAGATTTTCCAACAGGAGAGAATGCAATGACCACTCAGCATGAACATCTGGTCTCTTTGGCAAGGAGCATCCTCTTTGTATATGAATGCATTGGTGTTCTGGTTTATAGATCAGTCAATTCAGAGCCCCCGGGGGCTGCAGAGGTGCTCATTCTCCCAGCTCTTGCTGAGACTGCCAGCAAGGTCCTGTTCCCCTTTGTTTGCACCCTCACTCAGCATGAGCTGAGGACAAAGTATCACAAGTCAGCCATAGCTCCTCCAGGCTTGAGCCCATCATGCTTCAGACTTACACCTTCCTCATAGAAGAAAAGTGCTTTTGGACTTACAGTCCATACTGATGCTCAGGGTCTATTGTCAGGACTTTCTCTCCTCTTCAAAAATCTGGCCTCTGCTGATGATACAGTTCTCATCTTCCCATACCATGATTCCTTGCCAATGTGTTTATTTATCTTAGTAATCGTTCCAAAGGCCAGAGATTAGGCAAAATACTTTCAGAGAACATAGTTAGAGTTGATATGAGCCTGGCCAGGGCTTACCCTGTCAAGGACTCAGGCACAATTAGCATTGAAGATGGAAAAGGAGACAACCTGGTTGAGTTAGTCTTGTTGAAATGGATGCTTGGACAATTTCTGTAGGTCTAGGGCCTCAACTAATGAATTTGGTAGTCCTATGGGTATTCTGTGGGGTCTTTTGAGTTCTAGGAAAAGTTATGGGCTAAGTTAATGGGACTGCTGAGAGGAAATGCCAAATGGGTCAATGCTGGGCTGCAGAGAGGCCTTGAATACATATTCAGGCAGAAGGAAAGCTCTATAGAAAGTAGAGGAAAGGAAGGTGGGGTTGGTGAACACTAAGGAAAAAAAAACCCTAAAATTTTGTAATTAAATAGGAGGAATTAAGCATTTATCCTCCCTTTCCAATTGGAACTGTATTTCAAGGTAAGCAAGTAGCCCTAGCCGATGAGGGAAAGTGCTACCAGAAGAATGCCAGCAAATAAATGTAGAAGGAATTATACAATAAGGAAAGCAATAGTTGGGAAACTGTAATGAAAATATTGATTCAGGCAAGGTACTTCAGTTAGTTTTAAAAGACTGTTTGGTGAATGGGTTTGGGGAGCTGATACTTGTATAGCACCAAAGCAACACACCACAGACAGCAAGGTGGAAAAACTGTACGGTAAAGGGGTCAGACTGTCATCACTCATATCCTGAGATCAGTCTCAGTGTTCCTAATAGACAGTCAACCAGATGTTATGTGTCCTATGATGTGATTCCATACAGAGTATACAATATAACCTATGACACGTTCTATCCAAATATATTTAACTTGAATAAATAGTTTAGATATAAGTTTTATTTTATGTGAAAAACAGGAGATGGAGGAACAAGTTGAAAAATACCATGAGGAAGCAACCAGACAAAGCCTGACAGTAGGATATTCTGCAAGACAACTGCCCTGGCCTCTTAAACAGTCAGTGTCATGGAAAAGGAGCTGTGCTATGTTCAAAGAGACTTAAGGGACATCAAACAAGATGTAATATATGGTCCTGGATTGGTTACTGACTTGGGCAAACCAACTGTAAAGAACATTTTTTAAACAAATGGGGAAATTGGAATATGGATTGGGTAGTAGATGAAATGAAACTTACAGAAAGTGCAAGGTGACTGAAAAAGAAGGTTTCAAACAGTATATCTACTAATATGTCATTTTGGTTAAAACAATACATATTACATGTAAGCATAGAGAAAGATTCGAAAAGATACTAATGTGGGTATTAGCAGTAGCATATCTCTTTTTTATTGAGATATAATTCGTATACCGTAAAATTCATCCTTTTAGAGTATACAATTCAGAAGATTTTACTATAGTCACAAGCTTGTGCCACTATCATCACTATATAGATCCAAAACATTTTCATTACCCCCAAAAGAAGCCCCATACCCATTAGTAATCTCTCCATATATCCCCCTTTCTTCACCTCTGGCAAACAATAATCTACTTTCTGTCTCTATGAATTTACTTATTATGAATATTGCATATACACGGAATCATACAATATGTAGCCTTTTGTGTATGGCTTCATTCACTTAGCATAATGTTTTCAAAGCTCATCCATATTGTAGCATATATTAGTACTTCATTCCTTTTTATGGATGAAAAAATATTCCACTGTATGGATATACCACATTGTGTTTATCCATTCATCAGTTGATGGACACTTGGGTTGTTTTAACCTTTTGGCTATTATGAATAATGCTGATATGAACATTTGTGTACAAGTTTTTGTGTAAACATATGTTTTCAGTTCTTTTGGATATATCCCTAGGAGCAGAATTGTTGGTCATATGGTAACTTTAACTTTTTGAGGAAATGCCAAACTGTTTTCTAAAGAGGCTGTACCATTTTACAGTCCCACCAGCAGTGTGTGAGGGTTCCAATTTCTCCATATCCTTGCCAATACTTGTTATTGTCCATATTTTTTTTATCAGAGCCACATTACTGTGTATGAAGTGGTATGTCATTTGATTTTCATTTCCCTGATGGCCAATGATGTTGAGCATATTTTCATGTGTTTATTGGCCATTTGTGTATCTTCTTTGTAGAAATGTCTATTCATGTTCTTTTGGCAATTTAAAAATTAGGTTATTTGTATTTTTATTGATGAGCTGTAAGAGTTCTTTTACTGGATAAATATCCTGGATACCAGACCCTTATCATACATATGATGGGTAAGGTTTTCTTCCATTCTGGGGGTTGTTTTTTTAACTTTCTTAACGGCATGCTTTGAAGCACAGTTTGTTTTGTTTTGTTTTTGTTTTTGTTTTTGCTTCATTGTCCTGGCTAGAACCTCCAGTACCATGTTGATTAGAAGTGTCAAGAGCAGACACACTTGTCTTGTTCCTGATCTTAGGGAGAAAAGCTTTCAGTCTTTCACCATTAAGTATGATATCTGTTGTGGGGTTTTTGTACATGCCCTTTATCAGATTGAGGGAGTTCTATTTATACTTTTTGGGTTTTTTTTAATCATGAAAGGGTGTTGACATTTGTCAAATGCTTGTTTTGTTGTCTATTGAGATGATCATATGGTATTGTGCTTCATTCTATTAATATAACATATTACATTTATTTTCATATTTTGAACCAAACTTATATTCTGTCATAGTGTATAAGCATTCTTACATCTTACAAAATTCAGTGTTCTGGTATTTATTGAGAACTTTTGTGTCTAAGTTCTTAAGGGATATTGATCTTTAGTTTCCATTTCTTTATTTTTTAACGTCTTTATTGGAGTATAATTGCTTTACCATATTGTGTTGGTTTCTGCTGTATAACAAAGTGAATCAGCTATACATATACATGTATCCCCATATCCCCTCTCTCTTGCATCTCCCTCCCACCCTCCCTATCCCACCCCTCTAGGTGGTCACAAAGCACTGAGCTGATCTCCCTGTGCTATGTGGCTTCTTCCCACTAGCTATCTATTTTACATTTGCTAGTGTATATATGTCAATGCTACTCTCTCACTTCATTCCCAGCTTACCCTCCCCACTCCCCTTGTCCTCAAGTTCATTCTCTAGGTCTACGTCTTTTTTCCTGTCCTGCCCCTAGGTTCATCAGAACCATTTTTTAAAATATACCATATATGTGTGTTAGCATACGGTATTTGTTTTTCTCTTTCTGACTTACTTGCTTCACTCTGTATGACAGACTCTAGGTCCATCCACCTCACTACAAATAACTCAATTTTGTTTCTTTTTTATGGCTGAGTAATATTCCATTGTATATATGTGCCACATCTTCTTTATCCATTCATCTGTCGATGGACATTTAGGTTGCTTCTATGTCCTAGCTATTGTAAATAGTGCTGCAGTGAACATTGTGGTACATGACTCTCTTTGAATTATGGTTTTCTCAGGGTATATGCCCGGTAGTGGGATTGCTGGGTCATATGGTAGTTATATTTTTAGTTTTTTAAGGAACCTCCATACTATTCTCCATAGTGGCTGTATCAATTTACATTCCCACCAACAGTGCAAGAGGGTTCCCTTTTCTCCACACCCTCTCCAGCATTTACTGTTTGTAGATTTTTTGATGATGGCCATTCTGACTGGTGTGAGGTGATATCTCATTGTAGTTTTGATTTGCATTTCTCTAATGATTAATGATGTTGAGCATCCTTTCATGTGTTTGTTGGCAATCTGTATATATTCTTTGGAGAAATGTCTATTTAGGTCTTCTGCCCATTTTTGGATTGGGTTGTTTGTTTTTTTGACATTGAGCTGCATGAGCTGCTTGTATATTTTGGAGATTAATCCTCTGTCAGTTGCTTCATTTGTAAATATTTTCTCCCTTTCTGAGGGTTGTCTTTTCTTCTTGTTTATGGTTTCCTTTGCTGTGCAAAAGCTTTGAAGTTTCATTAGGTCTCATTTGTTTATTTTTGTTTTTATTTTCATTTCTCTAAGAGGCAAGTCAAAAAGGACCTTGCTGTGATTTACGTCATAGAGTGTTCTTCCTATGTTTTCCTCTAAGAGTTTGATAGTGTCTGACCTTACATTTAGTTCTTTAATCCATTTTGAGTTTATTTTTGTGTATGGTGTTAAGAAGTGTTCTAATTTCATTCTTTTACATGTAGCTGTCCAGTTTTCCCAGCACCACTTATTGAAGCGGCTGTCTTTTCTCCATTGTACATTCTTTCCTCCTTTATCAAAGATAAGGTGACAATATATGCGTGGGTTTATCTCTGGGCTTTCTATCCTGTTTCATTGATCTATATTTCTGTTTTTGTGCCAGTACCATACTGTCTTGATTACTGTAGCTTTGTAATATAGTCTGAATAGTCTTCTTGTTTTGTAATATCTTTGTCTGGTTTTGGTGTTAGAGTAATAATGGCCTCATAGAATGAGTTGGGAAGTGTGCCTTCCTCTTGTATTTTTTACAACAATTTGTGAAGAAATGGCGTTAATTCCTCTTTAAGCATTGGGTAGAATTCACTGGTGAAGCCATGTGGTTCTGGGCTTTTCTTTGTAGGAAGTTTTTGATTATTAACTCAATCTCTTTCCTTGTTATAGGTCTATTCAAAATTTCTATTTATTCTTGAGTCAGTTTTGATAGTTTGTATCTCTCTAGGAATTTGTGCATCTTATCTAGGCTTACCTAATTTGTTGGCATACAATTATTCATAGAATTTTTTATAATCATTTTTATTTCTATGAGGTCACTATATTGTCAGTCTTTCATTCTTGATTTTAGTAATTTGAGTGTTCTATCTTTATTTACTTGGTCAATCTAGCTAATATTTTTTCAATTTTGTTGATCTTTTCAAAGAACCAATTTTTAGTTTTATTGATTATCTCTATTGTTTTTCTATTCTCTATTTCATTTATTTCAGGTCTAATCTCTATTATTTCTATCTTTCTGTTTGCTGTGGGTTTAGATTGCTCTCCTTTGCTAGTTTCTTAATATGGGAGGTTAGGTTGTTGACATGAAAACTTTCTTCTTTTTAAATATAACAATTCAGAACTATACATTTGCATATAAGCACTGCTTTCACTGCATTGCAAAAGGTTTGGTGTGTTGTGCTTTCATTTTCATTTATATCAAAGTGCAGTTAACTCTGAACAACACAGGTTTAAACTGCACAGGTCCACTTATATATGGATTTTTTTCAATAAATATGTAGTATAGTACTCTACAATCTGCAGTTTGTTGAACATATGGATGCAGAACTGAGGATATGGAGGGCTGACTGTAAAGTTACACATGGAGTTTTGACTGCATGGAGGATCAGTGCCCCTAGCCCTTGTGTTGTTCAAGGGTCAGCTGTATTTTCTAATTTCCCTTGTGATACTTCCTTGACCTGGTGGTTACTTAGGGGTGTGTTGTTTAATTTCCAAGTATTTGTGAATTCCCCAAATTTCCTTCCATTAGTGATTTCTAATTTTAGTCTCTTTTGGTCAGGGAAAATACCTTGTATGATTTCTATCCTTTTAAATTTAGTAAGACTTGTTTTATGTTCTAACATATGGTCTATGCCGGAGAATGTTCCATGTGCATTTGAGAATGATGTGTATTCTACTGTTGTTGAGTGGAGTGTTCTATAAATGTCTATTAGATCTAGTTGGTTTATAGTGTTAAGCCTTCTGTTTCCATACTAATCTGTCTTATTATTTTACCCATTATTGAAAGTGGGTTATTGAAGTTTCCAACTTTTGTTGAATTGCTGATGGTGTCCCAGAGGTCTCTAAGATTCTTTTCATATTTCTTCATTCTTTTTTCTTTCTATTCCTCAGACTGGATAAGCTCAACTGAACTATTTTCAAGTTTGAAAATTTTTTCATCTGCCTGCTCAAATCTGTTCTAGAGCCCTTCTAGTGAAATTTTCATTTCCGTCATAGTACTTTTCAACCACAGAATTTTCATTCGGGTCTTTTTGTCAAATATAATGTCTACCTCTTTATTGATATTTTTATTTTATGAGATATTATTCTCATACTTTCCATTAGTTTTTTAGACATGGTTTCAGTTCATTCTTTTTAAACATTTATAATAGCTGATTTAAGCTGATTTAAATCTTTGTCCTTTCAGTCCAACAGCTGGGCTTTCTCAGGGAGTTTCTATTGATTGCTTTTTCCCCCTATGTATTGACCATATGTTCATATTTATTTTCATTTCTCAAAATTTTTTACTGAAACTGGACATTTTAAATAATATAATATGGTAATCTGGAATTCAGATTGGCAATCTGGAATGTAATCTGTAAATCAGATCCTCTCCCCTCCCCAAGGTTTGTCATTGCTGTTCCTGTTTGTTATTGCTTGTTTAGTGACTTTTCTTAACAAATTCTGTAAAGTCTGTATTCTTTGCTGTATATTGAAATCTCTGATTTCTTAGCTTAGTGGTCAGCTAATAATAGGGCAGAAATTTCTAGGAACCAATAAGTCTTCCAGTCTTTGCAGAGGAGCTCAGTGTGTATGTTGGGACATGCCTTCAACACTCAGCTAGGCAGTTGAAAATTCTTCCTTTGCCTTTACTTCCTGCTTGCACAGGGACTCAAGGTCTCAAGTAGAAATGAGCTCTTAAGGTCTTTGCTGATTATGTGTACAGCCCTGAGCATGAGCACAGCTCCATATATGCATGTGGCCTTCTAGGTTCCCAGGAATGTGCAGATATTTTTACAGTCCCTGTGGTTTCATTGTCAAATTTTCCTTTTACGTTTTTCAGTTAGTCTATTATTTGCCCCAACCATTATCCAATGAGTGAGGCAGCTGTGAAGTTAAACAATTACCTCTAATTGTTTTTGACAGCTGTCTTGGGGAAAAGGTTTTTTGCATTGGATGAACCCCGAGTCAGTCAAATAAAGACAACCTTGCAAGTGGGATCTCCCAGGAACCACCAGATAGGTCAAATAATGACAGTTCTTTATGAATGAGCTTTGAAGGAGCTCCAACTCCATTCTGCCCCTCTGATAACTGCCAGGCTGCTGGTTTTCACTGTAACTGTGGGCTATTGTTTTCCAAGACAACTATGGAGCTGGAAAGAAGTGCATGGGAATATGGCAAATTCAATTATTATACAAATTATCATACAAATCTCAGTTCTTACTGAGATTCAGCTTTTTTTTTAATAAATACTTTTTGGATTACTGTAACCCTTTGTTTATTTTCCAGAGTTCTGAAAAAGTTGATTCTGATTATTTTTGCTAGTTTTTCATTGTTTTTGTGGAGGAGAGAATTTTGAGGTTCTTAGCCCACTATTTTTGCTAACATCACTCAGTAGTAGTAATTTCTAGGTGAAGGTGTTTTATTTGGTAGTTTTGGTTTGTCAACATTTTCTTATTTTTCACAATACACATGTGATGTGTCTGCAATAATAGGTGGTCATTTACATAAAGAAAAGGAAATAAAATCTAAAACTAAAGTCCATGAAATTTTAGTTGCCATCTCAGTGTATTTGGCTATTTAGGGACCATAAATTAGGTACTTTATATTCTTTTAATTTTCTCTTATTAGTTATCATTGTCAATTTACCTCTAATGACTAGAAATAAAACCTTTAAAATGAAAAGTCTACTTGCATTTTTGTGGGGGCAGCAAAGAGAATGGTGTGGTGACTGTGACTCTCCAGTTAATTTTGAGAGAGAACTCCTTGGGGCAGAGGAGTCATCATTAGAGTGACCGTATGTCCTGGTTTTCCTGGGATAGTCCCAGTTTAAACCTGTTATCAAACTGTAATAATTAATAACATGCACTTTACATTCTCAGGTGTCCCAGTTTGGATGATAAACTTTATGACCACTCTAGTTATTGACAGCAGCAGGAGGTGAGGAAGCCAGCGGATGACTCAGGAACTGCTGCAAGAAGAGAACACATGGGGTGCCAGTCTAGTACCAAGAATGGACCTGGGGATGAACAGTTGAAAGTCCTGAGCATGACTCTCCAACAAATTCACAGAGGTTTCCACCACAGTTTCTCAAGTATTTCTTGGATCGCCATCTTGGATGCGTTCTTGATTCAAACTGATTCCTCCTGAGTTACTACAAAGCAATCATTAGATGCTCCTCCCAACTGCTTTGACTAACAGGGTAATTTGGGCCCATCTCCAGACTCTTGCAGGCATTTCCCATTTACTACTGGTTAGAATAGCCACATGGGCTCTTGAGTTGGCATTTGTGGTGCTGAGTTATCTGGTGAAGGAAATCCTGCTATAATGGTCTTCTTGGTGTTGGGGCTTTGCTGAAGCTTCTTTGAAAGTGCAGGGAAAGAGATTCACATTGGCTATAGGAACTTAGGTAAGTAATCAGGTTTGGAAGAACAGAAGCTGAGTCCTGTTGCCTAGAGATTAGTGAGAGCAGGTTCCTGGGATTTAGAGTGGCTGTTAAATGCAAAATCTGGCTGTGGTGATTTTGGATGCCTCTGGTTTGAGAGCAGGCAGCATGTTTCAGTAGCTTCTTAAATTTTTGGAGGAGAGGAGCATCAGACAGGAATTCTCCTTGTCTGGGGCAAATATCTGGCTTTATTATGAATAAAACTGCTATCAATTTTCATGTATAAGTCTTCTCTTCGGTAAACAGGTGTAGAATTGCTGGTTCATATGGTAAGTGTATATTTAACTTCATAAGGAATTGCCAAACCGTTTTCCAAAATGGTTATACCATTCTACCTTGTCACCCACAATATATGAGTTCCAGTTTCTCCACAACTTCTCCAACACTTAGAATTGTCACTTTAAAAATTTTTAATCATTCTACTGAGTGTGTAGTTGTAAATTATAGTAGTTTTAGTTTGCATTTCCCTGATGACTAACTTTTTGTATATCTTTTCATGTGCTTATTGACTAATTATCTTATTTTGTAAAGATCCCTTCAAATCCTTTGCCCATTTTTAAATTGGATAGTTTGTCTTCTTACTAATAAGTTGTAAGAGATCTATAGATATATTCTGGATTCAAGTCCTTTGTCTGATATATGTGTTGTGAATACTTGCCTTTTGGGGTATCAGTTATTATTATAAAGAGTATTTTTCAAGGTTTTTCCTCATTTCATCTTGGTTGTCAAATTTATTGGCATAAAATTATTCAAAATATTATTATCCTTTTAATATCTTTAGATCTGTGGTGATAACACCTTTTCATTCCTGGTATTGGTGATTTGTGTTCTTTATTCCTGGATCAGTTTAGCTAAGGGCTTCTCAGTTTTATTTATCCTTTCCAAGAAGCACTTTTTACTTTGTTAATTTTTCCATTATCTATCTCTTTTCTCATTTGTTAATTTCTGCTCTTATCTTTATTATTTCTTTTCTTTTATGGTCACGGGCTTGCTTTGCTCTTCTCGTTCCAGTTTCTTAAAGTGGAAGCTTAGGTCATTGATTTCAAATCTTTCTTTTTCTGATAAGGTAAAAGTTTTCCTATAAGCACTGCCTGAGTAATATGTTGTATTTTCATTATCATTCAGTTCAAAATATTTACTCATTTTCCCTGTGATTGCATCTTCAATCCAAGAATCATTTACGTTTGTTGTTTAATTTCCTTCTCTTTGGGGTCATGATAACCGTATGAAAGAAACAAACTCCAATTGACATTTGATTTAATGTTAGACATCTTTAAGCCTTATTGCTTGCCTGTGTTTGTTGCCTCCTGTAGCATCCTGATAAAGCTCACCCATGCCCAAGGCCCACAAGCACAGGTGACCTCTTGCTGCCTCTTTGCCTCTTTTCATGCTGGGTGGAACCTCTTTCAAACTTTACACTGACAGGTATTTCCCTTTATGAAATATTGCACACCCACTATCCATTCTTTCTCTCTGTTCTGGATTTTAACTCAGAGCAATCCTCCTCACCACTCACCTTGGGACTTCTACACTATGTGAGTAATTAATATTTCTTTGACCATACCAAAGGATCACTGTCATACTGACATCCAAACATCAAGTTGGAGAGTCTCCATGTTGTGGTGGAGTTGCTATAATAGGGGTTTTATTGAGTTCTAATTTAACTCCTTTGCAGTCAGAGAATACACTCTATAATTTCCATCCTTTTACATTTGGTGAAACTTATTCTATGGCCCAACATATAGTTTATTGTGGTGACTATACCACATGAACTTGAAAAGAATAGCTTTTCTAAAATCATTGGAAGTAGTGCTCTACAAATGTCAATTAGGTCAACTTGGTTAATAGTGTTGTTCAAGTCTTCTGTATCTTAACTAATTTTCTGTCCTTTTGCTCTATTAATCACTGAGAAAGGAAGGCTGAAATTCATAACCACAATTGTGAATTTGTATAATTTTTTTAGTTCCATTAGTTTTTCTCTCATATATCTTAAAGCTCTGTTGTTAGATGCAAACATATTTAGTCTTACTATGTCCAGGTGACTTGATTATTTTTTCATTATGAAATGTCCTTATGACAGGAAGAAGTCTAAGATGACCCACAAAATTTCCTTCCCCTCTGGTATATATAACCTGAATAATCTCCAGGGCTGTTGATGTGATGGGTTTTACTCCGTGGGTTAGGTTACGTTTTATTGGCACTATTGACTTGAGACTGGGAGATTATCTGGGTAAGACTGACCTAATAACACAAAAAACAAAGTTTTCTCCTGCTGGTCACAGAAGAGGAGTCTGCAATTTGCAGCATGAGAAGGATTCAGTGCCCTTTGCTGGCTTGAAGATGGAGGGTACCACATATCAAGGAATGACGGTATCCTCTAGGAGCTGAGTGAGACCCTGGCTGACAGCAAAGAAACGGGGAACTTAGTTATACAACCACAAGGAACTCAATTCTTCCAACTACAAGAGTGAACTTGAAAGCAGATTTTTCCCCCCAGAGCTTCCAGATGAAAACTCAACCTGGCCAATTTGAGCCTTGTGATATCTTGACTAGAGAAGCCAGCCATGCCATGCTTGGCTTCTAATGTACAAAATGTGAACTAATACGTGGGTATTGTTTTAAGCTGCCAGGCTTGTGGTAATTTGTTATGCAGCAACAGGAAACCGGTATGGTCCTTCTTTATCTCTTAGCAATATTCCTTATTCTAAAGTCTACTTTCTCTGATATTTATATAGATGCTCCAGATTTCTTAAGATTAGTGTTTGCATGTTATATTTCTCCATCTTTTTATTTTAGTCTAACTATTTCTTTGTATATCAAGTCATTTCTTGTAGTCATCAGATAGTCAGGCCTTGCTCTGTTATTCACTCTGACAAGCTCTGCCTTATAATTGAGTATTTACATTTAATTTAATTACATATATTGTCTGGCTTATGTCTACCATCTTGCTACTACTTTTCTATTTCTTTCATCTGATTTTTGTTCTCTTTTTCTGCCTTCTTTTGCCCTAATTGCACATTTTTTAGTGTTTCATTTTATTTCCTCTAATGCATTACTGGTTATGCCTCTTTGTTTTCTGTGATTGTCCTATGTCTTATAATATCCGTCTTTAACTTGTTACACTGCACCTTCAAATAGTATTATATTTAATATTAAGTGTGAAACTATATACTTCTACATACCCCTGCTGTCATTTGCACTCTTGTTGTCATATATTTCACTTCTACATATATAAATCCCACAATACCTTGGTAATAGTTTAGTTTAAACAGTCAAATATGCTTTAAAGAAATTACAAAAGTGAGAAAATTAATTTTTTTTAACCCACATACTTGCCATTTCTGATTCCTCTGTGTGTGTGTGTAGATCTGAGGTTTCCTCCTTCAAGAAGAAATCATTTTCCTTCAGGTATTATTTTCCTTCAGGTATTATTTTCCTTCAGATTGAGAAACTTCATTAACATTTCTTGTAGTATAGTAGTGTTGGAGACAAATTATTTCAGCTTTGTGTTTGTCTGGAAATGGGTTATGTCACCTTCATTAGAAAAAAAACCTTTATATTTTGGAATAACTTTAGATTTATAGAATAGTTGCAAAGATAACAGAGAATTCTCATAAGTCCTTCACCATTTCTTCTATTTTTAACATCATACATTTGTCAAAACTAAGAAACCAACATTGGTATATCTTTATTAACAAAATTTTAGGACTTTTTCCATTAATATCCTCTTTCTGTTCCAACATCCTATCCAGGATGCCACACTGCACTTAGTAATCATGTATCCTTAGATTCCTTGGGTCTGTGATAGTTGCTCAGTCTTTCCTTGTGTTTTATGACCTTGACAGTTTGAAGGGCACTAGTCAGGTATTTTATTCAATGTTCTATATTTGGAGGTTTTTGGGTTTTTTTCATAGTTAGACTGAAGTTGTGGGTTTTTGAAGGAAGACCACAGAAGTGAAGTGCCCTTCTCATCCCATCGTATCAGGAGGTACACGATGTCCACATGATATCACTGGTGGTGTTAGCCTTGATCACTTGGTTAAGGTGGTATTTGCCAAGTTTCTTCATGATATAGTTAATATTTCTCCCTTTCCATACTCTATTATTTTGAAATGAGTTGGAACGTCAAGAAAGGAAGAAATTAAATTTCACCTGCTGGAGTGGCATAGGCAATTAATAAATGTATTTGGAAGTGTCTTGTCACTTTCATTTTTTTTCATTCATTCAATATTTTATTTATATCAGTATGGACTCATGTATATTTGCCTTGGGTTATAATCCAATACTGTTATTATTTTGTTGTTCAAATTGTTTCAGATTTTGGCAGTTGGGAACACTTTCAGGTTGGTTCCTATGTCCCTTTGTTAGGCCCCCCCATCATTTTATTTTTTTGAGAATTTTCTTACTTTCTGTTACTTCAAGATATTCCTTTCTTGTATTTTCTTCACCCCAATCTTAGAATTCAATCATTTCTCAAAGATGCCTGTTTTGTTTTATTTTACTTCGAAAATGGTACATGGAAATTAAATCTGAGCACTGGGTTTATTCATTACTACTGGGATGCTTTTTGGTCCTCTCAGCAGACAGAGTTGCATAATATATTTATGTATACTAACTAATAAATACAAGTATATCTATGATTGTTTCTGCATGTGTGTATATATATACATACATATATATAAAAGCACAGACGAGTTCATATATATAATACATACATGAGCTCATATTGATGCCTCTGCCTTCAAAACCAGCGCTGTAAGGTTCATTTTAACTTTCCTTTCTTCTCTGTAACTTCCCTTGTCATAGTGAGGAACCTGATTCCCACCATCCATCATCCATTTACTTAGTTGTTCATCTTCGATATACATGTAGAGCAATTTTAGAATTGTGAACCTGTACTCCAATGAGAAACAAATTTACCAGGTAAAATTCAGTTTTTATGCATAGTTTCTTTTGTCTTTAGCCTTAAAGCTTCTAGTCGAAATGCAGTTTCCAAAGTTACTTAAGGTCAGCTCCTTTTCTCCCTACACACTTAAATGTGGTTATGGCATACATATGTAATACAGTTAAACTTATTTGTCACAGCTTACATTCCATCCTGGGATTCCCCCAACATCCCAGTTAATCTATATCTATAATTACTATTATGATTACTGTAGTATTATAGTAATAGTCTTAAAATCAGGTAAGATGTTTTTTTATTTTTCCCCCAAAATTCTTTGGCTATTCTAATTTCTTTGCCTTTCCATGTGAATTTTAGAATAAGCTTATAAAAATCTACAAAAAAGTTGACTGGGATTTTGTTTGGGACTGCACTGAATCTGTAGACCATATTTGTTGGAATTAACATCTTAGCAATATTGAGTCTTCAAGTTCACGAGCATGGTACATCTTTCCATTTATTTAGATCTTCTTTATTTCTTTCATAAATGTTTTTTAGTTTTCCACATACAGATCTTGTACATATTTTGTTAGATTTATACCTAAGTCCTTTTTGAGGGTGGTACTATTGTCAATAGTATTGTTTTGTTTTAATTTCAGGTTCCAATTGTTCATTGCTTGTACATAGGAATACAACTGGCTTCTGTATGCTAAGCTTGTATCTTGCAATGTTGCTAAACTCAATTTTTAGTTTAGAGTTTTTTTTGTAGGTTCTGTGGGATTTTCTGGATATATAATCATGTTGCCTATGACTAGTTTGTTTATTCCTCTCTAATCTGTATACATTTCTTTTTTTTACCTTATTGCACTAGCTAGGAACTCAAGTACAATGTTGAACAGGAGAGAGGACATCTTTGCCTTGTTCCAAATCTTATGAAGGAAAGCATTCAATCTCTTGTCATTAAGTATAATGTTACCTGTATGAGTTTTTGCAGGTACCATTTATTAGGTTAAAGAAGTTCCCTTCCATTTCTAGTTTTCTGAGAACTTTTATAATGAATCAATGTTGAATTTTGTCAAAAGCTTTTTCTGCGCCTACTGATATGGTCATATTATTTTTATCATTTAGTCTATTAATATGGTGAATTATATTGATTTATTTTCTTCCCACCTGTATTGAGATATTATTTACATATAACATATGTAAATTTAAGGTGTACAGTGTGATGATTAGGTACATGTATATATTACAAAATGATTACCACAATAAGGTTAGTTAATATCTCTGTCCCATCACATAATCATAATTGTTTGTGTGTGTGTGGTGATAACATTTAAGATCTACTTTCAAGTATATAATATAGTATTAATAATTATAGCTACTATTATACTGATGACTTTTAAGTGTTGATCCAGTCTTGTGTTCCTAATATGAACCCCACTTAGTCATATGTATTTTCCTTTTTATCTATTGGTGGGTTCAGTTTGCTAACATTTTGTATCTAACTCATGAGAGATATTAGTTTATAGTTTTCTTTTCTTGAAGTCAGTCTTTGTCTGATTTTTGTATTTAGGATAATGCTGGTCTCATAAAATAAGTTGGGAAATGTTCCTTCCTTTTGTATTTTGTGTAAGATAGTATGCATAGTTATAGTGTTATTTCTTCTTTAAATATTTAGTAGAAGTCACATTGAAACTGTCTTTTATAGGGTTTAATTGGGGGCAAGTTTTTTTTGTTTTTTTTGTTTTTTTTTTTTGCGGTACGCGGGCCTCTCACTGTTGTGGCCTCTCCCATTGCAGAGCACAGGCTCCAGACGCGCAGGCTCAGCAGCCATGGCTCACGGGCCCAGCCGCTCCGCAGCATGTGGGATCTTCCCGGACCGGGGCACGAACCCGTGTCCCCTGCATCGGCAGGCGGACTCTCAACCACTGCACCACGAGGGAAGCCCGGGGGCAAGTTTTAAACCACAAATGTATTTTCTTTAATAGATATAAGGTTGTCAGAATTATCCTTATCTATTCCTTCTGTGGTGAGTTTTGGCAATGTGTGTCTTTCAAGGAGTTGGTCCACTTTACCAAACCTTTTGAATTTTGAGACATAGAGTTGTTTTATCTTTTTAAAAGATAATTGCCTAATTATCTTTTTAATATCAGAGGGGTCTCTCTTCTTTTATTCCTAATATTGGTAATTTTTATCTTCTCTCTTTTTTCTTGGTTAGCTGTGCTAATATTTGGTTCTTACTGGGGAGTAGGGGACATCAGAGAGCAACAACATGCCTAGAAAATCAGTATGCAGTGAACTCAAGCACTGGTCTAAGAACACCTGTAGATTTTTGACTCTCAATGAAAAATTGAATTTCTTGGTATCAGGAGGGCTAGTGCTATTGATCCTGCTGGGGACCTCTGTACTGAGATGAATGGTGAATTTATGTTCTAGCATAATTCCTTGACAACCTGAGTTACTCTAGTTGCATCAATAAGTGGGTGCCTTTAAACGTGGGTCTAGAATCTTTTGTGATAAGGGATTAATTTATGGTTCAAGGTCCTAGAAACTTGCTTAAGAGCTCCTTCTTTGGGATAGTTAAAAGCTGGTTCTTTGGGAACATCTTTAAAGTAAATAAATCTGTAGCCATACTGATCAGAAAGAAAAGAGAACAAAAATTACCAATATCATGAATAAATGAAGGGATATCACTACAGCTCTAACAGACATTAAAAAGATAATAACATTTATGAAAAAATGTATGCCAATAAATCTGACAATGATTTAAACTATCAAATCTTTCTCAAGAAGAAATTGGTAACCTGACTAGTCCTGTATCTATTAAAGAAATAGAATTTGTAGATTTAAAAATCTTCCTTCCCCCCAAAACAAACTAACTGACCAACAAAAACCCTCCAGGCCAAATAGCCTCATTGATGAATTCTACCAACAATTTAAGGGAGAAAAATACCAATTCTATACAAAATTTTTCAAAAATGGATGAGGAAGACATTTCCTAATGCATCTTATTAGGCCAGTGTTACCTGGCAAAGACATTAGAAGAAAAGAAAACTAGATATCAATATCTTTCATGAATATAGTCACAAAAATTTTCACAAAAGTTTAGCAAATCAAACCCCAATCAAGTAAAACATCATTTGCATTTACTTAAGAGGAATATGTCCACACAAAGCTTTGTATGTGAATGTTCATAATAGCTTAATTTGTAATACCTCAAAATGGAAACAACTCAAATGTCCATGTACAGATGACTAGATAAATGAGTAAATGAATAGACAGTTGATGGCTATATAGTTGATTCATATAACTATGGGATACTATTCATCATTGAAAAGGAACAAAGTAACAATACAAAAACATGGATAGATCTTAAAATCATTATGTTGAGTGAAAGAAGTCATCCAAAAAAGAGTACATACTCACAATTTTATTTATATAAAATTCTAGAAAAGTCTAACTAACCTACAGTGACAGAAACTGGATCAGTGATTGCCTGGGGATGGGCATATAGGAGGTGAGGGAAGGAAAATAAATGCATCACAAAACAGCAGGATGAAACTTTGGGGGTGACAGATAATGTTCATAATCACTAACTAGATTATTTTAAATATTTGTGATTTGTTATAGATCAGTTATATCTCAAAAAAATTATTAAAAATTCACCCCCCCAAAAAGAGAGAGGGCTGAGGAAAGCTTTTAAGTGGACTTGGTCTCTGGCAGTCATCCATCTCTGGCTCACCCACTTGCCTAGTTCTCATTCTTGGGTTTCCTAGTACCTTGATCCTCCCTCATTTTGACTCTGTATCTTAGCTTTTATTTCCTATTGCGGCATCAGCAGTTTATGGGGTTAGAACTTGGGGATGGTACTGGTCTTTTCACTCTTTCCCTTAAGCCCCTGTTATATCCCTAGTTTGCTGTCTGTCATTTTCAACGCTAACACCATTTCCAAAGCAACGGTTTTTGTTCCCTCTATACATCCTGTATATAGTCTCTGCCCCCATAGGCTGAGGCCCTTCCATTGCCTCTCTATAAAACTAAAAGTTTAATGGTAGCAAGAATTGCAGTCAGTTTACTTTCTAGTGCCCTTGAGTTTTTAGCCTTAAAACTCCTTCCTTGGATTGCAGGAACTTGAAGACAGTTTCACCTCTGAAGATGGTCCAGGCCCCTACATCCAGGGCTTTGGGCCCCATCTCTTTTGAGAGGGTGGCAGAAGACCTCTTTTCCTTCATATTTAATTTTCCTTCTTTTTCTGGGAATCATTTTAACCAATTTCACAGCCTCCAGCTGCTTCATCTTGAGAGCAGAGAGTGCTACACTAATAGCAGGCAGTCCTCCCAGAGCAATTTATGGCTTCACAGCTCTGAAAATTACAGTCATTTACAGTCTTCTCCATTAGTGCCCTGACCCCATCCAGTTATGTCTGCATGTTTTTGGTTCCTGATGTCTAAAGCTTCTTGTTGCTTTACTACCTGATCTCCCCAAGCTGAAAATGTACTTCTTCCATTTCCTGGGGGCCTTCTAACCTGTATACATGTTCAATATTCAGATCATAGGGTCACCTTTGTTTGTTTTCTGTTACTGGGTTCACTAATTCTATTATAAACCTGTCATTTTCCAGAGCTAGTTCTGTGATAAGAGAAATTATCAGTGAATTCTGATTCTTCCTAAAGTCCTATTACTTAGGCTAGCCCTGTCTACCTCTCTTCTATGAGCTGTGTAGTTTTGCTTAAAACTTCTCCTATCAGTCCAACACCAGTGTCAAACCCAGACATGGCTTCTTGTGGCTCCCCTTCAGTGAGTCTCACCATTTATTCACCCATCTAGGCCAACCCAGAGGTTTAAGGGAGCCCTGCTCCCTGGCTTGTTGGTCTCAGCAGCCATTAAAGGCAAGCCGGGGATGCTTCAGTAGGGTTGTTCTCAAACTTTAGAGTACATTGCTTTCACTTCGAGGGCTTACTGAAACACAGATTGCTGAGCCTATCCCCAGGGTTGCTGATTCAGGGGGACGGACCACTTGCGTTTTACCAAATTCCAGATGATGCTGATGCTGCTGGTCAGGGGACTACACGTTGAGAACCACTGCTGTAGTCCATTCTCAGCAATTGCCCAAGGCGATATATTATCCACCTGTCCCTATTCCTCTTTCCTTTGTTATTGGCTATTGTTTTTAGCTTCACGTCTGTCCTCTGTGCACATCCCAGGCTTGGTTCTCCCAGTTGTCCCTTACTCCAAGCCCTTTGACCGATCTTCCTGGCTTTTTCTGCTCCAGGAAGTCCCTTCTCTAGCTCCAGTCTCTCAGGGTTCCTATTTCAGTATCAAAAGCCTTAGCCACTTTGAAGAGGGTGTCCAGACCTACTTTGACCAAGTCTTAACCCCCAAATCTCCTGGCCATGGTTGCCCAAGCCATTTCCCCTCAATCATTGCCTTGCCTTGAAACTAGCTAATTATTACCTCTGAATTTTATGCTAAATAGCTCTGGACTTCTCCCTCTTAAAGCTGCCATCTCAAGTTATTATCATGGGCACCAAGAAGGAAGCTCCCTGGATTTATTTTTATTATTATTTCTCTATCAATAGCTCTCTGAGAGCACATTTCAATAGTACATTCTGGAATAGAGGCTAGGAGATAGTCAAGTGTATCTCAGTTTCTGCTCTAACACATTTCTCTTTTTTCTTCTGTTAAATCTCTTGAGTGTCTGATCACCCATCCAAAACCAGAAACAACTAAAATATCTTCCTTCTTCCTATCTTCATTATTCAAAGCAGTTAAATCTGTATTTATCCTTTTAAGTACATTTGTTTCATGCAGTATAGTCTGGTTTCTAAGATATCAACCATCCCAGGCAGTGCCTTTTTTCTTCTTTCTCCCTTAAGCCCCTGTTATTTTCCTGTTTGCCATTTCTAAGCTAAGACTGTCTCCAGGGCAACGGTCCTCTGCTCACCAGCGGGGCCTCAGCTCCTGGCACACCCCCCTCAGCGAAGGCCCCTCCGCTCTCTATGTGCAAATTGGATTTCCAGAACCTAATGCTCCAGGTGCAGGTTGATTGTTTTTTTCCGTTTTTTGGCCTTTGGGTTTATAATTATTTAATTTCTTTATCCACCTCAGTTCAAGAATCTATATTTCCAATTTAATTCTCTCATTCTGCTCCACCTCCCCTTGTTCCTTGCCCTCTAAAATTCACCATAATGGCCAAGACTTATTAAGATTTCGAGGGTCCCCACCCAGGAGAGACAGAAGCAGGAGTGTCCTTTGCTATCCTGTGGTCAGGTTGTAGATGTCCTGCTAATTGCCATGAGCTTGTCTTTCTCCCTGTCTTCTTTTTTTTTTTTTTTTCTGAGATATAATTAACATATAACGTTATGCAATGTTTAAATTTAAGATGTATAAAGTGTAGGTTTGATACATTTAAATATTGCAATATGATGACTACAGTAGTGTTAGCTCATTCCTCTGTTTTTAAATAAAGTCCTCCTGGGGGTAATTTTCAGTCATCCCAGAGTGCATAAAAGGAAGGACCCATCCTGTCCTTCACTGCAGTATTCTCAGTTCCTCAGAATGCTGTGATCTGTGATAAAATTTTTCTTCTGCCTTGTGATGAAAGGAAAAAAAAAAAAAAAGACCAGGTGCCAGCTAATGGTCCTTTTCTGGGGAAGGGCTATCATTTCCATTTTGTCCTTTTTACTTTTGTGGTGTTAAAATGTCGTTTTATTTTTATGACCCTTTGTGGATCTCCCATATCTTATTAAACCTGTGAACTCTAAACCTTCTGGGCTCCATCTCTCTTCTCCACCAATTCTGAGGCAAAAAGCTGCTCACCAGAGCTTGTTGTTCAGAGATGAACTTCCCCTGACCCCAGAAATGGATGTGCCTCTGCAAGAACACTAGATTCCTACTCCTCAAAGAGATGCTAATCCAGACCCTAAGCCAGGGCAGGATCCCATGCTTTCCACATGAGATGTTACCCAGGAATGCAGCTGCTCTTAGGATTTACGTGAGCAGCCCTGAACCTCAGTCCCTTATGCATATACTAGCATTGGTTCTGCCAATCCCTCCAGATGTTAGCCCTGTCTTCAAAATCCCAAATCTTCCTGAATCCTTGCCTGGTTTCTTCTTCTGGCAAAGTGTCTGGACACTGTAAAAACCCCAAGAACATCCTTTATCCCCAGCCCTTATTCCTTAAAGAAATACTTCTCAGAATTTTCCACCAAAGAATTTCTAATGGCAGAGGAACCTGAATTCACATGAAGGAGAGAGTGAGAGGCAGTGAGAGGCAGAGGGGTTATTGCAAGCAAGGAGTTTGTATTTTATCTTAAAAATCACATGCAATTTTTGCATTCTACTTCATAATGCATTCTTATTTGTGTTAATATAAAAGTATTTAAAATTATTTACCATCAAGCACAAGTGGCCTGACACTTCAGAAGTGCAGTATCGTTATCCGGCAGCTTGATTCCAGGTAGCGCATGGAAGCAACACCACGATCGTTTCAGCCATCCCCCTATCCCAGAATGGCCACATGGTGTGTCACATGGCCACCCTTGGCTTTACTTGGAAGTCCTTTTTTTCATCTCTAGTCAACCACCTATGTCGTTTCCCTCAAGGGATTACCCAAATCTTCTTCAAGCCCTATCTTACCTCTACTCCATTCTACAAATTACCCTCTGTTTTGGCAGGGAAAGGGTTCCCCTTGGATGGCATCTTCCTTAACTCCTCCCTAATCCATCAGAGAAGGCTGATATGTGGGTCAGGTAGTCAGCTTGGGCTGCTATAACAATTACCATAGAACGGATGACTTACACAATGAAGATTTATTTCTTACAGTTCTGGAGGCTGGGAAGTTCAAGATCAAGGTGCTGGCTGATTCAGCGTCCTGTGAGGGCCTGCTTCTTGGCTTATAGATGGCCACCTCCTCACTGTATCCTCACATGGTGGAGAGAGAGTGTTCTAGTCTCTTTCTCTTCTTAGAAGGAAATTAATTCCATCATGGAGGCTCCACCCTCATAACCTCATCTAAACCTAGCTACCTCTCAAAGACTCTACCTCCTAATATCATCATATGGGGGGTTAGGGTTTCAACATATGAATTTTGGGGGGACACACACATTCAGTTCATAACAGTGGGCTTTATGCTATGCTCTGTTAGAAAAGCACCAGAAGATATTTCCTTGGGCTCTGTTATTATAAAGATTAAAAGCAAAATAACTTTTTCCTTAATTCTAAAAGCAGTATATTATAGTAGTCATCTGCTGTTTATGCCTGCTAAGCTGCCTTTATTCTGATATCAGACCCTCTTTTTTTTTTTTCTCTCCTTTTGGGAACCACTCTTCAGTATGGGGCTGAGACCACCCTGCCCTTGCTCAGCTCCATGCATGGTCCTGTGACCCATGCCTGGCCATCAGGGTGCCAGGGCTCAGGGAAGGAAATGTGTCCCAGCTGCGTCTTTAAGAGTTGGCTCAGCACTTTTCCTGGTGTGACTTTTCCTCTGGGGTTGCTAAGCTATTAGGCTGCTGTGTCATCCTCACAGGGAGAGAGACAGTCTGAGAATGAAGCCAACGCAGGGGAAGGAAGAACCAATAGATGAGGAAAGCTTCATTCTCAAAAACTTCAGTGGAGCACCTAGATCCAGCTATGTCTGAATCTACCCCCAGATGACGCAATAAATAAATGAACTAGTGACACAATAAACCAATAAATTTTGCCTTTTCTTAAATTAGTTTGAGTTATGTTTCTGTCACTAGCAATCATAAGAATCTTGACAAATATAGAAGTCTCTTTGGAAAAAGATAAAACATTATAGAGTATATAACAAAGTGAAATAGAAGTTGAAAGTCTTTTGTAATTTCTTCTCCATTGTTAAGAATTTAATGTACATTCTTCCAGACTTTTTCTAAACTTATACTAAATATTTTTACATCACCTTAAAAATCAGCTTTACTGAAGTATAATTCACATACAATAAAATTTAATAAGTTTAAGTGTACAGTTGACCCTTGAAAAACATGGGTTTGAACTGCATGCGTCCACTTATATGCAGATTTTTTTCACTAAATTTGTACTACAGTACTACATGATCTGGGGTTGGTTGAATCAAGGATGTGGAGGGCTGGCTGTAAATTACGCTTGGACTTTTTTTTTTTTTTTTGCGGTACGCGGGCCTCTCACTGTTGTGGCCTCTCCCGTTGCGGAGCACAGGCTCCGGACGCACAGGCTCAGCGGCCATGGCTCACGAGCCCAGCCGCTCCGCAGCATGCGGGACCTTCCCGGACCGGGGCATGAACCCGTGTCCCCTGCATCGGCAGGCAGATTCTCAACCACTGCGCCTCCAGGGAAGCTCCTATGCTTGGACTTTTAACTGAGCAGAGGATCAGTGCCTCTAACTCCCATGTTGTTCAAGAGTTAACCGTATACTGTATATATTAGCCATTTCACCACATTCATAATCATGATATAGAGAATGTCTCCACCACCCCCAAAAGTTTGGGGATTTTATGTAAATGAAATCATATAGTTTGTAGTCTTTTTTGTCTGGCTTCTTTCACTTAGAATGCTTTAAGAAACACCCACATTGCTGCATGTATCAATAATTTGTTTCCTTTTATTGCCGAGTATCATTCAATTGAGTGGATATTGTATAATTTATCCATTTACAAGTTGAAGGGTTTTTCTAGATTTGACTGTTATAAATAAAATTGCTCTGAACATTCAACAAGTCTTTATGTGAGCATACATTTTCATTTCTCTTGGGTAATACCCAGTATCAGAGTAATTGAGTCCATATAGTAAGTATGCTTTATAAGAAACCGCCTGTTTTCCAAAGAGGTTATATAATTTCATATTCTCATCAGCAATGTATGAGAGTTTCAATTGTTCCACATCCTTGTAAACACTTGGATTGTTAGTCTTTTTAATTTTAGTCACTTTACTGAGTCTGAAGTAGAATTGCACTGTGATTTTAGTTTGCATTTCACTAATGATGAATGATGTTAAGCATTTTTTTATGTGCTTATTTGCCATTCATATGTCTTCTCTGGTGAAGTGTCTGTTGGAATCTTTTGCTCATTTAAAAATTGGGCTGTTTGTCTTCTTACTGAGTTGCAGGATTCTTATATATGTTGTATACAAGTCCTTTATAAGTTATATGTATTGTGAATGCTTTCAGTGTGTCACTTTCCTTTTCATTTTTATCACAATGTCTTTTGAGAACAAAAGGTTTTAATTTTGATGAAGTCCAATTTATCATTTTTCCTGTTATGTTTTATATTTTTATGTCCTAGTTGAGAAATATTTGCCTAACCAAAGACGACTAAGACTTTCCTCTCATGTTTTCTTCTAGAACTATTATGGTTATAGTTCTCATAATGTTTAGATCTGTAATCCATTTTGAATACATTTTTTATGTAGGCTATAATTTATTTTGAATTAAATTTTGTAAATGGAGTGAGGTAAGATTCCAGGTTCACCCCCCCCATTTGTGTGTATGTATATATGTGTGTGCTGCATATGGATACCCACTTGTTCTGGTATTATTTTCTGAAAATATTATCTTTTCACTACTGAATTGCCTTGGCACCTTTGTTGAAAATCAAATTACCATGCATATGTGGGTCTATTTATGGACTCTCTATTCTGTTACATTGCTCTACATGCCTGTTTTTACAATTACATCACCTTGTCTTGATTACTATAGTTTTATAGTAAGTCTTGAAATAAGGTAGTGTAAGTCCTCTAACTTTGTTCTCTATTTTAAAAACCATTTTGGCTATTCTACACTTTTTGCATTTCCACATAAACTTTACAATCAGCTGTTACTTTCTACAAAAAAGTCTGCTTGGGACTCCCCTGGTGGCACAGTGGTTGAGGGTCCGCCTGCCGATGCAGGGGACACGGGTTCGTGCCCCGGTCCAGGATGATCCCACATGCTGCGGAGCGGCTGGGCCCGTGAGCCATGGCCGCTGGGCCTGTGCGTCCTGAGCCTGTGCTCCGCAGCGGTGAGAGGCCCGCATACCTTAAAAAAAAAAAAAAAAAAAGTCTGCTTGGCTTTTTTTTGTGATTGTGTCAAATCTGTAGCTCAGTTTGGAGAGAATTGCTATTTTAACAATATTGAGGCTTCTGACCCATGAACATGATATAACTTCACTTATTAAGATCTTCCTTAATTTTTCTCAGTGATGTTTTCAGTGTACAAATCTTGTAATGTTTTATTTAATTTATCCCCAAGTAGTTCATATTTTTAAATGGTATTTAAAAATTCATTTTATAATTGTTCATTGCTAGTAAATAGACACACAGTTGATTTTGTATATTAACCTTGTATTCTATAATCTTACTAAACTCACTTCGTGGCTCTGGTAACTTTTCTGTAGATTCTTTAGGATTTTCAACATATACAATCATGTTGTATATAAATAGATTTTGTTTTACTTATTCTTTCTCAATATGTATGACTTTTATTTCTTTTTCTTGCATTATTCCACTGTCTAGGGCCTCCAGGACAATGCTGAACAGAAATGTGGTAAGTAGAAATCCTTGCATTGTTCCCTATATTAGGAAGGAAGGCATTAGGAATAATGTCAGCTGTAGGTTTTTCATAGATGTCTTTAATTGTGTTGAGGAAGTTTCGTTATTCCTAATTTGCCAAGAATTTTCATTAAAAATGGATTTGACTTTTGTCAAATGCTTTTTGCATCTATTGAGATGATTTTTCTTTTTTAGTTTGTTAATGTGGTGAATTACACTGATTGATTTTTGAATATTGAAACAATTTTACATTCCTTGGATAAGCCCCATTTAGTCATGATGTGTCATTCAATTTATATGTTGCTAGATTTAATTTGCAAAACATTTGTTAAGGATTTCTGCATCTATGTTCATGAAGATATTGGTCTGTAGTTTTCTCTTCTTGTAATGCCTTTGTCTGGTTTCGGGAACAGAATAATGCTGGCCTTATAAAATGATTTGGGAAGTGTCCCCTCCTCTTTTATTTCTAGACGACTGTGTAAAATTGGGATTATTCCTTCCTGAAATGTTTGGTGGCATTCACCAGTGAAGTCACCTATGCCTGGAGTTTTCTTTGTGAGGAGGTTTTTAACCATGAGTCCGATTTATTTGGTAGCTATAGGGATATTGTGTTCATTTCTTTCTTCTTGAATGATCTTTGGTAGTTTGTATTTTTTAAGGAATTTGTCTTTCATTGAAGTTGTTGAATTTATTGGCATAAAGTCCATAATATTGCCTTTTCATCCTTTTAATGTCTGAGGATCTTTATTCTCTTCTCTTTTATTCCTGACACTGGTAAGTTTTGTCTTCTTTTCCCTGATTCATCTGACTTTTATTAATTTTATTGATCTTTTCAAAGAATTAGCTTTTATTTTCATTGATTTTTCTCTACTGTTTTTCTGTTTTCAGTTTCATAGATTCTGCTCTTTATTATTTCCTTCCTTCTACTTACTTGGGTTTACTTTGCTCTTCTTTTTACTGTTTCTTAAGGTGGAAGATTAGATTTTTCTTTTCATTTTTTTTTTTTGCGGTACTCGGGCCTCTCACTGTTGTGGCCTCTCCCGTTGCGGAGCACAGGCTCGGGACGCACAGGCTCAGCGGCCATGGCTCACGGGCCCAGCCGCTCTGCGGCACGTGGGGTCTTCCTGGACCGGGGCATGAACCCGTGTCCCCTGCATCAGCAGGCAGACTCTCAGCCCCTGCGCCCCCAGGGGAACCCCGAAGATTAGATTTTTGATCTGAGGCTGTTCTTCTTGTTAAATACCGTCAGCTCCCCTTATCTGTGGGATGGGCAGTTGGTTGAATGCAAGGATGAGGAACCCAGGGATAAGGAGGGCCAGCTGTACTACAGCCATTTTATAAAAGGGACTTGAGCATCCTTGGATTTTTGTATGGGGGTGGTGGTTTTGGAACCAATCCCCCCACAGGTACCAAGGGATGATTGTATTCATTGCTATAAATTTCCTTCTTAGCACAGTTTTAGCTGTATCCCACACTTTTTTTTTTTTTTTTGCGGTACGCGGGCCTCTCACTGCTGTGGCCTCTCCCGTTGAGGGGCACAGGCTCCCGGCTCGCAGGCTCAGTGGCCATGGCTCACGGGCCCAGATGCTCCACGGCATGTGGGATCTTCCTGGAGCGGGTCACGAACCCGTGTCCCCTGCATCGGCAGGCGGACTCTCAACCACGGCGCCACCAGGGAAGCCCTCCCACAAATTTTGATGTATTGTGTTTTTATTTCCATTCAGTTCAAATTATTAATAATTTCACTTCTGATTTGTATTGGACCCATGGATTATTTAGAAGTCTACTGTTTAATTTCTAAATACTTGAGGATTTCCATATATTTTTCTGTTATTGATTTATAATTTAATTCCATTGTGGTTAGAGAATATGTTCAAATGAATTCAGTCCTTTTGCATTTATTGAGACCTATCCAATATGATACAGAATATGATCTATCTTGAGTATGATCTACCTTGATGAATAGTCCATGTTCGGTTGAAAAGACTGGGTGTTCTACTTTTGTTGTGTGGAGTTTTCTTTAAATGATAATTAGTTGTAGTTGATTGATAGTATTGTTCAAGTGTTGTATATTCTGATTTACTGTTTCCTCTATAAATTTTTGAGAGAGGAATATAAAAACCCCTAGTTATAATTGTGGATTTGACTATTTCTCCTCTAATTCCATCAGTTTTTGCTTAAGTTATTTTGAAGCTCTATTACCATATGCATACGCGTATAGGATTTTTTTTTGATGAATTAATTCCTTTTTCACTGTGAAATCCTTCTTTATCCATGGTAATATTCCTTGTTCCAAAATCTTTTTTATAATATTATATGTCACTTCAGCTTTTTAAACTAATGTTTTCTTGGTATACATCTTTCCTTCCTTTTATCTTTTCAGTAATGACTTTATTGAGATACACTTTATGCAACATATAATTCACCTATTTAAAATTTACAGTGGTTTTTATTATACTCACAGAATTGTGTAACTATTACCACTATTAATTTTTTTTTAAATATATTTATTTATTTATTTTTGGCTGCGTTGGGTCTTCGTTGCTGTGCATTGGCTTTCTCTAGTTGTGGTGAGTGTGGCTACTGTTTGTTGCAGCTCGGGGGCTTCTCATTGTGGTGGCTTCTCTTGTTGAGGAGCACGGGCTCTAGGCGCACAGGCTTCAGTAGTTGTGGCAGGTGGGCTCAGTAGTTGTGGCTCGCAGGCTCTAGAGTGTAGGCTCATTAGTTGTGGCGCATGGGCTTAGTTGCTCCACGCAGCATGTAGGATCTTCCCAGACCAGGGCTCGAACCTGTGTCCCCTGCATTGGCAGGTAGATTCTTAACCACTGCACCACCAGGGAAGTCCCACTATTAATTTTAGATGCACCACCTCCATCCACAAAATCCCTATACCTATTAGCATTCACTCTCCTTCCCCCCTCCTACCCCAGCCCTAGGCAACCACTAATCTACTTTTGGTCTCTATAGATTTGCCTATTCGGGAATTTTGTAGAAATGGAATCATATAACATGTGGTCTTTCGTGTCTGACTTCTTTTACTTAGCATAATGTTTTCAAGGTTCATCCATGGTGTATCATGTATCTGCACTTCAACCCCTTTTGTTGCCAAATGATATTCCATTGTATGCATATACCACATTTTATGTATCCATCCATCAGCTGATGGTCATTTGGGATACTTGTGTGAACTTAGTGGATTTGCGCTGAAGCACCTGAATGTCTATGACAGGCATAATATTGTGGACAGAGATAATGGGAATGGGGGTAGAGTGACTCATAGATGGGACATAATCCCTCCTATAGTTATAAAATCTCTGATTCCTCTCTCTCGCTCTCTCTCCCTCAATGAACCAGCCCCTCAAAAAAGAGTAATTCATGGATTGGACTATATTCACGGCCCAATCTCCCCAATTTAGCACCATGATGCATTCCCCACTGTTCAGACTACAGAAGAAAAAGTCCCTGAAATACCAGCCTAAATTCAATGAAAACTTTCAAATGAATAATTTCATTCAACTGAAGAATTTCCAGCAGATGAAAGAGCATAGTATGGCATCCAGGAGTCTCACACCAGCTGCTATCTGTTAACTGCTGCCAAAAACAAGGGAATGTTTCATTTGGGAGTTTTCCTTGTTCTTATTTTAAGGTAAAGCTTTACTTTTATTTACAGACTATTAGGGTTTCTAACATTGTCTTGAAGTTAACTGTGGAAGCCACTGATCCTACAGGTAGACAAAGGGCAGGACAGTACTATCTGGTAGACTCTGTACAGGCACATCCAAGTTTGATTTCTGCTGTATATTTGGTGCTGAAGACTCCTGCTTTCTGTACAGCTGGTGCCAACACTGTGAAGGGAAAGAAATTAACTCACAGGCACAGGAGAATGAGACTCTCCAGGAGTGCTATGAGCAGAGCTGGGTTCCCACAGAGCACAACAGAGTCCTGCCCAGCTGCCCATGTGATAAACCACAGGCTGCAATTATTCATGACAGGAAAGAAAGAAGAAGAAAGAGAAGCCTGTACATTCCTTTAACTGCAGTGGCTGATAAGGGATTTTAAAAGAAGCTTCAAATCTGGGCTTCACAATTCATCCTTGCTCTGGCTGGCTCAGCCTCCGCTTGCTCCTTATCTCGCCTGTAGCAGTAACTTCCAAATCAGTGTCTCATCTCTCAGGATCCTTATTTTCCTCTAGTCCTTGTTCTCTCCGACATGGAAAGACGTCAGTCCCCAGTCTACCCTCCCTTAAGTCATAAATGTCATGTTTGCTTACAGATCAGAAGTGGAAAGTAAATACTAAAAGCATGCCTCCAGCCACCCCCACAAGTGCCTGCATCTATTCTCACTCGCATTTAGGGACCAGGCCAAGTAACAGCTGGGGGAACTGAAGGGTGTGAGACTAGAGAGTAAAGGGCCCTTTCTACAGGCATTCACATTTAAATTTAAAACAAAAAAGCGCAATAAATGAATCTCCCTGTAGACCAGATTTGCCCCTAAGCTTCCACTTTGCCACATCTGGATGTTTCCAGGGATTTCTAATACATATGTAAATATATTAATATTGTAAATATCAACATATTTAGTTATATGATACATACAGGTTTTTATACAAGTAGGATTATAATATACACACTCTTTTGAACCTTGCATTTTCGTGTACATTGAAAAGCTTTACACGTTAGACAGCCTCATAACCAGCACCTTATAGATGGATATTTAGCTTGTTTTCAGTTAAAAAGATTCTTTTTCCAAATAATGCAGCATTGTTCATCCTTGGACACATGTCAGGGAGTATACACACAGAATAAATTTGGCAAAGTGGAATTGCCGGATCAATTTTAATAGCTATTGCCAAAATGCGCTCCAAAAAAGTTGTATCTATTCAATTCTACCAACAGTGTTCCTCTGTTTAACATTGAACTTCGTTTCTGTATGTGTCTCATTAGTTATTCCCATCAGAATAGCTGGCCTCATTTCACTGGTCTGGAGTGAACTACCCACAGAAAGTTTCTTTACTCTGTTTATTGAAGAACAGGAGGAACATAAATATGTTTTGCCTACATGTAAAGTTAATGGCCTGTGGTAAAGAATGTAGACTTTTAAGCAGCCTTCCATGTCGTTTGGCTTGGGAAACACTGAGTTAGTGTGCTAGACACCTGGCAGGGGTTTGGCGGAAAAAGGTGGGCCTTCTTGGGCAGTGCCTGCCAAGTTGGATGATGGCCTCTGCCCTTCCCTCCTGATCAAGGCACACATCACTAAGTCTGTGCCCATCTGTTTCTCCTCTGCTAGGGAGGGGCTGGAGCCTGGGGGATGGGAATGTGTTTTCCCCTTCTGGAGTCCTGATTATCCCAGCTGGACTTCTGGGTGGGGCCAGAACTTCCCCTGAGTACTTGGTCACCCCATCATAAGCTTCAGTCACCTATTCTCCCCTCCTCCATACTTTCATGTCATCTGGGTAAAAGTCTTGCTCTTTTGCCCAGTGGCTAAGGTCCCATTGCTGGGCCAGAAGCAAAAGAATGCTTGGAATAGTAAGGAAACTTTAAACGTTAGAGTTTCTAAGAAACAGAGCTTTCAGAAGTAAAAGATCTGCCAACAAATAAAACGTTTCTGCAGAAGTTAGGTGGTGTTGCTCTGGTTCCAGCAACTTACTCCTTTCTCAGTCATATGGCCTCTGGGTGCCATCTTGTTCCCTGCCCCTCTTCCTATTCCCTGGAAGATCCTCACCCCCGCCTCCTCTGGGAACTCCCAACAGACCTTTGTTCATAGCTGTATTATTCACTCATCAGCTTATGTGTTTGTCTTTACCACTGAATTGGGAGCTACTGAAGTTCTTAACAACAGCAACAGTAATAGCAATAGCAATGATATGGTGCTTTCTCTGTGCCAGAAACTCTTCTCTTTACACACATTAACTCATTTAGACTCCACACATCCCTCATGATATCTTGGTATTCCCATCTTTGGCAAGTTTTTGAACTTCTATGGTGACTCTTTCAATTTATCAATAGATCTCTCTTCCCCCACTTATCCAGAAGGAGATTTTTTTTTAAAAAATCTACTTATTAATGGTTTACAATACATCAGTCCCTTAGCAAAAAAATTCATAACATTCATATCATAAGAAAAAATTATACAGAATAATAGCAGGATTGTTTCCTTATTCAGCTTGATGTCAAGGCTATTTATTTGGCCTTCGATACCATTAGTTTAAAGTAGAACACTCTATTTCCATCTACTAGAGTAGAACAACTGTGTGTTTTTCCTTTAAAAAATAAACTCTGTAATACTTTTAAAAGATGATCTGTGATTTTTCATATATCATTTAATTCTACAAACCTTTTTGATGAATAGATAAACATGAGTAGACATATCTGCGTTCAGATCCTGGCTCTACAACTTACCACCTCTGCATCCTTGGGCAAGCTCCTTCATCTTTCAAAGCCTCAGCTTTCTCATCCATAAAATTAGGATGATAATAGTTCTTTTATAGCATTATCATCAGAATTAAATGATATAATGTACATAAGGAGTTTAGCACAGTGTCTGGCACATAGTGGTCAACAGGGACAGAGATAGCACAGAGGGAGTGATATTTCTGTAGGAAGGCTTCAGGGAAGGCTTTCAAGAGCATGTGACAACTAAGGTGAATTTTGAGTAATGAAGTTTTTAGGTAGCCTAAGTGGGGACGAATGTATTTGGCAGGGGAAAGATGTGTAAAGGCATGGAGAATGGCAACCACACAGTGTTTTGGGAGGAACTGCAATTAGCAACATTAAGTCAGATTATGAAGTTTGGGAGAGGTGCAGGTGGTAAGAGAGAAGATTCTAGAGGAAGGGAAGGTCCAGATTTGGAAGTGTTTTGCATGACCAGTTAAAGAGCTTGAATTTAGCATTGGGAATAGGAGTTAGTATACAGAGTTTGAAGACAGAAAGAGATGCGATCTGATTTGCATTTTAGAAAAATCACTTGGGGCAGGTGTGTGAATGATGAATTAGAAAGGTGTGATCGTGGAGACCTGGAAACCAATTAGGAGGCAGTAGTCCAAGTGAGAGATAATGAGGCCTGAGCAAGGGGAAACGGTTGGGAATGGACGGAAGCAAGATGAATCCAAGATACTTGGGAAGTAAGATGAAGAGCAGGGGGAAGGAGAGAACTTGCTGGGATTTGTACCCAAGGCTGCTTGGCTTTTTAGCTTCATTCCATTACGCCACAGGTATTGGTAATTGAGTGTAGTAGACTGGAGTGGCTAATGATGCCATTAACCACAACAGAGAATAAAGAAAGTAGCACAGGTTCTGGGGAAGGGGGGTGGTTAGTTTGTAGTGGAGGAAGGGTAATGAATTTAACTTAGTCCTTGTGGAGTATAAGACGTGTGTAGGCCATTCATGTGAAGAGGAACAGAAGGCAGTCAAATATATGGATCTAGAGTTTGGAGTAGAGAGAAGGGCTGGAGATATAGATTTGGGAGTCTTTAGGGTAACTATGAAGTTAGGGAAATGGTTGAGATATGGAAGGCTCGCCAGAGATCTCGACATAGTTAATAACTATCTTTGGCCTTCAGTTTTACCATGTAAATGTACTCAGAGTGGGCCCTATAAAAGTTTATTCGTTTATTCAGCCTCTTATTCAATGCACAGCCTGCCGTTTCATGCCCTTCGCAATAGGTGGCGCTGACGCCCGGCAGGGAGAAGGCGGCAGCATAGGTTGGGCTCGGGGGCGATGGGCCGGTGCGCGGAGGTGGCGACGCTCTAGCCCAGAACCGGGTATTCTGTGGCTTGGCTGGGTCTTCCCTGGGACTGGGGTCAGGCGGAGAAGCTCTGGCCGCGGGAAGCGCATGCGCAACCGGGTCCCCAAACATGGAGTCTTGTAGCCCAGGTCTTACCTGAATCAGGTAGGAAACAGGCGGGGAAGGAGTGACCCTCCACCTTTAGCCTCCTAGCCCAGCGGATGACTGGGCATGGGCACACTCGGGGTATGTGGCTAGTGTGCGTGGACTACACCAATCCTGGGGCCAAGCTTTGAGTGATAGTGGCCCGGGAGGCCGTGAGGACCGGCTGGGGCGTGCCGGATTACGCGGAGGTTGGTGGGTGGCCGCACGAGGTGTGCGCGCCACTCGAGGGCCACGCGGGCGAGGTCCTCGGTCATCGTCCCCTAGAACCTCGCGGTCGGACGAGAACACAGAAGTCCCCTAACCCTCGCCCGAGGCTTGACTCCCCACAGAGCGTTTAGTCACTCAGTCGGCTTGACCATCCCTCCAGGAAATCGGGTCTCCAGTTCCCGGGAGGATGCGCCTTCCCGCTTCGGGACCTCATTGGTGGTTGGGAAGGTCGCAGCCACACGGGCCTGGGCGAATGTTGGGGGCACGGGGACGCGGCCACCTGGCGCCGGTGGGGAGGGGTGTAGTTTTCGCTGGGAGTTGGAGCAGCGAGTGCGGGGCTGTGCAGCGCGAGTGCTTAGTAACCGGCTGGGGACCAAGCGCTGCGGTAGTAGCGGGGGTGGGGGCCCTGGAGGGCACGGTGGGGGAGGACAGCTGAAGGTTTGCGGTGATGATAGCAATCGAGGAAAAGCAAAACACCTGCTTCTGGGTTGACTCATCCAGGCTGGGGGAATAATTTAATGTGGAATGTAGTTTAAAAAAAAATGAATTGTGTGCCGTAGCCCTTTCTTCCCCAGGCAGCTAGGAAATTGCTTGTCCGTCCGAAAGAAAGCTGTTTTCCTTAGAGGACTGTGATGAGCATCAGATGAGATAATATACATGAAAGGGTAAAGAGCTATAAAAATGCAAGATATGATTTTATTTCAAATCCTTCAACCTATTTATGTGTGAGTGTATAAGATGTATTCCAGGTGTGGAACAGCAGAATAGTACCAGACTTGGGATTATGGGATGTGCCCAGTAATGCAAAGGGTGTGTAAAGATACTTTAGGGGTGCTCAGTAATACTGTAATCTCTAGAAACAGTCTCTTAGGCTTATCTTATCTGGTTAATGGGTTATTCAGCTCCCTTGCTTCTCTCCTCTCCCACTTACCTTTTGAACTTTTTGCAGCCAAATATTTTTGCCCAAAAACGAGCCTGAAGAGGAAGGAAGACACCAGTCGCTTTTTGGATATATGGGTTAAATTTGATTGAGAGGGAGGTTGATGTGATTGTATGCATAATTTCTTCAATTTGTCTTGCCCTCAGCATGAAATAGCATGTTGTACAAAGAGCTCTGGGCTGAGGGACACCCAGGAAAGATCTTGTTGTGGATCTGACCTTTCAGGGAGGGGTCACCCTGGCCAAGTTCCAATGCCTCTCTGAGCCTTAGTTTCTGTCAGATGGGAAAAGACCTTAAAGGTCATTCATGCATTTATCCAGACCTTGCATACCTGCCGCAGGGCTACCCAACCCCTAGAGACAGCGAACTTGTCACGTCCCCAAATGGCTGAGCTACCCAGTCTCTAGACAACCCTGTTGGAAAATTCTTTATGTTGAATTGACATCTGTTTCTCTACAATTTGCACTCATTGGAGCCATACAGAATAAAATGTCTAATGCTGCTTCCACAAATATTTGAGGACTGCTAACACATTTCCCTTCTTCCACTCACTCCACAAGGGTTCTTTTCTTCCAACTAAACATGCCCGGTTATTTTAAACAGGGAGGCAGTGTGGGGTAGTGGAAAGAACGCCAGCTTTGGAGCCAGATGCATCTGCGCTCAGTTCCCAGTCCCTTCACATACTAACAGTGCTCTGAGCTGCTGTATCTTTCTCTGAAAAATACGGATGAAAGTACTCATCTAGCGAGTTATTATGAGAATTAGGGATAAATTGGGTGAAGATCCATGCTATAGTAGGAGCTTAAAATATGACAGCTGTTACACCTTCAGTGACATAATTTGCAATGCATTTTAGTCGGTCTTCTCTGAACAAATTCCTGTTTATGTGTCTCTTAATATCTGCTGTGCAGAACAAAATAAAACACTTTCTCACTAGCAGAATAGAGCAGGATTAGCTCATTCTGGGTGCTTCTCTAATTACAGTCTACAGTCTACAGTGGTTTTTTTTTGGAGCCATATCACATTGACTCACTGACAACTAAAATCCTGACTTGCTTTATGTGCTGCTGTTCAGTCAAGTTTCCCCCATCTTGGACTTCTTTAGCTTATTTGAATCGATAATTATGGCTCTTGCAAGTGGCAGTCCCAGTTCTGTCCTGTTGTCTCCATAAATATCCTTGTTGTCATATTATGGGTCTCAAACTGGGGTTCAAAAAAAATGATTATTGAACCCACAGTACCAGCCCTGCTGATCTCACCACTGTTGCACATCAGCAAGCTAATAAATGCTGAGCTTTCTACCCTCATCTTTGCACAAATCTGAGGTCTTTTTATGTGGGACTGTCTGAGAATTGGAATGTGACAGGAACGTATGATAAGCTACGGGTTGAGGGAATGCTGCTGCCTGTGATGTCGGTCAAGTGTGGTGTTTGTATCCAAGAAATGAAAGGGTGCGCTGAGAACCAGCCAGAGGCAGGCTTTGGATTTATGTACGGCTACATGTTTTCTCAGGCACTCCAAATGTTTTATACCTTGGGCCAGATTCTCCCCTGGTGGAGGAAGCTTCTCTCTGTAAGTCAGGCACGGTTAAAAAACTCATTAACTGTTTGGCTTCTGGGGCATTCTCTAGCATTCTCTCCCGGCTTTAGCCAAGCTGATCTCTGTTAGTATCCTCTGCGTTTTCCAGACTCCTTGCCTCTGTGCTGGGAGGTTCTTCCAAACAGGAATGCTTCCTTCGCCTAAACGAGTTACGGGTTTGAAGTCCTTCTCAACCTTGAGCCCTCCTTTTCCAAGGAGGTTTTTCCTAGCACTCTGTCCGGGAGGGTTTGTCTTGAGCATCAGACTTAGAATTCCCGTTGTCTTCAAGTGCTTCCCTTGGTCCCCTCTGCCGCCCCCCACCCCCCAGCAGTCTCCCCTCCTGTCTACCTACTTGTTCCACGTGGGTGGACATGTTCCATGGCTTTCAGAATAAGATCCTTTGTGAGCACTCAGTCCGTTAAATACAAAATTGCCTTCATCTCGGATGCTGGTGCTTCTGGTATGGTGAGAATGAAAGTGCGGAATTGTTTGTAGGACTTATAGGTTCCATTGACAGTAAATACGAAAAACTATAATGCCAAGTTTGTTATATATTGTTGTCTTAGTTAAAATAGGAAAGTCTTTATTCTGTTGAAAGGACCGATTTAAATTTTGTTGAGTAATTATTTCAGTCCTTAAAAGGTGGTGGTTCGTTAAAATAGGTAATCTTCCATTTGTTAAGGGGAGTAATTTAAATTTCATTAAGTAACCAATTAAGGCCACAGAGGGTTTAAATCCATCGGTGGCTCCTCATTTTCTTCGGGACAAATTGTAAACTCCTTAGGTTGAAATACTCTTTCTAGCCTAATTTTTTGTCTACCAGCGCCACGGCCCAAAGGACTTGGAGTTTTCCCCAAAGGCTGTGCGGTCCTGCGCCTCCGGTGCTTTGCGAATGCCGTCCCCTCTGGTTGGAATGCTCTTTGTCTCTGGTAAATGTCTATTCATCATTCAAGACAACCCTTTCCCCCCTCCCCTTAATTACTTCCTCCCCTGTGCGCCCTCAAATTCTTGTACTTATTCATGCAGCATTTATTAGGAGTCTGCTTTGTGGCCAGCGCCGTGGCAGGCTGTGGGGATACAAAAGGTGAATAATACTTGGGCTCGGGCTTTGAGGGGCTTGCATGTTAGGGGGAGGGGGCCAACCTGTCACAAAACGCTGATAGGAAATTAAAGGGAAAATTTAAGCACCGTCAGTTCTTGTGTGTCATCCTCACCGGATGGACAGCAGCTCGCTTTGGGGGCAGGGGCCATTCCTCCTTCGTCTTTGCACCCCTGGCTCTTAGCGCTCTGGAGGTGCTAAATTAAGCATTGGTTTCATGAACCTCGGAATCGACACCAGTAGAGGTGTACCCTGGACTGCGCCACACGTTTTGGTGACACGCTCATATATGGCGGTTTCTCCTATGTCTGGTGGCCCTCAGCTCCCTGGCACACTGTGAGGTACCGGGTGGGCTTGGCTGTCCCGGCCTTTCGCCCAGATGTTCGGAATCTTGCTCGCCCGCGCTCTGGGCAGCTGAGTGGCGGGGCGGCCTGGGCGGGCACGAGTGGAAGAGAGGCCTGCAGCGCCCCTGCTGGAGGGAGCCGGCACCGCTCGGGCCGCCTGGCTCGCTCGCAGCCCACGCGTTTGTCAGGAATTCAATTTACAGCCAGAAAACGAACAGACACTGATTCTCTACACTTTTCTCTTCAAAGGCGTGATAGATGTCTTTTAAAGGATTGTGGATGAAGAAAAAAATCCTTCCCTCTTTTCCGTACCACTGGGGCCCTCGCATTGTGATTCAGTCTTAAATAAATGCATAAACAAAGGGAGCTTTAGTCTCATAATTCGGCCCATCATTCTTTCCAGCACAGGACGGGCTAGTGCCGGGAGTGGGTGCCGTGGGAGGGCTGCGGCGGGCCTCCGGCACGCCGACCACGTCGCGCTGCCGCAGAGGAAACGTGCCCAGCGCCGCAGCGGTGGCTGACCGAGAGAGCCCAGACTTGCCGCAAGTTTTGCCCCGTTTTTTGCTCTCGAGCGGCCGTCCCTTGAATCAGCCGATTAGCTCTGCGGTAGCCCAGCCGAGCTTGTCTTTCCCTAGCCACTCGGCTGTGCCCTTGGTGGGTACCTGTAGTTAGGGACCTAGGAGGTACTGGGCGTTCAGGGACCGCTCCTTTGGCCCGGGCACTCGAGCGGTTCAGAGACCCCGCCTCAGCGCGGATCGCGAGCGGGATGTGAGCCGGCACCACAGCGGAAGCCCTGGTCCCACTGCATCTGAGGTCGAGTGGCCACCTCTGGGGCTGGGGTGGGGGGCCTATGGGTGGTCTCGGGGGAGGTGATGGAGTCTCAGGAAGTCTGTCGTCTCTTCCTGTAGTGTTAACTCGCCAGAGGAGGATTTTTGCTATAGAACCTGTGGTTCAGGGTAGGGGGCCGTGAGGGAGCAGCGGGGTGCTGGTGGGGGTCAATACCCCTGAAGGAGCCCTCCGGAGCAGCTGCTGTAGGAGGGGCGCCCCATCCTTGCGCCCTCAGCGGGGCTGCGGGGAAGGGGGTGGCTTCGGCGGGAGGGGCACTGCGGCGCGGTGGGCGGGCCAGGGGCGGGGCGCGGGTGGGCTCTAAAAGTCGGTGCCCACTCACTCTGCGCTGCCGCGGCCACCAGCACATCCCGGCGCATCACGGCGGGCGGCGCCTCCTCTGCGGCAACCGCGCCTTGCGCATTGCCGCAGCGCACGCCCCGGTGGCCGCTCGCTGCTTGCCGCGGCCGCGCCGCCCTCGCGGGCTGTGGGCTGCGCCCAGCTGCCGGCCGACCCTGCACCGCTGCGGGCGCTGCGGCGCGCCCTTTGCTCAGGGCCGGTGTGCAGGCGGCATGGGATAAGACGCCACCATGGTGCGCCGAGATCGCCTCCGCAGGTGGGTGCGTGGTGGGAGCGGGGGTGGGGGGAGCGTGTGTGACTGGCTTGCAGCCGTCGTCCCCAAATGGGGTGCGGGCCAGCGGGTGGGACTTTGTCCGTCCGAGCTGGGGCTGCCAGAGCGCGACTCCCGCAGTAGAGGGAAAATCTCCGGAGGGTGAGGGGCATGCATTCCCGTCCTCTGAGCCCGTTCTACCTGCTTGGAAGAGGATGTCTCGCCTGCACACAGTAGAATGTTCAGAACGCCTGATCTCCCTGATTTAGGATTTCTAGACCCTGGTATCTCTCTGATGCAATTTAGAATTTCTAGACCCTGGCGTCACCCTGTGCGGTTTAGAATTTCTAGACCCTGGTAGCGCCCTGGAGTGACTTAGGATTTTTAGACCCTGGTATTACTCTGATATGGTTTACAATTTTTTTTAGACCTCGGCATCATCCTGGCATGATTGAGGATTTTTAGACCCCGGCATCGCCTTGGTGCGATTGACGGTTTTTAGATCCTGGTGTCACCCTTGCGCGATTGAGGATTTTTAGATCCCAGTACCCCCTAGGTGTGAACTAGTGTTTCTAGACCCGGTTTCACTTTGACGCGATTTAAGATTTTTAAACCCCGGTAACGCCTTGGCGCGATTAGGGTTTTTATATCCCAGCATCGCCTTGGCGCGGTTTAGGGTTTCTAGATCTGGGTTTTGCCTTGGCGTGAATTAGGATTTTAACATCCGAATATCACCCTGACACGATTTAGGGTTTCTAGACCCCTGCATCGCCCTGGCGCGATTTAGAATTTTGAGACCCCGGTATTGCCCTGCGGTGATTTAGGATTTGAAGACCCTGGTGTCGCCGTGGCGTGAGTTACCGCATAGGTGTGACTAGAACTGGCAGTGTCTTATCACCGAGGCGTAAGTATTTTTGAGATTTCAGTAACAGGAAGCCAAGTGAGAATGATGTGACCAAACTCATAATATTACACGTGAATTATTTGCATTGGTTTACAAAATAGTTCATAGTCTCACCACGATGCTGTGAAGTGGGCAGGTTTGGTGGTATTAAATGTGTGTATTTTTCCTATTTACAAGATGAAGAAATAAAGGCTCGGAAAGGTTCATTAATTTCTGGAAGGTTTGTTACTGGGGTTTGCTGAATTTGTACTCTTGATTCTTGGCTCATCAAAGAATGGAGATTTGGGTCAAAAAATGTTTAATCTATTTTGCCTACTGACTGCCTGATTGCTTACGTACTAAAAATCCTAAAATGTTGTTGGGGGCATTTTTACTGAAGTAATTAAGACAGAAAGCGGCTTTCTGAGGGGTTGCCTCTTCGCTTTCTTAGCGTAAAAGAGAAGGAAGAGGTGCGGGGTGAGGGTGTCCCGAGCGGAGAGTGTCCGTCCTTCCCCTCACCGCCCCGCATGGTGGGCGGCGGCGGGGCGGGGGAGCCTCTCCTGCTCAGCTCCTCTCGTATCCCCTCCCCAGCTCTCTGCTGAGTCACTGCAGAGACTCGGCTGCTGGAACCCGTCAATGAATGAGATGAGAAGTATGGGGATCAGGAGTGATGAAATGCGCAGGTGAAAATGTATAAGCTTAAGTCCAGGACAGGTAGCGCTTAGAAATGATCATCTAAACCTGATACTTTTAGTCATCTCACCTTTTCAGGAGATAATGGGATGTAACCTACTACTACTGTGGGGGGTGGATATTGTGATATAATGGTCATGTTCCGGGCATTTTTTCTAATCATTTCTTAATCTTTAATCTTTCTACCTTGGAAGGTAGAACCAAATCACTGGGTCTGTTTTATGGATATGCACTTCAGAGGGGGGAAGAAAAAAAAAAGACCGCCCTGGTGACACCTTAAAAATAGTCAAAAGAGCTGAGATTCTCTGTGGATGTGAAACTACAGGCTCTTATTTTTTGAAAAAAACTCTAAAATAAATAAATATCTTGTGAGTTGGATTAGTTTGTTAGAGATTGTGGCCAGATTACAGGTAATATGGTAGAAGGATACAGGCACAAAGACATTTCCACCAGGGCTTTCACAATTAATTCCCCTTATTTATAGTTCTGTGTTCTTGACAATTCTTACTTTAGTTTTAGACGGTATTTCCATTCTGGCTGTTTTTAAGAGAATTTCCATTCTACTGATGGTTCTTTCCCTGGTGGCCATCAGGAGTCATAAGCTAGAAACAGAGGGAACTCTTTCTAATTCCTGTTTAGCACTTCTTGTCATTGTGGATGAATTGATCTGGACCTTCGAAGTCCTGGGCATGGGAAAGTTGGGTGTGCAAATCAGTGCTTTCCTCCCCAAAACGAAATCAGTTCTCAGATGCTCTGCCCCTCTTTTGGGGGGGATGGGAAGGAAGGGGCATCCTAAGAAATTAAATAAATGGGGGAGCTTCCTCAAGAGTCTGCTAAGAAAAGCAGAAATATAATCTGCTGCCCTGACCTCTCAAGAGATTAGATATTCAGGGTCATGATAAAGCTGCTTACGTTGGAATATACAGGGCACCTATCTTCTTACTTTCACAGGCTCTTTACCCTGAGCAGTTTCTCAGCACAAATCCAGATAGTAGTAGCAAACTGGGCTTCACTGGAGTCAGAGGGTTGATAAATATTAGAAAATCAAGAGCAGCTCTCTGCTTTAGGACATGTGATGTTCCTACTTTTTTTTTTTTTAAACAAACATTAGTTTAAAAAAAAATATATATATATGTAAAACATTTTACCGGTGCGGGGCTGGTGGGTAGATGGTAGAGCTTTTAGAGTAAATATGAAGGGAACCCTCCCTCCCCCCAGGAAGCCTTGATAAAAGACAATGAAGTTACTTAAGTAATTTATCTTCCTTTTACTTTATATAAAACCTCTACAGCAGGTCTTGGGAAGAGCACAAGGGGAGGGGCTGTGGGGTTAAAGTGGGATGAAGTTGAGGGGGAAGATTACATATGAAAATAGTATATTTTTTTCCTTAAAATTAGAATGATGAGCAAATATGGTGATTGCCATAGCAGGCAGAGCACACTTACATTCTTGGTAAATTTTCTGCCATGGTTGACATGGAGGACAGGGTAGTCCCCACATGGTACAGAAATTCCCCACCCTGTTTTACCAGTTTGGGGCTTGTGTTAGAATCGTGTACAATGTCACCCAACTGCTTACCCCGGGTTTCTGATTTCCCTACAGGATGAGGGAGTGGTGGGTCCAGGTGGGGCTGTTGGCTGTGCCCCTGCTTGCAGCCTATCTGCACATCCCGCCCCCCCAGCTTTCCCCTGCTCTTCACTCATGGAAGTCATCAGGCAAATTTTTTACCTACAAGGGACTGCGTATCTTCTACCAAGGTAAGAACAGGGCTCTTGAAACGCTCTGCACGTAGAGGTCCCGTGGGTCCCTCTGAGGTACTTATTTTGCGTCCATTGGTCTCTGTTGCCCCTCAGTGATGGAGGGGAAAACCCTCTTTTTCTGTGTAGTGTCCATTTGAAGGAATGGACTAATTCCCCTCATTAATTTGATAGCAGGGAAACTCAAAGAAAATTGCTGGGAGGGTGAGGGTGGTGGAATGGAGATTCCAACGTCCATAGACTGACTTGTTAGTATAATTTATTTATTTTTTCTGATTTTGACTTTATTTTTAACATCTTTATTGGAGTATAATTGCTTTACAGTGGTGTGTGAGTTTCTGCTGTATAACAAAGTGAATCAGCTATACGTATACATATATCCCCATTATCTCCTCCCTCTTGCGTCTCCCTCCCACCCTCCCTATCCCACCCCTCTAGGTGGTCACAAAGCACCGAGCTGATCTCCCAGCTATGCGGCTGCTTCCCACTAGCTATCTATTTTACATTTGGTAGTGTATATGTGACCAGTATAATTTACTTTGTGGTCTGATTTGCAGTGATAGATAGTACTGGCTTTCTTTTGTGAGCGCCCCTAGTGTCAGATAATATAAACAACATCCATAGATACAGCTGCCATTGGTTCTGTTCCCCTCATCCCTGATTTCATTTTATTGTTTCTATAAAGATTATTTGTTATATGTATAACTAAATGTGATTTAAGTCTTATACCTTTGTCTAAGTTAATTTTCTAATAATTATTATGACTGCTACTTACCAATTACCTTATGCTAGGCATTGAATTATGTTTTCAACCTTCATAATTTCGTTTAATCTTTACAACAGTACTTGGAGGTAGGTGCTGTTCACCTCATTTTATAGGTAAAGGGAATGAGAAACAAGATTGGAAAAGATTGCTTTTGGGCGGGGGTCAAGAGCAATAACGAAAAATGTTTGTCATAAACCGTTTTTCATTATTGCTCCTGACCTCCTCTCATTCGCTATATTCAACTAAAAGTAAGTATATAATTTTCTTTATGTTGGTCACTTAGGTTGTTTCTAGTTTTCCAATGTTTTAAATAATGTTAAAGGGAAATCTCCATGTATGTGTTAATTTTTTCCTTATTTTTTCAAATAGTACTTCATGTAAATGAAATGATTTATTTGCATGGATTCTCAAGAATAAGACTCCTAGGCTAAAGTATATACAATTTTTCATTGCTTCTAACTAAATTATTTTTGTAAACCTTATTATCAAATTCTCATGCCAGTGGCAGTATATGAATCTATCAGTTTCAATCTAATACTACTTTTTATTAGCAAGGCTACTTACTGTTTAAATATTTGGCTAATTTAAAAGATGTTTATACATTAAAAAATGTTCATGTTTATTAGCCTTTTCTTATAGTTGCTAGAATTTTGCAATAGTTGAGCATTATGCTTTTAATATTCAGTTGAGTCTCCTCTGCGGGAAATAAAATTGTTGGACAAATGGCATAAACTGAGGCACTCACTGGGTTGAGGAAGGAAATTTTTGTGAGGCCATTAATAATAAGGTACAAAGAACTTGTAGTTATTAAGTTGTGACTGTATACTTTTAACTGTGAAGCTTTACTTTTTACTGTGGAAAAGCAATTTACATATTAATGATACAGAATAAAGGGAGAAATGAGGAAATACTTCTTAAAAATCTAGGTGAAAGTAAGCAGTCTGCCGTCAAGTATTTTCATATAAAGTGAGCTATTTACGTTTATAAAAAATTGAAGTATAGTTGATCTACAATATTATATTAGTTCAGGTGTAGAACATTAGTGATTCAATATTTTAATAGATTATACTCCATTTAAAGTTATAAAATATTGGCTATATTTACAATTTTTAAATATACAGAATAAAAGAAAACAGATATCAAATGCCTATTCTTACGTAAAGCAGTAAGCTTGCATTTTAAAAAAAATCTATTATTTTAATTTCATTAATTTGGTCAAGGTTTCTTTTCCTTTATACCAGATTATTTAGATTTTTCATATCTTCAAGGTTATTTTCTTAGGGCATCGGCCTAACTGATCTCTCTCTTCCCAGACTCTGTGGGTGTGGTTGGAAGTCCAGAGATAGTTGTGCTTTTACACGGCTTTCCAACATCCAGCTATGACTGGTACAAGGTAAGGAAATCAGACTTCTGGATCCTTCTATGTCTTTAAAAATCCAAAATCGAGGATTTTGTTGTCAGCACTGGGAGACTTGCATATTTGAGTTGCTTAATAAAATAGGATTAAATGTAGAACTGTTGCTCATTTACTGTAAGGGAGTAAAAAAGTCTTTGGCAATCTGGGAGCGATCATTGCCAAGTTAAAAAATGTTGGGAGTTCCTCCCTCAATGGAGATTAATTATAAGGAATAAAGCACTTTTCAGGAGGATCATTTGTGGGCCTGTGGTGGTTTCATGAGATTTTCCCTTTATCGAAGTCTGTTTATTAAGCTGAGATAGGGATGAAACTCCTTTGCTGCTGTAGGTTGGAGAAGAGGAGGGGCAGGATTAGAAAGACCAAACCATCCCTTTCCTTCTTGTAGATTTGGGAAGGTCTGACCCTCAGGTTTCATCGAGTGATTGCCCTTGATTTCCTAGGCTTTGGCTTCAGTGACAAACCGGTAAGCAGCATCTAGATGGGGCAGTGTTGCGGGATGGGGGTAGGCAAGGATGGAGGGGTCAGGCTGGCAGACACACCTGCACCCTTGACTTCACCCTGTGTATCTGGGCTCTCCTTTCCCTAGAGACCACATCACTATTCCATATTCGAGCAGGCCAGCATCGTGGAAGCTCTTTTGCGGCATCTGGGGCTCCAGAACCGTAGGATCAACCTGTTGTCTCACGACTATGGGGATATCGTTGCTCAGGAGCTGCTCTATAGGTCAGTGAAGCCATGACTTGTGTACAGTTCACAGGTTTCACTCGTTTAAGATGAGAGAAGTACATTTTTCTGGGTTCTTTCTGGCCCTTTTCCCTCTTGGGAGTTTGTCTTCAGCTGCTCAGTAAGCTATGTGTTTCCCTCCCCATCTCTAGGTTCAAGCAGAATCGATCTGGTCGGCTTACCATCAAGAGTCTCTGTCTGTCGAATGGAGGTAACTGCCTTGGAGGCGGGTGGAAAGTGAGGTGTAGCCTAGAGGGCCACATTTAGATACGGCAGTGACGTCTAAATGGTAACCTGATGGTACTGCAAACAGACCCAAGCAAAGTAGTGGATCTTTACCTCTTTCATGCCATGAACCACTTTGTGGCCTGATGAGATTTACTGACGCTTTCTCAGAGTAATATTTTTAAATATAGAAAATAAAGTAAGATTACAAAGGAAACTGATTATCTTGACATAAGTTAATAAAAAGCTGTGTTATAGTAAGATGTGCTTTTTAAAATGTATTTAATGCATTTTCCAGCAAGATCTTGTGGTGTGTCTGGTAACAACTGTGACTAGAACTGGCGGGGAGTGTAGATGATATTTCGCAATCTCTGCAACAACTGCAGTGGGTTCTGCAGACATTTGAGATGAAGCCACAGGTGCTTCTACTACTGCTGTGGTTTGTGTCATAAACTCTCAATTCACAGCAGTGCCAAGTTTCAGTCGGAAATTAGTGAGCCCTTGATTAGACCTTTTGGAGATGTTTCTCGTTCTTTGCCTGCCATTGAGCCTGGCTTGTAAATCCATGAATATCCAGGTGTCCCCCGAATACCTTAGAATACCTTAAGGGCAGATTGGGAGAGGAGTCTGTTTGTCCCTTTATCAGTAATGCTCATGGCTTTCTCCCATTGACTCTGGAAAAAAATGGAAACGGAAAAGCTCTAGGTGTTTTGAAGCATCTACACTTCTGAAAAATCTCTGGTTTCCTTTGCAGCCCGAATAGTTAACAACATTATGTATTCTGAGGAACGGGTGGAAACGCTAAGGGGAGCCAGAGTCTAGTCATCAGCAGTGTGGATGACCATGACATATTTTTCCCTTCTTTCTACAGTGGGGAAAGTGATCCCAGTGGGATAGAGTTTGACCTGGTAAACACAGAATTCCCTGGATAAATAATAAATGACAGTACTAAGTTTTTATTGGTAGTTTGGTTTTTGGCAGTAGAAGCCCTCAACGTGACTAATAGGGTGAATTGTCTCCGATAATGGGCCTATGTTTGGCCTAAGATTGTTGGTAAATAACTACCCTAAGTCTCTTCTCCTACAGGTATATTTCCTGAGACTCACCGTCCTCTCCTTCTCCAAAAGGTTGGTTACTCCACTGACTAGATCTTTAGTTTTTAAGGTTTATACTGATATAAATAATGCTGGTATCTTTATAACGGCCATACCTGCTCTCAAGGGCTGTAGTTAAAATCTGTTTCATCATGAACTCATGTTAATGAAGTTAATTTTTTCCTTAATAAAGGAAAAATAAAGCAGTAGAAGTGACCCATAGATAAATAAAGGCTTATTTCTGAGAATGAGGGCAACAAATATTTGGAGAAGTATAGCTATCTAAATAAAGAGTTGTGTCTTTAGCATGATGTTTGAACAAATTGGGATCCTAGTCTAAAGTTGAATATATCAGTTAAAAGTCTTCGGGATTTAGGGAAGCGTAGAATGTAATCTTAAAGGGAATTAGAAATAGGTTTGTTTTCTATGGGAGAAGAATGTGGGTAAGCAAAACAAGAAACTAAAAGCCAGTAGATTTGGCTAAAGTCCTTTTTTAGTTCCTAGTATAAAACCTTTTATCCTGGATAGTTGTTTTGTTTCTTTGGACTCTTGATTTTTACTTTTACACCTATAGCTTCTCAAAGATGGAGGCATGCTGTCACCCATCCTCACGCGACTGATGAACTTCTTCGTATTCTCTCGAGGGTAAGTCATTGTCAAACACTGATTCACTTCAGCATGGGAGCAATGTAGTGAAAAGTTGCTGCCATTAAAGTTCTGGGCCAAATCTTAGGGTCTGACCCTTTAAAGTAAAGGTGTTGACCACTGCCAGGCAAGTAGTAGAAGGAATTCATAAACCAGTCAAGGGTCAGACATACATGACCTGAGGTTCCAATCATACTTGATGTACTGAGTTCTTCTCACACTTACCTTTCTGCTTTTTTGGACTCGTTCAGTCTCACCCCGGTCTTTGGGCCATACACCCGACCCTCTGAGAGTGAACTGTGGGACATGTGGGCAGGGATACGCAACAATGACGGGAACTTGGTTATTGACAGGTAAGAAATAACCCTTTGCTTTGGTTTCCAGAGACACTTCTTTTGGGAAGTGGGGAAAGATGTGGGATTGTGTGTTCTGTTCCTTGCTTTCATAACCACAAGGAGAGTGGTTATGACCTATGAGGCAAACCAAAAAGTCATGCTCTGTACTTTCTAAGAAGAAAGAAATTGAGAATAGAGTGAGCTCTGAGCCTAAGCCATTTGGCACCATAAGTTTGGATAAACAGCTGCAAATTCTAATGCTAATTTAGTCTGTAACTGACTGACTGGCAAATCGTCTTTGGACCTTTTGTCAATAGTAAATGTTTCAAAATGTCTAATCATAATTCTGAAAGGTGCTTAATGCCTCTCTCAAAGTACAGATTGTTTCCTTTTTCATATCTTTTCTGTAGCAACAGGGACTGAGAAGGGAGGTTTCTCTGTCTTGTACAAAGAATCCCCATGCCTTGGTTCAAATGAGAATGTAGCCACTTTCGCAGAGGGACCTAGAGATAGTGTATCCAGAACTACTTGGGGTAAGGCCCTGTCTCTTTGCCAGCTGGGTCAGTGTAGCTTCCAGTGTATTAACTGGTGGCTCTGCTGGGAACTGTGAGGTCGAGGGAGCCATTCCTCCCTAAGGAATGGGACCCTTGAAGATTCATTTTAATATAAAAAAACTGAAAAACAAAGCCCTCTTGTAAAATTCCCTTGTGCTTTCAAGAAACTAAATACCATTTCTAAGAGGTGATATTGGAAGTTCACAAAAATAATTGTCCTGGAGTTGGCAGGCAGAATAATTAGAATACATGAATTTGAGTTCTAAAATGTAGCTGTGACATCTTACACTGTAGGATGAGGACTCTGCCTCCATTTTATCTGTGGTCAGATGAAATGCAGAGGTTGAAGCTTTGTGCTCATGAACTTCTACACAGAATTTTAGAAGTAGATGCCAATTTAGAGATCATGTAGTTCAGTCTCTTGAAGATGAGGAAAGATGTGTGTGTTACCAACAACTTTTGAGTCACAGAGCTTGTTAGTGGGGAAGCCAAAATCAGAACTCTAGACCCAGACTTTAGTCACATGTAATCCAAAGTAACTTCCAGCCTTCCTAGATTTCATTCCCTGCTTCATAAACACAAAGAACCATTAATTCTAACATCGATAGTAGGCGTGATCACTGCCATAGCTACATGGTGGTTAACTCTAGAGGGTAACGGAAACGGGTAAATTAAGTGGGCCATTCCCAGGAATGCCAAGTTACTTCTGGATTAAGAAAACATATTGATCGTGTTCAGTAGGTTGTGTTCCTTGTGGTTCCTGTCAGGCCTTTGCATCCCCATAGCAAAAAAAAGTTTCTTGTTTTACTCTTGCTGACTTATCTGTCCTATAGTCTCTTGCAGTACATCAATCAAAGGAAGAAGTTTAGAAGACGCTGGGTGGGAGCTCTTGCCTCTGTATCTATTCCCAGTGAGTATTTCTATATTACCTCTTTTTTAAAATAAAGTTTATCTTGGGCTGCGTTGGGTCTTAGTTGCAGCGCACGGGCTTCTCATTGTGGTGGCTTCTCGTTGCAGAGCATGGGCTCTAGGCATGCAGGCTTCAGTAGTTGTGGCACAAGGGCTCAGTAGTTGTGGCTTGCGGGCTCTAGAGCGCAGGCTCACTAGTTGTGGCGCACAGGCTTAGTTGCTCTGCAGCATGTGGGATCTTCCTGCACCAGGGCTCCAACCCGTGTCCCCTGCATTGGCAGGCGGATTCTTAACCACTGCGCCACCAGAGAAGTCCCTCTATATTACCTCTTGATAGGAAAACTGAGGGACTACGGGTTAAATAACTGCTGGACTTAGCAAACAAAGATACAAGATAACTAGCTAAATTTGAATTTCAGATAAACAACAAACACCTATTTAGGATAAGTATATGCTATGCAGTATTTGAGATATGCTAAAAAAAAAAAAAAGTCATTATCTGAAGTTCAGATGTAACTGGCCATCCTTTATTTAATCTGGCAGCCAGTGACATGTGTTGAAGAGAAGTATATAAAAATACATTGAGATCCTGTTGCAAAGGGAGTTGGTGTCTCTGTCAGGAGTGAGTTAGACCAGTTTCTGTGCTGTGCATTGTCAGTAGCTGCCACATTCAATGCTGAACTGCTGGGACAGCAGGCTGTTTAGATTACTAATAAAGAGGCTATAGGTGGTCTCTTCTTATTTATTTGTCTCTTCATTCTTACGGATTTAAAAAAGAAATTCAGTGCACTATCTCACACAGAGTAATTAGTGCTCAGGATATCACTGGTTGATTTCAAATGTCAAGGGTCAACTGTAACTGAAGAGAGAGACTTAAAGAATGACAGTCTTCTGGATTTATAAAAATGGAACGTTGGAAGTGGGGCTTATTCCTTTTGGTCCAGGGCACAGAAGAGATGAAGGGACTGAATGGTTGTTTACAGGAGAAAAGGTCTCAAATGGACTGATTTTTAGGCTTGTTCCCATATGTTCCTTGTAACCTACTTATTGAAAGAAGCTAGGTTTTCTATTATAAAAAAAATTTAAAGAAAAAAAATTTTGTTTTTGAGGGGTAGTTAATTTTACAGTGGGAATAGAAAAATGGATGTGAGCGCTGTTAATAATTCATTCCTCTTCCCTTTCCTAGTTCATTTTATCTATGGGCCACTGGATCCGGTGAATCCCTATCCAGAGTTTTTGGAGCTGTACAGGTGAGTCTCCCTCAGGGGTCTTTGTTTTCTTAGTACCTCATCCTGACAGTGGTGAACAGGATTGTCTGTTGAGGCAATCTAGCCTCTGTCTCTGACCTCACTGGCTGTTCATCTAGGAAACACATAATAGAGGATGAAATGGGGAATCTTACTCTCACATAATGTAAAGATCAAGAAATTCAGTTATACATTCTCTTGGTTTATACAGTCTGTTTTCACTATCATGGTTACTACATGTTCCGAGATGTACAGGTAAGAAACAGCTATCACGTGAACCAAGGAATGGAAGTGGATATATTTTAAGCAGCGTTTGCTTTAGTCTGATTGTAAAGCCAGCTCATTGGCCTCAGCTGGGGAGACTACATGGGGAGAATGAACTGTGGGAAAGTGCCTTCGCAGGTTGTTCTCCTCTCTAGGTATTTATTTGGAAGGTGTCGGAATATGAGAGCTTGATTATGTCACATAAAAATGTTCCATACCTTCACATGGCCTAGTAGAAACAACCCAGTAGTAAATAGCTTACATTTAATTTTAAACAAAAATACCCTCTCTCATCTCCTCAGGTTAAGCAAGGTCTTTTGTTATCTTTACTTGGACAGTGAATTGCTGAATGGCCCACTTCTCCAAGGAGCTGGAAGTCATCCCGCTCTGACGTGTGTTGTATATGTGTTATATTTTCACGTTGTTGTCTGTTGGAATATGAGCATTTAAAAACTAGTCTGTATACATCATAAATGGAATTGGCAAGTTTACCTGCCTAAGATAGATATAATTCCAAAGTAGAAGGTGAATAAGCTCTTTGTTGGTTCCTTCCAGTGTGGTATGTCCACAGGGGCGTTTACTAGGGCTGCCCACTGGCTTACCTCCCTCCCCCTCCCTCCAGCCTCAAGTTCACCTACATGCTGTTCTCTTCCACTAGGAAAACGCTGCCGCGGTCCACAGTGTCGATTCTGGATGACCACATTAGCCACTATCCACAGCTAGAGGATCCCATGGGCTTCTTGAATGCATATATGGGCTTCATCAACTCCTTCTGAGCTGGAAAGAGTAGCTTCCCTGTATTACCTCCCCTATTCCCTTATCTGTTGTGTATTCCACTTAGCAAGAAACGCCCAAAAGAGGTCCTGGCCACCAAACACTATTCTCTCACGAAAGTCCGCCTGACCCACACTGGTGAACAGCATATAGTAAAAAGCCAGCAGAAGCTCTAAGGGTGACCTGATAGTCCACCTCCCATTCCTTTGACATCTGATCAAGTGTATGGACTTGCCTTTGTGTTATTAGGAAATTCTGATGGGCACTACTACTCACTGATGCAGAAAGACAGACAGACAGACATTCTTTTGCATAAAAGTCTTTGAAACACTTCTATGGACTTTTCTGAAATATTTAGGAATGCTAATTTCTGGCCCTGGTTGGAATTATCTAAAGGTGCCACCTTCACCTCGCCTTGAATGGCTTTAATTCTCTAAGTGACACAGCTTCAAGTGAGAATGAGTCTCCCTTGTCATAACTTTGGATTTAGTTCCATTAGCTGCTTCTAACTGTAGTCATTTTGTTAGACTTTGGTTTCAATAACGCAGTATTCTAAGTATACTTTAAGACTATGATTTACCTACACGTATTATGTATGTATTTTAAAAGGACACTAAACCAGCAGACACTTACTCTAGCAGAGTAGTTTAACCTTATTAAACATGTTTCATTTCTGAGTAAATTGAAGTAAAGCCGAGCTATTTACAGAATTTCCTAAAATCACAGAACATTAAGGACAGTAGTCTCTGTGCCAGAGATTTACTGTTATTTGCTGTTAGAACTGGTCTTTCCAGCTAATAACAGTCGGACTCGTCATACCTCAGTGCTTAGAAGCATGTCCCTCCTGAGCCAGAGTGGAGAGGAGGGGATCGTTGTACAGTCCAAGTTACCAGGCTGAATATATAATGATTGCTTAACTTCTCGTTGGTTGTCCCAGAGAGGGTTCCTCATGTAGCGCAGCAATTCCTGTACTTTACAGACGGGAAAGTTCTAGAAACTTTAAGAACAAAGTCTGAAAGTTCTATGAGCAAATGGTGCTGAATACTTTTTTTTTTTAAGCCACAGTTTCATTGTCTTAGTTAAAACAGGATTATTAAGTGGTGATTTTAAATTCTTTTTTTTTTATTAGCAACTTCAAGTATAACAACTGGAATAAGTGTTTATTTTCTATTAATAAAAATGAATTTTGACAAAAGTGGACTCTGGCTCCCGCTCCCCCACCACCCCTCTGGGATAAAAGCTTTCCAACACTGCCAGGAGCTTTCAGATACACAGTGAATTAAAGAACTTAATGAAGTTAAGCAGCTGGGGCATAGGACAGTATTTGATTTTCAAGATCACCCAAAGCTGTACTACCAATACCAAAGCTGACCAAGTGTAATACAAAGGAAAAGGAACAACAAAAAGACATGCACAAGGACAGACATCTGCTTGATCTGCTGGCTCAGGGCCAAACATTTAATTTGCTTTTCTGAAGTCATTCATTTTTGAAAGTATGATTCTGGGAAATTCATGCCAATAGCCTGAAAGCCCACTGACAGTGAAGGGTACATTCATCTCACCCAGTAAAAACTTATCCAACAGAAGCCAAGATAACATCTACAGGTGTTCCCTCTTTGCTTCTGACAGTCACCTGCATGGTCACCCCATCTGCTAAGGCCAGCCTGGACCTCACCAATAAATCATAGCCACCTCTGTATACACCTGAGAGGAAAAAAGTGAGGAAAACCATGTTAAGAACTCAAAACAAGCTCTGAATAATGAAATTGATCGTGCTCTGCCTGCATTTCCTTTCTATTATTTTAGTTCAGCTTTTCTAGAGATTTGTGCTTATGGTGGGAATTGAATCCTACATACAAATTCTAAATAATCTTTTATATTCTCATAATACCAGGTACATAGAAGGTATTCAATAATATTGATATGGAGTACTTAAGCGGGGGGCACTGGTATCTGTAGAAGAGATTTAAGTGTCTTGGGCCAAATATACATCTTAAAAGAACCATCTAAGAATAGCATGCCAATTAAACAGCTGAAACAAATTATTCATTTTGATGGGGCTTCAAGTTGTAACTCATATAATGGGATAATGGGACAGTAGCAGGGCATGAGATGCCCATGCACATCCCTTCCTATCAAATTTTGCAACAAAATACAGGAGAAATCTGGTGAAAGTTTCTTACCTGCCAGATAGAGGGAATGGGAATTCTTGTTCTCAGGTACTTTGTCTGACCTCTCACATGGCTGCATGCCCAGAAATGTGATGATGTTGTTGACAGCTTCTGTGTTGAGAAGATTGATGCAACCGTATGAGAAAAGGTCAGCGTAGGGATCTGCCTGTGCACTAGTTGGCGCTGGGAGCTGGGGGTGCACAGGGTTGGTGGTGGTGTGTGGAGGGAGGCTACTGGACTGGAAATGGGTTGACTCTGTTAGATGATGAAGACAGCGTTCTGGCCTTTTAAAGTGAAATCGTTTACGGAGCTTTTAAAGAAAAGGGAGTCCTTTTGGAATAACAAATATGCCTATTAGGTGTTAGACTGCTATCAGGCAATATACTGATAGCAAAATTGTTCTCACCTTCAAGAGTTTTGGTAGAACTGAGGGCAAAGGTCTCCTCTTTCTCAAAGGTGTCGCCTACCTCTTCCCAGGCAGCAGCAAAGTTAGGCTTCATTACCTTCTGAATGTGGTCAGACACAGTCACTTCAAGATCTTCTAGCTAGTGGGTTAACAAACAGGCGTCAGAAAATGAGTCCTCTCAGTTCAGTACAAAGGTAGAAGAGGTTAGTTCATTTGGTTTTATCATCCTGTGTTATAGCCTTTGCAGGAGCCTAGGAAAAACTCTACTGCCAAGCTAGTTTGAAGTTCTGTAGTCTGGATAAGTCTAACAAGGTAGGCCCTAGCAAAGGAAAGCAAGAAAACAGGTCATCTGGCAAGAGCCATATTCAGATCAACGTCTGTAGCCCTGGTGTAGGTACAAAGCAGTCACATTGCCACACGTAACTGCAGAGTTCAAGCCGTACAGGGCCTTCTGAACTTCGCATTCACCAACAGGTAGATATTTCTAAAACTTTTCCCTGCAGTCTGTGAAGGCTTTTCAGTCCATGATGTGGCTACATTATAAGCAAACTAAAAGCTGCTGAACAACAACAAAAAACCCCTACCCCCAATACGTTAAATAAAACTGATCTCAATGAAAATCATATAATTATTTTCATCTCTTAGTTATCCCTATTATAAAAACATTAAAAAGGGTGAGTTTTGCTTTAATCAGTACTGAGTGGTAAATCCCAATTCTCTTTGGCATGATGCGCTCCCACGACAGGAGGATTAGCCCAGGTCCTCCTCAGCTGTAATGTGTTTGAGAAGAATACAATCCCATAAGTTCATGTCAGATGAAAATGTTCTCTCCAGACAGAAGTCACTCAGTGGTGCAAGGGGTCAAAGTGAGTCTCTCTGCAGGGGAGACTCACCACGTACTCATCGTCATACCCCTCCTCAGCTGGAACCCCCGTGTCAGGGTCGCAGTCCCGGACAGTGAATTTCATGGTGCAGCTGAAGGTACCTGCAGCTGGAGGAGACAGAGCAGGCGAGCCTGCATCAATGGGCAGCGCAAGCGCACGGTTTCCATCAGTAACTTAGGAAGCACCATCTGCCCTTGGCTCTGTGTTCTGAATTAGCAAGTGACGCGTATGTAGGCTGTTTTCTAGGGTCACAGTTCTCAAAAGAAGCCGGTGCGCTGGACTTTACAGTCTGTTCCCTGCTGCGAGCTAGAACAGTACGGAAAAGACAACATGGGCAAAACTCTGTTTTTATGTTCATATAAGGAAAGCAGGGGGTATGGCTCAGTGGTAGAGCATCTGACTGCAGATCAGGAAAGCAGCAGGGGAGACACTTTTTAAGGGGCTTTTTGTCATGCCTGTCAACACGTTAAGAACCACTACTTTAGGAGCTGACAAACAAAGCATAAAATATGGATGGTAAAACACACAGATCATTAAATTAATACTAAGTATATCACAGTCTCGATACCTTTACAGATATTATATCTGTAGACTGTGGACCAAAAGTGGGTTCAGAGATCACCAGAATGAACTTGCTTTATGTCAACTTTCAACCTTTAATGAGTAGGTCAGTAATGAAGTTCTAATATTGGTGAAGTCAGTGTTGTACAATGGGAAAGCAAGTGGGTAATTATATGTTTTGAGATAATCAGTGGAAGAAATGAAGGAAAATGAAGTCTTCATGAAGAAGACAGGATTTTCTGAACTGTCTGAAGGAGAGGATTTATTAACCATGGATGAAGAAAAGGCACATTAAGGGTCTAGTCCATGGTCTGGAAAAGGCTTGTAGGTTTAAAAAATTTCATATGTGTGTGTGTATATATATATATATATATATATGAAACTGTGGAGTTAGAAAGTTACTTGGGGAATAGGCAAGGACAGGAAAGAATAGACTCAGATGTAAAGACCATATATGACAGGTCGGGTAGTGCGACTTTCATTTGTTCAGTCTTAACTTTAAACTCCCTCCATCCAAAAATGTAGAAAATGTCAATACATTTATATAATGTAAAGGTATAAATGAATATGCCAGATCCTTAGATAAAAAGACGACTAAGACATGACCTTTTTCCCCACAGCTGATTGTCTAGGAGTTGAATAACAGTGTGTGTGAGAGATCTACCTATATATACCTGTGACATTACAATTTAGTACCATAGGTTCTTTAATGTAAGTTTTAATAGAGTGCTATGTGGAGTGCAGGATTAACAGCCTTGGAAAATCATAAAAAATTTGAAAGGATGTACAGTTTAATTGGATCTCAAAAGATGCAAAAGAGCTTTGGCAAGCAGAGGAAGGTGCACGAGCTAAAGGAGTGAGGCTAGAAAGGCAGCAGTGTAATTGGAAGCAGTAAGAGAGAGGGTGATGCATAGGTGCTGAGGAGAGAATGTGTTCAGGAACAAACTTGAAATACCTTATATTTCAAAGGAAGGAGACTAGATATTTTCCAGCAGGCTCTAGTAGCTGAGGCAGTCAAGAGATTGAAATGTTAGAGGTAATTAAAGCCACTGGTAGGAATCCTATGAATAGGCCTGAATTCAGAGAGCAAATGAATTCACTCTAGCATACCGGAAACAGATGACGGGAATGGATTGCCCCATATAGGAAAGAGTGTGCCGATCGAAACTACAGAATGTATTTCCGTGCAATAGGGGGTTGGTGAAAGAAGGATCTTGTTTAAATTAAGGTAGGATTTTCTGCAGGAGGAAGGGGGAAGAAGAAGAAAGAAAGAAGTGGAAATTAACACACACCTAGAATGCGTCAGTTGAGGTATTTAAAAAAGAAAAAATTAAAGGAGAGAATGGGATTACGGTATGAACAAAGGTCATGATCAAATAAAAATGGAGAGGCAGGATAGATGTTGAGTAATAGAAGATTATATGAACCCCAGGTTGGTTCATGGAGGTTACTGGCAAATGAGGAAGAGGAATAAGGAGAGACAGTCAGGAATAATGGTAGATCACAGACTGGGCTAACTGGTTGAATTTTATGTATAAGTAAAGACAGAAGACACTTTATATATAAGTAAGTGATAAGGAAAAATGGATTAAGCAAGCAAATAGGAATGATATTAATAGAGATAATGTTTCTGAAACTTTTGTGGCAAATTTTCAAATAAATGGTTTGGTTAATACAGTAAGAGGTTACACGGAATCTAAGGTGAACTCCATTAAAAGCCACTGGTAGCAGTCGCTCAGTGTTGTGAGAGAGGATGACTAACACCGGGTGAGGAGAATGGGGTGGGAGAGAGCCTTTCCATGGCAAGAGAACAATACTAAGTCCACTGCCGTAACAAAGATGAGAGCTTCATGAATGAAGCGCGGCAGACAGCCAAGGGAATAAGAGAGGAATGCCCTGGAGGTCTACATTAAGACCGTCCCCAGAAATCAGGCTTGTCTGAGAACTGACTGAAAATGGGAGATAACTACTGAGGAAACTTGTAGGAAAAAGAAACACCAAAACACAGAATTAGAGAAAAGATGGATGCTGGAAGCTAAGAAAGGAGCGAGCCGTGTGAATTAGGCCAGGGCGCAGAACATGCAGTGTGGCAAATGGCAGAGTGGGAGATTTGGTGGGAGCTGTCAGGCCTCAACCACTAGAGGGAAGACTATGACTAAATAAGTGGGGTTATGAGGAGATTCCAGAAAGCTTTGCTGGAATAATAGTTACAGAAAATGATGTGGTCAGTGGGGTGAAAGATAAGAGGGTAGGAGGGATGGGCCTGAAACACAGGCTACCTGCAGCAATCCCCACAGGTCTGGACCAAACCGAGAAGGAAGGGATGCGTAGAGTGTGCAGGGAATCAAGGCAGATGAAAGAAAGCAAGTTGAGCAGTGAGTGCCCAAAAATGAGGAGAACGTGCCTACCAGGAAAATGCTACACATGTGGCAGAAGGGGTGCTGAAGATAAGGTTTTTCTCTAGGACAAATATGGGGAAAAAGGAAGAAAGGTACAGAAAAGCAAGATTAAAGTTGCCCTCAGACAGAAAGGAGACGCTAAGGAATGACAGACATCAACTGGAAGGATAAGTCAGCATTCCTGGGCCAAAAGTCATGCTGGAATAAAGAAAGAAAAGAGAGACTGGAGGCAGAGAAATTGAAATATTGTATAGTGGAGAGCATAGAAGGCCGAGCAGGTGTGTAATAAAGACCTCAAATGGGGAATCCTGTCAGAGCTCAAAATGGTCTAACTGGACACATTTTGGATGTAAAGACCGTATAGCAGCGAGAAGTGCACAGAAAGTGTGAGGAGCAAGGACCTGAGTAGGAGGCAGGAGTAGATTAGCTCCTGAAGCACCGATTTGGAGGGAAACTGTTAAAGGACTTGGGTGACAGGAAAGTTTATAAGGAAGCTGCTTACAATGAATGCGGATAAAAACCCATTGCTGCCAACTTTAGAGAGAGTAGGTTTGACTTAATAGAGGGCGTGAATAGGTAGTTTGGCCAGAAGATAGATTATTGTTGGAGAATGGGTGAAGATTCTGAGGGAAATATACCTCAAGAGAAGTACTTTGCCTCCATTCCTTCTGTAGACAAGATGGTAAATGAAAGGGTGATGGATAGCTAAGATATCGTAGATTATTGCAGTGCGCCATTAAAATTGGTTGCTCTTAGAAGTTACCCTACCATGGCTAATAGTGACAGACATTTCCTAGGGAGATTTGTATGAAAATATCATGGAGAGAGGGGAGAAGACGGAGGCTAGAAGCATAAAAACAGAAGATGGAGGGTTTAAGCTGGGGTGCCGAATATAAGGTGTGAGTAGGGAAGGGCATTAAACAGGGCCAAAAGGAGGAACACTGGAAAAGGGCAGAGCTGCGTATTAAGTAGAGAGACGGGAGCTAAGCTAGATTACAGCCAAAGAGGAGAGAGGACGTGGAGAGGAAGTGGCTAATAAGAGCTGGTGTTAATGAGGGAGTGTCTCACTAACGGAATCTGGGAATCTTTTCTCAAATGATATTTGAAGCAACAAGTATGACCAATGGAGTGACATATTAAAGAGTCTAAATGGGATGGATCCAAGCCGTGGCCAGTGGCAAGAATCCTATGAAGGTCTGTACTGAACTGAGAATGCAAATGTATTCAGAACAGTGTACAGAAAACAAGATGAAAGAAGAGACTTCTCAATCCGTGAGAAATGATATAAATATGGTAGCTGAAAAAACAAGTGACTGTAGGTAATATAGGTGTTTCTCTAGGGTCAATCAAGGAAAAGAGTGGAAGAGCTGCAGAAGAGATGGGGTCATTTGAAGATTGGCAGGTACTGACAGGAGGGATATGGTACCATACTTGTACCAAAGATCATGATTAAATAAGAAAGAAGAGAGAGACTGGAAACTACATAAGGGAAGAACTATATGAAGAGTAGTTGAGAACAGGTGGAGTGGCATGGGCAGATAAGATGAGGAACACAGTTTTCCAGAATGAGAACTCTTGTAAGATCTTATAATGGGTCTATCTGGTTAAATGATGGGTCTTAACGCCAGACTTTGAAAAGCAGTATATACGATGGGAAGACAGGGCCCGAAAAGTAATGGGAAGTTTTGGTGGGAAGTTTTAGCTAGGAGGATTGGAAGGAGATGGACTAAGATGAACTCTGATATAAAGACAGGCCAGCAACCTTAAAGACACCAGGATAAATCTCTGAGCCCTGGTCTATAGCATGGATGACTAATACTGAGAGCTGAGTGGCTAGCGATCATGCCCAACTCAAAAGTAAAACTTCATTTGTTATTTTCATGTACAGATGGTAGATGAAATTATGCTATATGTATAATTAAGACGTGGGAGGGCAGACCACCAAAGGGAGATACAAATGAATATCTTGCAAGTGCCACATTAAAGTTATCCTTAGAATTTACTCTGTCATGTCAAGATTTTCTGAAAGTGGAGAGACAGCTCCTGGGGAGAGAACCTGGCTAGGGAGTGCTGTTTGGGAGGAGACTGAATCCACTTGAATGAAACAGAGATGGTAGCTAAAAAAATAAGAGAAGCTGAAGATAAGGCAGCATATTTCTTTAGGGCAAGACAGGTAGCAAGGGAAAAGGAATGGGAGAACAACATTACAGGTGCCCCCAGATTAAAAGAATGCCATTTGAAGAATGACAGGTATTGACTGGAGGGAGAGGATCCCATAATTGGGCCAAAAGACACAGAAGGAGGGGTGGGGGTTTACAAGCTAAGAGGAGCACTGTATAGACTAGAGAACGATTCTGAGTAGGTGGGTGGTAATAAGAAAAACCACAGGACCGTAACGACTCCCAGAATGGGGAAGCCTATAGTGTGAGAATGGGCCTGAGTGGTATGTTGGGTATAAGCCAGACTGCAGTGACTAGTCTATATAATGGGAGAGAAATAGAGGTCTGAAAAGGAGTGATAGGAGTAGACTTGCTCTTGATGCCTTCGTGGGAAATTTTTAATTAAAGGGCTTGGTTGGGGGAAAGTTTACAGCAGTGCTTCTTAAGATGTGTTCTATCAGCTCTGCCTAGGAATATGTCATTCTTCGCCCTACTAGACCTACTGAATCAGAAATTTGGGGTGGGGCTCAGCAGTTTGTATTTTAACAAACTGCAGTTTGAGAGCCACTGCTTTAGACAAAGGCAGATTAAGAGTAATCCCGATTAGAAAAATCTTTGCTAGCAGCTAAATCTAATTAGCTGAAAATTAGAGAAGCAACTGAGGAGACTTGCAAGAAAGGATAGTAGACAAGGAGAGAATGGCGACTAAAAAAGGGAAAAGGGCCATGTGAATTAGACTTGGGTGAGGAACTTGCAGGAGAGTAACATGGCCAATGGGTAAGGGCATTAAGGAGTGCTAGAGTGAGAAAGCCTGGCACATGGGAGAGTAGGAACTTTAACAGAGTGATTTTATGTTTATCTAGATTGCAGCCACTCAAAAAGAGAGAGGAAGGAGGGAATGTGGCTAAATAAGAATTGAGGGGGAACCGTTCAGGAAGCTTTGTGGAAGAGAGAGGCTGCATGGGCTGGAACTATATAATCCAGTCCAGAGCCTGAACAGTGACTGCTGAATATGAGGTGTCCGTTTATCTAGAAGAGATTACTGCATCTATGGGAATGATCGTACATACACAGTCTCTGAATGAAAGAGGGATGCTGAATACAAGGTACAGTTTTTAATAAGGCAAAATAAAGAAAAAGGAGTAAAACAGCAAAGTTAAAATTGCTGCCAGCCAGATGAGAAGGTATCACTTAATATTGACATAGAAATTGTCACTGATACCACCTGGAGGCATAGGCACCATAGCTGGGCCAAAGAACACGATGGAAAGGAAGAAGACAGGTTAGAAGCTATCTAAGGGAAAGGCTTATCTAAAGAGTAGAAAATTGGGGCTTCCCTAGTGGCGCAGTGGTTGGGAGTCCACCTGCCGATGCAGGGGACATGGGTTCGTGCCCCGGTCCGGGAGGATCCCACATGCCGCGGAGTGGCTGGGCCCGTGAGCCATGGCTGCTGGGCCTGCGCGTCCAGAGCCTGTGCTCCGCAACGGAAGAGGCCACAACAGTGAGAGGCCCGCGTACCGCAAAAAAAAAAAAAAAAAAAAAAAAAAGAGTAGAAAATTGGTTTTGAGTGAGGCACAGAGTGGGGATCAGGAGAGGAGGAAACCTCAAAAAGAATATGCATTCATCACTATGAAAGGTTAAGATATATGGGGGAGTCCTCCAAAGGGAAATTGGAAAGAATGTCCCATAAGAGGGACATTAAAGATACACTCAGAAGTTAAGGAAATATATTAGAATTTGCAGTAAGTGAGAGAAGCACCTGAGGAGACTTGTATGAAAAAATAGCAAAGAAGGAAAGAGCAAAAGATGGAGATTGGAAACTAAATAAGCAGAAAGTGTGTGTGAATTGGGCTAGTGTGCAGAACATGCAGTGTAGAAAAATCAATATGGGAGGACACTGAAGAGGTCTAAATGGGAACATTAGGAAACGGGAATTGGAATTTTGTCAGAGTTGTGTATGAATGAGAGAAAGTGAGGTTAAAATGTAGCAAAGTAAGAATTGGAGTATAAAGTTTTGCTGTCCAGGATGCTTTTTTGGAAAAATACTAGAAGCAATGGGTGTGGTCAATAGAGTGAAAGGTCAGAAACAGGCCAAGTGGGATGCACATAAAAGGCAGGCCAGTGGCAGGAATCCTATGAAGTTTATGCTAAACCGAGAATACAAACAAATGCAGTAAAGAGTGTAGGACACAAAGGGAAGACAGCAGGGCTTGAGCAGTGAGTGTCCAACATGAGGGGAGTATCTAGCCCAAAGGGACAGCTGAATCTGTAAGAATGATGTGAATGTACGTGGAAGCTGAAAGGAGGGACACAGAAGACAAGGCAGCATGTTTCTCTAGGGCAAAATAAGGATCAGGGGAAAGCAATGGAAGAGCAAAGTGAAGCTTCCCACAGATGTGAAGGGATGATTTAAGAATGGTATCTATTGACTGGTGGTAGTTATGGTATCATATTTAGACCAAGATTGTGATGGAATGAAAAGGAAAAGAAAGTTTGTTAATTGAATAAAGGACTATTGTATGAACTATAGAAGACTTAAGAGTAATGGAATAGCAGCAATACAGATCAGGTGTGTAATAAAGAGACTCAGAATGGAGATTTCCTTAAATGTTCAAATTGGATGGGAAGGCCCAACGGTAATGAGTGGTGTATCTAACAGAGTTTCAAGGACCTGGATAAAAATGGGAATTATAGAGTAGACTAGCTCTTAATGCTGTGGGTAAAATTTTTTAATTAAAAGCTTGGTTAGGGGCTTCCCTGGTGGTGCAGTGGTTGAGAGTCCACCTGCGGGTTCGTGCCCCGGTCTGGGAAGATCCCACATGCCGCGGAGCGGCTGGGCCCGTGAGCCATGGCCGCTGAGCCTGTGCTCCGCAACGGGAGAGGCCACATGACCAGCTAGGGAGCATGGGCCAGTGGTTTGCCTATAGAGAAGACTATCTGTATTTCTTGAGGAGTAGTTGGGAATCGCTAGGGAGGTAAACCTCACTAGAAAACTACTGTACCCTTTGCTATGACACAGGATAGTAGCTGAAATGGATAGTTAAGATATGGTAGAGCACAACAGAATAAGAAAGAAGAGGGGGTTTTAATCTAAATAATGGGAGCATTGCATGCATTAGAGTAGGGTTCTCAGTAGTCAGAGTAGCAAAAAGGCAAATAAGATGTGAATTGAAGAGACTTGGAATGGAGAAATCTGTCAGATCTCAGAAGGGGTCTAACTGGTTAAAAATGTTTGGTGTTAGTTAAAGATGACAATGAGTGGTATATAACTAGAGAGAAGTAAAGGCCTGCATGTAAATGAATGTTTAGAAATGTTAGAAAGTAGACTAGCACTCAAAGTCTTGGTGGGAAAAAAATTTTTTTTAAGAATGAACATATATATATATATATATCCCTCAAAGACAGCATTACATATTATTTATGGATATATGAATATTTATGAAAAGTATAAAATATATGAGGATAAATATTTAAGTAGTGATTTTCTCTTAGAAGGAAGGGAAAGAGGTAAATGATTCTAAAGTGGTACAAAGGAAGTCTCAATTATATGTGTACTGTTCAATTTCTTTAAAAAAATCTCAATCAAATATAGCATAAAGTTAAGATATAAAGAAGTGGGGTAGTAGGTATATGAATTTTGGGGGAACAGAACATTTTAATTAAAGGGCTTGGTTGATAAGAATGGTTAGAGGGGGAAGTTATAATGAACCTTGATGAAAAGTCATCGATAGCAACCTGAAAGATGCTGGTTTGACCAACTAGAGAGTGCAGGTGGGTCGTTTATCTGGTGAGAGGATGAAGTGTACTTGGTAAGAAGTGAGTGGAAGTGCGCCTCAAGAGAAGACTAATGTGTCCCTCACTATGATGACAGATGGAAGCCAAAAATATTATAGATGTTCATGTATATGACAGAGCAAATAATCAAAGGAACTCAGGAAGAGCTTGTTGAGGTATGATGTTAAAGTGCTCAGAAATTAAAGTATCATATTAGGACTGGTTGTGAGAGAAACTGCTGAGATGTATTTTTAAAAAGAGAGAGAGAAAAAAATTGAGGCTGCAATCTAAGTAAGGAGAGGGAGTCTAGGATATAGGCTGTGGTGCAGAACATGCAGTTTAGCAAAATGTTAAACAAGGAAGGGCATTTAACAGGTCCAGGATGAGGAGCACAGAGAGATCAGAATTAAAAGTTCAGTGAAGGATTGTACGGTAAGCCAGATATCAACCAGCCAAGGAAAGAGGTGAGAATGCCGCCAAATAAGAACTGGAGTATGATGTGTTGCTGCCCAGAAAGCTTTGTTGGAAAAGATTTGAAGCAATCAGTGTAGTCAATAGAATGAGAGGTTAGAGAGCAATTAAATGTGATTGGACTTAAAATGGGCCAGAGCAGAAATCCTGGAAAAATCCAGACTCAATGGAGGGTGGAAACAGATTTCAGTACAGAATGCAGGAAATAAGGAAGATGGATGAAGGTTGAATTGTGAGTGCTGAACATTAAAAGAGTACATATCCAGAAAAGATGATTAGATTCACTGGAATGATATAGCTGAAAGAAGAAGGAATGTTGGAGGAAATGTAGGGAGTTTGCAGCAAAAGGAGAAAGGGGAAAAGGAGAAAATGGATAGAAGAGCAACGTTCAATTCCTTGTAGATGGAAAGACATTATTTGAATAGTCATACAGATGGAAGAAATGGCTTTTGCTCCATACTAAGGCCAAAGGTCATGACAGAATAAAAAGAAAATAGGAGAGGATGGCAAGTAAGTAAAGGGGCATTGTGTGAATTAGAGAGTAGTTCTGAGTAGCTGGAATGGCAACAAGACAGATCAGGTGTGAATGAAAGAAACAGAACCGCCAGGTCCCCGAACTGCATATATAGAATGAAAGAGGATCCGGGCCCTGAAAAAGAACAGGACTTGGGTAGGCTGGCTCTTGAAGTCTTCGTGGGAAATTTATGGCTGAAGTGATTGCTTGTTAAGAAAGGTTAGAAAGAGATGGATTAACATAAACCTTGACAAGAAGGCCTTGGTGGAAACCTTAAAGATATCACCATTGATTGACCTTTTAGAAGGTGTGGACTGGATACTTTTCAGTATGTAGAGCAAATGAATGCTTTTGGTTGAGGAGTGGTTGCGGATCATGATAAGGCAATCTCAAGGGAATAATACTGCATTTATTGATATATTATAGAATCTGTGGGTGAAAGATAAGGGAATGTTTAAGATCTGGTAGGGCAAATAGTCAAAAGGAGTTATGGAAGACCTGCCTGTAAGTGTGATGTTAGTTTGCTGAGAAGTTAAGGAGTCACGTTAGGACCGGCTGAAAGTGAAAGAAGTAACTGCAAAGACTCGTATAAAAAAAAAGAGGAAAGAGGAAAGGAGAGAAGATGCTGGTTAGAGAAGGGATGTATGAATTAGGCTGGGTTTGTAATATGCAAGGTGCAAAATGGCAAATATTACTGAGACCAGAATGAGGAATGCAGGTATCACCAGCTGTCTACTCACATTACCAAAATACTTGTTAACATGAAAAGTTTTTACCTACATATCACCATGTGCTTGGGAAACTTGGTACAGTGAGTTAGCATTCTTGTGCTAGCAAAAACTTTGAGTTTGTACAGTCTATTTGGGATAGTATATGTTTGCTGCAGACATAGTTCTTTTATCTATAGGTTTACTTCCTATGCTCAAGGTTTTTAAATGTGTTGTGCATTATTCCTATCATCTTCCCTATAATATGTGTGGAACAACTCCAGCAATTCGCCAATTGGTAAGTAAATGTTTCCCAAGAGTTTCTTATTTATACAATGCATTTTGAAAATGTATATGCATTTGTTATTTCTCTTGAGAACCTTTCATTATTCCATGCATTGTAAAAGGAGAATGCAATTACAGTCTTATATCATAGTATGGGATCATTTTGTACTACAGACATGTACACTAGTGAATGAATTTTATGTTAAATAATTATGTAGTTGTTCTTTAAAATGGTTTATATTATAAGAAATACTTAAAAGTTTTTATAATAGCATTTTTGTGATGGTTGAGAAGATACGTTGGATTTTTTTAAAAGGAAAATGGTTATGGGCCTTTTCAAATTTAAGATATTGCAATATAACCATTTACTAAGAAAAACTGCGATTCAGCATATTTTAAAGAAAGGATAATGAAAATTGCTTATTGTACTTATAAAGCAGTTGAGCCAGGAAGAGAACTGTGTGGTGAGGCATTTCTTAAAGGAAGAAAAGGGGGAGATAAAGTGATAACTGAAAATGAGACATAAGAGGGACCGTATGTGGGAAAGTACGTTTGTATAAAGAAGTGTAGTCGGCAGAAAGGTCAGAGATAAAATCAGTGAAGTGGACCTAAAACAACACAAATTGCAGCGATCCTACCAAGGAATAAATGGAAAACCAAAGCAATTCAGCAAAATATGTAAAAAGAAGAAATATGGAAATGGATTGAGCAATGAATGTAGAACAAAAAGAGGAACCAAAGAGTGAGGTATTAGTGAGCGTATGAGAATGGTACATACTCAGTATATGGATGTTTAATAAAAGGTAGAATAGGGAAAAAAGAAGAAGAAAATGGGTGGAAAAGCAAAATTTAACTTTAGATGGGAAAGATCATGTGAGGAATGACATACTGAAAAACAAGGTTTGGCACTATAATTGTATCTAATGGAACAAGGAAGAATATAGGTGATAGAAACCAAGTAAAAAGAGCACTGTATGGATAAGAAAACATTTCAGAGTAACTAGATAAGATACAGGGTAAAACAGTTTCACAATAAGGAGATCTTTATTGAGGGCAGAAATGGACACAGGATTAAAGATAGGCGAAAAGTACCGAAGAAAGTGAAGGCAGATGGAAACAAGTCAGAAGGCGACTACATGCAGTAGAGTGGAGTATTAGAAAAAGGCCAAGTGGAGAACGAAGTTAAGACAATATGGATAAAGAAGAATTCAGCTGACGGGGGCAAAGGGTGTCATGGAATGGAACTGAAAACTGCACATCTAGAAAGGATTTATAACTTCGTAAGATGGTACTGGATGAATCACGGAACAGGGACGGGTTAACTAGGGGGTTAAAATATGACAGAGGAGAGAAAGAGGAACAAAACAGATACGCAAAACTAGAGTTACACATACGACTAAAGGATTCCATGAGAAGAAACAAAAATGAGATGAAAATGACCTTATTCAGTAGTAATGGAAATAGAGGAAGAACAAAGGAGAGGAAAACTGCATAGATTACAGAAAGACAATGACAAAACTAGAGTCTAGTAAAACCAACACATGATGGGGATAATAGCAAAGAGTGGGTAAAATAAGGTGGTAGAACAGAGAATCCTACCAAACTTGTTATAGTATATAAACTTAAAACATACAAAGTATTTATGAAAGTGGAGAAAATGTTAAATGGGAATGAGAGTGGAGTAGAGGAATGAAGGATGAGAGGAAAAGGTTAGAGCATGTCCTGCAAAATATTAAATATAGAAAAGAATGAGGGCTGCAATGAGTAGATTTCCAGGGTTCTGTTCTAACACAGTGAACACTAAGCACTTTGAAAACAAGTAAAATTAAACAATGGAATGAATGTGGAATGGTTTAGGAAGTTTAAGTAAAAAGAATTAAAGTCACATTCAACAATGATTCTTGACTAATAGGGAAGACAGACCTAAGAAAATGAAAAGTATAACTGTCAAGTAGGCTGGAGTTTGGGGCGTGTCAGATGGAAGGGATTGTGTCGGTCCCAAGAAGGGATGGCTGGATCAGTGTCAGAGTGGGGGCAGGGCTAGGATCCTTGAGGAACAAGGGTCAATGGCAACTGATGGGAGCCTAGAGGTGGGCAAGGGGGGAGTGCAGCCCAGGGAGGCACGCTGGGCTTCCACAGCAGTGATTCTTCCCCGGGGGGGGGGGGTCGATTTCACCCAAGGGGGGCTGTGGGCATGGACCCCAAGGGAGGCCTGTCAGAACATCTGAGGGAGAGCAGTACTCTGCTCAAAACAAAAACAAAACCAAAAAAATCAAAAAAGAAAACACAAAAACATTCCTGAAAGATGATGCTGATAGGCTTGCCTTGGGGGGTCACGCATCCTCGGGTGAGAATCACTGGGTGGAAGGGGCAGGGTGGGCAGCTGGGAAGAGGGGTGAAGCATGAGCAGATGAGCCCGAGTCGGGCAGACGGAGGCATCAGAGTCAAGAGTGTCAGACATGGAGGAAAAGGACCCAGGCAGGACCAGGGAGACAGCGAGTAAATGAATGTAGCCAGCAAGGCACCTGGAATGATTGGGGGAGGGGGGAGGGGGGAGGGGTATTACGGTCAATCAGTTGGGAGTGGATTGCAAGCATGGTGTCCCTGAGCTTAGGACTCTGGAGGAGTAAGGCTGAGGGAGATGGAAGTGGTGACTGAAAGGAAGTTGGGTTGTGTGTATGTGAGCAGAGAGCACCAGAGGGGGGTGTCCACGCAGAAGGAAGGGGCAGATGGGACGGGAGAGGACAGTGCAGGAGAGCGTCTGGAAGAGAGATGACTGCCCCGAGGGGGGAGGGAGGGCAGACAGCAGGACCCAGGGCTCTGTGCAGGTCCAGACTGAGGGCGGTGGTGTCGGGAGTGGGTCTGGCAGGTGCGGGGGCAAGAGGGTGGGAAGAAGGTGAGAGTGCTGCGGTGAAAGAAAAAGGTTCGAGAATCAGAGGCCGGAGCCTCCCTGAGAGCTGTGTCAGAAGAGTACGTGACAAGGGGTCTGGATGGAAACCTGAAAGGTTACAGGGAGTGATGTCGTGGGGTCGTGCGGCCCGGGAGGCAAGCTCAGCCTGGCTCATGAGCGTGGGTTGGTGGGCGGAGCGTGAGGATTCAACACAGTGTGCCTGAAGCAGAGACGACTCAACCGGGTTCAGCAGTGGATGGGGGACGGAGAAGGGAGCCCAGAGCAGAGGAGATAACTGAATCCAGCTGGAAGGTGCACAGACAGTAGCTGAAAGTGTTGCTGTGTGTGCCATAGAGAAGCAAAGCAGCAGAGACCTAGAAACTGGGCCCAGGATTAGGAGGTCAGGTGAGCTGCCTCCAACAACTGAGAGTGTGGTAGAGGCGCGGGCTCCGACGGGCCGCAAGAGTGAGGAACTGCAGGTGATGGCGCCCGGCAGCCAGGGCAGGAGAGGCTTGTTGAGAGGATCAGGGAACACACTGCCGAGAGGGATGGCAGAGAGATAGAAGGAGAGAGTGCGTGTGGAGAATCTGCCCTCAAAGGTGGGCCAAGGGTGAGAGGAAGCCCATGCAGGAGGAAGAGCACCGCGCAGGTAAGGCAGGCGAGGAGCAGGGAGAGGTGGGTGAGGCCCGAGGAGCCTGGGCTGGTAGGGGTAGAGGCCCATTGAAAGTGCTAGAGACGGGGCATGGTGAGAAGGACGGTCAGAGAGAAGCACGCAGAAGCAGTGACCTTCTTCATTCAGTGCCGTGGACCCGAAAGGTGAGGTGTTTAGGGTGAGTCTGGATGGCAGATGGACTTAGTATTAGCACACGGGGGACAAAGAGACTGGCCGTCCTGGGAGCGTGAGGGCTAGTCAAGGAAAAGAGTACTGAATCCTTCTCGTGACTGACAGTGGTAGGGGAGCTGCTCGGGGTGGCAGGGACAAGCACCACAGGAGAAGGGAGAGAACCTTACGAGTATGTGAGGGGCTCAGGGTAGAAGGGGAAAGGCAGCCTGAAGAGCTGTTAATCTGGGGACTTTGGCAGATCTCAGGGTTAAGGGGGGTAGGATGTGTGGTATTGGGACCAGAAGGCAGGTGCAGTGCAGAGGTGAGACCTAACAGCCTGGGCATTTGAAGACCTGGGGCCCTCAGGAACAAACGGGGTCCATCCCCTGATACGACTGTGGTAAAACTGAGGAAACTGGGCATCGTTGCACATTAAGGAGGACTCTACAGAGAAACCACTAGTAGGTAACCTCAGAGATTTCAGATGGACTTAGTGGTTGGAGTTCAGAGTGCGGGTAGGAAATATGCTTAAAATGGCAGGGGAGTGAGGGAGAACCAAGGCTGTGTTGACATTTCCCAACCATCACTGATCCTGAGCTTTTGCTATTCCAGGGGCACTGGAAAGGGGGGTGGTGCAGGCCTAGCATGTGGTGGAGAGACCACACACATGGAAGGAGGGGGACCTTCAAAAGGAGTGGGGTGTCCGAGGTCTAGTCTGAGAAGACAGTGTGTGCAGAAAAGGGGCACAGGGGGAGCAAGCAGTGGGTGGGATGGTAGAGGCTTGAGGGGTAAGGGACTCTTGTTTGGGAGACTTAATCCAGGAAACAACAGAGGGGGCAATGCAGAACGGAATGGAGAGAGAGAGGAGGATCTTAAAATCTGTACACGAGGGGATCGTAGCCTAGAGGGAAAGAGGGCAAAGAGTGGATCCAGACCATGTCATTGGGGAGTGGGAGAGCAAGGTGATGGGCAGGGGTGCATTCTGGGGCCTGTGGGAGGAGAGACGAAAGCAGTGGAGGTGATGGAAGAAGAGGGGGGAGTCGGGCCTGGTGTAAAGAACTGTGGGCAGTGGCTCTATTAAAAGGGAACAGAGAAGAGGAAGGAAGGTGAGATGAGGTGAGGATGAGTATAAGGCAGCCTAAAGGGAAGGCAGTACTAAACCCAGTGGAAGGACCGGACGAGAGACAGCAGATGGTCTACTGCAGAGAACGTGGCAGGACAGGGGATGGAAAGAGCGTGAGCTGTGAGAGCCGGTCACACGAGGGAGCACCCCCTACGGAGAAGGGATGACCCAATGCAACTCGATGACAGGCATCAGGGAGCACTGAGATGACATCATGGGCCCTAGAGAAGAGGCAGACGCTTTCCCTGGGCCAGGGAAGGAAAGGGAAGGAACAGATCACATGAGGAGAGGTCACAGGAAGGAATGTCCAAATGGGGTCTTGATGTGGCACGACAGGAGGGCCACCTACCAGAGACAGACCAGGTGATGGGAGGCATCCAGGGGAGGATGGAGAATGGAGTGCAGCGGAAGGGACACAGGCTGGACACCAACGGGGGAGCAGCAGGAAGAGGGAGGTGGGCAGGTAGGAATCCAGGCAGATCTCGGAGGTGCCAACCAGAAGGAACCTCAGAGTTACAGGGCCAGCCAGTGGGAGCAGAGGCTTGGGGAGGGAGGAGTGGAGGGTGGCAGGCAGGGGGTGGGGAGCAGTGGCCGCTGCTACAGCCTCGAATGTTGTGGCAAGGGTGCAACTCTTCCGCCAGGCTCTTTACTACGGATCCGCTGGGGGCGGGGAGGGAGCTGGGGGTGGGGAGGGAGGAGCTCAGGGAATGAGTGGGGATGGGGATGGTGTTGGGGTCGGGGTGCAGGTCGGGTTTGACAGGGTTGTATGGGAGGACAGGGTTGGGATTGCTGGGAGTGGAGGTGGGGTGGGGAGGGAGATCCAACTGCAGACACGAGAAAATCATCTACTTTAACTGTGCTTCTGGACTGATTTCAAGTCCAGTGTTGGGGTGATGACTTCAGGCTGAGTGAGGAGAGGACTGGGAAGACCAGGGAAGCCACCCAGAGAGGACAAAGGAGAGTAGCTGCAGGAAGGGAGGGAAAGGTCTGCTTGGCAGGAATCACAGGAAGGTGAGGACAGTAGGGGCAAGGCTCTCCAGGTGGATGGTGTTGTGGGTCTGATATGAGAAGGGGTAACCTAGGGTGATAGACAATGACAAGCGGCAAGAAGGACAAGCACCAAAGATATTGTCCCAGTGCCTGAGGGTCATAAAGGATGGGGGGCAGGAGGGGTATATAGGGGTGTGTGAAAAGAATAGTGTTTTAATGCAGAACGGGGTTTACGGCACGTCAGGTGTCAGTGAGTTAACATGGAAGGGAATGTGGTGGTTCCAGGAGGACGGTGCTGGGCCAGTGTCAGAGTGTGGGCAGGGCTAGGATCCTTGAGGAACAAGGGTCAATGGCAACCGATGGGAGCCTAGAGGCGGGCAAGGGGGGAGTGCAGCCCAGGGAGGCACGCTGGGCTACCACAGCAGTGATTCTTCCCCGGGGGGGGGGGTCGATTTCACCCAAGGGGGGCTGTGGGCATGGACCCCAAGGGAGGCCTGTCAGAACATCTGAGGGAGAGCAGTACTCTGCTCAAAACAAAAACAAAACCAAAAAAATCAAAAAAGAAAACACAAAAACATTCCTGAAAGATGATGCTGATAGGCTTGCCTTGGGGGGTCACGCATCCTCGGGTGAGAATCACTGGGTGGAAGGGGCAGGGTGGGCAGCTGGGAAGAGGGGTGAAGCATGAGCAGATGAGCCCGAGTCGGGCAGACGGAGGCATCAGAGTCAAGAGTGTCAGACATGGAGGAAAAGGACCCAGGCAGGACCAGGGAGACAGCGAGTAAATGAATGTAGCCAGCAAGGCACCTGGAATGATTGGGGAGGGGGGAGGGGTATTACGGTCAATCAGTTGGGAGTGGATTGCAAGCATGGTGTCCCTGAGCTTAGGACTCTGGAGGAGTAAGGCTGAGGGAGATGGAAGTGGTGACTGAAAGGAAGTTGGGTTGTGTGTATGTGAGCAGAGAGCACCGGAGGGGGGTGTCCACGCAGAAGGAAGGGGCAGATGGGACGGGAGAGGACAGTGCAGGAGAGCGTCTGGTAGAGAGATGACTGCTAGGGAGGGAGGAGAAGCAGACAAGGAGGGACGGAAGGCAGCACCCATCACTGCAGGACGAGATGGAGAAGCATGGTGTAGCATGTGGGGTGGCAGGTGCAAAGCTAAGAGAAGGGCAGAAGTGCCACTGTGAAAGGAAAAAGGAGAATCAGAGGAAGAGGCTCCCCAAGAGCTGTGTCAGAAAAATAAGCAACAAAGGAGTCTGAATAGAAATATGAAAGGTTACAGGGAGCGACATTTTGGGGGGCCAGGAGGAAACCATACACTACGTCCACAGGGCGTGAGTATGGGTTGGTGGATGGAGCGCAGATTCAGTGCATTGCTTCTGAGACAAAGATGACTGAATTTGGTTGAGCAGCAGGTGGTGGATCAAGAAGGGAGCACTCAGCAGAGAAGACAACCGAATCCAGCTGGAAGGTTCACAATGGTAGCTGAAAAATGTCACATGGCTCAGGTAGGACAGTTCCTTTGCTATGTATGCAGTAACAAAGCGGCAGAGACCTAGAAACTGGGCCCGGGAGGTAGGAGGTCAGGGGAGCAGTCTCCTAAGGGTGGGAGAATATGGTAGAGAGAGATGGTCCATAGGGCAGGAAGAGTGAGAAAGGGCTGGCCGTGGAGCCTTGGGGTTAGGGCAGGAGAGGCTTGTTGAAAAGGTCAGGAAAGCACTGCACCAAGAGTGGGATGGAATTGAACCTGTAGGTGGCAGTGGACATGGAGAATCCAGGAACTTTTGCCCCTAGGAATGGGCCAAGGGCATGCAGGCGGCAGAGCAAAGAGCAGGTAAGGCCAGCAAGGAAAACGGGAGTGGTCGGAGGAGGCCAGAGGAGAATGAGCTGGTAGAGATACTGGCCCACTGAAAACGATGGAGACAACTCTGTCAGTGCAGGGCATGGGGAGATGTGAGAGGTCAGGGAGAAGCTCACAGAAGCATCAACCTTCTCCAAAACGGTGGACTAGAAAAAGTAGGGGGAGAGCAGAAGGATTCATAGCTGCACATGAAAGAGGAAGAAGCTGGCAACAGGTGGAGCTTCACGGCAGAAGGGAGCAGATGTCAAGGAAAAGACCACTGAATCCACCCAGGAACTGGCAGATGGAAGGGGAAGTTGAAGATGAAGTAGAGGAAAGAGAGCAAAGGGGATCTGGACTCTGTCAAGGGGGAGTGTGAGGTCAAGGACATCTGACAGGGGTGCATCACGGGGGCTGATGGAGCAGAAATGGAAGCAGTAGAGGCCAGGGAAGGAAGAAGAGGAGGAAGTGCCAGCTTGGTGTAAAGAACTGTGGGCAATGGCTTAACTAAAAGGGAAGAGAGGAGTGGAAGGAAGGTGAGACAGGGGAAGGCTAAGGCAAAGGCAGCCTAAAGGGAAACAGTGGCCTGGGCCTGCGGAAGGACCAGACGAGAGACAGCAGATGGTACTGCAGAGAACGTGGCAGGACAGGGGATGGAAAGAGCGTGAGCTGTGAGAGCCGGTCACGGGAGGGAGCACCCCCTACGGAGAAGGGATGACCCAATGCAACTCGATGACAGGCATCAGGGAGCACTGAGATGACATCACAGGCCCTAGAGAAGAGGCAGACGCTTTACCTGGGCCAGGGAGGGAAAGGGAAGGAACAGATCACGTGAGGAGAGGTCACAGGAAGGAATGTCCAAGTGGGGTCTTGATGTGGCACGACAGGAGGGCCACCTACCAGAGACAGACCAGGTGATGGGAGGCATCCAGGGGAGGATGGAGAATGGAGCACAGCAGAAGGGACACAGGCTGGACACCAACGGGGGAGCAGCAGGAAGAGGGAGGTGGGCAGGTAGGAATCCAGGCAGATCTCGGAGGTGCCAACCAGAAGGAACCTCAGAGTTACAGGGCCAGCCAGTGGGAGCAGAGGCTTGGGGAGGGAGGAGTGGAGGGTGGCAGGCAGGGGGTGGGGAGCAGTGGCCGCTGCTACAGCCTCGAATGTTGTGGCAAGGGTGCAACTCTTCCGCCAGGCTCTTTACTACGGATCCGCTGGGGGCGGGGGGAGCTGGGGATGGGGTCAGTGGGTGTGTGGGAAGGGTGAGGGGATGGGGGTGGGAGGTGGGGAGGGGGAGGGGGACAGGGTTAGGGTGGGGGTGTGGGTTGGGTTTGACTGGGTTGGATGGGAGGGTAGGGCTGGGATTAATGGGGTGGGTGGAGGGACATAAGCCAATCTTTAGGCACTGAGAATATCACCTACTTTAATTGCGCTTCTGGACTGATTTCAAGTCCAGTGCTGGGGTGATGACTTCAGGCTGAGGAGAGGACTGGGAAGACCAGGGAAGCCACCCAGAGAGGACAAAGGAGAGTAGCTGCAGGAAGGGAGGGAGGGAAAGGTCTGCCTGGCAGGAATCACAGAGGGACAGAAGGACCATGGGGCAAGGCTCTGCAGGGGGACAATGTCGTGGGCCTGCTATGAGGAGGGGTAAAGTAGGGAAAAAAACAATGGCAGGTGCCAAGAAGGACCAGATTTTGACCAGTGATATTGTCCCAATGCCTGAGAGTCATTGAGGATGGGTAGAAGACCTGTGGGATGTGTGTGTGAAAAGAACAATACATTGCAGACTGAGATTTGTGTCCTGTCGGGTGTCAGTGAGTAACTGCGGAAGGGATTGTGGTGGTTCTGAGTACTGACCAGTGTCAGAGTGGGGCCATTTGGGGATTCTGAAGAAGTGTCAATAGCAACCAATGGGAGGCTAGAGGTGGGCAAGGGAGAGTGCAGCCCAGGAGGTCACATTGGGCTTCCCCAGCAGGGATCATCATGGGGACAGGGGGGTGGATTTCACCCAAGGAGAAGCTGTGGGCAATGGCCCCAAGAGAGTTCCATGAAAACATCTGAACAGTGAGTAGCACTCTGCTCAATACAACGAGAAATCAAGAAAATCCCCAAAGGAAAGCACAAGAGCACGCGGGATAATGAGGCTGACTTGCCCGGGGGTCACGCATCCTCGGGTGAGAATCACTGGGTGGAAGGGGCAGGGTGGGCAGCTGGGCAGAAAGGTGAAGCATGAGCAGATGAGCCCAAGTCGGGCAGACGGAGGCATCAGAGTCAAGAGTGTCAGAAATAAGGGAAAAGGACCCAGACCAAGCAGACAGTGAGCAAATGGATGTAGCCAACAAAGGGCCTGGAATGAGAGGGGGCAGGTTAGGATTCACCATCCATGGTAGAGAGGGTGGGCAACAAGGTGGTGGTCCCTGAGCTGAGGACACCTGAAGAGTAGGGCTGAGAGAGATGGGAATGGCGACCAAAAGGAAGGTGGGTTGTGCAAATCTGAGCAGAGAGCTCTGGGCGAGATGTCCACAGTGAAGAAAGGGCAGACGGATGGGACAAAACACGGAGGAGTGCATCTGGGAGAGAGACGACTGCTGGAGAGGGAGGAGGAGAGAGGGAGGGCAGACAGCAGGACTCAGGGCTCTGTGCAGTTCGAGACCGAACGGGATGATGTCAGGCAGGAGGGAGGCAGAAGTCGAAGTACTGGAGTGGAAGGAAGAGGGGAGGAGGATCAGAGGGGGAGGCTCCCCGAGAGCTGTCAGAAGAGCATGCAACAAGGGGTCTGGAATGGAAACATGAAAGGTTACAGGCAGCAAGCTTTACGAGGTCCCGGAGGAAAGTACAGCGTAGGTGCCCAGGGCTGAGGGTGGGCTGGTGGGCAGAGTGTGTGGACTCAGTGCTGTGTGTCTGAGGCAAAGAGGGTTGAACTGGGCTGAGCAGCAGGTGAGGGTCAGGAAGGGAGCACTCAGCCGAGGGACAACTGAATCCAGTTGGGAGGTTCACAGCGGTAGCTGAAAGAATGCTACATGCTCAGGTAGGACAGCTTTTTACTGTGTTGCAGTAGAGGAGCAAAGCAGGAGAGACCTTGAAACCAGGAGGCCAGGTGAGCAGTCTCTGACAGGTGGGAGGGTATGGAGAGAAGAGGGGATCCAACGGGCCAGATGAGTAAGAAACTGCAGGCGATGGTGCCCGGCAGCCAGGGCAGGAGAGGCTTGTTGAGAGGATCTGGGAACACACTGCATCAAGAGATGGATGACAAAGGGCTAGAAGGAGACAGTGGATGTGGAGAATCTAGGAACCGTGCTCCCAAAAGTGGGTCGAGGGCATGAGGAAGCCCATGCAGGAGGAGGCGCACCGCGAGGGTAAGGCAGGTGAGGAGCAGGGAGAGGTGGGTGAGGCCCGAGGAGGCTGAGATGGTAGAGGCAGTGGCTCTTTGGAAATTTGGAGACAGCCCTGTCAGCGTAGCGCATGGTGAGATGATGAAAGGTCAGAGAGCACCTAGAAGCAACGATTTTCTCCAAAATGGTAGGCCCAAAACGTAGCATGCTTTGGTGTGAATTCAGACAGCCTGGGTTCAGTACAGCATGCTGGGGACCAAGAAGCTGGCAATGGGGGAACATAAAGGCAGGTCAAAGAAGAAGGGAAAGATTGGGAAATGTGTCACGTGACTGGCGGCTGGTAGAGGAAGTAGGATGAGATGTTGAAGAGGAAGCAGAGGGGCTCCTGGAGACAAGAGCAGGAGAAAAGGTGGATGAGGGGCCGAGCCAGTTCAGTGGCAGCCAGCTTGGAAAGAGAGACATTGGAGTCTCGGGCAGCCATGAAAGGTGTCTGCGGGATACAAGTTGGGTCAGGGAAGTCGATGGGAAAAGAAAGGAACAGGTGGCAGTGAAGAGGGGAAAGAACATCATGGACATGCTCGGGGCTCAGAACAGGTAAAGGGGGCACTGCAGAGAAGAGCAGGGCAGCCTGAAGGGGAGATCTCAGGAGGCAAGAAGGTTTTGTGTGGCACTGATGCCAGATGGTAGGAGCAAAGCAGAGCTGAGACACCATTGCCTGGGCCTTTGAAGACCCAAGTCCCTTAGAGCACGGGGGAAAGGGCCACAACGACTGGTGACACAGAGGACAGGGCAGTGCTGTACCATCAGATAGACCCCGCACACAAACTACTAGCAGGTACCCTCAGGGACACTGGAAAGGACCAGGTGGAATCCAGTGTGCAGGTAGCAAGCCTGCTTAGAAATGGCACAGGAATGGGTGGGAACTAAGGTGGTAACAGCATCTGTCCTCAGTCACCAAACCCATTCTGCTGCTCTTCACCAGGTGCTGAAGAATGGAGGTTAGCAAGTGGCAGAAAGACTCTGCACAGGCAATCAGGGGAACAGCTGGGACCCGTGAAGCCAGTGGGGTATCAGAGGTCTAGTCTGAGAAGATAATGTGGGCAGGAAAGGACCATAAGGGGAGAGAGCAACGGGTGGGACGCTAAATGGTTGGAGGGTGAGGGACTCTTGTTCGGGAGGCTGGACCCAAACAACAGAGGGAGCAAGGCCGAATGGGACGGGGGGCAATTGGAGGGTCTTAAGATCTGCACATGGGTGCTGTGAGGGGATCGTGGCCTAGACGGAAAGAGGGGTGTCTGGACATGTTATTGGGGAGTGGGAGAGGAAGGCGATGGGCAGGGGTGCATCCTCGGTCCAAAGGAAGAGAGATGGAAGCAGTGGAGGTGAGGGAAGGAGAAGACAGGGAAGTAGGGGCCTGGTGTAAACTCCCGTGGGCAATGGCTTGATTAAAAGGGAAGAGAGAAGAGGAAGGAAGGTGACACAGAGCAAGACTAAGGAAAAGGGAGCCTAAAGGGAAACGGTGGCCCAAGCCAGCGGAAGGACCAGACCAGTGACAGCCCATGATTTCAGGAGAGAACGTGGCAGGGCAGGGGATGAAAAGAGCGTGAGCTGTGAGAGCAGGTCACAGGAGGGAGCACCCCCTACGGAGAAGGGATGACCCAATGCAACTCGATGACAGGCATCAGGGAGCACTGAGATGACATCACGGGCCCTAGAGAAGAGGGAGATGCCATCCCTGGGCCAGGGAGGGAAAGGGAAGGAATGGGTCCCACGAGGAAAGGTCTTGGGAAGGAATGTCAAAATGGGGGCCTCAATGCAGCACCAAGGGAGAGTCACCTGCCAGAGACAGACCAGGTGATGGAAGGTGCACAGGGGAGGATGGAGAGAGATGGAAGGAGGCAGGCTGGTTACCACTAAGAGGAGCAATGAGAAGAGGGAAGTGGCAGGTAGGAAACCAGGTAGATGTCAGAGGCGCTAACTGGAAGTAAGTGCAGAGTACTGGGGCCAGCCAGTGGGAGCAGAGACATGGGGAAGGAGGAGTGGGAAAGGGGTGGCAGGCAAGGGGCGGGGAGCAGGGACTGCTCTTACAGCCTCAAAGGTTGCAGCAAGGGTGGAACTTTTCAGCCAGGCCCTTTACTGTGGATCTGGCAGGGATGGGGTGAGAGCTTGGGGGATGGACTTTGGGACGGGGATCAGGATTGGGGTGCAGGTAGGGGTTGACTGGGTTGGGTGGGAGGGCAGGGTTGGGATCAGTGGGGATGCGGGGACGGGGGTTGGAGTCGGGACACATGAATCAAGCTCCAGGCACTGAGAAAGTCACTTACTTTAACTGAGCTTGTGGACCGATTACAAGTCCGGTGCTGGGGGTGATGAGCACGTTAAGAAGAGGGAGGGTGAGAGCACTGAAGCCGCCCAGAGAGGACAAAGGAGAGCGGCTGCAGGAAGGCAGAAGGGAAACAGCTGGTTGGCAGGAAAGACGGATGGACATTATGACCGTAAGGGCAGGGGGTGTCACAGATCTGAAATGAGGAGGGATAAACTATTCAAAGGGACAAATGACAAGCACTGAGAAAGAGGAGAATTAGACCAAAGATACTGTCACATGCCTGAGAGTCATGAAGCGCAGGGGATACAAGGGGTGGGTGGGGCTGTGGGCATGAAAAGAGACGGGAGAGGACAGTGCAGGAGAGCGTCTGGAAGAGAGATGACTGCCCCGAGGGGGGAGGGAGGGCGGACAGCAGGACCCAGGGCTCTGTGCAGGTCCAGACTGAGGGCGGTGGTGTCGGGAGTGGGTCTGGCAGGTGCGGGGGCAAGAGGGTGGGAAGAAGGTGAGAGTGCTGCGGTGAAAGAAAAAGGTCGGAGAATCAGAGGCCGGAGCCTCCCTGAGAGCTGTGTCAGAAGAGTACGTGACAAGGGGTCTGGATGGAAACCTGAAAGGTTACAGGGAGTGATGTCGTGGGGTCGTGCGGCCCGGGAGGCAAGCTCAGCCTGGCTCATGAGCGTGGGTTGGTGGGCGGAGCGTGAGGATTCAACACAGTGTGCCTGAAGCAGAGACGACTCAACCGGGCTGAGCAGTGGATGGGGGACGGAGAAGGGAGCCCAGAGCAGAGGAGATAACTGAATCCGGCTGGAAGGTGCACAGACAGTAGCTTCTTTAAAGAATGTCACGTGGCTCAGGTAGGACAGTTCCTTTGCTGTGTATGCAGTAACTGCAAAGCAGCAGAGACTTAGAAACTGGGCCAAGGAGGTCAGGTGAGCAGTCTCCAACTGGTGAGAGAGTGTGGTAGAGGAGAAGGGGTCCAATGGGCCAGAAGAAGGAGGAAGGTCGGGTGATGGTGCCCAGCAGCCAGGGCAGGAGAGGCTTGCTGCAAGGATCAGGGAACACACTGTGCTGGGAGGATGGCAAAGAGCACACAGGAGAGAGTGGATGTGTAGAATCCAGGAACCTTGCCCTGAAAATTGGACCCAGGGTCAGAGGAAGCCCATGCAGGGGGAAGAGCACAGCACAGGTAAGGCAAGCGAGGAGCAGGGAGAGGTGGGTAAGGCCAGAGGAGCCTGGGCTGGTAGAGGTAGAGGCCCACTGAAAATGCTGGAGACGGGGCATGGTGAGAAAAAGAAACATCAGAGAGGACCCGGAAACAACCACCTTTTCCAAAATGGCAGACCTGAAATGTAGGGTCCTTATGGCTGTTTTCAGAGGCCATGGACAGCACTTTGTGGACCAGGAGTTGGCGGTCAGGAACATGAGCGTGTGTCGGAAGAGAGGGAGCAGGTATCGAGGAACAGGAGCGAAGACCTCGCGTGACTCAGGTGGCAGGGGAAATAGGACGGATGCTGCAGATGAAGTAGAGCGTTTCTCAGCGGAAGAAAAGGCAGAGTATGGGCCAAGTAACGTCCAATCCCCACCCACTCTGGATAGCAAGAGACAGAGGCATCTTGGGCAGCTATGAGAAGGAGGGAGCAGGTTGGGTCAGGTGGTCGATGGCACAAGTTAAGGGACAGGCACAGAAGAGGGGAGAGAACCTCATGAATGTGGGGACATCCACTGATCTCACGGCTCAAGAGGAGTGGCCTGTGCAGTACTGAGGCCCAGTGGTAGGAGCAGAGCAGGTCCCAGCTGAGATGCCAAAGCCTGGGTGTTTAAAGACCCAGGGCTCTTAGGAGCAATTGGGGACAGGAGCCACAATGACTGTGGTGACATGGAGGAAACAGGGCAGCATTGCACATTAGATACATCCTGCACAGAAATGACTGGCAGGTAACCTCAGGAACTTCAGGATGGACTCAAGTGGATGGAGCCCAGTGTGTTGGTAGCAAATATGCTTAGAACTGGCAGAGAAGTGGCCAGGAATTCAGGTGGTATCAACAGTGCTTCTGCTATTACAAGGGAGCTATAAAGGGTGGAGTCCTAGGATGTGGCAGAGAGAGTCCACACAGGGAACCAGGGACCTTCAAACCATATGTGTAGTCAGAGAAGAGAATGGAGGCAGCAAAGAGGCACAGGGAGAGACAGCAAGGGGCAGAATGGTGGAGAGTTGGAGGTGGGGTCTCATGATGAGGAGAGTGGATCTCGGGAACAACAGAGGGGGCAGGCAGAATGGGATGCACAACCAGAAGAGAGTCTTAAAATATGGCCAAGAGGGAAGGAGGGCAAAGGAGAGATCTGGACCACGTCATCACGGAGTGGGAGAGCAAGGCAATGGGCAGGGGTGTACCCCAGGGTCCGAAGGAGGAGAGATGAAAGCAGTGGAGGTGAGGGAAGGAGAAGATAGCGAAGTGGGGGCCTGGTGTAAAGTCCCGTGGGCAACGGCTTGATTAAAAGGGAAGAGAGAAGAGGAAGGAAGGTGAGACAGAACACGACTAAGGAAAAGGGAGCCTAAAGGGAAATGGTGGCCCAAGCCAGCGGAAGGACCAGACCAATGACAGCCCATGATTTCAGGAGAGAATGTGGCAGGGCAGGGGAAGGAAAGAGCGTGAGCTGTGAGAGCAGGTCACAGGAGGGAGCACCCCCTACGGAGAAGGGATGACCCAATGCAACTCGATGACAGGCATCAGGGAGCACTGAGATGACATCACGGGCCCTAGAGAAGAGGCAGACGCTTTCCCTGGGCCAGGGAAGGAAAGGGAAGGAACAGATCACATGAGGAGAGGTCACAGGAAGGAATGTTCAAATGGGGTCTTGATGTGGCACGACAGGAGGGCCACCTACCAGAGACAGACCAGGTGATGGGAGGCATCCAGGGGAGGATGGAGAATGGAGCGCAGCGGAAGGGACACAGGCTGGACACCAACGGGGGAGCAGCAGGAAGAGGGAGGTGGGCAGGTAGGAATCCAGGCAGATCTCGGAGGTGCCAACCAGAAGGAACCTCAGAGTTACAGGGCCAGCCAGTGGGAGCAGAGGCTTGGGGAGGGAGGAGTGGAGGGTGGCAGGCAGGGGGTGGGGAGCAGTGGCCGCTGCTACAGCCTCGAATGTTGTGGCAAGGGTGCAACTCTTCCGCCAGGCTCTTTACTACGGATCCGCTGGGGGCGGGGAGGGAGTTGGGGGCGGGGAGGGAGGAGCTCAGGGAATGAGTGGGGATGGCGTTGGGGTCGGGGTGCAGGTCGGGTTTGACAGGGTTGTATGGGAGGACAGGGTTGGGATTGCTGGGAGTGGAGGTGGGGTGGGGAGGGAGATCCAACTGCAGACACTGAGAAAATCATCTACTTTAACTGCGCTTCTGGACTGATTTCAAGTCCAGTGTTGGGGTGATGACTTCAGGCTGAGTGAGGAGAGGGCTGGGAAGACTAGGCAAGCCACCCAGAGAGGACAAAGGAGAGTAGCTGCAGGAAGGGAGGGAAAGGTCTGCCTGGCAGGAATCACAGAGGGAGTTGAGGACAGTAGGGGCAAGATTCTCCAGGGGGATGGTGTCGTGGGTCTGATATGAGGAGGGGTAACCTAGGGTGATAGACAATGGCGAGTGGCAAGAAGGACAAGCACCAAAGATATTGTCCCAGTGCCTGAGGGTCATAAAGGATGGGGGGCAGGAGGGGTATATAGGGGTGTGTGAAAAGAATAGTGTTTTAATGCAGAACGGGGTTTACGGCACGTCAGGTGTCAGTGAGTTAATATGGAAGGGAATGTGGTGGTTCCAGGAGGACAGTGCCGGGCCAGTGTCAGAGTGGGGGGCGGGGCTGGGATCCTTGAGGAACAAGGGTCAATGGCAACCGATGGGAGCCTAGAGGCAGGCAAGGGGGGAGTGCAGCCCAGGGAGGCACGCTGGGCTTCCACAGCAGTGATTCTTCCCCGGGGGGGGGGGGTCGATTTCACCCAAGGGGGGCTGTGGGCATGGACCCCAAGGGAGGCCTGTCAGAACATCTGAGGGTGAGCATAGCTTTGCTCAAAACAAAACCAAAAAAATCAAAAAAGAAAACACAAAAACATTCCTGAAAGATGATGCTGATAGGCTTGCCTTGGGGGTCACGCATCCTCGGGTGAGAATCACTGGGTGGAAGGGGCAGGGTGGGCAGCTGGGAAGAGGGGTGAAGCATGAGCAGATGAGCCCGAGTCAGGCAGACGGAGGCATCAGAGTCAAGAGTGTCAGACATGGAGGAAACGGACCCAGGCAGGACCAGGGAGACAGCGAGTAAATGAATGTAGCCAGCAAGGCACCTGGAATGATTGGGGGAGGGGGGAGGGGGGAGGGGTATTACGGTCAATCAGTTGGGAGTGGATTGCAAGCATGGTGTCCCTGAGCTTAGGACTCTGGAGGAGTAAGGCTGAGGGAGATGGAAGTGACTGAAAGGAAGTTGGGTTGTGTGTATGTGAGCAGAGAGCACCGGAGGGGGGTGTCCACGCAGAAGGAAGGGGCAGATGGGACAGGAGAGGACAGTGCAGGAGAGCGTCTGGAAAAGAGATGACTGCCCTGAGGGGGGAGGGAGGGCGGACAGCAGGACCCAGGGCTCTGTGCAGGTCCAGACTGAGGGCGGTGGTGTCGGGAGTGGGTCTGGCAGGTGCGGGGGCAAGAGGGTGGGAAGAAGGTGAGAGTGCTGCGGTGAAAGAAAAAGGTCGGAGAATCAGAGGCCGGAGCCTCCCTGAGAGCTGTGTCAGAAGAGTACGTGACAAGGGGTCTGGATGGAAACCTGAAAGGTTACAGGGAGTGATGTCGTGGGGTCGTGCGGCCCAGGAGGCAAGCTCAGCCTGGCTCATGAGCGTGGGTTGGTGGGCGGAGCGTGAGGATTCAACACAGTGTGCCTGAAGCAGAGACGACTCAACTGGGTTGAGCAGTGGATGGGGGATGGAGAAGGGAGCCCAGAGCAGAGGAGATAACTGAATCCAGCTGGAAGGTGCACAGACAGCAGCTTCTTTAAAGAATGTCACATGGCTCAGGTAGGACAGCTCCTTTGCTATACATACAGTAGAGAAGGAAATAAGGAGAGATGATGGAGGTGGGCCCCGGACGTAGGCGAGATCAGGTGAGCATTCTGAAACAGGTGGTAGAGAAGAGGAGGTCCAATGGCTAAGAAGAGTGAGGAAGGTGAGGCAATGGCACCCAGCAACCAGGGCAGGAGAGGCTTGTTGAGAGGATCAGGGAACACACTGCACAGAGTGTGATAGCAAAGAGCCAAAAGGATGGAGTTGGATGTCGAGGGTCCAGGAGCTGTGCACCCATGAGTGGGCCAAGGGTGTGAGGAAGCCCATGCAGGAGGGAGAGGACAGCGTGGGTAAGGCCAGGTTGGAACATGGGGGAGGTGGACGAGGTGAGAAGAGGATGAGCTGGTAAAAGTAGTGGTCTGTGGAAAATTTTGGAGACGAGCCCGTCAATGCAGGGCATGACGACACGAAACGATGGAAGGTCAGACAGAAGCCTGAGGGACCTGAAAAGACACGGTGCTTAGGGGATGAATGGGGACAGCATATGGAGTCACTACAGCACACTGCAGACCAAGAAGCTGGAGACTGGGGAGCATGAGGGCAGGTCAAGAAGAGAGCAGATGTCAAGGAAAAGACCACTGCATCTGTGGCATGACTGACAGGTGGTAGGGGAAGTAGGATGGGATGTTGAAGATTAAGCAGAGAGGCTCTTGAAGACAAGAGTGGGAGAAAAGGCAGAGGATGGGCTGAGCAACGTTCAGTCCACACCCAGCCTGCAAAGAGAGAGATCCTTGGATTCTCGAGTGTCCATGAAGGTGGTAGGCCAGTATTGAGATGGGTCAGGGGAGTCAATGGGAAAAGAAAGGGACAGGGCATAGATGAGGGGAAGAACCTCATGAATGTGTGAAGGGCTCAGGGAAGTTAAAGGGAGCTCTACAGAAAAGGGGAAGGCAGCTTTAAGAGCTCCCAATCTGGGGACGTCAGCAGATCTCAGGGGCAGGAGGGGTGGTATTGAGGCCAGACAGCAGGTGTACACTAGTGAATAAAAGAAAGTACAGGTGCTATCTGTTATATCTGTGGGAAAGCACTGTTTTATGGGAAGATAGACAATGTAGAATGTTTATAGAGGGAGAGGCTACAGCATAGCCAAGTACAAAGCAAAGGTGTATAGTGCAATCAATTGGATTTTGAAAGAATTGTATTTAGCACTGGTAAAATATGCCTCCTACAGATGCTGATATAGTGTTTATACGTTCATTGTTTTTCCAATGAAAATGAGCAGAGGAAAAAGAGAAAAGAAGTGGTTAAAATAAAATTGGAACTAAGTCAACAGTATACATACAAATCATTCTTGGAATTATTAAGGAACATTATAATGGTTAGGATGCATAGTGCGACCTGTTCAACTTGATCACAATTAATGGAATAAAGGGAAATGGGAGAAATATATAAAAAGAAATTACCACAAGGAAATTGGTGGGTGGCTGCCTGAAAAATCTATCAGACAATTATGTCGAAGTGGGTAGATTCAAGAGAATAAATGGTCACATAGAGATAAATTCATAAAACAAAATCTGAAGGGAGAGCGTCAGCAGCAGTCCTCGTAACATTAGTGCTCCTGACATCCTAAGATGAAGACACATGCCAGAGAATGGGGTTGTTTTGAATAATAAGAGTAGGTCAAGGAGTAATTTCACACATTTTCACATACTGAATCCATTTAAAGGCCAGACTGTGAACCAGTTTTTCTAAGGCTACAAGATGGGGAAAAAGGAAATGAGTGGATGTGCCATGTTTATATTGCATTCTGGAGAGATGTTATCATTTAAGAAAGGCAGCAATAAAGATGACAGCTATCGATGATGGTGTGAAATGGGAACATGAACTAGGATAGGAAAACAGGTTCAAAGTCAGCACAGAGGAAATGTTGAAATTTCAGTGTGTTTGAGGAAAGGGAGGTTGGTTGCAAGATGAATGAGCAGGTGAATGAGGTCTCAAACTGGAATCTTGGCAAGTCTCATTAACGGGTCAGATTTGGAGGAATATGGATTCTACGGCTAGGCTGATACAAATTCTAGTGATAAAGGTAGGGGAAATGGTGGCTAAATAGTAATGTTCAACCTATCCTGCTTTTTTATTAGCATTTGAGTAAAAATTCAGATTACGTGCTTAGCTTGGAAGAATGCAAAGTTCCACCAAGGGTCATTAATATGGATACCAGTGAGCGGTTGGAGGTGCGTCAAAGTAAAAAAACAGATAAATTTTACTTAACTGAAGCTGTGGATTTAATTCAGATTGTCAGGAGTTAATATGGCTAATACTGAATAGCAAATAATGGAATGGAGAAAACAGATTCAGCGAAGAGATTGGAGTCCATCAGGATCCTGTGGTAGCTCATTAAGATAAAGGTTTAAGGAAATGTAGAACTGCAAGAACTGCAGTATGTATGTATAATATGAAAGAGTTATGAATTGTTAAATGGGAGGCAGCATCCCTAATGAAAAACAGAAAGAGAGGGCTTCCCTGGTGGCGCAGTGGTTGAGAGTCGGCCTAACGATGCAGGGTTCGTGCCCTGGTCTGGGAAGATCCCACGTGTCGCGGAGCGGCTGGGCCCGTGAGCCATGACCGCTGAGCCTGCGCATCCGGAGCCTGTGCTCCGCAACGGGAGAGGCCACAACAGTGAGAGGCCCGCGTACCGCAAAAAAAAAAAACACAAAAAAAAAACCAAAAAAAAAAAAAACAGAAAGAGAAACTCATATACATGTCCTGTTAAACTTGATCTTAGTATGGATATTTTCTATTGAAGGCTATTTAAATGAGTTATCTAAATTTGTTGAAATGAGAAATAATGATGCAATGAGGACCAAGAGTTCAATAATAAAAGCAATATAGGGATTAGAATGGTTCTGAGTAAGTAATAAAGCAAAAAGGTAGAGTCATTACAGAGGTCCAAAGTGGGGAAAAATTTGTAGAATGTTGCATATATATGTTGTTACTGGTGTAATAAACATTCAGAGGAAGGAACGTTGCTGGATGAGAAAGGACGCTAAGAAAGCATGCTGCCTTGAAGGCTTTTCTAGAAATTTTTCAGTAAAGAGTAGTTGTTGGAGGATGGAAGATAAGTAGGACTAAATTGAGACTTATGATGTTGATTACTCTTTCCACAATTTGCCCAAGATTTCAGGGAAGGAGTTATGGTAATATCTTGATGTTGAGTTAAAGTAAATTTTTTCAGATGGCATAGATTTTTTGTATACTTATAAAGTAAGGAGGAGTGGGAAAGTTTAAAGATACAGAAAATGTAAGAACAGGTGATGGAATAACTTTCTGAGGATATGGGTGGGTGGGTGTCTTTTGAACTGTGAAAGACTTGATTGTTAAAGAGGATAAAAGGAGAAAGTGGATAGTTTCAGAATTGAAGCAATAATAGCCTCTATCTATTAAGTATTTACTATGTGCCTGGCACCACGCTAATCACGTTACTTAATTTCATTTTATCCTTATAACAATCCTAGAAGGTTTACAGAGATCAAATAACTTGCCTATGATTACACACTCAGTGTGTAACAGAGTCAGAATTCAAATCGAATTTATCTATCTCCAAAACCTACATTACTTTCTATTCTATACAGTTTTCAAGTTGAAGGAAAACACAATCTATAGAATTTCTATTTTTTTCTGTGACTATACGGAAAATATATTTTCTGAGATGAGACAAGCAGAGGTGATTGATGTATAGATCTTCAGGTGATTGGTAAAATCCAGAATATCTGCAATGGGAAAATGCTGAAAGGAAGGCATGTGGAAAAGACTCTTATTACCACCTATGCCCTGGTATTTCACTTCTATTCATTGCACAGCAAAGACTTTGGATTGGCCATGGATTAAAAATTTTAGAGTTTCTAACAAAGACTAAAGAATAGAAAGGAGTTTTTTTTTAAGCAGGTAAATGATAGGTAAAACGTAAATCAACTACTAACAAAATTTTAAAAGTCCAAGTGTTGAGACTTCCATTGGAAGAATTCCATTTCTTTTCTCCAAGATGCAATCACAAGAGTTTATAACTAAGTTTTAACACCAACCAGCAAACCCTTTGAATTTAACAGAAAAGAAAGAAAGTTCTCCAAATGACAAATTTTTATAGACAAAATACTAACAACCATCGAGCAAAAGAGTCCATAGCCAGCAGACCAAAGGTTGAAACCTCTGGGCTAATTTGTAAGATCTGTTTTAAAAAGAAATTAACTACACAGTAAGGAGGGGTAAGAAAACCTCCCTATGCTTTCTGTCTTAGTAGAAGTGTTTTCTGTTGTTGTTGTTTTCTCCTATACTATATGTAACTTCTGTAATTTCAATATTGTTGTTTTATGTATTTTGATATTGTAAAATTGTATTTATTGTATTCTGTTAGAACCACTCCCTGGGGTGTGAGGCACCTGAGTTATCAGTTATCCAAGTGAACCTGGGGAAATGGGAGGAGCTAGTATTCACAATTGGGGAGAGCTTGATTCTTTAACCAATGAGTTCAGCATTTTGCTTCCAAAATTAAGTGGCGAAGTAATGGCATCCCTTAAAAAACAGAAACTTAGTGGGAAGTAAAATGGGGTTAGAATTTTGAAATATGGAGAGGTGCCTACTGGAAAAAACTGAAGAAGTATGGTGTATCCCAGGATGATGGCAGAAGCCATAGGGCTACATTAAGACTGGGCCCAGATACTGGTTTAGAATAAGGGTAAATAAAACTAGCTTTATTTACATAAGAGTACAGCCAGCTTAATTACTGGCTGGTGGACATAAGTCAAATCTAACCAGAGGGAAACAGACCAGGAAAGAAAGTGAAGCTAAAAGGGAATGGAATAAGAGAAACCTCATAAAGGGATAAAGGAGGTAACTAAAGGTTAAAGTTGGATGGCCTAATGCTCGAAGGAGAAATAGTGGAGGCCAGATAGGAAAGTGCCTTCCTACCCAGGAGCTTATGGATCCAGGGTGGCCGCAACTGCAGGTCCACCCAGGGCCAGAGGGAACAACCTGGGGTTCAGACCCAGCAATGGTGCCAACTTGAATCTACCTCGTGCTAGAGTTGAGTAGCCTGGTCTATCATCCAACACAGGTAAGACTGGGCAGGGGCTCCCAGAACCAACATTTAAAAAGGGAGTTGGGAGAGGGGCTAAGGGAAGACAGGTTAAGCCCCAAATGTAATGAATGATGACCAGGGATAACTATTTACTAGTGCTTTTACGATTTCTTGTAACTCTGTAACTTTCCCAATATTTGTTAACTTCTATCTGATTTTTCCTGTATTAGTAGTAAAAATTGTTTTTTCCTGTATTAGTAGTAAAAATTGTTTTTTCCTGTATTAGTAGTAAAAATTGTTTTTTCCTGTATTAGTAGTAAAAATTGTTTTTTCCTGTATCAGTAGTAAAAATTGTTTTTTCCTGTACTAGTAATAAAAATTGTTCAAAATGTAAGTGCAATGTGTGTGCTTATTTCAGTGAAAACTGGGTAACAGTTGTGAAAACTCTGCAGTGAATATGGGAAGAAAAGAACTCAGGTGGGAAAATGGGAAAAAGAAATCAAGTACAACAAACACTTGACATTCATAGGTTAGAAGATCTCAAACCCCCAATTTGTAAATACCACTGGCACTAGCAATTGGCTGTTCTTCACAGGCCTCCCCCACCCCACCCCACCCCCAAGACTGCATACAGGTCAAGCAGATTACAAGCCCTTCTCAAATGTGGATACACAGATGTTGGCTAAGCCACTCATTAGGCTGAGACATACTCTTAGACACTTGCCTCGTGTTACAGGACCCTTAAAAACAATATATTTTATGATGCCATGGATCTACTAAATAAAAAGTCCTTAGGATGCCCTGGAAAGAAACATTCAGGGAGAAGTAGACCATGATCCTTCATAGGAGACATCAGGTATATGAACCCTCACTAGTGGTGACACTGTTCCAACAGAAAGTCTGAGTTCCTTTTTGGGCTACCACTGTATACATCCAGTTTCTGTTTTACAATTAAATGTCCAGCATATTTTACTCAGAAACTTGGTTATAAAATTAATATTTCTGTAAGCAGTAACTCATTTTATAAATATACCATCATTTAATTCCAGAAAAGAAACAAATTCTTGAACCCCAAACATCTGTCCAAACATTTAAGAGCTCAAGTGGTAATGCACTCTTAATCATATCTCTTCCATTCTGTGTGTTATTACCTGCTGTAGAGTCATCATCAGGTAAACGAACAAGCGTGTAGCATATTCCTGGTTGATTATAAGGTAGGCTGGGGACTGGGATACAACACAGCACTTCATAGGAATCTGATGGTTCCACCTGCACTGTCACTTTCTCCAGTAGCTGGTCATTGAGAGTATTGGTACAGTCAAACTGAAAAGTCAGCAAATAGGAAAGTTATGAAGGAGAAGAACTGTTTGCAAGCAAGTTGTTCCTTCCCACCCATAACCCACGACTGAGTTCTGGAACCCTCTATACTTTCTAAACACCACGCATGTCTCCCCCTAAGATTTTTCCTGAGGCAACGAGGATAACCTTATTCTTGAGGTCTCTTTTGTTTATATTAACCAGTGTTTTCCTCCTTCCTGAGATTGAGTTCTACCAAACAAGATGGTAGAAGTCTGATAGCTGTCTGAGAACCAAACTGAAATCCAAGTTCTTGGAATGACACACTTATTTTACCCTGATATTAAATGATGATTATTTTTTCCACAGGTTATACTTTATGCTGTCCAACTTCTTCAGACATTTCAGTTTTATGTCTTTTTAAATTTAAATCATCAAAAGCTACCCATCACATCTCTACAGCTATGGAGTTAGGAAAGAAAACCAGATATGCTGCTAAATTTGCTTCTCTATAAAAGGAACGAGAATCATAAACTAAAAGGGGATTAATACTAAACCCCTTACTGGAGCCAGTTCTGGCGCTTATCTCACCTGGAACACAATATGATTGGTAAACATGTGCTTGATACAACGAACAAAATATTCTGTCTCTGCTTCTGTAAGTTGAACAGGCTCAGAAGACTTGAACAAGGGTCCTAGATTCATAAACTCAGGAATGACAGCCAGTTGTTCTATCAAGAAAAAAGGAAAGAAAAGGAGGAGGAAAGTAAGAAGACAGGGAAGACATTACTCTGGGTGTCTAAAATGTTTTAAGTTTCCATAGTCTTACTAATAGTCGAACACTCAACTAATGTGTCCCCAAGCTTTAGTGAAATAATCTTTTAAGAGTTTATACACTCAATTACTAAAAGCAACAAACAGACAGACAAACTTAATTCCTAATTTCATAGAATTTGAGTTCCCTGATACAGAGTAAGAAAAGCATTCTCTGTAAGCTGGCAACTGGAAATTGGAAAGTCCCACAGACTCCAGGTAGCACCCGCAACTGTAAGCTAGGACAATCAATATTCGGCCATACAACGATCTCCCGTACTGAGAATTAATCAAATTGAACAAAAGTAGTGGCCTTCATTATACTTACAATGCCTCGGGTGCTAGGCTACTGCTTCTACACATCAAATCATCATACCTTGGAAAATGTCTTGCCTGGAAGGAGCCAACTTCTCGGGCTTAGTAGCCATCAGTGTGATTTCTACAAAGACAAGTATGAGCAATCAAATGAGCTTCCCTCCTACTATCAAGCCAAACATGCAGACAGGAGATGAGGACAGAAACGTTAAGCAGATAAACATAAGGTGCTATTGCTGAATCATACCGGGAGGTTCTCTGTCATCTTTTTTGGAGGAACACTCAAAATGTATTTAGTGAACATATTTTATGAAATAATAAAGTAAGTCCTAAAAATACAAAATTTGCTTTAATGGACCGAAATGTTTTTTTTTAATTACTCTTAAAAGGAGGAACAGTTTATAAAACAAACCTCGTGATTCAAACAGGAAAAACTACTTATATAGTACCAACAAAAAAACCTGAAAATGTTGAAAGCATAAGCTCTTTCATTTTCGGTTCTAACCACTACACACTTTGTTCCTTTATTTTTTTAAGCCTCCAACAGAAAAATTAATTAAGAAGTTAACTAATATCGGAAAATAAAAATAAGAGGTGACAGCACAATTACTGCTCTGAAACACACGGTGACAACTAACTTCAAACACTGTAACACTTAGCATTAAAAAAAAAAAATTTCAATCTGAGTCACAATTCATATTCTTGCTTTCATGAGAAAACAAGGGAAAAAATTTTAAAACCCTAATTTAAAAAGAATCATCCAGGGGGCTTCCTTGGTGGCGCAGTGGTTTAGAGTCTGCCTGCCGATGCAGGGGACACGGGTTCATGCCCCGGTCTGGGAAAATCCCACATGCCGCGGAGTGGCTGGGCCCGTGAGCCATGGCTGCTGGGCCTGCGCGTCCAGAGCCTGTGCTCCGCAACGGGAGGGGCCACAACAGTGAGAGGCCCGCGTACCGGAAAAAAAAAAAAAAAAAAAAAGTATCATCCATCTTAGTTCTGTAAGATTAGAAGCAGTGACCATTAAAAGAAATATTAAAGAAAATATGCTAACAGTGTATTTTATTGGTGTAAAACTACTTATACATAGAAAAACTAACAGTGTTCCCCTTACCTGCTTTCTGTTCAAAGACAGCAGCCATAGCAAGAGGAATAGATTTCATATCAAAGGGCTTTTCTGAAGGCTCCAGTGTGTACTGGTGTAAGGCTTTCTCCATCCCTGGTACAGAGACTGTCAGACCTATGAAACAGAAAACTCTCAGCACTACTTCTTGCCAATCCTAGGACCCAGATAGGCCCAGATTTGTAATATTTATCTAAGCTTTCAAAGAAAACTATAACCACAGATTTTATAACCTAAATAATAAAAAATAAAGGCTCTTATAATTTCATCCAAGGAAGCATAGGAGCAGAGCATAGGAATTTTCAACAAAATAGAAGTATCTTCCAGAAAACAAAGCAGTGGAGACACATGGAAACGATGATAGCATAAGGGAAAAAAAGGTAAACCCATCCAAGAGGGAGCTCAAGGAGGATCAGGAAAAAGCAATATTCTTTGGGCTTTTACATACTTTAGGTCTCCCTAGAAATGGAAGTGCATTCAAAGACAGAAACCAAGCATTTTGCCTAGTGAAGCCAGTTTATATGCAAATCATCATGGATATGCTTCTCAGACACCATTTGTGGAACAAAAGTGTACTTGTCTCCATTCTTGGCTCTCACTGACCATTGAAGATATATGTAGCATTCAGCGCCATCTGCCTCTGCTGCAGCACGTTCAGATAGAAGGTAGCTCTATCCCGTACCTCATCATCAGTATCCATCATACACCTGTCCAGGGATACAGAAGATACATGTCATAGCACCGTAATGATTTCCAATAGCTTTACCACTATACCTAAAGGACACGATCCAGGCCATCTGATACTGCCTTTATAAAAGAGCTCAACAACAGCCAACGGTGGATCCTAAAATCTCCACAAATATCGGGTACTGTTCTCAATTGGTAAAGAAATGGTGTCATTATGAATCAGAAGCACTACATAAGTAGGCGTTAAAATAATTAGGAAGGACACAATAACATAAAATAGCAGTTTGGATTCTATTCTTGGATCTGCAACCACATGACCCTGGTAAAGACTTAGACTTCGAATATAATTTAAAAATGGTAATATTATACTTTCCAAGGATACTAAAAAGCATTCCGAATCCAGGCACTGATATCACTCAAATGGCAATTTATTTGATTTAAACCAGCCAGCCTTTGGCTTGTAATTTTTCTGCTTCAATTACAAGATGTAATCACAGAGTGTTTGCTAAAGCAAGTCTTTTCCTCATCAAATAGGGAGTCAAGGAGACCATGAAAAGCTGGTATTTTCAACTCTACATAGTGAATCTCTTTGAAGTTGGCCCCTGTTATACAAATTGAGGCACATGTATTTAAGTCACTTCCTCAAAATCATGCAAGAGAAATTAGAAGTCAAATTTTACATGTACTTAGCACATGCAAAATTACCAGAAGAATAAGAAAAATGCCATTTGCCCTGACTCCATCAGCTCTACTCTTAGGTCCTGCAATGCATTTTGATATGGTACAATGAGGAATTCTCTATTCAGCCACATGGCATTCTTATTTTAAAAAGGAAAGAAAAGAAAAGAAAAAGACATTCTTTTAATTACCTTTGTAAGAGTACTAGGATACTTGGGAGAAGATTCTCATTCTGAGCCCCAAATTTAGCCAAAGCACTCACAGCAGCTGTAATGGAGCATAAAACAAAACAACATGAATATTGGCTTCTCAGAGTCAAGCAGTCATCATTTAAAATAAAAAATTAGAGGAGTGTCCCCGTGTTCAGTTGGAATAAACTCTTATTGTTTTACTGTGAGTTTCTTGATCTTATTTCCTTGATCCATTTAAGCATAAATAGAAATCAGCAGGCCCAAGAGAGCTCTAAGTAAGAAAACCCGCCATGCATTGAGGAAAAAGGATCATATGTATTCCTTATATGAGCTATCTTCCAGTCCAGCTCCTTATATACCACACTGATTAATTAAGCTCTAATCTTAAACAACCAGCCCCACACATTAAAAAACAAAAACCAAAACCCAAAAAACTCTATTATTAAAAGTCACTGTATCAACAGAGGTTTACTGCTTACTTAACCTTTGTCAGGAGTTGTGCTAGATGCTGGAGGCAGAAAGACAGAAGACATCAAGGAGTTGTACTCCAGTGGGAAAGACAGGTAAGTAAAGAGGTAGTTAGAACATAGCACAGAAAGTCCATGGTAGGACTATATTCAGGGTACTATGTGAGTAGAGAAAGGAACGTAAGTCAGAATTGGAGAAGGAGGAGACAGACAAGGAGTTGACACTTATTACTTGAGCTAAAGTCTGAAGAACAAATACAGTTAGCCAGAGGGCAGGAAAAGAGCATTTGAGGGAGAGAGAATAAAAAGTACCAAGGCCCTCAGGCCAGACAAGAAAGTGTGGCAAGATCCTGGGACTGGACACAGCTAAGCAAGGCTGAAGCACTAGACCTGTGCTGGAGAGCAGGAGAAAAGTGAGAGACTAGAGACAAAACAAAATTCGGTTATGGTTCAACCTCAAGGCTATTATTAACGGGTGTTAACTACAGGATGAATCTGTGTGTTTGTAGCAGAGTGTACTACTCTAAATTTGTGAGATTTTATGTCTAATGACCACTTTGGTAGCAGAGTGTGGAGAATATACTGGATATGGGCGAGACTACAGGCAGTCAGACTAGTTGGGCAACTGAAATGGATGGGAGCCTAATGCAGCCCTCAGGAAATCTACGAAAAAAGACAATGAAGAAATGCATTTTGAGGAGACAGAATGGAAAGAACTTTGCCAAAGGATAGATGGGGGTTATAAAACAATAGGGTAAGGTTCTAGCCTTGCAACTGAGTGGATGATATAGGTGAGGATTTCTGTTTGGGATAATTTGAATTTCAAGCTGAATTTAAAGTGCCTTAGATAGCTAGACGTGCAAGTTCACGAAAGAGACTGCAATGCCACAGCATATCAGCAGAGCTCTGGAAATGATCACCAGAATGAATGTGTATGTTGAGAAGACAAACCCCTAAGGAAAACTAACGTTTTAAGGAACGGAACAGAAACTCTATAAATAAGACTGAGGAGTGATGGAAAGATGCAGGCTATTGTGGAAACCAAGGGAAGAGAGTTTCATGAAGTGTTTATGCCAACAGTACATCAAATTGACTGAGGTGAACAAGGGTAAGAACATTAAAGTGTCTAACTTGATTTTCCAACTAGCTTATAAGTAATTACCAAAAAAAATAGCTTCAGAAGATTTTTAAGGGAGAGAGCAAGATTATAGTGAGTTGAAGAGAAAATGGAGAATAAGTTCATAGGGGCAGCTAGTAATAGCTCCTACAAGGTTACATAACAGGGAAGTATGGTCAGTAGCTAGTGAGAGACATTGGATCAAAGGAAGGCTTATAGTTTTAACAGGGGAGATTTGTACCAGTTCACATGCTAAGGGGAGGAGGAAGTAAAAAAACCCTAAGACCTGTTTAAAAAGTCACTTAAAAACTACAGAGGGCTTCCCAGGTGGCGCAGTGGTTGAGAGTCCGTCTGCCAATGCAGGGGACACGGGTTCGTGCCCCAGTCCAGGAGGATCCCACATGCCGCGGAGCGGCTGGGCCCGTGAGCCATGGCCGCTGAGCCTGCGTGTCCGGAGCCTGTGCTCCGCAACGGGAGAGGCCACAGCAGTGAGAGGCCCGCATACCACAAAAAAATAAAATAAAATAAAACTACAGAGGCAGAAAGACACACAAATTTCACAGACATTCATACTTATGGCCATAACTCGGAAAAAATGGATGACGCCATCATAATCTTCTGTCATACCGAAAGTCAAGGGTTATTTGTCTCTGATACAGGCAGAAATCAGGATGGAAATTGGAATACAAAGAAATAGCTGTACATCTGGGGCTTAAGTGTGCTCCAAGATCCCACCATCAAATAGACGTTGCAACTTCATTTTCCAATTTCATTACCACCCCCTTGAGTTAATAAGCATTTCACAAGATCAGCAGTTACACCACTATTAGTGTTGCAATGACTCACCAGCTCTGACAGCCTCATTCTCCAGTACCACCCTATTAAAAATAAAGCGGATATACTTGGAGGGGACAGGCGTTCTGGGGCCCTCTTTGCCCAACAAATGTAGAATCTTAGTAGCCAGAACAGTGTGTTCACAGTCCTCGATGAATTCACAAAGGTGGGCTAGACCTGCCTCTTTACTCTCAGGGTTCTCTTCCACAATGCTGATTATGCAGTCCACAATGGCTCGCTTATATTCAAAGCCTCCCTGGCAAAAGAGAAAACTGCCATTCATTCTGAGGATACTTTTTGGAGAAATGCTTATACTCCAAGGCTCATGCTATAACATTCAGATTTCATTTCCCTTCCATTATGAAAAAAACAAAAGCGTTTTTTTCCTCCAAGTGGGAAAGCCAAAGCAATAGCATGTCTAGTAATAAGACAGAAAACAGAATTAGGCACACTATTTGAGATGCATACTGAGATGATAAAGCTGCTTTAAATACTATGGCGTAAGAATTTAAGAGAGCAACTTCACATGATTAAAAAGTAGTGCACCTACGTCATCTCGGAGCATGTTGGAGAGGAAAGTCATCATGACGCTGTGCTTTCGAGGGTATTTCTGACAGAGCGCGCTAATTGCCTGTACAACCACCACCTGTAGAAAAACAAACAAAAAGGACATGCACCTTTATAATGACTGTACAACTACCACCTAGAGGAAAACACAGAAAGGACGTTCATCTTTATAACTTTAGCTACTTATTTACTGTAAGCTAAGAAGGCACTATAGTTATCTAAAATAACAATAATGGTTCTTCATGAAAGATAAGCAAAAGAGACCTCAGAGGAAAATAAAAAGCAATGTAAAAATGAAGTGTATTCAAGAGACCCCAGGGCTTCCCTGGTGGCGCAGTGATTGAGAGCCCACCTGCCAATGCAGGGGACGTGGGTTCGAGCCCTGGTCCAGGAAGATCCCACATGCCGCGGAGCAGCTGGGCCTGTGCACCACAGCTGCTGAGCCTGCGCTCTGGAGCCCGCGAGCCACAACTACTGAGCCCACGTGCCACAACTATGGAAGCCCGCGTGCCTAAAGCCCGTGCTTCGCAACAAGAGAGGCCACCGCAATGAGAGGCCTGCACACCACAACGAAGAGTAGCCCCTGCTTGCTGCAACTAGAGAAAGCCCACGAGCAAGCAATGAAGACCGAGTGCAGCCAAAAATAAATAAATAAAATTAATTAATTAAAAAAAAAAGACCCCACCCCTTTACTCCAAGCAAATGAGCTTTGAGCATATTTTAAAATTTTACATTTAAAATTTTCACATACAAATTTTAAAGTGAACAGTAAAGATAAAAAGCTTAAAGACTCATTTCCATAGAAGAAATAGAGAAAGTTACCAAAGAACTATTTCACAAAATGGTTTCTAGGAAATTTTTACCACAACTTTAAAGACCAGTGTCAAGAAGTAAAAAAAGTGTGAAATTTTACCCTACTTGCAAGCTAACAGGTTAGACTGCTACAATTTCATGGTTGCTAGAAGAATACACAAGAATCCTGGATCAGAGATGAAAGACAGTTATTTAATGACAGCAGAAGCAGTAGCCAGGATATCAGCATTTGGGGGTCAGTTTCCTAAGCCCCAGTTACCATAGGACAATGCAAAAAGGGCCGGATAATACTTGAGCCCACAGTAGGCTGCATTACAGGAGATTCTGAGATATGGAACTTGAATATTTTACAGTGGGCAGTAAGCATGCCAGTCCTCTATTCAGAAGGGAAACATTACCTTTATTATACTAGGCAATGAGCATGTTTGCTTTTTGCTCTAGAGGCAGGACTAGCTGTATCTTCTAGGGCTGTATGGAAACCGGCCATTTACTACTTTTAGGGAGATGCTGTATCTTTTGAGACTGGAAGAGATCTTGCACTACACAAAGGGAACAAAACTGGTACAGTAGGAAACAAAGGGCAGTTAGTGCCTAATTTGCAGGGTGTGCAGAAATGCAAGAAATTTATGGAAGACGGGAGAACTGTCTGCCAACCAGATAGTCCCAAATCTATATATGTTGTTTCAGAACATAGAAAATGAAAGAAAACATCCACAATCTTTTATGAAGCATTGATATATAAACCTAATAAAGATGGTATACATACAAAAAGAAAAATTACAGATGGAAATCATTTATGAACATTGATGCAAAAATTCTAAGTGATACATTAGCTAACAGACTCCAACACTACAGTAAGAAAAGAATATGCCATGATGAAATGAAATTTATACTAAGAATGCAAGAATGATTCAACATTAGAAAATTAATATCATTCATCAATATTAATGAGTCTGAGGAGAAAAATCATGACTATATCCATAGATGCTGAAAAACCTTTGATAAAATCCAAGTCATTCCTAATAAAAATTCTTAAAAAAATAAAACAGGAATGGACAGACACTTCCATTTTACACACACACACACACACACACACAAACACACACACACACACACACCCCTCAATCGTACTGCCAGCATATTACTTAATAGGGAACCCCAAGAGTCATTTACTTTAAGGTCAGAAACAAAACAAGGATGCTACTGTCTCAACTGTTATTTGACATTATTCCAGCACTATTAGCCAATGCAATTAGACAGGAGAAAACAATTAGAGGAATAAGAATTAGAAACTAAAAGACAAAACTATCTTTATTTACAGATGATATAACAGTATAGCATGGAAACCCTAGAGAATTTATGATAAAACTAACTCAATAAAATAATTCAGCAAGGTACCAGGCTGTAAAGTTAAAATGCAAAGATAATACTATTCATATACACAAATAATAACTAGTTAGAAAACACAATGAGTAAAAAAAGATTTATAACAGAAACAATAAAGAACATAAAAGAATTTTTAAAATATTCAAATCTAATATAAAAAATACTATAAAATATTCATGAAAGGCACAAAAGTAGACTTGAACAAATTAAGAAATATCCCTTTTCTTCATTAGGATATCTCAACATCATTATTTGTTCTCCCCTAAGAAAACTTATAAATTTAACGTGATCCCAATAAAAATGCCAATGAGGATTTTTTGTTTGTTCATTTTGTTTTTTTAGCCACACCATGCAGCATGTGGAATCTTAGTTCCCCAACCAGGGATCAAACCCACACCCACTACAGTAGAAGCAAAGAGTCTTAACTACTGGACTGCCAGGAAGTCCTGAGATTTTTTTTAAATGAAGCTAGACAAGTTAATACTAAAATTCATAAGGAAATATAAACATGTAAGAACAGCTAGGGAAACAATGAAAATAAAGAGCTATGAGAGGAGACTAACAGATATTCAAACATCCTTACAAAGCTTCTATATTTAAAATAGTGTGTAGTACTGGTGCATGAATAGGTAAAGAGAACAAAAGAACAGAATAGAAAGCCCCCAAATAGACCCAAGTACATATGGAACTTTAGTATATGATAAAGGTAATATCTCAAATACTGGGCAAAGACAGACCTTTAAATAAAATTTTGGGGGGCAACTGGATAGTCACTGGAAAAGGATAAGATTAGATCCACTTCTCATTTTACATACAATAATAAAATCCAATGGATCAGAGATTTAAATGTAAAACATGAAACTATACATATACTAGAAGAAAACATGGGTGAATTCTTACACCCATTCAGATTCTATAGTCTGAAGGGAAAGGCTTTCTAACTATTACTCAAAGGCCCAATGTAATAAAAGAAAAGATCGACAAAAGAAGATGTGGCACATATATACAATGGAATATTACTCAGCCATAAAAAGAAACGAAACTGAGTTATCTGTAGTGAGGTGGATGGACCTAGAGACTGTCATACAGAGTGAAGTAAGTCAGAAAGAGAAAAATAAATACTGTATGCTAACACATATATATGGAATCTAAAAAAGAAAAGTGGTCATGATGAACCTAGGGGCAGGACAGGAAAAGATGTAGACCTACTAGAGAATGGACTTGAGGACACAGGGAGGGGGAAGGGTAAGCTGGGACAAAGTGAGAGAGTGGCATGGATATATATACACTACCAAATGTAAAACCGATAGCTAGTGGGAAGCAGCCACATAGCACAGGGAGATCAACTTGGTGCTTTGTGACCACCTAGAGGGGTGGGATAGGGAGGGAGACACAAGAGGGAAGAGATATGGGGATATATGTGTATATATATAGCTGATTCACTTTGTTATAAAGCAGAAACTAACACAACATTGTAAAGCAATTATACTCCAATAAAGATGTTAAAAAAAAAAAGATCAACAAATTTGACTACATAAAAATTAAAAACTTGTGCATGACAAAAGACATCATAAGGAAAGTCAAATGACAAACTGGGAGAAAACCATAACACATTTCACAGATGAAGAAAAAATATCCCTAATATACAAAAAACTTTAACTGAGGAAACAAAAGACCAAAAATCTTATAGAAAATGGGAAAAAGATGTGAGCAGACAATATTAAAAAAGAGATATTAAATGATCTTTAAAAATATGCAAAAATGTTTACCTTCCCTCATCGTAAGACAAATTCAAATTAAAACTACACTGAGATACCCTTTCTCACCCAACTGATTAGAAAAACTTCAAAATACAACATATGTACTCTATTGGTAAGGCTATGGGGCAACTGGCAGTCTTTCACACTCCTGGTAGAATTTAACATTCTCTACAAAACTACATATTTATTTACCTTTCAATCTAGTATATGAACTTCTAGGAATTTACCCTGAGGACACACCTCCAAAATTTCAAGAAAACACATGCAGAAAGTTATCCACTGCAGCATTATTTGTAATCACAAAATACTGCAGACTATTTAAACATCCAAGCATACGAGATTCATTCAATAAACTATATTACAAAATGACCTTCATAACCTCCCAAGGTTTCCCAAAGATTCAAAATGTCTACTTGAATATACAGGCTACATTTGTTTTTTAAAAGTAGATAAATACAAGAAGAGAGTAAACAGAGTCAGCTATACCTCTTGACTGAGAATTAAATAAAAATGAAGGAATAATATCTTTTTACTTTAATTCTTCTAACTGAAATTTATTGCTATTTTGATTATCTCTGACACATTCTCACCAGTTCTCTTCAACACTGTATTGGAAGTCCCAGTCATTTTAATAAGGCAAGAAAAAGAAAGGAAAGGTATTTGGATTGGAAATGAAGTAAAAATGTTTCCATTCATAGATAACATGACTATTTATATGGACAATCCTAAGGAATGCATATAACAACTACTAGAACCAATAAGGGGACTCAGCAAGGATACCGAATTATGGGAGAGTTAAAAAACAAAAAAGAATTTTTTTTTTTTTTTTTGCGGTACGCGGGCCTCTCACTTTTGTGGCCTCTCCCGTTGTGGAGCACAGGCTCCGGACGCGCAGGCTCAGCAGCCGTGGCTCATGGGCCTAGCCGCTCCGTGGCATGTGGGATCTTCCTGGACCAGGGCATGAACCCGTGTCCCCTGCATGAGCAGGCAGACTCTCAACCACTGCGCCACCAGGGAAGCCCCTAAAAAGTATTTTTAATATACTAGTAGCAAACAATGAAATAGAAATGTTAATAAAATGGAATTTAAAAAGCATAAAATATTTATACATAAATTTAACAAAAGACGTGCAAGACCTCTAGAATAAATGCTATAAAACACTGCTCAGGGAAAACAAAGAAAACCTAAATAAAGGGAGAGGTACACCATATTCATAAACTGGAAGAATAAATAATATTAAGCTATCAATTCTCCTCAAATTGATTATAGATTCAACACAACCCCAATCACAATCCTAGAAGGCTTTGTCTTACAGAAATTATAAGCTGGTTCTAAATTGTATATGGAAATAGGAACTAGAATATTAAAAAAAAGAAGGACAAAGTTGGAAGACCACACATTTAAGAGGTACCATAAAGCTACATTAATCGATACAGTGAGGTACTGGCATAGGATTGACAAATAGTTCGATAGAATGTGATATGGATCCCAGAAATACACCTACAATTATATGGTTATCTGCTTTTTAGACAAAGATGCCAAGGCACACCAATGGGGAAAGAGAAGTGTTTTAAACAAATTATGCTAGAATGAGTGGAAATCAGTATGGAAAAAAACTGAACTTATCACACACAAATATTAATTCAAGTTGGATCATAGACCAAAATGTAAAAGCTAAACTGTAAAACATTTACAATAAAACATAGGAAAATATCTTTAAGACTTGGAAATAGACAAAAGATTTTTAGGACACAGGAAGCAATAACTGTGAAGGAAAAAAATTAATAAATTAGACTTCATAAAAATTTAAAACTTCTGCTCATCAAAAGACACTGTTAAGAAACGAAATAGGGAACTGAAACAAGATGGCGGAGTAGAAGGACGTGTTCTTACTGCCTCTTGTGAGAACACCAGAATCACAACTAGCTGCTGGACAATCACTGACAGGAAGACCCTGGAACTCACCAGAAAAGATACCCCACATCCAAAGACAAAGGAGAAGCCACAATGAGACGGGAGGAGGGGTGCAATCACAGTAAAATCAAATCCCATAACTGCTGGGTGGGTGACTCACAGACTGGAGAACACTTAAACCACAGAAGTCCACCAACTGGAGTGAAGGTTCTGAGCCCCATGTCAGGCTTCCCAACCTGGGGTTCCGGCAACGGGACGAGGAATTCCTAGAGAATCAGACTTTGAAAGCTAGTGGGATTTGACTGCAGGACTTTGACAGGACTGGGGGAACCAGAGACTTCACTCTTGGAGGGCACACACAAAGTAGTGTGTGCAACGGGACCCAGGGGAAGGAGCAGTGACCCCAGGGGAGACTGAACCAGACCTGCCTGCTAGTGTTGTAGGGTCTCCTGTAGAGGAGGTGGGTGCTGTAGATAACCATGGGGACAAGGACACTGGCAGCAGAAGTTCTGGGAGTACTCCTTGGCGTGAGCCCTCCCAGAGTCTGCCATTAGCCTCACCAAAGAGCCCAGGTAGGCTCCAGTGTTGGGTGGCTTCAGGCAAAACAAACAACAGGGAGGGAACCCAGCCCCACCCCTCAACAGTCAAGAGGATTAAAGTTTTACTGAGCTCTGCCCAACAGAGAAACAGTCAGCTCTCCCCACCACCAGTCCCTCCCATCAGGAAACTAGCACAAGCCTCTTAGATAGCCTCATCTACCACAGGGCAGACAGCAGAAGCAAGAAGAACTACAATCCTGCAGCCTCTGGAACAAAAACCACATTCACAGAAAAATACACAAGATGAAAAGGCAGAGCGCTATGTACCAGATGAAGGGACAAGATAAAACCCAAGAAAAACAACTAAATTAAGTGGAGATAGGCAACCTTCCAGAAAAAGAATTCAGAATAATGATAGTGAAGATGATCCAGGTCCTCGGAAAAACAGTGGAGGCAAAGATTGAGAAGATGCAAGAAATGTTTAACAAAGACCTAGAAGAATTAAAGAACAAACAAACAGAGATGAACAATACAATAACTGAAATGAAAACTACACAAGAAGGAGTCAATAACAGAATAACTGAGGCAGAAGAATGGATAAGTGACCTGGAAGACAGAATGGTGGAATTCACTGCTGCAAAACAGAATAAAGAAAAAAGAATTAAAAGAAATGAAGACAGCCTAAGAGACCTCTGGGACAACATTAAACGCAACAACATTCGCATTATAGGGGTCCCAGAAAGAGAAGAGAGAAAGGACCAGAGAAAATATTTGAAGAGATAATAGTTGAAAACTTCCCTAACATGGGAAAGGAAATAGCCACCCAAGTCCAGAAAGCACAGAGAGTCCCATATAGGATAAACCCAAGGAGAAACACGCTGAGGCACATAGTAATCAAATTGGCAAAAATTACAGACAAAGAAAAATTACTGAAAGCAGCAAGGGAAAAACGACAAATAACATACAAGGGAACTCCCATAAGGTTAACAGCTGATTTCTCAGCAGAAACTCTACAAGCCAGAAGGGAGTGGCATGATAAACTTAAAGTGATGAAAGGGAACAACCAACAACCAAGATTACTCTACCCAGCAAGGATCTCATTCAGATTCGGTGGAGAAATTAAAACGTTTACAGATAAGCAAAAGCTGAGAGAATTCAGCACCACCAAACCAGCTCTACAACAAATGCTAAAGGAACTTCTCTAAGTGGGAAACAAAAGAGGAGAAAAGGACCTACAAAAACAAACCCAAAACAATTAAGAAAATGGTCATAGGAACATACATATCAATAATTACCTTAAATGTGAATGGATTAAATGCTCCAACCAAAAGACAAAGGCTTGCTGAATGGATACAAAAACAAGACCCATATATATGCTGTCTACAAGAGACCACTTCAGACCTAGGGACACATACAGATTGAAAGTGAGGGGATGGAAAAAGATATTCCATGCAAATGGAAATCAAAAGAAAGCTGGAGTAGCAATACTCATATCAGATAAAAGACTTTAAGAATGTTACAAGAGACATGGAAGGACACAACATAATGATCAAGGGATCAATCCAAGAAGAAGATATAACAATTATAAATATACATGCACCCAACATAGGAGCACCTCAATACATAAGGCAACTGCTAACAGCTATAAAAGAGGGAATTGACAGTAACACAATAATAGTGGGGGACTTTAACACCTCACTTACACCAATGGACAGATCATCCAAAATGAAAATAAATAAGGAAACAGAAGCTTTAAGTGACACAACAGACAAGATAGATTTAATTGATATTTATAGGACATTCCATCCAAAAACAGCAGATTACACTTTCTTCTCAAGTGCACACAGAACGTTCTCCAGGATAGATCACATCCTGGGTCACAAATCAAGCCTCAGTAAATTTAAGAATATTGAAATCATATCAAGCATCTTTTCTGACCACAACGCTATGAGATTAGAAATGAATTACAGGGGAAAAAATGTAAAAAGCACACACACACAGAGGCTAAACAATACGTTACTAAATAACCAAGAGATCACTGAAGAAATCAGAGGAAATCAAAAAATACCTAGAGACAAATGACAATGGAAACACAATGATCCAAAACCTATGGGATGCAGCAAAAGCAGTTCTAAGAGGGAAGTTTATAGCTACACAAGCCTACCTCAAGAAACAAGAAAAATCTCAAAAAAGCAATCTAACCTTACACCTAAAGGAACGAGAGAAAGAAGAATAAACAAAACCCAAAGTTCGCAGAAGGAAAGAAATCATAAAGATCAGAGCAGAAATAAATGAAGTAGAAACAAAGAAAACAATAGCAAAGATCAATAAAACTAACAGCTGGTTGTTTGAGAAGATAAACAAAATAGATAAACCATTAGCCAGACTCATCAAGAAAAAGAGGGAGAGGACTGAAGTCAAAAAATTAGAAATGAAAAAGGAGAAGTTACAACAGACACCACAGAAACACAAAGCATCCTAAGAGACTACTACAAGCAACTCTATGCCAATAAAATGGACAACCTGGAAGAAATGGACAAATTCTTAGAAAGGTATAAACTTCCAAGACTGAACCAGGAAGAAATAGAAAATATGAAAAGACCACTCACAAGTAATGAAATTGAAACTGTGACTGAAAATCTTCCAACAAACAAAAGTCCTGGACCAGATGGCTTAACAGGTGAATTCTATCAAACATTTAGAGAAGAGCTAACACCCATCCTTCTCAAACTCTTCCAAAAACTTGCAGAGGAGGGAACACTCCCAAACTCATTCTGGGAGGCCACCATCACCCTGATACCAAAACCAGACAAAGATACTACAAAAAAAGAAAACTATAGACCAATATCACTGATGAATATAGATGCAAAAATCCTCAACAAAATATTAGCAAACAGAATCCAACAACACATTAAAAGGATCATACACCATGATCAAGTGGGATTTATCACAGGGATGCAAGGATTCTTAAATATACGCAAATCAATCAATGTGATACACCATATTAACAAATGAAGAATAAAAACCATATGATCATCTCAATAGATGCAGAAAAAGCTTTTGCCAAAATTCAACACCCATTTATGATAAAAACTCTCCAGAAAGGGCATAGAGGGAACCTACCTCAATATAATAAAGGCCATATATGACAAACCCACAGCAAACATCATTCTCAATGGTGAAACACTGAAAGCATTTCCTCTAAGATCAGGAACAAGACAAGGATGTCCACTCTCACCACTATTATTCAACATAGCTTTGGAAGTCCTAGCCACGGCAATCAGAGAAGAAAAAGAAATAAAAGGAATACAAATTGGAAAAGAAGAAGTAAAACTGTCGCTGTTTGCAGATGACATGATACTATACATAGAGAATCCTAAAAATGCCACCAGAAAACTACTAGAGCTAATCAATGAATTTGGTAAAGTTGCAGGATACAAAATTAATGCACAGAAATCTCTTGCATTCCTATACACTAATGATGAAAAATCTCAAAGAGGAATTAAGGAAACACTCTCACTTACCACTGCAACATAAAGAATAAAATACTTAGGAATAAACCTACCTAGAAAGACAGAAGACCTGTATGCAGAAAACTATAAGACACTGATGAAAGAAATGAAAGATGATACCAACAGATGGTGAGATATACCATGTTCTTGGATTGGAAGAATCAATATTGTGAAAATGACTATACTACCCAAACCAATCTACAGATTCAATGTAATCCCTATCAAATTACCAATGGCATTTTTCACATAACTAGAACAAAGTAATCTTAAAATTTGTATGGAGACACAAAAGACCCCGAATAGCCAAAGCAATCTTGAGGGGAAAAAACGGAGCTGGAGGAATCGGACTCCCTGACTTCAGACTATACTACAAAGCTACAGTAATCAAGACAACATGGTACTGGCACAAGAAAAGAAACACAGATCAATGGAACAAGATAGAAAGCCCAGAGATAAACCCATGCACCTATGGTCAACTAACCTATGACAAAGGAGGCAAGGATATACAATGGAGAAAAGACAGTCTCTTCAATAAGTGGTGCTGGGGAAACTGGACAGCTACATGTAAAAGAATGAAATTAGAACACTCCCTAACACCATGCACAAAAATAAACTCAAAATGGATTCGAGACCTAAATGTAAGACCGGATACTATAAAACTCTTAGAGGAAAGCATAGGAAGAACACTCTTTGACATAAATCACAGCAAGATCTTTTTGGATCTCCCTCCTAGGGTAATGGAAATAAAAACAAACAAATGGGACCTGATGAAACTTCAAAGCTTTTGCACAGCAAAGGAAACCATAAACAAGACGAATAAACAACCCTCAGAATGGGAGAAAATATTTGCAAATGAAGCAACGGACAAAGGATTAATCTCCAAAATATATAAACAGCTCATGCAGCTCAATATTAAAACAACAAACACTCAATCCAAAATGGGCAGAAGACCTAAATAGACCTTTCTCCAAAGGAGACATACACATGGCCAAGAAGCACATGAAAAGCTGCTCATCACTAATTATTAGAGAAATGCAAATCAAAACTACAATGAGATATCACCTCACACCAGTCAGAATGTGCATTATCAGAAAATCTACAAACAACAAATTCTGGAGAGGGTGTGGAGAAAAGGGAGCCCTCTTGCACTGTTGGTGGGAATGTAAATTGATACAGCCACTATGGAGAACAGTATGGAGGGTCCTTAGAAAACTAAAACTAGAATTACCATATGATCCAGCAATCCCACTACTGGGCATATACCCAGAGAAAACCATAATTCAAAAAGACACATGCACCCCAATGTTCATTGCAGCACTGTTTACAATAGCCAGGTTATGGAATCAACCTAAATGCCCATCTACAGAGGAATGGATAAAGAAGATGTGGTACATATATACAATGGAATACTACTCAGCCATAAAAAGGAATGAAATTGGGTCATTTGTTGAGCCGTGGATGGATCTAGAGAGTGTCATACAGAGTGAAGTAAGTCAGAAAGAGAAAAACAAATATCGTTTATTAACGCATATATGTGGAACCTAGAAAAATGGTACAGATGAACCAGTTTGCAGGGCAGAAATTAGAGAACAAACGTATGGACACCAAAGGGGGAAAGCCGTGGGGGGGTGGGGGTGTGTGTGATAAATTGGGCGATTGGGATTGACACGTATACACTGGTGTGTATAAAATTGATGACTAATAAAACCTGCTGTATTAAAAAAATGTGCCTTCTTGATAAAATGTTTAAAATAAAAAAAGAAAAAATTGTCTTGCGTAAAGAAATACTTATTTGAAGTTCACAATTAACTTCAGTTTTAATTATTTTCCTTTTTAAAGTTCAAAATATATTTTTATATTGTTAATTTTAAAACAGTATGCATAGTATGATTATATTTCTCTTAATTTTTTTCTGAATATATCTAGCTATTCATTTACCCAACTGCACATATACAGAGCTATATTTGGAATCATGTTTAACAAATATCATAAAGTTGTTCTAGGGTATTGAGATTGTGGATAATTTGTAGCTGTTTTTTAGGTGATTTATTTATATTCTTCATATATATGTCATGTACATCTCTATTTTTAATAAGAGTTATATTTTTAAAAAGCAAATAAAATTTATTGAAATTTAAAAAAAAAAAGAAATGAAATAGGGAAGCCAGAGACTGTGAGAAAACATGCTCATATTTAAACTCTTACCTTGAACTCATCTGAGATTTCAGACACAAAGGATGATATCTGCTTCATAAGCCTGTCCACACTGCTCTCACTTCCTGTTTTGAGGAGTGTAGTAATGGCCAGTGTAGCAATGCTTCTGTTTGAGTCTGTGATCAAGTTTTCTAAGTCCAGATTGCAGGCAGTAACAGCAGAGGGGTGCTTCATTGCCACCTGGCCAAAGGGCATGAAAAAAATTCAGCGAATTGCTATTGATAAAGACCAGAACTTTAAAAAATAAAAGAAGACGAAAATAGAAAATTTTTTTATATGGAATTTTATTTCCTTTATTTGTAACTTCTATTTGGGCCTCCCCTTATAATATGATCATCACCATTAATTATACAGTTGTGCAAAACCAGAATCAGGAATTTAAATGTTTCCCTTTTTTTTTCACAACTCACACACACACTGTATTTTCTTTTTACAAGAGATAAATAAACTGACACCAAGCATTGTAAATGGATGACCACAACAAAAGCAACAATGATTGCAATTACCAAACATGAAACACACTCATACTATGTCATAATATTGACATTCAGTCCAGGAATCCTCCACTGTAACAGCTCCTTTACTTTGCAGTGAAAATTGATTTGTATATTTTTTGCCTCTGAATCCTTGTGGGATTTTTTTTAATTATTCAAACAGAAAGTCACAAAAATTATAATCATCCTCTTCAGTTCACTCAGTCCCATGTAATTTTTTTTTCATCTTGATCTTGTTAGCACTTTTATGAATTCATCAGTTTTCCATTAGAGTTCTGAAAATGCTTATTCATTCAGTTCAGCAGTATAGTCAGTTACCAGAAACCTGTACTTGTCAGAGTCTTTTCCATGAATTCCTTGAAGATGAAACTCTTTTATAGGAACATGTCAGTGAAAGCATCAGAGTACACCCAGAACTGTCTGTAAATGACAAAAGACTTAAAAATGACCACGGTTGAGGCTTCCCTGGTGGCGCACTGGTTGAGAATCTGCCTGCTGATGCAGGGGACACGGGTTCGAGCCCTGGTCTGGGAAGATCCCACATGCCACGGAGCAACTAGGCCCGTGAGCCACAACTACCGATCCTGCGCGTCTGGAGCCTGTGCTCCGCAACAAGAGAGGCCGCAATAGTGAGAGGCCCACGTACCGCGATGAAGAGTGGCCCCTGCTTGCCACAACTAGAGAAAGCCCTCGCACAGAAATGAAGACACAACACAGCTAAAAATAAATAAATAAATATTTTTAAAATGACCACGGTTAAAGATTTGATGCAAGTTCATAACAATGCAATTGACAAGGAAATTTAGTTATTTCTGAGATACACATTTTAAAGTAATAACTAGAATTATGACTTATAACATTATACCAGAACATATAAGATTTTTAGAAATTTCATGTAATGTTTGAAACATTTATATTAACATATTTCCATATAAATAACCCAAAGAAAGTTTAGTATTACTTGTTTTTCTATTTGTTTCTTTATTTTTTTATACTGCAGGTTCTTATTAGTTATCAATTTTATACACATCAGTGTATACATGTCAATCCGAATCGCCCAATTCAGCACACCACCATCCCCACCCCACCGCAGTTCTCCCCCCTTGGTTTCCATGTTTGTTCTCTACATCTGTGTCTCAACTTCTACCCTGCAAACCGGATCATCTGTACCATTTTTCTAGGTTCCACATATATTCGTTAATATACAATATTTGTTTTTCTCTTTCTGACTTACTTCACTCTCTAGACAGTCTCTAGATCCATCCATGTCTCAACAAATGACTCAATTTTGTTCCTTTTTCTGGCTGAGTAATAATCCATTGTATATATGTACATCTTCTTTATCCATTCCTCTGTAGATGGGCATTTAGGTTGCTTCCATGCCTGGCTATTATAAATAGTGCTGCCATAAACATTGGGGTGCATGTGTCTTTTTGAATTATGGTTTTCTCTGGGTATATGCCCAGTAGTGGGATTGCTGGATCATATGGTAATTCTAGTTTTAGTTTTCTAAGGACCCTCCATACTGTTCTCCATAGTGGCTGTATCAATTTACATTCCCACCAACAGTGCAAGAGGGCTCCCTTTTCTCCACACCCTCTCCAGAATTTGTTGTTTGTAGATTTTCTGATGATGTGTGTTCTAACTGGTGTGAGGTGATCCCTCATTGTGGTTTTGATTTGCATTTCTCTAATAATTAGTGATGAGCAGCTTTTCATGTGCTTCTTGGCCATGTGTATGTCTCCTTTGGAGAAAGGTCTATTTAGGTCTTCTGCCCATTTTTGGATTGGGTTGTTTGTTTCTTTAATATTGAGCTGCATGAGCTGTTTATATATTTTGCAGATTAATCCTTTGTCCATTGATTCGTTTGTGAATATTTTCTCCCATTCTGAGGGTTGTCTTTTCGTCTTGTTTATGGTTTCCTTTGCTGTGCAATAAGTTTTGAAGTTTCATTAGGTCCCATTTGATTATTTTTGTGCTTATTTCCATTACTCTAGGACGTGGATCAAAAAATATCTTGCTATGATTTATGTCAAAGAGTGTTCTTCCTATGTTTTCCTCTAAAGAGTTTTATAGTGTCCGATCTTACATTTAGGTCTCCAATCCATTTTTTTTTTTTTTTTTTTTTTGCAGTACACGGGCCTCTCACTGTTGTGGCCTCTCCCATTGTGGAGCACAGGCCCCAGATGTGCAGGCTCAGCAGCCATGGCTCACGGGCCCAGCCGCTCTGTGGCATGTGAGATCCTCCCGGACCGGGGCATGAACCCATGTCCCCTGCAGCGGCCGGCAGACTCTCAACCACTGCACCACCAGGGAAGACCTCGAATCCATTTTGTGTTTATTTTTGTGTATGGTGTTAGGGAGTGTTCTAATTTCATTCTTTTACATGTAGCTGTGCAGTTTTCCCAGCACCACTTATTGAAGTGACTGTCGTTTCTCCATTGTATATCTTTGCCTCCTTTGTCATAGGTTAGTTGACCATAGGTGTGTGCGTTTATCTCTGGGCTTTCTATCTTGTTCCATTGATCTATGTTTCTTTTCTTGTGCCAGTACGATATTGTCTTGATTACTGTAGCTTCGTAGTATTGTCTGAAGTCAGGGAGTCTGATTCCTCTAGCTCCGTTGTTTTCCCTCACGACTGCTTTGGCTATTCAGGGTCTTTTGTGTCTCCACAAAATTTTAAGATTACTTTGTTCTAGTTACATAAAAAATGCCACTGGTAATTTGATAGGGATTGCATTGAATCTGTAGATTGGTTTGGGTAGTATAGTCATTTTCACAATATTGATTCTTCCAATCCAAGAACATGGTATATCTCACCATCTGTTGGTATCATCTTTCATTTCTTTCATCAGTGTCTTATAGTTTTCTGCATACAGGTCTTCTGTCTTTCTAGGTAGGTTTATTCCTAAGTATTTTATTCTTTATGTTGCAGTGGTAAGTGGGAGTGTTTCCTTAATTCCTCTTTGAGATTTTTCATCATTAGTGTATAGGAATGCAAGAGATTTCTGTGCATTAATTTTGTATCCTGCAACTTTACCAAATTCATTGATTAGCTCTAGTAGTTTTCTGGTGGCATTTTTAGGATTCTCTATGTATAGTATCATGTCATCTGCAAACAGCGACAGTTTTACTTCTTCTTTTCCAATTTGTATTCCTTTTATTTCTTTTTCTTCTCTGATTGCCGTGGCTAGGACTTCCAAAGCTATGTTGAATAATAGTGGTGAGAGTGGACATCCTTGTCTTGTTCCTGATCTTAGAGGAAATGCTTTCAGTGTTTCACCATTGAGAATGATGTTTGCTGTGGGTTTGTCATATATGGCCTTTATTATATTGAGGTAGGTTCCCTCTATGCCCTTTCTGGAGAGTTTTTATCATAAATGGGTGTTGAATTTTGGCAAAAGCTTTTTCTGCATCTATTGAGATGATCATATGGTTTTTATTCTTCAATTTGTTAATATGGTGTATCACACTGATTGATTTGCGTATATTTAAGAATTCTTGCATTCCTGGAATAAACCCCACTTGATCATGGTGTATGATCCTTTTAATGTGTTGTTGGATTCTGTTTGCTAATATTTTGTTGAGGATTTTTGCATCTATATTCATCAGTGATATTGGTCTATAGTTTTCTTTTTTTGCAGTATCTTTGTCTGGTTTTGGTATCAGGGTGATGGTGGCCTCCCAGAATGAGTTTTGGAGTGTTCCCTCCTCTGCAAGTTTTTGGAAGAGTTTGAGAAGGATGGGTGTTAGCTCTTCTCTAAATGTTTGATAGAATTCACCTGTGAAACCATCTGGTCCAGGACTTTTGTTTGTTGGAAGATTTTTTTTTTTTTTTTTTTTTTTTTTTTTTGCAGTACATGGGCCTCTCATTGTTGTGGCCTTTCCCGTTGCGGAGCACAGGCTCTGGACATGCAGGCTCAGCGGCCATGGCTCACAGCCCAGCTGCTCCGCGGCACGTGGGATCTTCCCGGACCAGGGCACGAACCCGTGTTCCCTACATCGGCAGGCGGACTCTTAACCACTGCGCCACCAGGGAAGCCATGTTGGAAGATTTTTAATCACAGTTTCAATTTCATTACTTGTGATTGGTCTTTTCACATTTTCTGTTTCTTCCTGGTTCAGTCTTGGAAGGTTATACCTTTCTAAGAATTTGTCCATTTCTTCCAGGTTGTCCATTTTATTGGCATAGAGTTGCTTGTAGTAGTCTCTTAGGATGCTTTGTATTTCTGTGGTGTCTGTTGTAACTTCTCCTTTTTCATTTCTAATTTTATTGACTTCAGTCCTCTCCCTCTTTTTCTTGATGAGTCTGGCTAATGGTTTATCTATTTTGTTTATCTTCTCAAACAACCAGCTGTTAGTTTTATTGATCTTTGCTATTGTTTTCTTTGTTTCTACTTCATTTATTTCTGCTCTGATCTTTATGATTTCTTTCCTTCTGCGAACTTTGGGTTTTGTTTATTCTTCTTTCTCTCGTTCCTTTAGGTGTAAGGTTAGATTGCTTTTTTGAGATTTTTCTTGTTTCTTGAGGTAGGCTTGTGTAGCTATAAACTTCCCTCTTAGAACTGCTTTTGTTGCATCCAATAGGTTTTGGATCATCATGTTTTCATTGTCATTTGTCTCTAGGTATTTTTTGATTTCCTCTGATTTCTTCAGTGATCTCTTGGTTATTTAGTAACGTATTGTTTAGCCTCTGTGTGTGTGTGTTTTTTACAATTTTTCCCCTGTAATTCATTTCTAATCTCATAGCGCTGTGGTCAGAAAAGATGCTTGATATGATTTCAATATTCTTAAATTTACTGAGGCTTGATTTGTGACCCAAGATGTGATCTATCCTGGAGAATGTTCTGTGTGCACTTGAGAAGAAAGTGTAATCTTGCTGTCTTTGGATGGAATGTCCTATAAATATCGATTAAATCTATCTGGTCTACTGTGTCACTTAAAGCTTATGTTTCCTTATTTATTTTCATTTTGGATGATCTGTCCATTAGTGTAAGTGAGGTGTGAAAGTCCCCCACTATTATTGTGTTAACTGTTGATTTCTTCTTTTATAGCTGTTAGCAGTTGCCTTATGTATTGAGGTGCTCCTATGCTGGGTACATATATAATTGTTATATCTTCTTCTTGGATTGATCCCTTGATCATTGTGTTGTGTCCTTCCTTGTCTCTTATAACATTCTTATTTTAAAGTCTATTTCATCTGATATGAGTATTGCTACTCTAGCTTTCTTTTGATTTCCATTTGCATGGAATATCTTTTTCCAACCCCTCACTTTCAGTTTGTATGTGTCCCTAGGTCTGAAGTGGGTCTCTTGTAGACAGAGAGACTTGTTTCTGTATCCATTCAGCAAGCCTGTGTCTTTTGGTTGGAGCATTTAATCCATTCACATTTAAGGTAATTATTGATATGTATGTTCCTATGACCATTTTCTTAATTGTTTTGGGTTTGTTTTTGTAGGTCCTTTTCTCCTCTTTTGTTTCCCACTTAGAGAAGTTCCTTTAGCATTTACTGTAGAGCTGGTTTGGTGGTGCTGAATTCTCTCAGCTTTTGCTTATCTGCAAACGTTTTAGTTTCTCCATCGAATCTGAATGAGATTATTGCCAGGTAGAGTAATCTTGGTTGTGGGTTCTTCCCTTTCATCACTTTATCATGCCACTCCCTTCTGGCTTGTAGAGTTTCTGCTGAGAAATCAGCTGTTAACCTTATGGGAGTTCCTTTGTATGTTATTTGTCATTTTTCCCTTGCTGCTTTCAGTAATTTTTCTTTGTCTGTAATTTTTGCCAATTTGATTACTATGTGCCTCAGCGTGTTTCTCCTTGGGTTTATCCTATATGGGACTCTCTGTGCTTTCTGGACTTGGGTGGCTATTTCCTTTCCCATGTTAGGGAAGTTTTCAACTATTATCTCTTCAAATATTTTCTCTGGTCCTTTCTCTCTTCTCCTTCTGGGACCCCTATAATGCGAATGTTGTTGCGTTTAATGTTGTCCCAGAGGTCTCTTAGGCTGTCTTCATTTCTTTTAATTCTTTTTTCTTTATTCTGTTTTGCAGCAGTGAATTCCACCATTCTGTCTTCCAGGTCACTTATCCGTTCTTCTGCCTCAGTTATTCTGCTATCGACTCCTTCTAATGTAGTTTTCATTTCAGTTATTGTATTGTTCATCTCTGTTTGTTTGTTCTTTAATTCTTCTAGGTCTTTGTTAAACATTTCTTGCATCTCCTCAATCTTTGCCTCCATTGTTTTTCTTAGGTCCTGGATCATCTTCACTATCATTACTCTGAGTTCTTTTTCTCGAAGGTTGCCTATCTCCACTTAATTTAGTTGTTTTTCTTGGGTTTTATCTTGTTCCTTCATCTGGTACATAGCCCTCTGCCTTTTCATCTTGTCTATCTTTCTGTGAATGTGGTTTTTTTCCACAGGCTGCAGGACTGTAGTTCTTCTTGCTTCTGCTCTCTGCCCTCTGGTGGATGAGGCTATCTAAGAGGCTTGATGGGAGGGACTGGGCAGAAATTTTAATTAAGGTAAATGGCTTTTTAAAATCTAAATGGGACAACATACACTAAAAGGCAATTGTTTCAAGATGAATGTTTGTAATAAATAAGATACAATGTATCATTTGATAAATGATTAACTGCTAGTTACAGTATAGCACAGCACTTTATCTTCCTAGGTTTCTATAACCTTTATAACAATATCATAGTCTGTCTTTTATTACAGTTGGCCTATTCGTCCTTATAGTACATGTGTTCATGGTTATCTATTCTACTAGATTTTAGAGTATCTGAGAGTAGGACCTAGAATGATAAACACTACTCGAAGACACTTAAATGTAATATCTTACCACTTATAAAACACTTCTGTATTTAAGCAAGCAAACTGCAACCAAACTGGATTGCTCACGGTCACTAAAACATGTCTGTCATTGTCCTGCTTCTTTGCTTTTGCTGATGATGTTTGCCTCTCTGCCTAATCCAATATTGGTATAGAATCCTTTACCCATAATGCTAAAATTTTGAGAACTCAGCAAAGTATTGCCATCAGAATTCACTTAACAGCAAAAAATGACCCAAACTAATGTAAAACTAAGTCTTAATTTATTTCATGTAGTGAGGATAGTCATATGTATAAAGCAGAAATATTAACATGTCTAATGTGTCTAACTGCTCTAGGCCCAAAGGGGTTAGTATTAATATAAGAGATGGCACCATATTACCTCTCTAAAATTCTCAAAATACTGATTTCTGAGATACATCTGGTCCCAAGATTATAGATGATGGAATGTGGACCGATATCAACTCTTCAAAATACAATTCATATTGTTCTATAAAGCCTCCTTCCATGGCTGCTCTAAATTTCTCTCCTCCAGTTGTTAATACAATTAATTTAGTCGACCACATATTACACTAGACCATTATTCTACAACATTAAACTTTCATTTAAAATTTTTAGGGACTTCCCTGGTGGCACAATGGTTGGGACTTCGCACTCCCAATGCAGGGGGTCTAGGTTCGATCCCTGGTCAGGGAACTAGATCCCACATGCATGCCACAACTAAGAGTTCACATGCCACAACTAGGAAGCCAGCGAGCCGCAACTAAGGAGCTGGTAAGCCACAACTAAGAAGCCTGCCTGGCGCAACTGAGACCCAGCACAGCCACATAAATATTTAAAAACATAAATAAATAAAATAAAACTTTTATAGTTATTTAATTCATTCTGTGTTTCTGCACTCTATCCTCTAGATTTATGCTGTCCAATATGGTAGTCAATAACCATATGTGACTACTAAGCCTTTGAAATGTGGTTATTCCAAACAGAGGTATGCTGTAAATACAAAATATACACCAGATATCAAAGACTTAGTATGAAAAACAGAAGGTAAAATATATCTCTAATAATTTTATACTGATCACGTTGATAAATTTTATAAATGTTAGGGTAAATAAAACATATGTTTAAAATTAATCTCATCATAAAGAATTTAATGTGGTTACAATAAAATTTAAAATTGCATATGTGACTCACATAGTATTTCTATTGGATAGTGTCGCTATAGACCAACACTGTCCAAGAGAACTTCCTGCAATGATAGAAATATTCTATATCTGCAGTGTCTAATATGATAGTCACTAACTACATGTGGCTATTGAGCACATGAATAATAGTATAAATGGCCATATCTAAAGCTGCAAATACAAGTGAGGTGCTACAGAAGTGAAGCCCATAAATCATATCTACTAACCTTGGACAGAAAGCCAAATGCTTCGTATTTAATGTTTCTCAATTGAACACTGATACAAGTCAATAGTTAGCAAAGGAACACCTACCTTGTTCAAGGTCCTCACAGCTGCATATCTCAAAGCTGGCTTAGGAGAACTACAGAAAAGCTGAAGAACTAGGAAAGAAAAAAGGTCACTGTGAACATAGCTCATTTCAACGTATAGCATGTTTCTGAAAATACAGTACATGAAGAATCACATTCAAAATACGCATAAGGAAATTAGATGACAGCATCAAAAATTCACATGGGGCTTCCCTGGTGGTGCAGTGGTTGAGAGTCCACCTGCCGATGCAGGGGACGCGGGTTCATGCCCCGGTCTGGGAGGATCCCACATGCCGCGGAGCGGCTGGGCCCATGAGCCATGGCCGCTGAGCATGCATGTCTGGAGCCTGTGCTCCGCAACGCGAGAGGCCACAACAGTGAGAGGCCCGCGTACCGCAAAAAAAAAAGAAAAGAAAAGAAAAAAAAATTCACATGAAAAATACATCATCAAAAATAGAAAAAGTACTTTTTGTTGAGCTATAAAAACTTTAAATATAGGAAACAAAGTTTATTTTTTTTCCTAAAAAAGTTAATATACCCATTAATATCTGAATTTAAAGAGCAGGAATATTTATGGTTGTAAGAATAAATGGGTTTTTTAAACATGGAAAACTGAAGGCATTAAAGTTACTTGTTTTCTAAGTAAAAACTTAAATTTTTTAATATGGGGAAATGATAACTTCAGAAAAAGAAATACAGTCACCCCTCCATATCTGCAGGGGACTGGACCCCGGACCTTCCAGGACCCCTAGCAGATACCAAAATCTGGGGATGCTAAAGACCCTTATATAAAATGGTGTAGCACAATCAGCCCTTGGTATCTGCAGGTTCCACATCCAAGGATTCAACGAACTGTGAATCGATTGGGTTGAATTGGTGGGATGTGGAACCCAAGGATATGGAGGTACAATTGTAACTAAAAAACAGCTAAAATAAACCATTTATGTATCAAAATGTAAAAACTATATATACAGAGCTAAGGTTCAAAAATACCTATTCTGTAGACCTATGGAACTTAAAACAAAAACACAAGAAAATAAACAAAAGCCAGTTATCAAATATACAACTAACCTGAAACAGCAGGTGCCAACTCCCTTGCAGTACAGTTAGGAAGATGGATGATAGCTGAAGCAGCTTCATAAATAACCATTTCATGTTTATTTCGCAAGCAGCTCTCAATGAAATCGAAGACTGGACTTTCATGGCTGACAATAAATATACACAGGCCATAATTAGATATCATAAAGAACAGAGGCAAGGGTGCATAGTGGCTAAAAGCACAGACAGGGGGACTTCCCTGGTGGCACAGTGGTTAAGACTCCATGCTCCCAATGCAGGGGGCCTGGGTTCAATCCCTGGTCAGGGAATTAGATCCCACATACATGCCATAACTGAGAGTTCATATGCTACCACTAAGGAGCCTGTGTGCTGCAACTAAGGAGCCAGTGAGCCGCAACTAACAAGCCCACAAGCTGCAACTAACAAGCCCGCGAGCCGCAATTAAGACCTGGTGCGACCAAATAAATAAATATTTTTTCTTTTAAAAAAAGCAAAGACAGAATGAGGAGAACTTTTGGAATTATGAATGAAGGACCTCTGAAAATACACTCCTCCATAAAAGCAATGAGAATACTGGTGTAAATTTTCAAAATCAACTTTTTCAGCACTCTAGAAGTTAGCTAAAGCATTGCAACAATCCTAGGAACATTTATTCAAGAGGAACAGCTGAATCTTCATAAGAACAGTAAGCTTTCTGGTATTTTAACTTGCTCTATTTCGTACCCTCTTCCCAGCTTCATGGTAGCCTTGGAAACCAGGGCCTCAGAACCACACTAGCTATGAAAGCCAGCAGCCTAGTAGCCACTGAAGGAGGCAGATGAATTTGGAGCACCATCAAAAGCCCTGTTCCCAGAGCACTGTCACTACTTGACCTGAATGATGCTCCTTAAAAAAGCCCCATTCATGAAGCTAATTTTTTGGCCACACTACACAGCCTGTGGGATCTCAGTTCCCCAACCAGGGGTCAAGCCCATGCACTCTGCAGTGGAAGCGTGGAGTCCAAACCACTGGACCACCAGGGAATTCCCCAAAGCTAATTTTTATTTCATCTAACTCTGAGGACATTCAGTGAGGAAAGCCCTATCCCCAGGAGGTTTGTCTCCCAAAAAACAGCGGCAATTGCTTAACACTGCAGTTGCCACAGGTACTGATTCTAGTTGGCGCAAACAAGAGTCTGGCCAAAAAAACTTAAAAAGAAAATCTAAGAAATGAGATGCCCATAAGGGGCTTTAATTTCTGACATATTCCTGGGGATCTAGAAGGCTGTGCAAATACCCAGGAAAGAGCTTACAGAGCTCTAGCCTCTCACCCATGCTTGACTTTGAGTTTCTGCACAATTAGGAAGGGAAGACTAAGGCACAGTTATGCATACCCCAACAAACAAAATGCCCACTGAAAAAAAGATGGGAGACATGTTCGTCAAAAGCATTTAAGAAAATCTGTCAAATCATTACCCGAAGACTCAGCTAACCAAGCAGACTTCAGTAGCCACACATGACAAAGAATAAGGACTGCAGAATTAGTCCAGGAAAGTCACTAAACAAACAACAACAACAAACAGCAACAAAAACAAACTCTGAGAATGGAAAAGGGGGAAATAAGATTGTCAGTTACCACAGTATATTAAATATCCAGTTTTTGACAAAAAGCTATGACACACAAAGAAATAGTGAGGTATGGCCCATATATAGTGAAAAAAAGCAGTCAATAGAAATTATTCTTGAGGGAGCCCAGATGTTGGATTTACTAGGCAAAGCCTTTAAGTCAACTAATATAAATATGTTCAAAGAAGCAAAAGAAACCATATCTAAAGAATTAAAGGGAATTAAAAAGTTAAAGGCATGACAATCATGCCTCACCGAAGAGAGAGTATCAATAAAGAGGAAAAAATTAGTTGTTTTTTTTTTTAAAGGAACCAAATAGAAACTCTGGATTTGGAAAGTGCATAACTAGAATAAAAATTTCAAATCTGCTCAGATAAAAAAACAAGTACCTACAATATGCTGCCTACAAGAGACTCACTTTAGGGCAAAAGTCACACATAGATTGAAAGTGAGGGGATGGAAAAAGATACTTCATGCAAATGGAAACAATAAGAAAGCAGGAGTAGCGATATTCATATCAGACAAAACAGACTTTAAAACAAAGTCCAAAAAGAAAGATAAAGAAGGACACTATATAACGATAAAGGGATTAATACAAGAAGAGAACATTACACTTGTTAATGTATATATGCACCCAATGTAGGAACACCTAAATATACAAAATAAATACTAACAGACATAAAGGGAGAAATTGACAGGAATACAATAATAGTAGGAGACTTTAATACCCCAGTGACATCAATGGACAGATCTTTCAGACAGAAAATCAATAAGGCAAGAGAGATCCTAAATGACACAACAGAACAGATGTACTTAATTGGTATCTACAGGACACTTCATCTAAAGAAAACAAAAACAAAAAACAAACAAAATACACATTCTTTTCAAGTGCTCATGGAACATTCTGTAGGATAGACCACACACGAGGACACAAAACAAGCCTCAATGAATTTAAGAAGAAATTATTTCAAGCATCTTTTCTGACCACAACAGTATCAAACTAGAAATCAACCACAGAAAGAAAAATGGGAAAAAAAATCACACGGAGACTAAACAACATCTTACTAAAAAACCAATGAGTCAACAATGAAATCAAAGAGGAAATCAGAAAATACCTCGAGACAAACGACAATGAAAACACAACCTTACAAAATCTATGCGATGCAGCAGAAGTAGTTCAAAGAGGGAAATTCAGAGCGATACAGGCCTTTCTTGAGCAACAAGTAAAATCTCAAGCAAATAACCTAACCTACCACCTAAAAGAATTAGAAAAAAGAAAAATAAACAAAAGCCAAAGTCATTAGAAGGAAGGAAATAATAAAGATCAGAGAGGAAATAAATAAAGTAGAGATCAAAACAATAGAAAAGCTCGATAAAACCAAGAGCTGGTTTTTTTGAAAGGATAAACAAAATCGACAAACCTCTAGCCAGGCTAACAAGAAGAAAAGAGAGAAGACCCAAATAAACAAAATAAGAAATGAGAAATAACAACCAATACTGCAGAAATACAAAAAGTCATAAGAAAATACTATGAACAGTTATAAACCAACAAATTGAACAACCGAGAAGAAACAGATAAGGTTTTAGAAACATAGCCAGAATTGAATCAAGAAGAAACATAATTTGAACAGACCAATCACTAGAAGTGAACTAGAATCTGTAATAAAAAACAAACAAAAAAACTAAAAAAACTCCCCACAAACAAAATCCAGGACCAGATGGCTTAACTGGGGAATTCAACCAAACATACAAAGAGGAACGTATACCTATCCTTCTCAAATTATTCCAAAAGATTTAAGAGGAGGAAACACTCCCAAAGTCAGTTTATGCAGCCACCATCACCCTGATACCAAAAACAAAGACACTACAAAAAAAAGAAAATTACTGGCCAATATCTTTGACAACTAGAGATGCAAAAATCCTCAACAAAATTTAAGCAAGCCAACTCCAACAACACATATAAAGGATCATACACCATGATCAAGTTGGATTCTTACCAGGGTCACAAAGATGGTTCAACATATGCAAATCAATCAATGTGATATACCACATCAACAAAAGAAACGACAAAAACTACATGATCATCTCAATAGATGTAGAAAAAGCATGTGATAAAATTCAACATCCATTCACGATGAAAATGCTCACTGAAGTGGGTATAGGGGGAATACATCTCAACATAATAAAAACCATTTATGACAAACCCAGAGCCAACACAATACTCAACAGTGAAAAGCCGAAAGCCTTCCCACTAAATTCTGGAACAAGACAAGGGTGCCCACTCTTACCACTGCTATTCAACATATTTTTGCAAGTCCTAGCCTCAGCAACCAGACAAGAAAAAGAAATAAAAGGTATCCAAATTGGAAGGGAAGAGGTAAAATTGTCATTATATGCAGATGACACAATACTCTATACAGAAAACCCTAAAGACTCCACACAAAAACTATTAGAACTAATAAATGAATTCAGCAAGGTAGCAGGGTACAAGATTAATATACAGAAATCTGCTGCATTTCTTTACAGTAACAATGAAATATCAGAAAGTAAAAAAAAAAAAAAAAAAGTTTAAAATCGCACTAAACACACACAAACACACACAAAAACACAGGAATAAACCTAACCAAGGAGGTGAAAGACCTATATGCTGATAATTCTAAAACACTGATAAAGGAAACTGAAGATGATTCACAGAAATGAAAAGATATCCCATGCTCTTGGATCGGAGGAATTAATATTATTAAAATGGCCATACTACTGAAAGCAATCTACAGATTTAATGCTATATCTATCAAATTACCCATGACATTTTTCACAGAACTAGAACAAATAATCCTAAAATTTATATGGAATCACAGAAGGCCCTGAATTGGCAAAGCAATTCGGAGGAAAAAGAACAAAGCTGGAGGTATAACTCTCCCAGACTTCAGACAATACTACAAAGCTACACTAATCAAAACACTGTGGTATTGGCACAAAAGCAGACATACAGATCAATGGAACAGAATAGAGAGCCCAGAAACAAACCCATACAATTAATCTTCAGCAAAGGAGGCAAGAATATACGATGGAGAAAACACAGTGCCTTCAGCAAATGGTGTTGGGAAAGCTGGACAGCTATTTGTAAATCAATGAAATTAGAACACTCCTTCACATCATATACAAAAACAAACTCAAAATGCTTTAAAGACACATATAGGATGTGACACCGTAAAATTCCTAGAAGAGAAGACAGGCAAAACATTCTCTGACATAAATAGTAGCAATATTTTCTTAGACCAGTCTCCCAAGGCAATAGAAAAAAAAACAAAAATAAACAAATGGGACCTAATCAAACTTAAAAGCTTCTGCATAGCAAAGGAAACCATCAACGAAATGAAAATACAACCTACAGAATGTGAGAAAATATTTGCAAACAATGTGACTGACAAGGGGTTAATTTCCAAAATATAAAAACAGCTCATAAAACTCAATATCAAACAAACAAACAACCCAATCAAAAAATGAGCAGATGACATAGACATTTTTCCAAAGAAGATATACAGATGGCCAACATGCATATGAAAAGATGGTCAATATCACTAATTAAATGCAAATCAAAACCACAAGGAGGTGTCACTTTACACCAGTCAGAATGGCTATCATCAAAAAGTCTATAAATAGGGCTTCCCTGGTGGCGCAGTGGTTCAGAGTCCGCCTGCCAATGCAGGGGACACGGGTTCATGCCCAGGTCCGGGAAGACCCCACATGCCGCAGAGCAGCTGGGCCCGTGAGCCATGGCGGCTGAGCCTGCGCGTCCGGAGCCTGTGCTCCGCAATGGGAGAGGCCACAACAGTGAGAGGCCTGTGTACCGCAAAAAAAAAAAAAAGTCTATAAATAATAAATGCTGGAGAGGGTGTGGAGAAAAAGGAACCCTCCTGCACTGTTGGTGGGAATGTAAACTGGTGCAACCAGTAAGTAGGGAAAACAGTATGGAGTTTCCTTAAAAAACTAAAAATAGAGCTACCAAATGATCCAGCAATCCTATTCTTGGGCATATAACCAGAAAAGACAAAAACTCTAATTCGAAAAGATACATGCACCCCAATGTTCATAGCAGCATTATTTACAACAGCCAAGACATGGAAGCAACCTAAGTATCCGTCAACAGATGAATGGATAAAGAAGAGGTAATATGCATATATATATAATACATACACATACACACACACACACACACACACACACACACACACACACAATTACTCAGCCATAAAAAAGAATGAATCACTTTGCTGTACACCTGAAACACAGTATTGTAAATCAACTGTACTTCAATTTTTAAAAAACTGAGAGAGTTCAGAAACAACTTTTAAAAAATTCAAATCTGCAATTCAACAGCTGATTTGCACTGACAGTAGAAAAAGCCAGAAAACTTGAGGATAGGTTAAACTGAGATAATCTAGCTGAGGTAAATAAAGAATGAAGGGAAAAAAAAAAACAGAGCCTTGGAGACCTATGGAATATGACTAAGTGTACCAACATTTTCATGATAGGAGTCCCAGAAGGAAAGGAGAGAGACAAAGGGACAAAAGGAATATCCTGATAAATAATGACCAAAAACTACCAAAATTTGTTAAAAATATTAATCTACACACTTGAGAAGCTCAACAAATCCCAAGTTGGAAAAATAAAAAAAGATCCACATATAAACACACCATAATCAAAGTGCTGAAAGCCTAAGACAAAGAGAAAATCTTGACAGAAGCAAGATAAAAGCTACTCATCACATTGTACAGGGGAGCAACAATACAATTAGTGTCTTTTCACCTGAAACAATGAAATAGAGAATGCCATATTCAAAGTGTTGAAATAAAAAGATAAAAATTCTCTATCCAGCAGAACTATGTTCCAAAAATGAAGGCTAATAAAAGGACGTTCCCAGATAAGCAGTGACTGAGACAATGTATTGCTAACATACCTGATTTATAAAAAATACTAAACGAAGTCTGTTAAACGGAAAGACTGACTCCAGTGACATGAATAATCAATGAGAAATAAAGAGCACCAGAAATGGTAAATATGAGTTAATATAAATTATTCTACAAATAATTTTTTTCATTTCCCTTAACTAATTAAAGGACATAAAATTGTATAAAAATAATTATAACACTGCATTATTGGATAATGCTCATATATGTAATATACATGACAATAATAGCAAACAGGAGCAGGGAGAGAACAGAACTATACTGGAGCAAAGATTCTATATTTTACTAAAATTAAATTAGTCTTAATCTGAAGTAAATCATGGTAAATTAAAATGCATATTCTAATCCCCAGAGAAACAACTTTTTTTTTTCTTTTTTTGCGGTACGCGGGCCTCTCACTGCTGTGGTCTCTCCTGTTGCAGAGCACAGGCTCTGGACGTGCAGGCCCAGCAGCCATGGCCCACGGGCCTAGCCACTCCGTGGCATGTGGGATCCTCCCGGACCGGGGCACGAACCCGCGTCCCCTGCATCGGCAGGCAGACCCCCAACCACTGCGCCACCAGGGAAGCCCGAGAAACAACTTTTTAAACAGTAAAAATATTGACAGAGAAATTAAAATGATTCAATGAAAATTTTATTTAACACAAAAGAAGGCAGTCAAAGAGGAAGAGAGGAACAAAAAAGACACTTCTATAGAAAAAACAGCAAAATGGTGAAGGTAAATACAACCATGTCAATAATTATATTAAATGTGAAAGGTCTAAACACCCCAACCAAAAGATAGAGATTGCCAGACAAGATAAAAAAGCAAGATCAAACTATGTGCCGTCTACAAGAGATACTCATTAGATTCAAAGATACAAATGAGATGAAAGTAAAATGATGGGAAAAGATATGCCATGCAAACTAATCATAAGAGATCAGGAGTGGCTATATTAATATCAGACAGAGAATTTAAGACAAAATATTACAAGAAACAAAAAGAGACATAATGAGAAGCTGCTCAATACATCAGGATGATATAACAATGATAAACATATACACACTTAACAACAGAGCCTCAAAATATATGAAGCAAAACTTAACACTAGGGCTTCCCTGGTGGCGCAGTGGTTGGGAGTCTGCTGCCAGTGCAGGGGGCGCAGGTTTGTGCCCCAGTCCGGGAGGATCCCATGTGCCGCGGGGCGGCTGGGCCCATGAGCCATGGCCGCTGGGCTGCGCATCTAGAGCCTGTGCTCCGCGACAGGAGGGGCCACAGCAGTGAGAGGCCCGCGTACCGCAAAAAACAAAAACAAAAACAAAACAAAAGAAAAAACTAACACTAAAGGAGAAATAGATCTTTTAACAATAAGAGCTGGAGATGTCTATACCTACCCAATAGCTGATAGAACAACTAGACAAAATCATCAAGGATATAGAGGACCTGAACAATTTAATTCCTCAACTCAACCTAGAACATTCAACCCAGTGACGATAAAATACATTCTTTTCAAGTGCACATGCACAGTTCTCAAAGATAGATTAAATGCCAGTCATAAAGTAAGTCTCAATACATTTAAAAGGATAGAAATCACCAAAGCATATTCCCCAACCACGACTGAAGTAAATTATAAATTAGCAACAGAAAATAAAGGAAATCCCCAATATTTGGAAATTAAACAACTTATTTCTAAGTAACCCATGTATCCAGAATAAATCAAATGGAAAACAAGAAAAAATCTGAAACAGAATGACAACAACAACACAGTAAATCAAAATTTATGAGATGTAGCCAAAACAATGCTTGGAGGGAAATTTACAGCTCTAACCACCTATACCAGAAAAGAAGAAAGGTCTCAAATCAGTAACCTAAGTATCCACAATAAAGAAATTAGAAAAAGAAGAGTAAACCAAGTCCACAGCAAGAAGAAAGTAAATAAAGATCGGAGAAAAGATCGATGGACTAGAATGCAGAAAAATAACAATGAAAAAAAAATGAGCGAAACACAAAGCTAGTTCTTTGAAAAAATTCAACAAAATTGACAAACCTTTAGCTAGACTAAACAAGGGGAAAAAAAAAGCGAAGAATACAAATTACCAAAATCAGGAATGAAGTAAAGGACAACACTACTGACCCTAAAGGAATTTAAATGATTATAAGAGAATATTATAAACAACTATATGCCAACAAATTAGATAACTTACATGAAATGGCAAAATCCCTAGAAATACCAAACTACCAAACCTGACTTACAAAGAAATATAGAATCTAAACAGACCTATGAGTTAGTTACTTAAAACCCTCCCTCAAGAGCTTCCCTGGTGGCGCAGTGGTTGAGAGTCTGCCTGCCGATGCAGGGAACACGGGTTTGTGCCCCGGTCCGGGAAGATCCCACATGCCACGGAGCAGCTGGGCCCATGAGCCATGGCCACTGAGCCTGCACATCCAGAGCCTGTGCTCCACAACTGGAGAGGCCACAGCAGTGAGAGGCCCGCGTACCGCAAAAAAACCCAAAAACTTCCCTCAAAAAAAGCAAAGGTCACAACAGCTTCATTGGTTAATTCTATCAAATATTTAAAGAAATAATACCAATCCTTCACAAACTCTTTTATAACATAAATGAGGGTACACTACCTCCCAGCTAATGATGTGATGCCATTATTACCTGGATAACAAAGCCTGACAAATTCTCAGAAAACAACAGACCAATATCCCTCCTGACATAGACGTATGAACTCCTTAACAAAATATCAGCAACCTGAATCCACCAATACATAAAAAGAATTATATATCATGATCAAGTAGCATTTTTCCCAAGAATGCAAACAAAATTGATTTAACATCAGAAAATCATGAGGACCTTCAAAATGGCAGAGGAGTAAGACGCGGAGATCACCTTCCTCCCCACAAATACATCAAAAATACATCTACATTTGTAACAACTCCTACTGAACACTGGCAGAAGACCTCAGACTTCCCAAAAGGGAACAGAAGCCCTCAGGCGACCTAAACGCAGAGGGAGGGCCATATCCAAAGCTGAACCCCAGGAGCTGTGTGAACAAAGAAGGGGAAATTTCTCCTAGAAGCCTCAGGAGCAATAAACTTGATGTACCCTGCATCTGTGGAAAACCTGAATAGACAACGAATTATCCCAAAATTGAGGTGGTGGACTTTGGGAGCAACTGTAGAATGGGGTTTGCTTTCGGCATCTAATTTGTTTCTGATTTTATGTTTATCTTAGTTTAGTATTTAGAGCTTATAATCATTGGTAGATTTGTTTACTGATTTGGTTGCTCTCTTCCTTTTATATATATATATTTTATATATATATATATTATATATTTTTTCCTCTCTTTGTGAGTGTGTATGTGTGTATGCTTCTTTGTGTGATTTTGTCTGTATACCTTTGCTTTAACCATTTGTCCTAGGGTTCTGTCTGTCCACTTTTATTTTTTAGCATAGTTTTTACTGCTTGTTATCATTGGTGAAAGATTTGTTTATTGGTTTGGTTGCTCTCCTTAATTACTTTTTTATTTTTAATAATTTTTTATTTTAACTTTATTTTATTTTTTCTTTCTTTCTTTTTCTTTCTCCCTTTTCTTCTGAGCTGTGTGGCTGACAGGGTCTTGGTGCTCTGGCCGGGTGTCAGGCCTGAGCCTCTTACGTGGGAGAGCCAAGTTCAGGACATTGGACCACCAGAGACCTCCCGGCCCCACGTAATATCAAACAGCAAAAGCTCTCCCAGAGATCTCCATCTCAACGCTAAGACCCAGCTCCACTCAACGACCAGCAAGCTACATGTCTGGACACCCCATACCAAACAACTAGCAAGGCAGAAACACAACCCCACCCATTAGCAGAGAGGCTGCCTAAAATCATAATAAGTTCACAGACACCCCAAAACACACCACCAGACGTGATACTGCCCACCAGAAAGACAAGATCCAGCCTCATCCACCAGAACACAGGCACCAGTCCCCTCCACCAGGAAGCCTACACAACCCACTGTACCAACCTTACACACTGGGGGCAGACACCGAAAACAACGGGAACAACGAATCTGCAGCCTGGGAAAAAGGAGATTCCAAGCGCAGTAAGTTAAGCAAAATGAGAAGACAGAGAAACACACAGCATATGAAGGAGTAAGGTAAAAACCCACCAGACCAAACAAATGAAGAGGAAATAGGCAGTCTACCTGAAAAATAATTCAGAGTAATGATAGTAAAATGATCCAAAATCTTGGAAATAGAATGGAGAAAATACAAGAAAAGTTTAACAAGGACCTGGAAGAACTAAAGAGCAAACAAACAATGATGAACAACACAATAAATGAAATTTAAGATTCTCTAGAAGGAATCAATAGCAGAATAACTGAGGCAGAAGAATGGATAAGTGACCTGGAATATAAAATAGTGGTAATTACTACCACAGAGCAGAAATAAAGAAACAAGAATGAAAAGAATTGGGGACAGTCTCAGAGACCTCTGGGACAACATTAAATGCACCAACATTCAAATTATAGAGGTCCCAGAAGAAGAAGAGAAAAAGAAACAGAGTGGGAAGATATTTGAAGAGATTATAGTTGAAAACTTCCCTAATATGGGAAAGGAAATAGTCAATCAAGTCCAAGCACAAAGAGTCCCATACAGAATAAATCCAAGGAGAAACACGCCAAGACACATATTAATCAAACTATCAAAAATTAAATACAAAGAAAAAATATTAAAAGAGAAAATCAACAAATAACATACAAGGGAATCCCCATAAGGTTAACAGCTGATTTCTCAGCAGAAACTCTGCAAGCCAGAAGGGTGTGGTAGGACATACTTAAAGTGATGAAAAGGAAAAACCTACAACCAAGATTACTCTATCCAGCAAGGATCTGATTCAGATTCGATGGAGAAATTAAAACCTTTACAGCCAAGCAAAAGCTAAGATAATTCAGCACCACCAAACCAGGTTTACGACAAATGCTAAAGGAACTTCTCTAGGCAGGAAACACAAAACAAGGAAAAGACCTACAATAACAAACCCCAAACAATTAAGAAAATGGTAATAGCAACATACATATCGATAATTACCTTAAAGTTAAATGGATTAAATGCTCCAACCAAAAGACATAGACTGGCTGAATGGATCCAAAAACAAGACCTGTATATTTGCTGTCTACAAGAAACCCACTTCAGACCTAAGGACACATACAGAATGGAAGTGCGGGAATGGAAAAAGAAATTCCATGCAAATGGAAATCAAAAGAAAGCTGGAGTAGCAATTCTTGTATCAGACAAAATAGACTTTAAAATAAAGAGTATTACAAGAGACAAGGAAGGACAATAGATAATGATCAAGGGATCAATCCAAGAAGGAGATATAACAGTTGTAAATATTTATGCACCCAACATAAGAGCACCACAATACATAAGGCAAATGCTAACGGCCATAAAAGGGGAAATCAATCAGTAACACAATAATAATAGGGGACTTTAACACCCCACATTCACCAAGGGATAGATCATCCAAAATGAAAATAAATAAGGAAACACAAGCTTTAAATGATACATTAGGGCTTCCCTGGTGGTGCAGTAGTTGGGAGTCCGCCTGCCGATGCAGGGGACGCAGGTTCGTGCCCCGGTCTGGGGGCATCCCGCGTGCCGCGGAGTGGCTGGGCCCGTGAGCCGTGGCCGCTGTGCCTGCACACCAGGAGCCTGTGCTCCGCAGCGGGAGAGGCCACAACAGTGAGAGGCCCACGTACCACAAACAAACAAAAAACAACTATTAAAAAAATGATACATTAAACAAGATAGACTTAATTGATATTTATAGGACATTCCATCCCAAAACAACAGAATACACGTTCTTCTCAAGTGCTCATGGAACATTCTCCAGGATAGATCATATCTTGGGTCACAAATCAAGCCTTGGTAAATTTAGGAAAACTGAAACCGCATCAAGTATCTTTTCCAACCACAATGCTATGAGACTAGATATCAATTACAGGAAAAAAAATGTGTAAAAAAATACAAACACATGAAGGCTAAACAATACACTACTAAAGAACCAAGAGATAACTGAATAAATCAAAGAGGAAATACCTAGAAACAAATGACAATGAAAACACGATGACCCAAAACCTATGGGATGCAGAAAAAGCAGTTCTAAGAGGGAAGTTTATAGCAATACAATCCTACCTCAAGAAACAAGAAACACCTCAAATAAAGAACCTAACCTTACACCTAAAGCAACTAGAGAAAGGAGAACAAAAAAACCCAAAGTTAGCAGAAGGAAAGAAGTCATAAAGATCAGATCAGAAATAAATGAAAAAGAAATGAAGGAAACGATAGCAAAGATCAATAAAGCTAAAAGCTGGTTCTTTGAGAAGTTAAACAAAATTGATAAACCATTAGCCAGACTCACAAAGAAAAAAAGGGAGAAGACTCAAATCAACAGAATTAGAAATGAAAAAGAAGTAACAACTGACACTGCAGAAATACAAAGGATCACGAGAGATTACTACAAGCAACTATATGCCAATAAAATGGACAACCTAGAAGAAATGGACAAATTCTTAGAAAATCACAACCTTCTGAGACTGAACCAGGAAGAAACAGCAAATATAAACAGACCAGTCACAAGCACTGAAATTGAAACTGTGATTAAAAATCTCTTCCAACAAACAAAAGCCCAGGACCAGATGGCTTCACAGGTGAATTCTATCAAACATTTAGAGAAGAGCTAACATCTATCCTTCTCAAACTCTTCCAAAATATAGCAGAAGGAGGAATACTCCCCAACTCATTCTACGAGGCCACCTTCACTCTGATACCAAAACCAGACAAAGATGTCACAAAAAAGAAAACTACAGGCCAGTATCACTGATGAACATAGATGCAAAAATCCTCAACAAAATACCAGCAAACAGAATCCAACAGCACATTAAAAGGCTCATGCACCATGATCAAGTGGGGTTTATGCCAGGAATGCAAGGATTCTTCAGTATACGCGAATCAATCAATGTGATACACCATATTAACAAATTAAAGGAGAAAAACCACATGATCATCTCAACAGATGCAGAAAAAGCTTTTGACAAAATTCAACACCGGTTTATGATAAAAACCCTCCAGAAAGTGGGCATAGAGGGAACTTACCTCAAAATAATAAAGGCCATATGGTGAAAAACTGAAACCACTTCTACTAAGATCAGGAACAAGACAAGGTTGCCCACTGTCACCACTATTATTCAACATAGTTTTGGAAGTTTTAGCCACAGCACTCAGAGAAGAAAAAGAAATAAAAGGAATCCAAATTGGAAAAGAAGTAAAACTGTCACTGTTTGAAGATGACATGATACCATACATAGAGAATCCTAAGGATGCCACCAGAAAACTACTAGAGCTAATCAATGAATTTGGTAAAGTAGTAGGATACAAAATTAATGCACAGAAATCTCTTGCATTCCTATACACTAATGATGAAAAATCTGAAAGAGAAATTAAGGAAACACTCCCATTTACCATTGCAACAAAAAGAATAAAATACCTAGGAATAAATCTACCTGGAGACAAAAGACCTGTATGCAGAAAACTATAAGACACTGGTGAAAGAAATTACAGATGATACAAACATATGGAGAGATATACCATATTCTTGGATTGGAAGAGTCAACATTGTGAAAATGACTACACTACCCAAAGCAATCTACAGATTCAATGCAATCCCTAGCAAACTACCAATGGCATTTTTCACAGAACTAGAACAAAAATTTCACAATCTGTATAGAAACACAAAAGACCCTGAATACCCGAAGCAACCGTGAGAAAGAAAAACGGAGCTGGAGGAATCAGGCTCCTGGACTTCAGACTATACTACAAAGCTACAGTAATCAAGACAGTATGGTACTGGCACAAACACAGAAATATAGATCAATGGAACAGGAGAGAAAGCCCAGAGATAAATCACGCACATATGGTCACCTTATCTTTGATAAAGGAGGCAAGAATATACAATGGAAAAAAGGCAATCTCTTCAATAAGTGGTGCTAGGAAAACTGGACAGCTAAATATAAAAGAATGAAATTAGAACACTCCCTAACACCATACACACACAAAAAAACCTCAAAATGGATTAAAGACCTAAATATAAGGCCAGACACTATAAATCTCTTAGAGGAAAACACAGGCAGAACACTCTATGACATAAATCACAGCAAGATCCTGTTTGACCCACCTCCTAGAGAAAGATAAATAAAAACAAAAATAAACAAATGGGACCTAATGAAACTTAAAAGCTTTTGCACAGCAAAGGAAAACATAAACAAGACAACCCTCAGAATGGGAGAAAATATTTGCAAACGAAGCAACTGACAAAGCATTAATCTCCAAAATATACAAGCAGCTCATGCAGCTCAATATCAAAAAACAACCCAATCCAAAAATGGGCAGAAGACCTAAATAGACATTTCTCCAAAGAAGATATACAGATTGACAACAAACACATGAAAGGATGCGCAACATCACTACTCATTAGAGAAATGCAAATCAAAACCACAATGAGCTATCACCTCACACCAATCAGAATGACCATCATCAGAAAATCTACAAACAATAAATGCTGGAGAGGGTGTGGAGAAAAGGGAACCCTCTTGCACTGTTGAGGGGAATGTAAATTGATACAGCCACTATGGAGAACAGTATGGAGCTTCCTTAAAAAACTAAAAATAGAACTACCATATGACCCAGCAATCCCACTACTGGGCAAATACCCTGAGAAAACCATAATTCAAGAAGAGTCATGTACCACAATGTTCACTGCAGCTCTATTTACAACAGCCAGGACATGGAAGCAACTTAAGTGTCCATCGACAGATGAATGGATAAAGAGGATGTGGCACATATATACAATAGAATATTACTCAGCCATAAAAAGAAACGAAATTGAGTTATTTGTAGTGAGGTGGATGGACCTAGTGTCTGTCATACAGAGTGAAGTAAGTCAGAAAGAGAAAAACAAATACCGTATGCTAACACATATATGTGGATTCTAAAAATAAAATGGTTCTGAAGAACCTAGGGGCAGGACAGGAATAAAGATGCAGATGTAGAGAATGAACTTGAGGACACGGGGAGTGGGAAGGGTAAGCTGGGAAGAAGTGAGAGAGTGGCATAGCTAGTGGGAAGCAGCCACATAGCACAGGGAGATCAGCTCCATGCTTTGTGTCCACCTAGAGGGGTGGGATAGGGAGGGTGGGAGGGAGACACAAGAGGGAGGAGATATGGGGATACATGTATATGTATAGCTGATTCACTTTGTTATACAGCAGAAACTAACATACCATTGTAAAGCAATTATACTCCAACAAAGATGTTAAGAAAAACAAAAACAAAACAAACAAAAAAACAAACAACCTGATTTAAAAATGGGCAGAAGTACAGAATAGTCATTATTCCAAAGAAGACATACAGATAGCCAACAGGCACATGTAAAGATGCTCAACATCACTAGTTATTAGAGAAATGCAAATCAAAACCACAATGAGATATCACCTCATACTTGCCAGAACAGACATCATTAAACAGTCCACAAATAACAAATGCTGTGGAGAATGGTGTGGAGAAAAGGGAACCCTCCTACACTGTTGGTGGGAATATAAATTGGTGCAGTCACTATGGAAAACAATATGGAGACTCCTCAGAAAACTAAAAACAGAACTACCATATGATCCAGCAATTCCACTCCTGGGGATATATTCAAAGAAAAGGAAAATGTTAATTCAAAAAGATATATGCACCCCAGTGTTCACAGCAGCATTATTTACAACAGCCAAAATACAGAAGCAACCTAAGTGTCCATCAACAGATGAATGGATAAAGAATATGTCGTATATATACACAGGGGAATACCACTCAGCCATAAAAATAAATGAAATTTTACTGTTTGCAACAACATGGATGAACTTGGAGGATATTATGCTAAGTGAAATAAGTCAGACAGAGAAAGACAAATACTGTATGATATCATTTATATGTGGAATCTAAAAAATAAAACAAACTAGTGAATATAACAAAAAAGAAAAAGACTCACAGATATAGAGAACAAACTAGTGGTTACCAGTAGGGAGAGGGAAGGGGGAGCGGCAATATAGGGGTAGGAGAGTAAGAGACACAAACTATTATTCATAAAATAAATAAGCTACAAGAATATATTGTACAGCACAGGTAATACACACAAGATTTGATAATGACTAGAAATGGAGTATAACCTTTAAAATTTGTGAATCACTATGTTGTACACCTGAAACTTATATAATATTGTAAATCAACTCTACCTCAATTTTAAAAAAGGAAAAAGAAAATCACTTTGTGTTACATACCAAATTAATAATAAAAAGGACAGAAACCACATGATCATCTTAACAGGTATAGAAAAAGCAGTCAACAAAATCTAACACCAATTTATGATAAATACTCTCAAAAAGGCTAGAGAATGAAGGGAATCCCCTCAACCTGATAAAGGGCATCTTCATAAAATCCATGGTTAACGTCATGCTTAATGCTTTCCCCTTAAGATCAGGGACAAGGCAAGGATATCTGCTTTCACCACTTCTATTCAACATTGTACTGAAGGTTCAAGATGGTACAATTAGGAAAAAAAGAAATTAAAGACATCTAGTTTGGAAAGGAAGAAGTAAAACTGTATTTGTTCTCAGATGACATGATCCTGTACATGAAAATCCCAAGGAATACAACACACACACACACACACACAAATGGAACAAATAAATGACCATATCAAGGTTACAGGATACAAGATCAACACGTGAAAATCAAAAATCAACAATCAACTGCTGATTTCTATATATTGGCAACAATTAATCCAAAACAAAATTAACAGAACAATTCCATTCACAGCAGCATCAGAAAGAGTAAAATACTTAGAAATAAATTTAATAAAAGCAATGCAAGACTTTTACACTGAAAACTACAAAACCCTGCTGAGAAATCTAAATAAATGGAGAAACAATTTCAGTTCATGGACTGGAAGACTAAATATTGTCAAGATGGAAATTCAAATTGATTTATCCAAAATAGATCTATTCTATTCAATGCGATCCCTATCAAAATGCCAGCAGGCTTTTTGTTGTAGAAATTCAAAGCTGATCCTAAAATTATATGGAAATATAAAGGACCCAGAATAGTCAAAACAATTTTCAAAAAACTAAATATAGCAAACATTGACAGATCTGAAGGGAAAAGAGAGCAATTCAATAATAGTAGAAGACTTCAATACCCCACTTTCAATAATGGATAAAACATCCAGACAGAAAATCAATAAGGAAGCAGTGGGCTGGAACTACATTGACCTAACAGACATATACAGAACTTTTTGCCCAACAGCAGCAAAATACACATTCTTCTCAAGTGCACAGGGAATGTTCTCCAGAATAGATCACATTAGGTAACAAGTCTTAACAAATTCAAGAAGATTAAAATCATACCAAGTATCTTTTTCAACCACAATGCGATGAAATTAGAATTAACAAAAGGAAACTGGAAAATTCACAAACATACGAAAATTAAACAACACACTCTTGAACAACCAATGGGTCAAAGAAGAAATCAAAAGAGAAATTAGAAAATACCTTCATACAAACAAAAACACAGCATACCAAAACTTATGGGATGCAGTAAAAGCAGTACTAAGAGGGAAGTTCATAGCAAAAACTGTAATTTTTTTTAAAGGCCAACTATAATACTGGACATACAAAATCAAAAATAATTACCAGAGAAATTCTGAAAATTAATAAATGAGTTTAACAAGTGCGGAGTATGGTCATTTTGTCCAAAACTGATCTTCCGGCCACTCAGAAAAGAAGCTGTATTCCTATGAACTTCCATAACAACTGGACTCAGCTAAATGTGTAATCGATTCTGGTCACCCACAAAGCTTGTACTCAAGCTCCTTCCTATCATGCCAAAGGAGGGGCTGGTGCTTCCCCAACAGTAAAGGTGGACATGGAGATTTCTACTACTAGCATACCATGTCATACATCTGGCAAGGTTTGGATCCCAGCCCTTGATTATGCCAGGCAAGGGCTGCTTCCCTCAAAATTTATGTTAAGCCATCAAAATACGTTCTAGGTTATCCAATTTGTTGGCATATAATTATACACAGTAGTTTAAAAATCTCAAAACCCAAGGGTCATAATCCCTTTCTCGGGGTGAGAAAAATGGTCCTGATAGACCTCTGTACACTGTCCTAGGATGAAAAGGCAATGTGGAGCCCAGTGCAACTAGTACTGCACCAGTCTATGCGTTTCACCCAATAAATGTTACTCCAGTAGGTTAGGTATGAGTTTTGCTTGGATATTTGTACTTATTTGCATAAAAATTGTTACAGCAAGGTGGGCATCAAGCCAGGTTTCTACTGTAGCTTTCTGGAAGTGGATCAAAGAATGAGAGGTCATTTGGCAGCATGACCAAAAGAGACTCATTTTGGCAGCATGGCCAGTCATTGGGATGGTTGGTCTCACTAGCTGCCTGTGGAAAAATATCCCTAAAGTCCCAACGAATGAAAAATCTGGGGGATAAGATTGCCCAGGTTAGAACTTCTTGGTTTTTATTAATGTTCTTGGTGGGAGTGTCCCAGGAAGAGGCAAACTCAACTGAGGGGAAAGCTAAACAATCCCTGATAAAATTACATACACACACAGAGAGAAGAGAAATAAGAACTGAGAACTGAGAAACACTACTGCAAATGAATAAGAGAGGAGGATTTGTTCTACCATATATCTACACTATTATAAAGCTGTGATGATAAGGCAATGTTTTGCTGGTACAGGGAGAGAAATATAGAGTAGTGGAGAACAGGAGCCCAGAAACAGACCAATGCATATAAGGATGCCTGTTTCATGGCAAAGCTGATGTTGCATAGCAATGGGTATAGACAGGTATTTCAACAAATGGTGCTGGGACTACTGCATATCCATATGGGAAAAAAAGACTGCTACCTTATACCATATCCAAAAAACAATTCCAGGTAGATTATAGACCTAAAACATGGAAGTTAAAACTATAACGCTTGTAGAAAATAGTACAGAAGATAACATTTGAGAACTTGGGGTAGAAAACATTTCTTGATCAAGACACCAAAAATATTATTCTGAAAGTAAAAGAATGACATTACCTTTAAGAATGTTCTGTTCATTAAGATATCAAGAAAGGGAACAGACAAACTTGAGTGGGAAAAGCTATTTGCAACTTATACAACCAACAAAGGACTCACATCTAGAATACAGAAGAACTAGAAATCAATAAGGATAAAACAGATAACCCAAACAAAAAAAAAGAAAAGGGCAAAACTCCAATAGGTATTTAAATAAAAAGAATATCCAAATGGCTCATAAATATAAAAAGAGGTTCTCAAACTCATTAGTAATTAGAAAATTACAAATTAAAACCACAATGATTTGACAATGATGCCAAGACAATTCAAGGGAAAAGGACCAGTCTCTCAACAAATGGTGCTGAGACAACTGCAAACTCATATTGCAACTGCATATCCACATGCAAAAGAATGAAAATGGACCCCTGCTTCACACCATATACAAAAATATCTCAAAATGGATCAAAGACCAAAATGTAAAAAATAAAACTCTTAGAAGAAGGAAGCACAGGTGTAAATCTTTGTGACCTTGGGTTAGATAATGGTTTCCTAGGTATAATAACAAAGGCACAAGCAACCAAAGAAAGAAAGACAAATTAGACTTCATCAAAATTTAAAACTTCTGTACTTCAAAGGACACTATCAAGAAAGTGAAAAGGAAGGCCACAGAATGGGAGGAAATACTTGAAAATTATATACCTAATAAAGGTCTAGTATCCAAAATATGTTTAACAACTATTTCAAACAACAATAAAAGACAAATAACCCCATTTTTTTTTAAACGAGCAAAGGATTTTAAAAAGATATACAAATGCCCAATAAGCATATGAGAAGATGCTGAAACTTGTTAGGGAACTAAAACTTTTCTTGCTGTCAGACCAAGAACTTATCTGTATAATTTTTTTTTCAATAAAACTTTTCCAGTGAGGGGAAAAAAAATCCCACATTGATATACCTCTTCATACCTACTATGGTGTGTATAATAAGAAAAGACAGACAATAGTGAGTGTTGGTGAGGATGTGGAGAAATCAGAACTTCACACACTGCTGGCAAGAATGTAAAATGGTTACAACCACTTTGTCAAACAGTTTGGCACTCCTCGAAAAGTTAAACATAGTTACATTATGACCTGGGGATTCTACTCACAGGTAAATGTCCAAGAGAATTGAAAACATGTCCACATAAAAAATTATGCATGACTGCCAATAGCAGCATTATTCATAATAGCCAAAGAGTGGGAACAACCCAAATGTCCATCAACAGACGAATGAATAAATAAAATATGGTATAGCCACCCAGTGGAATATTATTCACCCATAAAAAGAAAGAGGTACTGATACTTCTACAATATAGATGAACCCTGAAAAGATTATTGTAAGTGAAACCAAAAACTAAAGACCACATGTTGTATGATTCCACTTATATGAACTGTCCAGAACAGGCAAATCCATAGAGACAGGAAGCAGATTAATGTTTTCCAGGGGTTGAGGGGAGGATAGAATAGGGAGTAGGACTGTTAATGGGTTGGGGTTTTCTTTTTAGGGTGGTAAAAATGTTCTGGAGTTAGTAGTAGTGGTTATACAACTTTGTGAATATACTAAGGACCACTGAATTATACACTTTACAAAGGTGAATTTTATGATATGCGAGTTATAGCTCAATAAAAAATATATAATATACCCCTTAGATTAGTAAAATTTTTAAAGTTTGACAATATCAAGCCTCAGGAAATCCCACACTGCTGGCTGGAGTGTAAATTGGTACAATCACTTTGAAAAAAAGTCTAACGTTACCTAGTAAAGAGATGTATACCCAATGATCTAGCAATTCTATTCCTAGATATGTACCCTATAGAAATGCATGCTTACCTACAAAGACATAAAGCTATGGTAATGAGGCAGTGTGGTATGAGGTACAGGGATACTGTTTATAGCCATTTCATTATTAATAAGTCCTCCAAACAGAAAATAATCCAAATGCCCATTAATAGAAGAATGAATATAAATAAACTAGGAAGTATTCAATCAAGGAAATATAAAATATAATTCAAATGAACTAGAGCTACACCAAAAGCAAGGGTGAATCTTACACCAGAATACTGAGTGGAAAAAAAAAAAAAAACAAGACCCAAAATACTGCATGATTCTATAGACAGAATGTTCAAAACAAGGCAAAACTAAACTTTACTGTTTAGGGATACATGCACAGGGGGGTAAAAATCTAAATAAAAGCAAAGAAATAACTACCATAAAAGTCAGAAAGTGGTTTCTACTGGGGGTAGTTATGACCAAGAAGGATACATAAAACATTTCTGAAATACCAGAAATGTACTACCACCTAATGTATATAAGAGTGTCTCACAGAAAGTGGACATAATGTATACAACTACAACTTTTATGCATTTTTCTATATGTACATTATGTTTCTCAATTTAAAAATTTTAAAGAATTAATATTATGTATTCTCTCTTGGACACAGGGTTATAAATCCAAGGTCAATTTTGTTATCAGTGATATACAGGTCAACTACAGTCTGAAGTTTTTATGCTTGATTGGCCATCTAAGAGAAGTGTTTAAAGTCTCCCAAGACCTTGAGATTGGGATTGACATATATACACTAATATGTATAAAACAGATAACTAATAAGAACCTGCTGTATAAAAAAATAAAATTCAAAATCCAAAAATAAATAAAGTCTCCCAAGACCTTAATTTCTTGTATTTAACATTTTGCTTTACATATTTTGAAACAACGCTATTAAGTATATGTAAGATCGCTCCTGTTATACCATTTTTAAGACCATTACTTTTGTCAAAATACAAAATCCCACTGTCATTTTTAATGCTTTAAACCTTGATTCCTATTGGGGCTTAGATTAATAATGCTAAACTATTTTTTTGTGTTAGTATATATCTAGCATATATTCTTGACATATTTACTTGAAATGTTTCCTCGTCATTCTGTTTGGAAGTGTCTTATGTAAAAGGCTATATAGTAGGTCTGTTATTTTGTTTACCCAATCTGAGACTCTTTTAATAAGTAATCCTTTAATAATGTAAGTAAACCCATTTACATTTATTATTATAATTGAAATAATCTTGTTTGCTAGCCAGCCTCCAAGATGCTCCTCCCAAATCTCCACTTTTGAATATCTACATCCTTGTGTAGTCCCCTCCCACATTATACGAGGGTTGGTCTGTGTGACCAAGAGAAAGCATCAGAGGTGATGGCATGTCACTTTCAAGATTAGGTTATAAAACACTGCAGCTTCCACCTTAGGCTCTCTCCCTCAGTTCACTCTGGAGAAGCCAGCTGCCAGGCTGTGAGGACATCCAGGCAGCCTAGAGAAAGGCTCTCAAAGTGAGAAACGAAGCACCTGGTCAATAGCCAGGAAGAAACTGAGGCCTATCAACTACTGCATGAATGAAATTGGAATCTTCCAGATTCAGATGACTACAGCTCTGACAACTTGATTGCAACTTCATGAAGAACCCTGAACCAAAACCAGACGGCTAAGCTACTTCCAAATTCCTAACCACAGAAACTGTGAGATAATAAATGTCTGCTATAAGCGGCTAAGTTTTGGGCTAATCTGTCACACAGCAAGAGATAACTAACACATTTACACTTAATTCTATCCAATTTATTTTCTTTTTTCTATTTATATACTTTGCCTTTATTATTTTTTCCTTACCAACCTTCAATCAACTTTTCTTTGTTCCATTTTTATTTCAACATTATTAAAGCTTTATATTCCATTTAAATTCTTAGTTACTAACCCATATATATTTCTGACAAAGTTTAATATCACTAACAATATCTTCCTCCCAAACAAAAACAAACCACAAAAACCTTAACATGCTTTTACTTCCATCTAACATCAATATTCATCACGGTAGGCTTCCCTGGTGGCGCAGTGGTTGAGAGTCCGCCTGTCGATGCAGGGGACACGGGTTCGTGCCCCGGTCTGGGAAGATCCCACATGCCACGGAGTGGCTGGCCCCGTGAGCCATGCCCGCTGAGCCTGTGCGTCCGGAGCCTGTGCTCCGCAACGGGAGAGGCCACAATAGTGAGAGGCCCGCGTACCGCAAGAACAAAAACAAACAAAAAAATACTACAGATTAGTTGTGCCAGTTAAGTCTGAAATTAATTTATACAAAACTATACAGAATGTATTTGTATGTGACTTCTTTGAGATTTATCCATGTGGTTACATTTGACAATGGTAATATGTTCATTTCCACTGTTGCATACTGTTTACTATATGAATATACCACAATTTATTTTTTGATTCTACCAGTGATGGACCTTTGGCCTGCTTCCATTTCAGGGCTATTATGAAAAAGAGTACTAAAGGTATCCTTGGTATGTCTTTTGACACTCAAACGTATGCATTTCTGTTTGGTATTTAAAAGAAGCCAATTGAAATTCTGATTGAGGGTTCAATGAATTCATGAATCAAAATAAGATGATGTGCTATCTTTACAGTATTGAATATTCTAATCTAAAAACATGATATATCCCTCCATTTATTCAAGTCTTACTTTAAATAACATTTGATAATTTTCTGTGTAGAGATGTATACAATTTTCGGTAGATTTATTCCTAATGATTTGATTTTAATTAAAATGGTACCATCTTTTCAAAATTGTATCTTATTGATCAGTTGCTGGTATGTAGAAATAAAATTGATTCTGGATATTAGCCTATCCAGTAACTTTGGTAAATTCATGTATCAATTCTAATAAGTAATATATAGATTATTTTGCACTTTCTATATACACAGTCATGTTGTCTGCAAAGACACTTTCATGTCATCTTTCAAATCTTTAGATATTTTATTTTTTTCTTAACTTATTGCACCAAGTAGGGCCTTCCAGTAAAATGTTACTTAAAAAACAGGATTAGCAAGCATCCTTGTCTCATTCACAGTCTTAAAGGGAAAGCCTTTAATTGTTCATCAATAAGTATAAAGTTTATTGTAGATTTTTTGGTACTCTCATCAGAATAATTATGTTCCCTTCTATTATTTGCTTTGAAAAGATATTTTTAATTACAAATTGCCACTGAATTTTATCAATTGCTTTTTAGCATCAAGATGTTAAGATTTATCTCCTTTATTCTTTTTTTTTTTTTTTTTTGCGGTACGCGGGCCTCTCACTGTTGTGGCCTCTCCCGTTGCGGAGCACAGGCTCCAGACGTGCAGGCCCAGCCGCTCTGCGGCATGCGGGATCCTCCCGGAAGGGGGCACGAACCCGTGTCCCCTGCATCGGCAGGCGGACTCTCAACCACTGCGCCACCAGGGAAGCCCTCCTTTATTCTTCAGATGAGAAATATTATGTTGATTTTTGACTGTTAGGTCAACCTTACAGTTCTAGAATAAATGCATACTGGGAAATACTTGTTCATTATTTCTTCATATACCTTTTTTGCTCCATTCTCTCACATCTGCCTCTGGATTCCAATCATATATCAAGTGGTAGGCCACCTGATATTATGCCACAGTTCTCTGAAGCTCTGTTTATTTTTCCTTAATCTGTTCTCTCTGCTCTTCAAATTAGTTACTTTCTATAGCACTATCTTCAAATTCACTAACACTTTCACTCTCCTCAGCCATCTCTAGTTTGGTGTTAGGCTCATCCAGCAAATAATCCATTTCAGTTATTGTACTTGTAGCAGGCAAAATGGCTTCCCAAAGATGTCCATGCTTTCCTCCATGGAACCTGTGAATATGTTACCTTAAATGGCACAGACCAACCCCTGGCTGACAGCCAGCAAGGAAATAGGGACTTACAATCTATAACCACAAAGAAATGAATTTGGCCAACAACCTTAACGAGATTGCAAGTGGATTTTTTCCCAAAGCCTCCAGTAAGCAAAAGCACACTGCCAACATCTTAACTTTACCCCATGAGACCAATGCCTAACCTGAAGAACTGTGAGATCATGGATGTTGTGATTACATTTGTGGTAATTTGTTATGGCAGCAATAAAACACTAATACAGATTTTGGTACCTGGAAGTGAGGTGCTACTATAATACCTAAAATTGTGGAACTGCTTTTGGAACCAGACAATAGGCAGAGGCTGGAAGAATTCTAGTGAGCATAATGAAGAAAATCTAAAATGCCTTGACGGACTGTTATTATAAATTTGGTCTTGAAGGAGAGGCAGTGAGGGCTCACAGACCGCTTGTAGAAAGCTGGTCTTGGAGGATCAGAAGGAAGTCAGAAACTTGTTATTGTAAAATGGAGTAAGGTGGATCCTTGTTATGTACTGGCACAGAGCTCAGTGAAACTGTGTCCTACAGTTATGTGGAAAGCAGAATTTGTAATTTTTGGATATTTACTTGAGGGATATTTACTTGAGGGAATTTCCAAGGAAAGTGGTGAAGGTATGACCTGGTTTCCTCTTGCTGCTTATAGTAAAATGTGACTACTGGTTACATTTCCCAAATTCTTTGCACTTCTAGCAATTTTATTTTATTTTTATTTTTTTAGTTATTACTGTATATAGACATTGTGAACGATATAATGCAAAGACTCTAGAATCTAAGATGTTCCTGTAGCAGGCAGTTAACTGAGCTGGGATCGAATTCCAAACATTATCTTCTCCATGGTGAGTTGCAAGTGAACTCTCCATTCAGTTCTTTCAGCTGACAGCTACTGCTTTTTGACAGGTTTACTAGAGTCTTCCCCTGTATAAACACACTTGAGTGGTCAGCCAAAGATTTTTGCAGAGTTTAAAATTGATTCTGAGGCTCACTGTATCTGTGGCTCCCTCTTTCCCAGGATTTCCACCCTAAATTTTCATCATTCTTCTAATTTCAAACTGTGTTCTGTCCCCACTGTCCATAAATACTATGGCTTTCTATGATCCCACACCCCAAAATTGTGGAGTGCCCTCAGAGACCAGCCAGATATACACAAATCTCACCCAGTATAGTTTCTGTCTTCCACGCAGTAATTTCCCTCCAGTTTTTGCCTGCTTTTCACCACCCACCAGTACTTTCAAATAGTGTGTGTTCTTTTGTTTCACGGACGCACAGTTTTGGACTAATGATATAATCATTATTTGCAGGAGGGCTAATATAACCAAGCTACTCTACCATTACTGAAAGCAGGAAGCTCAGCTGAAATTTTTTTTTTTTTTTTTTTGGCTGTGTTGGGTCTTTGTTGCCACACGCGAGCTTTCTCTAGGTGCAGCGAGCGGGGGCTACTCTTCATTGCGGTGTGTGGGCTTCTCATTGCAGTGGCTTCTCTTGTTGCAGAGCACAGGCTCTAAGCACATGGGCTTCGGTAGCTGCAGCATATGGGCTCAGTAGTTGTGGCTCACGGGCTCTATCTAGCGCGCAGGCTCAGTAGTTGTGGTGCACGGGCTTAGTTGCTCCGCAGCATGTGGGATCTTCCCAGACCAGGGCTCGAACCCATGTCCCCTGCATTGGCAGGTGGATTCTTAACCACTGCGCCACCAGGGAAGCCCTGAATATTTTTTTTAATATTCCATTTTTTCTTCTCTGTTGACATTTATATCTCCTAGTTTTTTTAATGATTACTCAAAAGGTTACAGTATTCATCCTTATATTATCAGTCTACCATCAGATACTATAACACTACTTCATGAACAGTATAAGAACCTTATGAACGTGTATTTCTACCAGCTTCCCTCATGTGCTTTAAATAAATTATTAAATGCAGTACTTCAACATTCTCTTTTATAAAAATAAAAAAGATAAACAAGATGATTCTTAATGTCACTTCCAGCTTTCACATTTAGTTACTATATAACCTATGATAAATATTTTTGTTCAATATCAGTTTGTTATTTATTGTATTATTAGCAATCATAATCTGTTAAGTATATATGCTGGAGCATACATTAAAGTAAAAATAAAATTTGTGATTCTTGGGCTTCCCTGGTGGCGCAGTGGTTGAGAGTCCGCCTGCCGATGCAGGGGACACGGGTTCGTGCCCCGGTCCAGGAAGATCCCACATGCTGCGGAGCGGCTGGGCCCGTGAGCCATGGCCGCTGAGCCTGTGCGTCCGGAGCCTGTGCTCCGCAACGGGAGAGGCCACAAAAAAAAGTTGTGGTTCTTGGAATCCCATATTTTTTTTTCTTAATTTGGAAAACACCAAATCCATCTGTAAAGTCGACATTGCCCAAAAAATATTCATAAAGGAAATAAACTCTGAGGTATGTTAACCAGCAAATGGAAAATTACTTAGGATTAGCTGAAAACACTTACCCCTCTTCATTTTCTTTTAGTAAGCGACTGGCAATTCGGATCAACATGCAGTAGGCAAACTGTGATTTGAGACCAGATTTAGTAAATTTATTCAACATCTTAGAAACAGCAAGGCGATCACTCTTTTTAAGGTGATACAAAACTCCCAACGCATGGTACTAAAGAACAAGAAAAAGAATATGATATAGAGAGAAGGCTGAGTAGGAAGAGGATAAAACTTACATAAATATAGAATCATACGGAAATACATTTTTAATAAAAAGATACCCAAGTTTAATGTATACAAATAGAATATCTTTTTCATACTGAATCAAACACAGGCATGATTAAAAGGATAAGAGTTTCTAATTTACCCTCAGAAGTTGTTAATACAGATTAGGTAAGTATTAAGGGGGTGACATACAATCTGAAGATGGCTCTAGCAGGTTCAGCGTTGCCCCATCCATCGTTAGTACAAAGGCTCTCAGGTCCAAGGCTTTAACCAGTGTTACAGGTCTTGCTTAGTGGATTTAAATCATCTGTGGTTATGTTAGTGGTTAAAGGATTAATCTCCTGAAGTAGGCTTATGGCATGTAATTATCATGGCACTTTGTGTAAAAACACAATGATCAGAGTTAGGAAGGTGAGAATGTTTCCCAAGGGAAAAATTACTACTCTACTTCCTCATAAGTGAATATGCTAACATGAGAAGTAAACATTAAAAGAGGATAAATAAGTACCCTCTCAAATATAAATGGAGTACTTTACATAAAATTGCCACTTAAGAATTTAATCTTGTTCCTTTTAATTAAGAATAGCGTAATGAATATCAAAAGGAGATCTTTCCAACAGAACAGTTTTAAAGCTTCACAAAGTGATAATTACTCTTTACTGTTTTTCTAATGTCTAGTATAATCAAGGCCTGAAAAGCTTGGAATTGAACATCCATCTTCACAAATTATTTTTCAAACAAAGGACTGAAATGAATTATGACCTCTGGAATGAGCATCTCAAACTACCACTGAATATAAGAATCTTCTCAAACATTCCTACAGTTTCTACTAAACACTATAGCAGGGCCTACAGTGGTAATCATAATTAGTGGGATACTCACTTGGGAATATGCACTAATATATACTTAATATCATGCTGCTTAATATTAGCCTTTAGCTAATACTCATCTGGGGAATCAATAAACTGCCCTTAAAATGTAGGGCTAAAGAAAGATGATCTGGAGACATAAGCTAAGGTGATTCAATGACAGTACCTGGACCATAATATTATCACTTGAAGCAGCTTCTTGGGCTTCATTGACCCAGCGCTTAACCACATCATAGTTTATCTTCATCAAGTGCTAAATACAGAAAAAATTGAGAACAGATCATGCACAGTCACTAAAAGTTTAGAAACATGAGTTAGTTTTCTTGGAAAATTACTAACAGACATTTCCAGAAAAAGAGAAACAATGTTATAGCTTTTATAAGTCTATTTCAAGTCTCTGAGACAACTAATAAACCTGAAACACTTTCTCCAAGACCCCTTTGCAAAGGTGAGCATATGTTTGTGGGCTGGGAAAGGTGTATAAAGGGAAGTAATGAGAGGGGAAGGACGGGGAGGGAATGGATAATTAATAGGATGGTACTTAAATAATGTTAACATTATAGGTTTTACTTCCAGGAAACTCACCTGGAAGAAAAAACAGAGTACCATAGAAAAGTAGAGTACCTGCTGTAAAACTTGACCAATTATATTCCAGAACCAGCAACTCTCGTGATTCAGATGATCTAATCCATTCACACATTAGTAACCAATTTTAATCAAATACAATGTGATAGGCTGTCATGAATAAATTTTGTTTTGATAAAAAAGAGAAAGAAAAGATATTACTAAAACAAACAGCACTTCCTGGGAGGAAATTTAGTAATGGGACAGTAGACTTTGGACTGAAGGACACTGCAGACACAGGGCACCAACAAAAGCAGAGGACAAAGAGACAAGAGGTAGAAGCGCAGGTCATAAAGGAAGATTTAAAGAAAGAGATTAGCTCAGTTTCTTCCCTGATCCCCATCCCACCCTAACCCACTATCTGTATTATATATACAACATAGCTTTCTGATTACCAAAACCTTTCAAACATATGAAAATTTCATGTTTTTATAACTGCCCATTTTAATTGCTCAATGTTCCTCTTTCAGGTAAAGCATTATTATATAAAGTAACAGAAATGTATACATATTTTTTAAATATTTCATTTGTGAGAGCATCATACTGATACTTTGTTTTTGCAACTAGAAACTGTACCATGCATGCGAACCAGTTACTTGTTCACTTACTAAGGAAGATACCAATGCTGAACTGGATACACTGGAGACTTTATCCACAATGGCCTGTTTCATGTATCTTTCAATGGCCTGCAACATTGTTCCCTGCGAACATTCATAAAGAAAAAGCGGTTGAAGCAGAACATTTTCATCCAAAACTACCACTTCAAAATAATTTACAAAAACAAGTCACGTATTTGTCTCTGTGCAAATATTTAGAATGCATTAAAAGGCTTATCATATAATAATCAGATCCCAGAGGGCAAAACCCAGACAACCAAGTGGCAGCTTCAAGAAGGAACATTTGGGGGCTTCCCTGGTGGCGCAGTGGTTGAGAGTCCATCTGCCGATGCAGGGGACACGGGTTCGTGCCCCGGTCCGGGAAGATCCCACATGCCGTGGAGTGGCTGGGCCCATGACCCATGGCCGCTGAGCCTGTTCTCCGCAACGGGAGAGGCCACAACAGTGAGAGGCCCGTGTACCGCAAAAAAAAAAAAAAAGAAAGAAAAAAAGAAGGAACATTTGTAAGGAAGAGGAATAACTGTTCCACAATGAAATAAACTATCTCAAAATGAAGAATCCCAGTTCGGAAGAAATACACAAGTAGAGGCTGAACCTATCAGGGATATTATAAAAGAAATTCCTAAATGGGGATGCTTTTAAAGTCCTGAAGATACCTCTACGTGTAGGGCACGTATTTTATATGGATCCCAGAGAGTCCTATAAATCAACTGTAATCTCTGATTATTTTAGATTCATAAGAAATTAAATGTGCAATATGCTACTATACTGAGTCCTCAATAGGAAATCCTCTTAAAATAAAGTTCTTTTTAATTTATCTGGAAGAAAGCTTAGCACTGGGAAGGTGGTGGCAGGTAAGTAAGGATGCATAAATACACCAAGATCGATACTTAGATGAAGAGTCTTAGCTAGCCCTGGAATGGTCAAGTCTTATGGTATCAATTTAATGCTAAAAGCAAAAGCAACCACAATAAAGTAACTGAGCATTGAAAAATACTAAACCATTTCTATTACTCCTCCTAGGATCCAGATTTACCATTTAATCCTGCTCAACCTTTGAAATTTGAGAAGATTGCAAGCATATACATAAAATACACCCAATCATGAATATAGCTGAAATATTATTCAATTTGCTTGGCAATGCCCAGCCTGTCCTTCATTTTAACCTTTCCTTCTCAGAGTTCCAAGAAAGGGACAGCCTAACATACTCTATAACCTCATCCCTCCCAATACAACAGACTAAGTCAAGGTTAAACACCTGATTTGGACCCAGGCAGATAACAAGCCACTGGCTGGCTGATGGCTAATCAGATTTTTTCTCTTAAATACTTAAATGAGAGGGCTTGAGCCTGGTAAATGATGGATCATAATAGTAAATATCTGAGAATCTTGCTGCTGAGTTCCTTAGAGCTGCCCTATTTCTTGTTCTGGTTGTAAGCTTTACCTCAAATTCTGAGAGATTTGTATTTTGTAAGAAAGATTTTTTTTTTTTAAAGCTAAATTCGAATGGGTTTTTGTCTCCTGCAAGCAATGTGCCCTGACTATGACAAAAGTCCATGAGGGTAAATATAGAGAGAAATAGAATAATCTAAATAAACAAAAGGAAAAAACAATCTAAAAGAAAAAAAAACCTGGAGCCACAAAAGCCTTTCTGGTGGTCATGTTTCTCTTCTGCTGATGATTCACAAAGTCAGACAGGGAATCCTACTAAATTTACATGGCCACCTGCAGATAAACATAGGTCCCCTTTGACACCTCAGTAAAACAAAGAACTTACATCAGTGATTCTGCAGAGAGCCCTGATGGCTGGGCCTCGGTACACATCTTCCTTTCCAGTCATGTCCTTAGTCAGACTGAGAAAAATCAAATTGGTTACCATAAGATTAAAGTTTTCTCTTTTGTGGAGTCCACCCCTTGCTAATTCCACTTGTCCCCATAATTATCTTAGTACAACTACTGATTAAACAAGTATTTATTGAGTGCCTTCCCTGGATAAATATAAAAACTATTGGGTAGAAGACTATTTTAAATCTTAAGAATACAGCAGTGAGTTGGTGGGAATGTAAACTGATACAGCCACTATGGAGAACAGTATGAAGGTTCCTTAAAAAACTAAAAATAGAACTACCATATGACCCAGGAATCCCACTACTGGGCATATGCCCTGAGAAAACAACAATTCAAAAAGAGTCATGTACCACAATGTTCACTGCAGCACTATTTACAATAGCCAGGACATGGAAGCAACCTAAGGGTCCACAGACAGATGAATGGACAAAGAAGGTGTAGCACATATATACAATGGAATATTACTCAGCCATGAAAAGAAACGAAATTGAGTTATTTGTAGTGAGGTGGATGGACCTAGAGTCTGTCATACAGAATGAAGCAAGTCAGAAAAACAAATACAGTATGGTATCACATATATATGGAATCTAAAAAAAAAATTTAAAAATTGGTACTGATGAACTTAGTGGCAGGACAGGAATAAAGATGCAGACATAGAGAATGGACTTGAGGACATGGGGTTGGGGAAGGGTAAGCTGCGACGAAGTGAGAGAGTAGCACGGACATATATACACTACCAAACGTAAAATAGAGAGCTAGTGGGAAGGAGCCACATAGCACAGGGAAATCAGCTAGGTGCTTTGTGACCACCTAGAGGGGTGGGATAGGGAGGGTAGGAGGGAGGCAGATATGGGGATATATGTATACATATAGCTGATTCACTTTGTTACACAGCAGAAACTAACACAACATTGTTAAGCAATTATACTCCAATAAAGATGTAAAAAAAAAAAAAGAATACGGCAGTGAGCAAAACAAAGTCTTTGCCTTCATGGAGCTTACATTCCAGTGGGAAAAGAGATATTAATCACATAAACTAAATATATAAATAGTTTTAGATACTGATTACTGGCATAAAAAGCAGACAATTATATAGAGAGCCTCAGGCTGAAATCCCCCAAAAACTCATCAGACTTAAAAATAACTCTTTAAAAGAAACTGACTAAAATGATTACTTCATGAGGTCTTGCTCTCACAGAAATGGCTTTCTAAAATAATTGTCAATGGTTTCAGACCTTTCTGTGGAGCTGCAAAAACAGGCAGAGCGTGGACTGAGCTACAAAATTTCATGGCCGTAATTTTAAAAGGTTTTTAACCTTTAGATTGTTCACTCTTTTACCCTTCCTTCTCTTGTCCTCTGTGCATTTATACTACCCTCAAACTGACTATCCACCTCCTCCCTCACTCAACTTCCCTCACATAATCCAAAACAGCCTCCAACTCCAACTCACTCCATTAGGGCACCAAGAGGAGAAAGTTGTGAATAACTGACAGTCCTTCAATTTCGTTCATTTTTCAATTATTAGGTAGAAAATAACAATCCATTTTCAAAGTATTCAGAAAGGTATAAAATATAAAGTCTAAGTCTCTCCTCACCCACCCTAGCCTGTAGTGCCACTCAACTGGAGACAGTCATTGTGAACAGTTGCTTAAAGTTTTCTTAAGAAAGTTCTTAAAATATATGCAGCCACAGAGACTTTTTAAAATGCATGCCAATGGATCGCCACTCTTCTGGTACCTTCAATCTTACTTAGTAATATAACTTGAAAATCTTTCCTTATAGGCAGATGTTTTAAAATTTTAGATATTTATATATATTAAAATATCTAAATAGTATATCTAAAATATATTTTTAATGGTAGCACAGATTTCCATTGTTTGGGGATAAATAATTTATCAACCAGTCTTTTTCACAAATATTTGCATTTTTCCAATTAGATTGAAAAACTGAGGCTTGGCAGGTTTGGTTCCTGAGTCCTCTCTCCTTGGCTTGCTGATGGCACGGAAGTAGCCATAGTAATGCATAAACAAAAAGGCATGGCTACGTTCCAGTAAAACTTTATTTACAAAATGAGGCAACAGTTTTGGCCACGGGCCATAGTTTGCCAACCCCTGCTCTGTACTTCTGTTTAGCTTGGGCTGCCCTGACAGCAAAGGCTTACATACAGATAGTTTATTTGGGAGTGTGTTCTGAGGGAGAAGTAAAAGATAAGGAAGTAAACAAAGGAGGAGGGAAAGTCAACCCAAAGAAGTTTTCTCTAGTGTGTCACTGCCACAAGCAACTGGTTATTTAATGACCAATCTTCTGAGGAGCTTAATGAAATACATCTCAGAAACCACACATTCAAGGGATGAAAAGGAAAGAATTTATCCACTAGCTCTTAGCCCCTGGTAGAGATTTCACCCCGGAGTGTTAACTCCCCATTCTCTTAACATTCACATGTTAACTCACACATGTGAGTTCAGTGAGTGTGCAAGAAATTGCAGGGCAGGAAGCAAAACGCACAGGACATGCTTGAAGTGAGGCACTATCGATGCTAGTGAGCTGGACCCTACATGGCAATGTTGACCACAGCCACAGCTGGAACCAAAGATGAGGCTGAGGAAACGGGAGGTTGCTCAAAAGTGGCACCAAATACAGCCCATCCTTTGCACCCCTCACATTTGAATATGTCTTCCATTGAATCTAATCTATCACTGAGTCTTCAACATGATAACCATCCACTATTTCTACAAGAGACTGGAAGATGAGTAGAACATGGTACAACCCATACTGCTACAACACATTTCAAAGCCATAATTGATATTCATCATCTCCTTCCTATAACCACCCATTCTTTATTTCCCTCACTCTTGGCCAGCACTTCATCTCATCTTGGTGATGTGTCTGGTAGGTGACTCAAACCTTTATCCCAAAGGATCTGAGCCTTTGTTGGATTTACCCTGGTTGGACCATTGGTTGTTCCCTAGTCCCCAGTCAACATTTTCCCATGCGTGAATGCACAAAAATATGCTCAAGTGAATACCTTGAATTCTAGATACAGTCCTGTCACCTTTATATAGAAACAACCCTAGATCCTGATAGGGATCAAGGTCAGTTACCTCTACAAGTATAACAGCTCCTTTCATTACCTGCTGGTCTACTAGCATGAAGAACACAAAGTGACCCAATAGGAGTCATCATTTCAAGTGTGCAAACTGGCTCACTTCCTGCCCCACGGTTGCTCTGACTCTGCAGTGTGGGATGCCTTAGGTTGCCAACCTGTTACTCAGACATGTAGAATCCAGAAGTGTGGGATGTTTCTGTGCTGGAGACAATCCACAACCCACAGGAACCAGGAGTCAATGGGTTAAATGCTTCCCCCTTTTCACCCCTTGAAAACATTGTCCCCTGGGAACCAGGACCTCTAATCCACATTCGGGGTGAGAATGGGAAGCATAAATTCTACAAGTGAGTCACTGCGAGTGAGGGTTAGAGGAGCCAGTCCTACTTCCACCTCTTGATTTCTGGACCTGCCTATTCTATTTCTTGGTGACAGTACCATACACTGGCAATCGATTCAATGGATATATGGCATCTTGGAGGAGAATTCCCCAACCTCACAGAGTCTTTCCTCCAACCTACTACCTCAGCTGAGCATTCAATAGGCCATCTTATCATAGCATCAGGCTGTCTGCTCCTAGGTGAAGCACAATATAATAAAACTACTCATCTCCCTCCCAGTCACGAGCCCACTATCACTCCGCTTTTGCCATAAAATGAATGGCAATGTCATGTAGGATACCATGACAATAAATTAAGAATAACTGTTTATACCACAACTTGGCCCTACTGCAAACCCCTGGTTTATTCTATCTATATTTTATGGTGTTTGGGTCATGCAATTTAAAAAAATTATGTAGTCAAATTTATCAATCCTTTCTATTGCCTTTGGATTTTAGTCATAATTACAAAACTTTTCCCTACACCAAGGTTAAAGAAGAATATACTCATGTTTTCTTCTAGTACTTGTATGGTTTCATTTTTTAAAATTTATACTCATCTTTTTAGAGTTTACTCATGTATATGATGTGAAATACAGATCTAATTTTATCTTTTTCTAAGTGGCTACTCAGTTGTCCCAGAAACATGTATTAAAAAGTACATGCTGGGGCCTCCCTGGTGGCACAGTGGTTGGGAGTCTGCCTGCCGATGCAGGGGACGCGGGTTCGTGCCCTGGTCCGGGAGGGTCCCACATGCCGCGGAGCAGCTGGGCCCGTGGGCCGTGGCCGCTGGGCCTGTGTGTCCGGAGCCTGTGCTCCGCGGCGCGAGGGGCCGCAGTGGTGAGAGGCCCGCATACCGCAAAAGAAAAAAAAAAAAAAGTACATGCTTACCCCAGTGATTAGAGATGCCACCTTTGTCATATACTAAGTTTGCATGTGTCCTTGGGTCTAATTCTGTACTTTCCATTTGTATCAGAGAATTCTGAAAAATGTAGATCAGCACGGCCGAGTTGACCCTCTACACAGTCATCACACAATTTTACTCCACTGGTCTCTTTGTCTATTCACGTGTCAGTACCACACTGTTGTAACTGTACAGGCCTTAGTATTTCACGGACTGGTAGAGCTAGTCCTTCCTCACGGTTTTCCCTTTTTCAGTTATTTCCTGGCTATTCTTTTTTTTGGGGGGGGGGCGCAGAAGTGAAGGCCACAACCCTAAGATCCAGGAACAGGGTGCCTGCCTAAGACAGCCTTAATTAGAACAACAAAGAACAGCCTCCCATCCCTACCAGCCCACTGCACTGAGGGATAAGTAAGTAACCTGCAAGAGAACAACCCTCTCTGAGGGGCTGGGGGAAGAAAATACCAAAAGCTGAGGGCAATCATTGAAAAAAAAAAAAAAAACTCTGTCACACCAGCCCTCAACCTAAACATAGGGTATCACTAGAGGAATTTGAAGCCAAGCTTGGGGAGCACTGAGTGTTACAAGAGCAACAAGAAACCAAACCCAGTCCAAGCTCTGGTAAGCTGTAAGCTCTGATCTCTCTTTAGGTTTTGAGCCAGTTGGTTACTCTGAGATATGTGTCAGCACTCTAAAGGATTCAGATAAATTGCTGAACTTGCTATTTGTTCAGCCCCCTTTTCATGGAAACATTGGACATAATGCTCTTTCCAAATCTCTATACCCCAAAAGCCTCCATTTAACTTTTGCTTCATTTCACCTGGGTTAATATCTAGAAGTGAACGAACTGGATCTTATGGTAGGTTCATGTTTAACTTTTTAAGAAACTGCAAAAATGTTTTCTAACATGATTTCACCACTTTACATTCCTACCGGAGATCCAATTCCTCCTCATCCTTAGTAATATTTGCTAAAGTCAGTCTATTTAATTTTTAGTCGATTGAAAGATGTATAGTGGTATCTCATTGTGGTTTTAAACTGAATTTCCCTAATGACTAAGAAGGTTGACTGAACATCTTTTCATTTGCTTTATTTGCCATGTATATGTCTTCTTTAGTGGTGTCTATTCACAGATTTTACACGTTTTTTTATTGTATTGTTTTCTCATTATTAAATTTTGAAAGCTCTTTATATGCCCTAGATACTAGTCCTTTATTATATATAATTTATAAGTATTTTCTTCCACTCTGTGGTTTGTCTTTTTGTTTTCTTTATGGATCAAGCTTTTGACGTTGTATCTCAAAAATCTTTGCTTAATTCAAGGTCACAAGGATTTTTCCATATGTTTTCTTTTAGAGGTTTTGTAGCTTTAAGTTTTATATTTAGGTCCATAGACCTTAGAAGAAAAAAAAAAGGCTACAGATTAAATCTTTAAGCTTTTTCATGTCTGAAACTGCTTTTATGCCAACTGTTTTTGAAAGCTATTTTTGCTGGACACAGAATTCTGGGCTAACAATTGTGCTTTTTGTTTTCTTTCAGTACTACAAAGATGTAGTATCATTTCCCTTCAGCCTAAAACACTTCATTTAATATTTCCTTCAGAGTAGGTCTGCTGGTGACAAATACTCTTGATTTACCTTCATCTGAGGAAGTCTTTATTTCACTTTCACCCCTGAAGATATTTTTTGTGGATACAGAATACTGGGTTGTCATTTCCTTTTGCTTCAGCACTTAAACGACGGTGTTCCACCATCTTCCGAAATGTGTTTTCTGATGAGAAATCCACAGTATTTTTTCAAAATATTTATTTATTTATTTGGTTGCACCAGGTCTTAGTTGTGGCAGGTGGACTCCTTAGTTGCAGCATGTGGGCTCCTTCGTTGCGGCTCCAGGGCTCCTTCAGTTGAGGCTCGCAGGCTCCTTAGTTGCAGCACGTGGGCTCCTTAGTTGCAGCACGTGGGCTCCTTAGTTGCAGCTAGCCAGCTCTTTAGTTGCAGCACACAGGCTCCTTAGTTGTGGCATGCAAACTCTAAGCTGCAGCATGCGTGTGGGATTGACCAGGGATCAAACCCAGGCCCCCTGCATTGGGAGCGTGGAGTCTTATCCACTGCGCCACCAGGGAAGTCCTCCCACAGTATTTTAAACTGGAGTTTCCTTATATGTAATGAGTCATTTTTCTCAAACTGCTTTCAAGGGTTATACTTTATCTTTGGTTTTCAGCAGTTTCCTTATGATCTGGGTGTGGATTCCTTTGAGTTTATCTTGCATATGCTTCACTGAGCTTCTTGAATCTGTAAAGTTATGTCTTTCCCCAAATTTGGAAGTTTTCAGCTATAATTTCTTCAAAAATTTTCTGCACCAATCCCTCTCTCCTCTTCTTCAGGGACTCCAATGACATGAACGTAAGACCCTTTGATACAGTCCCATGGGTCAGTGGGGCTGTTTATTTTTGTTTTCCATCTTTTTTCTCTTTATTCTTAATTGGAATTATTTCTACTGAATTACTTTCAAGTTCACTGACGCTTTCCTCTGACATCTCTATCCTACTACGGAGTCCAGCCAATGAATTTTTTATTTTGCATGTTGTACTTCGTAATTTCTAAAATTTTCAGTTGGTTCTTTTCTATATACAGTTCTCTGCTGAGAATTTCTACTCTTCTATTCATTTCAAGAGTGTTCACCTCTATGGAGCACGGTTGTATTAGCTGCTTTCAAGTCTTTAACAATCCCAACATCTAGATAATAACCGGGCTGGCATCTATTGATTATCTTTTCCCTTGAGAACTGGTCAGACTTTCCTGGTTGACTCATTTTGGATTGTATCTGGAGATTCTGAATACTATGTCATGAGACTCTGAGTCCTGTTAAAAGCCTCTGAGGAATGCTGACTTTCGTTTTACCAAGCACTCAAGGCAGTTTCAGATCGCAAGTTCTGTGTGGCCTTCTGTGCATGTCATTTCTCCCACACTCTCTGGCTCTCAAGGACTCCTTTTCCCAGTTCTTCTCACCAGAAATATGAGATTCTCTCAGAGTTTTAGCTCCCTATGCTACTGCACAATTCTTTGGAAGCGAGCCCTCAAGAAAAAGAGATAAAAGAAGGAAGGAAAAAAAGAATACAGTTGACCCGTGAACAATGCAGGGGTTAGGGGTGCCAACCCTCCACGCAGTCGAAAATCTGAGTATAACTTATATTCAGCTCTCCCTATACGTGGTTCCTCAGGATCCGTGTGTAAGTGGACCTGCACAGCTCAAAACTCCTGTTGCAAGGGTCAACTGTAACGTGGATTTCCCCCCACTCTTCACATGCCAGGGGCCCATTTTCTCAGAGACAGGTCTTATCTCAGGGTTTCACGTGTCTGAAATACTGCTGTCACGTCATAGTAGTGTTCCACAACTAGGGCTGGCCTCAAGGCAGGACCAGAAAGTAAACAAAAAAACAATATCAAACAAACAAGGATTCTCCCCCATGCTCTCCAGCTTGCAGGGGTCTTTTCTTTAACTTGTGCTCCGGCTAGAGAGATGGGCTTCTGCCTTTGTTGACTCCTCCCACTGTACAGTTCTCCCATTAGCCTGCTCTTGGGTCAAACGTGGGGTATAAAGAGGAAAAATAAACATGAAACTCACTGTTACCACACTGGTTATTCATTAATTACCGTTTTCTCTCCTCAAATTCACTGTTATTATTCAGTTTTCAAAGGCCTCGGGTAGTCACTTTCTGTACTTTTGTCCACAGGTTTCTGTTGTGATCATTGGGAGACACGGCCTGCCCCTTACTCCATCTTGGCTAGAATCAAAAGTCCCCTGACTTTCCCTTTTACTCACTGGTGTTCATTTCATTAGGCTTTGGAGAAAGGAGTTTTATGACTTGGCATCATTTTCATGATTTTCTCTCAAAATTTTTCCACAATTTCATTTTAAAAGAGAATTAAGTATGAATCCAAATAAATCAGGGCAGTCTGCTTGTCGACTGGGCAGGAAAGAGGCAGGAAAGAGGCAGGACACAGAAAGGTTTCTCAACTCCCATTAAACCCACAGTGATGGTTAATTTTCTGTGTCAACTTCACCGAGTTAAGGGATGCCCAGATAACTGGTCAAACATTATTTCTGGGTGTGTCTATGAGTGCGCTTCCAGAAGACTGGCATTTGAATCAGTAAGCTGAATAAAGAAGATCACCCTCACCAATAGGAATGGGCATCACGCAATCAGTTAGGAGCCTGAATAGAATAAAAAGGCAGAGGAAGGGAGTATTTGCTCTCTGCTTGGGCTGGGACATCCATCTTCTCCTGCCCTGGGAAATTAGGACTCCTGGTTCCCAGGCCTTCAGGTCTGGTCTGGAACTATACCACTGGCTTTGCTGGGCCTCCAGTTTACACAGAGCAGATTATGAGGCTTAGCCTCCATAACTGCGTGAGCCAATCCTGCATAATAAATCTCTTTCTATATATCTATATATATCCTATTAGTTCTGTTGTCTGGAGAAACCCAACTAATACACCCATATTTCTCCACTTCTTCGTATGTGTGAGTGCTGTCTTGAGAAAGACAAATAATCCTTATGATTTCAGCCCCCTTAACTGGAGTGAGAAAATGGATTATCCTGTGCTTAATTCATGAAACAAACTTTTAATGTGTGTCTAATACATGCAAGGCACTTTTCTAAGAATTAATATTACAAAGTCATATATGACATAATTTTTGCTCTCAAGGAACTAACAGTACAGAGGGTAGAAAAACATGTAAACAAATCATTACAGCACAATGTACTAAACACTAGAATAGAGGTTAAAACAAAGCGTTATAAGAACAGCAGAAGAGACAATGACTAACCTGTCAAGAACAGGAAAGTCAATACGTAAAATGATGTTTGAGCTTTGTGGAAAAGGAAATAGGATAAATGCAGGCACAGGGAGAAACATGTACAGTGGTACAGAGTATCAAATAGCATGATGAGTTTGGGAAATGGCAAAAGCATTGATGTGAACCCCAGGGAATGCCGATATCTAGGGTGACAGGCAGAATAAAACAGCCACTTCTGTGAAAGAATAAAATGGAATAATCAGAGATGGGAGGAAATTCAGGACTATGGTTCTGAAAGCCAAAGACGGTAGAACTTCAGGGAGTGTTTAACCATATTAAAACTAAGAGAGAGGTCAATTAAAATACAGACTGAAAAATCAGCTTTGGGATTTTGCAATTAAGAGATTACTGGAAATCTTTGAGAGAGAAGTTTCACTACAGTGGTGGCTAAGTCAGATTAGAATAGTATCTCATTTCCTTTCTTGCTCTACACCAAGTCCTGGCAGACATAACGTCAGGGACAGCAGCACCATTCAAATAGAAAAGTTGTTTCAGGCTTGAATGTTTCTTACCAAGTCTGTGGATGGTCTTAGCTTCTTAGTTCCCTCAGGAAGCTAAGTATTATCCTCCCCCTGCCCAAATCCTCACATTATTCCCACAATTGATATCAAAACTGCCTGCCAGACAGCCGTCTCTACAGCCCCTTTATTTCTTCCTAAACCATGGCCTATGAACGTTCTTTTGATTTTCTGAGACTAGGGATGTAACTAATCACATACTGAAACCCATTCCCCCATGCTACTCCCCATGTGAGTGATGGGTCATTCCTCAGGACTCATTTCCAGAATTCTAAGCAATCTTCAGATGCAGCTTTTCACTGGTGAGTCTCATCAGACAGGGGTAGAACAGTATAACCAGATTGTCAATATACTGGACCATCCTTAAGCCACTAACTAAATCTCTTCATGTTTTTCTTTTTGTTAACTGAGTTGTAATGTATATACAATAAAAATGCCAGCTTAAGTGTTCAGTTAGATGGCAATTGTGATCACTCATATTACCTTTACCCAAAATAAAATACTGAACACTTCCATCACCTCAGAAAGTTCCCTCATGACCACTTCCAGTCAGTCTCCTCCAACCCACCAGACTTCTGGCTTCTGTCACCACAAGTGAGTTTTGACTGGTCTTAGAATTTATATAAATAGAATCATCCAGCATGTATTCTTTTGTGTCTGTTTTCTTTTGCTCCAGCATATTATTTTAGGAATGTATCTGTGTTGTTGCTTGAAACAGCAATTTGTTCCTTTTTATTGCTGAGTAGTGATCCACTGTATTAATATAACACAGTTGGTTTAACCATTCTCCTGTTGATGAACTTTTGGGTTGTTTCTGGTTTAGGGCTACCACAAAGCTGCTATGAAATTCTTATACAGTCTTTTTTGTGGCCAAAGATTTTCATTTTCTTGGGTAAATACTCAGCAGTGGAATTATTGGCCACAGGGTAGGTATATATTTAACTTTATAAGAAACTGACAAACTTTTTCTGTGGTGGTTGTATCATTCATTCTACATTCCCACCTACAATGTAGGGAAGCTTCAACTGTTCCATACACCAAGTTCCATACTTGGCATTGGAGCAGGCTTGTTGATTTGGGTACTGTCAGGCTTTTCTATTTTAACCATTTTAGTGAGTATGAAAAGGTATCTCACTGAGGTTTCAATCTTCATTTCCTTGATGACTAATAACATTGAGAACACTTCCATGTGCTTATTGGCTATCTGTATATACTCTTTTGTGAAGTGTCTGCCTTTAGGTTTTCTCAATATCCATGATTTCTTACCAAGCTAACACAATTGTCTATGTATGTAGAATGGTCATCTAATATATTAGTTTTCTATTCCTGCTATAACAAATGACCACAATTAGTGGCTTAAAACAACAAAAATTTATTATCTTACAGTTAGTTCTATGGGCTAGAATTCCAACTTAGGTCTCACTGGGCTAAAATCATCATGTCAGCAGGGCTGCATCCATCTCATACGCAAAATAATATTCACCCTATCCCAAGATCCACCCCCCCAAATCAACACATTGTAGCATCAACTCAAAGTCCAAAATCTCAGGACTTCCCTGGCAGTCCAGTGGTTAAGACTCCATCTTCCAATGCAGGGGGCACAGGTTCAATCCCTGGTTGGGGAGCTAAGATCCCACGTGCCATGCGGTGCCAGTCAAAAAAAAAAAAACTCCAAAATCTCACCCAACTCAAAAGTCCCAATCTTATCATCAAAAATCATCTAAATCAGGGATGGGTGAGATTGGGTATAATTTATCCTGAGGCAAAATTCCTCTCCATGCATGGACATGTGAAACTAAAAAACAAGTTCCCTGCTCTGAAAAACAAAGATGGGACTGCCATAGGATAACACATACAGACGTTCCTGTTCAAAAAGAGAAAATGGAAGGATAAAAAAGAGTTACTGTTCCCGAGCAATTCTGAAATCCAGCCAGGCAAACTGAAAGAGGTTTCAAGTCATGGCAGAATTCACTATGGTTCTCAACTCTACATTATGGGCCTCCGCCCTCTGAGCCATCCTTCCTTTTTATAAAGGGCAGCTTGTGTTTAAAGCTGAGGAGTCTTATCAGCCTGTCTCCTGCCTGTAGAATTTTGGGGCTCTGATAGCCTTCTTTCACTTCACCTCTCTGTTCCTTTCAGTCCAAGCTGGCAGTGTTTCTGCTGGTATAAGATTCTCAAGAGCCTTGTGGGACTACCATATACGTACAGAGACTCCACTAGACAAGAGGCTCCTCCACAGATCTTGCCTAGATAATCCCATCTCTATTTTTGGCTTCTGCTTAGATGCTGAGGGAATCTATGAGTCACACCCTTCATCTCTCAGTATTTTGTGTGAGTGAATACACTGACCTTTAAATCTTTCTGAGGTTTCAGGAAAAGGCTGTAGAGTAACTCTGATTTTTTTCTCTAGAGAAGGCTTTCCCAACACACATCTCTTGATTTTAGCGTCCTTTGCCATTTTGGTAGGCTGACAATTTCCAAAATCAACAACTCCTGGTTTATTTTTGTTTTGTTTTTGAGATGTAATTGACATACAACATTATATTAGTTTCAGGTGCACAACATAACGATTTGGTATTTATCAAGATCTCCTGGTTCATGTTTAACAGGTCTCTCCTCAATTTATTACCCTACTCTCAAATTTTACTACAAGTGGCAAAAAGAAACCAAGCCACACCTCAACATTCTGCTTGGAAATCTCAGTTAAATATCCAAATTCATTGCTTACAAGCCCTGCTTTCCACCTAACTGCAGGATACAATGCCACTAAGCTTTCTGCCACAATATAACAAGAATCCCCTTCCCTCCAGTTTCTAATACCTTCCTCATTTTCTTCTGAGCCCTCACCAGCAACACCTTTAATGTCCATGTTTCTATCAACAGTCTGTTCACAATGCTGTATGATAAATGTTTTCTCTATCCTGCTCTTCATTTCCAAGTCTAGTAGAGTCATTAACGCCCATATTTCTACCAGTTTGTTCAAGGCAGTGTAGGCTTTTTCTATCATGTTCCCCAAAACTCTTCCAGCACCTGCTCACTGCCCAATGACAAAGCCACTTCCACATTTTTAGGTATTTGTTACAGCAGCACCCACTTGCAGGTACCAAAGTCTCTATTAGGTTTTTTTTCTAGTTTTGAGATATAAGTGACATATAACATTGTGTAACTGTACGGTATACAATGTATTGATTTGATACACTTAAATACTGCAAAAATCTGTTAGTTTTCTATTGCCACTGTAACAAATTACCACAGACTTACAGGCTTAAGACAACATTCATTTATTTACCTTACAGTTCTGTAAGGTGAGGTCCAACACAGGTCTCACTGGGCTAAAATCAAGGTGTCAGCAGCAAGGCATTCCTTTCTGGAGGCTGTAGGAGTAAATCCATTTCCTTGCCTTTTCCAGCTTCCAGACATCACCCATATTCCTTGGCTTATGGCTCCCTTCCACCATCTCCAAATCCAGCAACAACAGTGCATCCCTCTGAACCGGCTTCCATCATCACATCTCTTTACCGACCCTTTTCTTCTGCCTCCCTCTTCTACTTTTAAGGACCCTTATCCTTATATTGGGCCCACCTGGATAATCCAGGATACTCTCCCTATCTGCTGATTAGCAACTTTAATTCCCCTTTGCCATGTAATGTAACATATTCACAGGTTCTAGGAATTAGGACAGGGATATCTTGGGGGTGGAGGGGGCATTATTCTGCCTACTACATCTACTAATTACTTAAAACGAACGAGAAGCAAGCCATGATTCAAAGCGGCCTAACAGGACTCAGATGGAAGTATTAACAGCTAAACAAAGGAACGAAACACCCTCAATCAACAGTTGATTGATCTATTTTTAATTTTTCCAATATTTAGTGAATCTAGCAATCTAAGTGAAGATTTTTTTGTTTTGTATTTGTGCCACACACTGTTAGCTGACTAATCCAATACCCATTTTTAATCCCCTCCCTTCTCCCAAGCCTGCCCCTTGGGCTATAAAAGCTATATACTCACTTTCCTGGCCTCCTAAGGTTAGTCATAACGCAGTTGTGCCAAATAAAATCTAAAAATTGCCTTGGGAAAAGCTTCTGCATACCTGATAAAAGGGGCAGACAGCGCTGGCTCTCTCTGGCCCCCTTCTCGGTACCCCTCCCACCTTGAATGGTGCACTGCCAGTAATCCAGGCATCTTATTTTGCAATAATGTGAGGATGTCCCAAAGAATTTAAGAGACACCAGCCCTGACACTATTGAACTACTGAACCAACACCAGCTACTCTGTGCTTATTTTGTTTGTTACTATTTAATTCTGACTTTGTGTTATTTTCAGCTGAAAGCTTTACTAATATTATGAAACTACATTCAACACAACTGCTGGTTAAACATAAGTACCCTCCTCCAAAACTTATTTTCTTGTACAAATACCAGATTCACTTGAATGAGTTATAATTAGTAACTATTAACTACAACTATATATTAATAACTGTTAATAACTATTTTCTAAATAACATTTGTTATATATCTTAGGACTCTGAATTATACATACTCATTCTAGGACATTTGGAAATTATCAAAAGTTTAAAGAAAATAAATAGCCACAATTCCAAACACCCAGAGATAACTTACTGGTAATATATCAGTGTATATCCAATCATATATTTTTATATACATACTTAGAATATTTTTAAAAGAGACTACAGGGAATACACAGACTTGAATCCAACTTTCATTTAGCACTTTATTGAAGACTTTTCCATATCATTAAAGATGTCTCAAAAATATATTCAAAAAATTAAAATATTTCATAATATGACTAAAACATGATTAATTAGATCATTTTTAACAATGTCAGACATTCAAGTTGTTTTTTCCTTTTTGCTAAACAGTGTTGCAATAAGCATCATTGTATATAAATATTTCTATGCTATCTCTGATTGTTTTCTGCGGATAATTCCATAGATGTGGAATTACTGGATCAAAGGGATAAACCCTTTCAAACATTCAACAAATGCTGCTACGCTGCTTTCTAAGAAAACTGAATCAATTTATTATTCTACCTCCTGTATACAAGAATATCAATATCCCTTACAAGTACTGACTGCCTTTTTTCTTTTTTGCCAATTTGACTGGCAAAATATTATAATTTTTCAAAATTTATAAAGAACTCATAAACTCAATAGCAAAAAAAACCAAACAATCTGATTGAAAATGGGCAGATGTGAACAGACATTTTTCCAAAGAAGACATACAGATGGCCAACAAGTACATGAGAAGATGCTCTACATCATTAATCATCAGGAAAATGTAAATCAAAATCACAATGAGCTATCACCTCACACCTGTTAGAATGGCTACTATCAAAAAGATAGAAGCAGCAAGTGTTGTTTAGGACATGAAGAAAAGGGAACCCTCTGCACTGTTGGTGGGAATGTAAAATGGTACAGCCACTATGGAAAACAGTATGGAGGTTCCTCAAAATATTAAAATAGAACTACCATGTGATCCAGCAATTCCATTTCTGGGTATTTATCTGAAGAAAACATTAATTCAAAAAGATATATGCACTCCCATGTTCACTGCAGCATTATTTACATTAGCCAAGATATGGAAACAACCTAAGTGTCCATCAACAGATGAATGGATAAAGAAATTGGGGTACATATATGCATTGGAATATTATTCGGCCATTAAAAAAGAATGAAATCTTGACATTTGTGACAACATGTACGGACCTTGAGAGCATTATGCTAAGTGAAATAAGTCGGACAGAGAGAGACAAATACCATATGATCTCTTTTATATGTGGAATCTAAATAAATAAATAAATACATAAAACCAGGCTCATAGATACAGAGATACAGAGATCAGATTAGTGGTTTCCCAGAGGCAGGGACTGGGGGAGTGGGAGAAATGGGGGAGCTGTTTTGGGGTTTGTTTTTTTTTTTAGTTTAAATAAATTGAATTTAAAAAGCACAAAAAACAAAACAAAAAAATATTGTAACTCATTCTTGAATTTTTAATTACATTTTTTGGTTACTAGTGAGAATGACTAAAGATATTTAGATCCTTTATATTGATTATTTTATGAAGTATCACTTGGAGTTTTTTTGACGTATAAGAGTTCTTTATACATTATAGATGTTAGCCTTTTGATGTACTTGTTATATTTTTTTCATAAATCAACTATAATATAAAATAAATTTTTTTAATAAATAAATATTTTATTTCAATGTATCATTTACTTTTTAGTTTTGTTTATATATTTTTATGACATTTTAAAATGTAATCAAATCTATTAGTATTATCCTTTGTGACTTCTTTCTCAGCTTTATTAAACAGAGATGGTTTTCACATGACAACCACATTTTAGAAAAGAATGCTTTAAGACATTATGTTCTTTTCAATTCCTACTGGCTTTCTTACAGTCAAAAAGTAAAATTAACAGAAAGAGAACAACAAATACTCCACTAAATATATAAGTATCACATCGTAGGTTTTAACTATTCACATACCTGCTTGTCACAATTATGACATCCTCAGAGATGGTAGCCATTTCTTTGATAGTAAGGTAGCACATTCTTCTCAATGTTTGCTGAAAAATTATTTATAAAAGGCAAAAGGTTATTCATAAGGAAATGGTTTTTTAAACTGTTTGAAGTGAGGAGCCCAAGTAAATATATTTAGAAAGCTATTCTTAAAAAGATTCTCGGGCTTCCCTGGTGGCGCAGAGGTTGAGAGTCTGCCTGCCGATGCAGGGGACACGGGTTCGTGCCCCAGTCCGGGAAGATCCCACATGCCACGGAGCGGCTAGGCCCGTGAGCCATGGCCGCTGAGCCTGTGCGTCCAGAGCCTGTGCTCCGCAACGGGAGAGGCCATAACAGTGAGAGGCCCGTGTACCGCAAAAAAAAAAAAAAAAAGGCCTGGATGAGAAAATATTCAAAATTCTAGTATTTCCTAAACACAAGTAATTGATGCACTAACAGTAGAAGACACCTAGATGAAAATTCAAAAATTCAGTTAATTACATGGATCTTTATACAGAAGGACCCAAACTGTGACTGTGACAATGTGAGTCCAAAGACAGGTTTTTCAAAGTGCTAAAGGCTTGTCCTAGAAAATGTATTTTTTAAATTCTTTAAAAATATATACAGAGAGACATGCAGACTCTGTGTTTTCCTCAGTTCAGCATATTTTTTCTTAAGGTATTTGTGGTTGTACAACTACTATTTTCAATTATCAAGATTTCTAGATGGATACCTGGATCCAAAAGAAGTGTTAAATAAACTTTCGCCCACCCTTTCTCCTCACCTGGATCTCTGATTTTATTCATAAACACTCATACTCAATGCTCAAAGCCTTGGTTCCTCTAGCCTGTCTAGCCTCATTCTCTGCCAAGTAACTTCAAATTTCTTATAAGTAGTGAAACTCAAATACATCAGACCCAGCTCCAGAGTCCAAGCTGTACAAAGGATCTGTTGGAGACTACTGAGCCCATTAAGGAACAGGTAGAACAAAGTGAGGATTCTCATGGTGATTAAACACAGAAAAAAATCACCCCAGAATGAGAAAGGCAGCATGGGGGCAGATAATGAGGCATATCACATCCATATGAAGCTACTCTGAGAAGAAAGCAAAAAAAATGACAATCAAAACTTCAGAGCAGAAGAAAATTTACACTCCCCCCGCCAAGAAAAAATCTACCATGAAGCAGAATAAAACTGGAGATCCAAAAAAATTTAGCTAAAGCACAAAAAATGGAGGCTCAACACTGTTAGTCACTGGGGAAATACAAATTAAAACCATATTTCATATACCACCTCACACCCACCAAATTGGCTAAAATTAAAGAGTGACAATGTAGTGTTAACAAAGATGTGTTTTTAACAACTATACTGCCTAAACAAATACACAGAAATGCTGAATAAAACAGGAACAAAAAAATTTTAATACACAGCCAAGGGAAAATGAAGGGAAATTCACAGGTGCCAAAAATGGAAAAACACACAACTCATAGCCACAGAAGTATAAGCCCAGGGTCTTGCATAGGATAAAGTATCTAAAGTCTACAAAAGATGGGATTCTAGAAGGTATATTCTTCAGGCACAGGGAAAATTATTCTAGATAATAACTCAGAAATACAGTAAGGAATGAAGAGTAAAAAAAAAAAAGAAAGCAGTAAACACTAACAAGACAGAATGGTATTGGCGTAAGAATGGACAAATTTATCAATGGAACAGAAAAGACAACCCAGAAATATACCCACATAAATATAGTAAACTGATCTTTGACAAAGGAGCAAAGGCAATACAATGGAGTAAAGATAGTCTCCTCAACAAATGGTGCCAGAACAACTGGATATCCGCATGCCAAAAAGATGAATCTAGATGCAGACCTTACACTCTTCACAAAAATTAACTCAAAATCGACCACAGACCTAACTGTAAAATGCAAAACTATAAAATTCCTAGAAGAAAACCTAGATGATGTTGAGTATGGTGATGACTTTTTAGATACAACACCAAAGGCATCATCCATGAAAGAAATAATTGATAAGTCAGCCTTTATTACAATTAAAAACTTCTGCTCTGCAAAAGACAATGTCAAGAGGATGAGAAGATAACACAGACTGGGAAAAATATTTACAGAATACATAACTGAGAAAGGACTGTTATCCAAAATACACTCAAAAAAAACCCCCCAAAAAACAGAAAAACCTCTTAAAAGTCAAAAATAAGAAAAACAACCTAATTTTAAAATGGGCCAAAGACCTTAACAGATACCTCACTTAAGAAGAAAAACAGAAGGCAAATAAGTATATGAGAAGATGCTCCTCATTATATGTCATCAGGGAAAGGCAAATTAAAACAGCAAGATAGGGCTTCCCTGGTGGCGCAGTGGTTGAGAGTCCGCCTGCCGATGCAGGGGACACGGGTTCATGCCCCGGTCTGGGAAGATCCCACATGCCGTGGAGCAGCTAGGCCCGTGAGCCATGGCCGCTGAGCCTGTGCCCCGCAACGGGAGAGGCCACAACAGCAAGAGGCCCGCGTACCGCAAAAAAAAAAAAAAAAAAAAAAAAAAAAAAAGACAAATAATCTGAATAGCAGCATATCTATTTCCTTTTAAAGTAGTTAATTATCAAAAACCTTCCTACAATGAAGATGGTTTCAATAGTGAACTCCATCAAACATTTTAGGAAAAATTAATGATGATTCTAGAAAAACTCTTCCAGAGAGCAGAAGAGGAAGAACCACTTCTCAATTCATTTTACGAAGCCAACATTACCCAAATACAATACCAAAGAAAAAACTATACATAAATATATTTCATGACCACAGACTCAAAATCCATAACAAATTTTAACAAACAGAAAACAAAGATTTTATATTTTCCAGGAAAATAAATGCATCTCACCATATTAATATACTAAAAAAGGAAAACCACAATAATTCAATGGATATAGAAAAGACATTTGACCAAATTCAATACCCATTTATGGAAAAAAAAAAAAAGTCTCCCAGCAAACTAGGAACAGAAAGGAAATTCCTCAACCTGATAAAGGTCACTTATGAAAAACTTGGAGCCAGCATCACATTCAATGGCGAAAGATTAAATACCCTTCCTCTAAGATCAGGAACAAAGCAAGGATGTCCTCTACCATCACTTCTATTCACACTATACAATAGTGCAAGAAGACAAAAAGGTAAGATAAACAAATAAAAAGCATACAGGGCTTCCCTGGTGGCACAGTGGTTGAGAGTCCACCTGCCGCTGCAGGGGACATGGGTTCATGCCCTGGTCCAGGAGGATCCCACATGCCACGGAGCAGCTGGGCCCGTGAGCCATGGCTGCTGAGCCTGCGCGTCCGGAGCCTGTGCTCCGCAACGGGAGAGGCCACAACAGTGAGAGGCCCGCGTACCGGAAAAAAAAAAAAAAAAAAGCATACAGACTGAAAAAAGTAAATCCTAAGGAATCTCCCAAAATACTCTTAGAAGTAATAAATAAATTTAACAAGATCACAGGAAACAGGTCAATATACAAAAATCAATTTAATCTCTATAGACTACCTACAAACAATACAAATGCAATAGTATAAAAAATGTTAACTGCTTCAGGGATAAAGTTCACAAAATATGTATAAGACTTGTATGCTGAAAGCTACAATACTGCTGACAGAAACTAGAGACCTGAATAAAGGGAAATATATACCATGTCTATGGAGTAGAAAACTCAATAATGTTATAATGTCAATTCTCCTCAAATTGATCATTTTTTTAAAAATTTTCTTGAAGTATAGTTGAACATATTGATCTTTAGAGTCAATGCAATCACCATCAACATTCCAGCAGGCCTTTTTAATAGAAATGGACAGGTTGATTCTAAAATGCATAGAGGAATGCAAAGAACTTAGAAGAGCCAAAACAACTTTGAAAAAGAAAAAAATAATAATAAAATAGGAAAACATGCACGACCTGATTTAAAACTTACTATAAAGCGACAGTAATCAAGACAGTGTGATACTGGAATAAGAATAGATATATATATCAATGAAAAAAAATAGAATGTTCCAATGTGCCACTGTAACGCAATCATCATTATTTCTTCCTCCTCCTCCTCCCTCCATATTGGTATGCAATTATTCCAGTAGAATTTGATGAGAAAAGAAAGGAGGAGGAAAAGGAGGGAGTGGTGGAGGAAGAGGAAGGAGATGAAAAGAAATTCAACCCTCACTTTATATCATGTAGAAAAATTAACTCAAAATGATCATAAAGCAATTTAAGACACAAAAACTACAAAATGCCTAGGGAAAAAGCATAGGAGAATCTCTGTGACCTTGGGTTAGGCAAAGATTTCTATAATACACATCAAAAACACAATCCATAACAGGAAAAAAAAACATGATAAACTGGACTTCATCAAAACTTAAAACTTCTGCTCTGTTAAAGACTAAGAAAGTGAAAAAACAAGACACAGACTAGGAGAAAACATTTGGGAAACATCTGATAAACAACTTCTATCCAGAATACATTGAGACCTTCAAAACTCAATAATAAGGAAATATACAACCAAATTATTAAAATTGGGCAAAAGATATGAACAGATCCTTCATCATGGAAGATATATAGAAGGCAACAAAAGCACATAAAAAGATTTTGAGATTAGTCATTAGGAAAATGCAAATTAAAACTACAAAGAGATACTACTACATACGTATTAGAATGACTAAAATTAAAAAACAAACAAACAAACAAAAAACATATAATACCAAGTGCTGGCTAGAATGCAGAGCTACTAGAAGCTTCATACAGTAATGTGGGGAATGGTACTGTCACTTTGGAAAATGGGCTGGCAGTTTCTTACCAAGTTAAACATATATACACCTATCATATGACCCAGCAATTCCACTCCCAGGTATTTACTCAAGAGAAATAAAAACTTACATTTAAAAACTTATACATGAATGTTTATAGCAACATTATTCATAACCACCAAAAAATGGTAACAAACCAAATGCTCTTCAGCTAATGAACAAATAAACTGAGGTACATCCATACAACAAATTACTACAATGAAATAAAAAGGAGTAAACTGACACAAAAAATAACATGGACAAATCTCAAATGAATTATGCTAAGTGCCTGAAAAGAAGACTCAAAAGGCTTCATATAGTATGATATCATTCTTATGACTTCCTGGAAAGGCAAAACTATAAGGAAAGAAAAGAGGTTACTGGTTTCCTGGGCCTGAGGATGCGAGGAATAGATCATATAGTAGGGAACTTTTTGGAGTGGTGGAAATGTTCTAAATCTTGACTGCAGTGATAATACTACTGTATGCATTTGTCAAAACTCATAAAACTATACCCTAAAAAGGGTGAATTTTACCATTTGTATATTATACTTAAAAAAAAAAAGAAAAAGAATGCAGTGGTGAGTGAATGAAAAGGCAAGCCACAGACTGGGATCTGGGAAGGAGAAAATATTTACAAAACACCTATCTGATGATGGTCTTGTATTCAGAAAATAAAAAGAACACCTACAACTCAATAAGCAGAAGATAAACAACCTGATTTTTAAAAAAAAAAAAAAAGGTAAAAGATTTCAACAGACACTTCACCAAAGAAGATAAACGGATGGCAGATAAGCATATATTTGCTTAATACATGCTTAATACTTTCATCATTCAGGAAATGCAAACCCAAGAATGCCACTTCTAGACACTAACCAAAGAAAATGAAAACATAGGTCCACACAAAGACTTGTACTTGAATATTTTTAGCAGCTTTGTTTATAATATCTGTAAACTGGAAACAACCCAAATATCCATTAACTTGTGAATTGATAAATAAAGACTACCTCCATACAGTGGAATACTACTCAGCAATAAAAATGAACAAACTACTGATACATACAAAAACTTGGATCAATCTCAAAAGCTAAGGGAAAGAAACAAGACATAAAAGTCATAAATGACTATATACTATATGATTAAATCTAAATGAAATTCTAGAAAATGCAAAACTATGTTGTCAGGAAGTAAATCAGTGATTGCCAGGTGCTAGGGGTTGAGGGAGGAGACAGACAACTAAGAAATATGGGGGCACATTCTGGGGTGATGAAGTTTCCATATCATGACTGTGGTAATTGTTCCATGACTCTATACACTGGTCAAAACACAACTGTACACTTAATTGGTGAATTTTATTGTATATTTAAGCTGATTTTTAAAATTAAAAAAACAAAGCAGATTTTTTAAAGGCTAAAATAAAGTTTTAAACCTATAAATCAATAGATGGAATATAAATAAGCAAAGAATATAAACAGATATTCACAGAGGAGGAAAGTAAAATGGCCATTAACTATATGAAAAGAGTTTCAATTTCGGCAGTGATATGGCAATGCAAATTAAAACCACAAAGAGATGCCATAGCACCTTCTTGTGAATGGCAAATATTTAGATCAGATAATAGAAATTATTATTTGGAGCAGGTAAGGATTTGGAAGCAAATCAGTGTAAATTAGTACAACCCTTTAAGATCAATTTGGCAAGATCATATAAATAGCATTACCTAGAAATTCCACTTAGAGGTATCTACCCCAGAAAAATTCTCTATGTGCACAAGAAGACATGTACATAAACATTATGTGTAATGTCATTTGTAATAGCGAAAAAGTAGAAGCAACTTATAGATCTACCAATGGGAGAATGGATAAATAAATAAGAATACTGTATATTCACACACTGGGATTCCATACAGCAGTAAAATAGAATAAAGTAAAAGTACTTGTAGCAAGTGGGCAGGTCTCAAAAACATTAATTTTTTTAAATTGCAAAATAATATCAAGATGACATCATTCAGATTATATTTTAAAACACAAAAATACTAAGTATATATTATGGATACAAACAGATATAATATATAAACATAGGAGGATACCAATCTCAAAATAATTATTACCCTCTGGTAAAGGAAGGCTGGGAAAGGAAGGAGTTCCACATGCCACTGGCAAAACCCCCTCATCTTCCCCACAAAAATTCATATCCTCAATTCCATACTCTGCCTAAGGGACCATCAAAACAAATCACATCATGCTGTACATGGTTACTAAACCTCAGTCACTACAAAAAAAAATAAAATATCCTGGTCATTACTCAATAACAGTACCCCTTTTGTATTTCATTTCCAAGCATTCACTCTCCAACCACCACTCCTGACTCAACTCTTTCGCTCCATCATGACCTACAATCCATTGATTCCATCAACTCTTCACTGTCCCAATCAGCCCCCGTTCTTACTTGCCTCCTAACCAAGCACAGACTCCACAGTCAATATTTCACTCAATTTCTTTGTTCCTCCCTCTGCTTACTAACATGGCAAAACCCCAATCTTGATTAAATCCCACCTTTAACTGTTCTATGCCTTAACCTGAAGCCTGTAGCTGGAGAAAAACATTCACCATGCTACCTGGGAATACTTTAATTCATGACCACTAACTTGAAGGGGCCATGCGTCCTGTCCAACAATCCTACATTTCCCCAATCCATTTCCTAGAAAACTACTTCATGTCTTCTTCTCTTAATACAACCTCTGTGCTAGAAGCTTCGAGTTTGTCCTCACGCTATTTCTTCCCTGCTCTGCATCCTCTTCCCTGCTCCATGTCCAGCTCTTCTTCCCAACTGCCAGCCCTGTGAGCAGCGACAGCCTCTGGCCTACCACAAGACATGTGAAGCAGCCTTCCACAACTTTTATGATAGTCCCTCTCCGTGACCCCACTCTCCAGCAGCTTGAAATGCCTCGTTTTCTAGTTTAATTCCTCCAATAAATAATTCAATAATGAACACAGCAATTCTGCTTCCCTGATTGAACCCCAAATTTTGGTACAGGAAGTGATTAAAGGGAAATAGGGCCTTAAGGATAGGAATCTGAAATTGCTTTTCTGACTTGATAAAAGGAATTAATGACCCTGTCTCCAGTGGTAAAGGGGACACTAGTCATCCATGGCATGCCGTGGCAAAATACTTAAATCATCACCTGCAGACAAGTATAATCAAGGACTATAGAAGACAAAGGTTTGGGTAATCAACTAGTTGCTGCCATAGAACATTCTTGTAAAAATGAGTTGTATAATGGGCTAGTTCCTTCTAAGTACACTGGCAAACTAGGTAAAAGAAAATGCTAAGCTCGGAGTTTTGAATTCACAGCTTAAGGTCTATGTCAGGGACTAGAAAACGTCCATAATGCCTTAATAAAAAGCCTCATGCCATGTGGACACAGGGCTGAGATTTCTGAAAAGTATATCCTGCAGCTGACTGAATTACAATGCAAATTCAATTTACCCCCTTGTGAGCCATTTTATCTTAAAGTTAGGACCATGATTGGCAAGGAGAGGGGCCCTGAAAATTGGAATGGGGACATATGGGCAGATTCTGATGAAGTGAAGTACCTTGAACCTCTAAATTCCTCCAAGCCTCCTGGGCAAGCAGAAGCAGTCCCTCATACCCTGTCTGAGGAAATTAGGCTCCATTTGCCTGAAGAATGTGCACTGACTTTCCCTGAGATAGTTGCCTTACATGGGACACCGATGTTCCTGAGGACCTAATCCCCAAACTGCTCACTATCTAGACACATAACCAGACTCAAATCCTATAAAATCCTCTGGGTCAGGCACAAAATGTGGCCTGTGATGATATGCAATACATACCAAAAGAACTGCACAATTTGGCCAATTTATGTTAACAGAAAGCTGGGAAATACAGATCCCACAATCCCTTTCTCTGATGATTCTGAGTCAGAGCTGGGCAAAAAGGAAATATGTGCCACATTTGGAAGACAGAAGTGAAGCACACATTATGCTTGACAGTCAGGGTGGTCAAAGGTAATGAGAGGCAGATGCAGAGGTGCTGGCAGCTTTAGTTTGTCCTCACTCTTCTTCTTCCCTACTCCATGTCCCTTTCCCCACTCTGCATCCAGCTCTTCTTCTCATCTGCCAACAGCAACCCCAGGCCCACCAGAAACTTGACTAAGAACTTAGAGATGTGATAGCTATGTCCTCTGACTTCTATACCAGTCCACCTTCGCAGTGTCACGCCAGAAGCTGGATATTAGCAGTCTTTATGACTGCACGGTAGATCTGTGAGTGAACAGCTTTGAACTATATACTTTCATTCTTTCATTTCCATATGTCCTTTAATGAACATTTATAAATTTTATGAAGAGAAAATTTTTAAGTAATTTTAAACATTTCAAGCAACTTTCCCTAATTTGGAGCACTCTAAGTTCCCCCAAGGAAAACAGATAAAAGGAGCTTTTTTTTAGCCTAAAAGAATTAAAAAAAAAAAAAGACTTACATCATTAGATTGAAACAATCGAGTCATTGCAAAGAAGGCTTCTGTGGCTTCCGTAGTTCCAAAGTGTTCACCCTAAGTAATTTAAATTAAGCTTAAATTAAAACAATTTCTTAAACTCAACAAAAATTAAGGATTTTCCATTTATTTCTGCAAAGATCTTTTAGAACTCAGGAAAAACTCTCTGTATAAACATTGTGCCTCTTTGCTATTTTTCTGGCTTTTAATTTATAAACCTACATAGCCATTTATCCATTCCTTATTTAAAACAATCCATTATCATACACCATGCTTTTATGAAAGTTCTAGAACAGTGGTATCTAACTTTTTAGCAGGAACTATTTTAAATTCCCTGAAGAATTGTGATTTACAAGGAGATAGAAAATGATAGTAAATTGACTTCCTTATCAGAACAGGATGTTATTGTTACACTGCCTAAGAGCAGAGATCATACCTTCTACATTTCTATAATCCAATGCCTGACAATATCATAGGAGCATAATAAATATTAAACTGTGAAGAACTATCTATTAGGAATCCCAGAAAACATGGTAAAAAGGGACCAACCAAAAGGGCAGCAGATTAGTTATATAAAAGTAAGGCTTATAGGGCTGCTAATACATCTCAAGACACTGGCTCAAGCCCCTAAAAACATGCTTTGGGTCAGAACTTCAACGTGCTTAATAAATCATCAGAGGATCTTCCCAAAATGCAGATTCTGATTCAGTGGCTCTGGTGTGAACCCTAAAATTCTCCATTTCTAATTGGCTCCCAGTGATGTGAATGCTGCTGATCTGGGAACCACATATTTTTGAGTAGCGAGGTGTTAGATAACCTATTGGGTTGGCCAAAAAGTTCGTTTGGGTTTTTCTATAAGATGTTACAGAAAAACCCACACAAACTTTTTGGCCAACCCAATATTTTATTAATAGTCAAAACACTGCAGACCACAGACCACCTGAAACATTACCATTTCAATAGTTAACTTCTTCATTAAAAACAATCCTATATAATATGTTAGGCTCAATCACTTTTCAGGGCTTCAGCTCTCATAAAAAATATAACTAGTCAATCTATTTGTCATAGGTGTAAGAATAAACAAATTTTGATGAAAAACCCTGAAAGTTTAGGATGAAAGACAAAGTATAAGAGTTTACAATTACTTAAGTCAGAGTACCCAGCTTGCTCATCATCAAGACATTTCCCTTACTTTCTTTCATATTTAGAGAACATACAGACGCCCATCTACTTGTCAGTCATACTAGTACAGTAAATCCTAAGTCCCTACTTTTTGACTTGAAACTCAGAGAATATACGGATATGTCAACTCTAGTAGAAACTTAGAAGTATTTTTCCATAAAGCACTACCAAGAACTAGGCAAAAGATAAAGTTAAAGTTCCCAAATCTGTTCACCTAGTTGACTGTGTTTATCAGACTGTGTGGGTAACTTCCTTATCAAGATAATTATATGTTTCAACATGAGTTGCCCATCAAAGCAGTATTGGTCAACGTAAAAATACATGCTACTCTGAACCAACTTTAACTACTCAAAATTCTGCTTATAGACTGGAGTTCCCCAACTTGGACACAATATATGCTATGAAAAGTTAAATCAAACTGACTTTGCATTAAATGTTTCTAATATAATACCACATGAAAATATATGTTTGTGAATAGATATATTTTATTTAAAAGCATGTTCTTGTTGCTCTGCCTCCATTTGCAAGCTACAAAACTTCATGTCTCTGGATGAGGTCTTCAGTCATGAAGCATAGTAAAGTAAAAATATTCTCATGGAATTCAGATTGGAAACCACAGTCTTCTAAGCACCATATGTAAACCACCTGAGGTAGGGGTGTGTGTGTTTGTGTTTGTGTGTGTGTGTGTGTGTGTGTGTGTGTGAATCTAAGAAACAGACTCACATTTTCTAAGGCCCTAGACTAAAAATCATGAGATTTTTTAGTCTGAAGCAAAAAAAAACAAAAAACCAAAAAAACACACAAGAAACAAACAAAAAAATAAAACCACACACAAGAAAAAAAAATTAAATAAATAACGATATGAGCAAGTGGGGGACTTCCCTGGTGGTGCAGTTGTTAAGAATCTGCCTGCCAATAGAGGGGACACAGGTTCGATCCCTGGTCTGGGAAGATCCCACATGCCGCGAAGCAACTAAGCCCGTGCGCCACAACTTCTGAGCCTGCGCTCTAGAGCCCGCGCGTCACAACTACTGAGCCGGCACGCCACAACTACTGAAGCCTGTGCGCCTGGAGCCTGTGTTCCTCAACAAGAGAAGCCACGACAATGAGAAGCCCGCACACCACAATGAAGAGCAGCCCTCGCTCGCTGCAACTAGAGAAAGCCTGTGCACAGCAACGAAGACCCAACGTAGACAAAAATAAATTAATTAATTTAAAAAGAAAAAAAAGTGCAAGTGGGATCTATGTTTCATGAGTGCAAATATTTTTGTTGGTTTTGTCTGCTACGTCCCCAGTGCCTAAAACAGTGCATAGAACGCAGCAGGTATGTAATAAATATATATGCTATATGACCGAATGAAAACTATTCCTGAATGTTTACTATGTGTCCAGGACTATTCACAGTACTTCACATTTATTGTATCATTTAATCATTATAACTTTATAAAACAGGTATTAGCATAATCCCCATTTACAGAAAAAGACATTAAGGTACAAAACAATTAAGCGCAGAATCATACTGCTAGTGGTGGAGTAGGGAAAATAAATACAGGCATACCTTGCAGATACTGTGGGTTCAGTTCCAGACCACAGCAATAAAGTGAATACTGCAATAAAGCACGTCACAGGAATATTTTGGTTTCCCAGTGCGTATAAAAGTTATGTTTACACTATACTGTAGTTTATTCTGTGCAACAGCATTACGTTGAAAAAAAAACAATGTACGTACCTTAATTTAAAAATACTTTACCGCTAAAAAAAATGCTAACCATCATCTAACAATGCAGGGTTGCCACAAACCTTCAATTTGTAAAAAAAAATGCAATAAAGTATAATAAAATGAGGTATGCCTGTATAAAATTTGAATATTAAAATCAAAGCTTTAAAATAGTAATATAATATACTCCCCCCAAAAGGATAAAATATCTATCTGGAATTTGTGTAAGATTTTGCAATATATTTTTATTTTCTGAACATATCTAAACAACATGTTTTAATATTAACTAATACTTGTTAAATTCAAATCAACGTTGAGATCCTACCATGTGCTTAGCTGATTTGGTACCTCATGAATAAAAAAGAAGTGTCTGTCATACTCCTCGTCCTCAAGAAATTTTACATGTTATTATGTTAATCAAACACCGTAAATTTTAAAATTAAGTGAATTTTTAAAAAATAAATAATTACACTTGCCAGAAAGTACTTCACTGCATGTTATGTATTTCTATTCCAGGACACAAATCTGAGGAAAATCAAAATAATTTACCTGGTTCAATAAGTAAAGAATCTTTGTAAGAATATGCAAACATCTTCTTGGATTGATGGGCGTTTCATTGAATATACGAGCCTGTGGAAACAGAAAACATTGCTATATATATTTTCTATCTTTGCTATCACAGATTACAGAAAATCAACTTAAATAAAGACTATTATACATTTTAATCACAGTATCCAAATAATGTTGCTTACAGTTTTCAACTTATTATGTTATATAATAAATTATTAGATGTGGCCTAGGTTTTCCATTCTATACTATTCACTCCCTTAGGTCTGCTACTTCAACTTGTGGGCTTTATCTATTAAGTAAGAATCACAATATTTACCTACATCATTTGAATACAATAGGCTTAATATCTATAACTTCCTTCGATAACCTTGCACTAAACACCTCCTTTGGTGTTTTATTTAAAATTCTCAACATGTGACAGAGTCTACATATTTTTGCATTTCTATAAGCTCTAGACTCTCCTATGACAAGTAACCCCTCTTCTTTTTCCCTCAAGTATATATTCTTTGAACTCAGTTGCATTCCTTAATTCTTATTTTGTATCAGAGCATTCCGGGGCTCTTTGTCCCCCATTCTAAAATGGAATAGAAAAGAAAAAAACACACTATACTTCCAAGCCATACCTCCTGTAAGACAGCACTCTTCTCCAGGTGCCGAAAAGGATTGGAGCCACTACCTATGTTACGGGGGGAAAAAAAATGTCTTTAATAGTTGTCCTACACAAACTTACTTTCTACAGAAGGGTACTGAATGCTTGGGAAATCTCACCCAAGTGAGGTGACCACTTGGATTTCACAGGGATAATCATTACTAATATGCATACAAACTGATTAAAATCCTTCTGATTCTGACACTAGCTCTGTCTGCTATCCTGCAAGATCCTGTACTTCTCTTTTGCAGAAACCCTGCCTGAAATGAGTGTATTCTTTCCCTGCCTTCTTTTTATATGAATGTTAGAAATATCTGCCATGTCCATACAACTAAAATTAATGAGACTGTGGTAAGGTCCTTTGGATTTCCCTAAAGGAAAGCACTATTTTATGTGTTTCTAACATTTACTGTGAGGAGTTTATCAGAGAATTAGATAACGTCAAGCTGGAAGGGGCCACAGAGGTTTACTAACCCAACCCTCGACCACACTTAGAGCAGCTATCAATCACTGAGGGGTTTTTTTTGGGGGGGGGGGTTGTTTGTTTTTGTTTTTTGAGGTGACTTGGCATCTTCCTCATTTACTCTGGACCAAAGACGGCTATCAAGATGCAACTCACTTTTGGATGCTTGAGTATTAAACGAGCTAGGTACCACGGAGCAGGCTTGCCCGCACGGAAGTGGACAAAGCAGAGGTCCCCGGGGAGACTGCAAGGTACAGACACCACAAAGTTCACAAACACACTCAGTCCCGTCAATCCCAGACCCACCGTGGGCCTTGCACTACCAGCACCCCACCCCACCCCGCCTCTCGCAAGCGCACACTCACTACCTCCGCCACCTGCCATGGGCCGGACTCTGGTGGGCAGCCCAGGCCTGGCGAACTGGAGCAGGTGGCTCCGAGGAGCTGAGCCGGAGGAGGGGGCTGGGGGCGGGGCCGCCGAGCAGCCCGAGGCTGCGCGCGAGCGCCCGGGCGCTCGCGCGCGACTTGAGGGGAGGCTCCGGCGCCCGGGGGAGGGGCTAGGGGCAGGCCCCCGGCTGGAGAGGAGTGGGTCGGAGGAGGGGCTGGGCTCCAACTCCGGCCCGCCGGCACACCGGCGCCCACGCCCCCAGGTCCGCAGTCCCCGAGAGCAGGTGGCGGCGGGCAGGGGAAGGGGACCCCGCGGCTGAGGGTGGGCGTCAGACGCCCCGCGCGTACCAGACTCCTCGTCCTTCTTGTCGAATTTTTTAATCATCTTGGACGACTTCCCAGCGCCCAAGCCCACCGCCACCGTCCCAGGCGCCGCAGCCAGCAAGCGGAAGAAGCTGCAGGAAGGTCGGCCCCGTGCTCTGGCGCCGGTTGGGCCGCGGTCCCGTCACTCGGAGAGAAGGCCCGCCCTCCCCGGCAGTCGCCGACCGCTCTCAACCCCAGGGGACGTGGCCACGCCCTCTCCTCCTCCCCAAGCCGGGCGGAGGCGGGGCCAAGGGTGGGCTCCCCTGGGCCGCGTCCCCGCCCCTACGGTGACAGGTCGCAGCAGGGGGCTCACCACGGCCCACCCTGCAAGCGACCCGGCAGCCCACGCCCGGAGAGGGCAGAATGAGATTTTATTTGGTTGGCATGCCCTAAATGGCGACTTCTCCAGGCCGCTCAGTCTCTGGAGATGAGGCGAGGGGCATGTAGGGCTTGTTTTCATTTAATGACACTGGCGTTTTTTATAATCCACTGCTGCGCCCTTCCGTTGCGGAACGCGCTCTCTCCTGGCGCGGTTCTGGTGGGCTTCTCCTCCAGGAGTGATGAAAGGGTTAATGGTTCCCAAATCATCTGGGAAGTTGGCAGGTCGCTCCCTGACTTCTTGGAGACTGCAACAAAGCACAGGGCACCTTCGTGAATGTGGATTTCCAGAGGGTTTAGGACACTTAATGTGAGACGTAAAAAGAGACCCGCTTGGAGGGCCGAGAAAGCTGCTCTTTACTCTGAGCAGGAGGATAGGTTTTGGACCACGGACTATCATTCCAACCTTCTTTATAATTCTTCCCTTCATCAACACCCACCAGTTTAGGGTCTTCCCTATTTAATCCCACCCCTTTCAAACGATTCCATCTGTGGCCATTTTGACGCTTACATAACGCTTAACTAAGTGAAGGAACTTTCACTTGTGTATTCATATTCCTCTTAGCCTTTTCAGTTCTCCTGTCCGAGAGTGTAACTAAGAAACTGTTTCTACCTTTGGCTTCACTGTCATCACTTTTTCCAGATTCTCTTTCAACTTCTGCCCTTCTTGGACCCCTCCGTTGTGGGCTCTTCTTGCTCCCATCCCTCCCCCCCCCATTTTGAAGTATTATGCCTTGTAAATATCCCTTAAATTTGTTTTCTTGGGCTTCCCTGGTGGCGCAGTGGTTGAGAGTCCGCCTGCCGATGCAGGGGACACAGGTTCGTGCCCCGGTCCGGGAAGATCCCACATGCCGGGAAGCGGCTGGGCCCGTGAGTCATGGCCGCTGAGCCTGTGCGTCCGGAGCCTGTGCTCCGCAACGGGAGAGGCCACAACGGTGAGAGGCCCGCGTACCGCAAAAAAAAAAAAAAAAAATTTGTTTTCTTATTCCTACTGCTGTCACCTTAATTCAGGTCCTATCTGTTTGTTTCTTGGACAGCCTCCTAACCAGCCTTCATGGCCTGGTAATCTTTTACCAAGCAAGCAATTCTCTGTGTAATCTTTCTTTATTTGGATGCCTGGTAAACATGGAAAATTATTGATGGAAGGAGGAGTTGCTAGGTTCTCTTTTACTTGAAGTAGAGACACTGTTTCAACTTCACAGTGGATTGTCTTTGTTTAGGAAAAGCACAATAATGGGCCCTTTAGATACATAAGTAAATATCCACTCATTTTTCTTGAGGGAAACTGTAAAGTCACCATAATTCTAATAAATGCTGCAGACTGAGATGTTAAGTGTTCTGTTTAGAAATGTAAACTGAGATACCTTAACAGAATCATGCCCTTGAAAAATCAGAGAAATTCTAATCCAGATTAGATTCTAGACTGGAGAAATTCTTCCTTTCAATATGGATTTAAGCTGAACTGCTGATATCCTGCGTATGGTATCATTTAAGATTTAGCTCTGACTAAATGTACTATTTTATGTTTGCCTTATCTGGCTTATAAAGCTCAAAGCTTGCTTTCCATGTGGAGTTTCCCTTGAAGGAAATAGATGTTCCTACTGATTTATTCTGGGGGCTGAAAATAAACAGGCTTAGGGGAAGGAGCTACCTTTTCCCCTTCCTTGGGCCAAGGGTATTAGGAGCCTAGGCAGAGACAGTGCTGGTAAGCCAAGAGACTCCCAAGAATGGATAATGTGCTGGGGGCCTGTTGGGAAGTATGAAGGGACTGAGGGGGGGTTGAGGCTGAGCCTAAGAGTGTCCCCTTTTAAAGCAAGATAAATGACTCTCTGCCATCCTTTAATTTTTCTTCACATCTATGAAGTGTTATTTAATATCACAGCTTGGTTTTAGCTGTATATGGGGAGTTAAGAGAGGCAGGAGGGATGTCAGGTGGTGCGGCAGATAGGTACAGAAGGAGCAGAGACACTTGAAGAAGCCAGGTAAGGGATGGTACGATATGACCTCATACCTCTGGAACTGTGACTCTTTGAGCTGAGGAGGGCTGGCAATCGCTAGGATGGCCTTGTAGAACAGAGAAGCATACCTTAGGGAGTTCCAGAAACTGCTCGAGGAGAGCAGTCCCGTGGGAGAAATGAACCTTATCTTGGAGCCATAGGCTGGTGAAGTCTGGGGAGCCATCGATTATACTTCTAATACACAAATGTGTGTTCAGTGCTCTGAAATTTTTCAGTGGGTCCCAACCGCCTGCTGGATAAAACCTAAGCCCTTATTTATACAAATATACAAAGCCCTTCATGACCTGGCCCATCCATCTGTCTTACATATGGAAAGTGCTATTATTATTGGTGGTTGATAAATATCCAACACGACTAAGTGCCCCGTAAATGTTGCTAAATTAATGACAATTTGTGAGGAGCATTTTTGTTGTACCCCTTCCTTACAACCTTATCCCCAACCTCTTCCACGCCATGTCCTGCCTCAACCCCAAAGAGACTCATGGACCTCTGAGACGCATAGCTTATCCTTTGGCCCTTCTAGAACAGTTTTCCTCGAAGTGTGATATGCATACCACTGGGTAGTTTTAGGTGATACATAGATAAACATTTTAAATTTTAATTATTATGGGACTTCCCTGGTGGCGCAATGGTTGAGAATCCGCCTGCCAATGCAGGGGACATGGGTTCGATCCCTGGTCTGGGAAGATCCCACATGCTGCGGAGCAGCTAAGCCCGTGCGCCACAACTACTGAGCCTGTGCTCTAGAGCCCGCAAGCCACAACTACTGAGCCCTCGTGCCACAACTACTGAAGCCCGCACGCCTAGAGCCCATGCTCCGTGACAAGAGAAGCCACCACAAGGAGAAGCCCTCACACCGCGACGAAGAGTAGCCCCCACTCGCCGCAACTAGTGAAAGCCCGCACTCAGCAGCGAAGACCCTACACAGCCAAAATAAATTAATTTTTAAAATGTAATTATTATGAATTTGATTAAATGTTTGAGAGAAATGTATAAGAGAAAAAAACCCCATGTGATTAGTATATCAAACCCATGATGTCAATGATATAGTATTAATTAGGACAAAAAAAATAATTTAAAAGAAAAGCATTAAGTAAATAACAGGGCAAATAACTCATTGACCAAAACTAGTAAAGTGGTAGGTGATGTAGTTTGGAAAACACTATGCTAGAGCTTTCTTGAAATGTGAGGATTGAAACAGGGTGGAAAGCCTAGCACCACTTGGGCCTCTATCAGTTCTTGGCTTCCATGCTAAAAGGAAAGCTAGTCTCCAGAACCTCCAAGAGAGATTTGCCCTTATCTCTCGTCCCCGTAGTTTGTCCCTCCTGCCCACATCTCCATCCCATAAACCATTGTTTTGATAGAGAGGACCTTACTGTCACTCCTCAGATCTCTTTTACAGACTGGAGCAAAGTTGAGCTGAGGGTACATTTTTTTCTGTTTTCTCAAAGCACAGACCTTTGAATACTTCCCTTCACTCTTGAAATCCTTGTCCGTGGAAAACCTTAACAAAGAAAGTTCATTTAGTAGATCCTAGGGTGAGGGATTAATGGAACCACTCACTGCATTCTCAGATTCTGGGGGAGAAGAAAGGACAGTAGGATTTGAGGGTGTTCATTGGTACAGAGTGGGAGTATTGTTCAGTGGAAGGGATGCTTCTAGAACCTAGCATTGTAAACCTATGAAGGAACTCCAGAATCTCCTCTCTCCTCTCCAAACAAGATATTAGCTGCTCCTATAACCAGTTTCAAATCAAATCTCATACATAGCAAATTGTTCCTATATCACAACCCTTAACAGGCACCGAGGGAAATTTTTTTTTGTTGCTTCCTCAAAGCATGGACCTTTGAATACTTTTCTTCACTCTTGAAAATCATTCTTGTGAAAAACTTTAGTTTTGCATTACTGTTTCTCTGTTGCTAAGGTAGAAGTGTGGTTGGGGATCATGTAGGGAAGCTGTCCTATTATTATACAGTTGTCCACATTCCGTACAACCGAAAAGTGTTTGTTAAATCATATTGAAAAGAGATAGTGACAAGAATAAGGAAAAGGTAAGAAAGAGCCAGGACTTCACCTAAACCATTGTTCTCTCTTGGATTTAGGGTCCTCCAACAGTGTCACAGGGAAGACTGGTTTCAGCCCAGATCTTAACTTTTTTTTCTGATACATCAGAGGTAGGAAGAAGTTCTCAGTGGGCTTGTGCTGATGACTTTCCTGCAGCAAAGGGAAGAAGAGTAAGTGAGGGAGTTAGCTGAGTCTCCTGGACTTCCTGACCTAAGCTCCTGGGCTAAGCTCCCGTTCCCCTAAAATCATGCAGCAAAACCTGCCGAAGAGGGAAGTAGGGATGCAGAAACCCAAAGAAGAGAAAACAGTTCCCTGGGTGGGCTAATACCTGTTCGTTTCACAGCCAGACGATTTGTCCAAAGTTAGGTCAGTTTCCTAAGTAATCAATTAAGCTTGCCCACTAGCCGTTTGTAGTAAACGGAAGAAAAATTTCCCAGGTTTTGAGAAGGATTCAACTAGTGAATTGCTTAGGAAACCAAACATTTGGTAATAAATTGGGAAATAGATCCATGGGATTCTACCCACCTTTCTTGGAGATGGCTGTCTCATTCACATCCCATTCTCCGTCTGCAGTGAAAAGGCCACAGAATGGGATGTTTTGTGAGATAATAATTTCGTCATTATTAAAGTCATAGAATCAAAGACTTTCAGAAAGGATCTTAAAGACCATCAAGTCTAACCATTCATCTGACACTCTTACTCCCTCCATAGTAACACTGTCAAGTGGTCCATCTTCCTATATCTAAAAACCCAGGCTACTTAATCTTTGATCAGCTGATTGCTATCCCCTGTAACTTCTACCCTACAGTCCAAACGGAATAAATCTAGTGTCTCTTCCACAGAATCCTTAAAGAATTTGAAGAAATCTATCACGTTCCCCCTGAGCGCCCTCTCTCTTCCAGGCTCAACATTGCCAACATTTTGAACTTTTTTTTTCATATGACATGGCTTTGGGTTCACTGTTCTCCTGATTTCTCTCATTTTCACTCATTTGAGAAAGTTACAACTTATATTTACACATTATGTTTATAATTATATCTATATAATGTATGGCAATCTGAAATGAAAACAATATGCTAGCTGTAGCAACTGCAGGACACATCCTATTAAAGTCTCTATTCAAGTGTCATTGCTGCTTCTGAGAGCCTTCCCTAACTACACTATCTAAATTCACCACTCACACCCATCACCCTCCATTCCCTTATCCTGCTTTTGGGGCACTTAACACATTATACATTATCCGTGCGATTGTTGGCTTGCTTATGGTCTTCTACCTCACTGGAATTAAACTTTGACTTAGTCACTGATAGATCCTTACTACCCCATAATGTTGCCTGGTACATAGTAAGTGCTCAATAAATATTTGTTGAATGAATAAAAGAATGACAATGAATGAATAACCAAACTAATTAATTGACCCATACTGAACGTTTTTGCTCAGAATTTTCAAACCTCTTTTTAAAAACTGCTTGCTGCCTGAACCAAGTCTTTTCAATTCTGTGCTCATTCTCTTTAAAGTCTTCCAGTTTTGAGGAACAGGAATTCATTTAAGTTACCTCAATTAATAGGGGTTTTACGGTAGCAGCATGTGTGCCTAGGACCTAAGACACAGCTAATAATCTGGCCACAAAAGAGCAGAAACCTTAGCAGAGCTAGACCTTAGAGCAGAAAAACAAAAATAAAAATCTTATCTGGAATCCAAGGCAGCACTATCTAGGACCACTACTGCATGAGTTTGTCTATCTTGTTTCATATCATTTAGCATCATGTCATTAACACGCTTCCTACTTTCTTCCTGTCTGCTTCCTTCTGTCTCTAGTGTTCATTCCTTACCTTTACCCTGCATATCTTTTTTCTACCCACAGCTTCTGCTTATTCATTTCTACTTCAAGCTGCCCCTACCTTCTTCCTCATGGTTTGACGTTTTTATGGCCTTCCTCTACATGCCCTTTCAGGTTTTATTCCCACAGCCTCAATCTTTTCCTTTCCCAATTCAGATGCCTGGGAGCAAGAATATGATTAGCTCAGGGATTTTGGTTGTTGATAAGTTACAAAACCGAGCAGGACCCTGTGGGGCTCCTGGGCACAGAAGCCTTTCTGTCCCCCATTTCTTGTTCATAGGGAACAGACTCCAGCCTCCAGCCTCCATGACCTTCCTTGAGTTCCAAAGGGAAAGATTCGAACAGTCGCTAATCAAGGGAGGAGCAGGCAAGAAACCGCCTGAGGCGAGATTAACCAGAGAAGCTCCTCTAGACCACCTGAGATTAAAGGAGTGCAGGCCCTGCACACACCCTAATCTTATCAGTAACCTTTGAACCATTACTGTAAAACTCCTCATCAAATCCTCCCAGGTTTGGAACGTAGTTTTTCAGGGCAGGAGCCCACTGTGTCTCCCTTTGCCTGGCAAAGCAATAAAGCTATTCTTTTCCACTTCACCCAAAACTGTCTCCGAGATTTAATTCAGCGCTGGTGGTACAGAGGCCAACACTTTGACACCCGTTAGTTGGTTTGGGTTTTGGTTTGGTTTTTGGGTTTTGTTTGTTTGGTTAGATTTGTGGGTACCGATCTACACCACAGGTCACTAACCAGCCTATGAATTTTGCTTCACTGGATCAGGTGGCCTTCTCTGGTCCTAGGTAGGCATAGAGAATTGAGTCTAGTTATTCAAAATAGGACCTTTCGGGGCATCCTATTCTTCACAAACTGTGGTAGGGCCATGTCACTTAGAAGGGGCTGTGAGTATAACAATCACCGTGATAGACATGTCTGGTTCATTCTTCAACTTGATTGCTGGTACCCACACTCTTCTTATACACATGTCTGGGTGTAGCAAAAGAATGCTTCTTTTGTGCATAATCTTAGGCTCACAAAAGATTATCACATTTGTATAGTAAGAGAAAGGGATGCAGCATGAATATTAAAGAGGCATTCTAGATATTGGGCATTTCCATCTTCTTGGACTTCTTCCAGATAGCCCCATAAAATTACCATGCTGCCAGTCTTTGACAATCAGAGTCTTAATGCTGTCTATTAATACAATTTGGCTGGTACCACAATTTACTCATGAGTACGATCAGGTCCCACATGTGACCTGGAAGGCTCACAAAGTGCCAGCTGTTGGAAGAAAGCTCTTCTTGCACCAAGGTTACGTGATAGTCTTGTATTTCCTTCTCTACCTTGAGCAAGGCAGCCCTGGCTTGACATTTGTTCCTCTCAGTGTATGTTATCCACTACCATGAGAGACAACCTCTGAGGTTACCTCCAAATGGCACAAATTCTGAGACCCAAGGAACCATAGGCAATGAATTAATTAACTCCTTTGTCAGCATATACCACTGGATATTAGCATTTTATCATCCGTTTGGAAAGGAATCTCTCACTGCCATCCATCTAGCTGATAAATACTAATTCCATATTGACCACATTTTATTATAACAGTCTGTCTTGGATCATTCCACTCCCAGCATCAAATTTCTGTAATAATTAGATTTTTTAAATTTACACTTTCACTTATTTAATTTCTTCTTGTTATATTAGGCCTACTCTCAAGGCTGTCAAGATCTTTTTTAGATCATATGCTTAAATATCTCTTAATTGATTTTCTTCATTTCCTCTGTTATTGATTTATTCAATTCTTCAGCATCTCTCACTTTGACAATTGTAGTAACAATATAACTAATCTTACTGATTTTTTTCTCTTCCACCACTAATACACCTTTCTCTCAACTTCCTAAAAAGCTCTTCTAAAATGCAAATTTGATTTTACCTTTTATCTCCTGCCATTTACTCTCTTACATCCCCCTAAATGCACCTCAGTTTCTCATGTCTCTATGCCTTTGCCCTTCCCACTGATTGGAATATTCTCCTTTTTTTTTTTTTTTTTTTTGGACAGGGGTCACCTCTTCTGTAAAACCTCCTTGATTAATTCCTTTCCTCCAACAAAGATACTGTTCTCTACTGTATATTAGTGTATCTTGTATATTCTTTTATTATTCATATATCCTGGTATATAATAATTACTTTTTATATCTCATTTATTGACCTGTCTCTCCTGTTAGACTCCAAGTTCCTTCAAGATAGAAACTGTCCTGTAGTCATCTTCATATTTTAGTTCTCAGCTGAGTGTATGTCCAGCAATTGTTTATTGAATTGAATTTGAACTTCTCTAGTGTATAACAAAGTCCCAAACATCTGGCTGTTGTGATAGTAAATTTTCTGTTCTCCCCTTCTGACACCCAAGAGCAGTGGGTATAGAGCATAACCCTTTACCCCTTTCCCAATTTGATATTTGTTTCTGTTCCTTGTTCGTCATTTCCTGTTTTATCTGTTGCTACTTTATACTCAACTAGAAAGCCAGTGGCTAGTTTACCCTTTGTTAATTACAAACTAAATATCTTTGACCAAGGAGGAACAATTTTGAATTAAGACCCTCTTTCCTCTGTGTAATGAAGTTTCATGACCGAAGTTTGTACAACTCTGATTCTGAGTATTTCCCAGGCTCTCAGATTCTATTTGATGAAGCATATGGCAAAGAATAAGAAGGAAGAGGTTGGGTCCTGAGTACCATCCTCCATGTTAGGTTAGCTCCCTTCTTGGAGCTAACTCCTAATTCTTCAGGATCCTTACTCAGGGTGCCAGGAAACTTCCCCAGGTGCCATTACCTTGAGCAGTAACTCACTGGAAAAGTATTTTGATGTCATGTCCTTTCCTTGATGGTCGATTGAGCAGGGAAGTGGGTTGTTGGTCATAATCAGTAAGGTCTTATCCTGATCATACTCTGTTACTTTCAATGTGAAGCTTTGAATTTTCCTGTTTCGAGCCAGGAATTTATGCAGTGCAGTGGGCTTCAAAGGCTCATAGTACTGGGCCTGAGCAGACAGAAAGATTTCCAGAGAGACAAAGGGATTAGTTCAAGAGCAGATTAACAAATCAGTTGGCTAATCTTTTGCCTCTATGGGGTAGGGATAGAAGCCGGACAGGGGCTGGGTTTAATAGAAAATGTCTGAAGCTCTCTGTCCCTTTCTTCTCTCAGAGCTTTTCCCTGCAAACAGACCAAGGGGCTGGGGAAATGAGATGGAAAAGTTTCCACATTAAAAGGAGCGAGATGACTTCATTCTTGTGGAAAAGTTGTGCCCAACATTGTGCCCAAGAAAACAGGGCAAGCAGAAGTTTCTATGTTCAACCTAAACGGCCTTCTCTACAACTCACTCTGAGGCAGAGGGGGGAGACTGCCAGGAACCAAATCTCCTAGTTCAGAGAGCCCTGAGGGGGCCAACACAGCCCTTATCTGCATCTTCCTACCCACCAACATTTCTCCACAGGCACATTAATATGCAGAATAAGCACAAAGTTAAAAAAAGGAAAAGCAGTCACAAAAGACAGCATGTCACTTAAGATGTAGTGGGGGAAGGGGCATGCCCACTAAACTTGCTTTTCCATCCGTAGGAGGAAGGTGGAGGATTAGAGAGAGAGGAAGGGAGAGGGAGAGAACAAAACACTTCCTGATTCGAAATATGTTTTCTCAATTAAAAAAAAAAAAAATCAGCTGCAGGGACCACCTTCTTCCCAGTCCCGCCCTCCTCCCTCACCACCATTCCCAACAGTGTCCTGAGACAGCTCTGCTTCCCTGTCCTAGGAGGATGCACAGTCACGGAAGCTGGTGACACTTGGAGGCACTTGGGATACTCTGCAGTGGGCCTCAGCTGAAACTTGCTGTTGGAGATCTTGGGGGAATGCTTTTATCACCTACCAAATTTGGATGGACTGTGTAATGGTGAAGGTTCTCTAGAACAAATTTTGATTGCCCGACTGCATCAAAAATCTAGAGACAATAATCAAAATTAGTATTTCAAGTTGTACCTATTCTAAACAATATTCCATTCCTTACCTCACCTTAGTCTGGCTAAAATCTGGTCTCTAACTTAAATTAAGTGAGAAGTACTCCATGCTCTGCACCCTGGGTTTCTGGAATGAGAGCCATAGCATGGAGAGCTAGGTTCTAAGGCACCCTGACAGGGTAGCTTGTACATGGAAATGTGGACCAGCTTTGTGAAATGTTAGGAGCTGTTAGGAAGTGAAGGGGTGAAATAGACAAGGGCAGCATCAAAGTTTAGATGGTACAAATCACCCCTAGAGCTCACACCTCTTTCTTCTGCCTTTTCCATCTCTATAGAAGGGAAATCAGGTGAAAAACAAAACAAAACATGCAAAATCAGGTGAAAAACAAAACAACCTTTAAGGAGAAAAACAAGTTACAGAAGGGCAATAACTTAAGGGTTGTCAGTGAAAGGAAGCCTGGGGGATAACTGCTTTCGGGGCTGGGGGCGGCACACAGAAGGGAGAAACAATGGTGCAGTCTGCATTTTTGAATATTTCTGTGACATATGATTCTTCCAGAAATGTGGCAAAAAGTAATTGAATTTTGGTAACCCTTCTGTCTACCACTTTGTGTTTTTCTGCTGGTGGTGGTGCTGGTGATCGGTGGATTGCTTGAGTGTCATGTCTGGTGGTAGAGTTGCTGGACCTCCTCCATCTCCTTCTGCTGACCCCCCCCCCCCATGTTGCCTGGCCTCTAGCTTAGCCCCAGGTTATCTAAGGATAAATCAAAGGGACAAGAACACAAGGAGATAAAAGCTCTGAGTTATCTCCTTCGGGCTTGGCCTAATCAGGAATCAGATAAAGAGCACAATCCTGTATGTGGATGAGCATTTCTAAAGATTGCCATGCCCCCAAGGAGGTGATATAGTAAGCTGGGATTCAGAAGAAAGGGAACTCACACTGAACAGGTGAATGCGGCAAGAAGGTGAATGGAGAAGAGGGAGATAGTAAGAGTGGGACAGAACTGTGTGATGAGGGGAGGAAAATGCCAGGAGTTGGCAATTTCCAGGGCTTGGAGGAGGACTGTGGGGAGGATTAGCAGAGATATGCCATACATTCTTTTAGGAATGCTGGGATGAAATAGGGGACAAATCCAAAGATGCAATGATTTCATTTGTGTTACCTTCTGTAAAACTGAAGTCCCTTTGTTCAAAATAAAAATACATTTGAAAAACTGGCTTCACAGATATGACATATATATTTAGAATCACAGACGTCTCGGAAAAATTTATTTGGGAGAAGATGTGAAGACTTTTCCTTTATAGTTTTTTTTTAATTAATTTTTTGGGGAAAGTCTCTGGGAAAAATGTTTTTACTCCCAAATTTTTCTAAGGTATTGCATCTTGTTTCCAAATTAGTCTCCAGTAGTTGACTAAATCCATAAGAATGTCCAAATTGGAGTACGTTTTTAGTTTTATGTTGAATTGTACTATCTCTGGCTGATGAAATAAAAGTTGACCTGGAAAATTCACTTGAATATGATAAACCTTGGGAAGCAACCAAGCTATCCAAAGGAGTTTTGTTGCAAGAAGTGACCACAAAATCAAGTTTAAGTTAGGGTTTAACACTCGCTCATCCCCTAAAATAGATTTCTGGTCCCTGGGTTTTGATTCTTTGCTGATATGTCCCTGTCTCTTCCCTTTTCTATGTCTCTGTTTCTCTTTCATAAAATTAGATAAATTAACGTTGCTTTCTATATAAATCTTGACCCCTTTTTGCTTTTCAACAGGAAGTTTGTGAGATCCAGCTTATAAAGTAGTCTAAGCAATTCCAAAGAAAGATTATAAGTGAACATTGCTAATGCTCTTTCTTACCTCATCACTATCAACAATTGTTTCTTTCTCAGATTTAACTGGGCTAGTTCTTGAATTCTTTGATTTGCCATACTGAAACCTGAAAAAGAGGCAGAATATCGAATTATTTTTTTCTTACTCAGAGTCTTGGTCTTCTACATGTTCTCAACCTCTCTCAATGAAGTTTGGGGACATGACTTAGAAGAGACCAGTTTGGGTGATCACTAATTGCGTATGTATGGGTAGTAAAGAACAGGACTCATTATTCAGCCTGCATGCTGGGCTCTTCAGTGTGAAGAGTTAATCAAGTGGGACCTCTTGAAGACATGGTGACAACTGATAAGTTGATTTCTTCTAAAATAGGGGTTTTAAGAAATGCAAATTAAAACCACAATAAGCTATCACCTCACACTTGTCAGAATGGCTATTATCAAAAAGAACACAAATAACAATTGTTGCAGAGGATGTGGAAAAAAGGGAGCCCTCATACACTGTGGGGATGTAAATTGGTGCAGCCATTATGGAAAACAGTATGGAGGTTCCTAAAAAAATAACTAAAAATGGAACTACCATGAGACCCAGCAATTCCACTCCTAGGTATATATCCAAAAAAAACCCTGAAGATACTAATTCAAAAAGATACATGTACCCTAATATTCATAGCAGCATTATTTACAATTGCCAAGATATGGAAGCAACCTGAGGGTCCATCAACAGACGAATGGATAAAGAAGATGTGGTATATATGTACAATGGAATACTACTCAGCCATAAAAAGAATGAAATTTTGCCATTTGCGACAACATGTATGGTCTTGGAGAGTATTATGCGAAGTGAAGTAAGTCAGGCAGAGAAAGACAAATATTATATGATATCACTTATATGTGGAATCTAAAAAATAAAACAAACTAGGAAATATAACAAAAAAGAAACAGACTCACAGATATAGTGAACAAAAAGTAGTGGTCACCAGTGGGGAGTGGGAAGGGGGAGGGGCAAGATAGGAGTAGGGGATTAAGAGGTACAAAGTACTATGTATAAGATAAATAAGCTACAAGGATATATTGTACAACACAGGGAATATAGCTAATATTCTATAACTTTAAATGGAATATAACATTTAAAAATTGTGAATCACCATGTTGTATACCTGAAACTTATATAATATTGTACATCAACTATACCTCAATTAAAAAAAAAAAATAGGGGTTTTAGACCACTCAAGGAACTGGTCTAGTAGACTGCTTAGGCAAATTCTTTTGGGCAACTGGACAATCATAATACCCTTAAAGACCACCTACTGTTTTGAATGTCTACCTGCATACTCTTCTCCACATGGAAACAGCTCTGCCCTTGCCAATGATTAGCCAATGATTCCATGAGAGGGGATACAGTTAGTGGAACTTCCCAACTAAATTTCCAATTCTTAATGACCATGCTTGGATTACTGGTTCCCTCATGTACCTAACCACATCTAAGTTTCCCTACCTAGAATTAAGGTAATAAAAACAATCATCAGTGGCAAATATTCTCATAATCTAAACTTTCATTTACTTTCCCATCTCCCTCTCCCCCAGATACCAGTTCCCTTTGGAGAAAAAGGGCAAAAGTTGCAATATTTAGTAACAAAGTATTTTGGATTCCTTGACCAATTCTTACTAAACCCATTTACTGCCCTAACATAGTGAAAGATGCTCATCAGTAAGATTGGGTTACTTAAAATAAATAGCCTGCTTTCTCTTTGGAGGTTAAACTAGCTTAAATTAAGTAGGACCCTGGAACTACCTCAACTGAACCTCTCTCCTTTAAAAATGAGGGTGGCAGAGTAAAGACCAAAACAAGAAAAGTAGAAATGGCCAAGCTATGTAGTTGATAGGTCAATGGGCTATAGCATGGTATAAATAATCCCAAATCCAGGATCAAATCCCATCCAAGGATGGCTCACTTCCATCTATTGCTGGCCACCAGCTGCATCATTAACTCAGGCCAGAGGTCTTAAAAATAGTCCCCAGGAGAGAGGGTGACACATTGTGGGTAGACCAAAATAAATTCACCCCCACTTAACATCGTAGAGTTGGTGCCCTTTTGATGTGTACTATTACCTTAAGTTATCTAATAATTAACACTATATTATAGGCTTTATTGTAGCACTTTTCAAAATGATTCTTTGGTATCTAAGAGGCAGCACAGGATCCCAGATACTCTTGTTCAAGGCCAAGTTAAGGCATAGAACTGCATAAAAAATGCTTCTTCAGCCCAGGAGCATCCATATTTGACAGCCCGGCGTTTTTCTTTTGGTAAAGCTACTCTAGTTGCTGTATGAAGCACAGATCAAGATCTGATTTTTGATCCAAGGACAGTAAGTCAATTAAAATGTTTTTAATGAGTGTCTACTCTGTGACTAGTACTGTTCAAAGTGATATGGACTACAAAATGAGTCTGTATAAGAAGGTATTCATAACTTAGTTGGGCAAGCAAGACTACACACTTGGCCTGTCTCCTTTGGCCCATTACTGTTCACTGCTAAGTGGGCCAACCCAAGGCAAATATTCACCCAGAGGCCAAACTCAGTGCCTCTAAATAGTCCACGTTCTGCAGGGGTTCAGTTCAATCCAAACATTCTTTTCTTAGCACATTCTTTGTGCTCGGCCCCATTCTTGATCCTGTGTGGGAAACAAGAAGAGACTTATTGATGCCGTTGTGAAGGCAGAAAATGCACAAGACATGATGATCCTTGCCCTCAAGGACCTAAGTTTAGTTGGTAAATGTGGGGAGGGAAGAGAAAGTGATTGTTAAATGTGAAACAATAATGACAAATACATGCTAACATATTTGGCAAGTCAATTCATTTCTTGGGGCCTCAATTTCCTCATTTGTAAAAATAGAGTTAACCAAATGATTTAAAGGTGACGTTCTAATTCCACGACAGTGGTGAGATTTACCTATATAAAGACCTGAAATAAAATTAATTCACGTGTCAGTTGTGGGAGAAATTTGGAGGAGTAGCCATCCTTTAATGTATACCTCCCCTCTCAATATAATCATACTTTTCCAGATATTAGTCCTGACTGGAAGGTTATTTTGTTTTTGTTTTTTTGCTGTTGTTGTTTGAAGTGGTAAGACATAAAAGTGGGGAGGTAGGATGAGATCAAATAATGGGGGCCCTGAAAGTTAAGGAGAGCTTTGATAAGGCCTATTAGCCCAAGCTCCTATAAAGTCTATGGGTTTGGAGGAAAGATCTATATTAATGTTAATAGTTTTGATAGGTGATTGCTCAGGCTTTATGTCTAGTTTGAGTGTCTAGACACAAACCCTAAATATGACTATCTAGAGTTTATCACTAGACTGAGTTAACCTCTGAAACTTCCCTTCAAGGGAAATTGACTAATAAGCTTTTCACCCTTTTCTCACCTTTAGTTTTTCTGGAATTGTGAATCCAGCTCACATGTATATTGAAACTAAAATAAGTAGGAGCCAACAAATTGGGGGATATAAGGCTTGTGCTGTTTGTCTGCAACCCAGTGTGGGGAAAAACATCACACAAACACAAAAACTACATCTAAAATAAGAATAGAAAGATGGAGTGTACAATACCTTGAAGGACATTAGGAAAGCTTAGCTCAGGGAAGAAGGGGAAATTCCTTGACATGGAAACTGTCCATTTTGAAAATATTCTAGAGGAGACACAGGGAATTTGTGATGAAAGGGCAATCTAGAATGCTGAGGTGTTCTATGTTGGAGTCAGAGTTTGAAAAGTCCAAAGATTTCAAACAAAATCTGCTACAATCTGCTCCAGTTTGTTTTTTTAGCCTATGACTCCCCAACATACACACACACTGACCCTTTCACTGTATCTTTTTGAAAAAAATTTATTGAAGTATAGTTGATTCACAATGTTGTGTTAATTTCTGCAGTACAGCAAAGTGATTCAGTTTACACGTATATATACATTTTTTTCATATTCTTTTCCATTATGGTTTATCACAGGATATTCAATACAGTTCCCTGTGCTATACAGTAAGGATATGTTTTCACTGTATCGTAATCAACCCCTGCCTTAGCCAATGTTTTTACCCTTTTCCTCAGACACAGTGAACATTTATTTCTCTTATTCTCCAAACTTAAAACTCTCTCCCCAACCTCTTCAAACCATTTGAGTCTTCTTCTTTACTTACGTAACTACTTAGGCCTTTCTTCTTCAGAGAAGACTTTCCACATCAATCTAATCCCAAATTCTAGCCTGCAGGCACTGTTTTTTTGTGCACGCAATTATATAGTAAATTGTTATTCTACGTATGCTTTTCTTATATGCAGGCTGTTTGCTCCCTAGGCAGTAAGCTCCTTGAAAGTGAAATATGAATTATATACATATTATGTTTGTTCCACCCACAGTGCTTTATACATTAGGCATTCAAAATCAATATTTGTTTATTTCAATATATTTGCCAAACATCTATGACATGTTAGGCACTGTCGTAGGTAATGGGAACCAAATAAAAATTAAATGTAGTCTTCGACCTCAAGGAGCTCACAGTGTAACCTAGAAGACAGACCAGGAAAGAGTGGAATGCAACACGTTGCAATGGGCATGTTAGAGAGAAGTTCAGGATGCTAGCGGAGTAGAGAGGAAGAGCACTTAACCTGGATGAGGAGCGACAGGGAGAGGTTTGGAACTAATCCCTAAAGTGAGCCTGGAAAGATGAGTATGAGTCAACCAGGTGAAAAGAAGAGGAAATGGGCATTTGAGAAAGAGGGAGCAACACAAGCTAAAACATGAACATAGAATAAAGCATGTCTTGTTTAGGAGCATTGCCAGTAACCACAGTATGCCTGGAACATAAGATTTAGTGAACGGACTTCCCTAGTGGCGCAGTGGTTAAGAATCCGCCTGCCAATGCAGGGGACATGGGTTCGATCCCACGAAGATCCCACATGTCGTAGAGCAACAAAGCCCGAGCTCTACAACTACTGAGCCTGCGCCCTAGAGCCTGTGAGCCACAAACTGAGCCCGTGCGCCACAGCTACTGAAGCCCGCGTGCCTAGAGCCCGTGCTCCGCAACAAGAGAAGCCACCGCAATGAGAAGCACGTGCACCGCAACCAAGAGTAACCCCCACTCGCCACAACTAGAGAAAGTCCGCGCAGCAACAAAGACTCAACGCAGCCAAAATTAATTAATTAATTTTAAAAAAATGATTTAATGAAACGGTAGCAAGGGATGAGACTAGAGAGGAAGCCAGGGTCTAAATCCTAGAGTGAAGTCCCTAGAAGAAGCTTGTAGGTTATTCTATGAATAATGAAGTACTATGGAGGGATGTTAAGTAGGGATACTTTGAACAGTATATATTTCTAAAATACAAAAATGGTGGCCATGTGAACTATAGATTGGAAAGATGCAGAGGCATTTGAGAAAGCTAGTTAGTATTGAGGAAGGGTTGAGAAGGGTCTATGGCAATTTTTGCCACTCACCCCTTTTTCCTAGCCCTGGATGACTTATTCAAAGATGGCCAACCAGATTCTTTCTACTAGGAATTTGAAAATTTGATAAAGACAGAGAGATGAAAGATGACTGTAGCTGAGTTACCTTACCCAACGTCCCAGACAGAAAGTTTGAGCTCCACCTGCTAAGGTCCCCAGAAACGCCTCAGATCTAGTCTTCCTTAAAGCATGGTTATTCAGTTTTCCCTCCAATTCTGTGAGCTTTCCCAATGTCTTTTCAAATAAATACCCCTTTTTTGCTTAAATTAGTCAGTTTGTTTCTGTTGATTTCAACCTAAAAAGCCTGAACTGATATAAGGTCTAAAATAAGGTAGTGGCAATGAAGAAGGATAAAAGAAGGAGATCTGAAAGATGTTAGAAAGGTGGGATTAATAAGACTTGGTAACCGGTTGGATCCATGGGCTCATGAATATTATAGTCACATTTCTAGCTCAGTTACCTGAGTGAATGTGGGTGCAATTTACTAAAATGTAGCATAAAGAAGATGGAGTCAGTTGATGAATTTTGGTTTTGGTCCACTGAGTATGAGATGCAGGTGGGGACAGTGTCGAGTAAATGGCTTAAAATACGCTTTTGGGAAAGAATTACACATTTGGGAATCAGCATGAAGTATATATGCTAGCTGAAAGTATTGGAGCCAATGAGCTTAAGCAGGAGAAACGGTGGGCTGAAAAGACACTAAGGCACGGGACAGAGCCTCAGATAAAGCAAACACTAAAAGAAGAACATCACGAGTGGATGGTGTAAAGAATGCCAAAAAGGAGTGGCCAGAGGTTGGAGAACCAGGAGAAAGGAGCCCCAGAAATCACGGGAAGAGATGAGAAAAGACAGGAGAGCCTCTACCTTAAAGCATCTAAACTGCAACTTTTGAAGGTACAGAAAACGATTAAAAACTCACAGAAAGTATCAAAGCTTAATAAGCAAGCCCATGCTACCAGTTATAAGGCAGATAAAACAGATCCAAAAAACCTGCTAGGCTTGAGCTCATGGCAAAGCCAGGATTTGCTTGAACAGAGACCATCTGAGAGAAGATAATGTGAGTGTATCATACATTCTCCCCTGACTGTCTTCTTTCCAAACACAGGAGCTGCATCCACCAAAACTCAGGTTGGTCACCCCTTTCTACTACCCCTTAGGTGTTGATCTATGATGGGACCTAAGAATTGTTCCTCCTCAACCCTTCATCTCCACAACTTTCTATGTCTAGATGGAGACCTCACAGGCCAGGTAAACACTGGGTAGTAAGGATGGGGTGCTTGGGGTGGCATAGAGCATTTTGGGAGTATTAGGTGAGGGCAGGAGGCAGGAAGAACTCTTTGTGGAACCATTTTCTTCCTCTCCTCCTATTTCTAACTGCTTATAAAACAGAAACTTCTTTCCATTTAAAAGTATTGGTATGGTAGCATCCTCCCTTCTTCTCTGAAAAGAAAAACTATGGCATATAGTACTGAGCAAGGGTAGGTAATCCCAACTTTGGCTCTTGCTTTCCCAAACAACCTGCCAGCAACACGTGGTAGGTTACCTGGGGGCTAGGGGGATGTATTAAGAAGCCAAATTTATATTCAGGTCCCAGCCACAGACTCCAAACTAGCCTCTAGCAAAAACAGATACTTCGAACTTATTTGATTTTTGTATTTTTTTTTTTTTGCGGTACGCGGGCCTCTCACCGCTGCGGCCTCTCCCGCTGCGGAGCACAGGCTCTGGATGCGCAGGCTCAGCGGCCATGGCTCACGGGCCCAGCCGCTCCGCTGCACGTGGGATCTTCCCAGCCCGGGGCACGAACCCGCGTCCCCCGCATCAGCAGGCGGACTCTCAACCACTGCGCCACCAGGGAAGCCCTGATTTTTGCATTTTTAAAAAAATTGCTTCGGAACCTGTAGGGGGAGGAGGTATATTTGGTACGTCAACTACCTCAACATCCTGGCTGCAGTGAATGCTGCGGCTGTAGTGTGAATGTTCTACATTGGTTCAGATACCAGCGAACAAGGAAATAGGGGTTTCAGGAAATTATCTCCATGGCAAAGCAAAAATGAAAGCCTGCTAGAAACTGGAGCCTGGGCAGAAAGCTTTGCCTAGCAACCTGCCTTCCATCTGCGGACAGAGTGGGACCAGGGTTTAAACATTCATTCATCTCATCTGTTGATCAATACCAAATCTGAACAGAAGTAGCATTATTCAGCAATGAATGAATGGAAAATGACTTTCAGAGTTAATGAATTTTATGAGGAGAATGTAGCCACAGCAATAGCCACTGTGGAATAAATATGGAGCTAAGAAAGACTATCAGAAATAGAGACATATGAAGAAGATCAGGAGATTGGGAACCTGGGCAATTCAAGGCCATGAGATTCGTTTGTAGATCTGTCTATTTAAAATATGGGGATATCTACTCACAAGACAGAGTGGAAGCTGTCTCTCTACACAGAGCTTTCATTCAATTTATCACAGGAGTGTAAGGGACATGGGGGCCAAAGGAGAAACAAAAGGGAAGAAAATGGGTTTTTAAAAATATACAGGATGGACAGTAAGGGATAGAAGGTGGTCTCAGGGAAAACCTTGGGACTGAAGCCGCTCACCATGGCAAGTTTCTAAGTGTTGTGACTGGGATGCTATTTGGAGGAGCAGAAGATGTGTTTTCCCATTTACGGCACCTTCCCAACCCCACTGACACATTTCATTCTCTTGTATCTTTAGAGCCTTTCTCCTGATCTAGCTCAATGGCACCACAGAACAAGGTTGCAGATTCTTAGCTTGTAAGTCCAAGCATCAAAGACCCAACTGTAAGACAGAATGGTTCAGGAAATAGATGTGATCAATAAAGATGCCTCTCTCCAAGAGAGAAGAATATTTGTCAGTATTACAGAATGCTACCCTGATATGGGAGACACAGTGTCACAATTCATTGACAAGATTGAGTTCACCCACAAAAGGTAGACTCTGGGCAATTAGCACTGATTTATTGGCATCTCAGTAGGCTGAAAAAAACAAGCTTTCTCCCACCCTCTTTTTTATTTTCTTGATCCTTCCAGTTCTTTCAAATAACATCAGACTTTTCATAGTGTGATAGCCAGCAACAGTGATGTAGGATAATACATAATCATACCAAACTATATGTCTTCCTGTACATTACATTTTCACACCAAACCATATATTGAATTTCAGTGTTGACAAAAACTTTAAAAACTTCAATATTTTGTATTGTAGACTTAGGGTGAGGGGGGTTGGGAATGTGGAAGGATCTCTTTAGGAAGCCTCTTCTTTCTCACTTTTCCACTTTGTTTTCCCTCAAGAAGCAAATTTATATCACTGTTGGGGCTTCCTTTGTATTTGGAGAGATCTTATACATTAAAAGTTCACATAAATGGTTTCACTCATTCCTCTGTTCAGGCTCTGGCCCTCTATTCTCCATGTCTCCCTTTTCTCCATGTGGCAGGCCAATCCAGAAATTTGAATTTGAGTTCTGATAGAGGGAAGAGGCCCCTCAGACACGGCTTTCTCTCACTATTTTAGGTATTAATATATGGTATTTGTTGCCACCATTTGCTTTTTATCATTCTGCTCAGCAATGGCTACAGGCCAGGACTTCAAACTATGAAAGCTTCAGACTCACATTTATTCATTTATTTGTTCATTCATTCAGCAAATACTAAATATTTATCAAACACCTGCTGTGGGACTTCCCTTGTGGCGCAGTTGTTAAGAATCCACCTGCCAGTGCAGGGGACATGGGTTCGAGCCCTGGTCCAGGAAGATCCCACATGCCGTGGAGCAACTAAGCCTGTGCACCACAACTACTGAGCCTACGCTCTAGAGCCCATGAGCCACAATTACTGAGCCCGCGTGCCACAACTACTGAAGCCTGCATGCCTAGAGCCCGTGCTCCACAAAGAGAAGCCACCGCAATGAGAAGCCCCCACTCGCTGCAACTAGAGAAAGCCTGCATGGAGAACGAAGACCCAACGTGGCCAAAAATAAATAAATAAATTTATTTTAAAAAAAAAACAACAAAAAACCCTGCTATGTGCCAGGGCCTCATCTAGGCTCCAAGAATACAGTAGTAAACAAAACAGACAAAAATCCCTATCCTCTTGGAGCTTACATTCTGGTTGGGGACCAGATGCAATTGCAGTTTACATCTGCTCTCGGATGCTAACGGATATCTCAGACTTGACAAGTTCAAAATAATTCTTGATTCTCCCTCCCCATCATTCCTCCCTCAGTCTTTCCCATCTCAAGAGGTAGCACTGCCATCTATTCTATTGTTCAGGCAGAAAGCTTTGGAGTTATCCTTGATTCCTCTTATTCCCTCAACTACACATCCAATCTATTCATCGTCAAGACCTATTGATTCCATTATCCAAATGTGTTCCAAATCTGACTGCCTTCCAACCACCCTGGTCCAAGCCAAAGCTTCCTTTCACTATGGGCTGCCTAAAAACAATTGCAGCTTTCTTTGTGATGAATCTCCTTTGCAGGAGATGTGGAAAAGGGGAAGTAATGTTAGGGAGTGAACAATATGTCAGGCACAGATTAGATGCCTGTTGGCAGGTCTTATCAGCTCTATTTCCCTTAAGAAATCAAAGACATTTGATAAGAAAGAATTCTAAGTGATCTTTCTCAGGCTTTTAGAAAGAGTCTATGAATTATGGTCCAAGTATTCCATTTCCCTGAGTTTGCATGGTGGGCCTGCTTCCCTTATGTCCTCATGAACACTTGGTTAAACCCAGAGACAGTGTTAAACACACAGGAGAAGGGGAAGGAAAGAAGCAAATGTATTTCTGTAGATAGATCTTTTTCAAATGTAAAAATTAAAAAGTTACAGAATTTTCCTGCTCAAACCCTCTCAATACTTCCTATAGCATTTAAAATAAAACCCAAACTCTTTACTATATTATACAAGATCACCCTTCTCCCTAACTTCATCTCCTTCTAGGCTCTCCATCATGACAGCAACTCTTGCCATCTTGGACTTCTTGCTATTCCTTGAACACGCTAAGGTCATTCCCTTTCAGGGCCTTTGTTAATTCTAGTCTCTGGAACACTCTTCACCAAGAACTTCCAATGACTTACACCCTCACTCCATTCATTTTTCTGGGCAAGTGTCACCTTATAAGACAGGATTTCCTTAGCCACTCCAAATAGGTACTCTCTCCCAATGAAATTCTATCTCTTTATTATGCTTTATTATTCTTCAAAGCCCTTCGATTTACCTGAATTTATATACTTTTAAATTTATTATCCATCTCCTTTAGAAGAATGTACACTGTAATGTGGTAAGGATTTTGCATGCTTTCTTAACTACTATCTCCCCAGTGCTTGGAAGAGTACTACTTGATACACAGTGGACACTCGGCAAATATTTGTTGATTGAATGAGTAACTGAAAACCCCGCTGAAAAATTCCAAATAGACTATGTGAGGTTGGGGGCTTGATTTATTATTGCTACGCATTGTTGGTGGTACTAAATGGCCATCCCAAACCTTCTTCCTTTTTATCTTGTTCTTAAAGAAGAAGTAGGTGCGAGCAAAAATCAGCGTGGAACCAGAATCAAGGGTTTTATGTGGCTTATCAACAGCCTCCTTGAGGCATTTCCCTCCCTACCCACCTCTGCTCTGTGCTCTCAGTTTGGCTCTGATATGTCTATTAGTTTTGAGCCAATCACATATGTGAATACCATAGCAGTATAGCCATGACTAGATGAAGAGGAAGAGGTCTATTCTTACAAGAAGAATGAAACAATACCATTGGAAAGGCTGAAAATTCACTATAGGGAGCCTGCATCTGGTATGCCTTTACTTATGGAGTTAGGCTGGTCCAGAAACAGTGGGAATGCCCTGATCAGCAGGCAGGGCCAACCCACTGGGTGTTTCAAATGAAGAGAGAACTATGGCTTGAAAATGTTAGTTTTAGAAATGATAGAAGGCAAAGTAGTGGCATATCCGTAGACGAATGAAGAGAGATTGACACTCAGGGGAAGACATGAGATCTGAAATGTCAAAACTAGTCTTATACAAAAAGAAAAGAAGAATATCTCTCTGATTTTATATGGATCTAACTGCGTTTACACTTGGGACTAGGATAGGAAAAGGTTGGGGAGATGTTTTTGATGATAGTAGGTCTGGGAAAATGACTGTGTCCTAGAGAGACTTAATGGAAGAGGAAAGGAATGATATTAGGGAACAATTTAGAATTATACCCCAAGAGGGAGCCTGGATCCAGGAAATTTTTTTTTTTTTTTTTTTTGCGTTACGCGGGCTTCTCACTGTTGTGGTCTCTCCCGCTGCGGAGCACAGGCTCCGGACGCACAGGCCCAGCGACCATGGATCACGGGCGCAGCCGCTCCGCAGCACGTGGGATCCTCCCGGACGGGGGCACGAACCTGCGTCCCCTGCATCGGCAGGTGGACTCTCAACCACTGCGCCACCAGGGAAGCCCCCAGGAAATTACTGAAAGTCGCCCTCCGATGGTAACAAATAGGAAGTCCTTAATGAGAACAACTGGGGGACTTTGATGATTCCTGGGAATAAAAACTTTGGGGAAGGGATGCTTCAGGAATCCATAAGCAGATAACAGAGAAACTTTGAGTTTTAGGGCCAGTGTAAATATAAGCTAAGGGGAAAAGATATCGATTTGGATTTGAGGAAGCCAATATAGCTAAACAGTTATTGGAAAGCTGATCAAATTAATAGTTATTACATTATTACATGCATTTCAGGTGCTCAAATTCATAATTTGGGATGTGAAAATAGCCTCTAAGTAGTGACTAAAACAACATTTGCACTTTACGTGATTGGATCTGCAAGGAATCCAATCAATTTCCCCAGTGCCTGGCCTCTACCCCTTACATGTCCAGACATCTTTGAGTGGTTACCAATATGCTGGAGATCAGAGTAGAGAACAGTCTTCCTTCTTCTTTCTTACTGCATAGTCTTAGGCAGCTCCTCAACACGTACAGACTTTAACTTTTACCTGAGACTTTGACTTCAGGGGAGAGACACCAGTCGACGGGGTGCTAGAGTTGGCCCACAGATAAACTTTAGGGGTTGTAGGAGATTCTATGTTGGTCCATGAGCACTTCTGGAAGTTCTCCTGGGAAGTTTCATAACTCAATTTATAAAAAGAAAAAACATATAGGCATACACTATATGAGATTAAAACCTAACCCAATCAAAACCTCAATTAATATAGGGGAAAATATTCACACATGGAAGAGAAACACATTACCCTGTTCAAAAACTGTTTGGTCAGATACTTCAATTCACACAATTAAAACATTCAATAACACTAACTTTTGAATATTTGGCATAGTAAAAATGCTTGTATGGGTTTTTATCACTGAATGTCGTGAGTCTAACAGGTTCCATAGGAAAAAAATACAACATCTAATTACACTAAAGGGCTTAATAGCATACTAGATACTAAGGAAGAAAATCTCAGTAAATCTGACAACATAACAAAAGAAACTATCCAAACTGAAGCATATAGAGAACATATGAAATACATAAGAAAAATAAACAAGGCCTCATGACCTGTAGGACAATATCAAATGGTCTAACCTATGTGTAATTGGAGGCCCTGATAAGTGGGGAAGGGAAGATATTTTAAGAGATAATGGCTGAAAAGTTTCCAAATTTGAAGAAAAATATCAATCAACCAATTCAGGAAGCTCAACAAACCCAAAGCAGAATAAACAAAAAGAAAATGGTACTGAGAAACATTATACTCAAATTTCTGAAAACCTGTGATAAAGCAAAGGGGGAAAAATGTACAAAACTGTTTAGTCTGGTTTAAGGGTAGATACCATTCTTACAACTTTTCTCTAAATTTTAAATTCTATCAAAATGAATAGTTACCAAAAAGACAAGATGTAACCAAAATACTGCTTGATAGCAGGGAAAGTGGCAGGGAAGAGTTCAGAAGTAAACAGTCTTCCTTTTTAACTCCATCTGTTCAGGAGTATATTTCTTAAATTTGTAAAAACGTGCACATTGAAAATTTAAGGGTAATTACTAGAAGAATATGCAGATATATCCCACAGAATATCTTGCTTGTTAATATTATGAATGTTTCCTTGCTTTTAAATACCAATTTATAGAACTATATCATTCAATAAAAATATTTTCCATCCTTATTTATCTAAGAAAAATTTATATTCATTCCACAAAATTCAATACTACTTAAAAAATGTGTTTTATTATTTTTAAGGTGCTATAATTTATTAATAATGGCTTATTTTATTTGTTTAATTGAAGTATAGTTCATTTACAATATTATATTAGTTGCAGGTATACCACTTAGTGATTCAGTATTTTTACAGATTATATTCCATTAAAAGTTGGGAATTCCCTGATGGTCCCGTGGCTAGGACTTGGTGCTTTCACTGCCGAGGGCCCATGTTCAATCCCTGGTTGGGGAACTAAGATCCCGCAAATTGCACATGGCGCGGCCAAAAAAAAAGTTGTTACAAGATAATGGTTATAATTCCCTGTGCTATACAATATATCCTTGTAGCTTATCAATTTTATATGTAGTAATTTGTATTTCTTAATCCCATACTCCTAATTTGCCCCTCCCCTCTCCCCTCTCCTATTTGGTAACCACTAGTTTGTTTTCTATATCCGTGAGTCTGTTTCTGTTTTGCATATACATTCATTTGTATTATTTTTTAGATTCCACTTATAAGTGATATCATATAATATTTATCTTTCTCTAACTTATTTCACTAAGCATAATATCCTCTAGGTCCATCTACATTGCTGCAAATGGCAGAATTTCATTCTTTTTTATAGCTGAGTAGTATTTCATTGTATATATAAGCCACAACTTCTTTATACATTCGTCTGTTGATGGACACTTGGGTTGTTTCCATATCTTGGCTATTGTAAATAGTGCTGCTATGAACACTGGGGTGCATGTATCTTTTCGAATTAGTGTTTTCCTTTTTTCTGGATATATACCCGGGAGTGGAATTGCTGGATCATATGGCAAATCTATTTTTAGTTTTTTGATGAACCTCCATACTGTTCTCCATAGTGGCTGCACCAATTTACATTCCCACCAACAGTTGTACAAGGGTTATCTTTTCTCCACATCCTCTCCAACATTTGTTATTTGTAGAATTTTTGATGATAGCCTTTCTTTTTTTTTATTGGAGTATAATTGCTTTACAATGTTGTGTTAGTTTCTGCTGTACAACAAAGTGAATCAGCTATATGTATACCCCTATACCCTCCCTCTTGGACCTCCCTCCTACCCCACCCCCATCCCACCCATCTAGGTCATCACAGAGCACTGAGCTGAGCTTCCTGTGCTTTATAGCATGTTCTCACTAGCTATCTATTTTACGCACGGTAGTGTATATATGTCAATCCTAATCTCCCAATTCGTCCCACCCTCCCATTCCCCCCCGTGTCTACATGTCCCTTCTCTACATCTACGTCTCTATTCCTGCCCTGCAAATAGATTTTTCTGTACCATTTTTCTAGATTCCACATATATGCGTTAATATATGATATTTCTCTCTTTCTGGCTTACTTCACTTTGTATGACAGACCCTAAATGCTGGAGAGGGTGTGGAGAAAAGGGAACCCTCTTGTACTGTTGGTGGGAATGTAAATTGATACAGCCAATACCAATTGTGGAGTGAACAGTATGGAGGTCCCCTAAAAAACTGAAAATAGAACTACCATATGACCCAGCAATCCCACTACTGGGCATATACCCTGAGAAAACCACAATTCAAAAGAACACATGTACCCCAATGTCCATTGCAGCACTATTTACAATAGCCAGGACATGGAAACAACGTAAAGATTTTGAGTATCTTTTCTTGTGCCTGTTAGCCATCTGTATGTCTTCTTTGGAAAAATGTCTATTCAGATCTTCTGCCCATTTTTTGATTGGGATGTTTGTGTGTTTGTTTGTTGATATTGAATCATATGAACTATTTATATATTTTGGATATTAACTCCTTAGTGGTCATATCATTTGAAAATACTTTCTCCCATTTAATAAGTTGTCTTTTCATTTTGTTGGTGGTTTCCTTTACTGCGCAAAAGCTTTTAATTAGGTCCCATTTCTTTCTTTCTTTTTTAAAATATTTATTTATTTATTCATTTTTGGCTGCATCGGTTTCTTTTTTCTGTCCTGTATCCCCCACTCCCTTACCAGTTCATCCTGGGAAGGCTTCCTTAGTGTTTTCATCACTGGCAAATAAGTCCATATCTCAACGTCTGCTTCTGTGGAACATGATCTAAGATGTATCCCCCCATACACATACTTAGTACGAAACGAAAGAAGTCAGACACAAAACCACATATTGCATTATATGACCTATCCAGAATAGAAACATTCATAGAGATCAAACAGATTGGTTGTTGCCAGGGCTGTAGGGGAGGCAGCATGGGGAGAAACAGCTTAATGCAGAAGGGTTTTACTTTGGGCTGATGTTTGGAACTAAATAGAAGTAGTAGTTGCATGACATTGTGAATGAACGTGTCAGTGAATTGCTCACTTTAAAATGGTTAATAGGGACTTCCCTGTTGGTCTGGTGGGTAAGACTGCGCACTCTCAATGCAGGGGATCTGAGTTTGATCCCTGGTCGGGGAACTAGATCCCGCGTGCATGCCACAACTGAGTCCACATGCCACAACTCAAAGAGAAAAGATCCCACATGCTGCAACGAAGACCCCGCGTAGCCAAAATAAATAAATAAATATTTTTAAAAGATAATTAAAAAACCAAAATGGTTAATAAAAGTCTTGGTGGAAGTATTAAAAAAGAAAAGCTTTCTATCCAGAGAAAAAATTAATAGACAAATAATAGAATTAAAGAAGATTACTTGTACTCATAGAAACTGACAATGGATTGATATCTAGAATATACCAAAAAATTTTGCAAATGAACAAGAAAAAGAGCAATCGCAATGAAACAATGGGCAGAAGAAACCAAAAGTTGATTAAGATATGAAGAAATGTTCACACTCATTAATAATCAGCGAAATGCAAATTAAAACAGCAATGAGGGCGTCCCTCGTGGCGCAGTGGTTGAGAGTCTGCCTGCCGATTCAGGGGACACGGGTTCGTGCCCCAGTCCGGGAAGATCCCACATGCCACAGAGCGTCTGGGCCTGTGAGCCATGGCCGCTGAGCCTGCATGTCCGGAGCCTGTGCTCCGCAACGGGAGAGGCCACAGCAGTGAGAGGCCCGCGTACCGCAAAAAAAAAAAAAGTCTGTCCCTGCTCTGAATTTTTCTTCTGTGACTTTCCCCCTACCCCTACATTTAAGTCTTTAACCCATCTAGAATACCCCTTTGTATTTGATGTTAGGTAAGGATCCAGTTTGTATTCCTCAATATAGTGATGATGTTAGGTAATAATTCAGTTTATATTGCTCCACAGAGTGAGCCAGTTTCCTCAACATCATCCACAAATCAATTGATCAATCAAGAAAGAAAGCAATCTTCATTTCTCAATGAATTTTTGGAGCCTTCTTTAGTATACATTTGATTCTGATAAATTTTTGTTTCTAAATTCTTTATTCTATTCCACTGGTCTGTGTGTTCTTGAGCCAAAAATTTATTCATCAGGTATTAAGCGCCAAAATTCTGTTAATATCAGGTACGGCAAATTCTACCTCTATACTTATATTTTTTGCTTGTTTTTTTTGTTCTGGCAGCACCTCACGGCATGCAGGATCTTACTTCCCCAACCAGGGATCTAACCCTTGCCCGCTGCAGTGGAAGCGCAGAGTCCTAGCCACTGGACAGCCAGGGAATTCCCAATACTCGTATTTTTTAAGTTGATTTTTATTCATATTTAAGAGTCAACTTATCATCTTCTTCAGAATGTCCAACTGGAATTTTGAGTTGGATTACTAAAATTATAGATGAATATAGAGAAACATTGTTATAATATAAAGTTGTACCATCCAAAAGCATGACATTTTATCTATTTAGATCTTCTTTATATTGTCTATTAGTTTTTTCCAAAATAAGTTATTATTCTACGGAGTTGTACCATTTAAGAGGATAAAACTGTTTACTTAGATTTTCTTTATATCCTTTACTAGAGTTTTAAAGTTTACTTCATAGAAGTCTTAAACACACTGGATTAAATTTAATCCTAGTTACTTCACAGTTTTTGTTGCTACTGTGAATAGTGTTTTATTTTTATTACATTTTCTAGTTGGTTATTGTTGATTTAGAGAAATTAGTTCTAACAGTTTGTTGATTCTGTTGGTTCTTCTAGATCAATGATTCTATCATCGGCAGATAATGACAGTTTTTCAGCTACTTACATCTTTTTCTTTCCTTATAAAGTTGGCCAAGACCTTGAGTATAAATAATAGCAGAGATGGGGGCATCTTAATCTTGCTCCGGGTCTAAAGTTTCTCCATTAATTATGTTTGCTGTTGGTTTTTGACGTATGAACTTTATCAAGGTGAAGTATTTCCTTCTATTTCTATTCCTAGTTTTCTTAAGGGTTTTTTCATCATAAATAGGTGTTTATCAAAAATCAAATGTTTTTGGTGACTAGTGGTATAAGGTTGATGTTGTCAATTTTGTTGGTAGCTTTTCTTATATAGACTCATACCTTAATTTCTGAGATTTTTTTTTTTTTTTTGGCCGCACCGTGCAGCATGCAGGATCTTAGTTCCCTGATAAGGGATCAAACTCATGCCCCTGCACTGGGAGTGTGGAGTCTTAACCACTGGACCACCAGGGAAGTCCCTGAGACAAAGTTTAATTGACCAAGATTGGAGAATTGGTGACAATGAGGTTTGAAAAAGAGACGTTTAATTTCTTCTGTATTTACTGAGACAGGAGACTTTATATTGATCCCACTTTCCTCTCCTTCCCTTTCAGCAAAATTCCTTGAAAGGTTTGTCTATATTTACTATCTCCAATATTTCTCCTCCCATTTTTCTCTTTTTTTTTTTTTTACTTTTTTTGTTGAAGTATAGTTGATTTACAACGCTGTGCCAATCTCTGCTGTACAGCAAAGTGACTCCGTTATACACATGTAGACATTCTTTTTTTATATTCTTTTCCATTATGGTTTATCACAGGATTTTAAAAATATAAATTTATTTTATTTTTATTTTTGGCTGCGTTAGGTCTTCGTTGCTGTGCGCGGGCTTTCTCTAGTTGCGGTGAGCGGGGGCTACTCTTCATTGTGGTACACAGGCTTCTCATTGAGGTGGCTTCTCTTGCTGTGGAGCAAGGGCTCTAGGCGTGCGGGCTTCGGTAGTTGTGGCACGTGGGCTCTAGAGCACAGGCTCAGTAGTTGTGGCGCACGGGTTTAGTTGCTCCGCAGCATGTGGGATCTTCCCAGACCAGGGCTCGAACCCATGTCCTCTGCGCTGGCAGGCGGATTCTTAACCACTGCGCCACCAGGGAAGCCCTATCATAGGATATTGAGTATAGCTCCCTGTCTTCCCATTTTTCTTGATCCCACTTCAAACCACCTTACATCCCCATACTTTACTAAAACTGCTCTTATGAATGTCACCTGCATTGCTTCTTCCAATGGTAATTTTAGGTTCAAATCTTAGTTAAACTGTCAGCAGCATTTGTCATAGCTGATTACCTCTCCTTGGTTTCCAGGGCACCACACACACGGCACACAAAATCCATGCGTGTTTAAATCTCCCCTTCTCTCCTAAAATCCATACTCATATATCCATCTTCACATTTCCACTGGGATGTCAAACAACACGTCCAAAACTGAGCTCCTAAAATCCACCCAGGGAAAAATACACCAAACTCAAACTTCTTGCAATCTCTATCTCAGTAAATAGCAATTACTTTTTTTCCAGTAACCACAAAACCTTGGAGTCAACTTCCTCGCTCTCTCTCACATCCATATCCAGTACTTCAGCAAATCCTGTCACCTTTACCATCCACTGTCCCTGCTACCATCTTGGCCTAAACCATCATTGTCCCGTGACTGAATTGTTGTAATATCCTCCTATCCTAACTGGTCTCCTTTATTTAACCTGGATTCCCCTCTCCACATCAGTCTATCTCAACATAGCAGCCAGAATAATGATGTAAGCACATGTCAGACCATGCTGCTCCTCTGTTTAAAACCCTCCAATGGTTTCCCATCTCACTCAGAGTAAAGCCAAGATTCTGTCAGTGTCCTACAAAGCCTTACATACATGGTATGGTCTCCACCCTGCCTCCACTACTCCTTCACCTCTCTGCTATTATCTCTTAATACTATATCCCTCTTGTTCAGTCCAACTCACCTACTAGCCTTCTCTTTGTTTCTCAGATATGCCACGTGTACTCACAAGAGCCTTTCCACTTGCTATTCCCTATGTATAGTCTGCTTTTCAAGATATCTACAGATATGAATTCCTGACCTCCTTCAGGTTTCAACTGAAACCCTGTCATCTTATTTAAGATTGTGATAATCCTCCTCAGCCAATATTTCCTATATCCCATTCCTGCTTTATTTTCTCATTATTATTGATACTTGTGCATATTTCATATACTATATATTTTATGAGCTCCATGAAGTTAAGAGTTTTTGGGCTGTTCTGTTCCCAACATCTGGAGTAGTGTTTGGCACATAATAATTTTTGAATTAATGTGTGCTGGATATCTCCTGTGTGACTTTCTAGATCCACTCTTTACTCTTTTCCACCTCTCTGCCCATTTCTTATTCTCTGCCCTGGGAGGCTGACCTGTTTGGTCTGCATCCTTTGTCCTCTGGCTGCTGGTTGGGTTTGGTAAATAGGAATCCTAGGAAGAGATGTGAGGGAAGAAGGACATTTAAGTCAAATGATATAGTCCCTTGACTCTCTCCCCATTGGGTTATCGCAAATGAATGTCACAGCTTTCCTCCAGGTAGCCCTCTCTATATGACTTTATCTTTCTGGGGGTTTTTTTTCCCTCTGCTTTTGGGCCTAGGTGTAGAAACAGTGCTAGGGTACTCTACTGTTCTTTGTGCTACATGCTGCCTATGCCTTTGTAAATAACCCTTGTTACCTCTTTGAAATACCTTAATTTGCATGTACCATTTGTTTCTGCTGGGACCCTGAGTGATAGAGAATGAATGAGTGAACAGCTCAGAATGAACCCAGAGTGTAAGAGTATCCATGTCCCCTGTGGCTGCTCAACAAAAGGCTCCTACTGCAGAGATGGCTGAATCATCAGGTAGATAAAATGACCTCTCCTGTAGATATCAGTTGGTTTCCTTCCCAGCACTGAGAGCTTGTTTAATGGGCTCATAAACAAAGTGAAATAGTGGCAGATTTCAAGTTTATACATAAGCTCAATAACATGATTTTTTTCTTTCTTTTCAGGTTATCAACCTGTGAGCAGTAATGACCTCTGAACCTTCACACTCAGGTGAGTGGTGGTAAATGAGTTACACTGAATCTCTTCAGTCATGGAAGGGACTTCTCTTTCCCCATACTGAAATAAACACTTATTCTGGATATGAATTTGTTTTCCATGCCTGCCCTTTCTCTCCCATTAGCATCATTTTTGGACTTAGCGTTGATTCACTAACACAATATTTCGTATAACTTTATTTTGGACCAAGAAATTCACACTTCATAAAAGTAATAGAGCAAAAGGTTGATTATGACCATGGGATCTCCTGGTTTTACCATCATCAGAAGTCACTGGGTAGAAAGGTTTTTGAAGATTCATTTTCGGTGTCAGCAGGGAGACCTTATATGATTGAGAGCACTTATAAGATAGGGATGCTTGTCAGGGCATATGTTCTGAACCAGGACTATATATGGGGCTGTTTCTCCCAAAGCCAGGATACATGGATCAGGCTAAATGTTGGAGGAGTGGGATTCTCACATCACTTACAAAGTTCTTATTTCCCTTCTCCACTGCTTTGGGCTTTGCTTGTTTAAAGCTCCTAATACTAAAAGTCCCACAATGGTCCCATTGAATTAGAAGCTGAGGCTACCTCTTGACCATTTGGGGCTCCTCATGCCACTGGGAAAACAGATTAAGAGAGAGGTTATGATGTTGGTTAGTGTACATTGATCCTTGATAATGTTGCTGCTATAATAAGAGGGCAGAAATGGAGGAGGAGTATGGTGGAATCTAGGCATCTTAGGAGAGGGAGGGTATAAGTGTCTGGATGTTAAATTTAATGTCTTGGAGAAGAATCTCAACTGTTGGGTATAAAATTAATTTTCCCCCTAGCGGCTGCCATAATCTACTCTTCTGAAACTTCCTTTCCTATCAATTCCTGGCGATTCATCTATTAGAACAGTCATTTCCAGCTCTTATGACTCCTTGCTGTTCATTTCACAACTTAAATCTTCTATGTGATTTTAAGGTCTCCCCTAAACCCCTTATTCAGAGCAGTCTGGCTCTCACCCCTCTCTCCCCGGCGCATGTCCCTCTGACTATGGAGTGGGGAGGAAGGACAGCAAGGGTAGAACCTTTTGGGTTGTCCACAAAGAGATTGTTTATGTCTCTCTTTGGCTCACTGTCTATGGGCATAGTGTGGACAAGGTTGTAGTTTCAACAGGTTCCACTGAGAGAAGATTTGTTCTCAAGCTCTCCCCTTGGCTACCTTCCAACTGGGGTCCTCCCATCACATTCTTTTTATATGTGTACATTTTTTTAATATATGTGTGCATCTTAATCCCACTGAAGACTGTAGCCCCCAGTCTCATCCACCCTCTGCAGCTAACTCTTGGGCCCACAGGCATTTGAGGGATTCACGTGCAGTTCCTTCCAGGAACTGAGAACTTGGTGAGGGAGTGGCCCTGGATTTCTCTTTTCCTTGTTAGCCCTCCTATACCATCTTTCCTCCATTTTTCCCTCCTGATCTCAAAGAACAGGGCAGGTCCCTTGGCGGTCCTTTGGCTTAAGAAGACATTCACCTGTACTACCAATTGCCAACCTCCTTCATAAGACACTGGTAGGTATCCTCAGGAAAATCACTCCGCAAGGAATTACTATGTTAAAATAGTCTTTTTCTTTTTGGTCAAGAGACAGTCTCCTAAATTAACTGGAACCTGTGTCAGTTTATAAGGAAAATAATGCAATTTTTCTTCTAAAATAGGGCCAAGTCTGGGATCAGATAGGCAAGTGCTGCTCCTTGATAAGCCTGAGTTGGACTCTCTTGGCTCCTGTCAACTGACATCCAACTCAATGCTGTTCTGCTGTTCTGTGCTTTGACCCTGTGGCTCAGCCTCTTGCTGTTTGGCTTTTAGAAGGCTGGACCATCTGACATCTTCAACTGTACACCTCAGGGGAACAGGCCCAACTCTAGAAAACTATCCAGGAAGGCATTTTAGCATCTGGCTCTGTTTTATGCCAATTCTCAAGGTGATGTGCTATGCTGGAAAAAAAATTATTTAACAAAGTCCCAACATATTATCCTTAAATCAGGACCTGACAGGAAACAGAAAGTAATTCCTCTTCTTTCCCTAGTGGTTCCACAGTCGGGGAGGTAGTTTATGTCCTGGCAGAAATGACTAATTTCTCTATCTTCTATAGCAAGCATTTACAGTTGGACACCCGGAACTGACTTCTCCACAATGATACACTCTAAATGAGATGGGATGCCAGCAACAAAATCTTTGGAATGGAGTATCAGTTACCTGGCTGTCCATGATCTGGCTCAAAGGTGAATTCCTGAGGTCCCTCTCTGAGCCCTCTAGTATTTCTCTTGGGTTAACCCAGTTTAAAGAGTCTCATCCCCATAAATAGGAACATGGCTGGGTAAATGTCACACAGGACCCTTCACAGCCTGTCTCAGGATTGCAATATGATGGCAGGGTATTTACAAATGTCTGAGGGTGTTCAATTACTGGCTAACTCTGTTCTGATCTGATCTGATCAATTCCTTGATAAGCATTCTTGTATCATTATTATTCTCTTAATTTTGAGGATTTCCCAGTACACTTGGGGATATTGATGGTTTAGAGGTTATTGGCATAACTTGCTTCTGTTAGATTTTAAATTTGATTACTATCAAATGATTCAGGAAAAAAATATGTTTATGTGTGTATAAATTATAGTTGTGTATGTATATATGTGCACACGTGCACATACACAGAGAGAGAGATGAATAAAGCAAATGTGGTAAAAGGTTAACATTTGGACGATCATTGTGAAGGGTATATGGCAACTTTGCGTACTGCTACACAAAACTTCTCTGTCTAGAATTATGTCAGAATAGAAAGTTAAAAAGTATACAAATACATATGTAAGGTCAGATTAAGAAACTTAAGAAACATATCCCATAATATTAGTACTGCTAAAATGTGGGATTACAGGAAATTTTGTTTTCTTTTTTCAGTTTATCTGTTTCTAAATGTTCTACAATGGAAATGTATTGCTCTTGCTCTGTAATAAGGGTAAAAGAGCATTAAAATCATAAATTGGTAAAAGGTAGTGTTTTTCAAAGTTGATCTTATTGGCTATGCTAACCACATGATAGTTACTGCTCTTCTTGAGGAACGTAACATAGAGTTCCATGACGTGTAGTCTAGATCTCCTGTTTTGAGTGAATAGATATTTTGTTCTGTCATCTAAACAAGTTAAAAAGAAAAAAGGACTACTGGCATTCCTCTAGCCCTTTAAAGTTATTGATATTTTGCTGAATATCTTTTGATATCCCTCCATATCCGCTCTCTACCTCTCTCTGCTCTTCTTTATCCTCAGAAATCTGAGCCAGTCAAAATACTGTCTTGTTGTCTGGCTTCCAGCTGGGTTTGGCCAACGGTGAGCAAGTAAGAACAGATCCATGGGAAGGAGAAGAGTGAGAGCTGGGTAATTTTTTCTTGGTTCCCTCCTGGCAGGCTTGTACAAGCTGGCTTCACCCCTTAACTGAAGAACATTGCACCTGCCAGGTAACCCTCCCTACACAGCTCTCTCTTTCTCTTTCTTCAGGTGTGGTAACTTGCTGCTAAGCCCCTGCCCTTGCTCCTTCAAGTCTAGGAGTGGTACCTCAAGTTACTAGTTGCAGGATACTTGCTTCACTTCTATTCACACCCTTGAAGACAGTGCCTTTATTAAATTTCCCTCTATTGACCCAACTGAATGTGCCAGATGTTTGTTGCTGGGACCCCAAATGACATGGCAATATCTGGTGTCTTGCGGCTTTAAAGGAAAATTCATCAACTATGCCTGATAACCTTCAGTAGAGGTTATTTTCCTACCATTCATCTCTTTGATTCTTTCATATGGCCTCTTAAAAAGATTGGCCACAGATGACTCATAGAGATTGTTGTGTGGGTCTTTAGCTTGGCTCAGATATAACATCTACCACAATTGTTTGCTGCCATTAATATGGCCCATGCTTTCCTCTAGATCTCTGTCCACTCCAACCAGCAGCCCTCCTTTCACTTGTGATGCTCAGTGACACACCCTCAGCATACTTAACTATGGTTGCATTAATTCTCCTGACTTGTACTACTCTGTGGTGTGGCAAGACCTTTTCCTTGGTGTTCCCATCTCCCTAAGAATTTTCTTGCAGGACTGTATCAATGATGTCCTTATCTAGAGGCCATTCAGAGGTATTTGTACATATTCAAGCTCCAGAATGTCAGTACCTGACTTCTGAGCATTAAATGTCTGTTGTCGGGCTTCCCTGGTGGTGCAGTGGTTGAGAGTCCGCCTGCCAATGCAGGGGACACGGGTTCGTGCCCCGGTCCGGGAAGATCCCACATGCCGCGGAGCGGCTGGGCCCGTGAGCCATGGCCGCTGAGCCTGAGCGTCCGGAGCCTGTGCTCCGCAACGGGAGAGGCCACAACAGTGAGAGGCCTGCGTACCGCAAAAACGAAACAAAACAAAACAAATGTCTGTTGTCAAATAGATTTCCCCCTGAAGGTGTCTTTTTCCAAGAAGGAGATTCAGTGCCTTGTCAACTTGTCTAGCGACCTGCATCTTATTCCAGTTTATATACACAGTCAGTCACCCATCAGTCTTCTACCTTGGAGCTCCCTGGAGTGGGAAGCCAAAGAAGCAGGAGGGACCCAAGTCAGTACACAGGAGAGGACTGTCATTCTGGCCTTGAGGTTTCCATTACTCTGACTGGAGTGACTCTGTTACTTTCCCTTGAGGCTTCCTTGTTAGATGGTGGGCCTCCAAGAACTCTAGCAGAATGTGGAGTCTTTTAAAAAAAACAACAACAGTCTCTGAACCTCTGGATGTACATATTGTACAAGAACAACCTCTATACCATAGTTCCTAGGAACTACATCAGGATAGTCCAGACTCTGAGCACAATCATAGTGGTCCTCTGAGCACGACGGAATACGTGTTCAGGGTAGTAAGGCAAGATTGCCTGTTGCAAAGATGTTAATATAGCTAATGGCCCACATGTCACCAAAAAGGACTAGAAGACCCCATCTGTCTCAGTCATTCCAGTTATAAAGGAGATCAAAACGTCCCACTCAGCCTTAAAAACAGTTTTCTGAGATGAGAAATTATGTGATATTAGCAATCTAAGGAAAAAGGTATGTATGATTTGAAACTAAGAATTTAACACCTCAAAACTCTAGGTGGACACTTTCCTTTTTACTGTCCAACCTGAAAATTCATCGGGGAAGCAAATGTCCCATCATAGATTTTGTGCTGGTAATTAAGTAATTAAACGGTCACTATAACGTGGAGCAGGCCTTACTAGGGAAGAGATCTGAATATCCAACCGCTTCACAGATTACATATTCATGTTCCTAGCTAAAATCAATCCCTGCGCTTGTGCACTAGATCCCATTGCCTTCACCTCCTCAAGGATATCACTCCTGAAGTTCTCCCTCATCTCTGTCTTGCATTAGCAACGTTTTACTCCCTCTTGGATCATTTTCATTAGCATATAAACAGGCTGGGTTGTATGTTTGTTTGTTTTTCCATCTAAAAAAAAAGCAATCAGTTCTCTTGACCCCATTTTCCCCTACCAATTTCCACTCCACTTCTTTGCTCCCACTTACAGAAAAATGTCTCAAATAGTTCCCTGTACTCATGGTCTCCAGGTTCTTTCCTCCTGTTCTTTCCTAAATCCACTGCAATCTGGCATTGACCCCTACCACTCTACCACGACTGCTCTTATCAAGGTCACCAATGACCGCCGAGTGGCGGGAGCCAATGGCCAGCTCCCCAGCCTTCATCCTAGTTGACTTAGCATGATCGTCTGACAAAAGTGGACCACTCCCTTTTTGGATACTTTCTTTATTAGGCTTCTAGGACGTCATGCTATTGGCTTTCTTCCTACCTCACTGGTCACGCCTTCTCAGCTCCTTTTCTGGTTCCTCCTCAACTCCCTCAGTTCTTCACTTTAAGACTGTCCCAGGGATCAGCCTTAGCCTTTCTTCTCTTCTCCCTCTACACTCATTCTCTTGTTGATCTTGTTGATCTGATTCAGACTATGAGCTTTAAATACGCAGTTAACCCCCATCTTTTTAATCTCTAGTCCAAGACCTTTCTCCCAAACTCCAGACTTATTTCAAAATTTCCACTGGGTTGTCTAACATACATCTCAAACTCAACATGTCCAAAACTAAACACTTGTTCTTCCCCTACAAACCTGTCCACATATCTAGACTTCCTCAACTCAGTTTATGGTAACTCCATCCTCCTAGCTGCTCAGGCCAAAGCAATTTGAATCACTCTGGCTCTTCTCATATTCTCACTCCCCGTAGCCAACCTTTTAGGAAAGTCTATTGGCTTTTCCTGTAAAATGTATTAGAATCTGACCACTTCTCACCACCTCCTCTACCATCACTCTGGTCCAAGCCACCATCATCTAGATTAACGAAACTGCTTCCTAACATAGCACCTTGTTTGAGCCCCTTTAACATAACAGTCAGAATGATCCTTTTAAGCATAAGGCAGATCATATCATGCTTCTGCTCAAAAGTCCTCAATGACTCTCCATTTTACCCAGAGAAAAAGCCAAAGTTGTAGGCTATAATACCCACATGATCTGGCATCCCCTCTTCCTTCTGATCATAATTCTGCTCCAGACATCCTGTTCTCCTTTCTGTTTCTTGATCTCATCCTCTAGGGTTGTTTCTTTAGCTGTTCCCTCTGTCTGGACAATTTCCCCTCAGATAGCTCCCGACTAACTTTCTCACCTCCTTCAAGTCTTTGTTCATATCCTATTTGTACAATGAAGCCTATCCAGATCACCCTGTTTATTACCTCAGTCTAACCCCTACTCCCACCCAGCACTCCTGATCCTACCTAGCCTGCTCTACTTTTTGTTAACGCCATATCTTTTATTACTTAACATACTATATACTTATTGTTTATTTTCTATATCCCTGCTAAAATATGAGATCATAAGGGCAGGGATCTTTGTTTTATTCACTTTGTATCCTAAGTGCCTATAACAGTGCCTGACACATTCTAAGTGCTCAATAAATATTTGTTGAAACGTATGTCCTGGTCCATGAAAGCCTCGTTCTTTTAGGTAAAAGCCATGAATACACACAGCCCCAGAAGGAAAGCCTCTAGCACTGCCTCTGGGGCTGCTAGATGCATTCCAGTCCAATCCATTGCTGACCCCTGCTGGAACCCACTGACCACGTTGCTGTCCCACCCTTGACTGCACAAGTGGACTCAAAACTCTTTGGGTGACAGGATGCTGCTGATACCCTCTCTGCCATCTATTTGTGTCATAAACACATCCTGCTTGGAGCAGTAATAACTATAATCCTTCCTTTTCCTTGGACTTTTCCTGATTCCAGGGGTCTGCAGAAGATAGACTTTAGCTTCCTTTTGTTTTACTTATATTTAATAAGTTTGTTCTTTTGTAAGGACCCCATTAGTCGGGGATGGGAGTGGTTGCTCTTAGTTACACCTTCAGAACTAATAACTTAATCTTTTTGTTTTTTCTTTTTTTGGCTGTATCACATAGCTTCTGGGATCTTAGTTCCCCAACCAGGGATTGAACCCAGACCCTCAGAAGTGAAAGCACGGAGTCCTAACCACTGGACTGCCAGGGAATTCCCAAGAACTAATAACTTAATCTTTAACCAGACTAAAAATTGGTGAGAGGGAGATATGCTTTGAAAAATATTAATGTGATTTTTTTTCTTATTTTCTTCTATGCGACCATTACCTTTTTAACCAAAGGCATCCATTTGCCTCAAAAAACATCATGATAGTTATAGCAGGAATGCAAAGGTAAACAATGACTCTATTTCAGCTTTTGAAGCCTATAACTAAATAGTAATCTTGAAAGCTTTGTTGGGAAAGTAAAAGAAGCTCCAAGTTTCAAATACTCTTAAATACTAAGAGCAAAGCATGAAGCCTGGACAAAAAGTTTCACTATAATCATAGGCGAAGCAAACTTAGAGTACGACAGTGGGAAGTTGTCACCTACTGAGAGAGGAAGTGAAGTGTTCTTCCAGCTGGAAGAGCCTAGGATAAGGGGAAGGTCAGTGGGGTTGAGACAAGACTTGCTGGTGCTTGTATCCCTGAGAAGGAAACCATCAGTCCCCTCATTCCTTGGGTCTTGGCCCAGAAAGGGGAAGATGGACATGACATCAGGAACCCAAATAAGTTGAAGTAGAATTTGGAACTTCTGGGCTCACCCTCCACTTCCACTGCAAGTTCAGCGTAGTGCTAGGGCAACATGGTGCCATCAAGAAGTAATTCTGAAATGGCTGAGAGATATCTAGGCAGATGGACCTGTGTCTGTAACACAGTGTCTTATGGCCTTGGTGAGATATGGAGAGGGACCAGAATATATTTTATGTCTTGGCAAGAGGGTGCCAAAATGCTGAGAGAACCCAAGGTCCAGAAGAAGTCTGCATTTGGGATGAGAAAGTTGCATTCAACAGAGACCTCAGAACTAGAGGTTATAGCAGGACCATTGGCTCCAGCAGGGAAATGAGAAAGGCAGCCAAAGAACCAGACAGGACCTGTTGTTAACTCATTGGGCATAAGCACTATATGCCCAGAGATCCCTAGAATAGCCACACAGCATGGAAAATGAGTGAGGACCCAGAGAACAGCACTGCACACAGCACTGAGACTGTTTTCCCTTCTGCCATGGGTTCCTGGCATTCAGAAACCATGGTGGGAAGGATCAGAGAGACCCTTGGAAGGAGGCAGCCCTGAGAGGAGTTTGACAAACTAAAATTTCTCCTCTGTCGTTAACAGGAGTGGGAGCTTGCTAGTAAGATACAATTAGCTATAGATAATACAGGATGCTACCATTCTGTAAATGTTTGTACGTTTTTGACTGGTTTTCTTTTCTTCCCCTTTACTAAACTAAATATTTTGAAAGGGGAACTAGCATTCTGGGTCAAGCTCTGAATCATCAAGAGCTTTTTGTAACAAAAAAAAATGAGAGGAACAAAGAGTATTCTGGAAGAGGAGAAAGGAAGGAAGACCTGGGGAGGTGGAGAGACCTTCCTGAGGGAATTTAGATTGGGCTCAGTTCCTATGTGATTTAACCTTTGTTGGCACCACACCCCCACCCTCCCACCCCTGCAATGAGCTTAGAAAATGGGGACGGGTCTCTGAATTTCTAGAGAGGGATAGGAGAAGAAACCCCTGTCCAAATCCTGGAATAGGCATTAGAGCTCCTGAGCTGACATCTCTAATATATGGGCAAAAAGGGTTTTAATTACTTTAGATTCTTAGGATACTATACCTTTTCTCGATATAAAATAATCTATATTTGTCCCACTAATGTATTATACTTTGAATTTTATTTTGACTCTGATATTAATCTTGTCATACCTGCTTGCTTTAATTAACATTTGCTTGGTATATCCTTTCCTACCCTACCATCTGCTTTTGTTTTTTAATCAATAGTATTTTTCCCCTCCTTTAAAATACCTTTCAAATTTTTTAATGTAGGCAAGCAATACATGGAGATATGCTCACTTTAAAAGAGAAAAAGCATTATATATACAAGGCTAAAGATCCGCTGACTGCCTCGCAACCCTGGTTCTTTCTTTAAGCTGCCTGTTACTATCCTTTGACCACTTTTTTTTTTTTGTCCTTATATCTTAAATTGTTGATTCTTTATATATTCTGGATATTAATCCTGTGCCTGTTAATTTTTTTTCAGAGTGTAGCTTGATATTTAACTTTGATTAGGTTTTCAGATGTAAAACATTTTAGAATTTGGATGCAGTCAAGTCTGTCTTTTCCTTTTTTAAATTCTTGTTTTTAAAATTGTTGTGTCCTAAACAAGAAGATCTTTATCCAATGATTGTATCTTCCAGCTTTTTAATAAGCTTTTATAGCTTAAAAATGTTTATGTCTTTACCATCTGGGATTTATTTTTCTGAAAGATTTGGGATAGAATGTAATCCTGTGTTTTATTTTGTTGATTTATTTAACTGAAGAGCCAATTGTCTCAATAAAATTTACTGACTAGTTTATCTTTTCCACACTGGTGTGAAGTGCCTTATCTCTTATATGTCAGCTTCTATAGTCACAAGTCTATTTCTGGGTTCTTTATTCAATCCACTTATTTGTCTATTCCTGCACATTACCACACTGTTTTAATGACCATAGCTTTGTAGTATTTTGACATCTGGCAGATCAACTCTCCCTCCCTCCCTCTCCCCCCCACCTCCCATGATCTTCTGTAATATTTCCTTGAAAAAGTTTCATGAAAAATCTTTTTGCTGTTTTGATTGGAATTTCATTAAATACATAAATTTGATAAAAGGATGGACATCTTTTTAAAAATTAATTAATTCATTAATTTGGGGGGGGCTGTGTTGGGTCTTCATTGCTGCATGTGGGCTTTCTCTAGTTGCAGTGAGCGGGGGCTACTCTACGTTGCGGTGCGCGGGCTTCTCATTGCAGTGGCTTGTCTTGCTACAGAGCACGGGCGTCAGTAATTGTGGCACGTGGGCTCAGTAGCTGTGGCTTGCAGGCTCTAGAGCGCAGCCTCAGTAGTTGTGGCACACGGGCTTAGTTGCTCCATGGCATGTGGCATCTTCCTGGACCAGGGATCAAACCCGTGTCCCCTGCATCGGCAGGTGGATTCTTAACCACTGCACCACCAGGGAAGTCCCAAGGATGGACATCTTTATAGTATTGAGTTTTACCGTCTACAGGAACATTATTTATCCCCATTTAGTCATATTTTCTTTTACATCATTCAGCAAAATTCTATAGTCTTGTCTATAAAGGTTCTTTATGTTACTCATTGCTACTGTATATGGATGGAATCACTTAGTCTATTACACTTTCTGATTGATGATTGCTGGCATATAGGAAAGTCAGATTTTCTCCTTTCTTCAATTAATGTAGTGAATTATATCAACAGAGCTCCATTATTGAATTAATCTTGCATTTCTGAGATAAATTTAGCATTATCATGTTGCATTATTATTTTCATTTGCTGCTGAAATACAATTTTTAGTATTTTACTGTACTTGGGATTTTTGCATCCATCTTTATAAATAAAAAGTGGTGTATTATTTTCTTATCTTTTATATATCTTGTTTTGGTACTAAGGTTAGCTTAACTATATAACATGAAGTAAATTGGATAATTTTCTCTTTCCATGATTTAAAGCAATTTATAAAATATGGAAGTTACCTGTTTCTTGAAGGTTTAGAGAACTTGCCTATATAACCACCTAGACCTAGTGCCTTTTTTGGGGATAGATCTTTTACTACTGTTTCCGTTTTTCTATATCTTCTTAGACTATTTTGAAATTTTATATTTTCCTGTAAAATTAGCCATATATTTTTCAACTCTATTGATATAAAGTTGTTTGTATTATTCTCTTATAATTAGGAAAATCTGCTCATGCATTATGATTTTATGTCCTTTTTTATACCTGATAAATTTTTGTGCCTTCTCTCCTTTTTCTTAATATTTGCCAAAGAAATCTATTTTTAGTAGGCTCTTAAAAAGTGTTTCAGACCACTCTACTCACTTTCTTTTTCTGTTTCACTAACTTCTGCCTTTATCCATGGCAGTGTTTTTTCAAACTTTTTTCATTATTACCCCTCTAGGAAACTTTTTAGACCTTTTTTCCCTTAATCACTACTTTCTTCCCCCTGCAACCCGCAACCTTAAACCACACATATAGTACGTATCTGTTTATGTAGTATGGTCTTTTGAAGAGCCACAACCATTGTAATAGCTAACATTTTTTTCAGCCCTCAAGAACCGATTTTCGCTCCCTTGGGGGCAATATCTTTTCTACTGAGAATGCATTGCCCATGATAACGTCTGTTTCTACTTTCTTTGGGGTTATTTATTTTCCTTTTCTTCTGAGTTGAAAGCTTGTTCATTCACTTCCAATTTTTTTTTAAGTAAAAAATTTAAGGCTATAAACTGTACTTTCTCCCCCAGTGCTGTTTGCTTGCATCACAGAAGTTTTGCTGTTTTGTACTTTTGGTTTTCATTCAGTTCTAAATTTTTGTAATGGCCACTTTTATCTGAATTATGTAGAGGCTTGCTTTTATATTTCCCCATACATGGATATTTGGGTAAGATTTTTATTGTATTTTTATGTGACTGCCTACCTGGAATTTGTTGAAACTTTCTATCTTACCACATGGTCAACTGAAATTCCTGCAATCTTTCAAAGTTTGATGTTTTCTGTAGGCTTTTGGTAGACACTTTTTATCAATTAAAGAATTATTTTTGTTACCAGTTTGCTAAGGTGTTTTTACTTTTTATTTATTTTTAATTATTCTTTTATTGAAGTATAGCTGATTTACAATGTTGTGTTAATTACTGCTGTACAGCATGCTAAGGTGTTTTTAAATTAAATCACAAATTGGTGTTGAGTTTTAACAAATACTTGTTTTGGAACCAATTGAGATGATCATGCATTTTTCTTCCTAATTTCTATTAATTTGATTAATTACTTTAATATATTTCATGTGTCTCATCTACCCTATGCTTTCCCTTAGAGGCCTAACTCTGTACATTCTCCAAGGCATATTTATGTTCCCATTTACAATGATAATATCACTGAGACTAAGCTAAAAATGTTAGAAGTAATACATCTATATTTTCTTTAACCTTCTAATATACCCATCTTAGCGTTGATGGGATGATTTCCCATTGCTTTCTCTACAGATTCAGGTAGGTACCTCTCAATATTTCCCTGGATCTGAGATCCCTGGTGGAAGTGGGTATTTCTGTTTTCTCTCTGAGAGCTTGCTTCCATTCTTCTGTTATATCTCTTTGGGCTCTAATTACCTCCTCTAATTAAGTAATGACTCAACTACCACCCTCTTCTTTAGTCCCATGGTAAGATCATTTGGCTCTGCGTCATTTTCATTTTCCCATTTGTATTGTCAATTTTTTGTGCCCTTTAAGAACACAACCTTTCTTCTAAAGAAATCCTTTTCTTCCTCCAGATCAACTGGCCTGTCTTCCTTCACTTTTCACCCTCCCACTGCTTCTATTTTGACTTCAAGGCCTGAACATATATTTGCAACAAATACAATTCTTACTTGATTTCCTGAATAGACCTACTTCCTAGGAAGAGAAGAATCCAGGCACAACACTTTTTAATACTCTTCCTAGCCTTTGGAATTACAATAGCATTGCTTCTCTCTACCCCAAACCCCCATATAACAAACATTTGCATTTCTCTTTTTATGTTTATGATTAAAATCCACCATTCCTCTGTGATTGAACACACAACTTGAGTTCTTGAAATTCCCGTCAGGGCTCATATAGTCAACACATCAGGCACTTGGGACATAAATGCAAGGTGACTCTGAACACCCATGTGAATTAAAGAAGTTGGCCCCTTCCATCAAGATTAGCCCAAATTGGGTGAAACTAGCCTAATGCCACCTGCTAATCTCCAGCACAATTTAAGGGCTAGACTCTCCCAAGTATGTTGTAAGTACACATGGAACTTATGCCATTAAGTTCCTTAAAGTCCTCGTCTGCAATTCTGGCTGAGAATAAATGGCAGCACAAATTTTTCCATTCAATAGTGCCTTTCCCTTCTGCAGCAAGCCTGTCTCAACTATATCTATGTGAATCAAGATCAGCCACAGTGACCTGTACTTTTGCAAAGCTCTATGTCCAGTACCTCTAAAAAAACAATGACTTGCCTATGGACATTAGCTACCATAAGCTGCTAGAACTTGAAAAGGCCAAACAACTAAAAGGCCCAAGATCACTACAGCACTAAACCTGTGCCCTTGCAAACCAGATGTTCCATCTCTACACATCGTATTTTGGTCCCCTAATTCCAGTCAGAGTGCCTATTTCTCAAGGCTTAATAGCCAATGCATATTTGCATGTGTTGGGGCTTAAGGGGGAAAATTAATCATATTCATTTCCTTTCTAAGTTCTCAATCAACTAGGTAAGAGATACAAGAATCAGACCAATGAGGATCAAAATATCAGTATTTTGTTGGTGAGGCTATACCTATAGCCAAAATTGGGCTTTCTAATACCAACCCTCCACTGCCTTTCCCACCCTTCCCAATTCCTCCCATTGGTATTACTCACCCAAAGAATATAGAAAGAAAACACTTACCTGGAGAGCTGCAAGGGGGAATGGCTGTTCCAAAAGTGGAGACACAGAGAAGTGCTCTTCAGACCTGCCTCTGGAAAGCAGGCCTGGGCCTCAGGATGTGTGCTTACCATATGAAAGCTGGATCCGAGTGGAGTGGGTACATATTGCAGGCAGAGGTACAAAAGAGAGAAGAGAGCTTAGAAAGAAAGAGAGAGAGAGAGAGTGTGTGTGTGTGTGTGTGTATGTGTGTGTACATGATGACCCTCTTCTGTATGTCTCCTTCAGAGAACACAATCTTCCTTTGGAGATTAAGTAAGAGGTAGAGACACAGACCAAGAGTGATATTCCAATACAGTTTCCTACTTGGAGGAGAATAGGGAAATAGGGACAAATGACAGATTCTTGTCCCTGTGGGTGGGGCAAGGCCTGTACTCTTCATCCCCTCCCAGCAGGGGCAGGGGATCCAATTCTCTCATGCCCAAGGTCTGACCTGGAATTCAATCCCAGCTCCCAACCCAGATTTCAGGAAGAGTTCTATTAAAAGATTCTGTTACTAGGTCATTCCTACATCAGAACTCAGGATGGTGGGAGTCGGGCAACAGCCCAGAGGTTCAGATTGACCACAACCAAACCCCAGACATACTCACTTGCTGAGCTCCATCTGATTAACAAAAAGAAGCAAAAGGAACACTAATAAAACTAGGAAGACCCTTTCAAGGTATTTCACTAATAACAGGTCCTCAAGAGCTGTCTGGCCACTGGAGTGAAAAGGGTAACAACAATAACCAAAGCTAAGAAAGATCAGCCTACTAATATTACCCCCATTGTCTGTCTCCCTTCCCACCACCCCAAGTCCTTGGAGAAGTCACTGAAAGACATGCTACATTTAGCTTGTCCAGAGGCCTTTCCCAGACAAAAGTCCCCAAGGTACAAGAACTCAAATAAGGACACTACTTGGGAGATTGAAAATCAAAAGTTATTTATCAGAGGGTGATTGGAAAAGTCACGCTTTCTCGAGCCCAATTCCAGAATGGTCAGTGGGAGTCTCTCTCCTGTTAGCTTCATTGGTCCACCTACCCAATGGTAGATCTTCTACTGAAGGGGACAAAAGGGAAATCACAGTCCTCAAGGGGGCCCCAGAGTTCCCTTCCGATCAAGTCCCAGCTGAGGAGACAAACCGAACAAAGGGAGGACTCTTTCCACCACCAAAACCCACCTTCACAATTGCGGGCCTCCTATTCCCACAAGTAACTCAAGGAAAGCTCCATCTACCTTGCTTAGTCCTCATCAGGAAACACTGAACCTCTTCATACCCTTTGAGTCCTTCCTAAATATCCTTCCTTCACTTAGTACAGGGGCACTTATTAGAGACCCAGTGTTCACATTACTTACTCGCTCAAGGAAGATAGAGTGCCCAGGACTAGAAACTGGCATTGAAAATTTATCTACCAGATCAAAAGATAAAGTCTCTCCCAAGATGCTAAAGAGGCATTCCCACTTTAAGTCCACATGGTGTGGAAGGAGGGAATGGACTCAACCTGCTAAGAAAAGGGCTTTGGGGTTAAACACAACAGGCAAAGGGTTCCACCGGGGACTGGACAGATGAAGGAACGTAGAAATGACAGGGAATAGGGAAGGAGGGGATCCTGGTGGTAGTAAAGGAGAGTGGTGCCCTTTGACTAAGGGCCCAGATGGGGTAACTAAGCATGAGGGAAAGAGTCACTCAGAAGGCCAGATAACTAAGTTCTAGTCATGGCTTTTGCCAGCAACTCAGCATGTGACTTCGAGCTTACCTAGCCTTCAGTACCTTCATCTGCAAAACAGGAGAAAGAGGTTTGTCTAACTAGATGCCTATTATGGTCCTTTGAGAGTCTGGCATCCTCCACAAGCGTGATTGGTGGACTATGACGAGATATTCAGGAGGGGGCTAAAGAGGACTTTACCAGAGCGGGAAATGCCTTTCAGCCCCATCTCTAATGAAAGGGTCACATGTATACACATTCACACATACATAAGCAGAGTGGCCAACAATTTCATCCATAGCAGCAGAAACACTTACAGAGAAAAATAAATACTGGTGATGCTCAATTCCTGCACTGGGGGAGAGGGGTCCTGAGGATGTAACTTGGAGGGGCTCCAAGGTCAGGGTAGAAGGGTCCTCCTATTTGACAGTAACTTTCACCTTGCTGTCCCTTCTCCAAATCCAGAGCAGCTAGCTGTTTGAAAGAAGCCACTCCCACCTTCCCCTCCCCAAACCACCAACTCACCTGTTGCAGAAACAAAAATGCACAGACCCCAAGGGAAATAACCCCCTAGCTAGCCACTAAGAAATGAACAGAATCTACCACACCTGAGGTTATTTGGGAGTGTGGCCAGCTGGGACCAAAAACCCCTATTTCCCTGAACGTTAACAATGGTTCTGAAAGGTCTTGGTTTGGACCTATCTCACCCACCGTCACTTGGGTTTGCCCTCTTGGTGAAGTGGGAACTAGCCTGGATCACCCTTTTATTTCTGGTGCGTTTATGATTGTTTCCAAATTTTTAAACCAATATCATTGCGAGTGAGCCAGGAAGTTACTTCCCCAAGTAGCACTTCAAATTAGAAGAAAAGCTACGACACAAGTGCAGGGTTCCAACCCTTGCAACAGGACCTGCAAACAGGCTCGCACCACCCCCCAGACACCAAGAAGCATCTCCCAGCCATACATCCACATGGACTCTTACATGGCCTCTCCTATCAGAGGTAGCTGGGGCAGTTGGGGAGTGGGGGATATCAATCTCCTATCAACCTGTGATCCTTGTTTAAAATACACTAAAAATACATTAGTAAACATTGCTGTTTACAGAAATAGAAATCATTTCTGTTTCCAAAGGCCTCTCACCATCCCAGTCTTGGACATTTCCAAGACTGCCACCCCTGACACCCTCTCCAAGGTCCGCCCTGGTGGGTGGGTAAGACACTAGAGTCGTTTGAGACTGAGAGCTCCTCAGGCACCTGAGAATTCCAGTTTCACATCTCTGGTTCCCATGGAAGGGAGACTCTTCAGGACTCTGGAGAGTACCGGGGTTCATCCCTTCTTATCAGTTACTGGGGGCTGTCTTGAGGCAAACCCCCCTTTTTTGGATGATATACGTGTTGTAAGGATTCCTGCTATTTTCGGGCCCACAGTCCCTCCCCAGAGTCCAACGTGCCTGCCTGGACCCACCCTCAGAGCGGAGAAGCCAGTCTGTGCCTTGGTCTAATCACTCTGGGAAAGAGGGATGGGCAGAAAGAAAGCAAGGACAATGGTCTGGGGGATCGTCCTTGAGGGGACAACTAACAGCAATGACTGTCAGACAAGCAGGTGGTAAAGCTGGGCACCTGCCCGGGGACGGAGCCGGAGCTGTCCACCAGGTTGGCGGGTTGCGAGTCCACGCGGGGAGTGCGACGGCGTCCCCGGTACTCGATCATGTCGGGATGATAGGCTGGGTGGCGGCGGGCGTGCTTGGTCAGGTGGTCGCTCCGGGAGAACTGCTTGGGGCAGAGGGGGCAGGAGAAGCGCTTCTCGCCCGTGTGCGTCCTGTAGTGGCGGGCCAGCTCGTCGGAGCGCGTGAACTTCTTGTCGCAGTCGAGCCAGTCGCAGGAGAAAGGGCGCTCACCCGTGTGGGTGCGCTGGTGGGACTTCAGATGCGATGACTTGTAATAAGCTTTGTTGCAGCCCGGGAAGGGGCAGCGGTGGCGCTTGGCAGCAGGTGTGACTGGCCTCCGACGGGGGCCTGGACCCGTGGCGGGGGCCGGGCCCGCCCCAGGGGCCACGCCGGAGACCGCGCCAGGGTGGGCAGGCACTCCCGGGATGGCTGGCGCGCCAGGGACCGCGAGCGCGCGGGAGGAGTGCACGGGTCCGGAGACCTCGGCCGCGCTGGTGGCCGGGGTCGGCTTGGAGCACAGGATCGGGCCGGAGCACGGGGTCGGGTCGGAGGAACCGGACGAGGCGCGCAGAGCTTCCCCCGAGTAGTCTCCAAAGCACCCCCCAGAGCCGCCGCGCAAGTCAGCCAAGACGCTTGCAGCCAGCAGGTGGGGCGCGGCGCCGCCCGCGCAGGGGCTGGGGGCGGGGACCTGGGGGAACGGGGGGACCGACACGGGCCCCGGTGGCCCCGGACCCGGCAGAGCGGACTCCGGCGGCGCCGCACCCACCTCCGAGCTTGCCGCTCCGCCCGCGCCCTCGGGGTCCGGCAGGCGGCGGTGAACCACGGCACCCGCGGACATGGACACCAAGCACTCGGCGGCGAAGTAGTCCAGGCACGCCACGGCAGCCGACATGCTGGCACCGCCGGGCCGCCGGCGCGCGCCGTCCGGGCGCGGCCGGCCGCGGGCGAGAGAGTTCTCGGGAACGTCCGTCCCGCAGCCTCGGAGCGAGAAGCAGGAGGCCCGGTGCGCGCCGCCCGCCACCCGCCGCCGCCGCCGCCGCCGCCGCCGCCCGCGCGGCGCCCGCCCCGCCTGACGCGCCCCTGACGCACCGGAGCCCGCGGGGGCGGCGGGACCCGCCCCGGCCGCAGGACACCCCCTCGGAACGCGCGGCCCACCGGGCTAAGTCATTTTTAACAGCCTAAGAAATTATCTTGTCTTCGCGTTCTTGCCTCTGCTGGTGAGCCAGGTAATTTTAATAAAGAGAAAACTCCCCGATCGTAACTTCTGGGCAGCCTGCCGGCTTCGCTCCCCCTTCGCCCGCTGGTCCTCCGCCAGCTGGGTGTCCGGCGGAGTCCGAGAAACTTTTTTTTTTAGGGAAAAAAATGCTTATACCTGACATGTCTTTCGATTCATAATTACGATTGTTAGTTAAGCGGGCTGGAATTACATTTCACTTCTGTTACCGCTGTCAGATCGAATTTAAAATATCCCCGAGTCTTCATCAAAAAAGTTTTCTCATCTAACAGTTCCACTGCTAACCCAGGGTCGGTACCAATTCCCTAAATAGAGCCACTACGTAGCCATTAATTAATAGCATTTTGAACCAGAAACATTTTTAACCTTGAAAAAAAGCAAAGAATCCCCTCATGGTTGAAATTGAAACTTAAAATCCTTTGAGTAACGATTTAACTATTCAACCGACGAAAGAAAAATGCATGTTTAAACTGCTTTAACCTGTCACAGGCATACAAACAAATTTCCACGCTGTAATATAAATTATAGACTAGCAGCGAGATAAACACATTAAAATGGATTCCCACAATTTTAATAATAGAAAGTCACGTTTCCAATTAGGCAACATCTTTTATTTTTCTCTTGACAAAAATTAAAAATAAGAAAATGCAGCAATTTATATAGAATTGCTCATATGGCGTTTTGTGATTGTGGAGGTTTTTCTCTTTATATAATCAGATATATGTATATATATGTTTACATTTCTTCACTGCCTTCATTTTTTTCTTCTTTTGAATTTTAAAAAATTAAAAACACAGAAAAGCAAACAGGATAATTTCTAAAAATAGTCATAGCGTATCGTTTTTGATGTATACAAGCTTTACTTACATATTTTTGAATTATGTGCAGTTTATTTGCAATTCTTCAGTACTTATTCTTTTGAACATTAAAAATACATATATCTCAAGAATAACAAATATTCATGTATTACTTCTTAGGGTAATCAAATGTGAAATATTTGTCACATTTGCTTCAGGTTTTTTATTTTTATTAAAAATTCCAGATAGAGTTGAATGTCACCTTATTTTCCTCCCCAGTTCCATTCACCTTTCTCTCTCTTTACTTGCCTAGGTAATCAGTATCATAAAGTGTGTATTCTTCCAGCATTGTTATTATTCTTTATTACCTAATTACCTATATATTATATGTAAATATATATGTCCATGCTTATATATTTTAAATTTTCTTTATAAATGGTACAGTAGTGTACATATCATTTTGCAACTTACTTTTTCCCCTCAGTATGATTTTGAGAACTATCCATGTTGACACTTATAGAATCTGCTTTATTCATTTCAGTAGTTTTATGATCTTGTCAGCTTTTATCTTTATGGAGATTCTATTCTAAAACAGATAATTATTATAAAGCTGCTTGCTTCAAAATTTTAGACAATTAACTCTTTATCTACACGTATTAAAATTCTATCAGATAGAATTCTTTACTAGCTGTTTTTTAAAAATATTATTATTTAGAAAAAATCTAAAGCTATTTTAAAATGCAGAGAGAGTATTACAGGCACCCATGCACCTATCTCATGTAATTGGTAAATGTTAGCATTTTGCCATATCTGCTTCAGGTCTGTTTTTTTTTTTTTAATTGAACTATTCGACATTCTGATAAAATTGAAGTCCCTTTGCACTCCTCCCCAAAACCATTCTCCACCCTTTTCTCCAAAGGCAAACATTATCACGAATTTGGTATGTAACTTTTAAATCTAGGCTTTATACTTTTACTACATATGAACCCATACAAATACAGAGTACTGTTTTGATTTTTTAAATGCACAGGTGTGATATCGGACTATGCATATTCTGTGACTTGTTTTTTTTTTTCCTTCATGGTATGTTTTCATTCTTTCCATGTTGATAAATATAAATCCAGTGCATTCATTTTAATTGCTATATTGTAGATCCATGCATGTGAACGTGCTGGGTTTATTCATTCCCCTGTTGATGAATATTTAAGCTGCTGCCAATATTTTGGCATTAGGGGCAATGCTAATATGAACATATGTGTACATGTGTCTTCTGTAGGTAGGTAGAATTTCTCTGTCTACCTATATGGGGAATTGCTAGGTTACACACACATTTTCAGTTTATTAGAGACTGCCAAATGGTTCTCCAATTTATACACCCATCAGCGGTGTATGAGAGTTCTTGTTTCCCTCACATGACCTTCCCTTACTTTCTAGATTCAGACTTTTCTTATTTCTGACAATTTGATTTTTTTTTTTAAAGCTCAGGATCTCATCGCTTTATTTGGATTTCCCTCACTGCCAACGAGGTTGAGCATATATTTACTGGTTATTAAGGTTTCTGAGTCTGTGGTTTGTTTTTTCATAGTCTTCATCCGTTTATCCAGTGGGCTGTGTATGTTTTCATCTTTTTCCCTCTTGATTTGTAGGAGTTCACATATATTAACATTATATTGTCTCATTCTGTGACTTCTCTTTTAACTTCCAATAACTTTTGAACTATAGAAAATTTAAAATGTAGTCATATTCACTGATCTTCTTTATAGTTTGTGTCATTTATGTCATATTAAAGACAACTCTCCACACGTGATGCCACAAAGATAGCCTCCTATGTTTTTTCCCTTAATGTTTTAAAGTTTTGTTTTCCACACTTGTAAAATTGATCCATCCAGGACTTATTTTTTGGAAGGGTGTGAAGTAGGAACTTAATTTTATTCTCCCTCCCCCTACATGGAAAACCTGTTGTCATGACCTGATTTACTAAACAGTCTTTCATTCCCCCCGTTAATGTGTAATGCCACTGTGATTATAAATTAAATTTCCGTACATTCATGGATATATTCCTACTTTGTCCTTTTCTACTGATCAAACCAATTCTGAGACGGTACTACAAAGTTTTAATTATTATGGCTTTATTATAAGTCTTCACCTGTAGAAGGGCATTTCCTCCATTTGTTCATTAAAAAAACTGTACCAGCTATTTTTTGGACTTCTGCTCTTCCATGTTAACTTTAGTATCAGTTTGTCAACTTCCACTGAAAACTCTTCTCAGTATTTTGCCGAGTTAAATTTGTAGGTTAAATTTTGGGAGATATGACATCTTTATAAAACTGAGTCATCCAATACATTAATATTATTCTGATTTCCTCATATCCTTCCATAACATTTTATACTTTGCGTATAAAATGCTTGTACCTCTTTGTTAGATTTATTCCTCAGTACCTTACAGTTTTTGTTGCTTTTTCAAGTGGGATCCTTTAAAAAATTTTTAAATTGGTTAGTGCTGCTGTTTGGAAAAGTTACTGATTTTGGAATAATCCTGGGTTTTTTGGCTGTGCCACGCGGCTTGTGGGATCTTAGTTCACCAACTGGGAATTGAACCCGGGCCCTTGGCAGTAAGAGCGCAGTGTCCTAACCACTGGACCGCCAGGGAATTCTCATGGAATAATCCTGTTTTAGCAAATATGCTGAACTTTCTTACTGTTTATTTGTAAATTCTCTTGTATTTTTATGTAGATAATATTATCCTTAAATAATACTCTTAATACTTTCTCCTTTTCTTATGTCATTGGATGGGCTGGGACCTCCAATATAACATCAAATAGCAAGAATGAGAGCAAGCATTGTTTTCCTATTTCTATCTCATTGAGAATGTTTCTAATGTGTCATCATTATTTATGGTAGTTGCTATAAGTTTTTGGTAGAAACGCTTTATAAGGTTAGGGAGTTCCCTTCTATCCCAGTTGAGTTTGAAGTAGGAATATTTTAAAACCATGAAATGAACATTGAATTTTGTTAAGTGCTTTTTCTAAAACTTTTGAGATGATTATCGGTTTTGTCTTTGATATGTTAAATTAACGGGTCACTTTGATAGATTTTTCTAACGTAGATTTATCCTTGCATTCTTTGACATAAACCTTGTTTTGCCATAATGTACTATTATTTTTTAATACACTACTTCATGCAATTTGCAAGTGCTTTTTATTTTAGGATCTATGTTCCTAAATGATATTGGCTTATGATCTTCATTTCTTGTGCTACCTTTGTCCATGTTTATACCACTCTCATAAAATGCATTTAGAGGTGTTCCTTTTTCTACTTCCTGTAACGATTTGTATGAGATAGGTATTATTTGTTCCTTGAATGTTTGGTAAGTCTCATCTGTGAAACAATTATATTTTGAAAATTCAGTTCAGTTTCTCTCATGATTATTAGTTTATTTGGATTTTCTATTTCTTCTTGAGTCAACTTTGTTAATTCACTTTTTTTTCTTTAAAAATTAGGTATTACATTTAAGCCTCTAAAATGTTGGTATGTGGTTCACAGCATTCCCTCATTATTTAAAAATTCTCTACAGTATCTGTAGTTATATCCTCCTTTTCATTCCTGATATTACATACTTGTGAATTCTCTTTTTTTCTTTTTGTCTTAACAGGTTTGTCTTAAAATGTAGACAACAGAGGTTTGTCTACACTTTAAGACAAACCTATAGAAGTGTGTCTATAATCTTTTCAAATAGTCAGCTTTTGCTGATCATATCCATTTCTTTTAAAATATATTTAATTTCTATATTTTTATTAATCTCTCACACTTTTGTCTAGTTTAGCATGTTACACCTTTTTTAAAAAAAAGTTTTTCAACTTAAATACCTAACACATTAATTTCCAATCTTTCTTATTTTTTCTTTTTGAATAAATTTATTTATTTATTTATGGCTGCGTTGGGTCTTCGTTGCTGTGCGCCGGCTTTCTCTAGCTGCGGCGAGTGGGGGCTACTCTTCCTTGCGGTGTGCAGGCTTCTCATTGCGATGGCTTCTCTTTGTTACAGAGAACAGGCTCTAGGCGCACAGGCTTCAGTAGTCGTGGCACGTGGGCTCAGTAGTTGTGGCTCACAGGCTCTAGGCTCGTGGGTTTCAGTAGTTGTGGCACATGGGCTTAGTTGCTCTGCAGCATGTGGGAATCTTCCCAGACCAGGGCTCGAACCCGTGTCCCCTCCACTGGCAGGAAGATTCTTAACCACTGCGCCACAAGGGAAGTCCTTTTCTTATTTTTTTAAAAATATAACTTAGGGCTATAAATTCCCCTTGAAGAGAAATTTCCCAAGCTTTATCTCTATTCCACAGGTTTCAAAATAGTGCTTCCATTGTCATTCAGTCCTACGTCATAATTCCGTTGTGACTTCTTAGACACTAAATTTTCAGAAGGGTGCTTTCCATAGATGACAGGATCTTTCCTACCAACAGTACAGAAAAAGTAACATTTACTTTTGTGTAGGTGATCACCTAAGGAAAGCTCTTTCTGAAAAAAAGGAGGTGCCTCTGTGTTTAATGTAAGTGTTTGCTTATGTTTTTCTTAATTTGTGGATGTGGCCCTTACACTGCAAATTGTCTAGATGATCCTCTTGAAATTTGGAAAAGCAATGCAAATGAGGGGCTTGGGGTTGGGGCGCTAATACTGATTTGGAGGTTGCTGAAGGAGCTCTTCCAGTTCCAGTGGAAGACACACAGTCTTCAACCGCTGGGAAGGGCCTCCCAAGAGATTCCTCTGTATGAAAAGAAGCATAGTTGGAGGCAGTGGCAGGGAAGAGATGCATTATACATAGGTAGTTTCTCTGGATAGGGAGGGGAGTTTTCTTGTTTCTTGGGGTTGAGGAATTCGCTGGATAATGGACAGAGCATCAGTTGTTTAAGTTGATGAGAAGACTTTGGGGTCTCTATATAGGTGGTGTTCTATCACTTGAGCTGATCTGTAACCAGTGCATATTATGTAACCTCTTAGGAATTTGCTCTGGAAGTAATGGAGGATTATTTGAAATGGAAAGTAGAATAAGGGTAATTCCTCAATGTAGTGTTTACTGCAGCTTGAAGTAAATGTTACCTCTCCCAAGCTTATTCAGAAGCTTCCAGGAGCAACGTCAAAGAGATGTTCCTGAAAGCCTGGAAAGGATGACCTGTCTACCCCTTTGGTCACAAGTGGTTCAAAGGAGGCACATAGTAGGCATTCTATAAATATATATGGAATAAATGAATAGGAATATATAAAATGACAGATTAGTATCACCATTCATGATTACCAATCTCAAATAGACATTCAACATTCCCAGAAATATTGCAAACCCATTGCATCTGTACCAGTCTCCTTCCCCACTTTTGGCAAAGGCCAGTCCATTCTCATGAGTTATAGCCCTATTACTTCTTGTTTCTCAAGGTCCACAAACGATAATATATCTCTTCTCTCTCCATCATCTTCTGTCTTTCCTTCTCTACAGAATAATTTCAATCAACATTCAATAATGGACTAATATCTCCAATTTAAAAAAACTCCCCCCTTGACTCTCCATCTCCTCTAGCTACTGTCACATAGCCATATTCCCCTTTAAAGCCAAATTTCTCAAGAGATGGATAGCTTATCTGTCCTCTGTCACCATTTCCATACCCTCATGTATTATTAAAATCGCTCCAATATTTAGCCCTTACTTTGCTACAGAAATTCTTTTTGTTAAGATCAATATTGATTCACAACGATGTGAATGTACTTAATGCCACTGAACTGTATACCTAAAAACGGTAAATTTTGTTACGTATATTTTATCGCTGTAAAAAATCTCTTTTCTCAAAAAGAAAAAAAAAAAAGATCAACATTGGCCCATGTTGCTAAATCGAATCTTCAAATTAATAGATCTTTCAGAGCAGTTGAGTCATCCTTGAGACACTTTTGGCTCCTGTGGCACTACATTCTTTTGGGCTTTCTTCCGTCTTTCTAACTGTTCCTTTTCAGTCTTAACTGTTCATTTATCTTCCTTTACCTAACCTTTAAAATTTTAAGTTCTGCAGAATTCTGTACAATGCCCTCTTCTCTCAATTCTACCCATTCTCTCTACCCACTTTTAACATTTTCCATGACTTAGGTACACCTATATACCAACAATTTATGAACTTATAATCTTTACACCAGATATATTTTCCAGAGATGTCAGGTATCCCTATGACTACTTGACAACTACCCAGCCCTCCTGAGATGTCTCATAGATGTCTCAAACTTAATATATTCAAAAGCTGACTTATTGGTTATTACCCCCAAATCTAATCTTCCTGTATTTTTCTCTGTCTCGGCAAATAGCACTTTCATACATCCTGTTTCACAAGCCAGGAAACCAGGTGTCATTCTTGACACCTCCCTCTCCATCAGCCCCCACATCTAACTCATCCTAATGTTTGGTTAATTCTACCTTCAAAATGTACCTTGACCATTCAATTGTCTATTTTCCCTCCAGTGTCCTAATCCAAACCTCCATCATCTTTTGGTCTAACTACTATAATAGCGCAACATAGTCATGGGTTCTGGGTATTTGGACATCTTTGGGGAGCCATTATTCTGCCAACACAAGGCTGATGCAGAGTAAGTGAAGAGGAAGAGATGATAAGAGCATGGTAAGAGTTAAATGAGTTCTGAGATCTGGGTGAGTGGGAGGCAGGTCATGTAGGACCTTGAAAACCAGTATAAAAAATGATATGATAAGTTTTAGGGAGGATTTTGAGCAGTGATATGATCTGACTTACTTTTTAGAGGTTCACCCCGATTGCTGTGTGGAGAATAGACTAGAGTGTGGGCGATACTGGAAGCAGGTGACAGGTTAGTTAACCACTGCAGAAATCCAAGCAAAAGATGGTGGTACTTTAGACCAGAGTGGTGGCAGTGAAGGTGGTGAGATGTGGTCCAAGTCTGAATGTGTTTTGCATTAGAGTGAGGGATGTCTGCTTGCTGATGTGTTGGACATAGGGTAGGAGAGATGGTGAGGACTCACTAATGACTCTAAGATTTCAGCCCAACAACTGGAAGAATATACTTTGTATTTTGAGATGAGGAAGACTTGAGAAGAAGCAGGATATAGGAGGTGGAAAGTGGGCGTTTGTATTTGGAGACTTTTAGGTGCCTTGTAGACATACATGGTAGAGATGCTGAATAGGCATTTGGATGTATGAGTCTGATGCTTTTGCAGTTTGGCCTGCATTCCTGGCTGAGCAACAGGATAAAAGGATTTTTTAAAAAGTGTTATATATTTTTATAGGTATATTCCTGGAGGACAGGAATTCCAACTCTTGGTAGTTTCTCAAATGCCATATATAATTATTTTATTTAGTATTTTTAGTATAATGATAATAAGTCATTATCAAAGTATTTTTAAACTAACAGTTTATATTAAATTATAAACATTGAAAGATTTCTATTTGATATAATCTAATAATTTAAATCTAATGTTTTAGATTCAATTTCAATTCTTAATAAAACCCCTATGTTCTTAGCTGTCAGTTTCTTTTAGATTTTAGATCCAGCTGAACTTCTTTCATGTTACATTCAGGCTCATGTTAATTTACAAGCCTAAGCTAAGTATACATAACCTTATGAAAAACAGGTGAGCCTTTATTTGACTAATTTCAAATACTTTTCAGTGCCTGTACTGTTGTGAGCTTTAAAAAATAACCAGTGACATGAAGAATTAGCACATAGTAAATAATCAGTAAATATTTTTACATAATGAGACTGAGCAAAGGCTTGACTGAGGTGTCTATATTAAGACAGAAAAAAGTAGGTGATAGAAGGTTCTATAGTATAATGGCCCAATAGTTCAGCAATATGTGTGGAGACTAACAAGTCAGATTCAAATCCCAGCACAAGACATAGAACCCTCCCCTTTAACAAGGAGGAATATAAGTTGGTGCAGCAATTTGACAATAATTTGTGAAGATGACGATGTAAGTACCCTGTGACTTAGAAATTTCATGCCTTGGCATATACCTTAGAGAAACTCTTGTCTTTAGCCCTAGGAGACAGCTACAAATATGTTCAGTGCAACATTTGCTGCAAATTTTTGAAGCAAGCTAAATATTCATAAAAATGCAAGGCATGATAGCCTGTACATGAAGGTTAAGTACATGGAAATTACTTCTAAATTAACATGTTATAGTTGTTAATAGCACAAACTCTGCAGCCAGGCTGCCAGGTTCTGGTGCCGTCACTTAGCTGGTCACCAGCTATGTGACCTTTATTAAGTTACTCCTCATTTATAAAAAGGAGATAATAATAATACCTACTTCATTGGGTTGTAATGACAACCAGTTAATATGTGTAAGGTGATCAGACCATCCGTAGGCAGGTGGTAAGCACAATATTAGTTATTAATTTTTGTTTACCCATATATTATCCATCATATACATCCACATATTAAAAATAAAATCCATTAATGGGTGGGATAAACAACAAATTTTAGGCAGTAGTTATCTCTGTTGAGGGAAGAAAGGGAATGAGATTTCAACAGATTCTTTAGTGTTTTATTTATTTATTTTAAATCTGAATTAAATAAGGCAAAATGGTAAGATTTGTCAATATGGGTGGTGCGTACGCTGCTGTTTGCTGTGTTATTTATTCTCTATACTTTTCTATGTGCATGAAGTATTTTATTTAAAAAATCCCAGTACAGAGCCTGGAACATTACATGCACAAGAAATAATTGCTGAATGAATGAGTGATTAAGAAGTGGCATGGGTTGGGAAGCAGCTCAGGGAACATCCAGTTGGACTCCCCTTTTATTCTGCTTTCTAGTCTCTGAGGAGGAGAGCAGTGGGGTATGTGGCCATTAGGAGGGAAAGCTTCTCTTCAGCAATAGTGGATTTAGGGAGACAGTAGAGCAAAGCTTTCAAGGTTCTGAGGGGAAATTATTTTGAACTTAGAATTCTATACCCAGGTGAACCCATCATTCAAGTGTGAGAGCAAAATAAAAACACTTTCAGAAATGTAAGGGTTCAGAAAATATACCACTCAAGCACCCTCTCTGGAAGAATAACTAAACAATGTATTTCAGGAAAATGAAAAATGAATCAAAGAGGAAGGTGTGAGGAACACAAAATCTGGTGACAAAATGCAGCAAAACTTGTGGCAAAATTTTAAAATATTATTGATTGAGGAGAGTGCAGAAAGAGAGAGAGAGAGAAAGAGCAAGCAATGTGGGATTAAAATCCCTAATGATCTTTACTTGGGAGGTAGCAGGGGCAAAGGAGAAAAATAAAAGCAAGAAGAGGTTCTTGACTTGTTCGGAGAGAAACTAGTTATATTCAGTAATTGAATATATTGATTTTATAAAACAAGTTTAAGTACATGCTAAGAAATAAACACTGGAAAAATTGAAATAGGATATCTAACTTCCTAGCCATTAAAAGAAAAAAAAATTAAATAGGAAAACACCATCCTTTCAACAAAAGGGGAAATGAGAAAAAAGGAGAAACAATAACAAAGTATTGTAAACAGAATACACAAAACAAGATGCAAAAATTAGTCCAGAAGTGTCAGTAATCACAATGTGAATGGATTTAGTAACCGTATGAAAAGACAGAGTCCCACAGATTGGAAAAAAAGAAAGAAAGAAAAGACCCCAAGCCCTAAAGAGCTATATGCTGGCTACCTAAAATACCTAAAACAAAATGACCTAGTAATTTAGAATTAAGTAATAGAACAGACAGAACAAAGATAACCAAATTAACATTTCAAGTAGGAAAAAAAAATAAGGATATGGGAGATTCAATTGTTAAGAAGCTTTATACTCAAGAAATAATGGGGAGATATACATATCTTTTAAACTTGCATGAATATTTATTTACAAAGAAAATTTCAATAGATTCAAAAAAAGTAGAAATCATTCAAACCTACATTCACTGACCACATGCATAAAACTATTAAACAACAACAACAAAAATAGTAAAAATGACAAACAGACAAAAACTATCCTCTTGAAAATGAGAAGGCACACTTCTAATTAACTTGGATTAAAGAGGAATTAAAATTGAAATTAAAAGCTACTTGGAAATGAGCACATGAGCACATTACATTTCAAGATCTGTGAGTGCTGCCAAAGTGGTCCAAATGGAAAGGTTTACAGCTTCAAGTCCTTGTAGAAAAAAGAAATTGTGAAAATAAACAAACTAAACATTTGACTGAAGAGCTAGAAAAAGAACAGGAAAAATAAACCCAAAGAAATAAAATGAAAGAGAAGAATAAGAATAAAACTAGAAATTAATGAAAATTTTAAATAATTGGGCTTCATTACTAAAGCCCATTACTACTCTTTGAGAAGACCAATCAAGTAGATAAATTCTTGGTCAATTGGATTAAGGAAAAAAAAGATATAAATAATGTAAGGAACAAGAAATGTGGAAAAAACGGAATGATTGTTATGTACAACTTTATATAAATGCAATTTAAAATTAAGATGAAATGTTTGATCCATAAAAGTACAAATCACCAAAGTTGGTTCAATAAGAAGGAGAAAAACTATGGACCATCACCTAAAATGAATGGAAAAATAATTTAAAATTTACCCTCTCCCCCGCCAAAAAAGCATCAGACCCAAGTAGTTTTGCAATCTAGAGCTACCAAAATGAGGGAGCAGATATTTCTCATGTTATATTTATGTGGTTCTAGCCCATAAAACAGATTGGAAGCTTTCCAGTTCATTTAAGAGGTAGATATTACTCTAGTTCTGAAATCAGATGAACATAGGACTAAGAGAAGAAGTTGATCTCATTTATGAACATAAATACATTTCTAAATAAACTGTTAGCATTTGAAATCTAGCAGGGTATTAAAAGAATACTGCATCTTGTCCAAATTGAGCTTATCCCAGGGGAGAAAGAGTAGTTGGAAAGTAAAAACTACATTAATAGAATTCATTGTATTCACTGAAGAGAAAAAAAATGATTATCTCAACAGGTGCCAAAAAAAAAAAAAAAAAAGAGTAGTTGGTAAAATGCAATACATATTCCTAGTTTAAAAAGGAGATCTTTGTAAACAGGTGATTGAAGAAAGCGTCCTACATTTGAAAAGGTGTCTCTACCAAAAATCTACAACAAACATAATGTTTAATTCATGAAATACTAGAAGCATTCCCATTAAAATGAGGAACAATCCAGTTGTAGCCCCTACCACTACCATTTAGCATTGAACTTGATGTCCTGGTTCAATGCAATAATGAAAAAAAGGGAGGGGGAGAAGAATAAGATATATAAATGTTGGAAAGGAAGATACAAAACTGTCACTTTGGGCAAATATTTCCATCTACCTGGAAAAATCAAAGAAAAGTGTCAGAAACTTTAGAACTAGTAAGATATTGGTAAGGTGAATATATAAAGGTCTTCATGAAGGAAAGTATACAAGAGAATGAAGTTCACAAATCAAGGCCTGAATAAATGGAGAAATACATTTGTTTCTTATCAGAAAAGCTCAGTGCTATAAGGTAATTATTCCCCCAAATTTATAAATTTAATGCTATCCCAGACAATATATCAACAGGTTTGTGTATGGAATTTGGCAAGCTGATTCGAATCTGGAAGAGTAAAATGACAGGAATAACATTTTTCTAGCAGATATTAAAACACATCATCAAGTTTAGTAATTGATTCAGTGTAGATTGGCATAGGAGTAGACCAATAAATGGATGGAACAAAAGAGATGGTCCAGAAACAGAGCTATTTATGAGAGCTCCGTGTATGAAAATGTGACATTTCAAATGAGTGGGGAAATGATAGACAATTTATTAAAGGGTTTCAACAATTAGTTAATTATTTAGGGCAAAATAAAGTTCAGTCACTTCCACATACAATATAAAGAATAAATTCTAGGTGGATTAGAGATCTAAGCATAAAAATAAAATTTAAATTACTGGGATAATAATCTCAATAGAGGTAGAATAAGTTCTTGACAAAATTCAAAATCTGTTGGTGATTAAAAACTCTTAGAAAACTAGCAATAGAAAAGAATATCCTTAATTTGATAAAGGGCATCTACAAAAAACCCTACATTGTACTTAATGATGAAAGACCAAATGATTTTCCTGAGATTGGAAACAAGCCAAGGATTTTCACTCTCTCTCATTTCTATTTAGCATTACACTGGAGGATTTAGTTAGCACAGTAAGGCAAGGAAAGCCATACAGCTTGGAAAGGAAGAAATAAAGCTGTCTATTTTCAGACATGATTGTCTATTTAGAAAGTTCCAAGGACTCTACCAAAAAGTTACCAGAGCTAGTGAGTAATTTTAATAAGATTGTAGGATATAAAAATCAATAGTATTTCTACTATTGAAAGAATAGCATTTTCAACAGTTGGTGCTCAAACAATTCAAAGTCCATATGCAAAAACAACCTCAATCCAGACCTTTCACCTTATACAGAATTAACTAAAAATGGATCATGGACCTAAATGTAAAATCCCAAACCATAAGATTTCTAGAAAAACAAAATCTTTGTGAACTTTGGTTAGGCAAAGATTTCTTAGATACAATACCAAAAGCATAAGCCATGAGGAAAAAAATTGTAAATTGGACTTCAACAAAATTAAAAATTTCTCTGCAGAAGACACTATGAAAGGAATGAGAAAACAAGACCCAGAATGGGAGAAATATTTGCATGTTACATATCTGACAAAGGACTTGTATTGAAAAAATATAAAGAACTTTTAAAATTCAATACTAAAAAAAAAATACAGTTTTTAAAATAGACAAATGATTTAAGGAGACACTTCACCAAAGAAGACATACGGATGGCAAATATACCAAAAGATACGCAACATCGTTGTTAGGGAAATGCAAATTAAAACCGAAATGAGGTACAACTATTCACTTATTTGAATGCTTTTTAGAAACCTGACAATACTAAGTGCAGAGCAACTGGAACGCTCATATATTGCAGGTGGGAATGCAAAATAGTTTAGTCACTTTGGAAGACAATTTGATAGCTTATAAAGTTAAGCATACACTTAACACATGATCCAGTAATCCCTCTCCTGGTATTTAGCCAAGAGAGATGAAAATTTATATTCACCCAAAGACCTTCATGTGAATGTTCATAATATTTTTATTCATAATAGCCAAAACCCAGAAACAACCCAGATGTCCTTTGGCTGGTGAATGGATCAACAAACTGTGGTACAGTTGGCCCTGTGTAGCCATAGGCTCTGCATCTGCGGATTCAACCAACTGAGGACCAAAAATACTCAAGAAAAAAAATTCCAGAAAATTTCAAAAACCAAAACTTGAATTGACATGTACTGGCAACTATTTACATTGTATTAGGTATTATGAGTAATCTAGAAATTATTTAAAGCATAGGAGAGGGTGTGCGTAGGTTATATGCACATACTACACCATTTTATATAAGGTTCTTGAGCATCCCTGGATTTTGGTATTGGGCTGTCCTGGAACCAATCCCCCGCTGTTACTGAAGGATGAATGTACTTCCATACAATAGAGTACTATTCAGCAATAAATGAAATAAACAGCTAATACACACAACATGGATGAATTCCATATGCATTATGCTAAGTGAAAGAAGTCAGGTAAGAGGCTATGGACTTTATGATTCCATTTGTATGAGAAATCCTTGAAAACAGATCCATAGTTGCCATGGGTTGAGTGTGGGAAGAAGGGAATAATTGAATTTGGCGGTTTATAGAACTGTTCCATATCTTTTTTGTGGTGGTGGTTACTTGGCTGTATGAATTTATTAAAACTGTTGTGCAATAGGGAAGGAACCTTTGAAGGAAAAGACTCACAGATATGATTACTACAAAATATTAAACTTTTAAAGGACAAACATCATCATAAATTTAAAAATCAGGCCACAGACTTAGAGAATATATATTTTCAGCATACATAACAGACCAAGGATTAATACCTACAAATTAATATGAAGAAAGATAAATATTATAAAAGACAAATGGGCAAAGTACGTAAGTACAGGGTAAAATACAGGGAGCTCAAAGAAAGAACCAAATGGTCAATAAACATGAAAAGATTCACACCTCACTGTCACTCAGTGAGCTATCAATTAAAGCAATACTATAATAACATTTCAGCCATCAGATAAGCAGATCTTTTAAAGATTGTTAAAACCCAGCATTACTAAGGATGTGAGGCTACACATACTCCTGTGGAGTTTTTAAGAGCATATAACGGTACATTGTGAAGGATAATTTGGGCATAGCTATCAAAAACTTAAATATGCATATTTTTTGACTCAGTAATGTCACTTCTAGGTATTAATACTATAGCAGTACTTCCACAGGTGAACAAAGATGTATATGAAAGAATTTTTTATTAGAGCCTTGTTTGTAATAGTGAAAAATAGGAACCAATTTGAACGTCTGTGGGCAGAGGAGTGGTTAAATAACGAGGTTAATTGATATAATGGACTGTTATGACAAATGACACGTATGTGAGTACTGATATAGCACTGTATATTTATTTACAAAGAAATGCATTATTAAATGAAAAAAGCAAGTAGTAATGAATGTATAGTGTTCCTATTTGTATTTTTTAAAAATCTACAATTCTGTACACATAAACACATATGCATGCACAGAGAAAGGTCTGGAGAAATACACAACAGAGTCAGGGTAGTGGTTCTCTGTGGGGAAAGCAATGAGATTGGGGGAACTTGCTTTTCACTTTACATTCTCTGGTCTTATTTGAACTTTTGAAATGCAAATGTATCTATGTTCTACTTGTATAGTTTTTTTTTTAATTAATGAAACAAAGAGGTATAATTCAAATATATCTATACATTTTAAATTCAATAAGCCCAAGTAGAAAACACAAAGGTATGTAGTTTCCAAATCATCAGTGGTAAAAGAAGGTAAACTTGTCTATTATAGTGAGAAAAAAAAAAGAACCAGGAAGCATTAAAAATAAAAGTCACAAAATAAATTGACAGAACAAAGACCAGGTAAAACTGTTGTCATGATAGATATGAATGGCTTTAAGATCTCTATCAAAAGACAAAAGACTCTCAGATTAAGTGGGGAAAAAAAAAAAGAAATTTGGCCATAAGCTGTTTATAAAATGAATATATCTTATAGATATCATATGATAAATATAAATAAATGAATAAACACAAAGTGAAAATGACAGAGAAAGTTGAGAAGTAATGGGATGGGCAGAAATATCAGAGACAAATGCAACCAAAGGGAACACAGTCATATGTGCTAAGCTTAAAATTATACAAAATAGGATTCAGGACCAGAACATTAAATGGAATAAATATAATTAATTTTATACTGATAAACGATAGAATGTGCTACAAAGGCAATACAGTCAAGAATGTAAATGTCTCCAAATAGAGAATTGGTTGGTTATATTATGGTACCTATTTATTTACAGTGAAACTCTACGTGGGCAATAATAAATATACAGTGACATGAAATGTGTTATAGATAAATTGTGAAGGGAAGAACATATTCTGTAAATACTGTATGAGCTCAAATTGTTGTAAACTTTTATAAAAAGGAGGAAAAGGACTGGCAGGATCACAGTGTCAGGGCTGTCCCTTGCAGGTGTGGTGTGGAGGAAAGACAAACAGGCTGTGAAGCAGTCCTAAAACAGGACCCTTGACCGCACGCAAGGACATAATACTGGGTATTCTGCCTGAGGGTTGGACAGCTCTATCTTTAAACCAGCTTTGGCTGACATCTCTCTTCCCTTTGTTTCTCAGCTTTCTAGCAGCCTGGATTTCTTTGTTCCCTTAACAGGGGTGCCTGGTGATAGCTTGTAATCACTTTTCCTGAGACTGGTACCTACCACAGTGAGCCATCACATTTTCCCTATGATTTGTGTGATTTTGGTATTTGGCTCCATTATGAATGTTGTAGGATATCCCCTGAGGGGTGCCAAGATATTAGGAGGGACCAGATTGACCTAGAAGCATTTAAGTTGGATCATAGGAAAGTGCTGTATGTCACAAGGTGGCCAAATCCAACAAGAAGAACAAGATGACTGTGGATTCCTTTGAGGACAAAATCCAATCTGCATTAGTCCTGGAGGTCCGGTTGGAAGGCTTATTCATTCTGTCTCTCCTATAACATCTTCATTGCTTCTCATGGGGATTGGGTTGTCACAGTGCTGGGAAGGGAATAAACTCGGAGAAAATTGAGAAGATATTGCAATGGAAGAAATGACTTGATTGATCTAAACCTAGGTCAGCATGCACTCCTTTGGGCTAAGCTTGAGGTGATACATTGCCTCTTCCATGATGCTGGGCAGCATCACAAGGCCGGAAAATGTCCCTAGGTCCTTCTCTGAATGACCTTGAAGCACTGAAATTTAAGAGGTGTCCTGGAACTCATGCCAATAGGGACAGGGGAATCAAAGTTACTGGCAAGAGAGTGGTTGGGGAAGAAACTGGATCCTGACTGATGTCCCCCCTCATAACCTCAGAGGAAATAAGTCAGGCGTGACTTTGTGGAAATAAAGAAAAAGAAATCTTTCCAACAGTGACAAAATTCTAGGGGCAGAGTGTCAAAGTCTAATACTCTGGGGCACAGATGCAGGGTTAATTGGAATGAAATATTACTACTTAGTGCATAAAGCAAGGAAATGACCAAATTTCAGTAGAGAGATTTGAATGAGACATAAAAGATACATGGACTGGAAATCTTCTCTTGACTCTTTCACTAACTGTCTGTAACAGTTAGTGGCAAATCCCATAGACTGCTGGTTTTCAAAGTTAAGCCTGCATCAGAAGCGCCTGGAGGGCTTGTTAAAATACTGATTGCTTCCCCTCCCCCAGAATTTTTGACTCAGTAGATCAGGGATGGGCCTTAGAATTAGCATTTTTAACAAGTTCCCAGGTTGATACTGATGCCGCTGGTCTGGGAACCACACTGGAGAACCTCTGGCTTAGAACCCCAATAAGCAGGTAAATAAAATGAGTGAATGGAAGATCTCAAAAGACCCTTTCTTAATTCCAAAATCCTAGGATTCATGTATTGAAGGACTTCCTGATACAAGGGCTGTTAAATAATGGACCCTTTTTTACATTTAAATGGGAGAAACTGGTTGGCTGCTCAGGGAATGATCTTGGAGGTGCTGTCCCTGTCCCTGTCCCATATATCAAGACAGATCCTTAATCTCCCAGGCTCAGTAGAGCCACAAATTGAGTTATGGTGTGAGGGAAATAATATGCAATCTAGATTTTTCATAAAATTGGCTCAAGCCCCTTCAACATCCTGGGGAAATCCCAAAGACCTCCCTAGGATTTATGTTCTCAGGGACACCTTTGGTTCTGAGCTCCTGTCTCCCCTGAGCTCTCGTCTGCTGCTGTTCCCTTCCTCATACTGCACATGACCAGAATGTGTGTCTCTGCTGTCTTCCCTCATTCCTCAAATACCACTCACAGGAGATGCGGGTGTAGCAGACATCTGTTGTTTTGCCTGTCCAACAGTCCCCATCTTCCTGGTCATAGTACCCTGATCTGCTTTGGGGAGTTACCTCTCCCCTAGTGGAAACAGATACAGGGGCTATGTAGTGTCCTACCAAGCCAGGCCAGTCAGAAGTTGGCTCCCTGAACTTTGAATCTGGAGTGGAGTGGCTGCTGCCGGGCTCAAGAGTGACAGGCTGGTCAGATCACCAGCACTGCTTGCTAAGCCCAGATCTTTGATCTGTTCTATATCGTCAAATAAATCCTGTTTTGAAGTTAGCCACATTCCTCTTGTGAAGAAAAAAGAAAAAAAATCTGGAAGGAGTTTATATTACAGCAATACAAATAACGTAAGATGAGCTATTATTCAGCCTTGCTGATTGAAAAAAAACATTCTTTTGGCCACTCTGCCACAGGACTGTGTCTCTGTCCACATTTCCTCATGGGCTTCAGTTACTTCACATGTTGTCCAACCTCCATTTTCTCCCTCCCCCTTTCCTCCCATCTATTATACTTTTCCCCCCAACATTCGTTTGCTCACTGATGCCTCCTACAGAGCAGTGTAACTCTGTATCACAGTCTCCCTCCCAGCCATGGCCGTGGAGTGTCACCCTCCACATCCAAGGCGATCTATCAAGGTCCTCTCAAAGAAGACCATTGCCTCCTCACCAGGAACTTCGGTACCCGCCATTCAAATAATACAGTTTTTTTTTCACCCTACAACAAAGTGAATGCCTACTATGTATCAGGTCTTACAACTGATACATTACCTGATGCAGCAGATAACTGCATCCTGTTAAATGAACCAACAAAAATAAATCAACAAAAGACTGATAAACCAAGGGGAAAATGTATTAATTTAATGTTGGTAACCAGCAAAGGGATCGGAACAGGGATTGCCAAACTATGACCTGTGGTCTGTTTGTGTACAGTCCATGAGCTAGAAACCTTAAAAAAGCTTTTTTTTAATGGATTGTAAAACAAAAATAAGAATATGGGACAGAAATCTATGTGGCTCACAAACCTGAAATATTTAATTTACTACCTGGCCCTTTACAGAAAAAGCTGGCTGACATCAGGGTCAGAATCCTCATATAAGAAGGTGCCTGTGGCTGAGATGGACTACCCCAGACCCTAGGCATCAGATCAGTGTGGAAGTATTTCATTTGGGGATTATCTCTTTGGGCCATGAAGACCTTTCTGCCTGTCGTCTTAGGAGGTGGCTAATTCTGTGGTTGAAAGCAAGAGAGGGAGGGATGTTCTGTGGTCACTGGACCCAACTGAGAGTTATGAGGAGGCCAGAGAGGTGTGGGGGGGAAGATGTGGCACATGGGTCCACTTGCTTTCATCATCTTTGTCACAGGCAACAGTAGCAGGGGATACAGGGCGCGAGGACTTCTAGGATGAAGAGAATGAATCTGCATGTGGGAGAAGGGGTCCTGGCAGTCGTGGTGTATCCCTGATGCCTGTGAGTTCAGCAGGAGAGATGGCCTGGGGTAAGCAGTTGTGGAGACCCAGATTGGGGAACATTTGAGTCCCTAAAATTCACAGTGGATGAGTTACAAGGCTAACTGGCTCTTAGACCAATGGATGCCACCCTCAGCTCCTTCAGGTCCTGACTTCCCTGCTTCTCTACCTAAAATTACATCACCTCCACCTCTACCTTCCCCATAAATCCCTCTTGCTTGCTTTCTTTTTCTCCTTGGTACTTATCAATATCCAGCTATGATGTTATTTAATTCCCTCCTTAATTCTCACTTGTCTCCTCCATTAGAATGTGAGCCTAATGAAAGCAGGGATTCTGAAGGGCTGTTTCATTTACTGCTTTAACTACAGTGTTCAGTAGTGCCTACCACATAGCAGTGATAAATACTTGTTGATTGAATATAATGAACCCTGTTTCCTTAAGAATATTTACAGGGAAAGATCTCTGGAAAGTCTTAATTCCTGTTAATTTGGTCATGAAGGGACTTAAGAGTCCAAAATTGAACATTAAAGGAAATATACCCTTATTTTGTATCCTAAACTGATAACATATGGCATATTAGTTATATTAGCACCAGCTCATCAGTACATTTTCTCCTTAGCAAAATGTTTACATAGAATGCTAACTTACTATCAAAAAGTTACGTATTGAAATGAATCAGAATAGAGGTACCAGCGTAATCGTTACAGCTGGTGCTATCAAGCTATAGTGTAGCCTCATGACCACCTACCTACATGTGATGGGAACACACCTTCCATGAGGATCAAAACACTTATGGGCTGTTGGGTGTCCTGCTCTCATATGATAACAGCCTGCACTTACCTAGTATCTACTCCGTGCTAGGTGCAATTTGTTGACAATTTTCTGTGTAATTTGTCAAATGAGCTTATGAGTAATAGTGACTAGTTTGTGCTTTTCCGTGTACCAGGTACTATTTCATATACTGTATCGTTTAATCTTCATAAGAATCTGAGCAGGTGGTTCTAATTATCATCCCCATTTTGCATATGGAGCAACAGAGGCATTGAGAGGTTGAGTAACTTATTCAGCGTCACACAGTTAGCAAGTGGTGGAGCTGGGATTTGAGTTCTAGCAGCCACCATGCCTCTCATGGGCACTGCTGGAGGCTGAGAAGCTATTGCCCACTGCTGCCTTTCTTTCGACTTGTATGTATCATAGCCTGCCTCTATGACACAGCAGCTCTGCAACTAAGTAGATCCCTAACCATTGTTGTTTTTTCTTTCTTTCTTTTTTTTAAACATCAAACGCATTCCAGTCACGCCTTCCTCTGGAAGCACCTCTGCCCATCTTCAGTGGGCTTGTCTACCCCTCAAGTCTAATCAGGAAAAGCCTGTCACTATTTAAATCATAACTGTCCCATGTAAAAGTGGCTGCCACTTTAATTCTGAAAACAAGATCATATTTTAAGTATATCAGGAGAGGCTTTCTATTGTAACTTTGTGTTGAACTCTTCTATAAATCTGAGAATGTTCTTATAAGCACATAATTTTTGTGTTTTATATATTTGGAATTTCGCATATTAGATTTTCTTAGAGTAGCACATGATTCAAGGGAGAATGTTAACCTTTTCATTCAATTAAAAAATATTTTTGCACACCTTTAGTGATTAGAACTGAGCTGGCTAATTAGAGAGAAATGAGCTTAAACATGAGCTTACTCGCTTGTTGTGGAGACAAGACACAGACACAGGATATGCTTTGATAACCAATAAAACTGCTTTTGATCAGTGTCAGACTGAAAGGAGCAGATATGAAGTACAGTGAGTTTGGATAAGATGGGATATCTTGGGACTATCTAATCACAGAAGACATATTTCACTCTTAGGAATGGTTTAAATTCAGTCCCCTTGGGTGGGCTCGATAATATGGTCTGGAAGGTTTCTCAGATTTGAATAGCCTTGTTTATTAAAAAGAAAAAAAAGAAGAAGAAGAAAAAAAAGAAAAAAGAAAAAAAATCCATTAGCTCCAAGAATAATCTTGGTGGGGACGTAGTTCCCTCTAGTGGTGCTAGAAGGAGTTGCAAATTTTCTTTATTGTATATTTCTCTTTTTTTCCTTATTTATTCATTCAGTTAACAAATATTTAATGAGGACCTGCTATATATTAGGTTCTGTATTATGGATAAACAGATAAAAGACACAGTTTCATTTTTCAAAAGCTCACAAGGCTAGAAGAGAGAAAGCCAAAGAATTATGATACACTATATCTACAAATAAAAATAACAATGTGAAACTACCTAGCCCAGATCAGGAGGGATGGGGTTAAATAAGAGAAGACTTTCTGAAGGAGTAAAGATGTGATCTGAGACTTGATGAAATAAATGCTACATTTTACTCTTTAGAGTATCTATATATGTTTGTTGTCGAAAATTTAGGAAATGCAGATGAGGTAAGAAAAAGAATTACACATTATTCCATCACCCAATGACAACCACTTACAATATTTTGCCATATCTACTCCACTCCCCTTTTTATGCATAATTTATTTTTTTAACAGACTGTACTCATAACATTTTGTAATCTGCTACATTGTAAATGTAATTGCCATTTGCAATCTGCCATAAACAAGCTAGTATATTTTGAAATTTTTCTTACTATATGTACTAATGAAACATTATTACTTTTTCAAAATAATATTGGTTATTTTCCCACTTTTATTTTTTCAGATGTTCTTTAGAATAATTATGTTCAGTTTTTAAAATCCCACCGGTATTTAGATTGTGGGAAATATAGAGATTTATTGGGGGAGAGTTTATAGCTTTATCATATTGAGTTTAGAAATATTAGATCCAGAATATTGTAGATCTCTCCATCTGTTTGGATTTTCTTTTATGTTCCCTCAATTAAATGTTATAATTTTCATCATTAGGGTCTAGTATCTCAATTTAAACATTTCTAAACCTTTATTTAGAGGTTGCATTAACCTCTAAATAATTGCATTAGCATTTAGATCTTTCTCAACTCATTATTTTTCTAAGTAATTATTATGGGTATAGGCATAGAATGCAGCTGATTTTTAAATATTTGCAACCTTACTGATGTCTGAATTTTAATCTTTTTTTTTTTTTTAGCTGATTGCTTTGAATTTCCATATGGACAGTCACAACACCTGAAATAATGACCATTTTTGCCACCACCTTCCCAATAACTAATCTTCTTTCATGTTTCTTATTGCATTGAGAGGAACATCCATAACTATATTCAATCATATGGGGACCCTTGTCTGGGTTTTTACTTTATTCATTTTTTAAATAGAAGTATAATTGACTTACAACACTATGTTAGTTCTAAGTGCACAACATAGTAATTTGATATTACAAAATAACCACCATAAGTTTAGTTACCATCTGTCACCATACAAAGTTATTACAATATTGTTGACTATATTCCCCATGCTGTACATTTTATCCCTGTGACTCATTTATTTTGTAATTGGAAGTTTATACCTCTTAATCTCCCTGACCTATTTCACTCATCCCCCTCCCCCCTCCCCTCCCCTCTGGAAATCACCTATTTGTTCTCTGCATCTATGCATCTGTTTCTGTTTTGTTATGTTTGTTCATTTGTTTTGTTTTTTAGATTCCACATATAAGTGAAATCACATGGTATTTGTCTTTCTCTGTCTGACTTATTTCACTTAGCATAATACCCTCTAGGTCAATCCATGTTGTCATAAATGGCAAGATTTCATTCTTTTTTATACCACTTTTTATCCATTCATCTATCAATGGACACTTAGGTTGCTTCCATATCTTGGTTATTGTAAATAATGCTGCAGTGAATATAGGGGGTGAATATATCTTTTCAAATTAGTTTTTTTATTTTCTTCAGATAAATACCCAGAAGTGGAATTGCTGGATCATATGGTAGTTCTATTTTTAATTTTTTGAGGAACCTTCATACTGTTTTCCATAGTAGCTGTTCCAATTTATATTCCTACCAACAGTGCACAAGTGTTCCTTTTTATCCACATCCTTGCCTACACTTGTTACCTGTTCTCTTTTTGCTACGAGCCATTGACAGGTGTGAAGTGATAGCTCATTGTGATTTTGATTTGCATTTCCCTAATGATTAGTGATGTTGAGCATCTTTTCATGTGTCTGTTGGCCATCTGTATATCTTCCTTGGAAAAATGTCTATTCAGGTCCTCTGCCCATTTTTTAATCAGGTTGCTTGTTTTTTTGATGTTGAGTTATATGACTTCTTTGTGTATTTTGGATAGTAACCCCTTATTGGATATATCATTTGCAGATATCTCCCATTCAGTAGTCTGCATTTTTGTTTCGTTGGTAGTTTCCTTCACTGTACAAAACATTTTTAGTTTGATGTAGTCCCATTTGTTTATTTTTGCTTTTGTTGCCCTTGCCTGAGGAAATATATCCAAAAAATATTGCTAAGACCAATATCAAAGAACATACTGCCTATGTTTTCTTCTAGGAGTTTTATGGTTCCAGGTGTTACATTTAAGTCTGTAATCCATTTTGAGTTTATTTTTGTTTATGATGTAAGAAAGTAGTCAGGTTTGATTCTTTTGTAAATAGCTGTTTTCCCAACACCAATTATTGAAGAGGCTGTCCTTTCCCCATTGTATGTTCTTGTCTCCTTTGTCATAGATGAATTGACCATATATGTGTTCATTCTCAAGATTGTTTTGGCTGTTCAGGGACTTTTGTGTTTCCATACAAATTTTAGAATTATTTGCTGTAGTTCTGTGAATAATTCTGTTGGCATTTTGATAGGAAATGCATTGAATCTGTGGATTGCCTTGGGGAGTATGGTCATTTTAACTATTAATTCTCCTAATTCATGAGCATAGTATATCTTTCTGTTTGTGTTGTCTTCAGTTTCTTTCATCAATATCTTATAGCTTTCCGGGTACAGGTCTTTTACCTCCTTAGTTAGATTTCTGTCTAGGTATATTATTCTTTTTGATGCAATTAGAAATGGGATTGCTTTCTTAATTTCTCTGATAGTTCATTGTTAGTGTATTGAAATGCAACAGATTTCCACATCTGCATTTCTGTATCCTGCAACTATACTGAATTCATTGATGAGTTCTAGTAGTGTTTGTAGTGTTTAGTAGTGTCTAAACTTTGAGTCTAGTAGTGTCTTTAGGATTTTCTATGTATAGTATCATGTCATTTGGAAACAGTGACAGTTTTACTTCTTCCTTTCCAATTTGGATTCCTTTTATTATCTGATTGCTGTGGCTATGACTTCCAGTACTGTGCTTGATAAAAGTGGTGAGAGTTGTCTTCCTTGTCTTGTTACTGATCTTAGAAGAAATGCTTTCAGCTTTTCACCATTGAGTGTGATGTTAGCTGTGGGCTTGTTACATATGGCCTTTATTATGTTAAGCTATGCTTCCTCTATACCCTCTTTGTTGAGAATTTTTTTATCACAAATAGATGCAGAATTTTGTCAGAAGTTTTTCTGCATCTATTCAGATGATCACATGATTTTTATCCTTTATTTTGTGAATGTAGTGTATTATATGATTAATTTGCGAGTATTGAACCATCCTTGCCTCACTGGGATAAATCCCAGTTGATGAAGGTGTACGAGTTTTTTTCCTGGTCACGCCACATGGCATGCAGAATCTTAGTTCCCCAACCAGGTATTGAACCCGTTCCCCCTGCAGTGGACGTGCAGAGCCCTAACCACTGAACAGCCAGGGAATTCCCTGTATGATCCTTTAAATATATTGTTGAATTAAGTTGGCTAATATTTTGTTGAGGATTTTTGCATCTATGTTCATCAGTGATATTGACCTGTAATTTCCTTTTTTGTGTGATATCTTTGTCTGATTTTGGTATCAGGGTGATGCTGGCCTTGTAGAATTAGTTCAGAAGCATTCCATCCTCTTCAGTTATTTGGAATAGTTTGTGAAGGATAGGCGTTAACTCTTCTCTAAATGTTTAGTAGAATTCACCTGTGAAACCATCTGGTCCGGGACTTATATTTGTGGTAAGTTTTTTTTATTACTGATTCAATTTTATTACTGGTAATTGGTCTGTTCATATTTTCTATTTCTTCCTGATTCAGTCTTAGGAGATTGTACATTTCTAGAAATTTGCTCATTTCTTCTAGGTTGTCCATTTTATTAGCATATAATTGTTCATAGTAATCTCTTATGATCCTTTGTATTTCCATGGTGTCAGTTGTAACTTTTCCTCTTTCATTTTTTATTTTATTTATTTGGGTCCTCCCTTTTCCTTGATCAATCTTGCTAAAGGTTTATCAATTTTGTTTATCTTTTCAAAGAACCAGCTCTTAGTTTCATTGATCTTTTTTTTTTTAGTTTTTATTTATTTCTGCCCTGATCTTTATTATTTCTTTCCTTCTATTAACTTTGGGTATGTTTGTTCTTCTTTTTCTATCTCCTTTATATAGAAGGTTAGGTTGTTTGACATATTTCTTGTTTCCTGAGGTAGGACTGTTTTGCTATAAACTTCCCTCTTAGAACTGCTTTTGCTAAATCTCGTAGATTTTTGGATTGTTGTGTTTTCATTTTAATTTGTCTCCAGGTATTTTTTAATTTCCTCTTTGACTTATTCAGTGATCCATTGGTTGTTTAGTAACATATTGTTTAGCCTCCATGTGTCTGTGTTTTCTGCTGTTGTTTTTCTTTTTTTCATTGTAGTCAATTTCTAATCTTCAACCACTGTGGTCAGGAAAGATCCTTGATATGACTTCAGTTTTCTTAAATTTATTCAGACTTCTTTTGTGGCCTGGCATGTGATCTATCCTGGAGAATGTTCCCCATGCACCTAAAAAGAATGTATATTCCGCTGTTTTGGGGTGTATGTGTGTGTGTGTGTGTGTGTGTGTGTGTGTGTGTGTGTGTATATATACACACACACACATACATACATACATATAAAGTTCATCTGTCATTTATTTCCTTTTCTGTCTTCATTGCACTGGCTAGGACTTCCAGTCCTATGTTGAGTCATAGTGATGAGAGTGGGCTTCCTGCCTTATTCCCAACCTTAGTGAGAAGGTGTTCAGTCTTTCACTATTAAATATGATCTTCATCAAGTCGAGGAAATTTTCCTCATTTCAAGCTTTCTTACAGTTTTTACCATGAGTGGATGTTGAGTTTTGTCAGATATTTTTTCTGAATCAATTGATATGATTATGTGAATTTTATTTTTTAGCCTATTAATATGGTAGAATACATTGATTTTTAATTATTGAACTGGCCCTGCATCCTTGGAATAAACCCTACTTGGTCATGATGTATGTCTTTTTATATATTATTGAGTTCCATTTGCTGATATTTTGTTTTAAAATTTGCATCTATACTCATGAAGGATATTAGTTTGTAGTTTTCTCTCTCTGTGTACGTGTGTGTGTGCATGCGTGAGTGCGTGCTGTCTCTGTCAGGTTTTGACATCAGGGCAATACTGGCCTCAAAATTTGAGTTGAGAAGTATTTCCTCCTCTTTTATTTTCTGGAAGAGCATAGTATTAACTCCTCTTTAAACAACTTTAAACCATCTGTGGAGTTTTAAAAGTTAGGTTACTGCATTTTTCTGTCATAAAACTGCCATTCAATTCTTCTTTATGTATGTTTTCTGAATCTTTTTTCATTTGCATTAACTTCTCATTGAAGCAGTTATATGATGTCTCAGTTGATTTTTGTGTTAGGTGTGAAGAAAGGATCTAATTTTATTTTTTATGTACAAATACCCAGATTTCCCAGCACTTTTTCATTGAAAAGTACATCCTTTCTCTTTATTTTAGAGTGCCAGCTTAGTCATTAATCAAGCATTCTTACATTCATGGTTCCCTATCCCCATATCCAGATCCTCTATTCTGTTCCATTGATCAAATTGCTTATCTTTTTAGCAATACCATACTTCCTTATTACCATAGTTTTATCATAAATCTTCATGCCTGATAGAGCAAATTCTCTTCCTTTGTTGTTCAAGAATGTTTTTGTGATTCTTGGTTCTCTGCATTTCCTTATAAATTTTGGAACCAGTTTGTCAAGTTACTTTAAAAAAGTTTTGAGATTGCATTGACTCTAGCCAATTTATGGAGAACTGATATCATCAAATTGAGTCTTCTAATACATCAATATTTATTTTTTATTCTTTTTTAACTTTTTTGTTAAATAATTATAGATTCATGGGAAGTTGCAAATATAGTACAAGAGACCCTGTATACCCTTCACCCAGCCTCCCCCAAAAGTAACATCTTACATAACTATAGTACACTATCAAAACCAGGACATTGACATTGGTGCAATCCATAGAACTTACCCAGATTTCACCAGTTTTACATGCACTCAGTTGTGTGTGTATAGCTCTATATAATCATATCACAGTCAAGATACAGAACTGTTCCATCACCACAAAGATTCCTGGTGCTGCTCTTTATGGTCACACCCATTCTTTGATTTTTTTGATAAAAATTTTAATTTCCTCCACTCAACAATATGTCTTGGAGATCCACCCACGTTAATACATATACCTAATTCTGTTTAAATGCTGATATAACTTCATAGTACAAATACATCTTAGTATACTTAACCACCCCCCTACTGATGGACTTTTAAATTATTTTCATTTATCCACTATTTTAGACTCCACTGCAGTGACTATCCTAATACTTGCCTCCTCATGCACATATGCAGTTGTTTATCTAGGATAGAAACAGAGGAGTGTAATTACTGAGTTAGGATAAGCCCATCTTATATTTCAATAAGCAATGCCAAATTGTCCCTCCAAGTGGCTATACCAATTTATAATACCACCAGCAGTTAGGGAAGGATCAGCACATTGATGAAAATGAATAAAATGGAGAACGACGGTACAATATTTTTAAAATAAATTTATTTATTTTATTTATTTATTTTTGGCTGCATTGGGTCTTCATTGCTGCGCACGGGCTTCCTCTAGTTGTGGCGAGCGGGGGCTACTCTTTGTTGCGGTGCGTGGGCTTCTCATTGCGGTGGCTTCTCGTTGCGGAGCACAGACTCTAGGCACGTGGGCTTCAGTAGTTGTGGTGTGCGGGCTCAGTAGTTGTGGCCTGTAGACTCTAGAGCACAGGCTCAGTAGTTGTGGCACACGGGCTTAGTTGCTCCGCAGCATGTGGGATCTTCCCAGACCAGGGCTCGAACCCATGTCCCCTGCACTGGCAGGCAGATTCTAACCACTGCACCACCAGAGAAGCCCAGACGGTACAATTTTAAATAGGATTGTCAGGATGGATCTTACTGAGAAGATGGAATTTGAGTCTAAGGAAAAGAAAGCATATGTGGCTATCTGGGGGAGAGCATTCCAGGCACAGAGAACAGCCAGTGCAAAGGCTCTGAGGTAGCAGTGTGAGTGTGCTGGCTTGTTTGGAGAACGCTGAGGAGACGAGGCTGGATTGTGGTAAGAGAAGGTGCTGACTGTGAAGGGCCTTGGAGGCCAGGGAAAGGCCTTTACTCTGAGTGAAAGGGAGATCGTGGCAAGGTTTTGAGCAGAGGAGTGATGTGATCTGACTTTTTTTGTTTGTTTTTAATAAAAAAACTTCATTGAGACAGAATTTACATACAGTAAAAGGCACCCATTTTAACTGTGCAGTTTGATGAGTTTTGATGGTTATGTAATTTGCCCAAACCCAAACACTGAGGACATGGCAGCACTAGTACCTACTGCCAAAGGCCATGCTTGTTCCTCTGTGCCCTCAGAGTCAGTAATGTCCAGGCCCCAGACTGTGGTTTCCTGTCCCAGTGTATCAGGAAGGAGTGGGGACTAGGCAGCAGGAAGCCCACCCTGGGGACAACAGCATGGAGAGGCCTTGAGGGCACAGGAGGGCTGGAACTCCCTACCCTCACCATTTGTGCTGGCACCCATGGGCAAGGCCATCTGCTGAGCCAATTATTTTAGAGATACCCATTTAGTTTGTCTCTTACTCTTGCTCTCTAGGCAATTTTAGGGAGGAAAAAAAGAAAAGTCTTCTACTCACTAATTTAATTCCCTTTTTTCTACTCTTTTTTTTAATTGTAGAAGAAATGCTTTTCCATTATACAAAACTCAGGTATCATCGAATTATAATACAATAATAACATCCCTTATAATTCTCCCTCCTAAGATAACCATCAGTAAGTTTGACACACAGTCTTCTTTTTTTCCTTATTTACTCATATGCTAATATCTGTTAGAATTATTCATTTATTTTTACAAAAATGTCATGCATAGCATTGTGATTTTTCCCTTCACTTTTAATATCCTTTGGAGCATTTCTTGTGTCAGTATAAGCAGATCTCACTTTATTTTTGTAAATGGATGCATATTATAACATTAGGTGTTCCACCAATGATTTACCTGGTAGGAAATCTTATTCCTCCCCTTCCTGTTTTATGAGGGAATTTCCACTCCTAGGGTAACAGTATGAATGATTCCACCCCCTAGGTAGGAGTGGTTCATCTCACTGATGAGACTCAGAGGGGTTTATCTCACTGGGCATAAGCAGCCTCACCCTTTCTGGGCTGGCCTGGGAGATGCTCACATGTGGCCTCCTCCTCCATTGAACCTACCAGGGGGCCTCTGCTCCAGCAGGCATGAGACTGAAGTCCTAGGTGGGCCACTCTTGGAGAGTGGAGACAAGAAGGCTCACCTGTGGCCTCACATTTCAGTCACATTCCCCAGAGAAGCTCAACATGGACTTTGAATTATGACTTTTCCTTAAAAGAAAAGAAAAAGAAAAAACTTCTCTCTCAAGAGGGAGAGAGCAGTATCATTTTTTGCCCACCTCAAATCCCAACATTTCTCCATTCCCCACTGATGGACATTTATGTTTTGTCACAGCAAATATTGCCTTTTCCACATTTACTTTTTGTACCTATGCTAATGGGGTTGACAACAACAGGAAAGACTTTTTAAAAAAATTTATTTGTTTTATTTGTTTATTTTTGGCTGTGTTGAGTCTTTATTGCTGCACGCAGGCTTTCTCTAGTTGCGGCAAGTGGGGGCCACTCCTCGTTGCGGTGCGCGGGCTTCTCGCTGCAGTGGCTTCTCTTGTTGTGGAGCACGGGCTCTAGGCGCACGGGCTTCAGTAGTTGTGGCACACGGGCCCAGTTGCTCTGCAGCATGTGGGATCTTCCCGGACCAGGCATCAAACCCGTGTCCCCTGCATTGGCAGACAGATTCTCAACCACTGTGCCACCAGGAAAGTCCCAGGAAAGACATTTTTTGAAAGAAGCTCTCTTTAGAAGTCCTTGAATTGGGACCCAGGATGAGCATTGAGGAGAACCTTCATTATCAACACCAACTATGACAGGCTGGACTGTAAGAGCCTCCTGAGGCACAGAGAAGACTGCATCCCAGGAAGTTTTGTTCATTCATTCATTCAACATTAAGATTGCACCTACAGTGTGCCAGGCACAGTTTTAGGCAGTGGGAATAGAGAAATGGACAAGACATGCAAAGCCCCAGCTTTTGTGGAACCTGCAACACACAAAGAAACAAGCAGTAAACAAGGAAATGTCAGAGTGATAACAGCTACATGGTATGAACGGGGATGATGAGTCTTAATAATTGAAACTTTTGAGAACATCGTGGAGCTGTTATAAGAGTATGCTTTCTGGTATAAAATTGTAAAAGCAGCCATAGGCTTTATTTCAGAAATATCTAGTTCTCGAGCCTGTATTGCAGTAATTGGTCTGTTGGTAAGTGATTGGTTTTCCATGGTGCTTCCCATGCCATGGTTCACTCAGGAAAGTTGTATCTGAATTTCAGCCACACATGCCCTCAATTCTCTTCCCACTGTACTCCATACATCTTTTCAAGGCACTTTAGAATTTTATGTATGTATATATATATATGTTATATATATAAACTATATATATATAGCATATATATATTATATTTTATATATATATAGTTTTAAAATAGTTTCTTATTGTTAGTTTTTCTGTGTGTGGTGGGATTCTATTTTGAAAACCTAGAGAGGCCTTGCATCTGGGGAGGGAGGACACAGTAGGGAATGGCAGTTTGGACTAGTGACGTGAGATCAGTCTTAGCCTGGGTGCTTTTTGGTTAAGCACACTTGGTGAGTCCTTCCAACATGAAGCCCAATATCCTTCTGTCTGGGGAAACTGTTTCCTTTGTTATTTGTTTTGTGGTTTTTAAGGCTCTCCTTCCTTCCCTTTCTCTGTTCTCTCTTATTAGAATATTGTTTGTCAAATGTGGGCCTCCCTAACTCATTTTTTTTTTTTTTTTTTTTTTTTGCGGTACTTAGGCCTCTCACTGCCGCGGCCGCTCCTGCCGCGGAGCACGGGCTCCGGACGCGCAGGCCCAGCGACCATGGCCCACGGGCCCAGCCGCTCCGCGGCACGTGGGATCCTCCCGGACCGGGGCACGAACCCACGTCCCCCGCATCGCCAGGCGGACCCTCAACCACTGTGCCACCAGGGAAGCCCCCTAACTCATCTTGATGCTTTTTACTGGTTTTCTTTTCACATGTTCCAGTTTCTTGACTTTTTGTTTTACTTTTGCTTAGAATTCCTAGACTGTACTTTTCATGTTTTACACTGATTTTTTTTCCATTTTGACAATCACATTTAAAAAAAAATTTTTATTGGAGCATAGTTGATTTACAATGTTGTGTTGGTTTCAGGTGTACAGCAAAGTGAATCAGTTATACGTATACATATATCCACTTTTTTTTTTGACAATCACATTTTTATTTACTGAATGTTCTTTCATGTTCTCTGATGTCTCTTTTTTATGGGATCCTCTTTTTGTTTCATGGATTAAATATCCCCCTCAATCTCTCTGAAATGCCAGATGTTCTTTTCCAGTTTTAGATTTTTCACTTTATTATTTGTTTCTTCTGGGGACTTTTTTCCTGTTAATTCTGGTCATTTCCTTCCAGGTTGCATATTTTCCTCAAAGTTGGTGATCCTTGCCCGCTGTTCCATTTTGTCCTGAAAATTTCCATTTCAGTAGTTTTTATCTAAAAGCAAAAAGTCTTCACATCTGCATTGATAGCCAAAAATGTTTTTATGGGTTCTTCACCCTTAAAGTACAATGTTCTTTCATTACTAATGGTGATGTGTTTAATCACTCTTTGGAATCCTCTCACCAAAGGAGGGCCTTCTTTTGCTCTTGTAAATAACCCCAGATGATATACTCATTTGCATGTTCGAGTACAGTCTGGATTCTGCGACAGCTGGCAGAGTGGGTGAGGAGTGGTTCCCCACCCATTCATGGTCAGCAGTTAAAAGCTCTGTTTGGGTCCACCTGCCAGAGAGAGTTGCCCTGCACCAGCATCTGTCCAGACCCTGTGATCCTGGTCACTTTAGTTTCTGGTTGTTCTGGTAGTTCCTGAAAAGCACACCTGGTTCATTTGCATCCTGGGTAATAGCTCCCTCTGCTTCAAACAGGCCATTTCATCAGGAGTTTGGCAAGATGATCTTTATAGGCTGAGGTTAGGTACGTATAAGCCCAGATCTCCAAAGAGGGACCGTCCTTCCTGGGAACAGGAATTGTAGCATGTTGAGGGTGCCATCTGTATGGTGAAGGGAAGAAGTTGTTCCAAAGCACATTCTATACCTTTATATTCTAATCTCACTTATAGTCAAGAATTATACTCTTAGTAGAGTTTGATTTGGGGGGAAGAAAGATTAAGAAAAAAGAGGGAATAAGAGCCCTGAGTATGAGACACTGGCACAGTCACACCAGCAATTTTTACTTGGCTAATTGGTATTTCTTTATCCAGGATAATTCTAAATGATAATTCTCCTTACTAGATTATTAAATTCAGGCAAATCTGCTTCTATCTGAAAGGCTTAGGAGTCGCAAACCTTTGATTATTCTGTAACTAAATGCATTACTTATAATAAAAATAGAGATGAACTAGTAATCCTCATTTCAGCTTTAAAACACGAAAAGGTCTTAAATGATTAAGAACCCTAATCCAGCAAGTAAAATTGGATGGATGCCAAGGTTTTAGATTTGAGAAGATGAGAGTTCAGGTGAGTAACATTCCAGGCTTTTACGGTACAAATCTCGCTATTGGAGTAAAGAGATAAGGACAATATTAACACTTGTGTAGCCCGTGAGAGTGTACATGAATGCATCTGTTCTGTAATTATTGTGTTGCTCTATACCTATTCTTAAAGGGTGTTAAAGCATTTACAAGAATCTGATATATTAGATGTTGAAAAATGTAAGTTGTAATCAACATTTAAGTATCTGTGGAGCTCTTATTTTCATATTTATTTGTTTTTTATTTTTTGTTAAGTGCATAAATACTTCGAGGAACTTTGAATGTTTACAACATAATACGCTAGATTTTGCAGGATAATAAAATGGATACTAGATGAAGCACTACCAATAAAGTGCATTCCTCAGTTGGAGCGACATCCCTCCCTCCCCCAGCCTCTGCATATTCTGCTTTGAGAGCTCTCTCTGAGTACACCAAGCCATTTATGTTATTTTGCTATGAGAAAAAGAGAGTCCTGCAGAGGGAGGACAAGACCAGAATCAAGAGTGACAAATTTTGTCTCATTATAAAATCCTCTCCATGGCTATGTTTCTCTCTACCCCGTATTAAACTCGTGACTCTTCTCCCTGGTTCTCAGGTGGCAATTTCTTCAATGTGTTTGGAACTCTACCTAGAAAAGCAGACTGGATAATATCCCCAAACGACTTTTATATGCACAATAGGCCTTTACCAAACAGTAATAAGAAAATTACTTTTAATTAATTGTGTTGCCCCTTTATATTATTTCTCTTCACAGAAGAAAACTAAATAACAACAAAACCCCCAAACTATTCTAGATAGAAAAATTTAGAAACATTGAGTTTTTGAAAAACTTGAGTAATTTCTTTTTTTTTTTTTTTTTTTTTTTTTTTTTGCGGTACGCGGGCCTCTCACTGCTGTGGCCTCTCCCGTTGCGGAGCACAGGCTCCGGACGCGCAGGCTCAGCGGCCATGGCTCACGGGCCCAGCCGCTCCGCGGCATGTGGGATCCTCCCGGACCGGGGCACGAACCCACGTCCCCTGCATGGGCAGGCAGACGCTCAACCACTGCGCCAAGAGGGAAGCCCTTGAGTTCTATTTTGAGGTTTTTTGTTTTGTTTTGTTTTGGCCACGCAGCTTTTGGGATCCTAGTTCCCCGACCAGGAATCGAACCCAGGCCCTTAGCAGTGAGAGCATGGAGTCCTAATCACTGGACTTCCAGGGAATTCCCAGAGTTCTATTTTTGAACTCAGAAAGATCCTATGTACTCAAAGTAAGTTAAAATTTAGACGGAAGGAGCTGCGTGGACTTTCACACTAACAGTAATAGTGAAGAAGATGATGAATATGCTCGGATGCTTGCTCTGCGCAAGCTTTATTTTAGGTCTTACCTGAGCCTCACTGGGTGGGCACCACTGTGGTTCCCATTTTGCAAATGGGGAAACTAACTTGCAGAGGTGGGCCGTTGCTCATATTCACCCAGACATAGACCTTCTCTTGGTCAAGAGTACAGAAAGTAATTTATTCTTTAAACTTCTATTTGCCTGTTATGTGAGTCTGGTAAAACCATGTAATATTTGGGTTAAACACAAATAAGAAAGTGTTGAATAGAAACTTCATTGTTATGAGGTTGCTCCATAGCTCCCAAGGATAGTAAATCCTAATGGCTTAAAGAAAATGTCACTAAAGGGTTAAAAAGCTGACTTAGCTGACTTTTCTATTTCAGGCACAATTTTATTTAGGTAGTGATGGTCTTCATAGCCTGGGATAGAAAGCATCTGGCATTATGCCCAGAACTTGCCAACCGTTCAAGTATTAGGAGAAAAATTATGGTTTAGGTTAATTTGGGATCTTGGCTGGTGGCCACGGCTTATATAGCTTCTGAACTGAGAGCGGGGGAGGGATGAGCTGAATTTCACTCCACCTCCTTCCTTTAGTAAAAGGAGTGTGTGAGGAGAAGGGAAAGGGATGGTACTAATCAAAGAAAAAGTGCATATTATTAAAATGAGCAAAATCAGGACCTCAATTACCAGGTCCCTGGAGGGGCCTAGGCATGCTGCAGGGGACACTGAAAGAAACAGGAAGTAGAAGACAGTTGGTGAGACAGAGGCGGATCCCAAGTGGAGGAGGGGGATGCTGGCTCAGGGGAAAGTCGCTAGGGGTTGGCTCAGCTCTCCTGCTAGGCAGACTGGAGGGGGGCCAGTGTCCTCAAAGAGGCTTCCTCTCCCGGAGCTGGAGAGTTTAAAGGCCTAGAGTAGAGTGACACTGATGGCCCCAGAGGGAGGTGTCTCCCCCATCGCAATGCAGGTACTAACTGGTATACGAGGTGGAAACTTCCAGTATTATCACCCCAAACAAAGATTTTAATATTGAATAAACTATTTCAAATGTGAATTATATAGGCAGGGGCTATCCCCCGCAAATCCCAGACAGCAAAAATAAATTAGAGGCCTCAACCAGGTCCTAGCCAGAAGCTGAACCTGGTGGGCCTCTGTGCTTAAATAAATAAATGGATGGATGAATGAATGAATGAATAAATGGAGGAGAAGGAGGAAGGAAGGAAGGAAGGGAGGGAGAGAGGGAGGGAGGAATCCCTTATTTGTACTTGTCGATTTCTGTGGTATTGCCATAGATACTCCCATCATGGCAGGTTTTGAACTATCAACGTGAAGTCACTGCACAGAGTTGATAAGAGATGCAGAGCAGTGACCCCCTTGGGCCAGTATCATCCAGCCGCAGCCCACCACTGAGTCTGCCCTAACTCAGGAGTCTGGTTTGTCCTCATCCATAAAGCAAAGACAACTATAATAAGGTGACTCTGTGTCCCTCCCCCTCCACTGATTACACATTCACCACAGAATGCAACACTGGAGCTTGACGTGCTTTGGAAATTTGGGTGTTAATCAAAACTTTCCATAAATGTTGTGAAATTCTTTGGTTGTTTTATATTAAATAAAACCCTCTGGCAGGGTTTCAAATGTGTCTGAAAATTACTTGTAAAGTTATTAGGAGGATAACAAAATGTAATTTAAATATAATTTTACTACCAAAACATGTTAATTGGGCTTCCCTGGTGGCGCAGTGGTTGAGAGTCCGCCTGCCGATGCAGGGGACACGGGTTCGTGCCCCGGTCCGGGAAGATCCCACATGCCACGGAGCGGCTGGGCCCATGAGCCATGGCCGCTGAGCCTGCGCGTCCGGAGCCTATGCTCCGCAACGGGAGAGGCCACAGCAGTGAGAGGCCCGCGTACCGCAAAAAAAAAGAAAAAAGTTAAAGTATGCTAATGTCTTTTGAGTAGTTCTTGTGGAATATCAACAGTGTTTTTAAGCTGTTTACCTACACAAATTGTTCCAATGACATTTCTGGATCAAAAGTCCTAAAAATCCGTGATAATTCTGGTTATTAATTTGGTGATAGTTGCTGATACCTTTAGAGTTAATGCAACATTGAGACAGTAAATACTTATTTAAAGACCTTATAAAAATGGGAGTTCAGCATTAAAGTTATCTGTCCTAAAAGAGAAATAACGTACTGATTCCCATAAAAATAGAATTAAATGAGAGTCAAAGTCTCAGAGTCCTAACTGGTCTGTTTTTCTCATTATTCTCTATTACCTCACTGCACCCATTTATTCTCTTTCTTCTCTGCTTTGCACCATGACCTGAGAGCTGGACTCTGTGATTGCATCACCAAGCTCCTCTGCAACAGCTTCTGGCTGACTTTGGCAAATGGGAGGCAAGAGATTGTGGGGCAGGAGGGAAAAGTCTGGATACTTCTTCCCCCTTCCTTTCTTGCTTTGGAGTCACATCTTGGGCAGTAAGTGGATCCTTCCATGAAAACATTTCCCACTGGGTGAACTTCTTCCCCAGTGACATTGTTTTCTCCCTTTGTCTCTTCCTTCCGAGGGATTCTAGTGGCTCCACGCTGCTGCTAGTCTCTGGGTCCCTGGCTTTGCTTCATTTGTTCCCGTAACCCTGCCCACCCCTCTAAAATCTCCCCCTCACTCCGGTCTCTTCATTTGAACCATCTGGAGTGAATTCTTCTTTCTGCCGAGATCCTGCCCTGATACATTCATATTATGTACTTTCATTTGTATTTTCTGTTAATTGCGAATGTAGTTCTAAGAACAGTTATTCCGTGTGTTTCCATTAATCGCGAATGTAGTTCTAAGAACAGTTATTCCATGCGTTTGTGTTTTCTACCATGTGCCTTTTGAAGAGATTTATTTAAAGCCTTGTACGGTATGAGCAGCAGCCAGTCATACCAGATGCTGACTTGTATGATGTTCTAGTACATTCTGGGTGAATATTAGCCCTTTTTGGTACAATAAAACCTAATTCCAAGATATTGGGATTGAAAGGAAATAAATAAAAAATAACTGATGAGGTCTAAAAGTAAATGCATTAGCTTATTCTGCAGCCAAGGCAATGGCCTTCAGTCTTTATTCTGTTATTTCCTCTGTTTGAAATGGTTTTTCTATTAAAACTGACTTTTCCACTGCTGTCTTTTTGAGATGTGGCAAATTTACAAAACCAGGCCCCAGAATTAGAAAAAAAAATATCGTAGAGCAGTGGTACCCAAACTTTAGTGAGCAATGGGATCATCTAGAGAACTTGTTAGGACAAGGACTGTTGGGCCCATCCCCAGAGTTTCTGATTCAGTATGTGGTATAATAAGAGACATATTTGGTCGTTGTCCCTAGTTCCTGGCACAGAGCTCCTAAAACCCCTGGAGTTTCCCGAGCGGTAGGAGTGTCTTGCGTTTTTTGTAAGGAGCCCCTGTTGAATACACCAGCATTTATGCTAGTGAGGTGATAGGACGGGGCCCCTACGTAGCCTCAGGATGGGGCTGGTCACCAGAAAGACCAAGCAATTAGAGGGCTGGAATTTTCAGCCCCATCCACTGACCTCTGGGAAGTACGGGTGGGGGGAAGAGCTACAGATTAAGCTGCATACAAACTCTTGAACAAGAAGATTTGATGAGCTTCCAGACTGGTGGACCCATCCACATGCTAGGAGGGAGGTGCACCCCAACTCCATGGGACAGAAGCTCTGCATTAGGGACCCTCTCAGACCTCGCCTGTGTACCTCTTCATCTTGATGTTCATCTGCATCCTGTATAATATCCTTTATAATAAACCGGTAAATGTAAGAAAATGTTTCGCTGGGCTTTGTGAGCCATTCGAGGCAATTATCAAACCCAAGGAGGGGGTTGCAGGAACTCAGATTTATAGCCAGTTGGTCAGAAGTACAGGTGACAACCTGGACTTGTAATTGGTGTCTGTAATCGGTGTCTGAAGTCTGGACTGAGCCCTTAACCTGTGGAGTCTGACAGTGTCTCTAGGTAGATGGTGTCAGAATTGAGGTAAATTTATAGGACACACAGTCTGTGTCCCCTAGAATTGGAGGATTGTTTGGTGGTATTGGAAAACACACCAGAAACAGGTCTGAGGTAAGGCCTGAGGATCTGCACTGCTGGCATGTTTCCAGGTGATGCTGATGTTGCTGGTCCAGGGACACACTTTGAGAACCACTGCAGTAAATAATCTGGGTCATATAACATGGTTGTCTGGTGGCCCTTCAGGTTATTCTCCATTTTACAGTTTATATTGGTGCTCTTTGCTTCTTGTGAGAGAAGGGGAGATAATAAATCAGCTAGAAAACATTTGTTTTGCCCTAAGTATTAAGCACCTTTCTCAAGACTTTTACCTCTCATGCCTTATTTTATGTTCACAGTGTAAAGAATCCTGGGAAGACAGCTGTGTCCTTTCCCAAACTTTCTAATGGGTTTTCTTTCAGTTTCCCAAAGTAGTGATTATATATTTTCCAGATATATAGATGCAGCTTATTATAAAAGAGCTAATTCATCTGCAGTTACAAAGACATATTTGAATGATTTAATTCCTTATTGGAGATCGTCTGTTTCCATTGTCAGGGAGAATGGGTCAGGAAATAAATCAAATAAATACATTTTAGTGCCTAACAACTTTTGTACTTCCTTACTAGCCTCAAAGTGCAGGGGGAGCTAAGGAAAAACACAGCATTTCAAAGAAAATAGTAGCTATGTTGTTGTAACACTAGATGGACTTCTGTCAAAGCAAGATACCCATAAATCTAGAGGCTTCTTTTTATTGAGAATAGAATATACCATACCAAAATAACTGAGTTTAACCCCACATTATAGTTATTGTTGAATATATTAGGAAACTTAAGATAGAAAACTAAGGCAAAGAAAAAGCTCATAAATTTTAACTAAATCATAAACCCTTTAGGAGTTTTCACATTCAAAGTCAGCTCACAGCCAGAGGATACTAGGAAGGTAGTCAGGTTCTCAACCTGACTCCCATCTGGGAAGATGGATTAAGTTGCTATATCTGGGCCCATGGCTCAGCCAACATACATTAAGACTAGATTTATTTGAGTTACTTTAAAAATATTGATTTCAACACGCTTTGACATAAGTCATAGCAATATTTTTTTTAGACCTGTCTCCTAAGGCAAAGGAAACAAAAGCAAAAATAAACAAATGGGACCAAATTAAACTTAAAGGCTTTTGCACAGCAAAGGAAACCATTGACAAAACAAAAAGCCTACTGAATGGGAGAAAATATTTGCAAATGATATGACCGATAAGGGGTTAATATCCAAAATATATAAACAGCTCATACAACTGAATATCAAAAAGACAAACAACCACTAAAAAATGGGAAAAAGGACTGAAAAGACATTTTCCCAAAGAAGACATACAGATGGCCAATAGGCACATGAAAAGATGCTCAGCATTGCTAATCATCAGAGAAATGCAAATCAAACCACAATGAGATAGCACCTCACATCTGTCAGAATGGCTATAATCAATAAGACCACAAATAAAAATGTTGGCAGGGATGTGGAGAAAAGCGAACCCACGTACACTGTTGGTAAATTGGTGCAGCAACTGTGGAAAACAGTATGGAGTTTCCTAAGAAAACTAAAAATAGAACTACCATATGATCCAGCAATCCCACTCCTTGGGTATATATCCAAAGAAAACAGTAACCAAGATATGGAAGCAATCTAAGTGTCCATCAACAGATGAATGGATAAAGAAGAAGTGGTATATACATACAGTAGAATACTACTCAGCCATAAAAAAGAATGAAAATTTGCCATTTGCAACAACATGGATGGACCTAGAGAATATTATGCTTAGTGAAATAAGTCAGACAGAGAAAGGCAAATACTGTATGTTATCTAAAAAATAGAACGAATGAATGTAACAGAAAAGGACTCACAGATATAGATAACAAACTAGTGGTTATCAATGTGGAGAGGGAAGAAGGAGGGGAAAGGTAGGGGTATGGGATTAAGAGGTACAAACTACTATTTATAAAATAATTAAGCTATGAGGATATATTGTATAGCACAGGGAATATAGCCAATATTTGATAATAACTTTAAATGAAGTATAATCTATAAAAATTTTGAATCACTGTGTTATACATTTGAAACTAATATTATAAATCGTATATATATAGCTTTAAATTGTCATCCCGTCCTGAACGACTCATGGTGGTCATTGGCAGATAGAAAGGCAGTCCTAAAGTTGAAGCCTCGTATTATAAGCACAATAGTGGCACGCAGGTGAGCCAGGTAGGGGAGCAAATTCAGCACTAATATTACTCCAGGGAAGGTAACTAAGGCATTTTTAACTGGAAACAATACTCTCTCAAGTTCCTTCCCCTACAACTTGACTTGAGGTTACGAGAGTTTCTCTTCACCTAGTAAGAGCCCTCATGCTTTCAATGCAGCCACTATGCTCAGTCAGTATCTACCCCAGTTCTCCTCCTTGATGTGATTATTAAGTAGTTCCCTTTCTATACATATACAAGCATCATTTGCATGTTTAAAATAAACTCACTCTGGTAGTGTGAGCTTCCCCTGCTGAGCAGAACACATAAATATGTGCCTGCGGGGAAAAATAAATGCTTCTTGATGTAAATGGAACAAAAAGAGGGAAAATGGTGTGGAAATTTCACTGCTGCCTGGTACTCTGTTTATATTCAGGCAAGGCAAGTTTATGAAATACATAGAAACAAATCCAAGGCTGAGTTTGAACTGGCATGATCTGAATGCAGGCCCTTTGTTGCTGTCTAATCTATATCACCTAGCTCTGATATCGAGAAGTGTTTACATGATGTTTTTAACCCTTAAAGTACGCTAGTATTGCACTGCCGGTGTCGATGCTAAAAATAATAATAATATGCATGCAACAGGTCTTTGGAATCTTCTTACTAAAAGAAAGCATTCTGCAGCTCTTTTACGTAAATTCTAAATAATATATCTGTAAATCCGAGGACACTGTGGTTTCTGTTACAATCAGTGCCAGGCTAACTCTTCAATAATTTTTCAGTTCTGTGGTCAAGGAGAAGTTCTCTTCATTACACATTTCAGCTGGCAATGTCAAGATAAAGAGATGCCTTTTTGAAAGGGCCTGCATGGGTCTGTCTGATGGAAGAACTTACCTGCCATGATATCCATTGGAACTACAAGATCTTTTTTTTTCTTTTAAGTCATGCACTTGTTTTAATTAGTGTGGGTAGATTCTGGTAAGCATGCCTGCTTCATCTGAGTACCAGGTATGAAAGGAACTCATTGAAGTGGTACATTATAAGTGCCACAGAGAGAGAGCTAGAGAGACACAGAGCTGTATATATCTATATCTATATCTATATCTATATCTAGAGACATTTATTATGAGGAATTGGCTCACTCAGTAACGGAGGTTGAGAAGTCCCATGATATACCAAAAGCAAGCTGGAGGCCCAGGAAAGCTGATGGTATAATTCCAGTCTGAGTGAGAACCTGGAGAGCCAATGGTGAAAATCCCAGTCAAAGGGCAGGAGAAGACCAATGTCCCAGCTCAGCAGGCAGGAAGAAAGAGGGGTGAGTTCTTCCTTTCTCTACCTTTTGTTCTGTTTGGGCTTTCAGTGGATTAAAGGATACCCACCCACATTGGGGAAGGCAATCTACTTTAGTGAGCCCACCAATTCAAATGCTAATTTCATCTGGAAACATCCTCACAGACAGATTCAGAAATAATGTTTAATCTGGGCACTTCATGGCACAGTCAAGTTGACACATAAAATGAATCACCATAGTGTCCTTCAAAACTGAAAATGAAATAAAGTGATTCCCAGATAAACAGAGCCTGAGAGAATTGATACTAGAACTGCCTTATACTAATACTAAGGAAGTCCTTCAAGCTGAAAAGAAATGATGCCAGACAGAAATTCAAATCCAAAGGAAGGAATGAAGAACACAAAAAGTGATAAATCTGTGGGTAAATGTAAATAATTGTATAAATTTTTCTTTTTCTTTTTTTCTCTTTATTTAAGAGACATAAGATTGTTTAAAGCAATAACTAACATTGTGTTTTGGGGTTTATAACATATACAGACGTAATAGCATATTTATATGCTATATCTATATCTATATGTGTTATAAACTATAAATATAAATACATAAAATATAAATATATTAAATATAAATATATAAACAGCATCTATAGATATACAGATGTAAAGAGGGAGAAGGAAATGGAGCTATAGTGTAGCAAAGTTTCTATTTTACCAGAATAACCTAAATATTAATCTGAAGTAGATTGTGATCAATTAAAATGCATACTGTAATCCCTACAGAAACCACTAAGAAGATAATTCAAAATGTATAGTTAAATCAACAGAACAATTAAAAGGGTGCGCTAAGATTTTTACTTAACATAAAAGAAGACAATAAGGAGGAACAGAGTAACAAAAAAGGTTTAGACATGCAGATAACAAATAGAAAAATACCAGGTGTAAATCCAACCACATCAATAATTACATTAAATGTGAATGAACTAAATACTCCAGTCAAAAGGCAGGTTTTGTCAGAATGGATAAAATAGCAAGATGTAACTATGTTCTGACTATAAAATCACACTTCAGATTCAAAGACACAAATGGCTTGAAAGAAATATAATAGAAAAATATATACTATGCAAACAGGAATCATAAGAAAGCTGGAATAGCTAGCTATATTAATATCTGGAGGAAATTGGTAACTTTAAACACCTATATTAAAAAGGAAGGTCTCAAATCAATAATCTAAGCTTCAATTTTAGTAAACTGGAAAAAGACAGGTAAAGTCAACCTAAAACAAGCATAAGGATATAATAAAGATTTGAGTGGAGATCAGTGAAACAGAAAACAGAAAAAAAAATTAGAAAAAAATCAGTAGATACAAAAGTTGTTTCTTTGAAAAGCTCAACAAAATTGATAAATTTTAGCTTGACTAAGAAAAAAAAAAAAGACCAAGATTACCAAAATCAGGAGTTTAAAAAAAGGATCATCAATGTCAACCCTACAAAAATAACAAAGATTATAAGGGAATGTTCTGGACAACTTTGTACCAACAATTAGATAACTTAATTTCATGAAACGGTAAATTTCTAGAAGGACACAAACTATCAAAATTGACTAACAGATAAACAGAAAGGCTGAACAGACCTATAACAAAGATACTAAATTTGTAATTAAAAATCTTCCTACAAACAAAGCTTAGGCCCAGATGGCTTCGCTGGTGGATTCTATCAAATATCTAAAGATGGAATAATGTCAATCTCACACAAACTCTTTCAGCAAATAGAGGAGGAGGAAACACTTACCAACACATTCTGAGTCTAGTATTACCTTAATAACAAAGCCAGAAAAAGACATGATAAGAAAAGAAAACCACAGAGCAATATCCTTAATTAAAACAGACATAAAATTCCTTAACAAAATATTAGCAAACCAAATCCAAAAACCTATGAAAAATATTATACACCATGACCAGGTGTGATTTATTCCAGGAATGAAGGTTGATCTAACATCCAAAAATCAATTTATGTAATAATACACCATACTAATAGAATAGAGGACAAAACCCACATAATCACTTAAATAGAAACAAAAAAACAAACATTTGACAACAGCCAAAAACTATTTATGATAAAAACTCTCAACAAAATAGGAATAGAAGGGAACTTCCTCAGCCTTATAAAACAGGCATCTACAAAAAACCTACAGCTAGCATTATTTTTAATGATGAACGAATGAATGCTTTCTCTCTAATATAAGAGATAAGGCAAGAACATCTGCTCTCGCCACCCCTATTCAACATTGTACTGGAGAAATGGAATAACGCCAGAAAAATAAATTTAAAGGCATACAGGTTGAAAGGAAGATGTTAGAGTCTTTATTCCCAGACGACATAATCCTATATGGAGAAATTCCTAAAGGGTCAACAAAAAAACTTGCTAGAACTAATAAGTGAGTTTAGCATGTATGCAGAATACAAGATCAACATAAAAATCAATTGTATTTCTATATGTCAGCAACAAATAATCCAAAACCAAAATTTAAAAATTCTTTTCACAGTAGTATTGAAATGAATAAAATGCATAGGAATAAATTTAATAAAAGACAAGTACACTGAAAATTAGAAAGCACTGCTAAGATAAGAAAGAAGGACTACACAAGTGGAGAGACATTTTATGTTCATGAATTGGAAGACTCAGAATTAACAGGTGGCAATTGTCCCCCAAATGATCTATATGTTCAATGCAATCCCTATCCAAATCCTAGGAAGCATTCTAATAGAAATTGGCAAGCTGTTCCCAAAATGTATTATGGAATGCAAAGGGCCTGAAATAGCCAAAACGATTTTGTAAAGTAAGAACACGATTTTATGTACTTGATTTTAAAACTTACTATAAAGGGACAGCTTGGGTGGTTTTAGTGTAAGGATATAGATATCAATGAAGCAGGGTTGAGAGTCAGAATTAAGAAATAAATCCTTATATTATGGTTAATTGATTTTCAACAAAGGTGCCCAGGCAACAGAATAGGGGAAAGAATAGTTTTTTCAACAACGAGTGGTCCCGAGGGAAAAGAGAAAAACACCCTTAACCCACAGCACACAGAAGTCAACTTAAAATGAGATGACAGAGCTAAATATAAGAACTAAAACTATAAAATTCTAGAAGAACACACTGAAGAAAATCTTTGTGACCTTGGATTCAGCAAAGATTTCTTTGCTTAATATGATATGATACCCAAACCATGATCCATTACAGAACAAATTGATCAAATAGACTTCATCAAAATTTAAGACTGTTGCTCTTCAAAAGATAACATTAAGTAAATTAAAAGTCAAACCACAAACTGGTAAAAATATTTGCAAATCACATATCTGATAAAGGACTTATATCCAGAATATATAAAGAGCTCCTTTAACTCCATAAGACAAACAATACAATTAAATAATAGGCAATAGATTTGAATACCCATTTCACCAAAAAAAATTATGAATAGCTAATAAGCAAATGAAGAGATGCCCAACACCTTAGGGAAATGCAATTTAAGACTACAATGAGACACTATTACATGCCTATTGGAACGCTATAATTAAAAATAAAACAATACCAAGTGTTGGTGAGGATGTGGATAAACAGTAACCTCATACGTTGCTAGTGGGAATGTAAAATGGTCCAGCCACTTTGGAAAACGTTTTGGCAGTTTCTTAAAAAGTTAGGTGTAGGACTTCCCTGGTGGCGCAGTGGTTAAGAATCCTCCTGCCAATGCAGGAGACACGGGTTTGAGCCCTGGTCCAGGAAGATCCCACAGGCCGCAGAGCAACTAAGCCTGTGTGCTGCAACTACTGAGCCTGCGCTCTAGATCCCGCGAGCCACAACTACTGAAGCCTGTGCACCTAGAGCCTGTGCTCCGCAACAAGAGAAGCCACTGCAATGAGAAGCCCGCACACTGCAACGAAGACCCAACACAGCCCAAAATAAATAAATAAATAAATTTTATTTTTTAAAAAAAGTTAGGTGTAAACTTATGATACAATGAAGCAACTGTACTCCTACATATCTGTCTACCATAATGTAAATATATGTCTTCTCAAAGATTTTAAGTGAATGTTCATAGTAGTATAATTTGCAATAGACAAAAACTGGAAACAATCCAAATGTTAATCAACTGGTGAATGGATAAACAAGTGTACATATTCATATATTACTAAGCAATAAAAGGGAATGAACTATTGATAAATGCTACAACATGGGTAATCTCAAAATCTCAAAAATATTATGCTAAGTGAAAAAATAGACATAAGATATCACATAATTATTATTCCATCTATATAAAATGTCCAGAAAGGGCAAATATGTAGAGACTGAAAGTGAGGATTTACTTCAAATAGGCATAAGGGAATTTGGGGGCTGATGGAAATATTATAAATTAGGTGATAGCTAAATTGATATATCAATACATTTACTAAAAAAAAAATGAATTGTATACTTACGAAAACAAACAAACACTCAAGCTCCTGCGTATTCCGATTCTTGCCCCTGGACCCGCCCCTATACTATCCTTCTCCAAGTAGCTGGACCAATAATAATTCCCTTCACTTCAAGATGGGTAACAACTACCAAAAAACCAACCAAACAAACAAGAACAATAAAACAAAACAAACCCCCACAATGGAACCTATGTAAAAATGCATGAGAAAAAAAGAAAAGAGCCACAATAAATAAAAGACAGAAAAAAATACACACACTAGAACAACTACCTCATGATCCAGTAAAACTTGTGATCAAAGAATTCTTTATGAAATCAAATAATTTAATGAGGAAATGACCTCCATGAAAAGTAAGTTCAAATAAGATATGTAGAGGCTCAAGAAAGAAATGATGGGACAGTACAGGAAAATAAAAATAAGTTAGCAGAGATCTAGAAAGCGAAAGAGGAGAAAAATTAAAATGATCATGAAAATTAAAATCACTGTTAAATCAGCAATGAGTAGAATATATACTGCTGAATATATACACCTGGGGTCATGGGATAAAATCTTTAAAAAATTGAATACTATTAAGTGGAAATGAACAAAGAATGCAAATGGATTGGATAGAAGATGATAGCTTTGAAAAGAGAGAGCTGAGTTAACATACTCAAAATTAGTGACCATAGAAAAAAGAAAAGAACATAAGAACAAGAAAAAAAAACATTCAAAGATGAAATTAAGGACTAGGTCTTAAAATAGACGTTAATCTACAGATTGAGAGTACACACTATATCTTAAGAAAATACTACATATGCTAATACACACAAGACATATTCTGGTTAGCATATTCTATATAATATAAAGTTAAACATGCGTAATGAACCTGCTGGGCATCAGGCAGAAAAAATAAGACACTTTTAAAGGAGAATCAGTTTGGCCTCATACTACCTGGCAATATTCAGTATTCTTAGTGAAAAAAGTGGTGAATATTTTTACCAAATTTTTATCCAAGTTCGAAGGCAGATATTTTCAAATACAGTTTCCTGGTGTATTTCTCGAACAAAGTATTATAAGTTGAACTTCTGTGAATCAAATGTTGAATGGAAAAGTTTTGGGTCAAAAAACAACTGATGGCCTTGAATCCATTGGATGAAAAACTTAAGATTTAACAAATGAGAGAATAGTTAGAAAATTGCAGGTAAGTGTTTACTCTTAAGGTAGAAAAATGATTTATCTAAAGTCAGGAGACGGAAGAGGAGAAACAGTGGAAGACAGTGTAAATATGTCAATTTGCTCATGGTCTATGATGAGTTAGTAGATGCCTTTCAGAGTTCATAAATTAATATGAGAACTATTAGTATATTATTTAACAGTATAACAGTAATATTGAGTAGTCAGATTTGAGTGTGAAGGGGAGGATGGTGCAGTGAAATGTAGAATTAAACCTATTTCCTCATTTTTCAAGTGAGAATCCAATATAAATCTGATTGTAAAGTAAAAGAAGATTTAGTATATTGTATCAATATTTAAAACCTGGGGGATTAATTTTGCTATTATAAGAAAATAACACATTGGGTCAGAAAGCAAAACCATTTATAAAGGATACAACTAAAACAAAGTGACTCGGAAAGTTCAAAAATAAGAGGATAGGAACAACTAGGCCCTACTGTATAGCACAGAGAACTATATTCAATATCCTATGATAAACCATAATGGAAAAGAATATATAAAAAAAGAATGTATATATGTATAACTGACTCACTGCTGTACAGCAGAAATTAACATTGTAAATCAACTATACTTCAATTAGAAAAATAAGAGGATAGGAAGAGTCATACAAGGCAAATTAAATAAAGAGAAAGCAGAGATTTTTTTTTTTGCGGTACTCAGGCCTCTCACTGTTGTGGCCTCTCCCGTTGCGGAGCACACGCTCCGGACGCACAGGCTCAGCGGCCATGGCTCACGGGCCCAGCCGCTCCACGTCATGTGGGATCTTCCCGGACCGGGGCACGAACCCGTGTCCCCTGCATTGGCAGGCGGACTCGCAACCACTGCGCCACCAGGAAAGCCCCAGAGATTTTTTTTTTCACATCTTTATTGGAGTATAATTGCTTTACAGTGTTGTGTTAGTTTCTGCTATATAACAAAGTGAATCAGCTATATGTATACATATATTCCCCTATCCCCTCCCTCTTGCGTCTCCCTCCCACCCTCCCACACTCCCTGTCCCACCCCTCTAGGTGGTCACAAAGCACCGAGCTGATCTCCCTGTGCTATGCAGCTGCTTCCAACTAGCTATCTGTTTTACCTTTGGTAGTGTATATATGCCAATGCTACTCTCCCATTTCGTCCCAGCTTACCCTTCCCCCTCCCCGTGTCCTCAAGTCCATTCTCTACGCCTGCGTCTTTATTCCTGTCCTGCCCCTAGGTTCATCAGAACCATTTTTTTTTAATAGATTCCATATATATGTGTTAGCACATGGTATTTGTTTTTCTCTTTCTGATTTACTTTACTCTGTATGACAGACTCTAGGTCCATCCACCTCACTACAAATAGCTCAATTTCGTTTCTTTTTATGGCTGAGAAATATTCCACTGTATATATGTGCCACACCTTCTTTATCCATTCATCTGTGAAAGTGGAGATCTTAATATCAGACAATGGCAAATTAAAGACAAATTAAAGTTCACCAAATGAGATAAACATGCCATTCCACATTCATGACATAACAGTCATGCACATTTGCACACCAAATAAAACAAAGAAAATCTGGAGGAACACGCAAATTCTTTTTGCTACTCATGATAGATCAATAGATTTTAAAACTGTAGTGGGAGCTGTGGATGCCTCCCAGGAATTCTTTTATCTCTCCCCCATTGAATAGAAACATGAGGTGCACTTGGAGTGGGGGTAATGGTGATAGAGGGAATTAATCCCGTCTAGAATTCAGGGTTAGCACCTCATTGCTTTAACCTAATCAGGACCATCTTGTCAGGCCTCCCAGTGATGCTTTCAGCAAACCAGGCCTATGCAGTCACTGTGCAGTATGCCCCATGCCTGTGATTACTTAGGAATGGACATGGGCAAATAACCCAATTTAGGCCAAAGAGTTGGAAAATTCACTGGGCTTCTAGGCAAAATTTCCACATTCGACAAAAAAAAGAAACATGGTCATCTGTCTTCAGAATGCTGTTGTGTAGGAATGTGAGTTCTGGCGCTACTCAGCCATCTTTACAAAGCACTGACAAACAAGAGGGTTTAGCTCAAGAGACTCATGGGAAATGATCTGGTGCTGTAGCCTCTGGGTAAGTCAACTTGAGGCTCACCCTACCTCTGGCTTTCAGTCAAGTACGTCTCAGATAATTAATAAGATAATTAAGTATATCTAATTGGGATATAAAAAACTCCACACCTGAAAACCACACATCTGGTTTTCAAGCGCCTAGGAAAATTTTCTAAAATTGACCATGTAGGGCTTCTCTGGTGGCGCAGTGGTTGAGAGTCCGCCTGCCAATGCAGGGGACACGGGTTCATGCCCCGGTCCGGGAAGATCCCACATGCCGTGGAGCGGCTGGGCCCGTGAGCCATGGCCGCTGAGCCTGTGCGTCCGGAGCCTGTGCTCCGCAACGGGAGAGGCCACAGCAGTGAGAGGCCCTCGTACCGAAAAAAAAAAAAAAAAAAATTGACCATGTACTAGCCACAAAGAAAATATCAACCAAATGTAAGAAGCAATATCACAGATTCCAGTCATAGTACAATAAAGCTAGAAATGAGTATCACAATCTAGAAAATCCACAGTCATAAATACTAAAATAGATGAACAACAAAGAATAAAAATAAAGTCCATAGCAGCACGATTTAGCCAAAAGGTAGAAATAGCCCATATGTCTATCCACTCGTGAATGTATAAACAAAATGTGGTTATCTATACAATGGATGGAAAGTAGGTTGGGGTGCCAGTGACTGGGGGAGAACAGCAAGTGGGAAGAGACTGTTAATGGGTACAGGGCTTCTTTGGGGGATATTCTGGAATTAGATAGTGGTGATGGTTGCACAACTTGGTGAATATACTAAAAATCACCAAATCATACTTTAAAATGATGGCTTTTATATGTGTAAATTATATCTCAATATAAAAAGTGACATACTTCACAGAATATATTGGTCACAGAGACCAACCATGATACAGTGTGAGAAGGGACACAAGCATGTGAATACCAGGAGGCAGGGAGCATTTGGGACTCTCTTAGAGGCTGGCTACCACATACATCTGATATCTTCTCCTATGTCAAATACCTTCAACTGGATTCAGCTGCTAATGTACCAAAACTGACATCTGTGTACTTATGCACTTTCATTGGCTAGTCCCAGATATATTTCACAGCTCATTTTCTATCCTAAATGATGGCCTACTTGAACAAAGGTGATATGATTTGGAAATCATTTTCTAACATAACATTATTTCTTACTGATCTGTCTGCTCTCAAGTATAACAGTTTCCACTTTTAAGAATCGCCACTATATTAACTATAGATACATTATCTCCAGTCCTAATAGAAATCCTGTGAGGACTTCCCTGGTGGGGCAGTGGTTAAGAATCCGCCTGCCAATGCAGGGGACACGGGTTCGATCCCTGGTCCGGGAAGATCCCACACGCCGCGGAGCAACTAAGCCCGTGCACCACAACTACTGAGCCTGCGCTCTAGAGCCCACGAGCCACAACTGTTGAAGCCCATGTGCCACAACTGCTGAAGCCTGTGCACCTAGAGCCTGTGCTCCACAACAAGAGAAGCCACCGCAAGGAGAAGCCCGTGCACCGCAACAAAGAGTAGCCCCCGCTCACTGCAACTAGAGAAAGCCCGTGCACAGCAACGAAGACCCAACACAGCCAAAAATAAATACATAAGTAAATAAATTTATTTTTTTAAAAAAAAGAAATCCTGTGAAGTAGAATTGCATATTATTGATGAGGAAACAGAGGTTTGGAAAGGTTACATAATTCGCCCAAGATTTCATTGCTAGTAAGTGGCAGAGCAAGGATTCCAAACCATGTGATAACAACCACCACAATAGTTAACATATATTGAGTATTTACTGTGTCAGGCATTATTCCACCTGCTTTCCGTGGATTATCTCATTTGATCATCACAACAACCTGATGAGGTAGGTACTATTATTAATATTTTACAGATGAGAAACTGAAGCTCAGTTACAAAGGTGGTGAGTGACAGAACAGAGACTAGAATCTGGGTATGTTTGACACTGGGTGCACTTTCCATTTTACCACACTGCCTCTCAGGGTAAAGCAGAGATGAGTAGATCAAGGGAGGGTTTCAGATTTTTATTTATGTACTATTCATTAATTTATGTACATATCCATGATATCTTTGGTCCATAAATAATTTCAAGTGGCCAGTCGGTCTAAACTCTCTTTCCATGAGTATATTACTAACTCATCTTTCTCATGTAGAAAATAACTGACTCAGTTTTCTATGCAAGTCTTTCACAGAAAGTCTGACTGATTTTTTCTAGATTCTATCCCTACATCTTTCCTTCTATACCTTTTGAAATTTCCCTCTAGTTATTTCCCCTTTTAGCTCTCCCCATAATGGGAGATAATGAACAAAACCTTTGAGATCCAATTCCACCAAAATGGTTTCCTCACCAACCACCTTGTCTGGAGAAAGATCTCCAGTTCCCAAAGGGGGCACTGTGGTTGTGGTTAGTGCTTCCCTAACGAGTTCCCACTTGGCTTTCTTCCTTTTGCTTCCTCTGAATGATGAATTGCAGTATAAATTTAGGATCAACTTTTGTAGGAACTGGACAACTGAAACACAAATCAAACACAAAAACCTGATTTTCTTGGAGGAAAAGGAAACAGCTGAGGTTTCTGCATAATTAGAATGAGAGGAGAGTGCCCTCAACAAGTGTCCATCTAGCAAAGAATTAGAGACAGAAACAGATTTACATGAACACAGTTAATGAAAACTAAGCTTCAGGACCACCCACCCGCACAGCCCTCTCCAAGGTCCCAGGAAGAGGTCCAGCATTTGTGTTCAGTCATATGTTTCTGTAAAATTTGCAAAACGTGGTATTTATTTTAACCACAGTCAGTTAAGGTTGCTATTCCTTCCTCAACTTTCTCTTGGTCACATGCCTCCCTAGATCCAGTCCTTCTGGGTGGCCTCAGCATGACTTGGACCTGGCTAAGGCCAAGTGGAGCTGGGGATGCATTCAGTTTGGGGTTAATAGAATATTTTTATGGGATTTGCAGTTATTTCTGTAGAGTTAAGTTACTGTTAGGTGCCCTGGTGCTGGAATGGCTTCTAAGAGCACTGCTGTCAACCACAGAGCCAACTTACCCAATTATCATGACATGAAAGTGTGGGCCAGTGGTCCTATAGGAATAGGAATGTGTGACCAGCACCAAAATTATGTCAGTCGTGTTGGTGGGAATGTAAATTGATACAGCCACTGTGGAGAACCATACGGAGGTTCCTTAAAAAACTAAAAATACAACTACCATATGACCCAGCAATCCCACTACCGGGCATATACCCTGAGAAAACCATAATTCAAGAAGAGTCATGTACCACAGTGTTCATTACAGCACTATTTACAATAGCCAGGATATGGAAACAACCTAAATGTTCAACGACAGATGAATGGATAAAGAAGATGTGGTACATATGTATGATGGAATATCATTCAGCCATAAGAAGGAACGAAATTGGGTCATTTGTAGAGATGTGGATGGACCTAGAGTCGGTCATACAGAGTGAAGTAAGCCAGAAAGAGAAAAACAAATATCGTATATTAACGCATATATGTGGAATCTAGAAAAATAGCACAGATGAACCTATTTGCAGGGCAGGAATAGAGACGTTGACGTAGAGAATGGACATGTGGACACAGGGGTGGAAGGGGAGGGTGGGATGAATTGGGAGATCAGGATTGACATATATACACTGCCATGTGTAAAATAGATAGCTAGTGTGAACCTGCTATAAAGCACAGAGAGCTCAGCTCGGTGCTCTGTGACGACCTAGATGGCTGGGATGGTGGGGTGGGAGGGAGGGAGGTCCAAGAGGGAGGGGATATAGGTGTACATACAGCTGATTCACTTCATTGTACAGCAGAAACTAACACAACATTGTAAAGCAATTATGCTACAATAAAAAAGAAAAACAAAACAAAAAACCCCCAAATTATGTCAGTCGTGGTGGAAGAACAAGATTTGGAATGTATGGACACAGAAGCTAGTCCACAGAGAATTCTTACAATCATTAGACATGTAAAATTATAAGCACAGGATTTGGTTCTTATAGATGCCTGGTCAAAATAGAAGTACTCTTATCAGGAATATATTTGATAATGCAGCATATCCAATTATAAATACACCAAACATTTTTAGGCAAATCACACAAAAGAATATTGCCAGGGCATGAGCCTACAACCACAAACAGTAACTTCTACGGATGAAGTCGCACCTTTTATGAATCCCTACAAACAATCATAAAAGATACATTTATATGCAATAAGCATATACACTATATATAATAAAATATATATATAAGACCATACTAGAGGAAAGAAATATCTTTCTATAGAAAATATTATAAAGTCACTCTCATATAAACAGGTGATCAAAGAGTATGCAGCCAAAATATGTACAAAACATATCATAGAGGTTTGTCAGGCAATAAGTCGATAAAAACATTGAATTCGATTTATGATGTTTGTGGTATTTGTCATATGTTTACAACTTTTAAATTTGCTATGACTGTTTTATCACTTTAAATGAACATTCTCATTCCTGCCTAATTTTATATTTGTACAGTTGTGTTCTCTTGCTCACAACAGATCTCCAAAATTACATACATTTCAGACCCCACAAGATCCACATCGGCCCCTGGTTAGAGGTGTTCTCTCTGAAACTAGAGCAGAAGGATGGCAGAAAAAAAATAGATTTGAATTTTTGGCTTATTTAATAATCAGAGATTTTATTTCTGAATTTCAGTTTTAGTTCTATGAATTTCCTTTTTTACTCAGTTTTATTGAGATACAGTTTACATATACTATACATACAGAGATCTTAATTATACATACACTTGACAAATGTATGTATGAGATAATAGAAAATATATATACTGGTGTCTGCCTCCAGTTCCTGGCACAGAGCTCTAAAACCCTTGTGTATTCCCAAGTGATAAGAGCACTAGGAACATCTTTTGTTCTATTGAAGTGACTGTGGGTGGGCTCCTGGATGGCTTCTGGTAGGAGCTGGTTACGAGAAAGACCAAGACATGATTAGAAGCTTGGAATTTTAGCCCCAGTCAATGATTGATCATACCTATGTAAGGACGTCTCCATAAAAATTTCAATAGCACAGGGTTCAGAGAACTTCCAGGTCCAAACACATCGGCACTGGGAGGGTGACACACCCCACCTCCACAGGGACAGAAGCTCCCACGCTCAGGATCCTGCCAGACCTCGTCCTGTGTATCTCTTCATCTGGCTGTTCATCCGCATCCTTTATCATATACTTAATAAACTGGTAAATGTAAATAAATGTTTCCCTAAGTTCTGTGAGCTACTCTAGCAAATTAATCACACTGAGGAGGGGGTCATGGGACCCTCCGATGTATAGCCACGTCAGACAGAAGTTGTGGGGAACCTGGGAACCTACTTCTTGCAATTGGCATTTGAAGTGGTGTGGGAGCAGTCTTAACCTGTGGGTTCTGACACTATCTCCAGGTAGATTGAGTCAGAACTGAGTTAAATTGTAGGACAGCCAGCGAAACAGAGAATTGCTTGGCGTAGGAAAAACTCCCATACGTTTGGTGAGCAGAAGTATCAGAAGTGGTGTTCTGTGTGAACGTGGTAGTAGTGTGAGAGTAGAGGAGACACACAGGAGAAACTCAAAAGGGAAAGACTGGGTTTCTCCCTACACAGGAGGAGACCTGTAGCTTTCTCTGACTCAGTAGGCACCCATGAAAATAACACCCAAGTGAAGATATAAAACACTTTCATAACCCTCCCAAATTCCCTTGTGTCACTTTCCAGTAAATACTCCCCCACTAGAGGCAACTGGTATTCTGATTTTTATCACCAGAGATGAGTTTGCTATTTTTGAACTTCATATAAGTGAAATAATGAAGTACATATATATTCCTTTGTGTTTGACGGCTTCCTTAAGCATATGTTTCTGTGATTCACTCATGCTGTTGCCTACATGCTGTTGCCTAGGAAAGTAATCTCTTCCTTTTTATTGCTGAGTAGTTTTCCATTGTGAGGCTGTATCACAATGTGTCCGTTCTCCTGTTAAACATGTGGGTATTTTCAGGTTTGGGATATTATGAATAAAGCTGCTACATACATTTGTGTATAAGTTGTTTTGTGAAGATTGTCAATTCTCTTGGGAATGTACTTAGGAAAGGGATTGCTGGGTCCTATGATAGGAGAAAATGTTATATATATATTCTAACCATTATTGAAAACGAGGTGTTTAAGTCTCCAGATATTATTGTTGAATTGTATATCTCTCCCTTCAATTTTTCTTTCTTTCTGTGCTTTGTAATATGCCACCCCAATGCCTCTGCTGTTTCTAATGGAAAGTCAGGTGTTAATCTTATCGGGATCCTTTTGTAAACGATGAGTCACTTTTTTCTTGCTGCTCTCAAATTTTTCTCTTTATCTTTGACTTTCAGCATTTGTGTTTATTTTGCTAAGAGCTTGTTGAGCTTGTTGAGTTTTCAGCCATTATTTCTCCTCCTTTCTCTCTCTCCTCTCCTTCCCATTATGTGTATATTGATGTGCTTAATGGTGTCCTACATTTCTTTGAGATTCTGTTCACTTTTCATAATCTCTATAAATTTATTTTTTAAATTGTCGACTCTATCTTTTGCCTGCTCAAATGTAATATTGAACCCTCTAGTGAATTTTTCATTTCTGTTATACTTTTTGACTCCAGAATTTCCATTTGGTTCTTTTTTGTAGTTTCTATCTCTTTATTATATTGATATTTTCTATTTTATGAGACACTGTCATCATTCCTTCCTTTACTTTTTTTTTTAACACCTTTATTGGAGTATAATTGCTTTCTTCCTTTACTTCTTTAAGAACTGTTTCCGTTACCTCTTTAAGCATAGTTCTAAGGATTGCTGTGAAATCTTTATCTGTTAAATTCAACAGTTGGGCCCTTTCATAAGCAGTCTGTTGCCTGCTTCTTTCCTGTGTATGGTCTTTCCTGTCTCTCTGCATGTCTTGTACTAATTATTTGTTGAAAGAAGTTGTACATGTTGGAATACTTTGTAGCAACTCTGGATACTGATTTCCTCCCATGCTGGGGCTTGTTGTCCGCTCATTTGTTTAGTGACTGGCTGCAGTACTTTAGTGAAGTCTATTATTCCCACAGCGTGAAGCCTCTGATGTTGCTTCTCAGTGGGTGCAGCCTTGGGCATGTGCGTGGTCATCCTGGTCTGACCATGGCTTTTGCAGGACTCCCTTGGACTGTCTCTTTCTCACCAGCGGTTAGGCTCACTCACTGCCGGCTGATTGGTCTATTGCTTTCAATGCCCCGGGGTATATACGTTACTCCTCAGTCTGACCTGATTACATCAGGCCACTTTGCAGGGGTTGTTTTTGAGGCAGGTCTTTGAGGTTTGTTCTGACTTCAGAAGTGTTTTTTGTAGCTGTCTCTTTCCCTGATTTTTTATGGTTAGGCTAGCTGGCCCACGATTTAGTATGTTGCTCTAATGAAGCTACCAGCCTCCTCTTAGTTGCTCACCAACAAAATCTCCATTGTTTTTGAGAGTGTCCTAGGCTTGAATGTTCTCGCACTATTTCAAATAAAGTCAGTTCTTTGGGGGACAGCTTGGATGCTCTCTAATCCTGTAGACTGTCTTTCCCTCTTGGCAAAATCTCTGGAACTGGCTTCTTTTGGAGAGGACACCCTGCTTTAGGTGCAGGGAGCTGGGTAGGTGGCTTGCCTCTCTTGGCATGGAGAGTCTTCCCTATGAGCAAGCTGGAGCAAGGGCACTTGAGGCTCCGATATTCTTTACTGGCTGTGCTTGTGGTAGAGCCTCTATACTATGAGCCTGGGCTGGGTGGAGGAAGGGTGCCCTGACCCCTCAGCCATACTCCCCAGGAATTTAGCCTCTGCAACTCTGTAACTCTCACTTTTATCCACCAGCTCTCATCCACCATGGTTGATGAAAGGCACTGGGGCATTAATTCTCTTCTCCATTCTTCTAGGCTAGCTCATGTGCTGAGCAGGTATATTAGTCAACTCAATAACAAAATACCATAGACTAGGTGGCTTAAACAATAGAAAAGTATTTTCTCAAGTTCTAGAGGCTGGAAGTCTGGGAATAGAGTGCCAGCATGGTCAGGTTCTGGTGGAGACTGTCTTGCTGACTTGCGGGGAGCCAACTTCTCACTGCGTCATCTCACAGTAGAGAGAGAGAGAGAGAGAGAGGGAGGGAGGGAGGGCGCAAGCTCTCCGGTTTCTCTCTTATAAAGTCGCTAATCCCATCATGAGGACCCCACCTTCATGACCTCATCCAAACCTAATTACCTCTGGAGGCCCCACCTCCAAATACCATGAAACTGAGGGTTAGGGCTTCAGCCTATGGATTTGGGGGAATATACAAGCATTCAGTCCATATCAGCAGATTTCAGTGCCTTTCAGAAGGCTCTGAGGCACAAAAGCAGAAACGCCTGGCATGCCCTTGAGGTGGGACCCTGTTAGCATGATATATGTATTCTATATATTGATTATGCTGGTTAGATTTTCTATAATCTTATTCTTTGTCCATTTGACCTGCGTCCTGTGTTGGACCAAAAGTGATATCTCTTAGTTTTGCTGCGGTTTTATGTATGTATATCCTTAACTTTCTGATTTATACAGATAGTTTCTGTGCTATTTGTGTTACATATATTCACAACTGATGTATTATCATTGTGAATTAAGCTCTTGGCATTATCAAGTATTCTGCTGTCTCATTTAATGCTTTTTGTCCAGATTCAACATTTTCTGACATCATGATCACAGTCTCTGCTTTCTTATTGTCTTATTTGCCTGCTATACCTTTACACATCTCCCTCGTTCTAGCCATTTTGAATCACTTTGATTTAGTTGTATCTCCTGAGCACAGAGTAGCGTTGTGCTTTGTGTATCAATCTGAAAATCTTATTAACAGGTAAGTTTCCATTTACACGCATTGAAATGAGTGACAGTTTTGATTTAATATCTATTTTAATGTTATATTTACTGTGCATTTTGTTTTATTTAATATGTTCCTTTCTCTGTGTAGTATGTTTCCTTTTCTCTTTAAAATTTTTTTGATGCTCAGAAAAATTTGAAAATTTGTTCTTGCAGTTACCTTCCAATGTTCACGTGTCACTCTGCCTGTGTGTGTTTGTGTCCAAGTTTCGCCCTCTTTTATGGATACCAGTCCTATCAAATTGGGGCCCACCCTTCTCCAGTATGACTTCATTTTAACTAAATATACCTGCAATGACCCTATTTGCAAGTAAGGTCGCATTCCGAAATACTGTGGATTAGGACTTCAATATTTGAATTTTGGGGAAACACAACTCAACAATAACAACTCCCATCTTAATATCTTCTGTGGTGCCTCAAACTCTGTCCTTTGATTCTTCAAGCTTTTAAGATTGTGAGATTCCATCTAAGTTCTGTTTGTTTGTTTGTTTTTTGGCCGCATGGCATGGCATGTGGGATCTTAGTTCCCTGACCAGGGACTGAGCCCGCGGCCCCTGCAGTGGAAGCGTGGAGTCTCAACCACTGACTCTTAACCGCTGGACCTCCATCTAAGTTTTAGTAGCTCCCTTGGAGGAGGACTATGGGCTTCCCTTAGTCTAAAAGCCATCAAAAGGGAAAACTTACCCAGTCTGGTCTCTTTTCCCAAGTGTCAACCCCCCCTCTTGTTTCTTCTTCCTTTTGGTTGTTCTCTAGTGCCTTCAAGTGGTTATTTTTATATTTTGATAGGAATTTCATGGCTCTTATTTGTAGGAGGATTGGCCCAAACAAACTCTTCCACCATTATTGCAAGACTCTCATTTTATGTTATCTTGGGTTTTGTTTTGTTTTGTTTTTTGGGGGGGAGGGATTGAGTTTTTGAATATGCGACTAGGTGTTTTTCATATCCGCAAATGTTTAACAATGTTTAATTCAGTTTGGTTATTGTGCATGTTTCCTTCTGCTTCATTTTTGGGAGGGATTTTTTATTGGCTGAAATGTTATGATTTTTATTCTATGTTACCTTTATATGTTGGCTTTGTTTGTATGTTATCTTCCATTTGCCATTCATTTGGAAATGTTCTGTTTTTTCTTGGACTAGCAATAACAGGCAAGGATAAGGATTTGACAGCTTACTGTATTTCACAGTTCACGTGCGCCCTCTTCTGTTTATTTAGTAAATTGTAGTTCCTTTAATAATTACACTTTTTGGAGGGTAGGTTGGTGTCTTTCATTTTGTTCTACCAGTTATTACTAGTTATTTTTAAAAATATGCTTAACTTCCTGAGGTTCTAACAAGGTTTTATTTCTTGATGTCTGGGATAGTTGCAAGGTGTGTTCACCTAGAGAAAATTCAGTGAGCTGTATACTTATGACATGTTCATATTTATATATGCATATTACACTTCAATAAAAAGCTAAAATATACTTAAGTCTATAATTCTCTAAAGACTAATGTCAATAATGAAATGGTAGTATGTTTGAGAAAATTATCTTCTATCTTCCACTTTTGTTATAACCTACCTACTATTTTTGTCCAGTTGTTTTGTCCATATATGCCTAAAAGGTATATTTTATGAATACACTTAATGGCATCTTAAAGTTACTTGTTTTTAGATCATTTGATGCTCACTGCCAGTTTTTTTCAAACTATGTCTTTAGCATTCATGAATTCTCTGTCTTGATTCATCTTGCAGCTGAAGTACAAAATCAAATAGTTTTTAGTGGAAAATAGCACTTCTTCATAGTTTCACCATTAAAACTAGCACAGCCTTGCATATTTAAGATTGTCTTTCTGTTGCTTCAAAGAAAAAGAAAATTTGGCACATCACAAACATTTCCCCTCGGGCTTCCCTGGTTGCGCAGTGGTTAAGAATCCGCCTGCCAATGCGGGGGACACCGGTTCGAGCCCTGGTCCGGGAAGATCCCACATGCCGTGGAGCAACTAAGCCCGTGAGCCACAACTACTGAGCCTGCGTGCCACAACTACTGAAACTCGTGTGCCTAGAGCCCGTGCTCCACAACTACTGAAGCCCACAGGCCTAGAGCCCGTGCTCCACAACAAGAGAAGCCATGGCAATGAGAAGCCTGTGCACCGCAACAAAGAGTAGCCCCTGCTCGCCGCAATTAGAGAAAGCCCACGCGCAGCAACGAAGACCCAAAACGCAGCCAAAAATAAATAAGTAAATAACATTTCCCCTCAAAACTTGTTAGACAATGTTTTATTTTCTGACATCACATATTGGTCATAATATGAAGTCAGCCCATTTTTTAAATTAAATGAAAGATTCTTTAAATTCTACAGTGCTTTACAATTTTGAGAAGTTTCACACACGATTTCATATAATCCCAGAATAACCCCTTCCCCCCTCACTCCTAAAGTGCCCCTCCCACTTTCCCCTCTCACCACTGGTAGCCCCTGGTTTGTTCTCTATATCTGTGAGTCAAAGCCAGCACATCTTCAGAAATTCCATTGTTTAATTTTTTGTTGCTGGTATATAGAAAGACAATTGATTTTTTAATATCCATCTTGTATCTAGTGACCTTGTTAATGCATTTATTAATTATGATAAATGATTCTTTTCTGTATATATGATTGTGTCATCTCTGAATTAAACATTCTATCTGCTGTTTTCTACTAGGATTCTTTCCCCCTGCTTTACTGTGGAATAGCAAATGCCCTCAAGGGAAAAGCCAGGGGAAATATGAAGTCCACCTCACTATGTTTCCTTTGTTTCACATATTGTAGCCCCTCAAGTCCTGTCTGAGTTACATATTCTCTAAATATTTTAAACAGCTTTTAAATGTACATTGTACATCTTTTATAGTTGTTTTCAGCAGGAGAATTCATCTGAATTAGCTATTCCATCATGGCTAGACCAGAAGTACAACCTGCCTTTTTGCTTTGTTTGTAATTTTATTTTCTACTTACATGCTTATAGAATTCATTCTTTACCCTTAAATCTTAAGATTAACCAAGAAATATATAGGGGTTGATTGATTTTCATTAATTTATTGTTGCATGGGAATCTTTTTGATGTGCAGTGGGGTCTTTATTCAGTTCCATCAAATATTATTCCACTTATTTTGCTCATAAGTCAATGAAAAGAGCCACAATCAAGGAGCACTCCCTCCCTCGTAGTTTCATCATTAAAACCAACATCTACCTGCCTTTCCATCCTTGGATGGAGGATCTCTCTTCTAGTGAAAGGACAGCCCCTCCATTGTGCCCTGGATCAGAACCCTGTCTTCCCCGGTGTATTAACCTCTTCGTCTCCTGCATCACTAGCTTCTTCCTCACTCCTGAATCACCATCAGCAAACAAGCACACTCTAGTATCCCCTATCCTAAAAAAAGAAAATCTGCCTTCACCACATACCTCCTCCAAGCCCAGTTTGGCTCCCCTTCAGAGGGAAACTTACCAAAATTCCCTTCATTCTCTTTCTTCATTTTCTTCCACTTTCTCCTCAACCCTCTCCATCTGCCTCCCCCGTTCCCCACCACCACACAGAACTCCGTGGAAACTTCCCTTGTCAAAGCTGCCAGTTAGCTCCATTTGTCAAATACTATCATTGCTTACTATCTCACTCAGTCTCTCAACAGCATTCAAAACACGCTTTCTTCTTTTGGCTTCTATGACTGCATACTAACCTGGTTTTTCTCCTGTCTTCACATCTTTTATTCTATGTATATTCTCTCTGGATGATCTAATCTAGTCCTTTGAATTAAATATCATTTGTATACTACTGACTTCCAAATATATACATCTTTGGCTCTGGGCGTTCCCTTGAGGGATGGGGTTGTCTCTCTAGTGGCTTATTTAACATGTGCACATAGCTGTCTAAAGCTAATACAGAGAACAATAAGCTCCATTCCCTCTCTCCATACCTGTTAATCCTTCATTTACTCCCATTATGGTAAATGGCCCTACCGTATATTCAGTTGTTCAACCCAAAACAGCAATCCCCCTCTTTCCTTCAACCCCTATTCCCCACTTATCTGTAAGTCCTTTCAGATACACCTGCAAAATGCATTCAAAAAAATTCCACTTCTATTTTGCCTGTAATCAGTGAAGTTTAAGTCACCATCATCTCACCATTACCAGTTTTCTAACTGGGCTCTGTGTTTCCACACTTGCCCCCAACAATACATCCTCCATGCAGCAGCAAGAATGATCCCTTTAAAATGTGATCCATATCACATCATTCTCCTAAACCCACCAGTGGCTGCCTTGTACTAAAGTCCAAACTCTGCACCGTAGTCTACAATTTATATATGCTTTAGCCCTTGCCCAACCACAAAGAGCCAGAGGATAATCCCATTGTGTACCCAGAAGGTGGCAGCTCTGATAGCTATCAACTCCTTATCATATCATGTTGTTTACACAATATTTTTCCAGTTATGAAATATGTCATAAAGAATGAACATTACATCAGGGGAGCGATGTCAGCACCATGGCGGCATAAAACATTCCTCTTTTTTGTCCCCTTTTTAAAACAACAGAATAGACATCCATCCACAAACCAAAGCACCTTTGTGGGAGCTGTGGGATCCAGGAGTCTCACCTACCTGTGCATCCAGTAATAGACAGACAGATTTCGGTATAGGCTGCAGAATCAGGGGAGCCAGTGAACCTGCCCAGAACCCCCTCTTGCTATGACTGGAAAAAAATATATACTGAAACTGGAGAGTACTGACCTGGGCAGATACTTATGCATGAGAGGGAATTCACAGAAGTCCAGCCTTCCTGATTGGAGATTCCAGCACACCATTCTAGAAACAACAACAACAAAACAAGTTTGGTCACAGAAGAGGGGGTGGTAAGAGGAACTTTCCCAGTGTCCCCTCCCCCAAGGAAACACTGCACCAGGCTGATGTATCCAGAGGCGGCACCCTCTCCCTCGTTAGGGGTAGGGGAGGATAGTTTGGGGTGAGTATCCAGGTACCTCAGTTGTGTGGGACAAACCTGTTTCTCTCCAATAGCACCTAGAGTACTGAGGTTGGTCTTTCATGACTGGAGATGGGGTAAGAGGCAGAGAAGGGATGCCTTTCCTGCTGATTGCACTCAGCAGGAAGTCCACCCACAAACCCCTGGGAGTACCACACCTGAGGAGCTCCCTACTAGATCCATGGGCTAGTGCTAAACCCACACCTCGCCCTAGTCTCTGGCATCTCCATGTGCACGCTTCCTACTGCAGTAGTGAAAGCAAGCTCCTGTGGCTAGGAAGGAAGCACACTCAGAAACAGGCCACGTAATGTGGACAAGGGAGAAACCACAAACTGAAGCTATAGCACCACCTTCTGGAAAACAAAAGAGAGGATTCCAGGAGCCTGCCTGGTGACTTGTAAGCATCAGAGAAGACCTAAAAGCTTAAGAATCCTGCCACACGAGGGAGCAAGAGAAGTGGAGTAAGAGTACCAATACAAAGATAGATAAAACCCCAGGTAATAACGACACCATTGAACAGGATACTCCATCAGAAACCAACTAACAAAGGTTTAAGGTGGCATCTCCTTAATTTCAAATGTGAGAGCAGTAATGCAAAACTACAAGGAACATTTAAGATCAAGGAAACATACCATTACAAAAAGAAAATAATGATTCTCCAGTAACAAAGCTCAAAGGTACAGAATTTTGTGATCTAGCCAAAAAAGAATTCAGAATAGCTGTCTTGAAGAAACTCAACATGCTGCAAGAAAACTCAAAGACAGTTTGATGAAATCTCAAAAAAAAAAAAAAAAAAAACAAGATCAAAATGAAAATTTCCCCAAAGAGATAGAAATGAACCAAACAGAGATTCTGGAGCTGAAGAACTCAATATATGAAATGAAAACTGAAGTAGAATTTGCAGTAGAGCAGAGCAAATGGAAGACAGAACAAGTGCGCTAGAGATTAGGAATTTGGAAATAACCCAATTAGAGGCAAATAAACAAAACAAGTATCAAAAAGAGTGAAAAAAGCCTACGTGGTCTATGGTATTCTATCAAAAGGACAAATATAATAACTGGGGTTCCAGAAAGAGAGAGAGGGAGCAGAAAATTTATTTAAAGAAATAATAGCTGTGAATTTCCTAAACCTGAGGAGAGAATTGGGCACCCAAATACATGCTAATAGACCATCCTATTGGTCATGATGTATAACACTTTTAATGTGTATCTGCTCTAGGTTTTTGCTTTGCAGTTACCATGAGGCTTACACAAGACATCTAACAGATAACACGGTACATTTTAATTTGATAGCAGCCTGACTTCAATCATCTACAAAAGTTTCACCCTTTTACTTCTCCCTTTTTATATTTTTGATACTTCTCAGGATATAGAAAGAATTCTAAAAGGAGCTAGGGAAAAAAGGATTGTAACCTACAAAGGAACACCCATTAGGCTATCAATGGGTAGCAGAAACCCTACAGGCCAAGAGTGTGGAATGGCATATTCAAAGGGTTGAAAGAAAAAACTTGCTAGCCATGAATGGTCTATCTAGCAAAGTTATCCTTCAGATATGAAGAAGAAATAAAGCCTTTTCTAGACAAAAGATGAGAGAGTTCATCACCACTAGACCTGCCTTGCAAGAAATGCTGAAAGGAGTTCTTTGAGCTGAAATGAAAAGAAGCTAATCAGTGACAAAATAATACAAAAGTATATAACACACTGGTAAAGATAAATATACAATCAGACCTAGAAACTAAATCTGTAATAGGATAGTTTGTTAACCACTTAATTTTAGTATAAAGGTGAAAGGAAAAGAGTATTAAAAGTAATAATAGCTACCATAATGTGTTAATGAATATGCAATATAAAAATGCAACATCGAAAATATAAAAACAGAGAAGTAAAAGGGTGAAACTTTCATAGATGACTGAAGTCAAGCTGCTATCAAATTAAAATGCACTGTGTTACCTCTGAGAAGTCTTTTGTAAGCCTCATGGTAACCACAAAGCAAAAACCTAGAGCAGAAACACATTAAAAGGGTTATACTCTTTCGTTCAGGCCCGTGGCACCGGCAGGATGGGCAAGTGTCGCGGTCTTCGTACTGCGAGGAAGCTCTGTAGCCACCAACGAGACCAGAAGTGGCATGATAAACAGTACAAGAAAGCCCATTTGGGCACAGTCCTGAAGGCCAACCCTTTTGGAGGCACTTCTAACGCCAAGGGAAGTGTGTTTTAAAAAGTAGTGTTGAAGCCAAACAGCCAAATTCTGCCATCAGGAAGGGTGTCAGGATTCAGCTCATCAAGAATGGCAAAAAAATCACAGCCTTTGTACCCTATGATGGTTGTTTGAATTTTACTGAGGAAAATGATGAAGTTCTGGTTGCTGGATTTGGTCACAAAGGTCATGCTGTTGGTGACATTCCTGGAGTCCGCTTTAAGGCTGTCAAAGTAGCCAATGTCTCTCTTTTGGCCTTATACAAAGGCAGGAAGGAAAGACCAAGATCATAAGTTTTGATGATGAAAACATGATAGTAATAAATTTCCATATGCCAAAAAAAAAAAAAAAAAAAAGCGTTATACATCATGACCAAGAGGGATTTATCTCCGGGATGCAAGGATGGTTCAACATATGCAAATGTGATATACAATATTAAAAGAATGAAAGATAAAAATCATATGATAATCTCAATAGATACAGAAAAGGCTTTTGACAAAATACATCTTTTCATCATTAGAACCCTCAACAAATTTGGTATAGAAAGACCATACCTCAGCCTCATAAAGGCAAATATGATCAACCCACAGCTTACACTATACTCATCACTGAAAAGTTGAAAGCTTTTCCTCTAAGATCAGGAATAAGACAAGGGGGCCCACTCTCGCCACTCTTATTCTAGATGGTACTGGAAGTCCTACTTAGGAGCAACTAGGCCAGACAAAGATATGAAAGTCATCCAAATCAGAAAGCAAAAAGCAAAACTGTCACTATCTGCAGATGGCATGATCCTATATATAGAAAACCCTAAAGACTCAACCAAAACACTGTTTGTTGGAACTAATCAACAAATTCAGTAAAGTTGCAGGATATAAAATCAGCATACAAAAATCAATTATTTCTATACACTAACAACAAAACATCTGAAAAAGAAGTAAACAATCATTTTGATTCAGTAGCATCAAAAACAATAAAATACTTGAAATAAATTAACCAAGGAGATGAAAGACCTATACAATGAAAACTATAAGACATTAATAAAAGAAACTGAAGAAGACACAAATGGAAAGATATCTCGTGTTCATGAATTGGAACAATTAATATTGTTAAAATGTTTATACTACCCAAAGCCATCTATAGATTCAATGCAATCCCTATCAAGATTCCAATGGCATTTTTCACAGAAATAGGAAAAAATCCTAAAGTTTGTATGGAACCACAGAAGACCCTGAATAGTCAAAGCAACCTTGAGAAAGAAGAACAAAGTCGGAGGTATCGCAATTCCTGAAACAGTATGGTACTGGCATAAAAATAAACACATAGACCAATGGAGCAGAATAGAGCCCAGAAGTAAACCTACGCATATATGGTCAATTAATTTACAACAAAGGAGCCAAGAATATACAATGGAGAAAGGACAGTCTCTTCAATAAACGGTGTTGGGAAAACTGGACAGCCACATGAAAAAATAAAATCGGACTATCTTACACTGGACACAAAAATTAACTCAAAATGAATTAAACACTTGAATGTAAGACCCGAAACCATAAAATTCCTAGGAGAAAACACAGGTGGTAACTCCTTGACATAGGTCATGGTGATAAATTTTTTAATCTGACACCAAATGTAAAAGCAAGAAATGAAAAAATAAACAAGTGGGACTAGATCAAACAAAAAAGCTGCACAGTAAAGGAAACCACCAACAAAATAAAAAGGCAACCTACCGAATGGGAGAAAATATTTGCAAATCATACATCTGATAATGGGTTCATATACAAAATATGTAAAGAACTCATACAACTCAATAGCAGAAATATAAACAATTCAATTAAAAACAGGCAGAAGATCTGAATAGACATTTTCCCAAAGAAGACATACAGATGGCTAAAAGACACATGAAAAGGTGCTCGACATCACTAATTATTAGAGAAATGCAAATCAAAACCACAGTGAGATATCACCTCACACCTGTTAGAATGGCTATCATCAAAAAGACTAGAAACAACAGCTGTTGGCGAGGATATGGAGAAAAGGGAACCCTTGTGCACCATTGGTGGGAACGTAAACTGGTGCGGCCACTATGAAAAACAGTATGGAGGTGCCTCAATAAACTAAGAATAGAACTACCATATGATCCAGCATTCCCACTTCTGGGATATATCTGAAGGAAATGAAAACATTAATTCAAAAAGATCATGTTCATTACAGCATTATTTACAATGGCCAAGATATGGAAACAATCTAAGTGTCCATCAGTGGATAAATGGATAAAGAAATTGTGAGATATATACATATTTTTGGGGGGGAGTTGGCCAAAATGTTCATTTGGGTTTCGAATGAACATTTTGGCCAACCCAATATATAAGATGTTATACACACACACACACACACACACACACACACACACACACACACACACACTGGAATATTACTCAGCTACGAAAAGAATGGAATCTTTCCATTTGCAACAACATGGATGGACCTCAAGGGCATTGTGCTAAGTGAAACAAGTCAGAGAAAGACAAATACTGTATGATCTCTCTTATATGTGGAATCTAAAGAAGACAAACTTGTAAAAAATGGAGTAGAGTGGTGTTTACCAGAGGTGGGGGGTGGAGAAGTGGGGATATGTTGTTCAAGGGTATAAACTGGGAACTAGTAGATAAATAAGCCCTGGAGAGCTAATGTACAGCATAATGATTATAGTCAACAATACTGTGTTATAAACTTCAAAGTTGTTAAAAGACTAGATATTAATTGTTCTCACCACAAAAAAGAAATGACAATTATGTAACATAACAGAGTGTTAGCTAATGCTGTGGTAGCACTCTTACTGCAATATATAAATGGATCAAATCAACATATTGTACACCTTAAACTTACATAACGTTATACGTCAGTTATATGTCAACAAAAAAGAATGAACGTTACATAATGTAAAGTGTGAGGGATAATAAATAAATCTCTGTGTATCTATCACCCAGGTTAAGAAATAAATAATTCCAAGACCTTAGACACCCCTCCTTAATGTGTTCTTCAAGGAGCCACCTTCCATCCTAACCTTTGGGTTAATAATATCCATGCTTTTATTTATAGTTTTACTATATAAGCGTGTATCCTTGTTTAGTTTTGGCTATTTGGGACTTATATAGATGGCCACATATAGTTGGAATTGTTTCTTTCAATAAATGTAACATTTGTAAAGTTAATCTATACTGATGAATGTAGTTATTATTTAAATGTATCCATTTTTAAAATTATTTATTTATTTATTTTTGGCTGTGTTGAGTCTTTGTTGCTGCGCACGGGCTATCTCTAGTTGAGGTGAGCGGGGGCTACTCTTCGTTGCCATGCGCAGGCTTCTCATTGCGGTGGCTTCTCTTGTTGCAGAGTATGGGCTCTAGGCGTGCAGCTTCAGTAGTTGTGGCACACGGGCTTAGTTGCTCCGCAGCATGTGGGATCTTCCCTGACCAGGGCTCGAACCCGTGTCCCCTGCACTGGCAGGCAGATTCTTAACCATTGTGCCACCAGGGAAGTCCAATGTATCCATTTTTATGTTTAGGCATATTTGTTTTTTCTACCTTTAGGCTTTTATAAACAATGTTTCTATGAATATTCTAGTACATATCTTTATTTTTTCCTGTTTTATTGAGATATAATTGACATACAGCACTGTATAAGCTTAAGGTAAACAGCATAATAATTTGACTTACATACATCATGAAATGACTACCATGATAAGTTTAGTGAACATCTGTCATCTCATATAGATACAAAAGTAAAGGGGAAAGTGGGGGGAGGGATAAATGAGGAGTTTGGGATTAGCAATACACACTACTATATATAAAATAGATAAACAAAAGGACTGACTGTGTAGCATAGGGAACTATATTCAATAACCTATAATGGAAAAGAATCTGAAAACATATATATATATAACTGAATCACTTAGCTGTACACCTGAAATTAACACAATGTTGTAAATCAACTACACTTCATAAAACAATTAAAGAAGTTGAAAAAAAATTTCCCTTGTGATGAGAACTCTTAGGATTTACTCTCTTAATAACTTTCATATACAACATACAGCAGTATTAATTATATATATATACACACACATATACATACATACACACATGTAATATATATATATATTATATAATGTTGTACATTACATCCCTAGCACTTATTTATCTTAAAACTGGAAGTTTGTACCTTTTGACTGCCTTTATTCAATATTCATCTCCTACCTCTGGTAACCACAAATCTGATCTCTTTTTCTGAGTTTGTTTACTTGGTTTTGAAGTATAATTGACCTATAACACTGTGTTAGTTCCAGGTACACAACATAGTGATTCGATATTTCTATACATTTTACAAAATTTAGCTTTAAAAAATTTTTTTATTTTTATTTATTTGTTTTGGCTGTACCATGTGGTATGCAAGATCTTGGTTCCCCGACCAGGGGATTGAACCCCTGCCCCCTGCAGTGGAAGCGTGGAGTCTTAACCACTGGATCACCAGGAAAGTCCCTGTATACATTTCAAAATGATCACCACAATAAGTCCAGTTACCATCTCTCACCACAGTAAGTCCAGTTACCATCTTGGTTCCCCAATCAGGGATTGAGCCTGTGCCCCCTGCAGTGGAAGCGTGCAGTCTTAACCACTGGATCACCAGGAAAGTCCCTCTCTACATTTCAAAATGATCACCACAATAAGTCCAGTTACCATCTGTCACCATACAAAGATATTACATAATTAGTAACTGTATTCCCCACACTGTACATTTCATACCCATAACTTATTTATCGTGTAACTGGAATTTTCTACCTCTTAATGCCCCTCACCTATTTCTCTCCTCCACCCAACCCCCTTTCCTCTGGCAACCACCTGTTTGTTCTCTGCATCTATGACTATGTTTGTTTTGTTATGTTTGTTCATTTGTTTTGTTTTTTAGATTCCCCATATAAGTGAAATAATGAAGTATTTGTTTTTCTCTGTCTGATTTATTTCACTTATCATAATATCCTCTAGGTCCATCCAAGTTGTCACAAATGACAAGGTTTCATTCTTTTTATGGCTGAGTAATATTCCATTGTGTGTGTGTGTACATATATCACATCTTCTTTATCCATTCACCTATTAATGGGAATTTAGGTTGCTTCCATATCTTGGCTATTTTAAATAACGCTGCAGTGAACATAGGGAGTGAATGTATCTTTTCAAATTAGTGTTTTCATTTTCTTCAGATAAATACCCAGGAGCAGGATTGCAGGATCACATGGTAGTTCTGTTTTTAGTTTTTTGAGGAACCTCCGTATTGTTTTTCATAGTGGTTGTATCAATTTACATTACCACTAACTGTGTACAAGGGGTCCCTTTCTTCCCATCCTATCCCGTATTTATTTGCAGACTTTCTGATGATAGCCATTCTGACAGGTGTGAGGTGATATCTTGTAGTTTTGACTCTGCCTATTTTTTTTAATCTATTTTTTTATGTTGAATTTCATTAGTTCTTTGTATATTTTGGATATAAACCCCTTATCAAATACATGGTTTGCAAATATCTTCTCCTAGTAGGAGGCCTTTTCATTGACAGTTTCCTTCACTGTCCAAAAGTTTTTTACTTTGATGTAGTCCCATTTGTTTATTTTTTATTTTGTTGCCCTTGCCTGAGGAGACATATACAAAATATTTCTAAGTCAGATGTCAAGAGCATACTGCCTGTTTTATAGAATTTTATGGTTTCAGCTCTTACATTTAAGTCTTTAATCCATATTAAGTTTATTTTTTATATGGTGTGAGAAAATAGTCCAGTTTTCCCACCTTCATTTATTGAAGAGGTTGTATTTCCCATTGTATATTCTTGCCTTCTCTGTCATAGATTAATCGACCATAAGTGCATGGGTTTATTTCTGGGCTCTCTATTCTGTTCCACTGATTTGTGTCTGTCTTTGTGCCATTACCATACTGTTTTGATTACTGTAGCTTTGTAGTATAGTGTGAAATCAGGACACATGACACCTCCAGATTTGTTCTTCTTTCTGAAGATTGTTTTGGCTATTTGTGGTCTTTTGCGTTTCCATACACATTTTAGAATTACTTATTCTAGTTGTGTGAAAAATGCCATTTTTTTTTTTTTTTTTTTGCGGTACGCAGGCCTCTCACTGTTGTGGCCTCTCCCGTTGCGGAGCGCAGGCTCCGGACGTGCAGGCTCAGTGGACATGGCTCACGGGCCCAGCTGCTCCACGGCATGTGGGATCTTCCCGGACCGGGGCACGAACCCGCATCCCCTGCATTGGCAGGCAGACTCTCAACCACTGCGCCACCAGGGTAGCCCGCCATTGGTATTTTTATATGCATTGTATTTATTCTGTAGATTACCTTGGGGAATATAGTCATTTTAACAATATTAATTCTTCCAGTCTACGAATATGGTATAACTTTCCAATTGTTTGTGTCATCTTCAGTTTCTTTTACCAGTGTCTTATAGTTTTCTGAGTATAGGTCTTTTACCTCCTTAGTTAGATTTATTCCTAGGTACTTCATTCTTTAGATGTGATTGTAAATGGGATTGTTTTCTTAATTTCTCTTCTAATAGTTCATTGTTAGTGTATAGCAATGTAACAGATTTCTATATATTAATTTTGTATCCTATAATTCTACTGAATTCATTGTGAATTCATTGATGAGTTCTAGTAATTTTTTGGTGGCATCTTTAGAATATTCTATGTATAGTATCATGTCATCTGTAAGTAGTGACAGTTTTACTTTCTTCCAATCTGGATTCCTTTTATTTCTTTTTCTTGTCTGAGTGCTGTGGTGAGGACTTCCAATACTATGCTGAAGAAAAGTGGTGAGAGTGACCATCCTTGTCTTGTTCCTGATCTTAAAGGAAATGCTTTCCATTTTTTACTGCTGAGTATGATGTTACCTGTGGGCTTGTCATATATGGCCTTTATCATGCTGAGGTATGTTCCCTCCATACCCCTTTGTTGAGAGTTTTTATCGTAGATGGATGTTTTGTCAAAAGCTTTTTCAGCGTCTGTTGAGATGATCATATGATTTTTATTCTTCAGTTTGTCAGTGTGGTGTATCACATTGATTGATTTGCAGATATTGAACCACCTTGCATTCCTGGGATACATCCCACTTGATCATGGTGTATGATCCTATTAATGTATTGTTGAATTTGGTTTGCTAATATTTTATTGAGGATTTTTGCATCTATGTTCATCAGTGATATTGGCTTGTAATTTTCTTTTTTGTGTGCTATCTTTGTCTGTTTTTGGTAACAGGGTGATGCTGGCCTTGTAGAATTAGTTTGGAAGCATTCTTTCCTCTTCAATTTTTGGAATAGTTTGAGAGGATAGATGTTAACTCTTCTCTAAATGTTTGGTAGAATTCACCTGTGAAGCCATCTAGTCCTGGACTTTTATTTGTTGGGAGGTTTTCTATTACTGATGCAATTTCATTACTGGTAACTGGTCTACTCATATTTTCTATTTCTTCCTGATTCAGTCTTGGGAGATTGTACATGTCTAAGAATTTGTTCATTTCTGCTAGGTTGTCAATTTTATTGGTATATAATTGTTCATAGTAATACCTATGAGCCTTTGTATTTCTGTGGTGTCAGTTGTAACTTCTCTTTCATTTCTGATTTTATTTATTTGGGCCCTACCTCTTTTTTTCTTGATGAGTCTGGCTAAAGGTTTATCAATTTTGTTTATTTTTTCTTAACAAACCAGCTCTTAGTTTTACTGATCTTTTCTATTTTTTAAAAGTCTCCATTTCATTTGTTCCTGCTCTGATCTTTATGATTTCTTTCCATGTACTAATATCAGATTTTGTTTGTTCTTCTTTATCTAGTTCCTTTAAATGTGAAATTAGGTTGTTAGGGATATTTCTTATTTCCTGAGGCAGGCTTGTATTGCTATAAACTTCTCTCTTAGAACTGCTTTTACTGACGTCCATAGATTTTGGATTATTGTTTTCATTTTCATTTGTCTCCAGGTATCTATTTATTTCTTCTTTGATTTCTTCAGTGATCCATTGATTGTTTAGTAGCATGTTGTTTAGCCTCCATGTGTCTGCATTTTTTGCAGTTTTTTTTTTCTTGTAGTGTATTTCTAGTCTCATAGCACTGTGGTAAGAAAAGATGCTTGATATGATTTCAATTTTCTTAAATTTACTGATACTTGTTTGATGGCTTATTAGCATGTGATCTATCCTAGAGAATGTTCTATGTGCACTTGAAAAGAATGTGTATTCTGCTGCCTTTGAATGCAATGTTTATATATATATATATATACATATATATGTATATATATATATTCTATTTGGTCTAATGTGTCATTTAAGGCAGCATTTCCTTATTGATTTTCTGTCTGGATGATCTGTCCATTGATGTAAGTTGGGTGTTAAAGCCCCCTACTATTATTGTGTTACTGTCAATTTCTCCCTTTATGTCTATTAATATTTGCTTTATGTATTTAGGTGTTCCTATGTTGGGTGCATGTGTGTTTACAATTGTTATATCTTCTTCTTGGATTGAACCCTTTATGTAATGTTCTTTTTTGTCTCTTGTGACAGTCTTTGTTTTAAAGTCTATTTTGTCTGCTTTAAGTATTGCTACCCCAACTTTCTTTTCATTTCCATTTTCATGAAATACCTTTATCCATCCTCTCACTTTCAGTCTGTGTTGTCTCTGGATCTGAAGTGAGTCCCTTGTAGGCAACATATATATGGGTATTGTTTTTGTATCCATTCAGCCACTTCATATCTTTTGATTAGACCATTTAGTCCATTTACATTTAAACTAATTATTGGTAGATATGTACATTGCCATTTTGTTCATAGTTTTGGGGTTGTTTTTGTAGTTCTCTTGTGCACTCCTTTCTTCTTTTGTTCTCTTCGCTTGTGATTTGATAACTATCTTTAGTGTTATGTTTGCATTCATTTCTCTTTTTTCTGTATCTATTGTAGATTTTTGGTTTGTGGTTACCATGAGGTTCATTTTAACTATATATGTGATTATTTTAGTTGATGATCTCTTAAGTTTGAACACATTCTAAGAACCTTGCATTTTTACTACCTCTCACACACATTTAATGTTTTTCATGTTACATTTTACATTTGTTTTGTGTATCCCTTAACTACTTAGTGTGGATATAGATGATTTTTACTACTTTTGTCTTTTAACCTTCCTACTAGCTTTATAGGTCGTTGATATACTACCTTTGCTGTATATGTCTTTACCAATGAGATTTTTCCTTTTGTAATTTTCATATTTTTAGTTGTGGCCTTTTCCTTCACACTTAGAGAAGTCCCTTTAACATTGCTTGTAAAGGTGGTTTCATGGTGCTGAAGTCTTTTAGCTTTTGCTTGTCTGTAAAACTATTTCTCCTTCAAATCTGAATGATAGCCTTGCCAGGTAGAGTACTCTTGGTTGTAGGTTTTTTCCTTTTATCACTTTAAATATATTGTGCCACTCCCTTCTAGCCTGATAGTCTTATGGGCATTCCCTTCTATGTAACTAGTTGCTTTTCCCTTGTTGCTTTTAATATTCTCTCTTTATCTTTATTTTTTTTTTCATTTTAAATGCAATGTGTCTTGGTGTGGTTGTCTTTGAGTTCATCTTGTTTGGGACTCTCTGTGCTTCCTGGACCTGGATGTCTGTTTCCTTTCCCAAGTTAGGAAAGTTTTCAGCTATTATGTCTTACATATGTTCTCTGCCCCTTTCTCTCTTCTTCTGGGACCCCTATAATGTAAATGTTCATATTCCTGATGTTGTTTCAGAGGTCTCTTAAACTGTCCTCATTTTTTCAAATTCTTCTACATTCTTCTGTTCACCTTCAGTGATTTTCACTATTCTGTCTTCCAGATTGCTACTCTGTTTCTCTTATCTTCTAATCTACTAGTGTATTTTTCACTTTAGTTATTGTATTCCTCAGCTCTGTTTGGTTCCTCTTTCTATTTTCTCTTTGTTAGAAACTTCTATCTTCTCATTGTGTTCATCCATTCTTCTGAGTTCTTCTGACCATCTTTACAATTATACCTTGAATTCTTTATTGGGTAGATTGCCTATCTCCACTTAGTTCTTCTTCTAGAATTTTATCTTGTTTTGCTTAGAACATATTTTTCTGTCTCCTCATTTTGCCTAATTCTCTATATTTCTCTGCATTTGGTAAGTTGGTTATATTTCCTGATCTTGGAGATGTGGCTTTATGTAAGAAATGTCCTATAGGCCCCAGGAGGACACTCCCCTCTGGCCACCAGAGATATATGCTCTGGGGGTACCCTCTATGTGTGCTGCATGTGCCCTTCTGTTGCAGTGGGCTGACTACTGTGGGTGTGCTGGTAGGTGTGGATAGCCCCTGGTCAGGTTGGTTGTCAGGCCTTGCCTAGTGTGAATGCTGCCAGCTGCTGGTGGTTGGGGTCTGGGCCCAGGGGATACTGTGGCTGGTGTCAGCCTGCTGGTGGGCAGGGTCAGGTCCTGAGGGCTGGCTCAGGGCCCTGGGTGTCCTGAGGCTAGTGCTGGCTCACTGGTGGGTGGGGCCATGTCCTGGGGCAGCTTGTGGTTCAGGGGTCCTGTGGCAGCCAACTTGCTTGTAGGTGGGGCTGTGTCCCTGCCTGGACAGCTGCTTGACTTGGGGTGTCCCAGGACTGATGCTGACTGACTGGTGGACAGGCTGGGTCCCAGCATTAATAAACTAGAGGGAGGATCCCAAAATGGCACTTGCAACACTAGCATCCTCATGGTAGGATGAGCTCCCCAAAATGGCAACTGCCAGCATCTGTCTCCAAGATGATTCCCAGTTGCCTCCTGCTTCTCTGGGAGGCTCTCTAAGATTAGCAAGTGGGTCTGACCCAGGCTCCTTTCAAATTACTGCTTATGCTCTGGGTCTTGGGTGTGTGAGATTTTGTGTGTGCCATTTAAAAATGGAGGCTTTATTTCCCACAGCCCTCTGCCTCTCCTGAAAGTAAGCCCCAGGGGCCTTCAACGACAAATGTTCTGGTGGCTCATCTTCTGGGTGCAGGACCCTCATGCTGGGGAACCCGATGTGGGGTTTGGACCCCTTGCTCCTTGGGGAGAACCTCTGCAATAGTAATTATCCTCCAATTTGTGGGTTGCCTACCCAGGGGTATGGGTGTTGGCTATACTGCATCTCTGGCTCTACTATCCATCTTGTTGTGGGTCCTTCTTTATATCTTTAGTTGTAGAAGATCTTTTCTGCTAGTCTTCAGGTCATTCTCATTGCTTGTTGCTCTGTAAATAGCTGTAATTTTGGTGTGTCTGGTGTGTCTAAATTTGGAGGTGAGCTCAGGGTCTTCCTCCTCCACCATCTTGGCCAGTCCCCCTCTAGTACATATTTTGTGGGAGTGGATTTGCCAAATTATAGGATACGTACATGTTCATTTTTACTAGATAATGTCAAATTGTTTTCAAAAGTGTTGTAAAATATACTCCCAACACTATGAGTTCCAGTTGTTCCATGTCTTTACCAACATTTAGGATTGTTGAACTTTTTCATTTTTGTCAGTCTGGTGGGTCTATGATGGTCTCATTTTATTTTTGCTTTGATACAAATGAGGCTGACCTTTACATATGTTTTCTGTTTATTTTTTAATTAGGGTGATTGGTTTGTATTTGTTGTTCCAGCATAATTATTAAAATGCCTCCCTTTGTTCTCTAACATCTCAGTTTAGACAATAAATTATGCAGCATTCTACTCTTAGTTGAGTTCCTCTACTAACATGGAAATTCCCTTCTTGCTCTTTAGGATTAAGGATGATACTCACGTGGTCAAGTGGCTCTGAGGGAAGAAGACTAAATTTGGGTAGATACAGAGGATGGAGCAAAAAACAAATGAGAGGGAAATCAAATGTATTAACTATGACTACTTAGTCTGACTCAGGATGACCATTTCCAAAATAATGTGAGATGGTGCCTTCTAATGGGTACAAGCAGATGGACTTGATCAATATCATTCAGCATCAAAGTAAAAGAATTTGTTTACTTATTTCTGAGAAATGACTCAAGTCACAATCATTATTTGAAAGTTGGTCACAGTGTATACTGCAGCTGCTTACTTCCCTCTCAATCTGTAACAATTCTTTTAAAAACTTGCATATGAAACCAAACAGTACTTTTCATACCTTGAGATTATTTTGTGAAGTCCCCTACTCTTTAAAAAAACTCACTTGTAATGGTGCTATTGAACCACTTCCGTATTATACTCAACTAATGCTTCATTTCCCCCCAAAAGGAAATCAAATAAATAACATCTCTGTAAATAATTTGTATTGAGGGGTACTTTGCATTTGTCAAAATGATTTATGGTTCTAGTCTTCTTCCTTGAAGAAACCCTGAGAAAGCATTTTTCCCCATCCTTGTAGATGAAGGAGAAGAGGCCCATCAAGGCTGAGTGTCCCCCAGTCATTAAGGAGGGGAAGTCACGCTGTTGCCCCAGAACTTTGGAGTCTCTGGTTTAGCCCAGCCCATTTCCCAGTAAAGCACATTTCCTTCCTAATATGATTTAATGGGGTTGCGTGTACGAACTCATGCTGGGGACCAAATGCCAAATTATTTTCTTGCTCAATATTCTTCTGCCATCATGTCAAACATGAGAAATTTCAACATTCCAAGTTCATTTCATTCGTAATCACTTGAACAAAAACTCTCCCAAGACAAGCTTGACAAATGTTATTTCTCCTATTTAGAAAGCTCCCTAATAGCTGGAAGGATTTTTCTTCCAAATCTCCCACAAATTGAAGTAAATTTAAAGATAAATCCCACCTTTGGAAGGAAACCTTCCTTCCAAGGTGGGAAATTCTAGCTCTGTTTCTTTAGTTATAAGTGATTACTAGGCAGGGGCTTATCCTGTACACATTGGGTGAACATAAGTACTAGTGTTTCCTGCAGAAGATGCTCTAATTCACTGTTTACCAGATTAGATCCTGCCTGGTGGCTAACCAGTGGTTTAGGGTCTTTAGGAGGCACCATCATTGTCTTTGCCCCCCCCCCACCAACTCTTCAGATTGCTAGTAATTTAAATATGGAGCACTCAGTAGCAAGAGGATCACTGAGTTCATTTGTTTGGAACAATCCTTTCCCAAACTGTTGACGTGTTGATGTGTTGGGAGACACGTCAATCACTGTGTTATGAGGACCACATGGCTGTGTTATCCAATATGGTAGTCACTAGCCACATGTGGCTATTTACATGTTAATTACATAAAACATAAAATTCAGTTGCTTAGTCTCATCAGCAACATTTCGAGTGCTCTGTAGCCACCCCGTCGGATGGTGCAGATGTAAAATACTCCCATCACTGCAGAAAGTCCTACTGGACAGGGCTGCTTCTTAGTGCCCTGGTGAGCAAGGTTTCCCAAATGGTTTTGCTGTTTTCCTCATGGACTGTCTCAGATCTCTCAAAGCCCAGCCTCTAATTGGCTCTACCCCACACATATCACTCTTCATGAGGGCCAAGGTGCCTCTTGTTTGTTTCTGCATTCCCTCACCTCCACAGAAAGCCTCTTCCAATTTAATTCACAGGTGTATTAGGAAAGGAAACTTTTGGGCAATGACTTTTTAGAGCAAGGCGACAAGAATGCCAGTCTCGTGAGTGCCACCTGTGTAGTTCTGTCAGCTTTATTTAGCTCTTGATCCGCCTGGTCACCCAGCTATCTTCTGTTGGCTGGTGTCACAAATAAGCATTCCTGGCTACTGGTGAGCGTGGGGTCATTCCTCACCATCCCCTCTCCCCCAGGTGCCCTGCCCTCCAGGCACTTCTTGCTCCCCGACGTTCCTCAGACTTCCTTGTCTCACATCTTTGTTTCTTCCCTGGCCAAACCCTCCGCATTTATCCAATTTATCTTATCCGATTTCTCTCTGGATAAGCAGCTCAGTTTATGTACTTAACAGAGCAGAAAGAAAACTTGTCATTTCTGAAAAAAGAAGTGAGGTTGCAAATGTACTGGGTACAACAAGATTAGGCAGGATCAAAAGGCAAGAGCAGGATGCTCATAACAAAGGCAGTTTAAAGTTATAACCATAATTGTTCATCCTATTGGAATTTACTGGCTGTCAGCACACTGTGGGTGTAAATTGTTAGGCATTTTGATGAGTGATCGTCCTTCATTCCTTCTGGCTCTCTGATGACATCCTCTAGCAAAGCTCAATGTCATCTTTAAAAAGAAAGAACAGCACACTGATGAATTAATTTGCAAGTATTTGACTAGCTCTTCCAGTCACAAATTTGGAAGTAAATAGATATTTTGCATAAAACAAGTGCAAGAGCATGGAGTTAAGTACATGGAATATCAGTCCTTATTCACTGTTATTAGGGTCCTCCAGAGCATCGGAACCAACAGGATGTGTGTAGATGTATGTGTGTGGGTGGTGGGAGTGTATTTTTGGGCCTCTCACTGTTGTGGCCTCTCCCGTTGTGGAGCACAGGCTCAGCGTCCATGGCTTACGGGCGCAGCTGCTCCGCGGCATGTGGGATCCTCCCAGACTGGGGCACGAACCCGTGTCCCCTGCATCGGCAGGCGGACTCTCAACCACTGTGCCACCAGGGAAGCCCGGGAGTGTATTTTTAAAATAGGCTCATGTAATTGTGGGGCTGGCAAGTCTGGTATATGCAGGGAAGGCAGACTGGAACTTCTGGCCAGAGTTCATGCTGCAATCTTGAGTCCAAAGACAGCCTGGAGTCAGAACTTCTTCCTCTTTGGGGGATCTCAGTCTTCCTATTTAAGACGTTCAACTGATAGCATGAAGCCCACCCATATTATGGAGAGTCTAAGTCTACTGACTTAAATGTCCATCACATCTAAAAAGTACCTTCACAGCAACATCCAGACTGATATCTGATCAACTAGATACCATAGCCTAGCCAAGTTGCCACATAAACTTAACCATCGCAATCACCAAACATGTAATTAACATGATGAGTGGGTGTATTTGCTAGAGCTGCCATAACAAGTACTACAGACTGGGTGGCTTACACAACAGAAATGTATTTTCTTACAATCCTGGAGGCTAGAAGTTTGAGGTCAAGGTGTCAGCAGGGTTGGTTTCTTCTGAGGCCTCTCTCCTTGGCTTGTAGATGACTGTCTTCTTTCTGTGTCTTACCATTGTCTTCCCTTTGTACAGGTCTGTGTCCTAATTTCCTCTTCTTCTAAGGACAACAGTCATATTCGATTAGGGTCCACCCTGTGACCTCACTTTGATGTAATTACTTCTTTAAAGACTATCTCCAGGGACTTCCCTGGTGGTCCAGTGGTTAAGACTTCACCTTCCAATGCAGAGGGTGCAGGTTCGATCCCTGGTCAGGGAGCTAGGATCCCACAGCCTCATGGCCAAAAAACCATAAAACAGAAGCAATGTTGTAAAAAATTCAATAAAGACTTTTTAAAAAATGGTCCACATCAAAAAAAACCTTAAAAAATTTTAAAAATAAAGACTCTCTCCAAATAGTCACATTCTGGGGTATTGGGATTTAGGACTTCAACACATGAAATCTGGGAGGGAAGGGGCAATTTAGCCCATAATAGTGGGAAAACACAAGAAAATTCAGGGGTGGTGGTGACTTTCCATTGTGCTGAGAAATGCTGAGTTCGATTTAATCATTTCCAAGTGATCGGGGTGGACCTGGAAGCAGACAATGAGTTTACTTTGATGGATGGATAACTTCCCTGTGGTAAGCTTTAAAATGGTTTTCCCGTTTAAAAAAATGAGTGTTTATATGCTAACTATTAGATTGAAAAACCTGAGATATGGGATAGGGAATCAATTTGCTACCCCAAATGTAGGACAGGCATGGTTCCACAAGGGCATCAACTGCAGATGTCAACATCTCCTTCCCCCAATTGTAAAACAAAGCTGTTGGATGAGAGAAGCAGGATTGTTGGACTCTCCACAGCATATGTGGCTGTTGGTTACTTTCTTTGGTTTATAAACTCACTATCTGGTTTTAACACTTAGACTGAAGTGGTCTTCTTCTTGATTGACTGATTGGTTGATTTTTAAGCTTATTGATTTATTTTCTAATTAGAAAAATATTCTGGCTTTTTGCATACATTTAGAAAATTTATAAAGGTATGAAAAAAATTATTAAAAATCAGAGAAATTTCACCATATATTTAGAAAATCTGTAAGTAGGTTAGTATATTTCTTTTTTCTAGGCACACTATACATTTTCAGTAGAATTAGGATTACACTATAGTCTGTTTTCACATATTATGTTGTACTCAACATTTCCCTGTTTCTTACTTATGAAAATATTTAAATGGTTATGATGCATTTATCCATTTCCTTGCATGTTCCGTTCTTTTCACATGATTTTTAGTGCCTTCAACGTGCTCTGCCTTGTGCTAGGTGCTGGGGATGCACTGGTAAAATAGACAGGAGTCTTGCATTCATAGAGACTTTCCCATTTTATGGACATATGAACATGTACTTAAGCACACCTTTCCTCTGCTCAAAGAGAGCTGAGTTGGGAGGAAGGCATTCTGCCCTCTCCCTCTTCCAGCTGTACACCAAGAAATGTGAAATAATGGCTGGCACTCCAACAGCCATCTTGGACTGCTGTAACTTTGAAAATGGAAGCCAAATATTGAATACAGGACGACATATAGGAAATCTGGGTGTCTGAGCAAACCATGGAGATAGTTTATGGGCCCTGGGCTGTCCACATCACGACTTCACCTATGTGAAACGAAAATAAACTTCTAACCTGTTTAAGTACTGTTATTATGCTGTTAGGCACAAAACATATCCTAACTGATACAACGCTATTTGGATAGAGCCTGCAAATTTCTACATAATATACCACATTTCATCAACTCTAAGACATGTTTGCTTTTGTTTCTACAATGCAGTGTCTCAAATCACTATCATCTTAAAATGAAAGACAGTTTAAATGACTTTTTTTGAGGTGAAATTCACATAACATAAAAGTCACCATTTTAAAGTGTACAGTTCAGGGAATTCAGGGAATTCAGGGAATGCCCTGGCTGTCCAGTGGTTAGGACTCTGCGCTTCCAGGGCAGGGGGCATGGGTTCAATCCCTGGTTGGGGAACTAAGATCTCACAAGCTGTGTGGTATAGTGCCCGACCCCCCCCCAAAAAAATTTTAAAAAATAAAGTGTACAATTCAGCTGTTTTTAGTACATTCACAATGCTGTGTCACCACATCTAGTTCCAGAACAGGAAATCCTGTACCTGTTAAGTATCACGCCCCATCTCCCCGCCCTCCCAGTCTCTGGCAACTACTACCCTGCTTTCTGGCTCTGTGGATTTGCCTGTTCTGGACATTTCATATAAATGGAATCATACAGCATGTGGCCTTTTGGGTCTGGCCTATTTTGCTTAGCATAATGTCAAGGTTGATCCATGCTGTAGTACATATCAGTTCTTCATTTCTTTTTATGGCTGATATTCCATCGTTTGGCTGTACCACATTTTGTTTATCCTTTCCTCAGGTATGCATGCGTGTTTGGGTTGTTCCCACTTTCTGGCTATATGAATGATGCTGCTATGAATGTTGGTGTAGAGTCTTTTTTGAGGACGTGTGTTCTCGTTCTCTTGACTATATACTGGCAAGTGGAATATCTGGGTCATATGGTCACTTTATTTTTAACTTTTTGAGGGACTGCCAAACTATTTTACAAAAGTGGTTGCACCGTTTTACATTCCCACCAGCAATGTACCAGCAGTGTTTGTACCTTTTATCTATTAGGAATAATGCTGCTATGAACATTCGTGTACATGTTATTGCTTGGACATACATTCTCAGTTCTCTTGGGTATATACCTAGGAGTGGAATTATTGGGTCATTTGTAAATCTGTGTAAATTTCTGAAGAACTGTTGAGCTGTTTTTTACAGTGGCTGCACCATTTTACGTTCATACCAGCAATGTATGATTCTGCATGCCCTTACCAACAAGTAATAGTGCATCTTCTAGTCAGTGTCGTGGAGTCAATAAAATATGATATGCAAATTTTCTTTGGACTCTCATTTTCTGCCTTTTATCTTAAAATCTAAATAACAGCGATAAGCACATAGAATAATAAGCATTTTTATACTTAGCACCCATAATTGACAAAATTTAACTTTCTGTTCACTTTTTGACTTTAGATATTTTAAAAAATAAATAGAACATAACAGATAAAGAGTTCAAGCCCCCCCTTTCCCCTTCACCACACCTATTACATGACCCCCCTCTCCAGAGACAATTGTTACCACAAATTTGGCATTTATCCTTCTAGATTACATTTTATTACCATTGATAAATATTATAAATATATAACATTTCTATATGTTTTTCAGCTCTAAACATATGCCACCACATATTCTGCAACTTGCCTTTTAAAATAAACGCTGTTTTTGAAAGCCTATCTAGTGATGTGCTGGTAAATAACTACCAGCTCTTCTGTGGGGGGAAAGGGGGTGCGATTTGTAGCTTTTTCTAATTTCAATGTTGTAAATACTCCTAACATGGCTGATCTCAAAGTACTGATGTAATATCAACCAGCTCGCAAAATTCCTGAAATTTTAACAATCAGCTCTTGAGACCCGGCCGCAGCATTCCACTAAATTTTCCATATCCATGTGTAGATCTGGGCTCTGGTTTTGTTCTTCATTTTAATATTGTAAGACTGTGTCATGATGTTTCTATCCATTCACTTGCTGACAGACACCTAGATTGTCTCCAGGTTTTCATTGTTATAAAGCAGCACCACAGCAAGCACCCTTCTACATCTCTCTTGTGCACATGTGCAAGATTTGCTGGGTCACCAGGTATGTCCATCATCAGCTTTACTAGACGTGGAAAACTGCTCCCCTTAGTAGCTGCACAGTTCACCCGCTCACGGGTGGTATATGAGAGATCCCACCTCCCCACAACCTTGCTGATACTGGTGCTGTCAGATGGTGATTTTTGCCATTCTAAAGGGTAAAATTCCATTGATTTCAATATATTTTTGAAGTATAGTTGATTGACAGTGTTGTGTTAATTTCTGCTCTACAGCTAAGTGATTCAGTTATACGCATACACATTCTCTTTTCATATTCTTTTCCATTATGGTTTATAATAGGATATTGACTATAGTTCCCTGTGCTATACAGTAGAACCTTGTTGTTTATCCATCCTGTATGTAATAGCTTACATCTGCTCACCCCAACCTCCCACTCCATCCCTCCCCCAACCCCCTCGGCAGCCACCAGTTTGTTCTCTACATCCATGATTCTGTTTCTGCTTCGTAGGTGGGTTCATTTGTGTCATATTTTAGATTCCACATAGAAGTGATATCATATGGTATTCGTCTCTTTCTGACTTACTTCACTTAGTATGATAATCTCTAGCTGCATCCATGTTGCTGCAAATGGCATTATTTCGTTCTTTTTTATGGCTTCCATTGTGTATATGTGCCACATCTTCTTTATCCATTCATCTGTCGATGGACATTTAGGTTGTTTCCATGTCTTGGCTATCGTGAATAGTGCTGCTATGAACATAGGGGTGCGTGTATTTTTTTTTTTTTTTTTTGCGGTACGCGGGGCTCTCACTGTTGTGGCCTCTCCCATTGCAGAGCACAGGCTCCGGACGTGCAGGCTCAGCGGCCGTGGCTCACGGGCCCAGCCGCTCCGCGGCATGTGGGATCTTCCCGGACCGGGGCACGAACCTGTGTCCCCTGCATCGGCAGGCGGACTCTCAACCACTGCGCCATCCGGGAAGCCCGCATGTATCTTTTATATATATATATAAAAATTTATTTATTTTTCCCTGTTTTTGGTTCTTCGTTGCTGTGCACGGCTTTCTCTAGTTGCAGCGAGAGGGGGCTATGTTTCGTTGCGGTGCGTGGGCTTCTCATTGCGGTGGCTTCTCTTGTTGTAGAGCACAGGCTCTAGGCACCTGGGCTTCAGTAGTTGTGACACGCGGGCTCTGTAGTTGTGGCTTGCAGGCTCTAGAGTGCAGGCTCAGTAGTTGTGGTGCACAGGCTCAGCTGCTCTGCGGCATGTGGGATCTTCCCAGACTAGGGCTCGAACCTGTGTCCCCTGTATTGGCAGGCGGATTCTTAACCACTGCGCCACTAGGGAAGCCCTCATGTATCTGTTTGAATTAGAGTTTTGTTTGGATATATGCCCAGGAGTGGGACTGCTGGATCATATGGTAGTTCTATTTTTAGTTTTCTGAGGAACCTCCATAATGTTCTCCATAGTGGCTGCACCAACTTACATTCCCACCAACAGTGTAGGAGGGTTCCCTTTTCTCCACACCCTCTCCAGCATTTATTATTTGTAGACTTTTCAATGAGGGCCTAAAAGTAAAATTCCAATGATTTCATACATAGTTGTCCTTCATCCTGAGATCCAGCACCTATTTATATGTAATTACTTATATATTTATCGTTTCCTATTTTTTATACACTTAACTCTGACATTTATCTCTAGTGATGATAATAAATACAATAGGTTATTGTAGAGCTTCAAAGCTCAAAACTAGGGAATGTGGCTACTTGGCTTCTCTATGAATTTAAAAGAAATGTAAAACTTCAATTTGGAGATTTAGAAAGAGAAGCTAAGATATGTGTGCAAGGTTGTATTGGTTGGTATTGCATTTGGCTGCAAGCAGCGAAGAACCACATTAACAGTGGCTTAAACAAGTGTAGCAAATATTTATTTCAAGCAATAAGAAATTCAGGGCTGGTAAAGGAGGCAATAGGCCATCCTGGACTCAGATTCCCACCATATTTCTCTGCCATCCTTAGCCCGTGGCCCCTTATTCTCATACTCATCACTTCATGGTTGCAAGATAGCTGTCGCAGTACCTGGCTTCACATCACCACTCAAGGCAGGAGGAAGGAGCAGTGCCCAGTTCAGGAAAACAAGGGCTTTCACATAAATACCGAGAGGACTTTTGTTAGTATCATTGACCAGAACTGTCGCAGTACCATCTCATGTGGTAGACAAGTATTTTTAGTGGGGGATACATTATATCTCATCCTCTGAACAAAACTGGCATTCTGTTAGGATGGGAAAAGAAGGGTGATGCATGCCACAAGTTATTTGAATGTGGATTTTACATGCATTATTTTTTCCTAGTATCATCAAATTGGGTAAATGCTGGGAACTTGTTCAGAAATTTCTACTATCCAAGAAAAAACAGAACACACAGTTTTCATTGCCTTATTCATCACTGTCTTGTTCATTTTACACTGCCCATTAAGTATCTAGGTTTCACTTCCCTTTGTCTCTTTTCACTAATTCAAGAAGAATTTAATATTTAACCAGGCACTTGCTATCTTATGATGAGTTTTCTAGGCAAGCCTCATGCCATAAAAGTGCAGAAATTTTATAGGTATAGGTTGTGGGGTATGAGAAAGAAGCACATGGGGCCTAAAAAATCTGATTTATCATTATCGTTTTGCATTTGCAGACAAGTCCCTTTTAATGTCTCATATTATTAACATAACTCAGGAACGCTTTTCCCCAACGTTGAAGACTCTTAGCAATATGTGTAGGCAGGACCAAAAAAGGTGTGGTTCCTTATAGACCATTACCAAAAGGTGAATCATGGGAGGGTTGTAAATTAAACAGGAAGGAGGATATTTGGATATGAATGGAGGAAATACATTAGATTCCACAGCAATTAGACTTTTGCATAAAAGAAGCATCTGGTTTTAGAACTTGCAAAAAGAATAAAAAGTGAGAATTTGAAGGAGATCTTGAAGAAAGCATCTAGGCATTCAACTAACAGTAATTAACTACTAAGTCCTGTGAAGAAAGGCTGAGCTGTGGAATGTAATCATTGCTCCACTTCCCAGGACACCTGTTATTTATTTTTTTAAAACTTTCTATTTTATATTGGAGTCTAGTTGATTAACAACGTTGTGATAGTTTCAGGTGTACAGCAAAGTGATTCAGTTATACATTTTCCCATTTAGGTTGTTACATAACATTGAGCAGAGCTCCCTGTGCTAGACAGTAGGTTCTTGTCGGTTATATTTAAAATGGATAACCAGGACACCTGTTATTGAGATGGTACCTGCAGTGTATCACCATTAGGACCTAAAGAGGGTGGGTGTACCTGTGTGTCCATGTTACTCTGTAATATTCATTTACTGAGGTCTCAATTTTATATATTCTACATTGTTCAATTTTATACTTTCTAGAATAGATCAGAGAAGCAATTAGTCATCTACTACCAAGTGTTTCATTTAACATTTTATATTCCCACTGGAAGGATTTCAATTCTAGTTCTGGATTTTAAGCTTTCTGAAATAAGAAAAAAAAAACTTGAATGATGTGTTCTCTGATCTAAGACAACACAATGCATATGTGAAGCTGAACTCGTATGCCTCTTTAGAAGTGCATACATCACATAATGCAAGGCACACAGGTTATTAACAAGAATGGTTTTCTCCACCACGGCTGTGTGTGGCACCCATGCTTGTGCGCAGGTTCCTGTGAAAGGAAGTTTGAGACTCGCATCTGCATCAGGCTGCTGTGAGGATGGAGGTAGTTTCCATTTCATACCTGGCACACAGGGGATGATGAGTAGGTGTTAGTTCCTGTCCCCTCTGTCCTCCAGGGTCATCTGCATCTAAGTTTGTCTGTACTTGCATAGGTTTAGCTTTTCCCTTTGAAGAGCCATTAGGAGGGGCAAAGGAATGGTTCTGGGGACAGGTCTTCCTCCCCAGAATCTCTGGGGAGGCCCTTGGGAGGGCCCTTGAGGTCAGCTCCTACCTTATGTTTTGGAGGACCCCTCAGACATCTGGATTAACATAGCTAAGAGAAACAATGGCTCTTTCCGTTTCACAGATTAGCAGACACCGAAAAATCAACAGGGGGAAAGCAGCTACCTCCAAAGTCAGAACGACACTTAATGGGGTAAATTCAGATTGAGACCTGTGGGTATAGGTCACTGTCCAGGCAACACCTGAGGACAGAGTGGTGCCCATCAGAGCACAGCACTGGGGCGTCAAGTGTCTTTTCTCTTGCTGACCTGAGCATTGGCTTGACCGGCCATTAGAGTCCGGGAAGAAGGTGAATGAATTCTTTTCTTAAAAAAAAAAAAGACTTCATTTTTTTGAGATCTGTTTTAGGATTATAGCAAGATTGATAGGAAGATTCAGAGGTTTCCCATGTAACCCATCCCCACACACGCACAGCCTCTCCCATTACAATATCCCCCACCAGAGTGTACATTTGTTACAACTGATGAATCTACAGTGACACATTGTTACCACCTAAAGTCCTTAGTTTACATTAGGGTTCACTGTTGGTGGTGTACATTCTATCAGTTTGGACAAATCTATAATGGCATGTATCCACCACTACAGTATCACACAGAGTATTTTCACTGTCCTGAAAATCCCCTGTGCTCTGCCTATTTACCCCTCCCTCCCCACCTAATCTCTGGTGACCACTGATCTTTTTCTTGTCTCCATAGTTTTGCCTTTTCTAGAAAGTCATACAGTTAGAATCATACAGTATGTAGCCTTTTTGGATTGGCTTCTTTCACTTACTCATACGCACTTAAGTCTCATTTTCAAAGTTTGATAGCTCATTTTTTAGCACTGAATAATATTCCAGTGTCTGGATGTACCACCATTTATTTATCCATTCACCTACTGAAGGACATCTTGGTTGTCTCCAAGTTGGGGCAATTATGAATAAAGTTGTTGTAAACATCCATGCACAGGTTTTTATGTGGACATAAGTTTTCGAATCCTTTGAGTAAATACAAGGGGCACAATTGCTGGACCGTATAGTAAGAGTATGTTTAGTTTTGTAAGACACCGCCAAACTAACTTCCAGAGTGGCTGTGTGTACCAGTTTGCATTCCTGCCAGCGATGAAAGAAAATACTTGTTGCATCACATCCTTGTTGGCGTTTGGTTTTGTCAGCATTCTGAATTTTGGCCATTCTAATAGGTGTATATAGTGGTATCTCATCGTTGTTTAGAAGGAGAATTCTTCAGGTAAAGATTCCCTTTATTTTCCTCCTACAGAGAGGATTTACTTCATGCCCAAATTTGTTATCTCTTTGGCTCTGACCATGGTGCTGAATCCTCTGATCTTGAAAATTCAACTCCTACCATGGTAGTAGATTCACACTCTCAACAGCTGTGGGATGCATTAAACGTGGTATAAGGAAGCATGTGCCCCTCCTAAAGCCATGTATTTAAGCTATAGAGTTCACCTGCTCCCTTGAGCACCTTTTAAGGAATATAAGATTTGGGGAGAATTTCTGGTTAAAATTTACAGATTAGGATGCTCCCAGTTCCTGAACTCCATCTGAATATGAGTAGAAGGTTTTGTTTGTTTGTTTGTTTATTTTTGGCTGCATTGGGTCTTTGTAGCTGCGTGCAGGCTTTCTCTAGTTGTGGTGAGCGGGGGCTACTCTTCGTTGCAGTGTACGGGCTTCTCATTGCAGTGGCTTTTATTGCAGAGCACAGGCTCTAGGCGTGCAGGCTTCAGTAGTTGTGGCATGTGGGCTCAGTAGTTGTGGCTTGCGGGCTCTAGAGCACAGGCTCAGTAGTTGTGGTGCACAGGGCTTAGCTGCTCCGTGGCATGTGGGATCATCCCGGACCAGGGATTGAACCCGTGTCCCCTGCACTGGCAGGCGGATTCTTAACCACTGAGCCACCAGGGAAGTCCCATGAGTAGAAATAAAGTTTTTAAATAGGAAACCAACCAGTGCCAAAATAAATGGAATGCAGGTCAAGTACAGTATTTCCCCTCAATTTCTAATGGAATAACAATAGCTATGCCATAGCTCCTAAGACAATGACCACAGAGAGGCTTCTGCTTCTCAGAGTGGGGATTCCCAACTTCAGTGTGGTGCTGCCTTGCTGACATCCAGCAAATTTTTGTTTATGTAAAGCTTTATCGTAGGTTAATCCTCTAAAGATAGAATCTGCGGGAAATAGCACTTTTCATGCCAATTCAGTTCAATGCTGAGTGCCTACACTGTGCTAAACGTGTGCTGGGAAATGTGGACCCTGACATCAAGAAGCTTACAGTCTATTAGGTGAGAAAAACATGAATGTGGGTGATGTTAATGGAAGGCGGAATGTACTATGTGATTTAACAGAGACACCATGTGTTAGAAGAATTGTGACAGGACAGTGATCCTTCCTGATGTAAAACCTAAGCAGAGAGTTCTCCAGAGTCCTGAGCTCTGGTCTTGACCTTCCACTTACCCTCCATTCCAGGCCAGGGGCAGACGTACCTGAATTGACGAAGTCCGGTCAGCCATAAATTTCCTGTTAGAGATGCATTCCACTTTGCTACGAGATCCTGGTCATGACTCTTGGGACTCCCGCTCGCTGGGAGCTTGGGTGGATTGCCGTTTTTTCCTTCAAGTACTGCCAACCAGGGAGCGGAAAATCTCAGGCAGGTTGGGACAGATAGTGTTTAACCTGCTCCATGGACACAAACTGCAGCTCCATCTCCACCAGCTCTCTGCAAACAGACAAGACAGAGATTAGTGTGCGGAGGTGGTGTAAACAAAGGGTCACACAGGAATTTGTTCAGCAAGGATAAACCACACGATCAGACTCTCCTCCACTGATTTGGGAGGACCCTGGTCAGCAACAGGATTACAGTGTCTTTCACCTGATTAAACAGCAGGTTTTCCTGTTGCCCTTCTTTGGGTCTCTTTCTCAGGACTTAAAAAAAGTACTTCAGAGAGAAAGTTGTGGCATGCTGGGGGAACAGCATGGGGAGAGCAGCATGGGATTTTAACTGCATGAAAAGATGGCACTTGCAATCAGTTTACCAATATCTTGAGGTGGAAATGGCCTGAGAAGTAGAGTTCTGGGCACGTTACAGAGGAACTCGCCTCTCAAGGCCTAGACAGTGCTCAGAACATTGTAGGTGCTCAACAAATCTTTATTCAACTGAATTGCTGCTGAGATGCTAAAGGAATGGGGGGACCGCTGCTTCCCAGGGCCAGTGTTGTGTTCCAGTAGACAAACAGGAAGAAGTCGTGTGTTCTGGACCTTTGAGACACTCCCACAGCCCAGCAGACCATAATCCTCACATTCTACAGCACCGAGGAGAACTCTTGCTGCTGGGACAAGAGGCATGAACTCAGGAAAAGCTCATCCAAGGACCTGGAATCTGGCCCATCTCAGCCGGCCACATCATCTTCAGATAAAAAAGGCCAATATGCATGTCCACAATCCCTCTTTTTCTCTTTATGGCCATTGCCACTTTCATTTTCAGGATATCTCAGTGAGGTATTGCTATTGACCTTACCTTCTAGATACGAAAAATGGGGCTAGTGGTTTCTTTCAGTCCATCAGTGCGGAAACAGGACCTTTTCCAAGGTCATTTCAAAGTCATTCACAGGTGGGGTCCTCCCAAGAATCTCGTAACTGTTCATTGTTTTGTTGTTGAATTTCTGCTCATCTATATTTCTCCCAGCCTTTTCCCTACCCAACTCTATTTTTTGCAGGAAGTCAGTCAGTGAGGTAGGATAAGAAAATGGCTCCATATACAATCCACACCTTATTCCTTTGCCCTTGGTCTCCTGCCTGCCCCTTGACCTTCCCCTCTGGCCTGTTCAGTCACAGGAAGGAAGCCTGAAGGGAGGGGCAGCTGTTTTCATAGAGTAAAAATGCCTCTTACAAAAGTATACCCAAGGGCTGTGCTTTTTTCCGAGACCAGTTCTGACAGCTAAGAAGGCTGGCGCCCAACTGGCACACTCCAGTACCTTTGTTCTGTCACCTCCTGCCGCATCAAGGCTTTGGCACAGGACTGGCTACCCAACCTCTGCCAGGCCCGTACCATCTCTGCCTAAACCATGGCAGGTGGTATCCAACATGTATCAGGGTTGATACAGGTTGATACAAATCCTGCAGACAGGATTTGTAAAAGCAGTAGATGTACCATCGCCCTTCCGTCCTCCTCCTCTTTGACTTCCTCCTAGGACTTTTGATGGACAAGCTCCCTGTCCACCTACAGATCCTCTTATCTCCCAGAAGGAAGAATTATGTGTCTACCGGCACTCATCTCTTCTCTAGCTTTAGAAAGTGCTAATCGTGAGACAGCAAATCTGCACAGTTTGGCCACGAGGCTTCGCAACCGCACCCACATACCAGGGCAGTGCCAGCTAAGGCAATTATCTATTGTTTCCACCCAGTGGGCAGGGTTGGCCATTGGGTACTAAGGCCACCTGGGTGGAACGAACCTTTTCAAAGCAGGGTGGGTCCAAAGCAGTTGGCTACAGTTTGTTCCTTGGCCTTGAGAAAGAGTGAATGAGGGGCATGGAGGTCAGAACTTCTCTAGAATCAGGTCATGGGAATTAAAAATCAATGCCAAAAAATCCTTTCATCAACTTAAAACAATTTCAATGGGGTTCTAAGCTCCAGTCTCAGGAGAATCAAAACTCATGGCCATGGGTGGCCATTGTGCCTAGATAGCGTAGAACAAAGGGGATGCTAAGTGCCTCTTCCCATCCCCCATTGACCCACCGTGTGGGTACTGAGACAACGGTTCTCCCTTTGGATACCCCTGTTTTACCAACTGTAGAATGGGGTAAATACTGTTAAAACTCATTTCAAAGTCTTTTTAAAAAAAGGAATGATTGGCTGGTAGAGCTACTGCTTTAACTATATGCTGTATGAAATGATCAAACTTAACTTGTATTCTGCAGACTCAACTTTCTAAAACTTACAGCACGCAAAAGAAAGAGGGTGAACAAAACTACTAAGGCAAAGGAAGATGGCACCAAGGTTACAGGTGTATGGCATCCATCCACTCAATAAAAATCCTATTGTGGCCATACACCTGGGTTTCCAAGTAGCCTCAATCAGGTAACAATTGAAGACATTAAGCCTCGCAGGGCTGGTCTAAGCTCGTGCCGGGTCCAGAGATGAAGAACTGTAACTGCAACGTTGCTCTGATTTCTTGGAGGACAGTTAGTAGATATCCTTCCCTTCACAATTCCTCCTGACCTAGGCAAAAACTGCCCTCATTCCTTTCATCTTTCTCAGAAATGCAGAAAAACAGTTCTGTCAGCCACTTACGTGCAGCCCCAAACAAATCATCTTGCTCCTTATCCGCACATAGCATAACATGCACAGAATCCCAGGAGCTGTGCTGCCCTTGAGGTCCTAAAGAGCTGGAAATAAAGATCAAAACTAGGGCTTCCCTGGTGGCGCAGTGGTTGAGAGTCTGCCTGCCGATGCAGGGGACACGGGTGCGTGCCCTGGTCCGGGAGGATCCCACATGCCGCGGAGCAGCTGGGCCCGTGAGCCATGGCCGCTGAGCCTGCGCGCGTCCGCAGCCTGTGCTCCGCAACGGGAGAGGCCACAACAGTGAGAGGCCCGCGTGTTGCAAAAAAAAAAAAAAAAAAAAAAAGATCGAAACTAATATAGAGTCGTTTCGGTACATAGTGATGCTATTACCTACCATCTGTAGTTTTACCTAGTCTGTAGTCCAGTTGAGCCTGTTTTCTTGACATCATTATCAAAAACTGTGTGCCATACGAGTGCACGGTCAGAGCGGCCATTGCTAGTGTAACCTGGACTACCCCCAGTGGCTGCTGGCAAAGCCTCTGCTGAGATTTCTCACCATGATTCCATGGCGTTTTTCATGATGAGCAAGTGAGAGATTCTGGACCCCCTCTTCCACCAGCCATGCCGACTAACCATCTAGAAGTCCACAAGCCACTTAAACTCTAAGCCGCCTTTTTAATTTACTTAAAAAAAATTTTTTATTGATGTATAATTGATTTACAATGTCGTTTAATTTCTGCTGTACAGCAAAGTGACTCAGTTATACACACATTCTTTTTCATATTCTTTTCCATATGGTTTATCACAGGATATTGAATATAGTTCCCTGTGCTGTACAGTAGGATGTTTTTGTGTATCCATCCTATATATTGGGTTGGCCAAAATGTTTGTTTGCGTTTTTCATAACACCTTACGGAAAACCCTGAACAAACTTTTTGGCCAACCCAAGAGTTTGCATCTGCTAATCCCACACTCCCAATCCTTCCCCCACTCCCCACTTTGGCAACCACAAGTCTGTTCTCTATACTTGTTTTTGTTTCATAGATGTGTTCATTTGTGTTGTATTTTAGACTTCACATATAAGTGGTATCATATGGTATTTGTCTTTCTCTTTCTTACTTCACTTAGTATGATCATCTCTAGGTCCATCCATGTTGCTGCAGATAAAGCCGCTTGACCTCTCTGAACTGAATTCAGACTAATACTTGGACTCCAGATTTTTTGGTTTCCTGATAAATAGTGCATTGAAAACTATTTCATTAACTCTTAAAAAGGCCTTGAAATGTCACCTTTGAAATATACTACATTTAAACCTCACAGCTTTGAAAAATCAGAATGTCAGGTGACCTCGGAGGTGATCTGAGCCAGGGGTTCTAAACTTGGGGGTTAACAACCTTGGAGACTTCTTGGAAGGGCCTCAGAGACCTGTGACCCTTCTAAAATATACTCAATTTTTTGTGTTTGTGCATGTGTACTATTTTTCTTCTAAGGGAGAGGGGCCACAGCTGTCATTAGAGCCTTAAAAAAGGACCTCGATGGGACCACCTTGTTTTCTAAATTTTTTATAAATTTATTTTTGGCTGCATAGGATCTTTGTTGCTGTGCGCAGGCTTTCTCTAGTTGCGGTGAGCAGGGTCTACTCTTTGTTGCGGTGCACGGGCTTCTCATTGCAGTGACTTCTCTTGTTGCGGAGCACAGGCTCTAGGCACATGGGCTTCAGTAGTTGTGGCTCGCAGGCTCTAGAGCACAGGCTCAGTAGCTGTGGCGCACAGGCTTAGCTGCTCCGTGGCATGTGGGATCTTCCCGGACCAGGGATCGAACCCATGTCCCCTGCATTGGCCGGGAGATTCTTAACCACTGCACCACCAGGGAAGTCCTGGAACCACCTTGTTTTAGAGATGAGAAAATGTGGTTCCTTAAAATGGTAAAATAGCTGGAAGTAGACCTAGGCCACTTGGCTTTGAGCACTTTGCACGATATTATACAATTTTCCTTAAACAACTTATAGACGTTCAAGTTAAACACAGTGAACTCATGGGCTTGTTGACTTCCTTCTGAAATCCCACTAATATGATGATAAAGGGTAAAATAAGTATGAAGCAACAAGGACAAAGAGAATGTGAGAGTAGACAGCAGCCCGTGAGGCTGTCAACAAAATCTTAGAGAAGGGACAGATTTGTGGTAAGGAAACTTAGGCCGAAACCTAAGACCCCAGAGAAGAAAGTCCACAAGAAGCAATCTGATTCCTGTGCAGATCGGGGGAAAGTCGGAGTTGCAGCCAGCCACCTCTGAAGACGGGGACCGAAAACCAGTCTCACTGGGAGTCTGGGTAAGGGCTCAGTTAAACTCCAGTCTTCTCTCCCGTCCTCCCAACACAAATTCCATTCTCTGGAGAAGCTCTGGACTTAGGAATCTCAGGCACAGCCAAGGGAGGATTAGGTGCCTTACTACAAAGAGGGTTAGATTTAAGTCCACGTTGTGAACAGTGAGCTTTCCTCATTGTTCAGCTTCCAGCCGTTTTCTTTAGTTCAGCTTCCAGAACCTGGCAACCTGGCTTACAATATACCTCCGGCTGGGTTGTCTACCGTCAGTCAACTCACAGCCATCACCATGCCTGTCTATGGCTGGGAACCACGCTTCCCAGAACCCCTTTCCTGGCATGATTCCAGGCTCAACCTGCCAGTGAGAGGAACGTGCGTAAGACTCGGGCGGCTGAGAGGAGAGAACGCCATCATTCCAACGGTCAGCTGTGCCGGGTTCACGGATCTCTCCCCACAAGCTCCCATTTCGCGGCCTCTTTTGGTAGATGCTGTGGCTTCTTGGAATTTCCTGGTACCTCCAGCTTCTCCCACCCCAGTGCCGCAGGCTCAAGTCTTCAGTGACAATTTCACTAATTCTCTAGCCGCAGCTTTCAAGCCCTTCCCTTCCTCAGCAGCCTCCTCCCACATTTGTGAAGGCCCTAATGTCTTAATTTATTCTAGTGAAATCTATGGTGATTCTGTTTGACCCAGTCTAACTGATAGACCCCCCAGCAGGAGAATGAAGGGCTCGTTTCTGAGGAAACTGACCAGACCAAGAGAGGAAAAAAAAAACACCCCAAACTTTATAAATAACGACACTGGGAATCCTCAGTGAAGCAGCTGACTGACTGTCCTTCCAATCACCTTATATTAGTTTTCTATTGCTACTGTTACAAATTATTACAAACTTAGTGGCTTAAAACAACGCGAATTTATGACCATACCATTCTGGAGGCCAGAAGTCTGATACAGGTCTCACTGGGGTAAAAGCAGTGTCAGTAGAGCTGCGTTCCCTTCTGGAAGCTCTAGCGGAGATTCTCTTTCCTCGCCTTCTCCAGCTTCTAGAGGCTGACTGTGTTCCTGGCTCATGGCTTCCTTCCTCCACCTTCAAAACTCGCAACGAGGCATCTCTCTGACCTTTCTTCCGTAGTCACAGGCTCCCTCTGACCACAGCTGAGAAAGGTTCTCTGCTTATAAGAACTCGTGTGATTAGATTGATCCCACCTGGGTAATGCAGGCTACTCTCCCCATCTCAAGGGCCTCGACCTGAATCTCATCTACAAAGTCCCTTTTGCCATGTGAGGTAACATTTCCACAGGTTCTGGGGTGTAGGATGTGGATATCTTTGGAAGATCGTTATTCTGCCTGTCACCCACCCTAAAGTGAGCCCAGCAGTTGGGAAGTCCTGCCAACGTATAGAGAGTTTCTAACAGTTTTAAGATCCCCATCCTTAAATATGAACGGATAGTCAAGGATCACAAGACATCTGAGCAAGCCTCTAACATGAAAGGCGAAACCAAAAATTAAAACACAAAGAACCTGAATAAACAGCAACAATGCAGGGAGCAGAAACCTTTAAAAAGGGGGCAGGGGAATAACTGTTTAACATCTTGGAGGCATCTGTGAATCCTCAAAATAGGAACAAAAGGCTAAAAGAATACAGACAAAAGCTCTCAGATATTAAACACGTTAGCAGTAATAAGAGTTCTGTATTAAGTTTTGAAAATACAGGTGGGAATTTTCCCAGAAAGTAGAACAAGATCAGAAAGGTAGGAAACTGGAAAGGAAAAAATAAGAAAAATCACAGGGTTAGTCCAGGAGGTCCAGTATAGGAAAAATAACAGTTCTAGAAAGTATAGTGAAAACGAATAAAGGAAATTACCTAAGAAACAACAGAAATATTTTTGAGAGTTGAAAGAATAAACCTCCAGAATGAAAGGGATATTAAATACCTGATCAAATAAATGAACAAAACCTCTATCATACACATGATGAAATTTAAACAACACAAGGGAGAAACAGAATCTCCTGAAAACTTCCAGAGAAAAGGAGCCAGAAATCAGCTTTGTATCAGGCTACTCAGCAACACGGGGGGCTAGAAAACAAACGTCTGTTTTCCAACCAGGAATTCCAGTCAAATTATCAATAAAATATAAGAGTAAACTGAAAAGCCTCAAAAAATTACCTCCTGGTCATCCTTTCTTAGGAAACTACTGAAGGATGGGCACAAAAAAAAAGGGGGAGAGGATGAGAGTTAAAAGTAAAGCAAGAGGGCTTCCCTGGTGGCGCAGTGGTTGAGAGTCCTCCTGCCGATGCAGGGGACGCGGGTTCGTGCCCCGGTCCGGGAAGATCCCACGTGCCGCGGAGTGGCTGGGCCCGTGAGCCATGGCCGCTGAGCCTGCGCGTCTGGAGCCTGTGCTCCGCAACGGGAGAGGCCGCAACAGTGAGAGGCCTGTGTACCGCAAAGAAAAAAAAAAGAAACAAATGGGCTGAAAGTGGTTGCTTGTGGGAGGGCAGAGGATGGCTCATTGTTATCGTGGGACTAGCACCATCTGACTTGATAGTCTATGGACATGTATGCCATTGATAGAAATAAAAATGTAAATGTAAAGAACAAGCCAAATGCCCATCAAACTGATGGCAAATAAACAAAATGTGGTCTACCCATACAGTGGAATGTGATTCAGCCACAAAAGCAATGAAGTACAGACACTGCTACAACATGGAAGAGCCTTGAAAACATTATGCCAGTTGAGTGGAGCCAGGCGCACATATTGTGCGAATCCATTTGGATCAATGCCCAGAAGAGGCAAATCCACGGAAAGCAGACCGGTGGCAGAGGGGCACTGAGGCGTGCCTACTTAATGGCTACGGAGTTTCTTTTGGGGGTGATGAGAATGTTCTTGAATTAGATAGTGGTAAAGGCTGCACAACGTCGTGAATGTACGAAAAGCCACTGAATTGTACACTTTAAGTGGTTAAAATGGTGAACTTTATGTTAGGTGACTTGTATCTCAGTAATAAAATATGAAGAATACTGGATTCTGTCTATAGAGTATACAGATTTTATTTTTGGCTAAATGAGAGTTGTTTACAAAGTCTCTACAACGTATTTCTACATTCTTCTGGCTTTAGTAAGAAAAGGATGATGAATATGATTGAAGCCTTCGATGATTTATGGTTTCCACGGTTTCTGAGCATCAGTCATCATCCTGCATCGCCAAGATTATACTTTAGGCACATTAGACAGAAATGAATTATGTACTAACCTCAAAATATAATATTAGAAATATTTATGCATGCAGTTCTTCAGTAAACTTAACAGCTTGCTTTCTTGTCATCTGACACTCTCAGAGTAGAGAAGTGCGGAAAACTTAATGAATTCAGAGTTCTGGGAAGTGACGGCTTGTGAATGAGGTTACACTGTATTCTGCTCCTTTTTTCCCCAATCATATTTATTTCTCATTCTTTGGCATCCAGTCCTTCTGCAACATCTTCTATTGTCTGTTTTATTCAATAGTCAATCACTGAAAATCAGGTAAGTCATTCTGGCCACAAAGAAGAGCTTGATCCTTAAGAGACAAGCCAAGAAACAAACCTTGGCCACTAAGACTTGGGGTCTCATGAGGGCATTATTTTCAGAGTTCAAATTTGTTTCTGTTGTTATTTTTTAGTGGTTTGTTTATTTGGGTTTTTGGTAGGTCGCCAAGAAGATCTGAAAAATCCTATCTCACTTAATAGCTTTTTAGGATCTATCCAAAGCTTCGCTGTGCTTGTTATTTTCTCCTAAGTCACTTGATGTCCTCATTTATACACCCTACTTAGAAAACTCAACCACGAGAGTGTACGTAGAAATGGGATGTCTTTTCTCCTTTAAGCAACATCACTCATTCTTTCCTAAAGGTTTTACTTTTATGTGGATTGTTCTTTAAGAATCACTTGGAACAATGCTGCAAAATAATGCAGCTAAATGTTTAAGCAATTAGAGAGTGGTTAGTTTTATTAAACTTTGTACACAGAGTTTTGTTTGCAAAATGTTTACAGCTACTAAGTGGTTGTAGTGCATGACTGATTTGTGGTAAAATTCTAGCAATATAAATTCATTCCAAAGAAAAACCCAGAAAGACCAAGTGACTTGCCAGGATCACACTCTGCACAGGAATGAAGAAAAATGCAGATTAGTACTTTTAGTTGAATAGTTGCCATTTAAATAGTTACAAGCAAATTAGGTATTTGCATATTACATAAATAAAAATTAATTTATACCAACATCATAAGGCAAATGAACCATTTGTGAATCTTGTAGTATTTGACATGCTTATTAATAAATGAAAACTTTAAACGTTTTAGTTTATTACAATATTATTGCTTTTTAGAAAGGTATATTTTATTTTTTTAAAGTATTTGTGACTTGTTAGGGCCTTATCACTTATTACTTGGAGCCACTCCCACCTCTCACCTCAGTAACTTCACATAATAGTTTTCAGTTAAGTAATGTAATGGTTATTTTTCCAAATAATTATAAAGAAGATCCCTGATTAAAGACATTGGTAATATTCTTTTCTTATCTATGGGTAGGTCTCCCAAATTTTAGCAAACACATACATATTTCATCTCTCTTTCTCTACACAAAGAGTTATCAGGTATGATATCTATTAGGCTATTACAAATATGACCCCAATCCTGGAATAGAAAAAGGACCTTAGTGGAAAAACTAGTGAGATGTGAATCAAGTCTGAAATTTAGTTAACAATAAGGTACCAATGTTGGTTTGTTAGTATTGACAATGTACCATGATTACATACAATATAACAGAGGGTGAGAGATAGAAAACTTCTTTGTACATCTTTTCTTTAAAGTTATTCCAAGAAAAAGTTTATCTAAAAAGTTAGGTACTGTAAGCAGAAAGTTTGAGTCTAGACATGAGTACTTTGAGTTGTATAGTTATCTACTGCTGCATACCAAATAACCCCAAAATGTAGTGGCTTAAAACAACAAACATGTATTATGTCACAATTTCTGTGGGTCAGGAATCTGGGCACATTTTAACTGGGTCCTCTGGTTCAGGGTCTCTCATAGGCTACAGTCAAGGGTTTGGCTGCACTTGCAGTCATCCCCAGGCTGGTTGCAGGGGGATTCATTTTCAAGTTGACTCATGTGGCTCTTGGAAGGCCTCGGGTCCTCATGAGCTACTGTCTGAAGCCATCAATTCCTTGCCAGATGTGCCTCTCCATTGGGCAGATCCCAACGTGGCAGGTGTCTTTCCTTAGAGAGAGAGACAGACAGCACATGCAAAAACATGAAAGAATCACAGTCCATTTGTAACCTAATCTCAAAAGGGACATCCACTTCTGCTGCATTTTATCGGCAAGAAGCAAGTCACTAGGTCCGGCCCATGCTCAAGGGGAGGGGACTATACAGGTCATGAATACCCATAGGTGGGGATCAGTGGGGGCCATCTGAGAGGCGTCTACCAAACGAGCAGCCCCATGATTACATCCACAATGAAGAGAACAGCCCTGATCAAGGGAGAGGCACTGGAATCAGAGCGATCTGGGTTTGTACTCCTACACAAAAACCTTACAGTTACATGATCTTGGACAAATTATTTAATTCTTCTGTTTGTTCTCTCACGTGCAGAAATTTGAATTAATACCTACTTCATGGGACTATTTTGAAAGTTAGATTAAGTGAGATAATTCATGTAAAATGCTGAGCAAGTGCCTAGCACAAAATAAAAGCTCAGTGGTAGCTGTTACTATTGTCATCATTATTGTTGTTTCTTATCTGATTTAGAGTCACTTGAGCCTGACGCTGAAGAATTGCTGGAGTTCTCAGGCTGAGAAGGAGGAGGAAGATGTGGGCAGAGGGAATATTACACACACGCTTGGAAATGTGCAGGTGCCTGCAGGTCAGCAGCAGCAAGCAGCTGGGTGAGCTCAGAAGCCAGGCCCTAACTGGGGGTGGGGGGTGGGGGGGTGTCTGGAGAAGAGGGTGGCCACCTAGGCAGGGGTGAGACACACGAAAGACAGAGAGGGAGGAAAGTCACGTGTCAGTAGAAGAATAACTGGACAAAACACAAAAGCTGGACTAAAGGTTAAGAGGTGGGGCAAGAAAGCCACCTAGGAGGCTGCTGAGGGTGCAGAGAAAGGGGTGGGTTTTGAAGAAGTTAAGACAGAAGAGAGGCAAGGCTTGGAGAGTGTGGGTGAGGCCGGGGCAGGGGAGGCGGTCAGCTTTAACCACTGCGAGAGCTGGTTTTGGGCAATGAAAATGAGCACAGCTTTGGCATAATAATTGAAAGAGGTTTAGAACAGCAGGTTAAGCTATCTAGTACCCTCTGGAGGCAAGGTTCAAGTACAGCTGCCCCATAGCCTGTTTTGAGTAAGGCGTCCTGGTGGAAGAAGGTTGCAGGGCAAGTGGCTGCTTGGTCCCGACTGGACCAGTTGAAAAGTCACGCAAATTATCTTCCAAATACCCGTGTGCGTGTGTGACTTATTGGGTGGCCAAGTCTGGTAAAGCTGTCTGAATGAACACGCGATCCTTTCTTTTAAAACTTAAAGATTTTGTATGAAAAAACTAGAAATATGGAAACAAGGAGTTGTGAAAAATATCTGTGGCTGGAGCTCTAGATGGGGAAAGTCATCACGTAGCAGGTCTATCTGGAAACAGGGGAGTAAGTAAGGTTACTCAGGGAAAACAGAGTAAGAAAGGAAAAGACAGAGTTCTGGGGAAATAATAACCACAGGACAGAAAAGGAAGCGAAATGGTCTCATTTGATTTGCGTGGCAGACAGAAAGTCCAAGCCCTAGCCCTGAGGTGAAAGGCCTTTCCCGGACAAATTATAAGCAGGAGTGGGGAGAGGCAGGGCGGGTGTGGGAAGGGTAGGAAGGTGGAGGCCTGAGCTTTGGGAAGCAGGACGAGCTGTCACCTGACGTCAGGCTGCGGAGCTGCTCCAGGCCGGAGGGAAAGCGGAAGGACAAGGCCTGGACTTTGCCAAGGTGCCCCTTCCATGCAGCAGGATGGCACGTGGAGGCAGCTGGTGGCGTGGCAGGATGGCCTTCGGCTAAATCAGTACCTGGGGCAGAAAGAAGCGGCAGAGGAGCCCTGGGAGGTGGGCGGCTGAGACAGCTCCCTCCCGCGCCTTTTTTTTTTTGTGGTACGCGGGCCTCTCACTGTTGTGGACTCTCCCGTTGCGGAGCACAGGCTCCGGATGCGCAGGCTCAGCGGCCATGGCTCACAGGCCCAGCTGCTCTGCAGCATGTGGGATCTTCCCGGACCGGGGCACGAACCCGTGTCCCCTGCATCGACAGGCGGACTCTCAACCACTGCGCCACCAGGGAAGCCCCCTCCCGCGCCTTTTCACCCCACTGCTAGGACCTAGAAAACCCGGCGTTGTTTTTGGTCTAACAACTTCCTTTCCAGGGTAAGACGGTAAAATTCAGGAAAGTAGTTCAAGTGTGACCTGGGGCCTTCTTCACCTTGCTTTCCAAACCGAATGGAAACGTTAACTTTGTTGTGTCCTGAACATAGAAACCTAGTCATCTGTGCCATGTTCCCTCCCGCGCCTTGTCAGATTTAGCTTCCAGCCCACCTGAGCCTGGCGTTGCCCTGTAATAAAAGGGCCTGGCGGACCACGGGATCCACTCTACTCCACGGAGGCAGGGGAGCGTTTGAAGGTGAGGTCTACAAGCTCGCAGTGGGATATACTCCCGCTCTACGCCTTTCAAGTGACCCGAGACATCACTTCACCCACTTTTTCCTAGGTATCCAGTATCAAAACAAATATCCCCACAAATTCTGTGGAATTCCTCTAAAATACAACCATTAGCAATATGCTATTAACCATTTATTAGCATTAAAAACACACGTAATTCAGGGCAATGAAACTCAAAAACTGAAAGAAGAAAAACCACCTTGGTATTTGTTTTCTTGTTTCTTATTCACGGCCCCAAAGGTCACCAATACATTTTCTCCTCTTAATCGGCGGCACGGTGCTCTTCCCCAATCATTATAACCGATTTCAGATGGTGCTAGAAAATTATATTGACTCTGAACACCAAAAGAAATCAGTCATCCTCTAAGGGGTCATAGGAGGATGCGAGGGTTGGGAAGGGCCTAAAGATTAATAAATCCGCCACACACTCAGCCTTTTAACCCATGCACGACGGAGTCTGTATTACAGGAAAAATACTACAGAAGGTTTATTGTACAAATGAGTGTGAAGTTCTAGCAGTGAGACGTCGCATAATTAACCTGTTGTTTGTAACAGCACTGCTCACCGCTGGCGGCAGGGAGCTGGGCGGGGTGGGGGGTGGGGTGACGGCGGGGAGGATGGATCAGCTGCAGCGGCAGCGCCAGGTGGGCTCCCCTCACCGGCTGGTCTTTGCTTTCAAAGTCTTCAGGGCTGGTCCCATTCGTTCCTTTTGCCGCTGGCAGCGCAGCTGGTCTCCCCCAAGAACACTGATTTCAAATGGTGCTAGACAATCACTATTTAAATCTAAACCACCATGTGAAACCAGCTTCCTGAAGAAGCTTTAGGATCTGTTCTTCCTTCAGAGTGAATAAATAAGACAACCTAGAAAGGAAAAGGTTGAAGCTCTGCTGTCAGGTATTTACTTTGTGGTCTAAATCGAGCTTTAGCAAATCTCTGTACATGTGCTGCTCTCACCAAATCTGATGCGGGGCGGGGCGGGGTGTGTGTGTGTGTGTGTGTGTGTGTGTGTGATAGGGTTGAGAGCAAGCCTCACCCTCCCAGGTGGGGTGGGGCTCTGGATTTGAGGGCTGGGAGGTGTGTGTGTGTGTGTGTGTGTGTGTGTGATAGGGTTGAGAGCAAGCCTCACCCTCCCAGGTGGGGTGGGGCTCTGGATTTGAGGGCTGGGAGGTGTGTGTGTGTGTGTGTGTGTGTGTGTGTGTGTGTGTGTGTGTGTGTCTGTGACTCTTTATTCTTGAGCTGCCCAGATCAGAGTGCCCAGGTGCAGGATAAGTCAAAGTGCTACAACATACATGTAAATGGTACCAAGTAAGCAGGCGCTCTGGTACGCGTTCAAGAAAACGCTTCCCTAAACCTGGTGCCTTCGTTTGAAGATAATTTTGTTTGATTCAAAGGATGACTATGATTTGGGGGTCTAAGGAGGACAATGGTATAGCTCAGAGGTAAAGTAATATATTGATGCTAATGAGATCCTAATGTTTTTTCCAGAATGGAATTCCTTAGATTGCACCTATGAGTAAAGGATTTTTGTTGGCTTTACTTAAGATTCTGCTCCCCTCCACTCACTGCACTCCCTTCTCCTTAAATTATTTTTTGCTGCAGTTCTTTCCTCCTTCCCATCATGGTTCTTGATATCATTTTATTAGGAAGCCTACTGCCGTTCCCTTCAGGGTTCTAGGGATTCAAGAAGATACTTACTGTATCTGGGACACCTAACTAAAGAGATGTGCATTCTTTTTTTTTTAATGGTTATGAAAAATTCCACACATACATTAACTTTGAATGACAATAAATGTATTCCTAAATTTCTTCCACCTAAATTCAATAACTGTTCATTTTTGCCACTTTTGCTTTAGTGATGTTATCTACATGTACAACATATGTATACTTTTTGCTGAATCATTTGAAAGTAAATCAGCAACCATCCTGAGATTGTTTTCCTAACTTCTTGAGCAGGTCTAAAAAAATAAGGCCATTCTTCTATATTGTTACAATATCTTATTCATACCTAAGAAAATTAACAATTTCTTAGCATCATCTAACATGTAGCCTATATCCAATTTTTCCCACTTTCTCCAAAAAAATTTCTTTTGTGGCTTTGTTGGCTTGTTTTCAACCCCAAATCCCGTTGAGGTTCACTCACTAAGACTCTTTGGTTTCTTTTAACCTAAAACATTTCCCCACCCTTTTTTGGTTTTATCATGATAGCGTCACCTTGTGAGAATGGTTCTACTCTTGGCTGTACCGTTCACTTATTCTGCTTTCTTTGCTTAAATAAATTAACAGAAACTTAGCTTTTCTTTTTAACTTTCCTCATACATCAAATGACTGTGGGAAGAACAGCCAATTACAATGTGCCTGTGGTTGAGGATTTCAGGTGGGTTCAGCAGGATGTTAATATAAGCCAGGAGGAACAGAGGCTTCAGCTCAGGTCTGATTCCCATTTTTACCCCTGACAGGCTTGGCCACTTACCCCTCAATAGGAGATCCCAACGCAGACTCATCCTTCACAATGAAAAAGCATCACTGCACGTGCCTACCACTACTAGGCTGGTTTTTCCATCTCTTTAAATAAGGAAATAGCACACTATGGGCTGCAGCAGCAATCATTGCTGGGTAGCAATCACTAACTTCATCCAAGTAGCTCACTAACTGCAAAGAAATGCACATATTTTGTCAAGTGACAGGCAGTTAAATATTTCAACTGAATAGTAAATTCAAGCATTTAAAATTGAAAAAGTGCCAAGAATCACTGGCACTCTCAAATAACTATTTCACGAATTTTGTGATTAATTTAGGGGTCCCCTGTATCCTTCTGGATATGCTATTGTGATTGATAATAACAATGACTGAAGTATGCAAGATGCAGCCAGATTGTTCTCATTAGTTAAAAAATTCAAAACCCAGAACTAAAAGGTCTGCTTACTTTTTACAAATGACTAGTTACAGCTTTTGCTTACTGCCACTTAGAAGTTTTTTTGTTTTGTTGTTTTTTTTGTTTGTTTCCCTGAAGAGTGAATTTCTTCCTTTTACTTATGACTGATAAGATCATACATATCTTATACATCAAATATTATGTCACACCCACGCATGCACATATATGCGTGCACACACACACACACACACACACATATATATACAACTATACCGTTCTGTTACCTGAGCAGAAACAAAGAGATATGGTAAGTTTTCTGTATTATCCTTTAAGTATGTTTTTCAAAAAATTCAGAAGAACGAAGGTGGATATATTCTTTCCCATGTATGTCTCTTCACACGAGGAGGCATTTTCAGCAGACAAAGAGTAATTACTAGCACAGGGATCAGTCACGTAGTATACTTCTCTGAAGTCTGTAAGCCCTTGGGGGGAAACTGAGGTATTTAGTTGGTGACTGTGAAATGACTTAAACAAAATACAGTGAAGTAGAGATCTTGAGTTGGGCCTCTGTTTGTGTTTAATCGTCCAGCAAGAGGTCGGTTTCCTGCAAAGCGGTCTGCGTGGGCAGACTGGCTATCAAATTAACACAGAGAAAAAAAATCCCATTGTTCATTAGTAGGGAAGTGAAAAAGAAAAAAACAGTTGATAAATTAACAGGGGCTCGTTCATTCTCTTTCCAGGACTTACATAGGTAAACAGGATGACAGCACGTGGTATCTGCTTACTTTTCCCGTTGCGGAGCACAGGCTCCGGACGCGCAGGCTCAGCGGCCATGGCTCACGGGCCCAGCCGCTCCGCGGCATGTGGGATCTTCCCAGACGGGGGCACGAACCCGCGTCCCCCACATCGGCAGGCGTACTCTCAACCACTGCGCCACCAGGGGAGCCCTCTGCTTACTTTGTTGAGTCTTTCAGTGACAGTCAACTGCAAGGAAAGATCTTACTCAGTAAACATCAGCATGTTTCCACTCCTCCCCATCCTCCAACCTCCAACAATCAACCTGATTGTTCTGTATTTTCAGGGCAGGAGACGGCAGGGCTGAACTTCTGTAACTCAGGGTGTCTCTATTTTAACCATTGACAGTTTTAAGGTACTGCATCGTTTGAAAGGAATGTTATTTTTTAACAACTCTTTCTTACACACAGAACACACACTTAACATTGTTAAACTCTCCACCTCCACATTAAAGTGCTCACCTTTCAAGAACAAAATCCCTTCTTGGTGTCTCTCAGCACAGGGGCTACAAGAATGTGTTTCTATTTCAAAATCCCACCTGCGATTCCTTACTTCATGCTGTTCTGGAGCAAGCTGCCATTCTTTGTTTTTTTTTTTTTCTTCCAGATCTGATAGGAAAGTTAGAGCCTGAAATGTGAATCAATAAGCCACACCGGTAACTCCTGTGTGGCAAAAGCGGAACAGTGGAAACACGTTGTCTTTCCTTGAAGTGAAATGCCAGTCTGTTCTTGCACGAGCAAACTGGATTAAGATAACGTCCCCTGGGGCGTGAGGATATTTCATAAGGAGACAGTATCTGACTATGACGCGTCTCTAAAGAAGGTAGCTTCAGAACGTTACAGACTTCAGGATACAAGAGTCCTAACCCAAATATCCAGGCCAGACTAAAGATGCAACTGTTATCGGTTGGAAGGTGCTGGATCGTACGGTGGGGAGTTAGTTCTCTGTTGACTTACGTGCCTTTAATGAATACTTTCTTACAGGAAGCAGATAAATAAGTAGCGCAGGATCTGGAGTTCTGGCTCCAAGCTGAAGTTCTGGCTGTGCTGCTGACTAGCTGTGGGATCTTGGGCAATCATTTAATTTTGCCGAGCCTCAGCATGCCGATCTAGAGAACGGAGATACAAATTCCTATCCTGCACTGGTTCTTAGAGGCATATGGAATTCCGTGTACGGCAACAACTGTAATTTTTAAAAAAGCACTACACACAAACATTGTTTTATTAGATGGATCAGGACGCTGCAGTGCCGTTTCAGAGTGAAGGCCGACATGAACTGCGGAGCGGATGGGAAGGTACTCTGATAAATAATAACAGCTTCCATTTTTGGAAGACTTACTCTGTGCCAGACACTGTGCTACGTGCCTTCTATGCATTTTCTCATCATTCACAACCACCTACAAGGCTAGTGGCGTTACTTCCATTTTTCAGGTGAAGGAACAGAGACATAGCGAGGGTACAGCACTTGCTCTTGGTCACAAAGTTTAGGAATGGCAAGACCAGGATTCAGACTCCACTCCGCTTGATTCCAGGCCCAGGCTCTTACTCACCATTCTTTGCTGCTTGGTGCTTTATAGATACTGTAACGGCCAATCTTCACATGGCCATGTGGACCTCTGAACATAAACGGGCTCTGAGGTGCAGGGCTTCGTCAATAAGCACGTGAGCAAACCACTGAAACCAGCTTTGGTCTCGAACATCAGAAGCGGCACCTAACAACCAAGAGGAAGGAGAAAACTTGGAAACCGGTAGGATTTGGCCCCAGACCCTCCGCCACACTCTGACTTGGCGGCGTGACCATAAGCAAGTCACATCGTCTCTAAAGCCTTGTTCTCCTACTAGTCTTAAGCAAGCTCAAGCCTTTGTAAGTCCAGCAGCCCCCTCCTGCATGGGATCGTGGCAGTGCTAAAACACCGTCTCCAAATACAGCCCGCCAGCTCGTCCTCCAAAGCTGCCCGTTTCTATGGGGCAGTTTGGTGGAATGGTCCAACGCAGACTTCTGGGGCTGGAACATCAAGTTCTGGAACTCGCTCCCCGCACAGACTGGGGGAAGTTACTTGACTCTCTGTGCCTCGGTCTCCTCATCTGTGAAATCAGGGTAATAACAAGACCTACCACGTAAGGTTGTTGTGAGAATTAAGACAGAGAAGGAGAAGCAAGTGGAACTAGAAATAGCACATGTACACATTCAATAAATGACGGTTACAATGATAAAAATAAGATATCGGTTTTCCTTCAGCCTGTTATAAGCAGAGATGTGGCTAAGAGATCTGTCACGGCTCCCAAACGGAAGGGCTCCCGGATCCCGCGCCCACACCCTGAGCTGTACGGGGCACATTCCACAGTCGCTAACCACAGAGGAGTCTGATGAATACTAAACCCTGCAAAGATGCCCTCAGATCTACAAATGGCATCTCCAACGGAATGGACCAAAGTGAGTGGTTTTAGTATTTTCTGCCTTCTCCTCTTCCCATTGTGAGACCTGAATATGGGATCCATACCCTTGATTTTGAGCAGAAGTTCGTGTTACAGACTTTTTCTGATAGTAAATTGGAAGTTGAGTGTTTTAGAGAAAAAAAACCGAGATCAAACACTGATGACCGCCTAAAAAAAAACTTACTGGGGGATCCTCCAGGAACAAAATAAAACAAAGCTCCCGTGAGACTGAGTTTTGAGCACAAGCCTCTACTTACACAGGGTGTCAAAGAAATCTGTAGACAGATATTTTCCAGGCACAGACTTCCTCAGGGGGCATTTGTTCAGAAGACCAGCACCTGGAATTTAAAAGACAGTATATGAGCCCTTAGGAAACATCCCAGAGTTGACAGAGGAAACAAAGTCAGTTTTTTCGCTCGCTACTCCACCAGTGTGATAAAGAGATGAATTTTTTAGAAGGAAAAAGGAGCACCTTCTCTTTCCTGCTTAAGACACACAGGCTGGGAAAGTTCCTGCCCAGCGAGTGGCACACGCCTCCTCAAGCTGGAGTTCTCTCTGTGTGAAGCCGGTGTGGCTGTGTGCATTTCACAGCCCCTCAAAGTGTGTTCAGCTAGACGCCTTATGAAATAAAGCACTGTATGGACCCTATACCTCCAGTCACGGAGAAAGGCATGAAAGCAGCCTGCACACGAGGCTTCTATTTCCCAAACTGGTTTTGCAACCTCCTGCTGCAGCAGCACAGACTCCAGAGGGCCAGCAGAGGGCAGCACGAGTCTGTAAATTTGCCCTTTTCCTGCTTGGGAATCAGGCAGAGGACAATCTAGAAAAGGATCCGGGTGACTCTCTCCTATGTGGTCTAACTTTAAAGGTGGAAAGCACCTTTCACCACATCACAGGAGCGGGAGCCCACGTCGTCGAGGTCTTCGTTCCTGAAAACTGGTTGTTCGAGGGAACGCTCGAGTCTTCCGCCCACGGGGCCTGCCCAGCTCCTGGGAGGGCTTCGGAGCAGCTCCAAAGAAGGTTTCTTAGGGAGGCCTGGCTCTCAAACGCCCACGTTTCTGCCAGCGAGAGGCTGAGTGACTCAGCAGGCCATGCAGGAAAGTCTGTCCTGTCAAGTGACTGCCTATTGAAATGTCTAAGTTAATGATTACAACCCCTCGGAGGAGGAACTTCAACACCGCCAAGGCCAGAGAGCAGGCTTGCTCATCAGCGGACGCGTCGGACCTGGTTCACAGGTGTGACCTTTCAGCCGAGTGCTACTGAGCGGGACTGTGCTCAGGCGCTTCAAGATGCCGTCAAAACAGGGACGTACTATGTTAGGAAGATTCTTCAGAGTTGGGATTGAAATTCAAGAGGATCTTGACCAGTAAGAGAAACGGTTGAGAAAAGCAACAGGTATATTCAGTACTGTCTTACAACAGAAAAATCAATCTAAAAAAAATCAAGCAAGTGGAGAAGTACACATGGGAAGGAAGATCTATCAGGGTAAACACACACAATTCAAGCCGACGTGGAGTCACACACAATTCTGGAATATTTAAACAACGTTATAAAATGATAGCGTGTTTCCAAAATTGTCTGATCATAAAAATGAGGATAGGACCCAAGTCAGAGAGGAGCTCTTTCCCTTTTTGACAATGGCTGAGACGTGCATCAGACTGTGGGAAATGCCAGTCTGCTATTTTCTGGGAGCTTTTCAGTCTTTGGAAAAGTATTTGGAATAGTTCACTTAAGCTGCTGGGAAGTCCTCCTTCAATTAACCTTTTCTTGTAAAAGCATGTGATAAAGCCTAATTCTGCACTATGCTTCTTCCATCCTTGCTGTCACTTCTCTGAGGAACTTGGGACCTGTGCCTGCAGCCTCTTAAGACTTAGATGCACAGACGTCATCTGCAGTTGGGGAGACCAGAGCACAAAAAGGTTTGGTCAAGAAAACTGTACGAGTTGGTGCTAAGGTTTCTTAACTATGAGGATATAAGCTTGACAGAGGCATTTTCAGCTTCCCATAACTTCTCTGCCCTTCCCCCTTCCCAGGAGCACTGGAAGTCTGTGCCTTCTACAGTTGCTCTCATCTAAGTATGGTGCTGAGGCTTGTACCGAGCCCATCACTAAAGGGGAGAGCGAGAGCCAGTGAGCACGCTTCACTAACGGGATTCCTGCTGCTTTCTTGGCAGGGGCTGTCAGGGGTCAACCTACACTCTCCACTGACAGCCCCCTGTCACAGAGCCCCCAAAGGTGGTCTTCTTAGGTGCTCAGCGGTCACCCTTTTGAACTTTTAAGGTGTTAGAAGCTGACCTCTGTCAATCCCTGCTTAGAATCAACCTGCCAATGAGTATCTTTCCCTTATCTCTGACTTTCCTCATGAGCATTAGCTTATCTGAGGTTAGTACTTATGCACTCTGCCTTTTTACCCTAAAGGACTATTAAGCAACCCCCCGTTTAATGGCCCATTTAACTGGGAACAGAGAGACGAGCAGCATAAGCTTTGAGATCAGAAAGACCAGGATTCAGATTTTCCCTCTGTCACTTGTTACACAGCTTGGACACACTGTTTAACCCTTTTGAGCTTTAGTTTCTTTACTTATAAAGTGAAAATAATAATGTTAATTCTCAGAGTTGTGAAAATATAACTAACTCAAATAAGACACACGGTAGGTACACAGACCCTCAATAAATGTCAACTAACCCCATCACCCCCAAGTTTCCCCATGAGGGGATGGCTCATCTAACATTCTGGATAACAGTTCCTAAGGCATTATAATCAATATGTTAAAGTTGGTGTGAAAGACTGAAATAATATTGGCCATCAGTACACAGAACCTGTGGGGCTGGGGGCTTCTCTGGCGGGAAAGGGTAGCACATAAGCCAAGGGATGTTGCAGCAAGGAGTCGAGAGTCCAAGAAAAGAGAAGACAGATACATCTGAAACTGGGATGAGGATATTCTAACCATGTCCCGCCATCTATTCACGCATCACGGATTCACCGAGATTGCAACGTAGCAGGAGCTGAATGAGGCTCAGAGGACACGAGAGCAAGCAAGGCAGGTGAGTCCAGTGTAAGTAAACAAATAAACAGATAACGATAGGATGGAACAAGGGCTCCACAGGAAAACGGCTTGTATGGGGGCAAATTTAGGGCCACGTCCATCCGAGGGAGGGGCTGGGACAGTCATGTCTTTCATTGAGGTTGATTAACAACAGCAGTGCTACAGAGCCACGAGTCACTTCTCAGTACTAATGATAAAGACAGGTGCTTCAAAATCAATCAGCAGGACCTCACTGATTGCCTCCTAAGAGCCCGGCACTGGGCTGGACACTAGAAAACCAGGTAAGGAGATGATGCCGATGCACTTGCACACGACCTTACAATCTAACTGTGGAATGACGTCTAACACACAGAACAGGTAAGTTGCTGCAGGGTGCACGCAGAGGACAGCACAGCAGTCATTTAGGGCTGGGTGAGTGTGGGGCTGGCCGGGGGGGGGGGGCGGGGGGGGCGTTCGAAGAGGAAAGGGGCCTGAGCTGGGCTCCACAGGTGTGACATGGGCAGGTGGAAGAACGGGGGGTTTCTGGGAGGGTATGCTAGCATTGTTAAACGTAGCAGGCAGGTGAAATCAGTGAGAACGGGGAAATGCCACTGCATTTGGGGCCTTTGGGAAATTAGACTGCCAGGGATTTGAGGCAACGCAGGACTGCAGTCAGGGTGCGTGTGTGTGTGTGTGTGTGTGTGTGTGAGCGTGAGCTCACGTATGTATTCCTCACGCGCGCACACTCACACAGTAGTGAAAGTTAACTGAGATCTGAGGTGGCAGGAGATGAGAAAACACATGAAATTTATGAAGAACAGAAGAAACAGATGTTTGCTGGATGGGAAGCACTATGCTGGAGACACAAAGTGAACAAGACAGGGCGCCAGTCCTCACGGCCTCAGCAGGCTAGCAGGTGTCCAGACAAGCAGGCAGTGGGTTAGGTTCTAGGACAGGGGAAACTCTAGGGGCTACGGGGCCCACAGGTGAGGCACCAGATTTTGGGGTCAGGATAATAAGCTTTCCCAGGGCCTCCTAGCTTCCTCCACGTCCACAGAGGGGTGGGCAAGAATATACTGGGGTGGTCGGTTCCTCCTGGGTTCCCCAGAGAGACTGGGAGCCCCTTTCTCAGGATGCCTTGATGAATAGGGTATACGGGTACCCCTGTCTGTGGGGAATGCAGGCATCTGGGGCGCTGGGTTACATCAGCTGGAGATGCTGCCCTCTGCAGGTGCGCAGGACGCTCGGGGAGGGGCAGCTCCACACTCTCCGCCCCAGTCCCTTCGTCTCTGGAGGCCCAAGGCGCCTTTGAGTCCCATGAGAATACAAAAAACCTTAAGGAGAACCCCGTGCGGCTTTCTATTCCGTTTCTCCAGCTTACCATGTAAGTTTCTGCTAGGAAAACTTTACCCACGGCTTAAATTTGAAACATCTGCTGGATTATAATTTTTTAAGCCCATACAAATAAAGCCAGTATTTAAAAAATCCGAGGCAGACGTAAGTTAAACCACCGCCCAGGCCTTCCCTGGGGCCAGCTCTGTGTGCAGCACATGGAGGGATGGCCCAGCGCCCTGGAGCGCGATGCCCGGGAAAGCTGGCAGGGACACGGCCCAACGCTTCTTCCCGCCTCTTTTTAAAATAAATTGTTTACCTTAAGGATGAAGACAATATAGGTGATGGGGAGGAAAACGTTGTTATTCGTCCCGTAAAATCATGCTCAGAAGCTAAGAAGCTAAACACAAGCTGACTGCCCTCCGCCCTGTCTCCCAGGGCTGGGAGGACGGAAGGTGTAACTTACTGTTACTGGCACTGCGGGACAGCTCCTCCCACGAAAATATCTTGTCGGGCATGCTTCATTGATACTTCTGACATGTTTAGTTAACGAAAGCATCGCGAGGTTAACACAACAAAGCGAGCCGTAACAGCTGCCTCCGTGCCACCTGAAAGGACCCTGAGGCACTTGCCCCTTGCCCGCCCCGCCCCCGCTCCCCCACCACCACCGAGGCCTTGGGTGGGAAACTTCCTTTGACTGGGTTTTCCTCCTCAGATGAGTAACTCTATCCATCTCTTGGTTCAGGGTGTTGTCCTTATACAAAGACAGGTGACATCGTCCTCCTAGGGGATCAGGGAAGCCGCTGGCAGAGAGCTAGGGACCTGGCATGTCCTTCTCTGCAGATCTTGTGGACACAGAAGAAGTGGGGAGGGGGGGTGTCGGAGGACATGGTGGTGCATGGGCCCAGCGGGGGTCACTGGTTCACGCCGGGGCTCACGGGGAACCGAGTCCTTTCCCGTGGGCTTCTCGAGGCCCGGCCTGCAGTCCTTGGCCAAGCAGGAAGGGTGAGTCACTGCTCCTCCAGCGGCGGCTTCTCTGCCCCGTCTCCACCGCCCTTCACTCTATTCCCAGGAGACACGTGCAAGCTTCTAGAGCATCTTCTAAGCATGACATTCACTCAGTGCCCCGAGGAGCACAGTGTGCTCTCAGAACATTGCTCAATTCTGTCTCCTGTGGGAAGGAGTCGACGTTTGTTTTATTAAGAACTAGCGTGAAATAAGCTAATTCTCATCCAAAAAAAAGAAAATGAGAGAGAGGGGTCTATCAAGTCTCCCATTTCGGCACATAGATAGAAATGCTATTATTCTTATTTCTGGAAGCCCAGGAGCTAATAAATTCACCAGGCTGACAAAGGAGGCTGGGCGGAAGCTGTCTACACAAGTAACGGATTTGTTTCATTCTGTACAGATGAGGTTCTCCTTTCTGACCTAAGCCATTTTCTAAGCATCGTCCAAGGGCAGCAGCTTCTCCCGCCAGGCTGGGGCAGGAGCTGTGTGGTCAGAGGAGGGCGGCCCGGCTCCCACCGGCCTCTGCTCCCCACACCGTGACCTCCGGCCGACCACGGCCCCTGCTTCAGTCTCATCTCTGAAACAAGCAGCTTGTCTGTGACAGTTTCCCCTGTGCTCTAAAATGATTCTAAGATGTGACATGAGGTGTGAGGCTGGTCTCCACTCTGGCCTGCTCCTAAGGGGCTTCAGTCGTAAGCCCATGAGTGGAAAGTGGCCCTGCCAAGAGAGAGACGTTGTGAATCACTCAAAACCATGAAGAACGTTGGTTGGCTCTGACTTCAGAAGGGCAGGATGAACAAATCCATGCCCGGCGGGCACCTGCTGACTGGCTGTCTCTGCCTTTTTAACCCCTCAGGGCCCGAGTGCTTCTCAAGAGCCTTCTGACGCTCTGATGCTTCAACGCTGTCAGGCTGGTACCCTTTGCCGGTTTCCGTACAGGCGGGCATGCCGAGTCCAGGGAGAGTGCTCATTATCTTTCTGTATGGTCACTGGGATTGGCTTTTTTGCAACTTCTACTCCCAAAGCAGATTAGTTCTCCCTCCCAGCACAGGTCAAAAAACAAAGAATAGAGCTGCCCTCCTTTTAAAATCCTCTCTCCAAACTGCACGCCCAAATCCAGGGAGTCTAGAGATTCTCTCGACTGGAATGGATTCTAGAATCAACTGACCTCTAACTTCCAAATGCATTTCAATTTGGCCTTTATTGATCTGAGATCATAAAGGTTGTAGGAATCAGGATATGGCTCTGGTTGCTGGCAGAAGCTGCATTAATTCTTCCTGCCTTCGAGAAACTGGGAACACTTTGGACCGTCCATAGTTTTGTGTGGCTCATGGAAAGTAAACAAGATGATAACAGAAAAAACCCAACTTCCTGGTCACAGCTCACAGCATCTTTGGCAACTAAGTAGTGAGTTCCCCGGCCCTGCTGAAAACTGCCCCAGGGTGGTCAGAGCATGTGAAAAAACCCAGCGCTCAAGACCATTTGCCCAAGAAAATGACTGGGGTTTTTGCCTTCAGGGACACTTCAGCTGCAGAGAATAGCTGGGCACACGATGTGTGAAGTTTAAAAAAAAAAAAATGAAGCTTTTTTTTTTTTTTTTTAAGTTCAAGAATTGCATACTCAAAAAGCAAGAGACATGATGCCGTTTTCTCCGATTCTGAAAGCTCACAGTGGCCACAGCACAGTTAACCACACAGAGCATTTGCATTCAGGCAACTGTCTGATTAATTGTCACCAGACTTGTTACGGCCTTACAGGAACTGAATAAGCTGGGAGTATGTCCTAAGAGCTATTCAGTTGTGAAAATGTAGAGAGCCTTCTGTTTTGTCTTCTGTAAAATCTAATCAGCTAAAATGACGACTTGGTGATCAGACTTGCGATTCTTTTGCTACTTGAAAAAGGCTTATTTTGCCAGGCAAGGAGACACTTAACTTGTTTTTTTAGACTGAGGTCATCTCTATTCACTGGTGTAGTAAACAAGCCAGACTTAAACAAAACAAAACAACAACAAAAAACCCTCCTTTCAAGAACAACACTACATTTTTATCTTCTCTGAGATGAACTAAAAGCACCATAATTTTTTAAAAACAACAGCCATCAGAGTATCTATGAATGATAAAGAAAAACTTAAAAAACCCTAAACCTCATTTGCTCATTTCCGAGAATATTGACAGCTTAAGGTATCTCTTCATATCATTTTATTCCTTAAGCTCTCTTAACTTACAAGTCCTAACAGAATCTTAAACCATCGTTTTAAAATCCTCTTCATTCCATTCTTAAAGATACCCGTAAATGGATAATTTGGGTATGTTCAAATAAAACCACCACGGCCCGTACGTATAATTGTGAAAAAAACTCTTCGTATTTTGCCAAAGATACCAGCTAGAAACTACCATTAGGACAGTTTCCTTTTTGGTCTTCAATTGCCTTTATTTCACTTTCCTATCAGCTCGGTGACACTCTAGATGCATAAAGCTTTCTCCGCAGCTCTGGCGGTGCCCTGAGAGCCTTGCAGAGCCGGGTGAAGTGGAGAGCTCCCGGTTTGCCAGGGCACGGTTCCCAGGGCGGTGACTCAGCTCTGGAGGCCACCTGCTGCAGGGGTGCTGCCACTCTCCGGGTCATTGCCAGTCACGAGGGTAGAAGGACAGGACAGAGCTGAATGGACCCAAAGAGTCAACAGCTCAGAGCCAGGTCAAGGGCAGCGTCAGAAGGAAAACCTTTGTTTATAGAAAGTCCAGCCTTTCCAGGTGAGGCTCTGCGTAGCAGAGGGGCTTCACACCTGGAGGCTAAGCATCTTGGTCACCACCTGGGCCTCTGGCTGCGGTACAGAATGAAGGCAGGGCCACAGGGCAGCTCCCACTTTCAACACCACTTTGATCAAGTCACCATGGTTTTCAAAAGTAACAAAGGGCGTCCGCTGCCAGCAAGATAGCCCAGTGCTTTTGAGGTCTTTCCTCTACCTAAGTCCAAACTTCCACCAGGGCGTTCTCTCGACTTCCTTTAGGTAAACCCTCTGCTCCAACTAAAATCGGCTGCCTCCACCGCCCCACTCTGCGGGGCTCCCTCCCTCTGGTCTGTTTTTCTGTTTTGAGAGGCCGGTTGGGTTGCCAGCAGCCACAGACACTGAGCTACTCCACCCGGGATCCTTCTCATTCCTTGCCCGTTTTAGGTGTACAAAACCGCTAAGGTTCAGTTCAATATTCCCTTCTTGCTCTACGGAGCCTCCCTGGACCACTCGGGCACGTCACCCTCTCCTGCACTCACAGCACTTACGTCTTAACGGTGCAAAGCCAACCGATGTTTACTCAGTCCCTCCAATGTGCTAAGTCCTTTCAGTCAATGACAAACACTTAAGGGACATGTGCTCCACGTCAGACAGCATGTCAGGTGCTCCGAGTATGAAGGGAAAAGACACTGTCCCTGTGGCAGGAGTTTACATCCCTCGCAGGACAGAAGTACGCGAGCATCGCCACCTAGCCCGTGAAAGGAGCTCTGCCTGCAGACTCAGCAGGCTTTACGGAGGAACTCTAGGCTGAATTTTAAAGGAAAAGGAAGGTTTTAACGGAGGGACAAGGTTGGACAAGGAAGGAAGGTGGGCGCTACAGAAGTAAGACGGCGAGTTCACTTCGGTATCTCTGCAGCTTTGGGTTGAAGGGTTGGGGGGCACACGGGACTGGGAGGTGGGCCGGGGCCTGGGCATGTGGGGCTTTGCACTGCCCGAGTACCTACATTGTATGAGGTGGATCAACAGGGTGTGAGAGAGGCGGACGGCAGGGCTGGCTGAGGTCAGGAGTGCTGAAGGGCTGAGGCACTTGGACATACATTATCTGGCTCAATCCCCACCACATTCTTGAGCTCCTTGCTTGGCAATTAATCACACACGGCCTTGTGACACGTTCACATCTGCTATCTCGTTCCCTAACGTGGCCTGCATGCTCTGTCTTCTCCCCAGCTAGACGCTCAGCTCCTTGCAGGCACAGAACAATGCCTTCTCTCTGCTGGCCCACAGTGGCCAGCACAGGGCCTCATACCCACAGACGGTCAGAAACACATGCCATTTTTCTTTTCCTTCCCTGTTCTTTTTTTAAAAATCGAAGTACAGTTGATTTAACACAGGTCTTAATTGACACTTCAGGATGTGCTCTTGCCGCCTGTCAAATAAGTAATTAAGTCCATCAGCAAATAATTCTTGAGACCTAGACTCTGGACGGTACTTAGGGCACATATCAAAAAGGTGTGCAATACAGGCGGGTGGGTCCACAGAAGCATTCTGAGAGGAGCAGGAGGGCGGGCTGGAAGGAGGGCTTAGCTGGCCAGCTCCACGTCGTGATGGACTTCTCTTCGCCCGCACTGACTGGCTGTGCCTTCACTCTTGGGCCTGGAGCTTAGCTTAGTTCTTTCCCGAGCTCCATCACGCCCAAGAGGAATCAGTCGGTGATCTGGGTCTTCGCCTGCTTTTATCCTGTCTCCCTTTATTCCCTCTATAGTGGTGAGCAACAGTGATATGCCAGACACTGTGACACAGAGAAAAAAAGTCTCCCCTTTCAGGTAGCTTATGTCTTGCGGGAGGGGAAGAAAAGCACTTGGTTATAATGCGGTGTGCTCACGTTTTCTCCCTCCCCCGCCCCTTATTACATTACATCACATTATCTAATGTAATCCAGAGGGCTCCCTGAAGGAGGTGATACCTGAGACGACTCCTAAGAATGCACAGGTGTCAGCAGATGAATGGATGAGGAAAAGAGAGGAACACGGGCAGAGACGCGGTCCAGGGCAGAGAAGCGGGCCTCAGGGATCTTCTGAGAGAGGCACTGGAACCTGGAAAAGGAGGAGCTGTTAAAGGGCTCTGAGTAAGAGAAAGACAAGCAGATTTACATTTTAAAAAGATCAGTTGGGAGGCCAGTGGAAGAACTTATTGGAAAGTAGTGACCTTGGAGTCCAAAGAGGGCAAAGTACGGATTAGAAAGATAACAAAGCAGAATGGTTAAGCCCTGGATATGGAGTGACACGTGTAGAGAGAGAGTGACCGAGAAAAGTCTTTTAAAAAAGACCTTTAAAATGACTGCATTTCAGAGAGCCTCCAGCAACAGGTTACACACACACTGTTGATGCTGGCCACAAGGGGGCAGCCTCACACAGCCATTCCATGGCCAGACCCTCCAGGATGTAGGGAGAGAGATTTCCAGGTTTTTTGTGCAGAAAACTGGGAGCGCTTGGTTTTAACCACCAGAAGTGGCTAGCCTTTTCTAGGCCTTTTGGACTAACAATTTTGAGTGATGAAGAATATCTACCATTCTCAGCTTAGTTCCTTGTAAAGTCGATTTAAGACACTGTTATCTATTCAGGGTGGTTCTCTCCTTACCCAGAGATCTGACAAAACTTCAGGTTTGTGACTTACAGGCAATCAGCACAACTTCATCTGCCCTCGACCTGGCTTCCTCTTCCCGGATTGCTCACCTCTTCAGCTCCCCCCTTGGATTCACAGATGCCCCTCGCCAATCCCCAAGGGAGTCCTGGACTCTCCTACCCAGGCAGCCTTTAAAGATGTAATTCCTGGTGGAGGCTGGATGGAACCACCCAAACTTAAGAGAACGGGGTTCTCCACCACATAGGGCGAAGCCACCAAGTAAATTCTGGAAAGGAGACACAAGCTCTCTGAACTTGCCCCATAAACATAACTTTTCTCCCACTGAGAACCTCTGTAGAAAGCATGGAGTATCAGGTGGATAGGTGTGAGCTGCATGAAAGCTGGTGGTCTTGTCTCTCACTGGGCTATCTGAAGGGTAGCCAGCCAAGCCCTCAGAGAAGTGTGTCGGGCGTTTGAAAATGTAGACTGAGAAGGAAAAGTTTTCTGTAAGTTTTCACCAAAGAGAACCAGCTAGTAAAGAGCTTGGCCCCATGACCCAGTCTGACAATGATCCTTGAAACATGCTGCCGGGACCTTGACAGGCCCAGGGGCACCGTCCCCAGGTCAGCAACACTGCCCACCTGAGGCCCCGTGTCCCCCTGCACAGTTATCTGTGGGGGCTGCTGGAGCCTGTGCTCTGCGTGGGGCTGAGCCTTTCCTGGGGAGGCAAGGGCTGCTGTGTAAGCAGCCGGGGAGGAAGGCAGGCACAGAGAGGGCGCCAAGACCCCAGCCCAGGGCCCCCTCGGGCTTCCTGGGTTGTCACTTGCTCTGACTGGCTCTCGTGACCACGCAGGTCCATTTGCCTGAAGAGGTAGGAGAAAGTGACAGAGACTCCATCACTGGAACCAGCGTTTGTGATCCTTCCCAAGAAAGGCAAACCACCTTGCAGGCACTGCACACACTTTAACCCATTCAGGCCTCACAGCAGCCTGTGAGGTAGGTACTACTGCCATTTGACAGACTAGGAAACTGAGGCACCAAGACATTAAGCAACATTAACGTGCCCAGAGTCACACAGCCAGCAAGTGGCAGAAGTGGGTTGCAGACCCAGGTGGCCTGACTTCAGGGCCCGTAGGTTATATCCTGTCTCATCAACAGGGAGAGGGAGAGGCCCGGGAACCTCCCAGGGTCACTGGTGCTCACGGGCTGGCATGGGTATTGGGGAGGGGGCGGGAATTGGATGGAAGAGACAGGGATCCGGCCTCCTAATCCCACCCAGTGCTTCCTCCACACAGTACGTGGTGCCTTCTATGCTCTTACTGGCATCACTTGTTCAGAGGGCCAGAGAGACGGACCGGCCCTCAATCAAAACAGCGACCAGCCAAGCAGAAGTTTACCAAAGAGGCAAAAACCCTTGTATGGAAATTGACCTACACTTTTCTTACTACAGACAGAAGCCCTCCAGCTTGCAAAAGTGATTCTAGAGACAGCTCGTATATTCCAGACAGGTTCCCTTCCTTTTATCACTTTTCGCAAGTTGTACTTGGCTTATAACCTCACTGAAGTTTTCAATTGATTTACCATCGCTGGTGGTTTAAATCGGCTCACCCCAAATTTTAAGAACCTACGCGTAGAGGGGTCATGTCAGCATCAGAACTCCCACGCATGCCTGAATCACCTCAATGTAGGAAAAGAGAAAAAGAGTGAACTATGTCCCCAGGCCCCGATTTCCAGAGAAAACCACACCTCAGAGGGAAGGCACTGGTCCCTGGGTGGGACACAGAGCCCTCTGAGAGGCCCTCTAAGCAATGTCACAGACTCGAGCTGAATTGTGTGGGCTTCAAAGCTGCTTCATCAAATCGGCAGCCCACCAGGCCTCATCAATATTTGAAAGCATAATAGAGAAGTGAAGTGAACCAGAGCAAGTGCGCCCGGCACTGAGCCTCCCGCTGGGAAGTATTGCGGTAGGGGAAGAACCCATGTCTCAGAGCAGCCCTGACGGACTAAAAATATCTCCTGCTTCTACTCTCATCCGTCTGGTCACTGTCCCAGACGCAAGCTCAGCACAGCCTGGTCCACAGAATCTATTACATCACCGTCTACCTGCACTTCGTAACTGGATAGAGAAGGCGGAATAGTCTCCTTTTTTTTTTTCTCATGGACTCGAGTACAAATTTACAGACTAGGATATAATGACATTCTATTCAAAAACAGGCGCCAAGGGTACCTGCTTCAGCCTGGCATCTCAGGAAAACTTTGGAAGTGGAGTCCTTTAAAGGAAATCACTTACTTTAACTGCAGACTGGCAATGATGACTCACCCCAGAGATCCAGCTAAATGCTGGCACAGGAATTCTTAATGACAGTGTCAAGCAAATAGGATCTTATATAAAGGGAAACTTCTGCGTAAAATGCCTGTGGACAAGCTGCTCTGACCTCCTGCATCCTCAAAGCTCTTCTGCTCTGTTGCATAACCCATAACCTTGAGAACAATCGGCCCTTCCTGCCAGCAGCTTCTCCGTGTCCACCTGCCCCTACAGGTAGTAAAAGACAAAAAAGGATCGGGAGCAGTGTTTACACAACATGTCCCAGCACTCTCTTCCTCCTGGCCTCACCCCACCCCCCGGCTTCGAAGTTCATTTCTTCTAAAATGGGGGAGAGGTGATTCGAAGAGCGAGGGTGCGCGGCCAAAGAGGAGGGACGCGTGGCCAGAGGCCTGCCCCGACCTCACGGGCAGCACAGGGGACACACGGGACACGGGACTCAGGACTCGGGAGGGACTCGCCAAGCAGGAGGCCGCCAGGCTGCCCGCTGGGGAGGCCCAGACTGGAGGAGGTTTAACGTCAGAAGAGGGCCTCTCCCGCCCCGCCCGCTCGGTGGACCACCAGAACCTTGGGGGCCAAGAACGCAGGTTCCACTTGGCAGCCCTGACCGGGGTTTTTGTTTAAATCCTGCCGGCCTGGCTGTGTTCCCGCTCACAAGACTGGCACGTGTGACCCACGGTACAGCGGGCAGATCATCGGTTTAAAACCAGCTCCACTTAAAGTCACTGTATAGTCCCTGTGGGCATATTCTCACACTTTGGGGCACCTGGTGTGACTACTGGGTTCACTAAAATCTGCTTTTGCCGTATATCCTTATTTATTCCCCTCAACAAGTAACAGTATCAGGAGAGGAAAGTGGCAGGCAGCCTTCTGGGGACAAGAGCTCTCCTAAGAGCCTGGGTGCCTGGGCCGCGGACACTTCCGGGGATCATCGAGCATGTCCCTGAGACCTCTGGGATGGACACCTTCCAGAGCAGGGAGGGACCAAGCTGAAGGCCTCTGAGGGGCCGCACCTGCTTGCCCCTCCCTCACCTGGGCCACACCTGCCTTCTTCCTGATCCTCAAAGGCCAGACTCATTTCCCACTGCAGAGCCTCTTTTTTTTTTTTTTTTTTTTTTGCGGTACGCGGGCCTCTCACTGTTGTGGCCTCTCCCGTTGCGGAGCACAGGCTCCGGACGCGCAGGCTCAGCGGCCATGGCTCACGGGCCCAGCTGCTCTGCGGCATGTGGGATCCTCCCGGACCGGGGCACGAACCCGCGTCCCCTGCATCGGCAGGCAGACTCTCAACCACTGCACCACCAGGGAAGCCCTCCAGAGCCTCTTAAACGTGCGGTTCTTGGTGCTTGGAACCTTCCCCCCAACTCCTCCGCCCACATACTCCTTCCCATCCTGCAGCTCTAACCTTGGAAATCACCTCCTCACAGAACCACTTGAAAGGAAGGCCCTCTTTCATCAGAGAGCACCTCTCCCCTCGTCTCATGGAGCCTGAGTTTTAATAGACTGCTTTTCTGTGCATTTACTCAAGTGCCATGGTGACAGAGGTCGCTGTCATCACCGTCTCAGCGCTGACCAGTGCCTGGCACATAGCAGCTGCTCAAGAAATCTTTGTTGACTGAATGAGCAATGACGCCAGCCTGCCTTGACCTCCCTGAGTCACTCTGATCTGTGAATGTCCTGTAGAAGGTACTTCTAACTGCATCGCCATTTCATCCTGACCTTGCCCACCCCCCAGTTAAACCATAATAAAATGCTGGGATGGCTTCTTACTGTGGATAACCAGGTACAAAAGGAGACGTCCATAACTGACACTCCAAACCACCGCTGGAGGAATTTATGAACTTCGTCTAACGTTCTATCGTGGTGGCAAAATTAATTCCTGTGTGAAATTAAAAATTCCTCCCTTTGACAACATTCCCAGGAGTACCTAGAACAGAGCAGGGCTGAGTATTAAATCCTGAACTTTTAAAGTTTAGGAAACGTTGCCCCAATCTCTCTCTGCCTGACTCTGTATTCTGCGGGTTACCTGCTTACGGAAATGACGACAGGCCCTGCATTCCAGGTGAGTCCGTCACACCTAGCTCTGTGTGTCCAAGACGCCGCCGGCTCACTAGCTTGCCCTGCCGCCCGCCCCAGCCCGCCCCCGCCAGCAGGCCCGTGGAGAACACCCCAGTCTGATATTAAGATCTATTCAACTGGTCAATTACACAGCCAGCAACCTCTCAACAGCCTCTTACTTGTCAACCGAACCAGCCCCCCGACTCATATCCTCTTGCTCCCTTTCTTGGCGCCCAGACACACACACCTCCCACCCTGCTCATTTCGTACTCCCTAATACAGCAGGATCTTACTCAATTTGCTCAAGACCTTTACCAGAACCCCCGCAGTTCTCCATTTTTCCCAAAGCTCTACTACTCCTCTCCCCCAAATAAGAGCAGCAGCCAGCTTGGTCTGCCTACAGAAGATTCACCGTCAACACCTAGAAACTTGGACAGGATCCATCACAGGTCACTGTAAGGCTTTCACTGGAAACGTGGGTGGGGAAGGGGGGTAGGAGGATGCCAAGGAAGACATTAAAAGGGAGAGAAATTAAAACCTGTGGATTCTCCCTCTGGACCTACTTGGTGAGAACAAGAGTGACACACTGCTTTGTTACAGAGTCTAATACCTGAACTAAGACCGGCCTTGGAATATTCACATGGTATGTCAGAACGTAAGACCTGGGGTCGGAGACCTAAGCTCAAGTCCTGGCTTTCCCACCTACAAACTGTGTATATGCACCGGGGTAAGCTGATGTTTCCATGTCAGTGCAATGGGGTTAAAGAAATTGACTTCCCAGAGTTGCGGTGAGGATTCAGTCAGGTAATATCATGAATGTACCTTAGGATCTGTCAACACTGGATATTTCATGTATTAGTTTCCCTTGTCACCAAATATGTCATTTCTACCTCTCTCTCATTCGAACATTTGTTGAGTACCTGCCATGTGTCAGGCACTGTCTTGTGTGTCAGGGTGTTTATCCAAAGGTAAACAATACCAATCCTGGCTCTTAAAGGGCCAGCGCAAGTCAGGGAAGACAGACAAGAAACAGGAAGTTAGAACTTGGTATGATGTGTGCACAAAGGGGTAAGCAGAGGGTGCTGTGGAAGCATGTGGGGCACTTGACCTGGTCCTGAGCAGTCAGGGAAGGCTGCCTGGAGGAGGTTTCATCTGAAGGGAACAGTAGTGGTTGCCTAGGAAGAGAGGGAAGGAAAGAGATTCCACGTGGAGGGCAAACATGACCAGCTTCATCTGGCTGGACCAGAGACCATGGAATAGGGGTAAGGATGGGGTAATGCCAAAAGATGAGACCAACGCACGAAGGGCCTTTGTGCCATATCCCTGGAAAACCCGCTCTTCCTGACCAAGGCATTATGCAGTCAGTCTACCAAGCAATAGTAGTCTCACAAGATGACAGATTTCTGGGTCCTGACAGTGCGCTTAAATTATAGGGCCTGAACTTACTGGAAGGCACAATATTAATGAGTTTCTATTCATTTCCAGTAATAAAAGAAAAGAGGATTCCATCATGGGCCACACCTCATCGCTTTTTTGGTAGTTGGGATAGCTACTTTGTTAATTACCTTTTTTGGACATACTACTCTCTTATTACCAAAAGCGCGTTGGCTGGAGCCATGGGGGCAGGTTGTGGTAACGCGCATCGTTAATGACAAGCTGTAACCAGGTGAAGGTCCAGGGCAAGGTAAGGCACGATGATGCGCAGCTTTGGGGGCTGCATCCATCCTCCCTAACACGTTAAAACCACTACAAGAGATAACTGACTAAATGAAACTGAGTGGCCCCAAGGGATAAAAATACCTCCAATATATGAGTCATTTATGGAAACTGAATAGGATACAAATTAAGAGCTTGCGTTTAGGAGCCAGACTTCTGTGATTTGATCCTGGCTCCTCCACTTACTAGCTGTGTAATCTTGGGAGAAAAAACTTAACTTCTCTGTGCCTCAGTTCCCTAGCTGTAAAATGGGTCTAATAATAGCACCTGCCACACAGGATTGTTTATTAAAACAGACAACCAAGTAAAGTACTCGGCCCAGTGCCTGACATATGGGGCCCAGCTCAAAGTGTTACCTACTGTTGTTAGCGTTACTAATCTCTTGCACCTGTGTTGGGTCAGGTCCATTCTCACCTATGGTTTACATGAATGAAAAATTAGAGGCCTGAACACGGAAATGAGTTATTCCTTGTTAATCCTGCCCCCAGAACAGTGAGGCCACAGGAAATATAACCGAAGTGACCTGGAACCCTTGGTTAGTCATGGTTGGTACAGATTAGGTCACAGCTAACTGACACTGTTATCACCACAGTGGTGATGATATTCATACTTCAGTTTCAAATGAGAGGGCTCTCAATTAAATCAGTACATGAAAGGTTCCATACTGGAAAATATCTCCCATCTACCTAAAACATTGTTTCTGTGCCCTCTGTTGTTTTTCTTAAATCCCTGAGAGTAACGCCATAGGGTATTTCGTTAGAGTTTTCTCTTCAAGACATCTATCTTAAAAGTTAACGATGTACCTCACGTATCTTATTTTCCTTACAAACCTGTTATATAATCCCACTGCCTGTGAATGTACCCCAAACCTTATTTTATGTTTAAAAACTTTATGATTTAATTTAAACTCATTTTAAAGCCATTTATATTTCTGACATGTTAACCCCTTTGGAGATACTAGGTTCCAAACAGGTACCACCCAGCTTACAAAGCAGCTTTCGTACGATTCCCAAGCGCTAATGTAACAGGACCTGGTAAATAACTTCATACTCACTCCATAGCATTTATGATCTCACAGTCTTATTTCCTGCAGACCTAGCCCGGAAGCTAGATTTTAAGACTAGCTGTGGATTTAGAAGACGATTCATAAACACTATGCACAGCATGGTGATGACTGGTGGGGACAGCCGGTTCTTACATCAGTCTGCTTTACATTCTAATAGCGTGGAAAATAACAGGTTATAGAGTAGTGCTTTGTAACTACCCTCTCCTTGCTTCTGGCAAATTAGTGAAAGCCAAATAAACTCCACACTTTAGTGTTTGTGTATCTGCAGAGTGAAAGGCAGCACTGGGCTAGGTGGGGCGTGATGGTGCTTGGGAGGTGGGCAGAGGGGTAAGGCTGGAGGCGCTGCATGTTCAGAGGGAGGGTAACAGGAAATGGCCCGGCGGGTTTGGGAAGCAACAAGCTGAGTCTTGCTGGAGTGTAAAGGCGAGAGGGGACAGCGGCATGGGAAAAACTCAGGTTCTTGAACTTTTCTTTTTCCTGAAAATCCCTCAAATAGGATGCCTCTTCTGAATACTGATATTACTAGAGTATCAATTTAGATTATGTTAACTTTTTCCGGTATAGCTATCCTTCCATTTCAAAGCACTGGTTGGCTAGACTTCTAAAATACTATCGCAGCATCATCCACCACGAGCAGAATATTTAGAACAAAGGTGACACTGGACCACAGGATGAGTCTCCCGGAGGTCGAGGAGGGAACATGCTCCGTAGGCAGCTAATATGCTTCCCGTGAGTAAGGCTTCCCCCTCTGCGCCGCCTCAGGAATGCCCTCTCCTTCCTTTCACAAGTAACGGCTTTACAATTCTAGCCCTAGATCCAGAGTCTGGTGAGCTTCATCGATGGTCTTAACAGCCTGGAAAGTATTATTCAAAGAAACTGGGGGAAAAAAACCAACCAAACAAACAAAAGAACTGTCTTCCCAGATTTCTGAGAAAGGGGTGAATACTGACCTACATTTAATGCTCTAGATTAAAATCAAAGGTTTAGGATAAAGAAAAAAAATCTTCTATATCATCTAATGAAATCAACTTATTCTGCATATGGGAAATTGAGGCTCGGATGGGGGAAAAAAAGTAAAAAAATTAAACCACGGTAAATTTCTAGCGGTGACCACGGGCGAGTCTTTTAACGCAGGTTGTGCCTTCTTCCATCATCTACTTGTATGCTGCACCAAGAGGCGGACGCGGTAGGTCGGTATGCTGTTAAGACATGGCTGCAAACCCATCTCTAAGCTGAGATGCGTTCAAGCACCAAAAACTCATGGGAATTTAGGGTGCTCATCATTTAGGCTGGAAAGAGGTGACTAAGCTCCTTGACCTAAGGTTTATTCGTCCTGATCACTCGCTGTGAACCAGGGCCATTCAAAGCCAAACGTTTAGCAGGGCAGGTCTGGGACAGGCTGCCCTGGGTAAATCAGCCTTCATGCTGAGGGCTCCGGCGGCAGAGCCTCATGGCAGCCACTCGGGAACGTGGCTGACTCCGGCAAAAGCCTTCTCTCAAAGCCCACTGCGGCCCAGCCAGCCCCCTTGCCAGCTCTGGCAAGGCCCACCCACCACAGACTTACACAAGCATCTCGGTGTCTACTGAGTAGCCTTTCTATCCCTTTCTTCAATGTCCTCTTCAGTTCCACCCGAAAAGAACAAAAAGCAACTGTACTGTAGTGGAGGACGGAGCCCTTAGTAGAGAATGATGTCTGAAAACAAACCCATCGTGATGTGAATCATCATCATTAACGCTGACCAATCAAACCATATCCATGAAATTAAGAGAAACCAAGCAGTTTCTTTTGGTATCTATTAGGATGTTCACTATTTTACCGTATTAATATAAATTGCTAAAAGTTTCCTGGAAATCAAGCCTACAAGTTAGAGAAAAAACAGAATGAAGGAAAATGTCTTTGAGCCCAGTTTTGAATTCAAATGATTCAGGAGGTTTAAAAGGTATCACATGAATAGATCAATGATAAAGGAAAAAGTGCTAAAACATTAATTGCAGAATCCAGTAGGTGTCTATATGGGGGTTCACTGTAAAATTCTTTCAACTTTGCTGTGTGCTTGAGATTTTTTATAATAAGATGTTGGAAAAAAAGTATTTCCATATCTCCGCTCGGGTGCTAATATGCACCAAAACTCATGGACTCCTACAGCTAGATATAACAGTACAAGGTCCTGAAATATAAAAGAAGCACCAAAGATTAATGCAGATGATTAATGCAGATGACTCAGCACACAATGTTGAGGGATCTACTTTGTGAAAAAAAAAAAAAATTTGGATCTTTTTCTCACACTTCACTTCTAATTTGGTGGATTTTACATTAAAAATGTTTCTCTAAATTTTTAATTAGATGAATATTTTCCAACTTCTGGGTGGGAAGGAATTCCTAAGCCCAAAGTAACAGAAGTCACAAAGAAAAAAAAAAACAGACAAAAATCATTTCATTTTCAGCTAAATAAAATGTAAGGGTTCTATATCTCAAAAAATCATAAGCAAAATTAAAAATCAAAGAAGCTGGGGAAAATATCTGCTGCAAATATCACACGCACACGTGCACACGTGCACACACACACACACACACACACGACTACATAAATTACAGAACAGTTCAAATACATTATAGAATAATTACACCCCAACAGAAAAGTCGGTAATGGACATGAACAGAACATTTACAAAAGGAAACAATGGACTAATAAACACATAAAGAAGTTAAACTTTACTGATAGCCATTAAAAAATGCCACATGCCTGTCACAGAGTGGGTACTCATCAAATAGCTGTTGAATAAATCAACCAAAAATAGGGCTTCCCTGGTGGTGCAGTGGTTGAGAGTCCGCCTGCTGATGCAGGGGACATGGGTTTGTGCCCCGGTCCAGGAAGATCCCACATGCTGCGGAGCGGCTGGGCCCATGAGCCATGGCTGCTGAGCCTGCGCGTCCGGAGCCTGTGCTCCGCAACGGAAGAGGCCACAACAGTGAGAGGCCCGCGTACCACAAAAAAAAAAAATCCAAGATGCATGTATTTAAAAGGTTAATTACTGTCACAGCAAAGGAAACCTTCAACAAAACGAGAAGACAACCTACTGAATGGGACAAAACAAAAAGACAATCTACTGAATGGGAGAAAATATTTGAAAATGATATGACTGATAATGGACTGATATCCAAAATATATAAACAGCTCATATAACTCAACATCAAAAAGACAAACAATCCAGTTTAAAAAATGGGTAGAAGACCTAAATACACATTTTCCCAAAGAAGACATACAGATGGCCAATAGGCACATGAAAAGATATTCAACACACTAATTATTAGAGAAATGCAAATCAAAACCACAATGAGGTATAACCTCACAGCTGTCAGAACAGCTATTATTAAAAAATCTACAAATAATAGCAAATTTTGGCAAGGATGTGGAGAAAAGGGAACCCTTGTACACTGCTGGAAATGTAAATTGGTGCAACCGCTATGGAAAACAGTATGAAGGTGTCACAAAAAAACTAAAAATACTACCATATGATCCAGCAATTCCACTCCTGGGTATATATCCAAAAAAATAAAAACTAACTGAAGAAGATACATGCACCCCAATGTTCATAGCAGCACTATTTACAAAAGCCAAGATATGGAAGCAACCCGTGTCTATCAACAGGTGAGTGGATAAAGATGTGGGGTGTGTGTGTGTGTGTATACATACACATATATATGTATTCATACACACATGCACGCGCGTGTGCGCACACACACACACACACAATGGAATATTACTCGGCCATGAAAAAGAGTGGAATTCTGCCATTTGTAACAACGTGGATGGACCTAGAGAGTATTATGCTGAGTGAGATAAGTCAGACAGAGAAAGACAAATACTGTATGTTAGTGGAATCTAAAACAATAAAATAAACAAATGTAGGGACTTCTCTGGCGGTCCAGTGGGTAGGAATCTGGGGGCATGGAATACAGGGGGAATACAGGGGGCATGGGTTTGATCCCTGCTTGGGGAACTAGATCCTGCATGCATGCCACACCTAAAAGATCCCGCATGCCGCAACTGAGACCCGGAGCAGCCAAAATAAATAAATAAATAAATTTAAAAAATAATAATAAGTTTTTAAAAAATAAATGAATGTATATAACAAAAAAGAAACAGACTCACAGATTTAGAAAATAAACTACTGGGTACCAGTCGGGAGAGGGAATGGGGGGGAGGGGTAAAACAGAGCTATGGGATTAATAGATACGAACTACCTTTTATAAAATTATTTTGTAATAACTTTAAATGAAGTATAATCTATAAAAATGTTATGAATGACTACGCTCTACACCTGAAACTAATATAATATTGTAAATCAATTAAAAAAAAAAAACTTCTCAGGAAAATTCTAGCCAAAATATAAAGTTTTATACTAAAAAAAAAAGGATAATTCTTGTAATGTAAAAATAGCTTTTAAAAAATTGGAAGCAAACTGAACACCCCCAAATTAGAGAATAATGCACCATTATTTAAAAACATTTTAAAATGTTTTTAAAGCAGTTTAAAGCATGTGGAGAAGATGTGCATTTAATGTAAGATATAAACATGCCTATACAGAATGATGCTGATCTTGCAACGGGGTGTGTGTGTGTGTGTGTGTGTGTGTGTGCGCGCGCGCACATGTGTGCATATTCAGGAAAATACTGGAAGGAAATCAATATACATAAATATTAACAGAGCTTTGGGTGATGGAATCAGAGGTAATTTTTATTTCATCTTCTACATTTTTAAAAAAGTTTCATTACAAGTTAGTCAGAAAAAATTTTAAATACCATATAAACCATTTGGAAGAGTGACCCACTGCTTTAGCAACAGGTCTTCACACAAGTCAAGGCCACCACCGACTTCGAATTGTTGCTGCTAACCTACATTTCAAGGTCCACACCCATAAAAAGCGCCTTCCGGCCCGCTTGGGCTCTTACACCTCGGCCTGCTCCATCCATGTCGCCTTGTCTTCCCCTCCAAACCTTTTTTCCTCTCGGATTTCATTCTGTGGTGATCGATACCAACTAATAACCTAAGCCACTAACCTTACTTCACATTTTCCCCATTTTCACCTCGCTAATCTCTCTGGAATCCACAGCCATCGGTGTCCGTCCAGGGCAGCCCTGTGATCTTTCTGAAGGGTACATCTGGCCTCGTTACCCTCCTAGGTGGACACCTTCAGGCAAACACGGCACAGCGCATTAGACCCCTCTATCAGTGATTCCTTCTGCTTCACCTTCTCTCATCATTCCTTTCCCCACACCCTCCACCATACCACCTATTGCTCTGAGCCTGTGCCTACACTGTTCCTCCTGCCTGAAGCCCTCACCACCACGTCTGCCTTCCTGGTCCAGCTAACTCCTTGAAGGCTGTCCTTTAAGGGTGAATTCAGACACCGCCTCCGCTGGGAAGACTCACGGATGGTGGCTGAGTGTTATGAGGTCCTGCGGCATGTGCTGTTTTCTTGCCGCCAGAGCACTTATCATACACTGCGAATCTGTTTTTGTGCCTTTGCCTCCTCTATCAGATCGTGAGCATCTAGCAAAGGAGGCCCTCAGGGCTTGTAGAAGGAATTAATAAATGTTTCCACCGTCTAAAACAGAATTCCCTATTCTCATCTTGAAAGAGATCCCAGAGATTTCATAACTTCCCTCAGCCACTCGTTTACTTTATCAACTTGGCAATAGAGATTTTCTTATCTATTAATCAACAAAGAAGTGTATTTATTATATACTTTATGTCTTGACGACATCTCTTTGGTTTTATTTGAATTTATTTGCTCTTGCCAAAGCTATCACAGAAGTGCTACAAGTGTCCCTACACAGGACAGCCATTTAAAGGACTGCAATTTGCTGAAAGCAGGCAGTGTGTTACAAAGATAAATCAGACTGTTACTACTTAAAAACCTTTAGCAAGAAATCCTTTAGCCTTTTGGGGACTAAAACCTCTGGTTACTTTCTCTTTTGCTAGAAGGGTATATAACTTTCTGTTGCTTGTATATCGGAGCTCTTCACAATTACCCAAAATCTTTGTTCAAATGTGACTCAGATTGGACATAATAATGAGTCTGACTAATGCAAGTCTTATTTTCTTACCCTTTCATGTCATACTCCTTTGAATGCACTCAAGAATCATGTCTATGTTTTTCCACAACCGCATTACAGTACTGACTTAAATTTAGGTGACGGCCTATAAGGGCCACATTTTCTTTTTAATGGCGTTTTTTTGTGTGCTCAGCTAAACTACCTTACATTCATCCCCACCCAGCAACCACAGAGAATGACTTCTTTCCGACTTGGATGGCTCCTCTTTTAAATTCTAGAGTTTGCTGGGAAGCTAGGGAATGGCAGAGTCATGGTGAGTGAGGTCTTGCTCTTGCCGGGCCCGTAAGCGGGGCCCGCGGATGAGCCCCACTGTGGCTGCAGAAGCGCCGAAAATGCGGGCAAGTGTTTGTGTATGAGTGTGGGAGGAGGATTCGTGGCGTCCATCACAATCTCAAAGGGGTCCAACACCCTGGAAAGGGTAAGAGCCCCACCCTAAGGCACTCAGACATAAAGCAGTAAATTGGATAAACAGCGCCAGCATGACCGAATCAACTCTCTCCTCATCCATCTCCAAAGGGAATATGCGCAACTCTGATAATTATGCGCTAAGCATCTGTTGCATGAGTGAAGAACCGGCCTTGAGGGTGTGGCCTGGTGGGCCCATCACGTATGAAATTATACACAGGCCATAATCTAACGCTTCAAGCACCCTCAGCTTCTGCCTTTATCCAAGTACAGGGTACTTACTTTGTCCTCTTTTGATACCTCTAGCTGATTCAATAAAACTTACTTTAAAACCAAAACATCAAGAATCAAAAGTTTCTCTGCACATAAATATTATGTTAGTAGCCAAAAATACATGCCTTTCATGAACTGTTAGTAATTATATTATTTTTGCTAGAATATACTGCTACCTTCCATACTTGTGTTTTAAATAACATTACCAAAAAAATCACTTAACTATGTCAAAATCGAAACTGCCTTCGTGTCATTAAGTTGCAAAAATCTATTCTGTCAAAATATATCTTAAATCTTAACTTTCATTGCTGTCTACGGGTTATGCTATCTTATTTATAACTATCACCGCACCTAGTGTATTTTCTACAGGTCAACATAAAACGTAGCATAAACGTGCCAGGAAAAAATGCTCTTTAAAGCGTTTACTTGGATTAAATGCCCTTCAGAAACTGAGAAGCAAACACTAGTAAAAATCAGAAACTGCTGTCATCCATACTCACCACTGAACAGCCATACAAAGGGTCTCCCAGCACAGGCTAGACCTGTCCTGGAAGCAAGGGACTGAATTCCATCAGGAGAACAAGCAAGTAGAAACAGCAAGGGGCAACACTACCTTTCTCCAGCTCATCTTATTTGCAGACACACAGACTTTGGAATCCTCCAGGACTAACAATGAAAACCACACTAGGTTGTTTTCCCCAATTCCTATGAAATGAGTCAGTAGGTCAAACAACTTCTCCGCTCAGGAGACAGAACAATTTCTGAAGCTGCACTCACTGTTTCCAGGAACTGGATTCCCTCTCTTTGCCCCCTCGATAAAAGTGCTGCCAATAATCCATGGAAAGCCCACCGGGTTCTGGGTGAGACACATCGCAGATACTGCCAGAAGGTTAGTCTTTTTCATGGGGTAGTTTCCCCTTGTGAATAGTCAGGAGGACAAAAATCCAGTTAGGAGTAACACGTGGATGAAATTTCTTCACTTAAAAAGAGTTGGCGTAACTTTTTCTCTGTTGAAACCGTGTAGTCATTTCTTTCTTTCACACAAGAAGATGGAGTGATACTTAAAATACAGAAGAGAAGTAACTGCATCTCTAAGAGCCCCCCACAAACTGCTTCCTTCTGTAAAACATCTTTTCTCCCTCCAAAGGACTAGTATATTCAAAAGATTCAATGATTATGCAATTAACCCATGCTCTGAAAAACCTTTCACAGGCTTCCATGAGTCCGGCAGCTCCATCCATTAAATCATACAAAGCAGAAGTATTTAAGAGCTTGCTAGCAGTCCTCTGAATCCATGACTCAAGAGGATGAGCACGGGGTTAGCAATAATCTTCGGAATCTACCACCTACTCACCGCACGTAACATTTCTTGTAGTTAGCGACCTTCTGCGTAGGAAATCACCAGCTACCGGCAATGAATCCGTAATTCCAAGGACTCACACGTTCAGGCAAGGATATGGATGTGTATCTCTAAATACAAGTACAGAGATCTTCTGTGACAGTGCGTCAGGAGGAGACTGGAAATACTTTTGCTTTCTGTATTGAGAGTACTTTCTTTCCTTTTAAAGAGGAAGTTTCGTTTTGATCTTGAGAAATTCTCTCTGATAAAACCACCAACTGAAAACCTGCCATTATGAACGAGGGATTTCACAACCTTCATTCCAAAACACTGTGGCTATTCATTTCTGGAAGTGATTCATTGCAAAAGAATCGTCTTTGGCGGCGGAGGGAGCACTAATTTTTAGAAGACAGCCCGCCCTCTGAGAAGTGAGCAGAAACCTCAGAAACGGCGGCAGCCACGTGCCTCGCTGACCCCCCGTCACAGCTCCCTGAATCACCATCCACCAAGATGACGCGCGATGACCAATTTCCTCTTCTAACTCCCTCAGTACACAAAAACCCTTTGGTCTGTACACCCTGAATATTCCCGGGCTCTGGCAGAAAGGTTCAAATAAATCTGGGAGGAGGGCAGCAGCACTGTCAACCTGTCAACGCTCAGTTGCTGGCGAGTAACCAGCATACGGATACTCACTTCCTGTGAGTACTTCTAAAAGAGCTTATGATATTTCCTTTGGAAAAAAAAAAAAGTGGGGAGGAAAGCAATACAGGGAGGAGAAGTAACTCCAACGAGCATTCAAAGCTAAAAGCATGCAACGCGATCGCTGTTTACCAGCCACGCCTAATTTTAATTTGGTTTTTCAACCCCTGTGTAATTAAGACAGCCAAGAGAGAACAGCATCAGGAGAAAGAAAAAAAAAAGACATTTCACAAACGCTTAGACCTTCAGTGCGCGTGACCAGAAAAGTAATTTTAAGATTCAAGTGAACCAATCTGAAGCTGTTTAGAACATTAACCCTTCAAGGAAAAAGAGCTATTTTCGTTTGTCCCTACATTTCAAATATGGAAATCACCTTCCCCACTGGGTGCTGAGACACTGAAGACACAGCCTCTGAGTGCCATCCCCGGGGTTTGGGAGAAGAGGGAACATTTTCAGATTTGTCTGTGATGGGGGCAGAAAAACACCTATTTCTAACACCCCCTCACATTAACAGTGACCACGTGATTTTCGCACCAAAGCACCCCTTGAAAACTGACCACGAAGGGCTAAGATGTGACCTTCTGTATTTCTCTTGGCTTTAACCAAACCTGATCACTTAGAGAAGAGTAGAATTTCTTGATAACTGGGCAAACTAAGAAAAATTCCTTTTATCCCATCTTAAGGAGCATCAGCGTGACACAGCTCATTTTCTGAAGAGACTTGTAGACATTTTGCTAAATGAGGAGCTTAAAAAAAAAACCTGTCCTTTATTTTCAGGCTGTTTATGTGCTTCTATCTTGGGTGGGAATGGTGGGGTACGGGAGCAGAGGAGTTCATGCAGGCAGAAAGAGAAAAACACGAGCTTCCACTTAATGGGACTGAAGAATAAAAACAAACAGATCCAATGTGTTCACGTTATTTGTTACATGGCACCGCTCAGCCCTCAATTTCTAATGTGGTGATACCTTCTACCCCAGCTCCTGTATTTCTCATTTTTGAACACTCAAGATAAACATAAAGAATACATGTGAAAAATTTTAATAAAACCGTCTGCGTTTTATACTCTGGAAGGAAATTTTCACGAATGTGAAATGTTTTCACAATTTTACCAAAACTGATACTTTAAAAAGAAGAGTATGGAAACCATATGCACGGTGTGAATATAACCTTCAAATTGAGGATGAGTAAAAAACAGCACCAATAAATGTCCTTAAGGATTTGATTCAAACCAACAATACTACACAACAGTCATCCCTCTGGCCTCACTCCCAAGACCTCATCATGAACTTGCTCAATGTAAAGAGGACCTCTCTGTATGATGTCTAAAGAACAGGAACCCTAGAGGGAGTGCAGTTTTAAATATCTACAGCTTAAAAAACTCCTATTGAGGGCTTCCCTGGTGGCGCAGTGGTTGAGAGTCCGCCTGCTGATGCAGGGGACGCGGGTTCGTGCCCCGGTCTGGGAAGATCCCACATGCCGCGGAGCGGCTGCGCCCGTGAGCCATGGCTGCTGAGCCTGCGCGTCCGGAGCCTGTGCTCCGCAACGGGAGAGGCCACAACAGTGAGAGGCCCGCGTACCGCAAAAAAAAAACAACAAAAAACAAACAAAAAAAAACTCCTATTGATACTGAGCTTGGTGAATGATTAGAGGCCAGACACTTCCTCAAATGTTAGAATATCTAATTTCCCCTCCCACTGTGTCACGTTCATACACATGCTCCAAGTTCTCAAAGCTTCTGTGCAGTTTGTTCCTGTTTCAGACTGTGCCTTATGAAAGTTCCTCTTAAGTCCTGGGTGGCCAATGCAGAGGTTTCAAAAAGAGAAAGGAAAAGTAGAACAAAACAGGATAAAGATCATAAAAATACATGCGGGGACAGTATGGAGAATATGAACCCAACCCACGTGGCTGCTGCCGAGAAGCTGTTGCCCTCTAGGAACTCCTGTAAGTGGGGGAGGCTGAGGGGACTATTTCTAAAGGTGGGTATTCAGAATGTGATTAAGCTACAGGAACTGTCCAGGTCCTGCTCTAATTTGCTACGCTGTGGACATCCTGCAAGCCCAAGTTCACAGAATCAGTGTTTGCTCTCCAGACCTCTGGGCCCATTGTCCCCCCATCCCCCCCAAACAAAACAAAACCCTGTCACAAATGTTCTTCACAGCTAACGTTTGCTCAAAGTTTCCTTTTAAACAACGGAAAGGAGTGCACTCTTTAGTGGCCCTTTTATAGAAACGTTGGGGTGTGGCCTCACACAGGAAGGGCACCAGACCCAACGCGGGAAGTCAGGAGGCCTCGCGTGGGGTTCCGCCTCTTTCCCCCGGTGATGCTTTGCTCTGGTCCAGATCACCCAGCCTCTTTCAGCCAGTTTGTCCATGGTGACAGCAACCTGACTACAAGGGCCGGTTTAGGCACCTCCACGGATCTACTCATTCGATCCTCACAGCAACCCTACAAGCTCAGTTCTTTTGATTATTCCCATCCTACAGATAAGGACACAGCCTCAGGGGCTTTACGGGTTTGACCACGGTCACACAGTCGGCAGGTGGTGGAGCCAGGGTTCAGAGCCAGGGAGCCTCACCTTGATCACTCTGCTCGGAGCCTTCCATCAGCACGTCCGCCCGCCACGCCAGGCTGTGGTGCGTGTTAAGTAAAGCCGCCCTGAAAACTACTACTCGAGGCAGATTTTTACTCGTGTCACATGCAAATGTATTCTCCGCAGAGCTGAAAGAAAACCAATGACAGCTAAGTACTGCTAACTCTAACACATCCGTGTGTTCTCTGAGAACAGCTTCATATAATTTGCAAACTACCTCTTTGCAAAATTTGTGACACTGAGTTTTGGAGGCAGAAGGGATCTAGAGATCCCTTCAATCAGAGTGGTGGAGTGAGGATCCCCGGCGCAGGGGCAAGGTTTGCCCCTCCACCACAAGGTGCTGCACCACTGCCTCACAGCCGCCCGGAACTGGGAAGCACTTCTTGAGTACTACTTTGATCTGTCAGGCATTCATTCACTCATGTGACGCATGCAGGTGTAACATCAGTCCTCAGAAATGTGTCAGACATTTTCTTCTCACTACAAGCTCCTCAGACTTTAAGAAGAAAAGAGAAAGATGAGGGAAATCAAGCTTTACGTCCTATTTTTTCTTCTTCTTTTTTTAAGTCAGGGAAACACAAAGCCTCTATCAAAGTTCTCCTATGATGAACATAACTGAAGTTCTATCCAATTCTTTCTTTTCTTTGTAAACTTGCTCATATGCAGACCTGATATTAAACAAACTATCTTTCCCATGTGCTTATGGAACGTGGAAACCAGAGGAACTGGAAGCTGGGGCCTCCTTGGCTTCGATGGTGACTGATAATTTGGTCATTTACTTTTGAAGGAAAAGTAATTTCCTACTTAGGGTATTCAAACTTTTCACGCTATTTATTCTATAACATTTGGCCTTATTATATTCACGCAGAGTTTTTTTAATGGTTCCGTGTCATACTGGGTCACAACGAAATACCCGAAAATACCTCATCCTAAAACAAAGACATCTGTTGACAAGAAAAGTTAAGAAGAGAAAGAAATAAGGCCACATTCTGGTTTTGTTTCCCCTTCAGAGAGCAAAGATTCTGGGAAATTTATGTACGTTAAATTTATAAGCGGGCACTTTTCCCCCCAAAGATTTATTTGGCATGAAAAGTCACTTCCTGTAATCATAAAATCAAATGTTATTTACTCCTGTCATAACCATTCACATACTTCCTGTCATAAAAACTTGAACTTGGCTGGAATATTAAATAAAACATGCAAAAAACTACAGGTAGGAAGTGACTGTATAAATATATATTATGCTAAGTTCATAGTCCAATCTAAGAAAGGGACGAATCACCTCTTCTTGGAAAAACTAGTATTATACTTTATCATCTTGGCTGGCTAATCCCACAGAATGAACTTGGAGGGTAGAAAGCTTTCTCTATTTGCTGAGCTCAATCAATAGTTTTAAGGTGGCTTCAGGATGCCTCCCAGGGGTACCGTATGGTACCGTATGTGCATCGGGCTGCAATGTTCTTGAGGAGTTCATGGCCCAGAGTTAGAATCGTGAAGAGTCAAAAACTTACACTGGGTAGATGCGCACATTTTAAATGCATGCCCACATTTTTCTTTGATGGCTGCATATTTCTAAAAGAAAACAAGCTTCTAAATTCCTAGGCTTCCGTGTGTCTGGTGGGAAAAGCAGAGCCAGTGTACACATACAATGATAGAAGAAAGTGTGTGTGAGCAGATTTGTTTACAAAACAGGGCCCAGCAAAGTCTGTTTCTCCATGCCACAGCAGGATCCATCCAACAAAACAAACACACAGACACAGAAGAATCTATGAGAATAGCTCTTCTTTCTGATGAAGGTATAACCGTTTGTAATTATAACTGAGCCGTAAGTTATAATGTGGCTTAGTCCTGAATTGGGAATATGTCAGAAAATCCAGTTTAACACATGCATGCGCGCGCACGCACACAGAGGTGTGTATACTTCTCTACAGCACAGTGGTTTCAACGGTCCTTCTTTGGCATCAGAACCTCAAATTTATTTCTTCACACAGGCGTCTTCTCCTACCTTCAATCCTACATACTTCCATCTGGACAGGGTGGTCCTTTCAAACTCATCAGGAAACAACAAAACCAACAACGTCTATTTGTCTTAGCTTAATTAACTGTACGGCCACAGGACCAGGCTTGAGAGCTTGGACCCTGACCCTTCTTCAGGGAGCAGAGCTGAGCCAGTCGGTCGCCAAGTCTAATCAGCGCTTGTTTCCAGTGACTGCTGCCTTTGTCCTCTCCCGCCCATTCCCGATTCAAAAAGACATGTCGGACCTTTATCACTTTGTTCCTGGACAACTGTGACAGCCTTTTTAATTGTGCACTTGCCAAAGAGCAACTGCGTGGCAGAAGAACACAGTAAAGAGTAGGAAGATTGGGTTCTGGGTTTGCCTCTGCCGGATGCAAACCATGTGGTCCTGAGAAAGGTATGTGGTTTCCTTGGAACTTGGTGTTGTCACCTACAGCATGAAGAGAATGGTTATCGAACGATATGATCTAATCTGGGACATGCACAGTCACCAAATATGACCTTCTGAAACTTCGTTTCCTCAGGTAAATGCACACCTTAAAAATGTTCAGTGACTTGGCTAAAGTTTTAAGTTCTTCAGCCTGAACTGAACGTGAAAGTCTCATAAAGCGTACGGCACCACACAACTGCAACAGTGACCCTAACAGGGATCATTTCTTGAGCTACATGCACTATGCATTACCCAGGAATTTTGTATATGTGGGCTCTAATCCCCATGACCACTCCACAAGGTTGGTTTTATGACTCTACATTACACACCAAGGATCTGAGGTTCTGCGAATAACTCACCCAAGGTTATAAAATCTATTAAGTGCCAGGAATGGCATACAAATCTACATGTGGTTGATTATAAAGCCCACTAAGCCATACTGAGTGCTTTAAGTGTACCATGTTACTACTTGAATGGTCATTCTCTGAGTCCCTGTAGTTACCAGGATGCAAAAGGAAGCACCGATCGTCAGAATATAAACAACGACAAGGTGATCACTTAGTGTTAACGTCAGTATCTATTGCTGCTCACTTTCTCGGCTGCTCAGTACTGCAGAATAAAAATGCAAATACAATGTAGTTCACTTGTAACAGAAACTGCAGTTTTACACATAGCTGATAAAAGTGATGCTGGGGAACTGCCTGAGTCACACACCATCACTGACAAATAAGGATCAAAGGGAGTTTGAACAGTTAACAACTGAGGAAGCAAAAGTCAACAGATATGATTACACGAGAGGTAGGCTCTTCAAGAGAATGGCTTGTGTATCAAAAGATTAAGCGAGGTCCTTGGGGAAATTAAATGCTTCTAACAAAAATCACCCTCTTTATGATTCTGCCACAGAAGTGAACCATCTTTGGTCTAAGAAATAGCCTATTGTTTCATCATAGTCCAAATTTCTGTTGTATAATGTAAAACAAACTGAGATTCAACTTTCCTTAAACTTTTCAAGACTTAACCCCAATAAAATCTTTTTTTAAATTTTACTGTTTAAAATATCTGATTCAGTTTTAAGTCAATTCTCTAAAAGTAACAGTTGTCTCGGAGCGGTTATCTTCAGATAACAAGGACCTCTTGAAATGGGAGTAACAGAAAAAGGAAGAATAAAAGAATGACTGATATGCACAAAGTAGCGAACAATAAGAGAACTAATTCTCCAGCCCACAAATGGGAAGTAATGCCCTAGGTTTCCTCTCATTTCAAGATTCTCAGGCTTACCCAGCCCAAAGCACCCAAAAAGAAGACCTGCTCATCAGCTCCATGCCCTGGTCCCACCACTGTATCTATGGTGGCATAGATACGGCATTCATATGGCATCAGGCTAGCCTCTGGGCAAGTCTGATTGTCTAGGCAAAACTAGACCGCAGTCTGGTAAACTGTGTAAATTCTAACTTTACAAGATCCACTCCACCTATTCTATCTTTATCTAGTTACCTGAAGGTCTCTACTTTTTTCCCCAGAAGACAAGAGTTTATAAACTGAAAGAATTTTGTCTTATGATAATTCAAGTTATAAAGGCCTCAACGTGTATCAAGATCCCGCCTGACACGTGTATATACACCTCTGTATAAAATTAATGGTTTTGGTTTCTGCAAATATCCTTCAATCAAGCGTTCAGAGAAGGGTTGTTTTGAGAAAGATTTAATGGGATTTGTAACATAAAACCTCAAAAGCGTATTATTGACTTAACCAAGACAATGCTGGAATACAAGATGTGATTGCTGTGCTTTTTCTCGTAACTGTCATGTCCGCCTCCAAGAATCTAATAAAATAATGTTGTCTCTGATGCCACAGAAACCCAAGAAGGCACGCCCTAGGGAGACTGAGTCTTAAGTCGGTGAATTCTGAGGCATGTAAGTAAGCGATCAGAACGTTATTAGTGAGCTTTTGGCCTTGCAAGATTGTTGTCTGCTGTAGGGATCTTGGCTTGTTACTAAACAGAGAGCGGTTTTGTGATACTTTGAAATAGCTCCTTCTCTCTGAAAAGCAAGAGGTGTTACCCTTCATAAGGAAAAATCCAGAGCCTGCGATCTACACCTTATAGTAGAGATTCTTTTTCATATACACGCAGAGGCTATACAAGCACAAAAATGCACCGTGAGAAGTTAATATGTAAGTAAATACAAGAGCTTTCTAGAATTCAGAAATCTGAAATTGGGGAACAGGGTGAGCAGAAGTGGGATGGGAAGAACGAGTGGCAGTTCAGCGGTTTTGAACTTCTGACTGTGATTCCTGAAGATTTTTAACACAACACTGGTTTTCCAAAAAGGGTTTTGTAGCACTGACCCCAAAGGCCAAAGGCAGCACGTAATGTCGCTGTTGCAGTGTACGTTAATGAAGGCCGTTGTGAACGATATGCTCTCTTTTAAGACTACACAGAAGCTGCATATGCAAGCAGATAATGCAGAGCAATGCTGCAGCTCCATTTACAGTCCTCGGGCGCAGTGAAGCCTGGGCTTCAGAAGCTCAGGGTGGAATGCTTGCTTTGGAGAGCATTCAACGGAGAGCATTTGGTTTCCTCCATTTAACCAGGTCACCCAGGCATGGAATGCACAGCTCTGCCAGACAGACAGCGTTGTGGATGCCTGAGAAACAACGGCTTGTCCAGGCTACTGATGCGAAGAGAGGCCACGGTTTCCTTTCTCTCTGCTTTAAATGGCAGCCTTGACGTCACAACAGCTAGGAACCGCTGGAGGGACAAATAAAAAGGCTCAAGCCAAGAGCGCCCTGCTCTGTTGCAGGGCCATTTTCATCCCGTTCTGGTATCTTCTGTGGCTGCAGAGAGTCAGCAAGAGCAGAGGTGAATGGCTGGAGCTTAAAAACAGAGGCGGGCTCTGGGCTGATAAAACAGACCTTTGACCATGTTAATCATCACCTTCCAAGAAACCTGGATGAACTACAGCTCTTGCATGAAGCTTGTTTCTGACCAAGTGGACTCCCCAGGGAATGCCTGGAGTGATGTTGTTCACGGTTCAGACCTCTGCATTTTCCCCAAAGAGCTGAACTTCCTGTATTTCAAAGCGGACCTCTTCTAAGAGGGACTGCCACAAACGTCCTGAGAGAGGCAAGGAGCTCAGGAGAGCAGGCAGACAGTTTTTGCAAGAGACTTATTTTCTTCTATATAAAAACATCCTTTAGGGATTTTATAAGTTAAGTTCAAGCAATTAAACATGCACGTTTAGCACCCAACTGCAGGTGTTTGAACACATGGGTGAAAAATGTTCAGATGGCTGGCAGGCTTAATTCACCATTATCTAAAATGAGTTGTCTGTCTAAGTCATCACAGCAGTTTGAAAAGCATGATCTTTCATGTTTCAACCTTACCTCAAAATTATAAATTATATTTAGCTACGTGAGTGTCGGATCACTTATTTCCATTATAAATGCAATGCTAACTGTAGACATACCGGGCAGTCTGCAGGCAGGATCTGAAAGCATCATGCCACTGCTTTCATGGAACAGAGAACAGCTTTCGGTTGCCACATGTTTACCCAAGTTCAGCCCTCTGCCTTTGAAGCAATAACAACTTTCACCAAACCCCAACCCTAGCCAGAACCCACAGTGCTCGGGGTCCTTTGGGACAGCCGAAGCTCGAAAACCAGGAGCTGATGGGACGTCTTTGAGGTGTGTGTGTTGTAGCAGCGCAACACACAGAGGGCAATGGAAACACCTGCTCTTATGACGTCTGTGCTCGTATTTAGAAGTTCAGCAGAAGGAACAACGCCTCTGAGCTACTTGGCCCCTTTTATAAGCTCTTTCCTTTCTTGATTTTTTTTTAATATTTATTTATTTGGCTGCACCAGGTCTTAGTTGGCAGCGTGCATGCTCTTAGTTGCAGCATGTGGGGTCTAGTTCCCTGACCAGGGATCGAACCCGGGCCCTCTGCACTGGGAGCATGGAATCTTAACCACTGGACCACCAGGGAAGTCCCTCTTTTCTTAATTTGATGAGCACTCCCAAAGCATAACTTCCCTGTGGGTCATCGGGTCCGTCTTGTTTCAAGAGAATAATCTGCCATGAAGATATACTCACTTTCAAAGATAAAAGAGGGTATAATTCTGATATAAAATTCTCATTTAAGACCTCCTACAACAGAGCACACCCCTTCTTGCCTTCAGGTTGTCTTGAACATCTCTCAACCTCTGTAGGTATCTGAGGCCTGTTTTGCAATCTGGTCTTTGGACTCAAATGATCTTTACCTGGGTAGAGAACAAATTCCATGCCTTGTTTCTGCTGTTTAAAAAAAAAAAATCCAAGTATCTTCAGTGATTAAACAATGGAGAAGATACAGCAAAAATTATTTGTTAACTGCATTTTCTTTCAAATGACGGTTATGCTCAAGAGGTGAAACTTATTCTAGCTTTACCCTTGTTTTTATTTTATAAGAGCTTTTTATAGTTTAAGAACTGTAGTTAAATTTCCTCAGAACTGATTTATTAAACTTAAGTTTTCAAGAAGAGAATGATGGGATTTCTTAAACTACTAAGTTTCCAAAAGGAAGACAAATTATTTTTATTCTAATATAAAAGATGAGGGACTGAAAAGGAAAATTTTTTCCATCTGTATTTTGATTAGAATTTTTTAATGTTCAAATTCTTGGTTATAAACCACAGTAAACAACCAGTCATTCATTAAGAAGCAACTATTGAAAAGGCGATATTTAAAGGAGAAAAAATAAAACATGATGTGATTAAAACCCCACGCACGTCTTCACTTCAAGGCAAACGCTGTGCCCATCTGGGTATTTAGAAGGTGCCAAATATCGTTGGGATCTAGATTTAATTCATGTCGTAAAGAAAGTGCTGTGTTTAATTTGTTTACAAAAGACCTAGAACCTCATGGAAATGATGGCGGTGATATGGACATGAAGTGCACCCAACATTAAAATGTACTGATTTTTAAATTATTTAAATATACAATCAGTCACAAACATGAACAAACTTTCAATGATCTAGTGTTCTACTCCTAATGAGAAAAGGTAATTTTAAAGGTAACCTTCAGCTTTAATAGGTTTCTGCTCTAATTTTCTCCTCTGTTCGGAAATCTTTAAAGGTCAGTCAGTTTAAAAATCCTGGCTGCTTTTAGTCAGAAGGGCCAAAGAAGAAGAGACAAGGTCTGTCCCGAGGGGACTCAAAGATGGATTGTGAGAATTTAAACCCTGGACATGTTGCTTGAACTGAAAGCACTGTCTTTGCTCGCTTTAGTGGTGAGACCTTGGGAAGGACCCGAGCTCCAGAGCCCTCTCTTCAGGTGACAGGAAGTACGAAGTGCACTGACCCCAGCAGCTCCCAGCACGTGTGCAGAGGTATCCACGTTCAGCTCCCAGCACATGTGCAGAGGTATCCACGTTCAGAAGTTAAGCCTGAGCTGGCCGACCTGCCGGCCAGGGTGGCCACCCTCAGCGGGGCGGTGGCTTTCCTTCCACGCTCTCTTGCCCACTGAGTCTTACACGAACAGCAGACCCGATCCCTGATTTCAGTCTAAGGACACTGATGGGAATTTTCCATGAAATCATCTTTAGGAACAGACAGCTATCATAAATACCACAGAAATGAGCTCTCCCTTTCCAAATTCCTCTGAAAGCGGCAGAGAATATGTACAGCCTTGCTCTAAACTTATTTGTAACAAATAAAATAAAATAAAAGCTTCTCCTCCAGGTTATTACAACTCAACCAACAGTCATCAGCCAACCCTATAATGCACACATGAGACATTGGTTTTCACAAATTGTCTTTTATGCTTGTTAGGAAAAACTAACTTTTATCTATCTATCTATCTATCTATTCTTTACCTATACGGAAACAAACTCATAATACTAATCTCCAACAGTGATTCCGTCGTAGGTAGCTTTATAAAACCAGTCCCCCCCTTTTTTTTTTTGGCCATGCCTCGTGGCATGTGGGATCTTCCCCAACTGGGGATGGAACCTGTGCCCCTGTAGTGGAAGCACGGAGTCTTAACCACTGGACCACCAGGGAAGTCTCTAAAACCAGTCTTTATGCTTATAAATCTACCCTCCAATAGGTGACAACAGAACAGCTCCGTCACTCTCCTTAATTTCTAATATGTACACGGAGAGGCAAACACAAGGTTTTATTGAGACTCTTACTGTACATGCTTCTTTTCTTCATAGCACATCATAACCTGCAGTTGCCTTTGTGCATCTGTACACTGCCTGTTTCTTCCACTAGTCTGTAAATTCCATGAAGGCAGGATTAGTGTCTGTGTTTTCCTTATATAAACACCGTGGGATGGATGGAAGGAGGGTGGGGAAGGGGTGGGGAGGGAAGAAGAAAGAAGTAGTAAGAGGAAGAAGGGAGGGAGGGAAGGAAAGGAAGACAAGAGTTGCAACAGCAGCTACACTGGTTTTAGCAAAGACAAGGAGTGCTTCTTTTGGCATGAAATTAAAATTATTATGTATGTGACACGGAGGCACAAAAATAAGGAATAATTAGCTCCTAGATCTTTCATGTTTTATCTGTACAACAGCCACTACAGCAGGTAGCTCTGCTCACTGACTTCTCAGCTTATCTGTGTGTAAATACAGAGCTATGTTTCTTAAGTGAACAGTTTAAGAACTGTGACCAAGGTCCAGTATTTCTGCCCTTTTTATTCATTCAACATCTCTTGGAAACACAAAGCCCGATTTTAACTTTGGATATATCCATGTGAAGGCAGAACTAGCTCTCAAGCAACTCTTCTCATTTTTACCACCTACATAGAAATGTAGCTTCTGGTAAAGGATGCCTCTCAATGAGGAAATCATTTACCAATAATAAGCAGGGTCACTGGGGGCAGAGGACAACATCAGACCTGACAGCTAGGAAGGCAGGTAGTGTCACTAAGAGGATGCTTGAGACCCCTCCCGTCACCTGGCTCCAGGGGGAGCAATCCAAGGAGCCCTTTCCTCATGCAGCACGTCCTATGAGGGTGTGACGGGCACGGTCATCAACACAGGACTGTGGAGGGCTCGCCTGAGTTTACACAGCCCGCGACTGACAGAGTCAGGATGCAGCCCCAGGTCTTAAAGGCCGCGTCTGCTGCCTCATCTGGCCGCCAGGCTGCTCACTGCGCAGGCTCTGAACCGGCAGGGCCGCAGGAAGTGGCAGCAAAATCACCTGCACCACAGAGAAAGTGTGAACACAGACAAGCCCAAACCGATCATCATAGCTTTGAAGCACCTTGTCTAGGAACAGTTACCGACAGGAAAGTTAACCTGCTGAGCCAAGCGCAGACCTAATCAGGTCCGTTTTTGCCACGAATGCCTAAAGCCCTTCTTTCGGGGCAGAGACGAACCTCGACTCCCATCATCTGTGGCTGCCGTGGGAATTACGAGAATTAAAAGAAATAACGCCTGCCCTTGTGCACCTTAACGCTGAGGGTCTCCTGCGAAAACTGCCTTCAAACCCAGCTCCCATGTGAACACAACCAGACCAGCCCTGGCAAGTCAGCTTTCATCTTGCTCAATCCTTTCTCTCAGTTTTTCTCTATCAGTGTATCACAAGTGTTATCGGTTGAGGGTCTACAATACATCTAGCATTCTTCTGATGACAAAATAAAAAAATCACTCCCTGTACCCTCTGCACTCAAGTACTTTATGATTCAGATTTTGTTCTCCCTTCTGGATGCCTATAATTTCTTCTTGACTGGCTAGGGTTTAGAAAACATGGCACGTTCACAACCGTAGGGAGTTAACTGCACGGCACCCATCACAGAGCAAGAAAGGCAAGAAAGGTGTTAGCTCTGACTGCTGGGCTAATTCACCTGGGTCCTGACCTGTATCACCTATGTCCCAGGAATGTAGCCTTCCCCATCACACCCCCGATGGCAAGCAGCTGTGACATGCTGATTCTGTGGGTAGGACGTCATGCGTTCCAGCTTCATTTGCAAGAGTATTTCCAGGTCCAACTGCCGCCTCGTGGCCACAGCAGAGGTCCTGACCCCTTCAGCCAGCTCCACTGGGCGATGGAATCAAGGCCAGTGATCTATGATCTAATCCCAGTGCCAAGGTGAGTTTGTCAAAGGCCCTGAGAGCAAATTATGTTTTCCCTGCCTGGGGCTTGGTTTCTATGCTTTAAAAAGGATTCTCAGTATTTACTGCAGTAAAATTAAGCACTTTCAAATTTCTGCCAGATCCCCTGGAGAAATACGGTTTATTAACACAGAACAAATGCAGTGCCTGAAAGGCAGGAGATCCGGATCACAGTCCCTGGCCCACTACTGATTCACTGGGTGGCTTCAGGCAGGGAACTTAAATCAAGTGCATCATTTGAAACGGGCACACAGTGGACACTTGGCAGGTGGGCAGTGCCCTGTGAGGTCTGAGGCTGGTCCAGTGGCGCAACTAAGTCAGTGCAGACGAGGCCCTTTGCCAGGGCCCAGGGCCTTGAGTGCTGTTTTGTAGCTGGCTCAAGGTGGCCATGCTGAAATGTGACCATAAAATTTTTGAAAGCTTGAAGCTGAAGGAACTGGTTGAAACCTGTCCTTGAAATGAGGGGCAGTCCCACATATTAGGTAAGAGCACAGCTTTTAGGAGCCAACTCTGTGGATTCGAATCCTGAGTCTACCATTTTCGAGCTTTAGTTTTCTCGTCTGTAAGGTATGAATAAATACCATCTACCTGTCACAGGCTGTTGTGAGGATTAGATGCGTTAATTCTTGTAAAGTAAACACTAGGTGAACATTAGCTGTTAGCTAAAAGTTAACAAGGTATTAAAATCAAATGTAATAATTTATTAAGTATATATTTTTTCAGCTTCCAAAGCAGATTTATAGAGAGTTCCAGTTGTAATGAATGAAACTCCATGAGAGAGGTTATAATAAAATACCTAACCTTCTACACCCCTTTAGAGTTTGCAAGACACTTTCCCCTGTTTTCTTTGAGGTTCATATTCTCCTCATTTATTCTTTTACAAGTCACACTTCAGCAAAGTGACCAGGCAGACTGGAAAGACCAGAAGCAAAAAGAAAAATAAAAACTTTTTTTTAAATAAAAATCTCAATCCATAGGTTCAATAGCATTCCAGAAACGGCTGGAGAAATAATGCTTTAGAGGCCATCTGCATGCTGGTATCTCCATCTGAGACCTCTCCCCTGAAATACAAACTTGATTATCCACTTGCCAAGTCAACATCTCCACTGGAATTGCAACAGGCATCTCAAAGTCAACATGACTAAAACAGAACTCCTTCTTTTTCTCCCCTCTCCCCATAAACAAGCTAATGGGTAAACTGTGATACATTCACACCTCTGGAACACTGCAGCAATGTATACAGGGGAACTGCAGCTATACTCCCAAAAACATGGGTGACTTTTATAAATATAATATGGGGGAAAAAAACGTAAGCTACAAAAAACTACACATGGTGTGACACCATTTTTTACATATCTCAAAATACCTTTAGCAACGCACATTTGTGTGATAAGATTTATATGTTTGTTTAAAATAAATCGAGAGAATTAAAAACACAAATTTCAGAATTGCAAGGAAGGTGGAGAATAGTGGGAAGGAAGTTCACAGAGGGATCCAGAAGCATCTGTAATGTTCTAGTTCTTAAAGCAGGTGGTGGGTCACTGGAGTACATTTTTTAAAACCGTGCTTTAGAGCTTACGTGTATGTTATGCATAATCTTTTGTATATATCAAATAATCAACAAATTAAAAAGACAGAAATACAACCCGTAAAAATGAACTGTGCTGAAAGTTAATACTTTAAAACAAACTAAGCAGTGAAGGAGAGTAAATCTTGCTAAAAATATGAAGAAATTAATGTATACTCATAAAGTTGGGTTATAGAATACAATTATTTTTACAAGGATGAATAAAACGCATATGTAATACATGGATCAAATGCCAAGGGAAAAAAAATGACTAGGTTTAGAGGTCAGAACATATTTACTTATCGGGGACCTTTTTTCGCTAGGCTCTCTTTCTTAAAAACAAAATGGATTGATTGATATTACTTGTTTAGCGTTCCCTGTTTAGCAGGTGGACGATCCAAGGCCGCTAAGGACGAGAACATCTCCCTGTCCTGCCCGGGCTTGGGTCTCTCAAGGCTCGTCCAGGAGAAGCCCAGCACCTCACCTGGTGAAGGCCCGTGATTGTGGAGTTACCCTTCTCTCCCCCATCAGCACTGATAGCGGCAGTTTATTGTAGACAGACTTAAAATATACGCTTTCTTTTTTCTAGAGCATCTAAGTTGCAATTCTTAAAATGAACACAGCATCAGAGTCTATTTTTGAAGGAAGTGACCAAGCTCAAAGCAGCACTAGGCATGATGTGCCTTGTTTATTTATCTGTTCGAACAGGCAATGAAACAAAAAGAGGCCTGTGTATTCCTTGTGCTTTTCAAATAGGAACTGGATCTATCTGAATGGCCAGGGAGGAGAAGACAGTTTGATTTAGATTTGGCATGGGTTTAGGGGAAGAAATGTCTTTGTAACTGGTCCTAAATATTATGGCAACTTGGACTGAGTCAGTCTCCAAGGGAGAAGTCGCCACATGTTATAACAGAAGCCAGTGGGCTTGGCAAGGAAGGGAATGAAAGAATTACAATTAAAGCAACACCATTTTTCCACCATGGCGAAGATGCGCTGGCCAGGACCATGGCCTGTCCTCCTTTTCCATGGCTGATCAAACTAGGCACTGCCCTTTCAAATCAGTCTTTATCATCATATTCTGAAGAACACTAAATGCTGAGATTAATGTTAATTTCTAATGAATTCTTAAGGAGAACTTTTTCTTCCTCCTTACTAAATAAAAAGAATAAACGATTCAGAACAGAGATTCAAAAAGAGGAGTGCCAGCAAAAATTCCGTTAAGAAGGTTGACAGAGTACATCTTTCAAATGTACTTATTAATTTTGGAGCTCCAATAAGATAAGACTGTGATCTGTTTTGATGCATGCTTCCGCCCCCCACCCCCCACCCCATTTAAATTTCTGAAAGTTAGATTCTTGCCTACCTGTCTTGCTATTTTAACTGGTCATTCCCAAACATAAACTGCCCCACTTTGAAGCTTTCCAAAGCTAAGAGGAGGTGAAGTCTGGCACAAAGCAGGCTGTCAGTGAGCGCTTACTGAGTGAATCTGCATTTCTGCGTGGCCTTGAGTTGGATGTAAATTCTAAGGCTTCTTACATTAACAGTAATTTTTCGGTGAACATCTTCATAACTTACTATTTCCAAGAGGAAAAATAAGCTTACATAAATGGTACTGAATACAGTATCTAGTTTTCATTTATGAGAAGCAAAGGAAAGGAATTTTGAGGGAAAAATGAGACAAAATATACATATAAATCATACAGTTTCATTTTACAAAGTGGTTTTCCAAGTATACTGCGTATTTCACTGAAAAAGAAAGGAGATATATATGTTTGTGAGATAGGTAGGTGACAAACTAAGGGGTATGTGTGTGCATGTGTGCAAGACCAAGAAAGCATGAGAGACACAGAAGGAGAGACAAAGAGGAACCTGGAATAATTAAAGAAACAGAGAGTTTAAGGAATGTTTTAAAAATACATAATTGATGATTCCTTAAAAGCACCAGAATTCCTTAGATGTTGCCCTAGACCAGTGTGGCATACCAGCTATGAAAAGTCGGTCCTGAATGCTAATGACAGGGATGTACACAGTACCATGCAGATTTCTTTTGGGAAGGAGAGCTACTGACAGAGCCATGTAGCACTGACTGAAGCCCAGGCTGATAGGCTCACCTTGAGGAGAAAACACCCTCAAATAGGTGCCTGAGGGCTAAACCCACATGCTCTGTAATACCCTCTCTCCCCATCCCCAACGGCTATTTGGGAGTGATCTCAGAGAACGGAGTGAGTCCGTCAGTCACTCAACATATATGTATAAGAACCTACTACGTGTCAGGCACTGCACTTGGTAGATGCAGAAATATGATGATGAACTCAGTGAAAAACAAAGTTCCTGCCCTCATGGACACCAGGGAGCTGGCGGCAGAGGTACAGCACAGTGACTGAGAACAGGGCTGGGGTCATTAGATGAGGTTTAAATCCTGCCCTGGAAAACACTGTTTAACTCCCTAATTACTGCTTTCTTTATATGTAAAATGGGATGATAATGTTGAGAAGATTCCAGGAGATCATGTTTGTAAAGCACTTAAAACAGTCCCTGGCACACTAAAGGCCCCATAAATGACAGTTACGGGGGTTACTTCCTCAGAGAACTGAAGGACACCCACAAAGAAGTTTGCCATCTTCTTCCCCAGAACACACCCCAAATTGCTGGACAAGGAACTAAAGCCACATCACCACTTGATCACATTTCTGTATGACTTTTGGCAAATCAGGTAGCCAACAGTGTCACTGAGCTAGACAGGAAAGTCTAGTCGCTAAAAATATACCCCAGCAAGAATATACCCCATACTGTTGCTATAATGGGAATGTTTTCTGTTTCTCAAGGAGGTAGCAAGAGAGTATCACTGGAAGGCCTCTTGAAAAATCACTTAGAGCATTTCTCTTTTAAAACAAGCCCTGGGCTTCCCTGGTGGCGCAGTGGTTGAAAGTCCGCCTGCTGATGCAGGGGACGCGGGTTCGTGCCCCAGTCCGGGAAGATCCCACATGCCGCGGTGCAGTTGGGCCCGTGAGCCATGGCCGCTGAGCCTGAGCGTCCGGGGCCTGTGCTCCGCAACGGGAGAGGCCACAACAGTGAGAGGCCCGCGTACCACAGAAAAACAAAACAAAACAAAACAAAAAGCCCTACCAAAGCACCACTAACCATGATGAAGGTTCTAGATGATGGCCCCAAAGGGACAGATGAGAGGCTACATTCAGGACATCTTAGACTGAGAAGCAGTAGAGCAGAAGGGTTAGGAGCACAGGCTCTGGAGCCAGGCTGCCTGGGCCCCACGCCTGGCTCTCTCACCTGCTGTGCAGCAATGACCATGCTGCTCACTGGGGCTCGGTGTGTAAAATCGGTCACAGGGGGTTAATATCAGTCCCTATCTCATTGGGTAGTTGTAAGAATTAAAATCACTAACATCTGTGAAGCAATTATGATAGACCTGAGCCCTAGAAAAATAGTCTATAAAATGTTAGCAATAATTATGCCTGGCAAACCCAGTACCTTTATTATGCTGCTAATAAGCATGTGAGAGCCAAATAGCAAGAGAGCAACTGAACCACACACCCGAGGAGTCGGGAGTCCTCTCCTTGGCCCTCACATCTTCTTTCTGCATTACACTGGGTGCACCACATCCCTTCTGTAATTCACTCTCCTCACCTACACGACAAGCAATATACATCTCCACCAGGAATGCCTAGAGAGGCCTGATGCCGTTTTTTGCTAATATCAACAGCAGCTGAACAGTTTAAATTTCTGTATCTTCCTGTCTATATTAGTCAGAGTTTTCCAGAGAAAGAGAGCCAATAGGATGTGGTGTGGAGGGGGCGGGGGAAAAAGAGACAGAGATCAAGAGATGGAATTTTAAGGAAATGCTTAGGCCAATTCCACTGGGGTTTGACAAATCCGAAATCTGCAGGGCAGGCTGGTGACCCAGGGAAGAGATGATGCTGTGGTCTCAAGCCGGCAGGCAGTCTGGAGGCAGAATTCCTTCATCCCTGGGGGACAACAATCTTTCCCTCTTAAGGCCATCAATGGATTGAATGAGGCCCACATACCTTATGGAGGATAATTTGCTTTTCTCAACACCCCTGATTTAAATGTTTGCTTTACTCAACACCCCTGATTTAAATGTTGATCTCAGCTTTACTCAACACCCCTGATTTAAATGATCTCAGCTAAAAATACCTTCAACAGGTATTTTTATTCACCTTCTTGACTGGTGTTTCACCAAATACCTGGGTACTGTGACCTAGCCAAGTTGACACATAAAATTAACCATCACACTATCCTTTCAGAAGAGATGGTGTTCAGATGATCCTTTGCTGCAGGAAAAGCCTCTAAGAATGCACAGCAACTTCACTTTCTGAGACCAGATTAGAGGCAAGAAATTCAGATGAGGCACCCATTTCTTTAGAGATGAATTCTAAGGCTGAAGAAAAACCTTGAAAGCAGACATAGAAGATGGTATCTGAATAGTAAGTAGGAAGAGTCAGGAGAATGTACTCCAGTCCACAGAAAGGACAAGCCTTTAGAACAAGGGCTGCAAACTCAGTACCTATACAGGCCAGACAGATAAGACAAATGAGTGAAACGAACAGGGTGGGGGACATGCAGAGTAAAACTGCTCCCCAGCTTCTAGCCGAGGAAGGCTCCAAGTCCAGCTTTCTTTCTGCAACAGCTCGAGAGGGCACACACAAGCATGAGCCCGTGGGAGGACAATCGACTTTCGATCAGGTCAAAGGAGCCCTGTCTCTCTCTTCCACCACTCATTAGCAGCATGACCTAGAATAAGTTCCTTAAAACTCTCCAGGCCTCTGTTTTGTTTGTAGAATGAGGTCACTGCCACTTACACTACAGAATTATTGTGAACACTCAGGGAAAAGTGCCCAAAATGTGACAGTTGATATACATGCTTCCGACTTTGCTTTTATTAACCACCATTTATATGGCACTTACTATGTGCAAGGCACTACTTTGCAACTCATTTAATCCTCACAACAACCCCACGAGGCAGGTACTCATTTTGCAAAAGAAGCAGGGAAAGGGTAAATAATTTGACCAAAGACACACAGCAGAGAATACTAGAAGATTGTCAAAAGATATAAAACAATAGGACTATTAGATGCTATAATAGATTCTATCCCTCCAGCTACCAGAAGATTCTCTGTCTTTTCTTTCAACCTAAAATTTGTCGCAAGTGTAGGTGATGCTTGCTGCCGGTACCCATTGACTCCCACTCACTCCTCCACAGCTTGCATGCCCCGCCCCCACCACTCCATGAGCCTCTCCCTTAAAGGCACTCATGACTCTGGGCTCAGCAATCCGAAGGCCTCTCACAGTCCCCCCCCCCCTTACCCCTGCGTTAGTGGGGCACCTCTCAACAGTTCCTCTCCGCAGCACCAACGTCCACTGGCCTTCTAAGGCTCCGAAGTTCCCCGTTTTCCCCTTTGGAAGCTCCTCCGCGGTATCCTCCCACCCCTTACCCCCCCCCACCCCAGAGGTGAGTCCTAGGGCCCTTTCACTCTCTCCTCGAGCTCCTCTCCTCGCTCTGACGCTGTGCACGCAGTCCGTGGAAATCACGTTTTCAACTCACACACCTCAGTGCCCAACCTCCACACCTACGCAGCAGGTAGTGACCGACCTACACGCTGACCCTCTCCCCTGCAAGTCCTGCCAGCAACCTGTGTGACTTTAACCTGCACATGAACACCCGTCCAGCACGGGTCTGTTAGCTCCTTAACCTCCTCATATCCCACGGCCAGCTCTCCCCTCCTCTGGACCTGTCCACTCCAACGACCTTGCTCTCTTACTATCACTTGAACTGCTTCACTTCTGAACTAGTACGTGCTGATGTCCCTCCCTCTGACCACGATCCCCTCTCCTTCAGCTCCCTTTACTAATTATTTAGGATACCAGTTGGTTACGCAGGACAACCAAACCTAATAATCCTAAACCCCACATCTGATCCTTCCACCGTGTCCCCTAGGAAAGTACCAGCAACAACCCAGCTGCCCAGTTAAGAAACTTACATGTTAACTTTTATCCTTCTCTCTCCCTCATCCCCCATATCCAACAACCCCGCAAATTCCATATGTCTACCATTCTTAAACATCAACCAGAGTCTCTCTATCCGGATCACCCTCACCTCTCATCTAGAATCCTCTCTCCAGTGAACTCGTGACCAGTTTTCCTGCTTCTGGTACTTGCTTCCCTAAAATCTATTCTCCAGCAGACAGAATGGTCCTTCTAAAACATAAGTCTAATCACATCACCCCAGTGCCTAAAACCCATGAACACTTCCCATGTCCTTAACGAGATGATCAGATCCCCTAATACAGCTTCTGGGGCATTTCTTGATCTAGCTGCTGCCCACCCCCCTGGCCGTATCTCCTGTTTTCTCCGTTTCAGCACCACATAATTTCCAGTTCTTCAGATGTATCATGCTTCTCTCTTGCCTCTGGGGTCTTGGTACATTCTAGTTCCCCTACCTGGAATATGCCTTTTTCTTCCTTTTTACCTTGGCACTCATCATGCAAGTGTCATGTTAAGTACTATAACTTCCTTCAGAGACTTCCTGGTCCCCAGACTTGGTTAGGTGCCCCGGGTCGGTGTGCCTGTAGCAAATCTGCACTCCCCTCCCCCTACATTACAGTCACCCCACAGTATGGAGTCTCCCTCGCCAGCCTGTTCTGTAGGGTAAGACCGCGGCTCTCTCGTTCAGCACTGTATTCCCACTGCCACGCGGTGCTCGTCCATAAGGACACTCAGCAAGTATGTGTTGAATAAAGGAGCACGCAGCTGATTCTGAAATCCCCGTCTCTGATCCTCTTAACTTTGTCCCTGAGATTCAGCTCCACAACTCCAGTTGCCTGATGGATGTCTTACCAGTATCTAATCTGAACATGTACAGAGTGCACAGGGATCATCTTCTCTCTCACATCTGCTCTCTTCAAAACCTAGTACAGTAGAAAGAGAACAGGTATGGAAATCAGGGATGCCTGGAATATGCTGCTCTATATCCTATTAGCTGGGCAGCTTTAGACAAATCTTTCTCCGAGCCTTAGTTTTCTCATCTCTGAAATAAGGGCAAAAATACCAACCTCATAGGATTAGTCTAAGATTGAATGAGATGATGTATGTGAAATGCCTGGCAAGTGACATAGAAATAACAAATGGCACCTGAGTTCAAAAATCTGGAGTTGGGGCTTCCCTGGTGGTCCAGTGGTTAAGGCTCCGCACTCCCAGTGCACGGGGCCTGGGTTTCCTCCCTGGTCAGGGAACTAGATCCCACATGCATGCCACAACTAAAGAACCTGCATGCTACAACGAAGACCTAGTGCAGCCAAAATAAATAAACAATGAATATTTTTTAAAAAAATCTGGAGTAATTCCGCTTCTATCCTCCTCCCCGCCAGGCAACCCCTCTCATCCAGGCCCATTCCAGTCGTGCCCCCTCACTTAGGCCCCCTGCACCTCCCTCCTGGACTATCACAGCAGCTCTGCTGGGCTTCCCTGGCTATGGTTTTCTCACTGTCCAGGCCACCCCACACACTGATTCCAGAAGATCCTATTGTCATTCACCTGACCGAAATTCTTCAACTGTTCCCGTGACTTAGTATCCAGTCTAAATCGTTCAGTCATAAGCCTTCACAGCCCTCCTGGGCCGGCCTCAACTGACCTTTGCTGCCTTCTGTTCCCGTTAGTCACTTATACACACACTGTTGCCCAGCAACAACACATTAGTCACTGCCCACTCCGCGCACCAGTTCTTCCCATCCCTTTCTATATGTCTCTGCTCATGTGTCCTTGGACTCAGACCCTCGCAGTCCTCAAGTCCAACACCACCTTTCTTGGTCTGGCCAAAGCCTCTTCGATCCATGATGCATTTCTTGATGGCCCAGCCTGAGAAAAATCTCTTCTACAAATGTGTAGTGTGTTTATCTCTTTTCTTTTATACATTTTATCTCTCTTCTCTATGTTCATCTGTGCATGGAACCTTAGCTCCAAGCTCTCCGCAGGCAGCATGACGTCCGGGCCCACACTGTCATGCTCAGGAAAGGCACCCAGGAAACAGCAGCTGCGTGTGCACACCCACAGGGTCCTGCTGAGGATGTACCAGCACCTGGGGGGCTGCAACTGTCAAGCTTCTGCTCAGCTCCTAGAACAGTGCCTGGCATAGAGCGGCACTCCACAAATAACTGTTAAATGGACTTATCCACAGGGAGATCACCTATTGGCTGTGGGACAGAAATTCTGTCCCCGCGGAATAAAACACGAAAGAAGACCTGAGGAAGCCTTTTCTCTCCCACCATATACTTAGGATGCAGGCCAGCTTCAAGTTCACTGTCTCCCGAAAGCTAGACAGCTACTCTCAGCAATCAATATGGCATGTAACGCTTTGGTATATCTAATGTGTCCAGAGTACTCAATTTTAACATGTAAGTAAGAATCATTCCTCAAAAACAGTCTCCTTTGGAGAACATGGAGTTACTCTAACAATGTCCAAAATCTTTTACAGACCTCACCTTTTATATAGCCACAACTTCTTTGTTTGAAAAAAAAAAAAAAAAAAAAAAAGATGTCTATTACAGAATGAACACCTCTTCTCATAAGGCTTTCAACTAGCTGAGAATTAAAGAATTTCAGAAATAAAATTCCCATCTCCTTATCCTTAAAGTAGAAGGTGTTTTTCAGGGCTTTCATTTCCAAAATTCTATTATGTAAGCCACTTTATAAATCACGTACACAACAATCCTCATTTTTCCATCAAGTTTGTTTTTGTTTTTTTTGCGGTACGCGGGCCTCTCACTGTTGTGGCCTCCCCCGTTGCGGAGCACAGGCTCTGGATGCGCAGGCCCAGCGGCCATGGCTCACGGGCCCAGCCGCTCTGTGGCATGTGGGATCTTCCTGGGCCGGGGCACAAACTCGTGTCCCCTGTATCGGCAGGCGGACTCTCAACCACTGCACCACCAGGGAAGCCCTCCATCAAGTTTTAACTGCCCCCCTCCAACCCCGCCGGGCTCTGGCAACACCATGCACCACGTGTATCTCTGTTATAGTACTTGTCAATCTGTGATGTTACCTCTTTACATGTCATTTATCCCACTCAACTGTCCTCCTGGAGGCAGGCCCCTGACACGCCAGTTTCTGAATCTGCAGTGCTGACTGCTGGCATATAGTCGGTGGCTCAGTAAATGTTTACATGAATCAATGACTCAAATCAGTTAATGGATCATAAACCTTTTCATCAGACCTAACTACTGGCTCCTTCCTACCCTCCAAGGCCAGAGAATTCCCATCACTGTGGATAATAAAAAAGGATGGGAGGCTTTTAAGGCAATGGCGAAAAAACGTTTTGAATGTGTCCTTGGCAAAGATGGCATCGCTGTAGGAGAAGTTTAAATTCTTCCCAGCTAACACAGTCCTTTAAGGAGGCAACATCCATTTGCACGTCTATGTGTCTTTTGCTCTGTGAGTTAAAATATTAATTGCATTACTTTAGAGTCACACCTTATACATGTGCTTCATTTAATTAGTTTATTTAGTTGCCCTGAAATATATACTGATGGGTAAAAACAAATTAGTGTAAATCACAACTTTAAAAAGATAGTTAGGGAAGCATCTAGTTCAATGTCCAAATTACATGAAAAAGCCAAAAAGACCCGCCCGCTCAGCACCGTGTACCCTTCAGTGATTAGGAAATGAGCTACTTTTCAGGTATCATCCAATCCAAACTGTTGTCAGTGTCTCCAGAATCTACAGACTGCTCTTCCCAACGTTCAACAACATAAGCACATCTAAGTTTCCAAGAAACCTCATTACAGGTTGATGACAAATTTGAAAAATTACTCTAAATAAAATTACAGACAATGACTCTGACATTTGGGCTTTCCAAACATACTGCTATGGGTTTAAGAAACACATTTCCACGTCACAGAGAGCTCCAAAAATCAGCATATTCTGCGGAGTCCACTATCTACCTCTTGGGGAGGCTTAACAGAGTGTGTTAAGGACCAAATCTTTTCAGATAACGGCTGGCACTTTGCTAGGTTTTGTATATGAAAACTGAAAACAAAAATAACCAAAGGGTGTAGAATTTTTCAGTTATAATAAATTTTCTATCAAAGACAGAAAGTATTATTTCATATTCTCTTAAATATTTTTAAAAGCAGCACATATTTCTTCCATTTAAAGGTGTGGAAACCGAGGCAAGAAAGCTCAATCATTTTGTTAGAATACTCTATGTTTCAAAAGCAGTTAAAGCCATGACCCCAAACTATAACTAAACTCTCCAATAACCTATTCTCACGAGAAAAGGTTTAAAAGGCTTATTGCTTAACTGAAGGATAATCAATGCAAGTTATTTCAATGACTGGACCAAAAAAGCTGCAGTTGACCAGCAGACCACTGAGTATCCTGGAGACCTGTTAACCTCTTTGTCCACAATTTCCCTTGAGATTATATATATATAGGTGTGTGTATATATATATATATATATATATATATATAAAATAATTAACAGGTGTCCTTGGTTTTGATAAGAATAATATTCCTGTACATCCTCACTGGACAGCTACGTGCTGCCATCTTCTACATTATGTCCGGTGGAGTGTAAACAATTTTTCATGAAAAAACAAAATCAATAAAAGTAGAACCCCCCACTTTTTCTGCCAGTAGTGCCCTCAGCGACAAAAGGGGCAATGACGCCAACAAAGGGATTACAATACTCTCAGACAGAATTCAAGCAGAATTCTAAGTGGATAAATTCATGTTATAAACTTTTTTTTTTTTTTGCAAGTGCCTTGCATGCTTATGTTACTATTCATTCTGAGATAGACAGATCATCAATAACCTTCTGGGTCACTGACTAGGGAGAAAGCCGACTATAAAAAAGAGTGGGAGAAAAATAAGAGGGGGGGTTGCTTCCTTCCACCCCAGACCCCCTACTGCCTTGAATGAAAGAAGACAGATGGCAGCCACCTTCCCCTTTAATTAGGAGGGGCAGCTCAGAGGGGACAGCCCTGCTCACTTGGCACCATCTTTAACAAACCGTTTCGATGGTAATGCTCTGCTCATTCACCCTTGTTTCAAACTGTTCGCAATCTTTGATTTATAAACCAAATGTCTGTAAATTTAATTGTGAAAAACTATAGCTCTGAGCACAACACTGAAAGTACCTTCAGAAAGAAGGTACTTAAAGATGTTTGCTGAATTAATAATTCACAGACATTCATATAGGGAGCCTGGAGTGTTTCAAATGAAATACAGACACCTCAAGTCCTACCATCACCACTTTGAGATAAAATGGGAACTCCCACGGCACAGAAGCCCGAACTTAAATTCACACTGTATTCCACACTAGAGTTAGAAGCTAAGACCCCTGACTTCTGCTTTCCAACGCCACACTACAGACATGCTGCCCCCTTCTACCTTCAAAGTGTCACTGTTTAAGTTCAGAGAAGTCAAGAAAATTCTCCGGTAAAAGCAGTCCCTTTTATGAGGATAATTTTAATTACAAATCACAAACCACTCTGCATTTCTATTCGTTTTGCATTTTCAAAACCACAGAGCTTTGTATTAAAAATTTATCAAGACGTGTAACATCTCTGGAGACAGGACCAGCATAAAAAACAAACAAACAAAAATGTAAGACGGGCCAAGTGTCAGAATCAGGCTGGTGTCACAGAATCTTCTGTGCAGGAGATGAAGCCTCTTAATTATTATTTTTTAAAGTTATTAAACATATTTTCTATAAATCTACAAGGCACGAAACTTTCTAACATGAAGGGAAAATTCGGTTAGGACTTTATACATTTTATCCCATTTTTATATTAATTTATTTTCCCAACATCATTAAATAACTTGTATTCTTCAGGTCCTTTCCATTTCCTGACAGGCTTTAAAATTACAGCCTTTTATCCAACAGCCATTCCCACCTAGTGTCTGCAGTTCCCACGTGCAGACACCCCCGTCCTCATACCTGTCTTGTACACGCACCCTTCCTGCTTCCCAATGGAAATAAGGGCAGCGAACTGGGGCTGTTTTGCTAGATATGCTCCTGGCTGCAGCTCATAAAAAGCCTTGTCTGTGTCACCCACCGTCACTTAATTAATGGCAAAGTTCTTGAACCATTTAAAAAGAGAAAAAAAGAGAACTTTTTGTTTTCTCATTGATGATAAATTTCAGTCTCTTTTTACCTCTTAACAAGCCAGCCAGCAGCTAGATACAGGAAGAGAGACAGAAAAGATAAAAGAAGCAATCAGCTATTTAACAAACTTCATCTCCTACTTCCCAATGAAAAGGAAAAAAAAAAAAAAACCTTGGCATTTGCCAGATGCTGAGTGTTTAATAATGTTAGCAAGAAAAACATGTAGGAGAGACTGACTAAAAACAAACAAAACTTACTTTGTTTTCCAGCACAGTAAGCAGGTCCAGAACGAGATGAGGGTAATTCCCTTCCTCAAGGCCCCTGCTTTCACTTTATAAGCTGTGTTTACACTTAACATCCAGGTTTGCTGTGGAACTCCAAAATGCCTGCGCTTCTCAGGATGCCCCAAGTTCACAGTTCAACTCAGAAGCTTCACCAAGGGCCAGGAATCTCCAGGGCAGACCAAGGCGACCTCTGGGCGCCACGTGGCACCACTGCTGCTATTACCACACGCACGCCTGGGACACCCACTTGTTAGGTCAGGAACCAGGCCACCAGCAGATAACAGCTCAGACGAGCATTCAGAGACTTGAGCCTCTGGCATTCTCAGGTTCAAGGTTGGAAAATGTATTAAGACGAGAACCATGCAGTCAGCAGCATTCTGCGCCATTAACTTTCTCGCACGTAGATGCCTGTCTAAATAAGTGTGAAAGGTACAAAATTAGAAGGAGTGTTTTACTGGTGATGGTGATTGGCATTTGCCGTGTGCTGGGTCATACCTTGCTCTCTAAAACTGCATTTAAGAATCCTAGATCAGCAGTATTTTCATCTCCTCTGTGGAAACTACAGAGAATCAATTAAAAAAAACAAAACAAAACAGGGAAAAAGTATAATTCTGCTTAAAAATGTAACCCTTACTAAATCTCATCTGGTTAATTTTTTTTTAAATCCAAAAAGTAGGAAGAAAAACCCAACATATAAATTTGATGTTTGTTTTGAAAAATTACTTCATCCATGTACTGTCCAGCTCATAAAAACAAACCTTCTTCCAGCAAAACGGGACACTATGACCTTGTTTACTGCAGTGTTTTGAAACTGCTGTCTCGTAACTCCTGACATCACTGGACATGTATTAGCACCTTTACTGCTGTTGGCTGCACATGCTGCTACCCTGACTGTCTTGAACCACCTCTGGTTGAACAAATACTCCACACAACACTAGGGATACTGGCATTAGCACTAAGCCCACAGAACTCACATGATACCTTTTGTATTATGTCACATCTCTCTGATCACTTTTACAAGAAAACAAAAGCATCCAACCTCTGATACTTTTTCAAGTCCCAGCATCCAGACCTGGTACAGACCATTCTTTCTTCTGACCCTCTCCTTGCCCAAGAGAGGGGCTTCTTTCCTCACCGATCGCCATATTGGCAAGAATTTCTGCCACGGAGCTTTACTGACAGAAGATCCTGACCTACTTTCTCCCAATAAAAAAATTCCCACAAACTTTCCTAGAGGATAATTTATTTTAGTGTATTTTAGAGTTTCAAAGAGCACTGTTGCTGCATTTTCAATTTTGATAAAGTCAGATTTATCCATTTCTTTTTCTTTTATGGAACACGGTTTTGGTATTGTATCTGACTGTTACATTTTTAAAGAAATAATTTTCTCCTGTAAGTCTGACATTTCCCTTCTGTGCTCTTCAATTCTTACTCTGGATCTAGCAGAATTAAAAAAAAAAAAAAGAGGACAGTTGCAACAATTTAATTGTGTAAGTCACAGTAAAATTTGAGCGAACATCTCCCATAACCCATCTCTTTAAATAAAACTAAATTCTGGTCCTACAGTGGTAGTGCAGTTTTACAGAGAAGTATTTAAAAACCCAAGTTTAAACTATCTGAAATCAACTGCTAACATTCCTGTTCCTTTCCTGAAACAATTTGCAAAACATCAAGTCCTCAAACTATAGTCACCAAGAAATAAAAAACACCAAATACATACTTGAGCAATTATGGCCCTTGTTTGTCAGAGAAGAATAAAAAGAAAAGCGTCCAGGGTTAATAAAATTAATTAACTCTAGCTAAAGAACTACTAAAAAGACCCTCCAAATATCATGCCGTTACTATGACAACTTCAAAATTGCCTTGAGAAAATGTGAGGGATTTTTAGATTCATGATAAACCAAGTGTCATCCAGCCTGCTAGAAATTACTTTCATTTATATCAGGCAGCAGAAAGGTTAAATGGCCATTTACAACTCTGAAATATCAAATCGTTACCTTTTGAGAGATGCTGCACTCTCCATTCAGATCATGAAAAGAATAAGTAAATGAACAGCTCTCTCAGTAATCGGAACCATTTTGATTCCAGTCCTGCAACTACACCACTGCTACGTTCTATCTACTTGGTACTTTATTTTTATAATGAAAGCAAACTCTGATGCAATCTGAAAGGGAAGGGACAAAAGAAAAAACAAAAACAAAAACAAAAAACCACCCTAACAGTCTCTAGTTTCCAAATACAAATAGGCAAACACACACTCTGATTTTCTAGGCATCAATAATGAAACAGAAAAAGAAAACAGCATTTTTCCCTTAAAATTCCTGCTCTTAGGTATTTGGACTGATTTACATTTTACATAATCTTGATGGCTCAATCAGGAAGTGAAATTTTTAAGTGCGTGTGTTATGGACGGGAGGAATCACGTGACCCATAGAGCAAAGAAAATTATGCAGTAGACTAGCATGCTAAGAAAAATAAACTTAACAGGAGTTTAAAAATACTGCCTTTGGGATTCACTGAGCCATGAATATATTACGGCTTTTAAGAAATAAAAATTCATTTGGAAGCCTTGAAAATAAGCCCTCAGGGTGTTTTAAAAAATATTACGAGATCAAAGCAATGCACTATGAAAAACAAAAGTTTAATTAATAAAGAAACTCTTTCTATGAAGATCATAACCATTCAAGGTTTATTTTAAAGATGATTTTCATCTTTATGTTCATTTTTCATGTTATTTGAAGATCAGGCAAGACATAATTGTAATGAAACGAAACATAGTTGCAGCTATGTATAGATATTTGTGCTTTATTTAATATATAGTGCTGTGTGCTCCTGGAGCACAAAGAAAAAACTGTTTAGGTTTATCCAGACTTCACACAGGTTTTATAGACTTCAAGTGGTTACTGTATTTTATTACAGCAAACACATTCTCAAGAGGAAAACATCAACACCATAGAAATTTTCATCTGAGGTTATTTCACTCTGGAAACCAAAAAGTGGGAGATAAACATTAAAACACCTTAAAAAGTGTAATGGATTGACGGATACATGACTTCATCATATAAAAACTACTTGACCATAGTCTCTGTGCTGGTTGTCTAAAACAGAGTATGTTAACATAAACATATTTGAAATTCAAAAGGTTTGGCCTGTGACTGTTTTGTTTCTCAACGCAATTTCTGTTATTAATTTGTTAATAAATAATAATTTATTAATACCAATAAAAACAACTAACATGGTTGACAGCAGGTATTTGTACCTCATAACTATTACTTTTATCACCTAATGCTTCACATTTTTCAAAATGCTTTTCATATCTTTATTTCAGCTTTTTAAAAAACTTCATACCCCAGGCAAGTGGCAGGGCAAGGTCGGTGACAAACATCAGTTCTGAGTGTTTCCTGATTACTAGGCTCATCTTTTTAAATTCTTAAACACAAGAGGTAGCTGGAGAAGAAATTATTAGGGAAGACGGAAGACTCTCAGAAGGGAAGCTTGAAATAGACTAGGAACGGTCCGGAATGGTAAGAAGCAGAAACGCCCCAAGGTGGAGTATTACGTGATACTGTGATATTCTTCCTAAACTTGGTATCATACTGGCTGACTGGATTAATAAGGAAAGATGAACTAGTTACCAAGAAATGTTCCCCCAAAAAGTCATAGCACAACCTAGCTCTGCCACTTGCCGAGACCATACCTTATTGAGACTAAATCTCAGATTTATTCTATAAATCAGGAAATTAGAGAAGCTAAGAGACTTTCCTATGTTATACAGATAGTTGACTGACAGCTGAAACTGGACCCAAGCTCTCTGACTTTCCCAGGCTAGGATTCTTTTTTCGCCACGTGCCGCCTTACAGCTATAACCTGAGGTTCAAGTAAGCCTCCAATGAGCCGAGCCCTGGTAGCTTATCTTAGTCGAGGGAAACTGAAATGGGGTCGAGACTTCGGGAGGCTCACTCTGGGCTACTTAGTCCCTAGCTCGTGGGCCCCCATCCCTTATTACCGCTGCCGTCTCTGTCCCCCACCAACCTGTGCGGAGCATCATACTTCCCGAGCCGGAAAGAGACATGGCAAGTTCTGAGCTGAGAAGTGAAGCTACTGATCCTGTCCACAGGTATATCGCAGCCTCCTCATTTTTCTCAGTGGGAAAATCAAGGCACTAAAATAAGAAAAAGCACTTGTTTTGGTTCACATCACAATTTTACTGGGATTTTGGACAAACATGAGAACAAGATAATATTCTCGAAAAAATAAAATTAGCTCCCACTTTATAACCTTCATCAGAATGAATTTTGTGGAGATTAAAGAGTTAAATGTAAAAGGGGAGAAAAAGAAACAATTAGAAGAATATATTTCTGAATTTGAGATAGGAAAAAAAGTCTTAGCTTTACAAAAGCAATGGAGAAAAAGCAACAAAAGGCAAGGTAATCAGCCTCAATCTGACAACGTTAAAATATTAAAATCTGTAGCTTCAAAACCAGCAGACAAAACTGCAAGGTAAACAAAAAATAAAATACTTGCAAGAGGCTAATATATTTTATATTATTATAAAGGTAAAAGGTAAAAGATACTAACAAACAATTCAGCCCAAAATATAAAATGTCAATTACCACGAAAAAGTATGGAATTTCACTAGCAAACACCAAGATTTTTTTCATCAATCAGATTCACAAAAATGCACAACAAAAAGAGCAAAGCAGGTGAGGTGAGGTGAGACGATCATTTCAGGAAATCAGCAATATCTTTTTACAAACCCTCAAACTGTTCTGACTGATTAACATGTCTATAAATATCTCCTGAAGAAACAATCACAGATACACAGGAAGATAACTATACAAGGACACACATACAGTAACTTACAATAACATAAAACGGGAAACAACATAAACAGCAAAAATTGGAGGAAAGCATGTGACTAAATAAATCAGCAAATTCATATGTTTAAATCATGGTTTTTGGAGAATACTTAACGACATTGGAAATCACAAAATATAATGTTAGGTAAACGCTGGATATAAAATTGTATATAAATATGATATCAGTGGAGAGAGGGACAGACAAAACGGTGGGGGGCGCGGGGGTGTAGAGAAGCTAATCTCAAAGAGAGACTGGAGAAGGATACATTTAAAAAGCTTGAGAAGGGGTGGGCAGAGAACTTAGATTTTCGTTACTTCTTTGCAAAACTGAGATATCTGACATTTCGTATGAGAAACATTATTTTTATAATTAGAAAAATGTTATATAACCTTATGAACACCCTGTAAATCTCTCTTAGTCATATAAAATAATTAAACTATTTACAAAGACCTAACAAGAGAATGCTTACACTTTACGTGCAAAAAAGAAGTACAAGACAATATGATCTTAAATAGATAAATATTCACATTAAAAAGACCAGAAGAATATGCATCAAGATGTTAACAGTGGCTGCTTTTTGACAGTGCTATTGTGTGTAACACATTTTTTCTATACAAGTTTTCTATGATTGTCATATATTGTTTTCATGAGGAAAAATAGATAGATATTAATATCACAACTATAGGACTGATACATCAAGAAGATGCTACTATTAACAGTTAAATTTCAAAATACAGAAGGTCAATAGCCACAAAAATCTGCCCTGTCACTAAGGTGTCTTTTTTTAAAAATTTAGGAACCACTGGTATGTCTTCAGAAAATAGCAGGAATTGGTGGGTGTCCAGGAGGTGGGAACGAATAATATTTCTTAGTTGCCAAACTGTTTTCTCCACATAGCAGCAGCTCTGTGAGGGCCACACTGAAGCATGAGAATCTTGACAGTAGAACGTTCGTTATTAGCAAAATGGCAGAGAAGACTGATGGGCGAGGGGTGGTAAATGGCCAAAAGAGGAAGGCAAGAGTTCGTGAAAACAACAGAAGCATCAAGAAAGAAGATTCAAGGAATCATTAGATACAAAATAATTAAAAGAAGGGTCTCAAAGAATTATTTGTATACCTATGTTCATAGCAGCATTATTCACAATAGCCAGAAGGTGGAAGCAACCCAAACATCCAATGAATGGATGAACAAAAATGCGGTCTATACGAGCAACAGAATGTTACTCAGCCTTAAAAAGGAAGGAAATTCTGATACGTGGTACAACATGGTTGAACCTTGAGGATATCATGCTAAGTGAAATAAGCCAGTCCCAAAAAGACAAATACTGTCTGAGTCGACTTATATGAGGTTCCTGGAGTAGTCTAATTCACAGAGACAGAAAGAACTATGCTTGCCAGGGGCTGAGGAGAAGGGAGAATGGTGAGTTGGTGTTTCATGGGAACGTACTTTCAGTTTTGCAAGACGAGAGGGTTCGGGAGATGGAGGATGGTGATGGCTGTTCAATAATGTGAATGTACTTAATGCCATTACACTTAAAAATGGTTAAGATCGTAAATTTTACATTGTATGTATTCTACCACAATTTAATAATATGTGTGTGTGTGTGTGTGTGTGTGTGTGTACACATACCATTAAAGGAAAAAAGAAAGAGAGAAAAGAATAAAGAAAGAAAGAAGTCATTAGAGTTAGTAGTTCTGAAGAAGGCTTTGGACTTGGCAGGAAACACAGTTTAAAGGATGTCAAGGGTGCAGGCGTCAAAATAAAATAGACCTTATTTCTGATACATCTTTAAATACAATTACAGAAGTCAGCTCAGAAACAGAGACGATCAGAAGTGAAAATCAGAAGGGACATTATGTTTAACTTGAAAAGAACATACCAGACCTCTCTGTGGTTCTCTGAGACCCTCTCATTATAGCCAGCTTGAAAAATTCCCCAGGACTAGGAAAGAACCTGCAAGCCCAAGAAACAAGATGACATTTTCCCACCAGCTAACAGGAAAAAACATAACTATGAGGGAAACCCTGAGTGTCTTAAAAACGTACTCTATCCTTACTGCGCCCTGTTATCAGAGGATTGAAGAATTCTGGAACTGGACAAAGGCTCTCGGGCAGAGCTGCTCCAGAGACACCGACATCCGGAGAGCTTGCCCAGGCTCACTCGGCGATGCTGGATTTAAAGACAAACCCCTGGAGCACAGTTACGTTTTGTTTGTCATGTTGTATTTTTTAACAGGCATGCTTTGTATTTTAAAGGCAGCTTATTAAAGGTAAGAAGTATAGAATATTTGGAATACTCTTTTTACAAGTCATTTGATTAATTCCATTCAGCAAATATTTATTGAGCACGCAGTACATACCGTACACTATAATACCAGGCACTGGGCTAAGCGCTGAACGGTGAACAGGATGCCGTCATCCTTCCGTCGCCAAGCTAGCAATTACGATTTAAAAGAGGCATAGGATGCTACTGGTACACGTAAGAGGGGGCTCCCATCTGGTCTAGATAGGTTGAGAATGGAAACCTGTATGAAGTGACATTTTTAATAACAGTAGTAATCATTATTATCATTGTTGCAAACTTGACTGACTACTATTATGGGTCAGATAGAGTTTTTGGGTTTTTTTTTTTAACATCTTTATTGGAGTATAATTGCTTTACAATGGTGTGTTAGTTTCTGCTGTATAACAAAGTGAATCAGCTGTACATATACATATGTTCCCGTATCTCCTCCCTCTTGTGTCTCCCTCCCTCCCGCCCTCCCTATCCCACCCTCTAGGTGGTCACAAAGCACCGAGCTGATCTCCCCGTGCTACGCGGCTGCTTCCCACTAGTTATCTATTTTACGTTTGGTAGTGTATATACGTCCATGCCACTCTCTCACTTCAGACAGACTTTTAAAAGCACTCTCCATGCACAAATTAATTTTCACTATAAAGTGGAAATTAAATCTTATAAAGTGGAATTTTAAAGATGAGAAAATTGAGGCACAGAGAGGTCACCCAGTTCTTACCTAGGGGGGTCAGACCAGACTGTATCCTTTTCAGAATCTGCCCTGAGGGGAACCCAAACTAAGATAAGACAGGGGTGAAACTCAAGGATCAGAACATTCAGCAAAGAGCTGAGCTCTCTGAATACGGGGGTGGTAAATGGAGTAGGAATACGACAGGTAGGAGCGGATGGGGCTGGGAGGCGGGGCTGGGAGGCATGACCAGGTGAGTGGGGGAGGGTGGGAGGAACATGAAGCCCACGATCAGGAACCTTGGAGGGCAGCGGTGAGTGATGTCCAGTCGGGATTTTCATTAGGTTCTGCTGTGTGGAGGGGGAAGTAAATCCCTTCTGCGTCCCCCTGTGAATCCTAGTGTTTGATGATTTGTTTACGAGGACACATACTCTACAGGGCCCCGATCAAGTTGGGTACAGGATATCACGGAACCGGGTGACAGTTAAGGAGAGAAGTGACACGATGAGGCTGCTTTTCAGAAGCATCACTCTGAATGCAGTCGGGAGAATGGATTGGGGAAGAACATCAATAAGCAGGGAGCGGGATGCTAAAATGCAATAATTTAGGTCAAAGGTGATGGTAACCAAGACGGACGCACTGGAGACAGAGTAGATGGATTTGAGAATGGCTGAGATGTGGAATTTTGACCAGGTTTTGTTTCTTTGTGGATTTGGAAGATGAGGAAAGAAAAGGCGCAGTAAATCCCAGGTTTCAAGCTTGGGTAACTGGGATCAGTTTGGAATCTGTTGGCTATGAGGCGCTAGCAAGGTATCAAGTGGGAATGTCCAGTTGGCATCTGAATACAAAGCCTGGCGCTCAGAGGTGGATAGAAAGAACCTGCAGAGGGCAAGCAGGAGAAAAAGGCAGAGGGGCAGGGCAAGCCAGAGAGGAGAGGACATCAAACAGGCCACGGAAGATACAATGCTAAATATATCTGGCGAATGTGGCAACAGGAGGATAGGTAGACAACTATCAGCTTTGGCCAGAGCAATATCAACTTGGTCACAGGTGCAGAAGCCACTGGAGGAGCCCGAGGAGGCGGCAAGGGTGAGGAAATGAAGGAAGCAAATTCACACAATTCCCCCAAGAAATTTGGCCCTGGCAGGGGAAGTGAACGGAGAAGTAAGCGCAAGGGAAGGCAATATGAAGGCCGGTGGTTTTGTTTTCAATTGGTAAGCCTTGAGTAGGTCTACTCCCTCATGAGAGAAAGTCAGTGGTGGCTGGCAGGTAAAGGTCAGAGAGAGAAAGTCTCTGAGGAGGTGAGAGGGGATAAGGTCCAGAGCGTGGGCACGGGGAAGGGCTCCTCTTCCAGTGGAGCAGGAGGCAGGGAAAGCAAGGCGGGTGCAGAGGAAGTGTCGACTGGGGCCAGAACCTGAGTGAGCTCACCTTCTGGTGTCTGTTTTCTCTATGCCCGGGAGGCTGGGACAGCTACAGAGACCGAGGAGTGAGAACGAGCTCCAGGGAGAGGGCAGCCGAGAGATGACAGGGGCCTGGGGCAGCAGGGAGCAGCCACGCTCAGCAGAAAGTGACCTCCGGACATCAAATCATGACAGCCACATGCCGCCGCTCTGCGCCTCTGCGGCATTTACCAAACAACACTGGGAACATAAACAAAAACCCGACGACACCGAGTGGGCCTCGTGAGAAGCCCACCTTTCAGTACAGTAGGGTCAGGTAAGTCAGCTGTAATAACATCAGTCTTCCTCAGGCCTTAACCACGTACGGTAAAACGAAGACAGATGCTTCCAAGGCATATGACGGCCTTCCTGTGACAATGTGTGGAAAGCTCACGCTTCAGTCTATAGTCAAACTCGGTTTGGATGTGTAACCAAAACGTCATATTTCAACACCATTAACAGCGCATTAGCAACCTTCGTGGTTGGTCTGAGCTGGATTTTGCTTTCGGGCATCTCCAACCCTGCTAAATGGGCACACGGATTACAGGGAGGGTCGGACACACCCCTCCTTCCAGAGTCGTGCGTGCGGGGAAGCACGGGTGGGAAAACAGTCCTGTCACAGTCGCCTCTCCGAGACTCGGCTCTAGTTCTTGCTCTGGCCAGGAAATTGCTAGAGAAAGCAAAAACAGGGGCCAGGAACTGAGCACAGCGGTACAAGTCCAAACACAGGCTAGGGGAGGTGGTATTTCAAGTGAGCAACTGTTGTGTTTTACTTGAGCTCAGAGCCAAGTAGGAGGAGAGGAAGATGCGGACTCAAAGAATATCTTTCCCTGTAAAGTCTCTTTGTAGCAACAAAAGGAATTCTAGTAATTAGTATGAAGCACCTCTTGTATTTCCAGGGCATACACCTCCCAAGAAGCTCAAAAGAAAAACCTTTAATTCAGCATCCTTTGCGGGGGAGAACTGAAATTAACAGTAAAACCTGACCAGTTCAATCGACTGGGGAGTGTGCTACAAATAGTGAGATATCTGGACCCTAGGAAAGTAATGTACTTTTGCTTTTTAGTTTCTTCTTTTTAAAAAGATTTCCTTTTCTTGTGCACCTTTATTATAAAAGTAATATAATATTACTACCGGCCAACAGTCCCCATGGTGCTCACTATGACTCAGGCACAGCTCTGAGCCTCCTGCCTTCCTTGAACTTGAGGAAGGCGCTCTGATTCTGCCGGTTTTAGGGAGAAGCACAGAGGGGCTGACTCCTTCGCCGACGGGGACCCGCAGAGCTGGTGTTCCAACCCAGGCCCTCCAGCGTCAGAGTCCTGCGCTCAGCCACTTCCCTGCGCTGCCATACCATGAAAACACGAATTCTAATACTCGAAAATTCAGGGTGTCAAAAAGAGATAAGCGACATTTATCCTACCCCGCTAATGGGATAATGCGGTGTGTTTCCTACTCTATTCATCCTTCGGTTCTCAAATCAAGGACTCTCTGAAAAGAAGATGGTTTTTAACCATATTCAAGTAAAAACGCTAGATAAAACTGTTTACGAAAACCTTTCCAAGCAGAGATTCTACTCGTAGATAAGACTTATTTAAAGTCAGCAGATCTATTTTTTGTGTGCAATATGCACAAACCAGCAAAACAATTTTTTCGTCACAAGTTTCTTTACGTTAATGAAAAATTTTCTTAAGAGTAGTTATTTTCTTGTCTGACCCACACTTAATTATAATGAGTTCCAAAATCAGTCATTTTGAATCCACGCATATCCAAGTTTTCAAATAAGAAAACTAAAGTTCAGATATTTTGTTCTCTTTGAAGCTGCCTGCAGGCTCAGGTTGGATCGCACAGATTTGATGGTATACTTACTTCTGCGCAGATAAGAACCTGACCTTCAGTGTGGGAATGCTGGAACTTCTAGAGGCCTCAGCTGGGTTAGCCTTATAAAGCAAACAAGAAATGGCCCCTGCGAAGTTTCTGTTAGTGACCGTTGACGCAAATGTTCCATGATATGTAAGTTCAAGACTGCCAGTCACCTGAGGCTTATTAAGGTTGACCAGTGTGAACTGTTACTTCATAGACTTAAGTGCATGCCACATGTGGTCTGCACAAACATTCTTTAGGGTTCCTTTGAAATAGACTCACACATATATGGCTAACCAATTATCAATACAGGTGCCAAAGCAATTCAATGAGGAAAGGGAAGTCTTGTCAACAAATCATGCTGGAACAACTGAAGAAACATATGCAAAAGAATGAGCCTTAACCTCTACCTTACCCAATACACAAAAATTAATCTGAGATGGATCATAGACCAGAGTATAAAAGCTAAAACTATAAGACTTCTAAAGGAAAACACAGAAGGATATCTTTACAATCTTGAAGAGGCAGATTACTTAGGAAACAAAAAGTGCTGATAATATATGAGGAAATCTGATTAATTTACTTCAAAATTAAAACCTTCTGCTCATCAAAAGACATTTTTAAGAAAATGATACAGACTGGGAGAATATATCTGCATTACAAGTTTCTGACAAAGTAATTTTATTCAGAGTATACATAGGAAGAAAAACTCCTTCCTATCAATAATAATAAGGACTTCCCTGGGGGTCCAGTGGTTAAGATTCTGAGCTCCCACTGCAGGGGGCACGAGTTCGATTCCCTGGTTGGGGAAATAAGATCCCGCATGCCATGCAGGCATCATCACCATCATCATCCAGTTTTTAGAAACTTATTTGTTTATTGGCTGCGCTGGGTCTTCGTTGCTGCGCGTGGGCTACTCTTCATTGCAGTGCACGGGCTTCTCACTGCGGTGGCTTCTCTTGCTGTGGAGCAAGGGCTCTAGGCGCGCGGGCTTCAGTAGTTGTGGCACGTGGGCTCTAGAGCACAGGCTCAGTAGTTGTGGCGCACGGGCTTAGCTGCTCCGTGGCATGTGGGAGCTTCCAGGACCAGGGCTCGAACCCGTGTCCCCTGCATTGGCAGGCGGATTCTTAACCACTGTGCCACCAGGGAAGTCCCCATCATCCAATTTTAAAATGGCCACAAGAAAAATAAAAATGGGTAAAAGATTGAAAGACGGTATACAAGTAGCTGATAAGAACATGTTAGTCATCAAGGAAATGCACATGAAAAATCACAAAGAGATACCACTTGCCATCCAGGAGAATGGCTAAAATTAGAAAAACCGACAATAAACAATTGTGAAGAAGGAACTGGAGCATCTGGAACACTCATCCACTGCTGGTTGGAGTATAAAATGGTATAATTATTTGGAAAATTGTTTGGAAGTTTCTTATAAAGGTAAACACAGATCTACTGTCTGGTCCATCAACTAAGCCTAAATCCAAAAAGGAATGAGACTGAGAGAGAGAGGGCTTGTTCATAGTGGCTTAATGTTCATAACAGCCAAAAAGGTGAAAACGATCCAAATGTCCATCACCAGGAGAATGGATCAAAGAATTGGGTCCATTCATACAACAGAACACTACCCAGCAATAAAGGAAGGAAGAATGAACTAGGGTACACACAACAACATGAAACTGTTGTGTGAAGGAAGCCAGACACGAAATAGTGCATGCTCTGTGATCCCATTTAGATGAAGTTCAAGAACAGGAAAAAACAGTGATATAAATCAGAAAGTGTTTGCCAGTGGGGGTGGAGGCTGATTGGATGGGGCATGAGAAAACCTAGGTGAAGAAATGTTCTACGTGTTAACCAGCATTGGGTTACGTGAGTGTACTTAACGCCACCAGCATTGCACCGTGGTCGTCTCAGTTCTTTGGGACCATCCATACAAGGTATTTCCTCCAGAGGAAAAGATAAAACTTGCTGATTTTTCTCTCATCCAACAGTAGCAGTCAACTGATATGACAGGTCCCAGAACCAGTGTGACGGTGCTCTAAATTCTCAGTCATAGTGTGCTTTTAGGCCCCTCATTTTTCAGTAGGCTACTGACAAGCCGCACTCAACACATTCCAAGTGGATACGGACAGAAGGGCCCGTGGAACAAGCTGATGATGTCTGTTCTGGCCAATACCAGAAATAAATTACAAGCATGTTCTGGGAGCTTGCATCCTCGGAGCTCAGGACATTTCAGCACTCTCCACATCTGTTTCTAGGGCGTGGCCTCACAGGGCCTGCTCTTTGATCTAGAACAGTCCAGAGGCTCTAAACTGGTAAACAACTTACAGAATACAGAGGTCAGATACCAGAGGATCTTTACTATCCTCAATTACGTCTAAGCCATCGCACAAAGGAAAATTAATACGCAACGGTACTACTTTGCAAATTCTCAAGAAAGATTTGGGGCTTCCAGTATTGTACTAGAGATCAGGATAGAGCGAGAAGATTCTGTGTTAGGTTCAATCACATGGGAGCAACCGGCCCTAACCGTGGGGACCTCTGGGGAAGATCTCCAGGGAGTCGTCACAGGGAAACAGCTGCTTTTTCTGAGTAAAATGAGGGAATGGTAAGACTGGAAACATCAGTTCAGAGTTTCCTCTGAGATACAGATGGATACCCCTTGTGTGAGAGAAGTTAAAGGACTAATTAGTTAATATCTGATTTTTCCCATCTTCATGGTATCTACTAGGCATTTTCAGGAACTATGGGACAAATACGAGAAAGGGATGATGAATAAGAATTTGGAGCTTTTTTTCACAAAGGAAAATGGAAAGGGAGAATATGAGATGCTTCTTACAAGAACAGGGAGAAGTATGAGGGTCTATCTGCTAAGGAATAAAAGTTATAGAAATGAAGGAACAGGAGATTCTTTCCAAAATTCCTATGTCTAAGGGCAGACAAGAAATTAAAAAGTAAGCATATGCACATTTATACTTGTATTAAAGATTAGGAACGACTACCACTACTTCTATATATATATATATTTTTTTTTTTTTTAAATGACTAAGTTGCATGTTTCACAAGATGCATCTTTTCTTCTAGCAATAAAGCTAGAAGAGTGTCTTGGGGTGTTCTGTGAGGAATGACTATAGCCTCCAGAGCTGGAAAGCATGTCTTTGTATAATAACGTCAGCTCACTGTTTCTTCCCAGCCAAGTTACTTTTTTTAAATTTTTATTGGAGTACAGCTGATTTGCAATGCTGCGTTAGTTTCTGCCGTACAGCAAAGTGAATCAGTTACACATATAATATATCCACTCTTTTTTAGATTCTTCTCCCATGTAGGTCATTACAGAGTATTGAATAGAGTTCCCTGTGCTATACAGTAGGTCCTTATTAGTTATCTATTTTACATATAGTAGTGTATGTATGTCAATTCCAATCTCCCAATTTATCCCTCCCAGCCAAGTTATTTTGAGGGTTAGTTTTTCCAAACCCCAATACCCACTGCAGTCATCACGCCCTCATTTTAAACGTTTTCCTGGCTAAATGCATTTCTGACTTAATTCTTCAGATGTGCTTCTGACAAATCAACAAATGAAAGGACTTCTCATTTGTTATGGACTGAATGTTTGTTTTCCCCCCAAATTCACATGCTGAAATCTTAATATGATGCCTTCAGGAGGTGGGGCTCTGGTGAGGTGATTAAGTCACGAAGGTGAAGCCTTCATGAATGGGATCAGCGCTCTTATAAAAGAGACCCCAGAGAGCTCTCCTGCCCCTTCTACTATGTGAGGACACAACGAGAAGACAGCTTTCTATAAACCAGCCTCCCGAACTGTGAGGAATAAATTTCCGTTGTTTATAAGCCACCCAGTCTATGGTACTTTGTTACAGAAGCCCGAACTAAGTTACCATTTCAAAATGGTGGTCAGGGCACATGAGAGATCCCATTACAGTTATAAAAAAAAGTATACATACCCACCACAGTTAAAAGGCTATCATGGGCCTGAGAGATTTCAACCAACATCTGGAAGCCATAAAATGATGAAGTCCTGACGGATGAGGCTGAGCAGAGGCAGCTCACAGCCCCAGAGGTTCTCTGAGACGGCTGCTGCTGCTAAGGCAATAACCCAGTGAAACCTCCAAGCGGCTCTAGACTCAGAAAAAGCAAGGACCGTATGGGCCAGAGATGACAAAAAGGGTAGAAAGGAGAAGATTAACTGAAAAGTCTACGTATCAACAACTGTTACTTCCGTGCCTAATTCCTATCTTTATGAGAAACAACAAACCTCATAGCCCCCCACCCAGACAAAAACTAAAAATTAAAAAAGGGAAATGAGTCTCAAAAGAAATTAAACACAATGTCTAGTGAGAACTAAACAGCTAGTGTGGTTCTGAAAACCCCAAAGTCAAGCCCTCTTCACTCTGATACTGAGTCACTCTCCACACGAGGGCTGGCTCTGTGCCACCAGAGGGACGCAAGATGCACCCAACATAACGAGCCCTGGCAGCCTTAAGGCCACCTCATCTCTATATGAGTGAAGAGTTAAGCATAAATATACAATTAAAGAAAGCCTGCCATGTGAAAGTGGAATACCAAGATACATAACAAAAAGGCCCTGGAAGAAACAGAAAATTCAAAAGAGTGAAGATATTTCGTCAAGAACCCTCAAAACAACTTTCATGAGTGTCCCTAAAAAAATGTGAGAAGCGATAATTACATCCACATAAGAATAACAACAACCAAAAAATGCACAAGAAATAGCAATCCAAGAAAAAGGCCTACAGAATTAAAAATGTGGCCCCAAACAAGAAGTATCAGTGAGCGCTGCATGCATGTGCCTGGGTACCCTGACCTCACAGCTGTGACTCTGACGATATAATCCTGTGTCACAGACCATACCTTACCTAAGATGCCCTATATTTACAGCACACAGTCAGAAGTCTAAAATGGCACATGCAGAACATGTTCCTGGGAAGAAGACAGTGACACAAAGCCCCCTTGTTCAAAAAAATCTGAGTCTGTTTTTAACTCCTCTGCTCGTTTGCAAGATGACCTGTAAGCTTCTCTCCATACTTGTCTGTCCTTTCCTACAGGAAGGGAGAAACCAAAGGTGGTGTTTTTAGAGGGACCTAATAAAGACTCCTGGAAAGTATTAATAAGAACTAGCTTAACGTGAAGACCTCAAGATACTAAAACATATTAATGTAGTACATGTGAAATCTTCCCTGGAGATCTTCACATAGAAGATAAACATCCCTCCCATCTGGGTGATCTGCATACTGTCCTTCCTGGAGCTACAGAGAGGAACTGAACCACTGGTTCAAAACCCCACTAGTCCCAAAGCTTTCTTTTTATAACCAAAAAATTCTGTAATGCCCTATTTATATTTGCTATTCTGAAATGAAATTCATTGGTAAACATTACCTGGTATACACATATTTTTAAAACATCAATATAATACCTTAAATGTAACGTAGAGCCTAAAAGCAGAACAATTTATAATAAAAACATGACATATTTCAACATGTACATAACTTTCAGGTCCCATTAACTATGTAATGAGGTAGATGCTTATCACTTACTTATAAAGAACACCTGGATTAATAGAAGTCAAATCAGAAGCTTTCCATATTAAAAGTACAGGAAAACAAAAGAGGAGAGGTACAGGTGAATGAAAATGAGTATATCCTGTGCGTATTTCAAGTATGCCAAGGTTATCTTGTGCTTTTATGTAAAATGAATTTAGGTCTAAGATCGGATAATTATAAACTAATTTTCACTGCATGAATATCCGACAGGATAGTTGAAACTCATGTGGGATACAGGGCAGTTCTTTCTGTCTTTTCCACTGTGGGACATTTAAAATCTCTGATTCAAGGCCCTTCACTGCAGAACCAAACAACGTACCAAATTTATACTATGTCCTCTAGGGGGCAGCACTGTTGCCATGAGAACCCCTGGCTGATGACCTATGGGAGTTTTCCTTCCAGCCTTCATATTCTACCACAGAGAATCGAACTTTAAAGAACAAAATCAGTAACATACCTAAGAAAAATATTAATTTAATAAGGAAAATGACTATGAAGAAATTCGTTTAGGTTTATGCCATTAACTATAGCCATATTCAACACTATTTCCTCTTTTTGAATTCAAGATAACTAGTTACTTCATATAGAATATGGAATGAAAAGCTGTTATCTCTGTGACATTTATTTAGATAGCACAAAGTGATTCTGGCTTTACAATTTTTAACTTTCAAATCTAGTTAATTAGTGATGAACAGGGAGTTTTCCATAGAACTCTACTACTCTCATTTCCTCAAAACAAGAATTAATGCATTCTTTCATATGTGGTCATTACAGGAAGGGGGGGAGGGAGCCATTTACTGTAAATGCCTTTCTGATGCAATTCTACCACCTCTCTCAAAGAGAAAATTCATCTAAGAAGGCTTAGTCACTTCTTCAAGAAAAATGCCACTGCACTGAATATCCACAGTCGGAACCCCCTGCGTGAGGAGAGAACTGGAGCTGGTCCCACCAGGAGTAAACATGGGGGAGTGGCAGGGGGAGAGGTCTCACGGCTCCTTCCTCAGAACAGATTAAGCAGTATGCCTCAAAATTTGGCCTTTAACATAGGGAAAAGTCTGACACACTTGTAACATCATTGTTTCATAAATCATATGCAAACACGATTTTCCCCGCCCAACTTTTAAAGCATACTCCCTAAAAAAACATGAGACTTAAGTTATGAGCTAGTAACCTACGTGTAATTAGCATCTTAGCAACTAGAGTTATTTTATGTTAATTTAAATATTAATTAAATATTATTTAAAAATTTCATGCACAGAAAGAGAAATGGAATCCTATGCTTAAAAGATTTGAAAATGAAACTACATTTTGAAGAGGGGGGATTTCACATCAAAGGGAATGATGACATACCGGGTAATCCTAAACACCAACTCAGAGGGAAAAACTTAAGACAAACAGTTCTGAGCTCTTCTCAGAGGACTAATTTTTCTAAAATCTCAAATCCACCCAAAGGAAAACAAGGAACGATTTCTCCAATCTACCCTTACCTGGATGCCCATTAATTCTTCTAACAGCCAGATGCACCCCTTGCTTCTGTGGAGGAGTCAGTGCCAAGCCCAAAGCCCAGAAGTCTCCCAAGGCTCAAGGCTGTTTCCTGCTGGAGTCCGAAATCCCCGATTAGTGAAACTGCACATCGTAATATACACGTTCTGAGCAAGCTATTGGCTAAGTGAAGGCAACGAGTGTGGAAGTCTGATTTGCCACCTTTGGGGCATGCCTCTCATATCCCATCTCAGAAAGACGAAAGACACACCACGTCTGAGTGAGTCAAAACTAGGCAGGGTTCGTTTTTTTCTGTAGCATTCTCCCTAACCCTACGGAAACCACCGGGAGAACAAACCACAGTGAGATAGGACTCCCTCATCAGGCAAAGTCAATGAAGAAAGAATTATGTCGACGCTGCAATTTAAAAATAAATCTCATGCCACTGCCAAAGTTCTCTGTGTTATGCAGCTGCCTAAGAGTTACACGTAAGTATAGGCACGGTCCACATATTTTTAAGCCAAGAATTCTAAGCCATGGTTTTGGGGCTCAGAATTACCAAGAAGCGGTAAAAATTCTCAAAAGAAATTTAGTCTTTATGCTACACTGATGATCAGCGAAGAATGGAGCAGTGGTGGAACTGATCTTAGAATTAGGGGTTTTCAACACGCAGCTCTTGGACCACGTGCATCAGAATGACCTAAAGTTGACTCAGAACTCTGGGGTGGAGCCCAGGGATCTGCATGTTAAGAAGCATTCCAGGTTATTTTTAAATCCTTTAAAGTTGGAAGATGATTTTTTTTCCTGTCAGTGGAACTGAACAGTTGATTACAGCTGCTGCCATCTTCCCTTTCATTCAGTTATTTTGTCTTTGACTCCTGCTGAAATCAGGAGCGATAAGGGCGCTAAAGCCACCTCAGTCCTGAGGCTTTCACTCCAGGGGAGAGGAGAGCCTGCCTGGGTTCACCTGGCCTCTCCTCCCCACCACCTCTCTACCTGAGAGACAAAAGCTCAAGCTGTGGGAGCTGAAGAACACAGTACTTGATGTTGAAGGTGAACGTTACATGAAAAGATGTTACCAGAATAAAACACGCTGCTGAAAACAAGAGGAGGAAAATGAGGAGAGAGGACACTAACGTTTACTGACTGCTCACGATTTTCCAGGCACCACATCAAGAACGTTACAGACAGTTTTCCTTGCCACAGAAGTCTCACCGAAACAAAAACAAAAGACCCTGCTTCGCAAGGGGACCCACCGGCAACGCGTTCTCTACGTCGGACTTCACGTTGGCCCTGTATGCCCACCTCCACCCCCGTTACCCTCTGAACATAAAAGGATTTTTAAAAAGGAAACTGAGCAACATTGTCAGAAATGCACTTAAAATGATATCGTCTGTCCATATGTCTTGTTCTCGGTTCCTCCTTTATCCACCACAAGGCTGTGTGAACTTGCAGAAAACTCACAGTCCTTTTCCATCAAGCTGTGCTCCACTTTAAGCAGTCAGTTCACTTCAGTCCAAAGTGCTGGGCGGCAGGGTGGCGGTGGCGGTGGGGAAGCACCATCATTACAACGCGCATAGAGAAATGTGATTTGAACATCACCAGCGAGTATAACAATTATGTTTCACTAGATAAAAAGGGTTTACCTGTTCCTCCAACGTGCATAAGGTTTCTAAGGAAACTTTCTGGATGAGGGGAGCCCAACTCAGAAAACAGTGTGTGCTTACGAACAAGCTTTTCCAAGTGCCCCCCGCTGCGTCTCAGGGTGACTACACACTCTGACATCCTAACACAGACAGGGCTATAGGGAAGCCGACTCGCTGTCTTTAATTTTACCGTGAGTTGGTCTACTGTATTTGGCGTTCCAACTATTTTGCCAAATAGGTAAAATCTGCATCTGTCAGAGCACCGGTTCTCAAACCGTACGTTAGTTAGCACTGGAAGCCCTCCCCCAAATGAAATCTTAGGTGAAAGCCCAATAGAGGCACCAGATGAAAGCAGAGCATCCTCGGTTGATGTGGTGGGCTAGAGGATGCAAAGCCCTGCTGATCTGGGCCTGCTGACTCATCTCACCCCTCAGCGTGGCTACCGTGGCAACAATGCCAAACCCCAAGGGCTCTGTTTTATCTTTTCTCAGACCTCGATGATTTTTAAAAATGTATACTTCATTATTTTATTCTATGGATGCCTTTATGTCTCAAAGTTGGGCATATGTCAAAATTGTTAAAAGCCATAAGTCCAAATGCTGCTTATTTACTACATTAAGCTTAGGAATTCTGGTGCGTGTCTGGCTTCTGTGGACCCAAACAGAGAGATTATAATCTCTCCCGGTATCTCTTTGTCAACAATACTCTTAGCATATCTGCAAGTTCAAGGTCATTTTATAAACACAAAATTGTGTCAAGATATTGCATCTTCAATGAATGAGAACATATTCATGATGTACAAGACCCCTTGCCATGATTTCACTTTCACCAGTGGCTTTTAGCTTGCTACCTACAGTACAGTAAGTTTCAGACTATATACTAAAACTCAAGCAAAAGAAAAATATTACCCTGAGATTAATAATGAATTTGAAGAGTTGTTTGGTAACCATTATTTTGAAAGGTATAATACCAGGTCGGCAGAGAGAACAAAGATTGAAATGCCTTCATGAAGACCCAAAACTTTACAAATTCTACTAATAGGAAAGTGTACTAGCCTTTTCTTTTTAAACATTTTCTGACTGCTGTTTCCAAGTCTTCAAAAAGATAATGTGTTTCATCAGCCAAAGCCATCACATTTCAAGTGTACATGTGAGAAAGAGGCCAGAGTGAAGGGGCTGTCCTGAGTCACCTGGGACCACCAACTTGAACTGGGGAAAGGCCCCAATGTTCTTCATTCAACTGTCCCTCAGAATAAACGTAGTGTTTGAAAGTAGTAAATTTTTATGTACAAGAGAGTGTCATAAACACTTACATACACAGGAGTGATAAAAGTGATTTGTCATTTCAAAATCCATGCTTAAACATATTCCTATTTTCAGAATACTCTAAATTTTCCCACGATTTCCATTTTAAGTTGTTATTGAAAATAATTATGGAAGTTACTCTACTCCTACTACTCTAGTAGTACTTAGGTGATTTTAAGATAGGCAACCTTTTTCCATGAACAGAAGCATGGCTAAGAGAAATAAAGACATTAAGTAATACCTGGTTACATACCCAAAATGTACTTAACGTCGGTGGGTTAGAACTGGTGCCACTTTTCCCTTAGGATTGATGCTGCTAATGAAAGTTAGTACCCAGAGGTCATTCCACAGAAACTTATTTCACTCATAATGTATCTGTAATACAATACTATATAAATATAAATATACATATATATATATACACACACACACACACATCTGAAATAAGATGTATACTGCAACTGTGCTGCAATACTAACAATTATATGAGGAATAAAATAAACTAAGAATGATGTTTATTTCTCTATGCAAGTGTGTCAGAAGGTATAATCAGAAGAGGATGAACCAGACTAAGACACTTAAGAGATCTGAAAGTTAATGACACTGACAATTATGCTTTATTCTACCTCCAAATATACTACGCTCTTTCCTCTTGATAATGATTATATCCCTACTCCTGACTTATCAGCTATGACTAGCACCACTGGGGGCTCTCCAAAATCAAACAGAGGGAAGAAAGAAAAAAATCTTAGAGATTTACTTGAAATATGATAAAGATGTATGGATTTAATAACAAAGGCTACGACCTAAAGGGGGATGGGCAGGAGAAGAAGAGAATGTAATATTCAGACTTTCACCAAGTTCGATGGAAAAGGTGCTGGATTAGACACAGCACCTGAGCCAGGACAGCTTGGCTGCTGTGTGGAGCAGGGGCGTGGGAGGCTGACCAAAGGCAACGTGCAGTTGGTCACGTGTAAGGCCTTGTGTGGTAACCTTGGCCCGAATCTGGTTGTCAATCTTTCAAAGAAGTATCAACAGTTGTTTGGTCTGGCTGGTGGCTCAGTTGGTGAGAACAGAGAATCAGGGCTCAGCAGGGGCAGTGGCGTATGTTCAGCTTCATGGTCACAGGGCACGAGCAGCTCTAAACAGTAAGTAACCAACCATCGGTGCTGGCCGAAGACGGAACACGCTGGAGACTACGGACAGCTCAGGACGCCAACAGCTCTCAGGAGCTCTCTGTTCTACCAATAAAGTTACTTTTCTGCGTGATGTTCTTAATGCCTTATTTAACTGGGGAGGAGTGGGGCAGAGAAGTTAGGTATCACAATCTGAAAAATCTGTTACTCTTGTCATACCTAACCTTAAACACCTTCCTGAAAATGATTATTGGATCCTATCTTATAGTGATATGAGCTCTATGTATTTTTAATATTACAAATGTGCTGAAAGTGAATCGGAAATACAGTAATACTTAAAGTCCCTTTAAATGACAATACAAACTTTGCCCTTGCTAAATAGGTTGGTGGCATTTAAACATATGGGGGTGGGGGTGGGGGCTTGTTTAAAGCTGGTGAATCCCAGCTCCACTCTCAGGGGAAGTTAGGAAAGAGAATGAAAAGGGAGGGAGTATTGGTTATAATCAAAGGTATACCCACTTTGGTTCTAGACAAGAGTCAAACAGGTTTAATGCAGTGTTCTTCAAACTGTAGGGTAATTCATTAGTGGGTTGTGAAATAATTTCAATGCATTGCAAGCAGCACTTTTACAAAAATGAAACAAGGGAATAAAACAGAAAACAAGAGCTCACTCCACGTAGTGTAACTATTGTTTCATAAAGTTAACTGCTTCATTTACGTGTGTTGTGTGTACTTCTTCATGATGTAAAACACAATCCTTTTCGTGAGTTCCAGGAAAGAAAGTGGTTTATTAGAAAGAAGATAAAGCACCATGGTTGAGATGAGGTGGGAGGATCATGCTTGGATGTAATTTAATCAGTGCGGTGCCTACACGGCCTTATGTTGAAAACTAACCAAGTTAGTTTACAAAATGCATTTACGTTACCAATCAATAATTCTAAAGATACCAGGCAAGTCATTGCTCACTCATTCACCCAGTTAAGTGTCTGCTCTCCCTACGTGAGGGTTATGCAGAGAGGATGAAATTTTAAAAATTAAATAGGGTCACATGCTGTAACAACAGCTAACACGTACTCAGCGCTCGCGGTGTGCCTGATGGTGCTCTAAGCACTTACGTGCCATTAGCTCACCTGACCCTCTTCACAACCCCAGAAAGGTAAAGGCTGATATTATCCCTGTGCTGTGTTTGTTTTTACAAATGAAAAATCTGAGAAATTAAGTCAGTTGCCTAAGAGGCGAAGCCAGTATCTGAGCCCAAGAAGTCTGGAGCCAGACTCCTCACTCTTAATGTACAGAATCCCTAACAGTTAAGAGCACAATCATCCATAATTGAGAGTCCGACTGTGGCACTGGGGAAACGGGAGCCCAGGGGCAAACTTATGCCGCTAACACTACTGCCCAGGCTTTGCTGTCTGTCCTCATTTCTCCTGCCATTAAAGTACAAGCCACAGTCTAGGCCAGAGGCAGGCAGCTCACCTCTTTTACACTTCAATATCCTGGATCCATTCTGAACATGATTCCCAGCAAATCAGTTCAAACTCCATCCTTTCTTCCTTCCCTAGAAAACATGTAAGAATGCGAATGAGTAGGTCCCTACGTTTCTGTAATGAATCTAACTCTCATTTATTTAAAAGTTAAAAAGAATTCATTCTCAGGTGCTGGCACTTAAACTTTTCTATTAGCCAAACATTCCCGACACATCTTCCATGTCTTATCTCCACGAACCAGTGAATCCTGTAGCTGCAGTGAGCACTGCCAGTCTGAGTGATACAGAGCTCGTGGGGGTACCTCTTTCTTTGCACCCACTTGTGTTACTCCCCTCACTGGTTTTCAAATAAGATCCAAAGAAACTGCAGGTGTAATACACACTGTGGCAAGTGAACCATCGTGTTTCAGAAAAATATGAAAGGATTATGTACTAAAGATTTCTTTTCCTCCCGTCTACCCAGCCTTATCTTCCGGTTATATACTAAGCCCTATAGGTAGGGCCTAAACGGATAATAAAATAAGTAAAAATCAACATAATTCCTGGTAGCATGGTTACCCTTCCTCGGCTACCTCAGAACCCAAAACAGCACCATTTAAATGCTGAGTAAACACAATATGCTTCCACATATTGACAGGAGAAGGCAGTACTATTCCTCCTCGTATTTAATCTGAATTAAAACAGCCAGTGCAAATGAATTCTGGAACAAAAGCGAAACAACATTTAGGTCTCTGTCTGACAACTACACCTGGCCACACAATTTGAAACCTCTCATGAAAGCATCTTGTGACAAAACAAACATCATTATCTTTCAAACGTAAAGAAGTTATAAAAAAATTAATGCATAATGAAGCACTGTACATTGTGATGTGGAGGATTAAATTATTAGAATAATTCAGGATTCTTTCAAAATGCAGTGAAATACTCAGATAACTAAGACAAACTCTGAGGCTTCAGTGCACTGTGACAACGATTTACCACACTTTGCTACATAGACATTCTCTAAGGAGTCTGTCAAAAGTAAGGCAGTGGTTTAACACCCTTTTGAAAAACACATATGAGGTAGAGTGCTGTCAAAATAAAATTTCTAACTGAATAATAACTGTGTATATGCCAGTGTCAATATAATACTAGAAGCTGGAAATATGATTTTACTATTTACCACTATCACAATTTTTAGGTTAGTTTTAGGTATATTTAGGTTACTTCTTTTCCAGGTCGGATTAAACTGTTTACTTCTACCAGGTATTGTGTCTAAAACCAATACTTTTCACATGGGTCAGAGGGTACATTTGCTGTAGTTTAAATAAAAAGGATGAGTCAAGTATATACCAATCTAGTCAGTCAGCTTCTAAGAAAGATACACTTTTGGATGAAAGAGTGGTAAGGTCTGCACTCTACAAACATGACACTTTTGACTAGTGGTGTTACACATGGGGATTTTTTTTTTTTTTTTTTTTTTTTGGTGATGATGCTCATTTTCCTGCCCCATTTACCCCGTCTCATTAACTGTACTTGGAACCAAGAGCATTCATTTGGTCCCATGCAAATGATAGTAGTACCTGGTTCTAAGAATTCGACTTTTCTAAATTGGGAAGCAAAATTATTTACGGGGTAGGGGGAAAGAAGTCCAACATAAATCTGTAGTCTCAGCAAGCTCAGCACACTAACACAGTAAGTTAACTGACAACACTAAACCTGCCTTTCTACCGGTAAAAAATCATACAGGTAATAATATTCTCAACAGGAGGGGATCTGCCAGAGACCTCCCTAGAATGCAGGAATTAGGGGGTGGTGTTTTCTGGGTTGGACAGGGGCACAAGTAGCTGAGAAAGACATGGAACTTCTCAGGGAACAACTATTTCTAGAAAAGCAGGTGGTTCCAGGTTTAAAAATTATCGCATAAAACCTTCATTGTCATTGAAGTGACGATTAGGCCTCTCTCTTCCTTTCCTATCTGTACCCACCAGGCTGCCCCCAATCGAGCAGAGTGGAAAAAACAGTACCCACGGTATGAGTGGGCTTTGCTTTCCACTACCTTTTCCTAAGACACACACTTTCCAAGTAGTGTGTTAAAAAACAAAAAGCAAAGACAAAGAAGACTGCGGTTTACTATTAATTTCTGAAAATTATTCAAGTGAAGGGGATCCTTTCACAAGGTATATGTTCATCAATCATGATGTTGTACATTTTAAACATTTTATAATATCATCTGTCAATTATACCTCAATAAAGCTGAAAAAAAATCATTAAAAGTCCCGGTTGAAGAAGTGCTATCTACCTGTCAGTATTAGTTCTGCCCTTTAATAATTCTGTGGCTTTGTGCAGTCCTATCAGCTCTCAGAAACTCAGTTTCCTTGTCTGTAAATTGAAAAGGTTAAATGACTTCTAGCCTTCCTTCCTATTCCAAATTCAAATGGTTACATGTAAATTATTCTGTGACTTATTCTCCCCTTCAAATATCTTTGATCTTCATTCTATACTAATTTCACCTTTAAAAAGATAGGAATAGTGGGCGATGGGAGACAGGAGGGCTTGTTAAGATAGATTCAAGTGTTAATTAACCTGTTTTACCCCGGACATTTATAGTTTTAAGAATAGGCAAATGAATTTGAATCTACAATGGAAATGTAATAAAATCCATAATTTAATTGTGTATTAATTTAAACTTTTCACAATATTTACAACTTATTTTAGATTATAGGGATATTCCTCTATTTTACAAATATATGTTGAGCCACTTCCAAATCCACTGCTGTCTGCTGTGCATTCCAGAAAGCAAAGAACCCAAAGCAAAACTAAACAAGAAGTTACTGTGAAAAGAAAACTTTTTTTTTTTTTTTAAAGAGAAGTAAGCCTTTATTTCCTTGTTACACAGAAAAAGCTGGCTGAGTTGGCTGCTGAAAACTTTTCATTAGCCATGCTAATGTTCCCTTCCATTAAGGTGGTAAACTGAAAATTGATTTTACATATATATTTATTTGCCTCTTCAATCAGAGGTATTGGATTTATTTTCTTCCAATTATTGATGTGGACATAACATACCCCCAATATGGAAATCCTTCAGAATCTGTCTGCCTAAAAGGTCCATTTCCTACTGAAATCACAAGATGTATCATGTACAACTGAAAATAGCAAATATTCAGGAAATACATGAAACATGTTGATTATATACATTTAAAAAGGGAATATTACTTTCAATTTTCTTATATTACACTATTCTATCCCTGAGGACTAAACAATAGATTGTAAATTGCAAATATTTACTTAAAAATCTTTAACCTCAAGAATATGAAAGTAATGCTACAAACTTAGGAAAATCTGAGTTACTTTTTTACTCTGTGAAAACCCCCTCTTTTAGTGAGTATTTTCCTTGTGTGGCTATCACAGCTAATCAACAATGTAAAGAAGCTTTTTAAGCCTTTAAATATTGCTGCAACATTACTTAAAGCCAGCTACCATTTGGTTCTGATGAGACTATGGTCTCTGCTGGGAACTGACTAGAACCTTCTGTTATCAAACACATTCTGTAAAACTGGGATGGTGGCAGTATCTCCCCTCACACTCATCACCCAATGCTTAGCACGTAGGAAATAATAAAGGCTATTAACCTGTCTTCTTTGCCATACAAATTATCACAAAAAAATAGGACAGGTCAAAAGAAACCCATCCTGAACTACAGGAAACACAACTAAAAGAAATTCCTGAGAGCACCACTGAGTATCTCTGTATGTGTCAACAATATCAGCTACACGCCTTTAGCACTTAGAATGAACCTAGCATCTCACTTACTTTATTTTTGTTGTTATTTTTTTATTTGGCCACACCATATGGCATGTGGGATCTTAGTTCCCCGTCCAGGGACTGAACCGGTGCCCCCTACACTGGGAGCACAGCGTCTTAACCACTGGACCGCCAGGGAAGTCCACACTTACTTTATTTCTTGACAACATAAATACTTAGGTTCTAGTGCTATGAAGGACTGAAGTTCAAAACTAGCAACCCATAACACACTATGTCATATCTTGTTGTTGACTGTCTTCTTTTTCTTTTATTCATGCTTTTAAAACAAGTGCTTGGCTACCTGACGTGACTTCTCATGCTTTTCACAATCAATCTAGGTGCCTTAATAAAGGGGATAAAAATAATTTCCATTTTCACTTCAGTTTCCCCTCACGGAAAATGAATAAAGGAAAACGGCCCAAAAAACTGGACAAGTATGAAATAAATACTTTTTAAAAAATACATGTTGTTCTTGTTTGGGGGTTATTAAACTCACGGTAGTTTATGTTCCCAAATACTGTTCAGATTTCTGCCATAATTTGTCCCCTTGAACCATCAATAATATCCTTTTCAGCTGTGCCATTCTCTGAAGCCAGTAAAACCTTGTCCGATGGTAACGTGGTTTACCTTCTGAAATGGGGGCGCAGGGCAGGGCGAGGAGCAGCACAAATGCCTACGAACGGAGCCAGGCAGGGGGCAAGGATCAACTCCTGCTTCTGTATACTCTCAAAGCTGCTGGTTAAAGGGACGAACAAATATACATTCTGGTGTTTTTCTACTGATTTCCAGGCATGTACTGTGCACTAGGACTAAACAAGAGCAGGCTAGGAAACAGCCTAGAAATCATTCTTAACGAAAAGTTTTTTCCTAGTTAAAGGCCTTTTATGGTTTCTTAATTTTTTTCAAAAAGTAGGGATTCAAGTGAAGTAGTTTTGAAGTATTTATTTGAACTCTCTCTTTCACTACCTTCTAGCACCTGCCCCTGCCTATGCTGAGCTAATGCTGTGAGCTCACTGGTCAGGAACGGAACGGGACAAAGGGAAGACCCAGGGCTCACACCAAAGTTTTAGGATCGCTTATAAGGTTACTTGGAAGAAATCATCAGGGAGGTAAGAGAACATGTAGTAGGTGTCTCAAAAGGCAAGAGGACAGAGAATGGAAAGGAATGAAAATAACCCCCTCTAACGGTAAACACAAGACCGAGGTTGACGCAGTCTCGGTGGCGATGGGGATGTGATGAGGGAACTACAGAGCACTGACTGCCATCTTGGGAGAGGCTGGAAGGATTTGTCCTCATGGTTTATTTATATATGAGCTGCTTACTCAGTTCTTCTGAGATAGGATCTTCCATTAGCTCTATGTATATTCCCTTTTGTTTTTCCTCAATTTAGAGAGGGCTCTGGATCACCTACCAGTCCAACCCCTCTGGCATCTTCCTAGGACCGGCCTTCAACTGCCTGGAGACGATATGGCTGCCAGAAAGGTACCACTGCATCACCTGTACCTTCCTAGGTCCTCTTCCATGCAGAGATGATGCATTAATTGTGTCCCAGCCCAAATGATATAAATGCACATGGCTGTAGAATACTGCACCAATTCAATCAATCTTCAAAGAAATTAGTGAGTAAAAGAAGGAAGAATATATCTGAGGAACAGTCGTCCAGGAAGAAGTTAGTGTACCTTAATTAATTAAGACTAAGAAGAAAACATCAGAAAATTTTATTGTTGTGCATGCTCTATTTATTTAATGGAAAAAATACTTTATGATTCATTTAAAATTGCCATAGAGGGCTTCCCTGGTGGCGCAGTGGTTGAGAGTCCGCCTGCTGATGCAGGGGACACGGGTTCGTGCCCCGGTCTGGGAAGATCCCACATGCCGCGGAGCGGCTGGGCCCGTGAGCCATGGCCGCTGAGCCTGCACGTCCGGAGCCTGCGCTCCACAACAGTGAGAGGCCACAACAGTGAGAGGCCCGCGTACCGCATAAAAAAAAAAAAAAATTGCCTTAGAAAGTAAAAAAAAAAGAAGAAGAAGAAAGGGAAATCAAAATGAAATCCTAGATAATGATTTTTGTCAAAGGATTTTGGTAAATATACCTTAATATTAGTAAATATACCTACTAGCTGTCGAAGTCTGCTTTATTGTCTTCTCACAATACTTTCAAACCCTAGATAGGGCAAAACAAAGCAATCCAAACTGTGCTATATGGCATTTAAAATCATTGTAAAGTATAGGAATGTGTTCACCTATAATACTTGGCTAAGTAATATTATAATAATATAAAATAATACAATATAATAATTTGGCTATATTTTGGCAAATATGCTATATTTATAATTATATGGAAAGGCCTCATTAATCATGACTGAAATTAGAACATACTCAAAGAACCAAATGAACTTTGGCTTGGCTTCAATAACAAAATATTTGGAAACTTCTATGACTACTCAAATGAGATCTTTTAACTCAGCAAACTGGGATATTCTGTCTCATTTATTGCCTATAAACCTTAGAAATAATCTCCAAAGACAGGTGAATACTGGTTTATCTTAGGTTAAAAGAACCATTCTGCACATTATAACCATTAAAGTTTATTGTACATACTGAGTAATCTTAGATGTATATAATTATGATTCCTTTATAAATAAACTTGTCTCTGAAATCAGTGAGAATTTTGCTAGCACTGCACAGAAGTCACCACGATATTGTGATAAGGGTTCAAAACAGATTTAAGCAATAGATTTTAGCTTCTTGTTTTTCCAGCACTAGCCTTAAAACTAGAACCAAATGTATCTCTCATCTAACAAATCAAGCCGCAAACCTACAACATTTAAAATGAAGTTCTTAACTATCTTGGAAGAGTGAATTATCATTTCCAAAAGTTTTGAATAGATCCTGGCTTGTTGGGTGCTTTACTAAACTATCATTTTATAGTCCCATTAAGAAAGAACACATGAAGGTAAGGAATCAAGTTTTACCATGAAATTCTTTTCCCTCACTGCATATCAGCTCCCTGACTGAGTGATATAGCATGAACGCATTTCAGTTTATTAGATGCTGAGCCAGAAATCCTAAAAATGCTTAAGGAGATTAAGTGATTAAAGTGGGTAACTTCAATGCATTCCAATATACAAGCTTTCCTGCACACTATGAAAGTTTAGTAAACACTGAAATTAATGAAAAATACATGTGTTACTTTTTAAAAATTATATTTAATATGCAAGATCGAATAGCACAGAGGTATCTATTTCATTTGAAATAGTAATTCTTGTCTATTGGTCAGGAGAGGAATGTCAAAGTTCAAACAAAGAAAGTTGAGGAGTGAATGGTATGTGACAAAACAGAAACATAAGCTAAATTACAAACGAGGGAGAGAGTTTCACACATAAAGAACTAAGTTAAGGCAAGTTGTGGGGCGAGGTGTTTAGGGATAAAAGATACACACACCTTACCACAGAATGTGGACAGAAAGGCAAGAAAGCGGGTGCCCCTACCATAGCACAAAAATACAGCAAGTCTGTCAAAGCACTACTGACTAGTAGGTTATGAAACCCATTTGGTAGGTTATGAGGAACGTTTAAATGAAGAGAGAAAAAAGAGAAAAAGAAAAAGTGATAGAGAATACAATAGACTAGAAAATTCTATCACACTCACATATAGTGAAGATGTATCGGGAAACCATACATCCACGTGTGCAAGTGCGTGCACTGGGTCCTAATGTGACACGTATTTCTTCCTGTGGGTTCCAATAAAAAGGTATGAGAGGGCTTCCCTGGTGGTGCAGTGGTTGAGAGTCCGCCTGCCGATGCAGGGGACACGGGTTTGTGCCCTGGTCCGGGAAGATCCCACATGCCGCGGAGCGGCTGGGCCCGTGAGCCATGGCCCGTGAGCTGGGCCACGCTCCAGAGCCTGCGTGTCTGGAGCCTGTGCTCCGCAACGGGAGAGGCTGCAACAGTGAGAGGCCCGCGTACCGAAAATTAAAAAAAAAAAAAAGGTATGAGAACCACTGACACATTGAGCACACCACTAGTGCCCGCCTCCCTCAAGTTAATAATGTCACACTTCTGAATAGAAAAGTAACTTCCAAAGCTAATAATATCCCCAAATGCCAGAGGGGAAGCATGGCAAAACACAAAACCACGGAATATTTAAAATGAACTATGACACAGAAGTCCAGGGAAAGCAAGCCTTCTAGAGAAACGTCTAACACTACCAAACCAGACTGCGGGGCCTCCACTCCCAGAGTTTTTCTCCCCACCCTGAATAAAGAGTGGAGGGAGTGGAGCCGGGGGAGACAGAAGAGCTGAAGGTGGGAGGGCAGGTGGGATCTAGAGCATCACTCTGGCCAGGAGACCCCAGTCTCCCCTGCAGCGAGGTAAAGAAGGCAGGAACCGGTACAGATCCAGAGAGATGGGGTGGGTGAGGAGAAAGGTGACATGTTCAACTTTGCAATCTCAAGGCCAAGCACAGCACTAGGCACGTAATAGGCCCCTTATCAATGTTTGCTGAATGTGTCAGTAGGTCTTAATAACACCGACAGTTTTGTGATGTGAAGGCAGTGCCTGGGCAGGGTCAATAGTTTGAAACTTCTTACTCCAAGTAATCTCGGCATCATCAGAAAATGTGAGTTCTGTTCTTAATGCCATGCTCTCCGTCTTTACTAACCATCCACAAGCCATTTCAGTGGCTACCTGTAAACGAAGCCATCTCCACAAATGATAAGCTCTTCAAGAACTGTAAAGAAGCTTGTTTTGTTTCAAAAAACAAACTGATCTGACACAAGGTCATCACGAATCGAGTGCTCAAAACCAAAAGTGAATGGGTATTCAACTACTTAGCGGGCTCAAAGATTAAGAAATTAAGTTTCTCAGGCCACTGTAACAGGTCACACAGAGACCATGTGATGTTCACACTTGCTTTAGGGGCAAATGGTTTGTTTTTGTTGGGTAGTTTTGGGATGTATGACTGGTTTATTTTAGGCTCAGGTACAGCTAAAGGAACTTAATAGTAGCAAACACTTATGTAGTTATTTACTGCGTGCCAGGTAACCTTCTAAGGACTTCACAAATATTAACTCTAATTAATGTGTACACAACCCCTGATAATGTAGTTACCTGTTCAGTGGTTTATTCTGTTCCATTAAAAGTACCTCCGTTTTTTCCATTTTCTCCTGCAAAAGATGAGGAAAATATTGTGAGTGAGTGGTCACAAATGCACACATAATGTTTTATATCATTCTTTGATATCTTCCAGACTTGAGAGTACCAACAGGGCTTCATTAAACTTTAGTGAATTATTTCAACTGCCTAACTTTACTGAGTTCCTAAATAAAACCATTAAGACAATATCATTACATGTATCGATAAAAGGAGATTTGAAAAACAAATATTTTATGATTTCAAAAGAAATCAACATGGCATAATAATAAAAAGATAGATGCACAGGGAAACAATGTAGGGTAAGAGTCTCCTTGACTCTGAATCATTCTACATTTAATATGCCTTTCCAAACTACGTTCCCTCTGAAATTCTTTTTTAGGTGGCAGCACCCTTCCCCACTGGGTGAAATAATTTCTGTTCTAAAGATAGAAACAATTGGTGAATATAGCTATTGATATTACAGATTTACTTAAAAATTTTAAAAATGATAATGGAAAAGCATCCATCAAAAAAGAGGGTGTTGCTTAGGAAAGGTAGCAGTTCAGAGAGTCTCCACCAGGTGACATTTACCTCGGGGAACTCACAACTGTCCAGGTTCTGTCCCTCCCTCTGTTGGCTCCAAAAGCCTATCTCACTAAGGTGCCAAAAATGATCATGTTTATCAATACTGATTCATGTTAACAAAGCTCATAAAAGATTGACAGATAAGCCACAAAGCCTATGGATTCATTTCCCATGAAAAATATGTCATCAGACAGCCTGGACACTTGCTCCATCCAGCCTGACCAACATACTCACATTTCTTTGGCCAATAAATACTTCCTGAAATCCCAGGTGTGGGTAACCATACAGGCAGATCAAGCCAAATTAACAGCAGATTGTTGGGTGAGCATGTCAGAGCAATCACAGTCCAGATGCCAGTGGCCTCCAATATTCTCTCTCCAGACAAGTGTTCTCCTATCTCCTCCACTACCACCATCCTAGTCCAAGCTGCTATCATCCTTTTCCTGGACAAACACGAAACACTCCTTGCTATTCTCCCAGCTTCCGCTTCCTCCCTTCCAATCTATCATCCACAAAGTGTCCAGAGTAAACATTTAAAAATAGGAAACAGGTCATGGCTCAGCCCTACTTCGACTCCTTTAATGCTCTGCATGGGTCTGATGATAAATACCCGAGAGCTGACTCTCAAGCCTCGGTCTGGCCCAGCTCACCCCTCCAGCCTCCTCCGTGCACACTCTTCCTGTCACCCTCACATTTCAGCCACACTGGTCTCCTTTTACTCTCTTAAATGCACAGATCCCTCAACACTTCAGAGATTTTGCACACCTCGTTTCCTCTGGCTAGAAACTAATGCACATACTCTGCACCTTCCCCACAAAGCACATACGTGCCTAGTCATCTGCAACTCCTAGCTCATGTCACACGACCCCAGACTAGGACATTCCCTTATCTTAAGCTCCCACAGCACCTTGATCTTCTCCGTTGTAGCACCTACTACCGTTTATAATTACACATTTATGTGATTATTTAATTTACGTTTATTTCTCTCACTAGACTGTAAGATGCTCCATAAAGGTGAATACTGTGCTCATTTTATTAGCACATTCCACAACAGTGGACACTCAAGAGATATTTTCATGAATGAATGATGGCTTTGGACCGTTAGAACCTGCTGCATCCATCGCCAAAACAGGGATCATTTTGCCAGGCAGACCATATGGCTTTCCTGAATGGGCTCCATCCTCCCTGATGTGTCCTGCCCCTGGGGGGGTCAATAATTAGATGGGCTCTGTCTAACTCACTTCCGTAACTTTACTGTTTCCTAGGCCTCCATAGCCAAAATAAATCTTAAGATACTAAAAGAGAAACGGCACAAAGTTCAAGATACATTTGAGTAGCGCCTCTGCAGACAGGACTTGTAGCAGTGGGCTACTAAGAAACACCATCAACAAAAAGGAAAACATAAATTGCGGCCAAAGGAAACCCTTGCTGAGACAACACTGGAAAACACATAAATATACATGCACGCATGTGCACAAGCACCCAAAGCAGTGGTCCTCGGAGGGGGGCATGAAAGGCTTTGAGTTTGCTGTGGGATGACTACGGGGCCGACAGCAACAACGTGTGCAGCTCTCTGAAGGAGGCTCCATACACTGCGCCTCCTCCTGTCCCTGGGGCCTGACTCTGCACACTTGGCACACAGGAGACCTGGTGTGTACTGACTGTGTCATTCTCCTATTTGCCTTACAAATCAACAACTAATCGACATTTCCTAACTCGCTGCACAGAATGTTTTAAACGGCTCACAGCTGTGGTTTACACTTTAAAGATGTTCTAACATTGCAGTCCTCTTATGTAATGAGAATGAGAACAAAACTGATAGGAAGAAGTTCCACAATGCCCTTGACTCTACATTCACATCTAGTCATCGGGGGCTAGAAAGGGCCAACTTCACTCACTCATCATTCAACAAACAGCATGCACCTGAATAAGCCAGGCATGGTTCTAGGTGCTGTGGACATATAATGAACAAGACAAAACCCCTGCTTCTCAAGGAGGTAACGTTCTAGGAGGAGACAAACAGTGAACATATGTTAAGTACAGGTATACCTTGGAGACATTGCAGGTCTGGTTCCAGACCTCAATAAAGCAAGTCACACACATTTTTTGGTTTCCCAGTGAATACAGAAGTTATGCTTACACTATACTGTAGTCTATTAAGTGTGCAATAGCATTATGTCTAAAAAAAAAACAACATACATACTTTAAAAATTCTTTATTGCAATAAAATGCTAACCATCATTTCACACAGAGTTGCCAGAAACATTCAATTTGTAAAAAGACAACATTTGCAAAGCACAATAAAGCAAAATGCAATAAAGCAAAGCACAATCAAATGAGGTATGCTTGTAAAATGTAAAATATGTTGGGGGGGGTGTTAAATTTTAAATAGGATGGTCAAGGAACGCCTCACTGAGAAACTGACATATGAACAAAGACCATGACTCTTTTGGAAAAGAGTCATGTAGACATCTTGGGAAAGACAGTTCCAGACACAGGATCAGCAAGTGCAAAGGCCCTGAGACAGAAGTGTGGCCTGTCTGACCTGCGGCATGCATGGGAGACAGTAGTAGGATGTGGGGCCAGAGAGGTAAACAGTGACCTTGTTAGGGTACCCAAAGGCCTTTGGCTTTTATTTTGAGGGCCCTGCAATGCAATAGAGGTGTTTGGGGCAGAGGCAAACATGATCTGGCTACTGTGTTGAGAACAGACTGAAGCAAGGGAGGGAGCAGCAAGACCAGTTATTAAGCTTCTGAAACAGCCTAGGCAAGAAATTACAGGGGCTTGGACTGGAGTGCAGCAGTGACGCACAGCAGTGCTGCTAAAAAGCTGACAGATTCTTCATGAAACTTTAAGAAAATACCCTAGGATTAGCTCTAACTCATTTAATGGTTGATTTTAGCAGTCAATCTTTTTATCACTAAAGGGTTTTTTTTGGTTTCAATTATTACTTTTATAAAAGAAAACTTAGTGGATTTTTAGCTATGAAGAAGTAATATATGATCATCACAGACAGTGGAAAAGACCGAACAGGCAAAAACATCGTCACATCACGTTACAAAAGAATTGAATATTCAAGTACTTGTGACACTGGTCACCACTATGTATTAGCATTTTTCGTTTACTCTGAAAATAAAAGGCTCCTCTAAGTGAAGAGAAAGATCATTGAATACATGTGGCCATGGGAGTTAATGACTATTTAACGTGAAGATTTTCCACTTGAAGATCTGTTGATGTACAGCAGGATAAACACCAAACACAAGTATTCTTCTTAAAAATCAGGCTTAGGCCAACATGGTCCAACGCTGACATTTGTCAGCTGTGCCAGTTTGAGCTTAGCCCAGAAGGAGTGTTTGCACATCACTGAGGAAGCTACGCTTTTCTGCACAGACTTTTCCCCTGAGAAACCCATGATGATAACATGATGTAAAAAATGGACACGACGAATTCTAAAAAAAAATTTTAAGTATTCTTTTTATTCTCTGCTCTGTTGGTTAATGGGGTGGGGGGGAGGTAGGGGGAGATCACAGCTCATAACTGTCGTCATGGAAACAATTCCACTCTAGGGCAGGGAAGCAGCTCTTCACTTGCTATCCAAGCCATGGGGCACGTCATCTGTGCAGTACACAGAACCCCGTCCTCCCCTGAACAGGATTTGCTGTTTAGTCAACCGTGACAAACAAAATTAAACTCTGATTCTCAACATTTAATACTTTGGGCGGATATGCCTTATTTGTTCAGCTTTTCTCAAAGTGTGCTAAGACAGGTAAATCGCTCATGGTGAATCAGGTATTGTCATCACCCACTAGAGCAGTCCTTCTCAAACTTCAGTGTGCACAGGAATTGCCAGGGGGTCTGTTAAAATGCAGATTCTGATTCAGAAGCGCTGGGTTGGGGCTTGAGACTCTGCATTTCTAGTAGGCTCTCTGGTGATGCTGCTGCCACCCGTCTATGGACCACCATTTGAGTACACAGTGGTAGAATATTTATTATCCTCCCTCCTTCCCCTCTCCCTACTAGTCCCTCGATAAGTACCACTGACGGAGACTGAAACTACTGCACTGAAGACTGTTTTCTTACTCTTACATTGAAAATAAGAATTTGCCCTCCACGGTGTAGGATACTTAAATCCCAGCAATAAGCAAACAGTCTCTTCTGGGGCATCCTTAGCTAACTGATGAGATCTGAAACTTCTACTTGAGCAACCACATATGGTTTTCTTTTTATTCTCCCTTTTCTTCACTCATCCTTTCCCCACATGGAAGAATGGTTCGCACAGAGGATCACAGCTATAGGGTAAGCTCCTGGCTTCAGCACTGGGTGAGGGTGTGAAAGAACCAAAATTACTGAACCTTTTCCATCTCGTCCTTTTTTTGTAAAGAGGATAATCCGTAGACAACCATGGCACTGGCTTGGAAAGTGCAGAATTTTTATCAAGGGGTTAAGAGTGGTCGACTAATGATTGCTTACAGGTGCCGACATTACCGGCTGCCATCAACAAATAGGCTTTGAGAATCTCTCTCTAGGACCCACCCAAACCCTGCACTTTCAGACAGAGGGGTCTCATATTACACACATGGCCAAACCTCTCATTCAGAACATAACTGATATTTTCAAATTACAGATAATTCATGTGAAAATGTAACCTGAGCTTTAACATGCCTCTCTCAACCCTTAACTTCTAAGCTATTTTAGTTCAATCCTAATTAATTTTTATTAACATTTCACAGGTACGTACTTCTTTCTTAGTTTGCTTCTAAAGTAAAAGATAATAGTTATAAGATTGTAAAGAAAAATACTGTTCCTCCAGGACAAGGATCCCCGACATATGTGTGAGAAAGGCCTACTTTTTGTTTCTCTAAAGCCATAAGATGACCAAAAGGAAATGCTGTGGCGGGGAAGAAGCGGAGGAGACGCTGGACTAACACCTCTGATTGCTTCCTGCCCTCTGGGATCCTGTGAAACCACAGAGGGAGGAACCTGGCAGAAACAGGCCGACAGACGAGAGAGTACAGCAGCAAGAGCTGCTTTGGAGATCTGTGAGATCAATCTAGGCAATCACAATCAATTGTAGATTCTAAAAGGACCAGCTGGAATTATCATTGGGTTATATTAAGCAAACAAACTACTAACCAAAACCTATTAAGAAGGACACAGGTATACACAGCCTGGGGCAAGACTTAAAGAAGCAAAACACCACTTACACATAAAGGCAGGTGGCAAAGAGGAGGCAGGCTCATTCTGGGCTGCTCCTGCGGCTTGAACTCAAAGGTAAAACAGAAAAGGAGACAGACTTGGCACAATACAAGGAAACACTTTCTAACAAAATACAGTTCTCAGCCAGAGAACAATTTTTCTTTCTTTTTTCTTTTGCAAAGTGGTGAGCTCCCATCACTGCTGAGACAGCCTCATCCTGCTACCCTGCTCCTCCCCAGCATCAAGCACCACAGCTATGCCAGGCTGCATGCCATTCCCCAAACGTGGTTTCACGACTCTCACACAAGTACCATGCCTGGGATGCTTTTTCATTTCTAGGCCACCCCTTCAGGCTTGAAATCTCAGCTTCCACATAACCTCTGTGAATCGTATGCTGTCTCTCTTCCTCCAAACAGGCTGAGAGCGGGCCCCTCACCCAGGTACCCTCACACGCCTCCTTCCTGCACATCCTCATCCAGCTGTACATACTTTTAGACTGGGAGGCCTCTGAGGGAGGGGTCATGAGTACTTACCTGTGTATCTGCAGTGCCTGCCATAGTGACCTGGACACAGCACGCATCAGCTGGAAGGTGAAGGAAGGAAGAGGAGAGGAGGGAAGTGAAGAGAAAGAAGATGATGCCTAAATTTTCACATCTTTGGGCTTCCCTGGTGGCGCAGTGGTTGAGAGTCCGCCTGCCGATGCAGGGGACACGGGTTCGTGCCCCGGTCAGGGAGGATCCCACGTGCCGCGGAGCGGCTGGGCCCGTGAGCCATGGCCACTGAGCCTGCGCGTCCGGAGCCTGTGCTCCGCAACGGGAGAGGCCACGACAGTAAGAGGCCCGCGTACCGCAAAAAAAAAAAAAAATTATCACATCTTATGCACATTGCAGAAGGAATTCTGACATTGGGAGAGAAGTTAATTTGAATGAACATTTTCTACATAGAAAGACATGAATTACTGTGGCTTTAAGGTTTATCATTTTAGGTATGTTTTGATCTAATTATTGTTAATAGCTGTTTAGAAACAGTCCCAATATTTTGCTTTTATTTATGTATCTAAATACACATATTTACTATGCTATTTAATAATACAAATAATTTTCCCAAAAGTTTAAAAAATATTTTTTAAAAATCTTCCATAGTTACCGGGAAGCCTGCAGAAAATGCGTCCATGGCATTTTCCTCAAGTTTGGAATAAGTATATCACTAAAGCAAGTACAGGGCCACTACTGCCAAAAGACCCCAGCAATACTTTGTAAGCCTTTATGCTGAAACTCTGCATACCAGAAACAGAGCTCTGTCTTCAAACTTTTCCTAATTCATGCAAGGCTTTACCATCAGCTCTTGTTTTCCTAAGCATCTACACCCAATTAATCTGCTCTGTACACCACCAGTGGCAATTCTCAAAACATGACGAGCATGTGAAGGGCCATTCTGATGGCCTCGGGGGAGTGACGGGGCAGTGACAGGCAGGTGAATACATCTGGGAACTACAGAACCATTGCTAATGACCATAATTACTCTTTGGGAGGATTTCTATAAACCGCACCAGCACCCTTCCCAAAGAACAGATGACGACAGGTGAACCCACACCTGAGACCAGAAAACTGTCTGCCAGAGCCTGGCTCTGCATCAGCCCCAACGTCTTCCCCCGACAGACGACTATGAGCACATTGCCACCCTTGCCTTCCGCACAGCCCGCTTCCTTAAGTCCCACCTTCTTTCCCGTGCCGCTGCCCTGGGTGGCAACAGAACGGGTCTGGGCTCTGTGGGCGCCCACCTGGCCAATTCCCGCGGCTACGGGCAAGGCTGAGGAGGATGCTGACCTCCTCGCAGTGGGTGGCGGGGTATCTGCATATGAACTGCTGCCCTGTTTCCTTTTTACAGAGGGAGGCACGGTAAACTGTCTCCATGAGAACGTTAGTCTAGGAGTGAATGAAGTCTTTTATTTATTTATTTATTTATTTATTTATTTATGGCTGCGTCAGGTCTTCACTGCAGTGCACAGGCTTTCTCTAGTTGCGGCGAACGTGGGCTACTTTTCGTTGCGGTGCGCGGGCATCTCATTGCGGTGGCTTTTGTTGCGGAGCACAGGCTCTAGGCACACGGGCTTCAGTAGTTGCGGCGCCATGGGCTCAGTAGTTGTGGCTTACGGGCTCTAGAGCACAGGCTCAGTAGCTGTGGTGCACGGGCTTAGCTGCTCCGTGGCATGTGGGATCTTCCCGGACCAGGGATCGAATCCGTGTCCCCTGCATTGGCAGGTGGATTCTCAACCACTGCACCACCAGGGAAGTCTCTAGGAGTGAACGAAGTCTTTATTGCACTTCATGAGACTAAAAAATATAGCTTTGAGATATGTATGTATTTCAGAGGACAGCAGAAGTCTTCTGGCCTAACATCAAGTCATACTATGGATAAACTTATATTAGCGTATCTTTTTACCAGAAACAATGCTAGATTTGTAAAACGGAAAAGGGCAGGATGGTGCAACAGACTGGCCAGATAGATGCAGCTTTGATCATATTGATTTCTTTTCAGCCTACAGGTTTTACAGTGGCAGTAAGAGGTGGCCTGGGCTGAGTGACAGAGGACACGGATATGTTTCAAGGTGAAAAATGCCCGTGCAGAGCCCTGAGCACAGCAACACCCGAGCAGGGCGGCTGCCCCAGGAGCGACCAGCAAACATGCTGAGGAACAGGGTGTCTGGTGGTTACTCTTGATCTGAGGCTGTTTGTCAATAGAGTAGAATTTTCAAAACAAAACCTTTTTTATTTTTAATTTTGCCAGTTCCTCCTTATATCTGAGCAAACTAGTGGGGAAATAAAGTGGCAAAATTCAAAGTGGATTTTTGCGGCCCGCCCCCTGCTCCAATTCCTCAGCCGGCCATGAGGGAGAAGGATGCTTCTTTCAGGAAGACCCACCTGGACCCTGACTGAAGGGCAAAGGCCCCCCAAATATCAGTCTCCCATCCTGACACCTGGCCAGGTCATTAGGAAGAATCTGCCCAATACCTACTATCCCCACAATAAACCTGGGTTCCATAGTCCAACAAGGAAATGGAGGAAAAGGAGCCGTTACTGAGAGCTGGCTACATCCCACACAGTTTCACATTCACCTTTTATTTATCTATTAAAAGTTTGTTTGTTTGTTTATGTATGTATGTGTGTATGTATGTATGGCTGTGTCAAGGTCTTAGCTGCAGTATGAGGGATCTTTGGTTGCGGCGCCCAGGCTTCTCTCTAGTTGTGGCGTGCAGGCTTGAGGGTGTGTGGGCTCTGTAGTTTGTGGCACGTGGGCTCTCTAGTTGAGGCGCGCAGGCTCAGTAGTTGTGGCACGCAGGCTTAGTTGCCCTGCAGCATGTGGGATCTTAGTTCTCTGACCAGGGATCGAACCCGAGTCCCCTGCATTGGAAGGCAGATTCTTTTCCACTGGACCACCAGAGAAGTCCCCATGTTCACCTTCAGAACAACCCATGGGTAGATTTAAATGGGCGGGAGGTGTGAGTATGTAGGCTCAGAAAGGTTAAGTAACTTTCTAAGCTTAGCTCCCACCAAGGAGATTTCCCAAGGCCTGAGAGGCCTCTTGAAACCCTCTCCCGGGATGCCTCCTCCAGGGTAGGCCCCGAAACAGGCCCCCTCTCACACTCAGAAAAAGAACACACCTGCTCTAATGACAGGACTTAACTAGGACAATAGGACTGAAGGCTAAACAGGCTAACAATAAAAACACGAACCAAGCCAGGAAAAACTGAAGGCCTCGCAGACCACATGTCCCGATGTGGCGCACTTTACAGGAACGGCAAAACAAGCCCCTCTCTGCAGTGCTGTGCGGAAAAACCCCTCACCAGTCTCCCCAGGACACAGACAGGAGAGAGCCTGCAGGAGTACCTGGGATATGCCCCAGTGCAAAGGCAGGGGGCCTCTATCCCTGGCTACAAGAACTAACAGAAAATTCCAGGACCTTTCTAGAGGGCCTTGCCCCAGACCCTGAAACTCGGGATCCATGCAGGGAGCCCTACGGTTCTTCATCTTACGCTGCATGTTGCCTTCCTGGGCTTGGGAGAAAGTTGCACAAGTGCAATAACAAGGGACAAATAAAGACCCAAACTTTAGCGAACAAACAAGCAGGAAGGGGGCGGGGTGGAAGTTCCCTGGAGTCGGGGAAAGGAGAGAGAGAAAAGCATTTTTAAAAAAATTAAAATATTTGTTTCTCTAGAATTGAGAATGAAGAGAAATGACCAGAAAGCACTGGTGAGCGGAGGAAGAAGGGTGACACCACGGTCTCAGACCAGAACAGGGAGTTCACATAAGCCCGGGTATGTGCTTGCTTCCATTCCCGCCCACCCACGGTTCCTGGGGCAAACAAATTCTTGGCTGGGCAGGTATGTGTGGGAGGCCTGATTTATTTTCCAACCACTAGAGCTTTGCCCAGAACTACTTAATCATAATTTTTCAAGGTCATACATTCAAATATGATGTTACTACCTCACAAAACAAGTAACTCTAGGGTCTGTGGAGTAGGAGGCAGGGAAAGAAGGAATTAACCATCCTCACTTGAACTATCTTCTTATCCACTCTTACTGTGTATCTCTTATATGTTCTCAGAAAATCAACAAACTGCCAAAACACATAGCTAAAAGAAATAATGGCTAACTTTAATATAATGCTTACACTCTATGGCAAGCACAATTCTAAATGCTCTGTATATATTAACTTATTTGACCCTCAACAATTCTTTGAGGTGGGTACTATTGTCGTTATTAGCCCTATTTATAGCTGCATCCAGAGGGTAAGTGACTTGCCCGGCTACCAACAGCAGGGCACCCTGTGCACCTGCCCTATGCTATACTCCTCCCTTCTCTGTGTTCGGCTCTCTGGCACCCCCAAAAGGCAAAATTATAACAAGAGCTCTGTTCCATTATGGGATATCTAACTGATTTTCCCTGCGCAGTAGGGCTTTCTTTAAGCTACTTTTCTGGGAGGAATATTATCAGAGCCAGTCCCCACCTTTAACCCTGCTGCTCAAAAAAGCCAAATAAGCTGGAAAAGTCCCAGAGTTCAAACCACAATTCCCCTTACAAGCTGCCTGATTAGAAGCAGTTCGAAGCAAAGCTTTGATCCCTGTTAAAATGTAAAAGCTCTAGGAGGTGAACTCTTTATGCTGTTATCAGTTTGTAGTGAAAGTTGCACTGTTATCTTTTTAATGGTAAGTTTAATGATAAGAACTTCAGGTGGTTTCCAGGCATCCAATCCACCTGTCCAGTTTGGACCTGTTCACTGCTGGGTGCCTAGAACTCTCCAGGACCTGGCACGTTAACAGTTGTTCAATATACCAGCGTGGGTGAACAACTGAACAAATGAATGGCTATAATTCTTGCAGAGGTCAGTTTTAGGGCACATTTATGATGCAGGTAGGTCTTAAAGTGGAAGCCAGGTTGGGCAAAGTATCACTGGAAAGGTCTAAAGAACAAGTAAATCACTGTCTCACAGTAATGACTTTGAAAGAAACCCCAGGCATATTTAAATATAAGAAAAGGATCTCTCTTTGAATTTATTGAGAATGGATTATATTTTTAAATGTATATAGAGCTAACTTATTAATGAAGAAGGTAATCTAAGAGGGTAGTGATATCTACATCATCTTTCTCTACAATTACACTTTCCCAAAAGATGTGGTGCCCTAGAACAACATCTCTTCTCCTTAATATTCTCATACCCAAGTCCTGTATGTGTTCTCAAGGGCCTCCACAAATGTCTTTTATTCCAGGAACCCTTCCCTGTGCTCCCGGCCAGAAGAGGTCATCCCCCGCTTTATACTCAAAGTTACTTTGTTCTTTCTTTTGTGTACATAAATGCACTTCCTGAATTGTTGTATTTTTCTCACCTGCACTACCTGGCTGTCCCCAACTCTATCTCCATATTCCACAGGGAACCAAACATTTTTTCCTAACATAATCAGCATCCAGTCGATATCAGACTAATGTTTTTAAAAAGACTCTACCATGGAAACCCTCCAAGGATACACCACCATCTGTTTCTAGTGTTCAAATACATTTTAGATATTTTAAAAACTGTAATTTTTGTTTAAATGACACGGAAATGGTTTATACGCCAGCTTCTCACCCACTGCGGACACACAGCATCATGTGTCAAAGATCCTGTCTGGGGGATGCAGGCGATCCCTGTGGTGGCCCCCTGCCACCTCCACGCGCACATGTGGACTTCTTGTAAGTGTGACACTGAGAAGGGAAGCTGTAGCTCCACCCGGTCGTGTGAAAAATACTGTGTGCACAGTCTGCTCTCAAGAGGTTGTTCAAGTAAGCACATGAATACAAACCGCACCCCAGTGTCGGCTGCCATTAAATGCGGGCGAGGCACAGGGGGCATCTGGTCGGCCTTGCTTTCATCGCAGTAGAAAGTCCTTTGTGATAATACCCTACTTGAGAGAGGGTAAATATTTATTCTAAGAATTAGATGTTTCCTGTGTGACTTTAGATTTATGATAAGGAATGTGACCTGTTGTTTCCATACGTTTAGTTACAGGGTTACGATTTTGAAACAAACATTCCCTACCTTAGATTGGGTGAATTGAAAAACATCCTGGGATCCCAAGGCAAGTTATTTAAAAACAAAACAAAAACAAAAAACTCTTGTTATAATTTGCAAGTAATTATCTGTGAGAACAGATTATTTTTTAAAATATGATGCATTTAAAGCAAAGTATATAAGTTTATTAAACACAGCTGATAATGTGAATACAGCTATTATTATACAGTTATTATCAACACCAGATTTTTTAAAGTGTTTCATTATATCTTAAGAGCTTCATTGCTCTTGCTGACTCTTCAGTAAACATTATAAATGTAAACTCCAAAAAACTTTATAGTACTAGGAAATGTCACTTTATCTGTTTTTTTTGTTTTTTTTTTACTTTTTTTTTTTTTTGCGGTGCGCGAGCCTCTCACTGTTGTGGCCTCTCCCGTTGCGGAGCACAGGCTGCGGATGCGCAGGCTCAGCGGCCATGGCTCACGGGCCCAGCCTCTCCGCGGCATGTGGGATCTTCCCGGACCGGGGCACGAACCCGTGTCCCCTGCATAGGCAGGCGGACTCTCAACCACTGCGCCACCAGGGAAGCCCACTTAATCTGTTTTATATGGTAGAGTTTCATTTCATTTGATGAAAGGATTCCCTGCCCCCGCAAAAGTTTGAAAACGTCTGTTAGTTTTTCTCAAATCCCAGTCTAGGGAGCGGCTGCAGTAGACCTGGATGAGCTTTTTTACCATATGGCTTTTCCTGGGCTCTTTTCTCAGTAGTTCCCTTCGGATAGGCATGAAGTGAGCTGAGAATATGGCAAGGGGTGGGGAAGCAGGGCGGGAGTGGGGAGGGGGGATAAAAAGGAAACCACTGATCTAATCAACACATAACTGTCTTCATAGAATTTTTGGTCAAATGCTTCAGTAAAATCAAAACAAAACAAGTCAACAACATACCCTCAATATGTGAACTTTTTCACAAAAGGAAACAAAGTTAGTTTTGTATTATTTGCCCTTTAGTGAACTCATACTGGACCTACTAATACCATATACTTTTCAAAACGTTCACAAATCACCTATTTAACTCTATGTTTCGTTGGTGATCTATAGCCAGAGCATGCATTTGGCCTCCAGAACCTCTTGCTTTATTTAAAATTTGGAAAAAGGTTGTTTTTCTCCAGTCTTCAATCCCTTTTAAATTCTGTATGATTTGTCAACAGTTAGTGAACACTGAGGTCTTTTGAGATATTTGCAAGCTCCTTCAGCAAACTAGAGAGTCTGAGAACCACTAATTTATAACAGTCACCACTGGCTATCTCCTCCACACTGAGCTACACTTCCCAAGACACTGCTGCAGTTCTGTACACTTTACAATTTCAAAATCATTTTTCTTGCTGGAAAAGATTGGAAGTAAAGCAGCAGTCAGTAAGATCACAGACTTTCTTTACACAGAAGGATACTTTGGAATGTAACTGCTCTACTACACTGATTTTTCTTAAGATAAGGAAGTACACTTAAGAAACATACCCAAGATGAAACAGTCATTGGCAAAGTGAGAACTCAGCACCCACCTTCCACAGTTTAGTAATCAAAGATCTAAGTTCACATTCAGATTCTTCTACTCGCTAGCTGCAGGCGTCTTGGTCAAACCCCATAAGCCACAATTTACTTAGATATTAAAATGGGAATTGTATCTTCCAGGGTCGTTAGGTATATTAAAATGAAGATACTTAATGGTCTTCTGGAAAAGCATCCGACTCCAAGTAAGTACACAATAAATGTTAGCAGTTGTAAACACATTTTTTTGGGCTAGAGTTTTAGAACAAAAGAGAATTCTCCAGGTATGGGGTAGACTACTCTGGAAAACCTTTGCGTTCTTAAAGTGGGGACAAAAGGAATTAAGTGCTAGAATATTCCCCAGTGCTATGGGTATGAAGGTTGTGGGCTTGTGGTCTTGAAAAAGGGAGTTAACCGTTGGGGATGATTTCTCCAAAACTGGGAGAGGAAAGGGTTAGGGTCCCATGAAGGGCAGAGCCCTGACCCATTCACACGCCCACAACCTTCATACCCGTAACCCTGGGGGATTCTAGCACCTTGATTTCCTATTTAAACAGTAGAAGAAATGGAGAGCATTTGAAGGTGGGGGAAAGAAAGGTGACTGGCCAGGAGAGACCAGCCCCTTCCTGGCCACAGGTCAGTGGAACCTCATTACTTTATATAAGATACATCAGCCACCTGCCAATTCCAAAGAAGTGCCTGTCCTCAAATGCAATTTCTGCTAAACATATTTCTATACAGAAATTTCTTATCTATTGTATAGCTCTAGAGCAGATGGGTTCAACATCCTCTCTTGCACCCCCAGTGGCAGTGCAGCACCCCCTCCAGCTCCTGCAGGTTCTCCTTGGAGCAGCAGAGCTAAGCAGGGGTTGAGGAAAAGGAGAGGGGTGAACCACGCACCTCTTTAGGGACAGTCACCAAGTTAATTTCTTCTTCTCCGCATCCATGGGTAATATGCCCAATGTAGCACTATAAAATACCAAAGCTAGAGTACTAGTGAAGTTGCTGCCAAGCTATTTTATCATTTCCAACATTCCTGGTAGTAACCACCACACCTGAACCAAAAAGAATAGGCCATCTGAGAACACACATAGGCACTTGGCAAGTTTCTAAGAAAACTATTTGCAGATCAGTAGGGATATCCATCTCCAATCTCAGTCTTCGACCAGAAAGTTCTACTGCACAACAATAGTTTTTGAAAAGACACACCTTTTAAAATATTTATCTACCGCTCTAGACTCCAGCTCCACCCATTCAAGCCCTACCCATTATTTTACTTTCTGCACAATTGCCACCTTTTGTATCAAAACTTTCCATAAACCATATCCATTCTTCTCGGGGAGAAAGGAGTGAACTCCCACGGTGCTCTGTCTCTAATGTCCCAATAGCACCATCGTTTTCTACCTGCATGGCTTTATTTCCTCTTTAAGCACAATGGGCATAGGACCTGTATGGTTCTGACTTTCTTCTAGTGCCCAGCATCTTGCACATACACCATGCGTGTATGTATATATGTGTGTATGTCTTGGGAGGACACGTGGACACACACCAAGATTTACTGAGCAGCTACTATGTCCCAGGCACTGTGTTTTACCTACACCATTGTTTTTTATCTGAACAACATCTCTATCAAGTAGTCCTTATCAGCCCCAGCTTGCAGATGAAAAAACTGAAATTCAGAGAGGTTAAGGCTTGGCCAAAATCACAGAGCTGAGTTTCAAACCCAGGTCTGATTGATTCTAAAAGCCCATGCACTTATAAAGTTAATATCCAACAAGCATTCAGTAAATCACTTAATGAAAAGCATTTCTATGCAGGGTATTGTGCTGAGAACTACTGAGAATCAAGATGCTTTAAGTTCAGCAACTGTAAGTAACTATACCACAAAGTAGTAAGTAACAAGGCCAAGAAGAGGGTTTACATAAACATCAAGGATGTTCAGAGGAGTGTGAGGCCACTGTTTTTGGAGGTGGAGCAGGTAAGTGGAGAGGGCTGGGGGGAGAATTAAGATAATCATGAAGAATATGGCAGACCTGAAACCTGGATTTAGACAAGCAGAGATGAAAGGTAATAGTATGTCAAAGAGTAAATGAGCTCACCCTAATATTCTTCCTATAGCAGGAAAGTGGACTAACAAATTACATTCAATAAGATTGTATCCTTGACGGCAAAGACAATGTCATATACTTGTTTTTTCTGTAATATTCATTCTGGAAACATTTAATAACTATTTAGTGATGGAGAAAGGACAGGAAAAGGGATAAGGGGTGTGGGGTTTGTACTATTCCTTAGAATATTTAATTAACTCAGACACACTGTCCCACATGCAGTCTGGTTTTATAATACATATTAATTAAATCCTATTCCAGTCATTAACAATCTTTCACTAAGCTGTATATGTTTTCTACCCGATCATAAGTCTTTATGGGTACTTCATATTCACAATGACTAGCCCAAATCACTGTTATCAGTTTTACTCCCAAAACTAAGCACAAATGTATTTTAATCTATTTATCTGTACATCAAAGAATTTTTCTTTGGAAAATAGCCTAGTATTTAAAAAAAGGTAAAAATTAACAAAAGGTGCCCATCTAACTAAAAGAGAAAAGAGGAGCCATCTACATGCAAAGCAACATAATAGAATTACAAAGCCAAACTTAAATGTAACATCTGCTTCTAAAGGATATGTTGGCAGAGAAAATTAACCAGTTGTATTATTGCCTTAAGCAATGAAAACCTGTTTCATTTCCTTCTTGTCTTTTTGAAAAGACAACATGTCACAGTCAGACTTTTTAAAATAACAGCATCCATTCTTGTGACAAATGTTTGCCAAGGGGGGCAGGGAGGAAGGAAAGGAATAAAAAGGAAAAGAAAGTGGAAAAGAGATAGGAAGCAGTAAGACGCCATCTGCTGACAAAAAGGAGAAAAAAAGGGAGAGAAATTTGAGAGCACCACTTCCTGATTAGTGTGTTTGAAAAAATGTCAAATGAGTTTTCCAGTCATCCTCATGAAACAATGAAACAGAAAATGTTACTATGAAAATATGTGGAATATTTTTTTTTTACTTTTGTAAAGTTCATGTCCTAAAAATTTACTGTTACTACTAAAACAAATTATAAAGACCACCATTCCTCGAGTGCAGACAGAACTACACCCGAAACTATTTTAGGCATCAGAGGAGTATTAACACTGAATGAACTAGAAATACCCCAATGATATATTTCAGCTTTTCCAGGCAGAGTCAGCTAAGGGATGATTTCTTTGGTTAGAAGCAGTCATCTAAATTTTAAGCACACCTGTAACAGCAGAAGACTACATATTACTAAAGGATGATCATTCTCTACAAATAGGATGTTGAACATTATTCACCACTGATTACAAGCTAGCTAAGCAATAATATATCAATTACTCATTCTATGCTACAAAGAGGTATAACAAATTATAAGAAGTAGAAGCTCAGTGGCTGTGAATAAAATTAAAACTAAATGGTAAGTCTCAGAGCTGAGGAGAAAGGAGAAAGGGAAAGAGGGGTTTACCCGCATGTACACCTTTAAGAAATTGTAACAAACTGGTTTTCTTTTCTTTTTTCAATTAACCTGGCCACCACACACACACACACACACACACACACACACACACACACACCCTCTACCTGTTTCCATTTCAAATACATACACACACACACACACACACACACACCCTCTACCTGTTTCCATTTCAAATACACCCATACTCCCAGCTGAAATAAGACATCTCAGCTTGACAGGCAGTTTCTTTCAATACCCCAATTTTTGGTATGCGGCATTTCTTAGCATTTAAGAAGTACTACTATGTATTTGTATATGGAGTATCTGAAGGCCAGCTACACACCAAAGGACGAAAGTACCCAGTGGACACATCACTGTGGTTTTAGAGCTGGAGCATGTTGTCCGTAAGTTCTCATTTCACAATACTTGGGGTTTGTTAGTTCACTACACTGATAACTTTAGGCATTTAACCTTCAAAAATACATGGTTTCCATTGATTTGTCTACATACTATTTGATTGTTTTGCATTAAACAGAATTTAAGTGATATTTTGGGGACTGCCCTGGTGGCGCAGTGCTTAGGAGACCGCCTGCCAGTGCAGGGGACACGGGTTTGAGCCCTGGTCCGGGAAGATGCCACATGCCGCGGAGCAACTAAGCCCATGCGCCACAACTACTGAGCCTACGCTCTAGAGCAGTGAGCCACAACTACTGAGCCCGCGTGCCACAACTACTGAGCCCGTGTGCCACAACTACTGAAGCCAGTGCGCCTAGAGTCCGTGCTCCGCAACAAGAGAAGCCCTCGCGCCGCAATGAATAGTAGCCCCCGCTCGCCTCAACTAGTGCACAGCAATGAAGACCCAGTGCAGCCAAAAATAAAGTTATTTTTAAAAAAGATATTTTGTTGCCGGATCATGGTATTTTTTTAAACTCTGTGTACAGAGGCTACAAAAGCTCAAAAACAGTGGACAAAGAGTCATATTACAGGGAACATAATGTCTTTTTACCTCATGTTATGGTAACTATGCTACTCCTTGAAGCAGTTATGTCAGTTTCTAACTGAATGTAGTGCTGTGTTAGTATAAATGGATGTCAGCTAGAGGGCTTAGGATCACTAACACTTTTCCTATTGAAATTATTTAATTATTGACAATTTTTTTTAGAGATTTTTTTGATGGGGACCATATTTTAAAGTCTTTATTGAATTTGTTACAATATTGTTTCTGTTTTATGTTTTGGTTTTTTGGCCTCGAGGCATGTGGGATCTTAGCTCCCCAACCAAGGACTGAACCCGCACCCCCTGCACTGGAAGGTGAGTCTTAACCACTGAACAACTTTTTTTTTTTTTTTTTTTTTTGCGGTACGCGGGCCTCTCACTGCTGTGGCCTCTCCCGTTGTGGAGCACAGGCTCCGGACGCGTAGACCCAGCAGCCACGGCTCACACGCCCAGCCGCTCCGCGGCACGTGGGATCCTCCCGGACCGGGGCACGAACCCGTGTCCCCTGCATCGGCAGCCAGACTCTCAACCACTGCGCCACCAGGGAAGCCCTGGACAACTTTTAAGAATTTATCCTATGACGATTTTTCAGAACAAATGACCCACATAATGTTGAGGCCGACTTATAAAACACCTCAGAGGGAAAAGAAGTAAATGTGGGTTGACCCTAATATATTTTAACAGAAGAAAAATGCACTAAGGTTTGATGATCTATGCAATTGCCATGGTTTAATAATGATACCTTAAAGCACCAGAGTCCTCTGAAGTGCTCTAATGGAGGATACCAAAAAGGGTTAAGGACATGGTAGCAGTGACATAAATCTACAGAAAAGATCCTTCATTAGGGGAGGACACACGGTGTGGTGCAGGGAGTACTGAGCAAGCAGTCAGAAAATCCTGATTCTTATTCTCAGTCCCATCACCAGCCACCTGGACTTCCACCCCTGCCTCTCAGTCACCTCGGTCGACAAAGGGAGATTAGTCCTTCCAGCCCCACCTGCCAGTTTCTATCAGCCCTATTAGCCAATAAAACAAGCACACACTCAAAACCCAAAACCCATATCTATTACCGAGAATAGGATCCTAGACAGTGTCACCTCTAAAGATGATTGAGGACCACTAAATCATATATTAGCACGAAAAAATGGGCTCAGCTCAAACTACTATTCTAAATTTAGTGTGTATTGATCCATGGATGTCTTCATATTTTTACCACTTATTTCTGCATCCACAAAAGTTAAATAGTGGTGTCTTCCTGCACTTGTCTCTTTATACACATGTTCCAAAGTTTCTCTAGGGTATATTCCTGTAAGTGGAAAGGCTAGATATGGGGTTTGCCCAGATTTAACCTTACTGTCACGCCTTGGTCTATGTCTCTGGTCCAGAATGGCTTCTTGCATTGGAATCTACTCTTAATTCCAATCCCTGTTGGTCTCTGACTTTACCTCCCCTGTCCCATTTATAGTTTTGTCCTTTGTACTTAACACTCGGCCTGGCTTTTACTGTATGACTTTACCTCCCCTTTTTGATCATCGATCACTAGGTACTACTCCAGCTATGCTGTCTCCATCCAATCCAGCCTCAGGACCCTTTCGCCACACAGCCAGTGCATGGTGTGTGAAAGGCACTCCTACAGTTACGCCCTATTTCCCAGTTTCAAAGACCACTGCTTGCTACTTCAGAAGTCAGCAAACATTTATTAAGTCTTTACTCTGTGCAATGCACAGAGACCCAACATATATGTGTATGTGCAGAGTCTGAGTATCATTTGCTTTCCCTACATAGACTCAATGAGTGCTCTATACCAAGAGGCCTCAATGAACAGATTACAATTAACCAGCCGTAAGAAACTCCAGTCTGAAGTCGGTGACATTTTCGGAGAAGAGGAGGAAGGGAGCAGGTATGCGTATGATAAGCAGGCAGCCTTCCTGTCCCTACCTCCCGCCCTATTTCAAGGTATATGTTGGATTAAGGGAAATGAAGAGTAGGTTTTCTGTGCAGCGCTGAGGATCCTGGAACTTGTTCTGTCAAGTGTCATCCTGCTCCCCTCCCCCCTGCCGAAGGGCCACTGTAGACAGTCAGCATTACTTGTTACAACATGACCCTGGCAAATCATTTCGTTTCTAAAAACACTGAGGATCTCCAGCTGCTAAATCTCAGTCGCCTTATCTGTAAAAGGGAGGTAAATGATACCCACCTGCCAGGCTTTTTCTGAAGACTCAATGAGAATGTACAGAACAAGCAGATGTAGTGGGGCTTTGCGCCTTGCTCCAAAACCGGGAACACGGGCCAAAGTCACCATCAGACAGACGCCTACTGAGTATAAAGAAGAACTTTATATATAATAATTAGAGCAATCCAAAGACAGAAGAAGCAGTTAGGTACCAAAGTTCAAGCAGGGGGTTGTAAGGCCTACTCAGTCTAAAGGATTTTTCATAAATCTCCCTTCCATGGAACTATCCTAGTTCAAACAGGAGAAAATACTGTGCTTAATTATTTTTCTCTCTCCATCTGGACATGTCATGATGCAAAGGACTGAACTGTCAAATAAGCAGCCACACGGCTCTGTCTGCACCAGGCACCACTTGCCCCCATCCACACTCCCCAGAGGGGCTTCTCCTCTGGGCTCCCTGCTACGCCTGCCACGGCTGGCCCATCACTGCACCTCTCCGCCAGAGGGCTGTGCCACATGCATGCACAGGGGGCCCGCAGGGCAGGAAGAGTACTGGAAATGAATGGCAACACCCTCCTCCTGCCCTCGAACAGGGGCTGACCAGAGCGGATGTGTGAATGATCCAGCTTCTACACCCTCAGGTGACCTCACCCTCAGGTGGGATCCAGTGAGGCAGGTTCCTCAGTCTGCCTCCCAGAGGCCCAGCAAAGCTGGGCTCCAGCTGCCCACTGTGGTAACTGGCTTGGTAACACACTATTGGTGCTTCTGGTATTTTCCTCACCTTGCAAATAAACTACAGGCACAGGCATCCATGTCTCTCTCAGGGGAACTCAATCTAAGAAAATACCTCATACCACGAGGACTTGAAGAGACATATTTACAAAGCACAGAAGGGTCTTCTCTTAGTTTCTTCTTAAATCTCCTTGCAACAAATAAATAAACTTCAGAGTCTCGGGTTTATCACAGAATTAGCAACACACAATCTAGAGATATTTATATAATATTAAGATAAAATATCAATGGTTTTGTGATGACCAAAGAGTCCACTGGACTCATAAAAGTAATTCAGTAGAATACTATCATGAATTTTTTCAATTTGGATAGTGAGTTCATCCTAATTCAAAAAGATAAAATCACTTTGATATAATGAAAAGAAATTCTAAAACACAATTTTATTACGTGAAGTTCAGTTCCAGAAATAATTATTGAAGACCTACTAGGTTCCAGACATGACGACGACCCAGGCCCTGTCTCCAGAAAACTCAGTGTCTAGAAAAGGGAGACAGACATGTAAGTCAATAATTACATTAGAGTCAAAAAGTGTGGTAATTAAACTGTGAACAAAGACACTAGCGGAAGTCCGTCCGGACGGAAAAGGGTCAAATAAGGTTTCCCAAGCAGGTATTGTTGGAACAAGGTTTTCAATAGATGTCTAGGAGAGTTGACTAGGCATTCCAGGAGTGAGAGAGAGAGCACACCAGGTAGAGCACACCTTTTTGTGAAAAAGGAGAGGCAAAAGCAGCTCTGTGTGTTCATCAGGCCCGGGCTCCCGTTCAGCAGATGTAAAATCAATACTCGTGCGTAAAAGAATAACCTTTTCCTCCAAATTGTAAAATCCTCACAAGAATCACTTGACAAAAAAAAAAAAAAAAAAATCAGACAAGTCTTCTGCTTCAAAAAAGCCTCTAAAATGCTGGGCCCTCGTGTATTATCCTTGAAGCATAAATAAGAGAAAAATTGTCTGACTCGAAATACAGTTACTGGCTACACACCATATGATCCCAACTATATGACATAAAACTACAGACACAGTTAAAAGATCAGTGGTTGCGAGAGTTGCAGGGGCAGGGGGATGAACAGGTGGAGCACAGAGCATTTTTAGGGTGGTCAAAACACTCTATGTGATACTATAATGAGGGATACCCGTCATTACGCACTGGTCCGAACCCAAAGAACGTACACCGTCAAGACTTCAGGTGATTAAGATCTGCCCTTGTAGGTCATCAACCGTAACAAATGTACTGCTCTGGTGGAGGATGATAATGGGGGGGACCTGTGCCTGGGGAGAGGGGATGTATGGGGTATATGGGAAATCTTGGTTCCCAAAACTGCTCTAAGATAAATTCATATATACATATATAATCATAAATGTTCATTATTACTTGTTAAAATCCATCAGATCTATAGCCATGGGAAGAAAACTAATACTTTTAGAAATAAGACTTATTCTGTTATCTTCTGCATGTCTGGTTCAATTTAAACTTATTCTCAGAGTTTCAATAAATATTGATAGCTACTGCCTCTTTTTACTGAGGCAAATCTTCTCTTTCAGTTCTTTACAGGAGAGGAGAGGCTGCAACAGGGACTAGAGACTTTAGAAATTGTGTCCCAGAGTTTGGCATTATAGGGAATTTTCCTGACTTGTTTAACAGAAACACAGCAATGCTACAGTCTCAGGATTCTTTTTCTTTGCCCGGGCTGTCAGGAAGAAAATTTAATATCCTTACAGTTTGAGGTCAGATGTGCAGCTTTTATTCTGAATGTAGCACCTTCCAAAGGGGACATGTAAACAGAAAGCTTTGGTTATAACAGATAAGATAGTGTTGTTTCACTGTAGGACTAGAGATAGCATTTCATAAAACATAAGAAAAATACTCAAGATGAACTCCACAAAAATTAATGACAGGTGACATTCTGATACTTAATAAATAGAACAGAAAAAGAACCTCGCACAGCAATAAAGGATTCAATTTCAGGGTCTACTAACTTCACCACGAAAGAAAGAAAATCTAAATCAAAGCAAAATAATTTGGACCCTAATGATGTCAATACCCTAGGCCTTGTTAGAAAAAAAATTTCCAAAAGTCATTCTTTCCAAATCCTTAACTCCATGGAAAACAGACGAGCGTTTCCTCTGACAGCTGATGAGCATTTCCTGATGGGCTCAAGGCAGCTGCCACCCTACAGAATATGACAGTAGCGGCAATACTGTCTGTTGAGTCGTTCATCTGTTTATTGCTTAGGAGCCACGTGGAAGTAACTTGAAAAGAGAGCTTATTTTAAGTCATTCTCAGCCACACAAATAGGATAATTTTTCAGAACACTCCTGAGCCGGGCTCTTGCTTTCCTCTGCAGGACTTCTCTTACTGAGCTCCATCTCTGCCTCCATGGGCTTGCCCCCTCTTTTGCTCACTTGACCTCTCCCAAGCCTTGACAGGAAAGCAAACATCCACTCTTTTGGTCTTCTCCCATCCTAATCCAAAGATATCACTAAAAAAGTCTTGAAAGTAAGGAACTACATACCTCAAGTAATTTCCACCAGGAACTGACTAATGGTGCATTAAGAGATCTTGGCCCTGGCATCCTCACTGATTTATTAGCTGTTTAGCCTTTGGCAAGTGACTTAATCTTTCTAAATCCTACTTTCTTCAACTAGCAAATGAAGAGGCCAAATTAGACGACCTCAAAGGGCCTTTCAAGCATTAAAGTTTTGCTTCTGTGAAGCATACACAAGCAGAGATGCACTGAACTTTAAGGAATATGGCCTGGCAGATAAGAGCAGACAGGACACCAAGAAAAGTCCCATGTTGTTTGATTCAAATCTTGTATTTTCTCAGGGACTCAGCCCACTCAAACAGCAACTTCCAAAACCACTATTAACTGCTTATTAAAAGAATCATGAAGTGGGTTACACAGGACATTAAATTTTAAGATACAATTTCTATTTTCAAGTAAGTTTCAGAAACTCTGTAAAGTTCAACAGATTTCTCAACGTCTTAGACTTTGATATGCCGCACGTGCACTGTGAGTTTCCAGGAGAGCCATCAGAACACAGCATTTTCTCAAACTTATTTGCCACAGAATCCTCTTCTATACAGCAAATCCTGCGGATCCAGTGTTCCCAGGAATACACTCAGGGATTGCTGTTCTGAACCAATTAAATGTCTGCCCTGCGATGAGTGAATGAACTTGGAGCGGCACCCAGGGCACCAACAGGAGCCTGGGCAGCAGGTCAAAATTCCTGTCTCTACAGCAGGTTCTGCTGCCAAGCGGTTGTTTGCACTGGACCCAGTTCACCAGCCTCCCCAGACCCGCTGGGCCCCACCTGCCCTCCAGGCATCAGCTGCCAACCTGCCCACTCCAGCCCAGCCCGGAGCAGCTCGGCATGCAGCCATCCCAGGTCTCTGTTCTGTATCTACACTGCAGAAAATGCCGGCTGCCTCCATGTCATCATCCAGATAACCTGTAACCTTCATTCCACCGTCATCCTAATTTCTACATTCTCACATAAAAAATATGGGGGAATGGTCTAGAGTTGCTGCAGAGTAAGAAGAATTCTAAAAAATCCCCAATTTTCTTCAACATAGACATAACTAAAGAAAACGAACTACAAATCTCTTTTCGAACTATTTCTCTTTTCACAGAAATGTCCCAATTAGCAAATTACAATTAAGCAAATACTGGTAATTAGAGGAACAACACAGGTTTCTTTGAATTAAAAAAAAAAAAAAGCTTTTCTGATAAGTATTATTGACTGAAAAACTGTTGACATGTTTGTCACATTCAAAAAGCCACAAATGAATTTCTCTGAAAAACCGAACGTCTATTTAAAAAATCCACAGAACGGTCTGTGCCAAAACGTGAATGTTACAAAACCATACACCACGTGCCCTTCTCTATGTTTCGTATGAATTACTAAAACAAGGATTAAGCTTTTGGTGGTTTGATGTCAGGACATGGATTCAAATGCTGGCTCTACGTGGGTGTATTTGGGCAAGTTACTTAATTTTTATTTAACCTTAGACTCCTAACCCATTAAATGAGAACAAGAATACCAAGCTCACAGGATAATTAGGAGTTTTTGTTTTTTTTGTTTTTAATTAGGAGTTTTAAGTAAGATAAAACTGAATCTTCCTAGCAGGTTACGGACCTGCTACATTACTTAGAATTAGGTTTGGCTGAGAATGACAGGAAGCTCAAAGTATCAGCGGCTTAAACAAGAGAGGTTTCTTTCTCTCTCAGGAAAACGTCCAGGAAGGCAAGTGGGGCACTCCATCTGTTTTGCTGTTCTATCACGTGTGACCCAACTTTATGGTCCAAGATGGTGGCATCTAAATTCCAAACAGCAGACTGGGAAAGATATAAATAAAGAGAGGGCAAGAGGGGCCCATATTGTCCCTTAAAGAAGGTTCTGGAAAGGATCACATAGTAACACACTTCCAATTAACCAGAATTTAGTCTCATGGCCATAAAGCCGCCAAACGCTCCAGTTGTGAAGTAGGCTCCAGTGATTCTATAAAGAGGGGGGTCATGGATACTGGGGGACAGCCAGCAGGCTCTGCCCCAAAACCCAGGAACAGCTCATCTCCCATCTCAAATGGCTTCACCTTTCGGCAGGAGTTACATCCAGCCTGTACACATGGGTACAGCCACACCAGTTAAGACTGGCATCCAATCTGAATGTCTGGATTCCCATGCCGTACTGATTGTTAACTACTTTGAAAATTACCCTTGCCTTTGGGAAGCTGTGCCTTAAAACTCCACAACAAAGATTTCCTTTGTAACATATGCAGTTTAGGACATAATTTTCCCCTAACTAGTTATTTTACCCTTAGTTTTCTCTTCCGAAAAAGCACAGATCCTAGCAACTTGCTTTAATAGAAAAAGATCAATTTTGCTGAATGATAGGGTTCTTAACATCTTTATTGGAGTATAATTGCTTTACGATGGTGTGTTAGTTTCTGCTTTATAACAAAGTGAATCAGCTATACATATACATATATTCCCATATCTCTTGCATCTCCCTCTCTCCCACCCTCCCTATCCCACCACTCTAGGTGGTCACAAAGCACCGAGCTGATCTCCCTGTGCTATGCGGCTGCTTTCCACTAGCTATCTGTTTTGCATTTGGTAGTGTATACATGTCCATGCCACTCTCTCACTTCTTCCCAGCTTACCCTTCCCCCTCCCCGTGTCCTCAAGTCCATTCTCTAGTAGGTCTGTGTCTTTATTCCAGTCCTGCCCCTAGGTTCTTCATGACCATTTTTTTTTTTGATTCCATATATATGTGTTAGCATACGGTATTTGTTTTTCTGTTTCTGACTTACTTCACGCTGTATGACAGACGCTAGGTCCATCCACCTCACTACAAATAACTCAATTTCATTTCTTTTTATGGCTGAGTAATATTCCATTGTATATATGTGCCACACCTTCTTCATCCATTCATCTGTCAGTGGACACTTAGGTTGCTTCCATGTCCTTCCATGGCTATTGTAAATAGTGCTGCAGTGAACACTGTGGTACATGACTCTTTTTGAATTATGTTTTTTTCAGGGTATGTGCCCAGTAGTGGGATTGCTCAGTCATATGGTAGCTCTATTTTTAGTTTTTTAAGGAACCTCCATACTATTCTCCATAGTGGCTGTATCAATTTACATTCCCCTCAACAGTGCAAGAGGGTTCCCTTTTCTCCACACCCTCTCCAGCATTTATTGTTTGTAGATTTTTTGATGATGGCCATCCTGACTGGTGTGAGGTGATACCTCATTGTAGTTTTGATGTGCATTTCTCTAATGATTAATGATGTTGAGCATTCTTTCATGTGTTTGTTGGCTGTCTGTATATCTTCTTTGGAGAAATGTCTATTTAGGTCTTCTACCCATTTTTGGATTGCGTTGTTTGTTTTTTTGATATTGAGCTGCATGAGCTGCTTGTAAATTTTGGAGTTTAATCCTTTGTCAGTTGCTTCATTTGCAAATATTTTCTCCCATTCTGAGGGTTGTCTTTTCGTATTGTGTATGGTTTCCTTTGCTATGCAAAGGCTTTTATGTTTCATTAGGTCCCATTTGTTTATTTTTATTTCCATTTCTCTAGGAGGTGGGTCAGAAAGGATCTTGCTGTGATATATGTCATAGAGTGTCCTGCCTATGTTTTCCTCTAAGAGTTTGATAGTGTCTGGCCTTACATTTAGGTCTTTAATCCATTTTGAGTTCATTTTTGTGTATGGTGGGCACTCCATTTTTGATGTCGTAGTCTCCTAAGGACTGAAATACAGAGACTTGATGGTGGAAGAAAGCAGCTCCATCCCCACTGCCCATGCCCCGCCCCCACCCCCGCTGCCGGGCCTGTCACCTCCTGGTCACTGACAGTAGTTGTAAGCAAAGGATGAGAAGGAGAAGGAGCAGTGTAGGCTATTAATCCCTACTCAGTGCACATGTGACATATGCGGGCGGCATGTGCTGAATAAACTGTACCCCATTCACCATTCCACTTACACCCAGTTAACACCAGTATTCATCTTCCTGAAAAACTGGAGCTGAAGCAGAGTGCCCCAGACCAGATCTTTCTGGGATAATAATTTCCAAGAGTTTAAATCCTAAGCTGTGTTCTACAGGTGTCAAGAAAACTTGCATGGAAGAAAAAAAAAAATTCAGTATTATGAATATTTTTCCTTCTAAAATGTATTTAAGAAACAGTTTAAAATAGCTTTAATTGCTGTAAAATAACCAGCCTGTAAGAAATGGTGCACCAACCCTAGGTCCTGGTGTGCTGTGAAAGCTCTGGCCAGCCCTCTGCTCTCATTCAACTATTTAATTTTTTCTATCTTAAGTGACCCTTATTACCTCCTAAACAATCTGTTCTCCATCCTGCACATTTTAAGGATGTGTTTTATTTTTTCCTTAATTACTTTATTGAGTTTTTTTTTTTTACTAACAAGCACATAGTTACAAGGTACATTAAGAAAAGAATATACAGTGAAAAAGCCACTCTGTTCTATCTGTTTCCCTTACACCATTTCCCTTCCCAAAGGGAACTATTCTTCCTGTTTCCTGTGAATTTGTCCAAATTATGTATTTTCTAACATAAATGTCAACATAAACACGTTCTGTTTTGCATTTCCAATATTCTATTCTTTTCTCATTTTAAAAAGCTTAAACATATTTTTTTGTCAGCACTCACTGTAATTTACTTTCTATTCTAAACTGAACAGTGACGTTTACTGTATATACAGGTGCTACTGAACAGTGTGTGTGCGCCACCAATTATCACAAACAGTCTAACCTTGAAAAGCTCTTGGTACCAATTTTCTTTCCCACAATTAACTTCCATGGAACACTAATTCTCAACAAATAGCTGGAAGAACATGCGTCTTCAGAGGGAGGAATTAAAAAAATCTTGAACGGGAAGGGCATGGAAGTGCAAGCTCTCCACGCACCCCCAGAAATTCTGCATGTCCCCCTGGGCAGAGTCCCCCATCCACCACCTGTGGAAAACTCACTGAATCTAAGGAGAAAGATATCTGAAGAATATCTTCTAGTGCAACGCTGTCCACATGAACGTTCTGCAAACTAGCAATACTCTATATCCACGATGCCTAACACCCGTATCCACCAGCCACATGTGGCTAAATGGATACGTGAAACGTGCCTAGTACAACTGAGGAACTGAATTTTTAGTTTAATTTAGTTTAAATAACCACATGTGCCTAGTGGCTACCATTTTGGACAGTCCTGGTCTACCGAATAGTGGATAAACAGGAAAAGATTACAATCCCTGTTATAAAACAGGGACAGTAGGAAACATGTGTGTATGAATATGTATGGTAAGCATGGTAGATTAAGCTCAAGCTACATCTCCTGAATCTTCTTTCTTTACGTACCCAAGGCTGAGTGGACTATTTCAAAAAATAATTTCTTTAGTTAAAGTTGGAACAGGCCTTAAAGCTACGCTGCAACTACCTTTAAGATCTGAAATTGAAAGAGTTTTAATTTACTGAAACTCTATGTTTGATGATGCACTCTGTTTTATAATTTTCCTGGCATGATGTTACGTGTGCATCACACTAAATTAACAGTTTCTCCGTTAGGTGGAAAAAACAAATTGCAGAAGCATATGTACCATATTATGCCAACTGCACATATATATATATGCACATATATATTTATATATATATACATGTTTGTGTAGGAATAGAGCTTATCTAAAACGGTGCTGTTCAACAGCACATCCTATGATGATGGAAATGCTCTCCACATACCCTGTCCAACATGGTAGCAACTCGTCATATACACAGCTACTGAGCACATGAAAGATGGCCAGTATGACTGAGGAACTGGACGTTTACTTATATTTAATTTTAATTAATTTAAATTTAAATAGCCACAGTGACTTCCCTGGCGGTCTAGTGGTTAAGACTTCGCCTTCCAACGCAGGGGCTGTGGGTTCAATGCCTGGTCGGGGAGCTAAGATCCTGCATGATCCCACATGCCCCGCGGCCAAAAAACCAAAACATAAAACAGAAGCAATATTTTAACAAATTCAATGAAGACTTTAAAAATGGCCCACATCAAAAAAGTCTTAAAAAAGAGAAATTTAAATTGCCACAGGTGGCAAACGGCAACTTTGTTAGATGGCGTGGGTCTAGAAGAATAAACCTCAAACTGTTCAAAGCCTACTTCAAAAGGTCTTATGATCGGAGGGAAGAAGATAGAGTTTTACTTAAACTTTATACACCACTGTAGTGTTTGGATTTAATTATCTAGTTTTGTACAACTGGCACGTATAGCTCATCAAATGAATAAATACGAAGGGAAGGTGTCTCATTAGCTCGGGCCTCCGTAACAAATTCCACAGACTGGGTGGCTTAAACAACAGAAAATTTTCTCTTACAGTTCTGGAGGCTGTTAGGTAAAATGTGAGGGTGCCAGATGGTTGGGCTCTGGTGAGCGCTCTCTTCCTGGCTCGGGGACAGCCCCCTTTTCACTGTGTCCTCACGGGGGAGTGAGGGTCGGGGGGAGCAAGCTCTGGTCGTCCTCTTCTTACAAGCAAACTAATCCCTCATGGGGACACCACTCTCTAAACCTGTTATCTCCCCAAGGCCCCACCTCTGAATACCAAACACTGGAGGTTATTAGACCTTCAATATATGAATCTGGGGAACACAAACATACAGTCCATAACAGAAGGACACAGGGAAGAATGAAAAATTCCTTCTACTTTGTGCATCTCTCTACTCCATTCACTTAGCTCAGCAGGTGCCCTAGAATCTGTACTGTTAGGTTTCCGACATCTGGTTCTTGAACAGCTGGGACAACGGCATTTTCAACTGAGAAGAGTGTGGCCAGTCTGTCTCAAGACCTTAAGATCTTACAAATTCCCATTTGAAAGAACACATTAATGATTCAATGTTCTCATCTCTTTATGTAATTTCTTGATGCCCTCAACAACTGAATGGTGGTGCCAGATGTATGACAGGCAAAGCTGGAAAGGACACTTCACATGTTACCTTTAACCGTGCTTGTTCATAGTTGTGCTAGAATGAGCAGAACTGCCTTAAACCCTCTGGGTCACCTCAACACACTCGTTTTTCCCAGATCATTTGCTAGGAAGGTACTTTTTTGCAGGGGAGAGGACAGAGTCAAACTCAGCTTTGCACAGGCCCAGTGCCTTTTCCTCTCTGAGTTTTGGGGAACGTCTGCAGCTTCCCACAGGTCCCAAGGTCTCCAGGTACGGGGTCGGGGTGGGGGGGGGGCAGCTGGTGTTCCCAAACAATGCCTGTAAATAGCAGGTGTCCCAAATCCAGGCCCCCTGGTCCAAAGCAGCCTGTGTATTCACCCACCATTAAAGGTGCTTTCTTGTGCCCCATATAAAAGGTGAAGATGTGAAGATGTTTGCCAGGGCTAGAAAGAGGGGGAAATAAGGAGTGACTGCTCAACGGACACAGAGAGGTTTCTTTTGAGGTGATGAAGATGTTTTGGAACTAGACAGAGGTGGTGGTTGCACAACGTTAATGTAGTAAATGCCACTTTTCACCTTATGTTATGAACTTCACCTAGAAAAACAAACAAAAAAATAACCAAAATCTATTTTTAAAAACACAGGAAGGGGGCACCATCCCATCACTCAAACACAGACCTACACTACACTGAGGGCGCACCGGCCCCGCACACCTCTCTGTGGGACGATGGGCAGTGGTGGACCCCCCTTCCCTTCCGTTTTCAACCAAGTCTTGTGAGCTCTCCCTTCCCCCAACAAAGCTTTGTCCTTTACCCATGCTCACTGACACTGCAGAATGTGCTCTAAACCCGGGGAAGGCCCATGAGGAAATGCACCTCGCTGGAGAGTCTAAGTGCATCCTCTCCAACACTCTGCATTCTAACTCAGCCACTGATCTATCTGCTGCTCTCAGGTTATTCCCTGTTGGTATTTTTTCATCTTGTTCTGCTGTTTCCTACCCGTATTCCCTAAAGGCCTCCCACTCAGCATTCTACCAGAATCTAACATTGAGGGCAAATGCCATCTTCCTGTTCTGTAGTGGCAAGAAAATTCCTCAGGAAACTTTGACTGCACTCTTGATTGCTCTGGCTTCAACCAAACACAGTGGTTGACTCTATCTGAACAATCAGTACAATCATTATGGTTGTGGTTAATTAAAATGTCAAATCAGTTGTTTGAATAAACTGACAAATGGTTGGACTGAATTAACTGGGTTTTTTTCTAGGTACCACACCAACATTCAGTAACTGTTGGTGGGAATATGGAGATTTAGGAGGAAAAAATAGGGAAATAAAGAAAAATGGCTTTCTTTAGTCTCTCCCCTGTATTCTGTCGTACCTGCTCCAGCTCTCCTGATCATGCTCTAGAACCATTTTTCCAAAACGTATTTGACTATGAGATCCTTTTTCACACCAACATCTTTCACTATCAACCCTTACTTTCCCCATCTCAGTAAATGGCACCTTCCTCCACCTAGTTGCTCAGTATAAAAATCTCAGGGTTTTCCTTGGCTCTTCTTTCATTCATACCCCACAAATGATCTATCAGCAAAATGTACCAGCTCTACCTTCAATGTCCCCAATCCAAGAACCTCTTCCCCAATCCAGACTGAGCTACCAGCCCATCTCAGGCACACCAGCTCTCCCCTAAACCACCCCAGTTTCTACTTTTGACCCTCAACCCCACAGCATCCAAAGTGACCTTTTAAAATTCTAAGTCCTAACACATCTTTCCCCTTTTCAGAAAGACTCCTCATGCCTGGGAATCAAATCTAAACTGCCCACCACAGCTATTAGCCTTATGTGGACTGGACCTCGATCTCTGTCCAAACTTCATTTCCAAATGCTGTTTCCTTTCCTGCCTGTTCTGCTCTGACAGGGCTATCCCTCTGACAAGCCAAGCCCAGTCTCATGCCAGGGCCTACGAATTTGCAATTCCCTGTGCCTGGAATGCTGTTCCTCACTTCACTCAGTGCTGTGGACTGAATGCTTGCGTCTCCCAGAATTCATATGTTGAAGCCCTAATCCCCACTGTGATGGTATTTGGAGGTGGTGCACCTGGGAGGTGATTAGGTCATGAGGGTGGAGCCCCCATGATTGGGATTAGGGCCCTTATAGGAAGAGACACAAGAGAAATGATCTTTCTCTCTGCCCTGTGAGGATACAGCAAGAAGGCAGCTGTCTGAAACGAGGAAGAGTCCTCACCAAGTACCTGCCCGTGTTGGCCCCCTGCTCTCAGACTTCCAGCCTCCAGAAGTGTGAAAAACAAATGTCTGTCGTTAAGCCACCCATATGTTTTATTTGTTACAGCAGCCCAAACTGACCAAGACACTCAGGTCCGTGGTTAACTGTCAGCTCCTCAGAGAGGCCTGGGATGTAGTGAATACAGCAGCACACACACCACACCCCTCCCGTGTCTCCCACCCCTTTACTCGGCTTTACTTTCTTCCCAGGATCGACCACCATCTGGCTTCGCAACGCATGTTTATTGGTTTCCTGGGAGGCTCCCACACCAGAACAAAAGCTCCAAGTGGGCAGAGGTGTTACTTTGTGCCCTTATCTGTCCCCAGCACTCAAGAGTGGTACCTGGCTGGTAGTAATGCTCAATAAACGTCTACTGATCAAATTAATAACTAGTTCTTACAGAACAGTCTCTCAGAATAATCAGTGAGTTGCTTCTCTAGAGTAAAATAATAAAAACAAAAGGAGTTGAGTTGGGAGAGAGGGTAGGAACTATGACGTCGGGACACAGGAGCCCTCCACAAAGAAGTGAAGGCCAGGGCACGTCCGTGCACAGGACAGAAGCAGCTCAGGCTCCTCAGTAGGGTGCAGAGCGGCTAGTCCCCAGCTGCCCGTGACGCATGAAACTGGACTGAACTATCATCTTCAGCCATCTCAAAGGGGTTCTGACGTACCCTCTGCGACAATCTTTTTTCTCTTTAAGACATAAGGCACTGAAGATATCAGGCTTGTGGTGAAGTATGCCAAGGCATAAGTCTGAAGTTGGCCTTAGACGGTAACAGAGGGGCAAATAAAATATTTTGGTGAGAATACGTTACGCATGAGAATCACAGTGATGAGAAATGCACCATAAACTGAATAAAGGTGGTATGAAAAAAACAGGATTTTTTAAAAGACTGTATGAAATTACATAAATATAATGCTCAGCACAGACTTTAACAGTCTTTATTATAATATACTGGAATGTCACAGTCAGATGTTTCTCCCTACGATCACCACAAGGGCAGTACTATGTCATGCTCATAAGCTTTGCATCCCTGAATGCCCAGCTCTGGAATGAAATAATTAATAAATCAGTGAATAATGTCTACTAAATGTTCCCGTTTTTATGTGAAAGCCAACCAAAGAGATAAGACAAAAGAAGAGAAGGGGGAGAAAATGAGAGAAGTGCGGAGCAGCAGCACGGGGGAGCAGCAGCACAGGGGAGCAGCAGCATTTACAAGGAGCAGCAGCATTTACAAGGAGCAGCAGCACGGGGGAGCAGCAGCATTTACAAGGAGCAGCAGCATTTACAAGGAGCAGCAGCATTTACAAGGAGCAGCAGCACGGGGGAGCAGCAGCATTTACAAGGAGCAGCAGCACGGGGGAGCAGCAGCATGGGGGAGCAGCAGCACGGGGGAGCAGCAGCATTTACAAGGAGCAGCAGCACGGGGGAGCAGCAGCACGGGGGAAAAGCAGCATTTACAAGGAGCAGCAGCACGGGGGAGCAGCAGCACGGGGGAAAAGCAGCATTTATAAGGAGCAGGAGCACGGGGGAGCAGCAGGAGAGGGGGCAGCAATCCTCCAACAGCGGATCAGAGAATCAGCACACAGAGGCGTAGACGAGAACAGAGCTGAGGCTGACTTGGCAGAAGTGGGGGCCAAATCTCTCACCTCAGTGCACCTCGATAATCTGCAAAGGTGAGCCATGCTGAAGACAACGCTTTTAGAACACTGTAATAATAAAACTGATCTATCTACGAAATTCCTGTCCATTTCTAATCTGAAAGATGCCAATCAAATCTTCTACTGCACGTATGCAGAATAAACCCTAGGGCACTATCTCTGCAGAGCACAGAACCATCTAGCAGCCGAGGGAGGTGGCTCCTGTGTAAGGCTTGGCACTGCATCTGGCTAAGGTCACAGAACGAAGGTTGGCGGCCCACGTGAGTGCTCACACACACACAGCACAAGAAAGCCAGGGGCCTGCCACCCTCCAATAAATTCCAGCAGAAGGCAAAGGACAGAAGCACAAAAATGTTTTACTGTACTTAGGAGAGAAAACAGATGTCTGTACTCGTCTTATAACAGAAGTCAGTTTGATGGAAATGAAAACCTACGAAGACAATTAAGACAGTATAAAAGGTGGATGAAAAACCAGGAGGTCATCAGGACCAGAGAAGGCTCCGTGGCAGGTGGGACAGAGAGTTCCACTGCAGGAACTCGGCTGATGAGAGTAAGTGGGGAGGAGAAGGACCATGAGTTTGAGGATTGGACTAGCTTAGTAACAGGCACCATGAAGAACGAGTAGGACAGTTAACCAGAATCATGCAAGTGCTGTGCAGTGTTGGGCAACACCTCAATTTATGCCAACAGGTACCAACTACCTCCTCGTAGGATTCGCTCCAACACTGCTCAGCAGCCTGGATGCAAAAGCAAAAGGACAGAAAGGTCAGGAGGTGTAAGCTTCTGGCAAGAGAGTGACTTAAAACCTGGACCACGGATTCTACGTGGACAAGGAGGGAAACAGAGACAGGAAGGAACTAATGGCTAAGTACAGAGCAAAGGAGTCCACTGATTAGGGAGGTCTCAGTGAGATCAAAGGAGAGGCAGCGGGTGTAACTCTGTGGGACAAGGTGGATGGACAAGAGGATGTGGTCAAGGAGGGAATTTCTGACTTACTGATCTGAGCCATGAGTAGACAAGGTCTAGGAAGTGGGGAACTGAGGGGAGTTGGGGAGATCACTGGTGAAGACAAGCCCCAAAACCCATGCCGTCAGGGAAGGAGGTGGGTCATCCCGTGAAGCTGGGGCAGGGTGGAGAGCAATGAGGTAGTCATCAGTGATGAGTGGGAGTAATGAGGAAGTCAGCAGAGAAGACTTATAGGGGGGTGGGGGGCAAAAGGATGGTTAAACACACGGCTGATGCTCAAAAAAGTAGGGGATGGACAGGAAGGTGGAAAAGCAAAGACCCAGCGCAGCCAGGCCAGGCATGGGTGCCACCAGCCCACCTTCTGAATAGTTTTTCATCTCTGTAATGATGAAACTAACTTACCTAATCAGGTAGTTCTGCCAATTTTTAATCTGAAAGATGTTAACCAATCTTTCCCCTGCGTTTACACAAATAAATACTAGTAGTAGACTATTAGATTACTACAGGTTTCCCAAGATAAAATCTTCAGTGATGGGGCATTCATTTTAGAATCTTCCAAAGGATCAAACATTTATCCCACATGCTTACAGAGTATAAGTAAATTAACATTTCTATTAGATTTTTTCAAATGCCAAGTTTTTACCGTACTTTATACCAATTGAAAATAAGTGTTTGCCTCAAAATGGGAAATCTTTTTCCTTGTCGTTTAAATTGAAGATGCAGGGATCTGGTATATTTTTACTATCTCCTCATCTTCTGGTATTTGTCACTGATTTGACCTATGAACTCATTTATGATGCGGCATTTATGTTAATAAATATTTCAAAGAGAAATCTGCCTCTTCCACCCCACTTGTTCAGGGACTGTCTCCTTCGGGAAGATGTCACTGATACGACATCTCCATTCCCCATTTCCCCAGCTGGATGCTCCCCTGTTCTGCCAGAGCATTCCATAGGCAGCTCTGTTTCTGCACTTAACTACATTCGACTGTCAACCAAAATGAGCTTTATGACCTTCGACAAGTGCTTAACCTCTCCGGGCCCTAATTTGTTTTTATGTAAAATAGAGAAAATAATAGTAAGAACATCATAGGGCTTTTTTTATCAATACATGAGTTAAAGTTAATGCCTAGGAAGCACTTAGAACAGTGCCTGGCATATAGTAAGTACTACAGAAGTGTTTGCTATTCTTATAACAATCTTTATTTATGCGCCTCTCCTTGTGTACTTGTTAGCACCTTTAAAGTAAGAGACTAGGTCTTAATCTTTGTATCTCCAGCACCTAATACAGTGACTGGCAAATAGGAGACATTCAGTGAATGCATGAATCAACTGATAAATCAATTTTTATTTCACAAAAAAAGTCACAGATATTAAAAATAATAAGCCAAATTATTATCTTATTTATAACCCCAGTGTAAAAATAACTTAAGGAAGTTCGTGAACTACAGCCTGACATTTCAAATATGTAATTAAATGAAAGAAGTTAAAACTAAGGGTAGAATTGCATCATCAGTACCACTAAAAGGTCATTGTCAAAATGGACTTAAGAATTAAGTAGCTTAGATACATTTTGACTCTAAGAATTAGTAAATTTTCACTTTCACTGTAGGAAAAAAAAAGAGTCCAGAGGCTTGACTCTAGACCAGGGATTTGTTATAATTTCTTCCACAGATCTAGGTACCCAGGGAGGAGATAAAAAACCATAGCAACAAAGTTCACCTACTTAATCTGTCACATTTCTGCAGTAAAAGTCTCAAAGTTGCTGGCGACAGAAGGGAATTGACTGAGGTATCCAAAAGAAAATTCAAATTATTGTGGCTAAAAGTTGGAAACGTTCATGAAGCCCTCAGGCCCTCAGAGTGGGGAGGTGGCTTCTCTCAGTCTCCAGTTAGAAAACAGCCAATCGCTAGATTTCATCTTGGGTTTATTAACATTTCTACAGAACACCTGATCTAGGATCACAGCATAGCCCTATTTAAAATTAGCACCACTAATGATTTAATATTATGGTTCTCTTCAGATTATCTCTGACACTATTGAAAACGAGCCTGTCATGTAACTAGTAGGACTTTCCTCTTTCACTGGCGCATGAAAAGAAGCCACCTTATTCATTAAGATGGAATTTAGTGCAAGTCCATGTTTTGTTTTCGTTTTTGTTTTTAATTTTTATTTTAACATCTTTATTAGAGTATAACTGCTTTACAATGGTGTGTCAGTTTCTGCTTTATAACAAAGTGAATCAGCTATACATATACATATATCCCCGTATCTCCTCCCTCTTGCATCTCCCTCCCTCCCACCCTCCCTATCCCACCCCTCTAGGTGGTCACAAAGCACTGAGCTGATCTCCCTGTGCTATGCGGCTGCTTCCCACTAGCTATCTATTTTACATTTGGTAATGTGTACACGTCCACGTGACTATCTCACTTTGTCCCAGCTTACCCTTCCCCCTCCCCGTGTCCTCGTCCATTCTCTACGTCTGCGTCTTTATTCCTGTCCTGCCCTTAGGTTCATCAGAACCTTTTTTTTGATTCCATACATATGTGTTAGCATACAAATGGTATTTGTTTTTCTCTTTCTGACTTACTTCACTCTGTATGACAGATGCTAGGTCCATCCACCTCACTACAAATAACTCAGTTTCGTTGCTTTTTATGACTGAGTAATATTCCATTGTATATATGTGCCACATCTTCTTTATCCATTCATCTGTTGATGGACACCTAGGTTGCTTCCATGTCCTGGCTATTGTAAATAGAGCTGCAATGAACATTGTGGTACATGACTCTTTTTGAATTATGGTTTTCTCTGGGTATATGCCCAATAGTGGCATTGCTGGGTCATATGGTAGTTCTATTTTTAGTTTTTTAAGGAACCTCCATACTGCTCTCTATAGTGGCTGTATCAATTTACATTCCCACCAACAGTGCAAGAGGGTTCCCTTTTTTCCACACCCTCTCCAGCATTTATTGTTTGTAGATTTTTTGATGATGGCCATTCTGACCGGTGTGAGACAATATCTCATTATAGTTTTCATTAGTGCAAGTCCATGTTAAAGAAAGTCTGGGAGCATTAGCGTTTCACAGAGGAAGAGGAATATTTATCATATCCTCATGGACATCCAAGTAGAAACCTATTTAAGAAGGATGAGAGTGAAGAGTTGGAGGGAAACCTTTAGCAAACCGAGGTTGTGTCTACTTGGTGGAAGAGTCCCTCACTCCCTTCCACATTTTCCCTCAAGCCACAGAGCATTACACTTCAGCAACCATCTAAGGGAGGCTGAAACAACTAACACATAAGGAGAGATATAAATTTAAGTGTGAACACTGAAAGAAGAAACAAATGATTAATAGACTTCCCTGGTCCCCATGCTGATATTCTGATAATAAAAAAACTCAGATACAGGCATGTGAAAAGATTATCTGCGTTTCCAAATAACTTCACGGCTAAATGAAATCACTTCAAGCAGTAATCTTCTATTCTGCTTTCCCAAATAAGCCAGCATTAATATATACAAACACTCCCATCAGAGAAAGAGCATCAAGAAGATACAGCACAATTGACATATTTACACTATTAAATGTAAAATAGATAGCTAGTGGGAAGCAGCCGCATAGCACAGGGAGATCAGCTCGGTGCTTTGTGACCACCTAGAGGGGTGGGATAGGGAGGGTGGGAGGGAGGGAGACACAAGAGGGAGGAGATATGGGGATATATGTTTATGTATAGCTGACTCACTTTGTTATACAGCACAAACTAACACACCATTGTAAAGCAATTATACTTCAATGAAGATGTTAAAAAAAAAAAGACAGCACAAAACATACACATATCTTAATAGTGTGCTTTTCTATAATTATTAAGCATTTTGATTTACTTATTTTAAATGAAAAAAATGAAAACTGAGGTTTTCAATCTGACAGGGATTGCATCTGAGGATTAAAATGTCCAAGTACATACCTCTTAACTCCTCATCTTTTAACTGCTGCATAAATGGTTGCCGAGGAAATGTCCCGACTGGATGAAGAGGCACAAGTGAACTCTCGTTTCCAAGCTTGCAGGTATGGCTCACTACCTTTGCTCCCACAAAGTAGGTCCTCCTGAGTTCTTAGAGGCACATATTTCTGCAACCTGGATGACAATTTTAAAAAAGGAGAATGATTATTTATTTTGAATATATGTTTCTAAGAGTAACAGAAGTTAAGGGCAAGTCCCTATTCACATCAAGTTTAGAAGAGAAGTGCGTATTCTCAAATGTGCCCATACAATTTATAGCAGGTAGTTATGGAGGATTATTTTTATGGCAGTATGCTAACGAGACAGTGATTAAACATGATAATGAGAGAACAGAGAAAACACTGGAACAGTACGACCACAGAGACACCTGCCAAAGAAGAATCCGGTTACAGGGGTACGACCCCACAAACGACTGAGACCTAGCCCGAGCTCAGGTTCCCTGAGGATTCTTGTAACCTAGCTACACCTGTGCACAGAATGACACCATGACATCGTTAAATAGTGACAAGAAAACACAGCGCAGATCGTCACCAGGTATGCAACCTGGGGCAAGGGCACTTCTGAAGGTTCTATTTTAACCGCAGCAGACGCACTGAAGCAGCCTGGAGTAGCAGGTTCAGCCTGCAGATTTCTGAGAGAGGACAGAACCTTACGTAATTACAGCATATTAGGGCAGAGACGCTGAGGACAGCCTCAAGGCCGAGGCCAAGTCCAGGTGATACCCTGGGTTCTGACACTGCTTCTGGTGTCTCGGGACAGAGACGGACCACGCCTGGAAGGAGAGGGTGGGGGACCAGGCCCAGGGCTGGAGGCAGAGGGGGCCCAGCGCCCACTGGAAGGGTCGCGGCTCTCCTCCCTGAGCTCTTCCTCTAAAATCTTTTCACCTTCATCCTAACATAACCATCTTTTCTTTTATTGTGGCAAGAAAATTTTTCATTTAAATTTAAAAAGTTAAAACCGACTCTTCTGGAGGAAAAGCAACTGCTAATTCCCACCTCCACCCCGCAGCTATGCTTCTGTCTCAGAGCTGCTCCAGGTGGAGGGGCTGGGGAGGAGGGGGGCAAAGGAGGAGACAGACTGAACTCAAAGCTCTCATTTTTCCCCTGGAGAGTTAAAATATTCTACTAACTTCCACCCCTGCTGCTGCAGCCTCACACTGCAGCTAATCCCCTCCCCACACTGATGGGTGGGGTTGAAGATTCCCTCAGTGACTCCCTATTGCCCTCAGGATAAAAATCCAAACTCTCCTCAGCTTAGGTTACAAAGCTCTTCACCAGCAGATCCCTGAAAACTCACGTGCACTCCACTGTGACCTTGAACCTATAAAAGAAAAACTGCCCCAAACCTGGTCTGGAACAGAACCAAATTGCCTACTGTAAAATTCACAACATCCTAGTGAAAAGACATCAACAGCATTCCAGATAAAATGCTTTTTTCTAGGCAACTTTCTAATGAACTTGAAGAAGATTGTTTGTTCTGGGAACTCACTACCACCCACCCAGTTGACTTGTCAGCTATCAGAGTCTAAGGATTTATAACCAGACATTCTTTTCAATGATGATTTAATCATTCTTCCTACCAAGAGGGATTCTCTGAATACACCTACCATGGGCCTCTTCCCTTGCGTTGCAAAACTGTAATAAAACGCTGCCACGTGCTCATAACTCAACTGTCTGAGAAGTTTTCTTTAACAAACACTAACCTCAAGCAGGTCCTGACACCCTGCGGTTTCCAGCATGTTCCTCAGTCTCTAGACTGTATAGGCCTTTGAATAGGCAGCAACCTCCCCCGGGAGCACCTCCAGAGCCTACATATCCCCTGGCTCTCACTCTCCTTCCTTTACTATAACCCTCCTCTTCTCCCCCATCTTCCAGCCTCCCAAACCTAGGTCATCTATCAGTTTCTCCGGAACCATCTGCCATGAGTGTCTGGACTGCAGGCCTTCCCAGGCGCTTCTGTATCAAAGCTGTTACCACACTGCACTCTATTTATCTCCCTAGACTGGAAGCTTACTGAAGACAGTGCTGGGCCTTTTTATTTCTGTTATCTCTCACCTTATCACAGAGCCTGGTTCAAAATGAGCACGTAATAAATGTTTGTTGAATGAATGAATGTAGGAGAGAGATGAAGCTGAAAAAAAATTTTTTACTGCATGAGGTATTCACTGTGCAGCTTCAAAACCGCCCCTGAGATGCAGTGTGGTTCTGGACTGAGGGGGGCTGGACTCCACAAGGCAGCCCATGCAGCGCTCTCCAGCAGACCGGCTCAGAGCAGGCACGTAAGGACCCCGTAAGGACTGTCCCAAGTCCACTGGAGGGCACAGACAGCTCAGCAGGAGGTGGTTCAAATGCACAATTCCCTGAAGTTTTGCAACCAGAGGAAAACCAGAGGGGATCTTAGAGGAGAAGCAACATAAAAAGGGGGGCAATAGAAGATGGGTAACAGTTTCAAGGTACCCTCAGAGATGGAATCTTCCTGGCATAGGAACACCAAAATTTAGTTTTTCGTGAAAATATGTTAAGTAGGGTTTTGAGATATAAAGACCTGCGGAAGCACCAGGAAAACTCAGGAGAAACTTTTGTTGCTGTTGTTTTTTACTCCTGGTTGGCTTTTGGATGGGGCTGGGAGGACTTGTAAATGCCTTAAGGGAAAGACAGCCTCTGTTCCATGCCCACCTCCCCCAGTACTCCATATCTCTTTCCCCAACAACAAACCCCACCGAGGCCCGGGCATGGCATGGAGGACGAGGCAGAGGACGCCCAGGCACCCTGCCTCCTGTGTACCAATTATGAGATTTCCTCTCATCGAAGACAACTTCCATTCGGTACTAAGTTGTTTTTGCAAATGCGCGTGCAGAGTGGTGGAGTGGACGGCCGCTTCCTGTTTGCTGCTGGGGTTCTCACATGTCCCTGGCGGGACAAGGTAATGGAGTCAACGGGAGTGTAAACATAACCCTGTCCCCCCAGAAGCCATGGCTTCGCCCACGCAGCTCAGGAAAGTGCAGCACAGCGCAGGTGGTCCACACACAAGTTCTCTGGCCTTCTTCCGAGTATACCAATTACCTATGGTACGTCATGGATCTTCAACCTGGTATAGTTTCCCCAAAATGGCTCAACATTTAATATCTTTTTGAAGAGCACTTCTAGTCCTTAGGAATCTGACCTGACGGTAAGTGCAGGACACATATCTGCCAGATCTGAGCAGTAAAACTCCGCCTGCCTCTGAGCATGAAGGACAGGAGAGCCTGCAGCTAACCAGAGAGGGGCCGGTTCGTGCAGCGAAAGGCAGCTGACGGGGCCTCCTGTCTCCAAAGCTCTCTAGAGTTTTCTTTACTTACTGCAGAAAAAAGAGCCAGCATATATCCAAAGATCTTACATTTAACGGGCCTTTAACCGACCTGAGAACAAATTAATTTTTTCTATTTCATTTTATAAAGCTCAGCCTTTCTCATTCTTGCACATCTATACTTAGAAAAAAGAATGAGTAATATTAAAACACAGTACCAGTATGCTGAACAGCACTGACACAACAGATAGAAAACGTATGCAGTACTGTCCTCCATTCCACACATATATGAAAGCTTCTAAAGAGACTTATTATAGAACACGTGGGAATTCCCCACATGAATCTAAGACTCTTTTGACTGACTGAAAGTAGAATTGAGGGGCCAGGGAAGGGACTTCCCCTGCCGTTGATTAAAAACATTATTCTGTTTTTGAGTTGTCATACCAAGTTGACCATGAAGTGAACAAAAGCCCCCTTAAAATGTACTTTTTAAACTTTCTCTTCTAGTACTGGATTCTAAGATGGGCTTACAGACACAATCCTCTGACACACTAAAAACAATTTCTTAAGTAAGTTCACAATCGTAAGAAGAAGGAACATGAAGTTCTAATGTTCTGAAAACACACTTTAACCAGTCCACCTTAATGAAACGTGCGCACCTATGGATGAAATGAAGTGTCTACAAATGTGGATTTGCAAAGTCGGTCATTTTCGGCATCACAAACTTATTACAGGGTTTTTTTGAAATAGTAGGTTCCTTAAGAGCACATACAATGATGATTTGATGAACAAAAACAATTTTTATATATATCATTTCAAGAACGTTCCTATTATATGCCAAAACAATAAAATATTCTTCTTCTTTCATTCTTCTTTAGAAATGGACTTGAAGTGAAAATGTAAAGTCATTTGAGTTCAAAAAACTAATCAGACAAAAAAAATCAAATTAATTGAGAATTTCACCCCACAAACAACACAACAAGCAATCTGTAATGTGAACTCCTAAGGTTTGAACTGAGTAGCCCACGTGGTACGAGGATGTAGCACACAGGATATGAAGATTTTTAAATAAAACCAATAAAGCAAGTATACAAAGACTGGGAGAAACATAGTTACTAACTACTTCAAGTCCTTTTTAGGCCTAGGCAGTTTTTATTTATTCTTAAGGCTTTAAACACAAAGTACAAAAAATAGTACAAAAAATAATAGGCATGGTTTAAATATAACAGGGTCCAGACAGATAGGACAATTAACAAGTCTCTTAAATTAGGACTACACTCTGCTTACTGACTTGCTTCCAAAGAGTAGAGTATGCTAAGGGGTGGGGTGGGGTGGGGAGAATACATTTACAGTGGAGGAACCTTGCAAACACTACCCTGGCCAGGTGACCAAGGTCAGCAACATCAGGGAGAAGTCATGATGATGGCATGTTCCCTGCACACAACGTGATGAGAATATCACTTCACCTCTGTGGTCTTCCTCTTAAAACCCCACAACCCCAGGCTAATAATCAGAAAAACATGAGAGATATCTGAACTGAGGAACGTTCTACAGAACATCTTACCAGTATTCCTCAAAACTGACATCATCAAAACTAAGGAAAATCTAAGAAACTGTCACAGACCAGAGGAACTTAAGAAGACATGATGACAAGATGTAATGTGATATCCTGGGTGGATCCTGGAACAGAAAAAGGGTATTACGGAAAAACTAGTGAAGTCTGAATAAAATGTGGATTTTAATTAGTTAATACTAATGTACCAATGTACCAATGTTTGTTCCTTAATTGTGACAAATATGATAAGGTAAAAGTTATCAACTGGGGTAACTGGGTGGGGGATGTATGGAACTCTCTGTACTATCTATGCAACTTTTCTGAAAGTATTCTAAATAAATAGTTTATTCAAACTTTTAAAAACTCCGTCCACGGCACCAATGCCTGGTGCTTCAGGTGGGTGCTGCAACACTGGCTTGCACCAACAGGGAAAAACACAGGCGAGGACCCCGGCCACTCTGTATGCTGACCGACTTCGGCCAATTTGGGAACCTAAGATGCCAGGGACCACAGATGGTGTGCATGTGAAACAGGAACAGACATCTCTGAGTGCCTAACACCCCCATTTGAAGTGAAAAATAGGCAATTTTATGCAAGAAAAAAAGACAAAGCCTAAATGCGTTGGCCTGGAGCCACCAGTGCTCTGTGAAAACACACGACAAACCAGCCTCTAGCCTTCACTTAGCAAGTAGCACTGCCAGAATCCAAGCAGGTGTGAAAAAGAGTTATGCAGCCTTCCCTCCCATACCCTACAGGCTCTGTGTCCTATTTCCTTACCACAAAAAAGGTAAATCAGAGAAGGGGAGGCACAGAATTCCCTTAAAGATTTTTAGGAGGAAGACCATTAAAAGACTTTTCTGGCCAAGGAGTACACAACTCTAGTTTCAAAAATCTGTCCAGCCAGGGCACATGGTACCATGTGAGCCATGTTCTGCAGGGGGGAGGTGAAGCCCCTGAAGTGCTGCTCAATGTAGAAAGACACTTGTCTACAGAATAAACATGTGGCATGCCTCCGTTTGCTGCGATGGATTTCCTTCATTGCCTTGAATTTTAATCGAAAAAGAAATCTGGGGATTTATCTTCTCTAACCAAAAAGTTCCAGAATTCATAAGCTGGATGAATATGCAGTACTCGTTAGGCCAGGAAATTAAAATACAAATGACTAAATTTTTTTCAGAAAACTAACACACTGTCAGTCAAAATCATAACAGTTCTAGAGGGAAAGTGACCAACTATTTAAAGTTTATCTGAAAGAGAAATGATGTAGAAATATCCCAGACAAATCTAAAAAATAGTAATACGCTGCTGCTGATGAAGCAGGGTGTTCTAACAGCTCCCGTACTTAAGACAGTGTGGTGTGTATCTGGAATCAACAGACGGACCCATGGAAGAGTAACATGCCCGAAAATACAACAAATATTAAAAATTGGTTCATTTACTCAAACGTCTATCGCGGTATGCGCACTGCTGATGGTTCCTTGACAGTGAAACAAAAAAGGCAAAGTCAGACCAAAAGGACAAAGTATGTGAATACGGCCAACCCCATGGGGTAAGTTAGATGTTTTTCTCACATCTTACCTCTAAATCTATTTCAGATAAATGTTTAATTATATAACAGCCTAGCATTACAAGAATAAAACACAGGTGAATATTTATACATAATTTAGTGATGGGAAAGATGTAAGTTCAAGTATAATCATTGTTAACTGTGTTAATCTGTCAACAGGGGCATGATTAAATAAATGGATGGTTACGTAGACCTTAAACTGTTGATTAAGAAATGTATTTATTAACATGCAAAATGTCAGTATTTAGTAAAAAGGTAAGGTATAAAAATTATGTGTGCAGTACAAATACCTAGATATAGATATTAAAGATGACATTGACAGGAAACATCTATTCTGCAAAGGTGTCAAGACTCCTCAAATTAATCTATAAAGTCAACGCATGAACTCAATCCAAGGAAGATTCTTCTTGTAATCTAAGTCTAAAATGCATGTCAGACAAAAGGCAAAAAGTAGGGACAATTTTAAAGAAGAACAAGGAGAAGGGAGGATTTACCCTACCAGACAATAAGATACAATAAAGAAATAAAGATATCATAAAGAAAGTGTAGAACTGAAGCAAGAAAAAAACCCCAATAAAACAAAAAAGACCTACATAGATGGAAACTTGATGTGGCAAGATGGCACTGCATGTCAGTAGAGAAAAGATGCACCATTGATAAATGCTGCTAGGAAAACTGGATGTCCATGGGAAAATAAAATGAGGTAACTACAACTCACAATGTACACACAACTCCATTTTAGATGGATTGCAGGTGAACCTGTGAAAAGCAAAACTTTTCGTAGAAAACAGAGGAGAGTATTTTTATATGACCTCAGCCTAAGGAAGAATTTTTCAAATAAGACACAAAGAAACAATGCAAAAAGGACTGATTAAATTTGACTGCATAAAAGGAAACTCCTGGGCTTCCCTGGTGGCGCAGTGGTTGAGAGTCCGCCTGCCGATGCAGGGGACACAGGTTCGTGCCCCGGTCCGGGAAGATCCTACATGCCACGGAGCGGCTGGGCCCGTGAGCCATGGCCGCTGAGCCTGCGCGTCCAGACCCTGTGCTCCACAACGGGAGAGGCCACAACAGTGAGAGGCCCGCGTACCACAAAAAAACAAGGAAACTCCTATTCAACAAAAAGCATTATTTAAAAAGTGAATGATCAAGCCCCAAACCAGGAGAAGATAACTGTACACATATAGACAGCAAAGAAGGGGTAATAAAGATTGTTTAAATTAATAAGAAAAGGAAACCAATAGGAAAAGGGGGCACATGACTGGCATACACACTTCACTGAAGACACTCAAGTAGCTACATTCTCAATCTCACTAGTAATCAACAAAATTTTTATTAAAACCACAGTGAGATACCATTTTATACCCATCAAACGGCAAAACTGAAATCTGACAATGCCAAGTGTTTGTGAGGATACGGAGCAAGGTACAAGCACTGTAGAGAGCAGTTTCATTACAGTTACTCAGTTTGAAGTGGTGCACATTCTAAGACCCAGGAATTTTCTGGTTATATACCCCAGATGAACTAAGTACATGCACTAAGGAGATACAAAAAAATGCTTACAGCCACATTTTTCAATAGTGAAAAAATTGCAAAACTTAAAATGTCTCTCGACAGGAAAATGTATTTTAAAAAGGTGACGTATTTATGAAACAGAATACTGTAAAAACAAATAAAATGAGTGACTACAGCTATAGATATTAGCATGAGTAAATCTCAGAAAAATAATATTGGACCAAAAAGGCAAGCTATGATGATGCACATGATATGTACCAAGTGATGGATGCTGAGATGTGCTGCTCAGGTCTCCCTTTATGGATGAAGGGCTTATTCCCCCAGCTACTGGGAGTGCTGCAGGCTGACAGCCCTCAGCTGAAAAGAGTCACCTTGTCAAAGTCAGGTCCCCTCTCCCGGGGCAGCCTATGCCTGATAACTGGTCACAGCGAGGCTACGAATGCTTGGCTCCTCGCCCCAACTTAGGACAATTCTGAAGGGCTGTCCCACCTCCAGGGCTCCCTCTGGCACTGGCTAAGACCTTTCTTGTGACTGCACTGCAGCCTAATTTCTCTCTCTCTGCCCAATCCCACGTCCTTCTCTCTCACAGGTGTTAATCCTAAAATCTCCTTAATAAACCTCCTGCCTGTTAATTTCCTTCTCAGAGTCTGCTTTCCTTGGAGCTCTCCTTTCAACAGGTACAATTTATATCTTGTTTGAAAACATGTACCACACAAATTTAAGAAGACTGAAATCATACCAAGTATTTGTTCTGACCACAATGGAACAAAACTAGAAATCAATAGCAGAAGAAAAACTGGAAAATCCACAAGCATGTGGAAATTAACAACAGTCTTGAACAGCCAACGGGTCATAGAAGAGATCAAAGGGGAAATTAGAACTATCTTGAGGCAAAGGAAAAGGAAAACACAACGTACTGAAATTTATGGGATATAATAAAATCAATACTAAGAGGGAAGTTTATAGTGGTAAACACCTACATTAGAAAAGAAGAAAGATCCCATATAAACAAGCTAAACTTATACCTCAGGGAACTAGAAAAACAAGAACAAACTAAGCCCAAAGTTGGCAGAAGGAAGGAAATAATAAAGATTAGAGCAGAAATAAACAAAATAGAGAGTAGAAAAACAATAGGGAAAAATTAACGAAAGAGTTGGCTTTTTGAAAAAAATCAGCAAAACTGACAAAACATTTAGCTAGACTAAGAAAAAAAGAAAACTCAAATAAATAAAATCAGAAATGAAAGAGGAAACGTAACAACTGATACTGCAGAGACAAAAAGGATTGTAAGAGACCGCAATGAATAATTATATATCAACAAACTGGATAACACAGAAGAAACAGAAAAATTCCAAGAAACCTACAACCCAACAAGACCAAATCACGAAGAAGACCAAATCTGAAGAGTGTTAAGGAGGCTGAATCAGTAGTCAAAAACTTCCCAACAGGGCTTCCCTGGTGGCGCAGTGGTTGAGAGTCCGCCTGCCGATGCAGGGGACACGGGTTCGTGCCCCGGTCTGGGGAGATCCCACGCGGCTGGGCCCGTGAGCCATGGCCGCTGAGCCTGCACATCCGGAGCCTGTGCTCTGCAACGGGAGAGGCCACAACAGTGAGAGGCCCGCGTACCGAAAAAACAACAACAACAACAAAAAAACTTCCCAACAAAGAAAAGCACAGGACCAATGGTCATTGGTGAATTCTATCAAGTAGTTAAAGAAGTATTAAAGCTAATTCTTCTCAAACTGGTACTGGCATAAAGACAGACACGTTGACCAACGGAATAGAGAAAGACTCCAGATATAAATCCACGCATATAGGTCAGTAGATCTTCAATAAGGGTGCCAAGAATACACAAAAGGGAAAAGACAATCTCTTCAATAAATGACGTTGGGAAAACTGGATATCCACATGCAAAAGAATGAAATTGTACGCTTATCTTATGTTGTATACAAAAGTCAACTCAAAATGGATTAGACTTAAACATTAAGACCCAAAACTGTAAAACTCCTAGGAGAAAACATAGGGGAAAAGCTTCATGACACTGGTCTTGCAACAAAACCAAAAATAGACAAACATCTGTACATTAAACTAAAAAGCTTTTGCACAGCGAACAATCTAACAGAGTGAAAAGGAGTACCTACAGTATGAGGGAAAATATTTACAGATCACATATCTGATAAAGGGTTAATATCCATGATATTTAAGGGCTGTTACAACTCAACAGCATAAATAAATAGATACACAAATAGATAAATAAATAAGTTAAATGATTAAAAATGTGCAAAGGACTTGAATAGGCTTTTCCCCAAAGAAGACATACACATGGCCAACAGGTATATGAAAAGATGCTCAACATCACTAATCTTCAGGGAAATGCAAATGCACAATGAGATGTCACCTTACACCTGTCAGAATAGCTATTATTAAACACACACACACACACACACACACACACACACACCAAAAAAAGCAAATGTTGGTAAGGATGTGAAGAAATTGGAACCCTCGTGCACTGTTGCTGGGAACGTAAAATGGTGCAGCTGGTATGGAAAACAGTATGGAGGTTTCTTAAAATATTAAAGATAGAACTACCATATGATCCAGCAACTCCACATCTGTATATTTATCCAAAACAACTGAAATCAGGATCTCAAAGAGATATTTGCACTCGCATATTTACTACAGCTAACAGGTGGAAACAACCTAAATGTCCATTGATGGATGAAGGGATAAAGAATATGTGTAATAAAATATTAATCAACCCTAAAAAAGAAGGAAATCCTGTCATATGGGACAACATGGATGGACCTTGAGGACATTATGCTAAGTGAAATAAGCCAGTCATAGAAAGACAAATACTGCATGGTTTCCATTTGTATGTGGCACCTAAGGTACGCAAACTCACAGAAGTTCAAAGTAGCATGATGGCTGTCAGGGGAAATGGGAGTTGCTGTTTTAGTGTGTATAGTTTCAGTTGTGCAAGATGAAAAAGTTCTAGAGCTCTGCTGGACAACACAGTAGTTACAGTTAATAATGTACTGAACACTTAAGAAATTTGTTAAGAGCGTAAAAAAAAAAAATACAGGTACCACAATTCTATCTACGTTTAGGAATACATCCATATGTAACAGAAGCGTAAAAACATTCAAGAGAATGATAAAAACCAAATTCAGGGTAGTTACCTCTGTAAGGTAGAAAAAGGAGACAGGCTTAGGAAGGACACACACAGTGTTTTACTAATTACCTAACACTTTAATTATATACTATTCCTTATGCTTTCTTTATATGCTTGAAATATTCCATAATTTTTAAAAGTAACTTTAAAGGAAGAGCTTGCCCCTCTTATCAGCTATTCTCTACCTTTTTTTTACCAAAATAAAGAAGACGGATGACATTCATGTGGAAAAGAGTTTAGCACGGGGTGTTCCCATATTTTGAAACAAGATCACATTTCATGGTGAAAGCAAAGAAAACAGAGCTACAGAGTTCTTTTTTCTTTTATATTCTTTCTCTTTAAAACGATGCAATCTCAAAGTATTTAACATGTTTTTAACTCCTTAGAGTGTACCAGGAAGATGGTTTGAAATTGGCTGCCACACAGATAAAGTGCATAATTTTCTACAGTATTTCCACTTCTCTTTCTCCTGCTCAAGAAACTATCAGATTCAAATGAGAGAGAAATTATGAGGCTAACTTTGCTTTTGTCACATTTCAAACACAGCAGCGCGATAATCTGAACCTGGGCAGTCTGCCTCTGAACTTGGATAGTGTTTATTACCAGGAACAAACCCCAGAGAAAACTTCTAAAAGTAGGATTCAGAGTAAAAGGAGATGCCTATGGATCATTCTTTCTAAATTCAGAACATTTTCCAATACAAAAAGTGTTAAAAGTACAATTACAGTTATGTAAAACACAACATGCTCATGATTTTTGTATTTATAATAAAAAATACTAGCAAAATAAAGGGGTTGCCTGGATAATTTAAATTAAAGAACATTCACATGAAACAGTCACATAGCTGAGATGAAATGATTTCCCTAAATTTATCAGAATAATTCCACAACTGCCAGTGTCACTGTATTTGTACAGCTCTGATCTTGTCAATTGTAAAGATTTCACTGTATATTAAAATTAGTTCCACGTCCCTAGGGTTGGTTCACAGAACAATGTTCTTCCTTGTCCCCCACCCAACTTTCTGAGCTATGTATGACAGCAAAACATCAAAGAACTCAGAAACTCAAACAAAGGGAAAAAAGTGCATGGAGGGAGGCAGGATGAAAACATTCAAATTTTCCTAATTTGGGGCAAACAGATTTTGTACATATCCAAGGCACTGAGAACAAACAATCCAACTTATCTTTAACCAACATTAATCACTCAAGACCACTACTAAGAAACTAAACTTTGGGTTCTATTATTTGTTTGATATAACCGATTTATAAACACATTTGCAAAGAAGGAGGAAAACAAAATTAATAAAACTTCTGAGATATAGGCAAAAAAAGAAAAAAGGTTGTTGACTGGCAATGGAAATCTGTAATGATCTATGTCGCGAAAGTTTTCACATCTTAAAGGGATCTTATTCACAATCCTTCCCTTCACATCACTTTATGTTTCGAGTACCTCTTTCCCTTGACACTGTCAAAATAATCTTTTTCTTTCACATTTTCCCAGCAATCTACTTGTCCCTAACTTTTCAGCCACATCTTGCAAAGGAATTCAGGCCTCAGCTCCGGTTAGCAACAACACAGGCACGCCCTCCTGTGGCACAAAAGAAAACTGCCTGCTTACATTGGCACTCATGCCCAAGAAGTTATTTCTGAGTTTCAGAGCACTGGAGCATGTACTTCATTGCCTGTGTTTTTATAGACAAGGAAACAGCCTAACTGAGGTCAAGCAACTTACTTCCTCAAGGTACCTCAACCAAGAGTACATTTAAAGCAGGATCTGACCACATATTATTAAAAGATAAGTTGGAAGCAGTAAGTAAAACCTAATTTTAACTTCTGTTTTATGTAGTTTCAAAGCAACCGTTTACACAGTATCTTTGGCTTAATGTAATATATTCATGATCATTAAAAAAGACAGGAAAGTGCATAGTGGGCAAAAATTTTCAGAAAGAAGAGGAGTTATTTTCCAAATTAGTTTTCAATATTCTCAAAAAGTATAGAGTATTATTTTGTGTATCATGGATCTATTTGTTACCAGTGTACTTCTTTCAAAAGGTCAAGGTAGAAATGATTAGAATTTCCAAAATAATAATTTGTCATCCTCATTTACATGCTAATGTCAAATGGATATGAATAAGAATTTATGCTTTGTGTTTAGGCATATCAAAAAATTTTAAACCCGTTGATTTCCAAATACTTTTATTATTAATCTTTATCAAGAATTAATAGGATTAAAAGTACCTCCTTTACAGGGTTATTTTAAAAGTTAAATGAGCTAATACATATAAAGGATGGAGCAGTCTTTTCTAAAATTTACCCTTTTAATCTTCTTTGGACCAAAGAAGTATAAAGAATGTACTTTATATATGATAAAAAATGTGGAGACAAGAGGTCAAGTAGATAAAAGTAATAAAAAGGAATTACTAAATTCTTAAACATGATAGGTTTTCATGTCCAAGCATTATTCCTCTCTGTGACTGCCCTGAAGTTTTCAACAGTGATTTTACCTGTAAACATGAGATCCACTAAAGCCCGAGATAATGAACAAACACAGACATCCCCAAGACCACGTCAGTTTTCACTTTCCTCCCTAATGCTCCATGTGTGTTCCCCCAGGGGATGATGGGTCACAGAGGGGCATCTTTAAAGTTCAGTCAGGTGTATGCAAATAGCTGCACTCCTCTGATAAAACCTCTAGAGTGAATTATTGGTTTCCCAAAGCAACAATCAAAACAAATAAACCTCCTGGGTGTCTTGTATTCTCACCTGGTGTGAATGGTATCACCACTTGTTGAGATGGCCAAGGGCAAAGTTGAACTAATCCTTGATGTCTTTTTCTCCTACATTCTTCAAATTCTGCCAGTCACAAAGTCAAGTCACTCGGACTCACTGCATCTCTTGACCCTAGTCTCTCTTCTTTAAACCCAATGCCACAGCTTTAAGGTCCTCGCAACTCCCCCGCCCCACACCCGACAACCTGGCTAACAGCCAAGTCCTGTTCATCCTCCAAATCTCAGCTTTCTAAGTTCCCTGCTCCAAAGCTTCCCCAACCTCTCTCTGAACGCCCCTCCTTCCAAGGAGGCAGGTTACATATCATCAGGCTCCCACCCTCAATTCCATGCTTCTTTTATCCTTGTAGGTATGTCTTATCTTTGGTGTGCTTGACAAAGATGAGTGTTCCATAAATCTTTGTCGAATAAAGGATTTGCTTTGGAGGGGGCGAGGGAAAAAAAGAAAAAGAAAAATTTGGTTAAATAACTGGTACTTTATTTGGGAAAATGGCTGAATGAATTTCAGGTAAAGAACTGGGTTGTTTCCAGAATAAATTTTTTCTATTTTAATAGACTTAGGCAGAATCACAGGCAAGATGTTCTAGAGTTGTTAATCTTTTCATTAAAATTAGTTCATTTTCTGATTTTATCTAAGGAAGTAAAATTCAGTCTCCCCAGAGATCTTGATTCGTACTCTGGTGCAGAACATGGCCATACCCAGCTGCAAAGTGCTCCAGGGGAGCTCTCTCGGTTGCACTCTACCTCCCATTCCCAAGGACCTTATGTCCAGATTACTTGCTGTCTCCACATATATGGTGTTGGGGACAGGTGGGTGGGCACCTAGAAGGGTGTGCCTCTCTGCATCTAAAAAATGCAAAGGTGTTAAGCTGTCATCAGTTTCCTTTGTGAAGAAATGAGAGGTGGAGGATAACCTACACTTTTGAACTACTGTGCACAAACAGAGTATCAATCTAAGAAACTACCATTTCTTCTGGCCGGGGGAGGGGGGGGGTGGTGGTGGGTGGTGTTAATCGTTGTTAAACATAAAGCCAATCATTCTAAATCAATGTTCACATGCAAGGGAACTGCAGCTGTTACTGGTCACTAAATTCTGGGAAAGACAACTAATAATGATTTCTGTTTCACAATTAGAATTCAAAGAACATCTGACATAGAAATTAATTCAATAGGTCTCACCAAAGTATTCCAAAGCACTAGAGTTCAATGAAATCAGCAATACTGTCCCATTTCTTGAACGGTCCTCTTAAAGAGCATTTAAAATTTTGAGTGGCCACCCATTTTTAATGGCTTTATTGAGGTATAATTTATATGCCATGAAAGTCATCCATTTTAATAGTACAATCAGAAGAGTTTCAGTAAGTTTATACATAAACAGCCGCACGACTGCCAATGAGAATACTTCCATCATCCCAACAGCTCCCTCCTACCTGTTTACAGCCAAACTCTGCTTCCACCTCTGGCCCCAGGCAACCACTGATCTAATCTATGGTTTTGCCTTTTCTTACAATTTCATATAAATAGCATTATACAACATACAGTCCTTTGTTTCTGGCTTCTTTCAACCAGCATAACGTTTTTGAGGTCCATCCATGTTGTACTATGTAGCATGAATTAGGAGTTCATTCTTTTTCATGACTGAATAATATTCCATTGTGTGGATATCACACATTTTGTTTATCCATTCACCAGCTGATGGATTTGGATTGTTTTCAGTTTTTGTCTACTGTGAATAAGCTGCTATGAACATATGCTTGGTTTTTGAATGGACATAATTTTTTTACAACCTTATTGAGGTGTAACTGATATACAATAAACTGCACATATTTAAGTATACAATTTGATGAATTCTGATGTATGTATACACCCATGAAGCTACTATGCATAATCAAGATAATGAATATATACATCACCCCAGGGTTTCATTGTGCCCCTTCCTTTGGAATCCTTCTCTCCCTCCTCTCCTGAGCCATCCTCAGGCAACCATGGATCTGCTCTCTGTCACTATAGATTAGTTTGCATTTTCTAGAATTTCAATTAAATGGAATCAGACAGTATGGCACTTGGGGGCGGGGGGAATCTGGCTTTTTTTTCATACTGCATAATTATTTTGAGATTCATCCATGCCATTGTATATATGAATAGTCCAATCCTTTTCATTGTTGAACAGCATTCCAGTGTATGGATTTATATATTCATCTGCTGATGGATGCTTACATTATTTCCAGTTTTTGGCAATCACAAATAAAGCTTCTATGAACACTGTATACAAGTCTTTGTATGGACATATGCTGTTATCTCTCCTGACAATGTATTTATAGGAATGGAATTGCTAGATAATTTGTTAAGTGTATGTTGAACTTTTTAAGCAACTGCCAAACTGCTTTCCAACATACCTGTACCACTTTATATTCCAATCAGCAATGGGTGGGGATTCTGGTTTCTCCACATCCTTGCCAACACACGGATTGTTAGTCTTTTTAATTTTAGCCATTATAGTGGGTGTGCAGCAATATATCATTATGGCTTTAATTTGCATTTCCCTAACGACTAATGATGTTGAAACTCTTTCCTTGTGTTTATTTGCCATTCATATATCTTTTTTGGTGAAATGACTCTTCAAATCTTTTGTACATATTTAAATCGGATTGCTGTCTTATGACTGAATTTTAAGAGTTCTTTATTTTTTTTCTACATACAAATCCTTTATCAGACATACGTTTTGTAAATATTTTCTCCTAGTTATGTGGCTTGACTTTTCATTTTCTTAAGAATGGTATCTTCTGAAAAGTAAAACTTTAATTCTGATGAAGTCCAATTTATCATTTTTTTAATACTTCATGCTTTTTATATCCTATTGACTAAATCTTTGTCTAACCCAGAACACAAGACTTTCTGCTATGTTTGCTTCTTTACATGTTGGTCTGTGATCCATTGTAAGTTATTTTTGTGTATATTGTAAGCTAAATGTCAAGGTACATTTTATTTCACGTGGAAATCCAATTGCTGCAGCGCTGTTTACTGAAAGGACTATGCTGTCCCTATAGGATTACCTTAGTACCTTTGCTGAAAAGCAACTGACCACATATGTATCTATTTCTAGATATTTTGTTCCACTGATCTACATGTTTATCCGTATGCAAATACTACACTGTTCTTATTATTATAGCTTTATGATAAGTTTTGAAAACAGGTAATATAAGTCCTCCAACTTTCTTCTTTTTTTCCCAACTTCCTTCTTTTTTGAAGTTACTTTGACTATTCTAGATCTTCTGCATTTCCATATAAATTTTAGAATCTGTTTGCCAATTTCTATAAATATATTTCTACAAAAATCCTGTCTGAGACTTTGGCAATGACTTTGTTGAACCTCCAGATCAATTTGGAGAAAACTGCCACATCACCAATACAGAATCTTCCATTTATTCCCACTTATTTAGGGATACTTTAATTTCTCTCAACAAAATTTTGTGGTTTTCAGTATGTAGGACTTACAGTTCTCTTGTTAAATTTATTCCAAAGTATTTTGGTTTTTTGGATGCTATATGAATGGACTTGTATATTCTTGGCATTTCATATAAATGGAATCATATAATATGTGACCTTTTGTGACTGTCTTCTTTCACTTAGTATGTTTTCAAGGCTCATGCATGTTGCAGTATGCATGAGTACTTCATTCATTTTTACTGCCCAATAGTATTCCATTACATGGATATACTGCATTTTATTCATCCAGTCATCAGTGGACAGATCTCAGTTTTCTAAGGGCTGATGGTTCTTTTAGTAAGTAGCTTGAACTTAAACTGTAGACTCTGTCTTCCCCCCATGAAGTGTAGCCTCTGATACCTTTGCTTTGTTTTTAAAATTCCTATTTCTGTTTTCTGGCCTGGTTCCCTAGAGGTTACCTCTGTGTCTGCATAGACAATAACCAGTGCTCACATGATGTTACCATCCATTACCTTTCATCTTCTCTCCCCATCACTCACTTCCCTCCAATCAATCACCTCGCCTCCTACAATTCAAACAAGCCAGGCACAATCCTGCTATTCCCTCTGCCTAGAACACTCTTCCCCCAAATATCTACAGGGCTCTTTCTCTCACCTTCTTCAAGTCTTTGCTCAAATAACACCTATTCAGTGAGGCCTTCCCTGAACAATCTATTTAGAATTGAACCCCTCCCCTTGCATTTTCTCCAAAGCCTTCAAATAGATTATATATTTTACTTATTTATGTTTTTAGTCTAGTTTCACTAATGGAATGTTAACTCCATGAAGGCAGGAAGTTTTGTTTATTTTGTTCACTACTGTTAACACCAGTACCTAGAGGACTGTCTGGCATATAGCAGGTACTCAGTAAATATTTGATAAATCAAAGAATCATATTCTTAAAACAATATAGATTTATATTAATTGATCCATACACAGCCCAGAAGGGTCAAGGCTTACAGAATGTTGAGTAATGGATGACTAAGCATGTTGATCATATACAACAGGCCAGTTCTGTTCACTGGAAATATAATGTAAGCCACAAGTAATTTACAATTATCTAGCAGCCACATTAAAAAAAAAAAGTAAAAGAAAACAAGTGAAATTAATTTTAATAATATTTTGTTTCACTCAATATATCCAAAATATTATCATTTCAACATGATTCATACAAAAATTATTAATAAAATATTTAGTCTTTTTTTCATACTAAGTCTTGAAATGTGGTGTGTATTTTATGCACAGCACATCTCAACTGGGACCAGCCACATTTCAAATGTCAATAGCTACTATTGGCTACTATACTGAACAGCTCAGATACAGACCAAAGTTAAATAACCCCATTGTAGTGGGAAGCAATCTTGTGTATTTATTAATTGTATTCACCTCAGCATTCCAAAAAAGGCCCTGGTACAGCCTCAGTTTCCTAGTTTTGTCAAAAGAGATTCAATGGATATAAGAGAACTAGTAGCTTTCATTCTGAAAAACAGTTTATATCAAAATGACTGGCTCAACTCTTTAAAATTCACTCAGAAGTTTTAATTAGAAAGAATGAATGCCCTTCTTTCTCAGTCTCTTTAATTAAGAAACAAAGTCAAAATCCAGAGAAATTTTGTAATCTTATCTATATTAGAAGGGAAAAAAATCTTTATTTTCAAATAGAAAGAACTTCTAAAATTCTACTTCCAAGAAACAAACCAGTATTTATTTCAAGTTAGCCAAAATACACTCCATATTAAAATACAATTTTTATATAGAGTTGCATTTAAAAAATTCATAACAGTTGTCTTACCAATATTTTTACATTCATAATATAAAAGTGAAATAAAGCACTAAGGAGAGTGCTCTTAAATTTTTAATATATACATTTAGGTCCTCAATATGTTCCTTAAAAGCTAATGGAAAATGTTTTCATTAACTTTTTTTTTTTTTTTATCATCAGGGGATTAATTTCTTCCAGAATCCCATTATTTAAAAATATTCACTTATTGGAATTATAATAATTGACATCACTATTCAACAACAAAATTTAAAGAACCCAATTAAAGTACCTGATAATTTAAAACTTTAAAGTCACAAAATTATCCTTTTTTTTTTTTTTTTTTAAAGCAGTAAATCAAAACACACCGCAGCATCTACTTACTCAGATGTTCGAGGGTGTTTTCTATCATCTCCCATAAACTGGCAGGTTTGAGCTTAGATCATCAGCGAGGCAGAGAAACTCCAGATGATAAAATATCCCAACTCTTTTCACCCTGAAAAGCATAAATAAAATGCCAGTGTGAGAAAGAAAACTCGAGTTACAGCCAAGATAGAACTCTCAGGAGTGGCTTGTCTAGATAGGGAGTAACTTCTGTTTCTTCTTTTCTTTTCTTTTTTTTTTTTTTAAAGTGAGAGCTCACAACAAGTTAATTCATGACCCTGGAGTTGTGGGTGACCTGATATAGCGATACTTGGTATTACAACTGCCCTTCTGTTTTAAGAAATCTCTTTGGGAGGAAGTCTAAATTAGCGCAATAAAATATGCATCCTGTACTATAACTTGATGGCTTTTTTACCAGTCTGACCCTTCAACTGGAGAGATCCTCTATCTCTAATCACATAATTTATCAAAACACTAAGATACTTTTGAAAGTGAAAAGGGGAACTTTTTTTTTTTTTTTTTGCAGTACGCAGACCTCTCACTGTTGTGGCCTCTCCCATTGCGGAGCACAGGCTCCGGACGTGCAGGCTCAGCGGCCACGGCTCACGGGCCCAGCCGCTCCAAGGCATGTGGGATCCTCCTGGACCCATGTCCCCTGCATCAGCAGGCGGACTCTCAACCACTGCGCCACCAGGGAAGCCCAAGGGGAGCTTTTGAAATATTTATTTATTAATCAATAAACTGTTTTTATTATACAGGTTTTTTTTCTAAAAATAAAGTAAAAATAATGTACATCTGCTACATTAAAGCAAAAAATTTAAGGTTTCTTTATATTATGTGAACACTTAAAATATCATAAGTAGATTAAGTATTCTTGGTGTATATTCAGTACTTTAATCCATTTTCTTAAAGAGTCTGTCTCTAATATTGTGTCACTGGTATTTTTTCCGGAAAAAAAAGTTTATTATTTGAAATTTTTCACCAAGTTACTGCAATCTTTTTTAAAGTTTCATTTTATGTTAAGCAATCTCAAATCACTGACATCTTCATCTTCTGTGTTGATATTATTTTTAACAAGAAAATGCTCTCTTTGCATGTGCTGAGAAACCTGGTAAGCTCAAAGCAAATTCTGCTAAGTAGAGGATATACTCAATTCTATTTTTTTTATAAGAAAACTGTAAATATCTCAGTCTCACTATTTTACAGATACTCTCTTTTTGCCTAAATTGGAGTTCTTTTTTCCCACTCTTGCTGCCTCCAATGCATTCACCATGACAGTGCAGCACAGGTAGTTTTTTCCACCAATGCAAACTTATCATGTCACTTCCCACCTAAAAAGTTTTCAACAGCTTCCCATTGCTATTAGGATATAATCCCAAATCTTAGAAGGCCTCCAAAGTCCTGCACAACCTGGTCCCTTCCTACCTCTCAGGCCATACTGATGACCTCTCAAATCCTCCAAAGCACCAAGTTCTCCCCTGCTCCAGGTCTTTGCATGCTCTGTTCCCTCTGCTTGGAATGCTTTTCTTTTCAGTCCATCTTTTCTCCTAGGACCATCTTTCCTATCTGAGAGGCCTTCGAATGCCACCCAATCTAAAGTACACCAAGGCATTCTCTCTCTCTCAAAAGTACTCCATACTTTTCCTACGAAGCATTCATTGAAATCTGTATTTATTTGTGTGTTTTTAGGAAGCCCGTCTCCACCAGACAGTAAAAACTCCACCAGAGAGTGTATAGATTGTTTGTTTGATTCACCCCTTAATCAACTGTTTTTTACCCAGCCCCTGGCTTGATCCTTGGCACCTTGTGAACCTTCAGTAAATATTTGATAAATGAATGAATGAAAGACTGAGAAGAAAAGGTAAAGAGACAAAGGACAATCTAGTTATTTCCACCAACCTGTTACCTATGGTCAAAACAACTCATTATCTTAAATCCAACTACATCATCAAGCTTTCCCCCATACAGGATTATTCTCATCAGCATTTAACAGTCTGTACTTTCTCCCAACCTAAAAGAAAGAGACAGACAGACACACACACACACACACACACACACACACACACACACACCTTTCTCCTGACCCCACATTCCCATGAATCAATTCCCCATTTCTCTAATGTAATTTCATAGGAATACTCAGAAGAGCTGACTATACCTGCTGCCTCCAATTCTTTCCTCCCATTCTTACTTGAACCCATTCCAACCAGGCTTTTATCCCCACCACTTCCCTGAAACTGCTCTTGTTAAGTCACCAATGACTTCCACCTTGAACCACCCAGTAGCCAGGTACTGAGGCAGGCACTTTAATGAATTCTCTCATCCATTTAAACAGTTCATCACAGCCACCTCTGAGGCAGGTACCATTTGCTATCCCCAGAGGGAGGATCCTCTCTTTTTTTAAACACTTTCTTGTTTGGTTTCCAGGACAGGACACCACACTGCTGCCTCTCCTCCTCCTTCACTGGCCACTCCTTCTTAGACTTCTCATTATCTCAGCCTCTTGATGTTAGAGTGACCCAAGGCTCTCAGTTCTCCGTCTTCTTTTCTATCTATACTCCCTCCCCTTGGTCGTCCCAATAGGTCTCATCACTTTAAATACCACCTACAAGAGCCCAAACCTCTTCCCTGAACGAACTCAAGGCGCATATTTTCAGCTGCCTGCTTGACATCACTCCCAGATGTCTAAGAGACATCTCACACTTAACGTCACCTCATGACAAATTCCTGATGTTCCCACCTAAGGCTGATGCTCCTACAGGATCCCCCATGTTAGTAAATGACAACTCAACCCTCCAAGTCATCCCTGACTTTTCTCTTTCCCTAACACCCTGTAACCAAGCCATCAGCGAATCCCATTGGCTCTACCTTAAAAATATATCTAAATTCTCCCTACTTCTCCCTACTTCCACCACCACAACTGCCATCTAAGCCTCCACCATCCCTATCTAGATTATTGCAATAGTCCCCCGGTGGATTCTTTCCTTGCCTCACTGCATACTATTCTCAAAACAAAAGGCCAGAGTCATATAGATTAAAAAAAAAAAAAAAAAATCAGATCATGCCACTCCCCAAAACCCACCGTTTCCCTTCTCATCAGAATAAAAATCATTTTTCTTTTTTTCTCTTCCGCCTGCAGAATTTAAGCTTCTTAAGGGGAAAATTTTTTGTTTTGTTCAATACCGTATCCCTCCGGTGGCATGAAAATGCCTGGCACCTAACAGGTCTCCAAATATATATTTACTGAATAAAAAATGGGTGAAAACAATATCATGGATAGGCAATTTAACTAAATCTCCAGACTCTACTGCTCTTAACAGCAAGCTCTTGGAGAGCAAGGACCACGCAGTTACAATTAAATTTTGCACAGTAACTTGCACACAAAGTCTTAATATAATTTCATCATTGATATGTTGTATTTCCCACTGAAATTTTAGTTTCCTATATTATATGAATGTTACTAACTTTAAAACTTAAGCAGAACATCTTAAAATATGACATCTGGGTCTCAACTATCAATACCAGCTCCCTCAACTTACACTGCAACTACCCAGCCGCTCCCTCCTCCGGGGAGGTGTATGCTTACTTATTAATGCTCTGCATTGTGTGAGCATTGTTGCTCTGGAGCTCTCACTCTTACGTTATTTGCTGCACCGTCTGTAGGGGGACCTCATAGCCATGCGGGGGCTTAGATTGGATGGCAGGAAGAACAGTGACCGAGAGCCCAGCTCTGGCTGCTTTCTTTTTACAAAGTTCTTCTTTCAACTTCTGGGGTATATCTATTAACGCTTTAACTCTCTCAAAGGCACTTCTCAGCCGAGAGCCAAATGTTTCCAAGGTCCTTTTCATGAGTAAGCCTGTCTTCCAAGAGTTCTATGACTCCTACAGGCTGCATCAGCCTGCACACACTTCCATTTCCAATCCCCAGACTCCAACCTCCTCTTGCTTCTTACTGGACTCCACGTAAGAATATTTTATCAATGCAGTATCTTTATGTGATAAATTATATTCCACAGATAAACCTGGAGCAAGTTGAATTCTGATACAATTATTCTACTCTCGAACACTGTTAAACCTTGTCTCATTCCACCAAGAAATTCAAAACCATTTGCATTATTTTTTAAATTATCATCATTCTATAATTTAATGAGACTATACATTTTCAACACATGTTATTAGTGCTTTCTTAAGTATCTATAAAACAACACTGCTAAAATCAGGATAGATCCCAACATGCCTAAAAATATATATATATTATGATCCAGCATAAAAATTCTGGAAGAACTTTAACGTATGGCCATCATCAATAACATGAGAGGATGATGAACTAACATTTATTAAGTACTTACTATGTACCAGGCATTTTATCCACATTATCATATGTAATCCTTATAATAGCCTTGTATGATAGGTATATATCACCAGACTTCAACCCCCCCCCCAAGACGCCTTCCTAAAGCCCAGTACCACACCTTCTTACGTGCCAGACGTTTGTGACTCAATCTTAAGAAGCATTGGTCAGTTTTTACCAAAATGAGCAGCTAATAATCAACATCTATATTAAAACTATTGTATCTGGTAAACATGTAAAGGTCACCTTATAACCTACAGGACAGGCTTAAGTGCTTTAAAATTTTTTCAGTTAATTCACCCTAGCAGATCCAAGGGATACAAGCATTCTTTAAAGAAATTGCACTATGATGACGATACTGAAGTTTTTCATGGAAAAGATGAATAGTTTGTTATATCTGGCCCTTAAATATTTCAGGCAAAAGCTGTTTCTTCCATGTCACGTTAAGTTGCGAAGTCACAAATTACTGTTATGAAAACTTATATTAATGAGCAGATGCTCCTTCAGGAAAAAAGAAAAAAAAAAGATTCCCTTGTTGACCTTCACTCTGAAGTGCACTAGACTTCTGAATGGTCAAAAATACAAGCCCAGCTCTTGAAATTCCGTAAGAAATGTTGCTTGCGTCCTTCAAAGCTTAAAAACGTCACATTAATCTACAGAATAAAACATCTCTACTGAAAGCATTTGTCTGAGAACTTGAGGACCAAGAGAATAAAATCAGCACTGATACAAAATCCACGCCGACGACACCAAATATTTAGAGAAACAAACAACAGAAGGGTGCTATTGACGATCGAGATTTCTTAAGCCCCTTCCTTACTGGCGTTTCCCCGCGGCAGAGGTGCTGGATTCCGCGCTCCCAAAGCCACCGCCCCCAGCCCTGTGGCGCACGCACCTCCCAGCCCTGGTTCCCGCAGCCTCCTCAGACTCTGGAGAGCCCAGTCCACGTGAGCTGCACCCCTGGGTCTTTCACATAACTGTGGTTGAAGATATTTTTCACAAGGTTCTTTAAACAATGATTCACGTGATAAATTTCTGCTCGAGTTAGTTCCAGGAAATGTTTGGTTTCTGCAGATGTTTGTATGCTTCCGGTTGTCAGTACATGAAAACGATAGAATTCTGTGTTTCTTTTTCTTACTTGAGCAACTAGAAAATGTGAAATCAAATATATTGTCCAAACCTCTCAACATTGACGGATGGGAATACTTAATCCTTCAACTTCTTTCAGGTGAGATTGGTTTTATTTTTATATCAAGTTACTTTACTTTTGGCCTGAAATTTGTAAGCTGCTTTAAGTGTTTGCAGAAGCAAGGAAAGTTGCAAAATGTTTAAAACAGTAAAGACATATCTAATGTTGACCTGCTTATAAGTTCCAGAAGACATTTTTTAAAAAAGAGAAAAGTACACTGAGAAGCCACAAAGGCCCAGAATTAAATTCTCTGTTATCTAAAAGATACAGAAGACTCCACAAAGAAATAAAACAGTCCTCTAGTCTCTGTTTAAGCCCGGTTAACCAGTTTGAATACTCAAATAGGTTCTTGGTTGAACCTCCCTAGCAATATTAAAAAGTCTGAAATTTTTACGAAGTATTTTAGTAAGACAGTTCTTCAAACATTATTTTGAAAAATACAAACGTTTTAGAAAAGTGAATTAAACCTGGTTTAGGACAGGTGTACATTCTAAGTCGCCTCATCCGTAAAGCAGTCCAGATCACATGTGCACATACTGTAATCATAACCAGCCAAGAACTGTTTTTAGCTCCTTCACGTCTTTTCAGTCCTGAGGTTCAGTAACAAGCGGCTCCTAATAAGTCAATAAAGTAATAAGTGACAAAAGTATCCATCGAAATCTTGAAAGTACTGATTTATTACCATTTTTATACTCTACCTCTTTTCTCAAAGCATTTGTTACAATCTATAAAGATGCAGACATTACAATAAAATTGTATTTTACAAATATAAAAATTCAAATAAGAGAAAAAAGCATGCAGTTACGTAGGCCATAAATGTGGGCTTACGCCATCTGGTTGATAAAGCAAAAAGTGAAAGCCAATCAATTACAAAATTCACACTAGCCATGATGCAATGGTAAGTCTCAGGAGAAACAGAATTTGTCCTGCTATGCAATCTGAGAAAGATGTCTCTAGCAGATCATTATACAGTAATGTACTGGGGTCTTCAATACTGTCCCTGATAGATACCTTGACTGGCTCATCCGGCAGTTTCTTAAAGCAAATAACATATACAGTAAAAATATAAAGCTCTCAGGTAATCTGAATGAGTAAAAAATAATAGCTAGAAAGTCTGTCGTAACAGAACTTTCTGTGATGATGAAAATATTCTAAAACTACACTGTCCAGTATGTGAGTCACTAGCCACATGTGGTTATTGAGCACTTCAAACGAGGTCAGTACAACCAAGGAACTGAATTCTTAATTATATTCACTTTTAATTTTAAAAAGTTTTACTTAATTTTAAAAGCTATATTAGAAGGGCAAATACCTACCCATTGGACCATACGGGTCTAAAACATTAGTTATCAAACTTTTTTTAGTAGCAGAACCATTTCTGAGTTGGCAAACATAAACCAAACCTAATACATAAAAAATTAAAATGGTATATTCTATATATTTATTATTATAAGTTCAAATTTATAATATTAATTTGTAGTCAATGTGAATATGAGTTTTCCAATGGGTGAAAACTAGAAATTGAAGGTTATAAGTGAGAGCAATAAACTCAGATCAGCCCCAGTAAACACTTCCTTCTGTATTTTGCTTGGATGCACTGTGCACTGCCCATGTGGGACTTCTCTCTACACATTCTGAGCTACCCACTTACCAAAGGCCACAAGTAGCAGCCATCTACTCAGAAAGCATAAGAAGAAAACACAGCACGCCAGCAAGGCAGTTCCAGGTATTCCTCCTCACGGGAAGAGTCCACCTAAGAGTCCACATGGCCAACCAGGAGCTATTCTCTTGGGCATTCAGATGACAGCTCAGGTGCAAGGAAATGAGAATCACAGGGTAAGTGCAGAGTCACACTGGCTTAGAAGCCTTATGTCCCAAACAGAAACCAATACCTCAAATAACTATCCCAGCCACAGCTTCCAGGGTCCCCATGAAGTTCATACCCATCTCTGAAAAGTGCCCCAGGGAAGCTCAAAGCTACTGCTTCTAACCAAGAATTTAGAGTTCATGCATAGTTCCTCCCAGTCCAAATAAAGATCATTTTTACCATAAGCAGTGTTGCCCAGTAACATGGTTGACTTTCCCCCTTATTGGGATTCAGAGAAATTAAGTAGAAAGTCCATCCAAGGTCAGGTTTGTCCTTACACAATGAGAATGGTTTGGTTAATTCTTTACTCACCTTCCTGATTAAAAAAATAATAATCCTAGCATATCAAGAATAGAAAGAACTTTCTTAATTTCACCAAAAACCTATAACAAAACGATACTTAATGATTAAATAAAGTATTTCCTTTAAAAGCCAGGAAATTAGACCAAGAAGACAACTATCGCTTCTATTCGACAGCATAGAGGTCGTCAATGTAGTAAAAGAAATAAAAATGAGATATAAAATTTTAAATTAAGTGACAAAATTTCTCCAAGTGATAATTATTTATAAAGAGAATTATGAAGGCAAGCTATTAACAGTAATATAAAAACAAGTTTATCAATGTTGCTGGATATAAGGTCAATACACAGAAATGAATGTAATTCCTAGAAGTCAAAAAACACCACTTTGTAATTTAATTAGGAAAAGCTACCATTTAAAATGGCAGGACTTCCCTGGTGGCACAGTGGTTAAGAATCTGCCTGCCAGTACAGGGGACAGGGGTTCAAGCCTTGGTCTGGGAAGATCCCACATGCCGCGGAGCAACTAAGCCCATGCACCACAGCTACTGACCCTGCGCTCTAAAGCCCGTGAGCCACAACTACTGAGCCCACGCGCCACAACTACTGAAGCCTGCGCGCCTAGAACCCATGTTCCGCAACAAGAGAAGCCACCGCAATGAGAAGCCCGTGCACAGCAACCAAGAGGAGGCCCTGCTCAGAGCAACTAGAGAAAGCCCGCATGCAGCAACGAAGACCCAACTCAGCCATAAATAAATACAACATATGTATAAAATAAATAAATAGAAACTTTAAAAAAAACCCTAAGTTCATGGATAGAGCAAACAGACCTGGTGGCTGCATGTGGTACAGGGGCGGGGGGGAAGCAGGGTGCAAGACGGGTGAAGGTAATCAAAAAGTACAAATTTCCAGGTATAAAATGAATGTCATGCGGATGTAATGTATAGCATGGTGACCACAGTTAATAATACTGTGTTGCATATTTGAAAGTAAGAGAATGGATCTTGAAAGTTGTCATCACGAAAAAGAATTGTGTAATTATGTATGGCGAAAGATGTCAACTGAACTTATTGTGGTGGTCATTTTCCAATACATAAAAAATGAAAATCATTACATTGTACACCTGAAACAAATATAATGTTATGTCAACTAGGCTTAAATTAAAAAAGAGAGAAAGAAAGAAGAAAGGGAAAAAAGAAAAGAAAAGGAGAAAGAAGGCAATTAAAAGCTATAAGCTAATAATAAATTTCTAGTAATAAATCTAACAAGAAAGTTTCAAGCACTTTACAGAGAAAATTACAAAGTTGAGTAAATGAAAAAACAAACCATGTTTGTGGATGGAAGACCTGATAAATATTCTTAAATGGAGTGGGATTTCAATCTGATTCTAATAAAACTCTCTACAGGGTCCTTCTTAAGAAAAAGAGAGCCAAGAATAGCCTTGACAAACTTGAAGAAGAACACAGGCAACATGCCCTCCAAAATGTTAAGACATGTTAAACCACGGTAACACAGTACAGACAAATGAAAGCAACAGAACACCCAGAAAAAGACATATATGTTTGGAAATTTGATATGTAATAGAGGCAGTACTGTAAATCAGGGGAAAGGATGAACTATTGAACAGTGGTGCTAAGACATAGGTCATCTGTAAGGAAGTACAATTAAATCCCTGTTTCACGCCATTGAGAAACATTATCAGGCTAATTAAAGACATAAATGTGAAAAAAATTTTGAAAACTTTTAGAAAAAAAATCCTTGCTATAATGAGGGCTTTAAAAAATAAGATACAGGGCTTCCCTGGTGGCACAGTGGTTGAGAATCTGCCTGCCAATGCAGGGGACACGGGTTCAAGCTCTGGTCTAGGAAGATCCCACATGCCGCGGAGCAACTAGGCCCGTGAGCTACAATTACTGAGCCTGCGTGTCTGGAGCCTGTGCTCTGCAACAAGAGAGGCCGCGATAGTGAGAGGCCCGCGCTCCGCGATGAAGAGTGGCCCCCGCTTGCCGCAACTAGAGAAAGCCCTTGCACAGAAACGAAGACCCAACACAGCCAAAATAAATAAATTAATAAACTCCTACCCCCAACATCATCTTTAAATAAATAAATAAATAAATAAATAAATAAATAAAGGTAAAGAAGCTCATATCTATGACCAGGCAATTCCACTCCTGAATATGTGCACTGGAGAAAAAACTGGCACATGTCCATGAGGAGGCATATGTAAGAGTATTTGTTAGCACTGTTTGTAACAGCAAAAAACTGGAAACAACTCAAACATGAATTAACAGGAGAATGGATAAACATATGGTGATATAGGCTTATAACGAAATACTACATATATTTAAAAGAATCAAGGACAGCCACAAATACCAAAGATAAATAAATGCTACCAAAAAAAGCAATGTTACGTTTCTGCACAGCCGAAGAAATAATCAACAGATTGAAAAGGCAACCCACAGAGTAAGAGAAAATATTTGCATATATGTATCTGATAAGGCATTAAAATCCCAACTATATAAGTATCTTCTACAACTCAGTAGCAAAAAGAAAAATCATGTAACCCCCTATTTAAATAGACTTTTCCTTAACGAAGACATACAAATGGACAACAGGTATATGAAAAGATGTTCAACACTACTAATCATGAAGGAAATGTAAATCAAAATCACAATGAAATATCAGCTCGCACCCATTAGGATGGGCATTATTTTTAAAAAACAGAAATTAACAAGTGCTGACAAGTATGCATATAAACTGGAATCCTTGTGTGCATGGTGGGAATGTAAAATAGGACAGTTGCTGTGGAAGACAGTAATCGTTGCTCCTTAAAAAAATTAAAAATAGAACTACCATATGATCCAGCAATCCCACCTGTGGATCTTTATTCAAAAGAATTGAAATTGGGATCTCATAGAGATATCTGCACTCCCATGTTCACTGCCACATTATTCACAACAGCCAAGAGGTGGAAACAACCTAAATGTCCATCAACAGGTGAATGGATAAAGAAAATGGGGGGTAAACATACAACGGAATATTATTCAGCCATAAAAAGAAGGAAGCTTTGTCATATGTGACATGGATGAACCGTGAGGACATTATGCTAAGTGAAATAAGCCAGATACAGAAGGACAAATAGTGCATGATTCCACTTACATAATAAGGTAGCTAAAGCAGTCTAACTCATAGAAGTAGAAAGTAGAACAGTGGTTACCAGGGACTGGAGGGGAGGGGGAGATGGGAGTTGCTGTTCAGTGGGTATAGAGTTTCAGTCATGCGAGATGAAGAAGTTCTAGAGCTCTGCTGGACAACATTGCGCTGAGTTAACAATAATGTACCATACACTTAAAAATCTGTTCAGAAAGAAGATCTCATGTTACGTGTTTTTTACCACAATAAAGAAAAAATGTTTGAAATCATGTAAAATATTATATGTATGCATGTATACAGTTGTATACAAAGGCAGTAAGAGTATAAAATACGTGTGGAAATGTTAAACACTAAATTCAAGATAGTGGTTTCTACTAAGGAGGAAGAGAGGAGAATAGAGTCAAAAATGCTAAACAGTAAGTTTCTGTTTTGTCTGTGATATTTTATTACTTAAAAAACTAAAGCAAATATTATAAATGCTATTTGATTTTGTATTTTCTATTTATTTTTCTGTATGTTTGAAATATGTTATTACAGAAACAAATTTTTTAGAACCTAATAAATACGAAGAATACTTTCTTCCTTTTTAAGGAATGGGTATAGTTTGTCTTCTTTGATAACAAAAGGTTCCACAGGGAAGGATGGGCCTGAAATTATAGCAAAATTGAGTTTGTGTGTGTGTTCACTCTTCTCAGAAGAGAAGCCACAGGTTTCATCAAAGGGGTCTGTGACTTAAAATGTTAAGAACAGAACCATTGGGTACCATCTGAAGAAAATGAAAATACCAACTCAGAAAGACAGATGTACTCCTAGGTTCACTGCAGCATTATTTACAGCAGCCAAGATATGGAAACAACCTAAGTGTCCACTGACGAATAAATGGATAAAGAAAATAAATAAATAGTATATACACACAATGTAATATTATTCAGCCATGAAAAAGAGTGAAATTTTATGACAACATGGATAGACCTCGAGGGCATTGTGCTAAGTGAAATAAGTCAGACAGAGAAAGACAAATACTGCATGACCTCACATACACGTGCAATCTAAAAAAACAAACACCAAGCTCACAGATACGGAGAACAGATTGGTGGCTGCCAGAGGTGAGGGGCAGCGGGTGGGCAAAATGGGTAAAGGGGGCCAAAAGGTACAAACTTCCAGTTATAAAATAAATAAGCACTGCAGATGTATCGATAATGTACAGCATGACAACCACAGTTAATAATATCGTAGTGCATATTTGAAAGTTGCTACGAAAGTAAATCTTAAAAGTTCTCATCACAAGAAAAAGAAAATCTGTATGGTGACAGATGCTAATGCTACTTACTGTTGTGATCACTTCCCAATACATGCAAATATCAAATCATTATGTTGTACACCTGAAATTAATATAATGTCTGTCAATTATACCTCAAAAAAACACCAGAACCAAATCTGAATTTAAATCAATGAGCATGTTTCTCACCTTTATCTTAGTTCTGATTTTCTGTTATATGCTTTTTCATTTTATGTATTTTTGCTGTAGAGTTGCCTCAGACTCTCTCTGAAGAAAGGCAAGCTATCAATAAAAGAAACACCCTTTAAGAAATCCCACCAAATCCACGTAAAAAACACGAAATAGAAGAATCATTTGGAATAAATGTAAACACTGACACAGCAGCCTTGGAATCAGGTGTGAAGACAAATGGTTCCATTACTAACTTTAATAGGAAAGGCTACACAGAAGGGATTCAAACACAGGGCAGGCTATGTCCGGGTTCTCAACTCCTTTTTGGCCACAAAAAACCAAATGCCTAAGGCATATGATAGTTAACAGGAGCAGGTCAGAATCTGGGGGTAGGAAGTATATTGTTGAGAAAAAATTCCCCCACATGATTCTGCTACACTTTCCCCACATCCCACCACTAAAGCCCCCAATCCCTGCCCCAGTTGAGATCACTGGGTTGAATTTATTCTTTTAAATTGTTCAACACTTAACAAATAGTTTATTGAGCACCTACTTTATCACTGTCATGAAGCGAGTATTTTTGTACTTCTGCACAGAGATTTCTGCGAAAATTTACTGGGACCTGGGTTAAAGGACAAGCCTTAAAACTTAAAAAATGACTGAACAGATAGTAAAAGATTGATCTCCCCTGAGGTATGTGTTCACATTTCAGAAGGATGATGAAACCAGGGTCATGGAGACATTCCAGAGTTACAGACTCAGAGCCTCTTGTCTTAGGTTACTGACGTAAGTAATAATCTATCCCTGCCTCAGAAACCCTGTGTCTACTTTCAGGGTAATATGAACAAATATAGATATTAAAAACTTATCAGGCACCAGGCACCAGGCTAGTTCCTAAGAGCACAACTGTGAGTAAGAGAAAGTTCCTGCTCTCTCAGAGCTTGTGGTCAATTGTGGTACCAACAGTGATCCATCACAGCACAGTACAGCAAGTCCATGACAGGAGATGTACACGGAGCTGTGAGAGACTGGAGAATCTAAACTGAGACTGAAGCGGAAGGAGTTAGCCAAATACCTCTGTCTGCAAATCAAAGAAAACCCCCAAACAGAGATTCTGTTAGAAAAGAAGAGAGTGGTGAAAGGTCGCAGGGAAAGCAGCCAGTAGGATGTGCTACAGTCATTAAGGTAATATTTCCCTTTTTAGAATATTATATTTAGCACTAACAGGAAAGGCAGAGAAATAAAAGACCACCTTATTCTTTTTTTTTTTTTTTTTACATTTTGCATAGTTTTAATATATATTCAAAAACCATGAAAACAAAATAGTTTTGTTCAGACTTACAACAATCCTTCACGTTATAGACAGCAACCCTCTCCCTGGTATCATTCTGAATTCCCAGCTGTCCCCTTCAGAATAATTCTCTCTCTAATTGTAAGCATCTTACAACGTCAGTTATGCATTGTAACACGTCATTTAAAATTAATTATTTATTTAAAATTATTCCTCCTTAGGTAAGAGTTAAGGCATTATATAGGTTATTTTTGGATACAGTTCTTTTATCAGATAAGTATATTGCAAATATTTTCTCCTAGTTCATGGCTTATCTTTTAATTCTCTTAACAGCTTTTTGAAGAACAGATTATTTTAATCCTGACCAAAATATAAATTAGGCTTAATATTCAGTTTTTGGTATTCCGTAAAAAGTGTGCCTATTCAAAGTCCACAAGGATGTTCTCCTGTTTCCTTCTAGAATTTTTATGATTTTGCCCTTATGTTTAGGTCTATGGTATATTTTAATTAATTTTTATGTCTGGCATGGGGGAGGAGGATTTTTGTTTGTTTATTAGTTTTTCGTATAGGATGTCTACTTGTTCCAGGAGCATTTATTAAAAATGTAAAGCTCTTTGCCATTGAATTACCTTAAAGTTTGTTAAAAATCAATAGCTCACATATGTATAGCTCTGTTTCTGTACTCTTTCTTCTGTTATGTTGCTCTATGTTTCTCCTTACATAAACACCATGTTGTTTACTGTGGCTTTATATTGTCTTGACATTAGGTGGGTGTAACTCATCTAACTTTTTCTTTTTCAAGACTGTTTTAGCTCTTCTAGGATCAATACATTTTGACATAAATATAAGCCTTTAAGCATGATCTTGTCAATTCCTAGAAAAGGCATGTTAGGATTTTGATCAGGATGGCCTTCAACGTATAGATCAAGTTGGGAAGAAACGGGCACCTTAACAATATTGAGTCTTCCAAACCACGAACATGTGTCTGGGTCTTTGGGGTTTGAAAAAAAAGGTTTCCAGTCAGAGGACACACGTGGCCAAAACTATTTCTGATGAAAACTCTAGTTTTCAGTAAATAGAATGGACTGGAGGAAAATGAGACCAAAAGTGTCATCAATTAAGAAGCTACTGAAATCATCCAAGCCTAAGGTAGTCAGGGCCTGGATCCAGAGGTTCAAGAACTAAAAACCAGAAGTACAATTTTAAAAAGTGCATTAGTAAGAAGACACACTTTGCTTATTTTATTTACAAACAACGTCACAAGCATATAGAGAAGCAGCATTGCATATTTTCAACTCATTTATCACTGCATTATGAAAACTAGGATGACTATCTAGTTTATCTGTTCCTAAATTTTAAGTTTTTACAGCACATCAACTGGGCTTTTTACCCTAGGTTTCTTTTTCAACTCCAACAGGAAAGATGCATGAACCTGAGTCCTTCAGAATCACGGTCTCTGTGGCCTCCTAGTGCTGGCCGTCGATAATGACAGCTTCTGTAGCAAATTCTCTATGAAAACAGGACAGACTCATTCTGTCCTCTAGTTTTTCTTCTACACATAGATAAAGTAATTATGACATCCCCCCAAATAACATCTCAGACACTATTCACAAGCATACCAGGTCTATGACAGAGGTAAACAAAACATCCACAAAGCTTAGAGTCACTGGATCATTCATGCTTAGGTCTCCAACATTATTTTTTCCAACAATCTCTGAGAAGCTACTGCCAAGGGTTTTTTCTGTTTTATTTTTGTTTCAAACAAAATTTTAATTAATGTCTGCTCATATCTTCTATGCCATTTATTCTGTATTTCACCCTGGCAACTTTATGTATCCACTCTCCTTCTATGACTATTCACTGTAAAAGATAACCAGTGCTTCCACCTGTCAAAAGACTCAAGTAAATCTCCCTAATCAAAGAATCTCTGATCTTCTGGATGGACTGAGGGTATTGCTAGCTTGTGATGCATGCTTGACACAGCTTTTGCTGACTAGCAGTCTTGGTCACACACAAGTGGGGCTCCACTTCCAGCCAGACCTTGAGTCCCATGCCGCCCTGGAGTAGAGACGCTCCAGCTACCCAAGAAAAGACCACCAAGGTCAGATAGGAGGACTGTGTGCTGGCTGGCAGTGCTGTCCACTAAGAATGTGATCAGCACAAAATATCCAGATGTCTGTTTCATGCAACCATAAAGTTTTAAAGATACGAGTAGTGTAAGTCTTCATGTCGTCTGGACCTTTCACACCATAAATGACAAAATATTTTAGCTGAAGAGTTAAACAACAGGGTCAAGGTCACATACCCTAACTATATTTAGACATCTGGGGAAGAGTTTAGGGAGGAATAAGTGACAAATACATAAACTCTAAGTAAGCAAACGTCTTCTCTCCAAAAAAAGACAATTATTGACACCAGGGAAAACAAAAAGCTGTGTTGGAAAGAAAAAGTAACCATGGATTATATGCCTCAGCTGTGAATAATGTTTTCATGGTCATAATAATGTACACACTGATTATTATTCAAAATTTAATTATAACGAGAAGGTAGGAGGGTTCTGCATATAGAGTGAGGGTGCATAAGAAAGATAAATCCTCTTCCCCTATCATGAGAAGTCAAAGGTAATGCCTAAGACTGAAAAATTAAAACTGGAAAAAGAGCAACATGCTATTTGGAGATCTGGAGGTAAATAACAAAACAATTAGGTCTCAGAGTTGAACTTCAGAGAGCAGGGACTGGGGTGGGGGTAAGAGTTGGGAGACCGCTGAGTTTTGTAACAAGCCTTGTACAACCCCTGGACTCTTTGAATTCTGTGCATGTATAACTGAGATTAAAACTAAATCTAGAGACTAGAACCTAGGATTTCTCACTGTGTAATTTTTTTTTAATTACGTATTTTTTTCACTCAAAGAAAACAGAGAAAACACTGATATTTTAACTAAACAATTTAATTTTATGTTATCTTGTTGTGACTATTGTGTCTTCATTTTATGGAAGCAAAAAAAAAATCAATAAATCAAATATTCACCAGCTGAACTGGAGACATACGAACCTGTACTAGGTGCTGGGAAAACAAATACTAATAAGACCTTCCCTGCAAAGAGTCACTCTGTTTTAGAGAAACAAACATACAAATAACCCAAAAGCAATGAGATAAGCACCCTAACACTTAACTGTTCTGTGAGCCTTGGTTTCCTCATTTGCAAAACGCCTCATCAGGTTTTCGTGAATATTTAATGATTCAGTACATATAAAGTTCTTGGAACACTGCCTGGCAGATCATAAGAAAAATAAGGTCAAAAGACAAACCTTTGCCTGCCTGATTTTAAAGCCCACGTTCATTCCACTACATCACGCTTCTAAAATAATCCTATTCTTTTCAAAAACAAAAAAATTTTCCTCCTCCAAATGGTATCCAGTAAATGGACAAATTGTGACTCATTACATTTGCAGATGTAGATGTAGAATAAAATCTGAGGATAAAAGAACTTTCCTAGCTCTTTTTTTTTTTTTTTTTTTTTTTTTTTTGCAGTACGCGGGCCTCTCACTGTTGTGGGCTCTCCCATTGTGGAGCACAGGATCTGGACGCGCAGGCTCAGCGGCCATGGCTCACGGGCCCAGCCGCTCCGCGGCATGTGGAATCTTCCCGGACCAGGGCATGAACCCACGTCCCCTGCATCGGCAGACGGACTCTCAACCACTGCGCCACCAGGGAAGCCCCCTAGCTCTTTTTTTTCTGGTTATTTTTAATTATTTGCAAATATTTGGTTTATTTAGGAATAGTCCCCCAATATGTCTTAGGAGTTAGGCATGATTAAAAATGAAGTTCTTGATTTATCAAGAAGTAAAATGTAGTAGCGATCTGCAACCAGAAAGTAGATTATTTGGCATGATTAAAAATGAAGTTCTTGGGACCTCCCTGGTGGTACAGTGGTTGAGAATCCACCTGTCAATGCAGGCGACACAGGTTCCATCCCTGGTGCAGGAAGATTCCACATGCCACGGAGCAACTAAGCCCATGCGCCACAACTACTGAGCCTGCGCTCTAGAGCCCGCAAGCCACAACTACTGAGCCCACGCACTGCAACTACTGAAGCCTGAGAGCCACAACTACTGAGCCCATGTGCTACAACTACTGAAGCCCACATGCCTAGAGCCTGTGCTCTGCAACAAGAGAAGCCACAGCAATGAGAAGCCCGCGCACCACAATGAAGACCCAACACAGCCAAAAAAAAAAGAAGTTCTTGATTTATCAAGAAGTAAAATGTAGTAGTGATCTTCAACCAGAAAGGAAATTATTTATCACTAGATGGCACTGTACTGGATAATTTTTTTTATTATTTTGTCTTGTTTCTTTTAGCTCGAGGTTCAAATTACTTATCAAATTAAAAGAATTCTTTCAAGAGAAGAAGGTAAGATTATATTACTCCTGTTTTAAGTTATCTCATGGCTTTGAAAATAAAGATATAGTTTAATGGAAAAGGAAACAATGATATAAATCAAGTTAAACTCTATTTTTAAACTATTCTGGTATCTTAAATAACTCTTCTGATATCTTCTAAGCAGAAATAATTCTGAATGTCTCTCTTGTTTACAATACAACAAACAAGTACAGGAACGTGTGCTGGTTTGTACTGTATCAACTCGACTTAGGTGGAACTACATTTCCCAGAATCCCTGGCCACAAATGGCTCCAGGCAGAGTTGGCCAAAAGAGGAATTCACTTCAGACGGAGGAGAAGGAGGAACTGCGGCAGCCGCTGATTCTCTCTTCTTGGTTAGATGTGGTGACAGACACCGATGCCAGCTCGTCCTCACGCCCCTCTGGTCCGTGTCCATCTGTTTTTCCCAAACACTAAACTGACTGACCAACAAAGACCCCAGGCCCACACCAGATGCTTGGCAGGAGACAGAGAGGTGGCATTCTGGAAATATTTAATTATTGACCAATAATGTTTAGTAAGCTGTAATAATGCAGTAAACGAGTTAAGCTCCTCCTCACAATGCTTCAATGTATTGATAATGTTCTACTAATTTATAGATTTATATAACCTTTTGCATGTATCAAATATTATGTAACTTTTTCTAAAGAATAAAGCACGAGACAGGGCAATCAGTGATATTAAACATTTACAGATATTTAAATAAGTTGAGACCACAATGTCTGAACAAAATAGTGAGCTAAGAAATCCATCTCCACCACTTCTTTATTATTTACCAAATTATTATTTAGCAGTTTCATTCATTGTGCATGAAAACTCTCCAACATCTAAAGCCACCTATCTTTAATAGTCAGCCAAACTCCTGAGTTTGACAGCTAACCACCCAGATGGCTTCTTAGTCTGTTTTGTTTTCAGAACTGAAAAAGTAGATCTAGTGCTAGAACCCATGACAGGTGTATACAACAGGCTCAATAACTGTGTGTTAAAAAGAGTTGATGAGTTAAGTCATTTTCATATTGGTATCAGTCTGATTCAACTCTCGTAGCATCTGAGTTATCACAAGGTAACAAAACAAAACATCAAAGAAGATAAATATAATTGCTAGTCCACTTTTGTGGATTAAAAAAAATAGTAAGATTCTGTGTTCTGTCCTGTTATTTCTTGTGCTTATCTCTGGCAATGTCATTCAAAGTCATACAGTCTGGATGATAGCTTCCATATAGATAACTCCCCAAGTCCTATCTCTAACACTGAACTTCCAGCAAAGTCATAATGCCCTAGACCCATAGGGCAGCATTCTGTTCAACTGTGTGTGTTGCCAGTGTTTACAGAGGACTTCCTAAGTTCCTGAGTTTACAAACTATTATCTCCAGCACTCCTATGAAATAGGTGCTACTACACAGATCCTGGTGTTGACATGTACTAGGTGTGTAACCTTGGAAGGCTTAAAGAAATCGAGCAGCTTTTTCCAAGGTTATGTATCTATAACATGTCAACACCAGGATCTGAACCCAGGTTGGGTCTGACTGCAGAACCCAAGTTCCCAACTCTCAGTCCATTCTCCCCTCCCACTAGATCAACTTGAGAATAATGTCTGCCTCTGATTTCATCGTAGTATCCACCCAAAGCAGGCAACGCACTTGTATTTAGTATGTGTCAAGAGTTATCTGTTGGGGCTTCCCTGGTGGCGCAATGGTTAAGAATCCGCCTGCCAATGCAAGGGACACAGGTTCGAGCCCTGGTCTGGGAAGATCCCACATGCCACGGAGCAACTAAGCCCGTGCGCCACAACTACTGAGCCTGTGCTCTAGGGCCTGTGTGCCACAACTCCTGAGCCCACATGCCACAGCTACTGAAGCCCATGTGCCTAGAGCCCGTGCTCCTCAACAAGAGAAGCCACCGCAACGAGAAGCCCGTGCACCGCAACGAAGAGTAGCTCCCGCTCGCCACAACTAGAGAAAGGCCACGTGCAGCAACGAAGACCCAACGCAGCCCAAATAAATAAATAAAATTTATTTTTTAAAAAAAGAGTTATCTGTTGACTAAACATATCCTGATTGAGGAAGTTAGCTAAGGTGTTGCCTGATATCGAAGAATAATTCCTGCTCCAAATTAAGAGAATGCTCTACTAAGTTTCATAAAACATAACAACAGTGCAGACAATGAAGACAAAAACCAGAGGATAATAAACTAATGTCATGTAACCTCTATACCTCAAACTTAACCCAGTGTTTAGAATTTCACCTACACTAAGGACAATCATGTTATATTATCATATCTCCAGGTTCTACATTCCATGTTTCCTACTGGGGTACCTTCCCAAATGAATGAATAAACTCCAGATCTCTACCCTTCCTGGACCCATGGCAGTTTAAGTGAGCCAAATCCAGCCATGTTCTGAGAGATGATAATTAGAGAATAATTTTTAAGGATCAAATGCTATATAAAAAAAGGGTACTTTTCTGCCCCCCTGAGATTTCACACTTGGGTTTTGTCACCTTACCTGAATTAAATGTATCGGAGTTTTGTCCTGTGAAGACATCATATCCTGCTCTCTCTCTTGTCTGCTATCAGGAATCCCCTACTTGGTACTCCGTAGTGAATAACAGACTTGAGAGTTTGTTCAAATACACCAAAAATATTTACTACGTTTGTATCTCGGGAATACAAATGCTATCCATTTGGATTAAGTTTTAAGCACAACAGTCTCACAGTATGCAATTTCATGGTAGGTTTAGAACATTAAAAAGACTCTCCTAAAAAAAAAAAAAAAAAAAAAAGACTCTCCTAGACCTTCCACGATATTCCCTTTCCTCTGGGCGGCAATTCCCTGGAGTCAGTACTCTCTGTTAGGCCATCTACCTCCACTCCCAGACGCAGCCTGAGCTCTCCTCTCAAGTCCCAAGGTAAAGAGAGCGAGTCCTTTTCCCTCTGGGCCCCGGATCTAGTCCTCTCAGTTCAAAAGCTTTCTCCTCAGCCACTGGACCCCACCACCTAACCACTCGGGTGTCCCCCTTCCAAAGAATTCCTTCTCCTTGAGCATATTCTCAGCCCCACTCCTGTTCTCTTTAGCCTGGGTCCTTGCTAGAAGTCGGTTTTTTCTACAACTCTCTCCATCCAGCATCACCCACTCACCTGACTCAGCAAGGGTCACACAAATTGCATACTTTAAAGATTTTTCTATATCTTGAGCATTGTTTTCTTTTACATCTGAACAAAACAGTAAGGCATGAACATTTGACTACAGTTTAAGTCCCTGACTCTAGGTAGGGAAGTGCCCGCTTTTTCCGTGACTTTTACGATGAGAAATTTTTTCCTACAGATATTAATTAGTTGCTTTTAAATGGATGCAGTCAGAACAAGAGAAGAGCCTTGAAATAAAGCAGAAGAGATCAGGTACTTCTTAATCACCTGGATACTAAAACACTTAAATGTACCACTGATGGGGGCTGTAAAATTTCTAATTCTGTCAATCTTCAAGAAAAAAATAAAAAATAAAATGGAGAGAAAACAATTATCTGACTTTGATGATTTGGTATCATTTGCCTGAAGGAAGAACTTAGAGTGTTTGATAGTCCCTCTGACTTATTCTTTGTTTTCATCATTACTTTAGAAGGTAATTTGATCCACTCTAATAGTCCCAGGGAACCACTTATCCTTTTCCAAGCATCCACTATAAGACTGAACCTGGCTTTGGTACTCCTCTTTCTTTAAACTCACTCCAAAAATGGGCTTCAGAGAATGACTTTTCTAAAGTCAACACAAACTTCAGACTTCGGGTCTCTATAACAACTGGTCACAGAATGCGGATGAAACTCAAAAACTCAGTGGTGCTCTCAAAGTTTTCAAAGCAAAACAATGAACAAAGATGCAGAAATAGAGTGAAGTTAAGTCAGAAAGAGAAAGACAAATACCGTATGCCCACACGTATATATGGAATTTAAGAAAAAAAAAAATGTCATGAAGAACCTAGGGGTAAGAAGGGAATAAAGACACAGACCTACTAGACAATGAACTTGAGGATATGGGGAGGGGGAAGGGTAAGCTGTGACAAAGCGAGAGAGAGGCATGCACATATATACACTACCAAACGTAAGGTAGATAGCTAGTGGGAAGCAGCCGCATGGCACAGGGAGATCAGTTCCGGTGCTTTGTGACCGCCTAGAGGGGTGGGATAGGGAGGGTGTGAGGGAGGGAGATGCAAGAGGGAAGAGATATGGGAACATATGTATATGTATAACTGATTCACTGTTATAAAGCAGAAACTAACACACCATTGTAAAGCAATTATACTCTAATAAAGATGTAAAAAAAAAAAAAAAGATGCAGAAATAAGCACAGCCTTCAAATGACACTGAAGCCCACTGGCTTACTTCCATGAAGCTCCCGAGTTCTAGAAATTACCATTCTGTAAATGACTTTTTTTACTTTGTCAGGATCATCCACTCAAACAACCTTGGTATGTCACCATCAGTGCTTAGATCTTTAAAAAAAAACGTCTTTCACTGGCACAGGATAGAAGATTCAAGAATTCAGAGAAACATTCATAGGTTAAAAGAAAATATCTTCAAGGCGTGTATCAGATTGTGGCTTTCAAGCATCAAATAGTGTAGTCAGATTTCTTGAATAATGTTTTGTGAGATCCTTAAAAATGAATGGTTATACATTTTTCAGTTTTAAATATAAATTTTCTCATTTCCTACTTGTGATGAGGGTTGAAATATAAATTCAGTCCAAAAAAGTATTTTCCTTCAAAAATCTACGCTATAAATCTATCAACTTAGTTCTGTAAACTACCTCAGATAAATTCCAAGTTGGACAAATACACCAGATAACATCAATAAATAACTATTATTTATATTAATTATACCAGTGATTCTCCACTTTGGGCAAATGTTTGATTCTGTTCTTAAAAGCTTAAATACAAAACAGTGGGAGTTTAATGTTACGAGGAGCCAAGGACATTTGCTGAACACCAGGAAAACTTTAAAAAGCACATCTTCATTCAGTTCAGAGCAAAGAGATTTGACTCCTTCAGAATAATAGAAGTGGAGACAGGACTACAGAGAGACTGCAGGGTTTTAAAAAGAGCATGGAGCCTGGCATCAGGAGGACCAGGATTTGAATCCTGGCTCAGTTACGTGCCAGCTGTGTGTCCTTGGCCAAGCTTCTTCAGCTCTCTGAAATTCAGTTTCTTCAGCTGCAGAGTAACAGGAGTATCCACCTCCCAGAGCTGTTGGGAAGACTGAGTCAGACAAAGCATTTGCAACCAGTACAGCACCTGACACACGGTAAATGCGACGAATTCTGTTCTTCTGCCTGTCTCTCCCCTGTAAAACCAATGCGGCGGGTCTTGAGAACTTAGAATGGCCGTGGAATAGTTGCATTCTTTAAAAAAAAAAATGTGTTTAAATCATATTTTAAGAATGCTGATGGGGATGTTGACACAACGTGGATGACGCTTGAAGACATTATGCTAAGTGGAAAAAGCCAGTCACAAAAGGACAAATACTGTATGATTCCTCTGATATCAGGTCCCTAGAGCAGTTAAATTCATAGAGATAGTAAGTACAACAGTGGCTGCCCGGGGCTGGGGGCAGGGGGAAATGAGTTGGTGTTTAATGGGTTTCAGTGGGGAAGACAAAAAGGTTCTGGTGATGGATGGTGGTGACAGTTGCAAAACAATCTCAATGTTCTTAATGTCACAAAACTGTACACTTAAAAATGGTTAAAATGATCAATTCTATATATATTTTACCACACAGAGACTACTGAAAAGTACTTGTTATTTAAAAGAACCTTATAATAAGTTCTTTTGACAAAAGAATTATTTATAGTTAAATAAATAGTCATGTTGTAGTTTACTTGTTCCAGCTCCCAGGCTAAGGAGAGCGCTATGGGAGAAAACTCAAGCACCTCTCCCATTGGGTGGAAAAACTTGCTTTCCCCTTCAGCCAGGCCCTCGCTGCTGGGCGATACTCCACAGCCTGTCCCTAGTCAGCTACCTCTTGATTCCTACAATTGCTGTTCCAAGCATGTGCAGACATTCAGGCCGTCAAAGTATACCTATACTACCTTATGCCAAAATAAAGACCCTCCCTCTACCCTTTTTCCATAATCTACCTCCTATTTCAAATTGTTTTTTAAGATGGCCTATACATACTCACTGCCTGTACTCATTAATGCCCACTGCACTTAGCCACTGGAATGAAGTTTCTAATGCCAGTATTACAATTTTTATCACTGAGAGCCTCTGACTTGACCAAATCCAATGGCGTCATTCTACTTCTCATCCCAACTTGACCTCTTATAGTGGCATCTGATACTGAGTACTTCCCTTTTTGAATCTGTTCTTCGATGGGCTTTTCCTGCCCTCTTGATGCTGCAATGTCCAGAGGTCCTCTGCTTGGCCCGCTCAGGTAGCTCCCCTTTTGTAATCTCACCCCATTCACACACATATGACTCCACCCTCCACATCTTTCTCTCCTAAACTTTGGAGTCACGTTTCCAACGGTCTGCTAGTTGTTGCCATTTAGATGCCCCCTTCTCAGATGTCCAAAACCAAATCCAAGCTTCCTTTCTACTCTCTCATCCAATGGCTAGAGGATTAAAAAAATCTATAGCCATTTGCTATTCTTCCATCTCTCTCACAACTGCTATATGGAGCTCCAGTCAATAAGCCTCACAAACTCTACTTCCCAAAGCACACTCCACACTGCCTCCCCCCGCTCACCGCCACTGTCAGGGCCCTAATCCAGGCCCTTCATCTCGCTCATCTGGACCGCTGCTCACTGCCCCAATCTCCTAACCATTCTATTCTCTTCAGTTTTCTCCCTTCCAGTCCAATTTTCACACTGCTGCCAGGACATTCTCGTAAAATGTGAATCTGTGCCATTCCTCTGATTTTAAAACCTCCAATGGTTCCCCACAGTCAACAGGGCCAACACCAGATACTAGGACTACAGACACAGCTCCTTCCAATCTCATTTCCCACCACGTGCCCACTCCCCAACTCCCATGAGCCTCAAGCTCCTTTTCAACGTCTCAAGAAATGATCCTCGGACCTCTATGGCTGGTACATGCTCCTCCTTCTTCTACACATGGTGAGCAGCTACATATCCACTTCCCAACCTCCCCAGGCCGAAGTGATCACAGGCTTCCGGTCTGTCTGTGAGGCCTCTGCTGCAACACTTAACACACAGCATCTCATTTACTCTGCTCTTGCTCCCAAGCCATCACTGAAACCTACTTGGTGGAGCACCTCAAGATCAGGAACTCCACACCCCACTCGTTTTTCCGTCCACACCAGATTCTCTATGACTCACGTGATCTGTCTCCCTAGTCAACGGATCTCCTGACCATCAAAGCGCAGCGACTCCACTGCCATGCTGATGTACCATGGTGAGTGTGTCTACTACAAGGAGTGGAAATCATTCATTTGTTCATTCCACTAACACTTTTTAGACATGGGGATACACAGATGAGTAAGACTTGACACCTTCCACTAAGGAGTTCATGCTCTAGTAGGGAAAACAAACACGTAAACAGACATTTATATAACATGTTGGAGGAGCCCAGTGACAGAGTGATTCCCAGGACATTCTGGAGTGGAGGGGCCCAGAGGAGGACAATGAACCCAGCAAGTGGGGGGAACTGGGTATGAGAGAGGCCACTGGATGAAGCTTCTGGGGCTGATGGTGCTCGAAGTGAGTCTCAGAGAACATTAGGGAAAGAGGAAGGGATAGGACAGGTGGGAGACAGGAGAAGGAAAATACAGCAATTAACCACACTAACTTTTTGTCCACTGCCCAAGTACAAGTAGTAAAAGTCACAAGACAGTCCTCGCAAATATATCCAGACATTTAATTGTGAAAACAAACAACAAAATTGTCAACCTCCCAGGACACTCTTTCTCACTCCCTTTTTGTCTGTCCCTCTCTCTCATACCCACTGACACAAGAAATACTTAATACATGTAATGAAAAATATATGTAAGACCGGTCATGGCAGTATTGACATGTTTAGAGCCCATGTTTTCATGGCCGCTTCAACAATCACTTCTTATCTGTGCTCTCCATGCCAAAGTTTCTCAGACTTCCCTCACTCCTGCTGGCCTTCTCCCCAACTCCCTGACCCTTTCAGCTCTTCCTGTGCTCACCTTCCACGCACAATGCAGAACTAGGATACATCATTTAATGTTGCCCTATTTATTCAAATATGACGTTACCATGTCAGTCAGATCTTTTTGTGCTAAAAAGAATTTATCAATACTTTTTTTCATAGCATAAAGTCTACACTTTAATTTAGAAGCACAGTTACTATTGATATACTGGTTTCGTTTCTTTAGTTCTTTAGAAGACCCAAAGTTATTCTTAAAGGAAAAAGAGCCCTATCAGAAAAAAAATTGAAATAAAAATGATCACACATTTCTCTGCTATATGAGCAGAGAAAACTCAGATTTCATTTCTGGCTATGTCGGTGTTTTACTACATAATTCCTTGGTCCATCTGATCTCAAATCCTTATAGAAATCTTGATATATACTATCTCACATAAAGTAATTTTTAAAATATTTTCACGTTTTTGTTCCATCTTATTGACAATTATTTTTACTAATTTGAAAACTGATTAAATACATGTACAGAAACGTAACATAAAAGAACACAAAATCATCTTTCAAGTTACTATTTACATTTGTCAGCAGCTATCTTAATCATATTTACTCATCATCCCTGCAAGTTCAGTTAACAAAACCTATGAATAGGGCTTCCCTGGTGGCGCAGTGGTTAAGAGTCCTCCCGCCGATGCAGGGGACACGGGTTCGTGCCCCGGTCCGGGAGGATCCCACGTGCTGTGGAGCGGCTGGGCCCGTGAGCCACGGCCGCTGAGCCTGCGCGTCCGGAGCCTGTGCTCCGCAGCGGGAGAGGCCACAATAGTGAGAGGCCCGCGTACCGCAAACAAAAACAAAAAACAAAAACAAACCTATGAATAATAGAACTGCACTTAAAGTTGGGAGGTAAGGAGGAGGGAAAACAGATGATCCCTTGTCTTGGTTCTGATCTTGAAGTCATACAAACAGGGGGAAGGGAAAGGAAGGCAGGAGGGTGAAAAGCACAGATGAGAATAGTTAAAAACAGCGTGTGAAGTAAAAAAATTATAAAGTAAGTTGATTTCACTCACAGTTAAGAGTCCCTGAAAACAAGTGAAGTAAAATCCTATTCCATCCCTCAGTCCAAGAACTGAGCAGAAGTTCCCTTCCAGGGAGGCTTGGTGGTGCTAAAGGAGGCAAGAAGGATGTGAGATCTCAAAATCTAAGTGATGAAAGGCACGCCAGCCATTCATCCTCCCACTTCAGGCGCTTTTTTAAAAAAAGTTAATCATCGAATTAAATGTTATAATCCAATTTCCAAAATTGTTCTACTCCACTTAAACTGCTGTCACCTCTAATAATCTTACAGGCAAATGCATTCATTTCAAACATTCTCTTCAGATTCTGCGATATCTGAAGCTCTCGATCACTTTACCTTTTTGGTTCCTGCCAGGAATACAGAGGGCTCTTTCTCTAACGCTATAGATCTAGCCCCTCTTCCTAACTGTACTCCAAACCACGCTTTCCCCCGAGGCTTGGTCCTCAGTGCTCTGGCCTGCCTGCCTGCATACGCATCCCTTGAAGAATTTAACCCTCACTTCTGGGATGACAAATGTGAAGCTTCCCTCTTTGGCTACAGACATTTCAACACGAGCCCTGGTTCATGTTGCAACTGCTTAGGAATTTCCCCTCGAACGTCTAAAACCAGACGAGCACCTTTATCTCCTCAAAATTGGTTTCTCTTACCAGTTATTACATGCCTGATCATCCTGCAGGCATTTGTTTTTACTCACATCTTCCTCTCTCTCGTTGTGCTGCACCCCTCATGTGCATCCTACTTTCTCCCCTCTCATCTCCCCCGACTAACTCCATCAGTACTCTACCGCTGGATTACTGCACTCGGGTCTACCTCCTATTTCTCCCTTCCTTCAATTCATCTTTGCCACTGCTGCCAGATTAATCTTCTGCCATGGTATTCTTCTTTTTCAAAATCATACCGCCATTCTTCTTCTTCAGAAGACAGATGGTGTGGTGGTTTTAAAATGCTCCCAGACTCTTTGACACACCTCTCCTTAAAAGGTGGAAGCTAATGCCCCTCCCCTTGAATGCGTGCTGAACTTACTGGCTTGCTTCTAAGGAATAGAATGTCGCAAGAGAGCTCACTGCTCCCAGATCCCTGACCCACAGAAATTGTTAAGAGATCGTAAATGCTTGTTGGTGTCCTAAGCCACTAAATTTAGGGGTAATTTGTGACATGGCAATAGATTATTAATTCAGAAAGCCTTTCTGCTGCCAAGTGGATCAAATCCAAACTCTCTGGGCACCCAAGGTCTTCCAGTAACTGACTTTATCTTTAAATACAAATGCTTCAGTCTAAGGCCAGTTATTTCACTGACTTCACATGACATGGTAAAATTCTGCTTCTTTAGCCTATGCTAGTCTCACATGAAACGTCCTTCTTTGATTCTGCCTACTAATTTATAAATTTATTTATTTTTGGCTGTGTTGGGTCTTCGTTGTTGCACACGGGCTTTCTCTAGTTGTGGTGAGAGGCGGCTACTCTTCATTGTGGTGCACGGGCTTCTTATCGCAGTGGCGTCTCGTTATGGACCATGGGCTCTAGGTGTGTGGGCTTCAGCAGTTGTGGCTCACGGGCTCTAGAGTGCAGGCTCAGTAGTTGTGGTGCACAGGCTTAGCTGCTCTGCAGCACGTGGGATCTTCCCGGACCAGGGATCGAACCCGTGTCCCCTGCACTGGCAGGCGGATTCTTAACCACTGTGCCACCAGGGAAGTCCCTGCCCACTAATCTAAATTCAACACTTTCCTTTTAGGCTCAGTTCAAAGTCCACCTACCAAAGAAATTTTTCTGTTTTCTAATGCATATAAATAAACATATATCTCTTTTCCAAAACTGTAAGTTATTTAAGGGAGAAATCATGACTTTGCTATCTTTATATTCCCCATATTAATGGATACACAGATATACTTTTTGTTTAGAATTAACTTTTATGACCTTTCCTTCAAAAAAAAAGTTTTGAATGTCTTTTAAGACAGGACATATGGGGGCTTCCCTGGTGGCGCAGTGGTTGAGAGTCTGCCTGCCGATGCAGGGCACACGGGTTCGTGCCCCGGTCCGGGAAGATCCCACATGTCATGGAGCGGCTAGGTCCGTGAGCCATGGCCGCTGAGCCTGCGCGTCCAGAGCCTGTGCTCCGCAACGGGAGAGGCCACAACAGTGAGAGGCCCACGTACTGCAAAAAAAAAAAAAAAAAAAAAAAAGACAGGACATATACAATAAAGTTTAAACTTTAAAAAGTGTCCAATAGTTTGAGACGATAATTTGGTAGAATATATTACCAAAAAAATCTACATGGCTTATGGATAAGCAATTCCATTTCCAAGAATCTATTTTATAGATATAATTATACAAGTAAGCAAAAACAAAAGTACAAAGATATTTTCCACAGCATTGTTTATAAAAGGGAAAACTCAGGAGCAACATAAAATACATCAACAGAGAAAAAATTAAATTAGGGTACAAAAGACTACCACAGATCCATTTCAAAAAATGAAATATGTCTGCATGTACTGACCTGTTCAAATTGCCATGATACAATAAGTGAAAAAAAAGCAAGTTTCAAATTTCACAAAGAAAATAAAATATTTAAGAATAAATTTGACAACAAATGTATAAAATCCATCTGAGGAAAACTTTAAAACATTCCTAAAAAAGACACAAATGAAGACTTTAACAAATAGGAAGACATTTCTTATTTTGGAAGAGAACAAGCCAACATCATAAAAATGTCAGTTCGTTGTAAATTAATTTATCAATGTAATGCGATCCCCATAAATATACCAATAATTCTTTTTACTGAAGCTGGAAAATTGATACTGAACGGCGTATTAAAACTACATGTGCAAGAACAGCCAGGAATACACCAAACAGGAGAGGGGAGGACTAGTCCTACTAGACGTTAAATTATACTATAAAGCCTCTCAATGAAAAGTGTGCTACTAGCCCACAAGTAGACAGACAAATCAGTGGAGTAGCATGGAAAGTTCAAAAACAGACTGAAGTACAGATAGAACTTTAGTACTGTGTATGATAAAGGGGGTGTCTAAAAATCACTGGGGCAAAAACTTACTTTTTAATAAATGGTTAAAGCAGTTGATTAGCCATTTGGAAAAAGATAAAATTAGATCCATTCTTCATACCATACACAAGAATATGCTCCAAATGAATGAGGGATCTAAATGTAAAACAATGAAGTCATACAAGTACCAGAAGTGGGGAAATAGTGAATTCTTCTCCAACCTTGATATAAGGAAGGGCGTGCTAACTATGACTCAAAATCAGGAAGAATAAAAGACTGATAATTTGATTACATAAAAATGTTTAACAATTTTTTTCTGCATGGCAAAAAAATCATTAACCAAAGACAATAGATAAAATAAGAGAAAATATTTGCATCATATCACAGATATCCACAATAAATAAAAAACACTTAAAATTGAGGAAATAAAAGACTAGTAACTTGACAGAAAAATAGGCAAAGGACATGAATATACACACACATACATATACAGACACGTACACATGTATACACATTACAGATACACACATGTATATGAACACATGAAAAGATATTAAATTTCACTTATAAAAGAAATACGAATCAAAACTGCACTGACATGTTATTTCTGACCTATCAGATTGGCAAAAATTAAACAGTGTGAAAAGTCACCCTTGGCCAGGATATGGAGAACTAGGCACTCTCACGCAGAGCTCCTTGGAGAAATGGCCGCTTCCAGGGCTGAGGCAGAGAAAATAGACAAGGAGGATCATTCCGTGTCAGTAAAGTAAGGATGTGTCAAAGCACGGTGGGGGTATGCCGAAAGGACACAGGAGCCAGCTTGAAGAGGCTCCCACTGGCCAAAGCTGGGACAATTTGAGCTTCAAAATAAGTAAGGACCATAAGGTAAAGGAAGAATTCATGAGTCTAAACTGATATTTTTAAAAAATAAATAAATGAGAGATAAGGGAGCACTCTTTGTGGAAGTAAGCCAATGAATAAATGAAGAGGGAATGATGAAATTTTAAATCCGATTGGGCAACCATTACAAGGCTAACTGAGTCGGGCAAGAACCATCCATGGATTCTTAAGCCTACAAGTAAAAATCTGAGGAGTAACAGGTTATTAATGAAAAACATCACTCCACAAGATAGTTATCGTCTGAAAAGGGGGAAAGAGTAACACTGGTCAAACCTGGCAGGCTGGGCCTTAACCAAAGGATCAAAGTCAACATGCCCAGAAGTAGGACAAACAGACACTGTGTGCCTCTGAATATAATGAACTGAGAAGAACACAATGTCCCCTGTGCAGCATTTCTCCCAGAAATGCAAAACCTGAATCTAAACATGATGAAACTTCAAACAAACCAAAATTGAAGGATATGCTAATAATAGTTGGCTAGCAATCTTCAAAACTGTCAATGCCATGAAACACAAAGAAAGACTGAGAAACCATTCCAGATGAAAGGCGACCAGATGCAATATATGGCCCAGGATTTTCTTCCTATAAAGACATTTGGGGAATAACTGATGGAATCTGACTAAGACCTATATTTAGATAATATTATTGTATCAGCGGTAATTTCCTGATTTTGAAAAAGAATAAACTTAATAAATAAGGAGAAAGAAAAGGAAAATTTGGCTGAGAACGCATAACCTGCATCTAACGATGAGGAAACTTCAGACAAACACAAAAGGAGGAATTTTCTACTATTTCCAAAAAAAAGGCACTATATTCTTCAAAAAATGTCGATCTGATAAAAGACAAACTGTAGAAATATTCTAGAAGAAAGGACAGTAAACAGATACGACAAGTAAATGTAATATATAACCCTAGACTGGATCTTATACCACAGGGGAAAAAATGTTATAAAGGACAGTATTAGGTCAACTGACAAAACTGTGATATGGATAGCAGATCAGATGAAAATATTTTAACACAAATTTATAAAATAGTTACTGTTGTGTAAGTGAAAATTCCTGTTCTTAGGAAATACACACTAAAATATGGGTAAAGGGCCACGATATATGTAACAGTCTCAAATGATTCAGAAAAAAATATACACATACACACATATACATACAAAAATACACAGCAAGAAAATATACACAAATGATAAAGTAAATGCGGGAAATGTTAACAGTAAATGAATCTAAGTAAAAATAGTTTTTCTTTGCATTATCCTTGGTTTTTTTCCAACCTTCTTCATTTTTAATGGTTCATCCTCTAAATGAAACTACTATTCAGAATCACCATAAAATAAAGACCAGCAATCTTCAAAAAGAAACTACGCTAACAGTTATTGCTTAAATATTTTAACAATAACTGTATTTCCTAAGTGTTCACTTGAGAGATAAGGAGTCTCCAAATGGCCATGTTACATCCTAAGGAAAACACAACTGGAAAGAAGCTGAAACGTGCAAAAGAAATTCTATCACATGTGGCTAAGATCATAAGCTTCTCTAGAGTCAGGCTACCTGGCTCTGAACTTGGGCTCCAAGCCCTGAGCTTTCCTAAGCTTTGATTTTCTATAAAGTGGGAATGATGATACTATCTATTTCCTAGGGCTGTTGTGCAATTAATGGAATAATAGGAAAAAACAACAACAACACATTTTAGCAAAGTGCCCAACACATGGTAAGCCCTCATTATTATCATTACTATTATCTCTCCTTTGTATTGTAACATATCTGCCACAGGGTAATGGGGCTTTTGGTAACTAATTACAAAGAACACCAGAGAAGAATTCGTTTTCATCCAGCACCACACAGTAGAGATGCTCTGACTTTAAGGCCCAGTTCTTAAGGTAGAACAGCCCCTGGAGCGAAAAAGAGTCCTCTATCAAATTCTCATGACTTGATGAAAATATCAGTTGAAAAGATCCCATTCTTCCCCATCTTATTTCTATGTTTCCCAAGTAAAGTTATGATCCAAATTTTACCCTTTCGACCAGTCTACAAGTGACCACAGTACACCTCCCTTGGCAAGTTAGCTCACTGGGATATCCAATCTCCCGTAAGCCTGTAAGCTTGCTCAGCTTACCCATCACATCGTTCAGTCTCACAGTCCTCATCAACTCTGAATGAATTGATAAAAATCAAAATTCTTCACCTGCAAGGTCACACCCTAGACACCCAAACAAACCACGCAGAGTTTCCCTCCTCCTGAAGGCCTGCCTGAGCAGTCAGCGGCTTCCCTCCCTGACAGGAATGTAACTACCACTGTTGACATGTTAACTTTCCAGAAGCATCTATCAAGGGTGGACCATCTGTCTCCATTAACCACAGGATGCCTAATGGACACTGGGAGCAATTCAACACTCACTGATTAATAAACATCGGCCTTCAAGAGAAACAGCACTGAGTACCAATCGATACCTTTGTGTTAATCATTCAAAAACAGAAAAAAAAATTGTGGCTGAGCTAACTCAAATTAAATTTAAACTTTCATGCAACATATTTCAAAATGCTTCGAAAGTAATTTTTAAGCATAAATATCACACAAATTCACCATATAATTACATCAAAACGATCACATGAAATAATCAAATTACTATCAAATGGAAGTAATTTACTAATAACATAGATTTCTAGGACTTATTCAGTACGGCTTTCTTTTAATCTTCATATAATCTTCAGTAAAACCCAAGAATCTCTTTTAAAAATAAAGAAAATAGCCAGCCCTTATTCCTAAATGTTCATTTTCTCTTAGCAGCTTTTTTAATGTACTTATCTTCTTTCATCATCAAAGGCGGCATGAATATATATGCAATGTAAATTCTGCGTCCCCTTTGCCATCTGCTGTACTTTTCTACTGAAACAAACTACAAAATTCTCTTCTTGTTTCTCATTCTTAGAGGAGGAAAAAATTATTCAAGAGTAATAAACAAACTCCTTCTACATCTTCCTTGGTGTTTCCTGTATGGAATTCCCAGACTTTCTAGATACCAGACCCCCACCAAGTCCCTTTCTCTCCACACCAGCAGTTCCTGAAAAAAATATATTCTTACACCAGGAACATCTTTTTCCATTAAGTGACACAAACATCAAACTTCAAAATTTAAAAGATAAAAAATTTCCTCCATCAGGTCTCATTCTCCAATTTCTTTAAGACATAACGAGAAGTATTGTCCTACACCCTACAAGGTTAATAACAGTACCAATGTAAGTCTACGCTTACTTACTATTTATTTTTGAATAAATAATATGCTCAAAGTTCAAAAGGTAAAAAAGAGTATTCAGGGAAAAGTCTCCCTGTCCTCCAGCTACCTACTTCCTTCTCCTAAAGGCATGAAATGTTATAGTTCATTTTTTATCCTTCCAGAGATGTTCTTTCTTTCTATCTATCCATCCATCCATCCATTCACAGCTGTTTATAAATTCTTCTTTACGCTCTTCTATGCCTTGTTCTTATCTAAGATTGTATCTTCAAGGATCTATCATAACAGAATACAAAGAGCTTCCTCCTTCTATCTTAATGGCTATACAGGAATTTAAAATATGTAGAAACCAGTTTCTATGGCCCTATTCTCTCAGCCCACAAATTCATTAAATATGCATTGTGCCTGACAAGTCCACCTGATTTTAAATAAATAAATAAATACACATTCCACCCCCAAATGTAAATATTTTCTATATACTAGACCATGCAAAACTTGTTGGGTTCGATAACCGTATTGTAGTTATACAGAAGAATGTCCTCTTTAGCAGGTATTTAGAGGTGAAATGTCATAGTATCTGTAACTTATATTCAAGTGGTTAAGCAAAATCATACAAATGTATACACCACATTTGATTCAAAAACATACATACACAGAACATGAGGCAAGTGTGGCAAAATGTTAACAACTGATTAATCTAGAAGAAGAGTAAATAGGTGGTCATAGTACTGTTTTCCTAAAGGTTTGACATCTTCAAAATAAAAAGGGAGTAAAAAGGCTCTGGTACTCCCATAGGGTCCCCTCATTTGCTACCTTAAAACATAAAATTGTCATTTCCCAACTCCCAGGCCTATGTCCTAACCTAACCCAATCTCATCCCTCGTACTCTCTTCCAAAAGAAAATTAAAACAAGTTCTTTAGCTATTCTTAACTCAAACTGCTCAAATGTCATGGCTCCTTGGGGTCTTCCCCTACTGCTTGAGTCCTTCTCCCTTCTCTCTCCTTGTCTAGCCATACTTTGGGGCACTCAGACATTTACTGCATCTTTTCTGGGCCTAAGCATTGGGAACCCAGCGAGAGAGTAAATACCTAGAGGATGAAGCTCTGGATGAATAATCCTTTTGTAATTCCCACAGCACCCAGCTCAAAAAGTGTTTATTGAAAGAATAGGTTTCTCCAAACAAAGAAGGGCAAAGCAACCACCGCTAAGCAATGAGGGAAAGGTCTCAAAGCTCAGTCTTCTTAGAAAAGCTTCTCCAGTCTCCTCAGCTTTTTCTCCAATATGTCATGAAAACCCATCTCATCTTTCCTGTCCTTTCAGATTGCCACAACTGTCTACGCGGACACAACGACAGATTATCCTACTGAGAATGGAAAAACCTGTTCCGCAATCCCAAATAAAGCAACTCTAGAAGTTAGAGTAGCCAATTCTCTTACATTTTATTTATTTGACATTACTCTCTAACGCTGTAATAAACTGTCAACAATCATCTGTCTATGGAATATTCCTGCATGGTAATCTCCCACCAGTTTGAAACTAAGGGAGACCAGCCTCTGAATGTGTATTTACCTCAGTTAATCAAGGTGATGCCAGAGGCAGCTATCATGTTGACTAAGACAACAACCTGTGTCTAACAACAATACACTTTGGAAAAGTTGATAATAGGAAAACATACAAATGATACCTACTAAAAAATAGGAGTGCTTCCTCTTGAAATAAGACTCAAATTGAAATTTTACAAATGTAAAATAGGAAGATTCTAAGTCTATTTCGTTTTTCTCACCTGAGTACAAGTCACAGACCTGCAAGAGATCTTTAAGTTCAACCCTCCAAAAAAATGAGATCCAGAGAGGTTAAACACCCAGTCCAACACCCCATCACTAGCAAATGAAAGTCAAGCTAGGTTTAGAACTCATATACTCTTCCCAGGCTTCTCTGTCCATTTTACGTCTAAATTTCATAAATTTATCTTTCTGTCCAAAAAAACAGAGTGGCTAGGGAAGTGGAAGGCCTAACTGTGGTCAGCGATGCCACTAACCAGGTGTGTAAAATTAAGTAAACTGTCTCATCTACAGAATAAGAAGGCTAAAAATATACTCTGATCCTTGACAGTGGCATAAGTAATAGTTGTGTATTTAACACAAATTTGATGCAGTCACATTTTTTATACCAAACTCAGTTACAGCTTAAGCAATTTAAAAACATTATTGTAGCCCAAACCACATTTTTGTTTACCAAAAATTTCAAAAATACAAAGAATCCTGAAATTCATTATCTATATGATTACTATTACCTGAATTTTGGCAGCATGTCCTTTAGCACAAAATTTAAACTTCAAGCTAAAACCTATTTGAATGCCTATTTAAATATCCTAAAGAGTTTGGGAAGTCATACATTTCACATATATTTTCCATTCAGCATGGCATCCGCTGTATAAACATACTCAAATCTTTAGAAAGAGTCTGCACCAGCATCTTGTCATAGTAAAACCTGTCTTTGGCTCTGAGCTGCCATTTAGTCAGGCTAAAAAAGTGCCTGTGGGAACTGTCAGCTGTTATTGGCTATTCATACGGTGAATGGGAAAGACAAAAGGGAAAGGAAAAAGAACAAAAGAAACAGAAAAGAACCCAAGAAGGAAAAAAAAAAAAAAAGGGAAGGAAATCAAGAGAGTAAAGAACATGGGAAGACAGAAAGAAAGGAATGGCCCAAATGGCTTGTCAGTACCCCAAGGACACGGGGTGCCAGCATCCGCAAGCCTTCAGACAGACTGCAGACACCTTTAAGTGTTCTTGTTCCTTCGTTGCCTTTCGTTCAGTTCTGGACAGAAAGTCTGCCCAGAGAAGACGTTTACTTGCGCCTGCTCCTAGTCTCCACGTCGAGGATTAGGATTCCAAGGCATGAACAGTAACACAGAAGATGCCATGATCCACAATACACTACACTGTTCACCAGGAATGTCCAGGACCTGACATGTTCTGATGAGTCATTTTTCCAGAGCTTGTATCTCAACTCTGAAAGACCACAATGATCCAAAAAGATGTTTTACCAAGTACTATGTGTATTTATACAAATGCAATTCAGTGCTTTCAACTGGTGCTGTCCAGAGACAACAATGAAATACAGTCCGAAGGAGGGCATTTCCAGTCATATCCTCTGGATGCCACTGCAGCCGTCCCTCAACCACACGGGCCCCTTCCTCAATCAAAGGGCTGGGACCTTGGACACAGAAGGAGCCTAGGATATCAGGCCACCATCATGCCCCCCACACACAAGAAAACACAGCTATTATAAGGCACGGTTTCTTCTACAGATGATCGCTTTAAAAATCTTTTTAAAGCAAATCTATTGTCGGAAATATTTGTTTTTTAGGATCTCAAATGATCTTCTATTACGAAAAATATGTATCTTCAAAATACTCTGCAGTTGACATGAAATGACTAAACAGATTATTGATTCACAAAGCTAACGAAGTCTTTGTTCCAAACTGCTAGTTAGGTAGTAACAAAGATATACATACGGCAAAGAACAAACCCCTCTGTTCCTTTTCAGAAGAATTAAATTAATAGCAGAAGCAATCTTAATTTTGAACGCTTTAAAAGTTGGAGCAAAGGAGGATTTTGGTATCTTTTTCCATAAAAATAGGAGAAGCCTGCATAGTACCTTCAACAACTACAAGGCATAAAATAGACAACAGATTTCAAAGATGAAACCCAAAGAAAGGCTATGAATGGCATTTTATTTAAAAATACTTTTCACCTGTTGCTATCAAGTACCTGCGTTTTCAGGCAATAATCACTAAAGATTGAAGAGCCCTCACAAATTCTTTTGGGGTAGAGCCTATAAAAAGTAGGTATTACACAGTTTTTAAAAGCTAAAAATTAGAAAAAGCTGAAGAAATATTAGTGACACTAAGGACAAAGCTAACAAAGTAAGTGTTCCTAGCATAGCTAACAATGATTAATCTCTCTGGAAACACAGAGAAACAAAAAAAGATAATCGTAGGTTTTTAGAAAATGGACAATATGTGCAATGAATGCATGATACATCAGTATAAAAGCAGAAAGCAAAACAGTTGTCAATGGCCTTGACAATGAGCAGATAAGTGTGGTTGTGAACATTATGAAAAGATTCAGTACTAACAAAAATTCCCCTGCAAATAGGAAACAAGCACTCAAGGTCACAGACCATGTACAATTTTGCAAGAGAAAGAGCTGGGGTAGCACTTTTTTAACGAGCTGTACAAGAATTAACAGAAGTATTAAGCAGGTTCCCAGAAACTCCCCTAGTGGTCTAGATATCGCCCAGTGCCTCTATCATGGAGATGAAAAGAAGCAGAAGAATATTCCAAATTGGGGGTCAACAACCCTTCCAAACTGGAGTGTTCAGGTTCAATTAATTTCCAGGTGTTCTGATGTAGATAGTACAAGTATGGAGAAGGGTGCCCTTGAGACCCATCCCTAAATTCAAGGAGTCCCTGATCTCCTGATCCTGGGACTCAGAAGCAATGCCCCTACACTGAGGCCAGTCTTGATTAACATGGATCTTTCAAAAAGCTAAAGTACTCCTGTGAGGGTTTACCATCCCACCACAATGGGAAAAAACTCAGTCACAGCACTTTAGGGCCAGAATACCTTACTCCACATTCCACCAAGCCCTCATTTTACAGACAAGCAGCCTGTGGCACAGACTTGGACACTCTCCCAAGTTCTGTAGCGAATGGGAACTAGACCCTAGTGGAAAGAATATAGAGCCCCTAGCACAGCATCCAAAGAGGCAGGTACACACTAATTATTATTAGAGATAGTAACATTATTCTAACCTCAATACTCTTTCCACCAAACTAAATAAGATCAGCCACAGCACAGACCTAGAAGGAAAAGGAAGAAGCACGTAGAGGTAGGGCCATAAAGGACATCCATGGGTGACTTTGGTCAACTAGAGGCCAGGCACCTGGCTGTCAGAGAAACAGTAATGTCAGAAGCTGGAAGACAGGAACCTCAAGAGATGTGGGAAGACAAAGACAGATGTTGCCAAGTGCTAGTGTGTTGTGTCTTAACTCCCTAAAGCACAGGAAGTTTTTCAAAGGTACTGGGGGTGGGGATGCGGGTGGAGAACCAATGAAGAGAGATGGAGGGTGGGGATTACACAGCTGCACCTCCCTCCTTTTGGCTGCTCAGTGAAAACGGGCCCATGGGCCTTCCCCAGCACTCTTGTCATGTAGACCGCCAATCCCAGCCTCAAACTGCCAAGTCTAAAGAATCCAAAACTGCTTCACAGATTTAGTTACGAAAATTATACCACAGATATTCCAGTCAAGAAATGACTGCAGATCTAAATAACAAATCACATGCAGTTCTTTTCAAAGAAATCAGCAGTAGATCAAAATCTAAGGCTGCATCCATGAAATATAGTTTAAAATCAATTACATGGATGCTAAATCAACTCTAAGATTTAATATGCAACCATTTTATAAAAGAAGTCAGAAAATAAAGAATTTCAAGAAAAAATTAAACTGCTAGCTGTGCAAAGCAGGGAGATTTCGTGGCCTCAGCCCAGCTTTGTGGCCTGTGCTACACAAATGATGTTTCCTAATCCATAAAACACATCCATAATAAGCACCACGTGTGCCTTCCAGGAATTTGATTTAAACTAGTTAACGACCATAAAGCAATCTAAAAATGTAAGCACTGCGTGAATTCTGGGCATAACTTTGGAAAGGCATTTGATTTAAGTCAAGTAATAGCATCTGGTGATAATTTGAAGGATTCACCGGAAATGAAAAGGAAAACTCATTAATTTATTTTCTAACAAAAGAAACCTGTGCTATTACCTAGCCTTGACATACCCACAAAAAGGTTTAGAACATTTAATACTGAAAACCTTTCATTGTCATCCTCCTGTTCCTTACTCCTTACCCATTTCTTCTTTTTTATTTCCTTGCTCTCAGATAAGATTATATTTTCCTCCAAATCTTACTCTTTCTTCTCCAATAAATTCACTCATATTAAAATGTACTGTCAAACCTCACTTCCAGTCACTTCAGCCTTGAATCATTCTGACTCTGGGAGTCTAGTTTAATCTGGAATGCTTCCAGAGCACCACCTGTTAGAATGCCTTGGCATCTCCATGAAGCCCTCCCCGAAGTCCTCCCCGTCATTCCTCCCCTTCTTCCCCCTCCACCCTGACCCCAGCCTAGCAAAATAAACATATACTCTGGGTGAGAACAGTGTGCTTGCTCTGCAAGGGCTGCTTTAAGACATCTCCTGGCATCTCCACTGCCTTCCTACCAGATTCCAGCCCCAGAGCCCCTTCACTGAGAAACTGCAAAGCCTCCACTCTTCCCCAAAGTCCTCAAAATAGGGAAGGGCCGTGCCCTGGCTTACTCTTTATCTCCTGATGCGTATCTCATTCCTGCAACCAGGAGTCTTCTACGAGGCAGTTATCCTCAGAGGACAATGCCCAGGTTAATGCTATCAGAACCCACTATGGACCCACAGACTAGCTTTAACTAGGAAAAGAACTGCATCTCATAAAAACCATTTATTTAGTAAGTTCACAATTATCTAATGTGATATATCATGCTCCATAGCTGTATATTAAGAGGCACTTGGTTAGATTTGATACCTAAACATTTAGGTTTAGGGAGCAGCAAACAGTTTTGTCATTTAATAACATCAGTAATATTTCAATACGTTTTAACTGGAGGCTTCCACTATTGGGTAAGAATCCCAATGTGAGTTTTAACAGACGCAGAGTTTTTGCAAAATATATGGGATTCTGAAGAAACTCTCAAAATAAAATTAATTTAATCCATTTTAAACTTTTAAACCTCAGTTTGCCATATAGCAATCTTTAAATGAAATAATTTTGCAGAGGTCCAAGGGTAGGTGCTACAACTTGAAAAGGTAGAAAAAACAGGCATAGAATCATAGAACTTTAGAAGAGATGATCAAATCCTGCCCTCTGACCAGCAACATCAGCCTCACCTGGGAACTTGTAAGAAACGCAGATCATTAGGCCCACCCTAGACCTACTGAGTCAGAAACTCTGGGGTGGGTTCCAGCAATCTCGGTTTTAACAAGCCCTCCGTGATTCTACGCACACTGAAGTTTGAGAACCACTGACCCAATCCCACCACCCCACTGATGAGAAAGAAATGAAGCCAGCAACTTCCTTCAATTCTTATACCAAAGTTAGTGACCGAGATCACTTAAAGACAGTTCTCAATAAACCTTCAAAACGATTCTTAAACTATACACCTAAATCCAAGTAGCCACACAGGATCTTCTAGGCTGACTACATCTTGATCTACCACAAGCAGGAATTCTTATATCACTGCTAAACACTTAGACAGGCAGATATAGATTTTTTTGTCATGAGTAATTCACATTTAATACCTAAAAAGAGACTTCACATTATTGGCCTCTCCACAAAAGCAACAACTCAAATCTCATAGGCTTTCTTATTTGTTCGTTTGGTTGGGTGGGCTAACTTTTGTTGCTGACAGCAGTGGTGGGTTTTGTTTTGTTATGGTTGTGTTTGGTTCCGTTTTGAGGGCAACAGTAGGAATTTATGGGACACATGGTTGATAGTCTGTTTTTGGTTTGGGGGCTCCCCACTACCACCACCAAAGAGGTTCACACACCAAAGGCGTTTGAAAGCAGTCATAACGGATTAGGAGGCCAGAAACTGCTAAAAGATCCCCCTCAAAAAACTTTACATTTTATTTTGGAATGTATCATGATTTTTTTTAGACAACAGATTTATATTTTCAATTATGTTTTACTTACCCTAGTTTAAAATCAGTTTTCATATGTGCAACACATAGTGGCAGAATGATTGGAACCTAGCCTGTGTCCCAGGAATGATGACAGGCCTATAATCCAGCCACACATAACCCCATACGCTAGGTAAGTCTGACGCACAGCACTGAGAGGAGAGTCTGTATCATCTTCTACAAGTACCAGACCACATATGGGGCTGCGTCATCAACCCACCAATATAGCATCTACCATGTGAAATGAAATCTACAATTTTCCGCTTAGGGCTCTCGCTCTAAACAGATGTTTGATGTATCTCATACCTTTTTATATAAATATTTCAAAGTCTGGTAGTGGTTATCTGAACAACTAAACATCTGTTTCTATTTACATTTTAAAATATCCTCTTCGAGACGTTTATCACTTGGGTGTTAGGATTACCACAGACTGAGATTTAGAGGTTTAAAGGTTTCCATTCCTGTTTCTCATATAGAAGCTGTTTTCTCAATGTCATGCCATACAAGAGCTATTTTCAGTCCTCTTTTCAGACTCTATTAACATATGTAATTACCTTCAATTTCACAAACCAACTAACATGGCTCAGCGCATGACTATTTCTTTGAGGAAGAATCACAGACAAGCGCACAAGGCAACAGAAACAACTACTTTGATTTGATTTACACTTCCAACCCCCTCTGTGTGACCTGAGCACCAAATCTTCTTGTGACTTTATTTTTCTCTGTCATTAATTAGGGGTAACAATTCCTGCTATGTATATACTTACAGAAGAGGAATCAAAGTCACTGAGTTAAGGAGAGTGCCCCTGGAGAGACTGCCTTCATTCCTCGGAAGAATTGTAAATTACAGTGTAGTTATTGATTCTAGGTCTCCTCTTCAGCTCCACAACACACCCTCTGAGGCTAAATTAGAGGGGTTAAATCATTTGAACGTTCCTTCATTTAACAAATATTTCTGAGCACTTGCTATGTGTCAGGTACTATACAAGGACATTGGGAATATATGGCCAGCAAGACAAACGTAGCGCCTGCTCTTCAAAAAACATCTTAGGGAAGTGTTAGGTTTTTTTTTTTTAGGGAAGTGTTGATTAAGCTCACGGGACTTCCAATCCGTTTATACACCAAGGGCTCAATTCCATTTGATTTTTCAAATAATTACTCAAAATCATAATGACTCATAATCACTCCACTCTGCTCCTAAAAATGGGAGACCACATGAGCCACATGAAAAGCCCACAGAACACAGAAACCTTCTACAATATGAAGGCCTTACAAAGGGCAAAAATATCACCCTGGAAACACCTTATAATCTATGAACGGGAAGCATGTTGCTACGCCCTACAAAACGAATTAAAATTTTTCTTTTAAAGGCAGAACACTGTAAGCTAATGTTTACCTATCAAACACTAGACTTAAAGCTAAGCAAATCCTCTATAACTGTGCTGTCCAATGCAGTAGCCACCCGCCACTTGTGGCTATTTGCATTTAAATCAACGAGAAGTTCAGTTCCTATGGCACACTAGCCACATTTAAAGTGGCTCACTAGCCTCAAATGCTTAGTGGCTACCACTTATAAGTCATTATAAATATATCATTGTAAGTCCTTTCTATCATCCCAGAAGCTCTGTGGGACAGTGCTGTTCTACAAATACCTCTGCAATACTAAATCTGAAAATTACAGTGTAATAAAATGTGATGATGCATCCATATTCTGCTACTACACATAAAAAGCATGTTCATCGGTAATATAGTGCCACTTCTTTCTTCCTAGTGTACATGAGTAAACAATTGGCGAATTGAGAATAAAATTGGGAAACAAGTGAAAACCTGATTACATTTAGCCCCTTCCTTCCTATTCCTTTTACTAGAATGTGTTGGTGGTACTCTGAATTCTCTGTGCAAGGACGTGTGCTTTTAGCCTAGTAGCTAACAGACGTGAGGACAGTCAAGAATGAAGATGGGTGATCAACCCAAATAATGCAACTCAAATTCAAATCAGACTGATGCAACAAACTTGAGTGCCTACTGTGTGCCAGTGATACACAAATAAACAATCACCATTTCAACCTTTTATGAAGTCAATTTAGTAGAGGTGTCCAACGTATAAATAAAAACAATATATGTTGTGAAAAGTGCACTGAGACAAGTACGTGCAAGGCATAAAGGTGACACAGGAGGATATTTTTAAATGTCTTTCGAGGAGAAATCAGGGGAAAATTTCTAAAGGAGGCACCCTAGGAGCAGAAGACAAAGCTGTGCAAAGGAACCACAAGTGGTTTGGCAATGCTGGATTAAAGTATCTTTGGTGGTCAACAGGGATGGAGACGACAACTGAGGGAGGGAGATGGGGTTAGAGAGCTATTTCCATGCCAGAACGTGACCACTCGCAGTTATGTCAAGCTTGCCCTGGTGAGTCTATAAGCTTTCCTCACCAAAACTGCAAGTAACATGAAAACCAATCTCAAAAACTTGATAGGTAATTTGCCTATGTCTGCCATACAGCTAACAATATTAGACAGCAATCATTAGTAGGAATAAAGACATGTCTCTTTGTTACACAGTACCATTTAATAATACGTATCGGTCACAAAAACATTGCAATTGGAACTCTTTGTTTTCAGGGGAAAACCTCTGTTGCCTGTTTTATTTGGAATATCCTTAGAGTATATATCAATGAACACATTTTCAAAACAGATGGATTACCCCCGCATCTAAATATTCCCAATAAGAGTTTATCTGACAGAGAAGCAAATGAAATAAATAAAAGAAGGAGGATGGAGAAGCAACACTTCTCTGTACCCCAGACCAGAGTAGTTGCTTTTTCCTCCCAAATTTTCATAGCAAAACTTCTGCTACTCTGTATACTGCCTTGCACTTTCTGCTACAACCAGCCTATGACCAACAAAATTATATCATGTCCAGCAACCTAAAGGACTTCTGTGGCTGCTCATGTAAATCCTTGGAAATTATCTGCATCTTCTGGACACTCCCCTTCACTTTACACGTATGTTCAAGTCTCAAAACAAAACCAAAAACTTCCACAGAATCAGTTCTCTTCAAATTACTGGGATCCTCTCTCCTCTCTTCACAATAAACTTCTAGAAAATGTTAGCAGCCTAGAGGCCTTAACGAATTTACCAAGCGATTCTCCTCCCTTTGGTACAAGCAAGACTTTGCAGATAAAAATACATATATAAATATATGTAGATAAACTGGCTGGTCCTTAGGCAAACACAAAATATTCCTATTCGCACGAACACGTGGCCCTTAGGTAAAAGGAGATTTCCAGTGCAGCATATATAATGATTGAAAGAATGGGTTCTGGAGTCAGCCTCCCTGGGTACTAGTTATGGGTTGTCACTGACCAACTCTTACTTAACCTCCTGAGCTTCCATTTCGCCAACTGTAAAACAGAGGTTACAATATTTCATCAAGTATGTCCCCACACATCGGCACAGTTAGCCTATCTAGTGACAGATCAATACGTTAGCTATATCCCTAAAGACGGATGGTTTCGCAGCTATCTATTCCATCCAGCAAGCTAGTTACCTCTATAAGTTCTCATCCCTCACCGTGCATCAAAAATGCTTAGGGAGATTTTTTTTTTTCAATACACTATGTTTAGGACCTATTTGGATTTAGTTTCGATTGGGCCGGGAATCGGAGTTCTTTCTAAAGCGCTCCAGTTGCTTATAACGTGCAGCCTGGACTGAGAACCACATAGAGGTCTCTATATGCCCACCGATACACACACCGACACACTGTTCGATTTCTAACTGAATCAGCGCAGGCCCGCCCCCCAGCCCGAACGGACCAGGATCGCCTAGATGCTGTGACGACGAACTTAAAGGGCGGTGGGATTTACACCCACGTCCGCATACTGCTCACCGAGGATCAACTCCCACAAACTCCACCAGATGCGGCCTTGACACTCGACGCGGTCCGGATCTGTCTGGGGCACACGCCCCCTCGCCCCTTTGGTGACGGCCCCCCGCGGGCTGCCGGCCCTCCAGACGCGTGCGTCACCACGCCCTCGCCTCCCGCGCCCCAGCCCCCTCCCGCCCACGGCACGTGACTCGACACGCGCCAGCTGCACGCGGGCTCCATCAAAACAAAAACAGAGAGGGCTGGCCGGCCGGGCAGCGGGGGCGCGCGGGGAGCGGGCGCGCCCCCGCCGCCACTGCCCGGCGCCGCGACCGCGCCTCCGCCGCCCCCGGCGCCGCCGGCCGCGCGCCCCGGCCAGCCGGGGGCGGGAGGGCAGAGGGCGCCACCCTGTTTACAGCCGTCGCTCCGGGCCCGGGACCCCGCCCGGAAACGGTCTCCCGGGAAAAGGCCCTGGCGTGCGCACCCACCCGCGGACGGGGCGCCGGCCCTGCGTGGGAGGCTCTGGCCGCGGCTCGGAATAAAACCGTCGCCACTGCACTGGGGTCGGCCCCGCGCGAGTCTCCGCTCCTCCTCGGCCTGCCGCCCACGGCTGCTTCGTGTCAGCCCCGGTCACGACTCTGCTACGCACTTCACCCCCATCTCTCAGCTCCGGCGCTTCCGCAGACCCTCCTCACGTGGCCGCCTCCTCCCAGCCCCGGCACTCCCCCACGACTGGGCTGCGAACCCTGGCGCACTTCGGGACCCCGAGCTGCTCCCACCCCGAGGGACGTCACCCCTGTCGGACCCCCCCAACCCACATCTTCCGCCCCGGGGGCGGGGGTAGCCACAAGCTGTCAGAAGCCTAGTTTTCCACATGACGAAGCTCACCCCTCACCCTTACACATCTCCACTCACCCTTCAGCCTAGCTTCGAGCTGAATCAGATATTTAAAACGGGGTGGCGGGTGGTCTTGATTTTTCTCCCTAGTCGGAAAAAAAAAAAAAAAGACGCAGCTCTGACCATCCACTCGCTTTAAGACTCCCCACGTCGTCCCACCAAATGCAAGACTTGTAGAATACAAATGCCCACCACACACCTGCTACGCCACTCGCTCTCTGGAAACCTGGAGACCCACCCAGCCCGCCTTCTGGAACCTGCGCCGGGGGGGCGGGGGTGTGTTGGAAGCGACGCCGTCCAGTTCCCTAAAGTAAGAAGGAGTGAGAGGGGAATCAGACACCCCGGCCCCGCCCGGGAGAGTGGTCCTCCGGTCCCCCAGCTCCAGAGCACAACACTGCATCCTCCGTCCCTCTCGGCGGAACGAGGGAGGTGGCCAAAGGCCTGGGTGCCAGGGGCTGTTTTTGCCTTTAGAACCCAGACACCGCGTCCTCTACAAGCACTCCCCCCCCACCCCGCCCCCCGCCGCCGCCGCCTTATTTCTGGTCGACAGCAAAGGTAGGGTAGGTGGGAGAAAGGAGCGAGTGCTCTCGAGGTTCGGGATGTTAGTCTCCGCGGAGTGAAGAGGTGGGATCTCGAAATGGAAACAGTCTCCCCCCCTCCCTCCCCTCCTCCTCGTCCTCTTCTGTTTACCTCAAGTTTGAATTTTATCTGCGCAACATTAGCTGGAATGCGGACATTGAAAAAAAAAAAAACCACACACACACTCTCTCAAACCGGCAGCAGCTCCGGAGGAGCCATGTGGCATCAAGCCACCTCAAAGGGGAAAAAAGTGCTCTTAGCAACACAAACATGGCGAAATCGCCTCGGCATTCCCGGATAACGCCACAACCCCTACCTTCCCTCGCGCGGCTCGCCAACATCCCGGCCGGGACCTGCGGCCCCTTCCGGGGAGAGGCGAGGGACCCCGGGGAGTCCCAGGGTGGGACCGCCGGGCGTGCGAAAGAGGAAATAACAGAGTCCACAGTGGAAATGTTTCTGCTGGACCACCGAGCCCTCCACCTCGCCAGCAGCGAGAGGATGCCTCGTTCACCTCGAGAGGTCCAAACGGAGAACAAAATTCCCATACCAAAGTCCTGCTGGGCCGGCTTTCCCCACCCTCCAGAACTTACCTTGGGGCTGAACACACGCTGCTGCTTAAATCCCTTTCTCTTTCCTTCCTCCGGAGCGAGACGCAAGGGGGGAAATGATGCGCATGTATATTTGTAGAACATATTCTTCTAGAATGCCCCTTTGATCATCACGAGGAGCGATGGAGGCTCCGGAGACAGGTGCAGTGCTGGCCGAGGCTGCCGGCTAAAAGTTGTTCTCTTGGCGGTGGGCAGCGGGGTCCCCGGGCCGGGGCTGGGGACCGGGTCTCCCTTCCCCCCCGGCGTCGCCCACTTCCCGCGGGCTGCTGCTGCGTGCAGCTCGGCTGCAGGGGAGGTGGCGTAGTTTCTCTTCCTCCCACCTCTTCTCACTCACTTGTTTTTGTAGCCGTGGGCTCCCCTAATGCTTTCCTCTCCACAATGTTGTTTCATTATATCATGTCCATCATGTGACACCGGAGAGGCCTCTCTATGGAAACTTAAAGGGCCTCCCACGTGACTGCAGCAGCAACAACAGCAGCGGCAGGACTGGCGGCAGCGGCCGCAGCGTTTGTACCACCACCCACCGAGAGCCCCTCGCAGCATCCCGGAGGGGCTTCTGGCGCTGCAGAAGCCCAGATGAGTGAGCCACAGCATCCGGGAGCTGTGGCGTCTGTGCGTGCGGGTAGCCTTTTCTCATTACATAGGAAACCGAACAGAAGGAGCGTCCTTAAATCCTTTCCTACAGTCACAAAACCCACGCTCTGTTAAAATTACATTTCGTGGCTCCTACTTTATTTTCCCCAAGAGCAATGAGTTTTGTATCAGGTCCGATTAAATTTTACCAAGGGAAAAAGAAAAACTGGATTTTTCCCTCTGCGAGTTCAGCCTGCTGTTGAGTAGATCAGAAATGACAAAATAACAGAAATAGAATCAGGCATTTGATACATAATTACCATCACACCAGCTTTAAAGCTTTTCTGGAATTACATTCCTCCGGTAACTGTGTTGATGATGCTTGCAGGAGGCAAATGCAATGCAGTTTTTCTCTTCCGCAGCTATATTAGGGCTTTGTTGCTGACAACAGTAAAAACTTGTTTGTGTCAGGAAGTGAGGTACGACGATATGACCTGGAAGGTACAGACAAAACCACAGTGGCAGTTTTTGCATTACTTTTCTGACCACATTCTTTAAAATGGTGAGAAGCAGCTGATCTGCTGTAAAATGCGTAGTGTGTGTTTGGTGGGAAATCAAATAATCAGAAAAACACATTTTCCCCTTAATCATTGCGGACATGCTAGACACTAGAAATTACATATAGATTTACATATACATGCATATGTGTGTGTAGAGAAAAAGGAAAGTGTATGCCTTTTTATGACATTTTGAACCAATGATTTTGTCATCATTTCTAGCATTTAACTGAAGCATTTAACAAAAACTTTGAAACACTTAAGTCCAGTGATGTGGAAACTGTAATATCAGCTTTGAGTGCCTTCAGTGTTGTTGAATCACAACCCCCAGTCCTAAATCTCTGCCTTAAAGATTGGGTGGACCATGAGATTTTATCCTGCAAATCTAAGCTAAACGGCTTTTTCTATGTTTTAGTTCATGCTTTTCCATTTGTAAGGAAAACTCCCTGTTGGTTTGGCAGAATTATGAAAAACTTTATAGGAAACTGAAGAATGGAACGGAAGATCATGCTTTCTTTTTGGCTTTGCCTTGACTGTATCTCTTTCCAGCTCATCAGTTTCCCTCATCAGCCATGATGCATGATCTCCACTACATCCTTTCTGATTCCTTAATATGTCCCCCAATATTTACGTTCCTATCTAAAGCCTAATTCTTCTATCCCTTTCCGCTTTTCCTCCTTTGCCTCCCAATTCAGCCCTGTGCTGCCTGGATACTTAGCTCAAGCCTCCCCATATATTCCCTCCCAATCCTCCTTCCCCAGCAGGTCCCCTCCTCCCCTTCCCTGCTCGCTCTCCCTTCTCAGCAACTCTACCTCCTTACCTCTCTTTGACCTCCTTTATTCTCCTTCACAGTCTGGCCCTCGACTTCTCGGCCTCTTCTTCCCCTTCTTTACCTGCAATGTCCTGCCTCAACTGGGGTCTCCTTCACACCCTTCTCTCTGGTCCCATCCCTGAGAACGCCGAACCCCAGCTTCCCTCAAGGGCTTGGCCTGGTCGGTTTTAGCCTGATTTTGTTCCCTTGCCCCTGAGCTGGGAAAAGAGTGTGTGGCGCAAAGTGGGGGCAAGAATCCCCCTCGGCGGTGGCCCCAGCCTGGTTCCCTCTCCGCCCCTCCCGAGTCCGGGTTGCGGCGCTTCCTGGGCGGATGGTTGGGACTTGCTGCGGCAGCTGCGGTTCTGCTGTGTCATGCAAGAAGGAGGCGGCGGCGGCGGCGGCCGGAGCTGGAGGGGGAGGAGGGGAGGAACCTGATCTCTCCAGCAGCGAAGGGCTGGAGGCAAACACCGAGTTCCCCCAGAGCCGCCCGGGAGCAGGGAGGGTTTCGCTACCCCGGGGAGCCCTCCCCGCGGGGCAGATGGTAAGTGGGGCGGCGCAGGTGGTCGCCTTGGGAAGGGAGTGCGCAGGGGGGTTAGGTGGGGAGGCGGGGAGAACTAGGAATCACCCCAGCCAAACTGAAGGAGTCCAGTGTCCAGCTGAAAGGGACCCAGGCCACGATAAGGATGACCCGCGGCAATAGTTACCGTTCGAATAACGCCCCGCAGTTGACCCAGGCTACACAGAGAAGTTGTGCATCCTGAACTAAGGACCAAGCTAGAGGCAATGATTCAGAGTTAGAAAACCATCATCCCACCAGCCGTGGCGCTTTAGGGTACAGCTGGCTAGCAAAAGTCAACATACACCATATTCCTATAGCCTGGCTGAGCTTTACGGGTTGTCTTGTTTAACACTAGGAAAGGCTATGGAAACCTGCCCAACCTCACTTTAGCCACGAACATAATGCTCTTGGCCAGTGGCCTTGGACAAACAGCCTCTGGTGCAATTAAACAATCAATAGGAAAAATAGCTTCATTCCCTTCACCACCCTCCTTCCCCAAGCAGCTTCAACCAAGGTAATTTACTCTGCTTAAAGGAGAAAGAAAACTGCCTTACGTTCCCTCCGCCCACCCAGCCCCACCCCCGTCAGCCTCGGTCCTACACAAACTGCCCACCCCACTATGCACTCCACTTTCAGACTGTGATTTATGTTGGTTAAGGGGACTGCCTTAAACTCTGAACTTTCACCTCTGCACAATTTCACCTCTGCTGCCCTTTACCGGGAGGGGATTCAGAGATCTAGAACTGAAAGCAGTGAACAAGGGGACAGGCTGGGCATATAGGAACATTACTTCTTTTACCTGAGTGCAATTCTCAGGACAACTTTTAAAAAAATTATTATTCTTTTCCATTTTGCTCCTGGAAATTTCAAAGCACTTTCTGCAACAGCTTTTCTTTTTTTTTTCTTCTCTTTAATGTCAGTCATACATTAGCAGTAAGGGGTTGGCGGGATTAACTGAAAGGCTAATGACTGTCTCAAAAGCACATGCTGTTGCTAGGGAACTCAAGCTCATCCTGCTCTCTAATCACTAGCATGTTATGTGGAAATCAAACTTCTCAGGGTGTTATTAAAATGAATGGCATTTGGTTAAAGGCGTTCTCGCTTGTGTTGTAGCATCCTGGATTATTATCGATTGCCTCACACCCACATATCTTGTTTTCCTAATTTGATTTCTGTATGTGCGTCACTGCCAGGGACACGCAGACTAGACCAGTTAGGTTCACTTCCTGTTTCTCAGAACTGGTTTATATTTGGTCTCGTAGCTTTAGCTGGTAAAACATTATCAAACTGATCCTCTTGGAAGAAATCTGTGCTTTCCGTGGAAACAAATTATCCCAATTAAATTCTAATTCCCATGGAAAACGTCATCATTTGAGGAATAAAGTAGACTGCCAGTTGCCATTTGAGAAAACCATTCTTGAAATGTAAAGCCTAGAAAAACCCATCATCTTTATTTCTCTTACCGAGAATCTTGATTCCTCAGCATTAGAACTAAAACAAACCCAATTTGAGAGGAGATTTAAGTATGATATTTATAAAATAAAGCTAAAAAAATACACATTGAAGCTGAGGAAATCATTTAGACTAAATAAGGCATAGAACTGAATAGAATCCAGGCCCCAGAAGCACAAATAAGCTTGGTTTAGCATTGGGGCACTCAGAGAACAGAGTGTGATTACAAGGCTACACTACAAATAGGAGCCCATTTCTTTGTACTAATTGTCTCTTTTACCAATTCTCTTATGTTCCTGGATAAGACAGCCTTGCTTATTTTTCAGTTCCTTCCTCTTTATAACAAGGATATCACAAAGGCAATATCATAAAGATAAGCACTATGTAAATAGATAGGTTCCGATGTAGATAATTTGTTTAGATGGAAAATAATAGGGTATCTATGGCATTGAGGAAAGATCGGCCAACTGAAAGTTAGGAAATTCTACAGACTGGATGACCTTGGGTGAGCTATTACAGGTCTTCTCGTGTCTGTTACCTCATGGAAGCTTAACAAAAGTGCTGGGCTAAAGGATCTATAAGATTCCTTCCATTTACAAAACTCTGTGATTATATTGAACTCACTACATAAAAATTTCAATTTTAGCTGAATTTTGCAATGTTAAATTTTCACACTGAAACTTCAATACCCATAGAGACCTTGGAGGAAATGTTAATGGGAAATGGTTTGCTGTTGACACATCACTTTTTAGTGTCAGTTGCCAGACAAATAAAATCGACCCGACTCCCAATGTATTTACTCTCTGCTTGCTTTTCGGTGCTGTGGAAGTAACAGGATAAAAGATAGAAAGGATATAAAAGTGTATTGAAAGATCTTTCAGTCATTTTAGATATAGTTAACCCAAAGTACTTTGATGAGCAAAATGGTGGAATGATGAATAAGGGCTCTTCAAGAAATACATGGTTAACTGAACCCTCATGGAGTTAGTAATCTATTTGCCTGTATTTTAATTAGTGATAGGCAAAAATGTAGCATGGATTCTTGAAATTTTCAGATTCAAGATGTTAAGAAGTAGGATAAAGAAATGTGAGATTTGTGCCAGAGAGAGAAGATCTGACTTTGAAACCCAACTCTTCCACTTTATTTATTCATTATTGAGTGCTTGCTGTGTGTCAGGTACTGAGCAAGGCACTGGGAATACAAAGATGAATAAGACAGTCAGCCCTGAAGGACCTTGTAGTTTAATGAGGAGACAGATGAGTACATAGTTGATCACACAACAGTGAGATGCTAGCAACAGGGGAGCTCATTGGAAAGGTACGGGTCCCTAACCATAGAAGATGAATTCAGAGAGGAGTTCTGAAGCATAAGTAGAATAATCCAGACAAGTGAGAAAGTTAAAGAGAAATGTAGTCCAGGCGAAGAAAGTCCTATATGTAAAGTCCTGGGGGTAAAAAAGTGGGCCCATAGAGTTGAAGGTGAAGGACAGTGCCCAGCAAGTAGTAGCTTCTGTCTTGTATGAATGCATGGTGGAACCCAGAAGGATCAGCAAGGTCTTGTATTATGAAAAGTCTTTTATGTCTTCCTAAGAAGTTTCAACTTATCCTAAGGCCAGTGGAGAACTACTGATGAATTTTAAGGAGCATAGTGAAGCAATCAAATGTCCATTTTATAAAGATCACTCCAGTTTGGAGAATTTATTAGTGTGTGCAACACTCTAGTTAGGAGGCTGTTTCAGCATTATGGGGAAAGAAATGATGGACGTCTAAACTAAGGCACCAAGAATGGAAATGGAGAGAGGAGAAGGATTCAAGAAATATTAGGGACATAGAACGAACTGAATTTTATTATTGGTTATATCTGCAGAATTAAGGAATAGGAGGAGATTTATGGCTCAGGTAAATGGGAAGATGGTGTTACCATTCACTAGGTTGGGGACTTCAGGAGGAGATGTAGGTTGAGGAGGGAAGGTAATTAGTTTAATTTGAAACATGTTGAGTTTGAAGTGTCCATGGGATATCAAAATGAAGTTTTCTGCTATATAAATGCACAGGGGAGTCTAGAGCTCAGGAGAGAGATTTATGCTGGAATCATCAGAGTGAGTGACAGTCCATGGAGGTAGATGGAATCCCCAAGAGAAAAGGTATAGAGTAAGAAGAGAAAAAGACCTACTCTGGAACCTTATGAAAATGCAAACATTTAAAAGGTGAGGAAACAAAGATACAGGAAAGAACATCCAGAGATGTAGAAGGACCAGGAACAAGTAGTTTCAGAGAAGCCAAGGAGGAATTGTCAATACTATTAAATGCTAGAGAAAGGCCAAGAAAAATAGACTGAAATTCCTTGGTTTTAGCAGCAAGGTCAATGTTGTGTTTAGCAAGAAGGAGATTATTGGGATAATGGGGATAGTAACCAGGTTGCAGTGGATTGAGGAATGGATAGGAGTAGAGGAGGTGTATAGAGGAAGTTCTTCTGGATAAGTAGGAATAAAGTCCAAGTAGGGAAGGAAAATGAAAGTATTGGGAAGAGAAAATCATGATCTGTGAGGTTAAGGATGCATAGGGGAAGAAAGAAATAATATAGTAATACAAAGTTCTGGATTCTTTTAGCCTTCTTCAAATTGAATGGCATCACCATCTACCATTTGCTCAAGCCAAAAAGCATGTAGATGTTCATGATTCTTCTCTATTCCGCAGTTCTCATGTCTACTCCATGAAGAATTTAGGTCAACTTTAACCTTCAAAACATTTCCACAATCTGTCTCTTTCTATCTCCAGTGCCATCACCCTAATACAAACATCATCTTCTGGGCCCCTGTAATAGATTCTAATTGGTTTTCCTGTTTCCACTTTTGCCTCCTTTCTCCACAGCACAGCTAGAGTGACATAAATCATAAAAAATAAATCAGATCATATTGCTCCCATCTTAGAATCCTTCCATGCCTTCTGATTGCACTTTGAATAAAGTCCAGACTCCTTTGCTGGCCAGAAAGCCTTATGTGGCATCCCAGACCACCTCTTTAAACTTGTCTCCCACCACTCTCCCCTGGCTCCAGTTGCAGTGGTCTTTTTTCTATTCCTGAAATACATTGGATTTGCTCTTGTTTTTAAAGGACTTACCCTAGATATTCGCTTTTCCTGGAATACTCTTTTGATTATTCTGATCTCTTTTGAAATGTCACCTCCTCAAAGAGGCCCTTCCTGCCCCCCCTGCTGAAAGTATCCTTCCTTGCCCCTTCCTACCAATCTTATATATATTTTTCATAGTAGTAAAACTTTATGACTGTTTTTTTTTATTGCTTATAAATGTGAACCCCTCTAAAATGTAAACCCCATGAGAATTCCTGGCACATGGTAGGCACTTAAAAATGTTCATTGGATGTTTGTAGAAAGCAAAAGAGAAGAGCAATTGATTTTTAGAAATCAGAGCTATCAAGGATCAGAGCCTGGTATGGCTGAAGAATGGCCAGTGATGATGGATTACTAGGCTTTCAAGGTTCCAGAAGTGGAAGAGTTATTAGCTGTGGGACCCTGGACATTCACATTCTCTGAGCTTTACTTTGTAGTTAATAATAATACATGCCTCACAGGGCTGTTAGGAAAATTAAATGAAATAATACAGGTATAGGTATAAGGCAGTCTCGTCAGTCTATTTTCAGGGAGTCTGGACTTCTGCAAATCGATTCATAACCTCTACACTGAGCTTTTCATGTAGGCTCCCCTATAATGGAGTTAACATTTGAGGATTACTTATTATTAGGGAAAAATTGACAAAATTGTGACTTTTTAAAATACTAGGATTCTGAAAGAATCTAGTAACTAGATTATTTAATAAGAAATCAAAGCACTCCTACAAATCAATAAGAAAAACATCAAAAACTCTGGGAGATTGGGCAAAGGGCATGACAAATAGATAGCAGTTAAGGAAATACAAATGGGTCTTAAAAATATGCAGAAATACCCACCCTTTCTCATAACAATAGATATGCAAATTACAACTGCAATGAGATATACTTTTTACACATCGGGTTGACACAAATCAGAAAGTTTAATTAGCATACTTGGTTTGCCAGGCTGGGGAGCAGGCACTTTTTTACATTGTCAATAGCCTGAAAATTGGTACAGCTTCTGAGAAGGGCAACCTGGCAGTATTTATCAAATTTCTAAATGTACAAAGCCTTTGACCTAGAAACTCCATTTTTCTATATTTATCCAATAGATGTACTCACCCATATTGAAGAATGACTCTTCTAGTATCATCACTGAAGCATTATTTATGGTAGATAAAGACTGAAGACAACCTATGTGTCCATCAATAGAGAAATGGTTAAATAAATTATGGTACAGTTATACAAGTGAATGGTAGTTAGCTGCTAAAAATTGTGAGGCAGTTCTAGGTGTTCTGATGTGAAAAGATCTTCATGATAAATTACTAAGTAAAAATAAGATTAGGATGAAGAGCAACATGTGGATTTTGCTAGCATTGTGTTTCTTTCTAAAGACTATTTACATTTTTGGTTTTTGTTTGTTTTGTTTTTTTTTGCAGTACGAGGGCCGCTCACTGTTGCGGCCTCTCCCATTGCGGAGCACAGGCTCCGGACGCGCAGGCTCAGCGGCCATGGCTCACGGGCCCAGCCGCTCCGCGGCATGTGGGATCTTCCCGGACCGGGGCACGAACCCGTGTCCCCTGCATCGGCAGGCGGACTCTCAACCACTGCGCCACCAGGGAAGCCCACATTTTTGGTTTTTTGCCTGAAAAACATTAACTGTGAGAAGATAAAATAAAGCAGGGCAAGAATAGATGTGGAGAGACCAACTGGGAAGGTACTTCAGTGATTCATGTGAGAGATGATGGTTTCCTGGTCTAGGGTGGTAGCATGCTCAGGAAGAGAAATGATCAGAGTCAAGAGTTATTTTAAAGAACTTGACATTTCAATGGAAACGGTGAGTTATGGAGAAGGAGGTAATATCATGATTGACTTGAGATTTCTTCCAAGATCCGATGCATGAGCAGAGATGTCAATTACTGAGATGGAGAATCCTGGGATAGTATCAGAAACGCAGGGGAAGATCAGAAGTTCTGTCTCAGGGGAGATGCCTACTGCAGATCTGTGATATGGATTAGAAGCTCAGAAGAGTTGCTAGAACTGGATTTATAAATTTGGGAGAAGATTGCCTAAGGCGGGTAGATATAATCAAAAGAAAAGCAGGCCCACGACTAAACTTTGATCATTTAGAAATTGGATAGAAAAAAAGAAAAAAAGAGCTGGCAATGGAGACCAAGAATCAGAAACTAGAAAAATAAAACCAGGAGACTATGGAGCCAAAGGAACCAAGAGAGCAATATATTAAGGAGGATCAACTCATGTTAAATGCTTCCAAAAAGTCCCGGAAGATCGTTTTAACTTGTTTCTTTCATAAACCCTAAGCTCCTTGAAAGTTGGGATTATTTGATTTATTTTTGTATCCTCAGGGCTTGTACTGTGCCTCACACATATAATCAATGATCAGTACATTTGTGCTAAATTGGATAGAGAGACAAAGATACAGAGAGAGAGAGAGACAGAAAGAGATACAAAAAGACAACAGAATGTGTCTTTGTGTCTCGAAAAATAAGTAAGGCATATTCCCTTGAACTGTACTGCAAACCAAACCTGATCTTAGGAAAAGTAAGAAGTTCTACTCCCTTGCTTTTACTCCTGAGCTAACACATTGATTGAGTGCTCAAAACCCCACATTGCTGGGATGTTAAGAGCCTCCTGAAAACATTTTGATAAGTAGTATTCACCAGTGTCTCGTCATTCTGAGTCATTTTTGTCTTTATTTAGGTCCTGGATGATGACAAAAAGAGCAATTTGCTTTTCCTCACCTATGTGACTCCATCATACCACCTTGAAGCAGTTGATGGAGTCTGGAGAATCCATTTCGGGGCCACTACAGTTCTGTAACACACTGTAACCACTGATAAGGATGCCCAGCCCCAGTTTCCCATCAAAGAGAAAGATGACTTTGGGCAGGAAGAGACATATCACCTCTTAGAGAAACCACCAGCTTCTCAGTCTGTTATTGCTTTTGCAGAAAGGTGCTACTGCTATCAGGAGAGAATATAGAGGATACCAAAGGAGGAGAGGGTTTGACTTTGTCCTGAGAACATGGAAACCTTCTACACAGCAAAAAGAGATGTCATGACTTTTGAGTCCAGTGTCCTTTAGTTAGAAACCAAAATAATAGATGTCGTTTAAACAATATTTAAAATATTATGACATCCTGTATTATTTAGTTAGACCAGAGGCTAGCAAATTTTTCTGTAAAAGGAAATATTTTAGGCTTTGTGGGCCACACAGTCTCTGTCCCAACTACTCAGCTCTGCCATGGTAGTGCTAAAGCAGCCATAGACAATAAGTAAATGAATGACCTTGGCTATGTTTCTAATTAAACTTTATTTATGGAAAATGAGATGTGCATTTCATATAATTTTCACATGTCATGAAGGATCATTCTTCTTTTGATCATTTTCAGCTACTTAACAATATGAAAACCATTTTTAGCTCACAGGCCACGTGAAAACAGGGGTGGGCTGTATTTGGCCCACAGACACTAGTTTGGCAACCTCTGATTCAGACAAACAAGAAGATCATGTCGTGAGAAAGATTTTCAGATTCAGAGTTCTGAAGAAAATAATCTGTTTCATATATACCCTTTACTTTAACTTCTCAAATTTATTTGAACGTATAAACACATTTGCCTACATCTGACTTAGTTGGGAATAAAGTATGTCTCCTCAGTTCAGTATTCATTTAACACTTGGCCCCTTCTCATCCATGTAATGATTCAACGTGCATGAATGTAGTGTTTCTATAGAGCAAACTGAAGAATTCTTACCGCTTGACTATGTAAATACCCAAACCAAGAGAGGATATAGTCATTCTAATCACATTTTTTAACTGTATTAATTCATTCAGTAAGTACTTACTTTTTTTTAACATCTTTATTGGAGTATAATTGCTTTACAGTGTTGTGTTAGTTTCTGCTGTATAACAAAGTGAATCACCTATTTGCGTATGTATATCCCCATATCCCCTCCCTCTTACATCTTCCTCCCACCCTCCTTATCCCACCCCTCTAGGTGGTCGCAAAGCACCGAGCTGATCTCCCTGTGCTATGTGGCTGCTTCCCACTAGCTATCTGTTTTACATTTGGTAGTGTGTATATGTCCATGCAACTCTCTCACTTCTTCCCAGCTTACCCTTCCCCCTCCCCATGTCCTCAAGTCCATTCTCTACGCCTGTGTCTTTATTCCTGTCCTGCCCCTAGGTTCATCAGAACCTTTTTTTATTTAGATTCCATATATATATGTTAGCATACGTTATTTGTTTTTCTCTTTCTGACTTACTTCACTCTGTATGACAGACTCTAGGTCCATCCACCTCACTACAAATAACTCAATTTCGTTTCTTTTTATGACTGAGTAATATTCCATTGTATATATGTGCCACATCTTCTTTATCCATTCATCTGTCGATGGACACTTAGGTTGCTTCCATGTCCTGGCTATTGTAAATAGAGCTGCAGTGAACATTGTGGTACATGACTCTTTTTGAATTATGTTTTTCTCAGGGTATATGCCCAGTAGTGGGATTGCTGGGTTGTATGCTGGTTCTATTTTTAGTTTTTTAAGGAACCTCCATACTGTTCTCCATAGTCACTGTACCAAATTACATTCCCACCAACAGTGCAAGAGGGTCCCCTCTTCTCCCCACGCTCTCCAGCATTTCTTGTTTGTAGAATTTTTGATGATGGCCATTCTGACTAGTGTGAGGTGATACCTCATTGTAGTTTTGATTTGCATTTCTCTAACGATTAGTGATGTTGAGCATCTTTTCATGTGTTTGTTGGCAATCTGTATATCTTCTTTGGAGAAATGTCTATTTAGGTCTTCTGCCCATTTTTGGATTGGGTTGTTTGTTTTTTTGATATTGAGCTTCATGAGCTGCTTATATATTTTGGAGATTAATCCTTTGTCAGTTGCTTCGTTTGCAAATATTTTCTCCCATTCTGAGGGTTATCATTTCTTCTTGTTTATGGTTTCCTTTGCTGTGCAAAAGCTTTGAAGTTTCATTAGGTCCCGTTTGTTTATTTTTGTTTTTATTTCCATTTCTCTAGGAGGTGGGTCAAAAAGGAGCTTGCTGTGATTTGTGTCAAACAGTGTTCCACCTGTGTTTTCCTCTAAGAGTTTTATAGCGTCTGGCCTTACATTTAGGTCTTTAATCCATATTTTTGTGTACGGTGTTAGGGAGTGTTCTAATTTCATTCTTTTACATGTAGCTGTCCAGTTTTCCCAGCACCACTTATTGAAGAGGCTGTCTTTTCTCCATTGTATATTCTTGCCTCCTTTGTCAAAGATAAGGTGACCATATGTGCGTGGATTTGTCTCTGGGCCTTCCATCCTGTTCCATTGATCTATATTTCTGTTTTTGTGCCAGTACCATACTGTCTTGATTACTGTAGCTTTATAGTATAGTCTGAAGTCCAGGAGCCTGATTTCTCCAGCTCCATTTTTCTTTCTCAAGATTGTTTTGGCTATTTGGGGTCTTTTGTGTTTCCATACAAATTGTGAAATTTTTTTGTTCTAGTTCTGTGAAAAATGCCATTGGTAGTTTCATAGGGATTGCATTGAATCTGTAGATTGCTCTGGGTAGTATAGTCATTTTCACAATGTTGATTTTTCCAATCCAAGGACACAGTATATCTCTCCATCTGTTTGTATCATCTTTAATTTCTTTCATCAGTGTCTTATAGTTTTCTGCATACAGGCTTTTTGTCTCCTTAGGTAGGTTTATTCCTAGGTATTTTATTCTTTTTGTTCCAATGGTAAATGGGAGTGTTTCCTTAATTTCTCTTTCAAATTTTTCATCATTAGTGTATAGGAATACAAGAGATATCTGTGCATTAGTTTTGTATCCTGCTACTTTACCAAATTCATTGATTAGCTCTAGTAGCTTTCTGGTAGCATCTTTAGGATTCTCTATGTATAGTATCATGTCATCTGCAAACAGTGACAGTTTTACTTCTTTTCCGATTTGGATTCCTTTTATATATTTTTCTTCTCTGATTGCTGTGGCTAAAACTTCCAAAACTATGTTGAATAAGAGTGGTGAGAGTAGGCAACCTTGTCTTGTTCCTGATCTTAGTGGAAATGGTTTCAGTTTTTCACCATTGAGAACAATGTCGGCTGTGGGTTTGTCATATATGGCCTTTATTATGTTGAGGTAAGTTCCCTCTATGCCCACTTTCTGGAGAGTTTTTATCATAAATGGGTGTTGAATTTTTTCAAAAGCGTTTTCTGCATCTATTGAGATTATCATACGGTTTTTCTCCTTCAATTTGTTAATATGGTGTATCACATTGATTGATTTGCGTATATTGAAGAATCCTTGCATTCCTGGGATAAACCCCACTTGATCATGGTGTATGATCCTTTTAATGTGCTGCTGGATTCTGTTTGCTAGTATTTTGTTGAGGACTTTTGCATCTATGTTCATCAGAGATACTGGCCTATAGTTTTTGCGACATCTTTGTCTGGTTTTGGTATCAGGGTGACGGTGGCCTAATAGAATGAGTTTGGGAGGGTTCCTTCCTCTGCTGTATTTTGGAAGAGTTTGAGAAGGATAGGCATTAGCTCTTCTCTAAATGTTTGATAGAATTTGCCTGTGAAGCTATCTGGTCCTGGGCTTTTGTTTGTTGGAAGATTTTTAATCACAGTTTCAATTTCAGTGCTTGTGATTGGTCTTTATATTTTCTATATCTTCCTGGTTCAGTCTCAGAACGTTGTGCTTTTCTAAGAATTTGTCCATTTCTTCCAGTTGTCCATTTTATTGGCATATATTTGCTTGTAGCAATCTCTCCTGATCCTTTGTGCTTCTGCGGTGTCAGTTGTTACTCCTCCTTTTTCATTTCATTCTGTTGATTTGAGTTTTCTCCCTTTTTTCTTGATGAATCTGGCTACTGGTTTATCAATTTTGTTTATCTTCTCAAAGAACCAGCTTTTACTTTTATAGATCTTTGCTATTGTTTCCTTCCTTTCTTTTTCATTTATTTCTTATCTGATCTTTATGATTTCTTTCCGTCTGCTAACTTTGGGGTTTCTTTGTTCTTCTTTCCCTAATTTTGGGTTATCGTGTTTTCATTGTCATTTGTCTCTAGATATTTTTTGATTTCTTCAGTGATTTCTTGGTTATTTAGTAGTGTACTGTTTAGCCTCCACTTGTTTGTATTTTTTACAGTTTTTTTCCTGTAATTAATATCTAGTCTGATAGCGTTGTGGTCAGAAAAGATACTTGATACGATTTCCATTTTCTTAAACTTACCAAGGCTTGATTTGGGACCCAAGATATGATCTATCCTGGAGAATGTTCCATGAGCACTTGAGAACAAAGTGTATTCTGTTGGTTTTGGATGGAATGTCCTATAAATATCAACTAAGTCCATCTTGTTTAATGTGTCATTTAAAGCTTGTGTTTCCTTATTTATTTTCATTTCAGATGATCTGTCCATTGGTGAAAGCAGGGTGTTGAAGTCCCCTACTATTATTGTGTTACTATTTCCCCTTTTATGGATGTTAGCATTTGCCTTATATATTGAGGTACTCCTATGTTGGGTGCATAAATATTTACAGTTGTTATATCTTCTTCTTGTATTGATCCCTTGATCATTACGTAGTGTCCTTCTTTGTCTCTTGTAATAGTCTTTATTTTAAAGTCTATTTTGTCTGATATGAGAATTGCTCCTCCAGCTTTCTTTTGATTTCCATTTGCATGGAATATCTTTTTCCATCCCCTCACTTTCAGTCTGTATGTGTCCCTAGGTCTGAAGTGGGTCTCTTGTAGACAGCATATATACAGGTCTTGTTGTATCCATTCAGCCAGTCTATGTCTTTTGGTTGGAGCATTTAATCCATTTACATTGAAGGTAATTATTGATATGTATGTTCCTATGACCATTTTCTTAATTGTTATGGGTTTGTTTTTGTAGGTCTCTTCCTTGTCTTGTGTTTCCTGCCTAGAGAAGTTCCTTTAGCAGTTGTTGTAAAGCTGGTTTGGTGATGCTGAATTCTCTTAACTTTTGCTTATCTGTAAAGGTTTTAATTTCTCCCTCGAATCTGAATGAGATCCTTGCTGGGTAGAGTAATCTTGGTTGTAGGCTTTTCCCTTTCATCACTTTAAATATGTCCTGCCACTCCCTTCTGGCTTGCAGAGTTCCTGCTGAAAAATCAGCTGTTAACCTTATGGGGATTCCCTTGTATGTTATTTGTTGCTTTTCCCTTGCTGCTTTTAATATTTTTTCTTTGTATTTAATTTTTGATAGTTTGATTAATATGTGTCTTGGTGTGTTTCTCTTTGGGTTTATCCTGTATGGAACTCTCTGTGTTTCCTGGACTTGATTGACTATTTCCTTTCCCACGTTAGGGAAGTTTTCGACTATAATCTCTTCAAATATTTTCTCAGACCCTTTCTTTTTCTCTTCTTCTGGAACCCCTATAATTCGAATGTTGGTGCATTTAATGTTATCCCAGAGGTCTCTGTGACTGTCCTGAATTCTTTTCATTCCTTTTTTTTTTTATTCTGCTCCCTGGCAGTTATTTCCACCATTTTATCTTCCAGCTCACTTATCCGTTCTTCTTCCTCAGTTATTCTGTTACTGATTCCCTCTAGAGTATTTTTAATTTCAGTAATTGTGTTCTTCATCACTGTTTGCTCTTTAGTGCTTCTAGATCCATGTTAAATGTTTCTTGTATTTTCTCCATTCTGTTTCTGAGATTTTGGATCATCTTTACTCTCATTACTCTGAATTCTTTTTCAGGTTGGTTGCCTATTTCATCTTCATTTATTTGGTCTTGTAGTTTTTTACCTTGCTCCTTCATCTGTAATATATTTTGTCGTTTCATTTTTTTTTTTTTTTTTTTTTTGGATGGGTGGTGCTGTATTCCTGTCTTACTGGTTGTTTGGCCTGAGACGTCCAGCACTGGAGTTTGCAGGCAGTTGGATAGACCTGGGTCTTGGTGCTGAGATGAGGACCTCCAGGAAACCTCACTCTGATTGATATTCCCTGGGGTCTGAGGTTCTGTGTTAGTCCAGCAGTTTGGACTCAGAGCTCCCACCACAGGAGCTCAGGCCCAACCTCTGGCCTGGAAACCAAGATCCCACAAGCTTTGTGGTGCGGTTAAAAAAAATAAAAAGAAAGAAAGAAAGAAAAAAAGGAGCAGTATAATATCAAAGAATAAAAAATATTTTAGGAAAAATAAAACTATATTTGAAACAACTGCAACAAGGTAAAATAAAACCACAACAGAAAAAAGAAAAAAAAGGTGTGGGGGGGGAACAAGCCAAAAGGAGAGATCACTAACAAAGTATAAAGAATAAAATAAAATTAGAAAAATAAAAGATTTATCAGGAAAAGTAAAAATATAAAAGAATCAACAACAATGATCAACAAGGTAAAACAGAACCTAATCTAAAAGAGGAAAAACGAAAAGAAAAAGAAAAAAAATAAAAGCCTTGGCTATGGGGGTGGAGTTTAGGTGGGGGGTGGAACTTAGGCAGGGGCAAGGTTTAGGATGGGGCAGGACCTGGGGGGGGTGACATTTGAGCATGGGGCGGGGCCTCTGCTTAGGACTGGCCCAAAGGGGAGAGGCAGCATGTGGAAAGGAGGGCCTCTGGAGTGTGGAGTTCCGGAGTTTGGAGATAGGGCCCTGTGTGTGGGTGTGTGGGTAAGGTTTAGGCCCAGTGCATTGGAGGGGGTCTCCGAGTGTAGAGGTGGGGCCCTGGGTGGGTTTGCAGGGGCAGGGCTTGAGCTCTGCGCTGCAGGAGGGAGGCTCCGAGGGCAGAGGATTAGGCCTTGGAGCCGGACAGGCTCCCCAGTGCCTAAGTGGACAGTGAAAGCACTGGCCCCGTTCCCTTCTGTTCCTTTTTGCCCCCCCACCATCTCCCCCAGGGTTTCCCCCATCCCTGCTGGACCCCTAGCCACTGGACCCCTAACCATGGGTGGGTCCCGCTGGGTGCAGGAACTCCTTCCCTCCCCTAGCCACCCCTTAGGGGTGCCAGTCCCAGAGGTCCAGCCTTTACTTTTACTCCCCCTTCTCTCCCTCCCACTCCCCTCAGGACCCACATGGCTGGAGGGGGTGGGCAGAGGATCAGGCCGGGGATCTCAACAGGTTCCTGGGGGCCCAAGTGGGTAGGGGAAACCTGGCCACGCTCCCTTTTGATCCTCTGCCCTCCCAATGGTTCCCCAATTTCTCCCCTCAGGCGTGGGATCCCTTCCCCTCCACTAACCGCCCCTCAGGGGCGCCAGTCCCGTCCCGCCTCCATTTCTCCCCCTTCACTCCCCCCACACCCCACATCCTACCTCGTCTGTGGGGGCTCCTCCTGTCCCCTTAGGTGTCCATGGTCCCCCACTGGTGCCTGGTAGGTGCCCTAGTTGTGAGGAGACGCGAATTCCGGGTCCTCCTAGTACACCATCTTGACTCCACCTCTCAGTAAGTACTTATTAATAATCATTTTTACATAGTGCAGTACTGAGTGTTAGAGAGTTAGAGTTAAAAGAGGTTAGAAGATAGATAGATAGATAGATAGATAGATGAAAAATCTAGTGGCTGATAGGTGTCAGTGAGAATTGTTTGACAGTAATTGTATTACAGTATAAATGTAGTCATTTAAGCCACAGATAGGTAGTTAGACAAAACTAAATTTAAATCCGAGCTCTTTTGTTTCCCTGATGTGTGACCTTGAGCTGATTACGTAAACCATATAAGCTTCAGTTTCCTCTTTTTAAAATGGGCATAATAATACCCACCTCCCAAGGAGGAGCTGTGGGAATTAAATAAGACATAGTGTATGTAAATCAGCTAGCATGGTACCTGTACATGATAGGTAATCAGTAAACAATAGCTGTTGTATTACACCAACATGAAGGTACGTAATTTGTTCAAAGGAAGCACAAAAAGGCGAAGTAGAGTAGCCCTGTGAGTCAAGAACTTATGAATACAAATGAAAACTCACAAACCTGAAGGTTGATGCCTGGTAGAGAAGATTTGGGTGAAAATAAAAGCAGAAGTGACATTGTCACAGGAGCTTACAATAAGGCAGCTGGCTAGTTGTCTTGCCTTTGCCAGCTGCTGGATTGTCTAAGGAGCTCTGCCTATAGGTCTAATTCTCCAAGTTCCCCAAGACTTAAATGCCAGTTTTGACTAGGGAGAAAGTGTGTCATCAGTATCAGCCCCAGCATCGTGCTTCCTTCTAGCCAGGTCAGCTGTGAGCTTTGGATATCTGCAGGTCCCTCCTATTATGCCTCCCACTCCATGTTTGTCCAATTCTGGGCTTCCACCTTAACCTCCACACCTTCAGTCTCTGCTCATTCTGCCTTGCATCCAGGCTTCCTGTAGATTTGGGACGCTCTCTTGAACCCTGGTCTTTTTGACCATGATTCTGATGTCTTGTTTAATACAGAGGGCTGTATTAAATACAGAATACAGAGGGCTGTATTCTGCTGTTCACACCCCTGCCGTGATCTCCTTAAACTATGATACACCCGTGCCTCAGCCTTCATGCTGGACTTCTTAGTATTAATAGCTTCTTGAACTTCACCTTGGTAAGAGACATCAGGTCTTGAACAGCCCAGCTGCCCTAATCCAAGCCAGCTTCTGTATTCACAGCCCATGCCCTGAGGAGAGCTCTCCACTCCCTTCGGGGCTCATGCTGTCTCTCCACTGGCCATGTGTTGTCAGCTAGTTCTAGCATGCTTTGTGATCCTGTTATGGCCACATCAATAATGCTTTCCCAATACAAATGACAGAATTAATAGCACAGGGCCACAATGTAGGGGTAATGGAGAACTTCAACATCTACTGACAAGCTCATTCTGCTGAAAAGTGAACGTCAAAGTTGGCATGACTTAAATTTAAACTAATTGCTTATTGAAAAGGTACTATTCTATGCTTAATTCTAACCAGCTAAGAAGAATGTGTTGGTGAAGTGGAAGTGACAGACAACTTAAAGTGACCACAGTATCCTTGAATTTGTAGTAGCCAGAGAAGGCAATTCTTCACTTGCTAACCGGATACAAAGAAAACTTGAGCAAGTTAAGAGAATATATGGACATAAGGCTCTATCTGGCCAGGAACTAGGAAAGAAAGCTCAAGAGGAGTAAAGTGACTTGAAATTTAAATTCTTATGAAGCCAGTGATTTCAATAAAGAAAAGGGAGCATCTAAAAAAGATCAACGTGGCTGCTCAAGAAGTGTTCTGATTAGCTCGTATTTTTAAAGGACATGTACAAAAATAGATAGCAGGAGGGGGAGGCCTCACTCTAAAGGACTCAGACCTGTGAAAATAATGCCAGAGGACTTAAAGTCCAGAGAAAACTAGACTCTGGGAAAAGTACTGAAGACAATTTTTGTTTGTTTTTTGCTTATGGATATAGTAAGAATAATAATAAAGAAGGGATAGCACAACCCAACTACTGAATGGGGCAGACTGTCTGATGTTAATAGGTAGCTAAAAACCAAAGTCATTCAATTATAGCATTTACTAGATGCTAAGGTACAAGGCTTTTCCCACACATTTTTAATAATTCTAAAATCAGAAAGTGTCTTCAATAGATGTATTTAACGTGGTAGTGTTTTGTGGGGAAGGCTCTAAAAACAGTAAGTGATGGTGTACCATACAAGGAGTTGAAGAATAGAAGAACAGCAAGTACTAGAGACAGGACTGAGACAAGAGAGGATAACTGTGGTCAAAACCTCTAAGAAAGGGTAAAAAGAGACTTCTCTGGGCCCACAGAAGCCAAGTCACTGTACAGATATGTCACAGAGGCAGGGAGGATGATGTCTTTGTCAGTTGGAGCTGCTATAACCAATACCATAGACTGGGTGACTTGTACAAAAAACATTTACTTCTCTGTTCTGAAGGCTAGTAAGTCCAAGCTCAAGGTGCCAGCAGATTTGGTATCTGATGCAGATGAGCACCTTCTTGTATCCACACATAGAGAGAGAGAGATCATCTCTCCTTATAAGGGCACTAATCCCATTCATGGGGTCAGATAATGGCTTGCCCTGGGCAGGACATTTTGAACTGTGCCTGGCACACAGCACATGAGTACTATTGTGTCCTGCCTCTTCTGAATCACTGCTGTAGTCGACATAAAGCCCCAGTTCTCCAAAGTCCAACTTAGTTAGCTATAGTTAGCCCTTGGAGGGCTCCTCTAAGAAGATATTTAGGTCAAGATATAGGTCTCAGGTCACAAACCAGGAAAAGACATTGCAAAGTGGTATAAGACTTCTAGATTTAAAAAAAAAAAAAAAAAGACAGGAATGGTCCAAATAAGTAACCAGAAAACAAAGTAGCCAGGAGACAGAGACTTTGCCAGAATGAATTCAGGGGAGAATTGGAGCTGTGGTCTTATTTCTTCTACTGAGTCTATGTAACCTGTTTAAAAGAAGGAATTCAGAGAACCTATAGATTAGTTGGCCATGGAGGAAATTGTCCCAGTCACATATGATTAGACTTTTAGAAACTGTGATGTGCCCAGGTGGTCCCTATGCAACTGGAATGTAAGGGGTTTAGTACCTAAGGAAGGGACCGTGTCCCTTCATGATTTTAACTCTAGTTTCTATTGCATTAATGGTGGTAGAACAAGTGTTTTCAAATGGCAGAGGATTTGTCATTTTCTATCAAAAGCAATGATCTTGATACTTAAAGATGTAGTCCTTACCTTAGTTGTCTTCTCACATGAATCCCTCTTTCTCAGCTGCCCTTTCTGTAGGACATCCATGTAGTTTTGAGAAAGCTGACTCCACCTTTATCACCAGAAGATAGCGCATGTGGTCCAGACTAAGTCAATGAGTGAATTTCATCCCCTTGGCCCCAGTGACCACTTCATGTATGGGCATGTAACCTAAGTCAGTCCAATCAACGAAAGAGAATGTCAGGATTTTTGTGCTAAGGCAAAGACACTTTCCTCTAGAAGTGAATGCAGAAGCATGTAACCTGGGAGTTCTTGGACACCATCTAGGGACCAGGAGGGGAGAGTCTCCTGGGAGAGCCTATTGAGAATGGAGCTGTCACCAGGGACTAAAGCAAAGAAATGAAGAGGGAACCATCAGGTCCTCTCCACATTGTGTGAGCCACCTAACCATACATGGCCCTGAAGCCTTTGAACTTTTCTACTAACAGGAGGCAATAAATTCAATATTTTGTTTAAGCCAATTTGAGTTAGATTTCTCTTTCTTGAAACCAAAGCATCATCTCTGATTCAAAAGGATAGAACAAACATGATTAAGAAGGAATGGGGGACTTCCCTGGTGGTGCAGTGGTTAAGAATCCACCTGCCAGGGCTTCCCTGGTGGCGCAGTGGTTGAGAGTCCGCCTGCCGATGCAGGGGACACGGGTTCATGCCCCAGTCCGGGAGGATCCCACATGCCATGGAACGGCTGGGCCCGTGAGCCATGGCTGCTGAGCCTGCGCATCCAGAGCCTGTGCTCTGCAACGGGAGAGGCCGCAACAGTGAGAGGCCCGCGTACCGCAAAAAAAAAAAAAAAGAATCTGCCTGCCAATGCAGGGGACACGAGTTCAAGCCCTGGTCTGGGAGAATCCCACATACCACGGGGCAACTAAGCCCATGTGCCACAACTACTGAGCCTGTGCTCTAGAGTCCGCAAGTCACAACTACGGAGCCCGAGTGCCACAACTACTGAAGCCCGCGCGCCTACAGCCGGTGCTCCACAACAAAAAGAAGCCACCGCAATGAGAAGCCTGTGCACAGCAACAAAGAGTAGCCCCTCTTCTCTGCAACTAGAGAAAGCCCACGCACAGCAACAAAGAGTAGCCCCCGCTCTCCACAACTAGAGAAAGCCTGTGCGCAGCAACGAAGACCCACTGCAGCCAAAAATAAATAAATAAATGAATGAAATTTATAAGAAAAAAAAAGAAGGAATGGAATAAATTTCCAATGGATTAAAGAGTTAAATATGAAAAATGACCCATACAAGAGAAGTGACATGTCTTGAAAAGATGAAAGTGGTATAAGCATTTCTTGACCTTAGAGTGGTAAAAATCTGAGTGAAAAAATAAAGGTTTATGATTTGTAAAAGAAAAACATTTATAGATTTGACTACTTAAAACTTTTTAGTTTATGTAGATGAAACAGTACCACAAAAAAAATTAAAATATAAATGAGAGCTAGAACTTTTGCAACTAGATATATATGTGACAAAGGGTAGTGGCCTTAATGTATAAAGAGCTCTTACAAATTTATAAGAATAATACAACATTTCAAAAGAAGTGTGGGTAAAGAACACGAAAGCCATGTGGGTAAAGAACATGAAAAGGCAAAAAGAAAAAAAGGAATTCGATTGGTCCAGTCTTAGTAGTAATTAAAGGCAGACTGGAATGGATCAAGTGAAGACTCCATAAGTAGAAATATAAAGTAAAACCAGATGTCTTTGTACCTAACAAATTGTCAAGAACTTTAAAATGATAACTTCCATGAATAAAGATTCAGGGAAATAAACACACTTATACAATATACATGCTTATACAATATGGGGCATGTAAATTGGTTCAAGCCTTCTAGAGAGCAATTTGGCATTGTGTATAAAAAAATTTTAATGTGTGCAAACTATTTAACACAGTAATTTCATTTTTAAGACTTCATTCTAAGAAAATAACCAGAAACACTCCAAAATTTAATGTAGAAGAATATTTAGTAGAGCATGCCTTCTTTATAATATTGAACACTTGGAGATAACCTAAGGGTCCAAAAAGAAGTATTCTATAAATTGTAATATATTCCTTTGATGAAATCTTTGCATCCAGTAAAAAGAAGATTATGGAAGATGTCATGATATCAGAAAATGTTGGTAATTTATTTTTAAATATATCTGCTCAGAAAAAAAGACTGGATGGATACACAGAAAAATATTGTTAGTGGTAATATCTCAATAGTGGACTTACAATTGATTTTCTTCTTCATGAGTTTTGAATATTTTAAATCCACTTCAGTAAGTGACCATGTTGTGAATATCTTTTTAGGCACTGAAATGCCAAGCCCAATGCTCTAGACAGAGCAGGCACTCAACAAATATATGGTGAACTGTTCAGGATGATCAATTGCTAGTTAAAAATGCAACAAGGTTGTCTTGTGCGGTAGTGAGCTCACAAGAGTTGTTTAAGCAGAAACTAGCTGGCTGTCTGTTATACTAAAGACTTCCATTTCATAAAAAAAATTTCTGTACCTTGCCCAACTCCATTTTCTTCCCAGCCATTACCTGCTTCCCTTACAGCCAGACTTCCAAGAGGAGTCTTCACTTGATCCGTTCCAGTCTGCCTTCTAATGCTGTAGAAACTGTGTTCATCAGATCTAATTACCAAACCTTATCACTCATCCTACCCCAGAGAGAACTGTTGATCATTTCCTCTTTGAAGGTCTCTTCTCCCTTTACTTGCAGACCTCTGTCCCGTTCTTACGCTATCTCTCTGCTCCTTCCCAGTCTCCTCCCCTGACTCCTCTTCCTCTGACAGCTGCCTGCATGCTTTTTTTTTTCAAGGTCTTGGCACTCTTCTCACTGTATGCCCTCCTCAGGGTATCCCATCCATTCTGAGGACTTAACTACCAGTGGACACTGACTTCTGAACCTATATATTCAGTCCAAACTTTTCTCCCAATCTGCAGACGTGTCTTTCATTTGCCATTGGATGTCCTATAATCACTGCAAATTTAATATGCTACTCATCCTCCTCCCCCCACCTTCTTGCTCTCCTTCTCTTATTTAGCTTAGTTAATATCATTACACTTCAACCTTGGCCTCTCTCCCCTACTCCCAAATGCCTATCTAATCAATAACTATGTCCTCAATGCTACTTCTAAATCTCCCTTGGATTTGTCACTACTTTTCATCCTGTTGCTGCTATGGTGATTCAGACCATAATCTTTTCCTTAGACTATTACAGTGACCTTCTAATTGGCTTTCTTGGCTCCAGTCTCCCCTTACTCTAGTTCAGCCGTCATCTTGCTACTAAATTTTTATGTATTTATTTTTAATATGAATAATCACATCCCTTCCCTATTTAGGAACCTCTGATACCTTTCATACTTATTGTCTTCAGGGGAAAGTCCAAGTTCCTTAGCTGTAAATCAAGGTTCTTCTCAATATGGCTACATCCTACCTTACCAGTTATTTTCAGCCCACACCAGACTTCCCTCTCTTCTCTGAACACAGTTTGCCTTTTCACACTTTTGTGCCTTTCCCCATCCTATTCCCCTAAGTATCTTCTCTCCTCAGCCAACTCATTTCCTCCTTCAGTGCCCAACCCAAACTTCACTGCCTCTAGGAAAAGAAACCCCCTCTGCAGCTTCCAAGTCAGACATTAGGACAAAAGATATGGTATTTAAAGCAGTGGATCATATGATATCGCTTATATGTGGAATCTGAAAAAAAGGGTACAAATGAACTTATCTACAAAACAGAAATAGAGTTACAGATGTAGAAATCAAACTTAAGGTTTTCAGGGGGTAAGTGGCGGGGGGATAAACTGGGAGATTGGGATTGACATATACACACTACTATATATAAAATAGATAACTAATAAGGACCTACTGTATAGCCCAGGGAACTCTACTCAATACTCTGTAATGGCCTATATGGGAAAAGAATCTAAAAAAGAGTGGATATATGTATATGTGTAACTGATTCAATTTTCCGTACACCTGAAACTAACACAACATTGTAAAGCAACTATACTCCAATAAAAATTTAAGAAATAAAATAAAATAAAGCAATGGACTGGATGGGAAATTGCAGAGGACTAAGCCCAAGGGGACTCCCAGCATTCAGAAATCAGGAAGGACCCACCAAAAGAAACTGAGAAGGAATAAACAATGAAGTAGAAGGAAAGCCAGTGTGGTGTGGTGGAAGCAAAGTGAAGAAAATGTTTCAACAGAAAGGAACTAATCATTAGTGCCAAGTAGCTGCTGAGAGGGCAGTAAGGTGAGGATGGACAACTGACCACTGGATTTGACAACAGAGAGGTCACTGCAACCTTCACAGTTGTGTTTGCAGTAGTAGAATGGGGGACAAAGGCTGACTGGATTGGCTTCAGGAGAGTCTGAAATGAGGAAGTTGATGTTCTTTGAATGGGTGAAGTAGTAGATGAATGAAGAAATAATGTCTTAGAGGGACTTCCCTGCCGGTCCAGTGGTTAAGACTCCATGCTTCCAATGCAGGGAGCGCAGGCTCGATCCCTGTTCGGGGAACTAAGATCCTACAAGCCGCGTGGCGTGGCCAAGTTAAAACAAAAAAAAAGATATCTTAGAGAGGATTCTATAATTGGTCAGGAACCAAAATAGATTAGTTATTTTGAACTCTTAGAGTCTCTGAAAAGTTTCCAAATAGAAACAAGGATGCAATTTGGTGGTGCAAAGTTTTTCTTAAGTGACAAGGGAATTCAGAGTAGGATTACCAAGGCAGTAGGGTTAGTCTAGGGAAGGTTCTATGTGAGTTCTCTGTAATGGTTGCATTTTATCTATTACTGACCTGGTTCACAAAGGCCTTCATGCAGGACTTCTCAGAATCTTCAGGGAAGAGCTGTCCCTGCAGGCACTTGGGTGTAGAATTTTCAGAGACTATTTCCAACACCTCCTGCTGGTGTGTAGAGGTGCTGATAAGTCTATAAGGCTGGCTCTCATGCTTCTGGAGGCTGGGCAGCACCAAGGCTGAATGGTTGGGAAGAGGTAAACAGGAAATATCTGACTCACACAATGTAGTGCATTTGGAAATGCTGTATTTGGAAGTATTTCTATATAAAAATCTTATACTGAAATCATAATGGAGGTGGACTAAATACTCACCTACCTATATTTGATGAATAGGTAGAGGCTGTTCTTACCTGCCGCCTCCTAGAGATGAAATACGGAGAATACAAACTTTGGGTAGACCAGACCCAAGCTTTGATTTTGTGCTGTTACCTATGTGACATTTTTCAAACTGTTAGAGTTTCAAAAAGTACTTTGATACAGATCCCATGTAGAATGTGTTTTTACTTACATGACTGAAGACAACCCATGGACCATATATTTCCCTTTATACAATTATTTATGTTGACATCTAGGGCCTGGATTATGGAATAGAACCAGTTATAGAATATTGAAGAACCTCCTGTTATACCATGTTTCCTGTGGTTCCCCAAACGCACAGGATGGTCTTATATGTGCCTTTCCTTGTGCTGTGCCCTCTACCTGGGATACCCAAATCCCCTTCTTCCTGGCATGCTCAGATCTAAGAGGCCTTTCTCACCCTCTCAGACAGAGATCAATCCCCTCTCTGTTGTCCCCACACTACTTTCATGTGTCACTCCATCTCTACACCAACCACACTTAACTACAGCTGTTTACTCTTCCGGCTCCCTCATTGGGCTGAGTTTCCTGAAGTCAGTGATTTTGTCTTCCTCTTCTATCTTTTACATCTAGAGTAGTGTTTGCACATTTTGGACACACAATCCATATTTGTTGAATGGATGCATGAGTGCTTGAGAGTATGAATAAATGAATGAGTGGATGAATACATGAAAAGATTAGAAAAATGTTACCCCACAGATGGAAGCTCATACAAACATGAAAGTGTCAATGACTTTACATATACACAGAATTAGTGCATGGAACGGTACTTTCCAAGTACAATTGAGATGACAAGGTTACTGTAGCATAATGCATGTAAAGAGGAGAGTGATACACACAAACGACTCGTAATGTGTGTGGCACAAGGTGGTGAGCACTGTGCTGATTAAAATGAGCTGGGTGGGCTTCCCTGGTGGCGCAGTGGTTGAGAGTCCGCCTGCCGATGCAGGGGACACAGATTCGTTCCCCGGTCCGGGAAGATCCCACATGCCAAGGAGCGGCTGGGCCCGTGAGCCATGGCCACTAAGCCTGCGCGTCCGGAGCCTGTGCTCCGCAACGGGAGAGGCCACAACAGTGAGAGGCCCGTGTACTGCCAAAAAAAAATAATAATAATAAATAAATAAATAAAATGAGTTGGGTGATAGGAATTGATTGGTTTTCATCTAGATTTGGGAGAGAGATTTGATCTGTGGAACAGAATGAACATTTTGGCCCATGTGATTTCTTTTTTTCTTTCTTATTTTATTTTATTTATTTTATTTTTGGCTGCATTGGGTCTTTGTTGCTGCGTGCAGGCTTTCTCTAGTTGCGGTGAGCGGGGGCTAGCGGTGCACAGGCTTCTCATTGTGGTGGCTTCTCTTGTTGCGGAGCATGGGCTCTAGGCGCGCGGGCTTCAGTAGTTGCAGCACGTGGGCTCAGTAGTCGTGGCTCGCGGCTCTAGAGCACAGGCTCAGCAGTTGTGGCACACGGACTTAGTTGCTCCACAGCATGTGGGATCTTCCCCGACCAGAGCTTGAACCCGTGTCACTTGCATTGGCAGGCAGATTCTTAACCATTGCGCCACCAGGGAAACCCCTTGTGATTTCTTTTAAGCAAGGTATTTTTCATCTTAAAATTTAAGGGCAAGGTACACCTTAATAAGCTTGTTTATCTAAAGCATGGCTTCATTGTAAAACAAAACAAAAAAAAGAAAAGGAAAAACCAGCTATTACACCTTTAAAATGGAAGTTACATTGAACTAGTCATTTCATTCCCGCATGCCTCAGTTTCTTCTATGCATACTTTGTATGCATGATAATAATAAATGATAATAGCCCTTACTAGTATTTACACTATAAAAGGGCTGTTAATGTAAATTAGATAGTATAAAATGGGTTATGATGTCTTCTTTGAAAGACAAGCACTATACACAAATGGTATATTATTATTTAGTTTTTCCTTTTCAATCTCGTTAAATGAGAATTAGATGAAAACTCTGCCCCTTAAGCAATACCCAGTGGGTAAATGATTATTGAGTTGAGTAAAATGAAAAAAAAAATCTTCAGCTGAAAAGTCAGTTTGTGCAGCTTAGCTGGTCTGTGCACAAGACAAAAATATTGTCTTTATCTGATGTTTACCACTGCTTTTTATCTCCTCTCTGTGCCGTAGTCACAAACTGAAGACAGTTAAGCCTTTCAGTTCAGTCATAGTGTGCATTTTAGAGAACACAGATATCCTGGAATGATTACAATTGAGAAAAAATGTTTCATTTAATCAAGCCGTGTGGCCAGTTTTGCTATTGATTTAGGGCTAATTCAGCTACTAGTTCTTAGGTTCGGGGTGCTCCCTCCATAGGTGCAACCCTTTCGGGTTAGTTACTGCCATTGCCTCTGTGCGCTCCCTGTTTGCACCATCCAGGCCAGAGCTTCCTTATCTTCTCCTTGGAATACAGGTTACTAAGAGGGGTTGAGGGTATAAGATTTTGGGAGTCGTCGTGAATGTCAGAAATGTCACTTTGTTGTCATGAAGGGGCGAGAACTGAAACAACGCAGTGGAGGATTCAGGATAACAGAGCTGGTGGTGCTAGGGCCACCTGTCCAGCACAGCTATGCCTGGCCTCTCTGTGCATAATAGCTCCAGCCTACTTCTAGTTCCTGGTCCCTGTTCTCTGACTGCTCCCTGCTCCTCCTCTCTCATCCAAACCCCTTACGGTGTTCACCCATTGTATCTAGGCTCACGTTCACTCCCTAGGACCAACCTCAGCACTGCTGGTAGTTGTGATCATCTGTTTTCCCCCAACCCAAATCCAGAGATTTTGGCTTCTGGATTTTGCTCTCAGAGATGACCCCTGCCTAGCCAGCTGTGGGCCAGCTATCTGCTCTAAGGTGACCAACTCCTCTCCCCTCCCTCTGACTGGTCCCAATACATGAGCTATGGCAATAGGTGTGACAGTTGTGTCTGATCAGGTTTTTATCAATACCCATGAAGGTCATTTCATTGGTGGGCTGCTCAGAGAGGTCAGAGCCCAGGAAGCCTGTGTGAAGTTTAAAGGCCTAGAGAAGGGGCAGGTGCAGAAGAAGAGTACAAAAGGCAGATTTGGTTTACTGGACAGTTTTAGCCACTTCCAGCACCAGTTGCAAGACCCCAGCCCAACACAAAGGCCATGCCTACCAAGAGCATCGCCATGTGGTAACCGAGCTAATGTAAAAGTGGTGAGGGAGGGCTTCCCTGATGGCGCAGTGGTTGAGAGTCCGCCTGCCGATGCTAGGGGACGCGGGTTCGTGCCCCGGTCCGGGAAGATCCCACATGCCGCGGAGCGGCTGGGCCCGTGAGCCATGGCCGCTGAGCCTGCGCATCCAGAGCCTGTGCTTCGCAACGGGAGAGGCCACAACAGTGAGAGGCCCGCGTACCGCAAAAACAAACAAACAAACAAAAAAAGTGGTGAGGGAGCCTTCGTAGTGGCACCATTTCCCTACCTTTGGGAAGAAAATCTAGGGATTATATCTTCTACTTTTAAAACAAATTGTTTAAAACAGTTGTCTACATTCAGGTTCCATTTATTCCTCAGCTTGCTGTGACCTGCCTTCTGCCTCCACTGACCCCGCTCTCACCCAGCTGGTCAAATACCTCCTTGGTGCTCCCTCCATAGGTGCTCCTCAGACTTTTCCTACTTGATCTCTTGACAGCATTTACCTTTGTTGACCATAACCTACTTGTTGAAATGTGCTTTTCCCTTGTTCTGTATGGTATCTCACTCTTTTTGTACCCTCTGGCTGTACTTTTTTCAGGGATCCTTTCTCTGCCCATATATATTTTTTTAATTAATTAATTAATTTATTTTTTGGCTGCGTTGGGTCTTCGTTGCTACGCGCAGGCTTTCTCTAGTTGCGGTGAGCGGGGGCTACTCTTCGTTGCGGTACGCAGGCTTCTCATTGCGGTGGCTTCTCTTGTTGCGGATCATGGGCTCTAGGCACGCAGGCTTCAGTAGTTGTGGCTCACGGGCTCAGTAGTTGTGGTTCACGGGCTTCGTCGCTCTGTGGCATGTGGGATCTTCCCGGACCAGGGATCGAACCCATGTCCCCTGCCTTGGCAGGCAATTCCTAACCACTGCACCACCAGGGAAGTCCCTCTCTGCCCATGTTTTAAGTTTTGGTGCTCCTCTGGGTTCTCTTCTGAGCCCTTTTCTCTTCGGTGACACTCGCCCTGTGTATCGCTTTCATCCCCTTGGATTCTATTGTTGCCTACCGTGTACTGATGCTTCCTAAGCCTGTATTCTCAGACTTCAAGATCAACCTGCCTACTCGTGCCCGGAGAGTATTCCCCAGGCATTACAAATCAAACACAACCACGGCTGGTCTCATCCCTTTAGTAAGTGTCTTAGTGAGTGATGTCACTGTCCACCCAGCTGTTCAAGTCAAAAACCTGAGTGGCAGTTTTGACTTCTTCCCTTCAAAACTCCAGCATTTAAGCAATCAGAGATTTCAGTAGATTGTACCTCCTCTATGACATAGCTTGTAAGGCTCTGTATAAATTGGTTGTTTACCTTTCCAGTCTCATCTCTGACCATGCTGTCTCAGCTATCCTGAACTGTTTTCAGTACTCAGATAATCAGTGATTTCTGTCACCTTCAAAACGTGCATCCTTCACTGAAACAGATCTTCCTCCACTGAAACAGATCTGCCCCACCTCTTTATTTGACTAACTCCTCGTACCTTGGAAGTCTCCACGTAGAAGTTACTAGCTTCCAATTCTCGCAAATTCCGGGTTAGATGTCCCTCCTAGAGCTCTTGGTACTCTTCTCTTCATAACACACTGCTTTATCGGAGCTGCCTTTCCAGTTTCTGCCTTGCCCTCTACTGCAAGCTCTACTGGAAGGTTTCTGTAAGCAGGAACCATGTTTATCCTATTCACCTTTGTACTCGTAGCACCAACAAAGTATCTGGTACAAAATAGATGCTCAGTGAATGAAAATAAATATTAGAAGTATCACTGTGAGAGTGGAAAATAAATTTCCAATCAGAGGTTGCAATTAGGATTTTACAAAACAAAGATTTATCAAGTCCCTCTAACATCAAAGGGATTTGAAGATTATCTAAACTATTCAGAGAGTTTATCAACATTAGAATCATGAGCAGAGAGCAGTTAGTAGAGGTAGATTTCAAATCTGTCCCTTATGGGCTTCTTTTCTAGAGTTCAATACCCAGACTCTCTGAGCCATGTTTTGGGGTCACCCAAGCATTCCATCCTCCTGACTTCCCATAAACTTTTGGATTCATAACCCACTCCATACTTGAGAACATGGGGATTGGGATAAGGTAAGTGTTAGCTTTTGTTTTTTCCTCTATTATTTCATTTTCAACCATATACTATACTTGTAGAGCAACAATTTTTAGTCTCTCTCTGGAGTCTTGATCAGGAGGTATGACCAGCTCCCCTGCTAGTCTAGCTGGCCTCACAATGTTTGAATACCCTATGCATATGAAGAAATGTTGCAAAGTCTCTTGAGGTATTATGTCCTTTCATATTTTCTTTTTTATTTCATGGCTATCTAAATTCTTTATCATCGTTCTATTGATTTTTCCTAATATGATTCCACACAGAAAAAAGTGAGTTTTGAGAAACCGGAAAGACTTGCTTCCCACTCGGGGACACCTTTTGGGCCAGATGCACAGTAAGAATGCAGGGCATGAGCAGTGCAGTCAAACTTCACAAACAACTCTGCTTTAGCCACACTGCATATGGGTAACTGCTCACTCCACCTCCACTGTCAACGTTTGTGAACCCCCTCCCTGCTTTAGTTTTTCATTTAAAAAAGACTTATTATTATTTATTTATCTTCATATTTATTAATTGCTTATCCCCTAACTAGAATGTAAGCTTTATGAGGACAGGGATATTTTTTTGGTTCACCACTATATATGCTCAGCACTTGGAACAATAACTGGTACATGGTAGGCACTCAATAGATATTGTTGATTGAATGAATGGTGTCTTTTAAAAAAAATTTTAAGAGGCTGATGCACACCCAGGCCTCTAGGGATCTAATGCAAATCTGGTTTGCGGCTTTGTTGCCCTTAACACTTTGATTGATGGCTAAGATGATAACATTGACCGCTGCCGAACGAATTTACAGATGATACACAGCTAGAAAAGATAACAAATAAGTTGGATGATGCAATCAGGATTCTCCTCCCCCTTATCAAATCCTGAAAAAATATAATAATGAATCACATCTAACAATACAAAGTTTACCAGGGACAAATATAAAGTACTCAAAGATCTCCAAATTCAATTGTACAAGTACAGGTTGGGGACAAGGTGACTTACAATAGCTCACGTCGGAAGATTTAGAGCCTTCTGTTGATTGTGAATAGATGATGAGTCAACACAGTGTGATGTAACTTCCACAAAAAGAAAATCAATCTTTTGTTGTATTAAGAGAAATACAGTGTTCAAGTCGGGGAGTAGTTCTCTAGTTCTCACTAGTGATCAGGTCACATTTGCTCTGTTTTATGAATTCTGATCTTCAGCCTTTAAGAAAGACATTGATAAATAAAAGGTTATTCAAGAAGAGTAAAAAGGGTAAAATGGGATCTTGTAATCAGTGTCATATCAGAAATGATTAAAGGATCTAAGAGTCGGTGTGGGTGTGTGAGGAGGACGGTGATAGCTAGCACGTGTAGCTGCCTTCCAAAGTTAAAGGGGCTGTCCTGCAAGAAGAGATTAGATTTCGTCTGGGTAATCCCAAATGACAGATGGAAGACCCTTGAGTAGAAGATGTAAGTATGTATATTAAAACCTGTTAGAATTTATCAACAATTCTGTTTTGCCCAGTAATCAAGTGGACAACTGGTGGAGGTTGTAAGTTCCCTGACCCTGGTGGTATTCAGGCAAAAGCTGGGCACTCATGCCTCATGTCCTGAATACACTTGTGATGGAAGTTCAAACACTACAGTGTGGGATTGGGTTAATCACAATAGCAAACACATACTAAGTGCTTACTCTATGGTAGGTACCATAAAAAGTGATTAATGTGGGTTATTTTTTGGCTGCGTTGGGTGTTCGTTGCTGCGCACAGGCTTTCTCTAGTTGCGGCGAGCGGGGGCAACACTTTTGTTGTGGTGCATGGGCGTCTCATTGTGGTGGCTTCTGTTGTTGCCGAGCACAGGCTCTAGGCGCGCGGGCTTCAGTAGTTGTGGCTTGTGGGCTCTACAGCACAGGCTCAGTAGTTGTGGCGCACAGGCTTAGCTGCTTGCAGCATGTGGGATCCTCCCAGACCAGGGCTCGAACCCATGTCCCTTGCATTGGCAGGCGGATTCCCAACCACTGAGCCACCAGGGAAGTCCCTGGGTTATTATTTTTAATGTATCAATCATACTAGCTCCATCTGACAGATGAGAAAACTGAGGCTTAGGGGGGTTAAGTAACTTGCCCAAGGTCTTACACCTTGTACATAGCAGAGCAAGGATTTTAACTTAGGCAGTCAGATCCCCAAATTTAACTTATTGTTCTATAAGGACTCCCACTTCTAAAAAACCATTCTTTCCCACCCTGAGATTCTACCACTCTAATGAAGATATCAAATCGAGGAGCTTATCATCTCCACTTGTAAATGATTCTATACTAACTAGGTTCTTTCTGCATAGTATGTGGCGCTAAATTAACCTGGGCAGTTGCCACTTGTGGTACACTGTATGGAGCCCAGCGTATTTATTAAGGGAAAAGAATGAGTGAATGCAACCACACAAGCTGCATTAGAAATGACAGAATCTCAATATATTGTGTCTGAGGAAAAACAAGCACATTTCTGGGTGGTCTACTGAGGATACTTGGCAAAAAGTGATAATCCATCATTCCTGGCAGAGGCCTTGTGAATTCCTGCTCAGTTGTTTGGACAATATTCATTTAAACAAATATTTATTGAGTACCTGTCCTGTGCCAGGTATGTCCAACGTGCTGAGGGTGCAGAGGTGAATCAGAGGATGCACTGTTAGTGGGGGAGATGGACAGGTAAGCAAATTCTTATGACACAGTGTGACAAGTGCTTAGCAGGTGTATGCATATGTTTTAAGTATTACAGGGACAGAGTGGAAAGGAACTGATTCTGCTTGTTTGAAGGAGTTGTCCAATACTTGATTATGTTTTCAAAATGACTGTCACATACGTTGCATGAGTTTATTAGGTCTTCATAAAGACCATATGAAGTCATGATCCCTTTTTGGACATAAGATCAAATAGAGTATCATAGAGGTTAGGTGAGCTCCCCAAGGTCATGCAGCTAGCAATAATACTTCCTGACATTTATTGAGTGCTTCGGCTACCTGAGGTTCTGTTCTAAGCCATATTAAGATGTTTCATTTTCACAACTCTATGAGGTAATTATTAATATTATTACCACTTTACAAATGAGAAAACTGAGGCACAAGATTTAAATAATTTGCCTAGAGTCACATAGCTAGAAAGTGGAAAAACCAGGATTTGCACCAACCCATTCTGGCTTTAGCAGGCACGCACTTACCCAGTGCACTAAATTACCTGTAACTGGTCCCCTAAAGAGCTGGAACTCACACTTAGATTCTGATTGCAAGTTCAGCTTTCTTTCAAGTGACCTTGCTCTTTAGCAATATTACATCCAAATAAGAGAAATGGTGTGTGCCTGGCTGCAAGGAGAGGTTGTGTAGGTCAGGCATCCCCGAAAGTGTTTTGGGAGAGGTATGGTAAAATTTAGAATATGCATTAGTTGTATATGCGGGGTTTTTCAGGGCAGCCAGAATTTGGCCTCTTGTTCTCCAGGGCAGCAGTCTGGGCTCTAGGGACTATGATTTGTTAAACATAGGAACTAGACACCAACACTTACCCTGTAGCCTTTTAAACTTTAGTTTAAATTTTTCTAAAAGAAAATGACAAGATGTGAAACAGCAAGAATGAAGCAAGTTAAATTCAGTACCTTATATATAAGCAAGAATGGAGATACAGAAAAGGAGAAATGAAGCACATAATTGCTAAAATTATCCAAGTTTTCTCTCCATAATAAAAATTCTTGGATTGAAAAATAGTTCAATACAATATTACTGTACCTTAATAATTAGGTTGATTTGGCTCTGTGGTAAATCTGAGAAAGAATTGGTTATTAAAATGAATGAAGTAGATTAGCCTTCCCTCAGTAATCACTACTTCAGCTAATAAGGATATGACCTATGTGATTGAATCTACTGCATTTTTAAGACATCCATCTCCCATAATTTTTGGAGATTCAATAATTTAAAAATCAGCAGTGGGGCTTCCCTGGTGGCCCAGTGGTTAAGAATCTGCCCACCAATTCAGGGGACATGGGTTCGAGCCGTGGTCCAGGAAGATCCCACATGCCGCGGAGCAACTAAGCCCATGCGCCACACTGCTGAGCCTGCGCTCTAAGCCCGTAAGCCACAACTACTGAGACCGCATGCCACAACTGCTGAAGCCCGCGTGCCTAGAGCCTGTGCTCCGCAACGAAGAGAAGTCACCGCAATGAGAAGCCCAAGGACCACAATGAAGAGTAGCCACTGCTCGCTGCAACTAGAGAAAGCCCGTGCGCAGCAACAAAGACCCAACACAGCCAAAAATAAATAAAAAATAAAAATCAGCAGTGGGTGGGGATTTCTGTGGTAGGCAGAGGGCAGAAAAGGTCAATGTTCTTCAACATTCTTTCTTTCACAGCAAGTGGGGTTTTTTGGTTTCCGTTGGTTTTCAGTGTTTTGTTTTGTCATGTATGGAGACCTAGGAGATGCAACTGATTTATCTTAGCCTTTGTGTTTATAGATTTCTATTTTCTTGGCTTCAGGTCCTTGGAAACATTTGTTTTGATGGTGGCTGGAGAGTTAGTCATGTTTTATTTTTGTTGTTCCTATTTATTTTTAAGATCCTTTAGTTCAAGTCCACTTACAAGGTGTTACATAACCTGTATTTATGTTTCCACAAATAAAATATTCCTAGTAGTAATTTCTAGTACACTCTTATAAAAACAGTTAATAATTTGATGCCCATCAGAATGATTCTGTAATATTAATAAGCTAGAACAAGGATATGCTTTGGAAAATTGTGTTTGAAATGTATAATTGGATTTAGCACTTAACATGTGAAATTTCAAGTTTCTTACATCAATTATTTTTGAGTTACCAAGCAGCCAAATTCTTATAAACATATTTTTCCTTTTCATCACTGAGTCAACAAAAGTTGGAGAATTCTTTTCTCACATATTCCATTCTTTAACTAAGCCTGAAGGCTTTTTAAAAAAAGCACATCCCAAACAAACAGTTTTACATGAGGTTATGAGTAATGAGTAAACGAACAGAGTGGGCTCTACTGGCACTGGGGATGTACGTCTAATTAGAAGTCTCAGTATTCCAAACATATAATTTACTAACGTTGAGGTTTTTAATTCTTAACTTTGAGTCCATTGGGATGGAAACAAGTGACCCTTGGTGGAAATATGTCAAGAATCAACTTTCTCAGGTTGACCTTTAGTTTGTTGGTCAACGAATCAAAACATTGTGTATTCCCAGGCTTAAAGATGTCTGTACCTTGTTAAATTCGTTAAAAGATCAAGGCAGAAAGCTAGCACTGCTTTGCTGCTTTGAACAGGTTGCCCTCTCCCTTCTTCTTGATGCCTCTTCTTCATGAGAGATGGTCCATCTTAGCTGGCTCCATGCATGAAGCAGTATGAAGCACATTGCATCTCCTGCACATCCTCCGGAGTGGGTCTGGGTGTGGGGGGAGGTAGAGAACTCTGTTTTTACAATGAGACGGGTGAATATCAGCTTTCGAACTGACTTGACATACTTTTTAGTCCAAGGCTCCATACTAGGCACCAAAGACTGCTACAAATGCTCTCAATCACCAATGTTCATAACTTAAAAGTAGTAACATAAGATTTGCAATCAAGGGCTTCCCTGGTGGCGCAGTGGTTGAGAGCCCGCCTGCCGATGCAGGGGACATGGGTTCGTGCCCTGGTCCGGGAAGATCCCACATGCCGCGGAGCGGTTGGGCCCGTGAGCCATGGCCGCTGAGCCTGCGCGTCCGGAGCCTGTGCTCCGCAACGGGAGAGGCCACAACAGTGAGAGGCCCGCGTACCGCAAAAAAAAAAAAAAAGATTTGCAATCAATTAGATTACTGTCTGACCTGGAGCAAACAACTTAACCTCTCTCCAAAGTAACTATTTCACAGTGTTATTATAGTAAATAATTGAGATTGTAAATATGAAAATACTTAGTGCAAAGCCTGGCACATAGTTGCAAGTGAAGGCTGAATTTATGTGAAGCATATAATTAACTACCCGTGGAACCTCAAATGGACAAATGAACCCAAATTGACATTATCTGTCTCTAGCCAGTTTTAAGTCAGAAAATTTCACTTCCAGATGAATAAACTACATCTACCAATGACTTTGCTTTAAAGCCTACATTCAGAACAAAATGTTATTTAAGTGATAATCTGTTAGTATATTTCATAACAGGAGCTGACTATGGTTTCTGTAGCAGAAAATTACATGTGAACAAAAGGAAGAAGGAAAATTAGATAAATGAAAAGTCTTTATTTCAAAATAAATGAAGAAGAGACAATTATCTGATTATAGAACATTCAGATCATGGTATAATTATTGTAAGTCTACATGTAATTACAAAATATAATTGTATTTATGTTAGTTTTTAAATTTTTTTTCTGATCTTAAAGGACTGATTTTCTCATAATTGAATGACAAACTCTGCAGTACCTCGTATTAACTATTAATATGCTAAAAATACCCATTAACTATCTTTTTCTTAATTGCAACTACTGTCTTGGACTTACATTTATTTAAGCGATACAAAAGGAATGATATAAACTGCTTGCTCTTCTGCATATTAGAAAGTAGGAGAAAGAAGCATTCCTCCGACCCACTTAACTATGAAAAAAGGACTCTCCCAAGTTCCCAGGAACTAACACGATAGTAAAATTACAAGAAAATTTTGTTAAGAAACCTTTTCTCATCTGCAAGTTGTTTGACTGAAACCTGAGGTGCTGAATTTCAGCACAAAGGTGACTTTGGAGGAGAAAGTTTGTGCCAAACTGGATCAGTTGTTTTTGTGTTATGTAAGAAGGAGAAAAAAAATTAACTGTTTCCTCCTAAGCTATAAATTTAAGATTACCCTATTACACCAAATGAGAGAATTTCCAGAACTCAAACTTTACTTTAGCCTTATATTTTCATGAACTATTTTCTATACCCTCTCAAAACTAACTATAATTAAATATTAAGTAATTTGCCTGGCCAATTATATTTTAAAAGTACAAAGTTATTTTATTCATTACATCAGAAGTGAATTCTAGTTGAATGGTAAAAACGGTATTGTTAAATAATTTAAAACATTTTCTTTTAAAATAATTTTTTCCTCATTATATAGAATATAAGTGCAGTGTAAAACTATAGAATATACAGTAGAGTAAAACCAAAAAGATAAAAATCACCAAACCACCCACAATTCTATCATCCAGAGATAATCACCATCAATATTTTGCTGTATCCCTTATAATGGGTGTTCACACACACAAACACACACACACACACACACACACACGCAAACCCATTATATGTAAATGTATATTAATGTTATTATAGAAAATTTAAAACATAAACAAAAGTAGACAGAGAGCATAATGAACCTTATGTACCTATCAACCTATGATGACCAAACCAACCCATCAATTCCCTCTTCTTCTTTCCCACTTATTCTGTTTTAAAGCAAATTCCAGAAATTGTATCATCTCATCCACAAATATTTCAATATGGATCTTTAAAAGATAAGGCCTTTTAAAACAACCATTATCACATCTAAACTAATTAACAATGATATGTTACTAATATGAAATAAGTCATTGTTCAGAATTTCAATTGTCTCATGAATGTCATAATTTTTTTAAAATAAATTTATTTATTTATTTTTGGTTGTGCTGGGTGTTCGTTTCTGTGCACGGGCTTTCTCTAGTTTCGGCGAGTGGGGGTTACTCTTCGTTGCAGTGCACGGGCTTCTCATTGCGGTGGCTTCTCTTGCTCGGAGCACAGGCTCTAGGCGCGCGGGCTTCAGTAGTTGCAGCACGCGGGCTCAGTAGTTGTGGCTTGCGGGCTCTAGAGCACAGGCTCAGTAGTTGTGGCACACTGGGCTTAGGTGCTCCGCAGCATGTGGGATCTTCCTGGACAAGGGATCGAACTCGTGTCCCCTGCATTGGCAGGGGGACTCTAAACCACTGTGCCGCCAGGGAAACACCATAATTTATTTTTACAGGTTGTTTGAAGCAGGATCCAAATAAGGTTCACATGATGAGATTGGTTGATATGCCTGTTAAAGGTTGATATGTCTGTTAAATCTCTTGAAATATAAATGGGTTTCCACTGAAATATTTTTTTCCTTCCACTTTAGTTGTTGAAGAAACCAAGTTGTTTGTCCTGTAGAACTTCCCACAGCCTAGATTTCTCTCATTGCATCTTCATGGTATAGTTTAACATGTTCCTCTGTCCTCTATATTACCTGCAACTATCTACAGGGTTTAACAGATTCAGTTGTGGTTTCTTTATTTTTTTTGGCAAGACTGCTTCATAGGTAATGTGTTTTGCCATTAAGAGGTGCATAATGTGTAATAATCTCTTCTTTATGTTGTTACCTGGAGTCATTAGTTTATTAAGGATTGCAAAATGGCTATATTTTTAATCCTATTATTCCTTGAATTGATCTTCTGGTATGTGCCAATGGTTTGCTTTTTATGTTTGTTTGTCTTTAAATTATCATTCAAACTCATTAATTGAAACATATTTAATTTGTTTCAACACATCTTATTTATTATTCTTATTAATGCTGAAATTAACCTTTATTTGGCCTGTGACAGCATCTTCAAATTAGCTCCTGACTGATTTTGACATGACCCTAGGAGTCTTTGATAGTGCCTCTACTAGTTGGTATAATAAGATGGTCTAGGCTAGGTCTTTATAGTTATGTATAATACTGCAACAAAGCATTTGTGCCCATATTATTATTTCTTTGGTACAAATTCCTATAAGTGGAATTACCTGGCCATAGGGTAGGAACATATTTAAGCTCTTGATTAGTATTGTCCGGTCGTCTCTAGAAAGGTTATACCAGGTTACACACCAAGCAGCGGTGCAGGAGAGTGGCTGCTTCATCCCGTGACTAGTTATAGACATTCACATTGACATGTTTCTGCCAGTATGATCTAAGTCAGGTAGAGTCACTCCTGTTTTTTCTTTGTTTTTCCCTCTTTGGTAGAGAAACTTTAAAAACTAAGAATACCTCATGGTTGGGACTTCCCTGGTGGCGCAGTGGGTGAGAATCCGCCTGCCAATGCAGGGGACACGGGTTCGATTCCTGATCCGGGAAGATCCCACATGTCACGGAGCAACTAAGCCCGTGCGCCACAACTACTTAGCCTGTGCTCTAGAGCCCGTGAGCCACAGCTACTGAGCCCGTGTGCCACAACTACTGAAGCCTGCGCGCCTGAAGCGCGTGCTCCATAACGAGAGAAGCCACTGCAATGAGAAGCCCGCACACTGCAACAAAGAGTAGCCCCCGCTCGCCGCAACTTGAGAAAGCCTGCGTGCAGCAACGAAGACCCAACACAGCCAAAAATAAATAAATTTATTAAAATAAAAAAGAATACCTCATGGAAAAACTACACTAATGTAACATTTTCATATTTATATTATGAATTAATAACTATATATCAACAAATATTAGAATGGCTTTATCAAACTAAATGTATTACTTATAAATTAACATGTGGAATTGGTAATACTTTAGTTGCAAACATACATATAATGACTGAATATTAATTTTTATAGCTTTTTGGTAATTTGGTAGCTACTTTTAAAGTTTCTGGGGTCTTTAGTTATAACTTTACCTTTGCAGAACTCATTATACATAAAGTTTTATTTCCCTGATATAGTTTAGAAAGTTAAGTAACTTGCAACCATTACTTACAGGTACCTTATGTATACAGTTTCATGTAAATCATGAAAGCAAAAAAAAAAAAGTAGATTACAGATTAAAAAAACAGACTGTTAGAGCTAGAAGGATCTTAAAGGTGATCTGGTCTAACTGCTTCACTTTATATTTTGGGAAACTAAGGCAAAGGGCAGTTATGTAACTTCCCTGAGGTTATACAGCTAATTTGTGAAAAAGTAAGATAAAAATCCAAATCTGACTCAATATAGTGCCCTCTCCATGTAGCTTCTCAGAATTAGCAAAACTTGAAGGCAATATGCAAAATTAAAATAATTGTTGTGTTAGGGAAATGGCATTTGAGGTATTGTCCTTTGAAATTCTACTGTTACACTACCTTTTCAGTTAAAAAAACCTATAGAAAATAGACCAACAACTACATTATAAAATCAGGTGAAAGAGAACTTCTGTTATTTGGAAGCTAGAAATAAATTATTCTAATTGTAGGGATTTATAACAATCAACATACACAGTATATGAATGCTATACACACACACACACACACACACTATTGCAAGCACTTCAATGGCATTATCTTATTGAATTCTAACTATTATCTCAAGTGCAGAGGTTATACGACTTGCCCCAGGTAATCTCGTGAGTGTCAGGGTCAGGATTTGAACCCGAGCAGTCATAGACACAGTGGATTGTTTGCAGTTTCAAGCCTCAGTGGTCAATTTCATTGCTACTAAGGGGTGCTATGATTGTCTGACTCTCCCCAGCTCTCTCCTTACAGGGTCAAAGTTTCCACCTTAGAAATCCATGTGTTTGAATAACATGCTGGAATTCCTTAGGGCAAAAATTTTTAGAGACAGTTCTCCTAAACCCCTTGTCTGCCACTTGATAACTATGTGACTTTTCATTCCTCATCTATAATGTCGGTATGACAACATCTACCTCGCTGGATTATTGGAGGATTAAATAAGATGAATTGTATCCACTTTTTAGTAGAACCCCTGGTTCACAGTAAATATTCAATAAGCAATGTCTGCTATCATCAGCTATCATTGCCATCATCAATATTATTAACATCATTATTAACATTATCATCATAATTTCTTTCCTATCGACCACTTTTTAAATGTAAAATCCTACAGAAGGGGTAATACATTATTCATGGGGCTAGTGACTCATTGGTTGTTTTTCTCCTGACAGGAGAGAGCAGAGGTAGTAAAGCTCAGGGAAGGAAAAGGAGATATGGAAAAGAGAGGTGGGAGACCCTGAAGACAGAGTTTTACCTCCAGCTAGTTGGGATAGGTTTACAGAACAGTTCATTTGAAGTCCAGTGCTCTTCTATGGGATCCTGTAATCCTTATCAGGTTTCCAGAGGGTCTGTTAGGGAGTGGAGAAGACCACTATTCCCAGGCCGTGGAGACAGGCTGTCGCTGTCCGAGGAGTCCCACGCACCATGGCCACCTGCCTGTCCAGACTGCAGCGGGGGAAGAGGGCAAACAACCTGTAACGAATTCTCTGTTTACTGTGCCTGGAAACAGGCCTTTTGCCATGGAAAGTTTTCTCACTGTACCCATAGGTACAGGGTACATATTACGCAATACGGAACATCTTATTAAGACTTCTTCCTAACCTGTGTGCATGCTGTGCTTCAAGCCTAGGGCTGAGCGCCAGTTCTGAGGTGTCATTCCACTTTTTACTCAGGGGTAAGGTCTAAAGGTGGCTTGCAGGAGCATCCTTACACAGATCACAGATACCTGAAGTCTTCCTGTTTTATGCTACCAGCTTCTCCTCAGGTCCACGTACTCTTTATTTTTCAGTATTTTATTTCACACTTTTCATTGTTATGACAACAACGTAAGCACTCTTTTGCTTATGTTCAGTGAAAAGTATATCTCATTCCCGTCCCCGTCCCCAGTGCCACAGCCCAGAAGTAACCACTGTCCATTCATTCATTCAGAAAACATGGTGGAGTGCCTTCTCTGCAGCAGACACTGTCCTGGATGCTTAGGGCCGAGTAGCAAACAGACAGGTAAGATCCCTGCCTTCTAGTAGGAGTTGATGGGCCATGAAGAAGATACAAAAGCAAATTATCATATAGAATATTAGAAAGTGATAAATGCTGCAAACAGAAACAAGCAAGGGAGAGGGATAGAGTGATATTTGCACAAGGAAAGAGGGAAGGAGCTATCATGAGGAATATTCCAGACAGAGGGAAAGCACGCTCTATAGCAAGGTTGGCATGCTGTCAGGACAGGGTTTTAAATATTTATTTACTTTTATTTATAAAACACTTATAAAGTATCTACCACAGGTCAGGCATTCTCCTGAGCACTTTATATATGTTAATTCTGTTAATCCTCGCCACAAGCCCAGGCACTCTTATCATCCTCACTGTAAAGGGGAACTGAGCCACAGAAGAGTTAGGAAAGTTGCCCAGGTCATAAAGCTAGTGAGTAGTGAGACCTGGACTTTTACACAGCCTGGCTCATGTCTTAACTGCTGCACTCTCCTGCCACACGGTAGGCAGGTGGCACTGGAGACGTGTGGGGCCATCCTGAGGGTGAGATGGGGGTGATGGGAGAGCCTTGAACAGAAGAGTGACAGGTACATTCTTTCAGAAAATTCTGACATATGTACATGCATTTATATGTACATGTGTGTGTGTCCTTGAGGTTTGTGCTCTCTTAGTAGTTAATATGCTTAATGTTAAAATGTAAAACAATTTTAATTTAAGAGGAAGGAGAGAAAAGATGATATTATGTGTGCTGTAGTTAAAGATGATATCCTATCAAATAATACTTTGGGCACAGGTGATCTCTTCTATTTTTAAAGTCTTACAAATACTTCTGTATTCTGGGGATTTGGCAGTACTTGTGTATCTGACCATGCTTCCCTAGGACAACAAATCAACTTTCTTTTTTTAACAATTCAGTGGTTTTTAGTATGTTCACAGTGCTGTACAACCATTGCCATTATCCAATTCCAGGATATTTCCAGCATCCCAAAAGAAACTCCATACCTGTTAGCAGTCACTCTCAATTCTCCCCTCCCCACAGCCCCTGGAAACCACTAATCTATTTTCTGTCTCTATGGATTTGCCCATTATGGGTGTTTCATGTAAATAGAATCATGCAATATGTGGCCTTTTGTGTCTGGCTTTCACTGAGCATCATGTTTTCATGGTTCGTCCATGCTGTAGCTTGAATTAGTACCTCATTCCTTTTTATTACCAAATAATATTCCATTGTATGGATTTATCACATTTTGTTTATCCATTCATCAGTTGATGGACATTTGGGTTGTTTCCACTTCTTGGCTGTTATGAATAATGCTGCTGTGTACATTTGTTTACAAGTTTTGTGTCAACATGTTTGCAATTCTCTTGGGTATACCAGTGGAATTGATGGGTCATATTCCAACTATATGTTTAATTTATCAAACCAACTTTTGAGCACAGTGTATTGCAAAGCACCTCAATCCTTATAAGGGGAAAATTATAGGAGCAAGTGGTTGCTTTAGCAAATGTCCTATCCTGTCCCATTTATATGAGAAGGTGGCAGATTAGTGGTGGTGCCTATTTCTTGGGGTTTAATGTGTCAGTATCTAAAGGTCATTGGCACTCAGTGGATATATTCTCCATGTAGATCCCACTTTTTGTGGCCCTCTCCTGACAATAGTTGGGGGTGGCCACGAGGAAGTGGTCTTTGAAGTAACTGAAAGGCTCAGCTTGAGTAACCTAGTCCATCCAGGTACTCCTAAGAGCATCATAGCCAGGTCCAGTCTCTCCTGGAGAAGTGAAGGCTTTGGGAAGATTACAAAGTTCTCTAAGAATATTAAGGATAATAAAGGAAGCCCCAACACTTTAGCACTCACTACATTCCTAGCATAATGCTAAATGCTTTACAGCTTTTTTCTAGACCTGAACTTTCCACTGTGGTAGCCACTGGCCACAGGTGGCTATTAAGGGTTTAAAATATGGTTAGTTTGAGTTGAGTCAAACCGTACGTGTGAAATACACATTGGTGGGCTTCCCTGGTGGCGCAGTGGTTAAGAATATGCCTGCCAATGCAGGGAACACGGGTTCGAGCCCAGGTCCGGGAAGATCCCACATGCCGCGGAGCAACTAAGCCCATGCACCACAACTACTGAGCCCGCGTCCCACAGCTACTGAGCCCGCATGCCTAGAGCCCATGCTATGTAACAAGAGAAGCCACCGCAATGAGAAGCCCAGGCACCGCAATGAAGACCCAACCCAGCCAAAAATAAATAAATTTAAAAAAAAAGAAAAACACATTGGATTTTGATGACTTAGTACAAAAAAGGGAATATAAAATATCTCACTAATTTTTTTTTTTGTGGTACGCGGGCCTCTCACCGCCGTGGCCTCTCCCGTTGCGGAGCACAGGCTCCGGACGCGCAGGCTCAGCGGCCATGGCTCACGGGCCCAGCCGCTCCGCGGCATGTGGGATCTTCCCGGACCGGAGCACGAACCCGTGTCCCCTGCATCGGCAGGCGGACTCTCAACCACTGCGCCACCAGGGAAGCCCCTCACTGATATTTTTTCCATGTTGAGATGATATTTTGGATGTGTTGAGTAAACTGCGTTACTAAAATCAATTGCACCTGTTTCCTTTTACCTTTCTTAACGGGGCTCCTAGGAAATTTAAAATTACGTATACGACTCACCTTTGCAGCTTGCGCTTTATTTCTATTGGATACCACTTGTTCTAGACTGTTCTTCATAGTAATTTGATCAGCTGGACTGTATTATCATCCCCACATTATGGGTGAGCAAATGGAGGCTTAGAGAACTTAAGTAAATTGCCTGTGATACAGCTGTAGCTTAAGCACTAATCTGTCTCTAAGCCTGAATTCTTACCCATTATTCTGTGCTGTCTCCCCGGAGTCCAGAAATATAACCCATGTGATACAGAAATGGTCATGATCATTAGCTATGGCAAAAAGCTGTTTTCACGTCTCCATTGTGGAGCACAAGAAAAATTGTCCGTGTCATTCTTTAAGGTAGAATTCAGGTTGTAGCTGGGGAAAATTGCCTATGGGAAAGTTTCTGAAATACTAGTTCTTTGTTTGTAACAGTTTGGGGCTTACTTGCCAAGGATAGAAGGTAGATGAAACTACTTCAGAGGTTACTTTCATTTCTATGATCCTATATTACAATTCATGTCATATTCACAGGTCAGTCACTGCTGTAATGCTCCGAGTGAGATGGAGTAGAGGGAGATGAATTAGTGCTTCAGTTTCATCCTTTTTTTCCTGTAAAATGTAAGGCTTTAATTTTATCCCATTTCATTTGTATTTGTGAAAACCTCAATGGGACATTCTTCATAGCAATGCTACCGCCTTCTAAGTTACAATGACGAGAAGGTGGCAAAACACCTTCTTAGTTTAGGAGAGAAAGAGTCACTCCATTTCCTTCCCCTCACCCCCACCTTAAACCATTCTCTAACATATGTGTTTTAACTCAGTCAACTCTTCCTTTTCTTAAGACATCAGTGTTCATCACTCAAAAATAATTTTCATGTGTGCATATTAATACTAGCTATTGCTATATTGTGAATACTATAACTTAATTTTACTCTCATTTTACATATACTTGTGTATAACATGTATCATGAGTATAATTCACTTATTTAATTTCAAATACCAAAGGGGAAGCCCAGTTTAGAACACTAGTTCCTTAAAATATTTTTTCAAGATGGGAAGGCAAGGGAAGGATTGGGATAGTTAGGAATTATGCTTCGTCTCAGGGTCTCGTCCCAAATATTTAAACCCTCTCATATTTTTAGGGGCTAGAAATGTTGCTGTCATCCATTAAGCAAAATCACACACACTTTTTTCTTTTGTTCCCAGACTACAAATTTATAGCATACCAAGAAACATGGCAACTTGACTCCTAAAATATTAAGCACAGCTCAAAAATCAAACCCTAAGAAGCTAAAAAAAGTCTCTAGATCTGTATGCACCATGTTTTGTTTTGTTTTTTAATTCAGAGTCAAAATTTTAGTGCCTCTAAATTAGATTCACTTTGGCTTAAATAGCTACATGGAAAATAAATTTCAGCATTTGTTTTCTGTTTAGTCATCCTTCCTTAAAATTCCTTAGCGGTTTCAAATGTACTTCAGATGGGATGACAATGAACCATAGAGAAGTCTGAAAGATAGAATGGTATTGGGAAAGGAATATGGAGCTGGGAATCAGATGACCTGAATTCTAGTTCTGTTTCAACAACAAGGCTTTTAGATATTTAAGTTCCACAACATTTAATGGACACCTACTAAGGTCAAGGCATTGTAATAAGCGCTGTAGGGGTTACAAGGATAAACAAGACATGGAACTTACCATCTAGTAGGAAAGAAAGCATATTCACAAAACTATGGTATTATATGATACTGAATGTGTGGATAATGGAGTAGAATTTATGGGAGCACAGAGGAAATAAGCATAATTCTAGCCAAGGAGTTTGGGGATGAAGAAGGTGATGACTGGGGTGGTCCTGGAAGTATGGCTAGGATTTCTGGATGGGGGCTGGAAGGGAAGGGTGCTTTAAACAGAAGGTGCAGGGAAGGGGAGACAATGTAAGCAAAGGTGTAGGTAAGAAAGTGCAGAGCTGGTTCAGGAAACTTGTCAGACGGGAAGGCACAGTTAATTCTGAATAATAACGGGAGATAATCTTTGACCACTAGATTAGAATCAGATTGTGGTAGGGCTCGAATTCCATTCTGAAGAATCTGGACTTTATTTGGGTGGGGGGGGGCAGAAAGATAAAGAGTAGACCAATGAATGATCAGCTTTGCTAGGATGATTGCTCTGATAGCATGGGCAGTACGAGTGGTGAGCAGAAGAATAGAAGGCTGGGGGATGAGTTAGAAACTGTCATGGTGGGGTTCAGGTAATGGGAATGGATAGAGAAGGCAGGTGCAAGAGACATTCTGGAGGCAGAATTGACAGGGGTTGGTCATGATTGGTTTTGAGATGCGAAAGATGACTGCGGTTTTGAGCACTGATGGGTGAGAGCATAGATGGAGATGCTGAGAATGTAGGAGGTTTGCTAGGAAAGATGCTGTTTGGTTTTGAGCATATTTAATCCATTCCGAACAAATCAGCTATCATACAAAACACAAATCAATTCCTGACTCACCTCTTTCCAAAACCCTTCAATGCCTTCCCATCCTACTCAAAATAAAAGAAAAATCCTCACAATGTCTGATAAAGCTGTACACGTCCTGGCTGCCCACTTTCCCTTTGATCTCATCTCCTTCCCCACCCCCCTCTTCTCAATACACAGGAGCCACACTAGCCCTCTTGCTGTCCCTCCAAGACTACCCAGCGTGAATTCTCCTTAGGGCCTTTCTTGGTGTTTTCTCTGCCTGAAACCCTCTTTCCTCAGACCATTCTCATACCTTACTCCCTCACCTTCTTCAGCTTTTACTCAAATACCTGTGTAGAAGAGTAAAGTAGGAACCCTCAAGGCCTTTCCTGATCATCCTATATAAAACCCTGAAAAATAGGGTTGGGTTCCCACCAACTCTTCTCCCCTCCTTGGCACTTTCCCTCTCACCACTTTGCTGTTCTCCAACCCTCTTATCACTACCTGACATTCTATGTATTTACTAGTTTATTATCATAGCCTGGAAACTGAAGCAGTAAAAACAAACTAATAATGAAACAATCCAATGTTTTCAAGGGTGCAGTGAGGTTTGGTACTCTCACCCACTATTTTTAGGACTGCATATTGATATAATCCCTTTGAAAAGCAATTTGGCAATAAATATAAAGAGTCAAAAAATGGTGATGTCCTGGAACATTTTATGTTTTGGAAATTCTGAAAATCAATTCTAAGGAGATAATATATGGAAAAGAAAATAGGCAGGAAAATGTATATGGATACAATATTTATAGTATCAAGAAACTGGAAAGATTCTAAACATCTAACAATATAAGGAGATAGTTAAATTAAGTAAATTACTGTTCATTTACTAAATGATATATTATTCACTGTTAAAAAGATAGTTATAAAAAGCTGGTTAGCAACAAGGAAAATGCTTATGAAACAATGTTATATTTAAAGGAACAGGATCCACAATTGTATACAGTATGATCAGTTCTCTTTAAATATGCATACAATTTTACATTTGGTAGTGTACGTATGTCAATGCTACTCTCACTTGGCCCCAGCTTCCCCTCCCCCACCTCACCCCGTGCCCTCAAATCCATTCTCTATGTCTTTGTTTTTATTCCTGCCCTACCACTCGGTTCGTCAGTACCATATACTACCAAATGTAAAATAGATAGCTAGTGGGAAGCAACAGCACAGCACAGGGAGATCAGCTCGGTGCTTTGCGACCACCTAGAGGGGTGGGATAGGGAGGGTGGGAGGGAGGCTCAAGAGGAAGGGGATATGGGGATATATGTATGTATATGGCTGATTCACTTTGTTGTACAACAGAAACTAACACAGCAATGTGAAGCAATTATACTCCAAAAAAGATGTATTAAAAATATGCTTATGAAAAAAGACTAGGAGGAAATGAACGCAAGTGCTGATATCAAATACATTAGGCTAATGGGATTATAGGCTTATTTTTTTTTCTAAATCTCAGATTTTCTGTATTTAGGTTATATCCTTTCTGTAATGTGGTTATGTTATTTTTTAAATAATCATTTTTTTAATGATCAAAAGAAACTGAGCTGGTACAAGTCAACTCATCCTCTCGACTGCATCGTCGGATATCAACGGGAAGTCTGAGCTTCTCAGCTCCCCCACCTCCTCACTCCCGACTTCTTCCTCTTCTCCACTTGCCTGCATAATTTTAGCCTGTATCCTTCTGGTTATGATGATCACAGTCATGAAACAACAAAGGCGGAAAGAACATAACTTGCCCTTTGCTTCTTGATGTTTATATGCATGGAGTGAGGCTAAGTCACCTGATCTATGTCTCCTTCTATTTTTTCTTTCTTTAACTACCACTTCCCCCATCGGTAGACCTTTAGGGTTCCTATTTTGCTCTTCTATACAGAGTTTATCACCATCTGATATATTATGTATTTACTTGTTTATTATCACAGTTTAGAAACTGAAGTGGTTAAAAAAAGAAAAAAGAAATAATACCATGTCAACCTAGTGTCAGTTAAGCTCTTTCCTCATTTTATTCCTCATATGTATTTCCTCATTTTATCCTTATAAATCAGCAAAATAAATGTTTCTCATATTTTAGGGATGAAAAAACTGAGGCTTAGGTTAAACAATTTGCCCAAGTTCACTGATCTAGGAGGTTACCAAGTTGAAATTTAAACCCTCAGCTTTCTGACCTCAAATCTTATGCCCTTAGCCTGTACATCGATGAACACACATTAGTTATTAAGATAGCCTAAGTTAATTTATTATATACACATTGCCCAGGTGAAGTAAGCAATTGAATAATTGAGTAATTCAAACTGAAACTCTCAATTAATTGACGTTGAGAATCTTTATGTCTAAATTAACCAGCTCATTGCTTTAGATTTTCTCTGTGTATGTCCACAGTGTCTCAATAACTATTAGAGACCCTAAAATTATCAATTTGAAGTATTTTGGATATCTGCAGTATTCTAAGCATTTACATATTAACCAAAATAATTTTATGTGATTTGATTAATGGCCTCCATTGGAGGATTTGGAAGCTCTCTTTTGGGACCAATAGCAACTTTTTTTGATAAAATAAAATCTTTGGTTATTAAATATTAAGTTAGATGTTTTCAATTGGTTATTTGGACTAAAGAATTGAGACTATTAATAGAAGACATGTAAGATGTCAAAAGGAATATAAAATCCAGTTATGACTAATACTATTTCAGAGGAAACTTTAACAAAAAGAGATTTTCCATTTAATAACCCATTTATTTCAAGCAACAGTCAGTTTAATAAAGATTCTAAGCAAATTTGTTGTAATGAGATTGAAGGAACTGAATAGAATTTTCCAAGAAATGTCACTCATAATGTTCACCATTATAATAATATCTCAGCAGTGTTCTCCCTTGTCTGCCTTCTTTGCCTGAAGTCCCTTGTAGAAAACCCTTTCAGCTCCTGACATAGATGTGAGAAGCCATAACATCACCATCCTCATCATTGCTAATATTTTTGAGGACTTACTATGAGCCAGACTTTGCTGCATACTGCACTTGATTATCTCATTTTAATGTTCAGTATCCAATAAAGTAGGCACTATATCCATTTTATAGATAAAGAAACTGAGGCATAGAAGTATTAAGTAACTTGTTGAAGAAACAGTATTTGAAAATAAAAGAGAAGATCTGTTTTACTGGTTATTTTGCCTTCTCTGTGATCTGAGAGAATAACATTTTTAAAAGGAATGTCAAGTGTGACTTTACAGCTTTTACGTTAAAAGGAAGAGTGAAAGGCTTGTTTTGAATTGCTGTGGCTGTTATGCCAGTGATTAATTCCATTGGAGAAGTGGTTCAGCGAGAGTTGAAATTTTAGATCTAAAAGTCTGAGAGAGTGTGTTTTCCTTGGATAGTCTGTGCTTCCCTTACAACTCTTTCCCCCATCAGCCTGTGCTGAAAATGCCCCTTCACTATAAGAATGTTTTCATCTCTGAGGTTTTTTACTGGTGGAGCTGTCCTTGGTCTGAAAGATCAGAGAAGAAATATTTTGCCCGGGGTCTCTGACTTCTCACAAAGTTCCTGGGCTTCTCAGTTGATTTGTAGAAACCTGCCAACCCATCATGTAGAACAGATTGGGAGAATTCTTAGGAGAGACCATGAAAACTCTAAAGTACTTCATTATAGTACATTTTTATTTTTCTCTCCACTTAAGCAGAGCTTTCCCACCTTAGGTCAGGAAATGGGGAACCTAAAGTTCACTTACCTCAAGAAAATCGTTTTGAATACCTACATAATACAGTTCTAAACACCACAAAAGATGAAGGTAAGTTCCTTCCCTCAAAGACTTTACATTCCAGTGATAAGACTTACATTTAATAAATATAGTTTAAAAACCCAGTGTCATAAAGAGACGTATCAGAAGAGTGCCATGGATACCAAGAGTTAAAAGTTCAAAACAGGGTAATGAGGGATGGGGGAGGATGCTAAAGCAGTGAGGGGGGCTCCAGGGGAGAGAGGAAACTTAATATAGTTCTTGAAGAGGAGGAAGCTAGCCACCAGGGTATGTAGTTTAACTGCACTTACCTAAAAATGAAATAAACAAAAACTATATGTGTATTAAATGCAGAGAGAAATTGTTGGAAAGATACCAGCAAATTGGGAGGTGGGAGTGCAGTCAGCAGGTGTTGGGGGAGGCAAAGGGAGGGCTAGAATTCATAGGGACTTTCAGTTTTTGCTGTACATATACTTCTATATTGTTTGAATATTTTCCTAAAAAGAATGTTGCCATGCATTATTTTGTTTAATTAAAATGCACAAAATTTACAAAGCAAATGAGTAGTCTTGGGTTTGTAGAGCAAAAGGAAGAAGATATTCCAGATGAGAAGAACAGCTTGAGTTAATGCCTGAAGGTGGAAAGGTACAGGATACATTTGGCAAACGGTGAGTAGGCAAGTGGAGAAAGGCTATGAATGCAAGACCTAGGAGTATGAGCCTTTCACCTTTGACCAGAAGCAATGAAGAACCTTTGAAGGATTTGGTTTGGGGTTGATTAATATAGCTGTACAAGGATTAATTTAACAGTAAGCATAATTGATGACAGAAAGTTAGATAGTATGAATTCAAGTCTGCCTATCTTGCACACCATGAATGGCCATGAAAATGTCTCCTACAGTAACTGTAGCGAGAAAGGCTCTGACTTCCGCAAACCTGTTGTTAGACTTTTCAGGAACCATTGAAAGATAGAAATGCTGTCAAATGCAACTGGGGAGCAGCCACTTATACTTGATCCACAGTATTAATTTCACCATAAATCTTTGTGTAATGTTTGACATCTATGATGAATAATTCAAATGTATGAGGGAGATTTTGATCCCTAGCATATGAGAAATGACTGAGTCAGATTTGTAAAATTTGAGTAAAAATTACTTGATTTTAAAAATGAAAGTCAGGGGCTTCCCTGGTGGCGCAGTGGTTGAGAGTACGCCTGCCGATGCAGGGGACACGGGTTCGTGCCCCAATCCGGGAAGATCCCACATGCCACGGAGCAGCTAGGCCTGTGAGCCATGGCCGCTGAGCCTGCGCGTCCGGAGCCTGTGCTCCGCAGCGGGAGAGGCCACAACAGTGAGAGGCCCGCATACAGCAAAAAAAAAAAAAAAAAAAAAGAAAGTCAGATGTATTCTATAATATGGCATTTGTTTTATTTAGTTTGCCCTTTCCTTGGGTGAATTGGAGAAATCAATATTTTCTGTAAACATGTGTTTATAATTATAATACTATTCAAACACTATATATGTACACATTATATTTTATTCATACACACACGAACGTATTTATACAACAGACACAGTGTAACAAAAATCTATAGCTACCTGGGAGTGGCGAATAAACTAACCTACAAGTCAATCTTTAAGGAAACATTAAATCTAATATGAGGAAAAATACTGTTGCTAGTTGAATCTTGAGTCATGCATTGTGACTTACTTTAAATGATTGGATTCTGGGTGAGATGAATTTCTTTATTGACCAATAAATGGAAGAGAGATATATCAGAGACTAGAATGATGATGTGAGTTAGGTTTGTAAAAACATGGTCTTAATCTACTGCAAATTATCTTGTAACCAGAAGTGATGTTTGAAGAAGAAACAGACAATTAAATTTAGTTTTTTCAATTTTCACTTTCCTCCTTCTTCAAACTTTATAGACTTTTAATCCCTCATCTTTCCCCTCACCATCTCCACCCCACTCAGTCTGTCCTTTTTTAGAGAGGCAGATGGCATTCTTTTTTTTTTTAATAACTTTATTTATTTATTAATTTTTGGCTGTGTTGGGTCTTCGTTGCTGTGCGCGGGCTTTCTCTAGTTGCGGTTAGTGGGGGCTACTCTTCGTTGCGGTGCGCGGGCTTCTCACTGTCCTGCCTTCTCTTGTTGCGGAGCACAGGCTCTAGGCGTGCAGGCTTCAGTAGTTGTGGCACGTAGGCTCAGTAGTTGTGGCTTGCAGGCTCTAGAGCTCAGGCTTAGTAGTTGTGGCGCACGGGCTTAGTTGCTCTGTGGCATGTGGGATCTTCCTGGGCCAGGGCTCGAACCCGTGTCCCTTGCATTGGCAGGCAGATTCTTAACCACTGCGCCACCAGGGAAGCCCGCAGATGGCATTCTTAATAGGCAAATTTGAGTTTCCCTGTCTGGTGAAGGGAAAACAAGTACCAGGGGACAAGAATGGTCCAAAGAAGCTTTATAAATTCCGTGGAAAGAAAGATTCCTGATTTCATATGTTGGCTGCATTTTCGTCAGAACCTCTTCTCTGTTTTTTCTTAATCCTTCTTTATCCTTTAAAATTATTTTGTGGCATCTCTTCCCATCATGAGGATGAGGGCAGCACAAGGTATCTGACCTCTGTGTGTTGGGAGCAGGCAGAAATGCAAGATGATCCCGTGCCTTTCATGATTAGATAGACTCATACAAATTTTAGGAAGACAATTTTTGGAATTAAATAAAAATCCTTACAAAATATCTTCGAGACTAGAAAAAAAATCTTCCCATCATTTTGATGTAGTTCTTAACATTGATTTTATCAATTTAATCCGGTAAATATGTACTACTATCTGCCAAGTTGAATTTTTAAAAATTCATGTAGTCCTGATAGAATTGTGCTAATCAACAGGGTCACAGAAGGAGTACAGAATCTCAGCCTCTAGTACAATTCAGACAGAGGAAGTCTGTTCTCTGCCTCTCTCCTCTCTGTTTCGATTTCTCTCTGTCTATCCTCCCCAATCTGTCTTCCTCCCTGATAGATGGGCACCCTATATGTATCTTCATCTGGGAAGCAATGCACTGTTTGAATTGTATCTGAGTAAGTCTGAAACCCCATAGGTGGAAGGAATTGCTTCCTGAGTTTGATGTTCTCTTGCACATGGAAAGAAGATGGAGCTTCTGTGAATGACAAAAGCTTAAGCAGAGGCGGAGAAAGGATATTTACGAGTGCGAGAGTTGGCGAGAAGGTCATTCTAAGCAGAAAAATGGGAGCTGATTTTGTAATCACACAAAACCTTTGTTAAAGAGAGGAAGGAGTGGGGATTGGTAAAGAACTGATACACTAAGATAATGCTGAGAGAAATTAGCACCAGCCAGAGAGTTAGGAAATACTTCGGACCAAAAAATTAACCACCCTCAGTTTATCTATTTATACATCAACATATTTGAGAGGAAACATGGAAAATATGCAAAAACATAAACACCACTCTGATGATGGTATTACAGGTCCCCAAAAGCAAAGGAACAAATGCCCCATTCATTCCCAGTTGACATCAGTTTATCAGTGGTTTGAGACCTAAAATAAACTTACTATCTTCAGTTCATTTTTGCTTTCCCTCTAAGTTCAGGGATGAAACTTTGAAGTTTCTTATTTGTATAATATTTTTCATTAAATTTAATTTTATTAAAAATATATAAACATATTCAACACTTATCATTTATAACATAGCCTATATGTTTATATTTACTTCTATGAAACAATTATTATAATATACAATTAATAGTATTTTCTCTGTTGTATTTATAATAGTGTTCTTATTTTCATATATTACTGTACTTGCTCATGAAAATACTATATTTTCTTGATCAATATTAAAATATTATAAATACTTCAATATTTTGCTTTTGTGATTAAAAAATGTTTTATTTGGTGGGTTTAAAAAAAAAAGATTGATATGTGTTTTTTCTTTTTGTATCTAGTAGCTAAATTTAGAGATTCTGCCTTATGTCACAAATGATCCTTGTTGGTACAAAAAGTTTATGTATTGGGGGCCATAGATAAAATTCTTGTCTTTTAAGCTTTATTTACGAAGTTTTTGTCGATTGTTTCCTAATGTCCTCCATATTAGCTTGCCAGTAGTAGGCAAAAATAAAGCTGGGACTGTGTCAAAAAAATTCACTGGACCACATTCATCCTTTTTCAGTAGAGTTTACTCAATAGTGTTCCCCATTCAGCTACTGTGCCAGCCAATGGAAACAGCTAGTTGTTGTCTGAAATGAAGAATAATTGGAAACATGGTGCCTGTTTCTTTTCCTGCAAGTAACAATTCATCCATTTAACATTCTTTTGGTGCTCTTGAATTCTGTGCTAGACAGCATTGTGTTCACTGTTCAGTTGAGGCCAAATGGAGAAATGTTAACCTTCTATCCTGCCCTGACCCTCCCAGTGGAAACTGTGACCAATGACAGCCATCTGATGGCCTGGCACCCCTACCAAAAGTTGGTTATAAACAACACTAGCAGCTTTATGTAGGTAAATGGACATCAACCTGGAAAATGCTAGGCCAGGAGGGATAATAATAATTATAGAAGATGACATTTCTAGCTATTAAGAGTCTTACTCTATAGATAAAGACAGAAAGCCCAGCAAGGTTAAGTATCTTGCCCAAGGTCACTCTGCCGGCAAGCTGTAGGACAGACTGTCTGGTTCTAACATCTTCTGCACCCAAACCACAATATGCTTTCACCTTTTATGGCCAAATACATGATTGATTTTGTAAGCGTTCCATACACATATGAAAAGATTGCATATTCTCTTTTTGTAAGGTAAAAATTTAGAGTTTTTTGCTGTATACCAACCACACACATATACTCATCTATACATGCATGTATGATAAACTTATAGGTTATAGTCTTCTACATTCTCACTTGTTTTTGACTTCATATTACATCAAATTTTGAAAGAGGTATCTACTTCTATGGTTGTCATCTCATCAAATAATGCTTGTCTTTCTAGCAGTTTTGATTTTTTTTTAATTTTGTACTTTTTTTAGTTCTTCATAGCCGAAACTATTATATTTTTTTATGTTTATATCTGTACTGCAGGAAATTGAGCTGGCTGCATATAAAATGATACCCAAATAATAGTGGCTTAAATAAATAGAAATGTGTTTTTCTCAAACATGGAAGATACCTGATGGTAAAAAGAAGTCCAGGGCTAGTAGCAGGGCTTCGTGGTCATCTGGAATGCAAGCTCTGTGTGTCTTTCTGCTCTGCCACCTTTAGTAAGTGGTGCTCGTCTCCAAGTCATCGTTGCAAGATGGTTCCTGAAGCTCCAGCCATCACGTACATATTCCAGTCAAGAAGGAGGAAAAAGAAGAAGGCAGAAAGGAATAGCTTCCAGCTGAGTTAGACTTCAACAGGCCCCACCCATTAACCTCTGCTTACAACTTATTGCCCACGCTCAGTTGTAAAAGAGGATGGGAAAAATAATTTGTATCAAGACAGATTGCTGTAACAAATTAAAATGAGGTTTTGTTAGCGAGGGTGACAAGGAATGGACATAGGCATCTAGCAATCTCTGCCATAGTGCCTTTGATCATTCCATCCTCTTGTTCCTACTTAATGCTTTTGGCCTTGAATTTGTTATTAATATTGCCATTCATGCTTTTGGATTTGCCCAACCATTTATTTTCAAACCTCCTTTGTCCCTTTATTTGAAGTGAATTTCTTATACATAGTTTAATTTTGGGTTTTTTTGAGCCCAATCTGAAAGTTTGTCTTTTGAAAGGGAAATGCAACTCATTCAAATTTTTAGTGGTAATTGATATATTTATTTTTATCCATTTCTTTTTATTTTTACTACTTATTATACCTCGTTGTTTCTCCCTCACTCCCTTTGCTTTCTTTAAGTTTACCGGCATGACCCTTTTTATAAAGTTTTTTTCTCTCTCTGTTAAGTTGAAAGTTTTCCTTTGAATTGCTTATTTCTCTTAAATAAATAAATGTTTCTGACTAAGTAACCATATCTCCCTGTATCTCAGATATTCACTGAGAATATGCTGAGGAAGAAATGCAATTTATTTCTTCCATAGTGAAGTAAGGTCATTGGTACCATACACTAATTAAGGAAGTTTGTTTTCCTCATTCCCTTCAATATCACATGTAGACAGCAATGAACTCTCTTAAGCAGAGCTGGAGATGAGCCCAGTTTCGGCTGAGAGCCACTCCTGTGAGCAGCACTTTCCAGATTCCTTTCAGAGCCTAACTATTGAAACAGAAAGGAAAGCTGTCTTCCTGGATTCTAAAAGTCCACATGGGAATGAATTATGATAAGTATTCATCCTTACATTTTTCTGGGTCCTTGCTAGATGCAAAACAAGTTACCGTGGGTGATAAAGCAAACAATAATAAGTAACATTGCACTACACTTTGTGACTTGCTATCCCCATTGCATTTGTTTGTTTGTTTGTTTTTTTGAGGACATGGGGAGGGGGAAGGGTAAGCTGGGACAAAGTGAGAGAGTGGCATGTACATATATACACTACCAAATGTAAAACTGATAGCTAGTGGGAAGCAGCTGCATAGCACAGGGAGATCAGCTTGGTGCTTTGTGACCATCTAGAGGGGTGGGATAGGGAGAGTGGGAGGGAGGGAGACACAAGAGGTAAGAGATATGCGGATGTATGTATATGTATAGCTGATTTACTTTGTTATAAAGCAGAAACTAACACAACATTGTAAAGCAATTATACTCCAATAAAGATGTTTAAAAAAAAAGCATTAAAAATAAATAAAATAAAACCAAAACAGATTAAACCCATTGCATTTGTTTTAAAAGAAGTTTTAAAACCTTTTACCATGGAAGGCTTGAGTTCTACAAAGTTTGTGGTAGTTCTATAAGGAACTTGTCTATGAAATTTAGCTTTAGATTACTTGGTAAGATTATTAAGTCTTTTTTGATAACTTTTACGTTTACATGAATATATTACCTCTGAAAGGAGTCTTCTTTCTCTCATCTGGCTCCAAATTATACCTTCCACTTCATGCCACAGCAGTATACTTGTTCCCAAGAGCAATCGAGGATCTTAAAATTGAACGAATGGTATGTGTTACCATCTAGGTAGGAATTTTGCTGTTTTTACCATGGGAACAGTATAAAAGAAGAAATCAAAGTTTTGTTAAAACCATATAACTTCTACCTAACTTCATCATTATAATTTATGTCTTTTTTTCTTTGAAATTTTATTTTTTTATACAGCAGGTTCTTATTAGTTATCTATTTTATACATATTAGTGTATATATGTCAATCCCACTCTCCCAATTCATCCCACCACCACCACCACCACCACCCCCGCCAGTTTCCCCCCTTGGTGTCCATACGTTTGTTCTCTACATCTGTGTCTATTTCTGCCCTGCAAACTGGTTCATCTGTACCATTTTTCTAGGTTCCACATATATGTGTTACTATACGATATTTGTTTTTCTCTTTCTGACTTACTTCACTTTGTATGTCAGTCTCTAGATCCAACCATGTCTCTACAAATGACTCAATTTCGTTCCTTTTTATGGTTGAGTAATATTCCATTGTATATATGTACCACTCTTCTTTATCCATTCGTCTGTTGATGGGCATTTAGGTTGCTTCCATGACCTGGCTATTGTAAATAGTGCTGCAATGAACATTGGGGTGCATGTGTCTTTTTGAATTATGGTCTTCTCTGGGTATATGCCCAGTTGTGGGGTTGCTGGGTCGTATGGTAATTCTAGTTTTAGGTTTTTAAGGAACCTCCATACTGTTCTCCATAGTGGCTGTATCAATTTACATTCCCACTAACAGTGCAAGACGGTTCCCTTTTCTCCACACCCTCTCCAGCATTTGTTGTTTGTAGATTTTCTGATGATGCCCATTCTAACTGGTGTGAGGTGATACCTCATTGTAGTTTTGATTTGCATTTCTCTAATAATTAGTGATGTCGAGCAGCTTTTCATGTGCTTCTTGGCCATCTGTATGACTTCTTTGGAAGACATTTATGTCTTCTGCCCATTTTTTGATTGGGTTGTTTGTTTTTTTAATATTGAGCTGCACGAGCTGTTTATATATTTTGGAGATTAATCCTTTGTCCGTTGATTCATTTGCAAATATTTTCTCCCATTCTGAGGGTTGTCTTTTCATCTTGTTTATAGTTTCCTTTGTTGTGCAAAAGAAGTTTCATTAGGTCCCATTTGCTTATTTTTGTTTCTATTTCCATTACCCTAGGAGGTGGGTCAAAAAAATCTTGCTGTAATTTATGTCAAAGAGTGTTCTTCCTATGTTTTCCTCTAAGAGTTTTATAGTGTCCAGTCTTACATTTAGGTCTCTAATCCATTTTGAGTTTATTTTTGTGTATGGTGTTAGGGAGTGTTCTAATTTCATTCTTTTACATGTAGCTGTCCAGTTTTCCCAGCACCACTTATTGAAGAGACTGTCTTTTCTCCACTGTATATCCTTGCCTCCTTTGTCATAGATTAGTTGACCATAGATGTGTGGGTTTATCTCTAGGCTTTCTATCCTGTTCCATTGATCTATATTTCTGTTTTTGTGCCAGTACCATATTGTCCTGATACTAGCTTTGTAGTATAGTCTGAAGTTAGGGAGTCTGATTCCTCCAGCTCTGTTTTTTTCCCTTAAGACTGCTTTGGCTATTTGGGGTCTTTTGTGTCTCCATACAAATTTAAAGATTTTTTGTTCTAGTTCTGTAAAAAATGCCATTGGTAATTTGACAGGGATTGCACTGAATCTGTAGATTGCTTTGGGTAGTATAGTCATTTTCACAATATTGATTCTTCCAATTCAAGAACATGGTATATCTCTCCATCTGTTTGTATCATCTTTAGTTTCTTTCATCAGTGTCTTATAGTTTTCTGCATACAGGTCTTTTGTTTCCCTAGATAGGTTTATTCCTAGGTATTTTATTCTTTTTGTTGCAGTGGTAAATGGGAGTGTTTCCTTAATTTCTCTTTCAGATTTTTCATCATTAGTGTATAGGAAAGTAAGAGATTTCTGTGCATTAATTTTCTATCCTGCAACTTTACCAAATTCATTGATTAGCTCTAGTAGTTTTCTGGTGGCATCTTTAGGATTCTCTATGTATAGTATCATGTCATCTGTAAACAGTGACAGTTTTACTTCTTCTTTTCCAATTTATATTCCTTTTATATCTTTTTCTTCTCTGATTGCCATGGCTAGGACTTCCAAAACTATGTTGAATAATAGTGGTGAGAGTGGATATGCTTGTCTTGTTCCTGATCTTAGAGGAAATGCTTTCAGTTTTTCACCATTGAGAATGATGTTTGCTGTATATGGGTTTGTCATATATGGCCTTTATTATGTTGAAGTAGGTTCCCTCTGTGCCCACATTCTGGAGAGTTTTTATCATAAATGGGTGTTGAATTTTGTCAAAATCTTTTTCTGCATCTATTGAGAAGATCATATGGTTTTTATTCTTCAATTTGTTAATATGGTGGATCACATTGATTGATTTGCATATATTGAAGAATCCTTGCATCCCTGGGGTAAATCCCACTTGATCATGGTGTATGATCCTTTTAATGTGTTGTTGGATTCTGTTTGATAGTATTTTGTTGAGGATGTTTGCATCTATATTCATCAGTGATATTGGTCTGTAATTTTCTTTTTTTGTAGCATCTTTGTCTGGTTTTGGTATCAGTGTGATGGTGGCCTCATAGAATAAGTTTGGGAGTGTTCCTTCCTCTGCAGTTTTTTGGAAGAGTTTGAGAAAGATTGGTGTTAGCTCTTCTCAAAATGTTTGATAGAATTCACCTGTGAAGCCATCTGGTCCCGGACTTCTGTTTTTTGGAAGATTTTTAATCACAGTTTCAATTTCACTACTTGTGATTGGTGTGTTCATATTTTCTATTTCTTCCTGATTCCATCTGGGAAGGTTATACCTTTCTAATAATTTGTCCATTTCTTCCAGGTTGTCCTTTTTTTTTTTTTGCGGTAAAGGGAAAGCCCCTTTTGGGGAAGCCCCTTTTGGGGAAGCCCCACGTTGTCCATTTTATTGACATAGAGTTGCTTGTAGTAGTCTCTTATGTTGCTTTGTATTTCTGCGGTGTCTGTTGTAACGTCTCATTTTTCATTTCTAATTTCATTGATTTGAGTCCTCTCCCTCTTTTTCTTGATGAGTCTGGCTAAATAAAGGTTTATCACTTTTGTTTATCTTCTCAAAGAAGCAGCTTTTAGTTTTATTGATCTTTGCTATCTTTTCTTTGTTTCTATTTCATTTGTTTCTGCTCTGATCTTTATGATTTCTTTCCTTCTACTAACTTTGGGTTTTGTTTGTTCTTCTTTCTCTAGTTCCTTTAAGTGTAAGGTTAGATTGTTTATTTGAGATTTTTCTTGTTTCTTGAGGTAAGCTTGTATTGCTATAAACTTCCCTCTTCGAACTGCTTTTGCTGCATCCCATAGGTTTTTGATCGTCGTGTTTTCATTGTCATTTGTCTCTAGGTATTTTTTTATTTCCTCTTTGATTTCTTCAGTGATCTCTTTGTTCTTTAGTAACTTATTGTTTAGCCTCCATGTGTTTGTGTTTTTTACATTTTTTTCCCTGTAGTTGACTTCTAATCTCATAGCATTTTGGTCGGAAAAGATGCTTGATATGATTTCAGTTTTCTTATATTTACTGAGGCTTGATTTGTGACCCAGGATGTGATCTATCCTGGAGAATGTTCTGTGTGCACTTGAGAAGGAAGTGTAATCTGCTGTTTTTGGATGGAATGTCCTATAAATATCAATTAAATCTATCTGTTCTATTGTGTCATTTAAAGCTTGTGTTTCCTTATTAATTTTCTGCCTGGATGATCTGTCAATTGGTGTAAGTGAGGTGTTAAAGCCCCCCACTATTATTGTGTTACTGTTGATTTCCTCTTTTATAGCTGTTAGTGGTTGCCTTATGTGTTGAGGTGCTCCTATATTGGGTGTATATATATTTATAACTCTGTTATATCTTCTTTTTGGATTGATCCCTTGATCATTATGTAGTATCCTTCCTTGTCTCTTGTAACATTCTTTATTTTAAAGTCTATTTTGTCTGATATGAGAATTGCTACTCCAGCTTTCTTTTGATTTCCATTTGAATGGAATATCTTTTTCCATCCCCTCACTTTCAGTCTGTATGTGTCCCTAGGTCTGAAGTGGGTCTCTTGTAGGCAGCATATATATATGGGTCTTGTTTTTGTATCCATTCAGCGAGACTGTGTCTTTTGGTTGGAGCATTTAATCCATTCATGTTTAAGGTAATTATCAATATGTATGTTCCTATTACCATTTTCTCAATTGTTATGGGTTTGTTTTTGTAGGTCCTTTTCTTCTCTTGTGTTTCCCACTTAGAGAAGTTCCTTTAGCATTTGTTGTAGAGCTGTTTTGGTGGTGCTGAATTCTCTTAGCTTTTGCTTGTCTGTAAAGCTTTTGATTTCTCTGTCAAATCTGAATGATATCCTTGCTGGGTAGAGTAATCTTGGTTGTAGTTCTTTCCTTTCATCACTTTAAATATATCGTGCCACTCCCTTCTGGCTTGTAGAGTTTCTCCTGAGAAATCAGCTGTTAACCTTATGGGAGTTCCCTTGTATGTTATTTGTTGTTTTTCCCTTGTTGCTTTCAATAATTTTTCTTTGTCTTTAATTTTTATCAGTTTGATTACTATGTGTCTCAGCATGTTTCTCCTTGGGCTTATCCTGCCTGGGACTCTCTGTGCTTCCTGGACTTGGGTGGCTATTTCCTTTCCCATGTTAGGGAAGTTTTCAACTATAATCTCTTCAAATATTTTCTTGGGTCCTTTCTCTCTCTCTTCTCCTTCTGGGACCCCTATAATGTGAATGTTGTTGCGTTTAATGTTGTCCCAGAGGTCTCTTAGGCTTTCTTCATTTCTTTTCATTCTTTTTTCTTTATTCTGTTCCGTGGCAGTGAATTCCACCATTCTGTTCCAGGTCACTTATCTGTTCTTCTGCCTCAGTTATTCTGCTATTGATTCCTTCTAGTGTATTTTTCATTTCAGTTATTGTACTGTTCATCTCTCTTTGTTTGTTCTTTAATTCTTCTAGGTGTTTGTTCTTTAATTCTTCTAGGTCTTTGTTAAACATTTCTTGCAACTTCTCAATCTTTGCCTCCATTCTTTTTCCGAGGTCCTGGATCATCTTCACTATCATTATTCTGAATTCTTTTTCTGGAAGGTTGCCTATCTCCACTTCATTTAGTTGTTTTTCTGGGGCTTTATTTTGTTCCTTCATCTGGTACAAAGTTCTCTGCCTTTTCATTTTGTCTATCTTCCTGTGCATGTGGTTTTCCTTCCACAGGCTGCAGAATTGTAATTCTTCTTGCTTCTGCTGTCTGCCCTCTCTAATTTATGTCTTTTTAAAAAAATTATTATTTTAGTTTCCCTATGGATATGATTTGGCTACAAATTGTATACATTTTGATAAATCTTAGAATAATAATTCTATACAGCAAACTATTTGTATTCTGCAAAAATTTATTTATACATATAATCAAATAAATAAGTAACCTGTTAGGTACAGCAAACTCTCCACCTTGAAACACTTGGGTTGTAATATTTGCCCCTGAGGCTCTCACTCCCTTCAGTATCAAGAATGGAATGACCCCCTCATTCTGCCACTTGTTATATAGTGATGGAGCAAAGTGACAAAGTATCAGTTCTGTTGTTGGAAGTGCTTCCTTTCCATCATCACTATTTTCCTGTAACATTTTAGGCAAGGGGAGCAAGGTATGGTGTCACAGGAAGAGAATAAGTAACAGATTAATACACTTAAAATCTACCACTTCTTTCTCTTCTTAAGTATTTTTCCTCCAGTATTGACTATGGAAGGGGCTGGCCTCCTTTCAGCCCTGGGGAAGTGAGAGAAACTTAAGAGTGAGAAAGAAAAATGTGTGACGAAAATAAAATTATTTTAGGAAAATATATGTAAATAAACATGTTATTGTATCTGAGCATTAAAATTTATTGGCATATAAAGTGAGTTTAATTTTACTGGCTACTAATGTTGAGTGAACATCAGGCTTCACAAGATTGATCATATGTTGAAGCTGGATGATGGGTTCAGAAGAATGGAAGTTGGGTGCATTTTTACTCTTCTTTCTACCTTGTTTATGTTTGAAACTTTCCATAATAAAAACACTTGGAAAGAAGATAAGGTTTCAGAAAACTGTTCTAGATTGGTTAGTTCTGAAAAAGAGATTCCTCTTTTTATGCTGCATAAAAAGAGCATCATAAATATCTTCATCATTGGAGTTCAGAACTGGTCTGGATTCAATATGCCAATAAAATGCTTCAACCCTGTATGTAAGTCCTACAGTTGACACTCCATGACTGAACCTGGAAAAAAACAGGCTTGCATAGCTTTCATGAATTAATTGAAGATAATAAAATTTTGAAATGTCAGTAAGAGATGACAACACTTACCAGAAACAAGTCATCAGTTCTCTAGTTATTTTTACTTTCACATTATGTGGATCCAGAGTATTAGATAGGGAATCAGAAATCTATATAAGCTAATCCCTAGAATATACAACTTATTTTCTGTCTTAGCATCTCCGTTTTTCCCTCGGTTCTCATTTAGAGAAGAAACCCCACAACTAAACTTTATATCTTCCAGAAGCATTTGAGGAATAACGATGTTTAAAAAAAAAGATTTTTCTAATGTATCATATAGAATTCTATTACTACAAGGAGATTGTTTCCTCTGCTAAGAATAAATAGAAAATAAAGACTATAAATGAATGAATAATTCTAAAAGTCTGTTTCATAGTGTCATCTCTTTGTAAAATTTCTCATACAAGGTGTCATGTTTTTCATTTTCTTCTGAGCTGCCCTGGGCTTAGAGCAATGATCTGCCAGTCACCTGTATCAAGTATGTGCGAGAATATAGAAATATACATAATCCTTGCCTTGGGTACAATTTGAGTGAGCCGATATAGCACAAGGAAGTCTCTGAAACCCTAGTGGGTTACAAATGCATTGATCTCCCAGAGCCCTGTGTGATAGATGTGACCATGGCATGCTTTGTGACTTTTTTGGTTGGTTTGCTTAGACTTCAATCAAATTTTAAGGTAACTATAGGGTGAGATGCAGTAAGGGACATTTCATACAGCTTCAGGAAGATGTGGAGTGGCTTTGCCACTCAAATAAAAATAAATCCTGAGAAATAACCCCCTAAAGGAACGGAATGTAGGGGAGAAGGGAAGACAATGCCTTATCGTTAAAAATTAATCATATATTTACTAAGTGCCTCTTCTGAAGATTTCTTACATTTCTGTAGCTAGCAAATCTTGGTTTACAAAATACTTTCACATACGTTATCTAATTTGATCCTCCCAACAAACCGGTAAGGTAAGCAGGGCAATCTTAAGATGAGGAAATTACATCTCAGAGGCTTATGTGCTTCCTGCAGCCCTTATTCCCAGCTGAAATGTGCAGGGGCAGAGAAGCTACCCAGGCCTCCAAACATGGTCCTGTAGTCATTTTCCACTGACCACCAGTATTGCGCTCCTCCATCCTGTGTTTGGTCCTGTGGGGGATTCAAAAGAAGTAAAGATCCCTGCCCTCAGTGAGTTTATGATCTAGATTGGAAAAATGCAAGTTTTACATAATGAAACAAACAAAGAACTAAGTGTTAAATTGTATGAAATAGGCTATAAATACAGTAACATTTGGATTCTATTTTTTTTTAAATATTTATTTATTTATTATTTGTGGCTGCGTTGGGTCTTGGTTGCTGCGCACGGGCTTTCTCTAGTTGCGGTGAGTGGGGGCTACTCTTCGTTGCAGTGTGCGGGCTTCTCATTGCGGTGGCTTCTCTTGTTGTGGAGCGCGGGCTCTAGGTGTGTGGGCTTCAGTAGTTGTGGCGCACGGGCTCAGTAGTTGTGGCTCGTGGGCTCTAGAGCGCAGGCTCAGTAGCTGTGACGCACAGGCTTAGTTGTTCTGTGGCATATGGGATATTCCCGGACCAGGACTTGAAGCCATGTCCTCTGCAATGGCAGGCAGATTCTTTTTTTTTTTTTTTTTTTTTTTTTTGCGGTACACGGGCCTCTCACTGTTGTGGCCTCTCCCATTGCGGAGCACAGGCTCTGGACGCGCAGGCTCAGCGGCCACGGCTCATGGGCCCAGCCACTCTGCGGCATGTGGGATCTTCCCGGACCGGGGCACGAACCTGTGTCCCCTGCTTCAGCAGGTGGACTCTCAACCACTGCGCCACCAGGGAAGACCTGTGTAGCCACTTTAATATTGAAGATGGAAAAAGAAAAGCAACATTTTCGGCATATTATGCTTTATTATTTCAAGAAGGTAAAAATGCAACTGAAACGCAGAAAAAGATTTGTGCAGTGTATGGAGAAGGTGCTGTGACCGATTGAATGTGTCAAAAGTGGTTTGTGAAGCTTCCTGCTGGCGATTTCTCACTGGACGATGCTCCACGGTCAGGTAGACCAGTTGAAGTTGATAGCAATCAAATCGAGACATTAACTGAGAACAATCAACATTACACCACGTGGGAGATAGCCAACATATTCAAAATATCCAAATCAAGCATTGAAAAATCATTTGTACCATCTTGGTTATGTTAATCGCTTTGATGTTTGGGTTCCACATAAGTTAAGCGAAAAAAACCTTCTTGACCGTATTTCCGTATGTGATTCTCTACTGAAATGTAACGAAAACGTTCCATTTTTAAAACAAATTGTGATGGGCGATGAGAAGTGGATACTGTACAATAATGTGGAATGGAAGAGATTGTGGGGTAAGCGAAATGAACCACCACCAACCACACCAAAGGCCAGTCTTCATCCAAAGAAGGTGATGTGTATATGGTGGGATTGGAAGGAAGTCCTCTATCATAAGCCCCTCCTGGAAAACGAAACGACTAATTCCAACAAGTACTGCTCCCAATTAGACCAACTGAAAGCAGCACTCGACAAAAAGCATCCGGAATTAGTCAACAGAAAATGCATAATCTTCCATCAGGTAATGCAAGACCGCATGTTTCTTTGATGACCGGGCAAAAACTGTTACAGCTTGGCTGGGAAGTTCTGATTCATCCACCGATTCAGCAGACATTGCACCTTCGGATTTCCGTTTGTTACTGTCTTTACAAAATTCTCTTAATGGAAAAAATTTCAATTCCCTAGAAGACTGTAAAAGGCACCTGGAACAGTTCTTTGCTCAAAAAGATAAAAAGTTTTGGGAAGATGGAATTATGAAGTTGCCTGAAAAATGGCAGAAGGTAGTGGAACAAAGGGGTGAATATATTGGTCAATACAGTTCTTGGTGAAAATGAAAAATGTGTCTTTGCTTTTACTTAAAATCTGAAGGGACTTTTTGGCCAACCCTATACTTTATAATCCTGCTTGCCACAGGGAAAGTCAAAACAGCAGTCACGTGCTGGCAGAGCTGTACTGGAGTCATCCCTCAAGCATCAACGCTTGCCCACTCAGAGGAGGAGAGGCGGTGGGAGAAATCAGCTTGGAGTTCAGGATGTAGCTGTAACATTTTGTGTGTGAATGTGAGGGTGTGCTTTGGAGGCACCACCAGCACCTCCAACAGCACTGGTCACTTACACTGAGCACCTGGGGGCAAATGTGAACACAATTCTATCTGACTGCTAGGTCCAAGCACATAACTGCTACCACCGGACCATCCATGTCATCAAACATGTACCCTTCGAATTCCTTTTCCAGGAATGGCAATGGATTTATGCTGAGTCACTCAAGCTTTCACTTCATCCAGTGGTTGTGAGCGTGGACTCTGGAACCAGCTCTGTCACGTGCTAGCTGTGTGACCTTGGGCAAGTTACTTAAAAATTCTCTATGACTCCAATTCCCCATGTGTGAAAGGGTGGTAATTATACTAGCCACCCCATAAGTCGTTATAAAAATTAAATGAGTTTAGACATGTAAAGAGCCTAGAACATTGCCTGGCACATATTAGCTACTGCATAAGTGTTAGCTATTTTCATTCGTTCATCTAATATTAATTTAAAATCTCTGCTCTGGACACTGTTAGGTGTTGAGAAGTAAAAACAAAGAAGACACAGTGTGCTTCTACTCTATAGTATAGGCTTGTGTTTTATTTATCTCTTTGTGCCTAGCACAAGAACCGTGAGGTACTCAATATATGTTTTTGAATGTGTGATTGGATTGGGGAAACAGGCAAGTATACCACTAATTTCAGTTAAATGACTTTAACAGTGTCTGGCACATAGAAAGTGCCTGGTAACATATATGCATTATAAACTATTTTAATTGTTAATTTAGTAGAATAAATGCTGAGACTGAGTGTGAGGACTGGAGGCTGAGGGTGAGGAGGTGGAGGTGCGCTCAGGGAAGTCTTCCAAGAGGCAGTATCACTGAGCTGAGTTTTGATCAGTGAGTGGGCGTTAGCCAGTAAGAGAAGAGGGCTAAGTGTGTTCCCGGCAGAAGGAACATTGTGTGCAGAGCTAGAGAGGCGTGAAATAGCACAATACATTCAGGGAGCTCCGAGTAGGCAAGTACGACTGGAGCCCCATACAGTGTGCATTTGTTAAATGAGTATTTGAGATTAGAGGCTGGGAAATGAAACAAAACAAGTGAGACATCACTTGTGTCACCCTGGCCTTTAGCATTAGCTAAATAACCAGTTATGGACTAAGTGGCTAGGGGATTTTAAGTTGTTCAGTATAGTCCTTCCCCTGGTACAAATGCTGTTAGTCTATACAGCATTGCTTTATTGTCAACCCTTTCTTGTCTTCTGATAGAGGAAGTAAAGTCACTTAATTTACCTGTTGTTTTCAAAGTAGTTGAGATGAATTACAATAAAGTTGATGGGATCATGGTGTAGGTGAAGATGTTTTTGCATAGTAACATAGATTGCTCTAGATCAGGGGTTAACAAGCTGTGGCCTAAGGGTCAAATCCTATCCACTGCCTGTTTTTATAATTAAGCTTTTTTGGAACACAGCCATGCCCATTTGTTTACATGTAGCCTAGAGCTGCTTTAGCACCACACGGCAGAGTTGAGCTGTTGTGAAAGAGACTACATGGCCTGCAAAGCCTAAAATATTTACTGGTTGGCTCTTTACAGAAAATGTTTGCCAGCCCTGCTCTAGAGTCATCTCTTCTAATCTGATAAATAAAAACCACCTAAATATTTAAAACAGGGGATTGATTTGGATTTAGAACCAACATGGCAAACAACAGGTTATTAAATTTTTTAAATTCACTACCAAGGAGAGAGAAGATTGCATTTAGCCATAAAGGGTACGATAAACATGAATAAATCAATGAACATAGATTCTGTGACTGGTCTTCAAATTTGACTCTGAGCTTCCTGGCAGTCAGGGAAAAAAAAAAGAATGGAATTGGTTATCTGTATTAGTTACTTACTGCTTCGTAACTTATTGCTTAAGACTTAGTGGCTTAAAATAGCCACCATTTACTATTTCTCATGAGACTGTGGGTTGGCTGAATGGTTCTGTTAATCTAGCAGGGGCCTGGCTGATCCTGGTGGGCTTGCTCATGCATTTGTGATCAGCTGGTGTTAGCTCTGGACTGGCTGGTCTGGGATGGTCTCAGGTAGGATGACTCCTCTCTACCCCATATGATCTCTCATCCTCCAGCAGCCTAGCTGGGGCTTGTTCACACAGCAGTGGCAGTTTCCAAGAAAGAAAGAAAATAGTACTGCACACTTGAGGCTTAGCCAGGAACTGGCACATTGTAACTGGTTTTGCATTCCAGTGGCCAAAGCAAGTCAAATGGCCCAGATTCAAGGGGTGGGGAAATAGACTCTAACTCTTGAAGGGAGGGGCTGCAAAGTCACGTTGCAAGGGGGAGGGGAACAGAAGGGAGAGAACTGAGGCCATGATTAAAATCGATCGGCATCTTAGCCCGCATGTATTCCAACCATAAATTAAAAAAAGACAAAGTTGTCTCTGTGGTCTAAAGTGGAAAGGAGTATTCATCGTATGTCTATTCAGCCCCACCCACAGATATGAATCATCATTGTCTTTAACTAAGCGGACCAATATCTTCTTGCTAATGACAGATGCAGAGGAGTGGAAAGAAGCCTGTCAGAAATGTGGCACATACCATGTGAGACCCAGGCCCATATTAAAATACCATCTTGATGAATTTCACCAGGGAATCAGACTCAGTTTTAATAAGTTAAGGGGGTAAGGAAAATCGTTATCACAGAAGTAACCAATGGCTAAACCAAACAGCCTTTGAGACTACAGACCTACAGTATTCTTGCTGACCATTCCTATGCCCCTCCACTTCCGTTATCAGGTGGTTTTAAAATTGGTCACTGTCAAAGACAACATTGCTATCTATGGATATGGATATGATTGAAAAGATGGAATAAACAGTCTTTTAAAAACTCACTAGCCTGGAAGCTGCTGCATAGCACAGGGAGATCAGCTTCATGCTTTGTGACGACCTAGAGGGGTGGGATAGGAAGGGTGGGAGGGGATATGGGGATATATGTATACATATAGCTGATTCACTTTGTTGTACAGCAGAAACTAACACAACGTTGTAAAGCAAGTACACTCCAATAAAGATATAAAAAATTTTTTTTTAATTTTAAAAAAGAAAAAAGAAAAAATATCTCACTAGCCATGTGTTGATTTTTAAAAATTTATTGCTGGAATATCTTCATTATTACCAAAGTTGCCTTAATAAATAATGTTAAATATAAATAGCAACAGTGATGTCAGGAATCTGCCTTAATGTTTCTTTTCCTGGTACCATGGGCTGTCAGTAAGAAGAGAACAGAGGTAACCCTAAATCCTTAGAGTCTATTTGGACTCTACTCATAATATCCCAAAGCTCCAAAAAAACTAAAAGGCAAAGCCTTAAAAACAAAACTCAAACTCCCAAACCCTTTCAGACAAAGCCACACAACCTAGGTTTAGGAATATTCTCTCTGGCCTAGAGCCAGTCAGCGTGCTTAAGCCTTGTTCACAAGAAGCTGACACCTTTACACGTGGCCTTCCATGGAGCTGCCACCATCAGACTTCTGTTGTAGCAAGAGTAGTGCATGGGGAGGTACATGACAGAATTTAGGGAGCTATTAGATGCCTGTTGACTCAGACATCAGGACCAGCTGTGAAGGGAAATCTATTTCAACTTAGATACAGTGAAAAAGAACCGAGCTGTTGACATTATTGAAGAGATGGGGACGAAACTTTCAGCATGCTTGAAGATAACCAGCCTCTGGGCGGGTCTGGGAGAGGTAAGGCTGTCTCAGGAAGGACAGATGAAGCTTTCAAAATTTGGTGTGCAGAAAGTCAGAAGTTAACCTTGGGCGGGCCACAGAAAGGTTAAGTGATATAACATATTAAATACCTGGCAGGGTACTTAGAAAAGTAGATCTCAACAAATGTTGGTTCCTTTGCTCTCTCTGTATCTCCCCTCCACCTGAGAGATTTCTTAAAAAACGACCTGCCAGCCAGCTGCCATTGGAACGATAGGATAAGCTGCTGATAGGCGGTTAACAATCAACAAAATTCACACTCAGGTAGACGGAGCAGGGCATGTCACCTTTCCTACCCCTCTCCTCATCACAGCCTGGAGGCAGCACAAAGACATTCCTTCCTTCCTGCAGAGGAAGTGTGTGTGTTCTCTCAGACCTACCTTGGCATTCCTTGATGTCTTAGAGAAACAGATGACCCCGACTGAGCAAGACAGTCAGCAGAACAGCAGCCCTTGATGCTGCAATTGGAAATTTCCATTCTTTGCTTGCAGCTCTGAAAAAAAAAAAAAAAAAAAATCTAAAGAGCCCAGTAGCTGGGAAATTTCCACAATGGAAAATTTTAACATATTCTTTAGCTCTAAACTATGCAGGTTTATAGAGACAGTTTTTTTCTTTTGGTAATTTCCTTCTTTAACAATAATTTATGAACATGGTAACACTACAGCTGTGGGAATAGGGAGGGCAAGATGACTTGGAGGGGAATGGATATGGTTTGGTTAGTGGGAGGCTGTGCTATATAGGCGTTTGACCACCTGAACCATAGAAATGCAGATTGCTACAAGACCCACTGGTTGGGAACTCATCCAAAATAGAGATAGTTTGCTCAGTAGCACTGCAGAGAAATCTGTTTAGAGACTTGAAGTGGAAAGTGAATGGAGAGAGCTTTGAACAGGAGATGGTGAGTCCTGTTGCTGAAAAAAACAATCTCAGGCAGATCTCTTCGACCACTGCTTCTTAAACCTAAAAGTGCATATGAATCACCTGGAAATCTCGTTAAGCTGTAGATTCTGATTCAGTAGATCTGGGATGGGACCTGAGACTCTATGGTTCTAACTGGTTCCCAGGTGATGCTGTTGCTGCCCTTCAGTGGTGCCCTTCTAAGGACCACTCTGTGAGTAGCCAGACCATAGACAACAGGTCCTCATCAGTGTGAGGCCAACTTGCCTTCCGTAGCAAAACACAGTCAAAGGACAGCTGGAAGTGAGCTCCCTTGGGGTTGTTTTCTCAGATTACAAAGCTACGGTCTAAGAGAAGAACTGAATGTCTTCTGGAAAGATGCTTCATGCAAGTCTGGATAAAGTGGATCTTTTGAAAGTGTGGGGATGCAAGCAGTTACCAGAAACCTACTTACTCCAGCAGGTTCAAGTTGGTGGTTTCTGGAACTCAGTGCCTTTCCAGAGAAATCCCTATAAGAAGGTGGTTAAGATCCCTAAGCTGGTCCTGTCTCCTGAGTGATTCTCCAGCATTGTGGCATATGGGGTGAAACATAGATGAACTAGCTGCAATTACTGAGGGAATACTGTTGGCCAGAAGGGTAAAATGGGGGAAAGGAATCTGTAAAATAAATTACATCCATCCCATCCAGAGTAATTGTCTCACTTTTAATTGAAATAAAATAAAGTGGGAATAGGAGAATTTTCACCTTTGTGCTACCTATTTTCCAGAAAGAGCCAGAGAAAGAGAGACCGAGAGAGAGACTGAGAGAGAGAGATCTGGAATCTTTATTCCAGGGTGTTACCTCCAGTTGAGCTGTAATGTATCTGCTGTGTGTATCTTTAAAGCAACATTTGTCCTATTTTTCATTTTCCATTCAATTGAGTTTTGGATGGGTTATTACTACTTACTTTTCAAATAAAGTACACAGGAGCATATGGGGAAAAAAGAGGAGGGAGATTACCATCATGAAAATGTAGTGTTGAAATCAGAGTGTAACAGGCATGAAATGAATTTGATATTAAAAAGTATTAAAATATATATTAAAAGTAAATACCTATGCTAGTATCCTATCATTACATAATACTTATATATTCTAAATGGCTTATAGGATTATTTAGGGATTTGGACTTTTAGAATTTCTAGGAGATTTAAAAAAATCTTCACTGTGGGGTTAAGGTATGATGATTCAGCATTGAAATCGATTTCCTAATTAAGCAAAAGAGATCAGTTTTGATTTTTTCTTACTATTGGTCTCAATGAGCAATTATTCACCTAAGAGTCATCTTACAACCTATAGCCAATCAAATAGAACTTGCTTGATCCACCTAAAGTCACATCTACTTAACAAACACAATAATTATAATAAAATTTAATATTATGGAGTACTTACAACAAGTGAGGCATTTGATCCTTACAACAAGCTTATAAGATGGGTACCATTGTTATATAGATGAGAAACTGGGATTTAGAGAGCTTAAATGAATTGCTTGGGATCCATACGTTATGGCCAAACAGGGTCTCTGGCCAAACCCAGTTACTCTAGTGGTTTTTCCAAATGCCACAGCTACATCTCAGCTTCATTTCCCTTATCACAGACAGATGGATAGATACTCCTTCTCAAGTTTAACAACTTCACAGAGCTTGATTCAGATACTGAATGTGTTGTTAGTTGCTTACAGCTGCTATTTCTCTAGCAGTGCAGTAAGTCCAGGCAAATTCTTTTGAAGAGCTCATTAAAACTGCTAAAATAAAGTCTTAGAAGCAGGTGCATTCATTAGCTGAAATGCAGACGATTATGTTAATATCACATTCAGGTGACAAATTTAAAGCCATCGAAATCATGGAGGATAAACGGATTTTTAAAGCTAAAGTTAACTTTTCCCTTGCAGAGCTCTTCTCTCTGTTAAACATGTGACTGCCTTTGCAGCTGTCAACCTGGGGACCTCCAATGTTACCTCACAAAAATAAAATCATTTTTGCAGTATCATATTTCCTTTACAATTTCTTGGGTCTCTATTCAGGAAAAGAAAGGTAAGGAGTTGCCTACAAGCCTACTGCTATTTTCTAAATAGGAAATCTGGTGCTTGATTTAAATCTAATGTCAGATTGAGCCCAAGGGTAGAGGAGACATGATCAAGAAGATGGTTAGAATATGTGGATGATAATTTCAGGTTAGGATCAGATGGACAAACAGCTCTCTCACCTTGCCTTTTCTTTTTTCTCTTAAAGAAATACTGAGCATGAAATATGTATATGACCATACATGTGTATTTAGGAGGCTGTACATCAGAATCTGAATAGTTACGCCAGGATGATTTTGATTTTCTTTTTTTGTTTTGTATTTCTCAAATCTTCTACAATGAATATGTATTACTCTGTAAATTTAAAAATTATTACAAATTATTACGGAACAGTTAGCCTCTCCACATTCAGTTATTTTACCTATAAAATTGGGTTACTTTTTTTTTTTTTTTTGCCGTACGCGGGCCTCTCACTGTTGTGGCCTCTCCCGCCGCGGAGCACAGGCTCCGGGCGCGCAGGCCCAGGCGGCCATGGCTCCCGGGCCCAGCCGCTCCGTGGCATCGTGGGATCTTCGCGGACCGGGGCACGAACCCGTGTCCCCTGCATCGGCAGGCGGACTCCCAACCACTGCGCCACCAGGGAAGTCCCCAAATTGGGTTACTTTTTAATTGCCTAACATATGGGAATCGGATGAGATGTTTTCCCAACACCCTTTCTTCTCAAATCTGGGATGTCTGTGGAGACACTGATTCCTCCTTTCAGAAGAAAATATAAAAGAGGAATAGTATCCAGCCACTTATAAGAAAATTATAAACATGCTTAAAGATTTTTTTTTAATAAGTCTTCAAAACCTCCATCAAGTGGGAATTCATCAAAGTGAATGCATCTGCCACTTGCAAAGAGAAAAAGAAGGCAAACTTCATAGGCCAAATTTACGTTATTTAGGATTTTTTTTAAGTTATACACTCTGGAAAGTCTTTGTAAGCTAAAACTCGACATATTTTTTTTTTAAATGGTATGATACAATGACTGTATTACTGATTGCAAAATATAAATAATGAAGCTGCTATAGAATTGAACCCATCTATTGGGCTCAATACTATAAGGCATGTTTACATATTGTGTGTGTGTGTGTCTAAAGAGCTTAAATTAACAGCTGAAAGACTGCTTGTACAGCGTAATAGTCCTATTTTTGCCTGCCTTCCTCTTCAACACTTCTTCTATCTTGCCCTGTACATTATTACTTTCCTTTTTCCTACACAATTTAAAAGACAACCGACCTCATCTAAAATGAAAAGCAATATAGAAAGCAGGAAAAATCTCCTCAGGATGGGGCTGGGTAGGCATATACTTCTACATACATGTAAGCATACTGAATACATGTACACATAGATGAATCTCTGCTCCAAATTGCCGTTAAGCCTCATTAGTTAGTCCTTTGACTGCTGGACAGCTCCGAGTCTCCTAGGAATATTTTCCCACCCACTTCATCTCCTGTTTAATTCTCAGAGCTGCCACCTTCTGAGAAGCTGCTGGTTCAAGACAAAGTGAGGAAGGTGGCCGGAAGAGACTCCTGTCCTTTCCATATGGCGCATCAACACCCTAAGTTTAAAGGGTGAACTTCAGAGCACAGAATTTAAAGATGAAAGGAACTTAAGAGGACACATTAATCAAGTTTTCTTTAAATGTATGTGTCTCTTGCAGAGCATAACTGATAGTCATCCAGCCTGACCTTGAAATTTTCCAATATCGAAAATGTCTTACTTTTTTCATTTTTATACCAATAGATGAGTAGTTAGGGCACAAAAAGCGTTCAACCACAAGGCCGAAAAGGAAAAAAAGAAAAAGAATTATTCCTAATCCTGCCACCCTTTAAAATATCAACTATTTTAAAATTTCTGTTACTGATCCAGGACCCCCCAGTCTCAAGTAAATATAACCCTTTAGGGTCCACGAGGAATGTAAAGAGAGGCTGAACCATTTGGCTTAAAGACATTTTGGAGATTTTATTTGTCCACGGTATCAATCACACCATAAGAGTTAGACCTTGAAAAGGAAAATTGTGTAAAGAATTTATAAGCCTCACAACTATACCCCAATTAAAAAAAAAATGTATAAGCCTCAGTAGCACAGTGTTTCCCGAATCTCTTCCTAATTCATCCCCTTTTGTCACTCTGACACCCATACAACAAAAGAAAGTTCCTCAGATTACCTTACTGAGGGATCTTTCCAAAATTTACAAATACTATCTAAGTTGAGAAATGTGTTCCCAAGTTGCCTAAATTGTACCATATAATGGTATTCTTTTCAAAGGAAATTGGAGAGTTCAGCAGTATTCTGAAACAACTAGGTGTGACAACACAAAGAACAAAAATAACAAAAGAAAATCCTTCAAAGATAGTGTGCCCTCCAGAAACAGATATCCTGCCTTTTTACATTGGCCATATGCGAGAGTCTTTTAAGCTGAATTGCAATGGTGAAAATGCTGTTGAGTTTTAGGGAAGCAAATTTAGAAAATCAATTAGCTAATAGGATAGAAGACTGTGAACTATAATTTTGGCTAAGTAAATAGAATGGAGAGGTTTCTTTTAATGATTATTATTTTAATGAATTGTAAAGAAAAACTATGAAAAATTTCAAACCACACAAAAAATACAAGAAAGAAAACAAAAACCACCCCACATCCCACCACCTAAAAATAACTGTCACAAATGTTACAGGAATATTATTCCAGATATGGGAATAAGAGATATCTTAGAATTTTAAAAAACAACTTGCACTCAGGCAGCTAAACATGGTCTTATTGATGATGGTCTAAAAAGACCCCAAACCTGATTTTTAAAAATGTCTAGTTCATCTGAAAAGTGATGAGAAGTGAAGTGAGGAAGAATGATCAGTCCATAAGCAATTATAAGAATGTGAGTTCAATAGAAATAAGCAGATACTTTTATTTCATCTATATATCTGTGATCTGACCCTCAATCTGGCTGCATCTAAAACATATTACAACAAGATATGTTTCCATAATGCTTTCAGTTTACAAATCAACATTACGCTGACTCTCATGACCATATAAAATAATCAGAGTTGATACCAAGCTGGTACGTATTAGTTTGGCCATTCCAGTTGTTTATGGCAAAGTGTCCATTCTGCTTAATTGGACATCTATTTTGATTGTCCAGTGCTGGCGGTCTACCAGTTATTAAAAATTTTGAACATCACCTTTGGAATAGGAAATGATAGGCAAACCTAAAATCTTGTCTAGCACTTTATAGTTTGAAAAACACTTCTACTTATTTATCATCTGATGCCTACACTCTCACCATTCTTTCCCTTGTAGCAAATACTCCAGCAAAACCATCTACTTGTGGTTCTTTGAATACACAAATATATTTCCATATCTTGGCAATATATTTCATTCCCATGAAAAACGCTTTCCATGGGGCAGGGGTGGGGAAAAGAAAAGGCAGATGCACAGCACCTTGGTCTTCCCAGGTGAAGGACCAGTCATTTTGCCTTTGCTTCAGGCCAGAAAGGCTGTAGCAGGAGCTCAATCCAGCAGGTGCCAGGATTTATGGAAATCACATTATTCCTGGCACAGGAGATTCTGCCTGCTCTTATAGTTAAGTTCCTGCTCATCAGTAAAGGCAAATACACATACACACTCTTCAATCCAAACCCACCACTTCAATATTCACCTGAGAATATTTTTTTTAACTGAAATACAGTTGACAAACAATATTATATTAGTTTCAGGTATACAACACAGGGGTTCAACATTTATAAACATTGTGAATTGATCACCACGATAAGCCTAGTTAACCATCTGTCACCATGCAAAGTTCCTACAATATTATTGACTATATTCCCTATGTTGTACATTACATCCCCATGACTCTTTTTTTTGGCTGTGTTACGTCTTCATTGCTGCTCGCGGACTTTCTCTAGTTGTGGTGAGCAGGGGCTACTCTTCGTTGTGGTGCACAGGCTTCTCTTCTCATTGCGGTGGCTTCTCTTGTTGCGGAGCACGGGCTCCAGACGTGCGGGCTTCAGTAGTTGCGGCACGCGGGCTCTAGAGCACAGGCTAAGTAGTTGTGGCGCACGGGCTTGGTTGCTCTGTGGCATGTGGGATCTTCCCAGACCAGGGCTCGAACCCTTGTCCCTTTCATTGGCAGGCGGATTCCCAATCACTGTGCCACCAGGGATTCCCAATCACTCCACCCCTCATTTGTTTTTTAACTGGAAGTCTGTACCTTTTAATCCCCTTCACCTTTTTCACCCAACCCCCTACCTGCCTGCCCTCTGACAACTACCAGTTTGTTGTCTGTATCTATAAGTCTGTTTCTCTTTTGTTTTGTTTGTTCATTTGTTTTGTTTTTTAGATTCCACATATAAGCGAAATCAAATGGTATTTGCCTTTCTCTGTCTGACTTGTTTCACTTAGTAAAATACTCTCTAGGTCCATTCAAGTTGTTGCAGATGGCAAGATTTCATTCTTTTTTTTATAGCTGGATAATAATAATAGTCATGTATTAGAGAGCCACAGCCCTCTGCCTCTCTCAGATTAAGCCCCGCTGGTTTTCAAAGCCAGACATTATGGGGGCCCATCTTCCTGGTGGAGGTCCCCTGGGGGCTTGGCTCCCTCCCTCCTTAGGGAGGGAGCTCTGTGACTTGTGATTTCCCTCCTGATGGTGGGTCGCCATACGAGGGGAGTGGGTTCTGACTAGAGTGCATCTCTGTCCCTCCTACCCATCTTAGTGTGGCCTTTTCTTTATATCCTTAGTTGTAGAAAATCTGTTCTTCTAGTTTTCAGGTCATTTTCAGAGATAGTTGGTCTTTGTGTAGTTGTAGTTTTGGTGTGTCCAAGGGAGAAGGTGAGCTCAATACCCTCCTACTCTGCTTAGAACTCCTTAGAGGGGTTCTGATCTAGAACGCTTCTAAGAATATTATTCTTGCTTAGCCAACCCTCCTTCCCCTACAGGAAGAATAAAGAATGGATTGCTTTTCATTATAAGTAAAACTATTCAATAATGGGGAGACCTTTATATGTCACATCAAGGCCCATTTTTACTGGTTATGCCTCTTTCTCTGAGCATACTAAATATTTCCCTGAGCCAAGGTTTATTTATTTATTTATTTATTTATTTTGCGGTACGCGGGCCTCTCACTGTTGTGGCCTCTCCCGTTGCGGAGCACAGGCTCCAGACGCGCAGGCTCAGCGGCCATGGCTCACGGGGCCCAGCTGCTCCGCGGCATGTGGGATCTTCCCGGACCGGGGCACAAACCCGTGTCCCCTGCATCGGTAGGCGGACTCTCAACCACTGCACCACCAGGGAAGCCCCAAGGTTTATTCTTTTAATTGCTTCATCTTTGATTTTTTTTGTCACTGTTAACTTCATCTATTAGTGAGCGTATCCCATAAGATTCCTTCTCTTGCAGAGGTGAAGTAATTTTTATTTGTTTCTTTATGGAAACGGAGGAGTAAAATTCCTCCTCCCCTACTCCTAAACTCCCTCATTAAACTCACATTTGGGCAAAGACTTAGCTGGAAATTTTCAAATTTGAAGGAAATTTTGTTCCTTTATGTTGCAAAAAGCAGGGACATTGTGGTCTCCATTATGTGTGTTAAATTCAGGGAACATTGATGCTGATTATCCAAATGACAGATTATCCCTGTTATTTTTATTTAAAATTTTTATGCTAGCACTGCCCTCCTACTTACATTTGACTAATGCTAATACAAAATTAGATGCCATTTCCTGACTTACCAACTTACATTGAGAAAATGCAGGTCAAATAGGTGGAAAAGGAAAGCCAATATATTTCCTTGGTAACCTGCATATCACAATTGAAGGTAATTGCTTAATCAAAAGTACAGATTTTTTCATCTAGTAATAGCTCTGTTTATCTCATAAACACTAGAATATAAGACTACCTGATCCATTTTCCAGAAAAAAAAGTGTCAACAGTTTTAGTACGTTAAATATTTTTTTCACTGACATATTCTAATTTAAAGATATAATTTCATTTTAATTGAGAGTGGCACTTCACCATTCTTTTACTATGGATACTTGTGTAAATCAAGCAGTAGGCTCAAAGTCCATGCCTATGCCATTTGGTTTTACTTTTACTGTATAGAAAGAGCAGGAGCCACATTCTATGTAGGAGTTAAGGCCATATTTCAAAACTCTTCCTCCTTCCCTAAATTCATTAAGGGGTCTCCTCAGTGTTTGGATGTTTGAAATTTCATACTCCATTAACATTAGCTGAGTAGGCACATTAGAGAAAGGACCAATTTGAATTAGTGAAAAATGTGAATGCTGCATTATAAAAATACATAGTTTTATCCTTTTATGGTACAATATGCCACTCAAGCCATCTGTAGTGAAGTATTTCCAAGAAGAAAAGCTACTGCTAGGACTGCTTTAAAGATAAGATTCCTCAATATTGTGCACTTTAAGCTTTAAGCAAATGAGTGTTGCTAGGCTATCTGAATACGTTCAGTTCACATTCACTGAGCAGTTACTATATGCTTGGCGTCATGCTAGAAAACTTTTGTCCTCTTGAGTTAACAGTTCACTCTAAATTATCATTCATTTTGCCTAGTGACACTGTATCTCATGCTTTATTCACCACCTGTCTAAATTTACTCATTCATTCAAAAGACATTGAACAGTTATAATGGGTTAGGCAAAGGCAGAAATTCAAAATGACTGGGGTTGTTAGGGTGAAAGTCAGTGACCATGTGGACCAACACCAACAATCGTCAATCAATCAATCAATCAGTCAATCAACCAGCCCTTTGTTCTAGGTAATTTAGCTAGTTGAGAGTTTCTCAAGCTTGGCACTGTTAGCATTTTGGATCAGATAATTCTTGTGGTGTGAGGTTGTCCTGTACATTGTAGGATGTTTAGCAGCACCCTTCGCCTCTTTTCATTAGATGCCAGTAGCACCCCCATTTCTAGTTTTGGTCATCAAAAACGTCTCCAGACATTGCCACATGTCCCAGGGGTGGGTTTGGGGGTGGAGGGGGGAGGCAACATTGTCCCTGGTTGAGAACCACCGAGCTAGTATGTACTTTATACCTTCTTTACTAGATTATAAAGACCTTGAGGGCAGAGACCCAGTCTGATTCATCACTCTACCGCCCTCTCCCCACCAACTAACTTTAGTTTCTGGCATAGAAATGCTTCCTGATGAATGTTCTGTAAAGAACAAAATATCTCCGGAGTACCTATACTGTTGTCAGCCCTGCACAAACCACTTTAGTAAACCCAGAAGATGAATAGGTAACCAGCGCAAATCATCTAACGAATTTTTATTATTTGAATAATCACTCCCTATTCACATCATATCCCCACTTTGGTGCCAAATGCCTACATTTGTATAGGGCTTTAATGTGTATGAAGCACATTTTACATAATGGCATTTGATCCAGATACAAAAATAATCACCTCTGTTTATAATTCAAGCTTCCAAGTCCCAGAACATATTCTCAGGCAGGAGTGGGAGGTATTTTGATTTCAGTGGCATCGCTTTGGTTATTAAAACCAAAAAAAAAAAAGACAAAACTCTTAATTTAAGATTGGTTTAATAATGTTAAATTTAAAGTTCAGGAATTTTTTTTTTTCTATGTTGGAAGTAGAACATCTCAAAGGCTCTCTTGTGATCTAAGTGATTCTGGTTTACTTAGATTCCTGGAAATTGCCAGAGGGCTTTAAGGGAGGAGAGAAAAAAAGAGTGAGGAAATTTTCCCTGTGGGCAAATGGGGAAAACAAAAATATTTTTGTGCTGTGGAGGCTTCTCAGGAAAGAAGGATTGGCCAGCAGTGGCATCTGTACAAGGGGAATTTCCACATTGGGGAAAACATGGTCATAATTAATGGCCTAGGAAAGCCAAGAGAATGGACCATGTTGGAAAAATATGATCTTCAATGGCCTAGTCATTGTCAACTGATTGGCCAGAAAATTGTTTTAGAAAAAGATTTTTATTTGTGGATATTTGCCTACCAGTCCTTCCTTCTGTGGCTCTAATAAATACCCTGCCCTTGCCCGGGGAATCAGCTTCCCCTAGCCAGACCCACTGTCTCTGTCCCTCCCTGCCCTAAGGGAGTGTTTGCATTAGACTTCTGGCCTGGACACTGGCCTATAGTCTTTCCCTTTGAATGTGATGCTTCGGACTAGCCAGCAGGGCTATTAGCGTCCATTAGAATAGAGATGATTATCCAGGATTTTTGGACAAGGGCGGAAAGATGAGATTGCATGATCTTAATGCAGCCATCATTTATTGAGGACTCCATGTCCTAGGCCAGGTGCTAAGAACATTGAAAAACTATCCTGACCTAGACATGAGGAACCTGAGGCTCAGGGAATTTAAGTAACTTGCCTAGGGTTGTGCAGCTTTTAATTATCAAGCTATTCTGGCTTTTAGTTACCAAGCTATACTTCTCATTTTGTATATAAAGTCTCCCCCGCAAACTGGAATGTCCTTACCCTGTACACAGCCTCTCACTGACTTAACTATGACCCCCTTCCTCTTCCTCTTCTCCAGATCACTTTGTTTAAATTAGATCTGGTCGTGGGGTTGTGCTCTTCAGAGAACTCCACGGTTACCTATGATTCTCAAGAGGAGAAATCTGGGTTAGCAGGCTTAGCACCATTCGTATCTCTGTTTACTTAGGGCATGATTATGTGGTCAGAATGTTCTTGCCCCACTTTTTGGTTTTCTTTCATCTCAGTGATCAATTTTATTAAAACAAGTATGATCATCATTTGCCTCTTCTCTTATAATTTTCTCAGGATCAGAATATAGCTTGCTGAATTTCATCGTATTTGTCAAGGTGGAGGTCAAGATTTTTAGAAAGGGAACTACAGCTAAAAAAAAAAAAAAAAATCCCTATATTTGACATGTAGATGTGGTATCCAGTAGAGCATCTCTAAAATGCAGCACTTTGTTCTGTGAAATGAAAACACTGCAGGTTCAATCTTGTCCCCCTGAAGCTACAATTCCACGCTCTAAACCCATATGACATGGCTTCTAAAGTTAGCCCTGTCCTGCAACTGCAATGAATATGAGAAAACAAACCTAACTACTATGAAAGAGTCCAACTGCCCTGGATTGAACCTCAATGGGTATTATAATTAGTTAAAAAATCATAGCCTCTTGGAAATAATTCAATATATTTCTTTTCAACTTAAAACATATTAATTAATCTTATTAATATTTGTTTTCTGAGTGCTTCTTGGACTAGCCAGACGTTATTACTTTTATTTAGAGATGTGAAAACCAAAGGGATGTGTTAGTTTTCTACTGCTCTATAGAAAATTACCAGAAACTTCGGGGTTGGAGCAACAGCTGTAGGTCAGAAGACCTGGTAGGTTTGGCGGGGTTCTCTGCCTGGGGTCCCACTGGGTGGAAATCAAGGTGTTAGTCAGGCTGGACTCTTATCTGGAGGCTCTGGGGAAGAGTCTGATTTCAAGCTCACTCAGACTGCTGGCAGAACCCAGTTCCTTATGCCTGGAGCACTGAGGTCCCTGTTTCCTCTGGCCCCTAGAGGCCCCACACATTCCTTCTCATTGGTTTGCTCTGTCTTCAAAGCCAGCAATCACCTTGGAATCTTTCTCATGTTTCAGATCTCTTTGACTTCATCTTCTGCTACCAACTGAGGAAAACAGTTCTCTTAAAGGGCTCCCCTCATTGGGCCAGGCCCACTTGGATTATCATATCTTAAAGTAAACTGACTTGGGACTTTACATCTGCAAAATCTCTTCACAGCAGTATTTAGATTAGTGTTTGACTGAATAACCAGGCCTGGCAATCTTGGGAAGATATCTTCAGAATTCAGATAACCATGAGGAAATAGTTTCCCAGTTAACCTGAGATATGATTTGGATATAGGTTCCCAACAGTATCGAATCAAAGAATTTATTTTTTATTTTATTCCTTCCTTAAAATATATATATATATATATGGTTTATTTTTTAATGTACATATTTTGGTGCTACACATCCCCACATTTTTTACTGATGCATGACCAAAAATGTTGCAAGGCTGTTTGGGGACATGTGTTTCAGGAGCCTGTCAATGTTCAAGAGATTGTAATGTGGAGACGTGGAGCTGGACATGGGTGTGGGGTGGGGGATGGTGATGGTAGGTGAGGAAGCGGGAGGGGCTGAGGCTGCAGTGAGTATAGAGGACCAGTTTATTCCTGTTTTTTTTTAAAAAATATATTTATTTATTTATTTTTTGGCTGCATCAGGTCTTAGTTGCGGCACTCGGGATCTTTTGTTGCAGTGTGCGGGCTTCCCTCTAATTGTGGCGCACAGGGTCATTAGTTGTGGCCCACGGGCTCTCTGGTTGTGGCATGTGGGCTCCAGAGCACGTGGGCTCTGTAGTTGCAGTGCGTGGGCTTAGTTGCCCCACAGCATGTGGGATCTTAGTTCCCCCACCAGGGATCCAACTGGTGTCCCATGAGTTGCAGGACTGATTCTTAACCACTGGACCACCAGGGAAGTCCCTATTCCTGTTTTTAATATATTCACTGAAGAACTTAGAAGATGAGAATCCTTTTGTTACTTTCTGTTGACAAGTCTGGAAGTTCAAAAACCCAGGGATTCTTTGTGTGTAATTTATGAGCAGTATTTGAAGATATTTCTAAACACAGGGGCATTTTGGAATATACTGGATCAGCCTCACTAAGATGCTGTGTCCCTAGTGTAAATGTGAATGTCTCAAAGTTTTTGTTGCACAATTTCAATGTGCCATGGCCTGCCAGATGCACAGGAGGCCTAGAATGCAGGCTGAGCCTTGGGCCCAGCCAGCTGCTGATCCAGAAGCCTACACCTGCAAAGGGTCACCTTGGGATTGAGATGGTGTGGAAAGGGCTGAGTGGATCATAGAAAGGGAGATGAAGGAGGATTGCATATTAATTTCTCTGACTTTAGCATTTTACCTGGAGGACAGCCTGATGAAAAATCTGGTCTTCTGGTGAAAGGAGTGGAAATGATTTTAGCCTTTAGAAAGAACACATATAGAAATGTAAAAACATCAGAAGAAGGCAGAAATTTCAGATGCTAAGTATTTCTCTCTTTTTCCAAGAACATTTGGGTTTTTCCCTTCTTGAAATCTTGGCCAAAATTAAAGGAGAGAAGGATGTTCCCCAAATGTTTCTTTTAAATTGTCCCAGACCTTCAGAAAATAGTGAGAAAATATAACCATATTATTAGGCAAAAGGAAAGAAGTCAGGGGAGAAGGTATTCAATAACTGCATTGATAGAGCGCTAAGTTAAGAGTACATGTGGTGTGTTTAGATTTCGAAAGGAAGACACGGGAGGAAAGAGGCTGGGTGGGAGAAATTAGTGTTGCTTATTAATTGTGATCTCTTTAAAGCATAACACATTTTATATTCTTTAACTAACAAAGTGATTTTGCTCTATAAAGAATAACTCTCAGGATGTTGATAATATGTTACAGATGTTGTTTTTATTGCTAAAGTTTCCACTTATAAACCTTTCCCTTCATTTATTCATTCATTCAGAAATAGTCAGTGAGAGTCTACCATGTACTTTGATCTAGGTGCTAGGACTATAGCAGTGAACACAATAGACAAGGTGTCTGCTCTCATAAAGCTTATATTCTAGTGTGGAGGAGTTGGAAAATAAAGAAATAGTTGTATTTCATGACATGATACATAAAGAGATAAACAAGATAATGTTACACAGTGATAGGTGCATCACAGAGAAACAAAATAGGATGAAGTGATGGATGCCTAGAGGACTATTTTAGTTTTCATGTCCAGGGAAGACTTCTCTGAAAAGATGACATTTGAACAGTGATTAAATGACAAGGAGGAGGACTTCCCTGGTGGTCCAGTGGTTAAGATTCCGTGCTTCCAATGCAGGGGGCACAGGTTCCATCCCTGGTTGAGGAAGTTCCACATACTGCGTGGCCAAAAAACAATAAAAAAATAAAAATAATAAATAGTAAATGACAAGGAGGAACTGGGTGGTGAAAAGATCAGAATGAAGAGCATCCTAGAGGGAGAGAATAGTTGGTTCAGAAGTCCCCAAGATGGTAATGAATTTGAGTTTGAGGAAGAGAAAGAAAGCTTAAGTGGCTGGAACTTAGTGGCAGACAGATAAGTGGTTACAAGATGCAGTTGGGGGCTTCCCTGGTGGCACAGTGGTTGAGAATCCGCCTGCCAATGCAGGGGACACGGGTTTGAGCCCTGGTCTGGGACGATCCCACATGCTGCGGAGCAATTAAGCCCATGTGCCACGACCACTGAGCCTGTGCTCTAGAGCCCATGAGCCACAACTACTGAGCCCGCGTGCCACAACTACTGAGTCTGCGCTCTAGAACCTGCAAGCCACAGCTACCAAAGACTGTGCACCTAGAGTCTGTGCTCCATAGCAAGAGAAGCCGCCCGGGCATGGCAAGGAAGAGTAGCCCCCTCTCACTGCAACTAGAGAAAGCCCCGCGTGCAGCAATGAAGACCCAATGCAGCCAAAAATAAAATAAGATAAATAAATTAAAAAAAAAAAAGATGCAGTTGGACAGATAGAGCTTAGACCTTTTAGGCATGGAAGATCAAAGGAAGGAATTTGGATTTTAGGTGAGATGGGAAGCCAATAGGAGGTTTCAAGCAAGGCAGTGTTTTTCTGTATGAGCAATGAATTGTACAGGGCAAGAATGAAAGCACAGAGATCTTTAGGAGGAAACTGCACTAATTCAGGTGAACAGTGGTGACTTGGACTAGGATGGTAGCAGTGAACAGGAGAATACAGTGGATTGGGGGTATATATGGGAGGTGGAGTCAACAGAGCTTTCTGGTGGTTTGTACGTGGCACATCAAAGAAAGAAAGGAATCAAAGTTCTCTCCTCCATTATTGGCTTGGGCACTGGGTAGATGGTGATGCTATTTAGTGAGACAGGTAGGCTGGGAATGAGAAGTGTGGCAGACTGTTAATTCCCTCCCCAATAGCCATTCCTCTCTTCCTCTTTGCTAACAGAGCCCTGACTTGGCTGAGGAGACAAGATGTCCAGCCCCGAGTGATGAATCATGAGTGGTGTAACTCAATCATAATAATCACATTTTCTTTTGCTAGATATTCAATTCCCCCATCTTCTTTGCAGCTAGGGGTGATTCACTTCTGGCTAATGAGACCTAAGTGAAAGCCTTCTGGGAATAGATATGGCTATCTTGAACACCATCACAATGCCTGGAGTCACAGCAGGCTTCTTATGAGTACAAGACAAAAGACCTGATGATGTTAAAGATGGTGAAGCAGGAGAAAAATAGAAATTGCCTGGGTCCTTGATGGTAGCGTTGAGCAGCTGAACCAACACCAGCAACCATCTAGTGCCAGACATCTTGTTTATGAGAAAAGTAAAATTCTGTTTAAGCCTCTTGTTATTTGATATAAGAAGATTAAGGGAAAAAAATCAAGAGTTCTCTTTTGGCTATTTTCAGTTTGAGATGTCTATTAGATATCCATGTGGATGTGACTGTGTAATTCCTTGCCTAATACAAGGGATAAAAATTTCTAGACATTTTAATCTTCTCATATTACTGTAATACTAGAAAATGTGAAAGGATAAGTATAAAAGTGAACAAAGTTGCAGTGACCATGTGGGAGCTCAAATCAAAAGCTGACTATCAATATATAAAACTGACTCTTAGCATTAATAGGTTAACAAGGTAGAAGTTGTTGAAACAGGAAAGCTGGGGTGGTAGAGAAAGTTCAGTTTCAGGACCAGTTAGGTCCCTGCATTTCCAAGTACCTTCCATCACTTTGGTGGAGAAACGTCCTAGACTAAAGTACATATTTCTATTAAGATACTTTCTTACCTATATCACAGTGTTCATGTATTTCTTTATTCCCTCTACTGAATATAACACATAGCCTCATGAAAATTTCCCCACTCACTTACCCAGGGAATGTAAAGTAGGCCAAATTGAGCTTTTAGCACAGTTTCTGGTTGCTGCTAAAAATCAGCATCTACAAACCCAATTGCACGTATTTCCATTAGTGCTATCATCCACCACTAGACTTACAGTTTTGTAGATTAAAAGTTTACCAACCCACATATTTTTTTTCTAAACATTTTACTGTATGCTGGATGGTTTGGACTCCCATCTATAGAAGAGAAGAGTACATTTTTTTTTGCCAGTGGCCCATCAAAAACAGCTATTGATTTTGTGTGTATGGACAAGTAACCAAGTCTGCAAAATGGACTTCACAGGGTATCTTCTATTCTGCCCATATTGGGAGTCTATGTTTTCCTGAGGTTAGTTGGCCCATCATATTCTGCTTTCATGTTCCCTAGCTTATCACTGTGCTTGGGATTTTTGCCCCTACACCTTTCATTATATTTTTCCATAATTTATTACAACAAACCCTTGTATTTTTTAACGGTTTTGGATCTGCATTAATTTTTAAGTCCCCGGAGGAACATTATGCTCCCAAACATTATGTTCTGCACTCTCACGCTCATATCACTTTGTGTAGTGCCAGACACCTCCTGGGATCTCAAGAAATGTTGTTTCTTTTTAAAAGATAGGTGATTACTCTGGGATGCCCATAAAATATCTTTCTCAGTTGAGTTACTCTCACTGTTTATTTACCCCTAGTGGCTTAGGTAAAAATATTGGTTACTAGAAAGAACCTAAGTCTTTGGAGAAGCTTTTCTAGTCTCTCCCCATCTCTGTAAAAGCAAGAGGTGGATATCGACTGGTCTTACAGTAGTATTGGAAAGAAATTACGAAAAGCGTTAGAAATAAGAAACTTTCTTTAAAAATATGAAATGCTAGGGAGATGACAGTATCATCCTTATTGAGCAGACCTCAGCGTGAGCGGAGCTCACTCCTCTGATAGATGCTTTTCATCATTGTTACAAAGAATGGCTGTCTAGCAGGATCCCCTCTGCTGGTAGCATCTATGGCAGACTGTCAGAACTTTTTTCCAAATACTCAAGATCTGCTGTACCCACAATATTTCCTCTTCTCTCAGCTTCTTAGCTTTATCTAGAACACTTTAATGTCTTCCTACAAGGCAAATTTGAACCTCCCTCTAAATTCTTCTAAGGTTGTTTGAGGGAGAGGAATAGGACCATGGACAGAGGTATAGCCTACCAATCACTGGCGCAGCAGGAAAGCCAGCTCTCATCCTGCCAAGAATCCCTGGGAGGGGTCTTTAGATGAATAGACTCTTTTTTATTCAAGTGTCACTTTCCCCTTCTCTAATTTTCCTTTGGAGCGACACAGTTTCTTCTGGAAACTCTGGCTCCCTCTACCATCTCCATGCTCCTGAGACACACAAAGAATACTCATTCTTGCAAATGCAGCTCATAAAATACTTTAAAATGTTGTCATTATAAAATATTTCAAACAAATAGAAAAATAGTGAACATAGTTTAACAAACATCTGAGTATACAACACTCAACAAATCAATATTTGACTTATTTGCTTTAGGGTTTTTTGTTTGTATTTTTGTAAAAGGTTTAAGAACAACTTGAAGCCTGATCCCGTTCATTTCTCTGTTTTTCTCCGTTTTTTTCTCCTTTCCTCTTTTCCCCAAAGTAATCACTATCTTGAAGTTACTATAAATCATTCCTATGCATGTTTTTATACTTTTCTGTTATATGTATATATTCATAAACAAACATGGTATTGCTTTGTATTTGTAAAATGTAAAGGAATACTATATCATGCTGTACATAACATTCTGCAATGCTTTTTTAGTTATCATTATTTTTTAGATTTACTCATGTTGCAACCTGAAGAACTAACTCATTAATTATAACTGTTGTACATTATTCCCTTGTTAGGATATGCACAAGTTCCTTATCCATCCTCCTGCATTATTGACATGTAGGTTGTTTTTAGTTTGTTATTGTTGTTTGCTGTAACAAACAATGCTGGAGTTAATGCTTAAATAGCAGCCTGCTGGTGTACAAACACCATATGAAAGTTTTTCTAGGCCAGGATTTTTCAACCTTGGCATTATTGAACTCTTAGGCTGAATAATTCTATGTTGTGGAGTAGGATATTAAGCAGCTTCCCTCACCTCTACCCACTAGTTACTAGTAGCACCCCCCCCACCCACACACACACAGGTGTGAAAACCAGAAACGTCCTCAAACACTGCAAAATCGCTGCTGGCTGAGAAGCACTAATCTAGGCAATATACCTAAGAGGAACAGCTGGGCCTTACGATTTCTACTAACATATATCATCATTTTGCTTTCTAAGAGTATTGTTTTCCCACATGACGCTAACTTTTGGTTTTTTCAGAATTAAAATTTTTGCCTACTTATGGATATGAAATAGTAACTTTTTATTATTTTATTTCATTTTCCCTTAATTTCTACTGAGATTTCACATCTTCTTGTATGTCTGTTGATCATTAGGGTTTTTCTTCTGTTAATTGGCCTATTCATATCCTTTGCCAATTTTTCTTTCTAGGTGTTTCTTTTTCTTTTTGCTTTGTAGGAGTTCTTTATAATTTTTGAATACTAATACCTTGATTGTTTTATGTCTGGGAAAATATGTTTTCCCAGTCTAAGACTGTCTTTTCACTTTGCTGATGAATTCTTCTTATTTTAAATCAGTAAAATGTATCAATCTTTTCCTTTATATTTTATGCTTTATTTAATAAATTTTTCTATCCCAAGGGTGTAAAGATAATCTCTTATATTTTTTCTAGAAGTATAAAAATTGACAATTCACATTTAGGTCTTTAAACCAACTTAAACTTCTTGTGATATGAAAGAGAAAATACATGTATAATTATTCCAACACATATTTCCTAAATAGTTCATCTTTTCACTACTGGTTTGTTATACCACCTCTGGTTTTAAATTTTGATATTTGAGGGGGAAGGGGACTTGAACTGGGAGATTGGGATTGACGTATAGAGAGTACTATGTATAAAATAGATAACTAATGAGAACCTACTGTATAGCACAGGGAGCTCTACTCAATGCTCTGTGGTGACCTAAATGGGAAGGAAATCTAAAAAAGAAGGGAGGGGATATATGTATACATATAACCGATTCACTTTTCTATATAGCAGAAACTAACACAACGTTTAAAGTAACTATATTCCAATAAAAAATTTTTCTTAAAAATTTGATATTTGGTAAGGCAACCCCCCTGACTTATTCCTTTTCAAAATTGCCTTGGGTATTGCGGTTGGTTATCTGACCAAAGAATATTGTCTCTTTCTCCTTTCTAACTTGAACCTAAATTGTTTTCAGGTGTCCATGAACCTTATCTTATAGTACTCAGTCTAAGCCCATTAAAGTAATTTCATTCCATTGGGATTGGTTTGGCCATAAGCATATGTTGCATCTCTTACCAATGAGACCTAAGTGGAATTGCACTAGAGTGGAGATGGGATGGGATAGGTAAGTTTTCTTCTCACTTAAAAATGTACGTAAGAGGACTTCCCTGGTGGCACAGTGGTTAAGAATCCGTCTGCCCGGGCTTCCCTGGTGGTGCAGTGGTTGAGAGTCTGCCTGCGGATGCAGGGGACACGGGTTCGTGCCCCGGTGCGGGAAGATCCCACATGCCACGGAGCGGCTGGGCCCGTGAGCCATGGCCGCTGAGCCTGCGCGTCCGGAGCCTGTGCTCCGCAACGGCAGAGGCCACAACAGTGAGAGGCCCGTGTACCGCAAAAAAAAAAATCCGTCTGCCAATGCAGGGGACATGGTTTGATCCCTGGTCTGGGAAGATCCCACATGCTGTGGGGCAACTAAGCTCATGCACCACAACTACTGAGCCTGTGCTCTAGGGCCTGTGAGCCACAACTACTGAGCCCGCGAGCCACAACTACTGAAGCCCGCGCACATAGAGCCCGTGCTCCACAACAAGAGAAACCACCGCAATGAGAAGCCCGCGCACCACAACGAAGAGGAGCCCCCGCTCACCACAACTAGAGAGAGCCCACATATGGCAATGAAGACCCAACGCAGCCAAAAGTAAGTAAGTAAATAAATAAATAAATAAGTATTTTTAAAATGTACATAAGGAACAGACTTGCCCTGCCTCTCTTTTTATAGATTTGGAGGAAGATGTAATGTCTGCAACTGTGGCAGCCATCTTGCCACTCTGAAGGGAGGAGTGTAGTCCAGCACGCCAAGAATGGCCAAGCAGACAGATGAAAAGGTCACAGATTCCCATGATGTCACTGTGCTGCTGAATTATCCAATACTGAAACCACTTATCCGTGGACATCCTGAGATGTAAAATAATAAACCTTATTATTTAAGCCACTTTAAGTTTTACATTCTTTTACTTGCAGCCAAAGGAATCCCCAACTACTATAATAAGTTTGACCCTTTACTCTTCCACATGAATTTTGTGATCATTGTTCCATGTTACTAAAGCAGGTTGGGATTTCTTTTTTATAAATTTATTTATTTTATTTTATTTATTTATTTTTGGCTGCGCTGGGTCTTCGTTGCTGTGTGCAGGCTTTCTCTAGCTGTGGCGAACCGGGGCTACTCTTCATTGCGGTGCACGGGCTTCTCATTGTGGTGGCTTCTCTTGTTGCAGAGCATGGGCTGTAGGCACGCGGGCTTCAGTAGTTGTGGCTCACAGGCTCTAGAGCACAGACTCAGTAGTTGTGGCGCACAGGCTTAGTTGCTCCGCAGCATGTGGTATCTTCCCGGACCAGGGCTTGAACCTGTGTCCCCTGCCTTGGCAGGTGGATTCTTAACCACTGTACCACCAGGGAAGTCCCTGGGATTTTTAAAATTGGGTTTGCATTGAAGTTAAATGTTAACTTTAGGAGAACTGACATCTTCATTATAATGAATATTTGAATTCATGAATATGATACATATCTACTTATTTAAATCTTAGTTAACTTTTTCCATAAAAGTTTTTTATATATAAATCCACATTTTATGTTTTTGTTATTCCTAAGCACTTTATTGTTTATTAGTATTAAGAATAGTGTCCTTTTTTGCTATTAAATATTATCTTGGATAAATACTGAGGTATAGGATTGCAATTGAATTTTGTATGTTGATCTTATACCCAGCAACCTTGCTGAATTGTCTTTTTAGTTATAATATTTTTTTCAGTATAGTCTGTTTGATTTTCTTTATAGACAATCATATTATCTATAAAGAGAGTTTATCTATTTATTCCCTTATTGTGTTGATGGAGATGTCATAAGTCAGTCATGGAGGTCTGTGGTTGCTTGATCCAGTTTCCTATCATGTGTCCTGTCTTCCTGCCTCATCATTCCCTCATGAAAGGCCCATCATTAGGCAGTGGTCAGCTCTTTAACAAGCTAGTTTGTGAGTATGGGAATGAGGGTTCACAGTGTAGTCCATAGTTTCAAGCAGTGAATCTGGTCTGGTTCCCATCCACTTCCCTCACCCCATGCAGATCACTTTTAGTCTCCCTTCCCCTGCAAAAGCCCCTTTAGAGCATTTTCTACCTCCTTTCATACCCGGAGGCCAACAGGCCCATGTCTTCCCTCTCATTCGTTGCTTTGCATTTCTGGCCCATAGAAAAGTTTATACTTGGGGCCAAATGTGTCTTTCGTTTTTCTCTTTTACATTTTAAAAACCATTGCTTTGTGTTTGGAGCTGAATAAGTACCCCAAAGATTTGTACAACAATGCTACCTTGACTAGAAATCACAGTTCTAAATGTCTATTTTGTAAAGGATTTACAGAGCTAGCTTCTAAAACTGATGATACTATTTATAGTAATTATCATCAAATACAGTGCTACTCAGAATTTTCACAATGTCTTTCAGCTCCTTGTGTTTTGTAAATGTTAGAGTTGTGTCTGTGTTTGTCACGTGGGTAGTAGGGAATGGAGGTAAATACTATTTTCTACACCCGAGAAAACTGAGGCCTCTTACTTAATTGTGGCCAAGAATAAGATAGATTCCTCCAGAGGTAGGGCTGTGCTTTGTTCATGCTGTGCCTTGTAGAAAATGACCCTCAATGCAAGGTTTTGAGCTGAGAAAACCAAACTCCAGGTCCATGCCTAGCTCTATTCATCAGGATGTCCCCTGAATTAAGAAGACCCATAATGAAGTCCTCAAGATCTATGCAATGCTATGACTTGAGGAAAAGAAAGAAAAGGAAGGAGAAAAATAAGAGCAGCAAGAGTTGATTTTAACCAAAGTGAGTGGGAAGGAATTGTCAGTAGCATTTCATCTAAAAAGTGAATTTTGATTGAGATTTAGATTTTTTTAATACTAATCCCCTTACATAAACTAACTTAGTATGTAAATATAATCAAAATAGCATTCATTAAAATTGCAAAACTTAGGGCTTCCCTGGTGGCACAGTGGTTGAGAGTCCGCCTGCCGATGCAGGGGACACGGGTTCGTGCTCCGGTCCGGGAAGATCCCACATGCCACGGAGCGGCTAGGCCCGTAAGCCATGGCCGCTGAGCCTGCATGTCCGGAGGCTGTGCTCCGCAACGGAAGAGACCACAGCAGGGAGAGGCCCGCGTACCAAAAAAAAAAAAATTGCAAAACTGATTTATTAAGATATGTAAAACAGCCAGCTGCCGCAGTAGTGACTAAGAAGTGTAAAAATAAATTATTTTGTTCAAGAAATATTTATTGAGTTCCTACTATGTGCCAGCACTATACAGGAACTTGGAATGCAAAGATAAATAACATAGGTCCTTGTGCAGCTACCCATCTAGTTGGCCCAACTAATGGGCAAATAAATAATCCAAATATGATGGGATAAGCTCCTTAAAAGAGTGAGACATATTTTACACCCATGTTCATAGCAACATTATTCACAATAGCCAAGAGGTGGAAGCAATCCAAGTGTCCATCAACAGATGAATGAATACACAAAATGTGGTCTATACATACAATGGAATATTATTCAGCCTTAGAAAGGAATGAAATTTCAACACATGCTAAACATGGATGAACCCTGAGGATATTATGAAATAAGTCAGTCACAAAAAGGCAAATGTTACATGATTCCACTTCTATGAGAAATCTAGGTTAATCAAATTCATAGAAACAGAAAGTAGAATGTTGGTCACCCCAGCCTAGGAGGAAGGGGAAATGGGATTGTTTAATGGGCATAGAGTCTTAGTTTTGCAAGATGGAAAAATTCTAGAGAGTATTTGCACCACAGTGTAAACATACTTAACACTATTGAACTATACACTTGAAAAGAGTTAAGATGGTAAATTTCATGTTATGTGTAACTTACTACGATTAAAAAGAAAAGTGTTAGCTTTATGAGGACAGGGGCCTGCCTGTTTTGTTCACTCTTGAATTTCTAGCATCTAGCAGAATGCCTGATACATAGTAGGCACTTGACAAATATTTGACCTTCCTCTGGTTTCTCCTCCCCATTCAACATCCTACACAACACACAAAAGCCAAGTCATCTGTAAGCCAATTCAGCAAACAAAGGCACCTCTCTGCTTAGGGCCCAGAAGGGGAAGAATTTAAAATATTTGTGATTTGGTATTTGTCCTAGTCACACCAACTATCCAACTATTCTTTACTTCTTAATTATGCTTATCCGAGCTTTTTTGGCAGTTAAGTTTCCTAAAGATAGATACTGTTTCTACTTCCCAAAACAGAGTTGTGATGGACTTTGTTAAGAAAAAAAGTGGAAGCAAGTCCGTGAAATGAAATCATTATTAGGCTGTGGTACAAATGGCTCTGGGGCCATGCTTGCAGGTCCCTGAGGAAGGGTGAGGTAATTAGCATGTATTTGCAGTTCTGCTGCCTCTTCCCTCCCTTCACTGGCTCAGTCTGATTCTAGTTGCTCAGTTTATTCTCTTGTGCTTGTGTTTTTCACTTGATCAAAAATAGACAAAAAAAGTTTCCTTGCACTTACTAGAGCTTTTCTACTTTTTTCCGTGTGTGTTAGGTCTCCTCTTGCCCTGATCCTTCTTCCTGCCACCTGCTCGTTTCTCTCCTTTTCTGCCTTTCTCAATTAGGGCTTTTCCTTGTGTTCTGTAACCCTGGCTTGGGGCAGCATTTAGTGACAGCACAAGCAAGGAGCCTGCCAAGGGCTTGAGGGGTTTGCAATGAGGAACTCCCATTTCTGGCCCAGGCACCAGACAGAGCTCCCCGTTGGTGGTTCTGGCTTGGCCTCAGCCCTGGGCATGCACATTGCGAGGCTTCAGAGTAGGACACAAGTGCCTTGCCTAGTGCTTGAGGGGAAGCCTGGAGGTGAAAGGTTCCAGGGTATCTTTCTTCTGTCTCCTCATGCTGGTATGGTGGGAGGTTAAGTGCAGGCCAGAGCCAACCAAAGGCCTTCTTGGAGACAGGGTCAATCATAGAACCAAGTGAGGTTTCCAGGCCTGGAGATTTGATTTGTTACTTTTCACATGTAACACTTAAATAGTTCTTGCTATGACAAACACTGTTCTAAGTGCTTTTAAATATTAACTTATTTAACCCTTTAAATATTAACTTATTTAATCCTTATAACAACCCTGTGAACTGAGAACTACTATTATCTGAATTTTATGGATAAGAAAACTAAGGCCCACAGAGGTTAAGTGACTTGTCCAAGGTCACAGAGCTAAGTGGTACTGGCAGGATCTGAACCCAGCCAGCCTGGCTCCCGAATCTGTGTTTTTTACCACTATACTATGTTTCCTGTCTGGTTTTATGTACGGTCCCCCAGGATTTCCCTTGAAAATCTCATGTGTGATTTTACAAAATATCTTCTCCAAGGTATAACACCCTCTGGTAGGTGCTGGGCAATGTGTATATCCCTTTGAAATTTCTGTGCAGCTCTTGGGATATCTGCTAGCAGTCGTTCACAGGCTACCTCCTGAACACGACATCAGAAGCAGACTTTCTCTCTCTAGGGATAAGGGTGCAAAAAAGCAATTTCTACTCATACAAATTTTAAGAAATAAAATTTCAGTGTATGTTTAATACAATAAAATATCGATAGTCCTCTTATGAAGTCTCCCCTCATACCCACACACACATAAGCAAGAATCTTACCCTGGGATCTGTCTGTCCCGAATCAGAGTGAGCTTGCAGGGAGCCATCCCCACATTCTCCACCCAGGCCCTTACAAACAGCATCATGATATTTTTAGATGGTTGGCTGGACTTGGGGGTACAGCTCAGAGCTGTAGGACAGATCTTCTTGTGAGAGTAGCAAGCTAGTCTGGAGAGAAGCCCACGACCTTGGCCTCTGTGCCCTGGGAGACCCCGCCCAGGCCCTGAATATGTGCAAATCCTCTGACCTTCCCTGTCATCCTCTGGCTGTGCCCCAAATGGCTTTCCCTGCTAAGAGCTGGGTTAGCAGAGAAGAAAGTTTCACAAAACATTAAGATGAGCTTGGCTTTCAGCTGCTGACTTATGTTGAGGTGCCGGTCTCAGTTGTCTCTGGCATCTTCTGTGATGCCTGCCAGCTTCCCTGCTTATAATTTCCGAGGCCTCTGCCCATTCTCCATCTCCACGATGCTTGTCTGGATCTTCCTCCCACAGAGCCCTAGTTCTAATCTGAATGGAATTGATGGAAAGTGAATTCCTGCTAAAAAATTAGCTGATTACATCTCAGACAAGGGCTCTCTTCTGTGTATTGCATTTGTATGTTAATAAGGACATTCAAAACCAAAAAGTTAGGAAACTCAAAGGAGTGAATATCTAGGGGTAGAATGTCAGGCTCCTCTACACAGAGAGCTTGATGGGGTGGTGGTGGGGTGCTTGTGTCTTGTAGATCTCCCCATATTTGTGTATGCATCTAAAACTGGCCCTAGTGTCAATGTCAGGTCCACAGACATCCTCAAATCCAGAATAAAAACATTCACTTTGGAGCAACAGCTATTTCTCTCTGAGTTTGTTCTTCGGGCTCACCAAATCTTAGGGCCCAGATCAGGGCATGCTAATGAGTTCAGTTTATTGGCAGCTGGAGCAGGGTCCTTTGTCAAGTGGGGTATTTCCTCTGACGTCACTGGACTGCTCATCAACTCCAAGGTGGGTCTTTGCCAGGAAAACCTGAATCGAAGAGGAGGCTTGGCCTTCGGGGAAGAGAGCCTGTGTCCTGGCAGCCGGGCATGTCTGCTCCAGGCAGGCCTCTCAGACCCACTGATGCCCTGGGTTAATGAACTTTTGACCCAAGAGGGAAAAAAAAGGTATAAAGAGTAGGAGCTACAGCAATCAGCTCTTACAGCGTGGCACTTGTGAACTGGTGGGATCGTGACAACCTTAGCCCTACCCACCTACCTGTCTTCCCTGCCCACTCTCCTGCCTTCTTCCCTCCCCTCGCCCACTACTTCTCTCCCTATTCTCCTGAAAAGCAGCTTCCTAGGTGATACCTTTTGTTTCCAAAACCTTCTTTGTAGTTCTTCCTTGACTCCTTTCTCAAAATATTCCCTCTCTTTCCTCCTTCAATGCCAGTCTGTTGGCATCTGTCTCCCCATCTTGTGCAGGCTGCCCATCTTCGGCTAATCAAGGTTTTATTTTTATTTTTTAATTAATTAATTAATTTTTTGGCTGCGTTGGGTCTTCGTTGCTGCGCGTGGGCTTTCTCTAGTTGCGGCGAGCAGGGGCCACTCTTCGTTGCGGTGCGCGGGCATCTCATTTCGGTGGCTTGTCGCGGAACACGGGCTCTAGGCGCGCAGGCTTCAGTAGTTGTGGCACACGGGCTCAGTAGTTGTGGCTCTCAGGCTCTAGAGTGCAGGCTCAGTACTTTTGGCACACGGGCTTCGTTGCTCTGTGACATGTGGGATCTTCCCGGACCAGGGCTCGAACCCATGTCCCCTGCATTGGCAGGCGGATTCTTAACCACTGCACCACCAGGGAAATAGTCCCTCGCCACGGTTTTATAATTGCCTCTAGTTAAAGTTTAAATAGATGGGTTTCAGCCCAAGAGAAAAATGTAAACAAGACCTTTCTGCAGTCTTTCAGAACTGCTGACTTCCAGTGCTTTTGAATTCTGTGCTAGGAAATTCATTCACTCTTGCTGAGGAACTGAGAACAACCACTGGGCTTTCAGAGACGTGAGAGGCACTCTGAAACCATTGAGAGGCTTTTAGAAGATCTACCCTTTTCCTTTTAACTCAATTAAGCCATCAGGATCCAGTTCCCATTCTAGGATGTTTGTCTGGTGTATTGAGGTGACAGAACAGTTAAGCAATCTTCACGGGCTGACTTCTGAAGAAAGGAAGGAAGTGAGGGGAATTTTCATTTCCCTGTGGGAATTTTTCCTTTTGGGGGGAGGAAGGGATTGTATTTGTTGCCCCAGGTCTTCTTGTTGATGAGGTAGTCTTAGGAATCAAGAGAACGGGACCACCTTTGGCCAAAGCAGAAGGAAGAGGGCAGGTGGGGTTTGAGCTGGTGATTCAGTCACATATCCCTTCATCTGCTGTTTCCGCAGAAGTAAGCAGGCCACTTTGTTGAGTCTTGATTAAGAATATTGATTTTCTATATTTTTCTGTTTTGTGTACTTTTTGTACTTGTGATTTGGTGTCAGGATGGATTCAGCAATACTTTCAGATGTTTTAGTCAAGGATTTGGTTGGATCCTTGGCTTCCCCTATTTCAAAACCTTCAGTAACTCTTCATTTCAAGTTCAGACTCCTATTCAAAGCCTTCCACGGTCTGGGTCCAACCAACCTTCACCCTCCACTATTCCAACCATACACCCCTGTACGCCGACCTCACTGAACTTGTCACTCCACTCCTGTTATATGTTCCCTTCCTTACTCTGCAGCACCCCAATGCTTGCTGAGTCCTCCCTGGCCTCCTCAAAATGCCATCTTCCCGTGTTTTGTAGAACATTCCTCGCCCTCCACGCGTGACCAGGACCAACCACTCCTTCCCCCAGTTCTCAAGCAGCTCGTGACACCTCCCTTCACAGTAGCCCTGATTTCATCATCTATTGTTCAGCCCATGTTTATGTGTCAGCTTCCTGCACTAGCTACTCAGCACCTTGAGCAGAGGATGGTTTATTATACCCTCATGCTGCCCTGCCTTGTGTGTGGCCTATCGTCAGTGCTCAATACATATATTTTTCAACCTCTCTGAAAACTTAAAGTCAACTCTAGAGCCCAAGTGCCACAACTACTGAAGCCTGTGCACCTAGAGCCCGTAGTCTGCAGCAAGAGAAGCCACCACAATGAGAAGGCCGTGCACTGCAACGATGAGTAGCCCCCGCTCTCCGCAACTAGAGAAAAAGCCCACACACAGCAACAAAGACCCAGCGCAGCCAAAAATAAATAAATAAATAATTTTAAAAAATTTAGTTAGAAAGAAAAAAAAGTTTTTTTAATTTAAAAAAAAAGAAAAAATAATTTTAAAAAAATAGCTCTTGAGAGGAACCAACAGTAAGAAGGATTTTGGAGTCAGACAAATTTGGGTTCTAATCTAAGCTCTGCTAAGTATTAGTACTGAGGTGGCTTCCCAGTTTTAATCCATTCCAAGCCTCACTTTCTTCACTTATAAAACAAAGACAATAAGATCTCTTTGTGAGGATTAAAATGAGATCAGGCAAGTAAAGAACCCAACACAGTTCTGTCTTATCCTTACCCTTCCTTGATGTTAAAACATTTAAAATGTTCCAACACTTTACTCTGGAACATGAATCATATTCATCAATTTAACATATATGGGCCATATTTTCCCATTCCTAATACAACCTTCCTTGATACAACACTTTCTTCTCATTCACACTTGCAAGGTTTTCAAAGGCTTACCTTGTAAGTAGGATTGGACTTATCTATTGGTCACCTGAAGAAATCCCAGTGATAGGGACAATGATGAGACAGCTGCTCTGCTCGTTGCTCAGTTATTTTCACACATGGAGGGTCATCCTCACAGCATCACGCTGCCCTCTTTACTTCCAATGTTAACTTTAAAGAGGAGAAAACACACCATTAGGACAACCTTTTCTTTCCCCCTCCACCAAAAGTCAGTTGCTACTTTCACCCATGGGAGGGGAGCAGTGGACCCTGTTCACCCATACAACATTTATTGAATGCCTGCTATGTGTCAGGTACTGAGATGAATCAGCCAAGGTCCATGCCTTTAAAAGTTTCAATCTAATGGGTTTTGGGGGAATAGGGGAGAAGATAAGCATCTAACCAAACAAGGATTGTATGGGAACAGAGGAAAGGACAGTCAACCAGTCAGGAAAAGCTTCAGAAAGAGGTGATACTTGAGCCGAGTCTTGAAAAATCAGTACATGGCTGTCAACAATGAAGGCAGAGCACTTCAGGTAGAGGAACCCCAACTCTTGTTCCTCCCCCTCTGATCACTGTGTGCAGCCCGACGCATCTGGCTCTACCATCTTTACCCTATAGAGTTGTCTTCTCCTTGGTCTAGGGGACGTAAGTTCTTCCTTGGCAGCAACAACATTATTATTACTGGTTCTGATCAGAGAACTGACATTAGAAGCTTTGCTGCTGCTTTTGTTGCCAAGGCCAAAAAACAGCTAGAGTAGTTTGAGCTCCCTGGGGGAGGGTGGAGGAGTTGAGCACGCATGCGTATACCTGTGTCTGTGTATGTATGAATTTGAGAGTGTGGAGGTGTGTGTCCACCTGGATGGCCGGCTAGATGTTTATCTGCAGGTGTTGCCACAGAAAACAGAAGTGGATATTCAGGAAGCAAAGTGACAGCTTGGGATCCCACAGACAGCTGAAAGACCGCTCAGAGAAGGGAGAGGTTGAAATAACCCCGACCAAAACAAAATGAAACAGAGAAGGAAGTTACATCAGAAGAGGAAAAATGCCAGCTTCATGCTGAAGAGCCACAAATGTCACAAAATAAAAATAAAATGTGGGATTCTTATTTTACTTAGTCAACTACTATTACAATGTTTTCTTCTTTATAGATAGAGCATGTTAAAATTACAGAAATAGTAATATTTAGTATTACTAATATTAGTAATATTTAGTGCTGCAAACATGGAGAACACAGGAAAACACAAATTGCTGTAATTTTTTAAAGTTATATTCATAGTATCTTATTTATTTGGATCAGTGATTGCTTATAACTTTGCCTTCTACTTCCATATATGAGTTGGTTTTTTTCCTTTAGCACTTAAAAAATATTAAAAACAAGTTCTGAGATTGACTTACTGAAGAACATTTTTAAAGTCTCATTATTAGCACAAATCACACTATTTTGATAAAGATACTCTAATAATAGTTAAGTGACTAAAGGTGTCAGAGCAAGAAATGTAGATCCCAGAGATGTTAAGTTTTTCGTTTCCATTCATGTTAGTCTCTTTACCAAAAAGAAGTGAAAGAGTAGTTTTCCTTTTGATTAGATTCTTGTAACCACACAAATGAAAAATTTATAGAATTGGCTTTAGGTGAGGAGGTTTTATAAGAAGTTAATATAATACTGAAATAAGCTTGGCATCAGATCTCATATGAATCTTTTGAATTTATTACTTTATAAATAAAGGAACTGGCTTTCCATCACCTTCTTAGAATTATAATGGCTTCAAATGATTAACTGATTTTCCAGTCTCACAAAGAGTTAAAAGCATATGGAGAGAAACAAACTACTATGTATAAAATAAATAAGCTACAAGGATATATTGTATAACACAGAGAATATAGCCAACATTTTATAATAACTATAAATGGAATATAATCTTTAAAAATTGTGAACACTATGTTGTACACCTGAAACTTGGATAATATCAAACATCAACCGTACCTCAACCTCAAAAAAAAAAAAAAAGGCATGTGCAGTTTTGGGCAGTGAACTAGGGAAATTGTGTGTGCTTTGGTTATAGTGCGAAACAGTACTTCCCAACTGGATGAACTATTAGTCAATATGCTATTTTACCAGGTAACTAGTGAATGGATTTGGGGCGGACAGAGTTGAGAAGAATTGACTAGGGAAAGAAAAGTACCTGGTGAAGAAGAAGCAAAGCAAGTAAGACTGATGCTCACTCTGTTTGCACATAGTAGGTAGTCAGTAAATAATTGTTGAAGGAAGGAAAGAATGAAATGAGTGAATGAATAGTAACTATAAAGAAAGTGGCATAAACACCTAATTCAAAATGAAATTTAAATTTTGCTTTGTGACAGAGTTATAACATATTTCCACTATGATACCTGCCTTGGTGATATATAAAGATGTATAATTTTTAGAAGTTCTGAGGCCCTTGAGAAAGAAAACATCTAAAAATTAGATGTGGGGGAAATAGAAATCAATGCATATCTAAACTTTTAGATTTTCTGAATTTTTTTTACAAGTCTAAATTCAGTGTTACTTTAGGAACATAATAATGTATTATGTATAAATTGGTTTATTCACAAAGCAATATTGCTTCTGTCTTACGCTTTTAGGATTTTTTTTTTTTTTTGGCTTCAAGGCATGTGGGATCTGAGCTCCCCGACCAGGGATGGAACCCACACACCCCCCACCCCGCATTGGAAGGCAAATTCCCAACCACTGGACTACCAGGGAAGTCCCTCATTTGGCTTTTTCAGTTGAGAAGAAACCAGCAAATATTTAGAAAGTGAAGAAACCATAAACATCACAGAAGCTTATATTTTTTTCTAGACCCACTTCTTTCCATAAGGAGTTTATTTTCAGGAAATAATCTAAGGGTTGTGGGCAAAGGAAGAATAAAATAAAATAAACAAAACTCACTGACTGCAACTTTTTTTTAAGTGAAGTATAGTTGATTTACAATATTATATTAGTTTCAGGTATACTGCATTATGATTCAGTGTACAGATTATACTCCTTTAAAAGTTATTACAAGATAATGGCCATTGACTGCAACTTTTTTCCAGGCATCTACATTTTTGTTTAGTAAGTGAATGCCTCCATATCTGACAGTTTCCCTGCTTTCTGGGCTTCCACATCTCCAGGGACCCCTCCAACTGGATGCATTTTCTGACTCAGAACTTGCTGAGGCTCTCAAATCCCCATCTGAAGTAGTCTCATAAACTCCCTACCCCAGCTTATGTTCTGGGAAACATGTCCTTTCTGATGGTCTGCCTAAGGAATGGGAAAGAGAGAAGAGGATGCCAAGTTCTGTTTTACATTTTAAATCCATAGATCTTTCCTTCAACAAGTGGCAAGCCATTCTTAATTCCTTTTCCTCTGTATGGAAGAATTTAGCATCACTTCCCATGGTGATCCAAGGAACTTTGCTCTTTGCCCGAAATATCTCTCTCCGAAAGCAATTTCCCCTCCTCTGAGAAATGCTGTCCTGTCAGGCTGCACTGCCCTTGAACCAGACGACTTTCTCTGCTTGTCTTTATCTGTCTAAATAAAGCTAACCTACATTTGCTGTCTTAATTCATTCGGATGCTTGCTGATGCTATTTAAAGCATCCCTTAAGGCTCCATGGAAAACAAGAGGCATTATTCCAGGTAGGGAAACTTTAGGTTTGTTGGTCATTTAAGGAATTCAAGAATCGAAAGAATCCATTCAGTCTTCAGTAGTTCGGTTGTGAAGGACAAAGGAGCTCTTTGTGTTTTTTATCCCAGGCAGTCTTCTTTGACTTGTACGTTGCTGGGATCAGTTGATAGCAAAAGAGGTAACTAGAAAGTTAATCTCTGTATGTGTGTGCGTGTGTGTCTGTGTGCATGCGCATGCGTGTCTCTCCTTGTCTCTAGGCTTCATGAAATTTGCCCAACAAAACGTGTTTTTTATTCTGGACTCTGATAATTTGTTAGTTCATTGTGAGTTTACTTCCCCTCTCAGGGAACAAATGTGAAAGATCAAAAGGAGATGTCACCTTAGTAAACAGGCTTCTGGTGACTTTTTGGCTTGTCTCCACCTCCCCCTCTTCAGCCTCCATCAGACATTTCATTAGAGAATCCTGGTACTTACACATTCCAGAAAAGAAGAGGAAATTCTAAACAGGGAAAGGAACAAAACATTGGGGTTGTAAATAGGTCTCCACTGTGCACTTCTATAGGACTGGGAGTTCAGAGAGGTTCCAAATCTGTTGACTGTTTTTTCACATCTGGTATTTATGTCAGTCTGTCGGCTTGCTTAGTGGGAGGGAGAGCTGGTACAATGGGATGGTTTTTAACCACCAGTGCCCCGCTTAAGCACATGTTTTATCAGCATCCACTTGTTCAGCCACGATTCTGTGACGTCCATTGCAGTGAGTGAGTCAGAAGCCACAAGCTAACAGGTCTGTTCCTTCCTGCCGTCACCTAGGAAACCAATGCATCACCCACAGGAAATGCAGGCCCCAATGGGGAGTATGCCCAGATCAGGTTATAAAGCTGGCAATGAGTTTTTCAAAAGAGGTCAAATAATAATGGGTAGAATCTTAGTCTAGGGTAGGAAGTGGATCCAACCTCTTAGGCATGGATCGAGGCCTGTCAGGCAGAAATACCAGGAGGAATTAGTCAGCTAAAATCATGAAAAATGTCTGCTTTATAAGAAATTGGCCAAGGGCAAGGGGTATGGAGATATAGTTTGATTACCCCAAACAGCAAACACATTTATTTGCCAGTTGGCTGAGAGTAATTTTTTTTTTTTTTTTGTACGTTAGGACAGTGTGTGAAGTGAGATGAGGAAACTGACAAGACATCACACCAGGCTTTCAGCTGAGTGAAATGTATATCCTCTTTTTCATGGTCTCTCTCCCTTAAAATAGCTATGGAGAGTTCCATCAGAGAACACCACACCTTGTTTGCCCTCATGCTCTCAGTTTTTTTTCTGCCTGAGCCTTATTTTCTCCCTCCCTCACTACTACAGTTCAGCACAGTCCATTGCCTTAGTGTATAAATACAATCTACCACACACTGTCCACATATCTTATATAAGCATATGAATATAAGCTTAACGCAGCTGAGAAAAAGTACCTGTGGAGCTTCAAGTTGTTTGACAAGCTTAATGTTTCCAGGCAGATTCACACTCTCATGCTGCTATGGGTGAAAGAGTCTACGTAAAAGTACAACGTGAGCTCTCCTGGAACTTCCTGTTTTAGACTCAAAGAATATTAGAACAGGAAAGAAAAACAACTCAGAAATCACCTCGTCCAACCCCCTCATTTTTCACATGAGAAATGAGTCCCAGAGAGGTGATTTGTTTAAGGTCATCTAGTGAATTAGTGTGTATGCTGGGGGCCAGGAAGAGGAGAGAAGAGAGGTGGGAAGCTTGACCGCAAGCTCAAAATGAGTCAATAGGTGATATGGCCACCCAAGAGACTGTTATGATATTAAGCTGCATTAATTGAGGTATGGAGTCCTGACTAAAAGGGGCAATTGGTACCCACACAGGCTGGTCAGTGTTGCCAAGAATATGACATTCTGTCCTGAGTACCCATTGAACAGGGAAGAATGACAAACCCAAATGTGCCCAGAGGAGGGTAAAGATGGTATTAAGAGCTTTAGTAACTACTGTATAACCTAAGAAGAAAAACTTAAAACATTAAGTTCCTCAGCTTGGAGACCAGAGGATATGTCACAGAGAGCATAGAAGGAGGTATATTGTCAAATAGCTGAAAGGCTGTTTTGAAGAGGGCTCAGACTTATTTTGTGTGATTGCGAAGGGCAGTTACAAATTGGTACAAGTTAGAAGCTGATAGGTTTTAGCTTCATATAAGTAATTTTCCAATCATTCAAGCTGATCCAAATGTATTAAACTGACCAATGGGATAGTGAATTAACTCTCTATCTCCAGAGGTGTTCAAATGTTCATTCATGCATCCAAATACATTTATTGAGTGCCTGCTATATGCCAGTCATTGGACTAGAAGGACTTTGAGGTTGTCATCTGGGCTAATTAAGGCAATACTAGCTGCTGTATTAAATCTGTGTATCAAACCTAAAACTGTCTCATGGCTCAGACATGACAGGAAATTTATTTCTCACTCATATAACATCCAAAATGGGTGATCCTGATGGTGGGTGGCTCTCTTCCAAGTGGTAGTTCAAAGAACCAGGCCCTTCCATCTCATAATTCTGCCATCTTCAACATGCTGTTATAAGGTTGCTTTAGGCGTTGACATCCTGCTGACAGACAGGGAAAGATTGTGGAGGATTGTGTGGGGAGGTTTTTAGGGGATGGACCTAGAAGTGGTACATGTCAGCTCTGCTCGCATTCTTTCTATCCAGTAGAATTCAGTCACATGGCCACACCTAACTGCAGGGGAGGCAGTCCTGTGCCCAGGAAAATGAGGAAAATGGTTTGATGACTGACTAGCAAATCTTCCAGCACACTGTCCAACTCTGAGCTTATATAATTATGGTGACAGAACCAAGACAGGAATTTAAAAATTTTCTTGTTTAATGCCAATATCATGTCTCATGTTTACATTAAATGTCTTCCTATTGAGGGCTCCTATTCAAAATATATTAAGTTAAAAAGCAAGGTAGACAGCAATGTATATGGTATGCTACTTTTGTGAATGAAAAGAGGAATTATAATGACAATATTTATTTGTATTTGCTTGCGTATGTATACAGAAACACTGGCAGGATACACAAGAAGCCATCAGGATGAGGGTGTGGGCAGAGGGAGGATGGTGACATCACTGGGAGAGAGCTTCTCCATGTATGCCTTTAAATATTGTTTACTTCATTAATTATAAAACTATATAGTTTTTAAAAATCTTTCTGTTGGAGAAGAGTTTTTCTCTGATTAATCTCTTTTTGTTTTCACGTTAAAAAAAAAACTTGAGGGACTTCCCTGGTGGTGCAGTGGTTAAGCCTCTGCATTCCCAATGCCAGGGGACCCAAGTTCGATCCTTGGTCAGGGAACTAGATCCCACGTGCATGCCGCAACTAAGAGTTTGCATGCCACAACTAATGAGCCCTCAAGCTACATGCTAAAAAGCCCACCTACCGCAACTAAGGAGCCCATGTGCCACAACTAAGGAGCCCACCTTCTGCAACTAACACCCGGTGCAACCAAATAAATAAATATTAAAAAAAAAAAAAAAAAAAACTTGAGAAAAGGACCGTTTGGAAAGGTGAGCAGGCATAACTTATGAACCTGAGGTAACAATAGTGATGACTATGGAGTCTTTCCTGTTACAGTGGGCCTATACTGGATTAATTAACTTTTTCAAAAGAAAGTAAAATAGTGCAACAGCTTGGTTTTATGGATTCATCTAAAAGTCTCAGAGCGTTGTTGTTCTTTTTTTTAAAAATTACTTTATTTATTTATTTTTGGCTGCATTGGGTCTTTGTTGCTGCAAGTGGGTTTCTCTAGTTGCTGCAAGCGGGGGCTACTCTTTGTTGCGGTGTGTAGGCTTCTCATTGTGGTGGGTGGGCTTCTCATTGCAGTGGCTTCTCTTGTTGTGGAGCATGGGCTCTAGGCACACAGGCTTCAGTAGTTGTGGCACGTGGGCTCAGTAGTTGTGGCTTGCAGGCTCTAGAGCGCAGGCTCAGTAGTTGTGGGCATGGGCTTAGTTGCTCTGCGGCATGTGGGATCTTTCCAGACCAGGGCTCGAACCCATGTCCCCTGTGTTGGCAGGAGGATTCTTAACCACTGCACTACCAGGGAAGTCCCTCAGAGTGTTTTGTTTTTGTTTTTGTTTTTTTTTTTTGCGGTACGCAGGCCTCTCACTGTTGTGGCCTCTCCCGCTGTGGAGCACAGGCTCCGGACGTGCAGGCTCAGTGGCCATGGCTCACGGGCCCAGCCGCTCTGCGACATGTGGGATCTTCCCGGACCGGGGTACGAACCCGTGTCCCCTGCATCGGCAGGCGGACTCCCAACAACTGCGCCACCAGGAAGCCCCCCTTAGAGTGTTTTGATAGCTGATATCTTTGTTTATTTTTATGGCATTCCTAATAACTATGCTACAAAACATATAATTCTTATTTCGTAAGATACTGTCAGAGTCAAGAATAGGAGTTCGTCTATAAATTCATGTTAGACTGTCTACAAATTCATGTTAGACTTGTAGTTTGTCTACAAATTCATGTTAGATTTGTAGTCCAGTCCTCTTGATTTCTGGATAGCATCAACACTAGAAGTATGTGATTAAAATCCTTTATGTTTTATAGCATTTTCACAAATATTTTCTCATTCAGTTTTCCCATCAGCCATGTGAATTAACTGCAACTGGTATTACCTTTAGAGATGAAAAACAATGGTGGTGACTATTATAAAGTTAAAAGGCAAATAAAAAATTGGTTAATATATAAAGAATGATTACAAATCCATAATTAAAAGGAAAGTGTTCCCGTAGAAAAATTGGCAAAGGACATGCATTAAAAATCATAGAAAGAGGTCTCAATAACAAATAAATAAACATTAAAAAATGTTTTCTCCTCAAAATGAGTAGAGGCAAAAGAAAAATAGTATCTAATACTGACAAAGGTACATGGAAACAGGAACATTGATATTTTTCTTGAAGGGATATCAGTTGGCAAAATCATTTTGAAGGAAAATTTAGAAATATATTAAAACTTTAAATATATTCATAACACTATGACCTAGTAACTTTATTCTACTAACTTATCCTCATGAAATAATCAGAGAAACGTAACAATTTATGCCAAATGATATTAATATCATAGCATTCTTATGAACTCAGCAAAAGGTGGATCAAATGACAGTAAGGAAGTGGAATACCAAGCTTCCATTGAAAGACCATGTTAAACAATTAGCTAAAAGCTAAAGGAAAATCCCACTGTCCAATGTTAAATAAAGAAGCAAGATCCAAAAAGTGTACAGAGGAATGTATACACACATTTATATCTTATAAACAGGTGAATTCTGAAAAACTGTAGTAAGACAAAACTGGCTGTTAGTGATTTAAGCTTAGGAAGACATGTCTCTGCCAAAAAGGGGCTTGATGGTCCTTCAAAGCTTTAAGACTAGAGAGCATTCTAATCTCCTTGCTGATAGCCATCCTACTGGGCTTCTTTATCCAAAATAGACCAGTCCATATAAATTGAAAGGCGGTCAAGGCAGGCTTTGGTGGGCTTTGCCAAGTGTCATAAAACTCCTTCTCAGCTTCCATAGGGAATTTAATGTTGTGTAGAACTAACAGATCTTGAATCTATGGAACTATCACTGGTTTTCAGCAAAGGATCCAGAATGAGAACTTTTTGTTTTCTTTTTTGCTGTACGCGGGCCTCTCACTGTTGTGGCCTCTCCCGTTGCGGAGCACAGGCTCCGGACGCGCAGGCTCAGCGGCCATGGCTCACGGGTCCAGCCGCTCCGTGGCAGGTGGGATCTTCCCGGACCGGGGCACGAACCTGTGTGCCCTGCATCGGCAGGCGGACTCTCAACCACTGCGCCACCAGGGAAGCCCCAGAATGAGAACTTTTACCACACCTGGGTTTTAAATGCTTGAACATATTTTTTAGCCCTTACCTGAATTAATATTTGGATTATAGGCATTCAAAGCTGATGCCAGGTCTCTAATCACAAACTAAAAATTGTTTCCATTGCTTGGATTACTTTTCCTCATTTCTTGCTGATTGTGATGTTCATTGCACTGACCCAGCCAGCGTTTTTCACACGTTTTGAAGCTCTCTTTGTCTTTCATAATCACCCCTATTGACTAATGATCTATCTCTTACCCACATGCAACACTGGTGATTTTCCTTACCATTCCTAATATTCATTTTGTTAATCTCTTTCATTTTCATTTTGATTTTCATCATAATCATAAGCCTCTTAATAGCACATTCAACATTCTCATTGCTTTTGCAATTGTCAGACATACTGGGCTTAATAATGTTGCAAAACGCCCCCAATTAAATACAGTAGACCTGCTGATAGTAGAAAACTAGTTGGCCAAGACTAAAACAACCACGTCCAACTGCCATTGCTGCCTGTTGGGGGCAGGCAAAGTTGAAAAGTTTTGCGTTTGGAGCAACTTATTTTTCACCTTAGTGAAAGTTCACGGGTGGCCAAGCTGGCAAAGAACCCCTGTCTATTCCACAATCGTGCCATTCTGGTGAAGTACATTTGAGACAATAGTCATCAAATCATATATAAATGTGTAATCGACCAAAATTATTTTTAGATAGCTCAGTTGGTTTGCATTGTCTTAATGAGGCTGAGGTCATGGGTTTGATCTCTGTGTGGGTTTTTTAGTACACAGAGAAAAACCATGTCACCCAAGTAGTCGATACCTCCATCTAGCCATCTCGCAAATGCATGGTCTTGAGGACAATGGTCCCAAACATTTTTGGCACCAGACTGGTTTCGTGGAAGACAATTTTTTGACAGACGGGGGCGGGGGGGGGTGGCGGATGTTTCAGGTGGTAATGTGAGTGATGGGGAGCAATGGGGAGCGGCAGATGAAACTTTGCCCGCTGCTTACCTCCCGCTGTGTGGCCCAGTTCCTAGCAGGCTGCAGACCAGTACTGGCAGGGTTGGGGACGCCTGCTTTAGGGGACCTAGATATAGTGTGTGGTGGGACATATCATTTCAGTACAGTGCATATAGGAAAATGAAGTTGTGAACCTTCATAACAGTATCTAACTTTGGAATCTTCAAACTGAAACCTCAATTAGCCGTTAATCAGAGAGAAGATGCTTAGTCATATGTTCAAGTTTTTAAAAAATCTATCATCTATAAGCACAGGTCGGATCACAGTGTTCTCCAAATGTAAAATACTAAAGAAAGAGGCTTATTTTTCTCACTGAGATCATTAGAAAAATGAGAGTGGAACCTGATTTACCTCTACTCCCCAGGAAACTGATGACAATTAATTCCTATTGAGTTAATATTCTAAGATTTACCAAGGAGCAGGTCAATGTCACCAGAGAATGTTACACATTTGTCAAAGCAAAGAAAGCTACAGATTCACAACTCAGTTTTTGGCCTCAAATGCAATTTTCTCCCTCTGTTTTCAGATCCACTCCTCCCTTCAACACCAGAGCTGCAGGCTGCTCTCTAAATAACACCGTGTCCCTGGCCTCCTAGCTCCCATTTGAACATTTTGGCAGGGCTCCTTTGAGGTCTGCCCCCCACCGTCTCCCCTCTCCAGGCTTGTCTTCGTTTGTCTGAGTCAGCCGTGAGTCACCTCACTCATTAATGGAACTCAGAATGCCTCTCCATTCTCTGGATCCCTTTCGTCTCCCTTCTTGTAACTGGTTTTCTGGCAGCATCAGGTCTGTGGACAACCTTGAAGGTATGGGCTGGGTCACTATTAAAATGGTCTGCTCTGTGAAGATGTTGGCAGACAGCAAGTAGAACTAAAAATGATGATAATGACAATAATAATGATGGTGCACACAGTTTCTTCAGATGCACTTTAACGGCCAGATTTGGTACCTTTGCCTGTGTCAGCTCATTGGACAGCACAGGGATCCTTAATTCTTGGTCTCTTCTTTCTCTTCCTTGTCTCTTCTTTCCCTCCTCACCACCACTTCCTCCACACACATGCCCATATGGTACAAGGTGAAAGCTTAGAGACTCCACTCACTGGAAAGGCAGATAAAAGAGCAATGTCTTTACATTGGTGGGCATTCTTTTCTCCAGCATTTTCAGACTTGCTCTCATTTCTACTCATTCTATTTTACATTCCCACTTCTTTCCTTTTTGTGAGAGGTAGACCAGAGAGGACAAAAGAGAAGGATTTATGCCTTGATGGTGCCTCCTGGGCATATAAAGAAGCCTAGTGAAATGATACTGATAATAAACTCTGAATTCACTGTAGAAAACTTCAACACCAAAACACCAGTATTAATTCATTAATCTTACTTAAAGCCCTTTGTAAAATGGTTGATACTTCACTCAACTGGATAGTGACTAGTTTTCAGTAAATCAGATGATTTACTTTTTTTTTTTTTTTTTTTTTTGCGGTACGCGGGCCTCTCACTGTTGTGGCCTCTCCCGTTGCGGAGCACAGGCTCCGGATGCGCAGGCTCAGCGGCCATGGCTCACGGACCTAGCCGCTCCGCGGCATGTGGGATCTTCCCGGACTGGGGCACGAACCCGTGTCCCCTGCATCGGCAGGCGGACTCTCAACCACTGCACCACCAGTGAAGCCCAGATGATTTACTTTTGAAAGGGACTGCAGAGATCACCCTGTCCAGTCTTTCATTCAGTGGGCATGCATTTACTGAGCACCTGCAATGAGCATACCCTGAGCCACGTCCCCCAGGGCAATGCTTTTCAAGCTTCACTGTGTGTGTTTGTTACCCGGGAAACTTGCTAAAATGCAGATTCTGATTCAAGATGCCTGGAGTCAGGGCTCGAGGTTCGGCATTTCCGTAAGCTCCCTGGAGATATCCCTGCTGCTGCCCACAAACCACAGTTTGAGGAGCAAGACTACAGGGCTCTTCATAGAGCCAGACAAGGCTTGACTCTGTCCCTGAGGAACATCGGGGGCCCACAGGCTCTGGGATGCTGCCCTATGAATTCCTTCTCCTCAGCTGCTGATAATTATCTCTGAGGCCCAGACAATGCTGATCTGTTCTTCCCAATGCTTTTGGCTTTCTCATGTCTTCACTCCCTGTGGAAGGTATTAAAATTGCAAAACTCAAATTGGGATTAGGGCAAGGAAAAGGCTCATTTATTTATTATAAATTTATTTGTTTTATTTATTTATTTTTGGCTGTGTTGAGTCTTTGTTGCTACGTGTGGGCTTTCTCTACTTGCAGCAAGCGGGGGCTACTCTTCGTTGCGGTGCCTGGGCTTTTCATCGTGGTGGCTTCTCTTGTTGTGGAGCATGGGCTCTAGGACCTCGGGCTTCAGTAGTTGTAGCATGCAGGCTCAGCAGTTGTGGCTTGTGGGCTCTAGAGCTCAGGCTCAGTAGTTGTGGTACATGGGCTTAGTGGCTCTGCAGCATGTGGGATCTTCCCGGACCAGGGCTCGAACTCGTGTCCCCTGCATTGGCAGGCGGATTCTTAACCACTGCACCACCAGGGAAGTCCAAGTCCCATTTATTTATTTATTATAAATTTATTTATTTTATTTATTTATTTTTGGCTGCATTGAGTCTCTGTTGCTGTGCACGCGGGCTTTCTCTAGTTGTGGTGAGCGGGGGCTACTCTTTGTTGCAGTGCACAGGCTTCTCGTTGCAGTGGCTTCTCTTGTTGCGGAGCATGGGCTCTGGGCACGCGGGCTTCAGTAGTTGTGGCTCGCGGGCTCTAGAGCGCAGGCTCAGTAGTTGTAGTGCACTGGCTTAGTTGCTCTGCAGCATGTGGGATCTTCCCAGACCAGGGCTCGAACCCATGTCCCCTGCGTTGGCAGGCAGGTTCTTAACCACTGCACCACCAGGGAAGCCCCAAGGCCCATTTATCTTTAACCTTTGTTCTGAAATCTATTCTAGGCCATTTTACCAGCGATCTCTGAACTCACATTTTAAGCAGAGCCTGATTAACAATAAAGTATTTCTTTGATTACTACAGAGATCTCCTTTTATGATTTGTTAGTTTGTATACTTTGCCAATTTTTCTATTAGGGTCTTTGTCTTTTAATTATTGAGTTGTGATAGCTCTTTATTAAAATATTAAGGAGGATCTCTTTGCCCCTAATAAAGGATTTTTTTGTCTTTTAATTTTGTCTATTCATTTTGGAGTTAAGAATCTTAAAAAAAAAAAAAAGAATCTTAGACTCTAGGTTAACATTAATTTTCTTGCTTATCTGAGCAAGCCCCTTTACCTGTTATGACATGGTTCCTTTACCTGTAAATGGAGACAATAAAGACTACATATTGAGTATATGTTGAGTATAGAACTGTTGAGTATGAAAAGGAAATACATGTGGGATGATGCTATACAATCACAGGACATGGTTACTTTGGTTTCAGAGTTTTTATTAATCTGATAGTATTATGAACCTAGAGTGGGACATAGCTGACTGATGTTAACAAGTACCAGTTTTGTTTGTTTCATTTTGTTTTTCTTTTAGTTTCGTTTTGGTTAAACAAACAGTTGTTGAGCACTTACAAGTACTCTGAGTGCTGTTCTAGGTTTTAGTAATACGAACATACATAGAGTTAGAAGCTGCCTATTAACAACTTCATATGTGTAAAAGTGCTTATGATTTCTGTTTTCCTTTTGCCTCCTCAACTGCAACTTTCTAAGTTGTCAACAGATGAGATCTTCTACCACTCTTAACACGTCCAATTAAGAAACTACCTCAGTACTGAGGCAAATGACCCAGTTGTTCCTTGGTCTCTACATTAACTGTCTCATGTCTACTAGGACGTTATACTTGTTAAAATTATTTATTTATATAGTAGAAATTATGAGTGATAGTATTCCAATTCAGACTGTTAGGTTTTTGTCTAGCTTAAAGAACAGAAAACGTGTACTTCCACCCTCATCTATGATGTTTAATGCCTTTAAGTTCTCTCCATTACTGCCTGAAAAAAAAAAAAAGACAGACAAGAGAGAAAGAATATAATGAACGATTAATAGTAAAATACAAATAGAAATGTCTGAAGACAATGTCTTTTGCCTCTAGTTGGTGTTTGTTTTTTGATACAGTCAAAGGAAAGAAACTCTAACAGCAAAATTTTAACTATCATCCAGATAGAGCATACTCCCTCACTCCCACTGGTTCCCCCTATATTCTTCCTACACATAATCTGCCTTATGAGTCTCTACATTGAGCATAGATAAAACAAAGGGTCAATATTATTGAATCCCATCCATTCGCCAAGCACTGTGCTAAGTGCTTTCACATACATTTTCTCATCTAATGGATCTTTTACTTTCTTACTGCAGGGGAGAAGGTGAGATTGTGCCTTTGCTTTGCTACTTCCTCTTCCTAGTGTCCTTACTCTTCTGTGTAAGCCTTACACTGCAAGCAAGGGAACGCAGTTTGAAGCAAAATCCATTCTTTTTTTTCATTTCATCCAGGTCCACAGCAAAAAGTTGACTGGTTTCTCATTTCTGGGAGATGAGAGATGTGTTGATTTAGGAAAAAATGAATGGAACAGGGCTGAGGTCTAAATGCTCTTTTACATACATGGGTGGGCACCTACCTCTGATGAGAAGTCTCTCTTTTTCTGGCTTCTTTCCGAGATAATCCATTGAACTCTCCGAGCAAAAGCATCGTTTACATCCAACTCCTCCTTTGATTTATTTCTTTATATATGAACACAGGTTCCTTACCACTTCCTTCACCCACCCATGACCCACCAAAAACAAAAAGAGAAAAAAAGAAAATCTCTCCTGCAGAAACATGACAGATCTTATCTATTCCTGAGATTAACTGCCATTTTCTCCTCTTACCACGATTCCAAATTTTGGACTCCACTAATGAAAACATAGCCTGTGACATTGCATAACCAGTGAGAAAGGAATCTTCCCTCGGTAATGAGAGAAGGGCTGAGTCACTATCTCAGCTCTTAGGAATGGCTCTCCAGCTGCTGACTGAGGCCACAAGGGTTCAGCCACAAGGCCGGCAGGGACCTCCCCAGTGACTAACAAAAAAGAGGCAACCAGAACTAGCCAGAGTGAACTGGGGCAACTGACCCATTTGTAGATGTACCCCCAAGGACAGTGGCCAGCAGTCCAAGTCGCAGTGTCCTGGCAGTGTAGCAAATGCCTGATCCGATCTGATGGATGAATGATGCCCAACAACAGAAGACTCTGGAAAAGGATACTTGTAATTAGCATGGGGTGGCATTTTTATTCCAGAGACTTAGTCTTTATTCTTTCACATATACAACAGACATTTGAGTGAATATATTAGGCCCTGAACTAGAGGTTGGCATATTCCTTGCCCTCAGGAAGTTGACAGTTCAGCAGAAAGGGAGTAAATATAGGAGCTCTAAGAGAACATAGAAGAGGCACTTAAGATTTGACAGTTGGAAAAGCTTCCCCAAGAATGTGAACGGTTTATGGGGGGTGGGGTGGGGCATGGAGAATGGACACTCCAGGTGAAGGAGGAAACAGTGCAAAGTCACAGAGGCAAGAGAGAACAGGTGGTTCATTGGAGAAGGTAAGTGGTTTGGTGTGGCCAAGATCCGAATATGCCCCTGGGAAGGGGCAAGAGATGATCCTGGAGAGGTGAGCAGGGGTCAGATTAAAGGTGTAATCTTGTATGTATGTAAGAGGGTCTGAGTTCTATCCTGAGGGCAATGGGAACCACTGACTTTCTGTGGGAGAAGGACGTGTCAGATCTGTTTTTTTAGGAAGTTTTCTCACTGGTTGTAATATGGAGATTGGATGTAAGGAAAGCAAGCATAGAAGTAGGAGGACCAGGTTGGAGGATCTTGCAGTAATTGAAGAAGAAAATAATGTGGGCCTGAACTATAGCAGAGGCAATAGGGATGCAAGAAAGATGAGGTTGAGTGATACAAAAGTAGTTACCAACTGACCTTGGTGATTAGCCACAGGTGGGGCCTGTAGAGCTCAGAATGACTTTCACCTTTAGTGGGTGGGGAGAGATGATGGGAGCAGAAGGCTTGCTAGAAGGAGATGATGAGTTCAGGTTGAAGCAGAAACCCAGGATGGAAACCCTGCCATTGACCTGAATATCAGTGTTGGAAGGTCAGGGCAACTCAGTAGCATTCAGGACTCCCCACGTATACTCCAAAGGAGACTTAAGGACAATTCCAGACCCCACCAGCTAGAGAGGATGGGCCTCCTAGTACAAGTTCCTCCTTAGAAGCCTGGCTTATTAAGACTGAATCTGTGCAGGACTGGGGCTGCAGATGAGAGGTCTTCAGAACCTGCAGCCAAACAGGGCCTGACAAGCTGTTTCCATGGAGACACGGTGTGTGCAGGAGGGAGTGAGTAGGAGGGCTGATCCATTCCAGAGCCTTGGGTCACAAGGCTGCAGTGGCCTGACAGATAAACAGGAAAAAGACATAGTCAATCAGAAAAGGATGTTCAAAACTATTGGCAGTTAGTTGGGGTTATATCATCATAATTCTAGATTAATTCTAACAATTTAGAAGGATTAAGCCACTTAATGATCCTGCTAGTTATTTCAGGTACCACTTAATGAGGGTACACAGAAGTGGATGCCAACTCAGACTAACTCCAAATGTCAATACACCCTTCTTAAGCCTTTCTGCACCCCTGGACTCTAAGTAGCTACAGATTATTTCCAAGTTTCTGGGGAAACAGGCAGAGATATGGGAAGTTAATTTTTTTTCCGTTTGCCATGCTGTTGGCAGTAATACTCAGGAAATCTTTGGAGCTCTTCAGGAACCTCAGGTGCTGGCAAAGCCTCAGATTAGATGTTATTATTAAACAATTTGAGGAACATTCTGGACAGAGAGCCAGCAGCAGTGGGGCCCCAAGGGGTGTGTATGTGTGTGTGTGTGTGTGTGTGTGTGTGTGTGGTAGAATATACATAACATGAAATTGACTATTGTGCCTTTTTTTTGTGTGTGGTACGCAAAGTCTTTTTGACTATAGCTATCCTAGTGGGTATTAAGAGGTATCTCATTTTAGTTTTAGTTTAGTTTAGTTTTGTTTTGTTTTTGCGGTACGTGGGCCTCTCACTGTTGTGGCCTCTCCCGTTGCGGAGCACAGGCTCCAGATGCGCAGGCTCAGTGGCCATGGCTCACGGGCCTAGCCGCTCCGTGGCATGTGGGATCTTCCCGGAACGGGACACGAACCCGTGTCCCCTGCATCGGCAGGCGGACTCTCAACCACTGTGCCACCAGGGAAGCCCTCATTTTAGTTTTGATTTGTATTTCCCCGACAGCTAATGATGTTAAGCACCTGTTCATGTGCTTATTGACTGGCCTTTTGTATATCTTCCTTGAAGGAATGTTTATTCAAATTCTTTGTCCATTTTATTTTTTAGGGTATCAAATGTGATTGGCTTTAATTGTTTTTATAAGCAATTTAGGGTCTTCAGGGTATATCCATTTTGGGAGGAAACCAGGTTGCTTTTGTAGGGCATGCCTGGTGTTGTCCTAAGATTGGTTCACATGGCTTTATTTACTTATTTGTTTTTTAAAATTTTTACTGGAGTATAGTTGATTTTCAATGTTGTGTTAGTTTCAGGGGTGTGTGTGTGTGTGTGTGTGTGTGTGTGTATATATATCTCCATTCTTTTTCAGATTCGTTTCCCATATAGGTTATTACAGAATATTGTGCTATACGGTAGGTCCTTGTTAGTTATCTATTTTATATATAGTAGTGTGTATATGTTAATCCCAATCTCCTAATTTATCACTTCCCCCATGTTCCCCTTTTGGTAACCGTAAGTTTGATTTCAAGATGTGTGAGTCTGTTTTGTAAAAAGTTCATTTATATCATTTTTTATTAGATTCCACATAGAAGTGATATCATATGATATTTGTCTTTCTGTCTGACTTACTTCACTTAGTATAGTAATCTCTAGGTCCATCCATGTTGCTGCAAATGGCATTATTTCGTTCTTTTTTATGGCTGAGTAATTCCATTGTATATATGTGCCACATCTTCTTTATCCATTCATCTGTCGATGGACATTTAGGCTGCTTCCATGTCTTGGCTGTTGTAAACAGTGCTGCAGTGAACACTGGGGTGCACGTATCTTTTTGAATTATAGTTTTCTCTGGATATATGCCCAGGAGTGGGATTGCTGGATCATATGGTAGTCCTGTATTTAGTTTTTTAAGGAACTTCCATACTGTTCTCCATAATGGTTATACCAATTTACATTCCCATCAACAGGGTAGGAGTGTTCCCTGTCCATTTTAAAATTGGGTTATTTGTCTTATTATTGAGTTGTAAGTGTTCTTTCTATATTTCTAGACATAATCTATTTTTTCTTTCGTTACCTATGCCTTTGGTATTATATCCAAGAGATCACTGCCAAATCCAATGTTGTAAAGCTCTGTCCTGTTTTCTTCTAAGTGTATAGTCACTTTTATATGTTGCTGGATTCAGTTTGCTAGTATAATGTTGACAATTTTTATTCATAAGAGATATTTTTCTGTACTTTTCCTGTGATGTCTGGCTTTGGAATCAGGGTAACACCAGCCTCAAAGAATGAGTTGGAAGTGTTATTTCCTCTTCTATTTTTTGGAAGAGTTTGTGAAAATTTTGTATTATTTCTTTAAATTTTGGTAAAATTCAACAGTGACCTCATCTGGGCCTAACCTATTCTTTGTGGGAAGTCTTAAATTCCTAACTCAATCAATTTATTTGTTACAGGTTTATTATGATTTTCTGTTCTTCTTGCATAGTTTGTGTAGTTTTTTTTTTTTAATTAATTGATTTATTTTTGGCTGCACTGGGTCTTCGCTGCTGGCACAGGCTTTTCTCTAGTTGAGTGGAGCGGGGGCTACTCTTCGTTGCAGTGCACAGCTTCTCATTGTGGCGGCTTCTCTTGTTGCGGAGCACAGGCTCAAGGCACGCGGGCTTCAGTAGTTGTGGCTCATGGGCTCCAGAGCACAGGCTCAGTAGTTGTGGCGCATGGGCTTAGCTGCTCCGCGGCATGTGGAATCTTCTGGACCAGGGCTCAAACCCGTGTCCCCTACATTGGCAGGTAGATTCTTAACCACTGTACCACCAGAGAAGTCTGTAGTTTCTGTCTTTCAAAGAATTGGTCCATTTTATCCAAGTTATCTAATTTATTGGCATACAATTATTGATAGTATTCGCTTTTTTATCCTTTTTATTTTTGTGGAGTTGGTAGTAGTGTCTTCTTTTATTTCTGATTTTAGTAATTTGAATCTTCTCTCTTTTGTTTCTTGGTCAGTCTAGCTAAAGGTTTGTCATTTTGTAGATCTTTTCAAAGAAGCAGCTTTTGGTTTTGTTCATTTTCTCTATTGTTTTTCCTATCCTTTGTTCCATTAATTTCCACTCTAATCTATTTCCTTCCATCTGCTTGATTTGGGTTTAGTTTGCTCTTCTTTTTCTAGTTTCTGAAAATGGAAGAATAGGTTATTGATTTGAGATCTTTTTCTTTTTTCTTCAATACAGGCATCTACAGCTATAAATTTCTTTCTAGATACTACTTTGGTACATTCCATAAATTTTGGTATGTTTTGCTTCCATTTTCATTCATCTCAAAGTATGTTCTAATTTCCTTTGTAACTTCTTTTTTGACCTATCAGTTATTTAGGAGTGAAGTGTTTAATATCCACATATTTGTGAATTTACCAAATTTCCTTGTCTTAACTGATTCTAATTTATTTCCATTGTGGTCAGAAGTCATGTTTTGTATAACTTCAAATCTTTTAAATTTATTAGGGCTTGTCTTATAATCTAGAATATAACCTGTTCTGGAGAATAGTCCATATTCATCTCAGAAGAATGTGTATTTGGCTGTTGGTGGTTGGAGCATTTTATAGATGTCTGTTAGGTCTAACTGGTTTATAGTTTTGTTACAAACTGAATAATACACTGTCATAATTATTCATTAATATAATCTTATGTCATTTTTTAAGGTTGAGAAAAGAAAGGAAAGCAAGTTACATTTAGAGTTTTTTATATCACCTTCTTATTTACCAATTTTGGCTCTCTTCGTTTGTTCCTGCAGATTTGAGTTACCGTCTTGTAACTCATTTCTTATTTCACTACAGCTTTGTTCCCACCCACCTCCATTGTGCTGTCATTTTCAAACATGTTCTTTTATAGAACTGCTTTCTAGATCATTTAAGAGAAAAAAGGGAGAAAAATATATATTGATATACTGTCTTTTATAATTGTATAATTATATTTACTAGTGCTCTTTGTTTTTTTGTGTGGATTTGAGTCAGCTTGAAGAACTTCCTTGTTTCTTGTAACTCTAGCTAAGAGTGAATTCTCTCAGAGTTTGTTTATCTAGGATTGTCTGTTTCACTTTTATTTTTGAGAAATAGTTTACTGGATAAAAGATTCCTATTTGACAGGGATTTTCCCCTCAGCATTTTGAATATGGCATCTCACTGCTTTCTAGCCTCCATTGTTTCTGGTGAGAAGTCAGTTATTAATCTTATTTGGGTTCCCTTGTTTGTGATGTGTTGGGGTTTTTTCTTGATGTTTTCTAGATATTCACTTTGAACATTTTTACTATGATGTGTCTGATGTGGATCTCTTTGTGTTTATTCTACTTGGGATTAGTTGAGCTTCTTGGATGTGTAGATTAATGTTTTTCATCAAATTTCAGAAGTTTTCAGCCATTATTTCTTTAAATATTTTTCTGCTCCTCTCTTTCTCTTTCTCCTTCTGGTATTCCCATTGTGCATGTGTTGATGTGCTTAATGATTCTCACATTCCTCTGAAGTTCTGTTCATATTTCTTCATCCTCTTTTCTCTCTGTTTTTGAGGTCAAATAATATCTATCTATCTATCATCTATCTTTCTATCTTCAAGTTTGCTGATTCTTTCTTCTACCAGTTCAAATATACTGCTGAGCCCCTCTAGTGAATTTTTTTTTCTATTATCACAGTTTTCAAGTTCAGGATATCCATTAGGTTCTTTTAAAAACAATAATTTCCATCTCTTTATTGATTATCTTATGAGAGATTGTTACCCTACCTTCTTTTGATTCTTTAAGCGTGGTTTTCTTCAGTTCTTTCAATATATTTATGATAGCTGCTTTGAAGTCTTTGTCTGCTAAGTTGGATATCTGGGCCCTCTCACAGGGAGTTTCTGTTGATGGCTTTTTTCCTCCTGTGTATGGGTCACATCATACTTTCCTGTTTCTTTGAATGTCTCATAATTTTTTTGTTGAAAACTGGACATTTTAGATAATATATTGTAGCAGGTCTGGATACTGATCCCCTCATTCTTCTGAACTGTTCAGAATTTGGGTTCTGAACAAGTATGATATGAAGACTAAATTGGAGGTGAATTTGAGGTAAAGGTACTGATCGATCACCCCTGACCAGATGAAAACTTCATAGAGAATCTCTGAGAACCATCTCCCTTATGCACTCCAAGCACAGAATACCAACAGATACTGATAAAAATAAACCACTAAACCAGGTATCAGGAAACAAGGGTACTAAATCTTAGCTCTCTTCTTGGATTTCTAGGTGACGCAGCATAAGCCAGTCAGCCTCTTCTGGGCTCTAGTTCCCTGGAATAGCATATTGTGTTCAAGTATTTGTCTCATCGCTGGTCCGCAAATAGGGCATGTAGTTTAGATTGTATTTATGGTGGAGTGATTTTCACTAAATCTTCCCTATTCTTTTTCCATCCTGCTATTTCCTGTGACTGACATCATGCATCTGGGAAGTATCTGCCTGGGCTTTGAGAGTTATTGCTACTTTGGATTTGTGAACTGCAGATTGAGTCTTGTCTAATAAGCATCATGTTCTAAACACCTTGAACTTGTTGGATGAAGAAAGGAAATCACAAAGTTTATCCCTACCCTCACTAAATGTTTTAATTTGTGAAAGAAAAGGCAGTAGGAAACTTGGAATTTCCGGCTCTGATCTTTTGGTCCTAGTCTACTGTTCCAAGCCAGAATCATGTCTCATCCTCCCCAGGCACTATTATTTTTGGTCACTTAAAATGAAGTTGTTCCTAGACAATTCATCTTCCAGCTATCTTTGGAACAAAGTTTGCCTCCAATAAGATCTTTGCAAGGGCCTGTGGCCCTGACTTACTTTTTACTGACTTCTTAATAAGCCTGCCACAAGCCATTTGAATACCTTGGAGATCAAGATTAGTAAGTCCCATCAGTCATTAAGGTGGTTAAAATTGGTCTCCCTCCAGATATTAGGTTTAACAAGCTCACCCACAGGGCGAGGACTCTTTGGCCAAAAAACCCCAGATCTAAATTGAAAGCGACTGACCAAACCAAGATAGAGCTAGTTTTCTTACTTGCAGCAGCCAAACTATTGTCCTGACTGGTAGGCAGAGTTTTCACAGCACAATAAAGTTGTTAAAAAACATTTGGGGCCCAATAGGGAATCATTGCTTAATGGTTATAGAGTTTTTGTTTTGGATGATGGTAAAGTTTTGGAAAGAGATAGTGGTAACGGTTACACAAAATTATGTATATACTTAATGCCACCGAATTGTACATTTAAAAATGTCAAAATAGGGGCTTTGTTTAGTATTAAGGGTTGGTGAAGATGTGGAGAAATTGGAATCTTCATACATTCCTCGTAGGAATGTAAAATGATACACCACTTTGGAAATCTGTCTGGCAGCTCCTCAAAAGACTATAACATAGAGTTACTATATAACACAGCAACCCCTCTCCTACATATACAACCAAAAGAAATGAAAATATATGTCCACACAAAAACTGCACATGAATGGTCATAGCAGCAGTAGTCATAATAGTCTAAAATTAGAAACAGTCTGGAGAAGTTGATTTGCAAACTACGTTCCTGCTTCTCCATTCTTTGGCCATTGAATAAAGATTGTGCTGTTCCAGTCTCAAAAAAAAAAAAAAAAGAGAGAGAGAGAGAGAGAGAAAGAGAGAAAACAACCCAAATGTCTATCAGCTAATGACTGGTTAAATAAAATATGGTATATCCATACAATAGATGTTATTTGGCGATGAAAAGGAATGAAGTACTGCAACATGGATATAAACCTTGAAAACATTATGCTATGTGAAAAAGGCCTGATTCCATTTATATGAAATGTCCAGAAAAGCAAATCTATAGAGATAGAAAATAGAGTAGCAATTGCCTAATTGCTGAGGTGTGATAGGGGAGGTTAGGAGGAAATGGGGAGTGACTGCTAAGGGGTACAAGATTTCTTTTTGGGAGTGACAAAATATTCTAAAATTGATTGTGGTTATGTTTGCACAACTCTAAAAATACTAAAAAATTTTGAGCTGTATACTTTAAATGGGTGAATTGTATAGTATGTGATGTATATCTCAATAAAGCTGTTAGATATATATAGAAAGATGGATGATAGATAGATGGATAAATGGATGGATCAATAGATAGATAGATAAAGGCATTATTAGGACAAGGGATAAAAGAATGCCTAAACCCAGGCTTAGCCCAGGTACCACTGTTAGCCCTGACAGTTGAGTCAATAATAATGTAACATTTTGTTAATCGGGTTGCACCTAAAATGCTAATGCAGAGCTCTCTGTTAAACTGGCCTAGAGATCATAGCCAAGATAGAAGATTTAGGGGGCATTTTTCCTTGCCCTAAGCCCAAACCTGCATCTTGCAATTTTATCACCCTCCACTGGGTGTGTAATAAGAGAGCAGTCGAGAGCATTTGAGAGAATGTAGGATAACCAAATAGCTGAACTTCATGGTGTGAGGGAGAATTGCCCTCCTAACACTGAGGGCACCACGAAGGAGGAAAGAGAGGGAAGGAAAGGGATGGGGGAGAAGAAGGGGGATGCGAAAGGCCCAGTGACCCTACTCACCGTAAATGTGGATCTCTGCCTGCAATTAGAGTACTGTCTCCTCTTGCAGAATAGGAAGGAGAGGATAGAGAGAAGGTTGATGTTCCTGTCCTTGAAGCTTGTAGTCAGAGGAAGATTCCTGACAGAGATACCTATAGAGATGTAGGTAGTGGAGAAGACAGGGTCAAACCAAACCTGAGCAGAATGCCTTGGCGAGTAAGAATGTTTCACAGTTCCATGAAAATTAAAGACCCATTAGAAGAAGCTGAGTAAGATTTTAACCCATAAGGAAATTGCAGAGTTATTAAAGCAATTTGTGTTTTATGGCAAGGTTACAATTGTTGGTATAAACGAAGTGCTTTGCAGATGTTATCAGGTATTTTAGGCAGGGGAAGCCATGCATTTACTGTATTAGTGCCTTGGGTGGTTCTTTTTTCAAAGTCTTCTTCCCTTCTCTTCTGAATGCATTTCTAGTCAGGGTACACTAAAGTTCTGTTCACGAAGAAAAATGAGGATGGAGATGAACTTCAAAACTGTATAGAAGAGATACAACCTAGTGACTTGCTTTATGGTGCATAGTTTTGTAGAAGGAAAATGACCTGCAGTGTCTTTGGTGAAAACAATCCTTTTCCTCTCTGTTTAGCTCCCATAACTGCAACAGTTTGACCTTTCAGTGCAATTAAGCAGCCCAAACCCCAAGGAAGGACACAGGGGTAACAGGAAAGCCAGTTACAGCTGAGAGCAATGATTCTCTGTGCAGACTTCCTGCCCTCCCGTTTTGGGTTGAAACTTTTTCTTCATCCTTTTGAACTTTCTCTTCAGCTGCTTTTCATATGTAACACCTCTATTAGGGTTATGTGACTCTGACCACCAACACTCTTCCTGTGCCACCCACCTTCTTACCCTGGAAAGTCTGGCCTTCCAGAGAGCATCACCTTAGAGTAACTTACATTTCCAATTCAGATCTCCAGTCATCGTTTGTGGTGTCTTATAGAAAGGTGATTTGTTCATGATTCCCTTCTCCTTTGCAAAATTCTAATACATAGAAAGAATCAGAATAATCAGTATAATGAACATCCAATATCTACCATCTAGATCAAACAATTGCTAAAATTTTTCCATATATTCTCCATTTTTCCTTTTTCTTCTTTTTTTTTTGCTGAAGTAATTTAAAGCAAGTTATAGAAACATATATGTTTCCCCCCTAAATATTTCAACATTTATCTCTAAATAATAAACACATCTTTATCAGGTAAATACAATTCCATTCTCACACTTCACATGATTCCTATAATTTCTCAATAGCATGTAATATCCACCCACATTCAAATATTCCCTACTTGTTCCCATAATCTCTTTTTAAAAAACGTGGTAAAATATGCATATTGTAAAATTTTCCATTTTAAGTGTCCAGTTCAGTGGCATTGTCTATTCACAATATTGTGTAATCACCACCACTCTTTCCAGAACCTTTTCGTTATGCCAAACAAACTCTATACCCTTTAAGAATAACTCTCCATTTCCCCCTCCTCCCAAATGACTTTTAAAGATGGTTAATTCAAACATATTTTATTTGGTTGTTATGTTTCTTAAGGCTCCTAATCTAGACCTGTCTCCTCACACCATACCCACATGCATTTTATTTTCATGACATTGACTTCTTTTTTTGGGGGGGGGCGGTTAGAATGCAAGCTTTATTTTTGAATCCCCATTGAAATAAATATGTTAATCTTTGAAAAATATTTGGTTATATGCCACTAAAATTATCCCTAGAGCCCCCGGTGATAGTCGTGCCCCATTCTGGAAAATACTACCATAGGGAATTACTGGAGGTACCCTGGGGAGGTAGGATGAGGCCACTGTTTGTTAAGCAAGGGTCATCTGTGTCCCAGGTAAGCTGCTTGCTGCTGTTCATAATTCTCTGAGCCCCAGACCTACCAGCATATTTGATCTTATCTTTCCTGGCTGGCAACACTTTGGTGGCTCCCTATTCTCTTCTAGATAGAAGAGTAAATGCCTTAACATAACCTACAAGGTCCTTGGGGATCCTGGGATAGGCCTACCATGGCCCCATCAGGCTGGTGAAGAGAGGGAGACAGGAGACAGGGAGGATCCCCTGGAGGAAGTGACATTTGAGCTGAAGTCTAACCGATTTATGGAGAGAACTAGGTGACGGCGGTGAAGAGCTTTTTTAGATAGAAGGAACAGCATGTGCAAATTTCCTGAGGCAGGAAGGAACAATGTGCATGTGAGCACCTGAAAGAGGCACTAGAGGAAGAGTCAGGGAGAGGAGTGTTTCAGGGACCAGACCCTGCCTGCAGTCCCTGGAGGCATCACGAGCAGTGTGATCTTAATGCTGTGCCTTACAAGGAGCCATTTAGAGCTTCAAGAACAGTGACTTCAGTTACTTGAATAACAAATACTTTTTGAACACCTACTTCAGGTGGAGCACGGGGGATTTTAATAGAACAAGACTCTCATGGTCCCTGCCATCAGGAAACTTATATTCTTTTAAAAACAAAAGTTATACATATGCATGGTTTAAAGAAATAACAAGTATTATAAGGTTTTCTATGAAAACAGAAGGCAGTCCACTACCTTTTCCCCCATTTCCACTTTTGCAGAGGCATCCATTTTCAACTCTTTTAGCTGACTGTATTTTGGATTTATCTCCGTTATCTCTAAGTAATCTTTTTTTTTTATTTTTGAATTTTATTTATTTTTTATACAGCAGGTTCTTATTAGTTATCTATTTTGTACATATTAGTGTATATATGTCAATCCCAATCTCCCAGTTCATCCCACCACCTCCCAACCCCCCCACCCCCCATTGACATTGACTTTTTGACGATTCTGGGCTAATTGTTCTGCAGAATGTCCCACCTGTGGGATTTGTCTGTTTTCTCATGGTGTTGTTAAACTTGTTCTTCTGTCCTCTGTATTTCTTGTAAGCTCAAAGTTAGATCAAGGCTTGATAGGAATCAGGTTAAACATTTTGGTAAGAATTCTTCATAGGGTAATGCTGTATACTTCCTACTGCCTCGTATTAGGCCCTACGTAATGTCTGGTTGTCTGACTACTAATGAAGTTAATACTGCTCACTGGGTGAAGGTGATGACAGCCTATTTAAAAATGGGTTTTTTAAAATGGGAACTTGACTACTTGCACTGTTTTAAAATGATTATCCCTACTTTGAATGTTCAGATAAAGGGGCTCTGAGTTGTTGCCTGGTACCTAGGAGACAGCATTTATCCTGTGTAAAGGATAAGAGGATTAAGACTGAGGCTTTGTCCTCTTTAGGGAGTAGATGCAGGAGTTCATGTTTATCTCTGAGGGAGGTCAATCAGGGCAGAACATTCTGGAATATGAAGTCTAGCAGAGACTGCGCCCAGAAGAAGGTACTCTGAAACTAGTCATTAGCCAGAATTTAACTATGAATAAACAGATCTTTTTGCTAACACTTCTTAAAGACAGTCAGAACATTTTGGGAGTTCAAATACGGAAGACTCTTTTATGGCATTTTAAAATAACTCTCCCTTCACCTTCTATTCTCCCCCGCCCCCCGCCAAAAAAAACCCCACTTTAAACTCTAGAGTAAAAAATTAAGGAAGAGCATTTTCTTTGGATGCAGAATAGACGGATCTTTAGATGTTTCTTGAGTACTGTTTAAATTCTAGAGTGAGGAAAAAGTATGCATCTATTCTCTTTGGTTGATGTTTAACTCTTATCTTTTAGCTACCATAAACTAAATAATCCATTGAAAATATAAGCAACTAGGTTAAAGAATTTCATTATTAAAAATAAGAATTTGGGTTTCTAAGGAAAATGAGTTATTTTTTAAATCTCCAAATAAACACTCTCATTTTACAGCAATTAAGTACCCAAGTCAGTTAAACTTTGCTCAAGGTTGCCCTGTATTTCTGGATACCCAGAGGGTTTTTTCTGTTATTATTGCTTGTTTTTGTTATTTTGTTTTTAAGCTATCACAAAGACAAGGGAGTTGTTGTGAATTTTCTGCATAGCAGGACAGAACTTAACCTTAGGATACTGGACTAACAGTTTTCATTTTACTACTGGAATTAGTAATATCCTTTTTCTCCATTTATACTGTAATTTTCGAAGATTCTGGCTTCCAAGTTACCAGTTGGGTAGGGGATGTGGTAAAGGTCCCTTTGAGGAAATAGTTCTTCCACAATAGCACTGCTGGTGGACCTAGCAACCCTTGCCTGTTACCTCCATTGGGGGTTACTATATTTGGTGATGAATACCTCACCACTAGCTAAAAGAAAAGACAATGTAAACGGTCATCCATTCTTTTCCTTTTCTCTTCTTTTTTTTTCCCTCCTCTTTATACTATCCTCCCTTCTTTTCTCTTCCTTCCTCCTCCTCCTTCTGCCTCTCTCCATGTCCCTCTCCCTCTTCACTCATTCTTCGTTTTTCTTCCCTTCTTTTGCCACTCATTCTAGATTGGCATACTTTAATGACTCCCCCGTTCCCACCAAATTTTGTGTTCCCGAAGGATTCCCTGCTTCACACCAGCCAGTGGTATGTCACTGAATACTCAATAGAATCAAAGCGGTGGGAGAATCCCAGAAGAGGAGGTCTGTGCCTGGATCTGTGTTCTGAACTCCCTCTGTCCAATTTCCATTTGTTTTGAATGCCAGCTCCAGTTTCCATTCTGGTTTTCTGGGATCTCAGAGCTCTATAAGGATACTAATGAAATTACTTGAACCATGTCCAATACTTCAAAAAAGCCTAGAAGACATATATATATATATATATATATATATACTTTTTTTTTAAAATTTATTTATTTTTGGCTACGCTGGGTCTTCATTGCGGTGTGTGGGCTCTTTAGTTGTGGCCCACGGGCTCCAGAGCATGAGGGCTCAGTAATTGTGGCCTGTGGGCTTAGTTGCCCCACAGCATGTGGGATCTTATTTCCCCCACCAGGGATCAAACCCACATCCCCTGCATTGGAAGGTGGATTCTTAACCACTGGACCACCAGGGAAGTCTAAAGACATTGTGTATTTATTCACAATAAAGCCTGAACAGATTGACTAAGTAATGCAAAGCTTCTTTATTCTTGGGGGGAGCAGGGGGTTGGAAGATGGGGGAGATTATGCCACACTAACTCATTGTAAAGACTGTATCTTCACAGTAAGAAGTTCTGGTTGGTTGTGTGTGTTGTCTATAGGGTAGAGAAAGTCTGTTGGAAAGAATGTGGGTATGGAGGTAAGGCCAATCAGAGTTTAGTCTCTAGGGAGTTCCCTGGTGGCCTAGTGGTTAGGATTCCAGGCTTTCACTGTCATGGCCCAGGTTCAGTCCCTGGTCAGGGAACTGAGATCCCACAAGCCGTGCAGTATGGCCAAAAAAATTTTGAGTTTCTAGCAATAAGACTTGAGCTATTTATTTAATATCTCTGAACCTCAGTTTACTCATCTGTAAAATGGGGCTGTTCATTTCTATTTTTCAGACTCCTTGAGGATTTTAGATGATCTATGTAAAGCACTCATTAATACAATTCTTGGTACATAATAAATAGTTAATGTATTTTCTTTATGAATGTGATTTATTTAGTAGTTAAAAATCTTTCAAAGCATATAGCTTTGGGGGAAAAAATGAGATCACTGACAGAAGAGGAGGGGAAGCACTCATATAACATAGTTCTACATGGCCACACAGATCCCTTAAGAACTCCTGCCAAGTCCTGAGGGCTCTGATTAGGGGATATACAAGGAGGTCACACATCCTTTGTGTTAATCAACAGATCCTGTCTTGAGGGGGATACTCAGTTGTTACCTTAGCAACATTTCCTTAAGCCCACCTGTTTGTCTGCTGGATTCCTATGTGATTTTGACATAGCTCAGGTGATGAGCTTCAAGAAGTACCAGGTCTGCTCATGGCTATCTAACTGTAGCCAGGGGTTTTAGGTGGGAAGACAAAGGAATGGAGTGCCTTGGGAAGATGGATAAAAGATGAAGTTTCAGGAAGAGATGAGGATCATCATAGCTTAGTTTGCACCCCTTGAAAATAGGGCAGTAGAATATATTTCTTGAAAAGAAAAGTACTATCCCAAGACCGACTCTTTCATCTCAGCCCTAAGCGACTCTTACAAAAAATGAGACTTTCTCCTGAATCTCTTACGTCTTCATCCCCCTGGGCCCTAACTCTCTCCCAGTTCATCCCTCTCTGTCTGCACTCCCAGGATAGGGAGATCAATTGCCTCTTTCCTATAATGGGATTCGGTTTACAGGTAGAAGCTATCTAGCATTTTCTAGGACTCTTGTCCCAGGCCCCTGCTAAGTTTCACTTGGTACAGCATCTGCACAAAGATGAACTATAGAATCCAGCTTTTAAGCTTGGTGTTTCTGTTGAGCAGACCAAATGACTTTGGAATATCCTGGTTTAAGCTGAATTTATCCCTTGTTATTTTAAAAGCTATAACAAGTTGTTTTTTAAAATGTTTTCAGTCAGCACATCTTTACTTATTGTCCTTAAGACCCGAGGCTACTTGAAGAAGGATTTAATTTCCAAAGTCTGATAAGTAAACAAAAGTTTCCCAATAACATCTTCAGGCAAGCACCAAAAGACCTCATTTTTTGCCACAGTGCTTGGTTGGCTCCCCCATAATTGTCCATTAGTATTGGGCTCAACCAAACCTTGCATAATCACATAAAAAATATACCTTCGGGCTTCCCTGGTGGCACAGTGGTTGAGAGTCCGCCTGCCGATGCAGGGGACACGGGTTCGTGCCCCGGTCCGGGAAGATCCCACATGCCACGGAGCGGCTAGGCCCGTGAGCCATGGCCACTGAGCCTGCGCGTCCGGAGCCTGTGCTCCGCAACGGGAGAGGCCACAACAGTGAGAGGCCCACGTACCGCAAAAAAAAAAAAAAAAAAAAAAGAATATATATATATATATATATAAAACTTCAAACATAGTTACTTACTAATTGATTTTTTCTTCTTCTTCTTAATTACCATGTTTAGCAAAAAGCAAAAGTAAAACAGGTTTTAAATGTGGTATTATCTGACTAGACCCTAAGCGCATAAAATCAAACAGACTATATTGGGGGTTCATATGTTAACTATGGTCGGGAAATGGTTATTCACTGTTCTCCCAAGAGTTTGAAAACATCCAGAAGGGACTGGTTAGGTAAGCAGAGGCTCACATGCATGGCTTCAGCTCTGTGGGAATGTCTAAGCTTTAAAATTAACTCCAGAATCCCACTAAATGTGATATTCCCTGATGCTGAGCTTTGTCTCTGATACCTTCTTTTGTCTTGATCCTCTGTAGCTGTGGACTGAGACTCCCGAAATTCACCCTAGTCTTTCTTCCTACTTGTGACCAGGAAAAAAGTTGGGAAATAGGGTTGTGTTAGTCAAGATAGGCTAATTGTTATAACAAATGACTTCAATATAATGGTTTGGCCCAATAAAAGTATATCGTTCTTGTCATAGTACAATATAGATTGGGAGGGGTGGGGATGTATGGAATGTAGAGGTCAAGCCTATGTAGTATTTCACGGTCTTCTTCCAAGACATGCTCTAGCTTCCTCTAGGTTTTCAGAATCCTCTCCATTCAGCCAGTGGGTGGGGAAAGAGCCTGCCGTGTATTGCACAGGAGGCTTTTCATGCACCAGACCTAGAACTGGCACCCATCACTTCCATCCACATCCTATTAGCCAGAACTCTGGCACATGGCTCTGCCCAACTTCAAGAGAGGCTAGGAAGTTTAGTCTAGCTGTGTGCTGAGCTCATAGCAGTTTCTGCCACAAGGGGAGACAGACAGCTCCTCAGGGCAGGCCAATGGTTCCATGCTTGTATATCATCAAAGGTCTGCAAAATAAGTGTACTGTCCTATTTTTAGGTCACTTAATGCCTATATCTACCATTAACATCTTGGTCAGTTCCTAGAAAAAGTCCACCTGTCAAGATCAGCATCAACCTTGGTACCACCACAAATCAGTCCACACTGCAAACTTACTTGTTTATATTTAGGTCTTCCCAGGGTTTCAAGATCCCTGGGCCAAGCCCATACAGAGGTTCTCATTGGAAGTTGCTTATGCACTTGCGCTTTGTTCTGCTCATCAGATGGTTCCCATGACAAAGTCTGGCAAGTAGTCCATTGGAAGCCATTTGTAATGTCTAATCCAAACTTTGTCACGTGGGACCTATGAGGAGAACAAATGTGTTATAAACATTTGAAAAAGTGTCTCCATACCTCTTCAAAAACTATGAAAAACATGTTTTTGTCTCTTCTCAATCAGTGTATTTTTCAGTTGTCACGACTCTGTAATTGTCTGCACTCTTGCTTCCTGCTTCTCTCATTAACCAATTTACAAAGGCTATTTCATAGTGCAACCATTTTGGAGACATCCATTTCTCCTCATTTACTCACAGGCAACTATTGCCATCGAGATTTTAGTTTCCTCCAAAAATGTTTGTTCATCTTTCTTTTTTTAAAATAAATTTATTTATTTTATTTTATTTTATTTTTAGTTTTGGCTGTGTTGGGTCTTCGTTGCTGCATGCGGGCTTTCTCTAGTTGCAGTGAGCGGGGTCTACTCTTCGTTGTGGTGCGCGGGCTTCCCATTGCAGCGGCTTCTCTTGTTGCGGAGCACAGGCTCTAGGTGTACGGGCTTCTGTAGTTGCGGCTTGCAGGCTCTAGAGCACAGGCTCAGTAGTTGTGGCACACGGGCTTAGTTGCTCCGTGACATGTGGGATCCTCCCGGACCAGGGCTCGAACCCGTGTCCCCTGCATTGGCAGGCGGATTCTTAACCACTGCACCACCAGGGAAGACCTGTTCATCTTTATTTTTTTTTTTTGCGCGGTACGTGGACCTCTCACTGTTGTGGCCTCTCCCGTTGCGGAGCACAGGCTCCGGACACGCAGGCTCAGTGGCCATGGCTCACGGGCCCAGCCGTTCCATGGCATGTGGGATCCTCCCGGACTGGGGCATGAACCCGTGTACCCTGCATCGGCAGGCGGACTCTCAGCCACTGCGCCACCAGGGAAGCCCTATCTTTTTATATAAAGAGGATGATGACATAGATTGTACAAGGTAATGATGGTAAAGTCCTGATTCTGTTCTGCTTTTCTAGTTGTAGTGTAAGTTTTCACCACCCCATCGACAATTTCCTCTTGCAATGTAAGACATGCACTTATTATATGGCTCATGGGATTAAGGGTGCAGTCTTCATTCATTTATTTATCCATTCATTCTTTCTGAAATAATTACTGAGTACCTACTGTGTGCCAGATAGTGTGCTAGATGCTGGAGTCAGAGCAAAGAACAATATGTATAAGGTCCCTACTCTCACGGAGCTTATGCAAGAGACAGACTCTAAGTAAATAATAATGCAAAATATTAATTATAATTGTAACATTTGTATGGAAAGCTTATTTTCCTTTTAGCATTATGGATAATCTTGAATCACCAATAATTTTTGTTTGTTTTTTTTTAAACTGAAGTCTTTGTTCCTCTGTAAAAACCCACTTATTTTCCTTAGGGTAACGGTCATTCATTCACTGATAATATTCATCAATTCATTAAATATTATTGTAAAACTACTATTTACCAGGTACTATGCTAAGATTTCCAAGTGCAAAAATGAAAAGACAATATCCTTGCCCTCAAGGCTCATAGTCCAGACTGACATGCAAACCACACAGTACATTATGTTAATTGTCATAATGGGGAAATGGGAAAAGTGCAGTGAGGCATAGGAAGAGGAGGACCTAGATCTGCCTACATAGGTCAGAGAAGACTTCACAAAGGAGGTAGCACTTGGACTGAGGTTTAAGGGTGAATAAGACTTTGCTAAGAAGACAAATCAAGGAAGGTCATGAGATGGCTAGTTGACCATCAGAGACTCATGCTCTCCTTCCATAGCATCAACTTTTTCTGCGAATTGGCCCAACCAATTTCCAATCCCCTATACATCTAGGTGGAACTAGGTGATCCGTTCTCATTAATGGGATGTGAGCAGAAGTGATGTACATCATTTCTAGACCAGGTTAAGAAGTAGGTATGCCTTTGACTTCCCTGGTGGTGCACTGGTTAAGAATCCGCCTGCCAATGCAGGGGACACGGGTTCGAGCCCTGGTCCTGGAAGATCCCACATGCTGCAAAGCAACTAAGCCTGTGTGCCACAACTACTGAGCCTGCGCTCTAGAGCCCGCGAGCCACAACTACTGAAGCTCACGCACTGAGAGCCCGTGCTCCACAACAAGAGAAGCCACCACAATGAGAAGCCTGTGCACCGCAATGAAGAGTAGACCCCGCTCACCGCAACTAGAGAAAGCCTGCACATAGCAACGAAGACCCAACGCAGCCAAAAAAAAGAAGTAGGTGTGCCTTTTCTTCCTTCTCTTTCCCAGCTGTTAGCTCTGGAAATAAAGGACTCTAAAGCTTAGAGAATGGCAGAGCTGCAAAATAGAAGGACCCTGGGTGGAAGGCAGCTTGCCAGACTGATCTGTTATATGACTAAGAAATAACATTCTAGCGCTTTAATGTACTGATATTATATAACTCGCTTGTTACAACAGTGAGCTCTACCTTAATTAATGTAAGGCAGTTCAAGCAAAGTGAACATTATGTGCAAAGGCTTACTGATGTAAGGTCTAGCACAGAGTACATACTCAGTATTTGAAATTGCAGGAAAAGTGTTATGGGGGAGTACAAATAGTCCATTATAGCCAGAGTATAAAATACATGATTGGTGGGAGTGAGAGGAGGGTGGCAAAATAGATAGGCATGGGTTGATCTCAAAGAACCTTGAATGTCACGCTGAAGAATTCAGGTTTAATCTTGTGATAGGAAAGCCAATGAAGAACATTTAAAAGGTGAGAGGCAAGATCTCTGAGAAACACAACACCCAAGAAGCTGCTTTAATTTTCTTTAAATGTAAGATGCGAATCCAAGGATGAAAGATAGGATTTCAGAACCAGAAGACATCATGGTTTAGTCAAACCTCATTTAACAAATGAGGAAAGTGAGGTCCAGAGAAGTTAAGTACCTTTGCCAAGGTCACCCAGCTAAAATTGGGCAGAGCTGGGGACTAGAAGGCTAGTCTCTTATTGCCAGCCCTACAGCATTGCTCTTTCCACTGTGCCACAGTGCTTCAAAGCAGTTGAGACCAGCTGGTGTGCCTGTGTTTTCAGTTCCCTAATGAAGACATTGGGGATTTGGAGGCAGGGTATTTACCATGGAAGGTTGTCTTCTCTGTAATTCCTTATCTGGCTTGAACCACTATTTTGGACAAGGTCCATTTTTCAGCATCAGATTTCCCTAGAGGACAATTGGGAATGTGCTTAGTGGCCTGTAGGGTGCCCTTGCACTTTCTGAGCTTTTTGCGGGGAGGAGGAGAAGAAGGTAGCAGTGGTTTGAGCTCCTGGAAATGTTCCTGGTCCCTAGGCATCTGGGGAGTTGTTGGCCCTCTCAGTGACTGTGGTTTAGCCAGCCAGCTGACTGTCCTTCAGGGGTCACATCAAAACATCTTCGTCAGCTTGTCTCTTTAAAAGGTCAGCCCCTACGGCTGGCACTTTAATATCATTTTCTGTTCATCAGTTCATTACCTCTGGTTTTCATATATTGTTAAGCTGATTCATTATCATTATTTTTACTCCTTGTGCCACCCAGAGCCATATGACATACATTTGCTTTTTAATAGCAAGTGGGGGCAAAAGGACAACTGTGCTGAGGCCAGTCTCAGGAAAGCATGACATGTGGCCTGACTTAAGGAGGACTGGGTAATATTGAATTATTTTACAACTGAGGAAGCCAGAGCACAGGCTGGGGGGCAGGGGAGGTCATTTATCCAAAAGTCCCCAAGAAATCTGGGGAAAAATACGTTTCTTGATGTTTTTTTGTCTAGCATTTTATAATCTCCTCACTCCTTATCCTTTGGATGTATCATGGTTTTCTCCCTTGCATGCTGCTCAGTTGATAGGGCAGATGGTTGGGATGAAGTATTAACAAAGATGAGATTGCTGCCTCAGTCCCTGAGGAGTGCCTTGGTGGCACCCAAAGACAACGTCTAATGCAGTGGAAAGTGCTTGGGCTTTGAAGTCAAAGAGACATCAGCCACTCTCTAACTGTGAGACTTTGGGCAAGTTCTTAACATCTCTGAGCCTCAGTTTCCTTTTATGTGAAATGGGAAAATAATGCAAACTATGAAGGTGGTTGTAGGGATTAAATGAATGAACATACATAAAGCTTCTGTCTTGGTGCTGGGCACACAGTTGGCTCTTAACAACTGTTATTTCCTTTTCAGGTCTCTGAGAAGTTCCTATTCTTTTCCTCAATCCCCATCCTGGTTTCTGGTCAAGATGTGAAATGAAACAAAAGAGTGAGCAGATGCAGACCGAAATACCACGTTGATTGCTGATAAAGTCTGTTTATTGTGAGAGATACTAAATACTAAATGAGTTTCAGAATTAGGTTGACTTGTTCACCCAGTCACAAGTAACATTTGACCAGGACAGGACTTCTCACGCTGGGAGGAGTGGGAGTAGGAAGGGGACCCTGCTCCCAGAGGAGCAGACCAAGGTGACACCCTCACTGTGGGCAGGTGATACCTAAGTGGAAGAAAGAAGGAGCTAAGCTGAGCCTGCCCTGTGTACTTCTCAATTCTCAAAGCAGATTAAGCCCCTCCGCTAAGGCAGAGGAATAAGGGAAGTAGACAGACGCCAGAAGTGCCAAACGCCCACAAAGAAGGAAACCTCAGAAGCATCTCCCTTCTCTTGTCCCCCTCCTCTCACTTTGTGCTGCTACTTTTTAGCCACCCTGCTCATGAAGGACACAGCTGTCGGTACTGTGGGTAGCCTCAGAATACAAAAGGTTGGGAGAAAGGTGTGGGAGAGGGAGGGAGAGGTTGTGTTGAGTCATTAGTAGAGAAAGAGGGGTGGCCACATAAATCCAGAAAGAAAAGTCTAAGTTCAGAGTCAGGAGTTAGAGGTCTGAAGGGAGGGAGGATCAGTGTTCAGAGACCTGAACTAGACAGGAGGGCACTGCAGGAGCATAATCAGAATTTCTAGGGGTGGGGCAACACACTATGGCCAGATCCCAAGAGGACAAGTAGGCATCAGGGTTCCCACATATCTGACCTCTGAGTCCTGGAACCACATCTCCTGGAGATGACTCTCAATCCTAGCATTGGGTTATATACCCTCTACCTCAATTTTTTTTGTTTTTTTTTTTGTGGTACGTGGGCCTCTCACTGTTGTGGCCTCTCCCGTTGCGGAGCATAGGCTCCGGACGCACAGGCTCAGCGGCCATGGCTCACGGGCCCAGCCGCTCTGCAGCATGTGGGATCTTCCCAGACCAGGGCACGAACCCGTGACCCATGCATCGGCAGGCGGACTCTCAACCACTGCGCCACCAGGGAAGCCCTACCTCAATTTTTAATCTTTAAAATATAAGCATATCTTGTGATTATAAAACTAATACATGCTCACTTTGGAAAATTCAGAAATACAGAGAGGTATAAAGAAAAAACCAAAAATAACCCCAAATCTCATCACAAAGAAAAACTAATATTAACTTTAGCTATATTTCTATTCAGTCTTTCTTCTATGCATATTGTTATACAGATAAGGTGATTTTATCTATACTTGTTAAATTTGCATGCAGAATTTTTAACTTAATATTATAATATAATCATTTCCCCATGTCATTAAAAGTTCTCAGTAATTAACATCATTTAAAATGACATTTTCCCTGGTTTTAAGCACATCTGGATCAATCTCTACCAATTTATGAAAATCCCGTGGGTCTGGAGGAATCTTCTAAATGTTTACCTTCTTTTGGGTTGGTGAATAGGGCATTCTCCAAGGCCAGGGCTCTATGGGGCCTGTGCATGGTAACTACTACACGGTACTTGATCTTCTGGAGAGTTCTCATATTTCTAGCAATTGATGACATGATTGATCAGAAGATGCCACCCTGCAAAATACAATAATTCAAAGCATAGGCCTTTCTTATACAACACATCATTGTTACACACTAAAAAGAACCACTGTATTATTTTGCTATGGCTGTCATAACAAAATACCACAGACTGGGTGGTTTAAACAACAGAAATTTATTTTCTCACAGTGCTGGAGGCTAAAAGTCCAAGATCAAGGTGTCAGCAGGTCTGGTTTCTCTGAGGCCTCTCTCCTTAGCATGCATGTGGCTGCCTTCTTGCTGTGTCCTCAGATGTTCTTTTCTCTGGGCATGGCTGATCCTGGTGTCTCGCTGGGTATATTGAATTAGGGCCCACCTTAAAGACCTCATTTTAACTTAACCTCTTTAAAGACCTTATCTACAATATATAGTCTTTCATGAACAGCTTCTTTCACTTAGCATGATGTTTTCAAGGTTCATCCATGTTGTAGCATACATCAGTACTTCATTCTTTTTCATGGCTGAAAATATTCCATTGTATGGATATACCACATTTTGTTTATCCATTCATCAACTCATGGACATGGGTTGTCTCCACTTTTAACCACTGTAAATAATACTGCTATGAATGTTCATGTATAAGCTTTTGTGTGTGGAGGTATGTTTTCATTTCTCTTGAGTAGATGCCTAGGAGTGGAAATGATGAGTATTATGGTAATTCCATGTTTAGAATTTTGAGAAACTACCAAACTATTTTCCAAAGTTTTACATGCGTCATTTTACATGCCCACCAACAATATATGAGGGTTCCAATTTCTCTATATCCTTACCAACACCTGTTATTGTCTGTTTTTATTATAGCCATCCTTGTGGGTATGAAGAGGTATCTCATCGTGGCTTTGACTTGCATTTCCCTAATGACTAGTGATGTTGAGTATCTCTTCTTGTGCATATTGGCAATTTGTACAAATTTTTTTGAGGAATGTTTATTCAAATTCCTTGCCCATGATTTAACTGCGTTGTCTTTTTATTATTGAGTCGTAATATCTTTTTATATATTCTGGATATAAGTTCCTTGTCAGTATACAATTTGCAAAGATTTTCTCCCATTCTGTGGGTAGTCTTCTTACTTTCTTGATGGTGTCCTGTGAAGCACAAACGTTTTTAATTTTTTTTTTTTTTTGCGGTACGCGGGCCTCTCACCGCTGTGGCCTCTCCCGTTGCAGAGCACAGGCTCTGGACGCGCAGGCTCAGCGGCCACGGCCCACGGGCCCAGCCGCTCCGCGACATGTGGGATCTTCCCGGACCAGGGCACGAACCCGTGTCCCCTGCATCGGCAGGCGGACTCTCAACCAGTGCGCCACCAGGGAAGCCCCAAAAGTTTTTAATTTTAAAGTCCAATTTATCTATGTTTTTCTTTTGTCACATCTGCTTTTGGCAACATATCTAAGAAACCATTGCCATATCCAAGGTCATAAACATTTACTATGTTTTCTCCTAGGAGTTTTGTAGTTTAGCTCTTAATTTAGGTCTATGATCCACTTTGAGTTAATTTATTTGTATGGTGTAAGTTGTAGCCCAACTTCATTCTTTTGCATGTGGATAGCCAGTTGTCTCAGCACCATTTATTGAAAAAACTACTCTTTCCCTATTGAATTGTCTTGGGTCCCTTGTCAAAAAATCAACTGACCATATACCTGAGGGTTTACTTCTGGACACTCAATTCTATTCCAATGGTCTACACATGTATCCTTATGCCTTAGACCTTGATTATTGTAGTTTCATTGTAGATTATGAAATCAGGAAATGAGCATCTTCCAAATTTGTTCTTCCTCTTCAAAAGTGTTTTGGTTATTCTGGGTTACATTTCCATATAAAATGTAGCATCAGCTTGTCAATTTATGCAAAAAAGGAAGATAGAAAGAGCGATAGGATCTGGATAGGATTGCCTTGAATTTCATTTTCTGAATTTTCATTGCTAGTGTATAGAAATACAACTGATTTTTGTATATTGCTTTTATATCCTGCCACATTTCTGAACTCGTTTTATCTTATTTTCTTAATCACGATGCTTTACTGCTTACTCTGTGTGTTAGATATTATAGAAAATACAAAAATTAACAAGATATGGTCCCTGTTCTGAAGAAGCTTATAGCCTAATTCAAGAAATAAGACATAAACCTACTGAGTGAATAATAGCCTGTTTCAGCAATGTACAGGAAAGTACAGAATTGCCAAGTGAACACTACAGATAATTAGAGCTCTAGCAAAGTTCAGGGGGTAGAGAGACAATTAAAAGTTGGAGAGGTCTGGAAAAAACAGAGTAGAAAGGATCTGAAGGCTCACTGATATGAGCCATTCCCATAAACAAACTTTTAATTTCAGTAACCCCAAAAATCTCAAGAGATCCTTCTGCTATGGATGACCCTCTGAGTTACCAGTGGAACATATATGCACTATCCAGATTTAATAAATTATAACAACTTGCCATATTTGCTTAAATTAAACTATAAATACAGTAAGTCCCCTACATACGAACCTTCAAGTTGCGAACTTTCAAAGACGCGATCACGCATTCACATGTCCGATCACGTAAGTTAGTTCACATGTCTGGCGTACATTGTCATGTGTGTGCATCCTCTACAAGTGGTTGTGCTTTTGTGTACTTTACTGTACAGTATTGTATAGTGTACAGTAGTACAATATCTTTATTTCAAGCTCAGGATGTCCGGGAGCAAGCGTAAAAGCAGCAGTGATGTAGCTCGTACTGCTAAGAAGCGTCAGAAATTGGAGGCCCAGAGAAAGGATGAAGAGAGACAAGAGGAAGAAGAAGTAACTGAAGAACTGAAGAGATTCATGGCACAGGAAATGGCAAGGGTCTTTATTTGAGGAGGCAATGTTAATTTTTGAGGCACAGGGCTGGAACGTAGAACGGGACAAGAAGGTTGAAGCAGCCGTTCAGAATGCAATCCAGTGCTACCATGTCATCTATGATGAGAAAAAAAGAGCTACGACCCAGACATCACTGGATTGTTTTTTCAAGAGAGTAGAAAGAATTGAATCCAGCAAGGAACCAGAACCTGTGCCATCAACGTCAGGAGTGAGTGAAATTGCAGCTTGCCCTCCGTCTCCTATTGCTGACGATCCTTCAGCTCTGCCATCTCCCCCCTCCTCTCCCTCCTCCAGTCAGTAAGTCTCCTTGCCTGTTCACTCGATGCCAGCCCGTGTGCCAGCTGTTGTACTATACTACTGTACTTTTCAAGGTACTGTACTATAAGGTTAAAAATGTTTTCTATATTTTTTGTGGTTTTTTAATGTATTATTTGTGTGAAAAGTATTATAAACCTATGACAGTACAGTACTATATAGCCGATTGTGTTAGTTGAGTACCTAGGCTAACTTTGTTGGGTTTACGAACAAATTGGACTTACAAACACGCTCTTGAAACGGAACTCGTTCATATGTAGGGGACTGTTGGTAAAACATTTTAGTTACAAAAAAAGGCCCTTCCATCCCATCTTTCCTCAGAGATAACCAATCTCTTGAAGATGGTGGAAATCCTTCCCACATATGCTTTTATATTTTTACTAGACAATATGTTTTAGATGTTTGAACATGTATATAAATAGTGTACGTATTTTTCTGAAACTTTTTTTTTCAACATCATGTTTTTAAGATTTATCCAAGTGACACTTGTAGAGCTAGTCCATTCTATAATATAGTAATAGTATACTATATAGTTCTGCAATAGACCAATAGCATAAATATTCTAGAATCTATTCTATGGATGGATATTTGATATGTCTAGTCCTTTGCTATTTCAAATCATGATGTAATTAATATTCTGGTGTATGCTTCCTTGGGCGCATGTTTGAGAGTTCTGCTAGGGAATATATCTAGAACAGAAATTGTTAGGGAATAGAGTGTGCACATTCTCAACTTTACTAGATTGCTCTCTACTCTCTGCAGTAGCTGAACTATTTTTTACTCCCATCAATGATATGTGAGAATTTCTCTCATCCTATATTCTAACCAACACTGTCAAGTTTTTAAAAAAATATACATATCTGGGTCCTATTTTCATAGACCCTGTTAGGGTAGCTCTGGAGTGTGGTTTGAAACAGGCCACAGGTGATACTGAAACACAAATGAATGGGGATTATGAATGAATTCATATCATTGAGATCATCAGCTCGTATGTATGTATACACAATCTAATACATTGGTATGTGAGTTGGTATGGTGAAAGTGCCCTAGCACTTTGTTGGTAACATCTATGTTGGCTGCATTTAGATCCTTGAAGATAGGTAGAGAAGTACCAACCGCCTAACATACCTTGCAGATGCGTTTTGAATCAAACAGGGGTACGTGGTTGACCAGTCCACTGGCTGGTACTTAACCTAAAGTCCCACCTTTGCCAGCTGGGCTGATGGGGGACAATGCTGGCTTTCTGGGAGCTGTCTTGCCTCTTCCTAGGTGCATGGCTGGGTGCCAGTAGTCGGGACTTGCCTACGTTCCATTGCTTAGGGCAGGGTGTGTGTCAGCGACGTCTGCCAGCCCGCTGGGTGGTGTCACTGTATGGAGCACTTGTGGCTTTTTCAAAGCCCTGAGGAATCTGAGAAGCAAGTGAGGGAATGCTGCATGAAAACAAAAGGCAGTGGAAAGAGTGACCAGCCAGCAGGCTCCAGCAGGCTAGAACGCTCTGTCCTTGTTATTACTGCTTCATGAAAATGCCGCCAGCTTCCTGGCAAGGTCTGGAAGGTGAAGGGCTTCTTGAGGAAACAAGGACAAGCGATGTGTACTTCTGGTTGCCCAGCTTCCTAATTTTCCAGTGGAAGCTGCAGGGTGAGGACGAGGTCTCAGAGGCCCAGCAGGGCTGGGCTGGGAGAGAAGTTGGGCCATGCCCCAGACAGAGCTGTTCCTCAAGGAGCCATCTGAAGGTCAGCCTAGGGGAGGACAAAGGGCTTCAGCCATAATCCCCATTCAAGGGGGCTTTGCCACAAAGAAGTGCCTCCTGGTTTGGGGCAGGGAGTGCTCTCATTCCTCACCTGCTTTCCTCAGAGCTATTCATGCCCTGGTATCACACACTCTCACAGCATGGCCTGCCTCAATTTTCAGAAATGAGGGAGAAGCTCAGGAAAGGTAAGCGTTTTCATTAACTCATTATTGGATGGCTACTTGGACTCATCATTATTGGGCCTGTCAGAAGTCAACCTCTGCTTTCCCTCCTGATAATCTCCTGTCAGTGACATATAAAATATCTAGCTGTGGGACTTCCCTGGTGGTGCAGTGGTTAAGAACCCGCCTGGTCTGGGAAGATCCCACATGCCGTGGAACAACTAAGCCCATGCACCACAACTACTGAGCCTGTACTCTAGAGCCTATGAGCCACAACTACTGAGCCCATGTGCTGCAACTACTGAAGCCCATGCACCTAGAGCCCGTGCTCCGCAACAAGAGAAGCCACTGCAATGAGAAGCCCGCGCACCGCGCACCACAACCAACAGTAGCCCCCGCTCATGGCAACTAGAGAGAAAAGCTGGCGCACAACAACGAAGACCCGACGAAGCCAAAAATTAAATAAATAAAATTAAATTATTACAAAAAATATCTAGGTGCAAAATAGGGAAGTACTCGGCATTCTCTTCCTCTCTTAAAAAGTAGCTATGAAGATAATGAATAAAAATAGGTCTTTGTGGATACAATAGGGCTGAACTGAGGGTGTGGTTTGCTTGGCAACAGCTCAAGCAAAGTTACTTCTCCTGGTCCCCAAATGCTCTTGACTTTGCTCTGCCTGATAAAGTCCTAAAAGACCAGCTTGAATGTGATGTTTTTTGGTGAAACCTTCTATAATAGAGTTAATCATTCCCTTCCTTCTGGTCCCATAGCATCAAGTTTTTATAAAAAGCATTAATCATGTTGTGTGACAACTACTAACTTGGAATTACGTCTTATTCTATGTGCTTGTGTGTGTGTGTGTCTCCCCAGCATTTATGGACTGTGCTTTAACATAATTTTCCCTTTTTTTTTTGGCCGCGTTGTGTCTTCGCTGTTGCACACGGGCTTTCTCTTGTTGCGGAGCACGGGCTCTAGGTGCGGAGGCTTCAGTAGTTGTGGCACGCGGGCTCTAGAGCGCAGGCTCAGTAATTGTGGCGCACAGGCTTTGTTGCTCCGCGGCACGTGGGATCTTCCCGGACTGGGCCTCGAACCCGTGTCCCTTAACCACTGCGCCACCAGGGAAGCCCCAAACATAATAGTCCTTCGATAAATATTTACTAGAGGAATCAAAGTTCCTGAGAAAACACCAATACTGAGCTTTTATATTTTCTTAATTATCCCCTGCCTTTTCCTCCTTGGGGTGAAACTCCAAGCCTTTTTAGCTCCACATGGAACAGAGGACACACTAAAACCAAACCTTTTTTTTTTTTTAAAGGAATTGCTCCAGCAGGAATGGGTGTTTCAGATATATCATTCTGTTACAGGTACAGAAATTGTTTCCAGGGAACACTGCCATTATTATCTCTGAAAGGCAAGTCAGTGGACATTGTTATTTTCCATTTACAGATGGACAAATGGAGGCTTTCTTGCTCGTTTACCAATTACAGAATGTGCACTCTGTTCAAAGTACTGTGCTAGGATTTTCATGGGATACAAAGATGTGCAAGACAAGTTTCGTGTTCTAAAGGAGAATGTTATAATCTGGTTAGGAGGAAAAGATATTTGTATGCAAAAGTAACTATAACTCGGGACCATTTTATTTGAATTATATGAGTGGTCCAAAAAGAAGTACCATAGGGAATACAGAAGGTAGGCAAAAGAATTTTCAGCCAAGGTGATCAGGGATATCATTGTGGTCAACATGGCACTTGAGATGAATAGATTTTGTGCTGGTTATTCTCCATTTGGCTCCTGTATTTGTTTCCTGTGACTGCTGTAACAAATTATGAAACTGGGTGGCTTAAAACAACAAAATTTTATTTTCTCAAAGTTCTGGAGGCCAGAAGTCTGAAATCAAGGTTTTGGCAGGGCCAGGATCCCTCCGAAGGTGCTAGGGGTGAAATTTGTTCCTTGTCTCTTCCAGCTTCTGATGGCTCCAGGCTTCCCTGGCTTGTGGCCACTTCATTCCAATCCTGATTCTATGGACACACTGCTTTCTCCTCTTCTCTCTCAGAACTCCCCTGCTTCTCTTTTATTAGGATATATGTGATTGTATTTAGGGACCACCCACATAAACTAGGATACGCTCCTCCACTCAAGATGCTGAACTTAATCACATCTTTTGCCGTATAATTTTCTCAGGTTCCAGGCAGTAGCCTCTGGACATTTTTTTTTTTGAGGTGCCACTAGGTAGTCCACGACAGCCTCCTATCCTCCTCTGCCCTGCTCTGTGCCCTGTGAGGCTGTTATCCACAGATGACTCACCTGGGCCCACTGCCCTCTGGCTTACTGTTGGGTTTGGCCAATGGGAGGCATCAGCAAGTATCAGACGGCAGGAGAAAAAAGAGTTTGGGGGTATTTCTTCTTATTTTTCTGCTTTAGCGCCGGGTTCTGGCAGTAGCTATGCCCTTTCACAGCTCGAGCTCCTTCGGGACTCCCATAACACCATTTCCGTGCTTTGTCTCTTCAGCCCTGGGCTTCCATTCTTGCTAGTCCTTGGGTGCCTCAATACTTTTAAGTTCCAGAAACCCTGCCTACATCCTTGTAAATAGTGTCTTCATCAAATTACGTTCAAAATCCCAGCTGAGTGTGCCTTCAGTTTCCAGCCACAATCTTGACTGATACAGACACTGAGAGGCAAAAATTTAATTTCCAGAACAGAGATAGACTCAGGTTGCCTCGATCTAAGTTTAAGTAATGACCAGTGGGGACTGGAAGGTGATTCAGCACACAATATAGCCATAGCAGCTGGGTTATCTTGCGGGCTCTTGGCAGTAAGTATCTGTTGCTTTGTACTCTAATTATCTGCTGTTATTGTGACTCTGCTTCTGTTGCCCTTCCTACTAAGTATTTTCTGTTCTTTTCTCTATCTCACAGCTTCTATTGCTTCATGGTTTCTGCTATGTGATGTCAGCTTTCTTCCCTCTGTGGATCTTTTAGTTTTCTCCCCATTGCTAACTCCTGACTATCTTTTTGTATTTCATATTCAACCCCTCCAAAGGGCCTGACTGGTTTGGCTGCTCACCATCAAGTACAGGCAGTTAGGCAGAGCTTCCTTTGACAAGTCATCATATGAGCATAAGTTTATTGCCCTAGGGTAGGTGCCTGCTCCTGGACTAAATGGTTTTCTTTGGAATGGCAGAATAAGTTGATACATAATTTGGTGTCTTGTCAATTAGAAATTCCTGGGAAGTGCTTATGGGTGTGGCAAGCATTCTGATACTTCCCAGGGGGTTTATCAAAACACACAAGTACTTCTGTTGTCCAGTTCAATTGCAGAGGCATGGTGGTCTCAGAAAAGCAAAACACATATTTGGGAAAAGCAAGCAGCCCAGAATAGCTGGTGGTATAATTCGAATAGAGAAACACTAGCATTGGTATTAAAGCTGGAAATGTAGGTCGCGACAGTTTGTGGAGGGCCTTGAGTGAAGATTTGTTTTAGAAGGAACTTTAGACATTATTTTATGGGCAGTGAGAAGTTACTGAAGGTTTCTGAACGTGGAAGAGCAAGATAAAATCAGCTTTTAGGGCTATTTAACTGATGGCAGTGGTATTCAGATTGGATCAGAAGTAGGAAAATGTGGAAACAGAAAGACAAATTAGGAAGGTGTTATAATAGTCTAAGAGAGGATAATGGGGACCCAATCCAGGGCAAGACTAGAAAGGAAGGGAAAGCTAGTTGTGAGAACCTCAGAGCATAAGTGGATTTAGGATTGAGGCTAGTTTTGAGCTACTGGTTTACAATCTTTTTACCACCAAGGATCCTTTTAATTATTTTTTATTTTCTTCCAAATAAATGACACCTTTTTGGAGGAATACACGAATTCTATCAGGCATACTAATAAGAATGACAATATTATTACCAGCTATTACCTTTTGGAATACATTTTTGGAAGCTTGGCTCTGAGCCAAGGGAATGTAGGCAGTGGTGGTTCCATTGAGAGAAATTGGGTCTGAATATCTTAGCCGAGTGGTCCCCAACCTTTTTGGCACCAGGGACTGGTTTCGTGGAAGACAGCTTTTCCACGGAAGGGGGTGGTGGTGATGGTGGTTCAGGCGATAATGCAAGTGATGGGGGGCGGCAAATGAAGCTTCCCTCACTCACCTGCCTGCTGCTCACCTCCTGCTGTGTGGCCCGGGGTGGGAGGGGTGGGGTTAGGGACCCCTGTCTTAGCCTATGTTTTCTAGAAAAATAGAACTCAAACCAAGAATTAAGGCTAATATTTTATTTAGGAGATGTAATCCCAGGGCAGTAAGAGTGAGAGAAAAAGGGAAGAGAGACCGAGAAAGAGGTGAAGCAACGCAAGGTGATGTTTGAACAGCCTACAGAGACAGTAGGTACACCTGCATGTGCATGCAGAATATCTCCAGACACGCTGCATGGTGAAAACATGCTCAGGTAAGTTCTTGGGAAGGAGAAAGGAAAAGTAATCTACCTTCATGGTTTTCTCCCATCTCCTATTTCCCACTGATCAAAATTTACCACACCAGTAGTTTCTTTCCTCATACTTCTACATTATGTCATCGTATGTTCCCATTGTTAGTTTCTTAGCAAGCCACAGCCAAGGCTCTATGGTATGGCCTTTAGTCCTAGTTGGGGAGTAGAGAGAGAAGCCAGAAATTCATGGGGTGTGGCTGATGAGCCTAGTTGCTCAGTGGCAATCAGGGGGAAGGCCAGGCTGGGAAAGTGGTAGATAAGCTCCAGCCCCAGGTAGCAGGACTACATGTGCCCAAACAAAGCAAGTCAGCTGCAGTAGTGGCTGAGACAGAACCACCTCCAGGAAGACAGTGTTCTGAGGGTTACAGATGGAATAACCATAGAGAATTATATTCCTACACAGCATAGAATAAATGAGTATGAACATGGGCTTTGGAGACAGGCAGAGCTGAGCTTAAGTCACAGCTGTATATGATTTTAGGCAATTTACTTAATCTCTTTAAGCCTTAGCTTCTTTACTCACAACATGGGGATGATGATACTATATAGCTCGTGTTTGTAAAGCATTTGGCATGATGCTAGGCATACAGTAAACGCTAAATACATTATGACAATTACCATTATTAATATCATTCTTGGATGACAGTGTAATCTTCCCAATGCTTTCTTTTCTCCAGGCTGACTCTGCCATGTGCTGCTCCTAAATCTATCTTGAGCAGGTTGGGTGGCTCAAGCCTGCATCCTTTAGTTACTCTCAGGGGCAGTTGCCTCTAGAGTACTCCACATTTGAGGTCATGAAACCCCAGAGAAGGTGGGTGGCCCCCTACAGGGTGCTGATCCATTAAGTCCCAAGAAGTTAGCACCACTAACCCATCACCTTTGGTATGTAGATAGGACATATCTTAAATAACCATTTGCTCCTATAAATTTTTTTCCCTTCAAAATAGAAAAACAAAGCTTTTTGGTCAAAATTTTGCCTTGGTGCCCCAAGAAAGCACAGCCAAGTACATAAGTATTGCTAGATCCATACAATAAAGAGGTTCCTGTAAGACTTTAAAAACAGGAGAGATCACTCTTACACAAATGGTATTTGATGGGATATCATCTCTAAATTATACATATCAAAATTTCTTTCTTCCCATAAATTGAAATCCTTTTGACTTTACATAGGCATATTAAATGCCCAGAGTAACACATACCTAAAGTATGTAACTACTTTGGAAATTCCTGGAACAATGACAAAAACAGACATATCACTCTTCTGTTCAAAATCTGTATCACTCAGAATAAAAATTCAAATCCTCAATGGCCTTTAATGACCTTGGGGATCTAGTCTCCAGTTATTGGACCTCACCTCTTAGGAACTAGGAGGCAGGATAGCATACTTGGGTACTCAAGAGTACCAAAAGTCTCTAGAGACCGACTACCTGAGCTCCAGTTCAACCTCTATCATTTGCTAGTTATGTGATTTGGAGGCAGTTATTTAACCCTCCTGTGCCTCAGTTTCCTCATCTGGAAAAGAGAAAACACAGTACCCACATCACATAGTTGTTGAGGATTAGTTAATTTTTTTTTTTTTTTTTGCGGTACGCGGGCCTCTCACCGCTGTGGCCTCTCCCGTTGCGGGGCACAGGCTCCGGACGCGCAGGTTCAGTGGCCATGGCTCACGGGCCCAGCCGCTCCGCGGCATGTGGGATCTTCCCGGAACCGGGGCACGAACCTGTGTCCCCTGCATCGGCAGGCGGACTCTCAACCACTGCGCCACCAGGGAAGCCCCAGTTAATATTTTTAAGTGCTTAACATAGTGCTACAAGTAAGGGCTATCTAAGTGTTAGCTGCATAAAATACTTCCTTTCATTCACTGCACTCTGGCTGCACTGGCCTCCTTACTGTGCCTCCAGCAGGCCAAGCGCACTCCTGCTCAGGACCTTTGCGTTTGTTGTTCTCCCAGATGGCCACATGCCCAATTTCCTCACCTCCTTCAAGTCTTCGCTCAGCTCTCACCTTTTAAATGATGATAACCCTACTTAACATAGCAATCCCCTCCTGTACACCCCTGCTTTATTTTTCTCATTAGCACTTACCTACTTTTAATACTCTGTACAATTTTCAAATTTATTTGTTTTTCACCTATCTCCCCCAAATCGAAGGTAAACAAGGGCAGAAATATTTATTTTATTCTTTGATGTATCCCAAATGCCTAGACCATTGCATGGGCCATAGCAGATGCTCAATACTATTTGTGGAATGAATGAATGCACTGTTTTCAAAAAGAAAGTTGAGCCTACATAGTTTGAAAATTGATTTGTAAATGATACTGATTTGTAAATAAGATTCCTATGCAAATGCAGAAGATCTCCCCCAAAGTTGTTCTCTTAAGTTGAATAGATATGATCTCCTTCCCACAATATTATTTAAGAAATTGTTGGTTTTTTTCCCCCAAAGATATTTAAAGGTAAACTTTAGCTGGAACTTAGGTAAAGCTATCTAATTAGTAATGAGCATATTCTTAATTAATAAAATTGATCAACTCCTCAATAATTGCTAGTGGACTCTGTGGCACAGTCATTTATCCAACATGACCTAGAAGTCATGGCCCATCATCAGTATATGGAAAGAAGAGAACTAATAAACACCTGCTCTAGGTTAGATGAGCTGCTGGGTCAAATCTGTGAGTAAAATATCATCATCCCCATAGTACAGATAAACAAACCAAGGCCTACAGAGGCCCCAGATCATATACCTAATAGGTGATAGAGCCAGCATTCAAACTATGAGCTTGCAAAATCCATGCTCTTTCTAGTATCTCACTTTGAACCTCAGATTTCTCATTTGTAATATGTAGTAACATTACTAAGGCACAGTTATTATGACAATGAAAATAACATATGTAAAGCAAGGCACTCAATAAATGACAGCTTTTTAAAATGGCTATACTTTGGGAATGATGATGAGACTTTTCCCATGGAGAACAATCACATAGCCTCTCCACGGAGAAAAATATGGGCCCCAATTTATTTGGACATCAGAAGTAGGTCCTATGGGATAGATTAGTGGGAGTAGCCACATTTTAAAAAAGAAGAATTTAAATTTTAATACAAGTTTAAATACTTATTGTACTTTTATTTGTTAAGAGTTGACTTTATGGGCTCTAATTAGCCAAATTTGAGACAATTCGATCACCAAAATATTGTTTGTATGGTTGTATGGTTGTATAAAAATGATGGTTGTAAAAAAAGTCACACATTGAAAGTGATTTAAAAAGTGGGAGGGAGGAAAGAAGAGATAGGGGAGAAAAAGGAAAACAAAACCTTCATTACAGAAAAATGTCAGCTAATAAACGTTGAATAAATGATGAGGCTTAAGAGAAACACTGTTGTACAATCCTCAGTGTAATAACTGATTCAATCAAGGACTATCAGTGGATGATAAAACCTTTTGGTGAAGGGTTGATGGGTGTCATGGGTTGAATTATGTTTCTCAAAAAATGGAGCCTCCCCCCCAGGCTCCCAGAATGTGATCTTATTTGGAAATAGGTTCATTGCACATGTAATTAGTTAAGATGAGGTCATACTGCAGAAGGGTGGGATCCTAATCCAATATGACTGGTGTCCTTGTAAGAAGACAGTCATGTGAAGATACAGATACATATGGAGAATGCTATGTGAAGGTGGAGGCTGAATTGAAGTGCTGCAGCTACAAGCCAAGGAATGTCTGGGCTAACAGAAACTGGAAGAGGCAAGGAAGAATTCTCCCCTAAGGTTTCAGAGGGAGCCTACCAACACATTGTTTTCATACTTCTAGTCTCCAGACTGTGAGAATAAATTCCTGTTGGTTTAAGCTAGCCAATTTGTGGGTACTTTGTTACAGCAGCCCTAGGAAACTAATACAATGGCAAGAAGGATAGACACAGTGCACCAAAGTATCACCTTGCATATATGAAAAATAGAGCTGTCCAAAGGAGAGCTCTGTCAGTTACCACTTAATCGAGTATCAAACTTAACATCGAGTATCAAACTTAACATCACTACCAGTGGGACAACCTGACGTATACACCCGATATCATGCAATTAGAGGTACGCAATATCAATTTGATAGTGCAACAGGCACATACCTTGCAATGTGACTTTGCAGCAACTCCCATGAAGAGGTCGAGTTTCTTTCTCTACCACTTGAGTCTAGGCTGGCTTTGTTACCTTCTTTGGCCAACATAATGCCATTGAAGTGACAGAGTGCCAGTTCTAAGCCTCAAAAGAACTTGCACACTTCCACTGTCTTTCAGACCCTTGCCTCTTCCATGAGAACAGGCCAGTGCTAGCCTGCTAAGTGTGACAGATGAATGGGGCTAGGCCCAGTCAACCCCAGCTAAGGTCATCTTAGACCAGCAGCCCCCAGTCAATCTGTCAAATGCCTACAGATCCATGAATGAGTGTAACCAAAATCAGCTGAACCCAGCCTAGCCCAGATCAGCTGAAATACCTATGCCACTGAGTTTGGGGGTGGGTTGCTACGCAGTAATAACTAACTGTTAAAATGATCTATGTTATATCCTTGCTAAACATGTTTAAATGGAAAACTAATCATGAGGAAAGAATCAGAAAAACCTAGAGTGTGGAACATTCTACGTTACAGCTGGTCTGAATACTACAAGTCAGTATCATGAAAAACAACAACAAAAAAGTGAGGAGACTTCTAGATAGATTAGAACAAGGGTTTTCAATCTCAGCACTAACTGACATTTTGGAATAAATACTTCTTTGTTGTGGGGGGTTGTCCTGTGTATTTTAGGATGTTTAGTAGCACCCCGGCCTCTGTCCACTTGATGCCGGTAGTACTCAGAGTTATGACAATCAAAAGTATCTCCAGGCATTGCTAAATGTCCACCTTGGGGCACTGGACTTGAGAGACAGAATCAAATGCAATGTATGGACCTTGTTAAGATCTTGGATCAAACAAAAAAAGATGTTTATAAAAGACATTTTGGATGATTATAAGAATTTGAATGTGGAATTAAATATATTGAATCATTAATTTTCCCAGATCTAAAAATAGTATTGCAGTTATGTAGGAGGATGCCTTTATCTTTAGGAGATGTACGCTTAATCTGAGTGAAACTTCATAAAGTATTCAACTTACTTTCAAATTCTTCAATGGATAAAAATGTGTTTTTATAGAAAGAGATAAAGCAAAGGTGACAAAATGTTAACAATTTGTGAATCTAGTTGAAGAGTATAGGGGCATTTATTGTATCATTCTTTTAAGCTTTGTAGGTTTGAAATTTTTCTAAATAAAATGTTGGGGGTGAAAAGTGTTAGTCTCACCTCCACTGCCTGACTCTTTACTGACTTAATATGATACAAAGAGCAGGCTTGTTCTAAATGAATCTGGGTGCTCATTCTGTGTTGCCTGGACAATAAGTTAGCTCAAACCAGGGTATGAGGGGTTGAAGCTGAGGAAGGGGGCTTCTCCTAGCCTGAGGAACTGTACACAAGCTCAGCTTCTCATGGGACCACTGGCTTCCTTTCTCTTGTGTAACATCCCATGGGACCAAAAGTCTAGGTGGTAGGCAGCTTGTGTGTGTTTCCCAGACAACTTTGGTAAAGAGCTGGCACCAAAATCCAGGCTGCCTGGTGCCAAGACAGTCTGGTTATTCCTTGCACTGATAAGGCTACTCTCAAACTTGCTGTATACTAGAAGGAGACCAAAAGAGGGGCAGAATTCCCTTCTCTAGAAAACCATTCTGTAAGGCCAACAGGTCAGCCAGGGACACTAAGAGGAAGGGGTCTCTCAGCCCTCCCTTCTCTTAAAGACCTTGACTTTGTAAGTTTTTCCAAAGTAAAATCTAAATTTTTGAACCTGTACTTACGATGTAGTGAAATTCAAATCATGCCCTGCTGCATTAAAGTTTAGGCAACTGTAAAGAGACCAATCTTGTAAGAGAGCTAAAATTTAAAACATAGACAAAACTCAGAAACCAAAAAGGAAAATGCTGATAAATGCTTTAGTGTAAAACACTTAAAATTTTTTAATGGTAAAAACAAATATGACAACAACAACAAGAAAATACCATAAATTGAGCCAAAAGACAAATGGCACAGAAGAAAAAAATTAGTTGTAACCCAACAGAAAAAGTGTTTATTATATAAAGAGATCTTACAGTTTTACAAGGAAAAAAATAAACAGAAAAAGGGCAAAGAATATGAACAGATATTTCATAAAGAAAATAAGAATGGCAAGAACTACTTGGAAAAAAATACAACTTCATTAGTGCTTAGAAAAATGCAAATCCTAACAATGTGATACCATTTTTATCTATCAGATTGACAAAAGGTTGAAAGTTTGATAAAACTCAGTTTTGACAAGGGCATAAGTGAACTTATACTGTTGACAGACGTGGAACAACTATTTGGAGATTACAATTTGGCAACATCTAACCTGATTTTTAAATGTATATATATATATTTTGACCCAGCAATTTCACTTACAGGAATTTATCCTAAGATAGAGCCATACAAATTCCCAATGACACATATAAAGATGTTCATGGAAACACTGTTTATAATAAAAAGTGGAAATGATTTAAATGTTCATCAATGGGGCAATGGTTAAATAAATTATGGCACATTCAATGATTAAAAGATCTTGGAAGATCTATATATGCTGACATGGAAATATTTCTGATATATTATTAAATGAATAAAGCAAGGTATAGGTGTTTAGGAAAAACTCACTCTTCTTCCTGTGTGTCTCTCCTTCACTCTCACACTACCACACTTACACCATTTCTGACACCAGATATGGGACTTTTCCCCAAACCAAGCAATTCTCTGTGACATCAGCTGGGTGTCCTACAATTTAATTCAATCTTGACACTATCTACCTGGACAGTATCCCACAGGTTAAGGGCTCAGTCCCACAAGATTGCCCCCCCCCCCACTTCAGATGCCAGTCTCAAGCAGTAGGTTCCCAGCTCACCCACAACTTCTGTCTGACTTGGCTACAAACTGGAAGGTCCCATGACTTCCTACCCCTTGGATTGAATTGTTTGCTAAAGCAGCTCACAGAACTCACAGAAACACTTAGTTTATCAGTTTATTATCTGATAAAGTGCAATGTAAAGGATATGGATGAACAGCCAGATGAAGAGATACACAGGGCAAAGTCTGGGAGGGTCCGAGGGCAGGAGTGCTTCACCCTCCAATTACGTGGTTGTGCTCACCTATCTGGAAGCTCCCCAAACCCCATACTATTGGGATTTTTAAAAAGTTATTTATTTATTTTTATTTTTGGCTGCGTTGGGTCTTTGTTGCTGCGCGTGGGGTTTCTCTAGTTGTGGCAAGCAGGGGCTACTCTTTGTTGCAGTGAGCGGGCTTCTCATTGTGGTGGCTTCTCTTGTTGCGGAGCACAGGCTCTAGGCACGCAGGCTTCAGTAATTGTGGCATGTGGGCTCAGTAGTTGTGGTACGCGGGCTCTAGAGTGCAGGCTTCAGTAGTTGTGGCCCATGGGCTTAGTTGCTCCGCGGCATGGGGATCTTCCCGGACCAGGGCTCGAACCCATGTCCCCTACATTGGCAGGCGGATTCTTAACCACTGTGCCATCAGGGAAGCCTCTGGGATTTTTATAGAGGCTTAATCACATAGACATGATCGATTATTAATACTACTGCTATTCCTTTTTCCCTCTCTGGAGAATGGGTGGTGGGGCTGAAAATTCCAAGCTTCTAATCCTGGCTTGGTCTTTCTGGGGCCAGCCCTCATCCAGGAGCCATCCAATAGCTCACCTCACTAGAACAAAAGAGGCTACAAACCCCCAGGAAATTCAAAGAGATTTAGGAACTCTGTGTCAGGAAGCAGGGTCAAAGACCAAATATTAGAACAAAAGATGCTCCCAGTGTTCTTATCACTTAGGCTTTACAAGGGTTTTAGGAGCTCTGTGCTGGAACTGTGGCACAGTTCAATGTATTTATTTTATATTACCTCACAATAGGACACTGTATATTATATGATCTGCTTTGTGGAAAAATGGTGTATATATATTATATATGCCTATGTGGAAAAAATACACAAGAAATAGTTAACAGTGTTTACGTTGGGATAAAAGTGGAAAGATTTTTCTTTCCATTTTAAGCCTTTTTGAAGTTCGAATTTATTTTCATTATGGTGGTGTTTTACTTTTACAATTAAAAAACTATACACAGATTGTGCCTTGAAACAACCTTTAAAATGTCAATCAGTGCCCCTTCTGATACTTCTGTAGAAAATATTTAAATTACTGAAACAGGATGAGGCCGTGTATAGGCAAGTTGATTTTAGCGGGGGATGCAAATATGCAAATAGTATTGAGCCACTGCAACTAGGTATATGAGTTTTAGAACCTAGTTAGGCTGGATCAGAGCAGTTAGCAACTTTCTTAGGCAGTCTTGGGTCATTCACCTTTCTAAAATTGCTCAGGCCAAGCCATTAGCAAGACTCCTGTTGGAAAGCCACCGTAGCCAGCAAGAAAAAAACAATGTGACAGGAAATTTTTTCTCCCTCTCTCCTGAGTTTTTTCAGGAACGTAGAAGTTAAGATATAAACATGACTCAAAAGTACTAGATATGGGGAAAATTTGCAAAGGCATTTGGATGATTCTTGCTCTTTATAAATGCTCCACATTCGCGTCTGGCTGAGTCTCTTTTTAAAACACCCCAGGTACTAATCTGAGAGGACAGCCTCTATCAGGGGAACATTTTCTGTTCCCAGTGAAGTGGCACATTCAGTTCCTGGTGCAGGCTCACTTAATTCCTATTAGTCATTTCATAGCTGTATCTTGGGAAGAGAAAAATCTCAAATACTTCTGGGTGATTTCACAAGTAAACTAAAAATAAAACCGTCCCTCTTTTCTCACAGTTCCCATTTATTTACAAATTTAAAGTCAATAAAACATGTCTACCTTTGTGGATATTTCTCTGCTGATGTACCTATCTGATTTCCACTCTACTTGTGTGCCTAGATTTATTGCCGTAACATAGCAGGTGGATGCTGGGCCCATCCCCCCAGTTTGCCATTGAATTGATGGTGCAATTTTTTGTGTGTGTGGTTTATGACTCTAAGGTTGTTCTGGGACACTGCTTAAAAACACAAGTCACTACCGGGGCTTCCCTGGTGGCTCAGTGGTTGAGAGTCCGCCTGCCGATGCAGGGGACACAGGCTTGTGCCCCAGTCCGGGAAGATCCCACATGCCGCGGAGCGGCTGGGCCCGTGAGCCATGGCCACTGAGCCTGCGCGTCCGAAGCCTGTGCTCCGCAACGGGAGGGGCCACAATAGTGAGAGGCCCGCGAACCGCAAAAAAAAAAACAACACAGGTCACTACCAAGTGAGACACTGGGTCTGATCAAGGTTTGTTTGTTATTTTCTAGGTTGTTTAAGGACATTAGATGAATGCTTAAATTTGTTATTGAACAGTTGCCATGAATACTGAAGATGCACATACGGGATTATTATTATAGGTTGGTTTGTGACAGCTGGCCCTGATATAGTTACTTCCTCAAGAAGACACTTTGAACAATTATTTAAATGCCTCCCCTCTGCAATTATAATAATAATGATGATGATGATTTTGCAACTGAATATGCAATTCAGGATGCATACACTCAACTACTGTTTTTAGCTTGCTTTTCTTTCTACATTGATGTCAGCTGCTGTTGTCAGGATTACTGAAGAACAGAGAACCATTTTTCTATTGAGGGTCACCGAACTACAAGAAAAAAGTAATCTGGGGCCAACACAGGAAGTTATAAGAAAAATAATTATTATAGTTAGCATGTAAGGATTGCTAACCATGAGCAAGAAAATTTTTTCTCCTTGGAGGAAAAAAATATAGCATTTTCAGAACTTATCTGCTTTTAAAATTAACAAAATATCTTATTTAATAATTATAAATATCTGACAATGGTTTTGTTCTATAGCGTAGTCAACTAAGGAGCCAGAAGTGGGAAAGATGGTGAAATAGAGGAGAGAAGTATGTGTTGTGGGTAAGCGGGAGACAGTACAGAGTAAAAAAAATGGAATCAGATGGAGAAGGAACAGGAAGATGCAGAGGGCCAAGACAGATAAACAAGAGGTAAGAGGAATAAGACAGAAAGACAGTAATAAGGTGGGAGAACAGGTGAAGGAGATAGCTAGGCAGGAAGAGAGAGGAAGGGGAGGAGAAACATGAATAAACAAAGGGGACGACAGACTGAGTAGTGTAGGGGTTTTGAAAAAAGCATTTAGATTTGTTTTTAAAATGAATGTGGGACCTCTAGAATGTGGCATTTATACCACCATCACCTGTTACCAATTCTCTTTGAAATGCTGATTCACTATTGTTCACAACTCTAAGCGCTAAAATCATTTTAATTGTAGACCTGGTAGATAAGGTGGGAAAGTTGAAATGGACACGTTACAAAGTGGATGTCCAAGCTAGCTGCCATTGCAGTATCTGGTTTTTGGAGACTGACTTCTCAGGAGAAATTCCAAAGGGAGGAGAGAGCTCAGCTGTCAGTTATAGACAGCTTCTTGCCTGCCACTCTCCTAAGATTTAACGGGAAAAAGTTCTCAACCATAGAAATGTGCTCATCAGAGAATCCCATTGTAACGCTGGTTATTGTTTGGGCTACGAGAGCAGTGTCTCCAACAATAAATCAGATAAAATTAGGCCAAAGGCCAGAGGCTCTCAAACTTTGTACTATATATTTAGTAAGTGGCATTGCTAAAAATTGGTTGTGGAAGTGGGGGGAGAAGGAGATCATTTTGAACTTATTTGGAAATATACTGGAAGAAAATAAATCAAAATGATCAACATGGTAAGAAAGTCTCTATAAAAATTTACATTTGAGAAATACTTTGACCTGATTCCAACATCTGGTGTCTCTTTGAAGACAAACTTCAGTTGATATCCTCAGATGGATCTCAGATTGGGAACCAGGAGAAATAGTTTGCTTCTTTTATGCTCATTTGTTCTGCGATATAGCTCAGTTCAGTCCCTTGTCCCGCTGGACATCCCTGTGCTCTCTTACTTTTTGGCTTGTTTGGGTTCTCTTTTCTAGTGTGGAGCCACCTAGAATTTGCTATCACCATGTTCTCCTATTTCCGTTATTCCCCAGTTCCCTCTGTCCAGTTCTCTTTGTTTCAGTAACACTGGAACTTATTTAACCTGCCCATCACCTATGCTAATATTCTTAAGGAGAAAAGGTAGGGACTTCCCTAGTGGCACAGTGGCAAAGAATCCACCTGCCAAGGCAGGGGACACAGGTTCGAGCCCTGGTCCGGGAAGATCCCACATGCCGTGGAGCAACTAAGCCTGTGAGCCACAACTACTGAGCCTGCGCTCTAGAGCTCGCGAACCACAACTACTGAGCCCCCACATGCCGCAACTATTGAAGCCTGTGTGCCTAGAGCCTGTGCTCCACAGCAAAGACAAGCCACCACTATGAGAAGCTCGTGCACTGCAACGAAGAGTAGCCCCCGCTCACCTCAACTAGAAAAAGCCAGCATGCAACAACAGACCCAACGCAGCCAAAAATAAAATAAATAAATAAATGTATTAAAAAAAAGAAAAGGTAGAGGAAACTGGACATCCCCAATCAGCCTCATCCTTTCATGCCAGGTAACATAGATATATTTCCATTTACAGTGTCCTTCTGGAGCCAAAGCTTTCTAACCTAGGAAGGGATTCTAATAGGATGACTTTCATGTGAAATAGAAAACCCACAGGAGCCAACGCCTTTAGACCAATGGGATTATCTCTAGATGATTCTACTATGTTCTGGAGATAGCTTTAATAAGGAAATATGGTATTTGGCCTTTGGCCTTACAGAGATAATGCTACTGCTAACCACGACTATGACCATCATTATGACCTTATATTTTATAGGCTAATTCTTTCTGAATGCTTTGTGGATTAACCTGTTTAATATCTGATTACTTGGTTGTGAGCTCCTTAATAGCTAGGTGTATGCCAGCACCTGGCACATAGGAGGTGCCCAAGTGTTTACTGAATGGACGGATAAAAGTTTAAGCAGTACAGGCAATGAAAGTGAGAGCAGGCAGGACGAAGCAGGGGGAAAATGAGAGGAGCAAGTTCTGTCTCCTCCTTTACAAAGACCAGGTTGAGCCCCGACAGTGGTGATGGGACAAATACACTGAAAGATTCTGACTTGATGAATCCCCTTAACTTCAAATGTTTCTACCCAGAGGGCTGGGATACTTCTTTTTTGAGCCACTTTCACTTTTCCCAAAAGGCCGTTTGGTTCCAAATACACTAAGAATCAGTGTTAATTGCTTTTTGGAATATTATTTTGTCAGCTTCGTTTAGATGTGGTAATTTGCAAAGCAACCCCCAGCAGTTGGCAGTTCATCCATAGCTGTGTGGTGTTCAGACATTTCCTGGGATTCCTGCCCACCGCCTAGGCAGCTGGCAGTGTTCACCAGGATCTGTGCTCACCTGGGATTAACTTGGAACCAGTAGTGCTTTGTTGTGTCTGGGATTTTTAAAACTCTGAAAGGGTGAAGGCCCAACCATACTTAATCCAAAAAATGAAAGTATACTAACTCATAATTTAAAAATTATCAGGTGCTTAAAGATCATCTAGTCCACATTTGGTGGAAGAGGAAATTGCAGCTCTGACAGATTCAATGACAAGGTCAGTTGCTGGTAGCTGGGAGGCCGGGTCTAGAATCTGTATTCTTTGTGTGGCACCAAACTGTGAGCTGGAGTCCTCTGGATTTATGCCTGTGTGGATGTAAGTGTTTAAGTTACTATTTGTTTCTTTCTGAAGCTCTTTTCCCTGACCAGAGACTTCCGGGTCCTCCTTCACACATGCTTCAAGGTCACAGCCCAGACCAAAGTGTTTACAAAAAAACTAGGCACTTATGAGAGGATTCATTGCCAGTTCCTGCACTCCCTGTGCTCTGGCTTCAACCAAGCTCAGCAAACCAAGGGAAGGATAAAGTGGTCTCTGGAACCAGGAATTTCTAGGTTTGGATGCCAACAGGCAAAAGGATGAATTCTGATTTCTCCAGCAAGCTGAGGCTGCTGCTGCCACCTTCTGGGGGAAGACAGGCCCGAGCTTCATACCTGAAGCTAGTCTCAGTGTTCACCTGAGGAATAGTGTGAGGAATAAATGTCTGCTGTTTAAACTGCCCGGTTTATGTTATTTTTGTTAGAGCGGCCCAAGTTGACTAAGACACAAATTGGTATGTAGGAGTGGCGGTGCTGCTGTAACAAACACCTAAAACTATGGAAGCAGCCTTGGAACTGGGTAACGGGCAGAGGCAGAAGCTTTCTGAGGTGCCTGCTAGACAAAGTCAGTATTGCTATGAAGGGACTCCTAGAGGCAATTCTGGTGAGATCTCAGAAAGAGGAGAGCTGGAGAGACTGCTTCCATCTTCTCAGAAAATAAAAATAACCATGAACAGAATGTTGGTAGAAATATGGACAGTAAAGGCCATTTTGGTCTCAGACAGAAAAGAGGAACATGTTATTGGAAACTGGAGGCAAGATGATTCTTGTTATAAAGTGTCGAAAACTTGGCTGAATTATGTTCGTGTTCTAGCATTTTGTGGAAGGTAAGAACTTGCAAGTGATGAAACTGTATATCTAGCTGAGGAGATTCCTAAGCAAAGTGTTGAAGGAGCTGTTTGGTTCCTCCTGACTGCTTGCATAGCAAAATGTAAGAAGAGAGAAATGAATTGATGATGGAACTGTTGAGCAAAAAGAAGCCAGAACTTAAAGATTTGGAAAATTCTCAGCCTGTCCATACTACTAAAAATGAGAAAGCATGACTGACGGACTTCTTGGATTTTACATAGAGCTATTCAGTTGGCACATAAGCTATTCTTCAAGACAAGGAAAGAATGACCCTGAAGGCAACTCAGAAATCAGGGTTTCAAAAGGTGAGGTGTGTGGGGAGGAATCACCTCAGTTTCAACAGGCCAGACAGCCTCCAACCAAAGTCTTGGGAGTGAGGCCACCTGGAGCCTACAAGGTGTGACCACCGCCTGGCAGAGCCCTGGGTGGGTGTGTCTCTGGCCTGGCAGAGCTCCTGGGGCAGGACTACTCCAGGGGCATCCAGAAGGCAGAGCATCATGCCAAAGGGATTATTCTCTAGCCTTAAGATCTCATGGAGTTTCCTTTGCTAGGTTTTAGACTTGCTTGGGACTCATTATTCCTTCCTTCTTTCCTCTTTCTCCCTTTTGAAATGGGAATGTCTATCCTAGTCTGTTTGGTTTCACAGGTTCATAGCTAGAGAGGAATTTTGCCTCAGAATGAGTCTCACTCATATCTGATTTAGATGAGACTAGACTTTAGAGTTGATGCTGGAATAAGTTAAGACATTTGGGGCTGCTGGGATGGAATGGGTTAGGGTTAGTATGTACGTATTTTGTATGTATTTTGTATGTATTTTGTCTGTGAGGACATGCATTTTGGGGGCCAGGGGTGAAAGTAAGAAGTTGGCTGTCTACAAACAAGGAAGAGGGCCCTCACCAGATACCAAATCTACTGATGTCTTGATCTTGGACTTCCCAGCCTCCAGAACTGTGAGAAAGAAATGTGTGTGGTTTAAGCCACCCAGTCTATGGTATTTTTGTTATAACAGCCTAAACTGACTAAGACAGTGAGTGAGAAGAAATTCAGGAGGAACTAAGAGATTCAATTCAGGAAATATTTCTGGAGTATTTACTATGTGCTAGTTATAGAGGATTTAAAGAAGAATGATGTAGGTATAGACCTAAAAAGTTTCCATTAATTACGTTACGGGAAAAAGTGACTGAGAATTAGGTACTTAGGTTCTAGATTCAGATCTGCAAACAGCCCAGTTGTACAAATGACCTTAGATGTGACATCGGACATATTTGGATATTAGTTTCTTCATCTGTTGCATAATAATATTGTGAAGGGAAATTCTTCTTTTTACAGCAGAACTTGCCTAGGACATAGCACATTGAGTACTGCGTTGTGCTTCAACTCTCCTAACCAGCTGGAAGTTGTTAAAGAAACCATGAACTTTGAATGATCCTTTGAATGAGCTAAGGCAAGACCCTTACAGGACCTACCTGAGGACTTTTTTTCCTGACCAATGAAGTATGGGGCTTGTTTTAAGCAATCATATACAAAGCTGTGGATTATATTCCAGCCTATTTAGAGTATTTGTTTAATCTTTAATTAGTGTAACACGCCATGATACCCCTTCCTAAAAATTAAAAACACCTTCATTTCTCCCTCAGTCAATTGGTATGTTCCTTTGCCTGGAAATAAATAAAATCAGCTGGATTTGCTTTGCTTTTTAACTATTATTTGACCATATCTTATATTTGAATAGCACTTTGCAGTTTACTAAGTCTCTTCCCACCTGAGAGGAATGGGATGCAATCCAACAGGATGGGCTTTTGAAACGGAGAGATTCTGGCTCTGTTACTGGCTAGCTATACTGCCTTGGATAAGTTACTGTAACAGTTAGGGTCCCAGCTGGAAACAGATGGCATTCTCAAATTGGGCAATTTGAGAGGTTTAATAAAGGGACTATTTCTAAAGATGTGAGAACATACTGGGAAACCACAGGGAGCAGGGGAGGGAGTGGTTACTGGAACCCAGAACCAGAGAGAGTAGTGTGGAGAGGCCACTTGGGAGGACTTGTGACCTTTGGTTGAAAGGGCCAGTCAGCCCACTGTGTATACAGGCAGGGAGTCAGAGGAAGGGATACCCCAACCTCACGCTCTTCCCTCCCATGTATCTGGAGGGACAAAACAAAGATAACAAATAATTATTTAACCTTTCTGAGTCTTATTTTTCTCATTTGTGAAAAAGGGAATAATAATATTTCTCTCTCAGAGTTTTTGTGAGAGCTAAATGAGAACTTAGAGCAGACGAGCTAGGCCCTCTTCCTTCACTTGATCTTCAAAACCCCACTGTGAAGTAGACAGATTTTATTAAAACCACTTTAGAGCTGTGGAAAATGAGACGCTGAGAAGTTAAGTGACTTTCCCAAGGTCTCATAGCTAGAAAAGTATCAGAACTGGGACTGCAAACAAGATTTTTGAGTATACTCTGGGTTTCTTTCCCTAGACTGTTCTGTACCCCTTGATCCCCTTCTGCAGAAGGCTGCCACAGATGGTTTCTTCTTTCTAGAGCTGCCATACCCAGAGCTATGCTGACTCTGCTGTTTAGAGGAAAACTGATTGGCCCAGGAATCAGTGCCTAAGCCAAAAAAAAAAAAAAAAAAAAAAAAGCACTGATTGGTTATATATGAAGAAGGTCAAATGCCTATGAGGTGGTTTGATATGTCTCTGACCAATATAGATCCCCATATCAGATGCTTGACAATCCACCTGGATATCTATTAGGTATCCCCTATATACCACACTGAAGTCGGAATTCTTGATTTCTTCTACCTCAAGACTGTTCTAACCCCAAATCTTCTCCTTTTAATAAAAGCATCACTAGCTACTCAGTGGTGCAAACACAAAACCCAAGAGTTATCCTTAATTCTTTCCATTTCCTCCTGCCTTCCCTCCCTCATCAGCAAGTCTAGCTGACTTTACTTCCAAAATACAGCCCAATTCAACCATTCCTCTCCATCTCCTGTTAGTACAAGCCACCATCATTTCTTGCCTGGCTTAACCTCCTGTAGAGTCTCATCCCTTCCACTCTTACCTCTCTCCAACCCATTTTCTGTTTTGCAGAGCGATCTTTACAAAATGTAAAATGGATCACGCTACTCCTTGGCTTGAATCCCCGCACAAGTCTCCCCTTCACATTTCCATGTCACGACTCCTTACCATGACTGTTAGGGCCCTACTTGTTCTGACTCCAGTCTCTCTCTTCATCACTACGCTCCCACCACACTCTCTTCTTTCTTTTCTTTAACAACCCCTTCCCTGCCTCAGGCCCATTGCACTTGCTTATTCTCTCTTCCCAGAATGTTTTTTGTCCAGCCTTTGCATGGCTGGCACTTTTTCACTGCACAGGTATTAGCGCAAATATTACCTTCTTAGAGACACTTTCCTTTACCATCCAATATTACTCCAGTGTAGTCTCTTCCTAGCACCTAAAATGCACAGACTAAAATTATCTAGTTGACTTATTATATTTATTATATGTTGCCCTGCCAGAATGTAAGCTCCCTGAAAGCAGGGCCCTTGTCTGGCTTTTCTGTTTGTCCCTGCCTCCCTAGCATCCAGGACAGGGCCTGGCATATCACAGCCTCTCAATAAATCTTTTATTGCAGGAAAAGATAGTGAATGGGGACAAACCGAATATAATCAGTTACTCTCTCTGGGAAGTGTTTACTATGAGAAGCATGTTGAGACATCATCAGAGAGTAAAAGACGGTTTCTTTTAGATGACAAGATAACTGGATTACTAGAGCTGTTGATCCCTGAAAAATGATGATCCATTGTCCAGTTCTCCATGAGGCCATCAATATAGTAATGTAGGGGAACTAGAGAGATTAAATGGCTGCTGACAGTCTCCAGACCTTCCCCATGTATCCTTACAATAAACCCCATAGACTAACACAATGCCCCAGAGGCAGTGGAGGTAAATGTGTACCCGTAGGAGATCTGAGGTACGGCAGACTCCTGAAGATTTTAAAATTTCTTTAGTCTTCTATTTTATCTTAACATTTATACAAATTTGGGGTTCAGTATCATAATATATCTATGAATTTAAAGCATTTGTATGTTAACATATCTATCTGTATTTATGTTAACATACGAATGCTTTATATTATTTTACCATTTGTAAAATCTGTGCTGCAGGAAAGCCACGCTTTCCGGGGTCTTTACATTCTCTGTGGCAATCATACCTCAGGGATACATTTTTGTAGTCTGAGAAGTTCTGGCATTTTTTTTCCTTTGCAACCCAAGTACTCTTTTAGCACAATTAATTCATTCTTCAGTAAATATTTATTGAGCATCCACTATATGCAAGACACTCTAAAAGGACTAAGGATACAACTGTGAACAAGATATGCATGACTCCTACCTTCATGGGAGTTACAGTTTAGGGAGAGAGAATGAGAAAAAAAGAGGAAATAAAAATATATTGTGGGACTTCCCTGGTGGCACAGTGGTTAAGAATCTGCCTGCCAATGCAGGGGACACGGGTTTAAGCCCTGGTCTGGGAAGATCCCAAATGCTGCGGAGCAACTAAGCCCATGCACCACAACTACTGAGCCTGCGCTCTAGAGCCCACGAGCCACAACTACTGAGCCTGCGCTCTAGAGCCCACGAGCCACAACTACTGAGCCTGTGCTCTAAAGCCCGCGAGCCACAAATACTGAGCACGCGTGTTGCAGCTACTGAAGCCCATGCACCTAGAGCCCGTGTTCTGCAACAAGAGAAGCCACCGCGATGAGAAGCCCACGCACCGCAACCAAGAATAGCCCCCAATGGCCGCAACTGGAGAAAGCCTGCACGCAGCAACAGACCCAATGCAGCCAAAAATAAATAAAATCTAAAATTAAAAAAAAAATTAAAAAACATATATTGTGATGTTTGCTAAGATAAGGAAGGAAACTCAGGGTGACAAAATGTAAAAAAAAAGGCACCTAACCCCGAAATAGGTGATGAGGACTGATTTTCCAGAATGAAATAATCTGAAAAACAAGCAGAAGTTAGCCAGGTGAAGAATGGGGGAGAGTATTCCTGGCTTGGTTTACACTAAGCCCTGGAGACCAGAGAGAGCACAGAATTTACAGAAGCCAATTCAGTGTGTTAGTTTAGTGTGCCTGGAGTAGGGAGTGCAGAGGAGAAAGAGAAGAGAAAAGCTAGAGAGGTAATCAAGGCAGGATATGAAAGACCTATGCTAAGGACTTTCAGTGTTACCCAAAGGAAATAGAAAGTCACTGAAAGTCCGAGAGAGTCATCTTAGGAAGAACTGACTTATGTGTTTTTTTAAAAAAGATCACTCAGGGACCATAACTCTGTGTCTGGAAAAGAACAAGGACTCACTTACAATCGGGTAAGAGGTGTAATTAGCAAATTTGGAGCCCCAAACTAATTGAACTGAGTCACCATCTTAATCTTTTCCCCTTAAAAGTATCTCTTTCCCCCCCCAAATAACCACTAATCATCTTTGGAACTAATCAACCTTCTCTGGCCTCTTCACTGTCTCTGGACTCCTAACCTCATTGCTGGGATTATAGCATTCCCTCAAGGAACAAATACTTTCCCAGTATGCTGTAACACACAAAGCACATGTGATTTTAAAGGCTAACATATTGTGGCCTTTCTATTTGGCATTCTCCATCTGATATGCTAGTGGAGGCTACTACTAAGTTTTTCTCTGTGGAAACAGGAAGTCAGGAAAGGATTTGAGGAAGTTTGGGCAGGTTAATGATTATAATGGGAAAAGAATACAATTATAGTACTGAGGTGTTTCAACTCACTTGGTCATTCACTAAAAAACCCTTTGCTTGAGTTTTTCCGTTGGTCAGGTGGAGATGAAGATGCTGCGCAGGCTTCCAGGGGTAGAACCACTTAGACGGTGAGAGAAGGGTACTTTGGTAATGCAGTGGCTAAGCCAAGGAATAAACATGCACAACGCTGACCTACAGGTATTTGATGGGAACATTATCTAAAGCTGCTAGATATTTAGAGCAAGTGTTCATTTTTAGATAAGGAGCTGGTATGATGCCCATATGGCATTCAGAGCACATGGGCTGTTATTCCCTCTGTGATCATTTTCTTGAAACTCTCTATCTCTTTTTTTTTTAAAATAATATTCTTTTTTCTTTTTTCAAACCCCACATTTGTTTATTTATTTATTTTTGGCTGTGTTGGGTCTTCGTTTCTGTGCGAGGGCTTTCTCTAGTTGTGGCAAGCGGGGGCCACTCTTCATCGCAGGCCTCTCACTATCGCGGACTCTCTTGTTGCAGAGCACAGGCTCCAGACGCGCAGGCTCAGTAGTTGTGGCTCACGGGCCTAGTTGCTCCGCGGCATGTGGGATCCTCCCAGACCAGGGCTCGAACCCGTATCCCCTGCACTAGCAGAGAGACTCTCAACCACTGCGCCACCAGGGAAGCCTGAAACTCTCTGTCTCTTGCTCTTTCAGAATTTGGGGGCTAAATATCTGTCAGTTAAAAATAGGTAGATTTACCAGCTGTAAGAATGACGACACCCAGCTTCCCAACTCCTTTAGGATTTTTCTGGTCTGTGGGTGAATGTCATTACTGAGCAAACCAATCGCGCGAGATGGGTATGAGAGAGCTCTCAACAAATGCTTACAACGAAGGGCATCCCAGACTGAAAACTGAACAGGATGAGAGGACACACAAGCATTTCCTTTTCCTGTCTCCATGTGACTCTGGAAGGGGGGGGGGGCGACACAAGACGTTTAAAACCAGGACAACTCCAGAAGGAAAGGCCATTAGCTATTCCACTGCAATTCCCTTCAATGCTGTTTCCTTACAGAATTTAGAAACTGGAGAGAGCAGTGGTTTCCAAAGTCTCAAAGGCGTCCCTTCTCCAACTTCTTCTCATTTTCCCTTCCTGTCCCATAACTACAATTTATTTTTTTCATAATGTTTTTGGCTTTCCCCTTACCTCAGCTTTCAAGAAAAGTCATTTGAGACATTCCTCTCCAAGCCCCACTGGAGAGCCCCTCAGATGCTCACACTCCAGTCCCAGTTTCCGCCAGTCAGTCTTTCAGGAGGGCTCAGCGGCGGAGACCCCCAGAGTGAATCGCCGACCCGCGCGCGACTTACCGCTTCACGCAGCGGTAACGACGCGAGACCGGGAGAGCTGACGGCCCAGGCGGGCCGCGGCTCCTTTAAGAGCAGGCCCCGCCCCTCCCCCTCCCGGCGCGGCTGGCGGTCGGCGGCGGGCGCTACGGTGCTGACAAGATGGCGGCTGGCGGGGCTGTCTCTGCGACGCCCGAGTGCCGGCTTCTGCCCTACGCGCTACACAAGTGGAGCTCCTTCTCCTCCACCTACCTTCCTGAGTAAGTGCTTGGCCCTGGGCTCGGGCTGCCCTACTCCTCGGCGTAAGCACGGCTGGGCCAGGGGGGCTGTGGAGGGCAACCGCGTCGAGAGGCCCAGGCGGGGCCTGGTGAGGGGGACGCGCGGCCTCCGGAGTCTCAGTCCAGCAGTCGAGAGCGTTGCCCGCCCCCGCCTCCGGGAGGGGTTAGGATCCAGAGTGCGAGATTCGGGTGGAAGGGCAAGGTGTGTGGCGGGGCCGAGGCGCGTAGGACAACGGGGAGCCAGGTGATGCGGCGGCCGGGTTTGGGGGTTGAGAAGGGCTTGGGGGCGGGCGGCTCATGAAGGTGGAGCAGGAGTTGGGGCTTTCGGGACCGGACGGCGGGCAAACTGGTGAGGATGTCTAAGGGCGTCCGAGGTGGTGGGAGATGGGGGATGGTTAAGTCGATTGCTGCCGGTACAAAGTGTAACGCTGAGAAGAGTGACTGTTCCTGGGGGAGAGGGTGGTGGTCATTAAAAGCGATTAGCTCCAGGGGAGTGGTAAAAGTCACCGACGGCTGAAGAGTTGTGGAGCCTATCTGTGCAAGTGGGGAGACGTTGTAGGATTTGCGGAGGGTATCTTTTCCGGCTGGTAGTTCTGAAAAAGAGAGTGGGCAGGAGGGACATTACAGAGGAGTTCCTCTGTATGATGGCTCAGAGCATGGATTTATGTAGACCCAGACCAGTTTCCCAGCCCAGAAACTCAGATATAGACAGAAAAGTATGACTTTAATGAATTTGACTTCCAACACTCGTTTGGTCTGGATCCCCAATTTAGGTGTTGAAAAGAGTTCCAGTGCGTTACAGAAAAATCGTGCGTTTTTCTGTAGCAGATTGCTTCTGAAATGCTGACAGTACTTTCATTCAGTATTTGCTTATGTCTGAGAGAAGGAGCAGATCGAACTCCGCTTTTACATACTGATAGAAATGGCTTAGTAAAGTTTTAAGATCTGTGCAGACCCTGAAAAAAAGTGCTAGCTGTCCCCCGGACCGTCATTTTACAAGTCCAGGAATGATTTTATGAACAAAACAAGTTACAAATAATATGTTTTTGTTACTGAACAAAGTGACTAGATATGTGACGCATACTCAAAAGTCTTCCACCTATATTTCAAAAAGTCTTCACATTTTCTCCAATTTGATTTCTCTGGTCAAATCAGTCAAATCTAAAATTGGAGCTGTGACTAGGAGAATCTAACTCTCTTGACTGCCGGCCCATTGTCCTATTCTCCAGGTCAAGGGTTGGCAATCAGGCCTTCAGTAGGATGTGGTTCAGTGAGGGGTGCCAGGTGACCTGTGACCTAATCTGGCCTGTGTGGCCTGTTGATGGCTGCTGTATGGCTGTGTCCCTGATTGATGCTGGCATCCAGCTTTTAATGTGAGAGTGAACCAGGTAAACATTCTAGCCCTCAGCTGGAGTTGAAATGTGGCCCTAGGTACCTGACTTCTGATTTTCAGGGCTTAACAAATTGAGTCTGAAGGTAATCAGAATTTTTCTATACCCAGGTTAGGATCACAGATAGTTGGGAACTGGAAGGGCATTGTTTGATCTAATAACTCTGGAGATATTTTCCTGGTCTTAAGTTAGACTACTTCTAGGGTTTCACTCCTTAAATTTCTGTCGTAGGGGTGAGACTTGGATATCACAAGTCCCATCTGAGTTATGAATAAAAAAGAAAGAGTACATTTCAAGCAGGAAATGATTTAGTGGGATGACGACTTTACTTTTTTTTTAACATCTTTATCGGAGTATAATTGCTTTACAATGTTGTGTTAGTTTCTGCTGTATAACAAACTGAATCAGCTCTATGTATACATGTATCCCCATATCTCCTCCCTCTTGCGTCTCCCTCCCACCCTCCCTATCCCACCCCTCTAGGTGGTCACAAAGCACCGAACTGATCTCCCTGTGCTATGTGGCTGCTTCCCACTAGCTATCTATTTTACATTTGGTAGTGTATACGTGTCAGTGCTACTCTCTCACTTCGTCCCAGCTTACCCTTCCCCCTCCCAGTGTCCTCCATTGACAGATGAATGGATAAAGAATATGTGGCACATATATACAGTGGAATATTACTTGGCCATAAAAAGAAACGAAATTGAGTTATTTGTAGTGAGGTGGATGGACCTAGAGTCTGTCATACAGAGTGGAGTAAGTCAGAAAGAGAAAAACAAATACCATATGCTAACACATATATATGGAATCTAAAAAAAAAAAAAAAAAGTTCTGATGAACCTGGGGCAGGACAGGAATAAAGAGGCAGCTTTACTTTGACTTATGTCTCGTTATCCTGGTGCTAGATTTAAAGTGGGCAGCATTCTAGTTTTGGAGTTAGAAGGCAGCCGTTTGAAATAGGAGAAATCTGTTGTTACGGTTTTCTCAAATATATTTGTAAGCTAGTATTTAGTGCATATTTAACTCTCAAACACTTTCATATACAGTGTTTTTAGTCTTTATAATATTCTATTGACTTATCCAGTATAGTTTTTATTTTAAAGCACTAAACTATTATAATAGAGGAGTAATCTGAACTTTTTCTTTGAAGGAGTATAGTTGAGTATTATGGAGCTTGGGTTTGAGAGTTTTGTGTCTGCTGGATTGGTGTGTGCCATGCCTGGACTTCTAATTGCAAGTAAGGATGGCACTGAACTTCTATTAGCAAGTGAGGATGTTATACTTTGTATAATAGGAAGTGTGAGAAAGGGATTGACTTTACTTACTTTTGCCCTAAAATCCTAACAGCAATTGCTGTATCTTTACTGGCAGTGACAGTCATGTTAAAGTACTTTTTTTAAATTTATTTTTGGCTGCATTGGGTCTTTGTTGCTGCGCGCGGGCTTTCTCTAGTTGAGCCGAGAGGGGGCTATGCTTCTTTGCGGTGCGCGGGCTTCTCGTTGCGGTGGCTTCTCGTTGCAGTGGCTTCTCTTGCTGTGGAGCACGGGCTCTAGGCGCGCGGGCTTCAGTAGTTGTGGCACAAGGGCCTAGTTGCTCCACAGCATGTGGGATCTTCCAGGACCAGGGATCGAACCAGTGTCCCCAGCATTGGCAGGCGGATTCTTAACCACTGTGCCACCAGGGAAGTCCTTAAAGTACTTCATAAACAGGCGTAATTTTAAGTAAAGCCTTTTGTTGAAATTGTCTACAGAATAGCAAATATTTATTGATTACAAGTCACTGATCAAGGCATTTTGAGGGGATAATAATAAAGCAGTAACAACAATGGGAAACATTTATAATGTGCCTTCCATTTGCTAGGCTCTCTTATGAACACTTAAGTGTATTATCCCATTTAATTCTCAAAACAATTATATGAGGAATCTTCATTTTCCAGCTGAAGAGACAGGGAGATGTTAAAACTTACCTCAGGTCACACTGCTGGATGGAATCAGGATTTGAACCGAGGTAGTCTGACTCCAGATTCTGTGGTCTTAACTGTAGAGCTAATCTGCTTCTGCACAAAGGTGGAGACAAGAATTCAGAGATTTGAAAGAGTTCTTGTGTTAAAGGCACTTAACATTTTAGTTGTGAAAGACATGAAGTCATAAAAAAAGAAAAATTCGGATCTCTATTTTTTTCTCCTGCAGACTTAAAAAACGTTTTCCTTCTCTCAAAGTCAGAAAAGAACATTTTCCCTTCTAACCCTTTTAGATTTATTTGGACTTTAAAAATGTTAAAGCAGATCAAGTTATAGATAACACATTTTTATTTTGAAACTAATGAAGTGGCCTTTTATTTTTCAGTGTGGTTAAAAAAGTTTGCTTGTATTTTACTTTTTTCTGAAGTTTACAATTAATTTGGGAATTAAGAGAAATGTGTCTATTTAAATGATGATTAATTCTTAGAATTACATGCACTCTTATATGTAAAAATATTTTTTAAACTGCTAATCTCTATACTCAAATGTTTATTGCTCTAGCTAATAGTGATACTAACTACAGTTTATGGAGCACCTACTGTGTGCAAGATGATTTTTGTATATAGTTTTACCTAATCCTTACAACAAACCTGCAAGATAGGTATTGTATCTATTTTGTATATGAGGAAACTGAGGTCCATATAGGTTAAGTAACTTACCCAAGGTCATTTAGTTTTCAGGAGGCTTGGCAAGTTCTTGGACTTAAAAACTCTTGCGTGTGCCTCTAGTAACAACCACCGCTTGAGTACCTTCTATTTGTCAGGCACCATGCTTAGGACTTAGATTGTGTTCTTTTGATTTCATATTTATAAAAACTCTGTGATAAATATTATCATTCATTTTTACAGCTAGGGAAACTGAGGTTCAGAGAGGTAAGTTAAATTGTCCAGGTCTAAGAGTTGAAAGGGTAGGAGATAGGACTCTGATCTTGGACCTCCTGACTTCTGTTATCAAAGAAGAATACTGCTGCTTCAGTATTTACATGGCTGTAATATGTTCCTAATTGGGAGTACAGATAAAAAGTGCTATAAGGTGAGAATGGAGAGAGGGAAAGATATTTAGATATACTTTATCTCGACATTTAAGGTTTTAATGTATTAATATAAAAATTGGGAGGACCTTTGAAAGTATATTTACACATTAGGTAATTTTATTGTTGTAGAATGATCCTTCTTTTGTTTACAAGTTAGTGAAAGACTTCATTAGTTTAGACAGTAAAATTGGATGCATTTTTAAGTATTTACCTTTTTCCTGTTAGTCTACTTTATTACTTAAAATCAGACATTAATTAAAACTGTACCTTTGTGAATATGTGATTCATGGTTCAGAGTAAAAGTGATATAATTTGACAAGTAGGTTAGGAGGTGAACCTATTTCAACTATCTTAAAATTCCACATTTAAAAGTGAATATATATTTTTTCTAATTGCCAAAAAAACCCCACCCTAAGTTACTTGAGGAATATTTGCAAAATATAGACCCACAGAAGCAAAATTTAAATTACCCTTAATCCCACCACCAAAAGATAACTAATCAGCCTGTGATATATATCATTCCAGATATTCTGTTGTGTCTATATCTATTTTCCAATTTGATATTGTACTGTTTGCTGTTATGTATTCTTTTTCCTTCTTAATATATGATAAATATTTCCTCATGTTATTAAATATTTTTCTATATTATCATTTGTTCTGGATACATTATAATCCATATAATGATTTTATGGCATTTTATTTAATCGGCCCCCTATTTTGGGACATTTAGTCTTTCTGGGTTTGTTTTGTTTTTGCTGTTCTTTGGCCATTAGAACAACATGGAGTAAAAGTGATACAATTTGACAAGTATACTAATGTCTCATTAGTAATGAGACATTCTGCCTTACAGAAACAAATCTTGAACTCATTTATGATGAGTTCTGAGATGCTGAATTGTTGGATTAAAGGTATCAATTTATTTTCCTACTGTCTGTGTAGGGAACTCTGTTTCTATGTACCCTGGGTTTACTTTGGTATTATCCTTAGTAATTCGGGATTAAGAATGTGGTTTTGGTCAGATAGGTCCTTAGAGATGTCTGGAGAGTGCTTACATAATTCAAAAGTGACATTGTTCCTTATCATTTCTTTTCCTCCCCCCCCATTTTAGCTTTTAAATGGATTTTTATTTTATTAATCACATACATTTGAAAAATAGAACACATTTGTGAGATTTATTATTTATTTGGTGTATAGACAGTGATTACTATGCATGTGAATTTGAGGAGTTTTACAACCCCAAAGACATCTGAAACCCAGAAGTTGTGAGTCACTAGTTTCACTAGTTGGAGGTATTCAACACCCTGGAGACTGGAGACTGTCATTCTGTTTCTTTCTTCCCTTTTTTCCCTTTCCCTAAACTAAGGTTAGTACTGGCCTGGCTTGGGAACCTTACTGGCCAGTGAAAGTTCTAAGACTGATATTTTCAGTCTGATGATATTAGAGCTTTAGGAAAATAAAGATACCCGGGATAGAGGAAGAGCTTGAGGTGGGTCTAGGGCTAGAGATTGAATCTGTGGAGCTGGCTCCTAGGATTGGATCTTTGTGAACTTTACCAAGTTATGATTCTTCTCTGAGTATCATCACTTTCCTTCTGTGTAGAAATACTTTTTATCTTGATCATATGTTGGGAGGTTTAGTATTATGTTTAATTTTTCTTTTTCTTCTTTTTTTTTGGCATATAGGCAGATAGCTCTATTATTTGCATCAGCTTTTTTTTGAGACTGATACAGGGACTGTGTGATGTTCTGCCATTGATAAGATGCATTTCAGCTGTTTGTGGTGATCTGACTTTGCTATATGTCAGTCATTCAGAAGTCATCTTTGGAAATATGAGAGATTTTCTAGATTTTAATTTTAGAGATGTAGCTATTAGCACCTAAGAATGGTTTTCTTTGTATTTACTCTGTTTGGGATTTCTGGCACCTCTCGAATTTATAGCATGACTCCCATCAGTTCTGAAAAAATTTTGATAGTCTTCAAATATTCTTTCTACACCCTTCTTTTTCTTCTTTCCTCTCTGACTTCAATTAAATCCATACTCTACCTTTTGTCCTGTCCCATATGTCCTTTATGCTTTTTTCTGTCTTTTTTTTTATCATTTTTTTTCTTTTCTTATTTCATTCTGGATAGGCTTTACTTGCCTGTGTTCCAGTTCACTGATTCTCTATTCTGGTATGTCCAGTCAGCTTTTAATCCCATCTTTTTTATTCTTGGGTTCAACTATTTTTTAGTGCTAGACTTTTCATTTGATTTTCTCTCTCTCTTTTTAAAAATAGATTCTAATTCTCTAGTGAAAATCTCCACATTGTGACATCAATCAAGCTGCTAATAAAAAGTCTGTGTCTGAAAACTGCAATATCTGGATCTCTTGTAGGTCTATTTCTCTTGTCTTTTATCACACATTTTATCTTGGTGTGTCTGGTAATAATAATTATTATTATTATCACTATTACCATTATTTTGGGGAGTAACTTCTTCTGAATACCACACATTATATTTAGAATTTTAGATACAATTACAAATTACAGTTAGTTGCCTAATGTTGTAGCATTTCTCTAGAGAGGATTCACCCATCTTCTGGCAGGCAGATAAAATAGAGGCAGATCACCTCAACAGTCAGGAACTGAGCTGACTTGAGGCTGAGTTTTGGGTTTTGTGAACATCTAGTTTGCACAACTTTGGTAGCCCTCCAGGGAACCCAACTGAGAGACTAGGTGTTTCTAGGGCCTCTCCTATTTTTGCCTTTCCAGCAGCATGAGACTCCTAAAAGGAGGAGCTCCTTGCTTTTAGTTGCTTACTGCTGGCTTTTTAGCCTCTTGCTTTTTGCAGTTTAAGAATCGACAGATGCTTTAAGAGGAAAATCAGTATGCAGTGTCAGGTTTGTTCTTCTGTACCTACCTTTTCTATAGGATCTTAACCCCTCAGGTCTTGGATGTCATGGCAAGACCCAGATACCAAGTTTTGTCCCCCTACCCCCTTGAAATTGCCAAAAGCTCTGCTGACTTTTCTGACCTTTAGTAGCTTTTTTTTCCTGGCTTCTCAGCTCCTTTCCCGTGCCATTAAAGAAATAGGTGGAACGTCCTGAGAGGGAAAGCTGCCCAGAATGTGGGGCTCCCTTTAACAAGTTCTTTGGCATCTCAAATCCTTACTGCCTCAGAAAGTCTCTGATACCTTAAGAACTTTTTTTTTTCTATTTTAAAAAGCTTTTCTAGTTGTAAGAGGTAATGTGTTGGTCTGCTGCAGGCTATTCTGTCAGATCGCAGAAAACGCAGAAATCTTTCTGTGTTTAGTTCTTATGAAATAGACTTATATTTTTTAGGCTTATGAATTCCTCATGGTTATGTTAATGTACTATCCTAACACTTGGGCCCCAGATTTTTTTGTGCAGTGTTTTCCTTCATTTTGCCGTTTGACACCTTAACTGCTTATTCCTAATATCTGATGGGAAAAATTAGGGACTATGAATAACATTATTTGTTAGCAATTGTTTTAAATACTAACTGACTAAAATGAGATTTATTCTTGGTTTTATTGATGATTCATAATTCTCCTTTGAGACTTGTTTATGAGGTCCAGAAATTGAGAGTTTTATCTTTGTCATAGTATATAGTTATTTTCCCTTCCTATAATGTGATTTTTATATTATTTACCTTTTTTTTTTTTTTAGAACTTGCATGGGAATATTTATGTGAAGGCATTGTTCAGAAGGAAGATACTTGGGTGTAATGTAAATTTTTTGGTTGTAAATACTGTTAGTATTTAATACTTTTAAAATATCCTTATATTTCTTCAATATGACTGGTATTTATTATAGTTATCACCTATGTACTTGTTAAGGCATGTTGTTTTGTATAAATAGAAATGTTAAGTTATTGCATCCTTGAGTATGTCCCCTTTCCCCTTCCTCTCATTGTCCCCTTTCTTCCCTTTTGATCTAAGTAGTTTGATCAGAAGAGCCCTAAAACCTAATTCCTACTTATTCTTCAGCTATCAGCTAGAATGTCACTCACAGCAAAGTCTGACTTACCCCTGTCCCACCAAAGAAGTCTGGCACCCCTTCCCCACCCCTACAGTTAAATGCTTTCATACAAATGTATACCCTTCTCATGTATCACTTTATATAGTTTATAATTATGAATTTATTTGTATAATTGTTTGCTTAATAGCTGTCCCCCCCCAGCTAGACCACAAGCTCCATAAGGACTATGAAAATTTCCCCCCTCATCATTGTAGTCCAGCATAGTGTTTATTAAATGCATACATGAGTTAATTAAGCATTTAGACTACTTTTCTTCTTTTAATAGAGTTTTGTTCTTGGGTTAGATGGAGTCATATACTGGCCATGTTAAAAATATTAAAATATTTAGTTTTAATAATAAGTTTTAAATCCGTGCTATAAACTTTCATGATTTTCATAGTTTTTAGCAATTTCAGAGAATATTTTAAGTGAAATTGGTTATCTTGGGGTGGGGATATTGCATTTGGAAGAACTTGGAAGAGAAAGCTTCTTATCTATCTTGCTATTTTAAAAAGTTTTTATTATTAAGGTTATTTATATTATGGGCAGTTTTTCTAATGAGATCTTGAGAACTTTAAAGCTTAGTTTATTACAGAATCTGATTTGGCTAATAGCTTTTAATAGTTTTAGAGTATATTGCCAATATTTTGATTAATTTTAGGATAAGGATCATTTCCTCCAATTCCTTAAATATAAGTATTTAATAGAAAATAGGAAAAGTAATATAAAAAGTTAGTTGACTTTTTAACATAGTAATGTTTTTGGTTTGGTAATTTGCATCCCATGCATTCAGCTACTTAAAAAGTGTAGTTCAGTGGTTTTTAGTATGTTCATGGATATGTGCAACCATCACTGCAGTCAATTTTAGAACATTTTCATAACCTCAGAAAGAAACTATACCTTTGTTATGATCTGCTTACTTTCTTATCCCTGAGCAACCACTGATTTACTTTCTGTCTCTATAGATTCTGGACATTTCATATAAATGAAGTCATAGAATATGTAATCTTTGTGATTGGCTCCTTTCATTTAGCATAGTGTTTTTAAGGTTCATTTATGTTGTAGCATTTAGCAATACTACATCCTTTTTATGGCAGGTAATATTCTATAATATGGGTATACCACATTTTTATCCATTCATTAGTAGATGGGCATCTAGGTTGTATCCCCTTTTTTGGCTGCTGTAAACATTTGTGTACAAGTTTTTTGTGTGGTTATATGTTTTCATATCTTTTGGGTAAATGCCTAGGAGTGGAATTTCTGGGTCATATAGTAATTCTATGTTTAACTGTTTAAGGAACTGTCAGGCTGTTCTTGGTTGATTTTTTTCCCCCCCCCTCTGTTATTGAGGTAGTGTCAAACTGATTAGTGCATATGAATTGAAGCCCTGTAAGGAAAGTGACCACCTGGAATTAGATAGCAAATCACTTGACTTCAAGTCTTTTACTTTGAGAACTTTCTGTGACAGTTGAGCTAGTCTTTTATCTTCTTTTATTTTTGTTCAGAATGCATGTATATGGACTGGCTCCATGTCTTCATCTTTTAAGTTATTTACCTGCCTATCAGTGTACATACTTACATGGAGACATACATACATTCACACATACTTTGGTAAGTAGTTCATGGTGGGGATGTTAGTTGAAAGTTGGTATTTTTTTTTCTAAAATTTATATAGTTAACATGTGAAATATTGACTGGAAGGTATTTATGAAACTTGTTTATGAATTCTTTCCTTAAACAAACTGAGGCATAGATTTTAAAAGAGCTGAAAATAACTTCAAGTATGACAGAATAGTTTCTTCTAGAATTTAGAATTTTAGATGATTAGAAAATTCACATATCTAGGTCTGAAAGTTTAAGTCTTGACATCTATCATCTCCATTTTCTACAACCTAAAATGCTACTATGGGTGACAGGTTAAAGAAAACTTTGTTTTTTATTTTTATTGCTACATTGTGGTATTTGAGTCACAATTATGGCTTTTCACATTTTTGGCTATCTGTGCCATAAACAAATTATTGGGTGCCTCTAACTCCTGAATAATAGCCAAGCCTATTTGAAGTTATGAGAGAGAATTTCTGGTGATGAACTATCTGTACCTATAATAGTAAATAGAAGGTAGGAAAAGCTAAGTTCAGGTGAGTGATAACAGCAGTAAATGCTACAGAAATTAGAGGTGAGATTCAGAGAATGGAGCTTCTACTGTTGGCATGGGCTTGAGGAGAAACTTCTTGGAAGAGGTAAATGAGCTATGATTTCCTTTGTGTACAGATCTAATTTATTTTACCATTCTTCGTGTTTCTTGAATTCAGGAATTTATCTTTACCCTTGTGCATATTCAAGAACTCCTATTTGGGAAATTGGGTTAACATTTGGCATTTGTTGAGTTAGTGTAGCATATCAGAACCAGGAAGATGCTTGGAGGTAGACTTTCCCCAGACAGTATACAGGGTAGTTGATACAGGCTGGATCATCGGTCAGGTACTTCTTCCTTATATATTATATATGTGGACTGGTGTCCCTGCCCATATTTCTCTCCAGAATCACCAGTTTGTAGTACTTTAAGTAAATCTTTTTCTTTTTATTCAGGTTTGTTTCATATATACAGTTACAAAAGATACTGTTTACTGAAGGTGGCTTGGCTGATGGTGTTCCAAAGTCACTTGCTATATTCTGTTCCCCTCTGAACAGCTAACATTTATCCTACCCATTATTTGACAGTGAACTCCTCCCCTCTATTTATTTATACTTTTATGATTTTGCATATTAGGAGAAATAAGCATTAACTTATCAATGTACATTTAGGAGACTTGCTGCTCCCTATTGCAGAAATTTAAGTGTAATGAAAACAGAACTCTTTGAATTTTATTTTATTCTTTTGAGGAAATTTAGTAAGATATTATGAATTTTTTACGGTATTCTAACCTGCTTTTCCAGGGCATTTAGGGCAGTGATTATGTTTATATTTATCCAAAATGTAATGCATGAATTGCAAATTAATCCTCTAGCAAGTATCTAATACTATTGATAGAAATGTTACTATTGCCATTAGATTTACTAGATTTAATAGAACAATGTTTTTGAGATGTTCTTGAATTATGATGGGCTATTAGACTGCTATTAAAAAGTAAGTTTTAGGGCTTCACTGGTGGCGCAGTGGTTGAGAGTCCGCCTGCCGATGCAGGGGACACGGGTTCGTGCCCTGGTCCGGGAAGATCCCACATGCTGTGGAGCGGGTAGGCCCGTGAGCCATGGCCGCTGAGCCTGTGCGTCCGGAGCCTGTGCTCTGCAACGAGAGAGGCCACAACAGTGAGAGGCCCGCGTACTGCAAAAAAAAAAAAAAAAAAAGCAAGTTTTAGAATATTTTTTAATTATGTAGAGAAAATCTTCCAGATATAATAGCGTATAAAAGACCCACAGATCAAAAAAAAAAAAAAGCCTTATTAAATGGGTTGCTCTGATTTACCTTTAAACACACACACCCACCCCCTTTTGTATGCTTATGCATATAGAAAAAACTGCAAAGAAATTTACTAAAGTCTTAACAGTGATTATCTTTGGGATGTAGTAATTGTGTTGATTTCTATTTTTTAATGCCTTTTCTCTGGACATTGCCCAAAGTTTTAAATTTTATTTTATTTTAACAAATTAATACATTTAAACAACAACAAAAAAAGTAGAGGTAGTGTGTGAGTGTATGTGATTTGCTTGTTCGTTTATAAACACAAATTAAAGGATCTTAACCCCATGTTAGTGAGTTTGAATTTTATTTTTTGGAAAGTGAGGAGCCATCAAATAATTTTAAGTGGAAAAGTGATGTGACTTAAGTCAGTGGTTTAAAATTTAAACACTCTTGATAAACAACAAGGTCCTACTGTATAGCACAGGGAACTATATTCAGTATCCTGTGATAAACCATAATGGAAGAGAATATGAAAAAGAATATATATATGTATAACTGAGTTACTTTACAGCAGAAATTAAACACAACATTGTAAATCAACTATACTTCAATTAAACTAAAAAAATTTTTTTTCTTTTTTTTTTTTTTTTTTGCGGTACGCGGGCCTCTCACTGTTGTGGCCTCTCCCGTTGCGGAGCACAGGCTCCGGACGCGCAGGCTCAGCAGCCATGGCTCACGGGACCAGCCGCTCCGCGGCATGTGGGATCTTCCTGGACCGGGACACGAACCCGTGTCCCCTGCATCGGCAGGCGGACTCTCAACCACTGCGCCACCAGGGAAGCCCTATGTGATTTTTTGACATATAATTCAGAAGGTAGTAAAAAAATAAATAGTAGTAGCAGAAATTCCTTCTGTTCCCATGTATTTGTATAAGCAAGGTTTTCAATGCATACATCTATAAAAACAGATATAGACTTGATGCTGAATCTCATTTTTATTCTAACAGTGATATTCATCTGTATATACATGAAATAATTGTAAAAAACAGAAAAAATCCTGCCCATATCTTTGAGAATCACTATTAATACCATTTTGCTCCATATTTAATCATTATCTGTCGAAGTGCATAATATGTTTATATTGTTTTGGTCGATAGTGTACTTCTAATAGCATCCAAAAGAAATTTTTTAACTTTCTTGATCAAAGCCAAAAAAGTTTAATTTTAATTTATACTTTTTTTCCAGAGAGGTCATATAGAGTGAAATATAAAAGACCCTGCAGCATAAAAGAATTACTACATTAGTTAAAATTCTGTAGGGAAAGTTTAAGGAAAAGCAAGAATAATATAAATTTTTGACTGTATGGGAAGGAGCTGTACTTTTAAAAAATAGATGATGTTTTTATTCTGTTGGTACTGTTGAAAGAACAAACATAATAGCTTTATTTAAAATGACAATATTTAGAGTACACCGGAAAATACAAGTTTTATAATCATTATAAGCTATGAAAAATTTTGCTTGCCAACTTAAAAATGGTAAGAATATGCATAGATTTTCAAAATTATTTTAGGGAATATTTGAGCAAAAAAGCTTGAGTACCATTAACTGACAGCAGTAGATCCCAATCTTGTTTGCACATTCAGATGAGTTGGGGAGCTTTAAAAAATCCTGAGGCCCCCAGGTCATAAAACAATCTGTTCTTTTGGGCCTAGGCCCAAGATACTAGACTTACGATGAAGCTCCCACAAAAATGGTAATTTTTCTATAGTTATGTACATACACATCTGTTTTTTTTTCAGTAATTACATACATACACATAGCAAGTGATCTGAAATCTAGAACAAAAGGAAAAAGATAAGGAAAATAGTTAAAATTTGAGACGTGGAGGTTAGCCCTGATCCAGAAGGTCCACTTGCTCATTTTCACAACACATGGCTTAGTGAGAAAGTGATGGTTTTTAATCAGGATGCAGGACTTGGTAAGTGGGACTCAGGCTGGATTTCAGCTTTTCCTCCTCAGTGGGATCTTGTGCAAAGTACAACGTGATACAGCAGCCCAGCACCTCTACCTAATAAGTCTAGAAAGATACCAGAAAAAATAGAGAAGAAATTAAAAAAAAGAAAAGAAAAAATTTCTGAGCTCAAGAACGGTTCAAGTCATTCATTAGTTTGAAAAGGCCTACTAAATGTGAAGAGACTAAAAAAAGTACCCACAAGTAATATACATTCTGATGTAGGAACTTGGTGCTAGAGAAGCTGCTTGCATGCATACATCAGCTGGGCTTTGGGGGAGCCGTGTATACTCTAGGAGTAGGATGCTAGAGAAGCATCTGTACTGTGGAAACTGAGAGCTGGAGAAAGCTACATGTGCTGAGGGAGTCTTTTGGGCAAGGATACCTGAACTAGGAAACAAAAACACCCCTCAGTTCATGAGGGAGGAAGCAAAGACACCCACTGTGTCCTGAGATGACTCTCCTGCCCCCCCTCTACTGACAAAACTTAACATTGTGCCAGCTGGCCAAGGAAAAATACTTAAAGAGCCCATATCCATTTCCAAGAAAAGGCAAAAAGGATGAGTTTAGACGTGAGAGTGAGTAAATCCATAATTGGCACACCTATACTTCAGCTTTTGATACGATCTTTTAACTATTATTCTCAGCATTTCCTTTATTTTTAAGCTAGCTGCATCTACTTAGTGTCTGAAGTTTTCTTCATTTAGATTACCTTATGATGCCCATTATTGTTTCAGTTGAATTAATGTTACTAGTAGGCTTTTGTATTTTCATTTTCCATTCTTATAATAGGAGAAACGCAATAAAATATTTGAAAGATTGTAAAAATGGACACTGAACTATAAAGATGGCAGTGCTTTGGAAACAAATGCTGGCTGGCATACGGGGCATGTCGGCATGCGTTATATCGGCTGGCACAATAGCTTGAACTATTGGTTGGATCAACTGATGAGCATTCTGAATTTGATAAAGGAAAGACAGAGCTCTAAGCATATAAGATACAAAAGTGTGGGTCATCTGAAAATTAAATGAGGAAAGTTGATTATCACTTGTAATAAACTTGTTTTCAAAGTTAATACCACCAAACTGCTCACATTCCATATAATAATTTTATAAAGTCAGAACAGCATTCTAATTCAGATTCAGTGCTACAGTGGTCTGTAATGAGACTTGCCATATGACGTCTTACTAATCCTTGAGGAAAGCATAAACAGTCAGCTCTGAACCTTGTTCAATTATTAATTATGTTATAGTTAATTTATTTGTGAATTTTACATGAACAGACATACGTAGAACTGAATTTTTAAAAGACTGGCATACAATTACAGCAGTATTAATCAGTGACGTACTTTGAAAAGTTCTAGAGATACAGAGATGTCAGGAGAAATTTTACTCTAAAGTTGGCACAAAAACAAGGTAGGCAACTTTTTTTGGAGGGTGGTATCCATTGTAGTAATATTTGGCCTATAATATTTTTGAATTTTTTAATAGTTTTAAGATTAGTATAAAATATTTTAAAAATATTTTTATAAAGCTCAGATCCTGTGGATTCTCTCTGAGGAACAGAGTTTGAAAAATGCTTTGCCATAGGACTTAGGCCTTGGTCAAAGTTAACCTGTTATGAGGATAAGGGGAGAATTCTCACAAAATGAAGTTTTGGATTAGTTAATATTGGTTTGACCTCTCACCATTAGTACAGTTTAAATCACTACATTAAGCTGGGGGGGAAAGTTAGATCTGGTACAAAGGAAAACATGAAGAAAATTGAAATAGTGTAGTATAGAGAGAACAGTGAACAAGGACAGGAGATTGGGGCTCTAATCCCAGTTCTGTCATCAATTAATTGCTATTTTTGGATCAGTCATTAGTTTCTCTAGCCTTTTATTTATTTTCATACAAACCAAGAGGATCAGATGCTTAAGGTCTTTTTTGCACAGGATAGCATGGAGTATTACAGAATAGTTTTTAAAAATGAATGACACATGAAGTGACTCAAATTAAAGTAATTGGTTGCCCAGCAAAGATACTTTGAGGACTTCATTTATCAGAAGATGATAGTGATTATTTCCATAAAATTGTTTACATATAAATGAAACCTTTGAAGGTGCTTGCAAACAGTTTGATATCTTACATCTTTCTGATTCCTTTGTGGGTATATTGTTATTTTGTCTGAGATTTGAAGAGTGTGCATATTAAGCAGCAGTAAACCTTTCCCAGATCATGTCCAACTTTAATAGTCTTTGCTTTATGTAGAGAGGGGCCGTTCTTAGTCTTGAAATGTATTCTGAAGGTGCTCATGTTTAATTTCAGAAACGATTGATGAGTCAGCCTTCTCAGATATTCAGCAAATGAGAACTATTTTTATATGAATGTCTCAGCAAATTTTTTTGTTTTGGGGGAGGTGGGTGCAGACACCAAACCACATTTGCTAGCTTTCCAAGTTGATTTTTGGCCAGTGAGAGTTTCCTAGTTTACCATTCTTCCATATAGGAATGTTTGTTTATTGTGTTCCCGTTCTCTTTTCCCCCTTGGTTGCCGCAGTTCTTTGTGTAGAGCGTGTATGTAGGTATATGTTCCCTATGTGCTTTGAGTCCTTAGAGGTAACTACTACAGTCTCAGACATTTTCAAGTGCTTGGTAATAATAAGCAGAGTAGAGTTTTTCTCTGAGTGATGGTAAGCAGATGGCCTACCATTTACTAGATCATTGACATCCTATAATTCTCAACAGTGACTCTTCAAAGTGTAGTGTAGGTATTAATTTATAAATGCACACTAAGGCCAATAAGAGTGTAATAGCTTAATCAAGGTCATTTATGAAGTAAGCATTAGAACTGAGTTTAAAATCCACATCTTTATAAATTCAGTCATATTCTCTACATGACTGGAGCATATTAACTATGTGAGACAATTTTAGATCTCATTTAGACTTAATATAAATTTGTTGTCAATGAAAGTGAAATTATTATATGTCCAGGTTATACTTAGTGCTATAAAATTGATCTGTTTTCATTTTCTCCATCTTTTTATCTGTTAAAATGGGAGAGATCATTTTAGATTAGTTTTTTCTCTTATACTTTAGATCCTGTTCTCATTTTGTTCATTCAGTTAACTCTTCTTTCCTATATTATCAACCACTCAGTTCCTACCCCTGCCCATAATTCAGTGTCCATCAGACCAACTTTCACCAATCTTTTAAAAACTTTGTGTTAACCCCACGTCTCCCATTTATCTGCTTCTCTACACAGCTAAACTCCAAAGAGTTGGGTATATTTGCTGTCACAGCTACCTCATTCATTCTTTCAAAAAACCTTTTTTTTTTTTTTGTGGTATGCAGGCCTCTCACTGTTGTGGCCTCTCCCTTTGCGGAGCACAGGCTCCAGACACGCAGGCTCAGCGGCCATGGCTCATGGGCCTAGCCGCTCCGCGGCATGTGGGATCTTCCCGGACTGGGGCACGAACCCGTGTCCCCTGCATCGGCAGGCGGACTCTCAACCACTGCGCCACCAGGGAAGCCCTCAAAAAACCTTTCAATGAACATTTCTCCAGCATACCCAGCAGGAGAGAAAAGTGAATTCTAATGTTCCCACTTTCAACAATTACCAACATTTTGCTTGCCTATTTTTTTTCTTCAGTCTCTTTCCACCACCTCTTTTTCTTTCTTCTGGTGTATTTTATGATAAATATGTTATGTCATTTAATTCTTAAATATTTTGGTATGCATTAAAAAGAGGACATTATGTTAGTTATTGATTGCTCCCTAACAAAGTACCACAAACTTAGCAGCTTCAAACAATACATTTATTATTTCATAGTTTATAGGGTCAAGATTTCAGTAATAGCTTAGATGAACCCTCTGCTTCAGGTTTCTTATATGGCTCCTAAGTCAAAGTGTTGACCAGGGTTGGGGTTTCATCTGTTATCTTGAGTGGGGAAGAATCTGTTTCCAAGTTAATGTGATTATTGGCAGAATTCATTTTCTTGAAAACAGTTGGCCAGAGGCTGCCTCTTTTCATTGCCATGTGGGCCTCCACAAAGTGGTGTTTTGCTTCATCAAAGCCAGCAAGGGAGAGAGTAGGAAGAGTATGCTAACAGATGAAAGTCACAGTTTTCTGTAGCCTAGTCCCAGAAATGATATCCCATTACTTTTGCTGTATATTCTGTTGGTTAGAAGCAAGTTACTAGGGATTACACAAGGGCATGGAATACCAGGAGGTAGGGGGTCATTTGGGGCCATCTTTGAATTTCCCTGCTAGAGACAATTTTTCTTAGAACCACAATGCCTTTATTTTACCTAACACATTTAGCAATTGTTCTTTAGTAATACCTAATACCTAGTCCATTTTCAGTTTTCTCTGTTAAAAAAATGCCTTCTTATAGTTTACCTGAATCAGGATCCAAACACTCATTGTATTTTTCGTTGTAGCCCTTTAAAATTATTTTCATCAAGAATAGTCTTAACTATTCTTACTATTCTCCAACCGTTTTTCTTTCATCCATTGCTTTGTTGAAGAAACCAGGTCGTTTGTTCTGAAGAGGCTCCCACATTCTGGGTATGTCCAGTTGCTTCTTTGTAGTAGCATTTGACTAATTCCTCTGTCATACTTTGTATTGATTGGGAGTTAATACGGAAAGACTTCTTTAGATTTTGGGTCATTTTTTTCTTTTTTTAAAGACTCTTCCCTAGGTGGTGCCACGTACTTTGTTTTTGTATCACTTCAAGAGACGCAAAGTCTGGGGGTGACAGCTTGATCCCTTTATGGTAGAGTTTCCCATCCACCTTTCATTAATGGTTTTAATCTCCAAAGATAACCATTGTTAGAATAAGCTAGTTCGTTAAAGTTACCAATATTGGATTTTTCTTGAGTCTGCCATTCCTTTCACATTTATTAGCTGGAATTTTTTTTGTATAGAATTCTCCTTCATTCATTAGAGCTTTTTGGTTGCTCTGAAATAGTTTTATTGGAAAAGCAAGATAAATGCTTTATTCCTTTTAATGACCAATTTTCAAAGTAATGTGTTGATATATACCTCCAGGTGTCTGACTTTTTCTCTTTTAAAAAGAAAAGCATTTATGAACCTTAGACTTTTTATGTATTCATTGTATTTTTAAAAATTTCAGTAGTCATTCTTTTTGGTGCCAGATTGTTCCGTCTTTGGCAAATGGGAGCCCCTTCAGGCTTGCCACTCCTGTGTTCCTTTGACATGACCTCATTAATCTTTGTTTTCTTGCTTTTTGGTATGGCAAGGTATCCTTTGTTTATCATGCCCTGATGAGGGAATGATGTTTAGAGTTCACAACTGGAAACTAGGAATGCTTGTTGTTACTGGATTGTCATTTCTTTTAGACCCTTTTAGGGGACATAGCTAGGAAATAAATATTTTTTTAAGAAAAATATCTTGAGTTCATACTGCTATTTCCAGTTCAAATTTGATTTATGGGATGGATTGTAACTTCCATAATTTTACAATTCTATTATTTTTTCCTATGTCATCTTTACTATGTTGAGTCTTTCAGTCCATGAATATGATATATCTTTCCATTTATTTAGGTTGTCTTTAATTTCTTTCATTAGCATTTTGTAACTTTTAGGGCAGAGAGCCTCCTTACATGTTTTGCTATATTTATATTTATTTCCTTTGAAACCATTGTAAATGGTTTTGTGGTTTTAATTTTGGGTTCCACTTATTTATTGTTAGGATGTAGAAATGCAGTTGACTGTTATTGACCTTGTATCCTGTGACATTGCTGAACTCAAGTTCTGGGAAGTTTTTTCTGTTTGTTGTTTGTTTTTGGTAAATTCCTTGGGGTTTTCCATGTGACAAATCATGCCATCTGCAAATACGGACAGTTTCATTTTTTCTTTTCTGAAAGTTGTATTTCTATTTAGTTCAATTGTTAGGTTTTACTTTTTTTTCTGGATTTTGAATTGATATATAGGGGATGTGTTCTCAGTGTCAAGTTGTAATGGATTTACATGTGTTTTCTTCTAGTACTTATGTTTTTGTACTTTATATTTAATTTTCTGATCCATTTGAAATTTAATCTGATATACAAGAGTGAGGTATAAATTTAATCATGTTTCCAAATGGCTGTCCAGTTATTTCAACATCACTTATTATGAATTTCATATTTTCCCCACTGACTTTTGGTGCTACCTTGCTCATTTATTGACTTTTATGAACTTTTATTTTGATAATTTCTCTTTTGTTCCCAAATGTCTATTTATGTATAAAATCCTCCACTGTTTTAATCATAAAGACTTCATAATCTGCTTTAACATCTTGTAGGGTCTAGTCCTCCCTTGTTGCTCTTTTGTTCTTTTTCAGGGTTTTGGGGCTGGCTTAATTTTTTATATAAACTTTTATTAACTATGTGAATTATATCACCCTTTTAAAAAATTTTTATTAGAGTATAGTTGATTTACAATGTTGTGTTAGTTTCACAACATGAATCAGTTATACATATATCAACTCTCTTTTTTTTTAAGATTCTTTTGGCCATTACTTGTTCGTTATCTATTTTATATATAGTAGTGTGTGTATGTCAATCCCAGTCTCCCAATTTATCCCTCCCCCCACTTATCCCCTAGTAACCATAAGTTTGTTTTCTACATCTGTGACTCTACTTTTGTTTTGTAAATAAGTTCATTTGTACCCTTTTTTTTAGATTCCACATATAAGTTTTATCATATGATATTTTTTTCTGTGTCTGATTTACTTCACTCAGTATGACAGTGTCTGGGTCCATCCATGTTGATGCAAATGGCATTATTTTGTTCTTTTTTATGGCTGAGTCATAATTCCATTGTATATGTGTACCACATCTTCTTTATCCATTCGGCTGTTGATGGACATTTAGGTTGCTTTCATGTCCTGGCTACTGTAAATAATGTTGCAGTGAACTTTGGGGTGCATGTATCTTTTCGAATTATGGTTTTCTCTGGGTGTATGCCCAAGAGTGGGATTGCTGGGTCATATGGTAGTTCTATTTTTAGTTTTTTAAGGAACCTCCATACTGTTCTCCATAGTGGCTGTACCAATTTACATTCCCACCAACAGTGTAGAAGAGTTCCCTTTTCTCCACAACCTCTCCAGCATTTATTGTTTGTAGATTTTTTGATGATGGCCATTTTGACTGGTATGAGGTGATACCTCATTGTAGTTTTGATTTGTATTTCTCTACTGTTTAGTGATGATGAGCATCTTTTCATGTGCTTTTTGGCCATGTGTTTGTCTTCTTTGGAGAAATGTGTATTTAGATCTTCTGCCCATTTTTTGATTGGGTTATTTGGGTTTTTTTTTTATATCGAGCTGCATGAATCACCTTTATTGTCTAGTTTCAGGGAAATACTTGTTCTTATTTTTGGGTATAATTAAATTATAAATTAATGTGGAGAGAATTGACATCCTTATGATGATGAGTCTTCCTGTATAGGGGCATACTATGCCTTTGAGTTTATTTTAGGCTTACTTATGTGCCTTTTAGGATTGTTTAAAATTTTTCTTCATAGGTTTTACACACTTCATTTTTAAGTTTATGCCTAGTATTTTATTTTGTTCCTGTTGTAAGTGGGGTCTTTTCTTCCATTATGTCTTCTAACTGCTTTTTGCTTTTAAGTTTGAAGGCTCTGTATTTTAACTTGATATATTTCTTTCAAACTAAATTTATAGTATTTTTTTTCCATTGATTCTTTGGTGTTATCTAGATAATGTAATTTTATCTGCAAACAAGTAATTTTTCATTTTCCTTTCTAATATGTATGCTGTAATTACTTTGCCTCTTTTTTACTAAGTTATAGACTTTTAGTTTTTAGAGCAGTTTTAGATTTACATAAATATGAAGCAGATAGTACAGAGAGTTCCCATATACTCACCAGCAGTCTTTACTATTATTAATTATATAACTAATATTATGATTACATACTATATTATTACAATTGATAAACCAACATTGATACATTATTATTACTGTAGTCCATAGTTTATTCAGATTTTGTTAGTTTTTACCTAATGTGCTTTTTCTGTTCCAGGATCTCATCCAGGATTGTATTTAATTGTCATGTCTCCCAGGCTCCTCTTGGCTGTGACAATTTCTCAGACTTTGTTTTTGATGACTTTTATAGTTTGAGGAGGACTGGTCAGGTGTATTGCAGGGTGCCTCTCTCGGAGTTTGTGTGATTTTTCTTTTTTCCCCTCCTGATTAAGATGGGTGTTTTGGGAGAAAAATCAAAGAGATAAAGTGCCATTTTCATCACTTTATGTACATAACTATTATCATGATTTTTCACTATTGATTTTGACTTTGATTACCTGGTCGAGATAGTGTTTGTCAAGTTTCTCTACTGTAAAGTTATTTCTTTTTCTTCTTTCCATACTGTACTCTTTGGAAGGAAATTACTATGTGTAACCCACTGTAGAGCCCACACATAGAGTGGGGAATTACGCTCTCCTCCTTTAGGGTAGAATACCTATGTAATTTATTCAGAATTCTGCATGGGAGCTTAGTCTCTGCCATTTATTAATTTATTCAGTAAGTTATATCAATTTGGACTTCATGTATACTTATTTTGTCCTTTGGGTTATAATCTAATACTAGTTTATTTTGTTGCTGAAATTGTTCCAGATTTGGCTCTTGTGCCCCACCCCCTTTTTTTTTTTTTGTGGTACACGGGCCTCTCACTGTTGTGGCCTCTCCCGTTGCGGAGCACAGGCTCTGGACGCACAGGCTCGGCGGCCATGGCTCATGGGCCTAGCCGCTCCACGGCATGTGGGATCTTCCCAGACCGGGGCACGAACCCGTGTCCCCTGAATCGGCAGGCGGACTCTCAACCACTGCGCCACCAGGAAAGCCCTCTTGTGCTCTTTTGACATAACCCCCATCAGTTGATTTCTTTTTAAGCACTTGTTTACTTTCTGGTACTACAAGATGCTCCAGACTCATCTTGTATATTTCGTACCCCCATTTCTTCACGGAGCTCTGGTTCCTTTTATTGGAAAATGATATCAGAAACTAAGATTTGGGTATTAGGTAAGCTCCTTGCTTCTGGGGTGTTGTTTATTTTAGTAACTCTCAGCTGACAAAGTGAAGCAATAAATTCATGTATAGTAATACAAATTTATGTATATGCACGTATCTAAAAATATTTCTATATGTAACTATTTGTATCTATATTAAATTAAACATAAGTTTCTACTGATGTCTCCTACTCTATTCCATTACTACATGGATAATTATAGACTACTCCCTTTGCTGATCTGTAAATTTCCATTCTAGTAGTTATAAACCTGGCTCTAACCATTTGCAAAGCATCTTAATTTTTCAGTTCTAGTATACATGTATAGCAGTATCAGAATTGTTTATCTGTACCTTGTAGGACTCAAGTTTATTAACTGAACTCATGTACAGTTTCTTCTGCCTTTAGTCTTACATACTCCATTCATTTACAGAGTTACTTAGGTCAGTACCTTTTCCCCATTGCCTTAAGTGGCGTTGTTTCATACATTTGTAATATAGTTAGATTTTCTTGTCACAGTTTGCATTCTTTCATGGAAGCCTCTAACTTCCTAATTTTTTTTTAACTTGCATGCGTTAAGGTTTATTCTTAATGTTGTAGAGTTCCATAGGTTTTGACAAATGTATAATGTTATATATCCGCCATTTACAGAACCATACAGAATAGTTTCACCACCCTAAAAAATCCTGTGTTTCACCTGTTCGTTCCTTCCCTTCTCCCCCTTAACCCTTTGCAAACTGATCTTTTTACTGCCTATAGTTTTGTCTTTTCCAGATGTTCATATAATTTTTTAATTTAGCAGCATTCATTTATGATTCCTTCATGTCTTTTCATGGCTTGATGGCTCATTTCTTTTTATTTATGAATAATATTCCATTTTATGGACATACCACAGTTTATCCTTTCACCTATTAAAGGACATACTGATTGCTTTCAGTTTTGGGCAGTTATGAGTAAAAGCTGCTATAAACATTCATGTGAAGGTTTTGGTTTGGATGTACGTTTTCAACTCGTTTGAGTAAATACCTAGGAGTCTGATTGCTGGATCGTATGGTAAGATACGATCACTCTACCATTTGGCATTCCCACCAGCTGTGGGAATTGAATCCTCATTTCTATTTGATACGGTCAGGTTTTTAAAAAAATTTTTATTGGAGTATAGTTGTTTTACAATGTTGTGTTAGTTTCTGCTGTACAGCAAAGTGAATCAGCTATATGTATACATATATCCCTTCTTTCTTTTTTTTTTTTTTCTCGGTACGCGGGCCTCTCACCGCTGCAGCCTCTCCTGCTGCGGAGCACAGGCTCCGGATGCGCAGGCTCAGCGGCCACGGCTCACGGGCCCAGCCGCTCCGCGGCATGTGGGATCCTCCCGAACCGGGGCACGAACCCGTGTCCCCTGCATCGGCAGGCGGACTCCCAACCACTGCGCCACCAGGGAAGCCCTATCCCTTCTTTCTTGGATTTCCTTCCTGTTAGGTCCCCATAGAGCATTGAGTAGAGTTCCCTGTGCTATACGGCAGATTCTCATTAGTTATCTGTTTTATACATAGTGTATATGTGTCAATCCCAATCTCCCAATTCATCCCACACACCCCCCTTCCCTCCCTGGTATCCATACGTACGTCCGTTCTCTACGTCTTTGTGTCTGTTTCGGCTTTGCAAATAAGTTCATCTGTATCATTTTTCTAGATTCCACATATGAGCGAGTACTGTCAGGTTTTTTTTGATTTTAGCATTCCAATAGGTATGTAGTGATAATCTCATTACTGTTTTTTGGGGGTTTTTTTGGGGGGGGGGGCGCGCCATGCGGCATGCAGATCTTGAGGGCTCTTTTAGTTGCAGCATGCGGGTTGTAGTTCCCTGACCAGGGATCGCACTTGTGCCCCCTGCATTGGGATTACAGTCTTAATCACTGGACTGCCAGGGTCCCTCATTAATGTTTTAATTTGTAATTATCTAATGGCATGTGATGTTGAGCATCTTTTCATATGTTTATTTTCCATCTATATGCAGATGTCTGCTCACATCTTTTGTTTGTTTTTAAATTCGGTTGTTTGTTTTCTTATTGCTGAGTTTTAAGAGTTCTTTGTAGGCTTTGGATACAGACCTTTACCATATGCGGGTTTTGCAAATATTTTCTCCCCATCTGTGGTCTGTTGTTTATTTCTCTTAACAGTGTCTTTTGCAGAGCAGAAGTTTTTAATTTTAATAAAGTCCGACTTACCAGTTTTTTTCTTTCATGGATTGTGCTTTTGGTGTTTAAGGTCATTGTCAAACCCAAGTCACCTAATTGTCTCCTGTATTATCTTATAGGAGTTTTATAGTTTTGTGTTTTACATTTAGCTCTAAGATTCATTTTGAGTTAATTTTTGTGAATGGTGTATGGTCATTTTTTTTTTTTTTTTTTTTACTATGTGGATGCCCATTTGTTACAGCACTTTTTGTTGAAAGGATTCTCTTTTCTCCATTGAATTGCCTTTGCTCTTTTGTCAAAGATAGTTGATTATTTGTTTGGGTTTATTTCTGAACTCTGTATTCTTTGCCATTGATCTATGTTCTTTCACCATTACCACACTGTCTTGGTTACTTTAGCTCTAAGTAAGTCCTGAAGGCAGGTAATGTCATTCCTCAACTTTGTGCTTCTTTAGTATTGTGTTGGCTATTCTGGGTCTTTTGTCTTTCCATATAAACTTTAGAATCAGTTTGTTGATATCCACAAAATAGTTTGCTGGGATTTGTTTGGGATTGGATTGTATGTATAGATCAACTTGGAAAAACTAGTGTCTTAACAATATTGAGCCCTATATCCATGAACATGGACTATCTCTCCATTATTTATTTAGATTTTCTTTGATTTCTTTCATTAGTAGTTATAGTTTTCCTTATGTAAATCTTATACATATTTTGTTAGGCTTATTCTTAAATATTTTATTATTTTTAGTGCTAATATAAATGGTATTGTGTTTTTACTTTTTTTTAAAAATTAATTTATTTTTGGCTGCGTTGGGTCTTCGTTGCAGTGCGCAGGCTTCTCACTGTGGTGGCTTCTCTTGTTGTGGAGCATGGGCTCTAGGCTCGCCGGTTTCAGTAGTTGCAGCACGCAGGCTCAGTAGTTGTGGAACACGGGCTTAGTTGCTCCGCAGCATGTGGGATCTTCCCGAGCCAGGGCTTGAACCGGTGTCTGGTGCATTGGCAGGTGGATTCTTAACCATTGCGCCACCAGGGAAGTCCTGTGTTTTTACTTTTAAATTCCAGTTGCTTATTGCTGGGATATAGGGAATCAGTTGACTTTTGTATATTAACCTTCTGTCCTTCAACCTTGCTATAATTGCATATTAGTTCAGGAGGTTTTTTGTTGATTCTTTGGGATTTTCTATATAGACAATCATGTCATCTGTGAACAATGCCAGTTTTCTTTCTTTTCAATCTGTATACCTTTTATTTCCTTTTTTAGTTTAATTACATTAGCTAGAACTTCCAGTATGATGTTGAATAGGAGTGCTTTGTTCCTGATGTTAAGGAGAAAGCTTATAATTTCTCACCGTTATGTTAGCCATAGGTGTTTTTAGGTATTCTTTATCAATTTGAAGAAGGTCCTTTCTACTTCTACTTTGCAGAGATTTTTAATTTTGAATCAGTGTTGGATTTTGTGAAATGCTTTTTCTCCATCTGTTGATACATGACTTTTCTTCCTTTGCTTGTTGATGTGATGGATTTCATTGATATTTAAAAATTTTTTTATTTCTTATACAGCAGCTTCTTACTAGTTATCTGTTTTTTACATATTAGCGTATATATGTCAATCCCAATCTCCCAACACCAATCGCGCCCCCCCCCGCTACTTTTCCTCCCTTGGCATCCACATGTTTGTTCTCTACATCTGTGTCCCTATTTCTGCCCTGCACACTGGTTCATCTGTACCATTTTTGTAGATTCCATATATATGCGTTACTATACGATATTTGTTTTTCTGACTTACTTCACTCTGTATGATAGTCTCTAGGTCCATCCACGTCTCTACAAATGACCCAATTTCGTTCTTTTTTAATGGCTGAGTAATATTCTATTGTATATATGTACCACATCTTCTTTATCCATTCGTCTGTCGATGGGCATTTAGGTTGCTTCCATGACCTGGCTATTGTAAATAGTGTTGCAGTGTGAACATTGGGGTGCATGTGCCTTTTTGAATTATGGTTTTCTCTGGGTATATGCCCAGTAGTGGGATTGCTGGGTCATATGGTAATTCTATTTTTAGGTTTTTAAGGAACCTCCATACTGTTCTCCATAGTGGCTGTATCAATTTACATTCCCACCAACAGTGCAAGAGGGTTCTCTTTTCTCCACACTCTCTCCAGCATTTGTTGTTTGTAGATTTTCTGATGATGCCCATTCTAACCAGTGTGAGGTGATACCTCATTGTAGTTTTGATTTGCATTTCTCTAATAATTAGTGATGTTGAGCAGCTTTTCATATGCCTCTTGGCCATCTGTATGTGTTCTTTGGAGAAATGTCTATTTAGGTCTTCTGCCCATTTTTGGATTGGGTTGTTTGTTTTTTTAATGTTGAGCTGCATGAGCTGTTTATATATTTTGGAGATTAATCCTTTGTTGGTTGATTTGTTTGCAAATATTTTCTCCCATTCTGAGGGTTGTTTTTTCATATTGTTTATAGTTTCCTTTACTGTGCAAAAGCTTTTAAGTTTCATTAGGTCCCATTTGTTTATTTTTGTTCTTATTTCCATTACTCTAGGAGGTGGGTCAAAAAAGACCTTGCTGTGATTTATGTCAAAGAGTGTTCTTCCTATGTTTTCCTCTGAGAGTTTTATAGTGTCCGGTCTTACATTTAGGTCTCGAATCCATTTTGAGTTTATTTTTGTGGATGGTGTTAGGGAGTGTTCTAATTTTATTCTTTTACATATAGCTGTCCAGTTTTCCCAGGACCATTTATTGAAGAGACTGTCTTTTCTCCATTGTATATCCTCATTTCCTTTGTCATAGATTAGTTGACCATAGTTGCGTGGGTTTATCTCTGGGCTTTCTATCCTGTTCCATTGATCTATATTTCTGTTTTTGTGCCAGTACCATATTGTCTTGATTACTGCAGCTTTGTAGTATAGTCTGAAGTTAGGGAGCCTGATTCCTCCAGCTCCTTTTTTTCCCCCAAGACCACTTTGGCTATTCGGGGCCTTTTGTGTCTCCATACACATTTTAAGACTTTTTGTTCTAGTTCTGTAAAAAAATGCCATTGGTAATTTGACAGGGATTGCATTGAATCTGTAGATTGCTTTGGGTAGAATAGTCATTTTCACAATATTGATTCTTCAATCCAAGAACATGGTGTATCTCTCCATCTGTTTGTGTCATCTTTGATTTCTTTCATCAGGTCTTATAGTTTTCTGAGTACAGGTCTTTGACCTCCTTAGGTAGGTTTATTTCCAGGTATTTTATTCTTTTTGTTGCAACGGTGAATGGGATTGTTTCCTTAATTTCTCGTTCTTATCTTTCATCATTAGTGTATAGGAATGCAAGAGATTTCTGTGCATTCATTTTGTATCCTGCAACTTTACCGAATTCATTGATTAGCTCTAGTAGTTTTCTGGTGGCATTTTTAGGATTATATATGTATAGTATCTTGTCATCTGCAAACAGTGACAGTTTTACTTCATCTTTTCCAATTGGTAGTCCTTTTACTTCTTTTTCTTCTCTGATTGCTGTGGCTAGGACTTCCAAAACTGTGTTGAATATTAGTGGTGAGAGTGGACATCGTTGTCTTGTTCCTGGTCTTAGAGGAAATGCTTTCAGTTTTTCACCATTGAGAATGATGTTTGCTGTATATGGGTTTGTCATATATGGCCTTTATTATGTTGAGGTAGGTTCCCTCTGTGCCCACTTTCTGGAGAGTTTTTATCATAAATGGGTGTTGAATTTTGTCAAAAGCTTTTTCTGCATCTATTGAGATGGTTTTTATTCTTCAATTTGTTAATATGGTGGATCACATTGACTGATTTGCATATATTGAAGAATGCTTGTGTCCCTGGGATAAATCCCACTTGATCATGGTGTATGATCCTTTTAATGTGTTGTTGGATTCTGATTGCTAGTATTTTATTGAGGATTTTTGCAACTATATTCATCAGTGATATTGGTCTGTAATTTTCTTTTTTTGTAGTATCTTTGGTTTTGGTATCAGGGTGATGGTGGCCTCGTAGAATGAGTTTGGGAGTGTTCCTTACTCTGCAATTTTTTGGAAGAGTTTGAGAAGGATGGGTGTTAGCTTTTCTCTAAACGTTTGATAGAATTCAGCTGTGAAGCCATGTGGTCCTGGACTTTGGTTTGTTGGAACTTTTTTTTTTTGCAGTACGCGGGCCTCTCACTGTTGTGGCCTCTCCCGTTGCGGAGCACAGGCTCCGGACGCGCAGGCTCAGCAGCCATGGCTCACGGGCCCAGCCGCTCTGCGGCATGTGGGATCTTCTCGGACCGGGCCACGAACCCGTGTCCCCTGCATCGGCAGGCGGACTCTTAACCACTGTGCCACCAGGGAAGCCCTGTTGGAACATTTTTAATCACAGTTTCAATTTCATTACTTGTGATTGGTCTGTTCATATTTTCTGTTTCTTCTTGGTTCAGTCTTGGAAGGTTATACCTTTCTAAGAATTTGTCCATTTCTTCAGGTTGTCCATTTTATTGGCTTAGAGTTGCTTGTAGTAGTCTCTTATGATGCTTTGTATCTCTGCAGTGTCCGTTGTTACTTCTTTTTCATTTCTAATTTTATTGATATGCGTCCTCTCCCTCTTTTTCTTGATGAGTCTGGTTAAAGGTTTATCAGTTTTGTTTATGTTCTCAAAGAATCAGCTTTTAGTTTTATTGATCTTTGCTATTGTTTTCTTTGTTTCTATTTCATTTATTTCTGCTTTGATCTTTATGATTTCTTTCCTTCTACTAACTTTGAGTTTTGTTTGTTCTTTTTTCTCTAGTTCCTTTAGGTGTAAGGTTAAATTGTTTGAGATTTTTCTTATTTCTTGAGGTAGGATTGTATTGCTATAAACTTCCCTCTTAGAACTGCTTTTGCTGCATCCCATAGGTTTTGGATCGTGTTTTCATTGTTATTTGTCTTTAGGTATTTTTTGATTTCCTCTTTGATTTCTCTGTGATCTCCTGATTATTTAGTAATGTATTGTTTAGGCTCCATGTGTTTGGGTTCTTTACGTTTTTTTCCCATGTAATTTATTTCTAATCTGAGAGTGTTGTGGTCAGAAAAGATCCTTGATATGATTTCAATTTTCTTAAATTTACTGAGGCTTGATTTGTGACCCAAGGTGTGACCTGTCCTGGAGAATGTTCCATGTGCACTTGAGAAGAAAGTGTAATCTGCTGTTTTTGGATGGACTATCCTATAAATTTCAATTAAATCCATTTGGTCTATGCTGTCATTTAAGCTTTGTGTTTCCTTATTAATTTTCTGTCTGGATGATCTTTCCATTGGTGTAAGTGAGGTGTTAAAGTCCTCCACTATTATTGTGTTACTGTTGATTTCCTTTTTTATAGCTGTTAGCATTTGCTGTATGTATTGAGGTGTTCTTATGTTGGGTGCATATATATTTATAATTGCTATGTCTTCTTCTTGGATTGCTCCCTTGGTCGTTATGTAGTGTCCTTTCTTGTCTCTTGTAACATTCCTTATTTTAAAGTCTATTTTATCTGATATGAGTTTTGCTACTCCAGCTTTCTTTTGATTTCCATTTGCATGGAATATCTTTTTCCATCCCCTCACTTTCAGTCTGTATGTGTCCCTTTGTCTGAAGTGGGTCTCTTTTAGACAGCATATATATGGGTCTTGTTTTTGTGTCCACTCAGTGAGCCTGTGTCTTTTGGTTGGAGCATTTAATCCTTTCACATTTAAGGTAATTATCAATATGTATGTTCCTATTGCCATTTTCTTAATTGTTTGGGTTTGTTTTTGTAGGTCCTTTTCTTCTCTTGCGTTTCCCACTTAGAGAAGGTCCTTAAGCATTTGCTGTAGAGCTGGTTTGGTGGTGCTGAATTCTCATAGCTTTTGCTTGTCTGTAAAGCTTTTGATTTCTCCATTGAATCTGAATGAATCCTTGCCGGATGTAGTGATCTTGGTTGTAGCTTCTTCCCTTTGATCACTTTAAATATATCATGCCAGTCCCTTCTGGCTTGTAGAGTTTCTCCTGAGAAATCAGCTGTTAGTTAACCTTATGGGAGTTCCCTTGTATGTTATTTGTTGTTTTTCCCTTGTTGCTTTTAATACTTTGTCTTTAATTTTTGTCAGTTTGATTACTATGTGTCTCAGTGTGTTTCTCCTTGGGTTCATCCTGCCTGGGACTCTCTGTGCTTCCTGGATTTGGGTGGCTATTTCCTTTCCCATGTTAGGGAAGTTTTCGACTATAATCTCTTCAGATATTATCTTGGGTCCTTTCTCTCTCTTTTCTCCTTCTGGGACCCCTATAAATGCTAATGTTGGTGCGTTTAATGTTGTCACAGCGTTCTCTTAGGCTGTCTTCATTTCTTTTCATTCTTTTTTCTTTATTCTGTTCCACAGCAGTGAATTCCACCATTCTGTTCCAGGTCACTTATCTGTTCTTCTGCCTCAGTTATTCTGCTATTGATTCCTTCTAGTGTATTTTTCATTTCAGTTGTATTGTTCATCTTTGTTTGTTTTTTCTTTCTTCTAGGTCTTTGTTAAATATTTCTTGCATCTTCTCAGTCTTTGCCTCCATTCTTTTTCTGAGGTCCTGGATCATTTTCACTATCATCATTCTGAATTCTTTTTCTGGAAGGTTTCCTATCTCCACTTCATTTAGTTGTTTTTCTGGGGTTTTATCTTGTTCCTTCATCTGGTACATAGTCCTCTGCCTTTTCATTTTGTCTGTATTTCTGTGATTGTGGTTTTCGTTCCACAGGCTGCAGGATTGTAGTTCTTGCTTCTGCTGTCTGTCTTCTGGTGGATGAGGGTATATAAGAGGCTTGTGCAAGCTTCCTGATGGGAGGGACTGGTGGTGGGTAGAGCTGAGTGTTGCTCTGGTGGGCAGAGCTCAGTAAAACTTTAATCCCCTTGTCTGCTGATGGGTGGGGCTGTGTTCCCTCCTTATTAGTTGGGAATTTTTGCATGTATATTCATAAGATGGGCTGGAGTTTTTCTTTCTTGTAATGTCATCATGTGGTTTTGATATTTGAGTAATGCTGGCCTCATACAGAGTTAGGAAGTTTTCACTTTGCTTTTAGTTTCTGGAAGAAGTCGCAGAGAAGTGGTACTGAAAGTGGTTTTCTTTAAATGTTTGCTGGAATTCAGCAGTGAAACCATCTGGACTTGGTGCTTTCTTTTTTAGAGGATTATTAATTATTGATTTAATTTCATTAGTAGCTGTCAGCCTATTCAGAAGATCTATTTCTCCTTGAGTGTTGGTAGTTTGTGTCTTGCAAGGAATTGGTGCATTTCATCTCTTACAAAGTTGTAGAAATAGAATGGTGTATGATATTTATTTTATTAAGCTTTTAGTATCCAGGTGATCAGTAGTGATGACCCCTCTTTCATATCTGATGTTAGTAATTTGTGTCTCTGTTTTTTTTCTGGATTGCATAGCTAGAAGTTTGTCACTTGTACTGTTTTTTCAAATAGCCAGCTTTTGGTTTTATTGATTTTTCTCTTTTCATTTCCTGTTTTCAGTTTGATTAATTTTTGCTTTTTTATTATTTATCTTCTCTGTTTGCTTTATACTTAATTGTTCTTCTTTCTCTAGTTTCCTAAAGTGGAAGTTTAGGTGATTGATTTTAGATCTATCTTCTCTTCTAATATGTGCATTCAGTGCTATATTCAATGCTTTGGTTTGGCTGCATCGTACAAATTTTGGTTTTTTGTTTTCATTATCATTTAGTTCACTATAATTTAAAATTTATATTATGACTTGACCAATGTATTATTTAAAATAGTGTTGTTTATTCCAAATATTTTGGGATCGTCCACCTATCTTTCTGTTACTAAGTTTAATTTTACTCATTAAGTTCAATTAGGTTTAATTCCATTGTGGCCTGAGGTTGTACTTTGTATAATTTTCTCTTCTTTTACATTTATTAACATGTATTTTATGGTCTATCTTGGTGAATGTTCCAGTGTGAGCTTGAGGAGAATGTGTATTCTGCTGTGTTGGGTAAAATAGTCTATAAATGTTAATTAGATCCAGTTGATTGATGGAGCTGTTCAATTGAAATATATTCTTGCTGAGTTTCTGCCTCCTGGATCTGTCAATTACTAATAGAGAGTTGTTGATGTCTTAATTATAATAGTGGATTTGTCTTTTTCTTCCTGCATTTCTGTCAGTTTTTTCCTCAAGTATTTTGACACTCTTTTTTTGGGATACAGACACATTAAAGATTGTTATGTCTAGGAGAATTGACACTTTTTTCATTATGTAATGCCCTTCCTTATCCCTGATGATTTTCATTGTCTTAAATCTTTTGCTTGATGTTAATATAGCTTCTTCAGTTTTCTTTTGAAAGCATGGTATATCTTTCTCTATTTCTTTACTTTTCATCTATCTATGTCTTTATATTTATGGTGGGTTTCTTGTAGACAACACATTCAGGCCTTGTTTTTTTAATCCACTCTGACAGTCTCAGTCTTTCAATTGGGTTATTAAGATCATTCACATTTAAATTGATTATTGACATCTACCGTGTTTGTGTTTTCCATTCTTTGCACTTTTTCTTTAGTTTTCTTATTTTCTCCTTTTTCTCTGCCTTCTCTGATTTGAAATGAACATTCAGTATGCTTTTATTTTCTCTCCTTTTAGAATGTCAGCTTTACTTCTTTTCAACATGTTTTTAGTGGTTGTCCCAGAGTTTGCAATACTACATTTACAGCTAATCTAATCCAGCTTTAAATGACAGTATACTGCTTGATGGGTGGTTCAAGTACCTTATACCAAAGTATTTCTAATTCCTCCCTCCCTTATAACATTGCTCTCATTCATTTCGCTTTTCCATATGCTATAATCACCCAATACATTACTGCTTTTATTTCTTTGAACAGGTATCTCTTAGCTCAGTTAGGAATAAGAAAATACAGGGTTTTACGTTGGCTTCATATAGTCCTTTTCTGTTCCTTTTTGTGTTGATCCAAGTTTCTGACCTGTGTCATTTTCCTTCAAAGAAATTATTTTAACATTAATGCAAGGCAGATCTACTGGTGGCAGATTTTCTCAGTTTTTGTTTTAGGAGGTATTTTATTTTTCCTTCACATTTGAAAAATAGTTTCATTGGATACAGAATTTTAGGTTGGTAGTTTTTCTTCTTTCAACACTTCTAAGTATTTTGTTCTACTCTTTCTTGACTGTATGGTTTCTGGTGAGAACCCTGACATAATTCTTATCCTTGTTCTTCTGTAGGTAAGGAGTTTTTCCCACTGGCTTTGCTCAAATATTTTTTTATTTGGTTTTCTGGAGTTTGAATATGATAATACCTCTGTGTAGATTTTTTGGCATAAATCCTGTTTGGTTTTGTCTGAGCTTCCTGGATTTGTGGTTTGGTGTTCGTCATTAATTTTCGAAAATTTCCAGTCATTATTACTTCAGATATTTCTTCTGCTCCTTACTCTCTTCTCCTTCTGTTATTACAATTATGCATATGTAATAGCTTTTGTAATTTTCTCACAGTTGTTTGATATTCTTTTCCTTAAAATTTTTTTTCTCTTTCAGTTTGGGAACTGTCTGCTAACTTAACTTCAAGCTCCCTGATTCTTGCCCTGGTACATCACCCATCTATCTTTCATTAGTGTCCTTAAGATGTTAATCATAGTTATTTTAAGTTCCCTATCTGATAATTCCAAAATCTGTTTTGTATTTGAGTCTGCTTTTGATGCTTGCTTTATCTCTTCAGACTGTGTTTTTTCTTGTTTTTCAGCATGAAGTTTTTTGTTGGAAGCCAGCTAGGATGTATTAGGTCATAGGAAGAGAGGTAATCAATTAGGCTTTTTAGTTTGAAGTTTTATGTTCATCAGGTTAGAAGTTGGGCTGTTTAGTGTTTGATGTAGCCCAAGGTGCCAGAGGCTTCATTTCCTTTAGTGTCCATGTTTTTTCTCTCTCTCCTTTTTTTGGGCTGGGGGGCTGGTCCTTAAGAAGTTCTTAAATAGTTTGTGTCTTGAAGCTCTCAGTTGTAGTCTACTGTAATAATACATTACCCCAGTTGTGGTGGCTAGATGTGAAGGAGGGGAAGCATTCTTTAATCTTATGATGAAAATCTCAGTTTTTACTGGGTCTGAGTCCCTGTACTCTTACTTTGCAGAGTGTTTTTTAGCCCTTCTTTTTCTCCTCTCATGTGAGAAAGGAAGGCTAGAGGGAGCTGGGGTTGGCTTATTACTTCCCACGTAGGATAAGGCTCTGGTAAAGAAGTTGCCTTTAGAAGGCTGGCTTTCATTATGAAGAATGTTCTGTGGATATTGAAAAATGGTTGCTTTTCCCCTACCCTGTTTCAGGCAGGGTTTTTTCCTTTCATCTTCTTTTACTGGAAGTAAAACCCACAGAAATATGGGGGATCCCTAAAACTATGCCCCCGGGAGTATCTAACTATCAAGCTAGTCCACTTTCAGTCTCCAGAAATTTGTCAAAATGACCTTGTAATTTTTCCTACCGATTATTGGCTCTACTGGTTTCTGCCTCAGGTAAGGTGACCTCAGCTTTGATTCTCTGTCTGTTGCCCATCTCACCAGATTACAGGGTGATTGTTTCTTCAGTAACCTCAGCTCTTTGAGGGATATAAGGAAACTTGTTGATTTTCACTTTGTTCAGCTTTCATCTTGTTGTCTAGATGAGAGTGAGAGACAGTTCTAAGCTCTTAACATTTTGGAGCTGAATCTGGAAGTCCCTTTGCTTTCCTTTTTCAGATCGTACTGGCGAGTACATTCATCATTAAATGTTTTTGTAAGATTTCCTTGCTGGGACTATTTGTACCTACCTAGTGTTTTTTGATGGTTGGGTTCCGATAACTCTTTTTCTTCTAGGGAAATTTCTCTATTTCACAGTTCTGTGTCTGCTAGGGTCAGTTGGTACATTTTTTTTCCACAGAAAGTTATACATTTCATCTAAGTTTTCAAATTTATCTCCATAGACTTTTGCAGAATAGCTGTGTGATTCTTAAAATAGTCTCTGCCTAGCAGGGTTTCTTTATTTTTATTTTTTTTGATACTTGGATTTTACTCCCTGTTTTTTTCACTTTAATTTTTTCAAATATTTAATTTTTAGTTCATATTGACAGAGTTAATAAATTTTATGAATTTTTGGTGTACTGTAGAGAGCTACACTGTTCCATATGATAATTACTAGATATGTGTAGCAACTTAAAATGGATTTTAAATTAAATTTAAAAGTTCAGTTCCTTAGTCACATTAGCCACATTTTAAGTACTCAGTAGCCACGTGTCTAGTGGCTATTGGATTGGACAGTGTAGATACAGAATATTTCCATCATCACAGAAAGTTCTCTTGGAAACTGCTGCTATACGACAGTATATGTCACATTGCTGTTAGCATTATTTTGTAGAAATTTTGCAGTTTGCTTTGTATTTCTCCTTTGACCCAATAATTTTTTTTTTGGCCGCTTCTCGCCACATGTGGGATCTTAGTTCCCTGACCAGGGATCAAACCCATGCCCCCTGCAGTGAAAGCATGCTTGGAGTCTTAACCACTGGACTGCCAGAGAAGTCCCATTGACCCAATAATTTTTAATAGAAATTTTATTTTCAGTTGAAGGGGTGTTTTTTCATTTCAGTGTTTAAAAAAAATTTTTGTTAGTAATATCTACCATTAATGTGTATTATAAAATATAGTATTTTATTATAAAGTACTCTTTTATTTTTGCTTAAGGCTCTGAATTTCATCTTATGTGAAATTAAATTTGAACCCTGCTTTATTATTACTTGCATTTGCTTGATGTGTCTTTGCTAATCCTTTAAAAATATATAACTTCTGGAATCACTTTGTTTTACTTATGTCTCTTATATATGTTACAGAATTGGATTTTTGCCTTGTTAACTTTTTTCTTAAAAATTAAGAAAAAATGTGTTAAGGCCATTTATGTTTATTGATACGTTTGATGTCAATTCTATTCTAATGTTTTGTGGCATATTTTACACAAATGTGCACACATGCAAAATCTTTCACTATGTTGTCTTTTTTCTTTGATCTTTTTCTTATTAAAACAAGTTTCTTTTGGCATTTAGGGTGGCTTGCATTTTTGTTTTTTGGTTTCCTTCAATCCAGTGTCTTTTTATGTAACACTTAAGTCTCCCTGAGGAACTTAGCTGGGAACCTCCTCTTCTTTCTTCCCTCTATCCCAGCATCTAATTGTAAATGATGATCTTTCCTTCTAAAGGTTAGTATTTGTGAAGCATATTCTGACTTCTACTTATTCTCTACATTCTTCTCCCATTTTTCATAGATCTATCCTTTCTACATTGCTGTAGAACATACTTACATATTGTTAGGTCATCCTTATCTTCATGGTTAGTTTTAGTTCTGTAGTTGATTTTACTTTGAAACTTTTCAAGTCATTTCTTGAATATGTATAGTTTGTTCTTTAGTAGGTCTCAGGAAGGGCTCAAGGAATGTTTATATGTTGTTAACTATCTATGCCTGTAAACTTGAAGGACAGTTTGACTGTATGTAAAGTCCCAGGCTCACATCTTTTTGTGCTGGAGGATCTTACAACTTTTTGTTTCATTGTTTTGTGTACAAAACAGCTGTTGTGAAGTTTCTTGAAACTATAATTTTCTTTTTCTTATAAGAGACTTGGTCTATCTACCTGGATGCTTAAAGTCTTTAAAATCTAATAGTTTATAGTAGGAATATTCTCAGTTGAATTTCCCTAATATACCATGTATCCTTTCAGTATGTAGATTCAGGTCTTATTTTAGGAAGATTTGCTTGCAGCACAGTTTGAAATACTGTCTGGTTCCAATTACATATTTATTGGATCACCTACTTACTGTTGCTTTCTTTTGTATGTTTCATTATTTTTACTCACTTTCTAATCTGTTTTTTCTTCATTGGGCTTTTTTGGGCAGGGTTGGGGGAGGAGGGAGTATATTCTTTGTGTGTGTGTGTTTTTTAGTTGAGGTACAGTTGACATACAACATTATATTAATTGCAGGTGTGCAGCATGTTTGATATTTGTATATATTATGTAATGGTTACCACAATAAGTCTAGTTAACAGTCTAGTCTAATTAGTTCTTTTTAATTTAGTCTGTTTTCTGAAAAAACCTATTTTCCCTCATTTGAGTCTTACTAGCTCTTCCTACTGTCTAGTCATATTATTTCTGAATTGTTGTATTTTTCTTTTTCTTTTTTTTTTTTTTGCGGTATGCGGTCCTCTCACTGCTGTGGCCTCCCCCGCTGCAGAGCACAGGCTCCGGACGCGCAGGCCCAGCGGCCATGGCTCACAAGCCCAGCCGCTTCGCGGCATGTGGGATCTTCCCGGACCGGGTCACGAACCCGCATCTCCTGCATCGGCAGGCGGACTCTCAACCACTGCGCCACCAGGGAAGCCCTGAACTGTTGTAATTTTGATTTATTACTGCTTAATAAAGCTTCAGCTATTTTCTTTTTTTTTTTTTGCGGTACGCGGGCCTCTCACCGTTGTGGCCTCTGCCATTAAGGAGCACAGGCTCCGGAAGCGCAGGCTCAGCAGCCATGGCTCACGGGCCCAGCCGCTCCGCGGCATGTGGGATCCTCCCGGACCGGGGCACGAAGCCACGTCCCCTACATCGGCAGGCAGACTCTCAACCACTGTGCCACCAGGGAAGCCCTTCAGCTATTTTCTTAATTTCTTTTAGTTCATGTTGAAATAATAGTTAATAATGTTCATCTTTTTTTGTGGCCACATTTTTCTCATGTGTTTTTATTATCTGTTAGAATATTATTTATTTCACATATATTATTTTTCCTATAATTTCTTAGTGTGTGCTTTCATATTAAGTTTCTAGTGTTTAAGCAAGTACGGGTTTCCAGTAGTTTTATTTTATTTATTTGGCCGCGCAGTGCGGTTTGTGGGATTTAGTTCCCCAACCAGGGATTGAACCTGCAGCCTCAGCAGTGAAAGCGAGGAGTCCTAACCACTGGACTGCCAGGGAATTCCCTTCCAGTAGTTTTAGAAGGAAGAACTGTAGGCAGAAGGGATGGACAAGTGTAGTTCTGAGCTTTTGGGGCTCAAGATCTCTCTACTTTGTGAAATATTTTTTAAATTTGGACTTATGAGATGTAGTAAAGCTTTTCACTTTTATATCTATGCTTTGCAAGTATTTTGCTTTCTGGAGAGGAACCTTTAAATGTATTTTGCTGTGTGATATGTTTTGAGTTCTGTATCGCTTGGACCTTTTGCCCACCTAGAATATAAATCTTACCTTTCCTGGGGGTTGTCATTCTTTATGCTTTGCTTAATTTATTTTCTATTCCCTGCAGTTTCTCTTCAGAGTGGGTTTCTGTCCTTCTAAAAGTAAGAAAATATTTGCAGGATAGTTCTGAAATCCTCTTAGGGTCTAGACTCAGTATTTTATGAATGTTCTCAGGCCCCCTTAGAGATTTCATGCTTTCTTTGCGTTTACCCTATCTTGGGACCTGTGAGGACATTATCTGACTTTATCCAGTTCTCAGATTTCCATGGTCAGATTATTTCCTGTTGCTGTGATTTTGAGCTGTTGGCTTCTTTGTGAAGAATTGACTTTTCCTTCATTTTTCCATGAGTGGATCCTTCTAATTAGCATAATTAGCATTTTGGGGACCACTTCAAGTAAAAGAACTCCCCTGTCCTAGTGCAGCTCCTTGTTTATTTCTTTTATAGCATTTATCACAATCTGTAATTACCTTGTTTGCAGCTGTACCTGTTAACTTTCTGCTGCTTCTCATTCGAACGTTAGCATCGCAAGTGGGGATCTTTTCTATCTTAAATATCAGTGTATTCCCAGAGCCTAGCACAATGTCTGGCATATAGGGATCAGTAAATATTCATTGAATAACCCCAGCTTATGGTAGAGCCCCCTCTTTACCATGCTCCTGTGTGAAAATTTGGAAGTATTTGGTGTGAAGATTGGGAAGTATTTGAAAGTGAGTGTACAAGTGATTTTTGGAGAAGCTATACTTTTTATAGTATACTCTTTAACACAGTACAGCTGTGACTATTCAGAATTGATTTGAGTTGATTTCTATTTTGCATTTTGAATTGGCTTTTTATTGTATATGTTTTTGTGTCATAAATTTTATGCTAAGTACATTTATTATTTATTTAAAAAAGATCATAATCCCCTTGGCCACAGGTACCCATTCTTGTACTTTTGTGGTGTTACCCCGGAAGAGTGTTTACAGATAATGGAAGCTGTATTATAATCAATGCATTGTGTGTTGTTATTGACTGCTGTGTAGGAGGAGGATTTTACATGATACGTTGAATGAAGGATGTGAAATCTTTTCATGGAATTGTAGAATGTTAACATGGCCTCATGAATGGTGTTTCCTAGAGTTGTGCAATGCACTGCCCTGATTAGAGCTGGAAGAAACTTGAGATCAAGGAATTCAACGTTTCCTTTTACACTACAGATAAAGGAATTAAAGTCCTACGAGATTACATGATGTGCTTAAGGTTATCCAACCAATTAGTGACCAAGCTCCAGGGTCTTATGATTCTTAGTCAAAGCTGATTTCTTCTAGATGCATTTTATCACGTCATTCAACAGAAGGGCACAGGTTTTAGTAGGGTGTTTTAAAACTACCAAAAGGAAGATATTCACAGATTGAATCCTTCCACACTCTTTTACATACTCTGCTTGACTGACTTCTTCACATCAAAATTAGAGGTAGCTTTTCAGTATCCAAAACTCTCGATTTAAAATTAACTGGATTTACTGTTAAGTATCTTGAGCATCCATTAGCAGAAAAAAACGTTAAGTGCTCCATTTTTTTGCTCAAGTGCTGCTTTTTATGTTTATTTTAAGTATTCTTAAGAGCAGCAATTTAAAAGATATTGCCAAGCAGACTTAGGATTTGAGCATGTTTAATAAAAAAAAAGATTTTTAATTTGCTGACTTGAATTGAACCCAAAATGTCCAATAAATTTTCTTCTCATGATGAATTTTAATAGTTTGTTCCTGACAGTTGGTAGTTTATATAGATATACTACATTAAAAATTTTGCAAAATAGAGACATGTAACTTGGAAAAAGTTAACATTGTATTCCATATTTCAATTGTCCATGTGTTTCACTATAAATTTTTTTTTCACTATAAATTTTTATAGTCCTAATTGAAAAAATTAATTACTCACAGCCTTGCCTTTGTAGTCTATCTATGTTCAAGAGACTTAATGTGGCTTATTTTTATTACCTTCGGTTTTCATACTGCATTGGTAGGAATAAAAATGTACCTTTTTAAAATTAAATTAACACTGATGAAAAAAGGAAACCGTTTTAGTCCTCAGCCCATCTCTTTTATTAGTTCTTCTTGACCAGTTCTCCGTTAGTTATTATTTGCATTTTGCATTTTAAATATATTTTACAATGGCATATATTGAGCTTAATCTTAGTAGATTAATCTTTGTTGTTTGGATCATATAGTTTCTATATGAAACTATATGAATTGTGTCTTCTGTAACATTTTTTTTTTGCTTATCATTTATTTTCCCAGACAATAGTTAAAATGTTAAAATTAGTCATGGAGTACCTAGAAGGGTGTTTTGATCACATTCTTTTGGTTGCCAGAAACAGAGCCTCCTGGCAGCTAGAACTAAAAAGCCATTAATTTCTATTCTCTGTTATTCCTTGGAGTCTCTGCTGTTTTATGTCTCCTACAGTCTTATCTTACTACTGACCGGCTTATTCTTTCTCTTGTATCTCTTATACTTATTTTGTATATCTTTTCTCTGTTTCATTGGTTCTGTTTACTTATACATTTTTCTGTCTTATAATTTTATTTCGTACTGGCCCATTCCATCTCCCATCATAGGTCATTAGCTAACCTAGGTTGGCTGTCATTGAGATAGTTGTAAGGGAGAGTCACAAGTACAAAACGTGTCTATGATTGCTCCTTCAGCAGAGGCTGTGGATGGGATATTTCCCCTGTTAGAGATCAGGGATAGTGAACTAGAGGTCAGGGATAGTGAACTAGTATCATGATTAACAATATGTAGTAAAAGAGGTTAATGTCTCTACTGAGAGTTAGAGGAAGGAAAAGCTATACCAGTAATGATGGTGGTCCTTATAGGTCTTTGGGAAGTATGAGGAAGGATAGTAAAGAAGAACATGTTTTATAGAATGCTACCATACTGGCTGTGTTTCTGTTGATGAAGGGCTAACGTTAATAGTCACTGCCCTCAACTAGTTTCTCATTTGCTTTCCAGGAGAATGGAACTGGATTTCAGGAAGGAACATCTGGGAGGGAGAATTAAAAACAGTCTACAGCTGACTAAGCTTTGAGAGATCATCTGTCACTTAAAAATTTTAAGAGGCAGTAAGCCTTTATTAATTGCTTCTCCATCTCCTATGTCTTTAAAAAGAAAGAAAAGTTGAGCCTGATTTGATCATCTGATGACAATGTAGTCAGTTTTCCATAAATATGGAAAGCTTGTTGTCATCTCAACCGTAATATTTTTAAAATAATTTAATGTTATATAAATAATGTTTATTATAAAAATCTGAATAAAACAATTATAAGAAGATAAGCTAAACCCCTTAATGATATTTATGCTTCATTTTTGGCTTATATGTGTGCTTGCTTTATATAATTTAATATAAATTAGATCATATCACACATGGTTGTTAATATAATTGTAAACAAATATATATAAATAATAGTGTTTTTTTTAACAATGAAATCATACATGCTTCTTTGTATCTTATATTGCAAAAATCCCTCCAAGTTACCTGTCATAGATCTGAAGTATTCTTTATAATGGCAGTATAGTGTTCCATGATATATGTTTTATGATTTAATCATTTCCCTGCTACTGCAAAAAATGCTGCATTAGACAGACCCATTTATGAGTCTCTATACATAGATCTTTATGTACTGATGGTCTTATTTTTATGGGATTGATTCTGAGAGTGCCAGGTGAAAGAATATGTACATTTAGAATTTTGATAGATGTTGCAAATTGACTTTCCATCAAGGTTGGAGTAATGGACATGTCCACAGTTTCTCCCTGATCTCCTGTTAAGTAGGGATTTAATTTCATCAATTTGATGGGTGAAAAAAGATACCTTACTACGTTAATTTGTTTTCCCTGACACAAACAATACACAGGGATTTAGAAAAAAAAAATTTCGTTGCTGTTTACTAGCCATTTTAATGACTCTTCAGTGACATGCATTCTGCTCATTTTTCACAATGTGAAACAGTGTTTTGCATATCTTCGGTATGAATACTTTATTAGTCATATGGGTTGCAAACACTTTTCCCTAAACTATTGCTTGTTTCCTATCTTTCTTTATGGTGTTTTTTACAATACAAAATTCAAAAGTTTTTTGTAATCAAATAACCTTTTCATTTTAAAGCTTCTGAGATCTCACTAACGCTTTTGGTTGTACATATTGGCCCTCAAATTTTTTTCTAATATGTTTATGTATGTATGTATGTTTAAATTTTTAATTGGAATTTTGTATATGATATTAGATAGGGGTTAACTTATTTTCTTCCAGTGGATATTCAGTTGTATAAGCGTCTCTTAAATATGAACTGTCATTTCTCATTGAAATAAAATATCACCTTCATCAAGTATTAAAGTCTCATCCACACAGGGCTCAATTTCTGGATTTTTGTTTCTTAGCTATTGATCTGTTCCTATACCAATCCCTACTGTTTTTGTTTTGTTTTGTTTTGTTTTTTTGTTTTTTGCGGTATGCAGGCCTCTCACTGTTGTGGCCTCTCCCGTTGCGGAGCACAGGCTCCAGACGCGCAGGCTCAGCGGCCATGGCTCACAGGCCCAGCTGCTCCGCGGCATGTGGGATCTTCCCGGACCGGGGCATGAAACCGTGTCCCCTGCATCGGCAGGCGGACTCTCAACCACTGCGCCACCAGGGAAGCTCTCACTATTCTTTTTCATAAATTTTCTTGGCTCTTTTTGTACAATTTTCTATACAAACTTTTTTGTACTGTGTACTTTTTGGGTGAGGCTTCCGATACCTCAGAGAGAGTGGGCAGTCTGGCAGTCTTTAGTCTTTGTCTTGTGGCTTTTGATATACCATATCCTATATTGTTAGTTCTCTGTAGGTCACCAGGAGAGACCTCTCAGCAACTAGGTGTCCTCAGCTAAGAGGGCAAGTACATTCTCATCTAGAGGGCTAAAGCTCTCCTGAAGATCTTTGTGGGCCAGGGAGACAGACTGTTGTCCCAGGAATGCTCGTTTAGTTGATGCCTTTTTCTTGGGGAAAGAGGCATCCATGGATCTCATGGTCCTCCTAGGGCCAAGCTTTTGTGGTAATTCTTAAAGTTCTGGTTCTGGCCTCTGTCACCTTCTGGGCTTAAGAGAGGTACTTAGTAGTTGACTTAGTCTTGGGCTGGAGATCATGAGGAATATCTTCAAGCTTCCATCTTTCCAAGCCCCCTTAGGCTGCACCTTGTTTCTGGTCTGTATCATATTTCTCTTTTTTCTTAATTGTATAGTTGATACACAATATTATATTAGTTTCAAGTATACATATTTCTCTTTTATCTTAGTATAAGCGTTAAATTACAGATAATAAATAAGGATTCATATACTCTATGTTTTGATGGAACCACCTTAATTTTTTTCCTTTTAGTACTGTTTATTTATTTGTTCATATCTATCAAATATTTATTAGGCACTTTCTGTTTGGCAGCATTTAAGTTTCGAGTTAGGCATATGAGGGTGAATACCTCCCAGACCCTGTCTTCTTAGCAGCATTTTACATAGTTTTCACATCTTTGTTCTCAAAATACTTTCTTCAGTTGGCATCTACAGTTTCTAGGTTTTCATCTTCTTCACCTTTGGCCCTTCTCAGTCTCCTTTGCTTGATCTTTCTCTTCTGGACCCCCTAAATAATGGGCCCCCAGAGCTTAATCAGTCCTTCAGCTTCTTTTCTAGCTCTCTTTTATCCCCTGAGTCATTTCACTCAGTGTCATAGCTTTAAATATTTTAGCATTTGATATACTGATGTTTCTCTATATTTTTTTCAGCTCTGGCATTTTCCTTGAATTTCAGCCTCAGATAATCCAACTGCTGGATCTCTAATGGGCTGTTTAATAGGCATTTCAAAATTCACAAGACCGGGCTTCCCTGGTGGCGCAGTGGTTGAGAGTCCGCCTGCCAATGCAGGGGACATGGGTTCGTGCCTCGGTCTGGGAAGATCCTACATGCCGTGGAGTGGCTGGGCCCGTGAAACATGGCCGCTGAGCCTGCGTGTCCGGAGCCTGTGCTCCGCAATGGGAGAGGCCACAACAGTGAGAGGCCCACGTACCACAGGAAAAAAAAAAAAATATTCACAAGACCATAACATATTGTAACTGTTTGCCCCCTTAACTTTGTGTTTAGTGATCCATCTGGCTCATTTTTCAGATTATGACATGGCTAGCTCCCTCATATTGTTCAGGTCTGTTTCTCTTCTACTTTGCTTTATTTTTCTTCATAGTACTATTAATCCTTACCACTACATTGACATTATATAGTTGTTTGTTTATTAATTTTCTAGATGCTGAGAGACTTTAATCTCCTGCTACTGTTTTTTTATCAGTTTCTTCTGATATTTACTGTGTTTTGCTTTATTTTTGTTTTTGTTTAATTCATTAAGACTCACAATCTTGGCTTGAACTATTATTTTATAGTTATTGTTTTCATCCAGTTCATACTTTTTTAAATTGTATTTTTTTATCTCTACCTTTGACCCCTTTAATCCCAGTTAATACTTTTTCTTTAACTTCCTCCTAGTTTTACAAAGATTGTGTCTGCCTTATATATCTTTCTGTCATGAGTCACTGTTATTGTGTGTGTGCCTTCGTGTAATAGTAATGTTACTACTATTCACCCAGTCCAAAGGATATCTTACTATGTTATTTTCGACCATTTATATGTATGACTGTACTAGATGCTTGGTATTAATATTGTCATTTTATTTAAAAATTTCTGTTTTTAATGTGTCCTGCTTTCATTTAATCTTTTATTTCCTTCTTTTTGCTTTTTTTTGTTGTTGATATTCTGTCTCAAATAATTTATAAGATATGTAGTATGTTTTTATTCTAAACTTAAGTATGTTTGAGTCTCTTTTTTTCTTAATTTCAGAAACATTATTCTTAGGAGCTATGAAAAATGATGAAATTAACTCACATTGCATTTGATCTCCCCTCCTCCAATTTATTATACTTTGTGATTTTTGTGGTCCCAATTTATCGTAGTTATAATATATTAGGTTTTCTTTCATGCTTTATAACATTCATGTCAGAGTGATTTTTTCCTAGTTTTTTAGCTTTAGCTTTTAACTGTACTGCAGTGTTTTCATAGAGTTCTCATCTTTGCTTTGTAATTCATTCTTAATAAAACACACCTTTTTTCTGATAATGTATCAGATGTGTTAATTTTAGAATATTTGAAAAGTACAAAAAAGCATAAAGAAGGAAAAAAGTCACTGAAATCTCACCATTGAGAACTACATTAACAATTTAGTATATCTTCTTTGTCTTTTCTCTTCATGCATGAATATTATTATTACTTACAACACTTGATTTACAGTATATAAACTACCTTTTCCCTTCACTCACTATGTAGTGGACATTTTCCAACAATATTAAAGTCAGGCTGCAGAATACATTATGATTACATGGTATTTTGTAACAGATATTTCATAATTTGTTGTAAGGCATCCTCTGTTGTTAGACAATTAGGTTGTTCACAGTTTGTTATTATAAATTGTATTGTGATGAATATGGATGATTTAAATCCCCTGGATTATTTTTTAGGTTAAGTTCCAAGAAGTGGAGTAATTCTGAGGCTGTATAGTTTGGTGATTAGGAGCGTTGGCTTTAGAGTCAGACTGCCTTGGGTTCAAATTATTATTTCTTAGGTGTGTATGCTTAGGCAAATTAATTTATCTCTCTCAGTTTCTTAATCTGTGCTTTGACAGTAATAGTTTATGTATGGAAAGCACTTAGACCAGTGTCTGAGAGGTCATAAAAGCTCAGAAATGTTAGATGCAAACATCATCACTGTCATCGTGGCTGACGTCATTATCATTTTTATTTAAAAGGATATGCATATTTGAAATGATTTTTTTATATAATATTAAAATTCTCTCTTGAAAAGTTGTATCAATTTGCATTTCTACCAGCAAAATATGAGAGTGGCATTTTACCAGCTCTGGCCAACAGCTGCAATTATGATTAAAACACATGTTGTTTTGAGAGTGTAGGCCCAATTTTATAGGGTTAATATATATCTTTGTTTTAATCTCTAATTTTTGGTTATTGATTTCGAATGTTTGGGTTTTACCTATTTTCATATGGGGTATTTATGTTTAAGTGCTCTTCATTCATATTTTAATTAGCCTTTTGTGTTTTATGTTGCCTATATTTTTCTAGTTGGTTTTTACCTTTTAGTATTGTTTGAGGTTATTTTATGTATTAATGTTTTACCTTTGTGAGATGTGTATGTAAAGAAAATTCTTTTCCTTCTAGTACTGCCTTTTAAAAAAAGTTATTCTTTTTGACATTTATTAAGTCAAAAAGAATAATTTTCTCTGTGACAGGTATAGATCTATATTTTAAGGTAGATAAATAAATGGGCCTTTGAGAAGGCACATTATTTTAGAATGATTTTAGATTTACAGAAAAGTTGCAGAGATAGTACAAAGTTCCCCTATGCCCCTCACCTAGTTTCTCCTATTGCTAACATCTTATATTACCATGGTACAGTTGTCATGACCAAGATACCAACACTGATACATTACTGTTACCTAAATGCCACATTTTATTCGGATTTCATTAGTTTTTCCATTGTTTTCTTTCTGATCCAGGATCCCATCCAAGATACCATTACTTTTAGTTGTCTTGTCTCTTTACTCTCCTCTGCTCTGTGACAGTTTTTCAGTCTTTCCTTGTTTTTCAATATATTGAGAGTTTTGAGGAGTACTGGTCATGTATTTTGTTGAATGTTCCTCAATTTGAATCTGTCTGGTGTTTTTCTGATTGTTAGACTGGGGTTATTTATATCGGTATGGACTCAGGGATATTTATACTTTGGGTTCTAGTCCAATACTACGTTATTTATTTTGTTGTTTATTTTAGCTTTGGCCATTCATTCTTTCATGTTGGCTCCTCTGTGTCCCTTTGACATGCCCCCACCTTCCTTTTGCTGTTGTTGTTTTGAGCACTACAACATGCTCTAGGCTAATCTTCTGGATTCCCTGCTCTAATCCTAGAATCAGCTACCTCCCCAAGAATCCCTGTTTCCTTCTATTGGACTGTGGTATGTAGAAACCAAGATTCGGCATTGGTGTACTCACTGCTACTGGGGGTGTCACTGCTTCTAGTCTCTATTAGTGAACAGAGCTAGGAATACTATTTGTGTCAGTGTGCATGGGTATATGTACGCACATTCACATATAATTACTTCTGAATCTGTATCTATATAAACCTAAATATGAGTTCACACTGATGTCTCTGACTCTATTTCAGTACCATCAGGATCATTCCAACCTCCATGCCCTTGCTTTTCTGTAGCTTCCCACTCGAAGTGAGAAGCTTGACTTCCATCATCTACCGTTCATTTACTTATTTGTTTGACCCCAGTATACAAAGTGTTTCAGAATTAACCCATATCCCTCCGAGAAATAACTTTATCAAATAAAGTACAGTTTTTTTAATTAATTAATTTAATTTTGGCTGCGTTGGGTCTTTGTTGCTGTGTGCGGGCTTTTCTGTAGTAGCGGTGAGCGAGGGCTACTCTTTGTTGTGGTGTGCGGGCGTCTCATTGTGGTGGCTTCTCTTGTTGCAAAGCACGGGCTCTAGGCGTGCGGGCTTCAGTAGTTGCAGCACGTGGGCTCAGTAGTTGTGGCATGCGGGCTCTAGAGCGTGGGCTCCGTGGTCGTGGTGCACAGGCTTAGCTGCTCCATGGCATGTGGGATCTTCCTGGACCAGGGCTCGAACCCATGTCCCATGCATTGGCAGGCGGATTCTTAACCACTGCGCCACCAGGGAAGTCCGTAAAATACAGTTTTTGTGTATGGTTCTATTTGTCTTTAACTTTACAGTTTCCAGTGAGAGCACTGTCTTCCAAAGTTACTTATATCAGTTCCTTTTTTCACAGTTCTGTTTTTGGTGCTCGGCTTAAAAGACCTTTTTGATCCAAAGATTGATTTTATATACATATATATATATATATGAGAGAGAGAGAGAGAGAGAGAGGGAGGGAGGGAGGGAGGGAGGGAGGGAGGGAGGGGGAGGGAGGGGGAGAGAGTATTTTATTAATTATTAGATATTTTATTACTTTATTTACCTTAAATTCCTAAATACAACTATAGTTCATTTTGTCACTTGATGTGAAGTAGAGCTATACACACACACACACACACACACACATATATGCATATGTATATAGTACTTTTTTCAATTGTTTAAAATGCTACCTTTATCATATTTAAAAATTTTTAAATTACTAGACATTTTCTGTGTTTCTTATTCTGTTTAATTTTCTCTTCTTATTCAATTTCCAGGCATTATATAACTTGGTGATAATTTTAGCATCTGGTAGATTATTTCTCTTTTTGTATATGCCTGTTCACTTATTCTTTTAATTAATTGCTATAATTTTCATTTCTTTATTTCAGGAACATTTTAGTGGATAAGCCAAATGACCAGTCTTCACGGTGGTCTTCAGAGAGCAACTACCCTCCCCAGGTAAGATTATGTGTAGCTCTTGATACCATTCAGAAGTCAGATTTTAAATAGGCATGCACTTAACTGATATCAGTTATCTAGATTCCATTAATAGTTTATTCAGTCTTTGAAATTGTGAGGTAAATTTTTTTTTTTTTTTTAATTTATTTATCTGGCTGCGTGAGGTCTTAGTTGCGGCATGCGGGCTCTTGGGCTCTTTTAGTTGCAGCATGCAGAATATAGTTACCTGACCCGGGTTTATATAGTTACCTGACCCGGGATCAAACCCGGGCCCCCTGCATTGGGAGCGCAGAGTCTTAACCACTGGACCACCAGGGAAGTCCCAGAGGTAAATTTTATTTCCTCTTTTTTTGTTTGTTTACATTTTGGAAGAATTTTTATTTCATAGGCAAATACAGTGTGGAATTTGATGAAGCATAGACTTTATACTTCTCTCTACTGGAACATTTAAAATCTAATTTATGATTTTTCTGGATTACTAATGATGCAAAACTAAGTTTCTTGTTACGTTTTGAGGAAAATGTTAACTAAAAAGAACTGGTTAAGGTGCTGTTAGTGTTCTGAGTAGTAACTGATCAGAGTACTGATCTGAGCAGAGGTTGTGACTTCTACTGCACTTAAACTCAGGTCATTCTGTAAATATTTAAGGAGATGTTAGTAAATTCAACTTTGACTCAGTGATTCAGTAACTGCCTTTTAGGGAAAATAAGCTTAATATAGTTTGTTATTTTACTAAACTAGTATATTTAGATGATATTAGGACCATGAGCTAAATTGTTTCCTTGACAAGTGGTGTCTGATGTCATCTGAATTAAAAAATAATCATTTTTCAGTTATATTACACTTCAGCATTAGCACTTATGTCCATATCCTTGAGGAAAGTAATGCTCTGATAGGTAAAGAAGATGGGTAAATAAAACTTACTTTATTTTTTTTTTATTCTAGTGTAATTCTTGGAAACCTAGTCTCTACTTATATTTCCTTTTTAATTGTTTTTTTTACAGTTTACAAACCTTTTTGGATCACCTGGTGTTTTAAGTGTTTAATTGCAAAATATATATCCAAAGAATACACACACATTTATATATAAAATATAAAGAATAATAAAGCAAATACCTGTTTACTTGTCAACCATCTTTAGAAATGGAAAACTGCTACAACCTTTGAAGCTTCCTGTGAGCCCCATCTTATATCTATCCTCTAATCCCCCCCAGTAATTATTATTTCATATTTTGTTAAGCATATTCTCACAGTATTATATATGTATATGTTTATAAATTCCTGTGATTTAAGTTTTGTCTGGCTTTGGCTTTATATAGATATAATATATATTGAATCACTCATTATACATCTTCTTTGGCTAGCTTTTTGTTTGTTTGCTTAACATTATGATATTAATGTTGCCGAGTATAATTATAGTTTGTTAGTTTTCACTACTGTTTAGTATTCCAGTATATAAGTATGCCAAAATATATCTATCCATTTTTCAGTTGATAGGCTTTTGAGTTTTTTATAGTTTTTGCTCTTAGGAACAAGATGCTATGAATATTCTTCTATGTTTTTTCCTGGTACACACATACAAGAGTTTCTTTAGGGTATATACCTTGGTGTACAATTGCTGGATCATAGAGGATATGTGTGTCCAACTTTTATCTGGTAATGCAAAACTGTTTTTACAAAATAGATGTATAATTTATACTCTGACTGGCAGTGTATGAAAGTTGTTGTGCATTGTGTTCTTCCCATCACTTCTATGGATGATTTTTAGATTTTACCAGTCTGGTGGATCTTTCACTGTAATAGCCTCTTGTTACAGATTTTCATCAACCAGTCAATACATAATGTTGCTTTATATGCATTTCTGTTTAAAGACACCTTACTTTGTGTATATTGTTTATTCATTAGCATTGGACTCACAGCCATTAGCACTATAACTCTTGCCTGAATGAAGCTTATCTAATACACATATTTTCTCTGTAAGGCACATTGCAGCCTTCTTGCATTTAGAAACACTAGACAGCACTTCAGCACTATACTTGGGGATCATTTTAGACAGTGAAACACCAACAGAAAACACAGAAATATTTTTAAATGTGCCTAAATAGACCATGAAAAGGAAACTTGTTTGTAGTATGAGAGCTAAAACAAGAAGGCATAGGGTCCATTGTTTGACCTTAGCTGGGAGAGTGTGCTTCTGGCAACCTAAATTTTTTGCTGCTCTGTGCATGTCCAGGAATGACTGAGAGTATTGATTTGATGTTAAAAATAAATTTTAGTGAGTAGATGAATTTACAAGTGCAAAACCCATGAATAGTGAGGAACAACTATACTGTAACTAACAATTCATTTACCATATCTTGAACAGGCCTGAGAATTAGAAAGGAAAAGAGGACTCTGAAAAATCAAAAGCATTGTGATGAGATTTTAGGTTCTAAGGGCCTTTTCTTAAGAATCCACTTTGGATATAATGTTATTCTGTTTGGTTGATTGTTTCTTTCAGTTTCAGCAACTGGAAGCAGCTTTGTGCATGGGGGGCGTAGCTGTGAAAGATAGGCACATTAACAGCAAGTTGACAACTGACAAAGTGTCATAAGGGGGAAGACAGAAAAATCTAAGTAACAAATAGAAAACCAAAAGTGTAACATATAGGGGGTCTTTAGTGCAAGAATACTCTGTATTTCATTAACCTCTAGGATAGTGTTTCTAGTAAACTTTCTGCAGCGATGAAAATACTCTATAATCTGCACTGTATAATACGGCAGCTGCTAACCACAGGTGGCTATTGAGTACTTGAAATGAGGCTAGTGCATCTAAGGAATGCAATTTTAAATTTTATTTAATTATTTTAGATTAAATAGCCCCAGGTGGCTAGTGGCTGTGTATTAGACTGCACAGATCTAAGGCATCGCTGTTATTCGGATATACTGTTTGATGCTCACAGTGCTTGATTCTGTCAGTAAGAAATTTTAATTATGTTTAGTATATGCAGCTTAAGCAGATAAGGAAGTTAATGGTGCAGTTATCTAGAGAGGGGTGGAAAACAAAATCAAAGCCTCTCAGCTACTCCTTTTTTTCCCATAATGAGAAAAAACTATAAGTGTGTACATGAATGCTAGGACGTATGGCATGTTTTGAGAGTGAATGAACCCTAAACACTTCTCTCAAAAGCTTGTGTTGGGTTATGAGTGGGGTAGGTAAAAATACAAATATTTTTCTTGTAATATATGTTGATTATTTTTTTTTGGATGGCTACTAAATTGTCAGGGCATAAGTATTATACTTATTGTTTGGACCTAACTACTTAAGAAATAGAACTGTTGATATTTCTTTTGACCTTGGGTGCTGTATTAGTCATCAATTGCTGTGTAACAAATGACCGCAGAATTTAGCAGTTAAAAACAAACATTTATTATTTCACCCTGTTAGTGAGGGTCAGATTTTGACGCAGGAGAAAAAAAGAGAACACATCTACTGGGGAATGCTTGAATACATTTTTCATGGAATATTGTCAGCCATTTAAATGAAATGAACTGGCTTCATACCAGTTAACTTGGAGGAATTTCCACTATAAAATGAGAAAAGCATGATGCAGAGAAACATCTATAATAAGATCCTACTGTTGTTACCTGAATAACAACTCTCCCTCCCTCACCACTATATGTGTATGTACATGTGTATATTTTTATTTGATACAGTGAGCCCAGATAAAGATATGATAGGATATACATCTGGTTGTTGGCATTGGTTATTTAAGAGAGGAGGAGATGAGATAGGAAAAAGAGAGAAAACAATTATTTTAAAAAGTTATTCCCGTCAAAATATTTGATATTCGACTTATGTAAAGTATGTGTCTGTGTGAGTGTGTGCATAGAGTTCAAATGAATCATCATCAAAATGGTGGTGGTTGTGTCAGGATAATGGCATTTAGGTAATTTTAAATTTCTTTTCAATTTTATTCTTATACTTTTATCTCTTTTGATTCTCATTTTCAATTTATATTTATAATTTATATAAACGGAAAAAAATGAAAGCCATTTTCATTGTGGTAGGGAGCAAATATTTTTAGACCTAATGAGAAAACATTGCTGTTGATTCTGGATTCTCTCTCTGTACTGGGAGGGAGTAAATGTAGCATGAATGAAAACCCTATAAATACTTTAAGATAGTAATTTCACCCTTCTCCCACATCAGATATGTTTTATAGAAGTTACTGATACTGCCATGGAAAATATGTCTTTCAAGGTGACTGGGGAATACGCTAGGGTTGGTTGAAATGTACAGGCAGTTACATATGTCTTGATAATTGCTTTAAGAAAGATTAGATCATAATTCTTCTACTACAATTATAAGTTCCTTCTAAGGTAGTTTAAATAAAAGTATGGTATTAGGTAATATTCTTTGCTTTCTGGGGCTAGAGAGAGAGTAGTTAAAGTTGTTTAACAAACTGCAGGAATTCTGCTTTTGCAGGTCAAAAAAAACTTTAGTGATTACTTAATACAGTTGGGTGTATGTGTGTGTGTTACAGCTTTTGCAGTACACTTAACGTTATTCTTTCTCTGTTTGATGAACCATAACAAGAATATTATAGGAATAAGAGTTACTTGCAAAGTAAGGAGAAAATATATGCATTTCAATGTAATTTCTATCTGTGGAAACAGGATACCAGTAAATTTATGAAGCTTCTTTATGGTATTTTGCCCAAGTGTGTGAAAAGAACATTGTATGTTTTGAATAATACATTTTTATTTAATATGATTTCCATATAGTGAAATGCATGAACCTTAAGTGTATAGTATCCATTTTGAAAAATGCACACACTAATATAATTTACACCCCTATCAAGATAAAAAATGTTTTCATCGGGTCAGGAAGATTCTTTCTGTCCCTTACCAGTGAATCCTTAACTCTCTCACCTTCTACCCAGAGGCAACCACTGTTTGGATTTCTTTTGCTGTAGATTAGTTTTACCAGTTCTAAAATTAATAGAAATGAGTATATACTCTTTTATATATGGCTTTTTATACTCAGAATTTTGGGGTGGAGGGATGCTTGTCCATGTCTTATGTGCATCAATATTTCATATCTTTTCATTACAGAATACCATTCTGTTCTATGGACATGCCAAGATTTGTTTATCCATTTTCCTGTTTATGGACATTTGCAATATTTCAGTTTTGGGTGATTATGAATAAAGCTTATATAAACATTCTTTTATAAGATTTAAAAAATAATACATACTTTCCCTTATTTGGGGGTAAATATCTAGAGATAGAATTGCTGCATCATAAGGTAGAGATGCAGTTGACCCTTTAACAATGTGAAGAGGTGGCAACCCCCATGCATTTGAAAATCTGCATGTAACTTTTGACTCCCCCAAATATTACCGATAGCCTACTGTTGATCCGAAGGCTTATTGATAAGATATATTGTCGGTTAACACGTATTTTGTACGTTATATGTATTATACACTATATCTTACAATAAAGTAAGCTAGAGAAAAGAAAATGTTATTAAGAAAATCATAAGGAAGAGAAAGTACATTTACTTTACTGTACTATGTTTATCAATATCATAAGTGTATGTTGTCTGTGTACAAGATGAATTGTGTGTCGGTACCTACATCAATATCGTCTCACATGATACAAAACACTGTAGATGTTATATGTATTACTAACACTAGACACTAAAAATGAAAAGGTAAAATGTGGAAAAGAAATTCATATTTATTTACAGGTATAGCTATTCATGCATTGATAATGAAGAAGCAGCAATATGGTTGATTTCTGGTAGCCTAGTGTAATTGATACAGTTGCTTCACAGCACCCTACCCTATACACTAATGAATGAGTTGTTATAAAGTTTTTATGGTATACAGTGTTAAGTCATATTCATAATACAGTTTTGGAAACATTGTTAACATTTTCTCAAAAACTACTTACCTGTGATGATAGGCTGACACTTAGTTTTTCCAATTACTAGAGAGAGGGGAGCGTACTGTATGATAATGTAATCATCTGAAAACAAAGTTATCAAACAGTAAGAAAACTAACATTGTTAATTTTGTGTAAAATGTCAGTCACCTTATGCCTACGTAAGGATAGGCTATCCACTTCAAAACAAGTCTTGTGCATGGTGTTCTACACAATGAATACTTAGGCAATGATGATGACACAGAAACGTTTCATATAGTTCTTGCTGTACACTTACTAAATTTTCACATGAAGACGCACACATATATACAGCAGAGGTTTATTGATTGTACAGCATGATGATTATTTACTATTCATTAAGTGGAAGTGGGTCATCATAAAGGTCTTCATCCTTGTTATCTTCATGTTGAGTAGGTTGAGGAGGAGGAGGAAGATGAGGGGTTGGTCTTGCTGTCTCCGGAGTGGCCTCGGTGGAAGAGGTAGAGGAGTTCCAAGAGGAGGCAGGAGAGGCAGGCACACTTGGTGTAACCTTACATAAATACACTGTAATTTCTGACTTTTTTGCTTTTCCATTTCTCTAAAAATGTTTCTATACAGTACCAATCCTTCTTCCACTGTTTGCTTTAGTTTTAGTGCCCATGTCATAGAAGGGTCCATGTTGTAAAAGAAGTCAAAAGCAGTATTGAATAATTGGAATCCTTCTTTCTGCCAGATTGTCTAATGTCAGTTTGTTTTCCGGCACTGCTTCTTCTGTGTCTTCTTCCTCATCGTCTGGCACTGGTTTGGAAGCACTCATCTCCATCAAGTTATCTTCTGTTAATTCCTCTGGTGTGGTGTCTGTTAGCTCTTGAATTTCTCCAAGATCCATGTTTTGAAACCCTTCACCCCTTACCTTTTTTGCCATATCAACTATCTCTTTCAGGATTTCCTTGATTGACTGTCATAAATCCTGTGAAATCATACACAAATCTAGACACAGTTTTCCTCAGCAGGAATTTGTTGTTTTGGGCTTAATGACTTTCACAGCTTTTTCTACAATAACCATGGCATATTCAGTGGTGAAATCCTTCCAGACTTCCATGATGTTCTACCAGAGTTTTCTTCCATAGCATTGGCAGTCCTTCCCATGGAGTACCGTGTGTAATGAACCTTAAAGGTCCTTATGACTCCCTAATCTAGAGGTTGAGTTAGAGACATTGTATTTGGGGGCAAGTAGACCACTTTGATGCCTTTGACATTGCACTCACGGGGTTCTGAGTAGCTAGAGGTATTGTCCAATATCAAAAGAACTTTAAAAGGTAGTCCCTTACTGGCAAAGCGCTTCCTGTCTTCAAGGACAAAGCATCAGTGGAACCAATCCAGAAAAAGGGTTTTCGCCCAGGCCTTCTTGTTTTACAACCTTATAGAAAAGGGCAGTCCCGATCATAAACCCGACTGCATTTACACAAAATAGTAGAGTCAGCCTATCCCTTCCTGCCTTAAATCCTGGTGCTCACTTCCTTTCTTAAATATCCTTTGTGGAATTTTTTCCCCAGGATATGGCACATTAAAAACTTGTTCAGGCAGCTATTTTTTCTCCTCGATGATTTTGTTAATGGCATTTGGAAACTCATATGCTGCCTCTAGGTTGGCTGGTGCACTGATTCCCCTGATGCCTTGACATTTTTTAAAATTAATTAATTAATTTTTGGCTGTGTTGGGTCTTCATTGCTGTGCATGGGCTTTCTCTAGTTGTGGCGAGCTGTGTTGTGGTGCACGGGCTTCTCATTGTTGTGGTTTCTCGTTGCGGAGCACTGGCTCTAGGCGCACAGGCTTCAGTAGTTGTGGCACGTGGGCTCAGTAGTTGTGGCTTGCAGGCTAGAGCTCAGGCTCAGTAGTTGTGGCTCATGGGCTTAGTTGCTCCGCGGCATGTGGGATCTTCCTGGGCCAGGGCTCGAACCCTTGTCCCTTGCATTGGCAGGCAGATTCTTAACCACTGTGCCACCAGGGAGGCCCTACCTTGACATTTTTTAAGCCAAACCTTTTTCTATTGTAAAATTATCAAACCATCCTTTGCTAGCATTAAATTCTCCAGCTTTAGATCTTTCACATTCCTTTTGCTTTAAGTTGTCATGTAATGACTTTGCTTTTTCTCGAATCATTAGAGTCTGTAGGTAATGCCTTTCTTATAGCAATCCTGCACCCACATAAAAGCTACATTTTCAAAATAAGATTAAAAGGTATTTCACGAAAACTGCAAGGTTTTTGTGCCTTCTGGCATAGCTGTAGCAATGGCTTCATGGATTTCTTTCTCTTTTATTACAATGGGCCTTACTTGAGATTCATTTATCTTGAAATGGTGGGTATCTGCAGCTGCGGACACCAATCTGTGGTAGATATTAAGTAATTCAACTTTTTCTTATAATGTCATGACTTTTCTTTGCTTCTTGGGAGCACTTCCAGCATTACGAGTGGCACTTTGTATGGGTTTCATGGTTTTATTTGTGGTTCACAGTATTGCACTAAACAGTGAAAAATACCTGAGAACTGCGAGAGATCACTTCTTATTGTGATATGCAATTTACTGGAGAGACAGCTGCTCACATGGAGATGATAAGCATCACATGGCATTTTAGGCAGATGCTCTCAACACTTGAGCTCACCACAATAGCAACAGAAGGTGGCTATGAAATTATTACAGTAGTATAGTATATATTGCAGTTAATTTTATGCAGTTACGATTTAACATTGCAACTTTGTTTACATTTCACCTCACTGCAGATGGCACCATATACAGTTTGTAAGGGTTTGTGTGTGTAAGTTTTGATAAATTTTAACTTTTTATAATAGATTTGTATATATTTTATGGTAGTAAATGATAAAATAGACTAGTATCTACATATATTTTATGCATTCATTGCATACCTTTTTCTTAATTTTTTTGTTATTTCTAGGCTTTTTCCAAATTGTCTGTTTTTCAGTTTTTTTTCAAATTTCTAGGTCTTTTCAGATTTTTGCAAATCTCCAAAAAATTTTCCAAGGTATTTACTGCAAAAATGTTGCATGTAAGTGTACCTGTGCAGTTCAAACCCATGTTGTTCAGGGTCAGCTGTACATTACTTTGTATGAAATTATCAGACTGCTAGTTGCTTCATAGCCTCACCAACATTTGGCATTGACACACATTTTAATTTTAGTGTTTATTGGTGGTGTAAAATGGTTTTAATTTATAATTCCCTGATGACTCTTTATATTAAGCACTTCTTTCCATTTGCTTATGGCTGTTCATTTATCTTTCTTGTGAATTTTTACTCCTTTAAAAGAGTGGGGTTATTTTCTTTTTTTATTACTGGGTTGTAGAAGTTGTTTATATATATTCTGGGTATAAGTTCCTTGTAAGTTATGTATTGTGAATATTTTCTCCCAGTCTGTGACTTGCTTATTCATTTCTTTAACACTAACTTTTATTATTTTTAAACAGCTATTAAAGTATAATGGACATACAATAAACTTTATATTTTTACTGTACAGTGTGATACGTTTGAACATATGTGTACGCTCTTGAAAATACCACCACTCCTGAAATACTAAACATGACTATTACCACCAAAGTTTTCCATGTCTTCTTTTAATCCCTTCCACTCACCTCCATCCCCCATCTCTAGGTACCACGCTTCTTTCACTGTAGATTCATTTGCATTTTCTAGGGTTTTATATAAGTGGAGAAATATGGTATGCATTTTTTGTCTGACTTATTTCACTCAAAGTGATTATTTTGAGATTCATCCATGTTGTAGTTTGCATCAATAATTCATTCATTTTTGTTGCCCAACTGAATTCTCTCATATGGACATATCACAGTTTGTTTATGTACTTACCTGTTGATGGACACTGGATTGTTTTCCAGCTTTTGGCAATTACAAATAAAGATGCATTGAAAATTAATGAACAAGTCTTTGTGGTTTTAATTTGCATTTTAAAAATGATTATTGATGTTGACCATCTTTTCATATGGTTGTTTGCCTCTCTAAATGTTCTTTGGTGACATGTCTATTCAAAAGGTTTGTCCATTTTAGCATTTGTTTGTTTACTTTCTTATTATTGAATTTTAGAGCCTTTGTATGTTTTGTGTATAAGTCCTTTATCAGATACATGGTTTGCAAATATTTCCTCCCCTTCTGTGGCTCCCCAGCCTCAACTTTTCTTATGTCCCAGTACTAGGGGGAATTTTCATTAAGTATGATGCTGGCTGTGGATATTTTATAGATGTCCTATGTCAGTTTGAGAAAATTTTCTTCTATTTGTAGTTTTCTGAGAATTTCTAATCCTGAATGGGTATTGAATTTTATTGTTTCCCATATCTTAAAACACTTTTATGTTTCTCTACTTCTCCTAGAATAGAGTCCAAATTTCTTAATATGGTCACATATTACAGCTCCTTCCAGTAAGAGGTGCAGTCTGTTCCCCTACATTATAAATCTTGGCTGGCCTTGTCACTTGCTTTAACCAACAGAAAATTCTATGGAATTGTTATTGCAACTTCTAAGCAAGGCCTCAAAAGGCCTTGTAGCTTCTGTTCTCTGTATCTTGAACTCTGAGACCACTTGCTCTGAAGAAAGCCCATGTAGCCTCCTTGAGGATAAAAGCCTATATGGAGGGACCCAGTCATCCCAGCTAAGTCCAGCTTCCCCACTCTCTACCCCAACTAAGTCCAGTCCCACCAGCTGATACAGCTACATGAATAAGTCCAGGAGATATCATGGAAGAACTATCCATTGAACCCACAGAATCATGAGAAATCATAAATCACTATTGTTTTAAGACACTGGGTGATTTATTATACAGTCTGAGATTTACATAGATATACAGTCTGGACTTTTCCAGTGTTATTTCCTGTTCTCATGCTGCCTGTTTCTTTGTCAGTCCTTCACATCAGAGTAAATGATATTTCAACTACCCTGTTATTCTAGTCAGAAACTAAACCATCATCTTGATACTTCCTTCCCCCCTCCCTATATCCAGCTATCACTTAACCCCATTCATTCTGTCTCCAAAATATATGTCAAAACTGTCTAATCCTCTCTATCTCTGCACCACCTTAGTTCAAGTCTCCTTCATGTCATCTCTCGTCAGAATTATTGTAACTATCCTAACTCATCTGCCAGTCCCTCCAATCCATTCTGTACAAGGCAGACTCTGTGTGTGCGTGTGTGTGTGTGTGTGTGTGTGATGTTAATCAGATCTTGGCTTTCCATTGTGCTTAATGGATTCCATTGCATTTATAATTTATAATGCATGATATGGTAACTGCTTACCTCTTCAATCTCAACATTACCATTCTCCACCTTGCTTATTAGGCTCCAACCATGCTGGCCTTTTAACAGCTTCTATAACTCATTTTTCATAAGCCTTTTTGCCTGCCTAACTCTGTGTAGTAGGTTATTAGTGCCCCTCCCTCCCAAAAAAGATATGTGCAACCTCAGAATGTAACCTTATTTGAAATATAGGTTTTAGCAGATGTGATTAAGATAAAGATCTTAGAGTGAGATCATCCTGGATTAGGGTGAGCCCTAAATCCAATGACAAGTGTTTTTATTAGACACAGAAAAGGAGAAAATACAGAGGGACACAAGGAAGAAGGTCATGTGAAGATGGAGGCAGAGATTGGAGTTATGCTGCCACAAGCAAGGAACACCAGGAGACACTGGATAACGGGTAGTGACAAAGAAGGATCCTCTCTTAGAGCCTTTGGAGGGAACATGGTCCTCCTAACATCTTGATTTCAGACTTCTGGCCTCCAGAACTGTGAGAGAATAAATTTCCGTTGTTTTAAACCACCAAGTTTGTGGTAATATGTTATGGCAGCCTGAGGAAACTAATGCACTCTGTCTCATCCTTTAAGACTCACCTCCTGGGATATACTTTTGCTGATAGATCCATCTAATCTAATGGATGCTGATAGATCATCATTTCTCCTTTATATCATCTTTATTTCTTATAAATTGTTGACATCCATATGATTAAAAATGATTTTTAAATTGTTTTTCATGCTGAAAAAAATCTCTTTGGGCTGAAATTGTGAACAGTTTTGAACATTAAATTTTTTTCATTGTTTCCTTAATTCTATGGCTAAATTAAGGACCATGTGATAGATAGTTCTTTGATCCTCTATGAGCCTACCCTCTGCTTTGATAAAGAGATTGTGAGTCGTTGTTTTATTTTAAAATTAATTTATTAATATTCACATATACAGAATTTAAAGGTTGATAATAAAGGATCTAAAATAGTTTTTCTAAAATGTTCATTCTTTATGACTTTTATTTTTTTTTACAGTTTCTATTACTAAATCTACAGCAGTTATTTTTCCAAATTAAAAGTCATGGAAACCTCTTTCACTATGGGATAACACTGTTTAGTAGTAACAGTACTCAGCATTGATGCCCAAGAGTTTGAAAAATAAAGTTATAAAATTTATCAATAATGTGATTAAACATTAAAAATTTTACCTAAAATGTATTTGTCAGATCATTGTGCTTTACTTCAGTTAGAGAATTTACATTTTACTTATGTAATTTTTAATAACAAAATCCTATTTGGTTATAAATAAAATTTTGTATAGACAAATGCTTTCGGTTGTATTCAGAGGTGTTGTATGTGGGATGATGGATGGTGTACAACAGATTGTATAAAGATCCATTTTTACTAGTTACAACATTGTATCTAACTAACCAGTTATCAGAGAAAACTGACTTGTAAACTGAGACTTTAAAGAATGACCAAAGAGAGAAAGGAGGAGGAAGGGATGGGAGGAAGTGGGAGTTCATGAGAAAGACAAAGAGATGTAAATAGTCCCTTGCCTAGCTGTGTAGTCTGTTCTCTAATATACAGCTGTATTCTTAAGAAACTCAGTTACCAAAAATCATATTACCACACCTATTAATTTGATATGGATAAAAAGGATTAATAACTTAAGAATAGCAATCTCAATTTTCCTATGGCAATTTCTATAGTAAAGAAATCTTAATAGCTGCTTAGAATGTAAACCTCATATAAACCTAAACAGTTGTTATTGTGTAGTCACTAAATAAAGTTTTGACTGTGGGGTTAGTGAATCAGTAGGAATGCTTTTAGCACCAAATAATAGAAAGCCCTATAACAGTGGGTTAAACAAATAGAGTTTCTTTCCCGCCATCACCCCATCTCTTTCCCTGCCACACACAAGGAAACTAGAGTTAGGCAGTTACTGTTGAAAGTTGAGTGGCTCAGGGATGGCTATCTGTGAGATTCTCTTAATCTTTTTCTTCATTGTTGCACAGTGGATGTTACAGCTGTAACTGTTCAGATAGTAAAGAGGTAGCATTTGTTTCAAAAAACAAAACTTATCCCACAACAAACTTCTGCTTATCTCATTGACCAGAATTTTACCATGTATCTATTTTTGGCCAGAAGGTGGCTAGGAAGAACTGGATTGAGAATGGAGGTTGGGTCAGCCAACCAACAGTATCAGACAAAATCAGATTGATTAAAAAAATTTTTTTGATTGAACTATAGTTGATTTACAGTGTTAGTTTCAGATGTAGAGCACAGTGATTCAGTTATATATATATATATATATATATATTCTTTTTCAGATTCTTTTCCCTTAATAGATTATTATAAAATATTGAGTGTAGTTCCCTGTGCTATACAGTAGGTCCTTGTTGTTTATGTATTTTATATATAGTAGTGTGTATATGTTAATCCCAAACTCCTAATTTATCCCTCCCCATCCTTTCCCCTTTGGTAACCATAAGTTTGTTTTCTATGTCTGTGGGTCTATTTCTGTTTTGTAAATAAGTTCATTTGTATCATTTTTTTTTTTAAGATTCCACATATAAGGGATAACATATGTTATTTGTCTTTGTCTGGCTTACTTCACTTTATGATAATCTCTAGGTCTGTCCATGTTGTTGCAAATGGCATTATTTCATTCTTTATTATGGATGTGTAATATTTCATTACATATATATATATACACACACATACACGCACGCGCACGCGCACACACACACACACACCTTCTTTATCCATTCATCTGTCGATGGACATTGAGGTTGCTTCCGTGTCTTGTCTATTGTAAATAGTGCTGCTGTGAACACTGAGGTGCATGTATCTTTTCAAATTATAGTTTTCTCCGAATGTATGCCCAGGAGTGGGATTTCTAGATCATATGGTAACTCTATTTTTATTTTTTGTAATGAACCACATACTGTTCTCTGTAGTGGCTGTACCAATTTACATTCCCACCAACATTCCTTTTTCTCCATACCCTCTCTAGCATTTATTATTTGTAGACTTTTTGATGTTGGCCATTCTGACTAGTGTGAGGTGATACCTCATTGCAGTTTTGATTTGTATTTCTCTAGTAATTAGAGATGTTGAGCATTTTTTCATGTGCCTGTTGGCCATCTGTATGTCTTCTTTGGAGAAATGTCTATTTAGATCTTCTGGCAGTTTTTGGTTGGGTTGTTTGGTTTTTTATGTTGAGCTGTATGAGCTGTTTGGAAATTAACCCCTTGTTGGTCTCATTGTTTGTAAATATTTTTTCCCTTTCTGTAGATTGTCTTTTTGTTTTGTTTATGGTTTTCTTTGCTGTGCAAAGCTTTTACGTTTCATTAGGTCCCATTTGTTTATTTTTGTTTGTATTTCCATTACTGTAGGAGATTGATCCAAAAAAGATACTGCTGTGATTTATGTCAAAGAGTGTGCTGCCTATGTTTTCTTTCAGGAGTTTTACAGTATCCGGTCTTAAATTTAGGTTCTTTTACATATAGCCGTCCAGTTTTCCCAGCACCACTTATTGAAGAGACTGTCTTTTTTCTCCATTGTATATTCTTGCCTCCTTTGCAGATTGACTGATTTTTAATCTAAGCTCTGCCGTTTTTTAGCTGTGTAACTGTAGTAAGTTATGTAGCCTTTCTAAGCTAGAATTTTTAAAATGAGGATGAAGAGGATGATTATTGTTATTAAAATACTACTCCTGTTCCTCCTACTCCTATTAAAATGAGATAATACGCATAAAAATCTGAGTAATTTGTCAGACAAGGGAGTTAGTACTCACAGGATATTAATTATATCATCTTTTATGTTACCACCAGCTTCATTCTTTTATTTTATTGAGGTAAAATTCACATAGCATAAAACTAACCATTTTAAAGTGTACAATTAAGTGTCATTTAGTACATTCACAATGTTGTACAGCCATCACTTCTAGTTATTTCATTACCCCATAAGAAAACCTGGCACCAATTAAGCAGTTTCTCCTTTCACCCTTAACCCAGCTCCTGGCAACCAGTAATCTGCTTTCTGCCTCTATGAATTTACCTGCTTTCTGCGTCTATGAATTTACCTGAATATTTTATGTAAATAGAGTCATAACAATATATGGACTTTTGCATTTGACCTCTTTCACTTAACATGTTTTTGAGGTTTATCTATGTTGTAGCATGTATCAGTACTGCATTCCTTTTCATGGCTAAATAATATTTCATTGTGCAGACATACTCTCTTTTTGTTTGTCCTTTCATCAGTTGATGGACATTTGGGTTGTATATATCTTTTGGCCATTGTGAATAGTTCTGCTCGAAACATTCATGTACAGGTGTTTGTTTGAATACCTTTTTCATTTATTTTTATTATATAACTAACTAGGAGTAGAACTTTTGGGTCATGTAGTAATTCTATGTTTAACTTTTTGAGGAACCACCAAACTGTGTTCCACATTGTCTGCACCATGTATAAGAGTTCTGGTTTCCTCACATCCTTGCCAACACTTGTTATTTTGTTTTTTTTGGTTATAGCCATCCTAGTGTGTGTGAAGTTATATTTCATTGTGGTTTTGATTTGCATTTTCCTGATGACTAATGATGTTGAACACCTTTTCATGTGCCTGATGGCCATTTGTTTATCTTCTTTGGAGAAAGGGCTATTGAGGTCCTTTGCCCATTTTTAAATTAGGTTGTCTGTCTTTTTCTTGTTGTACAAATTCCTTATATATTCTAGGTACTAAACCCTCATCAGATACATTTCTGCAAGTATTTTCTCCCACTCTATAGGTTGTCTTTTCACTTTCTTGATAGTGTCCTTTGATGCACAAAACTTTAATTTTGATGAAGTCCAGTTTATTTTATATTTTGTTGCTTGTACTTTGGAGTCATATCTAAGAATCCATTGCCAAATCCAGAGTCATGAAGATATACCCCTATTTTCATCTTAAGAGTTTTATAGTTTTACCTCTTACTTTTATGTCTTAGGTTTGACTGTATTGGTTCGATTTTTGGATCACTTTTGATACATTTTGAGTTAATTTTTGTGTATGGTACAAAGTGGGACCACCAACTTCTTTCTATTCTCCTTTATCATGAGTATTACCCATTATTGTGAAGCATGAAGCCACTCCAACATGTAACATGAGTTGTTTTCTAAATAGCTTTTTCCCGATGTATTTGACAAGCAGTAGTTTCCTTCTTAATTTTTATTATTGAAGACAGCCTGCATAATGTAAAATGTGTTCCCTAATGAACTGACGCCATTTTATCCTGTGTATAATAGCAAAACTTGAGCTATATTAGATATATCTATGGTAGGTCTGAGTTTTTTAATTTATAAAATTGGCAGGGGTGAATAGTAAATCTGTTTTTTTCTAGGTTTAAAATTTTACCACTGATTTTGAACATTGAATTTATTATTGAAGTGTAGTCAGTGAGAATATGTAATTGTTACTTTTGCATTCTAATTTTGTTTTATTTCATTATTCATAGTCTGTTATATCTTACTGAATGTCATTCCTTGATTAGAAGTTATCTCACTAGTCCTTTTTTCCCTCCTTCATCTACATTGTTGAGAATGATGTAGTTTCCTGGGAGAAAGTGGTGATGTTATGGTAGCTTGACTGTTGCATACTATCCTTTAGCATAAAAAATAAAAATAAAAAAATCTGCCAGTGTAGGATGGACAGGATGAACACACGTTCTTGAGTTAACTGGCCAAAATTTTAACTATTCGTGTTGTCTAGCGATTTGTTTTAAATGGAGGAGGATATAATTTGGTTGTTCCTTTTTGTAGTACTTGATTCTGAAGCTTGAAAGGCCTGCTATAGTCCAGAATATCACGTTTGGAAAATATGAGAAAACTCATGTCTGCAATTTGAAGAAATTTAAAGTCTTTGGTGGAATGAATGAAGAAAACATGACAGAGCTATTGTCCAGGTGGGTTATGATTATGGGGAGGAAAGAGTTTCTAAACAATCTGGCAGTCTTAGTTTAGTCTCTTTGTAGCTAAATCTGCATGGTTTGTTTTTTCTTGCAAAGGAGAAAAGAGTATTTCTACTATTTTATTTCTAGTGCCTTATTTTAATATTGTGCTTTAGTTAGCTTTTTCCCACCAGATACTAATTAATATTATTACCAAAGCAGAAAGAATAAAATTTGGGGGTTTTTTTCTACTTCTTGTTTTTCAGTCTTATTTTTGAATTGTTAATGACTTCACATATACTTCTCAGCTATAATAAAAATCTTTGCTGTAATCCTTGATGTAAAAATATAGAATCTGTCCAGAACATTAAGATTGAGTGCCCTAATCTGGAAGTAATATTCTGGGAGTTTAGTATAAATTGGAAACTAAACAGAGTAAAAGTATGTGACTGCACCTACTGCAGTGCCTACCTCTTGGAAGGAGCTCAGTAAATTTGAGTTTTGACAACATAGATCACCAGGAATGAATGTTAATTTGCCCTCTAGATGATGAAAAATGGGATAGAAGATGGAGTGGACAAATAAAGCCATGCAGTTTTAGAATATATTTGTGACATGGTGTGTCCCTTTACCACAATATTTTATATAAGTATGTATTACACCTAGACTACATTTGATTTAAGTCATGAAAGTATATCAGAATATAAGGCAACCTGACGGTTAGTGACTTTCCCATAAATACTTGAGTCAGCCCAAGTTGTTTAAGTAGAGAAGTGATACGGGTTTATTTTTATGTAGGATAAAGCAGATGCTATTAAACCAACAGAGCAAGGTTGTCTTTGAAAATTTATTCAGCTATAAAAGGAACATTGGCATCTTAGAATTTAATAACTTAATTCTTTGACAGATTCTAATATTTGGCTCTAAGTTGTAAGATATGAATATGAATTGTTTTTAAATTTTCTTCTTACTGCTTGAATATTTTATATTGTATTTAGTTATACATTAGGGACACTAGGTCTTGTCACACATTTTCATGTATTGTAGTCACATTCTTTAATTAACACAACATTTTTTCATTAGCCCTCATTTAATTAAGAGAATACAGTATAGTGCAGTTGATATGAATGTACAAGTTTTGTCCTATATTCTCATGTTCAACTACTTCGTTACATTGTCCCTGTCATATATTCTGAGCATTCGTTGACCTTAAAATCAGAGTATGATATTAATCTGTTTTAGTGCATTTACTAAATTATGAAATCAGATTTGATAACGTTATTTTTTTTCACAGTGGCTTAAAGAATGATTATAACAAAGAAACATTTACCTTGAAGCATAAAATTGATGAACAGATGTTTCCTTGTCGATTCATTAAAATAGGTAAGGTTTTCAGCATTCTGGAGTAGAAATAAATTCTTTATACCATCAGTCATCAAACTAAACTACAGCCTGTGGGCCAAATCCTGCAGGTTCCCTGTTTTTATTTTAAAATAAAATTTTATGGCAACATTGCCATGCCACTTGTTCACATAGTGTCTTTGTCTGCTTTTGCACTACATGGCAAAGTTGAGTAGTTGCAAGAGACCACCTAGCCCACAAAGTCCAAAATGTTTACTGTTTGGCTGACCCCCTACTTTATAAATCTGTAACTAAGTGACAGTTATTTCAAATGGAACCTTTTCTGCTTTCTCATTTGAAAGTTTCTTAGAACCTTTTCTAAATACTTTCTCATTTTATGAGATATATGGATTTGATTGCCTTGATTGTTTTATGGAAGGTTTATCAGTTCTGAAGTTATATCGTTCTAAAACCAAATATTGCCGTATTCCTTAAGGCCATATATTATGGTTATTTTCTATTCTTTTCTTTTATATTTCATTTTTTGTGTGTGTGATAATGTTGGTCAAACTCATAAAACTAATTTCATAACCCATTAATAAGTTTCAAAGTAATGTTTGAAAAATGCTACCTAAGCATTTATTGTGTTTATTTAGCAAGTGTTTTTGGTTAAGAAAGTATGTGTAATGCCTCCTCAAAACTAGTGTTTTTAGGATTATTTTGTTTATCTATAAGATGGATTAGTTAGAAGGTAGGAAGGTTGAGGACTTGACTTTTTTAGTTTCCATCTATATTTCATACCTTTGAAAATATTATGTTAAAATTGAGATTAAGGTGAGTCATATCCCTTTAAGAATGATAATAAAGGCCAGAATCCCATGTTTTGATTTGGGAGAAAATTCCTCTTTTGGAAGGACCAGCTCCATAGTCATTGTTTCCCAGTCTATCAAGAGTTGGCCTGTTCATTTCATTGAGTCAAATAGTTCCATTAGACGAAAAGAATATCTGAGATCTATAAAGACTACTTATAGAGGGGAAACTATTTTGAGAATCATTGGGCTGTTTGGTGTATTACTTTCTTTTATAAATATAGTTTTTGTTATAATTAATTGTAAATAAAAAACCTGTATCCTGTTTACCTGTGAGAATTTAGGAACAAGCAGATTTTTAAAATAAATTCTTGATTGTTTCTTCTTTCATGCTAATGAGTAATTCTTTCCTCAGTATGCAGACCACCCATTTCTTATAGATTCTTGCATAGCTTGAACAATTCTATGATCTTACATTCCAAATGTAGAAGCAGTGAAAATATCTTATATTTTCATGTAGTAAATTTAGATTTTATAATTTTGAAGTACTTATTCAACCTCTAATTGCTTAGTCATGCAAAATGAAATGTTCTCTTTTTGGCTTTTTTTTTCATTAGAACTATGAATAAAAGTCTGTTTAAGGATTTTGAATAGTTTCTTCCCTTAAAAAATTTATAGGACAACAGAGGTCTCTTATGCATCAGTTAGACATTCAGATGCCTGAAAACAAGAAGTTGGACCTCTTTCCAGCCCTTTCTATCAGCCTTCTAGTTGTAGGGCATGATGATGTGTTTGACTTGACCCTGGTGGGTTAGTTTTATGGTATTCAGGCAAAATGTTAACTAGAGCTTTCCAAATAATTGAAGACACTTATTAACTCATTTGATATTTAGGGTATTAATATTTATATAAGTTCATATTTCTCACTTTTCTGTTGAAAAATGTTAATAGTGGTCTGCATTGTTTTTGCTTTTCAACCTTTTCCCCACATTCTCTTGATAAGTTTTGTTTTTTTAAAATAATATAAGGAAAATGTGAAACTTAAAGCCTGTGTTAGGCTTTTTTTAGCTTGATGTTTTTAAACTAGTTTTTTTAGTTTGATGTTTTCTTTAAAAATAATTTCGATAAAACACTTAAGTGATGTGTAGCTTTCTTTTGGTGGTGATTCACACAGATACTTGTTTACCTGGCTGGGATAAATTGCTGGAATTCTTAAAAGAAAAAATGTGTTTGAATACTTCACATTTATGTTGTATAATGATATGTTTGAAAGATCTTGCTTTATTTAAAAAAAAAAGTTTATTCTTAAACAACACAATTTCTAAATACAGTCAGCCTTCAGTTATTCATAGTAATGGAGGGGAACAGAAGCAAGGCTTAACTCAATGGCAGATAATCTCCAAATCATGCACTGACATCTAAATATGATAATTTGCATTTATAAAGAGTATAGCTTATTCATTAAATTTGGCTTAGACCCAATTTAAGTAAGTTTGTTTACAAATTAATAAGGAAAGTAAGCCTTCATTTTTACTGCATGGCAGGGGTTAGGTTTTTAAGATCTGTTGTAGATAATCCACAGTGCCAGCATAGCTGAACTGACCTTTAAGTAAATTTTACTTTCCTTTCTTAAGTTACCTTTTGTATAAAATGAGTATGATAATACTTTCTCTGTCTAATGATAGGATAGGTAGCTATATTGGACACTTTCTTGAGTTCTTTTGTAGTTTGTGGATGAGTGGTAGTCTTATAAATTTTAATTTAAGATCATATTTATGGAGGAAATATTTTCATTTTGAATGTCTCTTTTTTATATATTTATATTCATAGAGCTCTTGATTACATGCCTTCTTACATGTAGTATTTTAAGTACTATAGAAAAAATACATGCACAAATATAATTTGAACCATCATGTCATTTCAGCAATCATTATTTAGAACTTCTTATATGTTTTTATTGTTTTTGCGTTTGTAAGTGCTTTCACATGTGGTATCTCATTTGAGCACTATACTGGAAGATAAAAATCTTTCCTTTTTTGGTTAAGGAAAATGAGAGTAGAAGTCAAATGATGTGTCCCAGGGTACATAGCTAGTAAGTGATGGATCAAAGACATAGCATTTGGTATATGCTTTTGGATGTGTGCTTGTATTGCTTTAAAGTAATATAATAGATATTGTTTATGAAACATCTGCCTAACACGCTGTGAAATAGGTATTATTACGCTCACTTTACAGATGAGGAAACTGAAGTTTAGAGGTAAATTAAATGATTAGGCCAAGACCTTACAGGTAGTAGAACGTAGAGATGGTATACAAACTTAAGTCTTTTTACGAATGTTGAGTTCTTTTACTGTGTGATATATGTAAGTTTTGTTTCCTCAGGTAGATTGTAAAATCCTAGGGGATAGCAGCTGTCTTCAGCCTCCTCAGATTTCAGAAGCAACAAGCAAACTGCTTGCCTCACTAGAGACATCGTATATATACTTTTTGAGTTTATTGTACAGAAATTTATAGGGATTAATCAATGGCTCTGTGAACTTAATGGAGGAAAAGTTACATCTTTATGGTGTCTAACCTCTAACAAATGTACTGAGCATTTCCTTCAATTATGAATATAGGCAATAACTCATAGTATTAGTAATACCTGTGACTTGTCACAGATAGAAGTTATAGATATTTCCCATCACATTACACCATGGCAAATATCATCATAACTTTGAAATGATAATTATTAGACCTGCCACTAGATCTTCTTATCTAATGTGTTAATAAAAAAGCATATATATTTCTATATCATAATTTTGTATCTTCATTATTTTTATAACTATATTTCAATACAGTTTGCTTACTCTATAATCTTATGTATTTTTCATTTTACATTTAAATCTGAGAGGGATTGGGTCACAGGGTTCACTGAATAGCCAAAGGGGGTTCACCACACAAAAAAGCCAAAGAGCCCATGCTGGAGTGAAATCTTTGATAGGGTTTAGTGTGGAAGTTGAGAGTTGGCCTTAGGAAGAAGCTTGGGTTTGGGTAAGGTTTTTAAGTAAAAAGAAAATTTAGTAAAGAAGGAGAGTTGTTGATTGGGAGGCCAGATTCAAGAGAGCAAGTTAAAGGTTTGGAAGGGAAAACCTCAGTTGGAGATTAGATCAGATGACTGAAAACATAAAGTTGAATGGGATGAGAGTATTGGTTATAGATGACTAGAAAGGTTTATATCTTGATTCATAGCCAAGATAACAGTTATATCAGGAAATAAAGTGATTTGAAGGCAGAAGGAGGTACTGATTCTTGGAAGGATTCTGGAGGAGTCCTGGTTTTTGGTAGAGGGATGACTTGGATTTCTATGAATTTTTTGGATTTTTGCAGCCTGGATGGGTGTGGGAGCTTCAGAGAAGCTTTGGCTGGATGAGTACCCTGTCTTCTGGGGGCGGGGGTAGGGGTGGGGTGGCGGGAAGGTGCCCTGATGGTGGCCTTCATGAGAGCATGCGGAAAGGTAACATTTTAAAATTATAGCTAGTGGGAACATACTATAAATATAAAGCACAGGAAGCTCAGCTCAGTGCTCTGTGATGACCTAGATGGGTGGGATGGGGGGCAGGGAGGGAGGTGCAAGAGGGAGGGGATATAGGCATACATACAGTGTATTCATTGTACAGCAGAAACTAACACAACATTGTAAAGCAGTTATACTCCAATAAAAAAATCAATTTAAAAAGGAAGAAAATTAATATAGTAATAAGAGCTAATAATAATAGCTAACATTTATTGAGCACTTACCATGTGCCAGTTACTGTGCTAAGTGCTTTGTGTACTTATTAATCTGTAAGTAGAATAGATGCACTCTTTCAGAGTGGTTAATCTTAAATTTTTAAGATCTTCCAGAAGCTGATCTTAAAAGTACTAGCATCTTCTAAGAGCTGTTTAGCTGTCTAGACAGTAGCTTCCCAAGTGATAATACCAAAGCATATTGAATGTACCACATATATGTTTAATTGTGTTGAGATGTTGACCCCCACCAATCATACAGTCGCCAAATCCTGCAGCCTAGTATGCTTGTGTACTAAATATCTTATCATTTTCTATGCATGCCATTTTATGGAAAACGTATGAGAGGTACTGATCCTGATCATGTCCTTGTCTGATTATCCCATTGGAAAAACTGATGGTTGAATTCTTAGGATACAAACTCTTAGCCTTGGGATGTGTATTAGGAGGTTCTAATCTTTTTTTTTGAGGTGAGAGCAAAGGCATCTTTCATTAGGGAGCGAAGAAGTTGTGCTTGGAGCTCCAATTCACATTTAGGTTTCTGATATATAATATGGAGTATGTCTAATATGCAGTATTAGTGTTGTTAATGCCATCAAAAATCATTGGTAAAATTTGAAATGGGTGTATATCATTCTGCTCATTCTGTATATATGCCTTCAGTCTGTTAAAAATTAACTATAGTCTTCATTCATCTAATATATGATCTTGTGAGATGACTGCCTACTTAACCTCCCTCCCACAATTGCTTCAAAGGATTTAATAAAAGAACGTTTTACTTTCTTGAATAGATATAGTAGGAAGATTTTTTTTCCTCCTAATTTTATTGAACTTGGACCTGGAACTTGAGAATGGATTTCAGATCACTAACTAATGTTATATGTCTCTGGTCACAGTTATAGACTGTGTTCTTGGGGCCTTGAGTTTCGAATCCTGTTTTATTCTGACTTTTATATTACTTAATGGTTATTGCAGTGATATAGTAGTACACTTTTTAAATGGTACTGCTACATGAAGAAATGAACACCAAAACAGTGATGATAATTCAGTATTCGTTGGTATAAACCTTTTTGAAATTTGTGTTGTTTGCACATATAAACTGAAGGCCATGTTAAACATCCTAGGAGTCCTGCATATATCCTAATGACTGGTTCCTGTTGCTTCTGTCTTGACTCACACAGCTTCCTTTAGAGGACAGAATAGAAAAGCATCTGACTTAGTACATCTTAGCTCTTCACTGAGTCTGATATGCTAGAAAAGAGCAGTGGACTTGGAAATAAGCAGACCTGATATCAGATATTGTGGATATTCTGTTTTGATACTTAATCAAAAATTGGCAAGTGTTAGTTTCTTAAAGGTAGTTGCATTACTCAGCCTGAACCATGTCAATGTTATATTAAAATCCATTGGCCTGTCTTGTACTTTGAATCAGTCTCTCATCCATGCATGGTTTTGTAAAATCATTCATTGGTCATTTAGAAAATATGATTCCCTAAGTTATGCACATCTTTCAAATGTTGGAACATTTCATTATATAATATTTTTTTAAAAATCACAACGTTATTATCACCACCAATCTCATCAGAAAAGTATTGGGTAGTAGCTAAGTTCACAATGGTGAATACTAATTTTCCAAAATTCTAATTTTTCCTCAAAAGTTTGAATTTTATCCTTGGCAAGAAAACTGTCATTTGTTATCCTTGAAATGACAGGTAAACATCTGTCAAATACCCAAATCTAAATAATCACAGGTTCTTTTTCTTGAGACAGCCTTCATGCTTTGGTATGCAGCAAAAGTACTTTATGTGTACTTTCCATTGTATCACACAATATTAAAGTGATGTGTACTTAATGATAGGAATTTATTAAAATTTATTCTTACACATCATCAGAGACATTCTTAAACGAATTTTGTTTTTTAACTGCAGGTGTGTGATGGTAAGGAACACAGTTCAATTCATACTGTATTAAGAAATACTGGGACACTTTCATGCTACTTTTTGTGGCACTACCAAGATGCCAACAGTTTTATTCAGCATTGCCTTTGCACCATGAGTGCAAATGTCAGTACAGTTTTAAAAAAAAAAGGCTATAAAGCCCTAGTCTTATTATGAAAAATAGTTTTGACCACATGGGACCTCCTAAAAGGGTTGTGGGGATCCCCAGGAGCCCATGGATCACAGGTTAAAAACCTCTACTCTGTCCTGTCATTGCTGGTATGAAATGTTATCTTCATCCTATGTTAAATTCCTCTGGATCCTTGAGAGATTTTTGGATACACTCTTCTGCTCCAGTGATTTTACTTCATTTTCCTTTGCTAATATCAAACTTACAATTACTGTATCTTTTAGTATGTTTATTTTCTTATTATTTGTATTATTTTAGGTATTTTGTGTTACTGATTTTTTTCAGATCAGCTTGTCTTGTTACATGTCAAGAAAAAAGTTGGATATATACCATTAGGATTATGAGACTACGTTAAATTTATAATTAATTTGAGGGGAATTAATATGTTTACAATTGAGTTTTCCCATCTAGGAACATATTAAGTAAAATTTTTATGTTTTAAAATTTTATTTTCTTGCATATTTTAAACTTTATTCTAAGATATTTTAAGCTTTTTTTGCTATTACAAAGGAGACTTTTCATTACATTTTCTAGTTGGGTTTTCTAGATACAGGGAAAGTTGATTTTCATGTTTACCTTGCATACAAACTTTAAAAGTTTTTCAGTTAAATCTCTTGAATCTTTTAGATAGATAAGCTATACCATCTTCAAGTGATAATATTTTTTCTTAATTTGCAAATTTTTTTCCTGATTGCATTAGCTAGGATCTCCCACATAGCGTTGAGTAGTACAGATATTGGGCCTCTTTGTCTTGTTCCTGACTTGAGTGTGAATACTTAATGTTTCTCCATTAGTTTTGGTTTTGGTTTTTTGGGGTTTTTTGAGGTTTTTGATACTTAAAAAAAAATCTAGGTAACAAAGTTTTCTTTTGCCTTCTATTCCTTATATATTGAGGTTTTTTTTTTTTAAGTAAATTTTATTCGTTTGCTCTTAGCATCTGTTGAAGTAATCAAATGTGTTTCTCTTTTACTTTGTTAACATAGTGAATTACATTAATGTTGCTCCTGTTGAACAAACCTTCCATTCCTGGAATGAACTCTATTTAGTTACAGTGAAAATCTGGTAGAATTTTTTTTCAGCCTTTTAAAAAAATTTATTATTTTTTAAAATTTTGAATATATACTCATAGCTGAGATTGTCCTTAAAACCTTTCTCTTCCCGTTTTGTTTTCCAGGTTATGCCACTTTGATAAGTAATTGAACTTTCAGTCTCTTTCTGTGCTGTGATACAGTTTAAATTATATAGTAATTACTTGTTTCCTGTGGGTTTGGTAAAATTCACCTGCTAAATCATCTAACCCTGGTCCTGTTTTTTGGGGGATAGATAAATGACCACTTTGAGTTTATCTTCAGTGTTTTTATAATTAAAGCAACCTCATGATGGCATGGATCATATGTTTCTTTTTGCTACTGTGGCCCCAGCACCCAATAGTGCAGTGCTGGGGATATAGAAAGTATTCAGTAAATTTGTTGAATGAATCCTAATAAGTTTGAATAGTGATTTTACTTTGCTAAAGTTTTATTTGAACTATGTTAATTTTTTTTCTTTTTCTTTCTTATTTTTCTCCTCAAAGTTCCACTCTTATCGTGGGGACCCAGCTTTAACTTTAGCATCTGGTATGTTGAACTTAGTGGCATTGATGATCCCGATGTAGTACAACCCTGTCTCAACTGGTATAGTAAGGTAGGACTGTATTTTAAAATCCTGATTTCATGCTTCAAGTGCCTATAATAAAGAGAGAATTGTGTCACTCTCTTCTCTTAATTGAGAATAATTTAAAATATTGAGAATAGTAATAATAGTTATAAAGATTAATCAACGTTTATTAAGCATTTACGTTTTGCCAGGTTCTAAGCTTCTTTATCACATATTTACTCATTGCCACTCTATGAGATAGGTACAGTTATTATCCATATTTTACGGGTGATGAAGTGAAACACAGGTTAAGTATTTTGCCTAAGGCCACACAGTTGTAAAGTGCTCAGGGCAGTATATCAACTCAGTCTGGCACCAGAGTCTGCTATTACATTATTATACCCATCTGTCTCTGAATTTTGTTTTTAACCTATATTGATAGAAACATTTAAACATAGTTTTTAGTGGGGTAGTTTTGGTTCCAGATTGCTTATATTATATATTCCTCCATTGTGTTTGTGTTGAGTAAAATAGGAATATTTACTTTTCCTTTTAACTAAAATTTGAAATAGTTTCTATAAATATTATGATCTTATTCTTATAAGGAGTATAAAGGTGATATTTAATAATTTTATTCATAGGTCATTTTATACAATAAATGCAGCCTGAAAAATGTGAATTTAAATGATTAAGTAATAGATCTTTGATTTTTTTGAACACCTTTAATGCTTCACCTTTGTTTCTGATGTATATCTATTTGACTCTTTTGGCTATGTTTTTGTGGGGGGAGGACTATTTCTTGTTAGGGGAATGATAAAGCTTTAGTCTAATCACTATTTCCTGATATCTTTATTTGCAGATAGGGCTGAATTGTCAACTCATAGGCGATTGGGAAGCAATATAGGTTCTTCCTAAGGTTTTTTTTATATAGAATTTCAGCCCTTTTCTGGTCAGCTTAATTGAGGAACTTTCTGTTTGATTTATTTTTGGCATTCGGTTATATTCAATTTAAAATAGATGCTGGCTTTTTGTATTTTCTATATGTTTTTTATATATTCTTGGATTACCTGTAATATTGTAAATTCTTTCAAGGTAGAGATGATATTTTTAAACATTAAAAATCACCTTTACAGTGTTATACACATAATAGTGCTTAGTATATCTTATAATCTTCTAAATTCTATTGGTTCTTCTTAAAAAAATAATGAGTAAGCTTTTCTGATACTTAAAAATTGTTTTTTCTCTTTAGTCTATGATGTGTATATGTGTCTTCTTTAATATACTCACAAATCTCTTGATATTGTAGGAAGCTGCAAATTTCACCTTTTTTCCCCAACACTGTGGACAGATTATATTTGAGAACTTAAAATTGTTCAATTATTGACTTGTCAAGTTCTCTCTACTTATTGTGAACCTCTAGAAATTAAAGTCTTCACCCTCTTTGAATTTCAATCCTTTTTCAAAGCATTATAATTTCGTTTCATAAATCCTCTCCTACTATGTATCTGTATGCAGCCTGATAGAAAATTTAAAATGTGGATGTGATTCATACTCCTAAAGTCAGCATGATAAAAAGGTATTATTGTTTAATATGGTTCCAGATAGTTAGGATAAATCTTTATTTAGAGGCTAAGCATAAGAAACTATTAATGTGAAGTTAGTTTGGATATAGAATCATTCTTTTGTTATTTGATGAAGGAAAATATTAGTTAACTAGAGTGTTTAAGGAAAAATGTTTTGATCACCTTTTATTAATAAAAAATCAGAGACTATAAAGTGATTAGTGTTTCAAGTCTTTAAATTTTCCTGCCTATTAAAGAGTAAGGCTTACAAGTAAATTGTATTTTTGCTTGGTTATTATGCACTGCTTCTGTGTCATCAGTTTATTTTATTAATTCTTATTTAGGAAATTGTAGAAATAATATATTCTTGAATTAAATTTTCTTTTAAATTCTTGATATGAGCTTGTTTTTTGGCATTCTTTGGCATCCTTTGGGGGGGGAGATTTAGTAAATTGAATATTTCTTTTGGGATTGTAATTAATTGAGATTTTTACTTTATAGCTGTTTAATCGATGAGGTAGCCTAGGTTTAGAAAAAAAATTATAAAACTTTAAATAGTCTCTTCCTGATGATTTTGAATCATAAAACCTGTTTGTGAATTTGAAATTTATGAACATTTGATAATATTTGTCATTCAAGTAATAACTTATTACTAAGAACCAAGAACAAAGAGCATAAACATTTATGTATATTATTTAATGGTTTCTGTGCATTCAGTACCAACATTGTTATCTGATTAGTAAAAGCCTTGGAAGTTATCATTTTTACCATCTGAAGTAAGCTTTGATAAATAGTTTTTCTGGTTCTTTTCTTGAAAGTTCAGGCTCTAGAACTAGGCCTGGTTTCATCTTTTAATATCTTTTATCTTCATGAAGTATATGCCTGATATATCGTATACGTTCATCTCTTTAATATCTTTCTGCTATATACTTTGTGACCTTTGGTGAGTTATTACGATTGACTAAGCTTCAGTTTTGCCATTTAATAGTGGACATAATAATGATACTAATGAATAGGGTTAGTACAGTGCTTAGTTATGCTTAGTATACTTAGTTAATGCTTAGCAAATGCTCACTTTACGTTAGTAATTATCACTTATTGTTTCCTACAGTAATAACTAACCAGATCTCTTCTTTTCATACCTTCTCTTGTGTTCCAGTAGTACCGTGAACAGGAAGCTATTCGCCTTTGCCTAAAACACTTCAGACAACATAACTATACAGAGGCCTTTGAATCACTGCAAAAGAAAACCAAGATTGCCCTGGAACATCCCATGTTAACAGATCTGCACGATAAATTGGTACTGAAGGGTGATTTTGATGCTTGTGAAGAATTGATTGAAAAAGCTGTAAATGGTATGTCATAAACATGTAAACTTAGATTGGTTATTAGGGTGATTTTAAGTATATACAAGAAGCAGGTGTTTTAAAAGAATATAGGTTTATGCCAGTTCTTAGTTTCTTTCTTTCTTTTTTCCCTCCCATCTCTTTACCCTGTAAAGGTGTTAGCTCTTTGAATTAAGGACTTATTTTATGTAAGACAGGTCCATAATGTAATAATGAGACTTGAAAAATAAGAAAGTAACATACTTGAACTCACATACCTAAATTTAAGTTGTCATCTTGGAAAACCATGCACTTACAAATGCTAACATTGATTAGTACTGAACCACTTAGAAAAAGTCTTTTAATGTTACCTTCAGTATCAGTGACCTATTCCTTTACATATTTTTGTTGGTAGCAGATTGTCATTTTTTTTAATAGTGTAATTTGAGGGTGAGGAGTGCTTGGATAAGTCAAAAAATTTTATTATTATACAGTTAATAATGAATGAGGAGATTTGTATTGGAAACATCGTCTGTGTGATGTGGATGCTACATAATTACTGATTTTCTTGGGTAGCCTGTATTCTGGCTCTGAAAGAAATGTGAATATTGGAACATAATATAATCTCCCAAAGTAATTGTTTTGGAGGATGACACCAATTGAATACTTAAGGTCTGGTATGTTTTGTTATTTAAAATAAGGAACTCTGTTGTTGCAGTATAGAGTAGCATCCTTTAAAAAAAACCTACACTTTCATAGTAACAAAGAACAGAGTAGGTGCTGTGGTATAATAAAAATTTGGTCTTTTCTCTTTCCTGGCACACAGCTCCTAAAACCCTTGGGATCTGCAGGGTGATGAGTGTCTTTTGTATGCTGAGATGACTGGTGGCTGGAGTCCCTAGATAGCTTCAGATCTCCAGAAAGATCAAACCATGTGATTAGAGGGCTGAAACTTTCAACCCCACCCCTGACCTCTGGGGAGAGGAGCAGGGTCAGAGATGGTGTTCAGTCACCTAAAACCATGTTTTAATCAATCATGCCTACATAATGGAACCTCTAAAAAAGCCCTAGAGCTTGACACACACACACACACACACACACACACACACACACACACACACACACACACACACACACACACACACACACACACACACACACACACTGTACCTTGCCCTACATCTTTCTTCCATTTGGCTGTTTCAGACTTGTATTCTTTATAATAGACCAGTGATAGTAAGTAAAGTGCTTTCCTGAAATCTGTGGTTACTCTAGCATTATCGAACCTGAGTGGGGGTTGTGGGAACCCCCAATTTATAGCTGGTAGGTCAGAAGTACCAGTGGCTTGGGATTTGCGATTGGCATCTGAAGTGGGAATAGTCTTGTGGAACTGAGCCCTTTAACTTGTGAGATCTGACACTGACTCCAGGTAGATAGTGTCAGAATTGAATTGATTCTCGGTTGGATACCAAGTTGGAGTCAGAGAATTGGAGAAATGGTTGGTGTAAGGAGAAGACCCACACATTTGGAGTAAGAAGCATTGTGAGTGAAAACAACTTAATGCTGAATTATGAAACTTGTGGAATGATACAAAGTTGTATAGAAATTCTGTTCTTTTTACGGAAAGAAAGAAAGAATAATAGACTTTCTCAGTGCTCTGTTTTCGTATATTTTAGTCTTATCACTATCATTTATTATTATTAGTTACTCATTTATCAGATATTGGTTGAATATTTTACAGCTAAACAGAACCAGTACTGCCTTCTTTGAGTTTATAAATTTAAAGTTAACTCAAAATGAATTGCTTGCAGCTCCATTGTGTTATAATAACAAACATGCCTCTCAGCCTTGTATATTGTTACTATTTATTTAATTGATGATGATACTTGCAAATAAATGATTACTACGTTTGAAATAGAATATACTTTGGAGTATACCGAAATGGAACATATATAATAATCTCTTACCAAACCATCAAAATGCCACTAATGAAAGTATGTGTGTGTGTGTGTGTGTGTGTGTGTATGTGTATGCCATTTCTGAGAATGAATTCTGTCTTTTTTAACTATAGGATGAAGAAGGCACAAGTAATTTTATGGTTTTTTTGTTTTGTTTTAAATCTTTAAGGCATTTAATATTTTGTTAAGGTAAAGTAAACAACAGAACCACCAGCAATTTTGTGTAATTAGTTAGCTAAAAACAGGTTTTAAAATTGTCTCTTTAGCAATATACTCATTTACGAGAAGCTGTTAGCATCATGTGCAACTCTGCTACTGCAGAGACTTAACTTATCCTTCTGACTCCAGGAAGAAACCAAGTTTAGGAAAATTGATAGTAACTATTCTTGAGACTTAACAGCCAAGTCATACTTTTTATACTCCTCACTGGCTTGGAACAGTGTTTAGTTAATAAACATTCCTTCCAGGGTTGTTCAGTTTGCTGCTGACTGCACTGATGATGATTTGTTGGACAAATAAGGAAGTAAACACTGCAAAGTTTTTTGGCTTCTGCTCTGTTAAAAACATAGAAGAGAAGGGTAAGAAGTTCCTGCCTGGTAAATAAGAAAGTCTAGGGAATCAGAAGCATCTTTCAAATTTCTTACAGTGGAGGAAACAAAAGCTACTTTTAGTGTATTTGGTATATTAGTATGCTCTTCTTCAAGTATGGTCTATATTTTAAGAAAGTGTTGGGCTATATTTATTTCTCTAATAGGCTTCCTATTTGCCTAGAAACATCCCTGCATTTACGTTTAATTTCATTAGAGGTGATGCCTGAACCAATCATTGCTACTTCCTCTTTGACAATGCCAGGGAAAAAAGGTAGAATCCAGTGATGATAGGCAAAAGTAATCACCCAGGAACAGAAAATACTTAAAGAAAACCTCCCTTTGCAGTGTTTATCTTATTTGTTAATGAAATAAAAGTTTGCTTTTGTGAGACAAGGGGGAGATAAAGTTTAAAGTTTAATAAAGTAGTCCTAAAGTTTAAACTTGAGGTCTTTATCTCTCTCCCTCCCTTCTTCCCTCTTCCCCTCCTCCTTTCTTTTTTCTCTACTCCACCCCACACTCCTGCCCACCCCCACCCCACCCTGTATCTCTTCCTTCCCATACCTTGGTTTATGCCATAATTGTTAATTATATGGTAGGCCTATTTCCCTCTCCTTAGAATTTTTTTGAGATCTCAAATCTTGTTGGAGTTACTTTTGTGGCAAGGTTTTTAACTACAAATTTAGTATTGTTAATAGATATCGGGCTATTTATATTCTGTTTCTTATTGAGGGAATATTGGTAGTTTGTGTCTTTTGAGGAATATGCCCATTTCATCTAAATTGATGAATTTACTGGCATAAAGTTGTTTATATTCCATTATTGTCCTTTATGTCATATCATGTTCTTGATATTGGTAATTTTTGTCTTTCATTTCTTGGTAGTCTGGCTAGAGATCTATCAGTTTTATTTTAAGAAAACAGCTCTTGGTTTCTTTGTTTTATCTTTTCTCTCTATTTCATTGATTTCTGTATCTTTTTTATTTCCTTTTTTCCACATACTTTGGTTTTAATTTGCTCTTCTTTTCCTAGCTTCTTAATATGAAAGCTGAAGCCATTAGAGATTCTTCTTTTCTAATGTAAGCATTTGGTGTTAAGAATTTCCCTTAAGCACTGCTTTAGTTGTATCTCACAAATTTTGCTATGTTGTTTTCATTTTCATTCAGTTTAAAATACAGTTGACCCTTAAACAGCGTGGGGGTTAGGGGCGCCAGCTCTCCCTCCCCTGTCCTACCGCTTGCACAGTTGAAAATCCACGTGTAACTGATTCCCCCAGAACTTAACTACTAGTAGCCTGCTGTTGACTGGAAGCCTTACCAATAACATGAACAGTCAATTAACACATATTTTATATGTTACATATATATACTGTATTCCGACAATAAAATAAAGAAAATGTTATTAAGAAAATCATAAGGAAGAGAAAACATTTACAGTGTGTACTATGTTTATTAATATCGTAAGTTTACATTATCTGTTTACAAGATAAATTGTCAGTACCTGTGTCAATATTGTCTTAGTGATACGAAACACTGTACGTATTATATGCATTACTAACACTAGACATCAAAGATGAAAGTTAATGTGGAAAAAGAAATTCATATTTGTTTACAGGTCTAACAATTCATGCATTGGTAATGAAGCAGCAGCAATATGATTGCTTTACGGTAGTCTAGTGTAATTGATACAATTGCTTCACAATAGCTTAGTCTTTATGCTAATGAATGAATTGTTATAAAATTTTTATGGCATACAGTATTAGTCATATTTATAATACAGTATTGGAAACATTGTTATATTTTCTAAAAACTATTTACCTCTGATGATAGGCTGATAGTTTCTCCAGTTGAGAGAGGGTGGGAGGGGGGCATACTGTACAGTAATGTAATTCTTTGAAAGCAAAGTTATAAAACAGTAGGAAAACCAACACATTATTAATTTTATATTAAATAGCACTCACCTTATGCCTGTATAAATATGGATAGAGCAGTACCTACATATTTTGTGCATTCATGACTTACCTCACCTTTTCTTAATTTTCTTGACATTTCTAGGCTGTGTGGTTCATCTGCGAGTTTTTTCAAACTGTTGAAAATCTCCAGAAAATTTTCTAATATATTTATTGGAAAAAACATCCACATATAGGTGGACATGTGCGGTTCCAACCTGTCTTGTTCAAGGGTCAGCTGTACTTAGGCATAATGACACATTTTTCTTTCCAACCCTGGTAACTTTTTCCCCCTTGTGTTTAATCTCTGCCAGGATCTTTAGAAAAAGATTGCCATGGCATAATTATAGTGGATAACCCTGTGTAGTTCATGATCCCAGAAGAAATGCTTTTTACATTTCATTGTTAAATATATTTTTGATCTGGGGTTTTGGGAGATTCTGTATCAGATTCCAAGATTCCTAAGAGTTTGTGTCATAAATGGATATTGGATTTTGCCACTTTTTCTCTATCTTTTGTGATATGATTTTCCTACCCTATTAATATATGAAATCATAGTAAATGATTTTCTAATGTTAAACCTCATATATACTTAACTTTGTTATGTATTTTTTAAAGTTATTTTGGGTTTAGATTGACTAATGTTTTGTTAGAATTCTTCCAACTATTTTTGTTAGTAAGGTTGACCTTGTACCTTTTCTTTCTCATATCTTCCTGTTCAGGTTTAGTATCATTATTAGGCTAATTTCACATAATGTGTTGAGGAGTTAACCTTTTCTTCCTATTTTCTGAATAAATGTAAGATGTGAATTATTTCTTTCTTAAATGCTTGGTTGAATTTACCATTGAGCTATCTGTGCTTGAGATTTGCTTGCAGGAATATTTTTAGCTTACCAATTCAGTTTCTTGAAACTTCGTAGGACTCTTCAGAGTTGTTTGGTTGGTTGATTGAGCTTTAACAAATTACACTTTTCTAGTAGTTTGTTTCAGTTTCATCTAAAATTTCAAGCTTATGGATGTGAAACTGTGCCTAATATCCCCTTATTATCTGTTTAATGTTTGTAGAATTACTTGAGATGTCTCTTTTTTTCATTCCTTATATTGGTTATTTATGAATTCTTTCTCCCTCCCTAATCCATTACTTTCTTTTTTTTTTTAATACATTTATTTTATTTATTTATTCTTGGCTGTGTTGGGTGTTCGTTGCAGTGAGCGGGGCTACTCTTTGTTGCGGTGCGCTGGCTTCTCATTGTGGTGGCTTCTCTTGTTGCAGAGCACGGGCTCTAGGCATGCGGGCTTCAGTAGTTGTGGCTCGCGGGCTCTAGAGCGCAGGCTCAGTAGTTGTGGCACATGCGCTTAGTTGCTCCGTGGCATGTGGGATCTTCCAGGACCAGGGATCGAACCCGTGCCCCCTGCATTGGCAGGCGGATTCTTAACCACTGCTCCACCAGGGAAGTCCCCCCAATCTATTGCCTTCACCATAAGCTTAGCAAGTTCAGTGATCTTTTGAGGGAACCAACTTCTGGTTTGTTGATTCTTTATGTTAACTTTTATGTCCTTGGCTTATGCTATTTATTTAATGTTGTCTTCTTTCCCTCTTTGAGATGAATATGCGTTTTATAATTTATTGAGATTGATGCTTAGCTTATTAATTTTCAGACTTTGTTATTTCCCCATATATGCATTTAAGGATATAAATTTCCTTCTTCTTCTTTTTCAGTTGTGCTATGAAGTGTTTTCATTTTTGTCCAGTTCAGTAATTTCATTAGGAAATGATATTGCTCTTTTGTGAGTCATAGTTATATAGAAATATAGTTTTTAATTTCCAAATACATAAAGATTTTCTGGCTCTTTTCCTCATTACTGATTTCTGGCATAAATGCATAGTGGTCAGAGTACATATTTTGTACTATTCCAATTCTTTGAAATTTGATAAGACTTACCATATGGCCCACTTTGTTCAATTTTTATAAACATATTAGGTACACTTGGACAGAAATCCAGTTCTTTAGTTGTTACTGCAGTGTTCTATATATGTCCAGTTGGTCCAGTTTGCTAATCATGTTGCATAAATCTGCTTTACCAATGTTTTCTGTCTGATTCTCTCAATTACTAAGAAAAATGTGTTAACACTTCCTACTATGATTATGGAATTGTCTCTTCTTATAATTCTGGCAGTTTTTGCTTCGTATATTTTGAAGCTATGTTTCTAGATGAATACAAATTTTAAATTCTTTTATTTTGAATGAAATCTTTTATCTTTAAGTGTGTTTTTATCTCTACTAATGTTGTTGCCTTAAGTTATAAATTGTCTTACATTAATGTCTGCTTTCGTTTGGTAAATATTTACATATCTTTTTCCATCTTTTAATTTCAAGCTTTCTGTATCCTTTTTTCAAAGAAGTATCTCTTGTAAATTTAGTTGTTTTTTAAAAACTCTGCCTTCTTTTGATTTGAACATTTATTTCATTTACATGATTGAATTACTGGTAAATATATGGGTTCAGACCTACCATTTTACTTAATATATTTTGTCATGTCCTTTATTTCTTGTTTTTGGTTGTTGTCTCTTACCTTTTTAAACTTTTTAATCTTTTCATTTTTTTATTTGGAAGTAACACACTCTGTATTTTATTTATGGTGAGTCCATAAATAACCACAAATATACATACTTAACAAAATTTATCAGTACAAGGACTTAGTGGACTTTGAACTCCCATCTACTTACCTTCCAACTCATATGCTGTTGTTTTTCTTTATTTTGATACCATATTCAGAGACCCTAGAAGATATTACTGTTCTTGTTTTATACAGTGTCCATTAATTTTACCCAAATATTTACTAAATTTTTTGCTCTTCACTACTATTTGAATCTTTGATTTTATACCTAAGATCATATTCCTTCTGCCTTAAGCACATCCTTTAGAATTTCTTCTAATGCAGATTAATTCTCTCAGTTTTTGTTTGCTTGAAAATTTGTCTCTTTTCTTGAAGGATATTTTCACTGGGTATAGAATTCTAGATTGACAATTATCTTCTCCAAATACATTTTTAATGTCATTTCGCTGTTAACCAGTTTCCATTGTTGCCAGTTTCAACTATTGCTCTTTTGAATGCAATCTCTGTTTTTGCCTATTGGCTGTTTAAATATTTAAATATATTAAACATATCTTTGTTTTAGATTATTTTGTAGTTCTATAAACAGGGCAACTCCAGTGTGGTGACACTGTCAATTAACTATTATGTATTTTTGTTTTCTTTCAGTTAGATGTATATCTTTTATCTTCTCATTTTAATTGCACATTTATGTTGAATTTTTCAACCCTCTCTAAATTCTTTCTCTCTTTTCCATTACTATATTGTTAGTAGTGTTTTCTTTCCTTCTTATTTTGGTCTTCATTTCTGTTATGTATTCATTTTGTTTTTCTTCCTCTTTTCCTTCAACTCTGACATTCATGTTTTATTTATCTTTGTTGTCATACCATATCTCTTTCAACTATTTATATCTGTTTTCTAACTGTATCTCTAATTTGTGCTCATCTTTTATAAAGAGAGTTTCTTACTTAGCTTTTATATTCATGGAAAAGTATTTGGCCATTTTCATCAATTACATGACTACATTTTTCTGTTGAATCAGATTCTTTTGCCACTTAAAATTTTTTTTCTTTTCCTTTTTATATTTTTATATAAATTCTGAGTTGGTTGTTTTTGAGTTTTATTAATCTTTGAATGAAATGAGTTTTTCCTGTTTTAAATAGGTTCTTAAGACTGTGTTCTAGAACAGCAAGATTTTTCCTTATGGTATTGCTTTTCTCTCGGGACACTTTCTTCTCAGCAGTACTCCTAATGCAAAATCTCTCTTTTTTTTTTTTCATCAGACTGCTTCCTGAAGGATGGCTTCTTTGCCTAATTCCTGTTCATTCGTGCCTTTGTGCTTTTTTTTGTTTTTTTAATTGGAGTATAGTTGCTTTACAATGTTGTTTTTGTTTCTGCTGTACAGCAAAGTGCATCAGCTATACATATACATATATCCTCTTTTTTGGATTTCCTTCCCATTTAGGTCATGCCTTTGTGCTTTTGTTTATGTTGTATTCCCTCCCCTGATTACTTTTCCTTTTTATCACCATTCACTTAAAACTCATTCTTCAAGTCTAGCTCTTTCAAGCTAGTTTTTAAAAATTATTTTTGCACCTCAGTTGCTCCTCCTTCTCTTAATTCCTATTTGCCTTTGTACCATATTTCTCATTTTGTGCATAAAAAATTATTAGTTTTTTGCCAGGTATAGTTCCAAATATTACTTCATTATTATAACTATTCATGTATTCAAAGGCCGATATGCCATCTACTCTAATAAGCACTATATATGAATTAATTCTTGTACCTGCTTTCTAGGTAAGTATTATTATTTCAATTTAATAAATGTCAGTGATTAAGTAATTTGCCTAAGACAGCATAGCTGGTAAGTGGCAGAGCTAAAATTTGAATCTATTCATCTTACCACCATGCTTTACCATCCAAGTAAATATTTACTGGTTCAGTTTCCCCAGTATTTATTGTTGTAACATAAATTGTTGTATTTCATGTATTTCTCTTTTCAGAATTTAATCAAACTGCTGAAATGCATAATTTTAAAAAAAAATCTCTTTTACCCAGCCATTATTATTCTTGAACTATAAAGACTTTTTTATGCTGTACCTGTAAGTGAATTTTTAGTTTTTTCTTTAAAAAAAAATCTCTGTGTTGGTGAAAAATCAGTTTGATAAAAGTTTCAATGTAGGCAGCAGTACTGTATTCTGTGCTGTTTTCTTTTTTAATCTTGGATGAGGCTTGAATATATTTTTTTTCTTTAAAAAAAATTATGTACTTTCACCATTAGAGACAAGAACAGCTTGTGCCTAATTAGGACTGTATGAAACGTGTTTAGTTATTATAGTCATAATCATAGGGGAAAAATGAGATGGTATTGGACCGGGAGCCTTTCAGTAGTTTGAAAATTCTTAGCAACTGGGTCTTAGTGTGATTTCTCCTAAGTCATATTTTCAGTTCTTTTGGATAGTTTTACTTTTGCCAGACACTTCTGATTTTCTGCTTTAGATTTTTGTCAAAAGTAGACATATAGAAATATTAGCAACTGCCTGAATTCTTAAAATACAGAAGTAATTTTTAAAAATAGTTCATAAACATTTAAATGCCTTACTTTTTTGCTTTTGAGACTTTTAAAACAGTGTTAAGAGGTGTTTTCATATTTTTGTAGATGAGAATGTCATTGTTTCAATAGAAAGCTCAGATTTTTTGCTGAATCATATAGAATATATGCAAGTAAGCATACCAAACAAAAGGCGGCCTTTCAAGAATTAGAAATATAAGGAACATGGCGAGATTATTTTGGCTGCAGAGGTGTCAGCTTTTCATTTGTTTTTAGGTCTTGAAAGGGAGTTCTTTAACATTAAAACAAGGAACTGAAAGCAATGTATTTTAAAAAAATCTTTACCCTGCTTTAATGTTTGTAGCATTTTTATTGATCACCTCAAGGATTTCAAGCTTATGACTGTTTGATTTTGAAAAATTTAATTTGTTCTATTAAAAAATAAAGTTTCTTTAGCACTTGAAATGACTGTTCACCAAGAAAACATTATATTACTACTTTTCTGTTTGAGAGCGTGAAAGAAGATTCTTAAGCATGTTATTTCATTGAAAATAGCTACTAAATATAACTTGCTCCAGATCTGATCTGGACTATTTATTGACAACCCAGTTTCCCTGGCAAGAGGCAATAAAATATGTATTGTAATAGATTAAATGAGGGTAATCTTTAATTTATCATGTTTCTCTGCAAAGTACAACATAGTTTTTTAAGTCATTTTTTATTTTGAGTGATTAGATGGTTTAATATTATAAAATGAAAGTATCAAGAAGTTAATTAAATAGAGTTGAATAGTAGTGTAGAGAGGTGTGAGAGGGCTGGAATTTATGTTTCTAGCTTTTGTGTCTTATGGTAAGCCAGGATTTCTCCAAAAGAGGTGTTTTGTTTTGTTTTTTGTTTTTATTTTGGTTTTTGGTAGAACAGCTAGCTTCTCAAACTAGCCATTTTGTTGTCTGGAACAACTTCCAGATGAATGAATACTTAAGGTGAGAAAGTGATCTGGAGTAGTGACAAACCAGTGTTCCAGAGAAGAAACGAAACATAAAAAGTAAACTTTAGCCACAGTTACCAGTATGTCTTTATTTAAGAGGGAGATTACATTTTTTCCTTTAAATTATAATTAACTATAATATATTTCAACTGTTTTAGTTTTATCCCTCTTCTATTATAATCAGTTTAATATTGCAGTAGAATGATCTGGTATGGTGAGTTATGTTTCCCAGTCTTCCTTTTGAATAGGTAAATTTTGCTGTCTATTGAAGTGCTGTTGAATAGGTAAATTTTGCTGTCTGTTATTATAGTGTGTAATCTTAGATTGTAATTTAAAAACTATTATTTGTGTGTTTGTATTTATTTACATGCATTCTATGAAGAGTTGAAAAGATTTTAGACTTTGGAATTGGGTTTTATACCTTTTGTTTAGAGTCTTTGGGCATGATATTAATTTCTCTGAACCTTGATTTTCTAATCTTTGCAGTAATTAATAATGACCATTGTGTAGATTTATTTTAAGGAGTAAATGAATTAACCTTTGTGATGTCTTGCACACAGTAAGTGTGCAATAAAAGTCAACTCTTTCTTCTTTGGTAAGATCTTTTTAGAGAGTTACTTCCAGATTTGATAATGCTATATTGAAATAATTTTCTTCAGGTTTTCTAATAGTCTCCAAGGAAAAGTAAGAGATATCAAAGAGAATTGTGTGAACTTTAGACTAGTGAAGAGAAAAGGAATTTACTTGAGACAGAAGGAGGCAAAAAGTTCGCCAAGCAATTTTTTTTTAATGTTTGCTTGACTACTGTACAAGATTGGTGTGACTTGTCAGGGTGCCATTATGTACTAGGAGTATGCTTTATTGGAGGTAGAAGTTTTATGTACAGTTTGTTGTAATGTAAGGAACTTAGTAAGATTAAGATGACTCAAAGGAAATGTCAACCATGTGGCTGGGAAAGTCCCTCCACCCCCTGCTCTTTTTTCCATTCTAAGCATTTATTATATACTGAGCATCTCTGATGTTATGCTGTTAACTGTCATTATTCAAGAGAGGATTAATTGTATCTAGTGTAAAATCATCATAATTTCTAATATTTTAAGTTTGGATTACTTAATGTTTAAATTTTGGAAGTAATTTCCTCTGCATGCTTGATCATAAATCCTTTGTGCATATTTAGCTCTCTTTGTCCTTGTTAAAACAAGCTAATGTCAGTGTACAAAGCACTGCTTGTAGAAACGTGAATGTGTCTAGTGACCTGTGAAGAAGAGACATTTCAGGGGTAACAAAGTATGTGAAAATGGTTTATATTGGTAATAACAATATGTTACGAAGTTTTTCCAAAGTTTAGAAAAGAATTCCACATATCTAGTTGTTTTGTGACCTTTCTTCCAGTAATAATAGAGTTCAATGCAAAAAAATTGGGAAAACAAAGAAGTACAAAGGCAAAAACCAAAACCAAAAATCACGATCATCCTAATCCTGCCAACCAAAGAAAATCACTTTTAACTTTTTGATGTATGTCAGTGTTTTTTCTTTTCATCTGTGTGTTTATGAAATGATTTTACAAAAATGGTATAATGTTTGAGAGTTTGCTTTTTTTACTTGAAAATTCCTGACAATATTTTCATAGGACAGTTGTGTTTGATAGAAGAGAAACTGTGAAGCTCTTGATGGGTAGAGTATTTGTAAGTTTTTCAGGTTAGTTAAGAGTGGGGATAGAAGGATTAGTTGAAGAAACAATTAGAGAATTTAATTTTACCTGCAGTGTTCAGAATGATTTTAAAGATCAGGAATGGGGTCATCCGTCAGATTATTTCCTGTGATTACTGCCTTAAGAGCTCTTAGAAGAATTTCCCCCAGTGGATTGTGATTTCTTTTTCAGAATAGTCACAGAAGACTTAAGGAGAAAGAGGAGATGGAGACTTTTCTAAGATGAACATAGGTGGGATCAGCCAGACACACACAGTTCGAGTAAATATATTGGTTCTAACAGTGGTGGGACCCTAGTATGCCACAGTGTGGAAGGAACCTCAGGCCCTGTCCAACTCTTAAACACCAGTTTTGCAGATGAGGAACTTGTTTGACTTATCAAAAGTCGTGTAACTAACTAGTATGGGACACTTTAGTAATATGGCAATTGGGCACTATTAAAAAGTATGAAATTTATTACTTTTCTAATTGTCTCTATTTTTGCTTTGTATTTTTCATGTCTTGAGTTTTCTTATCTCCCTCAGTTTTCTACCCATCTCCATATACTCCCATCTTTACTTTTTTCTCTCTCTCCTCTTCAGTTAGCCATTATGTGGAATTAATATTTTAAAGTCATTGTTTATATTGATTAATTTTATCTTCTCTGTTTAAGGTTTTTAAAAAGGATCATTTAACTTTTATGTGCCTTTCACAAAATGGAATAAAATTTAATTACGGTGTTTTACTTCTATATAATACTAAATTTATGATTAATATTTTATTATCATCTTATCATTGCTATTAATAGGAGCCCCACAACATTTTATCTGAAAAAAGAAAAGATTTCCAGCTCTTGTAATGGGAAACCAGTATTGGCCAGAGTAGGCTGGATGGGGCAAGAATTGTCAGAAAAGCCCATGGGGGAGTAGGTGATATGATAGAAACACCCTCACTAAAATAAGTTGTGAATCCACTTGTTCCCCCTTACTTTAACAATTAAAACATAAATGCTAATTTGTGAGTGCTAATTTAAGAGGAGAGAACTTTCTTTTTTGCAAGAATTTTTTAAAGTCCCACGGGCAAAGAAAAAAGAAACTAGATGAGTTTATGGGATAGAGGTTTTCAGTTAAAGCCATCTGGAAAGACTTGAAAGCTGAAGGGTGTGGTTACCACTGAGTTTCATAATTACCCAGAAAAGAAAGAGATTAGGGAGGTTTTTGTAAATTACGCAGTCTCTGGCAAGTATACAAGTCACAGAGAACAGACAGTTTTACTTATAAATTCTTTGGAAAAGTATTTGCTTTCAGTGGCTAAATGAAGCAAAAGGGAATCCTTTATTCAGATTGAAATCAGAGTCAAATGACAGAATTATAGTAAGGGTAACTCTATAAATTATAATCTGTTTGGGTTCATGTCAAAGAAAACCCTAGTTTAAAAAGTAAGGAAATGTTATTTTATCATATAACAAGAAGTCCAGAGATAAGGTAAATTTCATGGTTAGTCAATTCAGTGACCCAGTTTCTTAATCTCTCTCTGCCCTGTCATCATTATAGAGTTGATTTCATTATCAGACCTCTACAAATGGGCTATAGCAGGAATGTACATTTTCATACAGATTCTGAACATTTCCAGAGGAACAAAAGTACTTTCTTCTTCTCTGTAGAGTCATTTAAAAGTAAGGAAACATTTCCTTGAAGGCCCCCCCCACCCCACCCCCACCAGAGATCCTCATGTTTCATTAGCCAGAATTGGGTTTCATACCATTCTTAAACTAATCTTTGTTGAGGGGCACAGGATTAGGACTTGATGATAATTTGGGGTAGAATGGATATATGTGGGGAGTTCAGTCCCCATGACCATAGTAGTACCTAGTGTAACAACTAGTTACTGTACTGTAACAACTCCTCTTAAGAAGGAGATTTAGAATTTATTAATGAAGTAAGTAAAGCATAGTGAAACATGAGTCCCAGCCCCACCACTCAAGAGCTGTGTGATTTGGGTTAAATTCATTAATTTCTCTAAATATGCATTTCCACATCTGTAAAATGAAGATGATAATGCCCAATTCATAAGGCTGTTTTTTAGAATTAAATCAGATAAGATAGCACAGATTCTAACATTTAGTATTCAATAAATATACTATTACTATTACTGGTGCTTTTATCTCTATGTAGTTTTGTACTCAAAGAAAACTCTAAAAATGGTATTTTCACTTTAAAGGATTAGTTGTTTTTTTTCCTGAAAATACAAGGGCCTAGACCAAAGTTGTTGGAGCTCCCATTTCCTTCTCTAGCTTTTTTGTATAGTAGTACAAAAATGGGGGAAACTTAGTAAGCTTAGTATGAGCTGCCACTAAAACAATTCGTTTACATGGTTGTGTCAACTAATACTTTGCTATTTATATTTGAGGTAGCATAAAAACTGAACTGACACATATTTTATGAAAATGTGCTATTGTATTAGTGACATATTAGTAATTTTCTTTAATGTAGGCTTCTACATTTTGGTCTTTTTTGCTGTAATAAAAAGTGTAAGCTGTTAGGGTGTAATTCTCTCTTTCTTTGATATTTGCAGATGGCTTGTTCAATCAGTATATCAGTCAACAGGAATATAAGCCACGATGGAGTCAAATCATTCCCAAAAGCACCAAAGGTAAGTCCTACCTTCTAGGTTGTGGGTGCTTTTTCTTTAATGTCCCAGTTTCATGTATCCGAAGGTAGCTCAAGTTTCACTGTACCCTATTAACGAAAAGCAGGTGTTTAAAACAAGACATAGGTTCCTCAACTAGATGGCAGAGGAAGTTTATTATATTAAATTTTTCTTTTAAACCTTTTTGTTTTATTGCTATAACAGAAGGTTGGGCATTTTTTACACAGAATACCATCATAAACTGCTTTTATAGAGACACTATAAAATTATAGGCTATTGTGTTGTAATCCCAAACGTGTCCCTGAAAAACCTTAAGTTCTGCAGAATTGCTCACAAAAGCTAATGGGGCTTATGAGAGAAGTAGAAATGGGACATACCATTCTAAATCTGTGGAACTTTATAATCAGATACTAATAATAAAAACTAATGATAAAAACTAATAATATAACCAGATACTAATAATAAAAAATAACAATTCTAATAAAAATAAATACTAGTACAGTTAAATATAGGCATTTATATTGAGCATCACAGTGATTTTGGAGCTTTAAGCCCTAGGGCTCATGCTTCTTTCCTTGAGCTATAGACCCTCAAGCTGAAGACCACCTCCTGTGGTCTTCATACATTGCTAAAGCCTTCATTTTAAGTGTGAGAAAGCTTTCCTCAAATAGTGTTAAACATTAATATACTGGAGAAAATTGCTTATGAACCTCCATGATTTCTGAGTTATATAAGCATCATTTTCCTGCTTTATCAGTCATATATGAGGTAATTTTCTTCAGAAGTGCATGTTGTAGCAGACTATTATATTTGAAAACTAATGGATTAAATATATAAAATGCAAACATACTGACAATCTGTTCTTTTTTTTAATGATCAAATATCTGTCTTCTTTATTTTTTATTTATTTTAAATTTTTATTTTACTTATTTTTGGCTGCGTTGGGTCTTGCCGCGCGCGGGCTTTCTCTAGTTACGGCAAGTGGGGGCTCCTCTTTGTTGCAGTGCGCGGGCTTCTCATTGCGGTGGCTTCTCTCGTTGTGCAGCATGGGCTCTAGGAGTGCGGGCTTCAGTAGTTGCGGCGCATGGGCTCAGTAGTTGTGGCTTGCGGGCTCTACAGCGCAGCAGGCTCAGCAGTTGTGGCACATGGGCTTAGTTGCTCTGCGGCACGTGGGATCTTCCCAGACCAGGGCTCGAACCCGTGTCGCCCGCATTGGCAGCTGGATTCTTAACCACTGCACCACCACAAGGGAGGCCCTATTTTTTAAATTTATTTATTTTTTTTGGCTGCATTGGGTCTTCATTGCTGCATGCGGGCTTTCTCTAGTTGCAGTGAGCAGGGGCTACGCTTTGTTGCAGTGCACGGGCTTCTCATTGCGGTAGCTTCTCGTTGCAGCGCATGGGCTCTAGGCGCTCAGGCTTCAGTAGTTGCAGCATGCGGCCCCTAGAGCACACGGGCTTAAGTAGTTGTGGCACACGGGCTTCAGTAGTTGTGGCGCACGGGCTTAGTTGCTCCGTGGCATGTGGGATCTTCCCAGACCAGGGATTGAACCCGTGTCCCCCTGCATTGGCAGGCAGATTCTTAACCACTGTGCCACCAGGGAATTCCCTCTTAATCTGTTCTTGAAGGTGGTAATACTGACTTTACTAATTGGGGGAAGAAGGGAAAAAAGGGTGAAACTTCAACAATAATGAGCTATAAATTCTAAACCTAGCTATTAAAAAGGAGAAAGAATTTGCAGGAAACTTTTGAATGATTAGGGCTTGAATACGGCTTCAGTTTTGCATCTTATTTATAATATACAAGAACTGGTATTTCAGTCTTTTTCATAATACCCCTGTGGAATTAGTAAAAATTTGGATGTTCCCGGCACTTCACTGGCAGTCCAGTGGTTAAGACTCTGGGTTCCCAGTGCAGGGGGCATGGGTTTGATCCCTGGCTGGGGAACTAAGATCCCGCATGCCACATGGCGTGGCCAAAAAATACATAAATAAAAAATAAAAATAAAAATGCCCTTTACCTAAAAAACACAATTAAAAAAAAATTGGATGTTCCCTATTTTACATAGGAGAAAGCTGATACAGGGAAAGTTATTACCTAAAGTAATGTATTTCAGTTAATGGGAGAGTTACAAAGAAAACCTCAGGTTTTCTGGTTTACATCAAGTAAGGCATTAGAATCCTGTAACCTTTTGAACCATTGAAATTAAGTTATATATAAAAGATCTGATATAAAATAAGATAAATATAAGTTAAACAATAGTTTTTTTCTTCAGAGGTTTAAAATTTTCACTGATTATATTTAAACCTGCCTATTAAGCTTTGTGATGTAAATAAGAATCAAAGGGAAGCAAATCTTACATTTTGTCAGACAGTACTACTCAAATAAAATAGTTGGTAGATTATGTGGGAGATGATTTTTGAAATATTGGCACAAAATTAATACAGTGATGAATTTATCATTAATGTAAAACTTGATAGCATCTTAGTTTTCAGTAGCTGGTTTTATGAACTTTAAAACTGCTCATTATACTAATAAACCATGCCTGGAGTTATAGACCTGTGATCTAGTTCTGTGATTGTTTTCCATCTTCACTTTGTCACTTCACTAGTTTAGAGATTTTACATTTTTGTGGAATATCCTGTGTCTTTGCTGATTTATGGCATTGGTCCTAAATAAGTTGAAAATAGCTTCCAGTTGCATTAAGAGCCTGAAAGCAATTAGAAAAAAAGAGCAAGATAATTATTATAAACTTAGTTATGTCATATTATGTCTCTTACGAGTCCTCTTATTCTTAATATTGAAAGAATAAGTGTGTGTTATTCTCACTACTCATTACAGACTTATGAATGAAGTTACTCTGGATATGCAGTTGTTCTGTGGTATTTCTTTAAAGAAAATATTGTTTCTACTTCAGGTGATGGAGAAGATAACCGACCAGGAATGAGAGGAGGCCATCAGATGGTTATTGATGTTCAAACAGGTGAGGACTACTTGGAATGGAAAGCAAATTCTTTAAAAAAATTATACATTTAAATATCAGGTAGTCATAAATGTACTTCTTTCCATTCCTTACCAAGTTAAATGTCATTGGCCATAACCAAGTAGCAAAGAAAATTGCCATTATCTACAGGTAATAACCTAAACTAGGCAATGGCACGTCAGGGAGGGGAGGCTGCTGCACAAAGGAAATTAGATAACCTAAAAGAAATGTAACGTGCAGCCCTTTAGAGGTGTGTGTGTGTGTGTGTGTGTGTGTGTGTGTGTAGTTTTATATGTGTTTGATTTCCATAGTATACTGTGGAGTATTTCTGGATTTTTAGTGCATTTATATTTTAATGCCGTAATATGGGAATTGTTGCAGTAAAAGAGAATTAAGATATATTTTAGAGGGAGAGAATATAAAATTAAGTAGCCTAAGTGTTGGTAGATGCATAAATTGCTAAACACTGTCCACAAGCCTATAAATAATTTGTTTTAGTCTTCTTTTTAATTTTATTCTGCAACTTGGTACTGAAAATTTTGCTTAGGTTTCTACAGCCTAGAACAGCTTAAATACCATTATATTTAGAGGTTAATGCTAAAATTATAATAGGTTTCAAACTACCATCTTGAAAAGCAAATAATACCAAGAATTTTGTATAATTTTATTTTGTTATTTGGTTTTAGAAAACTTTACCACATACAATGCCAGTATCCACCCAAATAATATTTTACTTTTTCCAAGGGTAATAAAAACTCTGTTCTATTATTGTATTATGCTGACAATAGTGCTTCAGGAATAAGGTTTTTTTGACTCATTATAATTACTAAGATTATTGCAATGCAGATAATAATCATCTAGGCATTAATGTATTTTCACAAATGTTTTATAAATAAAAGGAGGAATTATAATATTTACAATTAACTGCTAAATTTGTGTAGTAACCTGTGAGTTTGTTTGGGAGTATTATTAGGGTCTCTTTGGAAAAGTTTCATTTTGAGGCATAGGAATTTGCTTTCCTTATCTTGGCCCCTCTTCCCAGACCCCTTCCTTCCCACAAAAATAGGCTTGACTCAGCTGTAGAGTCCTAAGCATCTTTTTTTCTACCTGAGAGTTCAGTAAATATGCACATGCTTATTTCTCAAAGAACCAGATCTATACAGAAATTGGTTTTTTTAATCCAAAATTAAATACGGTATAAAAAAAGAGTTGAAAATTTGTGTTTAGATTGTCCACAGTAGCTTTTCTCCTCTTTTGAACATACAGTGGAATTTATAATGCTGTTCTTCTTCTTCTCAGTCATGATGAAAATATTATTAAATTCTTTTTTTTAATTGCTAATAAAATACTAGAAAAGAGTGTTGAAAAGCTACTTTAATTTTCTAGACAAAATGCTGTTTTCCTTAAATGCGAAAGTAATGTGGTTTACTTTAACATTTAAAGTTCACCTTATCAGGGAGCAGAAGGAATTTTCATAGTGCTTACTGTGTTGCTTATTATGGAATATGGACTGTATAAAATAGGTAAAATAAATGTGTAAGAAAAGAGGAAGTTTTTCTCTTTTTTTGTAATCCATGATATTTGAGAATGGAAAATGAGAAGATTCAAATGATAGGCAAATATCCTGACAGAACTTTGTGTGAGCAGAGTCATTGACGATTAAATGCTGACTTTTCAGGTCAGAGATCCTTTAAGTAAAATACTTACAGCATATAGTGATAAAGGTCCACATATTTTTCTGTAATATCTTGGTTTTATGCATTAAGGGCAGGGTTTCAGCAGACTCAAGGTCCTTATCCCCATTCCCTTTAAAAAAATATTTCAAGGAGAGGAAAAGTGTTGTTTCAGTATTTACTTGGTTTGCTTTAGAAACAATAATTATAAGAAAGCAATGACTTAAAGTAAGTCATTGTAAATAAGAATGACTTATTATAGGCATGGGATATATTCCAGATGGAATCATTAAAGGCATAATCTCTCATAGTTTCTGAGGCTTTATTATAGGTTGACAAAGGTCTACAATGAAAAATTGATCAGTATCCATACTTCTGTATGAGCACTAGTTGATAAAAATGTAATAAAAGTACTTTGTGAATATATTTTTAAGCAAATATTTCTACTATAGGAAATTTAGGGACTTAGCCATCAATAGAGGGATTATTATTTAGAGCCATTTTGTGTCTGTTTCAGTGCTTTTTTCCCACCCCACCCCCCAAACTTTCTGAATGCTGGGTCAAGCTTTATTTAGGTCCATGTGTGATGATTAAATGAGATTTTGAGCCTTTAACAGGAACCAAAGTCTGGTAAAACTAAATAATCATGATAGTTAATATCATGATAGTTAATATAAAGTTGTCCATAACTCAAGTGAGCTTGATGGTCAGTATGTTACCATTACCACTTATAGTGTGGAAACAGTACTATGTGAACGGTGAAGTTGAAGGGGTTTAACCACATTCAGATGATCCTTTATATGAGTAATAGGGAGTATGAGTTATAGGGATGGTGTGTAAAACATATTGGTATGGAATTCTTTATAAATATATATAAATGAACTGGTGATGCAATTAGGGTTGGGATCCAGATTGAGATAGAGGAGAAATGCAGCTTCTGAGGATTCAGGTGTCTGGAAGCAGAGAGAAATGTAAGGAAAGATGCCCTAGGAGTCAACCAAGTCAGAAAAAGCTTTGAACTTTCATAAGACTCTAGAATAGTGGTTTAGGTTAAGTTTAAACACGTGTCTGGTTGTGAGGGTGGGTAATCCAGGAATCTGATATATCAAGAGAAAACAAAAGGAATTTTTAAAATGCCATTCAAAAGTCTAGTAACTGCCATACCCTGGCATTCCGACTCTTTTGTTTCAGTTAACCATTGCTATCTATATTCCTTTCTATCACCATGCTCTATCCTTTTTAGTATTTCCTTGTTCTTAGATGAGGCTTCATGAGTGGGCTTTAAGGAGGCCCATAATACTCTTGAAATGGTATGTAATATTTTTGTCTGCCTTTGTGGAGTTTATTGGGAAGATTCATTACCTATATATTTTTTAAAGGGTTAAATATTTCTATTAAGTTTTGACATTACATGGTAAGTAAATACTGCTGGTATTCATATAAAATTTCAAATGAAATTCCTTGCTCTGTGTAAGTGGTATTCATTGTTGAAATAATAGTGTTTCCAAAGTAAACTCTTGACCACCTTTCCTCTACTCTTGTTTTTTTCCCAGATTATTTGTTGCTAGATATAAGGTGGGTGAGGAAGAGAGTAAAGGTGATAAAGTCAGAGAGGTAGTGAGGGGCAGTTGTATTGAGTTCTTTTGTAAGAACTTTAACCTTTACTCATAGTGAGATGATTAAAGGAAAATATTGTTGGGTTTTGAGAAATGTTACTGACTTTGCATTTTAACAAAAAACAAATTGGGTGAAGGGCAGAAGCAGAGCGACCTTTAACGAGGCAGTTCCTTACCAGAGAAGTGATGATAGCATTGGCTTTTACTAGAGTGGTGATCACAGTGTTGAGAATTGGTCAGATTTGGGATGTATTTTGAAGATGTCACATACAGCTGACAGGATTTACTGATGGATTGGCTATGAGGTGTGAGTGAAACGAGTAATGAATGACTCAAGGTTTTGACCTGAGTAGTTGGGAAAATAGTATAGCCTTTCCCTAAGATGGGTAAAACAAGTGGATTAAATATGGTGGGTTGTTCAGCAACTTGTTTTTAGACAGGTTGAGATGCCAGTTAGACATTCAAGTATATAGATACGTCAAGTAAGCGGTTAGATATATTGTTTGGGGTTCAGGAAGACAGGTCCAGGCAGAATAATCATTTCCCTTTCTGTATTTACATAGCACTTTGTTCATACTATTATTTTTACTATAATGATTTCCAAATTGTTTTAGAGTTGCTTGTGTAGGTGTTATGTATCCCATTCCTCTCTATTCAGCTTTCTCCTTTCTACCTCCCATCCCCAATATTCTTATTGACAGGGGAAAAACAAGAATCTTGCATTATTTATTTTTATGGCCGCAAAGCCTGGTATGGAGTAAGTGTGTACTGAATATTTGTTGAACTGAATCAAAATTTTAAAATCCATTTTCCTTCGAGTTGAAAGAAAAATATTTACTTGGAAACTACACTCTGATATTGCTTTAAACCTTGATGACTGGATTGTGTCATGATGTCATTTGTTGTAATATGCTAATATTTTTCTGAGGTGAATTTATGTTATTGGTTATACTCTAATATATTTAAATTTTCTGGTGATTCTGTTTGTTCTTTTCTAGTATATAGACTATATTTCCTTAAAGCTGTAGTTCTTATTACCTTGGAATCTAGGTAGAAAAAGGTTATGTAGACTTTGCATTTTTTTAGGGTAACAGTTGGTGCTTTCTGAATTTAATTTGGGTGTAGGAGCAGAATCTGGGATATCTTTGGGATTTTTTTCTCTAGAAATTCTGCTTCTATTGTAAAATTATTAATAGCATAATTTACCAAGGTGGTTTCATATACTTTTATTTTATCATTTATGTACCAGAGTCTTATAACTGCTATCATCAGGTTGATTTTAATTATCTTCAAAGTTGTATTTCTTGTTAAGTCTCTGAAAGAACCTTTTCTAGTCCAGGCTTACTGATATAACAATTAAATATAGTGGTTGGAGGTTGAGTGTGTGGGAAGGAAGTGTGTGTGTATGAGAGAGAGAGAGAGAGACATACCTGGATTTCAGTCCTGACTTTACCACCGACTTTTTGTTTGATCTTGAATGAGTTATAATGACAATAAAAACAGGAATAATAAATTAAGTTGCTGTGAGAGTTAAATGAAATAATGTCTTATATGTAAGTATCAATATATATTATTTATATAATATGTATTTTTATATGCAACATATTTATCTACAAATATATACTGATTAGTTCTGCTGAGAGAATTTGATGTAAATTTAGAGATCTTTCTTTTGTGTTTGTTTTTTTGACAGAATCTCACAGTGGAAATATTTTTAAACAATTTAAAAATTTTTGAAAAGCAATTTAAAACAACATGAAAAGCAGTGCTGTGTTGAGGGAAAAAATATCTCACTCATAATTCCACGTTCTAACTAACCAATAGTATTTTGGTATAATTGTTTCATCTTTTGTATATATTGCCCTTATTGATGTTTTAGAAAGGAAAGGATAAATATACTTTTAGATTTTTAGGAAAAAATATTAAAATTCCTTTTAAGAACTTTTTTATTAAGGATTAGGTTAATTTAGTAGTAGAGTGACTTTCCCCAAGTAGAATTTGAAGAAACTAGAAGTTCTTTCTTTATAAGGTTGGTGCCTAAGTAGTGAAATACAGTTTAGAGAAGCCCAGTCCTTATTTTAAATATGCAATTTGAAGGTTTCCTAAGCAAGGGCTCTTAATCTGTTGAAGTTATATACAAATTTTCTTTGTATGTACATTTTTCTGGAAGAGAATCCATGAATTCAGATCATCAACGAGTTAAGAACATCTTCACTAGACTAAAACTTTTTATTTTTAACCTGAGGAGTAATAATATTTATTAAATACCTACTACATGTAGAGGTTGCGATTAGCACTTTTATATGTTCATACGTTTCATTTACAGCTGAAAAGGTAGATACCTTCATTTTACAGAATAGGTCGTGCTGTGTCCAGGGCTGTGGAGCTGGGATTTGAACACAGGTCTGTAGGACTGTCTGGCTCCAAAGCCCATGTTTTTGCTGCTGTTACTATAGTGGTTCTTAGTTTCCTAATGTGGAAGATACAGTGAAAATCTCAGGTATGATAGGTGAAAACAGAAAATACAGTAGATTGTGAGGGCTAAGTCCTGAGACCTCAGCAAATTTTAAATACATAAATACTAATAAAGCATATCACTTCACTTATAAAATACCATAAAGTGAAATTGAAAAACATAGTTGATTCCTTTACATCCTTATTAAAAGCTATTGCAGATATAAAGAGTGAGGAACAATAGCTGACCTAATAATTGCTAACATTTATTGAGTGCTTCCAATGTGCCAGGTATTTCACTAGACTGAAACTTCATAGAGCTCATTTCAGCTTCTTTTAAAGTGACTTGTATTTCGAAGCAATTATTGCTTCCCAGTGTTTCATTTATCTTGTTTTCTTAAATATTAAAAATTAATAGTCCCTGAATTTTCTTTTCCTTTTTCAGTCTGTAGATATTTTTTTCATTTTGCTACAGCTGTAAGGATAGACTCACCATTTTAAAAAGTACATGGTGGCATAAATTTTACTCTGATTTTTCAAAGCTTTCTTCTATCCTAAGTGAATTCTATTATTCTTACCAGAGAAGAATGTAGTATTGTATTGAATGTAGTAGAGAAGGAATGTAGTATTTTGTCCTACTTGGGAGTGTATGTCAATTTTATTGATTTATTCCTATACCTGGCATTTCTCTACTTAGGTTATTCAACTCTGAATTGGGTTTCAACTCTGGGTAAAATAAGGCAAAAAGAGAAAAAGGCATGTCTGTTTTGCTTCAGTGTAGAAGTCTGTCTAGATGAAAACTTAAAATATCCATGGTACCAGGCAATTCTTTGTTCAACTCTCATTGAATTTTAAGAACCTACGGTACCAGCCTTTTTCTGTCTCTCAAGCAGAATAGGTAGTAAGATTTCGGCAAAATCCCAGTGTTTGGTATCTATAAAAGAAGTTGCTTGTCACTTGAAAGAACCGTTCTGTGGAAATCTGAACCTCTCTGACTGTACCAATTATATGTAACGTGCTTTCTTTTTTTTTTTTAATGCCACATAATGGTTTTTCTTGATATTCTTTAAAGAAGCTATTGAAGAAAGTAGGTAAACATGGGTTTTAGTTTTTAAATACAAATATATTCATATGGTTGTATTTCTGTAGCTACGTATGACACGAATTTTTTTCTTTCACACAGTTATCAGAAAGGAATTCTCAAATATAGCCCTAATACAAAGTATATTGTCATAGGCAGAAAATATAACCTTTTAGCAGGGAAATTACAACCATATGTTGAATTCACCCAAAAGATCAGTCTCTAGTTTTGTAATCATAGCCTTATGTAAGAAATATAGCTCTCGGGACTTCCCTGGTGGCACAGTAGTTAAGAATACGCCTGCCAATACAGGGGACACAGGTTCGAGCCCTGGTCCAGGAAGATCGCACATGCCACGGAGCAACTAAGCCCGTGTGCTACAACTACTGAGCCTGCGCTCTAGAGCCCATGAGCCACAACTACTGAGCCTGCGTGCCTCACGCCTAGAGCCCGTGCTCCGCAACAAGAGAAGCCACGGCGATGAGAAGCACGTGCGCTGCAAGGAAGAGTAGTCCCCGCTCAGGGCAACTAGAGAAAGCCCGCGCGCAGCAACAAAGACCCAACGCAGCCAAAAATAAATAAATTAACTAAAAAAAAAAAAAAAAGGCTACACAAAAATTCACCAATTAAAAAAAAAAAGAAAGAAATATAGCTCTTTTTATAAAGAGAGACAGATGAATCCAGTTGATAATCTCCTGGGTTTTGAGAGTTCAGGGGAATGGCTAAAGAAGGTAAGGTTAAAGAGTATATAAAATATCTTTCCCCTTCTAACTTATTCTTCCCTTCAAAAATTCTAATGTCAATCTAATGTCCTATTAACTACACTTTCAGAAGGATTAAACTCTTAAACTAAATGTCCTGACAGGGTTCATTTTTATTTTGAATATAAATTTGTGTTTCTTAAAAGTTTTTTTTAAAATTTCATTTGTTTTTCTCTTAGTGTCTACATTAAACTAGGAATTAAGCTAACCCCTTTTACAAGCCTAGTAACCCTCCACCTACCTCTTCTTTTTGACACTTGAATTTTATCTAAGGTTGGGCCCATGTTATGTCAGTGCATAGTATATGCATTCTATACTATTTCAAAGTGGAAAGATGGATTTAATTACGAAAATAGTGTGCCATCTTGTGGAGGATTATGCAATCAGCATAGTCTGATTTACCCCTAAGAATCAGAGGAGGACAGATATTGCAGTTGGGCTCATAAAATAAAAAGCCTGCTTCTTTGTGCAAAATGGTGTGAAGATACTGATGTGTTAACATTTCTACCTTTTTCTTAGTGTATATAAGATTTATAGATTAGTACTATTGGTAGTAAGTAGTTGTAGGGGTTATTTAGTACTGATACGAAAAAAGACCTGTAAAAAAGACTGGTTGCATTTTAGCTTTTGTGGCCTGAGTAATAACTGATTGATTGATTGGTGATTGATTCATTTAGTCTCTGAAAATGAAATTGGTTTGATATCTTGAACACAGGCTATTATTGGTCACTTTATTTCTGATCCTTCTGTTTCCCTGGCTCCTCCTTTTCAGTAAGTCCTATATGCTGCAAGTTCAGATCTGACCATGTCACATCTCTGCTTAAAATCTTCTGTTGCTATTTAATACTGTACTGTCTGTGGAGTCGAGTTCAAAACCTTTATATTGTCATTTAACCCATTTCATGATGTGGCCACTACCTGTCTTTTTAACTTACCTCCACTCCACTACTTTTTTTTGTTCTTTTAAAATGAACAGTGCGTTTATTCACCACACAGTTTGCACCACTGTGCATGCATTATTTAATTCTCATGGTGGCTTTAGGAGATAGGTACTCTGTGCCATTTTAGAGCTGAGGAAACCAGTGGTTAGGGAATTAGGTGTTGGTCACACAGCTGTGGTGATAGAGCTGCAGTTCCATCCAAGATCTGCCTGACTTTAGATTCTGTGTCTTTTAAAACACTTTTTGTGTGTTTTTCTGTCTCTGTACCCTTGTTTTACTTTTCACCCTGCTTGAAAAGTCCTCTTCTCTTTCCTTCATTCTACCAGCAAAGCCACTTTCTGATGCATAGGTCAGATACCACTGTCACCATGAAATCTTCCTGAGTCTCCTCAATCTGGTATATTCTCTTCCCTTTTTTGAACTCCCGTGGTGCTTTTTTACCTTTCTTACGGCACTTAGTCTACATTGCATTGTGGTGATTAATGTACTTGTTTTATATTCTTCACTAAATTGTAAGCTCGTTGAGGGTAGGGATGATGTCTTCTTTATTTTTATTCTCTAAAGTGCCTTGCCAATTCAGATTAGTACTCAAAAAATGTTGAGTGAACATTTCAGTGAGTCTGAGAGAAATAGCCTCTGTAGCCTGTGCTCCTTTAAGAAAAAATACAGAGAAAGGGCTGCTGCATGAGGAGGATTATACTGCCCTAGGGATGTGCCTGAATTGTTATATAACCTATAAGCATGAGAGTGGACATCGTAAACCAAGCTACTGCCATGTTGCAAATAATAGCATTTTCTTTTTTCTACTTTCTTCTCACTACAGTTTTGTCTGATTATTTCTATAATCTTTAAAAGTTTTTGATCTCCTTTATGCATTAAGTAATATTTTTGCTGGTGTTTGGATAATATTTCATTCCTGAATGATTTAACTTAAATGATTTAATTAAAATTTTGTTATACATTTCATTCAGGTATGTCAAAAGGTCCTGTTACCATCTGATTCATTCAGTTTTACTATTAAACTTTAACTGGGACCACAGAGCATTCACGAACAAGAATGACATCTTGGATTAATTCCATTGGGATGCTTGCTCTGTGCCAGATTTTATTTTGCTCAGCTATCAATGAGGCTGTTGTGGAAATGTGGGTTTTCTTTGCTGTGAGAATTTATGCGTACAAAGAGACCTGCTTTTCAGAAAGAACATTGAGAACCCAGATCCCAAGAGGAAGGGTTATTAAAGTTAGTGAACCAGGGTAACCTCATCCAAAGGGTGCCCAGAAACACTGTAAAACAAAAGGTCAATTGCTATTGCTATTTTAGTTATATACTCCCTCCCTCTCCAGGCTTCAGAATTTAATGGGGTTAATTGCATTTATAGTGAGGCCTTGGCAAATAATTTTTAAGTCAGATGAAAATTCTTTAATTTTTTTCCTGTAGAATTCTCAGTATCTGGGCATTACTGTGTGCCATTTGGGAAACAGAATGTTACTTAACTAATGATAATGGATTGTTTTATACTTCTGAGAGATGGCAGTTTTCTAATAGTTTCCATTATTTCACATTTATATAGAGCCAGAAGTGTTCTAGGTACTGGGTTAGACATGGAAACATACAATAATACTGTTTTTATTGCATCAGTGGTATTTAGTATCTACAAAGTATTTTGTGTATATGTGCATGTTTTAAAGGTAGAAATGCTGTTCATGCTTGACACCCTTCAGAATGTTTTCATGTAACTTATATATGAAGAACTTTACCACCACACTGAGAGTTTGTAAATGAAAAAATCAGGACCCAGGCAAGTTAAGTGACCTATACCTGTTTACCCAGTTAGCACTAGAACTGTTCCAGTGGTCTGTTCTTATCCAGAAGCATTGTTTTAATTTCCCCTAGGTTCTTTCACTTAGAAAATTCACTTAGAGTTTGAAATTATATGAAAATATGACAAAAATCTCTTATAAGACATCTCTATGAATGGCAAGAATTTTCTTAAGTAGTGTTACAATATTTCCAGGTGCATTTCAACCCTTCATGATGGGACGTAATTTAGATGACAGTCTCCGCATATATTGGCCTAGGGCATGTCAGAGAGTAGATGGCTTTATAGTTTTCCTGTAATGTATTATATGTAACTTAAAAAATGGTAGGCATTATAACAAGTAGACATAAGATATTTACAAAGTGAAGAAATATTTGAAGAAAGGAAAGGCACTATTATTTTATAAAGAAAGGTAAAAATTTTCACTGGTCACGGAGCAAATGTTTTATCACATGATAAAGTCCATAGGTATAATAGACATTTCAGAATTAGAAGAAACCAAATTCTCAAGATACCTGGAATGACTTAAAAGTTGATTTCTGAGGAGTTAAATCTACCATAATATATTTAGAAAAATTTCCCCCAGTTTCCATGGGAATATCAAGGCTATGCATCACTTTATTCTGAAGATACCTAACTTTAACTCACAGCTAGTTTTAACCATTGTTTTTTGTATTGTAATAGAAAACAGTTTTAATGTGAAGTTTTTTCAGAAGTAGCTAGATAGCTTTATATTATATTTTGCACTGTATATTTCTTTGGGATTTCTTTTTTTTCTTTTCCCTTTTTTTTTTTTTTTTTTTTTTTTGCGGTACGCGGGCCTCTCATTGTTGTGGCCTCTCCCGCTGCGGAGCACAGGCTCCGGACACGCAGGCTCATGGGCCTAGCCGCTCCGCAGCATGTGGGATCTTCCCAGACCGGGGCACGAACCCGTGTCCCCTGCACTGGCAGGCGGTCTCTCAACCACTTGCCACCAGGGAAGCCCCCCCCCTTTTTTTTTTTAACTATCTGAAGCTGCTTTGTTAAGAAGCTGGTAAATGTAAATTTTTTGTGGCCTGACACAGAAACTCCTAAACTGGCTGCACATCAGGATTCCCCCTGGACACTTTAAAAAGTACTGACTCTTTTTACCCACTGAGGACCTATGGAATCTGAATCTTAGGGGATGCCTCCTAGTTACCTTTGTATTTATAAATCTCTCAAGATAGTGGTTCTGCAGCAGCCCTTCCGTATGCCTATATTTAGGAAATACTAGTATTTATTTTGGAATGTTAACCAGTTTAAAAATCTCATTTTTAAGTTTACTTAGATGTACCTTCTTAAATGATCTTAGAAGCAATGGCTTGATCTGGGTGCCTATACTTAAATTTTGTTCTTAAGTTTATTTTTTTTGCACATATTTTTCTAATTTTCACAGAGACTGTTTATTTGTTTGGTGGCTGGGATGGAACACAAGATCTTGCTGACTTCTGGGCGTACAGTGTGAAAGAGAACCAATGGACATGTATCTCTAGAGACACTGAGAAAGAGGCAAGTTCTCAGACTTTTCATCCATCTGTATTACGATAGGGGTGTGGTCGTACACTTCTTTTTCTGAATGATTTGTATTCTTTGTAAATGTCTATCAGCAGTGATAGCAGAAGAATTTGTGGTGACAAGTTTGGTTTAAGTATTCTTGCATTCCAGCTTCTATACCTGGTTCTTCAACTATTGGTACATGAACAAATCTATTTTATAGAGATAAATAGAAATGGGTATCTAATGTAATTTAGTTTTTAACCACTTTAGTTAAAATGTAACTGTGTAACTATTATTTTTCTTATGTTCTTGTCACCTCTACTCTTATTTTGAACATTTATCTTATTTTTATTTCCTCTGGAAAAATGTGCTTTTGGTTCCTCACTATCTTACTATTTTGGCCCCTCACTATTTGACTATCTTATCAGTTTTCACAAATGATGTATATTTTATTTTTAACTAAACTTGTATGTATGTATTCATGTGTGAGTCTGTCTATTGATACATATATACATAAAGCTTTTCCATAGTGAATAGGATGTCTTGGATTTACGGCATTCTTTTATTTAATTTTTTGAATTATATAAGTGCATAATTAATTATACCCTGATATAAAGCACATATTCATATATTATTTTTTTAATCATTATAGAATTTTTTATTGTACTTTTCCCTCTAAGCAATTTCAGATTACAAGGTGAAAAATAAACTAAAACAAAACAGTAGTAGCAGCAAATGAAAAGGGGAGGAAAAGACCTAATTCAAAACCACTGATTTTAATGTAGGAAGACCATTTTTTTAAAATCTGGTGCTATGTCTTTAATCTTAGGAAATTAGATTCTTGTTTACTTGGTGTGTTCCTTTGTTAATCATTTGGGTAGTTTTTATCTTTTTAAAGAGACCTTAAAATTCTGATTTCTATTTATTATCCCTGTGAAAATGGACTTTGCCTTTTCAATATTAAAGTACCATTTTCTGAAATGATTATTTTTATCCTCAACAAAAATAAAGACAGATCTTAAAAGAATACATATCTGATTTCTCTTAAACTATTTTAAATCTTAGTTAGTTGTATTTGTAATTATTCTTGCAAGAAGCCTACAGTTCATCCTGAAATCCTCCCCCTTCTTCATTGAGGGTATCTAATTAGGGCCTAAAGTTCCACCGGTTCTAGCACTCAGTATTGCGTTACAGATGTTTCTTCCTCTCTATTCCTTTTGGCACTAATTCCAACTTTGTGGTTTCTTTCTTAAACGTTTTTGCTTCCATTGTTGATCTCCAGGTCTATTGTCCATTCATTAGCACAGTCTTTAAAAAAAAAAAAACATTTGGCCATGTGACACCTCTGCTTAAACCCTATGGTTAGCTTCAGTCCCTGTTTCTGTTATCTACTGCATTCCATATATTACATTACAAGCACCCACAAAACTTTAGTGGCATATAGTAATAAGCAGTTATTTTGTTCACAAGTCTGTAGATTGGTTGGGCTCACTCATGTGCTGGGAGTCAGCTGACTGTCAGCTAGTCTAGATTAGCTTCCGAGACTACTTGGCTCTGTTCTACATAGCCACTCACCTTCCTGTTGGCTAGCATGAGTCTTGTTCTCGTGTAGGGGCAGGGCTGCAAGGAGGATGAAGTAGACATGAGCGCTCAATTAGATATATTATTGTCCCATTTTCCCAAAAGAAGTCATGTGACCAAATCCACAGTTATTGGGTGATGGGCAGCACTATCCAAGGGCATAGATACAGGGAAGTGTGAGTAATAACAGCAACAACAATAATGAAGTTTATCTACCTTAGTTCCTTTTGATTAGAGTAAAAACTTCAAATTTCTCATCATAATTTGGTCCCCATCTACTTTTCTAGCCTCATTTTTTGACTTTATGTGCTAGCTATACTTATAGTTGCTAGAATTATTCAACGTTCTCACCTGTGTTCTTTGTAATAGTGTTTTCCCAGTTTGGAATTAACAGAGGCTGCTCCTCCCGTGCACCCAGCTTTTATGTAGTGTATGCCTACTTACTCTTTAAAACACAGTTCAGACTTCAGTTCCTCTGAAGCCTTTCTTGACTTCCCTAACCAGAATTAGAAGCTTTCTTAGGTGTGAACACTTAACCCCTTACATTCCTTGAATGGGTTACTATAATGATTGGTTTACATTTCTGTTTCCCTATGGAGACTCTGAATTCCTTAAGGCGTGGATCATATGCTTACTCCTTAGTGAGTAAATAGTTCAGATAAGTTAAATAAAAAATTAATGCTGGAGAAAAGCAAAGGAATGACAAATACAAAATTCAGGAGAGTGGCTGTTTTGGCAGGAAGGGGCGATGGATTACAGGGGTCCTCAAAAGTAATGTTAATGTAATATTCTAAGTTATATTTAGAATGCAATTAATAATTATTTAAAACTAGTACTGGGAACATACAGAAATTATTTTGATGAGAATACTTTTTTTCTGTTATTTTGAAGTCCATAGAGATAAGTAAAGTGGTGATCCAGTACTGGAATTCAGATTTATTATAATTTATTACTACTTTCTTCATTTAAACACCTAAAAATCTTTTGTTGATCCAGCAGTGAAGTGAATGAGGATATATGGCTCCAGCAAAATGCTCATTCCTTCCAAAATTGAACAGAGTTTCATTTTGTTTTTTACACCAGTAAGTACAAGTTTTATTGTTTGATGATACCCCAGTGCATATGTTTTAAAAGTATGATATGCAATTAAAAAGCAAAATTACTATGTATAAAATAATTAAGCAACAAGGATATATTGTACAGCACAGGGAAATACAACCGTTATTTGATACTCACTTTAAATGGAGTATAATCTATAAAAATATTGAATCACACAGAAAAACCAAAATTAATTTAATTCACTTTAATTTACTTAGACTAAATAATGTATCTAATAGCTCATGTAGTAGATTGAAAGATAATAGAATGGCTCAGTTTTTAGAATAATTATTTTAAATGTTCATGTAGATATGCATGTAAGTTTTTATCAGTTCAAGACAAATTGTATTTTTAATTTTGCATTTTTATAAATCTCTTTAATATCTAGCTTAGTGGAAGACAGCTAGATTCTCATATGTGCTTTTGCATTTAATCTTTTGCAACATGTTGTTTTATGTGAGATATATGAAGAAGATTGGACCTCACATTGATACATCCTTGGAAAGGAAACTATTATTTTAATAGTAGCCTTTTTATATAATAGCACATGTACTTTTTTGATCTTATACCCCAAATTGACAAGTTGTTGTTTGCTTCTTAAAAATAATTGCACTGTAGTCTCTGAAACCATATCAGCTAATGTTTTGTAATTCTGTTACATTAAAATCCACTGATCTGTGTTGCTCTTTGAATGGATCTTTTACCCATGCTTGTTTTTTTTGCTCAGTGTGTTGGTCACCTGAAAAATATTGGTTCCCTGAGTTATGCAGGTCTTCAAATGTTGACATATTATTATACAATATCCCCCAAACCACATATGATCACTCTCATTAGAAACATCTTTTAAGTGTTGGGAAGGTGTCAAGATCGCAGTGTCAGGTAGAAGTTTTCTAAAATTCTAAATTTGCTTAAAAATGTGCATTTTATTATTGGCAACAAATTTTATCAGTTGTTTTTCTTCAAGGATAACATACTTACTTCATTTATTTTTCAGAAAATGTCTGAATAACCATACTTGGATTGTTAGTTTTCTTTTGAGTAAATATCATGTTTCCTGGAAAAAGCAGCTACGTCAGCTTGCAGCTCAAACAATTGCATAAAATGCTTTTCCTTGAGACAACCATCATATATCAAGTAGCACTGTTTTATAGTTTTCTAAATTTCTTTAATTGTGACCTAATAGAAGGCAGCAAGATTCATATCTGCTTCTGCATTCAGTCTGTTGTTATATCAAAAGTCATGTAGCCTCTGGAAAATATCACATACACTTATAAGAGAGTAAGAGTGAAAAGACACATTTTTTTATCTTAGTATTGTTATGAAAATAACTTTGTAGATTCCCTAAAGACCCCAGACTGCACTGAGAACTGCTGCTTTAATCCACATTCCCTTTTCACATATAAACAGTTACCCAAATAATGCCTTAGTAATGTCCTTTATAGGTATCTTACTGTTACCCCCAACCTCTATCCCTGACCCAGGACTCAATTCATGATCATGCAGTACATTTCAGTGTCATGTTTCTTTAGTGTCCTTTAGTCTGGAACAGTTCCTTGACTTCTCTTTGTCTTTCTTGACCTTGGCATTTTTGAAGAATACAGGGCAATTGTTTTGTAGACTATCCTTCAATTTGATCTGTCTGATGTTTCCCCAGGATAGGATATAGGTTAAGCATTTTTAGCAGGAATGCCATGTGGAGGACACCGGGTCCTCCTAAGTTATGTCCTGTCAGGAGACAGGCACATCATGTCAGTTTGTCTGATGTTAGCTTTGATCACTTGGTTAAGAAGGGTGCTCACCAGATTTCCCACTCCATATTAATAAGTAATTTGTGAGGAGACATTTTGAGACTATGAAAATATTCTGTTACTCATCAAACTTTTGCCCTTCTAGCATCCATTGATGAAACTGTTAAAGCTTTTCCCAAAGTGGTTGAACTATTTTATATTCCTTCCAGAAATTTATGAGAGTTCTGGTCGCTCCCTGTCTTCTTTCCCTGTTGAACTGCTTTGGCACCTTTCTCAAAAATCAATTGAGCATATAAGTATATGTCTCTCTTTGGACACTCTAATCTGCTCCATGATCTTTTGGTCTATTCATATTCCAGTATGACACTCCTTCAGGTCAAGTAATGTAAGACACTTTCGTTCTTCTTTTTAAAAATTATTTTGACTCTTCTAGGTCCTTTACATCTTCATATAAATTTTAGAATCATATTGTCAGTTTCTAAAACTGTTGGACTTATGATTGGAAATGTATTCAGTCTATAAATCAATTTGGAGATAATTGATGTCTTAATGATACTGAGCCTTCTAATCCATGAACAGGGTTAAATTTCCATTTATTTCAGTCTTATTCATTACCTCCCAGCACTCGGAGTTTGCAGATTAGAGGTCCTTTTTATTTTTATTAAATGGATCCCAGTGTATTTTGTTTTTCCATGCTACTGTAAATGAAACTTAAACATTTTTAATTTTCAACTTGTTTGTATCATGTCACTTTTCTAAGTCCATTTATTATTTCTAACGGTTTCTCTTCTGTTATATGTTGATTTCTTAGGATGTTTTAAACAAATAGTCCTGTCATCTCTGAATAGAGACAATTTTAACTTCTTTCCACTCTCTTTTTCTGTCATAACTTTTAATTTTATTTTTTAATGCCTTATTGCACTGATTTGGACTTCCAGTACAGTATTAAATAGAAGAGATGAGAATAGACATCCTTATTTTGTTTCACGTCTTAGCAGGAAAGCATTCTGTATTTCACCATTAAAGGGAAAATTAGACTTAGGATTTTCATACATTCTTTATCAGATTGAGGAAGTTCATTTCTATTCCTAGTTTGCTGTGAGTTCTTCCTGATGCATATTTGTTGGGTTTATCAAGTGCTTGTTCTACAATATATTTATTGATAAGATTGTGTATTTTTCCCCTTTATTCTTTTACTTTTTTTTTTTTGGCCACGCCACACGGCTTGCAGGATCTTAGTTCCCTGACCAGGGATTGAACCCAGGCCCCAGCAGTGAAAGCACAGAGTCCTAACTACTGGACCACCAGGGAATTCCCCCTTTACACTTTCAATGTGGAAAATTACCTTGATTGATTTTCAAATGTAAAATTGACTTTGCATTTGTGAAATAAAACCCTTGTAGTTATGAAATATTATTCTTATATATTGCTGTATTCTATTTGATGTCTTGTTAAAGATTAGTTTTATTTCTGTATTCATGAGATATACTAGCTACCTGTATGTTACTTCTGCTCTTCCTCCTTTGTAATATTGTTATTTGGTTTCAGTGTTATGTTGTCCTCATAAAATATGTAAGTTAGGAATGAATAGAATACAAGTTTTAAAAAAGGAGGTCTTTTTCTTCCTCTGTTTTCTGAAAAATTTTGTGTAAAATTGATACTATTTTTTCCTTAAGTATTTGATAAATTTTACGAGTGTAGGCATCTGTGGCTGGCCTTCTCTTTGTGGAAAGATTTAAAATTATGAATCCAAGTTTTCAGATTTTCTCTTTCATCTTGTGTCAATTTTAATAAGTTATATTTTTTCCAAGGAATATGTCCATTTTATCTACATGGTCAAATTTTACTATGTTTTTCGATGATAGTTCCTTATTTTGTTTTTAATTTCTATTGATAGTATTGCTTTCATTTCTGATACTGGCAATTTGTATTTTCTCCCTTTAAAAAAAAATTAGTCTTGCTAGTGGTTTATAATTCTATGAATGTTTCAAAAAAAAACTTTATTAATTTTCTCTATTTTTTTGTCTGTTCTGTAGTCTCTTGGTTTCTAGCCTTATCTTTATTCCCTTTTTTCTCCTTAGTTAGGAAGTAATTTGCTCATCATTTTAATAGCACTTGTGCTAATTAAGCCAAAGCAAGAAATTCTGTTATTCTCCTATTAAAACTTCAGATTTTACACTCTAGGAAATATGGCATCGATACATTATATCTTACCTGATACTTGTTTTTCAGATTATTTAATTACAGAGGAAATTCTTTCTTTCTTTCTTTCTTTTACTAAGCAAAGAACTTTATTAACCTTTTTTAAGCTTTATTCCCAGGCTTCTTCAGCTTAATTAGCTGCAAAGAATGAATTGTATATAAGCAAAAACCGAAAAGAGCCACAGTGTCCGGGGGCTTGGGCTTAAAAATATTAGAGATCTAGATTTTATCAGATCCATAAACAAAATTTTAAAAAGCAGTCATATAAAATAGCAGCTCCCAGTAACTTCTTCAAGATTTATCTTCTTCAGAAGTTAACTCAGTTCAGTTTGCTTCATTCTTGGAAGCCTCATCAAAATTCTCCACAAGATCTGGAACTTCATCATCGTCATCCTCTCCAGTGGCAAGTGGTGCTTTTCCATCCACAGGTTATTTGGGCAGAGCTTCAGCCAGTCTCCTTAAACTGGTCGGACTGTCTGCACCAAGGTGGTTTAAGGTGCTGGGTAGCATTTCTGTCAGCTGCTTTGTCTCAGCATGGCCTGTAATGGTGAAAATGTTTGCTCCCAGAGATGCCTGAACTTTAGGGTTGTTAAAGTGGATGACTGTCTCTTCGTTTGTGAACATATTCACTTCTTCAATACCAGAGATATTGTTTACCCGTAACTTCTTTAAGGAGAACTGAAGTTTTTTGTCGTCTGCTGTGGCTGTTCTATGAACCACCTTCTTTCTGCAAGCAGTTCCTTTCCCACCACTGTGCATTTGTGCCTGCAGTTTGGCGAGGTTTCTCCTGGTTCATGATAGTTTCTTTCATCTTGTTGCAGTGGAAATGTGGCCTTGTAGGGGACTAGGGTTGGCACTTAGGGGTTCTCGGGCAGACCAGCTGAGGTTAGGAGCACACACACAGGGATGCAAGATGGCAGCTGGAGCGGAAATTCTTTAAGTAACATTTCTACCTTATCTGCTGAAGATTTCCCTTCACAAAAATCTCTAAAAATAATTTTTAAAATAGTAATTAGTGTGAACACTAAATTGCAGATTTAAATCAACTTAATATCTGGATTAATAACACTAATGTCAAACTGTTCTTCCTGTCTAATATTTTTATTCCTTCATTTAATCTAAATAATGCTGGATTACTCTTCCTATAATACTGCTTTTTTATTTTATATCCTTCTCTAGAAACCTATAATAATTTTTAATGCTTGCAAGATTACATTCAGTTCTCCTGTCAGTCATTCACAGGCTTTCTGTTTCTACCTTATACTTCAACTCTGTTATTTCTGTGGCAGGAATTCTTTATCTCAGTCATAACCCCACATGTTGTATTTAGTGTATTTTTGCTTTTGTTTCTCTTATCTTCGGGAGAAAACAATCTGGAAGAGTGGAAAGAACACAGTGTTTGGCTTGGTTACACTGGGGCTTAGATTCTCTATCTTAGTTTTGTGACTATAGACAGATTACTTAGACTTTGTGAAATGGTGGTATTATTTCTTTATGGAGTTGTTACAAGGATAAATGAAATATATACACACATACATAGTAATAATATAGACAGAATTTAGTAGATATTTAACAAATATTAGTTCACTTTCCTTTTCCCTCTTTCAGATAATCCAGTCCTACCCAATTGAAGTTCCTTTTTTTTATTTTTTCATGAACTCCTTTTTTGGGCCTTATACTACAGTTTTTTGTTGTTTGTTTTCTTTTTTTTACCTTTTATTCTGTCCTGTGATACAAGTGATCTCAACTAATTAATTTTTATTGATAATATATTGTTCTTCATTTTGTTCCCTAGTTGTTTAATGCAGCTGAGTCATTTATTGTCAGGAGAGTCAATTTTATATAATGTAAAGGCTGGATGAAGAAGTCAAGACTTGGATTCTCATTCTGCTTCTGTCACTAGTTTACTAGCTTTCAGGATGATATCATTCCTCTTTGAGCTTATATCTCCTCATCTTTAAAAGGAGATCATTAAACTACACTTTGATTAAGGTTCCTACCAATTATGAAATTCTAAATATTCTTGGAGTGCCTGTTTTATGCTAGATTCTGATGAAGCATACAAAAATATTTTGAAAAACCAAATGTGTCTTTAAGTAGATTGACATGTACAAAAGAATTAAGGTCTATACACAAATGACTAAAATGTAATGGAGTATATAGTAAAAGCCATATAAGTGTTATAAACAGAGTGCCATAGAATAGAGAATAGTTCATCTCATCTTTCCTGGTAGAGTTTAAGCTTTTCTAAGTAAGATTTGTGTCTCCTACTGCTTCTTTTATTTTCCCCTAGAGATTTAAGCCTAGTATTGGACATATATATTAGTTGGACTTGATACAAGATTCTGAGCAAACCTTTTCGTGAAAGTAAACAAAATAGGGCATTTAATTTTGTCTTCTGTTATTTATTCTTTGAATTTTTTTCTTTTCATTCTTTTTTTTGCTCTCCACAGAATGGTCCTAGTGCTAGATCATGTCATAAAATGTGCATTGACATTCAACGAAGGCAAATCTACACACTGGGGCGTTATTTGGATTCCTCTGTGAGGAACAGCAAATCTCTGAAAAGTGATTTCTATCGTTATGACATTGACACAAACACATGGATGTTACTCAGTGAGGATACTGCTGCTGATGGAGGACCGAAACTGGTGTTTGATCATCAGGTTTGGTGCACAGATAACTGTATGGTGGAATTAATTAGTGCTCAGTGACTGTTGCTCTTAGAGTTTATTTCACATGTTATGCTGAGTTTTCTATTGGTGGTTTCTACTACAAATACCTATGACAGATAATAAAAAGAATTACTGTTTCAGTAGATATAAAGTTATTCTTTAAAAGTTATTTTCTCTTGTTTGGTGCAGAATAAAATACTAAGATCTCAAAACACAGTTGTTAATTTATAAAAAATTTATAGAGAGTAGATGGAGCAATACATATTAGGAAAAACAGATTTAGTTTTATGATATTCATAAATCATACCAATAACAACTTGCCCTTTTAAAACTTTTTATTCTACATTCCTGGAAAATTTTAAATTATTTTATAATGAGTTCAAGAATTGGAAATGTAGAGTTTTTCTTCCAATGCGAGTGAAATATATTTACTTTTGTATATAATCACAAACTCAGTATAAAACAGATAAGAATTTGGCGTGTACTAGATGAAGTTTAAATTCAGCACCAATAGAAGTCATAGAATGATGTTGTAGACAAGAAGACTTTATACAGCAATCTCTTAAACCATTTAAATATGAATATGTATGTAGCTGTCATATCATCATCCCCATTATCGTTGTTATCTGTCTTTGAAAACTTATTTTATATCAGTTCAGTACAGGTCAGTACTACCTCAAACAAAAGAGTAGCCACTTTGAATTCTGTAGGCAGTTTTGCTTGGCTTAACCCATATCCAAAGGTTTTTGGAGTATGGGGACGAAAAAGACTTTTAAAAAATCTGTAACACTATTGATGAACAAAGCATTATGTATTACTTGAGAAATGGGGAGTGGTGCTAGAATTTATGACAGAATCTAGCTTATGCTTAATATCTAGGCATTAAAACCCAAGTCTTTATTTATTGTTTCTTTACCAGTTTTTGTTAATTCTTTGCTTTAAAACTTTCCTCCTGCCATATTTATACTAACAAGTAGTTTTAATAGAATGGTAAGGAAAAGAGGAGTGGCTTATATGTCTATTGAGTACGTGGTGGGTGGAAAATCAAAAACATTAGTCTTCAGAGTACTCCCTAGATTGAATTTGGAACTTGTGCTGGCTGCACGTAACCGAGCTCTGTAAAGCTTTGCACTTCTCTGCTGACATCCTCAGTGTTGTTCATGTGGAAAATAAGAACTCCCAAAAAAGTTAAACTTCTTCTGATCTTTTAAAAACAGAACATCAGCAGATAACGTTGTTAGGGAAACAGTTCATTTTCTTGCCTCCAACTGGTTACAAATTTCTTTTCCAAAAGAGGCTTATGTTTTTACAGGTTGAAAAAAAGAATAATTTAGGGGTAGTCTGAGTATAGCACATATGCTGTCCTTGTGTGGGGGCCTTTGTTTCTCTTGACTTTGGTAAAACAGAATGTTCCCTGAAGCCTAGGTTCAATAATGCTTGGTTTTCAACTCATTAGTTGTTATTAACAGAACACTAGGGGTGAAGAAGCCAGGATTTCAGTGCTAATTCAGCCACCACCTGCTTCTGTGACCTTGAACAATTAACACAATGTATAAGCCTCCATTTTCTGTTCTGTTTCATGAAAATAAAGTTATAAGTTGGAACCTACTCCAAAAATTACTTGGAGTTGTTTGTGACACTTTAAGATTTGACACTTAACATTCAAATTTGAGAGGAACGTGAGAAAGTTAGAGGCCTGAAGATATGGTTAAAAGTTACTTTGCCATTTTGAATTTTAACATATTAAAAAACTTAAAATTCAAAGACATTTGTATTTCCTAAGGACACAGTGGCAGCTTAGTTCTGAAGCTTTCCATGTTGTTGCTTTGTGTGATCTTTCAGGAACAATGAGAACCAAACAAAAAGATTTTAAAAAAACACAAGTCACATATTCAGCAAAACCAGAAGCCAAAGAAAACCCACAGCTCCCAATTCCTTGTAAGTTTAGCCAAAAACAACTGGAATACCCAGAACCTGTATTGAAACTCACAGCAATGTAATGGGGAGAACTGGGAATGTAGAGGAAGCTTAGCAGAAGTACATCGTAATGGAAGTGTCATGAGCAGAGCAGAAATTGAACCCAGTGCAGCCACTGGGGGAGTCAGTTAAATACCATGTGGAAAGTGCCTAGCAAGGCCCATAAGTGGTAGATATCAGAAAGCACCATCTTCCAAAAGCAAAGGAAACACTATGACAAGTGGGGACAGTGGCTCTTTATGCATGTCCGTTGAAGGAACTGGGGGAGCTCAAGGCTCGAGATAGAAGCCCCCTAAACCAGATGAGGTTCATAGTTAGAGAAGATGGCTTCACAGAAGCGCCATATTTTGAAGAAGCCATTCAGTTCAGTAGCAATAGAGGAGGAAGTCCTTGAGCAAGAATGTCACACTTCCATAGGGACCTTGTATTATCTGGTCCAGGGGAATTCAGCTCATTTTAAATATGAAAAACTAAAAAGCAGTAAACACCAAATCTTTAGAGAAGTACTCTAAAGAAAAACAATAAAAGGAAAAAGAACAGCAAAAACTTTCTTTCATGCAACAGCAGATGAAAATTATATTCCAATATTCTAACATGAATTAATTGACTTAATGAAGCTTGAAACTCTGAAGAAAACTACAAGGCATACATTCAAGAATGCAGATGAGATGGCCAAATAATAGGAGCAGGTGTAAATCTGCTGGACCTGGTAAATCTCAAGAAAGAAATTGAAGAAAAATATAGTAACACTTCAAAAAATGAAGACTAGTTTACAAGGAGCATAAAGAAGAATAGGTTAGGGTCATAAGAAATAAGAAAGGCAGGTAAAGAAAACAAATATAGATATAAGGGCTAGCCAGAAAATTACAGATAGAGAAGGCAGGCAAAAGAGAGCCAGCGTACACATAATTGGAGACATTAAAGAAGAAAACCAAAACAATGGAACAGAAGAAATATTTATACATAAAATTCAAGAAGGAAATCTATTCCACATAGTATAAGAGGACCTGATATTGATAAATTCAGGGAAAATTGACCTAGGCATTCAACTCTAAGATATATATATTACTAACACTGAATTTAAAAGATAAAGAGGCCATTTGGTGGGCAACTAGATGAAATGATCCAGAAGTAAAATGAGACTGATATCAGATTTCTCTACAGCTGTATTCAGTGCCAAGAGACAATAGAGCAATATCTAGAAGGTATTCAAAGAAAAGACAGTGTGAGCCAAGGGTTTTATATCTAGCCAAACTGTCCTTCAAATATAAGCACATTTTGAGGAAATTGCTAGAAAATGGAATGTGAGCTAATCAAGAAATGACAGGAGAAACTTTAATCACAGTATTGGAGATCTCAGCTCGTTGGCATTCTCCCTGGGTCATTGTGGATCATTGGCAGGCTGAACATATATTTTTACCCTCCTCCTGCCCAACATCCTGTGAAATGACAAGAGAATATATTAGTAATAGTGCAGAAAAAGAAAGAATGCCCTTAGGGAATTTAAAATATTTGAGGGAATTTCTCAAAGAAAGCAGGTAGGATCAGATCCAACCAGAAGAAACCACAACCTAAGATAGCAGCAACTTGAGTCTCAAAGCATGTAGTTGGGGCAAACAGTAGATGATCAGTTGGAGATGAAACAGCAGGACATTTTCCAGGTTGACTGAGTAGCATTGAACTGTGATAATTATTAATAGGTCAAGTGTTCAGTGTGGTCATTGGAGCTGGACAGATAGAGCAATACTCCTAAGAGGCACTGGAGAGCTGCTGCAGAACCTTTCACAGCATCATGTCTCATCTTGCCTTACCCAGTCCCTTGAGGTAGACTACTGTATATTGCAACAGGCAGATGAATAGGGATTCTCAGATACAAAGAAGACTAAAACAATAACCCCCAAATCCAAATATTTGAAGATAATTAGTACTATGAGATATGAGGTTCTGAACTCAACAGATTAAGAATCAACAAAGAAGAACAGTTTGTAGTGTAAATTGAAGAAGTCTTTAAGGTAAATTTAAGTGATTTCTTAGAGCAATTCAGGAGGCTATTGCATTCATGAAAAGGAAATATATAGAAAAATTATAAATTAAAGATTTGATAGTGAAATTAAAATCTCAGTAAATAGATTAAAAAGCAGTGTGGACATACCTCTAAATGGTTACTAAATTAGTGAGGTAAGATTATGAGAGAAAAGTTAAACAGAGAAAAGGGTCTGAAGTTCCAACATCCACCTTATAGGAGTTCTAGAAAGAGAATGGAGGCCAAAACAACAAGAACAAACCACTCAAGGTAAAAATGAAGAAAATTCTCAGAGCTGAAGAAAGATCATTTTCAGAATGAAAGAAATTCCAAGTGCAGATCAGAATGAATGAAAAAAGAATATCCCTACCTAGATACTTCCTTAATGAAATTTCAGAACCAAGGAAGAAGAGAAAATCCTAAAAGCTACAGAGAAAGCTGGTTACCTTTGTAGGTAAGCAAGGATCAGATTAACATGAGGCATTTTTGGAGGTTGGCGGGAGGTAGGGTAGTGGGTTGGACAATACTACTTAGAAGGCTTTATAGCAATAGCTTCAAATTTTGTGAGGAGGAAATTATCTTGAACCCAACCTAACCCTAGCCAATTTTGTGTTCATGTGATAAAGTAAAATAAATGGACGGTTTTAAATTAAAAAGCAGTTGGGGATGGGGTGGGGAATAAGTGGCTATCCATTATTTATTTGCTTTTATTTTATTTTATTTTATTTATTATTTACTTATTTATTTATGGCTGTGTTGCGTCTTTGTTGCTGCGCGGGCTTTTTCTAGTTGCGGTGAGCGGGGCTACTCTTTTGTTGCGGTGCGTGGGCGTCTCATTGTGGTGGCTTCTCTTGTTGCAGAGCACGGGCTCTAGGCGTGCAGGCTTCAGTAGTTGTGGCTTGCGGGCTCTAGAGCGCAGGCTTTGTAGTTGTGGCCCACAGGCTTAGTTGCTCCACAGCATGTGGGATCTTCTGGGACCAGGGCTGGAACCTGTGTCCCCTGCATTGGCAGGCGGATTCTTAACTGCTGCGCCACCAGGGAAGTCCTGTTTATTTGCTTTTAGAAATTAAATATACCTAACCTGACAGAGTAGGCTTAAAAGATTTCTTCAAGTCTTGAGGGAAAAGATTCTATGATCTCACAGAGTTTAATAAGCCATTGGATTTTCAAACATTTTTCAGAGATTAAAAATTAAAAGGAAACCATAAACTGACGAACAACATAAAGTTTCCTAGAGTGATTAAAACTTGTTATTTGGGGCTTCCCTGGTGGCGCAGTGGTTGAGAGTCCGCCTGCCGATGCAGGGGACACGGGTTCGTGCCCCAGTCCGGGAAGATCCCACATGCAGCGGAGTGGCTGGGCCCGTGAGCCATGGCTGCTGGGCCTGCATCCGGAGCCTGTGCTCTGCAACGGGAAAGGCCACAACAGTGAGAGGCCTGCGTACCCGCAAAAAAAAACCAAAAACAAACAAAAAAAACTTGTTATTTGATAATTGACCCTCATTGAAACTACCTATCTTATCCAGGGAAGAACCAAGCTGAAGGAATAAAATTGTTTCTGTTTTGTGTCATTGTTCTAAGATATGGGAAAGAATCAAGCTAAACAGTATCTTAGTCCCTTTTTGGGTTGGTTTGGTCCGCTATGCAAGAAAGAGCTACTAAGATAAAGATGTTTATGCCTCTCCCCTGATAACAAATGAGAATAGCTATATCAAAATGAAATTTAAATATCCCCAAAAGGAAAGAGAAGCTCCCTTTGTAGCCATATAAAGTAGAACCATAGGGGCTAGATAACAGAGATTGAACCAAATTAGTATGAATCTGTGAACTTACGAAAATGTAAATAGACTCACATTATGTGTGTCCCTCAACAATGTATGGATTGCTTTTCATGATATAATCATTTAAGATTAAAGGGTAGGATCACTTTTCTTTGTAGTGCCAGGGACATAAAAGCTTTGACATCTCAGTTTTTCAACCGTGTTCCTGAAGATTTCACCCTTAAGGAATTGTAGATTTTCATCTTAATTTATGGAAGTCTGCCAGAAACCTGGGAAATGGCAAGTGAGTGAATCTTTTTAGTGGTAGGTAAAGATTAGGAGGCGCTAGAATCCTTTCTTTTTAATATTTAATATTAATTTTAAAATAAGTTTTACAATTATTTTAATAGTTTCTTATTAAAACAATACAAAAAATAGATAAGTAGCAGGAGTAAATTGATGGGAGGAGAGAATTGAACATATAATGGCTAGTATTTGTGCTTTAGCAACAACAATAAAAAAAATAGGTGTTTTACATACACTTTATTCTTTAAACACAAATGCCACTTGTATTCAGCATCTAATTACCAACTTGAACTTACATATTCTTCGAAATAGAATTTGTTTCACCTGGAGACTGATTGCTGCAAATGTCTTTTCTTGTGTTTGTTTTGCTATTTGGTAACAACATAATTTGAAGAATTTTGTAAAATAAATGCAGAGAGGTGAATTAAGCTGCATCACTCTTATTCACATATCTTCTCTCTTATTAAATGGTAGCAAGAGGAATAGAATGCTTGCCTAGAATGGAGAGAAGGGAGTTTTTATAAGGAGGATGTGATCACTGTTTGCCCACAGAGTATGGTCAATGTTTACTCTTAGTTATAAGTCAGTACCTAATGTATTATTGGTTGATTTGGTAAAAATTATGCAGCTTCAAGAAAGCATAAAGCTCCTTAACCCAGCATATTTTATTCTCACTGGAAAAAAAATGGAAACCTGAAAAGGTATTTAGAAATCCATCCTGAATCTCTGCCAGGTGTTGAGCAGTATTTTAATAAGTGCATATGATAATCAGGAATGGTATTTGGTGTTATTAAGACAATGTTCACTTTCTTTGAGATTCTAAAACCGCACACATTGGTTTCATTTTAGCACATATGATAGGAACAATCTAAAACTATTCAATCTGTTGCCTTGTTCTATAGATGTGTATGGACTCAGAAAAACATATGATCTACACTTTTGGTGGTAGAATTTTGACATGTAATGGCAGTGTAGACGACAGCAGAGCCAGTGAACCACAATTCAGTGGATTGTTTGCTTTCAACTGTCAGTGTCAAACCTGGAAACTTCTTCGAGAGGACTCCTGTAATGCTGGGCCTGAGGACATCCAGTCTCGTATAGGACACTGCATGCTATTCCACTCAGTAAGAATATTCTCTACATTGTCTTATGTTATTGTGTCATGTATCTCTCAATAGGAAGAGAAGTGGTGAAATCTAATTCTTCAGTAAGAGCAAATTTTTCATTAGAAATAAATGTGTTGGCAATGATAGACAAAAACAAAGCTACCTTTAACATGGAACTGTTTGCTAATTATAAGATTCTTCTGTCAACCTAATAATTCCTAAGTAGTTATCAGCTGAGTACTAATCTAGGCACTTTAATGACTAACTTCACTGCTTATATGTAGTAGCTATTTCTCTTTCTTATATACCTTTCTACTTACTGTTTTCTCTTAGTGTCTAGAAGATCAATTTTCTTATCTGTTTTTATTTTCCCCTCTGCTACTCTCCATTAAGTGCAAAGGATTAAGAATTGACTTAATGGAATTAGAATTAAAATTTATCAGCAAAAACCAGCATACAGACATTTCTTTAACCTTTTTTTTTTTTTTTTTTTTTTTGTGGTACGCGGGCTTCTCACCGTTGTGGCCTCTCCCATTGCGGAGCACAGGCTCCGGACATGCAGGCTCAGCGGCCATGGCTCACGGGCCCAGCCACTCCGCGGCACGTGGGATCCTCCTGGACCGGGGCACGAACCCGTGTCCCCTGCATCAGCAGGCGGACTGTCAACCACTGCGCCACCAGGGAAGCCCTCTTTAACCTTTTTATGTGCTATAGTGAAAACTTGGGCTTCTTGCTGTGAACATAACTTTAAAAATACACTGTGGAATATTTTTAACATATACCAAAGTAGAGAGAAGAGTATAATAAATTCCCATGAACTTATTTATCAGTTTCAACAGTTAGCATTATTCGACTGTTCATCTTTCATATATCTAACCCACTTATATCTTATTTTTTTAATGTTTCTTTGATTTTTAAGTTTATTCTTAAGTTTTATTGTGTTGGGGTATTTTGAAGCAAATTCCAGACATTGTATCATTACACCCATAAATACCATATTGTATCACTAACAGGTAAGGACTTTTTAAAAACATAATTATAGTATCATTATAAAACCCAACCAAAGTATTGACAAAAACGATTTCTTTATATCATTTAATATTGCATTCATTTTTTCCCTAAAATACTGAAAAATACCTTTTCATAGTTGTTTTATCCAAGTCAGGATCCAGAAAAGGTCTATGTATATTGCATTTGGTTGTTAAAGCTCTTAAATTTCTTCTAATCCATAACAGTACTCCCCTCTCCTATTTTTTTCCCTCTGTATACCACTTATTTGTTAAAGCAAGTAAATCTAGAATTTCCCATTTTCTTAGTTTGACCTATTTTATACTCATGGTGTCATTTAACATGATCCTCTATCTTCGGTATTTCCTGTGAGCTGGTGTGTAGATCCAGAGGCTTGAATTTAGTTTAGATTCACTCTGCTTTTTAGGGCGGGCCAAAAGGGGAGTTGCAAGAATACTTCACAGCTGGTCTGATTGCAAGATATAAAGAGACATTTAATGTGTAGTTGTCATACTTTTGGTGATGTTAAAATTGTTCTGGTGGGTTTAGGTGTTAACAGCCTGATTGATCAATTATAAAGTTTCCTGTCAACTTGTTATCTGATGGGTTTAGCAGCCACTGATAGTCATAGACTATAGTGACTATAGTCATAGACTAATCTATAGTCATAGATTTTAGTAGGGTTTGAAAAATGGTCATTTTTCTAATCACATAATTTCTTCATTTATTAACTGTGATTGTACTATAAAAGCTTATCCTCGTTAACTAACTGGCTACCCTAATATGTAAACTGCACAGGATAGGTAATATAAATGTTTGATTCTTTTCCTCTGTCACCTTTTCATGTTAATGAGCTGAGGCTCTAGAGTTTACCAATTTTTTTTTTAAGTATTATTATGAACTTGGGAATTTATTTTATGTGTTTAATCCAATGCTGTTGTTATTCTTTTTTTTTTTTTTTTTGCGGTATGCGGGCCTCTCGCTGTTGTGGCCTCTCCCGTTGCGGAGAACAGGCTCTGGACGCGCAGGCTCAGTGGCCATGTCTCACGGGCCCAGCCACTCCGCGGCATGTGGAATCTTCCCAGACCGGGGTATGAACCCGTGTCCCCTGCATCGGCAGGCAGACTCTCAACCACTGCGCCACCAGGGAAGACCCATTATTCTTTTTGATCCCTTAATTTTTCTCTATCTTCAGCCAGTGGGAGTGCCCACCTCCCAGTATACCTTTGCATATATGGACACGCGCATATATGTATGTATGTCTTTTTTAGTAAGAGAAAAATCATGAGTTCATACTGATATGTCCAAGTCAAATTTAAGATCATAGAGTTTTAAAATTTAATATCTTTGATTTTGTTTTTGTGTATCTTTTAAGGTTAAAATCCTACTTCCTAATGACGATATGTTACTTGCTCTGTCTTTCTATAATAGTTTACAGAATAGCAAAACTAACAACAAAATCACTGAGTGCTGTTTAAGATTGCTTTCTGATTATTGTTCTGTTTAGAATATTGCCTACTAGGGATGGGAGTCAAAAACAAGAATTAAAATCACTAGAAATACTACTTCTCTGTGTGATCACGTGTCTCTGTGTGATCATATCTTTGTATACAGGCTTTGTATATAGGCTTATTTGTTTCACTTTTTTTCAAAGATTATTTTTTCTTTTAAGTTAATTTTGTTTTCTAATTAAGTAAAAACATATACATAGTTCTAAAGGCAAAACCGTCAGTATCCTTTTGGAGATATATGGTTTTTATCCCTGTCTTCCTGTTTTGTCACTTCCCCTATAGCTGTCCTTTATTAGTTTCCTTTGTTTTTGTTTCTTTTTGAAGAAAGAAACAACACAGCACACATTACTTTTTCTCCTTTCTTACACAAAGGCAGCACCCTATAGCCATTATTCTGCACCTTGCTTTTTTTTTACTTTAATAGGATATCTTAGAGATTACCTCTTAGCAGTATATAGAGAGCTTCCTCATTCTGCTTTGTACCAGTATAGTACTCCATTGCATGGAATCTCGTGAAATTACTTTTTTAGAGTTTTAAATTTTAAAAGGATCATTCTGAATTCTTCGTGGAAATGACTTTTTTTTTCTTCTTTGCCCTTTTTTTCAGAAAAATCGTTGCTTATATGTATTTGGTGGCCAGCGATCAAAGACCTATTTGAATGATTTCTTTAGTTATGATGTGGATTCTGATCATGTAGACATAATATCAGATGGTACCAAGAAAGACTCTGGAATGGGTAAAGGCGTTTAGTGATTCTTCTCTCATGTCTTAATTACTTTAGGTAGAAGACTATATCCCATTTTCTTTTCTTTCTAACCATTCTTTATCCTTTTCCCATTTGTTTAACTGAAGTGATTCTAAGAGGAAGAAAACCCTCTACCAGCTAAACTATTTAATTCAACCTGTTTAAAAATACTATATGAATTATTATTGTGATTTCCTTTGAGCAGAAAGACAGTGTGTGAATTTCTAAAGGAATTATGTGTGTGCTTGTAATGGGTGATAGTAAGAATTAATAACTTAAAAACTGTATTATCCTGTATTTGCTAATTCTTTCCACCTCACTAAAGTGACTTGTATATTAGGCACATATAGTAGAGTATGTCTTTGTTCTGAGGGAAGACTTCACATAATTCATTGGTAATGCCGTATAGTTTTACAAGCTCTGCATCCAGGAAGTTATTCTCCTGGTGATAGGGTAACTAGTTTGCCTGAGATAATGCCAGTTCATGTATAATTATTAATAGTGCCCCATTCACTCTCAAAAGTGTCTTATTTTGGATAATTTTCATAGTTACCCTGCTTAGTAGTCACTTTGCTTGTGATTGGTATACACAGAAGAATGGTATTTGTTTAAGACCCAATGGTTTAAAATGCCTAATTAGAGCAATAGGGTGAGAAATTAGATCAGCTTGCTTTTCCTTTTATCTATTATTTATAAATATATATATATATTTTAAAATAGTTGTTTATATTTAGGAGGAATTTTTTTAAAAAACAAGATAGCACCATTGTATAAAAGTGCATGTGAAGTAGTTTGACCCTCAGGATCTTTCTCCCATACTGCCTACTGGGAAGAGGCTAGAGCTTTATTTTCTGAGGGAACTAGAGGCTCTGTGGAGGCAGAGGGAACAGGGTAGAAAATAGAATTAAGTCCAGGTACTGAACAGTGGAACTTCTAACCATTTCCCTGCTCTCATGACGCTAGGCATGTGTCTCCTACAAAAGGTTAGTATCACTTTCTCTGGAGAAAAATATGGCCTCATAAAAAAGATTTCCAGATACTATTGTTTGGGGATATGCTCCCTCCCGCCCATAAAATGTCTAATCTTGCCTGTTGGCCGCCAGTACAGTGGCTACTTTCGTGGCCCAGTCCCCCTACTGTGTTGCCTACAGTTGTACACATACTGTTTTCAATTAAATTTTACTTCTTCACTTTTTTTTTTGGAGTATTGGTAGCCACCTGTTAGGGTGTTATGAGGTCTAACTAAGATCAGCTGAGTCAAGTGTCTGCCATACATCATGAGCTCAAGAAGCATTTCCTTCTTTTTTTTTTTTTTTTTGCGGTACGCGGGCCTCTCGCTGTTGTGGCCTCTCCCGTTGCGGAGCACAGGCTCCGGACGCACAGGCTCAGCGGCCATGGCTTACGGGCCCAGCCGCTCCGCGGCATGTGGTATCTTCCCGGACCGGGGCATGAACCCATGTCCCCTGCATCAGCAGGAGGACTCTCAACCACTGCGCCACCAGGGAAGCCCCTATTTCTTCACTCTTAATGAACTGTCGGTTAAGTATCTTCTGTATTAGGACCTTCCCTATGAAAGAGAGAGACAAAAACAAAACAAACCTGAAAACAGAAATCTGGAGTGATGCACTGAACACAAGTACATGAAAATAATAATGATCAAGATCACTTTTGGTAGAGAAAAGGATACTGCATCCATAAAACAATAATAGGATGTAATGAAAGATCAGAGACTTTTGGAAATAAATTTTGTTAAAATAAAAAGTAGGAGAGTTGTAAGACATCTGTCTCCCTAAAAATAGACAAAGAGACAGAGATGGAAATTGGAGAAAACAAGGATATTAGAAAATCAATATAGGACGTCCAGTGTTGAACTCATAATAGTTTCTCCAACTATGGAGAACAAGGAAATGGAGGAGACTAGATTATAAAACAAAGAATTAACAGAAAATTTTCCTAAACTGGAAAGTATTGGTCTGCAAATTATAAATGGCCCCCTTTGGAAGTCAGTACATTGAATTTAGAAGAAAAAAAAAAAAACCTTCTCAATCGGAAGGCACATCATTGTTCGTTGTGGAATTTTACATACCAGCCATAAAAAGAATATCTAAGAAGCTGCCACTGTAAAATAAGGTTAGATTCAAAGGAACAGGTCTTAGAATGATAGGAATTTTCAGCAACACTGGAAGCTGATAAGGGGAAACAAGGTCTTAAAAATTCTGAAGGAAAATTATCATCAACCTGGAATTCTATTCCTAGCCAAGAAGGAAGAAATAGTATTTTCAGATATAACAGGTTTATTGGTGGGGTATGTGTTTGTTTGCAAGTAATAGAAAACCAAGAGAAGAATGGCTTAAAAAATAGGGAATCTTTTCTCTCACTGGACAAGAAATCCAGATGTAGATAATCTGGGACTGATGTAGTGACTCAAGAAATGTCATGAAGGCCCTCAGGTTCTTTTTAGTCTTTGTTTTTCTATTTTTAACCCGCTGTAGCCTCACGGTGGCAAGTTGGCTGAAGTACCTCAAACATCATGTCTTCATTCCAGATAGGAAAAAAGGAAGGAGAGCAAAACGTACACAGAAAGCTCCCTACTTACATTTCGTTGACTAGAACTGTGAAACCTGGCTTCAAGAGAGTCTGGGAAAGCAAGAGATTAGCTTTTCCAGCCTTTGTATAGTACATAGGGGAAGGGGTTTGGAAATGGCTGTTGGATCGTGTAATTAAGAGTGTCTGCCACACAGGTTAAAAAAATGATAGATCTTTTATGCACTCTTTTTTAGGAAGTTAGTACACCATATACACTAACAAAAGGGAGTAAAAGTAGTTAAAAAGTACACCATATACACTAACAAAAGGGAGTAAAAGTAGTTAAAAAGTACACCATATACACTAACAAAAGGGAGTAAAAGTAGTTAAAAAGAAAACATGCTGAGAGCTGAGGAAAAGAGAATCTAACACAGGAAAGCAGTGAAGGGCCATCCCAAGATGATACCTGCACAGCAAAGCTATGAGCATCCAGTTCAAATTGGAGCAGGAGGACACAGGCAAGTAGATCTCTCTTCCTCACCAAAAGTGAGGTTTCCAGATAAAAGTAGACTAAATAGATATGTTTGAGCAATTGGAATAAAAAGGTGTTAATCAGTAAATAATACCTGATGTAAAAGAGTAAGGATATGAACATAGTAGGAAAAGAAAAATTTTTTAAAATCAGGCATCATCATAGTACATTTCTTGGCTCTACAGTGAGCAGTATTTTCCTAATCATAATAATGCAAAAACTACAATCAATTTAACCAAAAATTGGGATAACATTTAGTGGGAGGATAGCGTCAATGTGGTATTGATAAAGTTCTTCATCTACTATAACAGGAGGTCAGTAGGTAGTGATGTTATGTAAAAATATGGAAAGAAATATTATAAGAAATGGCTAATAATATTACTTATCCTATCTAAAATTCTGTCTTATTTGTTTACTCATTTATTTTCTACTACCATAGGATAATGTGGAGGTATATGATTTAATCTTTGATTTCCTCTAGTTTTTAAGATTTAGTCTAATTTTCCATTAAAATAACTAGGCAGATGGAGGTAATAATCCCCTACAATCCTAATGCAGCTCTACCTGAAAAAGGTAGTGAAGATAGTAATTGGTTTGACAAGTATGTGTTGAAAACTCCTACATACTGGCTCAGTGCTAGACTAGGGAGGGATATAGTGGAGCTAGATGGTCATGGTCTCTCAGAGTGCTTATAATCTATCTACTAGGTAATATTCTGATGGATTATAGTAGCTATTCTTTATTTAGACCCTACTAAAAGCCAGTCACTAAGCATGGAGCTTTATAAATAGTTCTAATTGGTGGTATTATTCTCATTTACCAGATGAGAAAAATTGAACTCAGTGAAGTAGTATCTCAGTAATACATAACTAGATAATGATAGAGCTGGGATTTAGAAGTTGGAGTGCAAAGAAGGTTTTTTTTGTTTGTTTTGCTTTGTTTTTGACCATACTAAACTACTTCCAAGATTAAAAGGAAAAAGTGGCAGAGTGATAGTGGTAAAGATTTAGCAAAAAATGCACTATAATAATAAGTAGACTTTAATGACTGTCATTTGAAGATTTTAAAAAATGAGATATTATTATTTAGTAATTTGCAAAATTGGTCAGTATGTTTCATTCATGGCTATGGATAGCTTTAGAGCCAGCTTAGTATGATAATTGTTCTTGTTCAATTTTGTTTTGATTATAAGAGTAATAATATGCTCATTGTAGAGAATTTGAAAAATACAGAAAGATGCAAAAAAGAAAATATATCAAACCATCCAGACATAATGTTAACATTTTAATGTATTTCCTTCTAGTCTTTTAAATGTATTTATTTTATAAAATTTAGCACAATTTTCTGTTAGTTTTAAACTTAAATTGTGGTAATTTTTTTCATCACTGTGGTTTTATTACTAAGACAAGTGGATTCATTCCTTAATTACTGCTATAATCAACTTTTATAAAATCAGAATCACCAATTTTGCTATGTGTTTTTTAATTTTTAATTGATATGGTAATTTATCCCACAATGCAGACAAGTTCGTTGGTTAACTTAATAGTATTTGTTGGTCACCTACTAGCATCTAAGTTTGACCTTCTCCCAATATATTTCAGCACTTTGTATATGCCAAGTATGTTTAGATCCATAGCTATGGACCTAGGGGACAAGATCCCTTCTCTCAAAGGACTCATTCTAATGGAGAGAGACCTGCACTTGCCTTCTAAGTACTGTGAAGAAAAGAAATTGGATGCTATAATAATGAGCATCATGGAAGGTCCCATTTAGAGTAGGTTGGGAAACCATTTCTGAGGACGTAATCTTTAAGATTTAAGAAAAGAAGGAGAGAATTAGGAAGAACCATGTTAAAAACTGAGAGAAATGCATGTACAAAGATATCAAAGCAGGAAAGAATTTAATGTGTTCCAGAAACAGAGGGGGTGCTAGTGCAGATCGAGGGTGAGGCAAGTTGATGTGAACAATGAGGTTAGAGAAATAGTTAAGTCTGATTATTCAGTGCTTTGTACAATACAAATACAAGAAATTTGGATTCCCCCCCCCTCCGAATAACATAGAAGGTTATTGAAAGGTTTAATGCTAGGTGGTTTTTTCTTTTCTTTTCTTTTCTTTTTTTTTAATTGAAGTATAATTGATTTACAATGTTATGTAAGTTTCTGGTGTACAGCAAAGTGTTTCAATTTTCTGTAGTATGTATATATATTGGGTTGGCCAAAAAGTGCCTTAGGTTTTTAAGTAAAAATAAAAGACACATTTTTCATTTTCACCAAGAACTTTATTGAACAATGTAGTCACCCTTTTGTTCCACTACCTTCTGCCATCTTTCAGGCAGCTTCGTAATTCCATCTTGCCAGAACTTTTAATCTTTTTGAGCAAAGAACTCTTCCAGGTGCCTTTTACAGTCTTCCAGGGAATTGAAATATTTTCCATTAAGAGAATTTTGTAAAGACCGAAATAGATGGAAATCAGATGTGCAATGTCTGGTGAATACGGCGGATGAATCAGAACTTCCTAGCCAAGCTGTAACAGCTTTTGCCTGGTCATCAAAGAAACATGAGGTCTTAACGTTATCCTGATGGAAGATTATGCCTTTTCTGTTGACCAATTCTGGACGCTTTTCATCGAGTGCTGCTTTCAAGTTGGTCTAATTGGGAGCAGTACTTATTGGAATTAATCATTTGGTTTTCCGGAAGGAACTCGTAATAGGGGACTCCCTTCCAGTCCCACCATATACACAACATCACCTTCTTTGGATGAAGACCGGCCTTTGGTGTGGTTGGTAGTGGTTCATTTCGCTTGCCCCACCATCTCTTCCCTTCCATATTATTACTTTTCATCTCCCATCACAAATTGTTTTAAAAACGGAACGTTTTTATTACATTTAAGTAGAGAATCGCATGCGGAAATACAGTCAAGAAGGCTTTTTCCACTTAACTTACATGGAACCCAAACATCAAAGCGATGAACATAACCAAGCTGGTGCAAATGAGTTTCAGTGCTTGATTTGGATATTTTGAATATGTCGGCTATCTCCTGTGTGGTATAACGTTGATTGTTCTCAATTAATGTCTCAATTTGATTGCTGTCAACTTCAACTGGTCTACCCGACCGTGGAGCATCGTCCAGTTAGAATCTGCAGCACAAAACTTCACAAACCACTTTTGACATGTTCGATCAGTCACAGCACCTTCTCCATACGCTGCACAAGTCTTTTTTTGCATTCCAGTTGTGTTTTTACCTTTCTTGAGATAATATGCTGAAAATGGTGCTTTTTTCTTCCATCTTAAATATTAAAATGGCTACACAGAAATTCACCAGTTTTGATGTCTTTTTTTAAATGCACGCTGATATGACAGCTGTCACAATCTAACAAAATTGTTTCAAATGAAGTTAAAGACAACTAACTGCTGCTAGAGCCATCATATGGGAAAAAACTAACGAACCTTTTGGCCAACCCAATACATATATGTGTGTATATATACTGTTTTTCAGATTCTTTTCCATTATACTTTATTACAAGATATTGAATAAAGTACGCCGTGCTATGCAGTAGGACCTTGTTGTTTATCTATTTTATATATAGTAGTTTGTATCTGATAATCCCAAATTCTTAATTTATCCCTCTGACCCCCCTTCCCCTTTGGTAACCATAAGTTTGTTTTCTATGTCTGTGAGTCTGTTACATGAGGTTCCACATGTAAGTAGTATCGTATGATATTTGTCTTTCTCTGGCTGACTTACTTCACTTAGAATGTCCATCCATGTTGCTGCAAATGAATGCTAGGGTTTTGATCTGATTAAAGTTTTGAAAGTATCACTTTTGTCTAAATGTACATTTTCCAAGTGGTTAATTTTGACAGTATGCCTATAAGTTGCATTGTCCAAAGCCTATATGTACAACCAGTGCTTTAACTGAGGATTTTTATGGCAGAATTGAGTATCTGGTTAGAACTACTTGGAAATTTTTCCTGCCTAAAAATGTTGCCATCATTACTTAGAATTGTGGAACCTCAGTGGCTCTGTTGGCATATTAGAGTGAAACTGAAATTACTTTCTTTTCATTTTTCTTTCTTATTTTTTTCTCTCTCCCTCTCTCCTTCCCATAAGTCACTTCCATCCCTCCTTCCTTTACTCTTCTCTCTTCCTCCCTCTCTTCCTTCCCATTTTTCCCTTCTCTGCTCTCTTTCTTAAGCCTCCTGTTCTCTCTCTGTCTTTCCTGTGCACCCTCCACTCCTACCCCACGGGTTTCTGAACAGTGGCCAGGATAGAGGATCACTGTTCTAGCTCTCCAGAGCCTATCTCAGTCCTTGATCAGATAACCCACGGCAAGTTACTTAATGTCTCACCTTATTTTGCATGTCTGTAAGTGACCCAAATTATATTTTAAGTAAAATTGTATCTCACTTATGGCTACTCTAGGAGTAGAGGTGGTTTGACTCTCTAGTTTGGGCTGGTGTCATTGTTGGGTATATCAGTTTTCACAAGTATATGTCAATACTGCCTACAGGTTGATCTATCCAGTAATCAAGTCATGTTAATTTTACCTCCCATCTTCTCTCTATTCCCATTGCTATTTCACTAGTTTGGACTGCCAACACCTGTTTGGCCTCTGTTTCTAGTCGTCTTCTTCCTGTGTACCCCATCCCTCCCCCAACCCATTCTCCACACTTTGAGCAGAATACAGCTGTTCTGCGTTACCAATTAAGTACAGAACCATACACTTCAACATTTATTCAACAGATACTTTTTGGTCACCTACTAGGTGCCAGATAATAATCTAAGCACTAGGGTTACAACTGTGAATAAAAGCTCTAACTTCATGGATCTTACAGTTGTGTATAGGGAGGAAAAAGAAGTAGATTGACACCTTACCTTTTGATTTAGTACTAAGATAAGAAAAAAAAAATTTTTTTTGACCCTGCTGCGAGGCTTATGTGATCTTAGTTCCCCAACCAGGGATCAAACCCAGACCTCCGGCAGAGAAAGCACCAAGTCCTAACCACTGGACCGCCAGGGAATTCCCAGAAAATATCTTTTAAAAAATATAAACCGATTTTTCTTCTCCCTTGCTTAAACTCTTTTTATCGTTCCTCTTTGCCCTCATGATTAAGTCTAAACTCAGCCTGACTCAGATTCCTTTATGATATGCCTCAGCTTAGGTAGTTCCCCATTCTTGGTGTCCACCCTCAGCTTGCCACCAATTCTTTGTTTTATGACCACTGAATATTAATTCTCTATCGATAACATATTTTTTCATGCCTTTGGGTTTTTGCCCATACTCTTTTCCCTACCTGAATCACTCTTTCCTCCTACCTCCAAAATGTAGCTAACTTGCGCTCATCTTTCAGATCTTAGCTTATAGATCATTGTCTCCTGAAATTGTTTAACTCCTCAAACCCAAGTTAGGAATTAGAGCATATGGTTCTAACCTTAATTGTTAGCACGATTCTGAATATTCATCTGGCAGTATAATTTTGACTCTGCTTTTCAAAACCTGTAAAAAAGCTCAACTGAAATACACAGACTTTATTCAGGATTTCTGAAGAACATTCAGTCTTTTCAGTACTCTAGATCTAAAAGTTTTTTCACTGGATTAAGTTAGACAAATCAGAAAACCTCATGTCAGAACTATGGTATATGTATTGTCTTCCCATAGAGTTACTTTTACCTGATTTTTAAAAGTCTGTTTAAATTTTAATTTTATCCTACTAGATTATTACTTATTATGTAAGCCATTCAGAATCCTTTTAAGGACAAGACAGGGTACTATTTAAACCTCTACATTGTTAAGTATTCTGAGAAAATACCAATTTTATTATATGGATGCTCTAGCTTATTTAAACATTCTATTTATTAACTGTTCTTCTAAACCTGTTTTATTACAGTTAATTACTATAATTTGAAATGGACTTAACACATAATTACTATGTTTATCTGCAGTTCAGTAATGTGGGTTACTTGATTAAAACTGCTTTTATGTGAGTTTCAAATTGGATTGTTTGCAATCTTAGAAGAAATTTGTGTGAACTGTTGAGACCAATTAGAGACGGTATATCTAATTATAAAATTGCTGCTGCTTGTTATAATTTTTTATTGAGTCAGATACTGTAAAATCTTAAATGATTGCTCTTTATAATTACTTAAATGAATTATCTCAGATTTAACATTTTAAGATCTGAAAAAAATCAACTCTTATTTTTTTTTCAACTCTCATTTTTTTAACTAGAGTGTAACAGTTTTATGTTCCCCTCAGAAAGAAACTAATTTAAATCAGTGGACTGACAGCTGCTTGGAAAGAAGGGATTTATTAGTATTGTGTCTAACACATACATAATTACATCAAAATTCAGCACATCTAAAATTTGGGTTTATTTCTGAATAACTTTTGGCAATAAGTATGTGAACACAAGGGGTTTAGCAGACTCTCCATATGTAAGCTCTGTTTAACACTAGTTGAAAATTATGTTTAGAAGGTCTGTCACACCACCAGAACTTTATGGTTTGCTGAAGAAACTCAGTGTATTATACTGGGATTACTTTCTCATATCTGTATTATTCAAGATAACAAACATATATTGTGTCTTCAACATTTGCCAGATACTAAATTGGGCAGTGATGATACAGAGCTCTTACAGTCTAATCCCTGTTCTATAGTAGTTAATGTGTTTACTTGTTGTGTTCCTTAAATCCTGTCGACTGTATTTTCCCACATCTGCCACTGTTTATTCCATTCTGTCCTGAGCATAGTGGCAGATTGATATAATTGAAAGAATAGTGAATTCAGAGTCAGAAGATTTGGTCTCTCTTCATCTGGGTCTGCCACTCATCCTTCAGTAGCTTTGGCAAAGTTGTATAACTTCTCTGGACTTGATTATTCATCTGAAAATGAGGGGATTGGACCAGTTGATCTTAAGGCCTCATCTGGCTCCAGAATTTTGACAGTTAAATTTCATTCCTTTTTGCTGTTATCAGGCTGTGAAAATAACAAATGAGGGCTATGTTAGTTATGTCTGCAAGATATGATTTATCTATAAACATATTTTCGTGAAAACCTTAAAAGCAGAATCTTACTGATTTTCATTTCAGCCCTGGGAATGTCCTTATTGTGCTTATTGACATTGAGTTTTTTTTCTTTTTCTTAATCTGTGTGTGTGTGTGTGTGTGTGAGAGAGAGAGAGAGAGAGAGAGAGAGAGAGAGATAAGTTCTTATGTTTTTGACCCTTTTAGACTTCTATGAGTTAACTATAAATAAGGCCAGTTCAGCAATACATAGAAGACTCTGAAGCTAATGATTTGCTATCATTAATAAAGATTAGTTACTGAGCTAGGAAATGGTAGTGCTTATTTTTAATGTAACTAGGCTTCATTGCTTTCTATTTAGAATCTTTTATATTAGGTGTGCCATTATTCTGATAAATTGGATTATGTACTTTTTTTCTTCTCAACGTTACTGGTAATAATAACTTTCCATAACTTCCACCTTTCACTCTCACAGGGGTGTTTTTGCTAGTTATAAGCCTATAAAAGTATCTCACATTTTTAATGTAAAATTTAGGTTATTCGATAGTAAATGTGAATTAAAGTTCACTTGTAAAAGCAAACATTTGAGAACACTAAAGACAATTTTGAAAATGAAAGGTAATGTAATACTACTAAATATTTATAAAGCTACAATTTTGTACAGATTAATGGAATGGAATACAACAGATAATATAAAATATCCCTAAGTACATATGAGAATTTAGTATATGGTAAAGTGGCATTTCCAGTCAGAGAAGGAAAATAGATTATGCAATAAATGACACTGAAATGTCACTTAAGTCCTGGCAATAAGCAAAAAGTAAAACCCTGACTCTAATTGATGTCTATTTATCACAAAAAATTCTAGGTAGACTTAAGTTTTATACTTAAGAAATAAAAATATAAGTCTAGGGCTTCCCTGGTGGCACAGTGGTTGAGAGTCTGCCTGCCGATACAGGGGACGCGGGTTCGTGCCCCGGTCCGGGAGGATCCCACATGCCACAGAGTGGCTGGGCCCGTGAGCCATGGCCGCTGGGCCTGTGCATCTGGAGCCTGTGCTCCGCAACGGGAGGGGCCGCAACAGTGAGAGGCCCGCGTACCGCAAAAAAAATAATAAGTCTAATTGTTTTGAATAATTTAGGATTGGGAGACCTTTCCAAATATGACACAAAACCCAGAAATTATAAAGAAAGAGATTTAGTTTGATTTTTTGCAAATTAAAAGATTTTATATGGAAAAATACTTAAATGTCAGATAATAAATGACAAAATAGCAACTGAGACAAAGGTTAATATCCTACTATATAAACAAAAGACTCTTACAAATCAATAAAAAAAGGAGTAATTTTCTAGTAGAACAATGGCAAACGACATAACTAGGTAGTTCAAAGAAAAAAATAATTCAAATAGCTGGCAAACTTACTTCTATATAGATGCTCAGCTTCATTCATTTAAAAAAATTTTTAAATGTAAATTAAAAGATCACTCATTGAATGTTGATATCTAGTAAAATATAAAATACATATACTCTTTGACCAAGCATTTTTTTCAAGGAATTTATCCTACTTACATACTTGTACAGATGCATAAAAAATAAGTTGTACAGAGATACTTATTGTGGTATTGTTTGCAAAATTAAAAAATCTGGAAACAACTTTAATTATCCACCAACAGGTAACCAGTTAAATAAATTGTGGTTGATCTATTCAGTGAGATGAATTCTTTGTAGCTTAATGCAACTGAGATAGATCAGTAAGTACTACATCACTGAGTGTCAAAAGCTAGTTGGAATTTTACAAAAAGCAAATAATGAGTGGTAGAAACCCAGGTTCAGGTAAAATAATAGAAGTTCTAAAATAATCCTAAAATTTATATGGAACCACAGAAGACCCAGAATTGCAAAAGCAATCCTGAGAAAGAAGGACAAAGCTGGAGGGTATAACCCTTCCAGACCTCAGACTATACTACAAAGCTGCAGTAATGAAAAGAGCATGGTATTAGCACAAAACAGACATATAGATCAATGGAACAGAATAGGGAGCCCAGAAATAAACCCACGTACTTAATGGTCAATTAATCTACAACGAAAGAGGCAAGAATATACAATGGAGAAAAAACAGTCTCTTCAACAAGTGGTGTTGGGAAAGTTGGACAGCTACATGTAAAATAATGACATTAGAACATTGCCTCATAAAAAAATAAATAAAAATAAACTCAAACTCATCTATATACAAAAATAAACTAAAATGGTTTAAAGACCTAAATGTAAGATGACACCGTAAAACTCCAAGAAGAAAACATAGGTGGAACACTCTTTGACATAAATCGTAGCAATAGTTTCTTAGATCAGTCTCCCAAAGCAAAAGAAATAAAAGCAAAAATAAACAAACGGGACCTAATCAAGCTTAAAAGCTTTTGCACAGCAAAGGAAACCATCAACAAAACGAAAAGACGACCTACGGAATGGGAGAAAACACTTGCAAATGATGCAACCAACAAGAGGTTAATATCCAAAGCATACAAACAGCTCATACAACTCAATATCAAAAAACAAACAATCATTGGGTTTCCCTGGTGGCGCAGTGGTTGAGAGTCCACCTGCCGATGCAGGGGACACGGGTTCGTGCCCCGGTCCGGGAAGATCCCACATGCCGTGGAAGGGCTGGGCCCGTGAGCCATGGCCGCTGAGCCTGCGCGTCCGGAGCCTGTGCTCCGCAACGGGAGAGGCTACAACAGTGAGAGGCCCGCGTACCGCAAAAAAAAAAGTCAAAAAATGGGCAGAAGACCTGAATGGACATTTTTCCAAAGAAGACATACTGATGGCTAACAGGCACATGAGAAGATGCTCAGCATTGCTAATTATTAGAGAAATGCAAATCAAAACCACAATGAGGTATCCCCTCACACCTGTCAGAATGGCTATCATCAAAAAGTCTACAAATAACAAACGTTGGAGGGGATGTGGAGAAAAGGGAACCCTCATGCACTGTTGGTGAAATGTAAACTGGTGCAGCCACTATGTAAAACAGTATGGAGGTTCCTTAAAAAACTAAAAATAGGACTGTCATAGGATCCAGCAATCCCACTCCTGGGTATATATCTGGAAAAAACAAAAACTTTAATTTGAAAAGATACATGTACCCCAATGTTCATAGCAACACTATTTATAATAGTCAAGACATAGAAGCAACCCAAGTGCCTGTCAACATATGATTGGCCTAAGAAGATGTGGGGTGTGTGTGTGTGTGTGTATATGTATATGTATTACTCAGCCATAAAAAAGAATGAATTATTGCCATTTGCAGCAACGTGGATGGACTTAGAGAATATAATGATTAGTGAAATGTCAGACAAAGACAAATACTATATGATATCACTTATATGTGGAATCTAAAAAATAATACAAGTGAATCTATATACAAAACAGAAACAGACTCACAGACTTAGAGAATGAACTTACGGTTACCAGGGGGCCCCTGAAGGGTGGTGGGGAGGGATAGATTGGGAGTTTAGGATTGACATGTACACACTGCTATATTTAAAATAGATAACCAACAAGGACCTACTGTTTAGCACAGGGAACTCTGCTCAATATTCTGTAATAACCTAAATGGGAAGAGAATTTGAAAGAGAATAGATACTTGTAAATGTAAAAAAAAAAGAAAAAAAAGGATATGGAGAAGCATACATATCCAAAGCATACAAACAGCTCATACAACTCAATATCAGAAAACAAAGAATCATTGGGTTTCCCTGGTGGCGCAGTGGTTGAGAGTCCGCCTGCCGATGCAGGGGACACTGGTTCGTGTCCCGGTCCCAGAAGATCCCACATGCCATGGAGCGCCTAGGCCCGTGAGCCATGGCCGCTGAGCCTGCGCGTCTTAACAGCAATTCCAGGAGAAGACAAAAATGAAAATTTAAGAAGTTGAAATAATTGATGAAATAAGAGGTAAATTTCCTAGAATTCAGAAAAGGTGAAAGGCTTCAGACTGGTGAAAGGGCGTGTAGTATGCTAAATGGGAAAAATACGGAGAAACACATACCTAGGCATATTTATTAAAGTAAAATTAAGAATATTAAAGACATAAAGGAAATTCTGAAAGATTTCAGAGACAAAGAGCAGATGACCTGCAGGGAACAAGAAGATAGAGAGCTAGGTATCAGCTCAACAGCAATAGTGAATGGAAGAAAATAGTAAACTTTAAAAATACTCAAGGAAAATGTCTTTGAACCAAGCAATTTATATCCTCCTAACTTTCATACAAGGATAAAATAAAATATTATCAGGTATTTTTGCCTCGAAGCTTTCAATATGAAAACCCATATTGGAAACCCATTTGAAAGCAAGATTCATGAGGAATCTAGAAGTGAGAGGTGGTGATCAAATTACCTTGAGGAAGTCTATTGTTGACTGAAGACGAACAAAATTCTAAGCAGTGAAAATATGATGGGGGAGGGGAATGGGGCACCGTATAAATTCAGGTGTTGTGATTGGACTTACAGGGAAGAACATGTTCTGCATTATTAAAACTTTTTCATTCCAAAATGTCTTGTACAAGGCTTAAGACCTAATGGGTCTTTATTTTCTTTCAAACTTCCTTTTCTTTTCCTGTGTCATATCACTGCCAGTATTTCTTACATCCCATGTCATTCTTTACCTTGGATTCATTTTTGTTTGTTGGAATAGCTCCTGAAAGAATCTTTTCAGATGCAGTCATTGATATGAACTTTAATATTTCTGCTGATCCAAAAGTTCTTTTATGTTGACCTCATTGTTGGGGTTGCTAGTTTAACAGGAAGTAGAATTTTAGTTCCGTATCTTTTTATATTCCAAGGAATTTTAAAGTTATTACTCCATTTTGTATTCTAGCATTCTTTGTTACTGATAAAAGGTCTAATGTTAGTTAGATACTTATTCCTCTGTATATAATAACCTACTTTTCCCCTCCCCAGAAGCTTTTAGAATTTTCTTTTAATTCCTGAATTTTTGAAGTTTCACTAGGAGATATGTATATAAAGTCTTTTTTTTTTTAATAGCCAAGCTAGTTGTTTTTTGTTTTTTAATTAATTTACTATTTATTTATTTTTGGCTGTGTTGGGTCTTTGTTTCTGTGCAAGGGCTTTCTCTAGTTGTGGCAAGCGGGGGCCACTCTTCATCGCGGTGTGTGGGCCTTTCACTGTTGCAGCCTCCCTTGTTGCGGGGCACAGGCTCCAGACGCGCAGGCTCAGTAGTTGGTGGCTCACTGGCCTAGTTGCTCCGTGGCATGTGGGATCTTCCCAGACCAGGGCTCGAACCCGTGTCCCCTGCATTGGCAGGCAGATTCTCAACCACTGTGCCACCAGGGAAGCCCCCCCACCTTTTTTTTTTTTTTTAATAAAACGTGCTTAGTGCCCCAGGCTCTTTCAAACAGGACACCCACTTTTTTTCTTCCATTCAGGGAAATTTTCTTTATTTCCTTCTTCTACATTATTTCATTTCTCCTTCTGGTGCTCTTTTCAGACAAAGTTTTTACTTCAATGGCTTTATCCTCTGTATCTCTTAACATTTCTATCATAATTTCTATATCTTTATGCTATATATTCTGGTAATTTATCAATTTTATCTTGACTGACTTTGTTTTTAACTGTGCACATTTTATTTTCATTTTGTTATTTCATTTTTTTGTCATAGTTTTACTTTTTAACATCTTTTCATACTCTGCTTCTTTTTAAGGAAGCTTATTTTTGTTTTACACATGTAACGTTCTCTTCACTCCCTACAAGGATGAGTTTGCGTTTTTTCTTCTAAGTTCTGTTCTTTTCTATGATTTATCTTTTCCTGTTGTTCTGTTTGTTCATCTAGGTCCCTCTCCTTACATTGCTGATTTTTTTCTCATATTGTCACGTGATTCCTGTCTAAACATTAAAATTTATGAATAAGTTTATGTATCAGTTAAGAAAGGTAGTTGACAGTGGTTTCCTGTGCATTGTATGTCTCTTTTTCCCAGTGGCCTTCTCCCTTAAATCAGACAGTGACTGAGGGTTTTATATAAATGCATGGTACATGCAGGCTTTTTTATAGGATGCGTAAACTGAGAATAGACCCCTGTGTCCTTATTAGAAGCTCTCCCACAGGAGTGCTTCTCAAGGTCTACTCCTGCTTTTTGTATTTGATGACTTATTCTGAAATTTTCCATCTTTTATCTCTGGTGAGTTGGGCTCTCTTTTCCTTGGCTGTGATTTCCTGTCAGTATAACCCCAACTGCTATTTCTCAAGATTCCTCAAAATTTCTTATCTATTGATACTTTCCTGACATACTTTCTTCTTCTCTAGACCTTTTTTTTTTGTTTTTCTTTTTGCTAGAATATTGTTTCTGCCAATTCAAGCGGGATGATGGGAAAGAGGGGTAATGTAGTTAATGTTTAGTTTTCTGTCTAAAACCAAAAGCCCCAACCTTTAGATTTCATAAGCAGCTTCTGTCAGTAGTAAAAATTCAAGTCTAAAATGCCTACTAGGGCTAGACCATAATTCTTTGATGCATGTGTACATGTAATTTTTTACATTTTAATTTTCTTTAATAAGAATGCATAAAATCTTCATTTAAAGTGAAAAATGGGGGTTTTTTCCTTCTGTTTACAAAGGAGATAACACATTAGATTTAGAGTATTACAGAAAATGGACATTTTTAATAGTTTCTTGGAGAAATCCAGACTGCTTTTGAAGGTAGATATGAAAAACTTTATTATTTTTTTATTGAAGTACTGTTGATTTACAATGTTGTGTTAGTTTCTGGTACAGCAAAGTGATTCCATTATAGATTATTATAAGATACTGAATATAGTTTCCTGTGCCATACAGTAGGACCTTGTTGTTTATTTTGTATATAGTAGTTTGTATCTGCAAATCCCAAGCACCTAATTTATCCACACCTGCCTTCTCCTTTGGTAACCATAAGTTTGTTTTCTATGTCTGTGAGTCCATTTCTGTTCTGTAAATAAGTTCATTTGTATCATATTTTAGATTCCACGTATAAGTGATGATGTATGATATTTGTCTTCCTCTTTCTGACTTCACTTAGTGGTAATCTCTAGGTCCATCCATGTTGCTGCAAATGACATTATTTCATTCTTTTTTATGGCTGAGTGGTATTCCATTTTATACACACACACACACACACACACACACACACACATACACACATACACACACACCATGTCTTCTTTATCCTTCCGTCTGTTGATGGACATTTAGGTTGCTTCCATGTCTTCACTATTGTAAATAGTGCTGCTGTGAACATTGGGGTGCACATATCTTTTCAAATCAGAGGAAAAAATTATTTTTATTGGTTTTTGTATTGAAATGTTTTTTAAATTGTTACTGTATGTGGAATGGAGTAGAAATAGGAATTAAACTTAAGTACAATTTGTAAAATTTACGCAGAAGGCCATTAACATGGATGCATTCAGTGTAAGTTTGAATTAACCCCCTGATCTTTAGGAACTCTTCAGATGTAAGTTTTCATTTTTATATTTTAGAGAAAAAAATCAAAAATACTTTTTAATACCTAGTTTTAGTTTTGCAACTAAATGATTTAAAAACGTTGTTTTTAGTGCCAGTAGAACTGTCTTTTGACAATTTTATGAATTCCCTTTCCATCTAAATAACAGCATTCCAAATATTAATGTAAAATTTTGTTCATGAGAAATTTGGGAGGATGTGTGAGAATTTTTCACTTATTACTAATCGTCCCCAGTATTTATACCCAGATGTATTTTTTTTCTGTATCTTGGTTTAGATTTTTCTTCTTTTCTTGTAACTATAAAATCAATATATACTGAAACTTTTCATATTCTATAATAGAAAGTTAAAATGTCCTAACTTCCCCCTCTCCAATAACTATTATATATCTTTTGGTGTATGTTCTTTTATGTTTCTTCAATTCACGTACTCATATATAAACGTTTTACCTTGTCATTAGTATGCAATAAAAATTACATTTGTAAGGGTATGTAAACTTAAGGAGTAATAGAAATTCTGTCCTTGGGAGATTGTACATTTGAATATTCTTAGAGTAAAATATTTGGATACCTCGAAAAAGTTTCAGTGAAACTTTTTTTTTTTTTTTTTTTTTGCGGTACACGGGCCTCTCACTGTTGTGGCCTCTCCCGTTGTGGAGCACAGGCTCCGGACACGCAGGCTTAGTGGCCATGGCTCACGGGCCCAGCCGCTCCATGGCATGTGGGATCTTCCCGGACCGGGGCACAAAACCGTGTCCCTTGCATTGGCAGGTGTACTCTCAACCACTGCGCCACCAGGGAAGCCCCCGAGTGAAACATTTTTACTCTTATTTTTCACAAGTTTCTACTCCAAGCTTGGTCTCTGTTAAGCCAGTCCAGAGATTTTTGTACTTTTGACATAACATCTCCTCCCTTTTTTTGCTGATGGAAATCGTGCTTCTTTATTAATATTTCCTTACTACCTTCGTCCAGTCCACACCATTGCACTGTTAACAGCCTCCTAATTGATCTATGTATCTCACAAGCCTCTCACTTTGCCTGTCTATGCTGCATTGTTGATAGACATGTCAAATGATGCAGTGACCCTGTGGGGAGATGTGAAAGGGGATGGGGAATGACTGCTAATGGGTACAGGGTTTCTTTTTGGAGTAATGAAAATATTCTAAAATTAGATTGTGATGATGGTTTTATAGTGGATATACTAAAAAAAAACCCAAGCCGTATGCTTTAAATAGGTGAATTATATGGTATGTGAATGATATTCTCTAAAGCTGTTTGAAAAGCCAATAAAAGACTTAAATGTGTAACTTTGAGGCAAAAGTCAACATTTCGCAGAGTAAAAGGCATATTGTATATGAAAGATCAAAGAAATGGGAAGTGTATACTTTCTAATCTGCTTTATAATCAAAGTAATTTTTTATAATTCTTATAGTACAGATGTTATAAACATGGTAGTCTTACCTCCCTGAGTATTGTAAACCTGCCCACTGCTTTCATTTTTGAGAAGCAACACTTGTCATTTTTCTCTTCTGCTACAAAGCTGCTTCTAGGTAAAATGTGACAGTATGGAAGAGAAAGCATGTAACATTCTCACATGCCTCCCAGTACTCCTTTATTCTCCTCTCGGTGACCCAGCCCCATTTTATAGAATTCAAAAATCTCTTTCCCTCTGCACGGATTTCCATTCCACTCAGAAATTTCCGGTTCCTTATTTAAGGTATTTAAATGGGTCCTTATTTTAGGTAAGCAGTTTGTTGCATTCATTTATAATAAGTCATACATCTCTCATATTTGCATTTTAAAAGATTATAGAATAGGGGTTAGCAATTTTTTTCTATGAAGAGCCAGATGTAATTATTGTCGTTGCAACTACTCAGCCTTGCTATTGTGGGGTGAAATCAGCCACAGACAAAATGTAAATGAATGACTGAGGCCTGATTTGACCCTAGGCAGGTCAGATCAATCCATAGTTTGTCAACCCATGTTATAGAATTCTACATGGGATGAAGAAATTTAAGTGCAATAAATTTAGGCAGTTATGTCCTCCACTTCTACAACTAATGAAAATGATTTCATTTCTTTACTGTTTTATCTTTCTTCCAAGGTTATCTCAGGAAGAGAGGTCAGAACCTGGGTACTTTTGAAAGTTTACCAAGGCTTAATTAGAAAATACCAGGCTTTACATAACCACTAAAGACTGTGTATTATGAGGGTTGAGGTTATTGTTAAGAATAGGTTGATGTGTGTGTATAAAGATAAATGTATTTGTGTATGGATGCATACAAATTATGTATTGTGTTATATATGTGTGTATAATTTTTTAATATATTTACTGTGGGATGCATTTGGATAGTCTCTGAAATGTTCCAGACAAATTTATTGAATATGAATGTGAAAGAACCCATGAATTAAACTAGGAAAAAATACATATTGCATCATTTGGCCCTGCTAAAATAGGTAAAGATGAATAAATATCAATGTGGTTAGCATCTCCTCCCATAGTATTCTGGATTGATTGAAATGTTTTACTTCAATCTGATGTTTGTTTAGCTTTTTCAGCATATGATAATTGTTCGTGTATAAAAGAAATGTAGTGTTGAAACAGTGGCATTATTTTTAAATCTGTGGCAAGTATGTTGTGAATCATAAAATTATATTTCAACTAATATTTCCAAGTAATAATAGTGAGAAAATTTGCATTTGCTATATCAGTGTTTTACAAATTACTGGATAATGCTGAATGACCATCACTCATTTAATGGATTTCTCAGGAAATAAAATATTTTCTCAGAAAATTAACTCTGGGGAATTTGAGCCACTCAGGAAAACAAAATGGCATATTTTAGCCCCAAATATTTTATTTTATTTTATTTTTCTTGGAAATTATGTCATTTCATTGTAGGTCTTGAACAGGTATTTTAGATGACTTTGACCTTATTGAACAAACCGGCGTGTCAAATTTTTGTTTTTCTTGGTCGAGATTTGAATATTTTGTCTCTGCTATTAAATTAGAGCTGACCCAGATAATAAATCAGTTAAATAAAGCATTGCCCTTTTCCTCAATAAAAATGATTACATTGCATACCTCTTTCTATCTCTTCCCTCCTTCTAACTCCATTCTGGTAGTTAGCGTTCATTTATTTCAGCAAATAGTTGGGTAACTATTATATGCCAGGCAATTGTTTTAGGCACTGGGAACAAAACAGTGAACCAAACAACCTTTGCCCTTATAGAGTTTACGTTTGAGTGGGGAGAAGGCAAGAAACAACTGATTATTGTTTAATATAAAAGTTATGTAGTCTGTTAGAAGGTAAGTGCTGTGGACACAAGTAGAGCAGGGTAAGGATGTAGTAATCTTTTATAGAGTAGTACTAATCTGTTAAGTAATGTTAATACTGTCATCTTATTTTCTCTTTCAATTTATAGTTCCAATGACAGGATTCACACAGAGAGCAACCATTGATCCAGAACTGAATGAAATACATGTCTTATCTGGACTCAGCAAAGACAAGGAAAAGAGGGAAGAAAATGTCAGAAATTCATTCTGGATTTATGACATTGTAAGGAATAGTTGGTAAGTAGCTCTTGTCTGTACTGCAATCACAGTGTAACATTTATTTGAGGTTGTTGGTTTATTCAAAAGACGAGAGAGATGGAAGGCTTATGTTAATTTGTGACGTCATATATTTTAATATCAATATTGGGGAGTGGAAAAGTCAGTACTGGTGCCTGTGTATACAGCGATGTTCAGCAAATGGATTTTACCACTGAATTATTTCAATTAGTAGATGTTTCTTTGTCTGAGAGTCAAAAGAATTGTATTTTAGTCTAGCTTTTGCTACCAAGTAGATGTGTAAACTTGAGAACCATGTATTTTTAATGTTCCCAGGTCTTTTCTTAGTTTTTATAAAGTGAAGCAGTTTGACTAGAGCAAGGTGGGGAGCATTATTATTTAGCATTTTCAAACTAGCCCTTTTGTCACAGAGCATCTCATAGAACTGCTGCACATTTTGCTTTGAAAAACACTGACCTAGGGCTTCCCTGGTGGCGCAGTGGTTGAGACTCTGCCTGCCGATGCAGGGGACACAGGTTCGTGCCCCGGTCCGGGGGGATCCCACATGCCGCGGAGCAGCCGGGCCCGTGGGCCATGGCCGCTGAGCCTGCGCGTCCAGAGCCTGTGCTCCGCAACAGGAGAGGCCACAGCAGTGAGAGGCCCGCGTACCGCAGAAAAAAAAAAACAAAAAACACTGACCTAGAGGATCCAGCTCTAATGTTCTGTGATTACTACATAAGTGAATATTCTCCAAAACAGAGGAACTTCAGAGAACTTCCTCCATTCAGTAATGGAGGGTGGTGCTCAGCAGCTAAGGAATTTATTATTTTCTAAATAAGACATTTATTTACAGTAAGAATGAAAGAAGTCTGTTGTGAGCTTTTTTATTGTGAATAGATAAATGTGATATCATCTCTTTCAGCCGTTGGTTTAAGCCTTCATATATGCTGATCCTGTTTCATAACACGAAGTAGTTTGTTCTTGAGAGAGATTTTTGATGGACATTAAAGAACCTCAGAACTCAGTTCTAACAAATTTAGATTATTTTATGAGGGTGACCAGAACTTTTAAGATTTGATGTGAACAAATTTATAATTTTTTGTTTGTAATTAGACATTGCGTTAATTTGCTTGCTACAATTGTATTATGTGTGCTGCTAGTTTTCTAAGATAGAATGCCTTAAAAGCAATGTCTTTCAGGTCTTGCGTCTATAAGAATGATCAAGCTGCAAAGGATAATCCAAGTAAAAGTCTTCAGGAGGAAGAACCATGTCCAAGATTTGCCCATCAGCTTGTATACGATGAGTTACACAAGGTATACTAACTACATTGACCTGTAAACTTTCTGTGATGTACAATTGGAAAGAATCTCAAAATATATGTTTCTGATTATTTTTAAGTAGATTTGAATAAAAATGACTGACATTTACTAGAATACGTAGCAGACATTTGATATCACCTTGTCCCTAAAATTCCTTAAGAGAATAAACATTTTTGCATAGTCCACAGTTCCTGACACTTTTCTTATGAAAATGGCCAGTGGTTGCTGCTTCTTAGCTGCATAGATCTGATACATATAGCATGGCCTATTGTTTCTGTCAATACAATATGAATATTCAAGTAGAAGATGTACAGGTTTCAGCACTTGTATACCTTTTTCCATGATATGAAAAGGTATATATAACTTCCTGATTTTAGATTTTCCCATTGTGTAAGAAGTCTTTTTATCTTTATTTTTCCTATCTATGATTGACATAATCTGTTCCATCAGCCTATGAAAACAGTCCTGAATTCTGAAGTTTTAGTGTCCCTAAGTGTTCAGAGTGGTTTCTTTAGCTATTTCTCCCTTAAATTTTACATGTTTGACGATTGGGCTCAGATTACATAGTAAATTACTGACAGAACCTGTATTCTTTCTGTTTAGGCCATAGATGATTATTTAAATCCTCTATCATTTGAGAACTTTAGGTAAAAGATACCATGGGAGTAAATAAAAGCCCTTTCTCTGAGAGTCTCCCAAATTAAAGGATAAGTGAATTTCCATCTATAGGATAGAAATAAATAATATCTCTGTTGTGTAACACTACTGGTTATAAATGTTTTCAAAATTTTCAAGAACTGCTTTAACACTTTGAGTACAGAATATTGCTAAAGCTGTAATTATAATAGTGAAATCATTGTAGTATTCCTTTTACATTTCTTATTTGATATTAATTGAATAATAGAAAAATATTTTAAAAGTTATTTCACAAGTCATATATGCCATTTAAAAATATTCAGCATTAAGGCTAAAGCAAAAGTAAGATGCTAAAATTTTTAAAGTTTCTAGTTACTGTTGACCTTCAGTGATTCAACTTGTGTGTCAGTTTTTTAAAAGATACCATTTTTTATTACAATCAACACTTGATTAACTTGATAATCCCCATTATTTGTTGCCCTAAGCAAACTCAGTATCTTGGAATAGCTTCTTACTATCATTGCTTTGTTTTATGTCTTCCATTGTCAGTGTAACTGTGGTGATACAACTTATTTTAATAGAAAATGTAATTTAAGGAAGTAGTCACAGTACTTTAAAGTAAAATGGAAACTTGAGAAAAAGCAGAAGCAGCCTTTAGTAGACATGTAATAATGTTTTAGTCTTTAGTAAAGCTAAAGAAGTTACTTGTTACACACTACTACCAAAATGAAGAAATTTTACTTTGACTTTCGTAGTTTCTTGAGTATGCATGCATTTTTTTAAAATCTGGTTTGTTTTATTTATTACAGGTTCATTATTTATTTGGTGGGAATCCAGGAAAATCTTGCTCCCCAAAGATGAGATTAGATGACTTCTGGTCACTGAAATTGTGTAGGCCTTCAAAAGATTACTTACTGAGGCATTGCAAGTACCTCATAAGAAAACACAGGTATAAAAATAAATCACTGAAAACTTTTATTTAGCATTATCAGCTATTGTTGGTATTACCTAAGCTTTGGAGATGTGACTTTGTCTTTGGAAATTTAGTAACATGACACTGTAAGTACTGTGAAGATCATGACTTTTGTAAATGCCCTGTTCTCCTTAGTTTTGCTTTCTTCTTTCAAAGGATGGTACAAAGTGAAGATATATCTTGATGCTAAAAATTATTAAAGATAGAGCAAGGATATTTTGCAGCTGTTAATGGAAAAAGTTTCTATGAACGTGATGAACCTACCTTAAAGTAACTCAAGGCCTAACCACTACAGATTATATCACTTCTAGATGATTGGCATGTGGAGATTATTGGCATGTGACTGACCTGTTGATAACTCTCTTAACAGTGAATGTGATGATATAGTTGAGTAAATAATCTCTTTATAATTTGATGTTTCAGAATACAACTTCAAATATGATTATAGCCTTACATCATTACTTTTGCCATTTAATTGCAAAATCAAGTAATCAAACATTTTCATATGTCTCCTCAGTCATGTTTGCTTTTTAGCCTTAGCAGGTGATAAGCTGAAAAATGTAGAAAAATACATCTGTCCCTTTGGTTTCTGGTAGTGTTAGATCGTAATAAAAATTTACAATTTGGAGGGAGAGAAGTTCAGCTTTTAATGATGATAATAGGTACCATTTATGAGCAATTTTGTGTGCTAGATCCTGCATATTATTCTCACAATAAGACAGTGGAGTAGGTACTGTTATTATTACTCTCTTATAAAAGAAGAAATGGAAGCGTTTTTAAGTGGGTTGTATAACTGACCTAAGGTTGTTCAGCTGTAAGTGACAGAGCCGGGCTTTGATGCTGTGTATTCTGACTCCGGAGTTACCACTTCACCACCACCACCACCCCGTACACATCGGTATATACACAGACATGCACACATGTGTGTTTATATGTTTAGTATATAATTACGTATTATATTTTATATAGAATATAAATAAATAAAAATCTCTGTGTAGGTGTAAGTTAGATTTGTGTTCCTTTATCATATCGTGTTTGCTTGTTATTTCTCTCTCTGCTTTCACAAGTTGTGCTTGAGAGATAAATTGATAACAAAAGCTAGTTGCTTCTGTTACTTTGTTATTACTATGAATAATTAAAGAGTATTTCCTACAGAATCTGTAGGAGAAAAGGTCTGAATTGTCACGGCTGGATGGCAAGAGATAAATTCTGTCTTATTAACAAGATTTAAGCTTGAGGTACCTTCAGCTAATGTTTACGTTGCTAAAATATTATTCCTTGGTACTTAATGTTAAAGTTTGTTTTTAAAAGTTTAAAAAAACTTTAAACTTTGTTTTAAAAGGTTAAGACGAATAAGACAAATTTGGGGAAATCATAATGTTTGTTTTATTCCTACTTCAGATACAACAACTATAGTTAGAATGTTGAGTTGAGCTTTTAAAAAAAATTTCCTGACCAAAAGTCCACTAGAGATTAAAGAAGGTTGTCTAGTGCTGTATGTAAAGAATTCAAACTTACTTTATAAACACTTTCCTCTGGCTTTTTTTTTTTTTTTGCGGTGCGCGGGCCTCTCACCGCTGCGGCCTCTCCCGTTGCGGAGCACAGGCTCCGGACACGCAAGCTCAGCGGCCATGGCTCACGGGCCCAGCCGCTCCGCGGCATGTGGGATCCTCCCAGACCGGGGCACGAACCAGTGTCCCCTGCATCGGCAGGCGGACTCCCAACCACTGCGCCACCAGGGAAGCCCTTTCCTCTGGCTTTTAATTAGAAAAGTAATCCATGGTTAATAAAGAAAAAAAAAAGTCCTCTCTCCCCACCACAAAGAATTGAATCATCCCCCATCCCACCATTCGAAAATAATATTTTGGTGTGTATCCCTTGAATTTTATGTGCACAAATAGAATTTTTGTTTGTTTAAAAAATAAGGATCATCTTGCTTTGAATCTGATGTCTTTTAATGAGTGATGTTATTACCATGTTAAAAAATAAAAATACAAATCATAATTATAATGGCAACATAGTGTTCTATTCTGTGTAATTTACTTAACTAGTCTCCTTTTGTTGAATATTTAGCTTATTTCCAACCTATTTGCAATTATAAATAACACTCTAGTTAATGTTATTATATACTTCCATATGCACCCCTATCAAAATTTCTGTAGGGTAACGATAGACTTGATGAATTATACGTTGCCCTCCAGAAAGTTAATTTTCATTCCTTCTGGAAGTAAGTAGAATTATTCATTTTCCCACAACCAACCTATCCTAAGAAGTATTATTTTTCATCTTTGGCAGTCATTTTTCTCCTTTAAAAATCTGTCAGTGGACAGGTGAAATGACGATTTATGGGAATCTGAAATTTATATATATTATATATATATTATGGCATGTTTTAAGTTTCAAGTACAAAACATCATTAGTGACTTGTGCTAGTAAAGGCTGAAAGTGGATAAGGAAAATAATAAGCAGTAACAAATTATTTAAATAATCAGTAACAAATTATTTAAATTTTTAATTACATTATGAAAGACTAGCAAATCTTGTGAGTGTGAGAATGATTCATGAAATAAAGTGACTGAAGTTGAAAGGTAGCAAGTTTCAACCTTGCTTCAAGGTAGCAAATAATCAGCCTTTGAAATTTGCTACTATTTAGTTAAAATATAAATTTTAAAGTATAAATTTGAAGGGAGAGAAGTATATTGAATGCCAAGAAAGTGTCTTTGTTCTTAATGGTGCCACATAATACAGAAAATAAAATGCCACTGTTTTTTTGTATAGCATTCAAGTTTCCAAATATATTGATGATTTGGGGGTGGAAAGGGGCAAAAGAAAAAAATTTTAATATGATTAGTTCCTTGTTCCTTTAGGTAGAGGGCAGAATTGTTGGCTGAAATATAATTCTAGACTGCAGACACAAGTCCAGTAATAAGTTTTTGTGGGCTAACAAAAAAGCTTAAAAAAGGAAAGAGAGAACACACCTTCCAGGAAAATGGATCCCTTTGCTGGATTTATTTAATAGTACAGTAGGTGTGTGTTGGTTAAGTTATCAGGTTACAAGGATAAAGACATACTTAGGATATCTCACTGAAAAACAATTTATTATGAGAATATCCAGAGAATTAAGGTGCTTCCTCAGCACTTGAACAGTGAGGCCTGGTGGAGAATTGTTTAGGATACTGAGACAATTCTAATAGCTAGAAGCTACTGAAGTAGCTTTCCTTGTAACTGAGCCTCTCTCTTTCTGCTTCTTTCTGTCTGCTTTTCCTGTTCTACTTCCTGACTCTGCTTTCTCTTATGGCTTCGGTAGGTGGCTAGGTAGCTAGGTAGTAGGAAGGAAGGGAGAGAAGGATAGGAAGAGAAGGAATCTGTCATCTCATATCTTCTGCTTATTGCCTTCTGTGTTTTGTATGTTTTTTGTGTCCTTGTGTATCTCACATTCAGATTCTCTAAGAGAGTATCTTCTTACAGAAAGTTCCCTAGAGAGAGTATCCCTATTGGAAAGAATTCTGCCAGGCCACTTTAAAAATTGCTCATCAACTCAAGATGATTGCTTTTGGCTCAGGTGCCAAAACTCTGGTCTAATTCATTGTGGACAAGATGGTAGAGTAACATGGACCTAAGACTCTCATCTGAGGGTTGTAAGGCTGGCTGACAATCAGGGTACTATCTGGTACAAGAAAACTGTAATATTTTGCCAGTCTTTGCCCCTCCAGGTACCCTATCACTGAGATTAGCTCTAAAGACAGGAAATTATTGATGCCATCAGCTGAACACAGTTGTGAAAGGCTCTTCACTATTTTCCTTTCCCAAATGAAATTAAATGTCTTCTTTCTGTATAATATTTTGAAAAGCATACCAGTTTATTAGAAATAAATACATATCTAATTATGCTATTAAAAAAGGAATTATCATTATTTAAATAGATATATAGTCCCAAGCAGACTTTTTTAATTTAAGAAAATCCTTTGTTTCCTTTCAGCTTTGGAATCAGAGACACTTGAGTTTAATTCTACTTCTGCCACTTACTAGGTCTTAGCTTGGCCAAGTTCATTTACTAGGCTCAGTTCCTCATCTGTTTTTTTTTTTTAAATGATGATAAACTTCTCATCATAGAGTTATGGGAGGATACATGAAATGATATATGTAAGATACTTGATACAGTGTCTAGCACAAAACAAACGATTGATAAATGATTGCTACAGTTTTTGTTATTACTGAGACATGGAAATAGTCTCATTAAAAATATCTAATCAGTGTTAATGATACTCATTAAAAGAAACTATACTCAGACTTCCCTGGTGGTGCAGTGGTTGAGAGTCCGCCTGCCGATGCAGGGGACACGGGTTCGTGCCCCGGTCCGGGAAGATCCCACATGCCGTGGAGCGGCTGGGCCCGTGAGCCATGGCCGCTGGGCCTGCACATCTGGAGCCTGTGCTCCGCAACGGGAGAGGCCACAACAGTGAGAGGCCCGTGTACCGCAAAAAAAAAAAAAGAAACTATACTCATTTCACTTTCTGAAGTATCTGTTAAACACCTCCAGTGGAGAGTATATGACAGAAATTTAGGAAATTATTTTTATTTATGAAACATATTTGGCTATTTTGCACTTCTGTTATATAAAATATTTGACATATTCACTATGTTTTGTAGTTGATTTAATCTTAGCTTATAGTTTTAAGAGGAGGGTTGGAAATGCTCTTATCCAGTCTCTAGCACCACAGCCTGACATTACCATTACATCTCCAGGGACTCCACATGTACGCTATTTATATATGTGTCAGTATTCTTACTTCTGGATTCTTAAGCACAGGATTTTTAGATATCCACAGTATCTTCTCAGATACAGAGTATTCCAGTCTGGGTTTAAAAGGCATTTCTGATGTTTTTTCATAACTCTAGACAATTATTCTTGTTTACATTTTCTAGGTTTGAAGAGAAGGCCCAAATGGATCCCCTTAGTGCTCTGAAATATCTACAAAATGATCTTTATATAACTGTGGATCATTCAGACCCAGAAGAGACAAAAGAGGTAAAGGTGGCAATAAACTTCAGAAATTGAACATTTGAAAAATTGTCTTTCTAACTTATATTTGTTGACTTTGTTCTTGGATGTTTAAAGGAAAGTGAGGAAAATATGATGACACTAAAAATCTTAAAAATGGTACAGAGCAGATGAAATAAAAATTGAGTAGACGTATTTTCATGTGGTAATCTAAGATTCAAGTCACACAAAAACCTGTGATCCACTCAGAAAAGGATTCTCAGGTATAAAGTTTTAAGTAGTCATTAGATTTTGTACTGGAAAGGAAATAGAAAAATTTTACTTCTGCCATAGTTCCATACTTCCTTTACTTAAGGGTTACATAAAGTTCAGTATAAACTTTTTCTACTGATACTCGAAAATTCCCCTAAAAGAAGAAAGAAAACTCTCCTTTATTGTAAGGAGAAAGTGAAGAGAGGTTGGTGGGAGTAGAATCTTTGCTGGCTTGTTATTTAGTTATATGAATGTTGTAGCAGTACAGCTTTACCATAGGCTACTAACTTCGTTCATCAGTAGCCCCTAAGCTTGAGAACTTAGTAACAGATCATTACTTTTCAGTTTTTGTGGTACATAACATGGGATGGAAGCAGCTGTTTCTAAGATTTAATATTCTTAGGGCATATTTGCATATCCACAGTGTGTGAATATACCTGCAATGAGTTTCATGGTCTTACAACCTCTCTTCCAACTTCTAAGATTCCTTTTGTCACTTCTTCCTTTTGCTAACTATTCTTGTTCATAGTTCATCTAGCAACATCTGAACTGCAATCCATTTTACCTTCCATTCTCAGAATTGGTGATTATATGTAGTTCTGTTCCTTACATCCTGTTAGCTGTTGTTGTGCTTTGGCTTTGTAATAGCAACATCAAGCAGTGTTTTCCTCTGTTCAGCATTGACACAGGTATCAGACTGAATGACTTTCAGGTACCAGGTTCATTGTACTTTCAAGCAGAAGAGCCTGCATGTCCTTGGCACCAAAACAAAGAAATACTCTTTCATAGTTGCCTTCTGTGAAAATAAGCCCTAGTTCTCTCACTCAGTATTGGTTACAACCCTTCAGTAGGTGGAGAATCAGCAGAACACATTTTAAAACCCCCTGAAAAAGGACAGTTAATTGTCTTTTCTTGAGTCTTCAGTCAATTCATGATACTATTTGAAATAGGGAGAACTGTCACGATTTTGCCAAGTAGCAGAATATATTTGGTTTAATCTGTTATGGCTTATAAACTGAACATAGTTGTGAAGAGTCTGTTAATGTTCATTTTGTTAGACCATGCATTTGAGAGTTATAAATGGATTTTCTTGTGTTTTCACCATAGTCTGTCTAAAATGGCTGTAATCCGGAACATTCATTTTTCTTTTATTTTTTAAAACCAAACCAAAACAAAATATTTCAAAGTAAATAATTTCAGCTGTGTGAGTTGCAAGTAGGCCAAAGAAAACAGACAGTTTGCTCTTAAAGCTAAGCTAGTAGGAAAGTCCAGGACAGGGAGGTATCTCAAGTTCAAACAGTCATTTTAAGAATTTTGGTAGTGGGTTTCTCTTTTCCTGAAGAGTATCAAATTGTGATTTTGTATGCCACAGACTTCCACTCCATTTCTGAAAAGCTGTATCTATCAAGAGTTGTTTAACCCTAGTAGAAGTTAGTAAAAATGATGTTATTCATGTGTATGTCAGCATAAGAATCACTTTAGAAGCTTTTTCAGAACAATACCCTCACCCTAAGAGTCTCCTCTGTCTGCTCTTTTACAATGGAAAACTGAAAACACACCTAAAAAATTGAGAATTAGTGGTCTGTAAGGTTATTCTTTTGTTTAAAAACGTGTGAACAGATTTCGTTTGGGGAAAGAAATCCCTTGGGGACAGCTCCAGTGTATATATATGTACTTACAGTATCTGTTAGTGAGGCATATAGATCTTCGCTTTTCATTGTAAGAAATCATTCCCCTTTTTGAGAAAGGCCTTACTGCTCTTCATTTTCTGTAGTAGCTTGGGTTTTGTTCTCTATGTACGTTTTACAAATTTTTCATTATATTAAATGATTTTATCAGCAACCAGAAGTGGTTTTTAGATCTTTCTCCCCCTTTTCTGGGTCATCATTGTGTCTTTTAGTCGCAAAATGCTGGTGGACTATCAACTAATAATGGTTCTTTGCTTTCTTCCAGTCTCCAGAGCATGGGTTCTAAATTGGTGATGAGCTTATAATAAAGCTTATGAGCATTGTATTTTTTTCTAGAAAAGGGCCAAGAAAAGGATGCTTAAACTGATTCTACCATTTTCAGAGAGGATTCTATAATAGAGAAGGAACAAGAGAAACAAGTTTTCAGCCAGTATTGCACACTTTGTATTAATTGTCTTTCTACTGAGTTTCCAATGTACTGATGTCATTTATTTAAAATATTGTGTAGAGTTCCTACAATATGCCAGGCATTCTTCTAGGTACAATAGATATACCAGTGAACCAAACAAGATACTTGCCCAGGAGGTACTTACATACTAGTGGGGGGGAACAATAAACATATTAAATAAATTATACTGTGCATTAGAATTTGATAAGTATTGTAGGAAAGTTAAAAAGAGATCAAAAATGTAAGGGGACTTCCCTGGTGGCGCAGTGGTTAAGAATCCACCTGCCAATGCAGGGGACCTGGGTTCAAGCCCTAGTTCGGGAAGATCCCACATGCCACAGAGCAACTAAGCCTGTGCGCCACAACTACTGAGCCTGTGCTCTAGAGCCCGCGAGCCACAACTATGGAAGCCTGCGCGCCTAGAGCCCGTGCTCTGCCACAAGAGAAGCCACCACAATGAGAAGCCTGCACACCGCAACGAAGAGTAGCCCCCGCTTGCCACAACTAGGGAAAGCCCGCGTGCAGCAACAAAGACCCAACGCAGCCAAAAATAAAATCTACTTTTAAAATATATATATATATATACATATATATATATATATATAAGGGGTAAGAATTGGGCAGTTGCAGTATTAAATAGAATAATCATGATAGACCTCATTTGGAAATCAGATTTGCACAAGGACTTGAAGAATATGAGGGCGTGATCTAAGTAGATAATTTGGGGAAGATAATTCCTAGCAAAGGGAGGGCTAGAACAGAGACCCCTGGGATGGAGAGTATTTGGCTTTGTTTAGAACAGCAAGGAGACACTCGTGGCTGGAGTAGAGGTAAGGAGAGTGAAAGCAGTCAGAGATGAGGTCCAAGAGGTAAGAGCAGGGATTGGCAGAACAGGTTATGAATGACTTCATAAGTCATTATTAGGACTTTGGCTCTTACTCTGAATAGGGAGCTGGTTCAGGGTATTGTCCATGCAGAGGAGTGATATCATCTGCTTTATGTTTTAGTTAGGTCACTCTGACTACTGTATTGAGAATAGACTAAAAGGGAACAAGGATGGAGGCAAAGAGAATATGAGGGAGGTGTAGAAATCTAAGCAAGGGGGATTGTTGCTCAGAGCAAAGTAGTAGCAATAGACATGGTGAGAAGTAAAATAGATCAGATTCTCTCTCCCTCCCTCCCTCCCTCCCTCCCTCCCTCTCTCTCTCTCTCTCTATATGTATTTATTTATATACATGTATGTATGTATGTATATACTTTTTTGGCTGCATTGGGTCTTCGTTGCTGCACGCGGGCTTGCTCTAGTTGCAGCGAGCGGGGTTTACTCTTTGTTGCGGTGCGCGGGCTTCTCATTGGGTGGCTTCTCTTGCTGCAGAGCATGGGCTCTAGGCACACAGGCTTCAGTAGTTGCAGTGCGTGAACTCGGTAGTTGTGGCATGCGGGCTCTAGAGTGCAGGCTCAGTAGTTGCGGCGCACGGGCTTTTAGTTGGTCTGCGGCATGTGGAATCTTCCTGGACCAGGGATGGAACCCATGTCCCCTGCACTGACAGGCAGATTCTTAACCACTCCGCCACCAGGGAAGTCCCCTCAGTATATTTTAAAGGTAGAACCAACGGAATTTTATGATTGGATGTAGGGTTTGAAGGAAATGACTCCAAAGTTTTGAGCCTGAAAAGCTAGAAGGATGGAGTTACTGTCAACTGAAATGAGAAGGTGGAGCCTCCTGACTGGAATCAGGAGTTTAATTTTGCATATGTTCAGTTTGAGTTGCCTGTGAAACAGCCAGCTTGAGATGTTGAAGTGATAGTTGGATGTTCAAGTCTGAAGCTGGGGGGAGAGGACTGACTTTATTCAGATTGTGTACTATTACTCAGTACCTGTTAAAAGTCTAGGCCAGTACATAGCAGTGCCACTTATTTAATTGGATGGTTAAAGTAACAGTTTTCTCCCCATCCTTCTGTTTAGAGCCAGTGAAGTTTATCTTTCATCTTAGAAGTTAGAAAAGAGCAACAAATTAACCCCAAATAAGTATTCACTAGAATATAGGAAATTAGTAAAATAGGAAACAGTAGAAAAAATATAAAAAGTGAAAAGTTTGTTCTTTGAAAAAGTGACTAAAATTGGTCAACCTCTAGCAAGACTTATCAAGGAAACAAATAATGAAAACATAAATTATCAGCATCACAAATGAAAAGGGGAGATCATTACAGCCCTACCTACATTAAAAGTGTACTAAGGAGATATTATGAACAAGTTTGTCAACAAATTCAGCAACTTGATGAAATGGACAAATTTCTTGAAAGATACAACTTACCAAAACTAACACAAGAAGAATTAGAAAATCTTAAGGAACTCCATATCAATTACAGAGATTGAATTTGTAATTGAAAACTTTCCAAGAGAGAAAATACTAGGCCTGGATGGCTATATCAGTAAATTCTATCAACCCTTTAAGGAAGAAAAAAATGCCAATTTGGTATAGATTTGTAGAAATCAGAATAAGACAGAACACCTTCTAAATCCTTTTATGAAGCAGCTTAACTCTGATGTAAAAACCCAAAAAAGACATTACAAGCAAAGAAAATTACAGACCAATAGCCCTGTGAATGTAGGTACAAAATTCTTAAGAAAATTTTAGTTAACTGAATCCAGCAATATATAAAAAGGTTAATGCACAATAGCCAAGAGGGGGTTTATGCTAGGAGTACAAGGTTGGTTTCACATTTGAAAATCAGTATATTTCACCACATTGGCAGAATGAAAGAGAAAAACCACAGATCACCTCAATAAGTGAAGAAAATCATTTGACAGAATGCAAAACCCATTGATGATAAAAATTCTTAACAAATCAGGAATAAAGGAAACATCATAAATCTCATAAAGGGCATCTGTGAAAAACATACAGCTAGTACCATAGTTAACTGTAAAACATTAAACCCTTTCCCCTAAGATTATGACAAGGAAAGGTTGTCTGCTTCAACACCTCTATTTAGCATTGTGCCAGAAGTCCTAGCTAGTACGATATGGTAAGAAAAAGAAATAAACAGCATATAGATTTGAAAGGAGGAAGTAAAATTGTTTGCATTTTTAGATGACAAATTAAAGAATACCTAAATAGATGGAGAAATAAATCACATTTGTGGTTTGAAAGACTAAAAAGTGTTGAGATGCCCATTCTCCCCAAATCGGTTTATAATTTAATGCAGTTCCTGTCAATATTCCAGTCAGTTTGGGTTTCTTTGTTGTTGAGGAGATAGACAGACTTATTCTAAAATTTAGTCAAAATGCAAAGGCTCTGGACTAGCTAAAACAATCTTGAAAAAAGAAAAAGTTGAAGGTCTCATACTTACTACCTGATTTCAGGACTCTGTATAGAGCCATAGTAATCAAGGTGGTGTGGTACTGGCTTAAGGATAGACAAATAGATCAATAGAACAGAATAGAGTTCAGAAACAGACTCATATATATGCAGTCAGTTTATTTTTTTGACCAGAGCACCAAGTCCAATAAGGAAAAGAAAGGTTTTTTAAACAAATAGTGCTAAATAACTGGATATCTCAACCCCTATTTCACTTTTTTTTTTTTTTTTTTTTAGCGGTACGTGGGCCTCTCACTGTTGTGGCCTCTCCCATTGCGGAGCACAGGCTCCGGACGCACAGGCTCAGCGGCCATGGCTCACGGGCTTGGCCGCTACGTGGCATGTGGGATCTTCCCGGACCGGGGCACGAACCCGTGTCCCCTGCAACGGCAGGTGGACTCTCAACCACTGTGCCACCAGGGAAGCCCGTCGACCCCTATTTCACTCTTAACACAAAAATTAAGATGGATTATGGATCTAAGTATAAAACCCAAAACAATGAACCTTTAAGAAGAAAACAGATTATCTTCACAACTTTGGGATAAGCAAAGCTTTCTTGGACATGACACAAAAGGCACTAATCATAAAAGAAAAAGTTGACAAATTGGACTTCAACAAAATTAAAATTTCTACTCATTAAAAGACATTATCAAAAAAAAATAGATGAGGGAATTCCTTGATGGTCCAGTGATTGGGACTTCACGGTTTCACGGCAGAGGGCCTGTGTTCGATACCTGGTCGGGGAACTAATATCCCACAGGCCACACCATGCGGCCAAAAATTAAAAATAAAAATAAAAATAGACAAGCCTCCGACCAAATAATATCTGCAGTAGATATGTCTGACAGAGGACTGATACCCAGAATATATGAAGAAGTTTCATATATTTTTAGCTCTTCCTTTTATCCCCTTTTTTCCTAACTAATTTGTCCAGTTTCTTACATTCAAAGGATGATTAATCAGGTGACTGATACCTGAAATTTTGAAGGCTACAAGTACAAGTGTGAAATACATCCTGAAGAATCAGTGGTATGAACTGCTCAAGTCTTGCAAAGTGCCAAGTAAACTCCATTGAGATTCAACTCATTTGTATACTCTTATTCCTTCCTTTAACTGACCTGTTTTCCAGCATCCTCATTCAAGATAAATATGAATAGTTCTCCTAAAGTTTTATTTCTGTACCAATTTGTTAAAGTACAAGTGATGCAATACTTTTATTTTGTCATTGTTCAGTTGCATTGTCTGATTTAAACTAACTCTGGCTAGCCTGGGAATCTAATCAACACAACATTTTTTCAATGTAAAAAAGACCTTTGAGCCTTTATAATTATATAACAATACAATTATATATGACCATGGAATACCAATCTAAGTTGTAATTTAGGGATGGCTTATGCATAATAACCATGCTTTTTTTCTCAGAGTTTGATTTACACAGAGACATCAGGTGTTTTACAGTAGCATGCATTTATTTTTGAAGTGAGAATTCATGTTTACTAATATACAGGGCATCAGTCTCTCTATATGTGATAGATTCCCAACTGAGTAATTTTTCTTTTTTTTTTTTTTTTAAGGAAGAAGGGGTAGTGGTAGATAGGTGAATTCTTCTCCACCTTGAAGGGTGGTGCTACTTCTACATCATACGTTCTTTTTTTTTAATGTCGGTTCATTGGTTTGTTTATTTATTTTTGGCTGTGTTGGGTCTTTGTTTCTGTGCGAGGGCTTTACTCCAGTTGAGGCAAGCGGGGGCCACTCTTCATTGCGGTGCATGGGCCTCTCCCTATTGTGGCCTCTCTTGTTGCGGAGCACAGGCTCCAGACGCGCAGGCTCAGTAGTTGTGGCTCACGGGCCTAGTTGCTCCGTGGCATGTGGGATCTTCCCAGACCAGGGCTCGAACCTGTGTCCCCTGCATTAGCAGGCAGATTCTCAACCACTGTGCCACCAGGGAAGCCCCTAATTTTCTTTTTCTTTAATCGAAGTATAGTTGATTTACAATATTATATTAGTTTCAGGTGTGTAAAATAGTGATTCAATACTTTTATAGATTATATCCCATTTAAAGTTATTATAAAATACTGGCTATATTCCCTGTGCTGTACAATGTATCTTTGTAGCTTATTTATTTTATACATAGTAGTTTGTACCTCTTATCTCTGTCCTGCCCCTACCCCTTTCCATCTTCCCATTGGTAACCACTAGTTTGTTCTATCTGTGAGTCTTTCTGTTTTGTTTTATTCATTCATTTATTCTTTAGGTTCCACGTATAAGTGGTAACATCTGGTATTTGTCTTTCTCTGTCTGGCTTATTTCACTTAGCATAATACCCTCTAGGTCCATCCATGTTGTTGCAAATGGCATTATTTCATTCTTTTTTATGGCTGAGTAGTGTCCCATTGTATATATATACCACATCTTCTTTATCCATTCATCTGTTGATGGACAGTTAGGTTGCTTCCATATCAGGCTATTGTAAATAATGCTGCTGTGAACATTGGAGTGCATGTATCTTTTCAAATTAGTGTTTTCATTTTCTTTGGATGTATACTCAAGAGTGGAATTGCTGGATCATATGGTAGTGAGTAATATTTTATATTTCAGTTGACCTATTGTTCCTTAATAAATACATACTTTAATATATTTTTAAAATAAAATAATTCCAGGACTTGGTCTAGTATTTTGGAAAATGATAATAGCAGTCCACTAGAAAAGTCAGCATGTTGTTTAATCTAAATACGGTGTTCTTCTTGCCACTTTTTGGTGAATAGACTTATGCAACACGTGCGGAGACATCCAATGGCTAATGAATGGTCGAAATTATAGGAGTTTTTTCTCCAATGTGCTTACCTAGCTAATTTGCTTTTTTCTCTCCCCCCCGCCCCGCCCACAGTTTCAGCTTCTGGCTTCAGCTCTGTTTAAATCTGGTTCAGATTTCACAGCTCTAGGTAAGTATTCCAATGTAATTTATCCGGCCATATGCCCTAGAATTTGGGAGGTTGGACTTTGATTTCTTTTAAATGAAACATCAGATGAGATGTCATCCAAACAAATGAAGCAAGTTTCAAGGTAGCATGCAAAATTTCTAATAACCTGCTACAAGGTTATTTTCCAGGTATCAGTCCCCAGTTCATGGATCAGTTTGCAGTTCCTATTACACCAATTGCTGGGTTATTATGCAAACAGATGGCAATAGAAGCCTGATCAAAATAAATTAATTTGTATAACATTGTTTTGGAATGCAGACTGTATTACTGATATACTTACCATGAGTTAACACTTGCTGGTTGAATGGTTTTCCTGTTTGTTCTTTGTGAAATTGTGTGGTGTCAACAGAATGGTGATGGAGTGGGCAATGAAATAAATGTTTGGGAGCAGAAGAACGAATTACCTCTTTCCTGAAAATGGATATTTTTGTATGTTGGTATCTTAATTGTTCCAAGTGTTTCTCAAGCATCCCAGATAAGGGCATCAGTTTTCACTTAGTAGTACTCTCATTTAGTATTAATGAATTATTAACGTAGTTAAACTAGATTGTAGTAAAGTGGGGAGTCTAGAAGTTCCAGAATCCAGAGCTTTAGTCAGGTGAATTTTCAAGGATCTTTTAGTTAGGATAAGTCATTATAGCTTCAGTTTTTCAACAAGATAGTAGCCTTTTGTAGTATGGGAATTTCCAACTTTCCTCTTGTCATTATGCAGTCACACAGTGAATGCATATTAATCTCATTAATGCTGGTGCTATTTTTAATTTGCCTTAGAGTCCAGCAATAGTATCGAAATTTTCCAGCGTATGTAATATAAATACTTCTCTTTATCTTTGGAATTAAATAACACTTTGGAATATCAGTTTAATTTCTTCATTGTTTGACCTTTTGTCTCTTAAAGGTGAAACATACCTCAAATGAAAAAAAAACAGAGACATACAATGATGGTGTTTCTCACTGGGATGGAAATAGTAGTAGTGTTTCTTGGGGTCTTGCCCTTTGTTTTGTTTTTCCTTAATGAGTAATTGAGGCTACTCTACTGATCAAGGCAACTGCAGTCGTGAGTTCTAATTCCAAAATAAGTAGGATTCCACAGGGCAAGAGGACTGCTATAAAACATAACTCCAGTAGGTTCTCCTAAAAATTTATATAATTGTTTACCACTATCCCATACACTCAAAGGGCTTTTAAAAAATGTTTTCAGGTTGTTAGAAATCTCAGCCCTAAGATGGAGAGTCTAGTTATAGGCATTATTTTGGAAAGTTCACGCCCTTTTGAATTTTATCATTTGAAACAGGTTTAGTGATAACAGGAACTGAGAGCCTTGCATATAGATATTCACTTTGAATAAATGTGTGCCTTGTTAGGTATGGGTACTGCAGCCCAGAGCCATTATTTTTATTTTAATGGTGGACAGCACTGAAATATCTCTGGCTGACTTATATTTAGCCTTTAGAACAAGAATTTTTTGGCAGTCATTTGAATATGTTAGACTGGTGTCAGCGAATGTTTTACTTTTAGCTTAACTCTTTTCTTCTTTCTCTGCCCTATTCACTGTCAGCTAATATATTTTGCCAGGAACAGTTTGTTTTAGTTGGATTCTAAACTTCAGGTACACTGAGATCCGTACAAACACAACAGAAAAAAATACAAAAAGGGAAATTTTCTGTGGGGTTTTGTTTCTTCCTCCCTGTCTGAAGGGAGGCAGTTTAGTAGTTAAGAGATAAGAGTGTAGTATAGTGGTTAAGGGTCAGAATCTAGGTTTAGCTATCAGCTCTGCCACTTGCTAATTTTAAAAGTGACTTTGAACAATTCACCTTTCTAAGCATTAAGTTCTTCATCTATAAAATGGAGGTAAGCAGAGTACTTACCTCAAGTTGTTGAGAGAATTAAGTAATTATGAAAAACAACAAAATGAAATACTTAGTAAGTGCTCCATTCAGGTACTCGTATTACTACCTTCTTTATAAATGTCATTTTTGTAACATTGGTGAATTTGGATGAGGAGCAAATTCAGGTTATATGCTAATTTTAATAAGGAGAAATTTGATATATTATTTATAAACGAAAAGTACCTTTCATAAGGTTTCATGCCTATTTAGAGTTCCTGGTTCTCATTGTTTTACCTTTACGCCACTTAGAATTGAAATCTAATGGGTTATTTCATGTATAGATGACTGAATATTTTGTTTTCTAAATTATGTCCTGCCAAAATTGGCTCAACCAAACTGTCTGACTTCCTTCATAATTCATCCAGTTTATCTTAACCTCTTAGAATTATTTATTAATGTTATATGTAATTTAAAGATTTAGAAAGATGGAAAATGATTTGCAAACAGCTGGCATTATCTTAGTTTTGAAAAATGACTGACTTCGGAGAAAAATAACCTTTGGGGATCTTTAGCTTAGAGCTACTGTGTCTGTGGCTGTGGGCACTTTGAAGCTTGAACTTGGGCTTTCTGCTAATTTTAAGAGCATATTTTCAGCAAGGTATGTGACAGGGAAAATCTGGTCTGTAGAAGCATATTGCCTTTCTTGGTCTTCACACCTTTCTTTAGAAGTTTTATAGTCCGTATGCGATGTGCAAGTATGAATTCAGACAGCTGTTTAAAATATTTTATGTCTAAAGTACAGTGCTCTTTGGCAGTGTGTTGACATTTGTGAATGAGGAGCCTTAGGGGTTTCACAGCATTTACTGTGCCCTTTTTTTTTTTTTTTTAAACATCTTTATTGGGGTATAATTGCTTTACAATGGTGTGTTACTTTCTGCTTTATAACAAAGTGAATCAGTTACACATATACATATGTTCCCATATCTCTTCCCTCTTGCGTCTCCCTCCCTCCCACTCTCCCTATCCCACCCCTACGGTGCCCTTTTAGCCTTTATACGTGTACTAAATCCACCAAACTTAGATTTCAGCAAGAGACTTTCTTCAACCTCCTGTCTTTAGCCCACATGTTTACAGGTGATTTTTATATAATAATGAGTTTATTTTAGAAATAAGAAACGTAAACACAAAGAAACTTCTATCTAGGAGAAAAATGAGAATTCTTGCTATTTCTTCCTTATTACCATAAATAGGAAAAGCTACCTAGCCTGTATAGGATGTTAACTTAAAAGTATATTCCTGGGGCTTCCCTGGTGGCACAGTGGTTAAGAATCCACCTGCAAACGCAGGGGACACGGGTTCAAGCCCTGGGCCGGGAAGATCCCACATGCTGCAGAGCTACTAAGCCCGTGCACCACAACTACTGAGCCTGCGCTCTAGAGCCTGCAAGCCACAACTACTGAGCCCACGTGCCACAACTGCTGAAGCCCGTGCTCTGCAACAAGAGAAGCCACTGCAGTGAGAAGCCCGTACACCACAACAAAGATTAGACCTCGCTTGCCACAACTAGGGAAAGCCTGTGCGCAGCAATGAAGACCCAATGCAGCCCAAAAAAATGAATAAATAAAATAAATTTTTGAAAAAAATTTTTTAAAAGTATATTTCTAATAGGTCACTTTCTTTTAGAGCAGTCATTGTCTTCAGTCACAATAGTAATGATAAAGTGATAGCTAGTATTTATTGAGCACTTACTGTGGGACCAGGTACTATTCTAAACACTTTACATGTAATAACTCACTTAATCTTCATAATAACCCTATGAAGTAGCACTAGTATGATCCCCTTCTATTATATGTGAAGAAACTGGAACACAGAGAGGCTAAAGTAAGTCGCCCAGGAATAGTGCTAGTGAGTAGCAAATCCAGGATCCACACCTTAGTAGTTCGGCTTCAGAACTAAATCACTAACTGTACTTACCTCTCATTGAGCTTTACCAGTTTCTACTACTCTGAGCGATAAGTTCCTCATTCCACTGTATGGTGAAAATGAGAGAAACAGTAATTAGGAGTATGAGATTTAAAATCAATACAACCTTTTTTGTCCTGTCTCTACCATTTAAGTAGTCATGTTGCTGTTGATGAGTTTCCTGGTGCCCCACCCATTTTTAATGCATTTTTTTAAAATATTAAGATTCTCTTTGAACAACTTCCCTCAGTCCCTGCCTGCTTCCAAGTGTAACCACTTGTATTTGGCAGATCTTTATACACCGACATACAGGTAGAGTTGATTCCCATTATTCACAGTAATAGTCTATGAAGTCACCTATAACACTGAACTGGTGAATACTGACCCTTTGCTCCTATGGAAAATACAGAGATAGGTTCCTGTAAGCCTCTTGTCACAGACTTTTTGTCAATTGATTAATAATATAATGTTGCTTTCTTTCAACAGGAACACACCTTACTTCTGTATTTATACTGTTGATTCATTAACATTGAACTCACACCAAGAGCACTATAACTCATTTCCTGAACGAAGCTTATCTAACCTGTATTTTCTTCATAAGGCACATTGCAGCCTTCTTGCACTTAGGAACACTAGCCAGCACTTCAGCACCACGCTTGGGGGCCGTTTTCAGCAGTGAAGTCACCAACAAAAAACACAGAATTTGAAGAACATGACACCAAGTAGACTGTGAAAAGGACACTTGTTTATAGTATGAGGGCTAAAACAAGAAGGCAGAGCATTACCTAGTTGACCTCAGTTGAGAACATATATTTACATGTGGTGACTCAGATTTTTGCCACTCTGTGTATGTCTGTGAGTGACCACAAAAGTGGCACAAATGCTGATTTGGGGGTTACAAATTTTAGCAAGTAAGCAAATGTACAAATATGGAATCTGTGAATAATGAGGATCAACCGTATATATGGACACACACACACACACACACACACACACACGTATGGTTTTATGTTTTCTGGTTTTATTTATTACATAATATAAAAACATGTATTCTCCACATAACTTTTTAAAATTTAATGATGTGGCTTGGAGGTGCTTACATGAAACTGTACTAGATTTATTGTATTTGTAAGTGATACACAATATTCCATAATAGGGATCTACCATAATTTAACCATTCATCTAATGAGAGTGTAAATTTCAAGTTCCTTATTGGTAAAAGGTGAATAAAAATAAAAGGTTTTTTTGAGGATTAAATGAATTTAGCACATTGCCTACAATTTAATAAGCACTCAGTTAATAAAAATAAATGGGCTTTGGAGTCAGACCTGGGTTCACGCTCCATTCTCTTTCCTCACCAACTGTGATGCCTTATTAAATGACTGACTCTCTTAAGTGTTGCATCTGAAATTGGAGTTTATGGTAACTGCTTTGTTGGGTTATTTTTGTGACAATGAAATGTCATACGTAAAGAAACTAGCATGTAGTAGAGACTCAGTGTTTGTTCCTTCCCTCCTAAATCATTTGATCTCATGAAAATGGTATTATTTTATAGAGTACTATCACAGAATCAGTAGCTTCTCTTAAAAATATAATGTACCACAGCATTTTTACAAGTAAAGAAAATAAAATAAAAGATGTGAAAAGCCCTAAAGTTGAATACGAACAGGAACAAACAGACATGTTTATCAAGTTGGTAACATAATTGCACAGTAGGGGAAAAAAGAGAATTAAACCTTTTTAAATACAGCTGAGACTATATACTATCAGTGAAGTATATTCTAAAAACAATAAAGGCAAGGAAATCTTGAATTTTGCTGGTAATGGTTTGGGTATAGTAATTCTGGAACTTGTTTTGTGTGTTTTAGGTTTAACAAATGGATAAATATTGCTGGGAGTAGGTTTTCCTAGTAGGAGAAAGGAGCTATAAACATGGAATGGAATAAGGAGAGGAAGAACTCTGTGAGGTTCTTAAAAAACTGAATTAGCAATAAAAGCATGGACTCATGATTTTGTTTTTTTTAAAATAGATGTGTGTATAATATGTGTGCATATATGTATAGGCCTAGAAACAACACCACCCCTGGCAATTAGCACAACTGATCTTGGTTTCTAAATATCATTTGCCACTAAAAGGAATTAGGGTTCCTGGGGAAAATGGCGGACTCCAGAGCTGTGTAAATATAAGCTTGGAGATCTTACTGTGCCAGAAAGTAAGGATGTACTCAAAAAGTAATGGGGACATTTCAAAAAGATACAGAGGGAGAACATATGAGTATTAAAATGAATAATGACAGGAATGGATATAACCTGTTGAACAAGAAAATGATTCATGAGTATATACTAATGCAAATAGAGAAATAAAATGAAGGAAGGAAAAGGAAAACTCTTCTTTGCAATTAATGTCATCCAATGAATCTAGAAGGAATTGTCGAATTAGGAAATCACCATGATATACATAATAATTGTTTTGGCAAGAATCATCAGTTAATGCTAAAATCATTGGGTGCAGATCTGTTGAAGAACAGGATATTTGCACAGTTTCAAACTATCTTCTCATCAATATTTTATTAACTGCAAAGGTAGAAAAGTACACATTTACATTGGAGAAATCTGGCATACACCAGTTTAACCAGATGATCATAGTTAACATCCTCAGTATTGGGACAAACTGATACCACATGCCTCCTAAGATGATGCATTGAGAAGGACACAGCATCTCTATGTAGTGTTCTTGCCAACTTCATAAACTGAATCTGATCATAAGGAAGCAACCAGACGCCCCAAATTTAATACATTCTACTACATTACTGCTCTTTGTTTTTTTTATAACAGTGTCACAAACAAACAAACAAAAAAAAAACAGAGAGGTTGAGGAACTATTCCAGGCTAAAGAGATTGGATAACTAAATATAGTGTTTGATCTTGAATTTTAGATTAGTGGGGAAAATGACTATAAAAAAGATTTTTGAGACATAAATGTTAAATTTCCTAAATTTAATATATAGTAGTTATTTAAATGAATGTTCTTGTTCTTAGGTGAAGTGAACTCAAGTATTTAGGGGTGAAGATGTCTACAATTTACTCCCAAGTAGTTCCACAAAAAAAGTATGAGTGGGGTATACAAACACACTTAGAGAACAAGAGAGAATGAAAAAATATGTGGCAAAATGTTAACAATTGGTTAATCTAGGTAAGGATATATGTATATGAATGTTTGTTGTACTATTCTTGAAACTTTTGTGTGAGTTTGAAATTTTTCAAAATAAGTCGAAAATAAAGCAATTTAGAAAACTCAGAAAAACATAAAATAGAAAAAATATAATCTCACCATTCAGAGGTAACCTTTGTTTACATTTTGGAGTATTTCCTTCCATTCATTTCTGTGATATAGTAGTAGGCTTTGTTAAATCTAAAACTCATCTCAAAGTAGTAAACATTTGCCCTCACACTTAAAATAGTAATTTTTTTTTTTTTTTAAACAAGGAGGAATGTACCTTTCTTGAGACATTGTTTATTTTCCTTCCAGGAAACTGGTATCCTTGGCAATGTTCTTTCTGTTCTGTTCATGTTCTTTACAAGATTAAAAGGCAGATTGCATCTAAAACTGTATTCTAAGTTAACTGAAAATCAGTCCAATTTGAAATAGTCTTCACTGATTATCATGGCATAAAGAACTTTCTGGCACTATTTCTGTTTCTGATGGCATTCAGTAGCCCTCTCATATTCAGTTAGCCATCTCAGGAATGGGGAAAATCGATAGACTACTTTGTTTATTTTTTCATTTTCATTCTTCATATGTGCATAAAAAATTTGAAGCAGCTGGGGGAGCAATACTATTACTGGCTGACTAAAGGAAAGAGTCATCTCACTGAATATTTCCTTGGCTGGAGTAAACTTGAAAATTAAGGGTTTACTAGATATTAAGGGGGAAAAATATCTTACGGTTCAACGATCTTAGCCTTTTTAGAATGTCTTTTACTAGAACATTCATCTAGATAAAAGGAGTACATTGCTCTCTATTTTTCACATGATGTGTGCCTAGCATAGAGCCTGATGCATAGTACCATAAATACATGGTATTTCCTATGTGCCAGGTATCGTTCTGTGTATTATAGATGTATTTCTTAACCTCAGCTGTCTGTATTTTCACTCAGTTCTCTGAGACTTCTTGCAGCTCTCCGGGCCTTAATGATTTTAGACTACTTTCTAAAGACCTCTTTCATTTTGATTATATTTTTATTATCAAAAAATTTTTACTGCTCAAAAGCATTAAAAAGTCAGAAAAGAGGAATGAAAATTCCTCAGTGGACTAGAAGAGGAAAATGCTTATAAGGAAAAGAAGAGAAATCAATATTAGTTACTAAAGTACTAGTCATTCTGCTAGGTGGTTTTCACATAATTGCATTTAATCTGCACCGTAAACCTATGACGTGAACAGGATTATCACAGATTTATAGCTGAGGAAACAGTTGCAGAAAGGCTGATTACCTTACCTAAGATCATACCATTGCTAGGTAGTAGAACTGGGATCAGGACCCATGTCTGTCTGGTTTCAAAGCCTGATTTGGTTTTGGTTTTTCCATTATACATTGCTGCTTTTCTCAACTAGGTTTTCTGTTACATGTTGAGTTTTAAACACAGTGGATGAGTTTCTTTATATCTCTCCTTCACCAGGCTTTTCCGATGTGGATCACACCTATGCTCAAAGAACTCAGCTCTTTGACACCTTAGTAAATTTCTTTCCTGACAGCATGACTCCTCCTAAAGGCAACCTGGTGGACCTCATCACACTGTGACCGAAGAGTACCTGGACAGAAATGGAGCACAGGAGTCTGCTTTCAGTATTCTGGATTTCAACTCTATTGACTGACAATTAGGCTGCAGTGACTGAGGACTGCACCAGAATTTTGAAGGGATCTTTGCTGTCACAAATTTTAACCCTCTTCCTTCACACCTGACCTCAACCCCATAGTCCTCATCCCATTCCGAAATTAGGCTAATAAAGTGAAATTGGTATACTTTCCATTTAAATATATATATATATATATATATATTATTACTTTAACTTTTAAGAATTCATGAGTATAAAAGAAAAAATAATCAGGCAGTATACCCTTTTCTGATTTTTATTTCATTTTTATAAAATTGGGGCAAGTAAGCACTGTTCACAGACTCAGTGCTACAAGAATTGGAATTTTGTTGTTGGGTTGTTTGGCCTTTCTTCTTTCTCCTTTCTTCCCATTTCACTTTATCTTGAATCACACAGCTGCTTGTAAGTGATATGTATCATTTGTTTACCTCTTCATTCTTAACAGTGTATAGTCCTGTAGGGCAATTGATGTATGTTTAAGTGATATATGTGTCTCTGTTGACTAGAGTCTTGTATTACATTAAACAGTAGGAGGAACAGAGGGCTCTAATTTACGCTCCTTGTCATAGAACTAAAAAGTGAAACCTGAGATTGATCCCCACACTTATCTGAGATTGGTATATAGTATTTCTATAATGATATATTTTATAGTGGATATTACAAAGCTTTGAGTCACAGAAACCTTAAACTGAGGAGAGAATATAGTTCAGAACCTTTAAGAGCCACTCTCAAAATTACCAGCAGGAGGATTCTAGTTGTGATTAGCATGTTCATTGATATCTCTGTAGTAATTTTGGAAGAAAATGACTCTTTCCCCTGCTAGAGCTGTGCAGGACCAGGGCTTCAGTTTCTTCCGTGTGCTATCTGTTTGTAGCATTTTCATTGGGGAGGATGGGTTCCAGAGCTACGTTTTTGTTTATTTTCATACACATTAGCTCCCTACATCTGCTTCTATATACTGATATTTTAAAGAATAATGGTTTGTAGTTGTCCAGGGGAATACAGCTGACAGGCATTTCATTAAACACATAGACCAGGCTTTTTTAATGGAGAAAAAAATAATGGTGCAAATATTTTTTATTAAACTAAAAGAAAGGCAGATGGGCTTTTCCACTGTTCCTTTTTTTGTGAGGAGTGGTGGTATGTATGGTTCCATGAGGTGCTGTGGAATGCAGCATAGGAAATTTAAACCTGGCCAGTGCTTACATTTGCTCAAAAAGTGTGCTGTATGCAACTGATACCCACCATGCTTAAAGCAGACTAAGTATAATAAATGTCCATCAGTCCAGTGGCTCTTCCAAGTGAATGACTTTAGAGAATTTACTGTGTCCCCGAGTAGCAAGATTAGGCCTTACCAAAGAAAGAAGAAATTGAATTGCACTTTTGAAAAGTCTCATGTATAGGAATGAGACTTTGAGGTCCTTCTTCAGTCTGTCATTATTGCATGGTTTCTCGTCTTTGGGGGAAGGACAGAAGTATGTTTGTCCTACTTCTAGGCTTGAATCTTGGGCTGCTTGGCTTTCCAAGCATCCCAAATCGATCAGTAGTGATTTATTAAACAATTAAATTTGTTTCTTACCTTGTGAAAGATATAGTACGTAATTCAGTAAGTACCAAGTTGTGTAGCTGCAGAATAACCAGTTGACTTTACAAGTGAGCAAATAGAATCTACCTACATACTTAGGCAGTTTCATTAAAAAATTTCCTTGACAGTCAAGAACATAAAATATTAATATCGCTAATATTGTAGCCTATTGAACTCATTTCATGGAAACAGGTTGATAGGAAAGAACTTGATAAGAGTTTCTAAATGTAAAAGCTCTAGTTTTGCTCACTGTGAATTCTGGCACTTCAAAAACCATAACCAAATGAAATTCTGCTTCCCTCCACCATTTTTTTTTTTTTTCGCGGTACGTGGGCCTCTCACTGTTGTGGCCTCTCCCGTTGCGGAGCACAGGCTCCAGACGCGCAGGCTCAGCGGCCATGGCTCACGGGCCCAGCCGCTCCGCGGCATGTGGGATCCTCCCGGACCGGGGCACGAACCCGTGTCCCCTGCATCAGCAGGCGGACTCTCAACCACTGCGCCGCCAGGGAAGACCCACCATTTATTTTTATAGTGCTTTTTTGGGTCATTTTTTTCCGTTCCTTAGATTCCATATTTGGAGGAAACTCAGTTCTTGAACTCAGTGATTTTGTTTGTTCTTATTTTTCTCTGACTCTCTACTGGTTGTTTTCTAAACATGCTTGTTCTAATTTCATCTTTCCTCACTTTAAGTGGAACCTTTTCCCTTTTCTTCACTTACAGAATTTTTTTTTTTCACTAACATGTTTAAATGGGGTTGAGTCATAGCAAACTGTTTAGTGTTGCTTAAGTGACATAGACTGTATTTAGGAAGTTATTGACTAGGTAAATCAAAATTTGTACCCTGGGCCTTTAATGAGGCATTGCTGGTAATGATTGCAGGAGAATATAGGCTTCATTTTATCCGTGACCAAGATTGACACATTGCTCACTTTCAACATCAGAACCCTGATATGAAACTTGTTTATATATTTAGTGAGGAGCACATGTATTTCCAAGTATTCCAGCACTATATTATAATTTAATTTGGTATTTACATACATTGTTTAAGTAGCCAAATATCTATGCTTTACTACTTAAAAATTATTTCATTCTAGCTTAGTGAGCCCCAGATTGAAACACCTGGTTTTAGATGCATTAGTTAGTGGGGTACAATTTGCTCAGTGTCATTATCCCTAGCTTCAGTTTCATCCCCATTTCTCCTTTTTCCAGTGGAATATATTATTCCAGAATAATAAACTAGAAATAATTTAAACTAGAAGTAAACTAGATCTCTAACATTTTCAGTGCTTATACCTCATGAGAAATTAATTATCTGATTTGCAAGATACTTTGAAAATGCAGTTGCATTTTGTGGAATGACAGAGACCTCATGTGGCCAGCTTGATTAATTCACATATATCAATCTGTGAAGCAAAAGAATTCAGATTTGGGTGCCTAACTCTGTGCTAAAGCTGACAGTATTAACCTTTAGCAAGATTGTCTTTTCAGACCTGGTTTTCATTAAAACTGACTTATCTATGTCTAATAAGTAAAAACTGATAGAAAACATTAGAAAGTTAATACACTGATTTATCAAAGAAAAGTTTGTTGGCTTTAGAGCTCAGTGATTTGTTTAAGATTGTAAACTGCATTCTTTGGTGAATTATGTCTTGAATATAAATGGTTTGCTAGCTTATCTTTGTAGTGGATCTTTTCACATCTGCCTTAAAAGTGCTATTTAGAGATACATTAACAGAGTTCCATGTAATAAAACAGTTTTAAAATCTATAAACAAAAAACTAGTTTGAGGTACTTAATCATTGGTGAGAGATTGAGAATGATGCTTAATGAATCAAAAAGCACTTAGAAAGGAGTATGTTTCTGATTTTATTTTCTGAATTAAACTCAGTGTCATGGAAGGAGTTACCCTATAATTATTCTTAACACAATATGAAATTCATTGGGTAATTGTGGGTCATTTAATTTTTTCCTGCGTGAATGTTGTGTTAACTCTAGCTGATTGAATGTTGCAAAGCAGTTGAGAATTACGGTTTGAAGTGATTTCTATGAGAGAGGATCATTACAATGTGTACTTTAAGCAACGTCATCTAGCTGTAAAAAAATATACCCTTTGTAACCCTTCTTTTCTTAAAAAATACATGTTCATATGTAATTTCATCCTTTTGCAGAAATTCTGGCCTGAACTTTCACTGTTTTAAATTCTTAAGATAGTCCTTAATCTAAGATATGCAGGCTCCCTCAGGAAGAGTTCATAGTTATTAGAGGGGTAATCATAGAGGGTCTGCATATGACAGTAGTTGTAGATTAGATCTTTGGGTTCTTCCACTCAAAATTTTTGTATTCCTTATTAGTCAAATAACATTATTCTTTTGTGATTTTTCACTATGGCCTACATCTCCCTGTGATTTGTATTAATGCTGAAATGACATTGGCTGCCCAAAACTTCTAGTCTAGAGGTGTTTCAGCTGAAGATGGAAGTTTCAAAGTTTGTTGAAATAGTTAGGAGCCACCTAGATCAGCTGAATGATGTCGCCACCGTTTGTTTTGATGGGGAGGACTCATGATTGTAGTTTATTGATTTCTTCACAAGATGCTCTTTTTATCTTTCAGAAAAACTGCTATCTTAAGAGATTTATACATAATTTTTAAACCTTGATTTCTTCCTATCCCACAAATACTGTGAATTGTTTCCATTATTTTTTTATTTTTCTTAGCTAAATCCTCTGACAATAGATTTATAGCACTTAACCTAAGGAGTCATTAGAGGTTATGGTAAACCAGGTTTTCTCGTGGGGCAGAGAGAGATGCCCTTGTGGGAAACCATATCACTATGTGTTTTCTGTTAGGTAGAACTCTGAAGTTATAGATCTTGAACTGGATCCCAATTCAGAACTTAAAAACCTGAAAATCAAAGGGTAGTTCTAGTTTATCTTCCACAATAGTTATTATTTGGAAATAAGATTTACAAATATATACTGTCATGTCCTCAAACACTGCCTAGCTTGATTGAAAACAGAATGTTATGTGGATGTTATCTGAGAGCTATAGGGTCAACAACAAAAAAGGGGGGCAATGTTTAGTAGGGAAGTAGACCAGTTGTAAGACATCACTTGTAATTATGAACTAATTTGTCTTCTTTTTTACCTTTTTATCTGCTGTTTAGTCTCAGTGAATTATTGTACACAATATTAGACATTTGTACACAATGTTCTGTTTTGCCTGTCTGTGGCATTTTCACTTCGAGGTATTGAACCTCAGGAACAGAGCTAGAGAGGAGAATGAGGGTATGTTAAAGAAGGAAAAATAGGAGCTTTTTGCTCATGGATTTGAAGGTCCACAGATCTAAATGAGAAAGAAAGCTCTTCATTTCTAACCCTAAATTAATTTAAAGCAGTGCTGAGAAAACTATCCAGAGGGTTCAAAGCTCGGTTCTGAATAGTCTTTGGAAAGCAGCATTTCTTGGTTAGTTGCTTTCCTCACTGTCTCCCAAGTAGCTGATAGAGATCTGGAAACAGAAAACCCAGTGTAATGGGCTCTAGCTCTTAAACTAGGTGAGCAGTTTCTTACGTACAGCCAATTCCTTGATAAGGATTCAGAGGGAAAACCAGCAATAAAACATTTTAACATGCAGTTTTTGGGCTCCCAGGGGACTTGCTTTTTCATGGAGTTTAAGCTCTTGCTGCAACACAGCTCCGTACCATCTGGGATGCTAGCATTCACAGCGGTTAGTTTGGATATCTGAGCTGTCTGCCACGCAAATACTAGCCCAAGGAGATCATCATCCTTCAGTTTCACTCAGTGCTTAATGAATGCCAAATTAATTGGCAGGAAGGAAAAACACTGTGTGATATACTGAACAGGCCTGTGTGCATGATTAAGGAGTTAAGTAGCCAATTTTGAGCTTAATTTCTCTCATTTGTTAACAAATCTCAAGAAAGCCTTTGTTACAATTTAGCTAGTGTCATTTGGTTGGTGTTCATTTTCTAACCCTAGGAAGAAAATTGTCATTTCGTGTTTAACTTCTAACCCGTACAGAATTGAACTGACATCAGTTTAGTTTCCATGTTTTAAAATAAATTAATTATACATAATCCAAAGGGTCTCTGTTTATTCTACTTTTCCAGGAAATACATGAGTTCTGGGCTTGGCAGTAGAAGTATTTAATAATTTTGGCTTATTCTTTAGGTTTCCTCCACATCTGTGAAGTGATTAATTAGAGAAGTTATTTAGAATAAGTTCAATTCCATTGCAACTGGCAGAGCTTTGTAAATTCATTTTGCAGCAAAGGAGAGGATCTTATACCATCAGGACCATGCCATCAGATTTTGGCAAGTGACTGTTTTATCACATTGCCTTGTAGTTTGCTATTTTTTCCTTCTTAAGATAAAAGGGGGAAAACTGAGGACAGAGATGTATAACTTTACATTTTTTATTTTTTATATTTATCTTTTTGTTTAACATCTTTATTGGAGTATAATTGCTTTACAATGTTTCTGCTGTATAACAAAGTGAATCAGCTATATGTATACTTGTATCCCCGTATCCTCTCCCTCTTGCACCTCCCTCCCACCCTCCCTATCCCACCCCTCTAGGTGGTCACAAAGCACTGAGCTGATCTCCCTGTGCTATGTGGCTGCTTCCCACTAGCTATCTGTTTTACATTTGGTAGTGTATATATATCAATGTTACTCTCTTACTTCGTCCCAACTTACCCTTCCCCCTCCCTGTGTCCTCAAGTCCATTCTCTACATCTGCATCCTTATTCCTGTCCTGTCCTTAGGTTCATCGGAACCATTTTTTTTTTTTAGATTCCATATATGTGTTAGCATACTAACTTTACATTTTTTAAATTGCCTACTTTAGAAGTCTTAGGGTACTTGCACCTTTATAAAGGCTTAGCTTAATTTTACCCGTACAGATTAACTATACTTGTAAGAGCACTGAATACAAAGTTATGACATATTAAAGTAATTGTCTACCCAAACCCAAATTTGATAGTAGGATATCAAAGTCCAAAAGTTTAAATGCAAGTAGTCTTCTATGGGGAAGGTATATGTTTTTAAAAGTCATGCACATGGTCTCCTTTTTGAGATACTTTTTCCTTTCCCAGAAAAATGATTTTGGTGACCAGTTGTAAACTGATTTCTCCCTCAATTGTAAACTACCCACTTAGAGAAATAAAAGTGGACTCTTTTTTTTTTTTTTGCGGTCTGCGGGCCTCTCACTGCTGTGGCCTCTCCCGCTGCGGAGCACGGGCTCCGGACGCGCAGGCTCAGCGGCCATGGCCCACGGGCCTAGCCGCTGTGCGGCATGTGGGATCCTCCTGGACCGGGGCACGAACCCGTGTCCCCTGCATCAGCAGGCAGACCCCCAACCACTGCGCCACCAGGGAAGCCCGGACTCACTTTCTTAAGCATTACGTTTAGCCTGACCAAGATATGCTGTGATTGTATTATTCAAGCCGGCTTGCTTTTTTGACTTGTCATAAAATCTTTTGAATTGAATGAATTAAATAGTATAGTATTAATTTTATTTTATGTATAGCTCAATTTAGAAATTGCAAAATAATGACATTTTTCTATGAGCAGATTCTTTTATGGAGATAGGTTTTTCTTTTTAATGAGATTTCTTCCCTGTCACCACTTCAAAATCTATGTACAGCTGAGTCTGCAGCCTCAGAAAAAGAGTACAGGAAAGCTTAGGGCCTCCTTTTCTTGTGTTGTTCTTGGCAACAAACATGATTCCACCTTTTCAGTGGAAAGATGGGGTGGGTCTGTGTATATGTGTGTGTGTGTGTGTGTGTGTGTGTGTGTGTGTGTGTATACTTATTGGCCTGAAATTGAGATCCCTTTAGGTAGAGATAGATCCTCAAAACCAAAGTTGGACTGCAAATTAGGTTGAGGAGGAAGGTACAGCTCCATCCATAGCCAAAAGAATCCGTCTGTCCTTCTGGGTCTGCTTATTAACACTATGGATAGCTCCTTCTCTGTTAGAACATCCCCTGGACTGGAAACATGGTGTTACAGCAACCAGCTCATCTGAAAGTTGGAGAGTGTTAAACATCTTTTATGGGACTTTTAAATAAATAATAACATTTATTGATTTTTGTGATTATAAAAATGTTTATCATAGAAATTTAGGAAATTACTAAGTGTGAAGAAGGAACGCCACTAATATTTAACCGGTGAGACTTACTCATTTTATTTTTCCTGACTTCCTTCTGTTATCCAACATGGTAAAGGCCAGAAAAAGTAAAAAAAAAAAAAAAATTTTGACACACAGCCATTCCTCATTGTCTGCAAGCATTTTTCTCTACCTTTACTATATTCCTTTAAAGCATTGCCCTTTTCTAGACAAAGAGTCTGAAAATAATTCTGTTGATATGTATCTCTTAAGCCTAAACTATACATGTAAGATACTACCCAAAAGCTATAGGGATCTGCCTTGTTCAGGTCATTGGAAATTTTATCTCTAAGATTAATTTGAATTTTTAAGCCCTTTATGCACCATTATAGACATTTGGAGCATATTCATACCCATGAAGAGCTTTCTGTTTAGATGGACTTTTTAATATAACCGTAATTAAACTCACACCTAAAAAGGATGAGGTACTTTTCAAAGGCCAAAGGAAAAGCAGAGAAGAGCAAAGTAAAACAGATGAAATGAACGTAAGTATATAAATAAGGAGTCCTTGAAACAAGAGTTCCCTTACTGTGCTTAGCAAATGTCTCTCCAAAAAATGTATTTCTCTGGTTACCAGCTAAGATTTAGAGTTTTATATTTCATGAGAATCCTTTTCTTAATATGTGAAGGAAAAAACTGCAACCTTTCAGGGTTCTACTCCTTCCTTTACCCTCCTCTTCTGTATCCTCAAGTACCTAAATCAGAAAGGAAATCATGAGGGAAATCTGAAACAGCTGGCATAAGCTAGTTGTAGTTTTTAAACAGAAATGTTTTGGGGCATCAGGTGTCCCCTAACATCATTATTGTTCTAAGTCATCGTTGGGCTGTGTTGAGTGTGTTCCATAATCTTCCCCATTCCCCTCATGATCCTCTCTGTTTTATCTTACTTTTGCCCTATCTGTATGGACTTTTTAGGGTTTTGTTTGTTTTGTTTCTTAGTACAAGTAATGTTCTGATCCCAGGTTTGGTGAATGTGTTAACACTGCTTTGTGAATAAATAAGTGATCTGCTGAACAATTGCAGTTGTAGAATTATGTATGTATGTAATGTACATATGGAGAAAGAATGTATTTTGTTCATTTTCTTAATAAAAAGTTATATATGGACACTACAAGATGTCCCTTGTGTTTCATAAAACTACTTTTGAAGTCAGCTTTTTAAATGTTTACATACTTTGCAGTTAATATTTTTCCCTCAAAAAAAGGTGACTTTTATTCAGGCAAACAATATGTACTGTAGAAAGACTTTGTTTTCTTTGAGACAGTGTTGAAATAAAAAAGTTCTGGTGGATCTTACAAAGTTTCTAGGGGAAGTTTCCATTTTTAAAGAGCACTGGTAAGTGACTTTATAAAATGGTGTTTTCTTAATCTGCTATTAATGACCAGTCCTATTTTATCTGTTTTGTAAATTTGGACTTGTGTTTCCCAGGTTTTCTTTGAGGGGGGACATACCTTGTACAGGTTAGGAACTAGAAGAAAAAACTGAACTGAAATAGAAAATTAATTGTAGAAAAGATAGTAGAGAGAACCTGGAGGTGTTGCAGAGATTGGGAAAATTCTGGATCCCTGTCCCCAAAGAAGGAAAGAAATTGTAAGGGCTGAACCTTGAAAAAAATAAACTCAGAAATATGCCAAAGATAATTGATCGTCCGGGTTGAGTTGTGTGAGCTTTCCAGACCGACTCTCAATAACAAGGAGCTCTCCACTTGGCCCTTTTCATCTCCTGATCTGATTTACATATTCTTGGCTTTGTGTGTGACCCTGCATTCTGCAGTAAATTAGTTGTCAAATGATTTTATTCAAAGTAGGGATTACGTTTTCTCACTTTACAAATCAAATAATCCATCTTACCGCATAGCTTTCATTTCTAGAGTGTGCTTTGAGCATGGCCCACAAGTAACATTTCTTTGTGTTCAAAACAGGAAAACGATGTGCAGTGATAAGGTAAGGAATTGGCCTTTCCTGGGTTAATCCTCCAGAGAATTAACTCAAAAGGATGGAAATGTGGGTCATCACCTCCTCTCCCTTGATGTATTTGTCATCTGGTGGGAAGGGAGCAATAAGCAAAGAGGGCTTTGTATTTAACACAGTTGAGATGCCAGCTGCTCCCACGTCAAGTGAGTGTGACTTTCCTCCCATTGGGCTCTCACCTAGGAAAAGCAAAGGCGGTCAGTTATATCTTTTCCCGAAACATTACAAAGAAGAAAGAGAGGAAAACTATAGAAGTGGTCTGGCCACCGCTGTGCTAGTAAGTTTGATGTTTGGCAAAACCTAAAAGGGGAGATTAGGACACTTGGTAATGTCTATAGCACATGTTGTATACCTGCCTTCTGAACTTGGGCTGTAAGGATGGGTAACCCAGGGCAGGAGTCAGGAATCCTAGGCTTATTTCCACATCCACCAGTGACTTCTGTGTAGCATTGGGCACAGTCTCAACCCCTGTGCCTTTCTCTCAATTTTAAGTAAGTGTTGGCAGCAGATCCTGTTTGCTAGGATCCCAGTGACTTTTTAATCTATAAAATGCCAAGGTCATTGAAAAATAACTAGCCATCTCAGTATCATTCCTGTTAATTATAGTAGCCAGTCCTATTCTTTATCTTTTGACCTTGGGGTTCAAAATAAATATGTGGTTTGGGAGGGAGCTTGTAAAATAGGGGGTTATGAGTGACAGAGGCATAACAAATTAAAAATGACAACTGAGAGTGCCTCTTGGTTGGCAGGGCAGGGAGCAGGGGGAATGACCTATTCAGGAAAAGAATGGAGTCTTAGGTCTTTGTGACCACGATAAACTGTGAGTCATTCTCTTCTTAGAACAGTGTACCTCGAGCATGGCCAGAGGCCTCTGAGTTCCTGGTACTTGTACTCCTTTCTGTATCCTTGGCATACTCTTGAAGTTAACCTCAAAATACCTCTGGCCCACCCTTAAGGATGTTAACTGCTTTCAGAACTGCTGCATAAAAGGAAAATCATATTGTAACAGTAGTTGCATTCTATAAACGTACTTTGTTGTTAATGGAACTCGAGCATTAATGTGGTGTTGAGAAAAGAATGTAGGACTCAAGAGGGAAAAGATGTAGATTCAAGGCCTAGCAGTACCATTTAAGTAGCTGTGTGATCTCAAAGAGAATCCGTAATCTCTGTACCCAATTTCCCTATTGGTAGAGTGGTGACAATTCCTAAACAAGATGTGTAAAAATGTTTTGTGAACTGTAAGATGCCAGGCAAGAAGAGACTGTTGTATACCAACTATGAATGTGGACCAGATTCACCTGACGGTTTCCCTTCTGCAGGTCGGGAATGATAAAGTTTTCTTCTTGCAGTGCAGAAACATGTCAATAGATAATACCACCCCAGGAGATGAAGAGAATCAGAATCGTCTTTGAGCAATTCCTTTCCTGAACCTCCTTCGTCTTCACTATGTCTGTAGGTAAGGGAGAGAATCAGAATCGTCTTTGAGCAATTCCTTTCCTGAACCTCCTTCGTCTTCACTATGTCTGTTGGTAAGGGACAGGCAGAGGCTTCTTCTGACAAGTAAACAGATCCTTTTATTGGCATAACAGGGCCAGAACAGAATCGTTTATTTTTTGTATTTTTATTTGTCTTGTCTCTACACCAGTGTTTTCATACCTGATCAGGGTTCAGCAGCCCCCTTGGGATCTTTGGTGGTGGGTGAGTCACAATTTTATCTGAGGCAAAAGTACAGGGAAGGAAGAGGGTAAAGCATTGGTAAAACTGTTGTGAGGGAAAATGAGGCCCTTTCAGTTACGATCACTAGAGCAGCCTGAGATAATCTGGAGAACTTGTGGATCCCCTTTTTCCTTTCAGCTTCCGTCCTTCTCTTTTTGTGTCTGGACCTGCATAGTTAAGAGGCATAACTAAGAGCAGAGGTTGCTGCACTGTGTCCTCAGGGGCTTCAATGATGAGCCTCGTGCACAAGTGAAGAATGGAAGCCAATGAGAGCAAAATACTAGGACTTGAACCAGCTTAGACAAAAGCACTTTAATTGACAGTATACAATTTTCCAAAATATATTTTTGTAAGAAAACGGCAATAATTAAGTACAGTCTTTACAAACAAGTTTCTCAGTAAATTCCAGTGTACTTTAGACCCCTGTCCACTAAGACACATGCTCCCCCAGTCTCCTGGGCAAACTGTTTAACATTCACTAATTTTAAAAAAGACCCAGAGCAAATAGTAATCCCCTCCTTTCACTCAGTGTTGGGTTTTCACCAAACCTGAGTGAATCAGCTAATGACAGTGATGAAAGACATCATTGCTTTACTTTTGCCCTCCTGCCTTCCCCCTGTCTTGTTCCCTTTGATCCTTAGTCCTACTCAGAAGATCTATATGTAAAAGCTCATTCAAAACTTACTTCTTAGCAGAAAAGAATTGTTCATTTAAGTCTTGGACCTAAATAACTCAGAAGTACAGAAGACCAGTAAGGTTCCTATTTTTGTCTTCATGCTCTCCCTAGCCTTGCTGCAGATTCCAGAAGGGAATTCTGTCCTTTCTATCATTCTGGTGCCTGCCCTTAATTAGCAGTCCTTAATTTGTTGATTCTTCCTGAGGCACACAGCACTGGACGGTCTTCCAACCCAGGTTTTAAGCCTGTTTCTGTCACTAAACGTGATTTTGGCCAAGTCACTTTATTTTTCTGGGCTTCAGGCTCTTTTTCTGTTTTTTTTTTAAAAAAAGATTGGACTGGGTTCTAAAACCCTCTCCCTATGACTAGAGAGTCACTTTCCAACCAGTGCGTCTTGACTCCAACCCTTACTGTAACATGCTGGGACTTTACGGAGAGGGGATGAGGATCATATTTAAAAATAAAAATGCCCAATCTGCAAGACAGACGCTTTGTCATCAGCCTGTCTTATATTTCATTTTTCATCAAAGAAAAACAAAAATTTATTTCCAGTAAAATAGACATTTACATTCCTGTTTAGAGAAAAAAAAAAAGCCTTCTCTCTTAGCTAACAAATGTTTTTTCAAAGTATATTCGCTCAGAGCAGTGCAGGGTGGATTAACATTTGGCTGTTGTATTTACATTATCAAAAAATACGTATATGTATATCAGCTTGAACTTGTTTTCCAAAGTTTCTCCAGTATATTATCTAAAAGATAAAGCTCAAGAAGTGGTTTAAGTAAACTTTCTGCTAGCTTTCCTTATCAAGAGGAGAAGGAAGAATCTTGTGTCTAGACTAGATTAAACCTGTGCTTCGTCCTACGATGCAAAGAATATTCTGTACCCCATTCATAAGCATTGCTGTGTCTCTCCCCACTCACATAACGGTGTGCTTTCTCACTGGATTTTGTCCAGTCATCAGATTCATGGCTTCTGGTCTTTTATGAAGTTTAGGGAAACCAGTGTGCCACTGAGATAGAGTTTATAATCTCTCTCTGGTGTAACTTGTTTCAAGTCATGCTGAGTTCCTGGTTCTCTTCTCTTCTTCTCAGCCCCAGAATCTGAATTACCAGATAGCATCAGAACCCAGTAAAGATGTGGGAAGAAGAAGACCTTTACAGATACATGGCGATAACGGTCTTTGATATAGATGTCTAGCTAGTGTCAAGAGCAAGCCAAAGCAAGTTGCCCTAAAAGGCTGGAGCAATACAATTTGGATGCATCAAAAGAAGGAACCTTTGAACCAGCCCAAAGCTTTTCAAGGTTCTCTCTGGACAGAGCCACATTTATTCCTCTTGACCAAGCATAATTTTTACTCTCTGGTCCTTGCCAGTCACCATCTGTCTCCCCAAGAGGCCTGGGGGTTGTGGCTTTTGATTGGTTTGCAGAGACATATTTGCTCTCTCTGTCTAAACCTAGCTGCTGGAATGTGACCCAGAATCAGCAAAGGAGCAATCTAGTCTGGCCTCTCCCACAGTGGCCACAATAGAATGGGTAGAAAGAACCAAATGCTGGGTAGGAAAGAAGCAAACAGATCTTTTCCCAGTGAAACAGTATTTCTTCTATTTTCTCTCAAACTGGTATTCTCCATCCTGCCAACCTCCAAATAGTAGAGAATCAGGGCAAATACTTTAGGATCCTTGTTAGCTTAGCATCTTTCTAGCTCTTGGGAAACTCATGGGTCCTACTTGAACCTCTGGCCTTCCTTTTCTCCTAGGTATCAAATGGCTAAAGGCTATGAAGAGGGAATTAGGCAGCAAAGGAAGGACATAGATCTTCCTCTTGAGATCCTCTCCTTTAAAAAAAATAACCTATCCCAAACCAGATAGCCTATTTTATCAGAACTGTTGCAGCTCAGACTGCCCCTAGGTTCTAGGGGTCTGGCTTTTTGCCCTGAAGCGACCATTTTCATTCTCCTAAGTATCTTCCTAGTAGGATCCAGGGAATTTATGCCCAGGAACAATAGAGAACATGGGCAGAGTTCAAAATTCCACACACGATTCCTTCTTCTCAGAAAATCAGATGAAACCTCACTATGCCCAGTCCTCAGTTGCAGTCTATGTAGCAGCTACCTGCTGAGCTCCCTCAAAACCCCTCCACTGGGCAACAGTCAGCATTTTGTTTCCCTGAGATGCCACCAGAACCTACAGGAGCGCTGGGCAGCCAGCCCCACCAGGAATACAGAGGAGGGGACACAGCAAGACCTAACTAGCTCCGTGCCCCGACAGTGAGAGGTCACTGGGAATAGAAGGCCAGGACCCCGGGCTGCCCCTTATGCACCTTGCAGTGCACCATGCATCTAGGCCTTTCTTGCCCTGTGCACAGAAGAATGGAATCTAACTGAAAATGTCTCAACGATGTGAGCTTTGGCCTTTGGCAGCAGAGTTCTGGATTAAAAAACAAAGAAGACAAAACTCTCAGCAACCTGCAAAGCCCCTGAATTTCCTATGATATGGCAAGTGAAGCCTATCCTTCCTGCTGTTTCAATCGATTGTCTATTCAGACACCTCTCTGCTGACTGGGCACCAGGAAGCTCTGTCCTAAAGCTGCTCTTTCACGCTGGATGTCGGGGATGGCCGAGCTGGGGTCTTCACCCCGTTGCATCGGCTGAGCAGTGACAACGACACAGGAACACCTGGCCTTCAGTAACTGCTGCAGACCTTAGTCCCCGGTGGGACTGGGAGACCAAAGCAGCGCTCGGGGAGCCTGCTCAAGGCGTGCCCTGGAGGTGGGCCGGGACCCACGCTGGGAGGAAAGGCTTCCCTTTCTCTCTTTACCTGTAGATGGACCCATGTGCAGACCTGTTCATACTGGGAGCCTTGTGTGCTGTGTCAGTCCCAATCTCATAAGCACATGCCAGGAAACTAGACTCCAGGGGCCCTGGGACAGAGTGGGAGTGAAAACTGAGTGAAGGGAAGGGGGAGAACAAAGAGGACAGGAACACTGGCAGACAAGGCTGGCACAGGAGACCGACAGAAAACAGGACCTATCCTTTCAAGTAATCAGATCCCACTGCGACAGGGTCTGGCCCTGCTTTCCCCTCCATCCCATCCGCTGACTGGCAGCTTCATCCCCCCTGCCCAGGGCAGCTCTGGAGGGAGGGCATAGGTGATCACGGCAGCGTGGCATGGTGGCAGTGGGCCTGCACTGAATGAAGGATCTGTTTTCATCCTGACTCTGTCACCCAGTGGCTGTGTGACCTTGACTTTACCTTCTTTAGGCCTCAGTCATCTCATCTGTGAAATGAAGGGATTCTATTAGATGGTCTCTAAAGTCCCCTGGATGGCTCTCTCCTGATCTCCCAGCAGCACTGAGCTCAGGCACTAGTGGGTTATTTTACAAGAGGATTCTACACAGAATGTGATTTGTTCAGCTTGAAAAGGGAAAAATTAAGGCCTGTGGGGACTGGGGGGAGGGAACCCTCCGAGTCTGCTCTCCCTCCCCAGTCTTTCCCTCGAAGGGGAAGGATTTTCCTCCCCTGTCCACATGGCACTTGAGGCGCTTGGGCTGGAGCTCTGTGCACCGTCGGAGGCCGCCAGCAGACCTGATTAGAGGTGTGTGTCTTCCTCCTCCTCTAGGTCATCCTTGGTCAGGTTGTCCAGGGGGACGATCCAGCTGTCCCCCAGCTCCCCATTAAGGCTGACCACCTTTTTCTCCTGCATCTCTGATGAGGTCTCCATCACTTCCAGGGTTGGATTGTCGTGGTAACCATTCTCCACCGTCTGTAGCTCCTCTGTTAGTCGTTGCTAGAGTAAGGGAGATGACCCAAGAAAAAGGGGTAATTTTTGAAGGCTGTTAGCCTTGCTGCAGCCTTAATATTACACCTGTACCCCTATAATCCAGGAACCCCGATTTGGCTAAGGTGAACAACAGGTGGTCCTGGAGGCCTTCCTGACTACTGGCCTGCCTCGGGGCTAGTCTGAGATAAGAACTTGCCCCACATCCTAAAATGCCCAGCTCGCTTCACCTTTGCCCTGGTGGCAAATCCGTGACATCAGTGGAGACGGACTTTGTCCTCCAGAGTCCTCCAATCTCCTCTTTCCTCCATTCCTTCCCCACCAAACCTTCCTCTCCAGGACCCTCCTCACCCTGCTGCATTGAACTGGAACGAACTGTAAGAAAATGACTCCTCTGGCCGAGTGACTGAGGACCTCTCCTCTAAGCCTGAGCAAGATGGGTACAGCACAGCTTCTAGCTATCTCTGCTGCAGATGGGAACTATCTAGAGATAGTACTTTCTCTCCATTTTTACCTAAGATACAACCTAGGTGGCACAAGACAGTCCCCCAGGAAGCTTTTAACAAATATACTAATCCAGAAATTCTGTTTCAGTTGGTATGTGAGGAAGCTAAGCATGGGTATTTTTTTTTTTCTAAAACTCTCCACAGTGTGCAGCCGGGGTTGAGAACCATGGGTCAGGGTGAAACCGTAATGAGGGAATTCTATTAAGGTAAATGAAAGAACTTCTGGTTAGACAGGTATGCCTCAGCCCATTTATAGCAATGGATCCTCAGAGCAACTCTGCAAGGCGGGTATTATGCCCACTATGCAGATGAGAAGCCTGACGCTCAGATTATGACTTGGCTCAAGGTCACCCAGATAATGGGAGGCAGAGCTAGGGCTTAACCCAAGTCTTCCTGACTCCAAAGCCCATGCTCTTCCCTTTCACCACGCTGCCTCTTTAATTTTCCAGGCAAGTTTCCACTTCCTAGAAGGGATGACCTCTGCCTATCAGAAAGGGCCCACGGCCCCCTCGCTTTTCTCTAATATGGGAATAACGGGGTGAGAGTCATCCAGTGAACTGGACTGCTTCCCAGCTAGTGGAATGAAGTCCTCACCTGGTCCTTCCTCTGGGAGAGGCGCTGGTGGCAGCAGCCATAAAGGGCCGCGACCAGGAGCAAGAAGGATGCCATGCAGACAATAGTGATGATGAGGGGCATGCTGAACCGGTCCTCGGTCTCTTCTGGTGGTCCTTGACCCTCAAACTGCATGTCATTGACTCCCACCTGGCCAGGAAGGAGAAAGTTACGTGGCAGAAAACAGGTTCCGGGTCACCCTCTCTCAGAACTCCCATTCACTTATGAGCTCTTCCACCTGGGGTTTGGGGGGGAACCCATTCTACCGCCCTGCTGTCCCCTCTTATCCTCCTATCTTCTAGATGCTTGCAAATCAGAGGTTCCTCGACAATGAGAGACAGTGGACCCGGGAAACCGTGGACTTCCAAGGGACAGGCTCCTGACCCAGTCTGTCCCAGCACATGGGGGGCATCCACTTACCTCTTTTAGGTCATCCCATTTGTCTTTCAGCAATTCATAAACGTCCGTGGGAAAGAGTTTTGCTGAGGGGGAGACGGAGAGATGCCGCTTCAGTGGTCTAGCTCAGGGTGACGTGGTAAGGGACAAAGGAGGACATCCTGAATCTCGGTCCCCTGAGTGGTGTCTCTCTCGGGTGGCCAGGGGTTGACAACTGACCCATCCTTGTGCTCTTGCACCTCCTGCCCCATTCCCACCCCACACAGGCCTCAACCCTCAACCCCCACCCCCCCCCCCCCACCCCACACAGGCCTCAACCCCCACCCCCCCACCCCCACCCCGCCCTCAGCTCACTGCAAATAGTGATTTGTTTGATCGCCACTGCCTGGATTTCTGGAACAGGTGCCAGCTGTATATGGCACTGATCTTGCGCTGGGTTGAAGGAGGCTTTTGCTGCTCGGCACAAAAGTGTGATCAGTTTGTCGTTCGAAGCGGTCGCATTCTGTTGTGGAGAGACCGCAGGTAATTCCTCAGGGATCGTGACAGCGGCCTAGGCTTATGGAGCCACCCTTTGAAGCTAAGGTCAGGAGAACACTGTTGCCAGCTGTGAACTTACTCCCTTCTCCAGCCACAGCTGGTGCCATTCCCAGGCCTGCCAGGAGTGGTGAGTTATGTGCTGTCCTCCTGGGCCGGCCCCTGCCTTCTCTGCCTCACGTGGCGCTCTCCCCCTAGTCTCCTTATCCTGTTTATCTCGTCGTGGTTGAGCAATACCATTCGCCCTAGTGCCACTTTCTCCCTCAGAGCTCCTTAAGGATCACGACCTCCTGCCCCCCATCATCGCTCTCCCCAGAAGGACCTGAGGAGGCACTGCCAGTGGGGAAGAGGCCAGTCCTCTCTGAACCTACCATTTGCCAGCCCTTGATGCTGAGTTCAAAGACCTCAGGAGGGGAAGCCCTGGCTCTCAGCTCAAGGTTATCCGTCCCAAAGTCGAAACACATGTGCCCGTTCCCTAGGCTAAGACCCTGAAACCATAAACAGGCTGACGGGAGAAAGGCGAGGCCATCACTGCACAGGGGAAATTGGGAGTATCTTGAAGATGCACGAGGACGTCTTAGACGGGAGTCTTCTGTATTTCTCAGCAGAAAGAGTGTGGCTGGCTGGCTTTAGGGCTGAGGGTGAGGAAGCAAAGTGTGGGCAGCTTTTACCCAGCCCGGCCACATCATCCAGAGACACCCCAAACTGATGTGTCTCTGACCAGAGTTTGGAATAGGGGTACGGAGATGAAGAAAAGGACTCCATCTGGCTTGTCCCACAAACCACCTCTTGGGTTTCTACCTGGAATTTCCTTAGGCTTGCCAATTCCCCAACCTGCTACCAGGTAAAGATCCAGGGCTTTCCTCTTTCCATTCACAGCAAAGGAAAAGAACGCTTCTTACCACGCAAACACACCCCTGCCAAGTTTCAGCCAAAAAGAGAGCCGAAGGAAAGGCCGAGCAAGCATCAGTGTGATTCTTACCTTGTCCAATAAGCCCAACCCTAGGGGAACACTGCTCCCTTTTAAAACTCTAGCTTTTCTATAGCTCACTTGGAAAATTCCAGCAAAATGGACACCCAAAAGGAAACAACTGCAGAAAATAGGTGGTATAAAAGTACTGTAAACCCAAGTTTTCCATCCTATTCTAGTTCCCAGGGGTGTTTGCCAAAATAGCCACTGACCAGGAGAGGGCAGCAGTGAGCCATCCATCACCAGCACTCACTCAGGCCTCAGCTACTGACTAAGCTCTGCGGCAGACATCCCCAGACTAAAGCCCTTAATCCTAGGGAGACTGGCAGTCTGAAGGCAGTGGACACACTGCTACACATGCAAACTTACTCACGCACGTGCTGACGCCACCTCCCCCAAACAATACACAAACAACTCCCCCTGAAGGGAAGGACAACTGTCGGCAACAGCTACCCTAGGTTAGAGGGTGGCCATCAGATAACACATGGACCAGGAAATATAAAACCACAGACTATTAGAACAGGGAGAGTTAGGCTGACTAAGCCTGTCATTTTCAACTGAGGCCTCTGAAGCCCAAAGAGATGGACTTAAAGTCACATCCTGAACTAGAAGCAAACAGGAACCAGGATTGGGGTCTCCAGACTCTCAGAAGTGAAAGCCCAGATTTCTGGCCCTGCAGCAGCCCTGAGGGCGGGGCTTCCCTTAGAGAAGTCTGAGCCTGGCTCTGACCCTCCATAAGATGGGAAGGGACCATGTCCTGTCATCCTAGGAAAAAACAAGAGCAGGAAAATGAAAACATCTCTCTGCTCCTTTCTGGAAGGAACACTTCATTCCCTTCCACCTTCTGTGACCCTGCTGCTAAACCGCATTTTGGGGATGTAGATCAGAGTGGGGCTCAGATGAGCAAGGTACTCACACAGATGTTGGTTTTCGAGACATCGGTTTTCGAGACGTTCAGGACGAGCATCTTCTCATTCAGCTTTTCGGGAGAATCGCACTGTATCTGGAAGAAGCCACTGGGATTAAGGGTCAGGCCAAGCCTGACAAGGTCTTGTCTTTGCCTTCTCCCTCCCTCCCTTGGGTGGGTGACACCAAATAAGGAGTTGTGAGCAAGCTGGGAGTGTGGCCGGCTGGAGTTGGAGAGCCAGGTGTGTTACTGGCTACCCTGCTGTCTACGCCAGAGTCCAGCAAAGCCAGAGAGGGTGAGTGAATGATGGCAGCTCCTCACAGCACCCCCAGGTGCCCTGAGGAGGGAAGAGTGGAAATGCTCTTCCTGGAGTCCCTTCTCTCCGACTCTGGGCTCTCTCACCTGTCCCACACCTGCTGGAATTACTGAGGTGGGAGAAGGGATACTGGAGCCTTGGGGGACAGTTGACTCCAGATGAGTGTTGGAGCTTGTGGGTCCCCTGGCAGGAGATGTGGTCCCAGGTCCCGATGAAGAGCCTGTAGGCTGCAGAGCCTCAGAGGTGCCAGTGACAGCTGGCGTCTTGCTGGAGGTGTGTTGAGTTCCTTGTGAGGTAACCCATGGTGCTATAATTGGGAAAACAAAGTTTATGAGAAAAGGGGAGTGGTACCTTTAACACAAAAAGATAGGCTTTTTTGTTCCTAGTTTTCTGAGGTTCTTTGGTCTTATCCCCCCACCTAGACCACAAGCAGAAGGAGGCAGGCTATGGGGAGGCAGAGGCAGGCAGATGAAGTCAATTCGCATAACCTATTACAGGATGAGCAGATTGGATGAGCCAGTGTAGGAACCCGACAGAAGAAGTATCAACAGCAGTGACAAGGCCAGCAGCAAAGCTAACGTTAACTGAGTACTTACTCCCTGTGAGGCTCCTTCCTAAGTGCTTCAAAGGTACTTTCTTTTTCAATCCTCACAACTCTATGTGGAAGGTACTGTAATTATCCCTATTCTATAAACAAGGAAACTGAGGCTCAGAGGAACTCGATGAATTGCCCAACGTCACACGCTAACAAGTGGCAGAGCAGAGATTGGCATCCTGGTGTATCCAACTCAGAGCACCAGCTCTTACGCAGGAGGCGACCGGAGGCGACCGGAGGCGACCGGAGGCGACCGGAGGCGACCGTGCTCTTGTGGTGTGGCGATCTAGTGCTCCACCACACACCCAAATTACCTGCGGGGCTGGGGGGTGGAGGTTTCCTCAAAAGGCAGATGCTCAGGTTCACGCCTAGAAATTCTGATTCAATAGATCTGACCTGGGTCACGACCTTGAGGCTCACGATCCATCAGTGAGTTTTGAAATTAATTTACTGGGTGAAGACCAGCACTTAAGAAAAAAAAAAGTAAATGCTCCACTAGGCAGGTCAAAACCCTGAGCTCTCACCAGAACACACAGCTCTGCCGGCCGCTGCTCATCACTGAAATGGGAAACCAACCGGCTGGGTGAAGGTGGCGCATATTCATGAATATGAATATGCATGAATCGCTGGAGATACAGAACATAAGCATTTGAAAGCTTCTTTTTGCTTGAAAAAAGAAAGACATTACTTACTTAGTGTGGTCAGTGTCCCCTGCGTCGTGAAGGTGGGACCCGCCATTGTGCCTAAACTTGTAGCTGCTGTAATTTTGTTTGGTCCCTCGGAGCTCCCTGCAGGCTCTGAAGTCACAGGGACCAAAGTCACAGGGACGGTGCTAGGCCGGTGAGTGCTTGCCGGGGTGGGCACGGAAGGAAGAGCAGGAGTGATGACTGAGGTGTTACCCGGATTTGGAAGGTCAGAGGCTGCCTGATTTCCTTCCTTAGTGATCACACTGCTTGTGGTCACACTGTGGCTACTCTGGGTTCCAGATTTAGCTGAATTGCTTTTAATTCCACTCTGGCTGCTTGTGGTTTCAGGCTTTGTCGAGACAGTGGTTGGTGTGGTTGTAGAATCCTTTGAGTCTTTAGTAGTTATAGCAGGGCTGCCCGTGGCTGGTTTCTCATCTTTGCCACTGGCTGCTGCAGTTGTGCTTTGCTGGGTTGAGGTTGGCACTGCCCTTGAGGTGTTAGGCGTTGTGGGTGTGCTTCCCTTGGTCTCCAACGCAGTCACATTTTTGTCAGTGGATGGTGGGACTGTGCTTTGTTTGACTGTGTCTTGAACACTGGATGGTGGAAGTGTGTCTGGCTTGCTTTCTTCGGCAGCTGTTTGACCACTAGGCTTGACTTCTGTTTACAAAGACAACACAGAATCAACTACGGTATTAGCTGGAAGTCTTTCTCTCCCCATTCCTCTAACTCTTCCCCAGGATCCAGAGGCTTTGCTCCCATCCCTGCCATTTGTCTTGGCTGAAGGGTCTGGGTCCTTGATGTGCCCAGATTTTTCTGGGGTTCAAGAAGCCTCTAAGAGGGAGACTGAGAGGGAAGCAGAGGAAGTCCAGGGAAATTCCGCTCAAGAGAAAGACTAAGCAGCTAGTCCCGCTGCGTGTGGGAGCCTGCACTGAATGCTCTGCTCTCCCATACGGCCCCAGGCACTCGCCCTTCAAGGTTTCCCTACCCCAGCAGAGAACCATCATCACCTCCTTCTCCCAGACCCATGAGCTTGCAGAAGACTCAACAGACTCACACGTACTGGAGTGCCCTGTTCTCAGCATGGCAAGAGGAACGTGCCTCTGTTCCCCTGGACATGCATCTAGAAGGAGAAACTGGTAAAGTGAAATTACACAAATTACCATTTAAGTACAACTGTGAGACGCGCTGAGGGAGAAAAGTACACAGTGCTCTGACTGTGTCTAGCACGGGAGCTCAAACCTTGTCAAGGGGTCAGGGAAGGAAGGCCTTTTATTGATTGACTGAAGGAACCATTAAGTGACAGGTTCGGGCCCTGGGATACAAGGGTAAGACACATGTAATCCACACCCTCAGGCAGCTTACATTCTAGTGTGAGAGACAGAGTATTAAACAATAGACAGACAACTCAATGTCAAATTCTGGTGACTCTATGGAGGAAATGAAGAAGGAAATGATACAGAGAACAGGGGGAGAGGGCTGTTAGAGAGGTAAGGAAGGACTTCTCAGAGATGACCACTTAGCTAAGACTTGAAGGACAACGAGGTGAGAGCTGTGTGAAGAGTGTGAGGAAAAGTGTGCCAGGAAGAAGGAAAGAACCTGCAAGTCCCCAAAGGAAGGACAAGCGCTCAGAGAAGACAAGTCTGAGAGCAGTTCAGTGAGTGGGGGTGGGGGGAAGGAGCAGGGCTCAGAAAACTCAGGGCCTCATAGGTAAACTGACACTAACGTGCTGTCTAAACCATACCCTTTTGAGAATAAAAAGGAAGCGTTCTTAAAAATTGTATCCTATGTAAAACGAGACAAAAGATCACCCTCCTTAGACCAAAATAAGGATAGGGGATTTTATTTTAAGTGGGGATAAAAAAAAAAAAAGCCACTGAAGCCACTGAAGGCTTTAAAGCAAACAAGTTTTATAGGGTGATTTACGAAGAAACATACTCTTGCTGCTTTGGGGAACATGGATATGGAGATGGGAAGAAAAGAGGCTGTTACAGTAATCCAGATGAAGTGGATAATAGTCAGCTGTATTAAGTCATTGACACAGGAGCCAAAAAGAGGATGGATTCAAGACTATATTTTGGAGGTAGAATCAACTACTTGCTGATGTACTAAGGGAGGGGAAGAGGAGAGGCCAGGATGATTCCTGGTTTTCTGTTTTGAGCAGAAGGGAGAGAATGGCGGGAATCGGCGTAGGGGACTTTGGCCATTCTTTGTAGCCAATCAGAATCTGTAACATTTTTCTATGCTTGGGGAATTCCCCACACAGCAAGACTGATGGAAGCAGGATTTGCCTCTTATTATAGATGCTGAAAACGCCAGCCTCCCTTGTGACCGGAGCACAAGCATGCACTAAACCGCCATGAATGAGACACCTCCACCCCAGCCAGTGAGTAAAGAGGCAGTAGACTATGGGGAACTCTGAGGCAGGAGCAGTGGAACTACGCTCAAGTGTGAGCAGCCGTGGAGGTGATGCTAGAGCAAGTGTCCACAGCCAAAGCTACAGCACCTGGAGCCTGGCATTGGTGAGCAGTACTGGCCTCTTCACACAAGTTCCATAAGCCTGACTCGGATGGTATTAAAAGTAGCCCTAAATGTGGTCTTCAGCAAGCCCAGCTCCTCCATAAGCTAGACAGTGTCCCAATATCTTTCACATGTGTGTGCACGCACGCACACACACACACACACACACATACATTTTGCTAATGAGAATCAGGCGTGATTGCAGGCAACAGAAATTCGAGGGTTAGTTATTGGACCTTATTGGGGTTAAAGGTAACTGGAATTCTGCAAGTATGAAGGGAAATGACTTTACTATCTTACAGCATCTCATGGAGAAGCAGTCACAGTAGCACCTGCCATCTAGAATTAAATGCCCATAAAGTGGCTTTGGCAGGACTGGGTGGCTACTGCCATAGAAGAATATGAAGAGCACACATAAAAGGACGTGTGTTAAAAATCAATTTGATAGGGCTTCCCTGGTGGCGCGGTGGTTGGGAGTCCACCTGCCGACGCAGGGGACGCGGGTTCGTGCCCCGGTCCGGGAGGATCCCACATGCCGCGGAGCGGCTGGGCCCGTGAGCCATGGCCGCTGAGCCTGCGCGTCTGGAGCCTGTGCTCCGCAGCGGGAGAGGACACAGCGGTGAGAGGCCCGCGTACCGCAAAAAATAAATAAATAAATAAAAATCAATTTGATGGTGGTTTTTCCTTCTTAGTGGTTCATAAAATAATGGTGCTTCTTATAACTGATCATGTCAGAGTATCTTTCTGGTAAAAAGTGAGATTGCAGAGGGGAATATCAGCAAGGGAGGTTGGGTGGCGTGGTTACTTCCTACTACAGCAAAGAGCTGAAAACAGGGCTTCTCAGCCCCAAAACTGCTGACGTTTTGGGCTGGGTACTTCTTTGTTACGGAAGATTGTCCTATGCATTATGGGACGTTTAACAACACCCCTGGTCTCTATCCACTAGATGCAAGTAAGACACATACATCCCTCCCAGTTGTGACAACCAACAATGTCTCCAGATATTGCCAAATGTCCCCTGAGGGAGACAAAAATCACTACCAGTGAAAACTACTGGCTTAAAGGGAGACAATAACATATTCTAATTCCTCAATCCTCCTATCAAAGCAGAGACTGGAAAATCAGAGATTTTCTAAGGCTACAGTAAAGGAATCTCTTATTGCTTGCAGCTAAAATGCTGAGAAGACCAAAAGACAAACTTACAGGTCTGATCCCAGGAGTTGCGAAATTACAGCGTTAGTGTAATTCATAGCCTCACCAGGTCTCTTATTTGAAAATAGGACCTTGAGAAGTGCAGCGGTTACATATGAGAGGGTGCAGATGAGTCAGAGTATCGATAAAGCTCAATCCGCAATGGAACTCGCTTGTCGGAAGACTCAACCACTCTTCTCCTGTCTGATGACGCAGTTCCCACCTTGCTTGAAAACTCTCAATAACCTCACTGGAGCTTGGTGACACAGAAAGCCATATCCCTTCATCACCTCCACCACTCTTCATTTTTTCAAACCTGTAATAACAGTCAGATGCCCACGAGGACAAATACAGTCGAGTCTGACCCAGAAGAAGGCTTCCACCCTAAAAAATATCTGCAAAAACTCTAGCAAATACGTATGGTTAACAGAATATGAGGGTGCTAGATCAAAGAGAGAGAATCATAGTTTTCTATCAGGCTGAATTTATCAATGTGGGCATGCATACCAGGGATTTGGATCAATATGCTGCCTCAAGCAGCTAGAAGTCGTTCTAATTGTTTTCTTAGTTGGTTGACTGAAACCTGGACTCAGTGGTAGCCCACATATTAAATAAAGTTAAGTTGCCAGAAATTCCTTGGAAGAAATCCAAAGTCTTAGAGAGATAGAAGTGTCCGAGTGGTTTATCACGTACGGTCTGCTTGTTCACACTCTTTGTTCCTTAAGAAAGCTCAAATGACACTCCCTTCACCAAGGCTTTCAGAAATACTGTATTTCAGGAGTTCTAAGATGCACGTCTTTTCATGTCTCTGAGATGAGGATGTATTATAAATTATCATAAGTCACACTTTGACGGTGCTTTTTTTTTTTTTTTTTTTTACCCAAGTGGTTCATAAAATAATAGTGCATCTTGGGCTTCCCCGGTGGCGCAGTGGTTGAGAGTCCGCCTGCCGATGCAGGGGACACGGGTTCATGACCCGGCCCGGGAAAATCCCACATGCCGGGTGCGGAGCGGCTGGGCCCGTGAGCCATGGCCGCTGAGCCTGCGCATCCGGAGCCTGTGCTCCGCAACAGGAGAGGCCACAGCAGTGAGAGGCCCGCGTACCGCAAAAAAAAAAATAATAATAATAATAATAGTGCATCTTATTTTGGATTATTTGGTGCTTTGGATTTTGCTTAAATTTGCTATGTTGTTGAGGGGACTCGGAGCATGTTCTAAGAGATTGTTCTGGCTGTTCATCAGTCAGGTACGCTGGTAGAGATGCTGCCGGTTTCAGTGGGAATGGACAGCAGGTTCGTTGGGTAGTAGGGCATGAGCAGAATTTCATTTCCAGGAAGAAAGGTGGGTGCGATACCCTAGGCAGCAGGAGCAGCATGGTCATCAGAATAGTCGAACAAGGGTAATTCTGGACAGTGGCTAATAATCATGTGTTTTTTTTAGGATCAAAACTGATGGGTGGTCCACTGAAGCCCTACCTATAAGCCCAGCAAACTGAGACCTGGGTTGAATCACCACAGTAGAGAACACAGCCAGCCACTCATCCAATTCCCAGGACTGAATCTTTTCACAGACTCAGGGTACCTTGAATGAAGTGTGTATTAGTTTCCCAAGGTGGCCATAACAGATGACCACAGACTGTGTGGCTTCAAACAACATAAATGTATTATTCTCTCGTGGTTCTAGAGGCTAGAAATCTGAAATCTGCAAAGGCATACTCCCTCTGAAGGTACTAAGGAAGAATTTTTCTTTGCTTCTTCCTAGCAATTGTTAGTGTTCCTTGGCTTGTAGTTATAATCACTGCAGTCTCTGGCTCCATCAGCACATGGCCTTCTTCCCTGTGTGTCTCTGTAAGGACACCAGTCCTTGGACTTAGGGCCCACCCTAATCCAGTATGATCTCATCTTAACTTGGTTACATCTGCAAAGACCCTATTTCCAAATAAGGTCACATCCACAAGTACCAGGTACTGGCGATTAAGACTGGAACATGTCTTGTGAGGAGCACACAATTCAACCTCCTAATCTGCTCCCCCGCCTCCACTTGTTCCACTATAAAAACGAGGGTTCTTCTTTTCAAATATTAGAAAGCAATCCTCTCTGCTTTAAACAGGAAGTCAGAAGCAGCACCCAGAACCCTTCTCCTGAACTCCTCTTGATGAGTACATCATTTCCACCACCAATGAGCAAGGACTGCGTCACTTTGCACCACTGACACCATTAGTCCTGGATATTGGATTTCATTTCTGAGAGGTCTGAGTCTTTAGGGATGCTGTCAGTGAGAGGTCCCTGCATCTACTTTTACGACTGGACATAAGAGTAGTAGGAGGCACCACAGGGAATCCCTGGGTTCCATCCATCTTCCTCCCTGCCTCATTATGCAACAGCATGAAGGCACCACAGTAAGATGCGTAAATCTGTTAAGGTTAATGCTCTACTTATTTTGCCTTCGAATGAGCTCCTTGGTGCAGCCCTGTGCTGTGTGGAATATCATCATGGTGAAGAAGGCGTTCTGTAAGTCCATGAGTAGAGTTGCTGACAGATCATGGCAGCTGAGAAAACACATTCAAACCCAGAATGTGTCTGTTTTAGCACCCTGCCTACACCGTGGCCACTTGTTCATGAGCCCACAGAGCAGTCACTAGGTGGAGGGAGAGAGAAACTAACTGATGGGCACAATGGGTCATCTTGTCCACTTGATTAATGTGAGACAAAAATTCTCATACTCCAGATCATCCCAAGAAGCTCATCCACATGCCTCTTCCATAAAATTCCTTGCACTGATTCTTCATTCTTGTTTCTTCTAAGTTCCTAAAAATCATGAGCTACTGCCTAAAAATCTGGTCAGAGCCTCACCTCTGTGTAGCTCACCTTCCCCACACACACACACACACACAAAGGAGACCATGAAAGGTACTATTCAAGTTCTGCTCATTGGAAGAACTTTCTATACTATCCTTCAGGGTCTCCCCTAAAAAGGGCTATTATCCCACAGCAGTCCACTCTGGCCTGGCTCCAGCATGTTATATACATGAACATAACTTGGCTTTTTCATTCCTCAGACAACAGATCACAGAAAACTAACTCACATGCCCTCAGATCCCACATGCCGCGGAGCGGCTAGGCCCGTAAGCCATGGCCACTGAGCCTGTGCGTCCGGAGCCTGTGCTCCACAACGGGAGAGGCCACAACAGTGAGAGGCCCGTGTACTGCAAAAAAAAAAAAAAAAAAATTAAGAACATATGTTTATCAAAAGAAACCACAGGACTTCTAGTTTCAGCCAATGAGAATAAAGAGCTGGAAAGAACATATGTCCTACCCTCACAGCAAGAAAAAAGCTGGAGAAGCGGAAAACTGATGACTTTTCTTGAACCCACTGGAGAACTGAGGTCATGAGCAAACAACTCGCCTGAAAACTGGAGACAGTCAACCACAAGGAGAAACTGGACTCAAGCATTTGCTTACGTGGGGCAGAGTTCGGTAAGAAGCTTAAAGTTAAAATGTTCAGTGAATTGCTAAAGGCTGAACGTGGGCTAATGTGAAAGCGTGGAGACCTGAAAACTGCATAAATTGAGAAGTTCAGACCCTTGTGTAGACTTTTCCCCCCAGGAACCCCACCTGTGGTTCCTAAGGATGCCTGGGGAGAGCCTTGAGAAAGGTTCCCCCCTTGGGGCTGGCTGGGGGAAGGAAACAGCAGTGACTGCTGAAACTCTACATAGCCCCAGATCCCCTGGAAAAAAAGCCTGACTTTTCAGTGGAAGTCAACAAAACCCATAGCCTGGTAGAAACCCCACCACAGCTGAGGAAGGAAAAGGACAGCCACCAATGAAACACCAGTGAATGTTGCCTAGATCCATCTCCCCTATTTCTGCTAGGAAACAAAAGCATTCAGCTGCAGGAGAAAGGTAAAAAAGGATAGCCTGAAGGAAGTGGTGGAAATCCATTGCAGCTGGGAAAGGGAACAGACAAATAAAACAGCTCTTTACCCCTGGCAGAGGGCAGGAATATGTGCTCTAAGTCCAGCATAACTTCTAGAAAAGAGACAGGAACACTAGCGAAGGCCACACCCCCAAGCCCCAGGTTCCAGTGCCTGTGCAAAACATCAGAGAACGTCCTTCTACCCTGCCTTTGACTCAAAATGCTAGCAAGTGTGAAGGAAAAATAAATGGAATATAGCTGGGGGTAGCGGCTGCCAAAGACTGGCTCACAGGGAGCAGCAGAAAGGGAAGCCCCACAGGCAAGCAGGGACACAAACAAAGGTCTCACCTGAGAAACCCGCAGCCCCCGGTGCAGCATCAAGTTTTAAACCCAGACCAGCTCTTGACTAGATTAACACAAATCCTCACAATGAAGACGCAGAAGAAAAGCCATGCTTTAGGCAACCACTGATCTAATCTCTGTCGTGATACGGATTTTGCCTATTCTGGACATTTCACATAAGTGGAATTGTACAATGTGGGGCTTCTTTCACTTAATTTAAATATCGTTAAGGGTTCATCCATGTTGTGGCACGTGTCAGTTCTTTATTTCTTTTTATTGCTGAATGATATTCCATTGTAGGGAGAGACCACATCTGGTTTATCCACTCATCAGCTGAGGAACATTCAGGTTGTTTCCACTTTTTAACTATTATAAATACTGCTGCTATGAACACTTGTGTACGAGTTTTTGTGTGGACAGCTTTCATTTCTCTTGGGTATATACCTAGGAGTGGAATTTCCAGGTCACATGGTAACTCTGTATTTAGCATTTTGAGGAATGAATTGCCAAACTGTTTTCCAAAGCAGCTGTACCATATTACATGCCCACCAGCAGAGTGTAAGGGTTCCAATGTCTCTACATCCTCACCAGCAAAGTGTTATTGTCTCTTTCATTACAGTTACTTAGTGGGCATGAAGTATCTCACTGTGGTTTAATTTGCATTTCCTTAATGACTAATGGAATATATATAATATAAAAAAGAGTAATACATCATGATCAAGTGAGGTTCATCTCATGGCTAGTTCAGTATTTGAAAATCAATCAATGCAATTCATCTTAACAGTGAAATAAGAAAATACAATCATCTCAATATATGCAGAAAATTCACTTGACAAAATTCATCATTCATTCATGATTTTAAAAATGTTCTCAGGGCTTCCCTGGTGGCACAGTGGTTGAGAGTCCGCCTGCCGATGCAGGGGACACGGGTTCGTCCCCCGGTCCGGGAAGATCCCACATGCCGCGGAGCGGCTGGGCCCGTGAGCCATGGCCGCTAAGCCTGCGCGTCCGGAGCCTGTGCTCCCCAACGGGAGAGGCCACAACAGTGAGAGGCCCGCGTACCACAAAAAAAAAAAAAAAAAAAAGAAAAAAAGAAAAAAAAATGTTCTCAGCAAACTTGGAATAGAGGGAATTCTCCTAACCTAATAAATGATATCTCCAAATAAACCTACAGCTAACATCATACTTAACAGAGACTGAATGTGTTGCCATTAATTTTGAGAACACAGCAAGCATGTCCTCTCTCACCACTCCTATTGAACTTTGTACTAGAAATTCTAGCCAGCTCATTAAGGAGGGAAAAACATTTCTTAAAACAATAAAAAGATAAACCAATTTGTTAAAATAGGCAAAAGATCTACAAGGAAAAATTGCCAAAGAAGATATACAGATGGCTAAAAAGCATGTGAAAAGATACTCAACATCTTTAGTCATTAGGCAAATGCAAATTAAAGCTACAATGCAATATCAATACACATCTATTAGAATGGCCCCAAACCACCTGCAATAGCAAATGCTAAAGAGAAATTCTCATACACTGCTAGTGGGAATGCAAAATAGTACCAGTCACCTGACTTGGAAAACAGTTTAGCAGTTCATTTTAAAGTTAAGCATTACAATACCATATGATCCAACAATTCCATTCTTGTATATTTACCCAAAACAACTGAGAACTTGTGGTCACACAAAAACCGATATGCGAATGTCTATAGCAGCTTTATTCATAATCACCAAAAACTGAAAACAGCCAAGATATCCTTCAACAAGTGAATGGATAAACAAACTGTTATATATCCACGCAGTGACTAAGAAATAAAAAGGAATGAACTCCTGATTCATGTAACATGGATGAATCTTAAAGACATCTTAGGTGAAAAAAGCCCAAAGGCTATACACAGTATCTTATTTCATTTATATGATTTTATGGAAAAGGCAAAACTATAGGGATAGAAAACAGATCAGTGGTTACCAGGGGTTGAGGGAAGAAGGAGGAATTGACTTTTAGGACAATGGAACTGTTAGATATGGTGCTGGGATGGTGGATACAAGACTCCACATTTGTTGATACCCACAGTACCCCCCACCAAAGAATTGACTTTATTTTTTGCAAACTTAGAAAGAAAAAAAAAGAAAACTGAGATGTTCAGGAAAATCCCAGGATGTGACAGGGACTATGAAAATAAACTATGTTACAAGTGTATAACATACCTCACTGGAGGGGTGGGGGAAAGAAGTTGACCAAAGTAACTGGAAAAGTTTTCTAACTGGATAGTGTAAGGGTAACAACAAAAAAAGAACTCTATATAATAAACAGTGTACTCTAAGTGGTAAATTTGTTTCTCACAAGGGTACGGGTTATCAATTTTAAATCTACTTTACTTGTGTACTAGGCTTGGTCAAATAAGTAAATAAATTATAAATAACATGAGCCAGAGTTCTCACTGTTGGAGAAGGAAGTTACAAATAAATAAGGTGTGTGGGGATGAGGCTAAACGAACCCTGTGATACTTGATTAGAGGGAGATATCAGTATGAATTCACGTATGTATATGTGTATAAATATACACATACACACACATATAAAGAAATGTATAGACATATAAACATATAAAGAAATGTATATAAATATACACATACACAGACATAAAGAAATGTATAGACTTGTGTGCATACATGGGTTAGTATAGGTAACAAGCAAACGTCCGTTAAAACTGATGTGATAAATAAGTTATGGTATATTCACATACTAGAATACCACACAGCACTGAAAATCAGTGAACAAGGTTTATATTGTTATATATATTTATATGTATGTAATATACATATTATGTATTATAATACACGTATTAACATGAATTCATCTAAAAATAATACTGAACAATAAAAACAAAACCAAAAGTGTATATGGTTTTATTTACAGGGTTTAAAAATCTACAAAACTAAACAATATAGTTTTAGAGATAGAAACGTAGAAAACATTATTTACATTATATAGAGAATTTAATCCTAAGTTTAGGATAACAGCTACTTCTAGGGGGAAATAGGGAGACGCAACAGGGGCTTCTGATTTTTCTTTCCCCCAAGGAGGGAGTGGCTGATGGTGCTAGATGATGAGATTTGCAACAATGACGGTCCCATCAACCTCAACTCGCAGTTTCCATGGGAACAGTGCAGGTGGAAGCCTAACTCAGGCTGACAGAAGATGAGTGAACGGTTGGGAAGCGAGCTTGTGTGTGTAAATAACTTTTTCAAATATTAGCTATAAAAAGAAGCAGAGGAAATATGGCAGTCGCTGGAGGGAGCTGCCGTAGTCAAGAAAGTTCTGCTTTTCTTTCTGAAGGTGGGAGATGCTAGAGCTGTTAAGAATGCTCCTTTTGTTTTGTTCCCTCTCCTTAAGATACAGAGGGAGATACCCCATCTTAGGCAGTAGGATACACCTGCCTTTGAAACTGGAAGGAAGAAGGTGGACACAGACACTGGTACATTGGTAACAGTGGCAACGGGAAGACAAGTTTCCATTTGACAGCCTCAGTTCCCTCAGCCAAGTCTAGATGAAATCAGCAATATCCTACAGAGATGAAATAAGAGAGGAGGAGTTGTGTGGAAGGCAAACGTATGAAATACTTATCTTGGAAATGGGAAAGGGAGCCTACTAGAAAAGTGGTTCTCAAACTCTAGCAAGCATCAGAATCACCTGGGGGGCTTGTTAAAACACCATTTACGAACTCAGCCCAAGTTTCTGATTCAGCTGGTCTGGGATGGAGCATGAGAATTTGCATTTCTAACAAGTTCCCAAATGACTCTGATGCTGTTGGTCTGAGGACCGCGCTTTCAGAACCACTCTACTAGAGAAATAAAGGATGACTGCCAATTAGTATCTGGTGCCAAACTGGGCCAGTTTAGCAGTGTTCCTTTCTGCTGCTTGCCGGTAGGCATGGGAGCAGTGGAGGCACGGTTCACCTGAGGAAGGGGTTTTGCTAGGTGAGTTATGATGGTGGGAGAGGGTGCAAGAGACGTGAGGATACTTGTAAGGTCGGGATTACAATGGTAGATAGTGAAGTACAGGACGGATAAAGACAGACGGGGGGCTGATAGGCAACAGTGAAGCAATGGGTGATTAGACTGGCTGCCTTGAGTTCAAGCAGTATGGTCTAGGTGTACTTGAGCAAATGAATTGGAAGGTGGACAAACAGTGATCAAGGAATGAAATACTTAAGATTGCAGAGGCGGTGCATGGTATGTGGGTGATAAAGTTCAGGGTGTGAAATGGGAATAACTGAATGACGTAGAGATGGAAAAAGGTCAAGAGATAAAGGCAGGTGCGAAGACAGAGAGCGGAGCCTTCTAGTCCTGGTTCTATCCTCGAGGGCTCGGCCAAGTCCTTGGTCCTCTTGAAACATCTGCGAAATGGGCTAGGTGACTTCTAAGGTCCCCGAGGATGTATTGGCACTTTCCCAAGCATGACGCTGTGAACACAGGTAAGTCTGCTTTTGCTGTGACAACAGTCACTTCAGAGGCCTTGCTCTGGGCCTCCTTTCCAAGAGCTGACCGACCTCGAAACTCATTCTCCCAGCATGTGACATCCAGCATGTGACATCCACTTCAAGAGCCTCTTACCTCCCAAGAGCAGGCTCTGCGCGTCATGGGGAAGGGTGCCAGGTGATGCTGCCTCAGGTTCAGCCTGGTGGAAATCTGAGCCCCTCCCAGCTGTCTAGGGCCCACCCTTCTCGGCCCCCAAATCCTGTTGCCCATCTCAAACTGGCCCATTTATTGCCAGGCTTCTGGATGGCAGCTGGGTATTAATTACAGTGGGGCAGGGCAGGATGGGGGAGCTTTGGAGGGATGCAGGCCCCAAACTCCTGGGTCAGCAAGGGAACTGGGGCTGCCCTAGGAGCAGAGAGGGGCTGCAGGCCACTGCTGGCCTGGCCAGGACTTTTCCCCAGGGCCAGTATATCAGATGTCCTCTCTTTACCCTGCATTCAGCCCCCTCACTCTCCCTCTTCCCTTGATTTTGAAAAATGTGATGCCCCCCACCCCATGTAATGTCCCCACCTCCGTGCTCCTTGGGTTTTATTAAATCAGCCGCCCAACCTTGAAACTCATTTTCCCAGTACGTGATGTCTGCTTCTCGAGCCTCCTCCCTCCCAGGAACAGAGAGCCGCACCCCTCATTCCAGGTGGGTCTTTACAAGTCCCACACCCCAGCAGAGTCTGGCCATCCTCCCCACCTACCTCTCTCCTGCACAGCTAAGCACTCCAGGCCTTCCACCCAGAAGCCCTGCTGGACCCCCCTCTGCCTCAGCGTGGGTCCTGTCCTTGGAGGCTGTTTGCTCTGGGGTTCTGCTCTGGGTACCTCACTAGTCCTACACCCATCCCTTGTAAACGCCTGTCCCTTGTGGCTTTAAGAAAGCCAGCTGCCCTCACCCCACTCCCCAAAAAAGGTCCTAAGCAGGCACTGGTGGGCACAGGGAGGCTGCGGGAGCCTGATCTGGGCGGACAGCATCAAAGGACAGCAGCTGGGAAAAGGGGTCAGGGCTGGGCGCCTGGAGAGAGGGACAGGGAGGCCAACTCGCCTCACCTCTACCAACCGGCTACGGCACTCTCCCAGGGCTGCACTGGGCTTGGGTAAAGCCTGGACCCTCTCTGTGCCTTGGGTCCTATGTCCTATGTCCTCAGGCCGCCATAACAAAAACTGGGTGACTTACAACAACAGAAACTGATTCTCTCAGAGCTCCAGAGGCCAGGAGTCTGAAATCAAAGTGTGGCCAGGACTACACTCCAATGGAGGCTCCAAGGGGAGCCCTTCCTCGCCTCTTCTGGCTTCTGGCAGTGGCTGGCATTCCTTAGCTGGCAGCAGCAGCACTGCCATCTCTGGCACCAGGGCCACATCGCTGCCTCCTCTCTGTGTCTCTTATGAGGAAACTTGTCACTGAATTTAGGGCCCATCCAGATAATCCAGGATGACCTCATCTCAAGATCCTTGGCTTACACTGGCAAAGACCCTCTGTCCAAATAAGGGGATAATCGGTTTCAGGGATTTACTGTACATATCTTTGGGAGGGGGGGAGGGGTGTCTATTCCAGCCTGCCGTGGTCCGCATCTAAAAGAACGGGGACTGTGACTTCTGCGACTGCTCTCTATACCCCTCCAAACGGCCCCCTGCTCAGGCCGAGGGCCCTAGAGATGCGCCTGGTCAACTTTCCTGGCATAAGTGGAGTTACGGACTGAAAGTCTGGATCCCCACCAATTCATGTGTTGAAGCCCTAGCCCCCAGTGTGACAGTGTTAGGAGTTGGGGCCCCATGTTGGGATTAGTGTCCTCAGAAGCAGGAAGAGTCCCCAGAGCTTCCTCTCTCTCTCAGCCACGTGAGGACACACGGGAAGATGGCAGAGGGTCACCAGAACCCAACCCTGCTGCCGCCCTGATCTCAGAACCCTCAGCCCCTGGAGCTGTGAGACAGGAACGTCTGCTGTTTAGGCCACCCTGTCTGTGGTATTTTGTTGTAGCAGCTCGAGCTGACTGAGGGACCCAAGGTGGAGGTTAATAACGAGAAGAGAAATGGCAGGAAGGACAGCTCCAGTGTCTGCGGAAGGGCAGGGTCCCAAACCGCCCTCACTGCCGCCCGTCAGGCCGAGCGGTCGGGCAGACAAGCGTGGCCACAGGTTCTGGTCACGCTCCAGCCGCCCTGTCCCTTCCCCAGGGCCTGGCAGCTCTGCCCTCCTGGTGCCTCTGGACATGAGAACAGCACCCCAGGGGGTTGTCAGGCCCAGCTCCCGGGCATCGCCTCTCCCAGAGGAGCCCAGAACTGCCCCCTCGGGGAAGATCGTTCTGGGCATTCTTCAAATCTGGAATTGTTCTGCCCTTATCAGCTTGTTTCAGCTGGTCTGCCCGACACTTGCTCCCAGGGCAGGGCCCTGTCCGGCGGTTTCCCTGGGCGGGAGAGGGCTGGCACTGTCCAGCACGGGTATCTCCCAGCCACAGAGAAAGGCAGGCTTCACCTGGGCACCTTCCTCCCCACAGAGGAGGGGGCTGTGGCCAGAGGACCTTGCCCCACCTCTTCTTCTCCAGGCCAGCAATTCATCCTTCTTTCCTGTCCCCTACACCTGGAGTGTGGCCCAGAGCCCGAGGTACGCGGATCTGATGTGCACACATCCCTGCCCAGTCAGTCCCATGTGTGACCCCTTCTCCTGCCCCACCCCCGTCCCTCTCCACGAAAGCAGGACAGGGTAGGGGTTAAGAGCGCGCACTCGGGAGCCCAACCACCTGGGTTCAAGCCCCGTCCCACCATGCGCTGGTCACGTGCCAGGCGAGGACCTTCACTCTGCGCCTCCGTTCTGCTTCCGTCAAAGTGAAGAGGCCGCTAATAACCGTAACTGACTCACACCTTCAAGCGCCCAGAGCAGTGAGCGCACACAGAAGTGCTCAGGTAACGTTACCCACGATTATGTTCCAAGGGAGAGGGGAAGGCTTTCTCCATGCCAGCCCCGAGTCGGGTCCCTGCCGCATCTTCCCCATCACAGAGCCATGCGGAAACTCGCCTCTTCCTCTGGGATGCTCACATCTGTACAGGCCTTGATGCAGGGGAGGGGGCACATGAGGCTCTTCCCAGGTTCCCCAGTGAGGCATGGCCGCATAGGAGAGGGTGGGGGAGATCAGCACCAGGGTGACTGTAGCCAAGCGAATTCCCAGACAGGGGGGTAAGCCAGAATCTTCCTGGGGAAGGAAGAGGAACCGGAGGCCTGGGTGGAGCCTGGCTCCAGGAAGTGTTTCCTCACCAACTCGGAGAAGCCTGGGGGAGACGTGGAGCAGAGGCGGGGAGAGGAGGGAAGGAGGGAGGGGCTCTCCTGGGGCCAGCCCAGTGACCCCAGACCTCAGTGTCAGCAGGGAAAGCCTGGGCAGCCTGAGCTTCCCTTCTGTGAGAGCTGCTTAAGGCCCGCTGGGTTCCGCGACCAGGGAGTGGTGGTAGGGACCACATGGTGGGGAGACCCAGGAGGGGATGCTGGGTACGTGCCCCTCCCTCTCAGTCTGGGCTTCCTCCGCGGTGAAACGAAGCTACCTCACTTCTGCGTCCTTCCCCATCCCACCCTGAGGGGTGTGGGTGAAGATGAAAGAACCTGATTAAGTGTCTGACTCTGGGTGAAGAAGGTGGGGAAACTCTTGTATTGAAATGTGCTGACCAGGGCTTCCCTGGTGGTGCAGTGGTTAAGAATCCACCCGGCAGTGCAGGGGACACGGGTTCAAGCCCTGGTCCAGGAAGATCCCACATGCCACGGAGTAACTAAGCCCCTGTGCCACAACTACTGAGCCTGTGCTCTAGAGCCTGCGAGCCACAACTACTGAGCCCACGTGCTACAACTACTGAGCCCACGCGCTACAACTACTGAGCCCACGCGCCTAGAGCCCGTGCTCCACAACAAGAGAAGCCACCGCAATGAGAAGCCCTCGCACCGCAACGAAGAGTAGCCCCCGCTCGCCGCAACTAGAGAAAGCCAGCGTGCAGCAACGAAGACCCGACACAGCCAGAAACAATAAATAAATTAAATTAAAAAATTTTTTTAAAAAGTACTGACCAGAAGACCTAAATAGACATTTCTCCAAAGACGACATACCTGGAAGAGGAGGAGGGGCCGCGATCACCAGCCCTGCCCCACCCCCTCCCCCGGGCCGACAGGGGTGGGGGCCTTCACAGGGGGCTCCAAGGAGCTCTGCAATCCCTCCTAGTGACAGTCTCGGGCCAGAGTCGGCTGCACACTGCCCCCCACCAGCTCTCCAGGTGGGTCAGAGGGCAGAACCCGCCCCACCCTGAAACAGGAAGCTTCTAAATACATTCTTTGGATTACTCATTATCATAATTCTGTCGCTGAAGGCAGAGAGATAAGAGGAGAGCTTGGAATTCATCAACTGAGCCACCCAGGATCTCGGCCCTGCCTCTGCCCGAGCCCCCTGCGGCCCCTGCCCTGGTTCCTCCCCCCACCCACAAGGACGTGCCCGTCCTGGACCAGCCTCCTGCCTCTGAGCCACCTGTCGCCGCTATGCCTAATGAGAGGCGCGTGCACATGCTGACCTGAGGCTGGGGACGGGTGTGTCGCGCTCCCCGTCCTGGAAAGACGGACTAACCCCCTGGAAACAACACCCTCCCCGGGCCTCCTAATCCTTCCGCCTGCTGCCGACCATGTGAAGCCGGATCTGTCTGAGCCGGCAGTGAGCCCAGCAGCGGCCAAGCCCCTGGCCTACGGGGGGGCGGGGTGATGCCCGGCTGACTCCGCTCACCTCGCCTGCCAGGAACCCGCCAGGAAGGACTCCCGTACAAAGTCGCCCGCCGGGAAGGAGTCTCACACAAAGGTCAGGGCGACAGGACAGCACCCTGGGAAGGAGGCAGAGAGCCTTCAGCTCAGCGTTAAGATCTGTTTCAAGGACCACCTGTGTGATGTATAGGCGGCCTCCACAGGAAGAACGAGATTTGGGGGTGGGAGACCCGGGTCCTGCGTGAGCCTGGGGCCTTCTGGGGCCTTGGTCTCCCTGTGAGTCAGGGGAAAGAGAAATATCTACCTTAGAACAAAATGAACATTTTTAAAAATGTGTAAGTGTTGGGGGAAAATGTCAAAATACTCCAAAACTTCAGAGGGGCAGGTCTGTTCCATGGGAAGGTGGGCTGACAACCTTGCCAACACCCTGCTGTGAGCTGGAGGCGCCAATGTCTGGGCCAAGGGCTCCGGAAAGGAGGGCAGGCGCTGCGTGTCCCGCTGCGCCTGTGTCAGGTCTGAGGCCAAGGGCACAGGTGGGTATGTGTTTCCTCTCTCTTCTCACGGTGCAGTTTTCTACCAACCACCGATCAGAAACAGTTTATCCTCATTACTCTTAAGCTTATAAGTAGCACTACTGAGGCCTGTCCTGTCGGCCAGACACTGAGCTGCCAGCTTTACCCAGGATCGCATTTGGGTCTCCCACACCCTCTGGGGGGAGGTGCCCTCATGACGCTGGGCTGGGGAGACACAGGCACAGACTGGGGGGCAGGACTTTAGTTGGGGGGGGCGGCTGTTGGTGGAGGTGGCTGCCCCACTCCCAGCACCAACCAACCACCTGCCGGCACAACTCCTGGCGGCTGCATCCCTCCCCCAGGCGCACCTGCTTCTGGGAAGTCCCAGGAAGCACGTCTGGCCTCCCGCTCTTCCCTTAGCAGCCAGTTCAAAAACAGCCTCGGTAAATATTTTTCCGCAGGAGCACGTTGTCCCTCCCACACCACCCTCCCCCTCCCGAAGCCGTGAAAATCGCCAGATGTGTACGGGTTTCTCGGCTGCCCCTAGAAACCTCTGCCAGGGACCAGTCGCCAATCCCGGCCGAAAACAAACAAGGGCCAGGAGCCAGAGGGAAGTCCCGCACAGACGGTGAGATGGTGGCCGCCGGGAGAAAGCTCTGTGAAACGCGGCCTGCGATTTTCCCAGGCAATGACTGGTTTCCGCCTGCTGGAAGCTGAAGGTTAAGGCCCCAAGCTCAGCTTTCCAAATTTCCAAACATTTTTTGTCTGTCCTGGAGAGAAGTCTCCCCTTCCAGGATTAACACCTGCATCCTCCTTGCTGCAGAATAATCCACCTTAGGAGACTAAATGTGTGTGCGCTCGGGGAGGGGACAGGTGGGAACTGAGGCTGTCAGTCTGCTCCCTGCAGATCAGGGAATCTGGATTTCTCTGGTGTTTGAGGACAGGGGAGCTCTGCTTGCTGGTGGGGACTGGGGGTCTCGTCAGGGTGCTGCTTAAAAAGAACAAACAAACCTCCTAAATGAATATGGCCAAACAATCGAGGGCTGGCTCCCTTGTCCCCCCACCAAGGCCTGCAGGGAAAGTTAAAAGCCATGTTCCTTTTAAACAAAGCTAAGTGGTCCTCATGTTTGGTCCTCAGAGCCAGTGGAGGAAGCTCCGTTTCCTACGGGCTCCGCCTAGGGAAGTGAATCAGGAATCCCAGGGCCAGGCCCGGCTGGAGCCAGGTGTCCGAATGGCTGAAAAGTCACCCCCTAAAAGTAGTCGAGGAGGCTCCATGTCACCTGAAGTGGGCAACAGAAGGTGTGAAAACACACACACGCACACACACAGTGATTTCACAACTCTTCAGAAGAAACTAGAAGCAAAATGAAGTGTTTCCCTCTGAGGTTCTGCAGGTCAGGACAGGTTGTCAGTGTTGCTTGGATCACACGAGATTGATTCTGAAGTCAGACCCAGGGCTCCTTCTCCTGGCTGGAGAAGGGGAGGCACCACCTCTTATCCTCGGCCTCACATGCTCCTGTCCCTACCTTTCCCCACTCTCTTCACTGCATCTCACTACCCTCCGAGTGGGTGCAGAAGCCCAGATATCTGGACCAAGTGTATGTGGCCACCCCTGTGCTCCGGGCACTAAGGCGGAAGTGCTCAAGTGCAAGACTAGACTCTGTGTAAACCACCACGATCCTCCTGCCTTGGATTTCCCATCTGCAAAGTGGGTGCAGTGCTCTGGACGTGGCACACCCGGGGCCACAGGATTTCAAAGATGCTGGTCCCTTACAGACTGGTCTTTGCTTCTATAGTGGTAGCATCATGCCTAAAGATGCGGCAAGAGGAGCTGATGCCCACCCCTCAGGCTGGGGAGGCAGGGGTCAGAGAGAGGCAGAGAGCTACTGAGCGGCCAGAACCAGATGTGGCTCAGTACACAGCCCTCCATGACTAGTCTGGGTACGTGCCCTGTTCCAGAAGCCACGCAGACATCGCTTTCCTCTGCATCCCTGGGTCATAATGTCAGAACCAGAAGGACCCTAGACATCGCGGATCCCCCTCCAACAAGGGAGAGATGGGCAAACAGATGGTCAGAGTCCCGGGCACCAGGTCACACCTCCTTTGGTATCTAGGACTCTGTGGTCCAGCTGCCAGTGTGGCTGTCTATCCTGGGGGGTATGTGCCCATATGCTCCTGGCTCCAGCTCCTGCTTCCCCTCCTTGCCTTTAGATAGGGAGGGGGAGGCATCCGACCTGCGGTGAGATGAAGAGCAGAGAGGGGCTCACATTTTCCAGGAATTCACGGTGTCACTGGCCGTCCACAGCAGCCAGCTGGGATGAGAACAGCTTTCCCCCGCCCCCAGCCATCCCTGCTGGCTCAAAGCATCACGCTGTCAAGTCTAGGCTCCCCCCAGTCTCCCCACTCCCCTAGGCCCTCCTGGATGGATCCACAAACTTGAATCCATTCCCATTAGGCCGGCAGTTCTGGGGCCGAGCTCATCAGGCAAGTCAGGCCTTTCAGACCACTGAGAAGTACTAAGTAGCAGCCCCTCACTCACAGATGAGAAAACTGAGGCCCACGGGGAGGATGGCTGGCCCCGAGTGCATGCAGCATCTTCCCTTGCAAACCTGTTTTCTTTTCCTCCCTGCTCTTTATTCAACACCGAACTCAGACAGAGCCTGCTGGGCATGTGCTCCACGCCTGCCGCCCCCCACCCCATACACATACATACACACACACACACACACACACACACAGAGACCCAAAGCTTAATTATCAGGAGACCCCAGGGCCAGTTATAGCCGGTGTGTGGAAACAATTGCCCAGAAGTGCCCAGGGAATTCAGAGATGCGAATCTGTGTGGTCAGGATCGGACTTCCAGATTCCCCCCAGGCTCGGGAGCAAAGCCAAAGTGTTTCTCCACCTACTTGCAACCTCCCAGGATGCCAAGGGGGGAACAAGAACCTGCGGACCAGCTCCCACCTGCCTCTCCCCAGAGCCAGCTGTCCATGGCACAAGCTCTCTAGTGCCCTGGCCCACTGTAGCCACAGAGAAGTTGACACCGGGATGACCTGAGGGCAGGAAGCAACCTTGTGTGGTGTTCTGGGGGTCTTCTGGTAAAGCGGCATATTGGGGAGTGGGCTGACAGCATAGGGCAGCTGGCAGGCAGTGTCCCCTAGAGCTGGGGTGCAGGACTATGTCTGCCTAAGCAAGGGGACCCCGGCTCATGGATCTGCCTGAGAGAAGGTAGGTGCCTTACCTACCAGTGGCAGCTTGGGAAGCACAGGCAAGCTGGTGACTCAGCAAACAAGATGCACCCCTTTCGCTGTTTGGCTCCCTGAATCCCAGGAAAATGACAGCCTGAGGGTGGATGAGATCCATGTACCTCAGCGCACCCTGCTTATCTAGCGCTAAGGAGAAAGCCCCAAACACCACAGCGTCTGGTGAGCCATTGCGGGGTGCTGGCTCTGGAATCCCCTTCTCTAAGGCCTGGGGCAGGATGACAGACTCAAGACTGAATTTAAAACAGACATGCAATGCCGTCAGGATCAGGGGCTCAAAGCAGCAGGGGCGGAGGCACAACAGGAAAGAAGCCAGAAGCAACCGGCAAACCATGTTTGCTCCCATCGGAGCCGAAAGACCAACCGTCAGAAACACACACATAGCCGCAGTTCTGCTCATGACGGCTCCAACTTCCATAGGAGAAGCACTTTTATTGTTAAGCACCCAAGAGGGGCCACTAGCCTCGAATGTCGCTCATTCCTGCCCACACTCAGGTACAAGCAGCTTTCCTAGTGGCCACAACCTTCCAGGCAGTTTCCTATAAAGCCCCTAAGGAAGGAGGGCCTGCTACGGCTACATCACCACGTCAAGAAGATCTCGCTTAGCAACGCTGCAGACGCATCCGGCTGTATTTTTACATTGGATGTTCTCTCATCCTGGTCCAGGTCCTTCCAAAGAACTGCCTGGGTTTTAGTTCTGAAAGTCACACATCCCTGAATATCTCTCAGTCCTGGGCAAACTGGAACAGTTGGTCATTATGTTTACATCAGCAGCTCCCCAATAGATTGTTCCATCAAAAAGAGAAAAGGAAAAGGTTCCACAGTTAAAGTACATCTGGGGAATGCGGGGCTGGACAAAGGTAATGAGGGCCATCTCAGACCATTGAAAATCCTAACATGTGTTGACTTTCCAAGAAGGGGAAAAAAGTCGGTAGCATTTCCCAAATTTTCTGGATCATGGTTCCCTCTTATTCATAAAACAATCTTTTATTCATTTATCATACATTTACTGAGAGCAAAGCTATTAATATCTTGAGGACTACTCGTGTTCTCTATGGACTGTTTGGGACACAGCTCATTTCACTGAGTTGTAAAAGAAAACAAACCCATATGGTGCTAGCCCAGATTTACCATTTGGGTAAACTGAGGCACAGGGCAATGCCCCACTGGCGTTTATTGTGCAGAAAACCAAAGGCAGCTCTGTGAGGAGTTACTGTCTTCCTCCTACATCTCACTTCGTGAGGAAATATTCAGTTCCCTTGTTTACGTTAGATGCTGGATTGTAACCTCATGTGCCTCCTCTCCCCTCCCTCCTTCTCGGAGAAAGAAAATGTAGAGGTGGCTGTGAAATGACCAGCAGCATGCGTCGCTGGGAATTTGCTGCAGAGTCAGGGTGAGGTTGGATGAGGAGAAAGGAAGCTATTTAGAGGGGGAGGCTCAGACCCACATGCTGGACAGGGGTAGCGCAGCAGGGGTGGCCAGTGTAGCAGCGGCGGTCAGAGGAGCACTTATCCAGGTAGAAAAGAGCTGTGGACTATTCACAAAAACCAAGACATGGAAGCAACCTAAGTTTCCATCAGCAGGCAAATGGATAAAGGAAATGTGGTATGTGCGTGTGTGTGCGTGTATATATATATAAACACATACACACACAATGGAATATTACTCAGCCACAAAAAAGAATGAAATAATGCCATTTGCAGCAACATGGATGGACCTAGAGATTATCATACTAAGTGAAGTAAGCCAGAAAGAGAAAGACAAATGCTATATGACACCACTTATATGTGGAATCTAAAACAATAATACAAATCAACTTATTTACAAAACAGCCTCAAAGACATAGAAAACAAACTTATGGTTACCAAAGGAGAAGGGGGCGGGGAGGAAAGGATAAATTAGGAGTTTGGGATTAACAGGTACACACTACTATATATAAAATAGATAAACAACAGGATTTACTATATATAGCACAGGGAACTATATTCAGTATTCTATAATAACCTCTAATGGAAAAGACTCTGAACCTGTACACCTGAAACTAACACAGTATTGTAAATCAACTATAGTTAAATAATTTTTTTTTAAAAAGAAGAAAAAAAAGAGAAAGACCTGTGGGATGGGAAACTCCATTTCCCAGTGTGATGGGCGGAACCTCAGGGGCTGCCAGGATCAGGGTCCGGAGGTGGCTTCAGGAAAGCCTGTTTTGACTTGAAGCCCCAAAGCGAAGGGCAGGGCCCCTAGGGGGTGGGGTGAGAAGCACCTGGGTGGGAACCAGGAAGGTGTGGGCCCGGCCATCGGAGCCCCTTCTCAGCCGAGCCCACCCTAACCACCCTCATCCAGGACTATGGTGTAGAACTAACCTCCCAGAACTAGGGCCCTCCTCCCGAGTGGCCTGGCTGTGGGGCAGTGACTAAACGCGAAAGGGCCATGGAGGAGAAGGCTCAGGCCAGCAAGGAGCGGCAGCTTGGGAGGAGGCAGTAGCAGGGTCTGTTTCATCACACCTCGTAGTGGGCTAGAACTGAAGCCAAGCAAAGAAATAAAACTAAAATGTGTCAGGCACACCACCTACATGCTCATATTTAACCCTCACTGTTGAGGAAGGCGTGGTGCCCATTTTATAGCTGGGGAAACAGAGGCCAGGGAACAAGTCTGAAATCACAAGGGTGGTAAGTGACAAAGCTTGGACTGAATAACTTTGAAGCTTGGGGCATCGTGCCAAGAGATTTCAATTTTTCTTCTCTCCTCTTTGACAGAACTTTTCTCTCAAAGGAATTCTTTTGTGGAGACCTACCTGCCATACAGAACAGGTAAAGGCAGAGCGGCAAAGTGCAGGGGATGTGAATTGCCCCCACACACACAAATTGGCCTACTCTTAGTTTTCCCCTCCAGGTGTGCACCCACCCCAAACTCTCGGTGGCCCCTAAGACAGCTCACAGAACACCTCCACTGGGTTTAAAAGCCACTGGCCTCCAGCTGCTGCTCTCACAAGGGTCCATGGACCAAACTCCTAAGAACAGTATCTCCCTCTGCCCTGTACTTGCCCTGCTGAGGTGCGAAGAGGAGGATGGGGCGCAGAGATTCTTCTTTCTCATCCAGAAACAAGTGGGGGACAGCAGGTTCCCCTATGCCTGCCCTGGCTGAGGCCCTGCTCATGGGAGGTCTCCTGGGCACCTGGCTCACTGGTGCAGCTCACAGCTGAGGGACCAGAAAGGGAGGGACCCCAGTTTCCCTGAGCATCACAAGGAGCTGGCTCCATCAGCACCAAAAGGCTGGAGCCACAAAAAACAAGGGCCAAGCTGGACCTGGCTGAGCCAGAAGGTGGCAGGGCCTCAGGCCACAGGGGACAACTCCTTGTTTCACTCGCGCAGATGCAAAGTCCATCTTACTGGCAAGGTGAGAACGAGGACAGAGAAAATCAGGGACCAGGACTACGGTAGCATGTGCCAGGGACCTATTCCAATATCTATCCTTCACTTCTTCACAGCCAAACCACTCTTTTTTGGTTAGGCATGTGAGTGCCTGAAATAAAGATCACTCTTCCCTAAGGAAGTACTCCTCCCTGCTTCTCTTGCAGCTATGTGTGGCCACAGGACTAAGTTCCATTCAACAAAACGTAACTGGACAGGGTGTGTCTGGTTTCTGGCAGGTAACCTCAGAAGAGGAGCTGCAGCCTTCTTGTTCTTTTTGTCCTGACAGCTGGAGTCTGAGTAGCCACCTTGGACCACAAGGCAGCTCCCCTCATGCCTCTGTGTCCACTCCTCCATGCACGGGGCCAGCCCCCCTGCCACTTGCCTCTCTTCCGGAATCAGATTTGGAGCCTTGCAGTTGGAGAGCCCAGAACTGGCAGACAAGACTTCGGATTCTAAACCAGCTTGCTCTGCCACCTACTTGCTCTTTCACTCATTCAGCAAATATTTATGGACCATCTACTGTGTGCCAGGTACTGTTCTAGGTGCTGCGGCTACAGCACTGACCAACAGAAGTCCCTGCCCTCGTGAAACTTACAGTCCACTCGGGAGTGAGACAAAGAAATGAGTGCCCATCAGGGGATACACACTACGGAGAAAATGATCGGGGGAGACGGGTCCAGGGTGTGGAGGCCCAGAAAGCCTCTCTGAGAAGGTGGCATTCCAGCAGAGAGCCACAGGAAATGAGGGGTGAGGCATGTGGACATCTGGGAGAAGAGCTGCTCTTCACCGTGGCCCTTGGCACCCAGGCCTGTTTCCCCCTCTCTGGAATGGTCTGTGAGATAAAGGCTGTCCACAGGTAACCTCGTGCTACCCTGGCTGGAGACACTGGCCCCAATCAGCACGTTCAGAGCAGGTTAGCACAGGAGTCTGACCGGATGGGGGCAGAGGGACCCCTCGGACAGAGCTCGCGAATTTCTGCTACAAAGGGGGCGTGGCTTCGGCTCACACCTAGCTCACCCTTAGTCGAAGAATTAAAGTGTCCCTATTTCCTCACCTTCCCACTGTCCCTTCCACGCTGACCTGGGTCAGGGAGCTGGAAGGTTAGAGGTCAGACAACTGATGGCTCCTGGGTCAGCCCATGCGCCTCCAGGGGCCTGGCTCTGGGAGGGCTCCCTGCGCCCCAACCCGGAACTGCATGGCAAACCCCGCGCAGCCGTTCCTCCGCATTCTCTCCCCCCTGGGCTGAGGCCCACAGCCTTCCGGCCGTGACAATTGGCGGACGGGGTGCCACCCTGCGCCCTGGCCCTAGGGAAGTTGGAGGTGGCGGACCCGAGGGGGATAAGGCTACAAAAGAAGAGAGGGTGGTGGTGGTGCGCTCAGGGAGAGGGGCGGGGCCGGCAGGAGGATGGGTGGCTGGGAGGCCGAGCTAAGCGGGGGACCTGTGCTGGCCGCTGCTGGAGTGGCCCAGGGCGGGGCTCAGCGCCACATGAGGGCATGCGGTGGGGACACGTGGGGAGGGGCCGCTCCTGAATCCGCAGATGCTGCTGCCTTTGCACGGGTCCTCCAACAAGCGGTTCGCACCACCCGTGGTCCAGATTCTGACTGCATGCTGTGGACACCAGAGGCTCACAGGCAATGGCAGACAAGACACACAATCACGACGCACGGGGCCAGCGCTGTGACATGGTACTCGGGGAGCCTAACTCTTGAGAAACAAAGTGGCTCCAAGCCTCAATTTACCCTGACAGTGGAGGGGTGGGCAGAGAATCTGGGCACACTACAGAGTTGTCACCACCATGCAACCCTTTCTTAACAGGGTTGGAGTGAGTTTCTTCGATGCCCAGGGAAGAATGAGCCTTGAGGCTGAGCCCAGTTACCAGTACTACGGCTGCGGACACGTGCACACACATCCCCGGGAAGCCGCCAACAGGAGTCCCCGAGAACCTGAGCAAGTGAACCCCCTGGTCTGCATCCCCTCGTCTGAAAAACGGGGGGGAGGGGTGTATTAGATGATCTCCAGAACACTCCCAGCTCTAAAATTGTGCTCTCTGATTTTCCGGGTTATTTAGAAGTGGTGTGGAAACTACCCTTTGTCAACTGAATTCTGTTTTGAACAGCCAGCGGGCTGCCTACTTAAAGGAATCTTACGGTCAACGCTGTCGCAAATATAAAGAGGCTCCTTGTAGTGGATCTTCTGCGTAGATTTTCTCGAAGGCTTGCCTTACAGAGAATACCTACAGTCGTGAGGCTAGTATGGCCCGAAGAGTCACAGTCCCAGATCTGCCACCTGATCTGATCTTCCGACAGTCCCACAAAGTGGACAGGACACAAGACAAGGAGAGACCCGCACAACTGCACCGGTGTTCCTGGGAATGGGACAAAACAGGACACACACACACACCCAGCTGAGCTCCATGCCCTGCATCGTACCCCATGGGCACAAATAGGAAGCGAGCCCAGAGCTGAGGACGGAGCTCCCGGCCTCTCGGTCTAATGAAGCCTCCAGGCAGGCTCGGGCTGCTGGGCAGGGGGTCGGCAGAGGGCAGTCACTCCCATTCTCCAGTGATGTGGGAGGATGTCCGTTCCAGCTTGAGCTCGAGCTTGCACTCAGCAGACCTGCACAGGGCCCCCGGGGTGTGAAGAAGCCAGCCCTTCCCGGGGTAGGGGTCACCTAAATCCCGTCGCTCCTCCCAACAAGTGCAGAGAGCTGTCCGAAGGGTTCCTCCCACTTCCCTTAGGAGCAGAGGGCGTCGAGCTGAGCTGTCCTCACAGCAGCCGCCAGTCTGGTCCAGGTTCCCAAGCCCAGAAGCCCCGACCCTCTGCAGTACTCCTACCAGCGATTGGCTGCTGCAGAAAGAGCCCAGTGGCCAGCATCACTGCCAGGGTGTGAGCTGGCCTCGTGCCCCACTTCCGGAGAGCCTGAAGCCAGGGGCTAGGGCCAGTTCCCCCAGAGAACCGCGGTCCAGATAACATCTCCTGAGCAACTGCTCAGTGCCCAGTGCTGTGCTGGCCCTGCCCTGAGGGGCTTACCACTCAGCACTCGGGGAGACACCCACACAGACTGTGGAACATAACTGGGTTCCATCTAGGAAACCTGGGAAGGCTTCTCAGCAAAGAAGATACCTGAGGACGGACAGAGTTAACTCTCCAGCTCCCACCCCCGCCGGCCCAGGGGAATTCAAACCAGGTGGAGTCCCCTTCCTCTCCCAGCTTCCAAAGGGCAGAGATATCCAAACCACACTCAGCAGGGGCCCCTCCTGTCCGTTTCAACCTAGATTCCTGAGGGGAAAGCAGATGCGGGGGCTGCCTCTCCCCCTACCTCTGCGCCCTGCCTTCTCTAGGTCCAGGGCGACCCCCAGAGGACCCTCCCGGGCTCACCAAGCTCCGCTCCTCTGCCCCTCCCTGGTGGCCACACCCTGCAGCTCTGGCCCAAGCTGCCACCTGGTGTCTCTCGGAGTCTTCGCTCATCCTTCCCAGCCCGTCCTCTCCTCCTCTTCTCAGCCTGCTTAAACCTGTCTGCTCCTGGTACCGCCCCACTATGTCTTACTCACTCCTGCCTCAAAGCCATGCCCAAGCAGCACCACGCTAGGAACACCCACCGTCCCCTAACCCCATCCCATGGAATGTTCTTTCCAGGCTCTGAAAGTTCACCTCCTCCCCAAAGTCCCCCTGCAGCTCACTGACCCCCATCTGAAGAACCCCCATCACGCCCCCAGCTTATGATCTGTGTCTTCGCTACACCCTGGAATTCATTCCGCCTCGGCCACCCTAGGAAGAGTCTCCTACTCCACACTGACCCTTTTATTTTAAAATCCCTGTATAACCCCACCTCACCTCGTCCAGATCGCCCCTTCCCAAATCTTACGGCTTTCTCACACATGCCTCCCTTTCCCCCATTGTGTGGCACTTAAGCTTCAGTTTTTATCACTACCTAGCAATTAACTGACACCCACAAACATTAGCAGAATCCTGATGCTGGGGACACCTTAAACCGATCAAGGGCTCCACACATATGACTTACTAATCATAATAGCTAGGATTTTCTGAGCTCTGACTATGGAGTTGTGCACAATGGCAAACTCATTAATATGTTATCTCTCATTTTCAGAGCAACCTGCAAGGTAGAGATTTGTTGTCATTTTTTACAGACTCAGAGAGGTTCACTGTCTGGTCTACAGTCATGCAGGTCTGTCTGATCCAAAGTTTGAGTGTTTTCCACCACCTCAAGCTGCCTTTCCCTTGCCTAGGATTCATCCATCAAATGACTCGATCAGACCCATGGAAGACAGAGTACTCAGTCAGCCTGTCCTTTCGAGCAAAAGCCCAGAAATGTTGTAACAGTGAAACTAGAGGTCCCTCTGCCCTTTCTATCTTACAGATAAGGAAACAGGTTCAGAGGTGCGCCTTGCCATATGGTTTGACCAAATGTATATCAAACCAAAAAGCACTGAAAAGGGGTCTAATGAGCTGTTGGCCCTGGTTTGAATGCTGCTGATGCTGTAGGCTGTGTGATCCACCTATATGAGCAGGTAAGCTCCCAGGGCCCCGTCGGGGATAATTCCTTTGCTCCACTATAAACCTTGCTTAGAACTAAATCATAGGATTCCAGCAGTTTTGGGTTTCATCATCCCAGATGACTGCAACCTACAGAAGGGCAGAGATGGAGCAGTCCTTACTGGGTCCCTGTAGGAGAGTGTGAAATCTACCATAGACACTAAACACCAAGCCTGTGCCCTTCAGCCTTTTCTGGCCACAATGTATGCAAATAATAATAACGGTAATACTCCCTTGCCGGTTTACACTTTTCAAAGCACTTCCCTTTATCACTGCATATTGTAATAGCATTTTAGAAACTGGGCACCTGGGCTCAGGTGACTTGCTGGTGGGGGCAGAAGCAGGGTTATGGTTCCTTTTTTCTTTACTGTATTTGTTTACTACATACCAAGCTCCTACCATGCGCCATGCCCCATGCTAGTGTTGAGGAGGGATTTTGGAAGAGACGGAGTTTGGAGGCAGTACGCAGATGCCAGGGAAGACAGTCCCAGCCTTGAAGCCAGCAGGGAGATGGGCTTGGAGCTTTTCCCGTGGGTGGCTCCGGAGTCTCTCCTCTTAGGACAAAACAGCAGGACTCCTGTCCCACAACCTCCACCCTCTCCTCCAAGCTCAGCCTCTTGAAGCTCAGAAGCACTGGGAACTATAGCACATCCCTCCTGACACAGCCCATCTCCCTTCTCGATGGTTCTCAGAGCCCAGATTGAAGTCTGCCCTCCTGGGAGCAGGGCTGAGGAGAGCAGCCACAATCCAGCATCTTCTCAGCCCCGCAGGCTGTGCAAATCCGCGGTGGCTGCCATCCTCAGAGCTGTCCCGACCGTTCCTCACACTGCGACCCCTCCTCCAGGGGTGCACACCCTTCACCCACTGGCTGTGCCCATCCCTTTCAGACCATGCTGTGAAGTAACAGGGCCGCCCACCGGAGGATGCCCAAACCTACTCACTCTTTGAGCTCCAGCCCCTTCCCATCAGCAAAGTTCCCCATGATACAGAGAAGAGACTGTCCTGCCATCCCACCCCATCCTTCCCCTAAGACTTTAGTCCCAAACAGCAGCACCTACCAGCAGCAGGGTCCCTTCCCTGTCTGGGCTGTCACCACAGTCCTCCTGACCCTAGAGTGGAAACATCACTCTTTCTCCCTGCAGACACCTGCTCAGGTGGGCAAGAAAGAAATGCATCTCTCTCCTGGGGCTGAGACTGCAGCTGTTCCTAGGCGCTTTGGGACGCTACCTGTCCCCCCAGATTTTCACCTTTATAAGAAATATGGGAGATGTTTCTAAGGCACAGCCCAAGCCTGTTTCATGAGAGAAGTTCTCGCTTCTACAAAGGGGCTGGAAGGGAATCTCACCTTCCTGGCCAGGCACTGAGAAGGGAGCTGTTCCTTTGGTGACATGGAGGCAGGGACCCCACTCAGGTGAGTCTGGGATTGTGGATGACCTACTCCCTCCCCCTCTCCACCTGCTCCAGCACAGGCTCGGGTGAGCTAAGCCGGCACACAATGCTTGGAAAAACCTCTCTGCGAACGCGAAACACATAGCCACGAAGGCTGTTACTGGAGGCTTGTCACCTGCTTCGGGGACAAACACGGAGAAAAAGAACGATCAGACCCTGAGGGTCCAGAGGAAGCGTGGAGCCTCGCAGTGCCCTAAGTCCCCGCTCTAGGACCGCAAAGCCAAACAGCGCCCGCGCGCCCCTGTTTGCCCCAACACAATCCACGGCCACTCCACCCCAGTGGAGCCCCGGACGACCCACGCTCGGAGCCCGGCACCTGCGGCGTTCTCGGGGTAGGAAGGGGCTTGGATAGTGCAAGGTCAGGGCTCCGCGTGTGGCCCCAGCTAGTGGTGCGCGTAGGGGCTGCCCCCGGTCCCGCCACGAGGAGCGGCGGGTTTCCCAGCGGCGGGCCCGGCCGGGGGCGCATGGGCACGACACGGGTCCTGGCGGAGCCCGAGCCACCACTCACCATCCTGGGAGAGCGACAGCGGCAGCAGCAGCAGAAACGCTGAGAGCACCAGCGCGAAGCGCATCGTGTCCTGGCCTCAGAACCGGAGCAGGTGGCTGCGGGCTTGGCGGAGGGTCCGGGCGGCCGGGCGGCAGGAGCGTGGGCGCCTCTCGGGGAGGCCTGGCGGTGGCCCGGACGGCCGGGCGCTGACCCGAGACTCCCGAGTCGCGCTCCGCAGGCCCCTCCTCGCGGCCGCTGCGGCAGAGCCGGGCCGAGGCGCGGAGCCAGGCGGCAGAGGAGCGGCGGGTGGCTGCGTCGCGGGCGGTGTCTGCGCGGCTGCGGCCCTGCCGGCGGCTGCTGCGACTCCGGTCCCGTCCGCGCCGGCCCCCGCCCCCTCCCCTCCCCCAGGACCGCGCGGGCGGGGTGGCGGGGCCGGGCGGGGCGGTGCTGGGCGGAGAACAATGAGCAGAGGAGGAAACTCCGCCCTGGCGCGCGGCGGGCGGGGGAGCGCGGCGGGCGGCGGGCGGCGGGCTCCGGGCTCCCGGCGGGCGGCCCCCGCGCGGGCGGGGGTGTGAGAGTGAGCGCCGGGAGGAGGGGTAGCTGGGGGGCTCCCGGCGCCGGATTGCCCCCTGCCCGCGGGGCCGCCCGCCGGGAGCGCAGGTGTCGCACGCCGTTCTTCTGAGGGGCTCTGGCGGGACCCCCCTCACTGCCGGAGTCCTCTTCGCCCAGATCCGGAGCTAGGAGGCCCCCAGGAGCATTCCAGGCCTCCCGGCTGCAGCGCGTTTTGCTGCAAAGCCTGAGAAGCACGTCTCTCACTTGCCAGGTGCAACTCACCTGCGGGCGGGCCTTCTGAGCAGGTCTGCGCCGTAGGGTCTGCACCCTGCAATCTGGACTAATTAGTGGCTTAACCTCTCTGAACCGACCTCACCTGTGAATGGAGGTGGTGGTTAAAAAAAAGACAAATTTTTGAGGGATTAATATGTGCCACTTTGAGTTCTAAATGCTTTGCATATATTAATTCATTTACTCTCCGCAACAGCCATGTTTTCGCCTTATTTTGCAGGCAGGCAACTGACTGAAAAAGAGGTTTAAGAAACTTGCTCGAGATCACATAACTGCTGTCAGGCCTGTTTCTGAAAGTATCAATAATTTGGAGACATACTTGGCGCAGTGCCTGACGTGTAGTAATTGCTCAGTAAGTATTAGCTGTTGTTCTGACTCTCGCTCTATCAAGAATAGCAATAAGGATTTAGGGCGTCGGGATCAAAACCGACTTGAGCTCAAAACCTAGCTGTGCTCATCTATTAGTTGTAAAACCCTGGGCAAGTGACTCCACGTACCTCAGCTCTTTCCGTCTGTAAAATAGGGATAACAACACCTACCTCAGAGGGTTGCTATGAGAGTTAACTAAGATAAAATGCAGGACGAGCGCTTAGCACAGGACCAGGAACATAGAAAGTATCCGGGAATGAAGCGGCCCGCGCTCCCAGTACTGGAAGGGGAAATTTGCCGACCTGAGATGGGGGTGGGAATCGAATTCCGTAAACCGAGGAAACCCGGTGAAAGAACAAAGAAGTACCCCTCTGTTTTTCGTTTTGTTTTGTTTTGTTTTTCAAAAGCTGCTGGAAGGATGCAGAGCCTGGAACCCCCTGCGGAGGAGGCGCAAGGGTGGCGCCGGAGAAAGGGAAGCAGACCCAGAGGAGGGAGGGGTGATTAACTCTTGGGGGGAGCGCCAGGATTTGGCTCTCACGTGACTCCTGCGTTGATAATTTGGAGTCTTTCTGCCAGATGGGTCGGGGGGTGGGGGGAAAGAAGGGGCGTCCCCAGGACCCAGCCCCTTGTCAGAGACCGTGGACTCCTTGAGCCCCTTAAGTGGGCTACACGCTGGCGCTGCCGGAAAGGCACAGCATCTTTGGAGCAGCGAAGGAAGCGCTGGTGCCCTGGTTGGGGTTCCGCGGCAGCAGGCTCAGGCTTGGGAATGGCTGACTTGCCTGTTTTCATCAGGAAGTTTCTGCAGGATCATTCTGGCCCCGTTTTCCGTGCCACATATGGGAAAGACAGTGTGTTCCCTATAAATACTGTGGGATGTGTGTGTGTGTGACTATCTTTGATGTTTTTTGGTACTGTTCTAAATATCCATGCCAACAAGAGGGCTTGTTTCTCTTTCTGAAACCAAGCAATACGCTTAAAAAATTGGGATTTAAAATTTTTTGTATTGTGTGCTCTCTGATTTAAAGTGTTTTGCAGTCAATCAACTGCTCCAAAAATCTAGAAATGATCATGTTAACTTTGCAAGGGGAGAGTGTATGCTTCAAATTCACATGATTTGGGGTTGGTCCCATTACCAGATTGTGCAAAATTAAAATGAGAGCAGACATCCAAGCATAGGAAAGGGGCAGCTCTTTGTAGCTGGAGACTTAGCAGAATCAGAGATGTGCTGGACCCTCCCCCGTAGCCAGCAGCACCCCATCATCCTCCCACCTGTTTCAGATGGAGCTTTCAGGAATGAGGCTGGCCAGGCTTAGAGATCACCTGTGGTCAGTGAGCAGAACTGCCCCAGGTACCTGGTCTGTGCCCTGGACCCTCTTTAACATAGCACTCCCACTAGCTAGTTCACTGGCCCAGAACGCCTGAGTTTATAGTCAAAACTCAAAGCACTTTGTAGATGCTAGTCCATAATCCTTCTGAGATTTATTACATTTTGCTTATATGTATGCATGCATTAGCTCCCCTAGGAGACTTTCAACTTTTTTTTTTGCTTTAGACAATTATATTTATTAACATATTATTTTGAAATAATTTTAGATTTACAGAGAGTTGCAAGAAGACTACGAGAGTTCCTGTATACCCTTTACATGGCTTCCTTTAAGGTTAGCATCTGAAGAAAACATGACACAATGACCAAAATTTTAAAAATTAACATCAATTCTATACTATTTACTAATTTAAGACCTCAATCAAATTTTGTAACCTTTTTTTCTCACGTACTTTTTCTGGCCCAGGAAGTCATCCAGGATCCCACATTGCATTTAGTTTTCCTGTCCACTTTCTTCTACAGTTGATGACAGTTCCTCAGCTCTGTCTTTTATGACATTGACAGATGCTTTCAACTTCTTAATGTGGGGTCTCTCTTATTCACCTACTTCCTCAGACCACCCGGAACAGCACAGCACATCATATGGATACAGATACAGATGTAGATACTGAATGCAAACATGAATGCCAACTGGTAGGTATTACACGGGAATCTATGGCACAGGTTTAAAAACCGTGGTTTTTCCCCTGGTCGCTGTCAGTCAGAGCGAGCAGTCATGATACTTGGTCTCACCTGCAATCTGGTGATGTTGCTGACTCATCCTTAAATGCAGGTTTGTTAAAGTTCTCCTGACTCTCATCCTTAATAACTTTAATCGCCAACCACAACATCTACATCTAGGGGTGGGACAGAGCCTCCAGGCACCACATCCCCCAATAAAAAATAAAAGCCCACGTATCCATCCTGGGGCCACATCACTGTTCATAAGGTGCCAAGGATGCTCTTACTTTGGTTTTCTAATCTCTGACCTCTGAGTTCCTTGGGGGCCCAGGATGGCATTTCTTTCATCTTGGAATCTCAGTGCCCAGTACAGTGGTGCCCGCCCCCAAGAAGGTGCTCAATACCCAAAGGCTGAATAGATAAAGAAGTGGTTGAATTTTATCTCCAATTTTATCTCTGACTGCCAAGTTTTGTGATTCTATGAATATCAGCTGAGGTTCAAATTGGGCACCTCTCCCCAAAGTCATACACTTACCTATAATTATTATTATTTTTACACTTACTTTTTATTATTCAACAGCATCTACTCTAACAGCACAGAATGCCAGGCCCTGTACACAGTGCTGAGAATGCAAACGCGGATGATATAGCTTCCACCCTCTCAGGGGAGAAGCAACACCTGTACACAAACATAACTGAGGTGCAGTAGAGGCCGTAACAAATGTCATGAGCAGGCACATGGGAGGCAGAGAGCAGGACAGGCTCAGCTTCACCTGGGGAGGTCAGGGACGGCTCCTGAGGAGGAAACAGGGTCTTGGAGAAGGAGTAGGACTTCACCAGGGGAAGAACAAAAGCGACAGCACTTTGGGCAGGTGGAGCAACATGTGGAAGTGAAGAGGGGACCTGAGAACTGTAGGCAGGTGTTTTGCCCTAAGTAGAGTGCAGGGTTTGCAGGCAGGGATGGAAGATGAGGCTGGAGAGGTAGGTGAGGTGAGATCCTTAGACAATGGAGAATCCCCAAAGGGTCATAAGCTGGAAGAGACAAGACCAGCTTTCCAGTGAGCAGGATCATTCTAGCTGCCGTGGACTGAAGGCTGGGGGGGCAGATGCGAGACTGGATGTGAGCACAGCACTTTGGGAGGCTAAGGCACCTGTCCCTGAAGGGCCTGAGCTCAGACAATGGCGGTGGGAAAAAAGAGGAGGGGCCGTAAGCAGCTCCTTTGCCTCTTTTTTGTTTGTTCATCCCGTGTTTTCATTAGACCTTAATCATAAAGATGAGATCGTTAGGCAACATTTGACTAAGTTCCTGATTTCTGCTTTTCTAAACATACACAAGACCTTACCTAACCTGTTGATTCCTTTCCTGGATTAGAAGGAATAAGAATGAAGAATTAAGTAGTTAAAGAATGACTGACTCTCTACCCCCAGCTTCCCCTTAGTAAATTTGCAGGTGGACCACGAGGGCAAGAGAACATCCAATTGCAGACGGATCACGTGGGCAAGACAGTCCCAAGGAAGATGGGGAGAAGCCAGCGGGCCTGCGCTCAATGGAAAGGTGACGGAGAATCTGACCTCCTGCCTTAATGATTAACTGAGATTGTTTCCCCTTTAAAAATTGTCATGGCTGAACAGAATCTTTGGAGTTGGTCTCTGGATACAAGTCCACTTTCTCCCCAGATTGCCAGCTTTTCTGAATAAAGCATCTTTCTTCTCTGCGAAGCTTGCATCTCGATTTATTGGCTGTTGTGCGTTCGGTTACAGGGCCTGATACAAGAAGTATTTGGTGGTCAGAATTGATAGGACTTAGTGACACGCTGGATGTGGACGTGCTGTGTCATGTGGCGTGTGTAGTGTGTTGAAGGCATGGAGCCGTGGAAGGAGTCTAGGGGTCTAGGCTTCCCACTTGGGTTACTGCGTGGATTATCTGAGTGCCAAGGTTGAATGTCACTAACTGAGATGGAGAACATAGAAGCAAGTTTGGAAGTAGAAAATGATGAGTCCCACTTTGAACGTGTTGACTCTGAAGACCCATGGGGCACTCCAGGGCCAGGTCTAGAAGTTATATCTGTGACACTGAAGCTCAGATCTGAGGTTAGGACAGGAAATAGAGATTGGAGAGCCATCCCTGTGCAGGCAGGGACTGTAGCCATGGCAGAGAATGATCAGCCTGGGATGCTGGGCAGTGAGAAGAGGCTGGAGGCAGAGCCTGGCAACATTCACGGAACGGGCTGAGGAAGTGGAGACGGGGAACGAGGACCTGCCTAGGAGGTAACCAAGAGAGAAGGGTGCCATGGAAACAGAGGGAGGAGGATGTTTCAGTAAGAAGAAGGTGGTCTAGTGTCACCTGCTGCAAAAACTCAAATCTACTGATTGAATCTGGCAATGAGAGGGTCACTGGGAATTTCACCCAGAGTGATTTTAATGACGTGCAATAACTTGGGGGAGTCTTTGGAGATGAGGAAAGAGAGGCATTGAGTGTGGGTGCGAAAGGAAGGAGGGAACACATAAGGTCAAGGGAAAGGTTTGTGTGTATTGGTTCATTGTAACATTGGAGAGATGCCCATGAGTGTGAGCTGAGAGAAGAAGCCAGTCGAAAGGGAGAAGTTACAGGAGACGGGATGTGAAGCAGAGATGGAAGGACTGATCTCAGGCAAAGGAACTTCGCTGCTGAAGCTGGGGGATTGGGACACTCTCTGTCACAGCAGATGACGAATGGCCTTGGAGTGAGTCAGCTGGAATTTGAATCTTTGTGCTGTGATTTAATAGCTGTGTGACCTTGGGCTTTTACTTAACCTCTCTGAGTTGGAGCCTCCTCCTCTATAAAACAAATAATAGCATGAATCTTGCAGAATCACCGTGAGAATGTGAGGGAGTGCATAATGCCTCATTGACACTCAATAAATGGAGGGTCATGGCCTTGTGTCCACGAAAGAGCTACTCCACTGCCCGCCTCTCCTGTGAAGAGCAGGGGCAACAGGACAATTACTCTGTGCCCTGTCCTGTTGCTGCTCTTTAGCAGACATTTCCCCGCTCAGAAGCCCTCATTCTGGAGCAGAAAAGCAGGTTGTGCCCCAGAACAGCAGGTTTTCCCACCATGGCTGCCTCCACGCAGGCCAGGGCTGGGGGTCACAAAATCAGGGTGTCTCTCCTCATCAAATGCAATGGAGCTGCTTGTACGAGGGGCCCTCAAGACAGGGCTTAGCACCTAACCATGATCTTCGGGATTCCCAAACACCTCAGATTCAGAGACAGCCTGGGGCTCAGTGGATGGTCCAGATCATGGGCCCAACACCCTCATCACATGGGAAGAAAACTGAGGCCTGGAGAGTTGAGCTCACGTGTTCCCGCTCACACAGCTGGTAAACAGCATTGGTTCCAGATCCTGTCTAGAACTCCAGCCACTGTTCTAACATAGCCCATGGCCTGGGCATGAAGTATCCACACTCACGCAGCTGGGTCAAAAAGCCACAGGTCCCATGGCAGGAACAAAAGGTGATGTGCCGAGGAGATGGGGCTGGGGGAGGGAGATAAGAATCAATTCCTAATTAAGTTGAAATAAAAGCAGCCCGGGGCATGGGTTTTGGCTCACTCTTCCTGATCCGTGTGCCCAATCTGCTTTCCAGTCACATCTCCCACTTACCCCCTGACCATCCTTCCCCCTCCTGCTAATTCCTCTGCTCGGTGCAATAAAACAATAAAACAGCACGCAGTTAACTTCTACCTGGAGGCTGACCAGGGCCAGAATGTGTGCTTGAGTAGGATTGCATGGAGCTTTGCCTGAATTCTGGGCATGTGCTAACACTACTTTCCTCACATGATTTAATCCTCGTACAATGCGGAGAGGTAAATTATTACCGTTAATCCATTTTGCAGATGAAGAAATAAACACCTTATTTCCCTGCAACCACCTGAAGGTAGATGTCGCTTTTTTCGTGTCCGTCCTCTCAGGATGTTGACCCGTGTGTGTCTAATTGCCCCCGTAAGCCCCGAGCTCCTGGAGGAAGGAGCTGTGTCTGGTTCTGCTTTGTACCCTTGGCGGTCCCTGGTTCAGCATCTTATCTCCTCCCTCCTCTAATGCCTTCCCTCCACCTGCCACCAGAGTGTTATCCTTGGAATCAGTTGTGATAGATCCTGTCCCTCACCTGTTCAAGCTCTTGTCTGCTTTCCTGTTGCCCAAATTCCTAAACCCAGCATCCAAGGCTTCCAAATTCTGGCCCCAACTAACCTTTCCGTCTTCTCCCACCGAGAGGGAGAAGGCTCTTTAGATTCAACTGTGACACTCACTGTCATGCTCAAGTCTTTGCCTTTGCTTCTCCTTGTGCCTGGAATTAACCTACTTTCCACCTGTCAGTGTTTGAAGGCTCAGATTTGGTGCAGGAAATTCAGATCTGTTCCCCACCTCTCAAGTCATAATCACTTCCTCCTCTTTGTTCCCCTGGCCTGGAGTTAGTACCTTAATTCACTGTCTAATTTCACATGTTTTTTGTTAGTTCTATACACATACACCATGAGTTTTTTCTTTGAGGGCAAGAACCTCACTTTGTGTGTCAATTCTATACTCAGCATGGCTGAAGTTGGCTTTTGATAATAAAAACAATGTGAGTAATATCTAGAGTTTGTTGATCCTTACCACATGTGCTAGCACTGAGCTAGGGGTTTTACATGGACGGCCTCATTTAGTCTTTTCAGCAACCTCGTGAGGTGCCGTTATGTATCCCATTGTATTGATAAGGAAACTGAGGCGTTCACAGAAATTAAGTAACTTGTCTAAAATCACACAGATATTAAGTAGTGGAGTCAGGATTCAAATCCAGCAGCCTGACTCCTGAAACCATCACAGTATTCAGAGAGTAAATACATACCTCAATGAATAGTGATATTTATTGCACTATAATTTTGCCTGCTGTGTCTCATAAACATTGTTAAGATGAAGTATCTGTCCTAGGAGCAAAATCTAAAACATACAGTGTAGATGTAGCAGGCAACTAGTGTTTTTCTCAATTCAGGAAATGATTGGTTCACCACGCGACCCCTCCTGCACTTGTCAAAACCCACACTCCCTGTACCCCCAGAAAGCCTGCCCAATTCAAATAAAAATTGGCATGGATTTAGCCTTACAGTTTTCAGTTACTGAATCCTCATTATACAATACACATGAGCCGTAGACCACGCCCTGCATTTAAGTTAAACACGTGCAAGAACTTTTCATTTAATCACCAGATTTTTCACGTCTCTGGGCTGCTTGCTCCATCTGCAAAAGTCAGAATTGCTGTACCGCCCACAGTGTTTTTATACCACTGCTCCCCAACTCTCTCTTTCCCATTCCGAAGGATCTTCTAAACTGCTTTAACTGGTTGGTATTTGTTAAAGGTTTTTATCCACTCTTCCTGGTAGCTTGATTCATAAAACCCAGGTTTATCTCACCCCATTATTACTTCTGCTCTTGGGGGACGCACTCCATTTACAGGGACTTAGGTCTAGGGAAAAGGTATCTAGCCCAGGTGTCCTTCTTCCTTGCTAAAGAGGTGACTAAAACTACAGGGACAGGGTTGCAGACCTGCAAAGATAAACAAGCTGGCCAGATATGGACGAACGGCGGGGCTGGGATGTAACTCTGGAGGTTCCCATGACCTCATCAATCTCTGAAGCATTGTTCTTCCCCTGTTACCAGAGCATTCTGATAACACTTACACACTCAGAGTGCACAGCCGGGGTTGTAGGGTCTGACCCGTGCAGCAGGGAGACAGCGTAAATCCCTCTGCTCAAATTGGAAAGAATCCTGACAATCATTTATTCGGAGGCTTGAATAAAATCCCAGGTTCAGAGAATCCTAGAGTTTAAAGAGTACTCTCCTGAGTCCTCTTCCTTCATAGCAGGGGTGCTTCGTGCATTTCTAGATTTATGTCTCTGTGTGCAGCTCTGGGCTCCCTAACTGCACTCTCTGTGATCACTCTTACATCCCAGCGCCTAGCACGGTGCCTGGCCATAGTAGGTACTCAATAAAGACTGGTTGGGTAAATGAATCAAATTCCAGAGGTAATTTTAAAACAAAAATTGTATTTCTAGTCTTTGTTTTATCATCAACTAGCTCATGATATCAGGAAACTCTCTGATCAGGAAGTGTTAGTTTCCTTATCTGCAAAATGGGAGGAAAAAATCAGCCCTAACTCCTTTTCAGAGTTGCTTCAAAACTCTGGAGGCAAAAGTTGTTGCAGTTTGAAAAATACAAACCTTTGTAGCTATTTCTCATTATTATTTAATCAGTCTTTCCTGGACTTTGCACAGGTTGATGTGGCAAATCATTTTAACTCCAGGAATGAACACTCTATGTTATATCACGGAGCGCCTCAAGATTGTTTTAAACTTTTGAACCCTTGGGGGACAGTTTATAGATGCACTTTCTGTGCTGTTTTTAGCAGAACCCTGGGTCCAACCCCTAGACCCAGAGACAGTGACGGATGTAGGAGGGTGTGAGGGCCAAGACCCAGAGGTTCGTCACTCTGTCTCAAGGTAGGACTGTACCTAGTTGCTTCTGAATGAAGCAGCTTTCTCCCCTTCCTTTCACAGGGAGTCCCAGGAGAGTGAATTTCACAGCTTCCCTCACCTCTCAGGAAAGCTCTCACAGTCGCTGAGTCCAAGGAGTCCTGGCCTCTGAGCTCTATCTAGGCTGTGAGCTTACTGAGTAAAATACTTCAGATTCTTCAGAGGAAAGCCTGGGTCCAAGGTTAGTCAGAACATCTCCCTGGGGTCCATCTTTCGCAAAAATCATACCCTTTCACCTTCTGATGACTAAGCGGGCCTTTCTAATAGCAATCACCTCGTACAGGGTCAAAAGACTGCATTGTCTCTGCAGCGGTTGAGTGCTGTGTTCTAACTGTTACTGAATACAGAGACCTAGGCCCCTGGGCTTCCCCCTTCTGCCCGATGCCCCACATTCCCAAGCCTCAGGCCTCAACACTGAGGACCACCCCCAAGCTCAGTCTCCTCGTTTTCCTCCAGTAACCCATCAACGTTTTCCTCTCCACTTTTGAAAACAAAAATCCCCCCAAGGCAGCGAGGTTTTCCTTAGGAACTATAAGGCACTGAACACATGGGGACTCCCCTGGCCATTGAGAGTCAGTGAGCCTGGAACTGCCCAGATTTCTAACCCGGAACTCAGTCCTTGAAGATGTCTTCTTCCTGCGCCAGGTAAACTCAGTAATTATAATTATATAGCTAAGGTTTGCTGAGCACTTACTTTGTGACAAGCTGTGTTTGAAGTACTTTGCAAGCAACCTCTAATTTAATGTTTTGCAACAAACGTGTGAGGAAGGAGCTATTTTCTTCCTATTTTACATTTAAGAAAACAACATTAATAACTTGCCCAGAGGCAGTCAGCTAGTAAGTGACAGGGCTTGGCTTCAAAACCCCGAGCCGTCAACTGCACGTGCTCTTAACCGTTCTGCTCAGCTGTGGGGAGAGATGCGCCCCTCCAGTGAAAGCTGTTTCTACCTGACCATCCTCTATACTTCAAGGCTCAAAAGTGCCCCATCTATGAAGCCCGTGTTCTGAGTTCTTCTCCCCTGTGGCACTTCATTCACACCGTTGTTGGGCTTTTGCCAAACTATGGTAAATTGTGGCACCTGAGTCCGTCCCACCCACGCCCGCACCTCTGCCCTTGCTTTAGAGGGAGGATGTCACCTTATATCCATTGCCGCCTCCCCATCTCCTAGAAGAGCCTCCACGAATGTTCACAGATTAAAACAATGATGAACACTAAGGTGGTGGCTTCTGTCTGAAGCAGTTCTGGGGACCAGGGCGAGAAGCACACTTTGTTGGGTTCTTGGAGGATAAAGAATGAGTGAAAGTGGTAATCCTAGACTATTAGACGTTTATGATATAACTGGGAAATCCTCTGTGCACCCTTAACATATGGCTTTATGAAAAGACACATCAGCAAGGGCAAAAAGTGCATATCTAGGGACTTCCCTGGTGGTCCAGTGGTTAAGACTTCGTGCTCCCAATGCAGGGGGCCTGGGTTCAATCCCTGGTCAGGGAACTAGATCCGGCATGTATGCTGCGACTAAAGGTCCCGCCCACAGCAACGAAGATCCCACACGCGGCAATGAATATCCTGCATGCCGCAACTAAGACCCGGGGCAGCCAAATAAATAAATATATTTTTAATGCATATCTAGCTATCGATTCTGGACATAGATGAACTTAAAACATTTTTTGGAATAGGTAACAATTCACATGATTCAAAAAGTCTAGGGGCTTCCCTGGTGGCGCAGTGGTTGAGAATCTGCCTGCTAATGCAGGGGACACGGGTTAGAGCCCTGGTCTGGGAAGATCCCACATGCCACGGAGCAACTAGGCCCGTGAGCCACAACTACTGAGCTTGCGCGCCTGGAGCCTGTGCTCCGCAACAAGAGAGGCTGTGATAGTGAGAGGCCTGCGCACCGCGATGAAGAGTGGCCCCCGCTTGCCACAACTAGAGAAAGCCCTCACACAGAAACGAAGACCCAACACAGCCCAAAATAAATAAATAAATTTTTTAAATAAATAAATAAATAAATAAATACTCCTGTTTTCTGTTAAAAAAAAAAAAGTCTAAATGGAATATAGTGACTACTCCCCTCACCCAGTCCGCCAGCCACTCATACTCCTCCCCACGGATCACCAGTGCTATTCCTTTCTTTTATATTTTTCCAGAGATATTTTATGCAAGAAAAAAATAACATGTTTTCGCTATAATATATATTACATATATGTGTATATGCATTAAGTATATATTAGCTATACAAATATATTAGCTATATATATATCATAGCTAAATTATGTAATATATGCATAATATGTATTATATATGTTTTTTATGGATTGACTTTGCCTGGCATATTCAATAATATAGCAGGCCATAAATTAAAATCCAACATTTACTAAGCCCACTATGTGATAGAAACTGGACCTCAAGATGAATATAACAGAAACCTTCAATCCTGCTCAAAAAGAGCTCCCACTCGGCCTAGGGTTGAGATGTATCCTATTTCACTTAAGCCAGCCTGCACCCAGAGACAGGCTGGGGTGGGGAGTGAGGGATAAGGAGGTGAAGGGAGCAGGTGGGGTGGACTTAAGTAAGTTTGTTTTTTTGTTTTTTTTTGTGGTACGCGGGCCTTTCACTGTTGTGGCCTCTCCCGTTGCTGAGCACAGGCTCCGGATGCGCAGGCTCAGGAGCCATGGCTCTCGGGCCCAGCCACTCCGCGGCATGCGGGATCCTCCCGGACCGGGGCACGAACCCGTGTCCCCTGCGTCGGCAGGCAGACTCTCAACCACCCCACCACCAGGGAAGCCCTTAAGTAAGTTTTAAAAGAGAATTCATTACTTTTCTCTACTTTCTGTCCCTGGAAACTGACCATAAAGTGAGTCATTGTAAAGGAGATCACATTTTCTCCATAAAAATAATGCTGCAGTTGGAGGTTACATTCTGAAATAGACTTGGCCTCAAAAGACAGATATGACTGGAGATGTCATAAGAGCAAAGAACCATAAACCTTTGTAATCACTTAAAACAATAAAATTGTGCTCCAAAGCATTTTACAAATGTACATAAATGCACTGATCATATCGATTACACAAAGGGCCCGAGTGAACCATAAAATGTACAGGCAGCACATAAAAAACAGCATTGCTACGTCATAAGTTTTCCCTAGGACATATATTGTGTATGATAAGCATTAATTAAAAGATTAATTAACATATTTCTTTCTGCCCCTCAGAATTTTTTTTAAAAGGCTTTTTGAGAATAATTTGAAGATATTCTGAGATAATCATTTGGAGGCATTTTTTTGATTTAATAATATAATAAAATTTGAGATGACTTTTAGGTATCCAGAGCTCATTGAAAACTCATCCAAGAAAGTTTGAACCATTGCCTAATGCTCCCAATACATTTTCTTTGATAGGGACAGAGATGTTCAAAATCACTCCCTTGATCTTAACATTGCCTTTAAAATGGCAGCAGCTCATTCAGACAGCAAAAATTTTTGAGCACAAACTTTGTGCTAGATACTGAGGGTTGAAAAGAAAAAGGGATAAGACATGATGTCTACCTGGAAGAACTCATAATGGACTGGCCAGCTATTATTAACATTAGCAGCTACCTTTTTGAAGGTTTATTATGTGCCATGGCAAGCCTTAGATACCTATTAGCTCATTTAATCCTCGCATTAGAAGGAAGATCCTTTTCTTTTTTTAAAAATAAATTTATTTATTTTATTTATTTATGTTTGGCTGCATTGGGTCTTTGCTGCTGCGCGCGGGCTTTCTCTAGTTGCGGTGAGCGGGGGCTACTCTTTATTGCAGTGCACGGGCTTCTCATTTCAGTGGCTTCTCTTGTTGCGGAGCACGGGCTCTAGGCACGTGGGCTTCAGTAGTTGTGGCACGCGGGCTCAGTAGTTGTGGCTCACGGGCTTAGTTGCTCCGTGGCATGTGGGATCTTCCCAGACCAGGGGTCGAACCTGTGTGCCCTGCATTGGCAGGTGGATTCTTAACCACTGCGCCACCAGGGAAGCCCCAGAAGATGCTTTTTTTTTTTTTTTTTTGCGGTACGCGGGCCTCTCACTGTTGTGGCCTCTCCCATGGCGGAGCACAGGCTCCGGACGTGCAGGCTTAGCGGCCATGGCTCACAGGCCCAGTCGCTCCGCGGCATGTGGGATCCTCCCGGACTGGGGCACGAACCCGTGTCCCCTGCATCGGCAGGCGGACTCTCAACCACTGTGCCACCAGGGAAGCCCACCCAGAAGATCCTTTTTTAATGTGTTTTAGAGAGGAGGAAACAGTTTAAACTTAACCCAGGTGTTATAGGTTGAATTATGTTCCCCAAAAAGATATGTTGAAGTCCTAATCTCCAGTATCTGAGAATGGAACATTATTTGGAAATAGGGTCGTTGCAGATGTAGGTAAGTTAAAATGAGTTCACACTGGAATAGGTGGGCCCTTAAGCCCATATGGCTGGTATACTTTTAAGAAGAGGAGAGAGAGAGGAGAGCACCTGGTGAAGATAGACACACAGGGAGAAGACGGCAGGTGAAGACGGAGGCAGAGACTGGAGTCATGTGTCTACCAGCCAAGGAAGGCCAAGGCCACCAGCCATCACCGGAAGCTAGTTGAGAGGCATGGACAGGTTTTCCCTAGAGTCCCCAGAAAGAATCAGCATTGCCAACACCCTGATTTCAGACTTCTGGCCTCCAGAACTGAGAGACAATAAATAAAAATAAGCTGCCCAGTCTGTGGTCCTCTGTGAGAGCAGCCCTAGGAAATGAATACCCCACATCACACAGCTGGTGTGGTGGAAGCTGGCTGGGTCTGCCTCTTGAGCCCACTGTCTCAGCATCCGGCAGAGGGGACAAAGCTCCTCGGAGGACGGGCAAGAGCTGTCACCTCGGCCTGCAGGCGGGAGTCTGGGAAAGCTTCTCAGAGGAAGGAAATTCTGAGCGAGATCTCATCGGTTAAGGAGGAGTTTTCCAGGGCCTGAGGGGTGGGGTGGAAGGGCATGCTGGGCAGACGGATCAGCAGGTGAGAGGTGAGAAGTGGCTGCACGTGAGGGAGTTGGGGTGATGACGGAAGGTTTGTCTTGCTGGTAGAGGTGGTGGCAGCTTTTGCTCTAAAAAGGAAGGATTCCTTGTAAAGTGAGGACTGAGTCCCCATTTCTTTCCTTCCACCTCTCCTACCTCCTTCGTGTAGTGGAGGCAAAGGTCCATTCCCAGTGCCTGCTCCAGCCCCACTGGCCTTCTTTCCCAGCCTTGCTCTGCCCTGGGAGCCTCTGCCCTCACCATCTCCGTGGCTGACCCCTCTTGTCCCCAGGTCTCCACCCTGAAGATCCTCAGAGGCACCACCCTCTGCCCCCTGGAGTTTCCTCATTGTGGAGCTCGGTTTTCTTCAACCATCTCATTATCATTTGTATGCTCTGTGTTTTCTACCTTACCCCCCCAGCCCAACTTAAACTTAAGCTCTGTGTGAGCAGAGACCCCACCTGGCCTGTCCCCAGAATAAAGGGCTGGGTCTGGGACTTAGGAATGGCTTCTATAAAGATTTGTCAAATGAACATAGGAAGAACTTTCTAGCAGTGAAAGCAATTTAAAAGATCATATGGATGCCCCCAGGAGGACCTATCTATCACAGTAGGGATTCAACAGAGGCACTACAGGTGGGTCTGCAGGCATGGAAGGCAGTTAGACTAAAGCCCTAGCAACTCTGAGCCTGGCTTTGCCAGTAGTCAGACTGGGTCTCCACTAGGACCCAGGTTGAATAAAGAGAGGCCTTTACCTGCGTGAGAGTCCGGGAGCCTCCTGGCAGGAAACTCGTCCTAAGGAAGGATAGAATCATGCACATCTCTCAGGTTCTAGAACAACAGGCCAAGGCCAGAGAGAAGTTTCAATTCTGAGGCCAACAAATATCTGTTTCCAAGGCTGTGCTGTGGCCCAGCTCCCATACAGAGGGGGCTGAATCACAAAGAAAAGAAAGGCAAAAAGAGACACTAGGCACCGAGAGAGCAGGAAGCATCAATGGCCCAGGCTGCGATGGCCAGAGGCTCCATCCGGGCAGAGAGCAGCACGGTCTGCAGCAGCATCAACAGCATGGAGTAGCGGCCATCACGGCAGGAACCCGGAGGGCTACCGTGTAGCCTGGGAAGTTAAGCTGGTGTGGGCGTGACCTGCCCAGAACATGAGGGCCCTCTCCTAATTAGCACAAAGGTTCCATCTGGGCCGGCAACAGGGCAGGTGGTAAGGACGTTGGGTGGCCAGACTGGAGAGCTGTGTTCTCACATGGCACGCTCCCTAGTTATAGACTGGGACTCCAGGAGGGTGGGTCCTGGGAGCAGGGAGCCAGGAAAATACTGTCCCGTTTATAGTCTCTGTGGCCCATTTTTACCCCTGGACTCATTGTGTCTGAGGAAACAGAGTCGCGGATGTTCCTTAGATTATTAAATTATCCTGCGTTCACCTTCAGTGTCGCAGGAACTTCCTGACACTTCCTTGCTGTGCTGTCAGAACACTTCACACTTCAGTAGTGAGCCAGAAAGAAAGTCGATAGAACTAGAATTGGGAGGGATTTCTCACTGACTTGGTACGATGGACAGCTTGCCTGTCACTTCCGGTTCCCCGGTGGGGGAGGAGAAGAGGCTGGTGAGTGAGTCCCTACCTGCCAGGAACCGTGTTCTGTTTGGAGAGGTAAGACACAAAGAACACACATACACACACACACACCCAAGACTGAACGAATGCATCAGAGTTCCGAGGGCTGCCTTCACTTGCATTGATGGGGCTGGGGGTGGTGGTGTGGGCAAAGGGAGGTCTTTAAGCTGGTGACTCAGCTCAGGGCACAAGAATCCTAATCTTCTTGTTTAGAGAGAGATGTGACATTAAAGGGCACTTCTGGAGAAAATGATTATAGAGTGTTCGCTCCTTCTGTGACAGGCACGGTGTTAGATGGAGATGCTTCATATAAATGAAGTCACTTAATTCCTACATCAGATAAGGACCCTGATGCCTAAAGAGGCAGCCTGCACTGTTCCATAGCGAGCAGGACCAAAGCAGGGGCAGTAAGGGGTACAGTAGACAGACCCACAGGGACACGTGTCATGGGTACCATTTTTTTTTCCATCATTGAATCATCAGGGCTTACTTCAGAGCCCAGAGCACGGTAGATGTTCAATAAATATCTGTGCAATGAACGAAAACAAGACAACCCGCCAGAATATTCTGGTTTATGTTGTAAGAGCATCTCCACGTGCTCAGCTCACCTCGATCCTCATGTATACCTTGTGAGGAGGGACAGGAGCAGGTATTCTCCCCGCTGCTGTTGCATCGGTAGGGGTGTTGTTGTTATTGTTATCATTCTCCTTTTGCAGAGGACAGAATTGACAGGGAGATCAGAGAGTTTAATTTTCCCTGTGAAGGGAAGAGTTCGAGGTCCTGCGCATGTCTTCTGATCTTCTGATCCCAAAGCCCGGGTTCTTCCCAGTGTACCCTGAGGGCAAAGAAATGTGCTGAATCCTCCAGAAACTGCCTTATTCTAGTGGGGAAGCTCTTGTCTTCCTTGGGACATGTGCTCCCCCACTCCCACCTTCTCCTCACCTCCCTCTCTACTCAAAGATAAACTGTCCTTCCCCCCTTGGAAGAGGGTGACCCCCAACGCCAACTCTCACCATCCCTGTAGCCCTTCCACCAAAAAGTTTGGATACACTGGGAAAAGCCCCGGGCTTCCAAGTTAATCCTGCAAAATCACTCAGCTGCAGCTGGTCTCAATTAATCTGCCACACGCAGACGATACCACCTCAGGACTGGAGGGCTGACTAAGGGAAATATTGTATGGAAAAATGCTCTGTACATTTTGAAGTCTACGCAAATGTTAATTATTATCATTTTTAGAGCTCTGCCTCCCTAGAGGTTCTCTGCATGGCATCTAGAAATGTCCAGATTTTCCAAATCTCACTCTGAGGAGGGGCAAAATCTAATTAGTGCCTCACGCCTTTCCTTCTGGGGGAGTGACGGGATGGGGTCCACGTAAGAGGAAGAAGGAGGCCATGAGGAAGAGAGGGGACACTCTGTTTTGTAGGAAGCAGGGGGAGTAGGATTTTGTCAAACAAACATGCAGCCAGGCCAGGCCAGTTTGCCCCCCACACCTTAGCTCAGAAATAAACTTGGATGGGGCTTCCCTGGTGGCACAGTGGTTGAGAGTCTGCCTGCCGATGAAGGGGATGCGGGTTTGTGCCCCGGTCCGGGAAGATGCCGTATGCCGCGGAGCGGCTGGGCCCGTGAGCCATGGCCACTGAGCCTGCGCGTCCGGAGCCTGTGCTCCGCAACGGGAGAGGCCACAACAGTGAGAGGCCCGCATACCACAAAAAAAAAAAAAAAAGAAATAAACTTGGATGAGGCAGACTTTTATTCTAGGTGAATTTTGAGTAGAAGAGGAGGTTATCTGGTTCAACAAGAATTTATTGAACTTCTGCTATGTTCCCTGAAGGCACCATAGGAATATACGGAAAGGCACAGACGCACCTCACTGTTCCAGGTTTCACCTTTCTGATAACTTCATCCCTCTGGAATAGTCAAGGAAGGGAAAAAAGTCACTGATTATCAGAAACATGCCATAAAGTACACATATGCATTTGTATATTTACTCTGAGCCTCTTAATTCTTCATTTGCACATAGTTCTAGCAGATTAAGAAGTCATGAACTTGAAAGGGAAAGAGTTGCTACTACTGGTGGGTCTGTAAACAGTGGTCTAAAATTAGCCTTTAGGCTACCTTTTTTTTTTTTTTTGGCCACCCCACGCAGGATGCAGAATCTTAGTTCCCCGACCAGGGATCGAACCTGTGCCCCCTGCAGTGGAAGCACAGTGTCCTAACCACTGGGCCGCCAGGGAAGTCCCCCCCCCTTTTTTTTTTTTTTTTTCAAACAAAGTAGACCAGAAAGATATCTACCAAAAATGGTGATGAGAACTCAAAGTCAGCTATGATTTCCTGTGTGGGATAAACGGCCTTATGTACCTCAGTAACTTTTGTATTGACATCACTGTATGACCATGTGGTACAAAACAAATGGAACCACAGAACATGAGAATTAAGATGAACACTTGGTGTCATCAGGCCAACCTCCGAGAGCCAGAGAGGTGAAGGAACTTGCTTAAGGTTGCACAGCTAGCCAGGCAGAGTGAGGAACGGCACCCAGCTCTCCTGGTCCTACCTGGCCCGGGGTCCTTTCTCCTGCTCACACAGGGTTCCTAACCAAGACCCCGAGTTCCCAAGAAAAACTCAAATTCTGTTCCAAGTCTTCTGACGCACCAGGAGTGCGTGATTCCTTTTAGAAAGAATTCCATCGTAAATGATGACAATGAAGAAAAGTCGGCAGCTTACGGAGGTGCCCTGGGGAACCGATGCCCACAGACACACTGTCAGCTACCTGGGGAAGAGTCTAATCCCGATGAAGCTGACAGTAAAGGTTTTCCTGTGGGGAGAAGGAAGGGTCCCTTCCTTCTAGGAGCCCACACTGACTTGGAGGGTCTGGCCAGGCAGAACTGACTCACGATCAGCGAGGGCAGCCCAGGCAGGAGAGCCAAAGTGTGGTGCCGACAGGCGGGCTAATGGACGGGCAGACTCCCAATCCCCCCGAAACGTGCCAGCGGAGCCTGTGCAACACCTCATCAGACATATAAATACCAGCGAGGCTTATTACTGGGAGTATGTGGCCACATTATTTTAACTCGACGATCCTGTCCCTGTTGGTGGGCATCCTGCCAGTCTGCATTCCCACATCCTGCTGCCGACTCGGGGCCCACCCGTTTCTATATCGAGACGCTCCTCTCCATAAATAAAGAACAGGAGTCAGGCACAAAAGAAAGGCCATTTCAAGCGCCGGGAAGGCTGTCACATGAGCCAACAAAGGGCAGGAAATGCTGGGCGGTGGCCCCGTGTCCGTCCCCAGGCCCAGCTCACCTGGCTGGGCTGTAGGGCCTTTGTGCGAAAAATGTCAGGCCCAAGTCCCGAACTTCCTGCCATTTGTCAGGCTGTGCCGTGACCTGGAGTTCACCGAAATGCTTGCTGCTCCCAACAATACACACATGCATCCTTTGGAAAAATTCTCTCTCTCTCCCCTCGAGGCAGCAATGGCTTTTTATGGAAGTGGCTGGGGTGGGAGTGGGAGGGTCCTGGGCTGAGAAATGGAAAGTTTCGGCTGTATTTCTCTCTTGAAGAAGCCCGGCTCGGACAGGGCAGGGAGAGGTCAGGATCCCAGGCCTGTGAGGCCAGAGGCTCTGGGGCCTCACACCAGCACTGCTCCTGACCAGCTTGGAACCATGAGGTCATTGGGTGGGTGACTGTTTCTATGACCTATTTGTTTTTTCTCCTATCCAGCACCCCAGGTGCTCCCATCCCATCTGCCTCCCCTGAGGTTCCAGGGTTTTACTGCCCATGCAATCAGTGTCAAGAATACCTGTCTGCCTACAGAGGAGCAAAAATTCAGGCACTGTGTCTGAGACAGAACTGAAGGCCTGGGGTTACCACCGCCCGACCAGCCATGTCCCTGGCTCCCAGCCTGGATCTTGTGAGAGGAGACTCACGGAGGCTTCTCCAGGCAACAACCAAGCAAAGACATCAACCCCTCACTCCACTCACTTGAGCTGTGCTCACCTGGTGAGGGGCTGTAGACAGGGGCTCCCAAACACTGGAACGGACATTGATGAAGTAGTCACCCGTCCCCTGTGAACTGAAGAAAAAGAAGCAATGAATTTTTCAGCTTGCTAAATTTCTTCCTTTGAAAGGACTGTCCTTTTATTCTGAGATTATTTCTGAAATGAAGAAGAAAAATGCGGTGAATTTTTCCATACTGCTAGGATTGTCCTTTATTCTGGGATAATGTTCTTCCTACTTTCCTAGTGCTACTTTGTGAGTGTTAAAATGTGCTTTTGTTTATGACATCACGGAAATTAAAAGACATTTTTATCTGATGAAACAAAAAGCTGACAATCCTGTGCTAGCCCTCCAAACAGAAAAAAAAAACCCACTACCTGCAGCTTGTAATGTTCCCAAGTCTATGAGCCACGGTCTAGGGCACATGCAAGGAGCAGGACACTGGGCACTGCCTTCAAGGAGCCCGCGACTTGGTGGAGGGCTACAGGCCTGTAATGGTGATGCCCTGCACGACCTCAAGGGATTCTGTGCAGAGGCGTGGGGCAGATGTTACTTGTGCTGTTAGAGCTCAGAGGGGAGGCCGGTCAGCGAACGCCTTGTTTGATGTAAGGGCTCAACGTTGGCTGAATAAATGAATGACTGGAAAGCATTGAAGAGGACTTGGTGAAAATGGGACTGGGAGGGTCTTGCCGAGGGGGAGGAGATACGGAAGGGTGTTGCTGGTCAGCAGGTCAGCTCGGGCAGAGGCATGGAGGCCCAAAAGAGCCTGTGTGTGAGGGTGCTGAGCGGGGGCTGGCCTCCTCTCAGGAGCAGAGACAACCCTAACCAGAGTAACGGGCTGTGACGTTAGGTAAGTGGAGGAGTACCTTGAGCCAGACAAATATGTTTAGATTTGAGGCAGCCGTTACTAGGGAGCCACGGAAGGATCTCGAGCAGGGCAGTGCCAGGGTGAAAGGCTAATTGAAGACGTTAGTCTGGCAGCTGCGTGGAGGGGTCCTGGAATCCAGAACCCAGGGGAGCTGTCCGAGGACTCCAGCCTGCGAGGGCAGCGGGCCGGGGCTGGGGCTGTGGTGCTGGTGAGGGGCGCTGCCAGGATGGGAAGGGTGCTGGACTGTGCCTGAGATTTTAATCCAGGAGTCTCGGAAAGTTTTGACACGACTGAGTGGATGGAAATGTGGCAGAGATGGGAGGTTTGGAATTAGGCAGGGGATGAGCTTGGCCTTGGGTCTGCCAATTCTGAGCAGATGACTGGGGTTACAAGTACAAGGGTCCAGCTGCCCGGGGGTGGCTGGGGTGAGAGAACCAGGGAGCAGCAGGGCCACCCCCTCCCCCGGGGGGAGGGAGAGGCCACCTGTGCTCTCACGAGCAGGGCCTGCAGTCGTGGTATCTGATGGGGGTGGAGGTGCCGGCCCTTCCCAGAAGTTCTGCAGCCTGGCCTGATAGTGTGTGGAATTCAGGCCTGGATGAAAGGCGTTGAAAGCTGCCTGGGACGAGCGGCCACTCTCCCTGGGAGGGGGGCTGTGGGGAGGCCTGCGTGCTCTGGCAGCCAAGATAACCCCAGGTTATTTCAGGAAGAGAGCCCTAAGAAGAAAAAGAGGTCAGTGGCCAGCAGATGGACAGATAATCCGGCTTATCTGAGAGACTGGCGAGAGAGGTCCCTCTGGGGACCGTGTCCTCTGAGACGGGAAGGTGCCAAAGTGCATGAGAGGGAGAACAGGGGGTGGGAAAAGGACCAGCGGCCGTGGCTCCAGCTGGGGAGGGGGCACCTCACGGCCCAGCCCAGTCTCTCCCTGGGCGGCAGACAGAAGTCCCTCTGGCTCAGATGGGAGATGGAGACCGGAGTTCCCTGAGGTCACCCCAAATTCAGGAGCTCCAGACCTTTTTCAGGGTCTGAATGCCCGACAACAGCCCCAGAGACGGCAGGCTTTTTACGTTTTACTCTTTCAGGTTGTTCAAGAGTCAGGTGCCCACCTGCATTTACTGGAGGCACAGTGCCCGCGTGCTGTGTCATGTGGGTGCGTGTGACGTGGTGGGTATGTGCACGTGTGGGTGCTGTGTGGCTGTGGGTGTGGAGTGGGTGTGACAGGTGGGTGTGAGACACGTGTGTGTGTGTGTCCAGTGCGGGTCTGGGGGTGGTGTGTGCAGTGCATGGGTGTGCCGCAGCGCGTGCTCGAGGTGTGAGTGGAGCCGTCTCCTGGCCCGGCCTTGCCCCACTCCCCATCCTCGTGAAAGCGCAGCTGAGCCTTCACTGCCCTGTGGGGGCAGAGGCTCTCAGCTCCACGGGACGTGGTCCAGACTCCTCAAGACGTCCCGGGAGGCCTTCAGAATTCAGCTCAAGCCCTTCGAGCCCCCTTGGCCAGCCTGCCCTCCCAGGGACCTCCCGTCTCTTCTGACAGGCGTGGGTTTTCCTGTCTCTGAGTCCCCGTTCAGACAGTTTCCTCTCTGTGGAAGGGCCTGCCCATCCTCTCCACCTCAGAAAGCACCTTCGTCCTTGAAGGATCAGCTCCCAGACACTGAGCGGGACGTTTGGCTGGAGCCATCCTCGCCCACGCCCTCTGCCCGCTGCCCTCCACCAGCTCGCACCCCAGAGCTGCCCATCGTGCACGGATGCCCCCTCACAGCTCATCACGGGAGGAGGCCGGTGTGGTCTGGGCTGCCACCATCGCACTGAAACGCCCCTAGGACAAGCATGGGGAGCCGGGGCCCAGGATCTGCACGCTCACCATAGGAGTCCTCTCTGGGCTTCCCCAGAGGCCTGAGCTCCATCCCGCAGGGCCCTCACTCCCTGGTCTGAACTGCTGCAGGCACATTTTCCTAGGGCTGTCTTTTTTAACATTTTAATTGAGGTGTAATTGACATATAATGTTATATTGGTTTCAGGTGTCCAAGGTAACAATTCAGGTATTTGTATACATTGGGAAATGATCACCACAGTAAGTCTAGTTACCATCCATCAGTTTAGGCAGGTAACCTTTAGGATTCACTCTCCTGGCAGCTTTCAAGTATGCGCTACAGTGTTGCTGACCCCAGTCATCACGCAGTCCTCCACCCCGGTCTTGACAGGACCTCACACCCACATGGTCACACTAGGCCTCGTGTCCCGGTTCTCGACTTTCCTGAGGGTACCGCCATGCCCCCTGCACCCGGGCTTCAAAACCGGGCCTCCTCCGGCTGCCCTGCCCCCAGGCACCGACCACGTGTGCTCTGCTCCTTCCCCCTCCCTCTCCACTGCAGGTTTTTTTTGTGCCTCCGGATTAGACCGCAGGAGCAGCAGCAAATACTGACGAAGCAGGGTATAGACTTAGAGTCAACAGGAGGATCAAGCCAGCCCCTCCCGCCCCTTCACCCTTCAGGGGAGAACACTGCAGTGAGTGGTCAGTGGCACCCCACAGACCTGGGTGAGATCTCCTTTGGGCTGGATTCCCAGCAGCCCGAGCCCAGGGCCTGCTGTGCACTGCCACACTGCTCTCCAGAAGGGCAGCCCCACTCGAATTCCCAGCTTGTGTGTCTCTGTTACCCACCACTGCATGCTTCACGTGCTTCTGAACTTTGGGGGTTTCCTTTTCTGTATAGTTTGTCCACACTTTTGTCTGTTTCCTGGTGGGACTGCAGCCCCCTCCTCACTGATTTCTAGAAGTCCTTTGTATATTGTTGATATCAGAGGATACCTAGAATTAGAATAAAATCTATATCAGTTTTAGACCTCCTCCCATTCTGTCCTCCATCTACGAATTTTGTTCCTGGTATCCTTCAATGGCAATGAATCCTTCATTTTGATGCCATCAAGATCAAAACCAATCTTTTAAATTCTGGTGTGTGCTTTTGAAGTTTTAAGATGTCCTTTCCGGTTTCTAAGTCACAAAAACATTTTCCTAGGTTTTCTTGTACTAACCTTAAACTTACTTATCTTTATCTAGCATTTTCCAAAGTGACAGGCACTCTGCAAAGTGCTTTGGAGACACTATCTTTTTTTTTCTTTTTTACATCTTTATTGGAGTATAATTGCTTTACAATGGTGTGTTAGTTTCTGCTTTATAACAAAGTGAATCAGTTATACATATGTTCCCATATCTCTTCCCTCTTGCGTCTCCCTCCCTCCCACCCTCCCTATCCCACCCCTCCAGGTGGTCACAAAGCACCGAGCTGATCTCCCTGTGCTATGCGGCTGCTTCCCACTAGCTATCTACCTTACGTTTGGCAGTGTATATATGTCCATGCCTCTCTCTCGCTTTGGAGACACTGTCTTAATAGGTGGAGACTGTTTTAGATACTTTGCATATATTACTTCCGTGGAGCCTCACAACAACCCTAGGAGGTGAGCACAATTATTACCATCCTTGTGTTACATTTGAGGAGACTGAGGTACTGAGAGGTTAAGTAACTTCTAACTAACAAACAAGTTGAAGAATCTGAGAGCCTGGCTCCAGAGACTGTGTCCTCAACCTCTACGCTAACCCATCTCTCTAATGTGACCTTCACAGCAACCCCTAGTGTGGTAGTTAATTTTATGTAGCAGAGTGACTGGGCTGAGGCGTGCTCAGAGAGCTAGTAAAACTGTATTTCGGTGTGTGTCCGTGAGGATGTCTCTGGAAGAGATTGGCAGGTTAGTATTTGAGTCAGTAGACTCAGTAAAAGAAAATGCCTTCACCAGTGTAGGTGGAGATCACCCAATCCATCTGAGGACCTGGAGAGAGCAAAAAGGTGGCGGATTTGCTGTCTCTGCTTGAGCTGAGACATCAATCTTCTCCTGCCCTTGGACACAGGACATGGGCACTCCCGCTTCTCAGGCTTTCAGACTAAGACCAGGACTTGGGCCATCTGTATCCGCCCACCCCCATTCTCAGACCTTCGGCCTCAGGCTAAATTACCCACCAGCTTTCCTGGTTCTGCAGTTTGCAGACAGAAGATCATGGGGCTTCTCGGCCTCCATCATGGCTTGAGCCAATTCGTATAATAAATCTCCTCTTCTATATACATCCTATATCCTATTGGTTCCATTTCTCTGGACATCCTGACTAATACACTGAGACAAGATGAACAGGGGCCATTCCTGGGGAAAGGGGAGAAGCTGCCCCAGCTCACAGCCCCAAGCTGTGCCCTGAGCCGCTGCACTGTTATCTTAACCTCAGTCCCTCTGGGAAAGCCTGAGACCTGGAGCTGGGTGGTGCATTTTGGGAAGTGATCTCAGAGCACAGGAGTGGGGGATTGAAAAGAGTGAATGGGGAATGAGGACAGGCCAATCCAAGGATGAGTTTTCAGGCTGGTCCTTGCTGTGGCAGCAGGGGCTCCGTCCTGCTGGGAGCCTCCGAGGAGCACACAGAATGGGACTCCGAATTATCCCCAGGAGCAAGAGGACAGCATTTATCAAGCAGCTCCCCTCCCCCATTGTGGCAAAGCTTAGCTTATCACCTGTGTGAGTGTCCAGAGGGCCTGCCCTGGTCACAGAGGAGCCCTGGGGCAGAATGGTCACAGGTGCCTCTGACAGGTGCTGTCAGATGCCACCTGGGCAAGGCTGGTGCTGCAGCCAAGGCTGGGTCTAGGCGGAGAGCACGTGAGGCCAAGGTGCTGCCCGGAGTCGTTACTAATGGCACTTTGCTCCTAGTTTCTCTCCCTGCAGGCCTGTCTCACTTCTTCAAGCAGACAGCTGGCTTCTGGTAGGTGGGTGCAACCTCGGCTCATTCGTCTTTATTTTCTCCACGATGCCCAGTGTGCTGCTGTAACAACCCCGCCTTTTCTGCTCCTGGCACCACGGGTGGTCTCTACATGTGCCGATGCCTTTAATCCTAGTGGGAGCCCTGTGCTAGCGCTTTACGCATGATGACATGGAGGCTAAGAGGTTTAGGGACCAGTGCCACAGAGCTAAGGTCAGAATCCAGGCTGGCGCTATGCAGAGGCCTCCTCAGGGCTGGCTGAAGGGGGAGCCCCAGCTGCTTCTGTCTGGACCATGAAGACCAGCGGGAAGCAGGAGGGAGGTGTCCTTTACTCAGAGGAAACGGCTAGAAGCTGAACAAAGGCCCAGAGGCAGGAGAGCCTGGGCTTGTATAAGGAAGAGCAGTTTGGCTAAGTGTCGAAAATTTGTGGGTGGCACTCCTAAAAGAGTTGCCATTTGGAGAGGGGTGAGGGGAGGAGATGGCATCAGGGGTGATTTTTTTTTCTACAACTAGTTGGCAGTGGGTGGGGGAGCTTGCGTTGGACTTTTAAAGCCCCTGTCACACTGCAGTCTCCTTGAAGGCGGGAACCCCTGCTTCTCCTTCTTTGTGTGACAGAGAAGCAGAGAGACGCCTCCCCCCGCCCCCTGACCACTCCCGGCCGTGTGCATGGGTGTGTGTGTGCCCTTCATCGTGGACGTGGTGGGTAGAAAGATAAGCCAGGGTGGTGGCCACCCCTGGCTGGCCCTTTCAGCATATCCCCTGGTTACACTCTCTCTCCTATTCTAACCCACCCACCAGGCTACCCTCACCCCACAGCTCAAGGGGCAGCTCCACCCACTCGTCATCACTTCCATTATTGGTTTTCAGCAAACAGTCTAACAGTCCTTGGGGACTCCTCTATTGCGTCACGTAGGAGCAGAAGGGTTGTTCTTTCTGTAGATTCCTACCAGCTGCCACCCTCCCCGGGCTCTCATAATTCAATGGCACCAGGAATGGAAGAGAGGAGAGAGCCCTTGACCTGTGGCCCGGGTGGCCCTTGGCCCTTGGCGTTGGAGGTATGACTTGTCCTTGGTCTCCCTCCTGCATGTCCCTCCTGTGGCTTCAGCAAATTCTCTGTCCCCACAAGCAACTGCCTTATGGCCCACCTCCTTCAGCCGGCCCTGGTCCCAGGCTCCCAGCTCTCACCCCTCCCCTCCAACCCCACCTCCAACAGGTAGCCACAGCTAACAGCGGTATGTATTTGTGATATATATTCAAAACCAGAAGCATACGATGTGTATCCCTGTGCAAATTGCTCCCTCACCTCAATAATATCACGGCCACCTTTCCGTGGACTGTGTATGGACCCGACTCATTCTTTTAAATGTCAGTACTTGCACATGATATAATATTTTGAACAGGTTCTCTTCCTATTATTTATTGAGAAACTGCCACGGGCAAGGCTATATTCTGGGGACCAGAATGTACATTCTAGTAAAGGAGACAGGAGGTATAAAAGTAATTAAATAAATAAGCCTCAGCATTATGGATGGTGTTAAGTGTTGTGAGGAAAATAAAACTGGGGGGGGGTTTGAGAAAGTAGGTGACATTTGACAACTCAGATACAAACTTCAGGATAACAAGAAAGATGCATACTTGGGCCATGTCCAACTTGGGGCTGGGACACACCCTGCTGATGCCACCTTTGAGCCCATGGGATGGAGATGGTGGAGACGGCGATGGGTGAGCCCCGTGGCGCTAGTCTTCCCTCTTATTCAGTGTCCTCGGGGGTGGTGGCAGCTGTCCAGGCCCAGGGACAGATGCAGAGGCCCACATCCCCTGTGGCTGAGCTCTTTTTCACAGGCCCGCCAGGTGCAGCTGTAGTACCGCCTCACTCCTGTGACCACTTCACGTAACAAATGGACTTTCTTCTTTGAAAAACTGAATAAAATGCCTAGCCTGCCTCTGCTTTCACAAGATACTGTTTGTGAAAGGGCTTGAAGGAAGGAAAGTTTCAGAAAAAAAAAAAAGAGAGGAAATTCTCTCTATGTTTTCTAGGTCTGCTGTAACAAAGTATCACAAACTGGGTGGCTTCAAACAGTAGAAATTTCGTGTCTCACAGTTCTGGAGGCCAGAAGTCTGAAATCAAGGTGTTAGTAGGTTGGTTCCTCCTTAGGGGCTCAGAGGAAGAATCTGTTCCTCTAGTCATTGGATTAGGGCAACCCTAATGACCTCATCTTAACTAGATCTCATCTGCAAAGACCCTATTTCCAAATAAGGTCATAGTCACAGGTACTGGGGGTTAGGACTTGAATATATCCTTTTCGGGGGACACAATTCAACCCCTAACAGTATCTAATGTCATCTTCATCATCAGCATCATCATTGTCATTATCGTCACGAAAAACTCAGTGTTAAAAAACAAACACCACGGCTTGAGTCACGCCCCAGCGGAGACGGTGCGCAGGCGCACTTGCTCCGTAAGGCCCCGGAAGTGGTGGCGCCAACCTGCCGCCAGACCCGCGGTGCTCTCCGGATCTGACATTTGTCCGTGAGGCAGCAGTTCCTTGGCGTCAGGGTTGTCGCGTAGGAGATAAAGTCGGAGGAGGTGAACGAATCTCTAGAACGCGCCCTTGGCAGGGAAATTATCTTCCTCTTCTCGATGCACAGAACCAAAGTGGGCTTGAAGGATCGCCAGCAGCTCTACAAGCTGATCGTTAGCCAGCTGCTCTATGACGGCTACATCAACACTGCTAATGGCCTCTTCAATGAAATCAAGCCTCAGTCTGTCTGTGCACCCTCAGAGCAGCTCCTGCATTCATCAAACTAGAAATGAAACGACTGTGTGCATGGAGAAAGGTCCAGAAGAATTCATACCACCGTGTTAACAGTGTCTCTAGGTGATATAATACAAGGAATGGAAAACGATGATAGTGCAGTTCACTATGCAATTGGTCCGTCAGATACAGTTGCCCCTGGCACAGGAATTTACCTGGAGTTTGATGCAGATGTCCAGATTATGTCCCCAGAGGCTTCAGAGTACGAAACATGCTATGTCACATCCCGTAAAGGACCATGTCGTGTAGCTACCTATAATAGAGATGGGCAATTAATAGCTACTGGATCTGCCGATGCTTCCATAAAAATACTTGACACAGAAGGAATGTTGGCCAAAAGTGCCATGCCAATAGAGGGCATGATGAACGAGACTGCACAGCAGAACATGGAAAACCACCCAGTGATTCCAACTCTTTACGACCACGTGGATGAATTCACGTGTCTCGCGTTCCACCCAACAGAACAGATCCTCGCCTCTGGTTAAAGGGATTATACTCTTAAAGTATTTGATTATTCCAAACCAGCTGCAAAAAGAGCCTTCAGATACATTCAGGAGGCTGAAACGTTATGCTCCATCTCCTTCCATCCTTCTAGAGACTTTACTTGTTGGGGCTCAGCAGCCTACTCCTCGACTTTATGATATCAACACATTTCAGTGCTTTGTCTCTTGCAGTCCTCAAGATCAATACACTGATGCCATTATGTTCCGTTAATTACAATCCTAGTGCCAATATGTATGTGACTGGTGGCAAGGACGGCTGCATCAGATTATGGGATGGTGTTTCAAATCGATGCATCACAACTTTTGAGAAAGCACACGATGATGCTGAAGTTTGTTTTGCCATTTTTTCCAGAAATTCAAAATACATTCTGTCAAGTGAAGAAGACTGTAGCTAAACTTTGAGAAATATCAACAGGGCGAACCCTGGTCAGATACACAGGTGCTGGCTTGAGCAGACAGCAGGTGCACCGGATGTAGTCCGTCTTCAACCACACGGAGGACTGCGTGCTGCTGCCTGACTAGAGGACCATCAGCCTCTGCTGCTGGGACTCAAGAATGGCCGAGCGGGCTTCCCTGGTGGCGCAGTGGTTGAGAGTCCGCCTGCCGATGCAGGGGACGCGGGTTCGTGCCCCGGTCCGGGAAGATCCCACATGCCGCAGAGCGGCTGGGCCCGTGAGCCATGGCCGCTGAGCCTGCGCGTCCGGAGCCTGTGCTCCGCCATGGGAGAAGCCACAACAGTGAGAGGCCCGCGTACCACAAAAAAAAAAAAAAAAAAAGAATGGCTGAGCGCCGGAACCTGCTCTCCCTGGGCCACAACAACATCGTGCACTGTATCATGCACTCGCCCACCAACCCCGGCTTTGTGACCTGCAGCAACGACTTCGGGGCGCGGTTTCGGTACGAGAGGTCGACCACGGACTAGAGCCGCCTGCGTTAAACAGGGCTCTTTTCTCGAGGACTCTGCCCCTCCTTCCCCTTGTGTCCCATCACCAGCTTCAGTAGTAAGTCGTTGTACCATCTTTGGCAGTTGTGCTGCCACCTCTACGTCCTTCTGGGATTTGTACGAGACTTTTTTTACCTTGATGGAGAATCTTGGTGGAAAAAGTTGGAAACACAGATCTGTGCGGTTGTTCTGCACCCACTGATTATTACATGGAGATTTTCATCGGTTTTGTAAATACAGGACTTGCTATTTCTCTTGATCATTTGAAGAAGGATAGAGTATTAAAGTGCTTTCTAGATCTCAAATGGATCTGTCATGAAAAAAAAAAACCCCCCAAAATGCATTATTAGCAAACTGGATATGCCTGTTTTTGTGTGGGTGGTAGTCTGCTGTGACATGACAAAGGCAGTGACAGATTTGCAGGAACCTGGGAGAGACAAGACTTAGGCCCCGCTTGGCGCTTCCCAAACAGCAGTGAACACATGAACCACCTGGGGCTTGTAAAAATGCAGACCCTTGTCAGTAGGCCTGGGGCAGCCCTATATTCTGCATTTCTGTCAAACTCCCAGGTAACGCCTCTACCGCTGGTCCATGGACCACGCTGTGAGTAGCAAGGGTCTGATGGATTGCTACCATACAGGCCTCTGCTCTGCCTAAGGTCCAAGCATTGGTCACCTTTGAAGAACCTCGCCCTCTTTCTCCCATGACCTTCATGATTTCAAGAGCCAGCCTGGAAGGCTTCACACGTGTCACTTCCCACTTAGGTGGTCCCAGCTGTGATGTCTTTCCCTTCCTAACCCGTTCCTCACATGGCATGCTGTCTTTTCTTAGCCTCACATTAGTATTCTAGTGGACAGCCTCACTGACGGTGGAATGCACTGGGGGAGCCCAGAGGAAACTTCGCTGAAAGGAGGCCTGTAAACACCGCAGAGCACAAAACACATTCAGCCAAAAGACCCCCATTCCTGGACCCCATCCAGACTCGTCCCTTTATTATTTTTGTTCTCCTTCCTCTTTTACTAGACCTTGCCTGAAAACAGCCTGGGTGTTGCTAAGGTAACGCCGTAGAGCCTCCCCCCAATACATCATTGTTTAATTCCAGCAGCAGCAGCCCAAGGAATTTGCTATTTGTTTAAGAGATGAAAGCCACAAACTTCCACACATTCTTCTCCAGTTTCACTCCCCTCGAACTGTATGGCCCAGTCGGAGCGGAGCACATTGGGTGGAGTGGACTCAGGGGACCCAACAAAATAATGGGTGCTTGAGAATGGTCCTCATCACCCAAAGAGAGAGAAAGAGAGAGCTGGGATTTCTCTTGATGGGGCACCAGGGGCGATAACTGTCCTCACTGAGGGTCTGAGATGGGCCTGGTGGGAAAGGAAAGCTTCTCGGTTATGTTCCCTCCCAGCCTCAGATCTGGAAATCACACTTCCCTCGGGGCCTCAATTTCACAGACTGCGACTCTAGGAAGGGTACCTGAAATCCCACGAGCAGCACACCTAACCTGTGCGAAAACACATGGGATGTGGTTCAGGGCGCAGAGGTGTTTCAGGATCACATACAGCCCCATTTAACGAGCTTTATCAGGAAACCACTGTGGCTTGAGGGCCTGTGAGGTAGGTACTGGGGACACAGTCTGCATAGCCCTGGATCTGCAGCTTCTTACCAGCAGGAGCATTGATCCGACTCTGCTCTGCTGCCACTGACGGAATGATTTCTCTCTCGGTCCTTGCTTTTCTTTGTCATTCCGCTTCTCTCACAGAAAACCACTTGGCTCCCCCTCTGTGTCGCATCCAAACTCCCTAAGCTGCTGCATTTGATTGGTTCAAGTATCACTAGCTCTAGTATCACTTAGCTCCCTAAGCTATCTCATAAGACACCTGGCTGACCAATAGAGAGGCAGCCCCTGGTCAGGTGCTCACCCTTGGGTCCAATCAGCTGTAGCCCACCTACCATAGCTCATGCGGAGCAGCATGGCATCTTTAAAGGGAGCTGCAGTTATAGGAGGTCTTCGGAGGCCTGTTCATCCGCCCAGTGTGAGCTACACGATAAAGTGATGCTTTCAGAAGAGTTCTGGGGAGAGAAAAAGATGTCTAAAGATGTCTAATGAGGAGGCTTGATCGAATTTTGTGGTGTGTTGTGGTGTGTGATATAATCTCTGTCATCCCACTGAGACTTTGGTGAAATGGACATCGCTCACCAATGCTTCTGGTGTTAGACATGTGGGTTTTTTTTTGATTAATTCTTATTGGAGTGTAGTTGCTTTACAATGTTGTGTTAGTTTCTACGGCACAGCAAAATGAGTCAGCTATACGTATACATATATCCCCTCTTTTTTGGATCTCCTTCCCGTTTAGGTCACAGTGCAGTAACTAGAGTTCCCTGTGCTCTACAGCATGTTCTCATTTAGTTATCTATTTTATACGTAGTACCAATCGTGCATGTGTGTCAGTCCGAAGCTCCCAATTCCTCCCCCTCACCCCCTAGACATGTGTTTTTGAAGGTTGGCTGTGCTCACTCTGACCTCCAGGAAGACAGATTTAGAACAGAAGCTGCCCCCCGGGGGCCCAGCCACAATCTGTTACCTATAGAAAAACGTGAGAAGTTCGGCGGCCAATGGAAGGAGAAAATAGGATCAATCTACTGAAGCATCAGCATCATCTGTACACACGGACAGACATAGTGAGATAGAGATAGAGATCTCCAAAGACACATACCCAGAGAGATACATACAGAGAGACACAACACATATAGCGGCACACTCACACCTGCTGAAACAAGGAGAGCTCTGAAGACAGCTTGTGGCTCAAGTGTGGTGGAAGCCAACACTGCACACAGGAGGGCGAGGCTGTCTAGCACAAAAAGAAGAAAAGAACCATCTTTCTGGATGCTCAGGAGGTCATGGTAAAGTAGTCGCTGAACTCATTTTCAGGAGAGGACAGGGTGAGTAATAGGGCTGGGTGATTCAGTATAATCCCTTTTCATAGGAAGATACGTCCCTCAAAGTTGAAAAGCAAAAAAAACACAACCCCAAAAAGCAGGTGTAGACAGGCTTTTGGAGAAGTTGCCAGAATCCAGATGAGTTCCAAGTGTCTGTTTAGTCTGTGGTCCCAGCACTCGGAAAGGGACCCCCTTGCGGAACACTGTGATACTTTCAGTGTCTGGAGAAATTGTCAGTTTGGTTAGGGAGCCCACGTTGCACAGAAGGGCGGCTGTCCTCTGCCCGTGGTTCTCACTATGCAGCCACCCATACAGGGACTGAGATCATGAAGGAATTAGATACTGGATTCCAGCCACAGCCAGTCCTGGAGGGAGGCCCAGCACCTGAACAGCGGAAGGGGGAAGAGGATGAGTTGTCCCTGTGGTAAGATGTGGAGCTCACACTTGGGCTGTCATGTCTGGAAGGGATCTTGGAGGTCTTCTTGTCCAACCCTTTATTTTTTACAGGAGAAAATGCAAGCTCAGAGATTAAGTGATTTGCCTGGGGTCATGCAGTGAGCTGGTGGTGACCTGACAAACTCATTTACCAACAGCTGCTGCCCTTAACTTAGGTTTTGTTTTTGTTTTTTCCCTCTTAGGGGAAGACCAGGTCTGTTGGGGAGGGCTGGTGAGGACAAAACCTGACAACAGGTCCAAGGGTCTCTGAGAGGGGTTGGTTGAGAAAATACTGTCAAAGAAATTTCTGCTTCATTTTATCTGCAGAATCTCCCTTCCTTCTGGGCCAGCTGTCCCTTGATGAAGACTTCATTTTGGTCACAAAAGGGGTATGGTAACTCAAGCGCTTCAGAGCATAGGCGATCTGGAGTCCTGGAATCAGGAAAGAAGCGAGCGGAGAAAGGCAGCTGACGGCATTCAGGGGCGGGCTGGGATGAGCCACAGCACGGAGCCCCCGCTTTCCTCTCCTCCCCAGCTGCTTGTGAATCAGTTGATTTGGATGCAAAAGCATCTGGTGGGAGAGGGGCGCCAGTTCAGTGGAGGAATGAAAGGACACAGATCTCGAACTGATAACAGAGGGATCTTGTTCACAACTACCAAAGCCGTGCTGGACCTCCGTACGTGGAGTCTGAAATCACGGGCCAAAGGGGGCTTCCGGCTAATCTCTTGATGGAGCCTAGCCATCGTGTCCCTGTCCCTTGCGAGTGCTGTTCTTACACTGAACATGGCCTGACTGTCCCCGTTGGTGCCCTCACCACACTGGGGATGGGAAGTGGGAGGACGAGGCCAAACTCTTCTCTGTGTTGGGAGGTGGGAGAAATGTGACATCAGGTCCACAATGGTTGGCTTGAGGTCTGACAGAGCCGTCAGGACCCAGGCATCCTGTCTTCCAGTCGTCTCTGCCAGCGCACAGGTGCCTTTGATGCTCCCTGAGAACCCAGAGTACTGGAGGACAGCTCTTCTCAGAAAGTAGCACCATATACTGACATCACTGATGACCTGGGCTTGGGGCCGGGGCCAGAGGTGCGAGAGGAAAATGAGGTGAAGAAGCAGCAAAATAAAACCGGTCTCCCTGCTGTACCCCCTACCCCCAAATGACTCAGGTGGTCTTTGAGATGAGAAAACAGCCACCGAATTCTTTCTGCTCTCTGCTAGGATCTTCCTTTTGAATGCAAAGGAGAGACTGGGAGCTCTTTCAGAGTCAAACATGGATCTTCATCTCAATGCCCAGAGACAAAGGCCAAAAAATGTGAGGAATTTCCAAAGCGTCTCCTTCAAACAGCATCTCCCCCACCCTCTGGCTCAGCTCCACGGGCACTGCTGATGGGGATGGCGGCTTTCTTCTCCTGGCCTGCGGCCCACTCGCTAAAAGCTTGTATCTGAGGAGAAAGGAAATTATGAATCTCCCTGCTCAGCCTCCTGTTCTCATGCTCCTGTAAGAAGATACCTCTGTGAACCCAGATGGTAGGATGGGCCTGGGGAGTGGCTTCCACTGGGCAGACCAGTGTCTGCCTGGCCGCCCCCCTCGTCCATAGCCGCCTTAATGGCGGGTCGAAGGGACGACGCACCCCACCCACTCCAGGGCAATGGGAACATTTTCACTTTCTGACCGAGGCCTTTAAGGGGAACCCTCATTTGGATCGGGGCTCTTTTCTCCTTCCTCTCTGGAGGCTGAATGGATGGGAATAAGCCTCCAGAACATTACAGGGAGTAAAGAAAACTGGGAAGGAGCCCAGGGAGCTCTCATTTTAAAACACCTTTGAGACAGAGCGTGGTAGTCAATGCTCTGGGGCCCCCGGAAGTTTGGGCGACCGCCTGCCAGCCCTCACTACCTGTTTATTTAACACCAACCTCGCCTCCCTCCCTGGTAGGATGCTGGGTTCTTTGGGGGTCACTGCGATCCCTCAGAAAGTGAGAAAAAAAACAGAAAAAATAACAACCCACAGATAACTGTTGGAGGAAGGGTTGGTAGTGATAACACTTTGGATTACACAACCCACGTAGGACCACACCAATTATCACATGACACGATAAGTGAAATTACCTCGCTCATTGCTTGCCTTGACCTACCAACTTGGTAGACTTGCCCAGGCTCTCCTTGCTCCCTGCTGGGTACCAGAATAACTTTCCTCAAGCACTGGCTTGGTCACGCCAATGGCAACTTTAAAACCCACAGCAGCACTCTCTGGCCACAGTACCTGGCCCAGGGGTCTTGGCATGGCACTCAAGAGTCCCCTCTTCCTAGCCTCTACAACTCACCCCACCCATTGTCCTTCAACATGGCTGCCCTCGCCCACCCTTTATCCCACCCATCGCCCTAAACAGTGCTCTCACCCCTTGACTCTTATCCCGTCCAACATGGAGGACACCTCCCTTCCTCTCCTCCCCCCAACTCCCATTTCAATATGGTACTTCACAGACTCCCTGCTCCTTCTTCACCGCTATCACATTCACCATCTCGCTTGAGTCACTTTTCCCTAGGAAGCTTCTTTGAGCAGCCCCACCTCCCCACTTGGTGTCAGACAGACCCCGCCTCAGAGCCCTGCATTGTATTCATGGTAGTTTTGGCTTTGGAATTGTCTTTGGGAACTCAGGTGTATATTGGCCTCAAATTATTGGTAACTTCCTTGAGGTCAGGGGAAACCCTCTCCCAATAGTTCTCAAAGTGAGGTCCCTGACCATAGCATTAGCATTGCCTGGGAAGTTGTTCGGAATGCAGATACCCAGGCCCCACCCCCATCCTAACGCACCAGGGACTGGAGGCTGGCCTGGCAATCTGTGTTATAACATGCCCTCTAGATAATTCTGATGCACGCTCCAGTTTGAGAACCACGGCATGAATGCTCTGCAGTGTAGTGTTGTGGAACCCAAGTTCATGTGCCTGACACACAGTGAGTGAGGCCCACCAAAAAGTCGGAATTTGGAGCAGAGAAAGGTTTATTGCAAGGACCAAGCAAGGAGAACGGGCAGCTCATGCTCAGAAAACCCAAACTCCCTCATGGGTTTCAGGGAAGTTTTTAAAGACAAATTTGGAATGAGGGCTGCAGGTTGTGTGACTCTTCAGATTGCTTGGTGGGTAGGTAACAGGGTGATGTTCCAGGAATCTCGTCATCAGCCTTCTGGTTCCGACTAGTCTGGGGTCCATGTGCTTGTGCTCAGCCTAAAGTTATCACCCTCCACCTGGTTGGGGGCCTTAGTTCCCGTAGAAGAACTCAGAGATGTTTGTATCAGATCATCCTGTATATCTCTTGAGGAGGAACCAGGACCCTGCCCCAAGCTGCATGATTGTTTCTTGACAACTTTTCCTTTGTTTCTACGTTCCTTCCCTCCCCTAATTAGTAACTGTTTGAATCTGCCTTTTGGAATTCAGGGAAAGTCTAGGAAGCTGGAGATTTTTTCCTACAAACAAGAAACAGGGGACACGGAAAGGCTTTTGTACCCTGGAGGGCCTCACAGCCTCTGCTTGGTTTCAGTAGTACGGGATTCACCACGCTGCATGAACTTCAAAAACCCATCAGCTGGCTCCCTAACTGATATGGCCCCGACCAGCAACCCCATTCCTCAGATCTGACTGACTCCATTCAGTCTGTAGGGGTAGGTACCTTGCAGACAGCAGCTTTTCTTCTCTTTGCTCATTGGAAGAGGAAAAAAGGAAGTTGCTTCTGTATGCTCTGTTGTGCCCATCCTTTCCTTGACATGTCGTGGCTGCCCGGAGTTTGGATGGCTGTTGACAGAGAGAGATGGGCTCCCCAGAGGCCCACTGGCTGGCGTGTGCTCCTGGGCCCTGCTTCCCTGAGGATTTCCCAGGTGGTGGATGGCAGGTGGCAGCAGAGGGAGGGAGGGAACCTGGGCAGTGTGTGCTGGGCCTTTGTGGAAATGGGGGGGGGGAAGATGCACCCTGTACCCCTACCCCGGGCAGCTTTCCTCAGGGAGCAGGGGCTCCCTGTGTGGCCGAGGAGGGCCAGCCTGACATGAATGGAGACCTTGTATTGGGGACCTCGCTGGAGCTGGGAGCCACAACACAGGGGCTTTTCACAAGCAACCTCGCAATAGAGGCGGCATTGAGCGTGACTGGTGGCTCGCAGGCAGACGTGGGGTCTGGCGGACGCGTGGCATCAGTGGAACATTGCTACTCCTCCTTGCCCCTGCCTTGGCTGGGGTGGGCTGTTAGAGGTCTCCTCTCAGAAGGGAAGTCACAGAGTCACGTTGTCCGTAGTGTAAGCCGCCCTGCACCCCTCTCAGCATTCAAGGCTGCAATGGGGGGGGCAGGAGGTGAGCAAAGGGGGCGCTGTGTGCAGAGAGTGGACTGGCGTGCTGAACGGGAACGGGTTAAAGACAGCTGCTTGGAGACAACTCCACGGGGGCCTGTGCTACAAGAACGGGGAGGAGATGCCAGAGGCACTCTATCCATCCAAAGGGCGTGGAGTCCCAGCGTGCCCTCCAAGGGTTCAGTGGGAGGTAAGGAAAAAGTGCAGCCTTGCTGGGGGCCTGTTTGGAGGCTACAAGTCAGTGACAGATGACAACTGCCCAGGAGGAATCAGGACGGGGGTGACAGTGGGGCTGGGGGCATGGTGGGTTTAATGCTTCCAAAGGAAAAGAGTCTCCCTCCCCATATATAAACACACCCTCTCTCTGTCTGCCTACAGCCGCCCTTCACCTCAGCGAGGAGCTTAGTGCATCAGTCCGCCCTGGCTCTCTCTCCTCTCTTCTCCTGTCTGCTTTTCTAGGGTGACCAACGGTCCTGGTTTACCCAGGACCAAAGGATTTCCAGGGATGTGGGACTTTCAGGGCTAAACCTGGGACAGTTGGTCACCCTACTTCCATCTTTGATACCTTCTACTACATTTGAAACTTCTGGGACCTCCTCTGTGGCGCAGTGGTTAAGAATCCATCTGCCAGTGCAGGGGACACGGGTTCGAGCCCTGGTCTGGGAAGATCCCACACACCCCAGAGCAACTAAGCCCGTGTGCCACAACTACTGAGCCTGCCCTCTAGAGCTCGCGAGCCACAACTACTGAGCCCCCGTGCCTAGAGCCCGTGCTCCACAACAAGAGAAGCCACCACAATTGAAGCCCGTGCACTGCAACGAAGAGTAGCCTCCGTATGCCACAACTAGAGAAAGCCCGCGTGCAGCAACAAAGACCCAACACAGCCAAAAGAAAAAAAGAAGCTTCCTATACTTATCTCCTACCCCTCCCCCACTAAAATTTGATAATCAGATGGAGATTGAAAACAAGGGGATAGGCGTCTATTTTGCCACTTGCAGTCATGGTTAATTGTGTATTGGATGTGAGCATGGTGGATATGTTGAAGCCCTCGGTTAAGATAAAATGGGGAAGAAAGTTATGGCTGATGGTTTATTTAGAACACATTAGATTGAGGAGGTGGCTGTGCTTTCTCCATTTTCGCTCTTGTGGACACGCTCGTCCCTGTCTCTTTGTTCCTTTGTAAGGATTCTTGCCCTCTGCCTGGCAGGTCCCATCATTCCTCAAAACAGCCCAGGCTGCATGATGTGGCCTCCCATGTGCTCCCAATATCATATGTGAGATGTATCGACATACATACGTACATACATGCATATAACACTCTTCAAGCTCTTTTCCTTACCTGCTCCACTAGAATGTGATGCTTTTTTTTTTTTTTTTCTGCGGTACGCGGGCCTCTCACTGCTGCGGCCTCTCCCGTTGTGGAGCACAGGCTCCAGACGCGCAGGCTCAGCGGCCATGGCTCACGGGCCCAGCCGCTCCGTGGCACGTGGGATCCTCCCGGACCAGGGCACGAACCCGCGTCCCCTGCATCGGCAGGCGGACTCTCAACCACTGCGCCACCAGGGAAGCCCTGTGATCCTCTTAAAGAAAGGATTGTTTTAGTTTTCTGTATCCATCACTACATGGAAGGTTCAATAAATGTTTGCTGATAAATGAACAAAAGAGCAAATTTTTCCCATCCAGGTGAGAGAATCTGGGAAGACTTCAAGACAAAGCAGCCTGAAAGGTTGACTTAGGTACGTGAGGTGGAGATGGAGCAGCAGGTGGCCTTCTGGGACGAGCTACGTGACCCCAGCTAGAGCCACGGCCCGTTCCTTCTGGCCTCCATCCGTCCTCCCCACCCCACCCACCACGCCTCCAGAGCAGCCCGGCGTCAGTCCTCCTCCATGTCTGCCCTCTCAGGGCTGGTGTCGTGCAGTGGTGACTCACCGACCCCTGGAGTTCAGGTCTTTTCCTGAGCTCATTGACAGGCAGGCCTGGGAGCATTGGGGAGCCACATGCTGAGTCCTCTCAAAATGACCGGTGTGGGGGTGGAGGCGGGGGCTTGATTTCCAGGGGAAATGCTGTTGTCTTTTCGCTCTTTCATCAGAAGCAAACCAATAATCCCAACCAGGTCATCTCGGGACACTGGTGGGTTCATGTTCAGCTGTCACCCTTGGGGCGTCCATCTCTCTCCTTCAGAGGCCTCCCCAGGCCTCTGAGGCAGACTCTCACAAGGTCACAGGCTTAGGGCAGGAGGCCCCCTGGGTAAAAGCCAGGAGGCAGAGGGGATGACCCCCAGGTGAGCCCCAGGGAAGCAGCAGCTCCTGGCCACTGACAGGGCTCGGCTAACCAGAGCAGGCTGACGCTGCCCGTGCGGGGACCCCACGGCCTCCCCCCGCCCCACTCTGCGAACTACTTTCTCTCTTCCTTTTCCCCTTCCTTCTCTCTCCTCCCCAGTTGGCAGTCCTTCCCTGAATCTTAGCCCAGGAGAGGATGATGCGCCGGTGGACAAGTCTCCCTTAACTACCCCAGCTGTTTGTTTTTCTTTGTGGTAGTTATTACCACCTGAAATTGATCACCTGGTTTGTGTTTGTTTCCCAGACTTGAATGGAATGAGGGTACAGGCTATTATGTTTATGGCTAATTATGCCCCAGCGCTCAGAAAGGTGCCCTGTTCATCATAGTTAATGAGTGAATGAATGAGGTCACATATTCGGTCTCATGCCCCAGGCTCTGGCGACTTAGCGCTGGGCAGTGCCCAAGCTCTGTGTTTGGAGGTTTCCTGGACAGACAGCCAGGAACCTGGGGCTGGGGAAAGCCCACTGCAGTTCTGCAACCACTTCTTTTAACCCTGGGGGAGCCACAGAAGCAGAAGGAGGTTTGGGGGTACAAAGCACTGGGTTCAGGCCCTAATGCTTGCCTTACCATCTAAGGAGAGATGTGCAGACCCTCTTGCCGCAGTCTTGGCATTGCCTCTCGAGTCCTCCACCAATGCCCACCCTCCTTTGGTCCGGAGCGCTGAGCTCATTTCTCCTCCTGTCCCTCAGTGCTGCCTGTTTGGTGGGCAGGACTCCTCTGCTGACAGGGTAGCTGGTCCTGGGAGGGACCGGATCGTGCTGTGCTCGTGCTCTTATTTACGGCAGGACAGTCTGAGGCCCAGACAGAACAAATGAAGTCATTTGTTCAGGATCACATTGTCTGTCCTTGACAGGGCTGAGAGTTCATTTATTCATTCATTGGACACGTATTTATTGAGTCCCTACTACGTGCCAGCACTTTTCCAAGGCACTGGAGGTACATCACTGTACAAAACAACAGGAAAATTAAATCAATGTAACAGAATTAACAACTAAAATAACTATCATTTGTTAGTCTTTTACATTGCAACAAGTATTGTACTAATTGCTTTATTTGTACTATTTAATTTAACGCTTACAACAAACCTATGAAGTAAGTCTTCATTTTTCATGTGAAGACTACTTAGCTAATGAGACCCTGATTCCTGTGTTTCTGGCCACTGCAATACATCTCGGCTCCCTAAATTAAAAGACATCTGTCTTGACTCCCCAGTCCAGGACTATTTCTGCTCTACTCTTCTGCCTCTCAGACTTCCCCGTAGCTCCGTTCTCTGTCTGAAGAGCATCCGCTGTTTAAAGGTCAAAGTTTGTATCCACATGTAAAGTCCAAAGTCAGTAGATGACCCAATCCTTTCCTTGGTCTAGGAAACATATTACAAAATTAGAGAGGGAAAAAAAAAAAAAAAAAAAAAAAAAAATTAGAGAGGAGACCGGGACAGAGAGATGATATCATGTGCTAGTCACCCTGGAGCATGAAGTAACAGAGGATGGTCTTTTCCTGTGGGTCCAGAATTGAAGAGTCAGTGAAAATGTGATTAGTGCTTTCTAGGAGAGGGATAGAAATATACTAGACAACCCATATCTGTAAGGAGCAAATAGCCTAGTACCTCACTGGGAACACTTATATATTGGCGAGGTAGAGACAATACAATGTGTTCACAGTCTTGCTAAGGCTTCTCTTCCTAGGCTTATAGCCAGACTACGTTTCCCAGACACCCTTGCTGCTAGGTTTGGGCCATAGAAGTGATCAGTGTGATGTGGGCAGAATTGATGTGGTATTGTCCACGCTCCATCCTCTTATATCATATTTAAGGTGACAGCCTCGCAAGTTGGAAGTAGCCTAGAAGTGCCAAGTAGAACCCCCTGATGCTCATTAGGCTGTGCATGGTATTTATGGTTTGGCATAGCCTACCTACTTGGACCACTAGCAAAACTTAGCAACCAGCCCCCATCCTTAGGGGTTTTCCAAAAGTCATCTCATTACCATAACAAAAGATACCTTTAGCACTCTCTTCACATAGGAAATTCCAAGCTCTGTGCCCGGAATCGGGAATGAAAAACAAATATATATTTATTATAAAGTACAAGATCACAAAAGATATTTAAGAATGTAAAGAGATCAGGGCTTCCCTGGTGGCACAGTGGTTAGGAATCTGCCTGCCAATACAGGGGACACAGGCTCGAGCCCTGGGCCGGGAAGATCCCACATGCCGCGGAGCAACTAAGCCCGTGCACCACAGCTACTGAGCCTGCGCTCTAGAGCCCGCGAGCCACAACTACTGAGCCCACATGCCACAAGTACTGAAGCCCGTGCGCCTAGAGCCTGTGCTCCGCAACAAGAGATGCCACCATGATGAGAAGCCCATGCACCGCAATGAAGAGTAGCCCCCGCTCGCCGCAACTAGAGAAAGCCCGCGCGCAGCAACGAAGACCCAACACAGCCAAAAATAAATAAATAAATTTATTAAAAAGAAAACAAAAAGAATGTAAAGAGATCCTAAAACACTGCAATAGAAGGAACATAACGCAGGGAGCCAGTCACAAGATCGCTGGAATTGCAGAAAGGCCAAGCAGTTGGTGGTGAGGAAACGGGAGGGTGGCTTCACTGGGAGCTGCACCTGCCATGGAGACTGGAAGAACAGGCACGGGGGTGGTGTTCCAGTGGCCGTGAGCCAGAGCTTTCTTTTGGGACCCCACATCATGAAGGGGGACCATCTGGCAGAATTAGAGCTCAGAGTCAGGGATACCTAGTGGGAACTGGAATCATGTCAGGGGCTGTAAGCAGTTATGGAAGGGGGTCCCTGGAGAAAGAGAGCCAGGCATGGCTTTCTTGACATAAGAGAAGCCATTATGGGCCTAAGCCATTCTGTGATCTGAGTCTGGCCACAATGCTTGCTCTTGAATAGTCTCAGTAATTAATGATCTTAAGGGAACAAAAGAATGCAGGAACCAAGGACTGTTATCAGGCAAGAGAAGTAACAACAGCAAGGATAATGTATCAGTTGTAAAGACTCCCAGCTCTGTTTCAATGGTAAAGATTAGCCTGAAGGGCTTAACCACCAGATTTACTGGAACTTAAGGGATGATGACGTTGACCTTTTCTGACCCTCGTGACTTCAACAACCGACAAAAGCTTGGACTCTGTGGGTCTTTGTTCTGATTCTATGCTGAATTCTCCTCTGCTCAAGCCCCTTCATGGATATGCCTGTACTCTTAGCTTAAAACTTCCCTAATTTTGCTGTTTAGGGGGACACTGCTTTGGGAAAGATCCCTGTGTTCTCCTTACTTACTGCAAGTAATAAATCCATCCTTCTGGTCTTTGACTTGGTTGTGTCTTTAGACACCCACCAAGAGGCAAACCTGGCTTTTTTGGCTTAACAGGACTGCCTGATGGGAGCTGAAAATAGTAATAAGGCACAGCCCCTGCTGGACACCCCACCCCTTGTTTCTTTCTTTCTTCTGTCTTGTTCTCCAATTTCACTGGACAACCAGGTCTGTAAGTTCTTAACAGACCTCGGAAAACATAGTTTGCAGGACTCAGTCCCACTGCAACACAGAGCAGAGGAGAGCAGGGAAGGCTACACGTGGATCTGAGAGCAACAGGCACATGCCTGGCTCAGAAAAGGAAGGAGAGAACCTGGATGCTGGCTCAAGGGAGCCACAAGGATGAGAAAAGTCGGCTTACGACGACGGGAGGTTCTTACACTGATGTGAGGGTAAAGCAGAGGATGACAGAGGCAAACCCAGTCTGGGTTTGGAGATAAGGGCAGCAGGGGGAGACGGTGGACTCCAGGCAGAATGTTGGCCTTGGAGACAGGGGCCACTGGATCTAGAATTTCCCTATGAAAAGGGCTTAGTAGGGCCAGCTGATCGGAACTAGAAATGAGATAGGCTGGGACCTTGGGACCCTTTGCTGCAGTGCTCACACCTGGACAAAGGTCTCCTCAAGCAACAGAATACAAAGAAACTTAAAAAGAAAAAAAAAGATACAAATGAACTTATTTATAAAACAGAACAGACTCACAGGTTTAGCGAAGGAACTAAATGGTTACCAGGGGGGAAGGGTGGGGGGAGGGATAGATTGGGAGTATGGGATTGACATGTACACGCTGCTATATTTAAAACAGATAACCAACAAGGACCTACTGTTTAGCGCAGGGAATGCTGCTCGGCATTCTGTAATAACCTAAATGGGAAAAGAATTTGAAAAAGAATAGATATGTGTATATGTATAGCTAAATCACTTTGCTGAAAACACAACACGGTTAATCAACTATACTCCAATATAAAATTAAAAATTAAAAAAAAGAAACTATAAAGGACTGAAAATAACTGCATGCATACACAGTCAGGACAAATTATGAACAACAAGATACAAAAAGGCTAAAACCCAACTGCCACTTCTCAGGTGCCAGGAGCAAAAGCAGGGAGTTGCGCATGATCCCTGCACACAGCGCCACCACGGGGGTGGGCAGACCGCTGCCCAAGCCATCCATCCGGCCTGACCCATGAACCCACCCCGACCCTCACCCTACTTAAAGGACCAGCTTGCCGTCCCCTCAGGGAGTGAACAAGGGAAACCATTACTTGTTTTCGCTCCCTTCTGCTGCAGCAGGAGCGCAAATAAAGCCTTTCCTCAATTTCTTGTCTGGCCTCCCATCAATTTCTATTGATTAAGGAGTCCAAGAACCCAAGTCAGTAACGGAAACGGGGAACTTATTAAAAAACTGTTTGCATGCTACTCTTACTTAGGGTCCGTTTCTTTGGGGAGATTGTTGGATTTGGGGCATGGAAAGGCTAATATCATCTATCACTAGGCTAATAATTTTCAAGTCTCTATATGCAGCCTAGACCCCTCTCCCATCCAACGGTCTGCTAAAGATCTCCACCTGGATGATGAATACTGTGTACTTTGTACTCTTCCTCATGGGCTGGTAACTCTTATTCACCCTTCAGGTGTCTCCTGAAATGGACTTCTTCCCAGAATCCTTCCCCGGCTCCTAGACCAGACTCCCACAGCGAAGGCTTTATTGGCATTAGCTATTTGACGTTTGTCTCTTCCATCAGTCTAAATAAAGAGGTAAACTGAGGCAAGCTCAAATGACTAGAAAGCGAGTTTGTTATATTCGGGAATAGCAAAGGACTTGCAATCTGCAAGACGCCGTCTGCAGGAAGCTGCCGTCAGTCAGTGGAGGGTTCGGGGGACTTTATTTATAGGCAAGGAGCACAAAAAGGGGGCGGTCCAGCCAGAGCCCCAGCAGCGAGTTCATTGGCTTGAGGATGGGGAGAGATTCTTGGCGGATGCTCATTGGTCAGCAGATAAGCCTCGTGTTTTGGTAAATCAGGCATTTACGATTTCCTAGTTCTGAAGTGTTTTTCCGAGTGCGCATGCGTGAGATTCTCCATTTTCTATCCTCCTCTTCCATTTTAGGTGGAATTCTTTTCACACGTCCCTCTGAAAAGGAGCAGCGTCTCCGCCGCCAGCTCTTAGCACAGTACTTGGTACCAGGTAGGTGCTTAGTAAGTGTTCGATGAGTGAACGAATGGCTTATTGTCGGGAGGTGTGGGTGTGGGACGCCCCCGCATCCTTGAGGGTCCATGGAGCAGCTGTGCCCTCCCTCGTGCCCCAAGCGGCCCGGGGAGCCAGAGAAGAGACCTGTGTCCGGCAACCTCACTTCCCTAGCGCCTGCCGTTCACAGACAAGAGCTGGGAGCTGGCAGGTTAATTTGGCTGTTACATGGTGGCCCTGTGATCTCGGGGAAACCACGAAACTTTTCTCCGGCTCCCATCTTCTCGTGGGCGAAATAGAGACAGTAGTACCTGCCCTTTTCACCTCTCCAGGTTGTAAGCATTGATGTTACTGATAGAGAAGCACCAAAGCACAAACAGGAATTCACAGGAGCCCTGAGCAGTCCTAGCTCGGAGCCCTGGCTGGCCACACTGATGTCGCCAGCCCAGTCCGTCTTCTAGAGAGAGGAAATGTTAACTGGGATCTGCTTCAAGGGAGGCAGCCCTTTGACTGTGGAGCTGGCCTGTCTCCTCGGCTTCGGAAAGCAGCGCCTCCAGCAGGTGTGGGGTGTGCTGGGCAGCCAAGGGGCCAGCCCATCTCCCACCACTATCCCCAGTGTGGGGTTGGCCCCAGGGCAGGTGATGCAGAGGGCGGGACGGGTTAGACCCAGGAATTCCCATTCCCAGATCAGCTCTGGTCCCAGGACAGGTTCTCCTTCGGCCAACAGCAAACGAAAGAGGTAGGCCCTGAGCAGAAAGCAGCCTGGCAATGCTCATGTCCTTTCCCTGCGGAGACCTTTGCCCAAGCTGGGGATATAAGGACTAAAGGCACAGCTTTTAGTAGAACTTAGGGTTGAACCAGAGATAGAATGGATGCCTTTATCCTGGGCGAGGACCCTGCCTCGCTAGGGAGCAGTGATAGCTGAGGTTTGTTGGGGACACAGGGAGTGGGTGGCAGGCCTGTCCCAGGGCTGCTGCCTGGTTCTTTTTCTCCTGGAGCTGCTGAGGCAGGTCTGCCAGGCACTGAGGAGGGTGCTTCCTGGCTCCAGGCACTGGGGTTGACTCACAGCTATACGAGGTGGATGCCCCGGGAAAGGGCTTGAGGTTCAGAGGAGGGCCTGAGGTTCCAGGGGAGAAACAATCTCACTTCCTCACTTCTCTAGCTGAAATGCTATGCGACCTGCCTTGGGGGCCATCAGCGCGCACAGAAGCCCAAGAGGCCCCCCACAGGCAGGGGATTGGAGGTGAGGTGGCCCACAGGAATGCAGGAATCCCCCATGCCCTAATCCCCAGGGCTTGGCTGGAGGGCGGGGCTGGTACAGGCTAGGACTGTGGTTTCACCACCAAAGCCTCTCCAAAGCCAGGAGGCCAGAGTGTATGAATTATAGGTGAGGGGCTGAGCAGGGGGCCCTGGGCCTCACGTCCCTCTAGGGTAGATAAGGACTGATCAAAGGCACTGCTTGCAGGCCCATCCCTCATTCAGCACAATTTCCAGGATCCACCACCCAGCGAGTGGCTGGAGTGACAAGACAGATAATATATGTACGTGGAGGGAATTTTTTGTTTCCTTTTGAAGTCCTTTTCATAAACATCTTGTGCGTGGACCAGCCCGAGTATCTCGGCTGCATAGCCCCCTACCCCACTGCCGTTGGGTCTTACACCCCCCGCAGGCCATCTGCTTTCTCTGCTGATTTATCCCTTAGAGCCCAGACTGGCTTGAAATGAACACCAAGAGCAGCTTCTGTGAGCCTCAGTAAGAGCCCTGGGGGACCTGTGGCCACCCGTGCCAGGCTTGGGGTCAGCCAGCACTTTGTCACAGCCTCTGATCCAGCCCCTGAGCCCTGGGGGAAGTGTGGATTCTCTGGGAGGTTCTCTAGAGATCACACACCGATCACCCAGCAAAACAGCGTCAGGCTTCCCTGCCCAGTAGACGTCCTGGCCCTCTCTGCATCCCTGTTCCTGGGCCCTGGGCTGCCAATGCCCTCTTCCCTTGCAGCTCCTTGTTCAGACTCTAAAAACCCCTCTGCTCTCCAGGGCAGTGGGGCCTTTTCCAGATCCTCCCCTCAGGCCTCCTGGGGATTCACCCAGCAAACAAGGGGCACTGTGACTGCCTGGAGTTTCTTAAACCTGCCTGGGTGCATCCTGCCTGCTTCATCCCGCCACTACTAAAGAAGAAAAGAGCTTGAGGAAGAGAGACCAGTTGTAGGTTGCCCAAGTTCTTGCGTGCCCTGGCTTTGCTCCTGGGGTGTTTCCAAAGCTCAGGGCTGGGGTCTTTTTTTTTTAAATTATTTTATTTATTTTATTTTTGCCTGTGTTGGGTCTTTGTTGCTGCACGGGAGTACTCTAGTTGTGGCGAGCAGGGGCTACTCTTCGTTGCGGTGCGTGGGCTTCTCATTGTGGTGGCTTCTCTTGTTGCGGAGCATGGGCTCTAGGTAGGTGGGCTTCAGTAGTAGTTGTGGCTCGCGGGCTCTAGAGCGCAGGCTCAGTAGTTGTGACGCACAGGCTTAGTTGCTCCGCGGCATGTGGGATCTTCCTGGACCAGGGCCCGAACCTGTGTCCCCTGCACTGGCAGGCGGATTCTTAACCACTGCGCCACCAGGGAAGCTCAGGCCTGGGGTCTTTGCCCACTCTCAGGATCTGGGAATCCATCCCCGCCCCCGCAAACCCTCAGCAGTCTTTCTTCCCTCCAAACAAAGAGCTCTTTTGATCTTTATCACTCTCTTGGAACATACATGCCAAACGTCTTGGGTAATAAAAAGAAGACTCTAAGCAAATATTTAGAGAGCACTTAGCATGTTCTAGGTACTGTTCTAAGTACTTTATAGTTATTAGCTCATTTAACCTCAGTGGTTGGAGGGGGCACTGTCTGGTTGCTTTAAGTATACAGTGACGTTCTCAAGGGCGTGGACTGGGGTGTCATGCCTTTGTATCCCCCAGATTCCTTGCCCTCCAGGAATATTTGCTGATTGACTCAGTCTGCCCTTGGGCGGTCCCATCCCACCCAGGTTACTCGCTTTTCCCTTTCTCTTCAAAGGGCGCTAAGATTTCCTGCCCTTTCCTACTTCCTTAGGAAGAATGAGTGATGGGGAGTGACCTGGAGAGGCTTTGGGGGCCATCGGGACTTTCTTCCTCTGACTGCAGGTAGGACGCTTGGCCTGTCAATGGCGGCACCAGCCAGAGCAGAGGGAGACATAGGTGGGCTTCCTGAGCACAAGGGAGAGAGGCACCCTGTGTGTTCATGGTGATTGTCTCCACATAGTGGACTATGGACGATTTTGGTTTTCTTGTTATGCTTCCCTGCTTCCATGGTTTCCTACCACGAGCAAACATTACTTTTACATTCTCAAAAAAGAAGAAAAAATCAAATGTTTACTGACTATTTTGTTGAGCAGTGACTGGAGAAGAGTTTGAAAGGATGAGTACACGAGGCTCAGAGCTGGGCTGGCTTTCAGCAGGCGTCCATCCTGGTGGTCAGTGACCTGTTTTGACCGATCAGTTCTAATGCCACATGCATTGATAAATAGTTTAATCTCTCCCCGCCCAGAAGTCATAATCTCTTCCTTGCAAGGGAGGAAGATTCTAATGTGGGACCAATACCCTTCCCCAAGCCAGCAGTGCCAGTCTGATGATCTACTATATCAATCTCTTTGCTCCTCCAAAGATGCTATGTGAGGAGGTTCTATCACTTCCCTCCTGGATTATCTGTTTCAACCTCCCAGCCCTTAGAGTTAGCAACCTCTGCCTCCAGGTTGGTGTCCACACTCTAGAGGGGAGATCCTCAGCCCTGGCTGCACACTCAAAAAATGCCAGGGTCTGAGTTGCATCCTGCCCCAGTTGCATCAGAACCTCTGGGGGAGCCCATAGCAGGGGTAGTTTCTAAGGCTCCCCGGATCCTGTGATGTGCAGCCAGGGTCAAGGACCACTGGGGCAGCCGGGCAGAGGCACAGAGGCCCCAGCGTTGACAAAGGGGCCAGCGTGGATTTGTACTAGACGCTATGGAGGAGAACATGCAGCTGACTCCACACATAGGTGCCTGCCGTCCGGGGGCTTGTAGTTGATGAGAAAGCCAGAACCTGTGCACAGAGGGACAGGGGCACTGAGAGTGAAGCCCACCGTGTCCAACCTGTGCCAGTTCAGACCTGGGTGTTGAAGTGCTGAGGAGGGACGCGATCTGGGTGGCATGAGGATGATCAGGCCGGTCTTTCTGGTAGGAGTTCTGGAGGCAGTTTTGGGGGGAGAATCCCTCCCACTGGTGAAGTGACTCTTGTGGTCATTTTCTAAGGGTTTTCTCTGAGGCCCTTATCTGATGACCCAGCCTCTTTGTAACTCTGGCCCTGGCGGGTGTGGCTGGCCGCTCTTCAGTCAGTGCCCTGGCTCTCCAGGACACCCCGGCAGGACTAGGCTGGGACAGATAAGAACTGTGCTTGTTAGCACAGCTGTTCCCTGCAACACCCAGCGTTGTTTTCAAACCTGCGGAAACTTGGGTGCGGAAGTGTGGCTGCATCCACCCAACTTCAGAGTTGGGCTTGGTTCCAAATAAAAGGAAATTTAGTCAGTTTTCCCAGACGCAGGGACAAAAATAGAGTTGACAGGAACCTCAAAGGGTCTGCTGGGGTACCAGGGTCGCACCTACAAAAATCAACTGGGTCTTTGGTCTGGATGCACCAACACTTGAGCTTTCAGCCTCAACAATGACCCCTGGAATCTGTCCACACAGGTTCTTGACAGACAGTGTTCTAAAGGTGATGTTGTCTTACAGGAAGGTGATTTTGTTCCTTCTGCTGGAAGCAGTCCTAGAGGTTTCTCTGTGTTTTCTGAGCCTCTTTGGCTGATAAGCTAGATTCTGGGGCATACGAAGATCAAATAAAGTGTCTGCTTGATCAAGGAGAGTGTACCAGAGGGAGCAAGGAATTGATGGCATAACTTATGTTTGGGTAGATTGGATCCCAGGATGACTTGTTCTGCCTCAGCGTCCCCAGTAGGATGATGCTGAGCCAGTGTTGACATCACACGTGTCCTCCCTCACCCTCTGGAGAGTGTTCTTCTTTCTACTGCCCTTCCAGCAACTCAGCACTGGGCACCTTACACACAATGGCCCTGGGGGGGGCGGGGTCTCTAGCTCACCGTGGGCCTTTTCAGGACCCCTAAGTGAGCAGGTTTCTCAACATCTGACACATAGAGATTGCACCACTGGGAGCAGCAGGACAGAGCCTGAAATTCCGATCTCCAGATCCCCAGCCCATCCATCCCCGCGGAGTGAGATGTGGGTGGTGAGATGCCCGTGCCCAAAGACTCCAGAATCTCCAGAAATGGGAGGCTGTGTAAAGCACGAGGTGTATAACTAGGGTTGGAAAGGACAACATCTCCATATGTTTGTGCAGCTGCCGTGCTGCACGTGGCCGAGCGGGCCTTGTAGACAACACAGATGTCGTCATTCTCCTGGGGAAGGTTCCGGAGAGCTCGGGGCCCCTGCTTGTGTTGATGGGAAGGGGAAAGCATGTGAGATGGCAGAACTGAGCTCATTCTCCTTAAAATTAGAAATGCAGAAAAAAAGAAATGAAGCATAGAAGTGACGGGGGTGGGGTGGGGGTGAGTTGTCTGACCCCTCTGAACTTCAGTTTCCTCATCTGTAAAATGGGAACAAGAGAAGTACCTACTTCACAGAGTGTAGTGAAGGTCTTGCTGAGATGATATTTAAAAAGTGCCCCGAGAGAGCGCTGGGCACGGGACACTCATTAAGGCTGAGCAACCACCTTTCCTGGCTCCTTCCCTTTGGGACAAAGGTGCCCCCTGGGGAAGTGACTTGTCCCTGAGACCTGCAGTGAGTCCACAGCTCAGCCCTCGAAGGCCAGGCCGTCTCCCTGCCGGTGCACTGAGTTTCTGCCTTCCTCTGGCCGGCCTGGGGCCCTGCTTTCCCCCCCATCTTGCAGCCGCCCTGGCCGGAAACCCCGCCCCATTGTCCTAGGCGGCGGGCTCTGTGGAGCCCAGCTGTGCTGGGCTGACGTTGGGCTGACAGTTTTCCTCCTCTGACTTAGATAAGTTCAGGAGATGCCTATCGGCTTCAGGGAAAGGGTGGAGGGTCTGAGCGAGGCCCCCTGCCCCGGGATATCTGGCAGACAATTCTTAGACAAGAGATCATTTAACCTCCACTTGTTGGGAGTTTGGGTATGAAGCTGGACAAGCCTCATTAACCCCTTCAGCGCCCTGGGCGCTGTGGGAAGGGAAGGTGGAAAAGTGCTCTTCCTTGGGCCTGGGCAGGCTGGTACTCATTGATGCAGGGCTAGAGGGAGGGAGCATTTTCAGTAAGGTGGTTCAATTGCTCTAGATTTGTCCCAGGAAAAAGCTTCTTTGTGGCTGAGCTTTGGAGTCCAGCAGATCTGAGTTTAAGTCCAGGCTCTTTCATGGAGTACCCCAGTGAGCTTGGGCAACTTCAAGTTCCTTCTCTGAGCCCTGGGTTTCTCACCTGTTAAATGGAGCTAAAAATGCTCAATGCATGAGGTTATCGTGAGGAATAAAAGACCTGATACACATAGAGAAGCTAGCAGAGGGCCTGGCACAAGGAAGCTAGCATGATGTCCCTTCCAGTGCTGCCGTCTGGTAGGTGGCCTTGTGACAACAATGGGTAGGAAGTCTCTTCACTGGAAACAGCAGCTCAAACTCTGATGGTAAGTCAGCTGGGGCATCTTGGCATGGAAGGAATACCAGTTCATTCAGTAAAGACCTGTCTGTTGAAAGCTTGCTGTGTACCAGATACTGTTCAAGCAGCTTGGCAGACAGCAATGAGCAAGAGAGTCCCTGTCCTTAGGGTGTTCAGGTGCACGGGGCTGGGGGGTGAAGGTGGGCGTGGGGATGAGTTGGGGGGCTGGGTGGGAACCGATAACAAGCCAGCCAAACAGGAGGATATAACTTCACATAGAGACGGGCGCTTTGAAGAAAATGAAAATAGAATGAAGAGATGGTGGCAGGCCGCACAGGTGCTATTTTAGATTGGGCCTGTAGGGAAGGCCTTTCTAAGGGGTGATCTTTGAGGAGCGTTTGAATGGAGTCAAGGAGTGACCGGTGAGAGCAGGAGAGCGACAGGAGAGCTTTCCAGCCACTGAGAACAGCAGGCGTGGAGGCTCCGAGGTAGAGACCCAGTCTGGCAGGTTCTAGAAAGAGCGTGAAAACCAGTGCTGATGGGGTGAAGGGGGAGAGGGTGCATAGGAACTGTGGCCACACTTGGGGCTGAGGAGCCTCCCCTGGCCCCAGGCTACGACCTCGGTCCGTCTGCAGGTGGCCTGCGTGTGTGTGTGTGTGTGCATGTATCAGGGAGCAGCATGGCCAGGGTGGACGGCGGTGGACGGTGTATTGTCTTTAATTAGAGTGATGGCAAGCAGCTGTTGCTGCTTGCTTGCTTTATTTAGTCCCTGGTTTCTGATTTTCTGATGAAACCTTCTGGTGCTATTTGCTGACGCTGGAGGCCATCCTGAGTTCTGAAAACACAGCAGGGCCCAGCTGCTACCCTTGGGCCTCCCCCGTGGAGGGTCAGCTCGCCAGTGGGCAGGAAGCAGCCGGCAGCCAGGACAGTGCCCTCCACCTGGGTGCCAGCCCAGAGCCCTCATTAGGACCATAGTTCGGGGAGAAGAAAGTCACTTGAGTCCCCAAGTCAATCCCGTGACTTGACGAAACTGCTCTTTTCTTTCATGAACTTGGTGCTCACACGCATCCTTTCCTGGGACCGGGTGCTGGTTAGGGTACACACCCAGCCGGTGGTCCTGGGAGTGGTGTGCTGGCCGATAGCTCTTCTGACGGGTTGTCACATATTTCAAGTTATCACACTGCTAGAAACAAGGATGAACAAAAGATGTTCTCTCTGCCCACAAGGAGCACGCCTGGGTGAGGTGACGTCTTGGCAACTGGATAAACCAAGCGCCAAGACATAAAGTGCATCAAAAAATCAACTTCTGCTAATGTTTGTCTCCCTGAGCTGAACCCACATGTGGCCTAGTCCCTCTGCCCCATTTCCAAAGTCTGGACTGTTTTTCTTTCATTTCTTCTGGGTCCCCCCAAGGTTTTCACCTCGGAGTAACTGGTGCTTGGGCAGGCTTGCCCACCTTTGCTCTGCAAGAAGCCCTTTTTGCAAATCTCAGGGCCTTGTGGGGTTTTCATTCCTCAGACCCACCATTCATGCTTTTCCCCTCCACCTCCCTAGGAAACTCTGTGTTACAACCTTTGGCTTCCTGAATATCTCTGTGGAGCTTCCGGCCTGCTCCACCCTCCTATGAATGTCCCTCCAGCTCGAATTCTGCTCCATGGTCTCTTTGTAAAGCCCCTTAGTTCTCTGGGGACTGTCACGGCTGCCAGCGGCCACCATTTGCCAGGCCCAACCCCATGCTTCCCAGGCCCCAGCCTTCCGTGGGCTTCCAGTGACCTCAGGTGTCCCCTCCTTTCCAGCTCTGATGAAGTAAGGTGGCTTTGCACCCTCTCAGCTGGTGGGGGCAAGCAAAGTGCAGAGGGGTCGGTGGAACACGCCACGGGGTTCTGGAAGGTCTCGCTGCTCTCTGGGTCAGGGGTGGAGTGCCCGCCTGGGGAGCAGACCCAGCATTTCTGGAATGGGCCTGGGACGGGAAGGGGGTGGGCAGTGACCAAAAATAGACCTGGATCCATCCTGGGGCACCCACGGAAAGTGCTGGTGTGGAGCAGGGTGGGACGCCATTTCCCTGATCTCATCCAGCGTCTGTTTTCCTTTGCCTCCCCCGCCGTTCAGGGCCGCCCCGGCCGCCTTTTTTGTCATTGAACGTTTATCAGGGCTCACTTCCTGCTGCGGGGCTGTTCCTTTCTCTGCCGATGTTGTCAGTCTGAGCCCCAGGGTGCAGGCAGGGCAGGCTTGACCGTCCCCTAAGAGTAGGGGCTCTTCAGAAAGCCCATTCTGCTGGAGGGTGTGTACCAGGGGGTGGCCTCAAACTTCCCTTTCAGACCTTCTCCTTGTACTGGACAGTGATTCACCCAGAACAATGACGTGATCACAGGGGCATGCCTGGGGCTGACGGCCAGGGCTCTGGGTCATGGGGTGGGGGGTTGCCCTGGAGCACTCAGGAAAGGCCTCAGCGTGTTGACCCCGATGACTGACTGAGACCCACCCTGTGAGGCCGAGCTGAGGTTTGGGCTGCTGAGCCTAGAGGGGGGCGGTGGATACAAGGGAAACACGTTAGAGACACAGTGGCCGGGAGAGGATGGCCAGTCCCCAGGCACAGGGCATCTCTGGAAAGTGCTGGCAAAGCACCTGGGGGAAGGCGACTTGGTGAGGTGCAGCCCGCTCCCCCTGAGTGCTGGACGGATGCAGAGGAGAGGGCAGAGAGAATCAGAGACTCCGAGTCATGGAGGAGCCGGCCTCCACTCCGTCCACCCCTCGCTGCCCAGACGAGGAAACCGAGCCCACCCGGCGAGGTGAGGGGCTCGGGTCTTGATGTCCCAGCTGCAGCGGGGGGCCAGCGGCCCTGCAGCTAAGCTCCTGGTCGTGGCTCTTTCCACCCACCTTGAGACAGTGCCTGGTGGTGAAGCACTTGAGCTGGGAGCCGGAAGGTGGGGTTTCCTGGTGTTGGGACACTGAGGTCACCGCAGGGGACAGTAATTAGGGACTCCTGGCAGATGGATGGACGGGCCAACCCTTGGAACGTTCTCATTTCTCTTTCGTCATCTGTGTTCACCCAACTGGTCTTGTGTTGTCTTCTCCTCTCTGGTTGGGTCTCTTTCCTCCCTCCTCGTCCTGTTGGGCATGGATGCTGGCAAGAAGCCTGCTTTTTTCCTCCTGATCCATTTTGGTTCCCAACCAGTTTTGTCTCGTAGTCGCCAAGCACGGTTTGAGGGAGCAGAGTGAAGGGCAAATGAACCAGAGGACGAGGCTTCAAGGCTTCTCCCCTTGCAGGGTGTGGTACCCACAGATACCCATGGAAGAGCCAGCATGTGCTGGGGCCGGGCTGAGCGCTGAGTTACAGACAGGAGGAGACATGGTCCCTGCGCTCAGCTCACTGTTGCGTCGGGGAGACTGACGACTGTACAAGTAACTCAGGTATTAAAGAGAATGGGGTGAGGGCTCCAGCCGTGACAGTGACCTAAGCCATGTATGGTGGGTGGGACTTGGCTCAGCTCCGCTTCTTTCCTTCGTTTTTTTGGTTGGTTGCTTGGTTGGCACGTTCACTGATTCGTTCCTTCCTCCCTCCCTCTCTCCCTTCCTCCTTTCTTCCTCTCTCCTTACCTCCCTCCCTTCCTTCGCTTTTTCCACGGTCTTGGATTTGCCCTTTGGGCACTGAGCCTTAATTTCCAGCTTCTTGCCAGATACTTCCACCAGGCTGTCCCCGCCCAACCTGTCCCCCGCACCTCAGTCTTTTGTTCCCCATACCTGCTTCTCTTAATTTCCCGTCTCAGCTGAAAGCATCGCTCTGTGGCCCCAGCCAGAAACCTCTGGTGGTGTTTTAACCTCCTCCCTCTTCCTCATATACACACGTCCAGTAAAGGATGTGTGAGGACCACCTTCAAAACTCTTCCAGTCCGCCCATCACTTCTCTCTACCCACATGGCCATGATGAACATGGGCTCCCACCATCTCTCTCCCAGACCACTGCAGGGGTCTCCTGCCCTGTGCTCCTGGTGTCCTCCTTTAAAGTACAACCCTGCCAGGAACGTTTCTAAAACACAAATCAGATTATTTACTGGACAGCATGTATATTGGGATCATTATGGACCAGGCACCATTCTAAGTGCTTTATAAATATTAACTCATTTTATTCTCCTAACAATCTTATAAGGTATGTATGGTTATAACCATATCTCACAGACTTGAAGATGCCATTAATTGTAAGATGCATCTTATTTTTGTAGCACCAAAAAAGAAAAATTATGACCCCATGTATTCTTATCACTTAGAGTTTTTCTTTTATGTTTAATGAAAGAGCTCCTGTGCATACTTAAAAAGTTTGTAAGTGAAATAATTTAGATATTGTTAAAAATTCCTCATCTTCAGAGTTCCACCCTTCTGAATTGTTTTTAAACTCAGAGTATCTGTGTTTTTTTCTCACATAATTTCTCTGTGCCATTAAGAGTGAGGCAGGATTGCTTAAAAGTGTGGATCTTCTTTCAAATGACTGACATAGATTCTGCAATATTTGATATGCACACTTAGCTGAAGACAACTGTGCCATTATTGCCCACCTAGCCAGTGATTCTAAGATGACTTTAGATGTTTTAAAATGTGAAAAAAAAAGGTGCATTTGTAATTGATGAAGTATGTTATCCCATCTGACGGATGAGAAAACCGAGGCACAAAGAGGTTAAACATCTTTCCCAAGGTCACATACCGAGTAAGTGGCAGAGCTGGGACTTGAGCCCAGGCAGTCAGCCTCTGGGGTCTGTGCTTTCTTGGAAAGCCTTTGCTGAAAACCCATTTCCTAGAGCAAATGAAATTCAAACTCTCACCACAACATTCACGTCTTCTGTGACCCGGCCCTGCTTTTTTCTTCTAGTCTCATCAGCCCTCGAGTAGTTTGTGGTCCAGCTGCTCTGGCCCGCTCCCAGCCAGGCCAGTCATACCCTGGGCTTGCACTCCTGTACCTGCCGCAGTAGCAGAGAACTTAGATGTCGCTCAGAGTTTAAGGCTCCACTCCAGCGCCACCGCCTTTGGGATACCTCCCCCAGCCCCTTGTTGGTGCTCTCACAGGATTTAGTTTGTTAGGGCCCCGCTGGCAGCCCGCTGAGTATGCAGTGGCCCCTCTGAAAGTATGGGTGCCCCTTGGGGTGGGGCCCAGCTTCCTCCTTGGTGCCGCCCTCCCAGCACAGTGTCCCATCTGTGGGCTCAACCATACCAACCTCCCTTTCCCGCACCTGGACTGTCAGGAAACCTGATGGTTTGGGAAGCATTCGGGAGATCTGGAATGTTCTATGCTATAGTTGCCACTTGAATGTTGACCAGCTGGGGACTCTCTGTTCGTGTAAGTAATGTCCTGTCCATGGGGATGTGCTCTCAGCGTCATCCTGAGCTGTAGGAAAGCGCCTGATTTGGCGTGTTCCAACCTAGAACGCCTCCCTCAAAACCCCTCAGCAACTTGTGGGACACAATGACTCAGGCGTTGCTAGCTGGAGGAGTCATGGGTGTACTTGTGTGTGTATGTGTGTGCACATGTGTGTGTATGCATGTGTGTGTACGTGTGTGTATGTGTGTGCTTGCCTGCGCAGGGCAGGGCAGAAGTGTTGGCGGACAGACCTCGTTTTCTGCTACAGTCTCATTTCCTGTGGCTGATGGATTCCGTGGTGGCTCCAGGACCCCCGCTTCCCAGTGCTCTCCCGGGGGCTGCGAGCCAGCTGCCCTGGCAGGAGATACTCGGGGCAGCTTGGGACTCCAGCAGTCCCCCTCCACAGAGGGGATGGCAAAAACCCATGTGGGAGAAGAGGAGGATTGTTCCAGGCCTGCTCAGTTATTAAAGATGTGTCAAGATAATGAGGCATAGGGAAGAACAAAGAGACAGAAAAGCAACGAGATTAAAAAATACCACCCTCCGTGCTCTGACTGTCAGGCCCGGGCAGAGGCATTTGGTGGATATTCAGCTGTTTGGAAGAGGGGGTTTCCGGCTGCATCAGGCTGGAGGGTCTCTAGGTGTCATTGAGGACGTAGGAAAGACCGCCCTGGCTTGAGTCTGTGGTCCGCTGAGCTGAGGGGCTGTGTGTCCTATAAGGAGCACCCTGGGTTTGTGGGTGATCATTCTCCCCGATGTCACCCTTAAGATCAGGGACTTATCCTCCACGGGCGATTTTGCTCTTAATATCCCACTATGGATAGACTATCTATGATTTTATCCTAAACTTTTGGTACCAGTTTATATACCTACCTGGAACTGTCTCTTCAGAGTATTGATGGCTCAAGTGGTGTTTTCTTTCCTGTTCTTACCTCTTTCTAAGCTTCCTACTGGTGCTCTGGAATTTGGAGAACCAGCTAGCTGGGTTGTTGATCATAGCCTCCTTGTTTGGACAGATTAAATAAGGAAGGAAGGGAAGAAGGAAGGAGGGAAGGAAGGGAAGAAGGAAGGAGGGAAGGAAGAAAGATCTAAATAAATTCATATATTTGATTAAGAGGCATCGCATCTGTGTTTTTTTTTAGATGTTGGGGGTAGGAGTTTATTATTTAATTTTTGCTGTGTTGGGTCTTCGTTTCTGTGCGAGGGCTTTCTCTAGTTTGGCAAGTGGGGGCCACTCTTCATCGCAGTGCACGGGCCTCTCACTATCGCGGCCTCTCCCGTTGCGGAGCACAGGCTCCAGACACGCAGGCTCAGTAGTTGTGGCTCACGGGCCCAGTTGCTCCGAGGCATGTGGGATCCTCCCAGACCAGGGCTTGAACCCGTGTCCCCTGCATCGGCAGGCGGACTCTCAACCACTGCGCCACCAGGGAAGCCCACGGCCGAGTATTTCTGAGCTGGGAGGAAGCTTGGGGACCACACATCCTCCTCCTCATTTTAGAGTTGGGAAAACTGAGACTCGGAGAGAAGTGACCTTCTCAAGCTCGCATAGCTGAGGATCCACAGTTGCTGATCCTTGGGCCACTGCTCTTTCTGTGGAATCATTTGGTCTCAACAGGGCCAGCCTATGGCAGCGTTTCCTCACTAGCAGGCCACACACCCTCTGTGCCTGGACTCAGGTACTCCAGGCAAGGACAAGGCCATTGTCTCTGGAAAGCTGCCATTGGAATGAACGTGTGGCCACCTGGCAGGAAGGGGTGGCAGGGTCACTCCTCTCTCCCAGAACAGAGACTTCTGAAGATTCAGTGTTTAAGTTAAAGGAATGAATGTCTAAGGGTGGAATTTCAGGCATTGGCCAGTATGTGAGAGTGTTCTTTCTCCAGTGCCTTCAAGCAACTGCCCAGTCCTGGGCTTCTGTACTGATGTTGGCACAGGTGCTGAAGCTGGTGTAGTGTAGCCCATCCATTCAAACCTCATGCCTGACATGGCCATATCTGCACAGGCTGGGAGCCAGATGGGGCTTGGTCCTATCTTAGAGGACAGAGAACAGGACCCAGAGTAGACAGGAGGCGACGTGCCACAGAGGTCTGGGAATCCTGCTGGGGCAGGGGGCTTGACCTGTAAGGGGCAGCCTGGGGCTTGTGGGGAATAGCAGAGGGCTTGGGGAGAGCCTCAGATGAACCTGCTGACTACAGTTTCCTTGTCGTGGGCTCCGCGGGCTGCTCAGCATAACCATTCACAGGAGACCAGACAGATGCTCACTCCCCCAGAGCCGCCCTTATCACCCAGAGCAACACCAGAGCCGCTGAGAGCAGGTACCTGGAACCGTGGCCCCAGGTCACATTCTTTTCGTAAGTGGAATAACACAATGACCCTTTAAACTTCCTTATTAATTGGCTGTGCTGCCGAAAAAGCAGTCCATCACCCCCTCCACCTCCACTCCCGCTCCCTGTTTATGGTTCTGCTGAGGCTGGGCTCTCAGCAGGCTGACATGATGATGAAGGGCAAAGCCCCAGGCCCCTTGCAAGATCCCATGTGAGGGCTGCGGCCAGAGCTGCCTTGCATCCAGAACTCTGCTGTTTAGAGAAGTTTCAAGTGGACTTACAGGCTTCCCCGTTCCTGGTACAACCTGGGGAGTGATGTCAAATGGTGTTGGTAAGGAGCCCTGGAATTCCGGCGGCCCCTTTGCCCCAGCCTCCCTCTCTGGACATATACAAGCCAGGTGATGTACTCTCATGGAAAGAGAAACACGGGCACTTCCAGAAAGGGGGAACATGGCCTCTGTATTCCACAGCCAGGCATTGGGGCAGTCTTGGGGGGAGACCCCAGAGTGTCTACGTGAGTTAGGGGATGAAGACGATAAATTCAAACACATCTGTGTGGCCAGCACTGGGGCTTGGCATTGGGTGGCCGGGCCCCTCTCGATGAGCATCAGGGTCTGGGTCAGCATTGGCATTTGCAGGAAGTAGCTCCAGCTCCAGGTCACCTCTCTGGCTCTGAAGGTGCAGGACATTGGACACAGATAGATGTTAGGGGGGTGGAAGATGAGGGGAAGATGGTGGCAATAGAGCCTGGGTGCTGGCTAGGAAAGCCAGCTCTGCCTGTGTGGGATCCTATTTCACCTTCTTCTTCCAGGGTGCAGTGATGGTCTCTCCCCTCCCCACTTCAGGTAGGGTGTGACAGGTGTCCTTTGGTGGCCCTGGGGTAGAGCCCTATCTCTTCTGGTTCCTCTCCAACCTGCCCACACCTTTGTAAATAGAACCTTTATTTAAAAAACTCTCGCACAGTTAGCCTAGCGAGAGCGTGCTCTTTGTTTCCTGCTGAGATGCTGACTGATACAAATAGCAGGACCCATAGAAAATAACCAGCGCAGCAGAATTGCACCTGCGGCCGCAGGGTGTGTGCGCCCGGAGTCTGCGGGAGTGAGAGTTCATGGGGCCTGGGGCCGGCAGGGAGGAATTCTCAAAGGTCACGGGATCTGGGACCTGGGTGGTGGGAACTGAGGCAGCTTTGTGAGCCTCCCAGCACAGTGCCCAGTGAATTCACCAGAATTGAACTGGAAAGCTTGGTGATGCCCGGTATTTAGCACTGGCTGCCAGCCACCCCTGCCTGGGTCCCAGTGGGCCACTTGGATTGTTAGGGTGAAGGCTGCAGCTGTGCTGGGACATTTCCCTCTAGGGAGCCCCTGTGCTCTTTGCAGCCTTCCCACGGCCCTTCTCACGTGTTGTCCGAAGCACAGGTACGAGCGTACACATCCTAGCTGCCAGGTATATTCCGGGTCAAGCGTCCTTGCACGCCTCCCTCCTCCCAGGGCTTAAAACTATGCTTTGCCCAGAGCTAAGTCTAAATAAACATTTATTGACTGAATAAGTGAGTGTATGAATGAATCAATCGAATTCTGTCGGTGTTTGAACGTCCGACGAGCTCAACACCGTGAGAGGGGCTGAGGCTGCAGAGGCGGGACCTGCCTTGTTAAGGAGCTCCCAGGCTGGTGGAGCAGGCCACCACAAAGGGACGAGGACCAAGTCTGCTGAAAGGCAGGGACAAGGTGAAGAGAGTCCAGAGGAAAGAGGGACCACTATGCCTGAAAAGTGCGTGGCGTGTTTAGGGAAAGACTAGTGTGGACTTGCTGAAGAGTAGGGTGCTTTTTATGTTATTTTATTTTATTTATTTATTTATTTATTTTTTCGGTACGGGGGCCTCTCACTGTTGCGGCCTCTCCCATTGCAGAGCACAGGCTCCGGACGCGCAGGCTCACAGGCCATGGTTCACGGGCCCAGCTGCTCCGTGGCATGTGGGATCTTCCCGGACCGGGGCACGAACCTGTGTCCCCTGCATCGGCAGGCGGACTCTCAACCACTGCGCCACCAGGGAAGCCCGGAGTAGGGTGCTTTTGGAGAGTGCTGAGAGAGGACACTGGATGGTGGTTGAGGTTGGGTTAGGAAGGGCGTGAAGGCTATGGGGAACCAGGAATGATTTTGGAGTAAAGGAGTAACATGACCAGGCCTGTGTTTTGGAAAAATACCCCTGGTGGTAGGTGTTCGGGGGGCTTGGGAGTTCAGGGGCCATTTGGGACCCAGGTGACAGATGATGAAAACCTGAGAGAGGGTCATGGTGGTGGGGGTGGTGAGGAAAGGACAGAGGTGAGAGGCGTATTGGAAGTGAAACTGATGACGTCTCAGGGGAAGTGAGCAGGGGTGAAGTCCAAGGTGATGGATGTCTGGCTGCCACCTGACGTGGTTTCTCAGGGAGATAGGGAACCCAGGAGGAGGAGCCAGTTTGGGGAAGGAAATAATTACTTTTTTTGTTGGCTGCACCTCACGGCCCGCGGGACGCTTGTTCCCCGATCAGGGTAGAACCCGTGCCCCCCTGCGGTGGAAGCGCGGAGTCCTTAACCACTGGGTGGTCAGGGAATTCCCGGGAAATGATTACTTTCATGTCAGGCAAGCTTGAGGGGTCCGCAGGACATTCCCTGACCAGGAGGAACTAGATGAGGGCTGGAGGTGTGTTCTGGGCTCCATCAGCAGAGGGGTGAGCGTTACACCCGAGGGGTGTGTAGGGCGAGGGGACCGGTGGGCTGAAGAGGGAGCCTTCCATACGCCAGCTTTTAAGGGCAGCCATTGTAGGAACCAGAGAATGGGGTTGGCAGGAGGGCTGGGGGTCAGAGAGAGGAGAGCCCAGACGGGGTCCCTGGGGCTCAAAGAGCGAAGGATCGGCCCAGTCCGAGCACACAGGGAGCTTGATCAACGCCCCCTGACTGGAAGCATCGCTTCTCCCCATGGAGTTCTGACCTCTTGGGCAGATGGAGAGAGGTGTTATGTCAGGCCTAGGAGCTGGTAAAGAGTTTAGAACGTCCTAGATGGACCTCAGAAGGCAGCAGGTGTGATAATCACGAGTCTTCGGATCCTGGGAGTCCGGGCTCCTGCCCACGGACGAGGTGGGCACAGGCGACCCCAGACTGACACCCTTGTGGTCTCTCTGTGATCCTGTCAGGGGTCAGGGTCTTCAGAAACTTCATCTCTGCATCCCGCTGGCTCTTGCGTAAACAGCTCCCGACTCTCCTGAGCTTCTAAGGAAACTCAAGCTGACGATGCTAAAAACTCTACATTTCAGTGAAAGAGCACTTTGTAGCTTAGGGAAATCAATGCCCGTGTCCCTTCTTGAATCATAATTGGTCAGAGGTGAGCAATCAGGAGAATTCATTCACGCTGACTCCATATTACAGACAGAGGAAGCCAAGGCTGGGAGCAGACAGAATGAGGACCCCGCCGTGCTGGCTCAGAGCAGTTCTCAGCTGCTCTGGGGTGGTGGTGCTGTGTCCAAGCCCCTCTTCTTTCCAAGAGAAAATGGAAAGAAGTGTCACTTTGCCCTCAGGGGGCAGATGTGCAGAAGAGCCGGGCAGTGTGAGCACGTCACTCTGAGAGGTCCTGGTCTGAGCCCTGAGCTCTGCTGGTTGATGGAGCAGAGGCTAGATGACCCCAAGGAAAAGTTAACTTCCGTAGAAGACACCTGTGAGTTATCTCTAAACCAAAAAATCAAACCCCTCACCCCGCTGCTTGCAACCCTCCAGTTGCTTCCTCTGGCCCTTAGATAACCCAAGCTGTGCAGCAAGCCCTACGGGGGCCCTGGTGACCCAGCCCTGTCTCTGACTCCTTTGGCCTCTTTCCCTCTGTGCCAGCCACTCTGGCCATCCGTTTCTCAACTTCTCAGCTTGTTTCCGGCTCAAGGTCTTTGTATAAACTGTGTCCTCTGGTTGGAATATCCCCCCGCCCCAGGTCAATCTGTAGGACCCAGCTAAGATGTCCTCTCCCCTGGGAGTCCTTCCCTGACAAGTCTAACTCAAGCCACCCATTCTTTCCTCCTATCCCTAATTATTTTCTTTCATATTCATGGTTATTTCCTTAACAGTTCTTACCACTGTCTGTAATTTTCTCAGACATTTATCTGTTTATGTACCTACCATCTGGCTCCCCTCCCTAGGATTTAAGTGCTGGGAAGACGGGGACTATCTTATTCACCATTATGCCCTTGTGCCCGGTACAGAGCCTGGAGCACAGGCGCTCAGCAAAGACATGCTCATTACTGGCGCATATGCCCGACACTGACTGTGTCATGAGTTGGGGTATCACCTAGGACAAGAGTGCTTGTGGTCACCAAGGGCCAAGCAGGAGAGTGTGGCTGACTCTATAGAAGCCTTTGGCTTTAGGAGGTTGGGTGGTTAAAAGCACAAGTTTTGGTCCCTGGTAGGTGTGAGCTCTAAATCTCAGTTTGCCTCTTGGGAGAGTCTCCTAATTCTGGATACTTCATTTTTAAACTTTCTTTCTTTCTTTTTTTTTTTTTTTTTCCACATTGTGTGGCTTGCGGGAATCTTAGTTCTCTGACCAGGGATCGACCCTGCACCCTTGGCAGTGAAAGCATGGAGTCCTAACCACTGGACCGCCAGGGAATTCCTAATATGTATGTATATGTGTATATATACCACACCTTCTTTATCCATTATCTGTCGATGAGCGTGTAGGTTGCTTCCATGTCTTGGCTAGTGTGAAATAGTGCTGCTGTGAACATTGGGTTGCATGTATCTTTTCAAATTAGTGTTTTTGTTTTTTTCTGGATTTATACCCAGGAGTCGAAATGCTGAATCATACAATAGTTCTGTTTTTAGTTGTTTGAGGAGCCTCCATACTGTTTTCCGTAGTGGCAGTGTTAATTTACATTCTCATCAACGGTGCACAAGTGTTCCCTTTTCTCCACACCCTCTCCAGCATTTATTCTTTGTACATTTTTTGATGATGGCCATTCTGATAGATGTGAGGTGATATCTCACTGTTGTTTTGATGTGCATTTCTCTAATAATTAGTGATGTTGAGAATGTTTTCACGTGCCTGTTGGCCATCTGTATGTCTTCTTTGGAAAAATTTCTATTCAGGTCTTCTGCCCATTTTTCATTTGGGTTGTTTGGCTTTTTGATATTGAGTTGTATGAGCTGTTCATAGATTTTTGGATATTAATGCCTTGTTGGTCATATCGCCTGCAAATATTTTCTCCTGTTCTGTAGGTTGTCTTTTCATTTTGTCAGTGGTTTCTCTTGTTGTGCAAAAGGTTTTAAGTTTAATTAGGTTTAATTAATTAGGTCCTATTTGTTTATTTTTGCTTTTATTTCTTTTACCTTAGGGGACAGATAAAAATATTGCTACAATTTATGTCAAAGAGTGTTTTGCCTATGTTCTCTCTCAGGAGTTTTATGGTTTTATGTCTCACATTTAGGTCTTTAATCCATTTTGAGCTTATTTTTGTATATAGCGTGAGGAAATGTTCTAATCTCATTGTTTTACATGTAGCTGTCCAGTTTTCTCAGCACCACTTGTTGAAGAGATTGTCTTTTCCCCTTGTATATTTTTGCCTCCTTTGTCGTAGATTAATTGACCAACAGTATTTATCTTTTTGTGACTATTGTAGGAGATGTCAGAATTTCCTCCCTCCTAATGGCTGAATAATATTCTATTATATGTGTATACCATGATTTATCCAGTTATCTGTTGATGGACACTTAGATTGCTTCTACTTTTTGGCTGTTGTTAATGCTGCTATGAACATGGCTGTACAAATATCTCTTCAAGACCCTGCTTTCAGTTCTTTTGGGTGTAGGCCCGAAGTGGGATTGCTGGATCATATGGTAATTCTATTTTTAGCTGTTTGAGGAACCACGGTACTGTTTTCTTTCAGTGGTGGTACCATTTCATGTTCCCACCAATAGTGCTGAAGCGTCCCAATTTCTCTGCATTCTTTCGAACACTGATTTTCTGTTTTGTTTTGATAGTAGCCATCCTAAGGGTGTGAAATGGTATGTCGTTGTGGTTTTGATTAGCATTTCCCTAATGATTACTGATGTTGGGACATTTTCCTCATTTTTAGATGGGTGTAACACCGACCTCACAGGGTGGCTAGGAGGATTAAAGGAGAAAAATGTATGGAAAATCCTTGGTGTAAGTGCTCAGTAAAGGCTATCAATTATTATTCTTTCTAATTTATCCTAGAGAATGGGCCCAAAGTGCAGGTCCTGAGGAGGCATGTGTGAAGGACCACGTGTGCTGCTTGTATCCCTGTTGGATGCTGGGTCCCCCCGGAAACACTTCCTATCAGCACTGTCCCTCTGGCCAGGGAGGCGAGAGCCTGTAAAGGAGGCAAGGACCTTGGGGGTGGGAAGAGCAGGGCGATAGGCCCAGGTGTCCTAGGGGTCTCCTCATTGCTCCGTGAGCACTGGGCACCACCTGTCCTCTGCCTCAGTTTCTCCCTTTGTCACAAAATGGGCTACCCTGGGAAGAGGACAGATTACCTATCATGACTGGAAATAGCTCTGAAATCTGTCCCGAAAGCCTCATTTCTGTGCGTGGGACCTGCAGTGGCTGGTGTGTTGGGGCCTCAGGCTCTGTTCCTTCTCACAGATTTTCTGCTCACTCAGGGGACAGGCTCTGATTGCCAGAACCCACAACTAGCACTAAAAGCCCCTTTGAAGTGAGGCACCACTTTTAAGTGCAATCAGCTCAGAGATAACCCTCGACTCCCTGCCCCCAACCCAGGAATGTCTCCTTCCCTCACGCAAGCCCACCCCTGGGAGGATTCCAGCCCAGGAATCCTCTGTCTCTGTTTGTGATAGTTGTGCTGCTTTGTTTTGTGTTTTTCTTCTGTGAAAATGAGAGATGGAGGAGGATAAATATGTTCCTAGTAGGAAAATTGCGCAGGATTACAAAATAGCCCTACAGTTTGGTAAGGAGAGGCTGGTGAAGGGGAGAAACAGGGCTGGAGCAGAAGAGACAGGCCAGCAGGTCAGGACACAACGTGTGGGGTCATTTTTCCCCTAAGACCCGGGGTTAGGGGGGGTTGGGGAGGCGGGGGATCTGAGGTTACAAGGGCAGGAAGAAAAGGTTTGGAAACCAGCTGGCCTTTGGGAAAGGTAGGGAGTTAGGGAGCAGGTGTGAGAGAGCCTGGTCGCCACCCTCTCACCTTAACACTCTGTTCTGCTCAGTGGTTGGAGGATGCTGTTCCTGAGCCGAGCCTTACCTGGTTGGAGAAGCCAAGTTGGTGAAGTCACTGTGTCGGGGCTCTGGATCACCGTGGCGGCTGGTTGCCTGAGTTCGGGGTAGGGAGTGGGAGACCACGGTGCTGAGACTTCAGAGGCAGACTCGATTTCCAGTCCCTCCTCTGTGCCCCCTTGACTGTGTGACTCTCAGTGCCTTGGAGCCTTTGTCTCCATTTCTAAGAGATGGAGTATTGGTAGACACCTGTTAGGGTGTTATGAGGTCTAACTAAGATCAGCTGAGTCAAGTGTCCGCCGTACATCATGAGCTCAGGAAGCATTTCCTTTTTTTTTTTTTGCGGTACGGGACGCGCAGGCTCAGTGGCCGTGGCTCACGGGCCCAACCGCTCCGCGGCATGTGGGATCCTCCCGGACCGGGGCACGAACCCACGTCCCCTGCATCGGCAGGCGGACTCTCAACCGCTGCGCCACCAGGGAAGGCCCAACATTTCCTTCTTAAGTGGTAGAACCAGGACTGTTGGTGATGGTGCTTGGCTTCCATCTCCAGACACCGACTACCATGATGGGCTCACCTCTCCAAGCTTATGCATGGGCTCTTTGCCCAAGAGGTCAGAAATGTCTTTACCACTTGTCTCCCCGATAGGTCCACTCTGCTCCCACCTGGCCAGGGTACTTGCTCTCCCAAAGCCAGGTCATCATGCTCACATTTGAGGGCAGTCACCAGGGGGCGCCATCTGGCTGCCAACAGTCTGGGGCTCTCTGGGTAGCTGCTGCGCGGGGAGTTCTGGCCCTGGAAGTGTGTTGGGGAGCCCTGGCTGTGCACCCCAGGCTTGCACAGGGCAAGGAACCAGGGATCCAGACAATCATTAGATGGAGGTCTACCAGCACCGAGCTGATGTCTGCAGTTTGGAGGCTGGGAAGGAGGGACTTGCTCAGCTGATATTTAAACTGGCCTTCAAGCCACATAACAGGCCGTTAACTCATAAATTCTCTCAAGCACCCCGTGAGCGAACTCCCTTCCACCTCCTCCACAGTGCGCTCTGTGACTTCCTTTTCCCTTTGAAGCTGGCGTGGTGGTCTCTAGAAATTTGGTTTCTGCTGGGTGAGACTGTGGGGTGGGCATGGGGGCTGCTCCTGGCTGCACTGTCTTAGATTTCTAACCCAGCACTTTCTTGGCCCCTGTTTGACTTGGATTCTTTTATTTTTATTTGTTTATTTTTAATCGTGGTTAAAAAAACACATAAAATTGACCATTTTAACCATACACTTCAGTAGTAAGTATCTCCACATTGCTGTGCAACAGGTCTCTAGAACATTTTTGTCTTGCAGAACTGAAACTCTGTACCCATTAAACATCAACTTCCCACTGCCCCCTCCTCCCAGCCCCTGGCAACCACCATTCTGCTGTCTGTCTCCGTGAACTTGACTACTCCAGGGACCTCTTACGAGTGACTCGGACGGTATTTGTCTTCTTGCGACTGGCATATTTCACTTAGTATGATGTCATCAAGTTTCACTCACGTTGCTGTGTGTGACTGGCTGTCCATTTTAAGAGGCTGAATAATATTCTGTCGTATGGATATACCACATTTTGTTTATCCATTCCTCTGTCACTGGAGTGTTCAGCTCAGATTCTGATTCCGATCTACTGGCCATTACTGAGTGCCCACCCTGTGCTGTGAGGGCTCTTTTAGCATCTGGGACGCCTATCATTAAGAAATTCTCACTCGCTTTCGGGAACGTCCACTGAAGAGGGACACAAGTAGGGTCTTTGTTCTTTCTTACTTTCCTGACCCTTAAGAACCCTATTGTATCACCAGAGCAGCCTCTCAAAGGATTCAGCCATGAACCTGTAGTGCTTTGATAAATGTTCCAAAAGATAAAAATAATAAAAAACAAACAATGAATTTTATAGCCAAAAAAGGCTTGGAAACTTCAGCTTTGTCTCATTTGGTCCTCGTACCAACCGTGTGAAATTTGTGCCTCGTATTTTTCAGATGGAAATAGAAGTAGTGAGATCAGATCAGGAGGAGGAAGGTTGGGAAGGCGAGAGGGTGGCTGTGAGGCTGGGGCTTGGCTGGGACTAGGGTGACATAAGAGAGGTGCCCGAAGCGAGCACCCACCCAGAGGGAGCACCCCTACGTTTGTGCCCTGGGTGCCTTGCCCATCCCACTCTAGCCCCGGCCCTGGGATGAAGGCCTAGCCTGAGAGAGGCCTCCCCAAGGCCAGGAACAGCCGTCTGCATCCTAAGGTCTGAGAGCCACCCTGAAGGGGCTCACCCTGTGAGGGGCTTGGATTGGAAGTGGGGAAGCCCCTGGAGGCCAGGCTCCTGGAAAGCCGGGCTTCCTGAGAGAGGCAGAGCCCTGGGACCTGCAGTGTTGCCTGTCGACCCCATTCTCTGCCTGTCCTCGTCTCAGGTGTTCAGTGTGGATTCCTGCTTCTCAGCATCCCTGCAAGGTGCCACCTGAAGGTCTACAGATGCAGACGAAGAAACCCGTGTCCAGGCAGGGCTTATGCAGATGCCTCGTGCTTCCAAAAGGAGGCTTGGGCCCCTCTGTTGCATTGACAACAGCTTGAAGCCAGGAATTGTGGGTGGAGGTCCTGGCCTCTGTGCTGTGTGGCCAGGGTGTGCCGGGACCTCTGGTGCCTGGGACCTCTGTGCTGAGGCATAAACACACGGGACACGTTTCAACAGCAACACCCATATTTGAAGTTTCAGGTGACCTTCTCGGTCTTCTCTACTTTCGTCCATGATGGGCCCCAGAGAGTTGAGCTCGGCCCTTCGGAGGGTGCAGGCTCTGGAGAAGCAGGCCTGGCCTCTCTTGGCCTCTCTCAGTGGAGCCTCCTCTCCCGCGAATGAGCGGGGTCCTGCGGGGCAGAGACCCTCCATCTCCGCATGGAGGGCAGGCTTTCCGGGTGTCAGGAGGTGGGTGGGGGGTAGGTGAGAATATGGGGTGTCGGCTGTGGGAGTTGCAGAGGCCAAAGGACACCAGAGGAGTTTGAGCAGTTGGCCCTCAAGCTCTCTTTCCTGGTATTGAAATGGCAATAATAATATTGACCTCGTAGGAGTGTTGAGACAGAGGAGAAAGCAGGTGAGAAAGCACTTGACAAAGCAGAAAATGTTCTGCTGGTGGGAGGTTTCATTTTACCTCTGAGGAATGGGTGGTGGAGAGAAGGAAAATGTTGCTATTTGGGGAGCGGATGGGGGAGAGAAAGGCACAAGACAGGAGTGTTTGGGAAAAGATAATGATGAGAAGTTTGGAATTTGTAGACACTGAGGAGAAAGGGGGAGGAGAAGAGGGTAGAAACGCTGGAAAAAGTAGACGCTAGCACCTACCAAAATGGTGTGAGCGGTGGTGGGTGCGTGTGCGCAGTGTGTGGTCAGTGTGTGTGTTGTGTAGGTGGTATGTGGTATAGTGTGTGTGTGTGTGTGGCAAGAGGTGTATGCATGTGTGGTGTGTGTAGTATGTGTGTTGAATAGGTGTGTGGTGTGTATGTGTGGTGTGTGTGTGTGTGTGCTAAGTGGTTTGTGCATGTGTGGTATGTATGCAGTGTGTGTAGTGTGTGTGTGTTGTATAGGTGTGGTTGTGTATGTGTACACAGTGTGGTGCATGTGTGCTGTGTGTGTGTAGGTGTGGGGTGTGTTCGTGTGTATGTGTACACAGTGTGGTGTATGTGTGCTGTGTGTGTGTGTGTAGGTGTGGGGTGTGTGTGTGTACAGTGGTGTATGTGTGCTGTGTGTGTTGTGTGTCAGTGTGGTGTATGTGTGCTGTGTGTGTGGTGTTTGTGTGTAGGTGTGGGGTGTGTGTGTGTATGTGTACACAGAGTGGTGTGTGTGTGGTGTGTAGGTGTGAGGTGTGTTTGTGTGTATGTGTACACAGAGTGTGGTGTGTGTGTGTAGGTGTGTGTGTGTACGTGTACAGTGTGGTGTATGTGCTGTGTGTGGTGTGTGTGTGTAGGTATGAGTGTGTGTATGTGTACACAGAGTGTGGTGTGTGTGTGTAGGTATGTGTACACAGTGTGGTGTATGTGTGTGGTGTGTGTGTGTGCAGGTATGGGGTGTGTGTGTATGTGTACACAGAGTGTGGTGTGTGTGTAGGGATGTGTGTGTATGTGTACACAGTGTGGTGTGTGTGTGGTGTGTGTGTGTAGGTGTGGGGTGTGTGTGTATGTGTACACAGAGTGTGGTGTATGTGTGCTGTGTGTGGTATGTGTATTGTGTAGGTGGGGTGTGTAGGTGTGTGTTGTGTGTACGTGTACACAGTGTGGTGTATGTGTGCTGTGTGTGGTGTGTGTGTGTGTAGGTGTGGGGTGTGTTTGTGTACACAGAGTATGGTATATGTGTGCTGTATGTGTGTAGGTGTGTGGTGTGTGTATATGGGTACACAAGAGTGTGGTGTATGTGTGGTGTGTGTGTGTGTAGGTGTGTGTGTATGTGTACAGAGTGTGGTGTATGTGTGGCGTGTGTGTTGTGTAGGTGTGGGGTGTGTATGTGTACACAGTGTGGTGTATTGTGCTGTGTGTGGTGTGTGTATGTGTGTGGTGTGTGTATATGGGTACACAGTGTGGTGTATGTGTGGTGTGTGTGTAGGTGTGGGCTGTGTGTGTATGTGTACACAGAGTGGTGTATGTGTACTGTGTGTGGTGTGTGTGTAGGTGTGGGGTGTGTCTTATGTGTACACAGAGTGTGGTGCATGTGTGCTGTGTGTGTGTGTAGGTGTGGGGTGTGTTTGTGTGTATGTGTACACAGTGTGGTGTATGTGTGCTGTGTGTGTGTGTGTAGGTGTGGGGTGTGTGTGTGTACAGTGTGGTGGATGTGTGCTGTGTGTGGTGTGTGTATGTGTGTGGTGTGTGTATATGGGTACACAGTGTGGTGTATGTGTGCTGTGTGTGGTGTGTGTATGTAAGTGGTGTGTGTATATGGGTACACAGTGTGGTGTATGTGTGGTGTGTGTGTAGGTGTGGGGTGTGTCTTATGTGTACACAGAGTGTGGTGTATGTGTGGTGTGTGGTGTGTGTGTGTGTACAGAGTGTGGTGTAGGTGTGGGGTGTGTGTGTGTATGTGTACACAGTGTGGTGTGTGTGTTTGGTGTGTGTGTGTGGTGTGTGTGGGGTGTGTGTGTGTAGGTGTGGGGTGTGTGTGTGTGTGTGTGTGTGAGTGATGTGTGTGGTGTGTCCTTTGTCTTCTTCCCCACCCCTTTCCCTCTGCCTCTGCTCAGGCTGCCCTCCGGGCTGGCGGCTACCCGGCAACCGTGTCAGCTCAGTTGGCCTGGGCCTGCCCCCTGGTGGCTGAGTGTGGCAGGGTGATGGGCTGTGGTTCCGGCACGCTGCCCACCCCTCCCACCCCACCTCCTCGCCCCATTCTTGCTCTGCTCTGCCTGCCTCTGTTCTCTACCTCCTCTCCTTCCTTTTCCCCCGCCTCTGTACCCAAGGCGTCTGGGTTTCTCCCCAGGTTTCCCAAACTTCTCAAGCATAAGTGAGGGTGATAACTCCAAAGCTGCCTGCTTCCCAGCGCCATGTGAGGATGAGACGGATGATGGGCGGTGGGTGCCGTGAAAGGACTTTGTGGATGGAGGGGCCCCGGGGGGAATCAGTGTGACACCAGCGTGCGACCCAGCCTTCCCGGTGGCCGTTTGTGGAACAGTCCCTCCAGGACCCCAGTGGAATTTCCATCACTTCGGGCATTGCCTGGGTGACAGGGGTCACGGGGTGCAGACATTTCCATGTGATACCCAGCTGCTTTATTTTTCCTGATAAGGATTTTAAAAACAATGGAATTATTCGAGACTAACAAAATTACCTAGTGCAGATTTACTAGACAATTAAACACCGTGACTAACGGCAGGTGTGCTATACAGGTGTTGTTCTGGTTTTAACTACTGCTCCCTGCTCACTACAGAGCTGTCCTGGTCCTTTGGACACAGCCGGCTGAATGGCTTGGTGTCTGCCCTGCTCAGGTGGTGGTTCTTTCACTCATGTGTGCATCTGGTTACTGATGCAACAGGTATTTATTAAGTGCTCAGAACACACTTGGCACCATGCTAGACACAGGGAACAACAAGATAAATAAACACACACCTGCCCCCGAGGGTCTTGACCAGCAAGCCGAGAGGCCACTTGAGGAGAAGTGTTGCGACCAGGCTGTAGCCCTGCTGTGGTCCCCATAGGGTTCTGGCATGGGCGGTGGCATTCAAGATCTGGTAGCTCAGTGATGCAGAGCTGGACCTGCCTCTGGGAGGCTCAGTGTGCCCACGCCATGTGCCAGGCACTGTGACACCAGGACGCAGCCACCACCACACAGATGGTGGGCCCCCCGCCCATGGCAGCTCTGTCCTCTGGCACAAAGTAAGTGGGCTGCATGTTTGTGTCAAATAAACGAGGATTTGATGACCTTATCATAATGTCTTTCTGTCGCCTGCTCCTGCCTGGATTCAGCACAGAGGTCTGGGTCTGCACTGTGTGTTCTCGGAACTGATGGTCAGAGCTCTGTGGACCGGCTGTCCTGGCTTGACTGAATCACAGAAAAAGCTGCTTGTTGACCTTCTGGGCCAAACATCACCAGAAAGAGTCACTTCAGGAAAGAAGGCAACTCTGCATCTATGGCAGCATTTCCAAAAGTATGTTCTAGAAATATGAATTCAAAATAATTTATAAGGGAATTCCCTGGAGGTCCAGTGGTTAGGACTCTGCGCTTTCACTGCTGAGGGCCTGGGTTCAATCCCTGGTTGGGCACATAAGATCCCACAAGATGCGCGGTGCAGCCAAAGGAAAAAAAAAGCACACGCGAAAAAATTTATAAATATTAATGTGTAAAGATGAATTTCAAATGCAGAGAGAGAGAGAGAGGAGACGTTTGTGATCAACTTTACGTTAATGTGTATTGGTGTAAAAATAATTAAACTGGTGTTTTTTTAAGTAGCTACTCAGAGATTTTGATAAGATGACTTTCCAGGAGGCGGAGTGATGCTGCGTTCAGCCTTTTCCAGTCATGTTTGGCATCGAGCTCTTTTTGTGAACCAGCTCTTCTCTTCACACTAGAGTTCTGGGGAACATTAGTTTGGGAGAACCCTCTTTACCAGTTTACCCTTCTTCTTCTCCACCTACATCCAATACTAAGGGAACGAATCAGTCAGACCTGAGACCCTGCTGGTATTCTTTTTTTTTAAGTCTTTATTGAATTTATTACAATATTGCTTCTGTTTTATTTTTTGCTTTTTTGACCCTAGGCATGTGGGATCTTAGCTCTCCTACCAGGGATTGAACCCGCACCCCATGCAGTGGTTAAGTGGTTAAGGCGAAGTCTTAACCACTGGACCTCCAGGGAAGTCCCCCTGCTGGTATTCTTAGCAGGAGTGATATCACCCCCGAGGGGATGAAATGGTTCTTGAAGAGGAAAACAAATCTTCCTCTGTGTATTATGCACAGATAGCCATATAGTACATAAATAGATATACAGTATATCTGTGGTATTAAAATTTCATGGGAGTGATTAGGGGAAAAAAATGACTAAAAAGTCTCCTTAGAAGGGCAGTAATGAAAAAAAGTTTGGGAAATGCTGGCATGCAGACTGGCAGTCAGTCACACTGGAGTCAGGGGACAGTTCTGCTACTGTGTGACCTGGGGTAAGTTGTCTACCTCTCTGAACCTCAGGTTCCTGACCCAGAAACAGAGATTCTTACCGTCTCATGAGACTGCTGTGAACTCTAAGATGAGTACGGTGCCTGACACACAGGAAGTGTTTGGCAAACGGACACTCAAGACAGCCCTTCGGGCCTGAAACTTTGCTATGCAGCCTGGGTGACTGCAGCAGGGTTAGCCCGTATGCCCTCCTGTAGGGGTTCTCTGCCTTTAGGCTGTGGACTGAGGCATAAAGATACATGAAGCTTGCAACAGCCAGTCCTAAGGAAAGGGAAATGGGAAAATGCTATTTTAAAGCTTGTAAGATCAACAAAAAAAGCAGTTTAGCCTGGGGGCACCCCACCAAGTCAGAGCCGGCCGTGGGGGTGGCTGCAGTACCACCTGCTGGGCACTCCACTGCCCCCCTGGACAGCAGGGCCCCAGATCCCCAGGATCAGAGCCTTCATCTTGCAGGCGCCCCCTGCTGGACACCGGGGGCTGGGATAGACACCGAGGTGGGTGGGGCAGACCCAGGCAGGAAGTGTCTGCCGCGCCTAAAAATAGTGTGGGAGAGAACAGGAAACAGAAACTGCAGGCCAACAGGGAAATGCTTTCTGAGTTATCAGGAAACCAGGACTAGCGTCGGGGGCAGCCACACCCTGCAGCAGTACTACAGCTCCCGTGAGGCCTCTCCGTGGAAGGAACTGGATGGGGAAGCTGGAGTTCGGGTGGGGTTGGGAGGGGGCTCCTAACTGGGGAACACTAGCCTCAGTGCTTTGCTTTAGGCTTAATACGGCGTATCTGTGCCCTGTTGATCTTCAGTTGCATGCAGATTCAAGTCTTTATTAGGGTGACCAACAGTCCCGGTGTTTCGGGAACTGAAGGGGGCACGGAACTTTGAGTTTTCAAAGTGGGGAAGTCCTGTGCAAACTCTCTAGTCGGTCACCCTCTTCTTAACGCAAGATGCTTAAGTCTCTTAAAGCTTTAGAGCCGTGGGCACAAGCCTCCCTGCACAGAGCATCACCTGGGGGAGTTCTTAAAAATCCCCAGGCCTAAGTTGCCCTCAGACCAAGTAACTTAGACTCTCAGGGCGGGGCCGAGGCATCTTGGATTTTAAAGCTCTTCCCGCTTCACCCCCAGAAATCCTCAGTGCTCTGTCTGCAGTGGAGGCTGCAAATGCATCACTTAAAGCTAAGTCAGCAGAGGCCTCGGCTTGCGGGATCTTAGACCCTAGACCAGGGATAGAACCCGTGCGCCCTGCAGTGGAGGCATGGAGTCCTAACCACTGGACCACCAGGGAGTTCCCAGAAAAGTGTGTTCTGATCAGTCCAATCAAAATATTCAACACCTTCACACTGGAGGACAGAAGTTACCAAGATGCCTCCATCAAGGTTCCTCTTCTAAACGCAATTAACTTCTAATGGGCAAGACAGCCACAGTGTGGGGCAGCTGGTGACAAAAGTCCTCCCTGGGGAAGAAATCTAGGATTGAACTGATGAGAAGTGCACTGGATTGAGCACCAGGATTCCTGGGCTGTTACCACAGCACTCCTAGTAATGAGCCGTGTGTGAGGCCCCAATTACTCTTCTTTCCTCATCCTCACCTGTAAATTCTAAGGCTTATGACCTGACTCCTAAGGCCCCTGGCTCGTCTGAAACTTTGATTCTTTTTTTTTTTTTAATAAATTTACTTATTTTAATTTATTTATTTTTGGCTGCATTGAGTTTTCGTTGCTACACGCGGGCTTTCTCTAGTTGACCCAAGCGGGGGCTACTCTTCGTTGCGGTGCACGGGCTTCTCATTGCGGTGGCTCCTCGTTGCGGAGCATAGGCTCTAGGCGCGTGGGCTTCAGTAGTTGTGGCACATGGACTCAGTAGTTGTGACTCACGGGCTCTAGAGCACAGGCTCAGTAGTTGTGGCGCACGGGCTTAGTTTCTCTGTGGCATGTGGGATCTTCCCGGGCCAAGGCTCAAACCCGTGTCTCCTGCATTGGCAGGCGGATTCTTAACCACTACGCCACCAGGGAAGCCCCCTGAAACTTTGATTCTGAACCTGGCCCTCAAGTCTTGTTGGACTGCAGAGTATGCAGGGCTCCGGGCAAGCACTCCCCCACGTTATGGACAAACTCTTTCTATCCTGTGGCTAAAAAGAGAACACATTTGCTTAGGGATAAGAGAATGAAAGTCTTAAGGTCCCATATGGACGGGGAAGATCTCGGGGCACCTGAGTTGACTACAGCGTTTGTTGCAGGTGGGAGAGGGAGGGAATAAAGCCTTTCAGAAGTGTACTGGGTTGCTAAGGCTGCCATCACAAAGCATCACGGACTGGGTGGCTTAAACAACAGAAATTTATTTGGAGGCTAGACGCCTGAGATCAAGGTGTATGGGACCATGCTCCCTCTGAAGGCACTAGAGAAGGACCTGTTCCAGGCCTTTCTCCAAGCTTCTGATAATTCCTTGGTTGGAGCAGCCTAGCTCCAGTCTTTACATGGAGTTCTCCCTGTGTTCAAATGTCCCTTTTTATAAAGATGACAGTCATGGGCTTCCCTGGTGGCACAGTGGTTAAGAATCCGCCTGCCAATGCGGGGTACATGGGTTCGAGCCCTGGTCCGGGAAGATCCCACATGCCGCGGAACAGCTAAGCCCATGCACCACAACTACTGAGCCTGCGCTCTAGAGCTGGTGAGCCACAGCTACTGAGCCCGTGTGCCACAACTACTGAAGCCCATGAGCCTAGAGCCCATGCTCCGCAACAAGAGAAGCCACCACAATGAGAAGCCCGTGCACTGCAGCAAAGAGTAGCCCCCGCTCGCCGCAACTAGAGAAAGCCCGTATGCACAGCAACAGAGACCCAACGCAGCCAAAAATAAATAAATAAATAAATAAATAAATTTATTTAAAAAAAGAGAAGATGATAGTCATATCGGGTTAGGGGCCATGCCTGCTCTAGTAATGTCTCATCTTAACTAATTACATCTGCGAGGACCTTATTTCCAAATAAGGTCACATGTACTGGGGGTTAGGACTTCAACATGTGAATTTTGAGGAGGCCCAATTCAATCCATAACAGTGGGGATGCGCTAACAGTAGCAGCTAAACAGGTTCAATGACTAAAGAAGGCTCAGAGGCCCAAAATGATGGTGCTTGCAAACCTACAGTTTATTACAGCAGTAACATCAAAGTGGAGATATCATCACAGCCAAAGGCTGCTCATGGCAGGGGTCTGGAGAAACCAAATCCTGGTCCCTACTGGTCCCTACTGCCTCCCTCTGTTAGTGGCTGCGCAAGATGTGCTCTTTCTCAAATCAGGAACCTCTGACGTGTGCACAGGACACTTCTGAGCCCCAAGATGGAGCCTCTTTCCGGGTTTCTTACACCTGCTGGCATGCAGGCAAATCCTCACTCCACAACCTCCCCCAGTGGCACAGCCTCCAGGGTCTCCCCGAGACCAGGTGCAAACCATCAATCTCATTGCTACCAAAGCACAAAGTCGAGAAGCTGGTACACACCACCCCAACTCCTCCGGGGTGTTGTTACAAAGCAGCACGATTAATCAGTGTGCTTCATGCCTCGACCAGGATCAGTCCTGAGGACGTGGCTGATTTTAGAGGCACAGATCAGGTGAATCCCAGACATGCTGGAATTAGCCCTCACCGTCCAGGGCTGGGGGAGATCATCCAGGTGACCCCCTTCGCTAGGTGCTGAGTTCCCCCTTCCGTGTGTCAGGATGTATGAAATTCACGTGGACATAAGGACAAAAATCTGAGGCCATTTGAGAGTCCAGGCAGTTCTTTCCCTTAGCTGTGGGCTTGGGTTGGGGGCTGGTGGTTTAAATCTAATTTTTACGTGCATCCTTTTTAGGTCTTCTGTAGCTCCAGCCACCGGAGTCCCTCCTTCCCTTCTTGCTGCTTTCCTGAGTCACTGCCCAGGTATTTTGGGTCTGAGATGCCTTCAGAGTATGATGTGTGTGGCTCCGTGCCTGACCCCTCAGCCTGTGCTGGCAGCCCTAGGGTCACAGGGAGGTGAGGATGGAAGGAGCCCATGGAGGTGAGCCCAGTGGCCTGAGGGGGTGCCGATGGCTTATCGCCCATAGGCAGTTAGCTTCAGGGGGGCCATCCGGAGCTGGGGGTGCAGAGAGCCTGGGCAGCTCCCGGACCAGGAACACAGATGAGTTGGAGTCCCGGTCCCGTGGCTTATGGTCTCTGCAGGAGGCGGCAGGCCAAGGGCCACTGTAGGCTCCCCCAGGCAGTGAGAGCCACTGGCCCCAGGTCTGGGAGCACCAGAGTCCAGCTGGCTTCCACAGCCATTCTTTCCACGTGGAGACAGAGCAGGAACCAGAACTGGGAGTGGAGCCTGCAGAGGGAAGTGGTAGGGGAAGCAAGACTGATTGATGCTGAGCCTCCAGAGGGTCTTGTTTATTTCCGGCCCACCAGGGGCAGGGGTGCTCCAGAGCTTGGCACCTGGCTGAAACTGCAGACGTGGCAAGGGGCCAAGGGAGAGGTGACAGGGGAGGAAGCCAGGCAGGTCCAGGAAAGCAGCCCTGCTGAGACAGGGCAGAGCAGACGGAGGTATCAGGGATGTTTCCTGAAGGGGCTGGAAGCAGTGCTAGAGGTAGAAGGCAGGAGCCCTCCAGCCCCAGCACGGGGGTGGTGGTGGTCTGCCTGGCCTTCCCCTCTTCCCAGCTCCACCAGCCACATCCTCTCTGCCTCTACTTGATGGTGCCTTTAGCCCAGCCCTTATCTAACCAGGTTGGCCCCTGCTGGCTCCACCCGAACCCGGACAGACACATACCACACCGTTTGCGAATTTTAATTCTGTTTTCAGGAAGATCAAAATAGCACAAAGGGCACTAAGGAGAGACTGGAAAAACTAGATTCAGGTGGCCCCTGTGCAACCTTGCATTTCGTTACATTTGTTCAGTTACGTGAATGATCACCCAGGAGGTGTTTCCGTGAATGGTGATGCGTGGGAGTCTTGGGTTAGCAGCTTGGTGATAGTGATGATTATTTACGTGTTACATGTCTGCTTTAAAGTTTGGGGGTCTCTTGAGTAATCATTACGCTCATTTGCCTTTTTTTTTTAATGAATTTATTCATTTATTTAATTTTTGGCTGCAGTGGGTCTTCGCTGCTGCACGCGGGTTTTCTCTAGTTGCTGAGAGTGGGGGCTACTCTTTGTTGCGGTGCACGGGCTTCTCATTGCGGTGGCTTCTCTTGTTGCGGAGCACGGGCTCTAGGCGCACGGGCTTCAGTAGTTGTGGCACGCGGGCTTCGGTAGTTGTGGCTCGCGGGCTCTAGAGCGCAGGCTCAGTAGTTGTGGCGCACGGGCTTAGTTGCTCCATGGCATGTGGGATCTTCCCGAACTAGGGCTTGAACCCAGGTCCCCTGCATTGGCAGGCGGATTCTTAACCACTGTGCCACCACGGAAGCCCCCATTTGCCTGTTTTATGTGACTTCAGAGCAACATTTTATAATTTTAAACAATTGTGGAGGCTAGAGTTTTGGAATTTTTGCATTTGGAGAACTTTTTGTTGTGTGTATGATTCGGTTGAGGCTGAGACCTTACTTGGTTAAGGAGATGCTGGAGAGGCTACTGAATTAGGATTAAGTCTCAGCTCTGTCTATAATAGTCTGTGACCCTGAGCAAAGCACTTCTCTGAGTCTCATTTATCCATCTGTGCAATGAAGAGAACACAGAGCCTGCCTTCCAGGACTAAATGCAGCGGGGTATGTGATGTAGGAAAGCCTTTCCAGCTGAAAAGTTCTACACAAGTGCAGAGTATTATCCCTGCAGTTACTATTCAATGTAACATTATTTCCAAGGGAAAGTCCAGTTTACTTTTTGACAATTGGATTTACAACATAGTTTCCAGGAATGCATTTGTCTCCAAGTGGTCTTTGGCCAAAAGCAACACAACTTGACCCCGAGATAAAATGCACTGTGGCAAAAGGCAGGAACTGCACCGGCAGGTTTTCAAAGAAAAAGAGAAAACTCCCCCCAACTATGATGCTCATCTCGCGCATCTGCAGAGAAGTCCTGGTATTGGGGTTCTCCAGAGAAACAGAAAAAAAAGGATGTGTATGTATGTGTTTATTTATTTATTTATATTAAGGAATTGGCTCATGCAATTGTGGAGGTTTGGCAAGTCCAAAATGTGCAGGGTGGGCCGGCGGGCTGGAGACCCACGGCAGAGCCGATGTTGTAGTTCAAGTCCAAAGGCAGTCGGCTGGCAGAATTCCCTCTTCATAGTGGGAGGGCAGTGTTTTTCTATTAAGGTCTTCAACTGATTGGACAAGACCCACCCACCCAATGGAGGGCAATCTGCTTTCCTCAAAGTCTCTTGATTTACATGTTAGTCTCATCTAGTCATTTCCCTACTCCAAGGGGAGGGGTGGGAGGTGACTGCATCTCACCTCAAGCTTTGCTGAGTGTCCTCTGCACTTTGGGGTGCTTGGTAGACTGGTGACAGCCTCTCACTTGAGAAATCTAAAGGGTGTGAGGGAGGTAGTGATGACCAGTTGCTTTGAAGTTGGAGCAAAGGAGAGGTGGCTTCACTGGGGGCTACCTGCACTGCCGTAGTTTGTTGGTGTGAAGAACATGAGACCAGTTGGAGCCTCAAGTGCAGGAGAGGTGCATGGGCTCCTCCAGACCTGCCAAGAGGAGAGCCTTGGGGAGAAGGGGGGAAAGAGTCTTCTGCAGATAGAAGCTGGGACATCTCCAGATGCCCAGAGGCTGAAGAAGGAGCAGGTGACAGCCAGATGAGACGTGTTGGCTGTCACCAGGAGCCCTAGAACTCTAGATCCCTGAACTCTGGGGAGTGTTCGTGAAGGTCACCTTGGAATGGTTCTTGGCTCAGAGACTGTGATGCCCATATAAATTGAGAACTCTCCTGCCCCTTTCTCCTCCTGCTTCCCTTTTCTCGGGCCTGGAGGGGTCAGGAACCAGGGTTGGCGAAGTGAGGGAGGAGGGGCAAAAGTACCAGGGAGGGACGGGGGGGGGGAAGAAGCCAGGCTTGTTCCCCACTGGATGGCTCGACTGTGGCACTGGGGAGAGTGGCTCTGATTCTGTAAACATCCCCCTGCCACCCGCCACCTGCCACCTGCCCACAGTGGTGGAGTGTATTTCCCCACTGGGCTGGTATTGGGCTCGGCCACGTGACTTGCCAGTGGGATGTTAGCAAATGTCACGTGAATAAAGGCTTGCAGTATGCTTGCACTGAGGACTTTCCTCTTGCATTTCTGTCCTCATCAGGAGAACATGGCCCAGGTAGAGTGCACTTCCTAAAGGATGAAAGACGTGGAACAGTCCCAAACAGTGCTCACAGCCTGGAGCAAGCCTGACTGGGATCAGCAAACCGCCCCCTACTTATGAGCTAGAAACAGATGCCTATTTCTGTGTGTCACGGAGCTTTGGCGTGGTTTATTATGTGGCATTATTATGACAGCAGTTGACAAAAGAAGTTACCAAATAAAGTTGAGAACTGTGACGATTACACTAAGGTAGACATTACCTGTTGACTGGAGGACATTCTTTATTGACTAGAACTGCCTAGAGTTCATTCTGGGGTGGGAGGAGACCATGCCTAACCAACTAAACTTAAAGGAACATTAATAGACAACAATAAAGTTGCTTTCTGATCATACCCATGTGCCCTGCTCGTCCAACTCAGCAGTTAGGTATATTTCCATCAACAGTAATATAACAATGCTGTCTGTATATGTTTAAAAATTTACACAAATAGCATTGCGTATTCTGTAAATTGCCCTTTTCACTTGCGGTTATGCTTTTGAGGTTTATCCGGGCTTTAGTGAAAGGGGCTGAGATTGGTCCTGTCTAGCTGCTATTCCTTCTTTGACCCATCTGGCCCAATCCTCATTTGGGGCTGCAGCGTTTCTCCTCTGCAGATAACTTTTCTCTGCAGTCAGCATTTTTTTATTCTTTAAATCTTAACTGGTACCTGGCCCCTGGGGGAGAAGGAAAGGGAAGGGAAGTAACATTTATGAAGTACCTACTGCATGCAGGCACACTGGGTGCTTTATATGCACTATCTCATTTAATCCTCTTAGTACCCCTTTGGGGTTGCTGTTCGTGTTCCTGTTTTATGGATGATAGAAACCTGGGGCTTAGAGAGATGATTCATTTACCAGAGGCCACATGAGCAGAAAGTCTGTCTATCTGTAGAGCCCTTGCTGCTAACCACGGCACTGCACCTGTTCTCGTTAGTGGAACAGGTGTCCTTCAGTCCCACGTCATTGCCCTTCAAGTCCCCTTTGCAATCCCTAGATCATTTGCATAGGGTGGGACCTATCTCTGGTCCAGTTTCTGGTTCATCTGCTCCCTCTTGTGGGACCACAGTCCTCGTGGAACAAGCCTTAGCCTCTTTTTTCCCAGTACTGCATGGCATGTTGAAACGAATGATTAGCGACCTACACGGAAGTGTCACCAAGGGAAGAGGAGCTGCTCCCTTACTCGGGAGCCAGCAGGTCCCGTGGTGCAGACAGAATCTTTTGCATACCCTGGGGGAGTGAATGATAGGCAAGGCAGGAGAGGAGGAGGGTGCAGAGCAGGATAACAGCTGCTCCTGGTGGCTTCGAGTCATGTTCAGAGCCTAAATTAGCCTCATTCTTTTCCAGATCCTCTGTGGGCTTGCTGCAGGCTGCCTGACTGCCTCATCTCCTAGGTGTTGTTTTGCCCCTTCCTCCCCTTTCCAGCCCTCCCTCTTAGGTTCTTTCACTAGAGCTAGCTTGCTGAGAGGCTAGATTGAGTGGCCTAGATGTGGGCTTGAAAGATGGTGGTGGTGGGTGCTCAGATTTCTCTTTCGTCTCTTCTTGTCCCTAGGAAGTTTTACCATTAGAGGTTAGTTCTTTTACTGGAATGCAACTCGAAGTAAAGTCTTATCAGTACAATTTATCAGATTTTCCCCTGAAGACAGCATATTTGAAAAACGCACACAAAATTCTCATATGATTCTACTACATTGTAGGGTAATTTTTCCCTCCTGCCCATGTCACCCCCTTCTCTCCCCTTAGATGGCTGCACTGATGGAGGAAGAGAGCATCAGGGCTCTGAGTTGAGAGAGGTCAAGGAGGGACTTCACCAGAGGGAGCCAGCAGAAAGGGCAAGTTGGCCATTGGCACAAGACTGCTCTCGGCCAGCTCTGCTGTGGCCTCGGAGATGGAAAGCCCAAGTCTGAGCTTCAGCTCTTTCACAAACTGGGTGCAGAGCCTGGAGAAAGTTACTTCTTTCTGGGCCTGTTTCCTTTCATGGAAAACAAAGGTTGAAGAAGATGATCTCCAAGATCCCTTGTCACGGGGTGGGTCTGTAAGTTTTCTCTGCAGATTCTGCACTGCAGAACAGTTTTCTCAGTCTCGGTGTTTTGCTGGCTCAGCACTGTGGCTCTCTATCCTGAAAACTAATCTGTGCCCCACAATTCATCTTAAAAACAAGGCAAAACAACAAGCCACAGCTTTTCTTATTAACTCTGCAAACAACAGAGGTAACCTAGGAAGGGACTGCTGACGGGTCATTAGATGGAACCAGGCTTTGCTCCAAAGTGCAGAGTGATGGATGCACTCCGGGGGGCAGCCTTGGTGCACCCTGGTATCTACACGGCACAAACAAGCTTGCAACAATTTGGCTTTTCCCTTGCTTGGCTGGACATTCTCTAGACCCTCTGCAGGTCTTATCCGACTGCGGGCCCTAACAGTTGCCAGGCACTTCCCATCATTCCGGCATGAGTTTTCTTTGGAATCTTTTCCAAAATAGCTCATTCTCATTTTTCTTTTGTGGTATGTGTTGCCTTTATACTTTTAACTATTCTGTTTATGTCTCATTATTTATTTTTTATTTTTTATTTTTTTGCATACAGCAGGTTCTTATTAGTGATCTATTTTATACATATTAGTGTATACACGTCAATCCCGATTTCCCAATTCATCACACCACCACCACTCCCCGGCCACGTTCCCCTCTTGGTGTCCATACGTTTGTTATCTACATTTGTGTCTCTATTTCTGCCCTGCAAACCAGTCCATCTGTACCATTTTTCTAGGTTCCACATATATGCATTAATATATGATATTTGTTTTTCTCTTTCTGACTTATTTCACTGTGTATGACAGTTTCTGGATCCATCCATGTCTCTACAAATGACCCAGTATCGTTCCTTTTTATGGCTGAGTAATATTCCATTGTATATATGTACCACTTCTTCTTTATCCAGTCGTCTGTAGATGGGCATTTAGGTTGCTTCCATGACCTGGCTATTGTAAATAGTGCTGCAATGAACATTGGGGTGCATGTGTCTTTTTTTTTTTTTAACATCTTTATTGGGGTATAATTGCTTTACAATGGTGTGTTAGTTTCTGCTTTATAACAAAGTGAATCAGTTATACATATACATATGTTCCCATATCTCTTCCCTCTTGCGTCTCCCTCCCTCCCACCCTCCCTATCCCACCCCTCCAGGCGGTCACAGAGCACTGAGCTGATCTCCCTGTGCTATGCGGCTGCTTCCCACTAGCTATCTTACGTTTGGTAGTGTATATATGTCCATGCCTTCTCTCGCTTTGTCACAGCTTACCCTTCCCCCTCCCCATATCCTCAAGTCCATTCTCTAGTAGGTCTGTGTCTTTATTCCTGTCTTACCCCTAGGTTCTTCATGACATTTTTTTCCCTTAAATTCCATATATATGTGTTAGCATACGGTATTTGTCTTTCTCTTTCTGACTTACTTCACTCTATATGACAGACTCTAGGTCTATCCACTTCATTACAAATAGCTCAATTTGGTTTCTTTTTATGGCTGGGTAATATTCCATTGTATATATGTGCCACATCTTCTTTATCCATTCATCTGATGATGGACACTTAGGTTGTTTCCATCTCCGGGCTATTGTAAATAGAGCTGCAGTGAACATTTTGGTACATGACTCTTTTTTTTTTTTTTTGCACGGGCCTCTCACTGTTGTGGCCCCTCCTGTTGTGGAGCACAGGCTCCGGACACGCAGGCTCAGCGGCCATGGCTCATGGGCCCAGCCGCTCCACGGCATGTGGGATCCTCCCGGACCGGGGCATGAACCCGTGTCCCCTGCATCAGCATGCGGACTCTCAACCACTGCGCCAGCAGGGAAGCCCTACGTGACTCTTTTTGAATTATGGTTTTCTCAGGGTATATGCCCAGTAGTGGGATTGCTGGGTCATATGGTAGTTCTACTGGTAGTTTTTTAAGGAACCTCCATACTGTTCTCCACAGTGGCTGTATCAATTTACATTCCCACCAACAGTGCAAGAGTGTTCCCTTTTCTCGACACCCTCTCCAGCATTTATTGTTTGTAGATTTTTTGATGATGGCCATTCTGACTGGTGTGAGATGATATCTCATTGTAATTTTGATTTGCATTTCTCTAATGATTAATGATGTTGAGCATTCTTTCATGTGTTTGTTGGCAGTCTGTATATCTTCTTTGGAGAAATGTCTATTTAGGTCTTCTGCCCATTTTTGGATTGGGTTGTTTGTTTTTTTGTTATTGAGCTGCATGAGCTGCTTATAAATTTTGGTGATTAATCCTTTGTCAGTTGCTTCATTTGCAAATATTTTCTCCCATTCTGAGGGTTGTCTTTTGGTCTTGTTTATGGTTTCCTTTGCTGTGCAAAAGCTTTGAAGTTTCATTAGGTCCCATTTGTTTATTTTTGTTTTTATTTCCATTTCCCTAGGAGGTGGGTCAAAAAGGATCTTGCTGTGATTTATGTCATAGAGTGTTCTGCCTATGTTTTCCTCTAAGAGTTTGATAGTTTCTGGACTTACATTTAGGTCTTTAATCCATTTTGAGCTTATTTTTGTGTATGGTGTTAGGCAGTGATCTAATCTCATACTTTTACATGTACCTGTCCAGTTTTCCCAGCACCACTTATTGAAGAGGCTGTCCTTTCTCCACTGTACATTCCTTCCTCCTTTATCAAAGATAAGGTGACCATATGTGCGTGGGTTTATCTCTGGGCTTTCTATCCTGTTCCATTGACCTATCTTTCTGTCTTTGTGCCAGTACCATACTGTCTTGATTACTGTAGCTTTGTAGTATAGTCTGAAGTCAGGGAGCCTGATTCCCCCAGATCCGTTTTTCGTTCTCAAGATTGCTTTGGCTATTTGGGGTCTTTTGTGTTTCCATACAAAATGTGAAAATTTTTTTCTAGTTCTGTAAAAAATGCCAGTGGTAGATTGATAGGGATTGCATTGAATCTGTAGATTGCTTTGGGTAGTAGAGTCAATTTCACAATGTTGATTCTTCCAGTCCAAGAACATGATATATCTCTCCATCTATTTGTATCATCTTTAATTTCTTTCATCAGTGTCTTATAATTTTCTGCATACAGGTCTTTTGTCTCCTTAGGTAGGTTTATTCCTAGATATTTTATTCTTTTTGTTGCAATGGTAAATGGGAGTGTTTTCTTGATTTCACTTTCAGATTTTGCATCATTAGTGTATAGGAATGCCAGAGATTTCTGTGCATTAATTTTGTATCCTGCTACTTTACCAAATTCATTGATTAGCTCTAGTAGTTCTCTGGTAGCATCTTTAGCATTCTGTATTTATAGTATCATGTCATCTGCAAACAGTGACAGCTTTACTTCTTCTTTTCCGATTTGGATTCCTTTTATTTCCTTTTCTTCTCTGATTGCTGTGGCTAAAACTTCCAAAACTATGTTGAATAAGAGTGGTGAGAGTGGGCAACCTTGTCTTTTTCCTAATCTTAGTGGAAATGCTTTCTGTTTTTCACCATTGAGGACGATGTTGGCTGTGGGTTTGTCATATATGGCCTTTATTATGTTGAGGAAGCTTCCCTCTATGCCTACTTTCTGCAAGGTTTTTATCATAAATGGGTGTTGAATTTTGTCGAAAGCTTTCTCTGCATCTATTGAGATGATCATATGGTTTTTCTCCTTCAGTTTGTTAATATGGTGTATCACGTTGATTGATTTGCGTATATTGAAGAATCCTTGTATTCCTGGAATAAACCCCACTTGATCATGATGTATGATCCGTTTAATGTGCTGTTGGATTCTGTTTGCTATTATTTTGTTGAGGATTTTTGCATCTATGTTCATCAGTGATATTGGCCTATAGTTTTCTTTCTTTGTGACATCCTTGTCTGGTTTTGGTGTCAGGGTGATGGTGGCCTCATAGAATGAGTTTGGGAGTGTTCCTCCCTCTGCTATATTTTGGAAGAGTTTGAGAAGGATAGGTGTTAGCTCTTCTCTAAATGTTTGATAGAATTCGCCTGTGAAGCCATCTGGTCCTGGGCTTTTGTTTGTTGGAATATTTTAAATCACAGTTTCAATTTCAGTGCTTGTGATTGGTCTGTTCATATTTTCTATTTCTTCCTGACTCAGTCTTGGCAGGTTGTGCATTTCTAAGAATTTGTCCATTTCTTCCAGGTTGTCCATTTTATTGGCATAGAGCTGCTTGTAGTAATCTCTCATGATCTTTTGTATTTCTGCAGTGTCAGTTGTTACTTCTCTTTTTTCATTTCTAATTCTATTGATTTGAGTCTTCTCCCTTTTTTTCTGGATGAGTCTGGCTAATGGTTTATCAATTTTGTTTATCTTCTCAAAGAACCAGCTTTTAGTTTTATTGATCTTTGCTATCATTTCCTTCATTTATTTTTCATTTATTTCTGATCTGATTTTTATGATTTCTTTCCTTCTGCTAACTTTGGGGTTTTTTGGTTCTTCTTTCTCTAATTGCTTTAGGTGCAAGGCTAGGTTGTTTATTCGAGATGTTTCCTGTTTCTTAAGGTAGGATTGTATTGCTATAAACTTCCCTCTTAGAACTGCTTTTGCTGCATCCCATAGATTTCGGGTCGTCGTGTCTCCATTGTCATTTGTTTCTAGGTATTTTTTTATTTCCTCTTTGATTTCTTCAGTGATCACTTCGTTATTAAGTAGTGTATTGTTTAGCCTCCATGTGTTTGTATTTTTTACAGATCTTTTCCTGTAATTGATATCTAGTCTCATAGCGATGTGGTCGGAAAAGATACTTGATACAATTTCGATTTTCTTAAATTTACCAAGGCTTGATTGGTGACCCAAGACATGATCTATCCTGGAGGATGTTCCATGAGCACTTGAGAAAAATGTGTATTCTGTTGTTTTTGGATGGAATGTCCTATAAATATCAATTAAGTCCATCTTGTTTAATGTATCATTTAAAGCTTGTGTTTCCTTATTTATTTTCATTTTGGTTGATCTGTCCATTGGTGAAAGTGGGGTGTTAAAGTCCCCTACTATGAATGTGTTACTGTCGATTTCCCCTTTTATGGCTGTTAGTATTTGCCTTATGTATTGAGGTGCTCCTATGTTGGGTGCATAAATATTTACAATTGTTATATCTTCTTGGATCGATCCCTTGAATATTACGTAGTGTCCTTCTTTGTCTCTTCTAATAGTCTTTATTTTAAAGTCTGTTTTGTCTGATATTAGAATTGCTACTCCAGCTTTCTTTTGGTTTCCATTTGCATGAAATATCTTTTTCCATCCCCTTACTTTCAGTCTGTATGTGTCTCTAGGTCTGAAGTGGGTCTCTTGTAGACAGCAAATATATGGGTCTTCTTTTTGTATCCATTCAGCCAATCTGTGTGTTTTGGTGGGAGCATTTACTCCATTTACATTTAAGGTAATTATTGTTATGTATGTTCCTATTCCCATTTTCTTAATTGTTTTGGGTTCGTTATTGTAGGTCTTTTCCTTCTCTTGTGCTCCTTGCCTAGAGAAGTTCCTTTAGCAGTTGTTGTAAAGCTGGTTTGGTGGTGCTGAACTCTCTCAGCTTTTGCTTGTCTGTAAAGGTTTTAATATCTCCATCAAATCTGAATGAGATCCTTGCTGGGTAGAGTAATCTTAGTTGCAGGTTTTTCTCCTTCATCACTTTAAATATGTCCTGCCACTCCCTTCTGGCTTGCAGAGTTTCTGCTGAAAGATCAGCTGTTAACCTTATGGAGATTCCCTTGTGTGTTATTTGTTGTTTTTCCCTTGTTGCTTTTAATATGTTATCTTTGTATTTAATTTTTGACAGTTTGATTAATATGTGTCTTGGCCTGTTTCTCCTTGGATTTATCCTGTATGGGACTCTCTGTGCTTCCTGGACTTGATTAACTATTTCCTTTCCCATATTAGGGAAGTTCTCAACTATAATCTCAAATATTTTCTCAGTCCCTTTCTTTTTCTCTTCTTCTTCTGGAACCTCTCTAATTCGAATGTTGGTGCATTTAATGTTGTCCCAGAGGTCTCTGAGACTGTCCTCAGTTCTTTTCGTTCTTTTTTCTTTATTCTGCTCTGCAGTAGTTATTTCCACTATTTTATCTTCCAGGTCACTTATCCGTTCTTCTGCCTCAGTTATTCTGCTATTGATCCCATCTAGAGTATTTTTAATTTCCTTTATTGTGTTGTTCATCATTGTTTGTTTCATCTTTAGTTCTTCTAGGTCCTTGTTAAATGTTCTTGCATTTTGTCTATTCTATTTCCAAGATTTTGGATCATCTTTACTATCATTATTCTGAATTCTTTTTTAGGTAGACTGCCTATTTCCTGTTCATTTGTTAGGTCTGGTGGGTTTTTATCTTGCTCCTTCATCTGCTGTGTGTTTTTCTGTCTTCTCATTTTGCTTATCTTACTGTGTTTGGGGTCTCCTTTTTGCAGGCTGCAGGTTCGTAGTTCCTGTTGTTTATGGTGTCTGTCCCCAGTGGCTAAAGTTGGTTCAGTGGGTTGTGTAGGCTTCCTGGTGGAGGGGACTAGTGCCTGTGTTCTGGTGGATGAGGCTGGATCTTGTCTTTCTGGTGGGCAGGTCCACGTCTGGTGGTGTGTTTTGGGGTGTCTGTGGCCTTATTATGATTTTAGGCAGCCTCTCTGCTAATGGGTGGGGTTGTGTTCCTGTCTTGCTAGTTGTTTGGCATAGGATGTCCAGCACTGTAGCTTGCTGGTCGTTGAGTGAAGCTGGGTGCTGGTGTTGAGATGGAGATCTCTGGGAGATTTTCGCCGTTTGATATTATGTGGAGCTGGGAGGTTCTTGTGGACCAGTGTCCTGAAGTTGGCTCTCCCACGTCAGAGGCACAGCACTGACTCCTGGCTGCAGCACCAAGAGCCTTTCATCCACACGGCTCAGAATAAAAGGGAGAAAAAGTAGAAAGAAGGAATTAGTAGAAGTAGAAAGAAAGAAAGGAGGGAGGGAGGAAGGAAGGAAGGAGGTAAGGAAGGAAAAAAAGAAAGAAGATAAAGTAAAATAAAATAAAGTAAGATAAAATATAATAAAGTTATTAAAATAAAAAAATAATTATTAAGAGAGAAAAAAGGAAAAAAAATTAAAAAAAAAACAACGGACTGATAGAACCCTGGGACCAATGGTGGAAGCAAAGCTATAAAGACAAAATCTCCCACATAAGCATACTCATACACACTCACAAAAAGAGAAAAAGGGGAAAAAAATCATAAATCTTCCTCTCAAAGCCCACCTCCTTAATTTGGGATGATTCGTTTTCTATTCACGTATTCCACAGATGCAGGATATATCAAGTTGATTGTGGAGCTTTAATCCGCTGCTCCTGAGGCTGCTGGGAGGTGTTTCCCTTTCTCTTTGTCGTTCACACAGCTCCCAGGGGCTCAGCTTTGGATTGGGCCCCGCCTCTGCGTGTAGGTCGCCGGCGGGCGTCTGTTCTTCGCTCAGACAGGACGGGGTTAAAGGAGCCGCTGATTTGGGCGCTCTGGCTCACTCAGGTGGGGAGGGAGGGGCACGGCGTGCGGGGCGGGCCTGCGCGTCAGAGGCCGGCGTGAGGCGCGCCGTGCGTTCTCCCGGGGAAGTTGTCTCTGGATTACGGGACCCTGGCAGTGGCGCGCTGCACAGGCTCCCAGGAAGGGAGGTGTGGAGAGTGACCAGTGCTCGCACACAGGCTTCTTGGTGGCGGCAGCAGCAGCCTTAGCGTCTCATGCCCGTCTCTGGAGTCCGTGCTGTTAGCCGCGGCTTGCGCCCGTCTCTGGAGCTCATTTAAGCAGCGCTCTTAATCCCCTTTCCTCGCGCACCAGGAAACAAAGAGGGAAGAAAATGTCTCCTGCCTCTTCGCCAGGTCCAGACCTTTTCCCGGATTCCCTCCCGGCTAGCTGTGGCGCACTAGCCTCTTCAGGCTGTGTTCATGTCGCCAGCCCCAGTCCTCTCCCTACGCTCTGACCGAAGCCCGAGCCTCAACTTCAGGCCCCGCCCGCCCTGGCCGGGGAGCAGACAAGCCTCTCGGGCTGGTGAGTGCTGGTCGGCCCTGATCCTCTGTGCGGGAATCTCTCCGCTTTTCCCTCCGCACCCCTGTTGCTGTGCTCTTCTCCGCGGCTCCGAAGCTTCCCCTCTCCGCCACCCGCAGTCTCCGCCTGCGAAGGGGCTTCTAATGTGTGGAAATTTTTCCTCCTTCACGGCTCCCTCCCACTGGTGCAGGTCCCGTCCCTATCCTTTTGTCTCTGTTTATTTTTTTTTCTTTTGCCCTACCCAGGTACGTGGGGGGTTTCTTGCCTTTAGGGAGGTCTGAGGTCTTCTGCCAGCGTTCAGTAGGTGTTCTGTAGGAGTTGTTCCACGTGTAGATGTATTTCTGGTGTATCTGTGGGGAGGAAGGTGATCTCCATGTCTTACGCTTCCGCCATCTTCAGGATGTGTGTTCTATAGTCTCTCATTATTTTAAATATTCTGATTTTATTTGTCAAGTTTTCCTTTATCTGAAAAGATTTTTTTTTCTAGTATTCTTGTTTGTTTTGTCTGCTGATTCTTGCTGGAGGTGACTGTTTCCTTATAATTTGGAATTGCAATCTTGGATTGTGAGCTCTCATCTTCAGGGGGCTTGATCTGTGGGTTAAGTACCCGTTCCTTCCGGAAAGTTTTGCATTTGCTTCTTCTGGGCTTCCTTCCTGGGTTATCTCTGGTCATGGATCCATTTCATGTTAATTTCTCTTCTTGGCGGGTCCCAGATCCATAGTGTAATTTCAGATCCCAAACCCTTGTGAGTCATAGCCCTGATGCCTAGAATTCTCCGCAGAGACTTCTTTATTCTAATAAAGTAGGAAGGAACAGATAAGTTTCCTTGCAGTCTCCCTGTACTAGTGAATGAATTTTTCTCATCCACCCCTTTATTGAGGTTGCATCTCTTTGAGAGTTCTGGCTTTATGTAGGGATTTTAGTTCCAAATTTCCACCTTGTACCAGATAAGTCTCATTTCCTGTGCTTGAATAGATGATTGTCCTGGTTACTGGTCTGGCTGGAATGTGAATCTCCTAGGCCCTCCTGTCTACCGAATAGGAGTTATGCTTCTTGAATAAGAGAGGAGAAGGGAAGAGAGGGCCAGATTGGTTGTTTTAATGTGTTAGTATCCTTTTTGGAACAGGTGAATATCATCTACTCCAGTGGTGCCAGATTGGTTGTTTTAATGTGTTAGTAGCCTTTTTGGAACAGGTGAATATCATCTACTCCAGTGGTCTTTACCCTCTTTTACTTAAAAGAATTTTGAAAACCAGTGTGCCCTGTAGCACATTTTTAAGTTCCCTTATGAATAAGTTCAAATTAAGTTGAAATAATTGCAAAAGATATAACCTCCAGTGTATTTGAAATATTTTCATTTAAAAAAACAGTTATATCACTTTTTAAAATGTTAGTGGCTTGATACCTACCATCATTTATTCAAAATGTACATACAACTTTTTTTTTTTTTGGCTGCACCATGTGGCTTGTGGGATTTTAGTTCCTCGAGCAGGGATTGAACCCAGGCCCTCGGCAGTGAGAGCTCGGAGTCCTAACCACTGGACTGCCAGGGAATTCCCCTACAACTTTTTTTTAAACGTTTGAGACTTTACATCATTTTCTCTTTGAACTCATTTAAAATAATTTTATGATGTAATGTTTTGCCTTTAAAAGTATTTTAAATTGTCTTCTTATACTTCTCAGCAACACAGAGCAACATAAAGTTACATTTTATTTCTTGTGATCGTAACTCCTTAAGCGTTGAACACATTTCTCTGGATTGAGTTATTTTTGCAATTATTATGAATAGGCTATGGCTCAAAATAACAGATACATTACAAAATTTGATAAATACTTAAATAATGGAAATATTTCATGAGGTGGACTTGACGGTCAAGTCTGGGCAAATACTACTGTGGCTTAAACGAGACAGGAGTCAGTATATTTCACTCTTATTTTAATTAAACATTTTATTTATTTTATTTTTAATTCTTGGCTGCATTGGGTCTTTGTTGCTGCACATGGGCTTTCGCTAGTTGCGGCTATTCTTCGTTGTGGTGTGTGGGCTTCTCACTGTGGTGGCTTCTCTTGTTGTGGAGCAAGGTCTCTAGGCGTGTGGGCTTCAGTAGTTGTGGCACACGGGCTCGGTAGTTGTGGCTCGCGGGCTCTAGAGCGCAGGCTCAGTAGTTGTCGCGCATGGGCTTAGTTGCTCCGTGGCATGTGGGATCTTCCCGGACCAGGGCTCGAACCCATAGTCCCCTGCATTGGCAGGCGGATTCTTAATCACTGAGCCACCAGGGAAGCCCCACTCTTATTTTGATTTTTATTGATATAAGCACTGAACAACTTTGCTCACATAAATAAGAGGATTTGGAAAAGAAGGAGTTTTGTTCTACCTGTTATTCAGTTCTTTAATTTTCTTTTAATTTTTTCAGCCCCAAATCACATGGTCACATGGTGATCTAGCATCAAAAATTTTTTTTCACAACCTATTAGTCAACAGTTTGATTAGGTTCCCTTCGGATTTTCTAGCAAGCAAAGAACTGAAAAACCATGACTTGCAAAAAGTGAATGGAGTCACTTATTTTCTCACCACATAAGCAAATGTTGGAAACTTGCTCTTTGGCCTGGCGCCCCAGAGATTTTCACACCTGGAATCAGGCGGCACATTGAGATTCTGGGTGGGTGGGAAGTGTGCCTTTCTTTCGTAAAGTTGGAGAACAGAAATTGAGTGGGAAGCTTCTGCGGCAGGTGTTTTCAGGTAGATCAGCTTTAGTGGGGAGGGCTTTTGGAAGTTGAGGATCTGGAGTGGAAAACGGTTCCCCTTGAGACTGCCAGGCCTGAGCACCCCCTGGAGAGTTTTCCAGACCCTCAGTCATTTGTTTGAGGGAAGTCTTCCTGGAAGAAGAGGGCTTTGCAGCTGGATTGTAAGCTCTGTGAATAGCGACCACATCTGTGTCTGGGTGGTGCTCAGCAAGTTCAAGGTGGATGATAATAAGCTAACATTTATTGTGTGTTTACCATCACATTGACACCTGCCTTAGCTCAGTCAGTCCACATGTAAGTCCATGAGGAGTTTGTTCTCACTGATTCCTCTCACACATGAGGTGCTGAAGACCAGACGGGCAAAGAACATTTTAAAGGTGCCTGAGTGGTACATAGTAGAACTGGGGCCTGAATCCCAAAGAGTCTGTCTGACATCAAAGCAGCAAAGTGAGGCCTCAGGGTGGCCCTCTGACTCCCCTTCCCTTCTCTTCAGTCAGGGAGAGAAGAGAAGAGATTGCTTCTTGGATAATTAAAAATAATAGAACGGTAGTGTTGGAAATGGCTTTTTAAATGAGCAACCTGCTATGGGGTGAGTTAGCTTTTCTCAGTCCTGGTACCTCATGTGTAAAACAGGGATGTGATGCTGATGGTGATGGTGATGGGGATGATGATGGTGGTAGCAATACCTACTGCATAAGGGAGCGGTTATCTCATAGCCAGTACCTGCCACTGCTGGACACTTAGCTCTTTCTTAGTTTAGGCAAACATCTGTCTTCCATCCCCTCATCTACAAAACACTTTCTAATAACAAGCTTTCAGCTGTTCGATGTTTAAATACCTATTCCCTTTATTGTTTCTTCTCCAGGATAAATCTCACGAGTCCTTTGTCTAAATGGAAGTTATAATTTTTTTTTTTTCCCCCAGACGCGCAGGCTCAGCGGCCATGGCTCCCGGGCCCAGCCACTCCGCTGCATGTGGGATCCTCCCGGACCGGGGCATGAACCCGTGTCCCCTGCATCGGCATGCGGACTCTCAACCACTGCGCCACCAGGGAAGCCCGTAAGTTATAATTTTAATACTCCTTATTTTCCTGGTCACTCTCCTCTGGATATATTCTCATTTGTCAAAATGACTTTAAAAATATGGTACCCAGATTGTATCGCCGTATTGCAGATGTGGTTTGACTAGGGCAGAATGCTGTGAAATTGCTCTTTCCCTGGATCTTTAGATGTCATCTAAACACTTAATGGTTCTTCCTAAGCGTCCTCACTGTTGACTCGGTAAACTTCTGTTAAGTCACCATCCACAGATTATGATGCAAGCCGGCTGCAAACCCCATCTCCCATCCCATCTTACAGTTTTGCAGGGGACAGCTTGTAACCTTGAACATGGGACTTTACATTTACCTCTGTGAAATTTCATTTTGTTGCCCACAGTCCATATTCTAGCTTGTCCAGGTGGTTTTGAATCCTGATTCTGTTCATTAAGGAGGAGAGCACAACGCATGATGGTGTAAGGTGAACAGGGTGGCTTAGGAGAAAGAGCAGTGAGTGAATGGCGTCGCAGACATCCAAGCCAATTGGGTCATCACTATTTTAGGCTCTTTCTCTTTGATAGCAATCCCTTCTATTAGTTAGAGATAGGTGAAGGATATGTTTCCCCACCCCCCTACTAAATGCACTCTTGAAAGTTCCGTGATGTCCCAGCTCCCTGTCCCTTGGGCATTCTTCTCTGCACTTTGCATACTCGGGGTAGATGAAGTAATGCTTGAGCAGAGGATTCAGCTAACTATCTAATGGCAACCAGATGACAAACCTCCACAAACACTGGTGGAATCCTAAGGCCTGGGAGCTACTCCGAAAGGCACGGGCTACCGGGCTCGGTGGATTTTTCCACTCCATTCACACATGGGTGACAATGCCTGTGAAATCTTTTAGCCAATCCATGGATCTTGAACAGCATTCAGTTCAGCAACAAAAATATTTTCTAACATCCATTCTACTAATTAACAGAAGTGGTTAGCGTGGATCAGAGATTAAGTTGGCTGGAGTGCTTGTCAGTAGCTGCCTGTGGGGTGTGGGATTTTCATGGGAGTGTCCCAAATGCTAACTGCCTGTGCCTGGGCTGTGTATCCCCGTTAAGGAACTTCAGAGGTTAAATAACCTCCTCTGGGCTATCCGTGGATAACAATGCTATATGTGACTATGGGGGTTAATTTCATGTGCCAGCTGGACTGGGCCACAGGGTGCCCAGATATTTGGTTGAACATTGTGTCTGGGTGTGTCCATGAGGGTGTTTCTGGATGAGGTTGAATATTTAATTAGTAGCCTGAGTGAAGCAGATTGCCCTCCATAAGGTGGGTGGGCCTCATCCAATCTGTTGTGGATCTGAGTAGAACAAAAAGGCTGACAAAAAGAGGGAACTTCTGCCTATTTGAACTGAGACAGTGATTTTTTTCCTGCCTTCAGACCGGAACAGAAAAATGGTCTCTTCTCGGGTCTTGAGGCTGCTGGCTTTTGACTGGAACTTATGCCATAGGATCTGCTGGGTCTCCAGTTTGCCTGCAGATCTTGGGATTTCTTAGCCCCCATAATCGTGTGGGCCTATTCCTTGTAATAAATCTCTCTCTCTCTCTCTATCTCTTTCTATGTATGTATATATCTCCTACTGGTTCTGGTTCTCTGGAGAACCCTATTACAGGTATGTATGTACTGCCTTCTGTGCAGAAGTATTGTGAAGTAAGTTATAACAAGGTAGCAGATTGGGAGATGGGTGCTAGGTTTTCTTCCCCACTATTGCTGCCAACTGGTTCTGCATGCCACAAAGTGGTCCTGTATCACCATGGTCACACAGAGAGGTCCCATCTAGGCACCCATCTGTTATGCAACAGGACTGATACACATCCCACAATGTCACGTGGCGTGACTTCTCTGTGGGTGGTGGGGGAAAGGGAGCCTGCAAAGCAGAGTTGGCAGTGGGTTTGCATTCCAGTAGTAGGGGTCTGCCTCATTTTGGGGGCAAGTGTGAGAGTGACTTGATACCAGGGAAGGGAGCCCTCACTGCCTGGCACAGGGCGTCTGGGTTCCAGCTCCAGCTGTTGCTGAGAGTTTTCTGGGAGCACCAGCTGCGCAGCCCCTGGAGATCTGGGGCCCCTCGGGAGTGGCAGCTCCTCTGCAGAGGGTGAGAGTAGAGAGGGAGGATACCCACCATTCCAATGAGAAGTGGGCTTGAGTGCAGCACTTTGCACTGGGAGAAGTTAGGGAGGGGCTTTTCCATCTGACTCGGTGCCCAGGAAACCCAGAGTGGGGTCTAGGGGTCAGTGTATGACAGTCCTGCCCCTTGCATCACATTTTGTGACTGTGATGGGTGTGCCCCTTCCTGGGTCTCAGTCTTCTCATCTTTTGGAGTGATGAGATTGCTTTTTGGTCTCTCTCAGGCTCTGCATTCTAAATGGGGACAGAGGCCTACCTCCGTCTAGTACACAGACTCTTGATATACAAATAGTGTATGTCAAATATATAAACTCCCATGGTTCAAAATATTGAATAATTTTCCTTCACATTTTCTTGCACAAATGAGTAACAGTTGAATTTTAATATTTTGCTAATAATGATGCTACGTGATTGGAATGTGCAAAGAGATTTTAAGAAATGCTCAGAAAAGACAGATAAAGGCTTCATGTTGCTGAGTGACTCAGTGAGCATTTGTAGGACAATGATGTTTCTGTCATTTTCTCATGCTCATTAAAAAAGGCATGTGGAGATTCTGGGTCCATAGAGTTCTGTCCTTTCTCCCTAAAAGCGTCGCATTTGTTTTAATTCTCAGCGTGACTGATTTTGGAGACAGGCAGCCCCTCTCAAAAGTGCAGATCATCTTGACTTGAAAACAGTGATAGATTCAGTCTTCACATTTTCGTGACCAAATGGAGAACAGGATCGCGGAAACCATTTTGCCCACTGGCTCACATTGGCAGGGCCGGAGCAAGGCTGCAGGAGGTAAATGGATGCAGCGTATCGACCTGGTTACCGTGCAACTGAATAATTATGATGGCATCATTTTTCTGCATTCGGTCAAAACTGCACACAGAGCAGTCTGACGGTGCCCATTGGTCTAGACCATTTTTCTTCATAAAAGCCACTGCATTTGTCTCCTTTTACATGCAACTCAGATAACTTACTTCTGAGGTACAGATGTGCCCGTTTTCAAAATCCTCTGGAAGTCTCTCCTCAACTTTTCCTTCCCTGCACCTAGCAAAGTGTCCTGAGTATACAGGCAGTCAGTAAATATCTGTTGTGGCTGATGAGGACAGGAGGGGAATTGAGGAAGCCTTTCATGGGTTTATAATGGCCACGCCGTGCAGTAGATTGGTGCGAGGGGTTGCCAGAAACATCCGATGATTACCGCTGCAGCCCCATCTCCCTCGGTAAGCCTTTGATTGAAAGGCGATACAGGTATCATTTTGCTGCATTAGGAGGAAAAGGTATATGGAGATTTGACGTGTGTGGTGTTTCATAACTTTCTCTCCATCAAACATTGACATTTGTCTTCTTTCATCTAAGGCTGAATCATTTGTGAAATGGAGACCTAAATTTTAAGGCGCAGAACATTTCAAGTTAACCATCCTTGAGAAAGCTTGCTTCATGTTTTTTTCTGCCCAAATGGGGAGTAAGAATATAGAAACTGGTTACCTCTTGATAATGGCACTTCTGAGTCAGAGCACGGGGAGGGGCGGCTGCAGGAAGCTGCCTGACATCGCTGGCTTGTTTTGCTTTTGATTCATTTAACAGCTGCAACCCAGACAGTGGAACCTGCGTGGGGCGATGGTAGGGGGGAGCCAGAGGATGGTTTTGGGGAGCAAGGATAAAGGAAAATCCTGCACAGTGACATTTCCTGGAGGCCCATCCTGTGCCAGACACTGTACCAGGCAGTGGGAATCCAAAGATGAATATGGTCTCTGTCCCCAAGGAGCTCCTGGTTAAATGAGGGAAGTGGACCAGGAAGCAAATGCTTGAGCACAGAGAGGTCCACGGTGACACCGAAGGGCATCTGGGGCCAAGTCAGCTCTTATCTGAGGTCAGAGCCTTTGGTGGGTGAGGAGACCAGACTGGCAGGCAGATGGAAGAGATGAGATCCAGGCAGGGAGACCTGGGGAGAAGGGGTCACGGTGCGGGCGAAGCCCACCCGTATCAGAGCCCCGTGGAAGGAGCTGGACGCTAAGCCAGACAATCCCTGAGTGCTGGGGTCAGAAAGGAGGGATTGTCATCTGCAGGAGGAGGAAAGGGGAATAGGAATGAGGGAACAGAGAGAAAGGCTCCCTCCTGCCAGCAGTCTGGCCCTGGTGTAGGGCCCAGACACAGCATCCTGTGGGAAAAGGGCAAAGACTGGAGAGGTGATGGGAGGAAAGGCGATTTTTGCGTTTGGATTGCACAGGGATGTGGTCGCACTGCTGCAGGCTTTCCAGCAGAGGGCAGGAGAGGCCCGTGCATGAGGCTCGGACAGCACGGGCTGCAGGGGCTGGGAGGTCAGGAAGATGGGGAGAAAGGTTGGGGAGGAAAAGCTAGGCCCAAGTCTTCTTTCCAAGAAAGACTCGCTAGGCGGACATTTCCCAGCCCCTGGCTTCTACAGAGCTGGGTGGAAATTGTGACACGGGGTGGCCTGTGCAGAGGGTTCATTTAGAAGGTGACTCCAGGCAGCACCTGCGAGGACCTGGCTCTGAGCTTCTGCTTCGGGCCTCTTGCCTGTCTGCTCTGCTCCTAGCCGGCGGTTCAGAAGCGGGGATGACCTGTCCCCCTCCTTGGCCTGTGTTGCTTCTGCATCAGGACATCTGGTTTGTGAGAGAGGCTTGTGTGGGTGGACATCCCCGCATCCTCAGTTCCACACCTCAGGACCTCGGGGGGGGGGGTCGTGTCTCTGTCACGGCATCAATCAAACCCTTCCCCATCCCTGGAAACTGCGGAAGGACCCTGTCCTGCCATCCAGTTGTGGGCAGTCAAGTGGGAGAGCTTTGAGCCGAAGTCTTGGGGTCAGGCTCTGCCTGGGACCTCCCCTCATCTCTCTGAGACTCAGTTTTCGCTTCCGAGAAGCAGAGATTAGAAAACCAGCTCTTACCCGGCGCTGTTAGGAATCTGAAATGAGGTAATTGCATAAACACTTTTCTGAACAGTTAAGTGGTACAGAAATGTGATTTTATGTCATTGATCATCTGTTTCAGGCATGAAGGTTCTGTGAGGACAGGGACGGGGTCTTATCCATCCCTCTGCCTCTGTGGGGCTGAGCACTGTTTTTGTGGATGGAAGCTGGTCCCTGAGGAAGGGGTGGGCAGTGAGTGCCGTCCTGGTCAACACCGGCTCCTTATATAGGACAGGATGCAGTGGGGCAGTGGATGAGGCCAAGAGGCTGCTGCCCAGGCCCGACCTGTTCTGAGACGGTGGATGTTCTGAGGACAGAGGATAAAGATTCCAGAGTCCCCATGGAGGTGGCACCTCCCACAGGAAGCTTTCCTAGAGCAGATTGGGCGCATTTGTAACGCCACGTGGCCCAGGGTGGCAGGGAGGGGTCAGGGATGGCAGAAGTAGGCCAGGCAGGCAAGGTCGAGGGCTGGAAACGAGCCCCAGTGCCGCTGGTGCTGGGAGCTGGGCTGCCTTTTCTTCTCTGGCCGTTCCCCTTTCTAGCTGGCGAGAGCTTTTGATCGCAGCCCCTTGGGTGCACAGGAGAGACCGCTCCATAGCTCACAAGCGTCCTGGATTCCTTAACCTGTCTTCCTTCTTTCTGGAGAGCAGACGTGTGTGTGGGGCGTTCACAGGCTCCGACAAGTCCCATTTCCTTACTAATAAATATTCCTCCTCTCCTCTCTGAGCTAAAAGAAAAAGTCCAGAGGAAGAACAAGTTACCCATTTGTCACCGGCTCCTCCATCCAGACCAGGGGACACATTTTGCTGTTGCTTGTGGCCAACTCGGGGAAACAAGGATGAGGGATGTGCTTGTTTCTTTCCAATTAGTTTAATCCTGCTTGGAAGGGCCAGCCCTGCCCTTGACCCTGGCCTGGTCGCAGCTGGGAGAGTTGCAGGAGGAGGGGGAGGGCAGTGCGGGGCAGCGGCTCAGGCAGGGGCCATAGGAGACCAGACAAAAGCAGGGAGGAGGGGGGAGAGGGAATAGAAGGTTGGGGACACTGACCAGGGGATGCTCTGCCCCCCAGGGGAGGAGAGGAGGAAGGTTCCCAAACCAAAGAGGGTACGGGCCTGCGGAGAGCCCAGAGCTCTGGCTACCTTTACCTAAGGAGCTCGGCACCTCCTTGGTGACGGTCGTGCTGGTCATTTGTTAACAGGAGCATCTTGTCCAGCAAGCAGACTGTCGGAGCTCCGGCCTTGCAGCCACTAGCCCGGCGTGTCTGCATCCTGCGGGCTGTCTACCCGCTACGCTGGGGGGCGTCTCCAGGCTCTAAGATGCTTCTGTTTTCTCTGGTATTTGCTCATCCCTGTTTAATGTACTTTGCAGCCTCTTACAGAGAACACAGACCGTGGCCAGACCACGCCTGGCCGTCGCCAGATCACAAGCCAGGTCTTGGTGGTGCCGGGGCATGTGTCTTTGTCATGATGAGCTCTCGTGATTGCAGATGTTCTGGGACCTGTCACAGGGGCCCAGAAACAATTGTTTAATATTATCTGTCAGAGTCCTGGGCAAGGAAGGCAGACCCTGTGTTGGGGGTCTCAGTTCCAACCTGGCTGTGTGATATGGGTGAGGGTCACAGCTCCCTGGGCCTCGTCCTTTCTCATATGCGAAGTGGCAGGAAACCCGTCGCTGCCCTGTCACGCCCTTCAGGTTGTTTGGATTTGAGGTGACGTTTAGTGTATGTGAGTCTCTCTGTGTCCCGTGAAGGAGGGTGTCAGTGGAGCTGCTGTGATGGTTATTCTTTGGGGGAGGTTGGCGAGCTCTCTCTCTTTGCTCTCCATCCCCCTGTCCCCCTCTCATTTCTGTGCTGCCTGTTCCCGCCCGCCCTGCAAGCTGGCCCCGCGCGCCCCCGGGACGCGGCCAGTCCCACGGCCCTGGTGGGAGCCACCCACCCAGTGGGCTCTGTGGTGTGGCGCTCAGTGGAGGAAGGGAAGAGGCCCTTGCGGCCTGTGCTGTCTTCTTTGACATCAGCCTGGAATGTTCTGGAAGCTGCCAGCAGGGGGCAGTAGCACCCCACACCTTGACCCCTCACCTCTGCTTCCCCACTGGGGCCAGAAGCCCACCTCAGGGAGCGGTGTGTGAGGCAGGCAGGTCAGGAGTGAACCCCTGACCTGGGCCGTGTGTGATGGGTGTGGCAGGGCCACCTCGAGAGCCAGACGTGGCTCCAAGTGCTGACTTCCTTGGGGGAGCAGGAGCTTCAGGGGGTGCTGTCCTGGGTGATGCTGACCAGCGGTGAGGCCCCCAGCGCCGTCCTCAGCGGCTGCTTGTGTCCACCGAGCGCCCTGTCCCGAAGGAGGGACCACGGGGTTGGCTCCGTTGAGCACAGAGGATGGGCTGGGAGCAGGCAGGTGGGTCACTTGGTAGCCTGGGCCCCTGCCCCCTGCCCAGACCTCTGCCCTCAGCCGCCACTGCGAGCTGGCCCCGCCTACCCGCCCCCCGCCCCAGACGCGGCCAGTCCCATGGCCCCTCCACTCCTGACATGAGCCCTGGCCCCTCCTGGCCCAGCTCCCGGGGGCCCGGTTCCTGCACTCAGCCACCTCCTCTCCTCTGCATTCCTGGCACCGCTGCATTGAGGTGGAAGGTGGGTACCAGGTTCCTTTCCCAGCAGTTACCCCCCTTGCCCAACATTTGGATGACGTCGCAGGATGATCCTTACTGACCACAGGGAACTTGTTCCAGGGTTTCTAGGGACTCCTGGCCTCTGAGGAAAGAAGAATAACACGGATCTTGTGTATCTATTGTGCTTTGCCCATAGGGAGTTTTTGAGGGCTGGGGGGTGGTGGGCTTTAAGGCAGGTAGTGTCAGTGTTTCCCATTGTTATTGTTCCCTCCTCCATCTGAAACAAGAGCCAGTCATGTCCTGAACCTTGGGAATCACTTGGCTTCCCATGGGTGATGGGGGGATCTCTCTCACAGGGCCCATCTCCCCAGAAAGCAGGAATCACACACCTGAGAAATACTCGGTGCTGTGGAGTATTCCGATATGAGGGTGTCACGGTGTCTTGTTTTCTCCACTCCTATGTTTTCCAGTGTTGCTGTTATTAAATTATTCATTCGGTAACATTTATTCACTCACTCACTGGTTTATTGGTATTTATTGAGCACCTACTATGCACCAAGTGCTTTTTTTTTAAAGTTAGGGGAATTGAGATCCCATTTCAGGCCCTGTGAATAGTCTCACCCCGCCCTCTTCTAATGAAACACAGCTGTGGCTCCAGATGTGGGGATAGAGGGGTGAGCAGGACAGAGCCAGGGGAGAGAGCTGGGCTCGTATGTAGCAAAGCAGAACTGGGAGGGAGAAGAGATGCGACAGATGTTGGGGGAGAAGAGGACAGATCAGGGTAAGAGGCAGGACAGACTGGGGAAGGAGACAAGATGGATGGGTTGGCCGATCTGGGGACAGGGAGAGGGAAGGAGACAGGAACGGGGAGGAGGGGGCAAGGGGCACGGCTCGGGGAGAGGCAGTGAGGAACACTGGGCAGAGGGGCCCGGGGGGTGGGGCGAGAGGATGGCATGGTCTCAGGAGAGAGTCTGCAGTTCAGGTTTGGGACTGGAATCCCTGAGTAGGAAGTGATGGGGCACAGTTCAGACTCAGGTTCCGGGGGCCTAGAGGTCACGGGTGTAGCCGCAGAGCTGGCCGCCAGTGGCTGGCAGCCCGCGTCAGGGGGGTGGGGGGCGTGCATCCCTGATGGCCAGCTCTTCCGTGTGCTGTGCAGGTGTGGGTGAACAGGCGCTCTGGGAATAATGGCATCAACAGGCAAAGCCCCTGCCTTCAGGGAGCTCCCACTTAGTGGCCAGAGCCAGCTAGAAGCAGAATGAGTGCAAGGTTTGGTGACGAAATGAGGTTTGTCCTCTGGCCCCTCCCGGCTCCAGGCAGAGCTCCCCACTGCCAGCCCCCTCCCCTGGTGGTCCTCAGCTAGGCTGTGTCTGCCTTTTTCTCATCGAAGTTTCAAAACATACTAGCTCTGTGTCCCTTTCCTGAGTATTCTCCTGGTTGTCAGGAGCAACTTTAATAAGTTATGGTATTAAGGACTCTTACTGACTCCACGGATGATGCCTTCCAGGTAGCCTTTATTCTTTGGAGCCATAAATAGCTTAAGGCAACATAGTAAGTAAAACAGGACCACAGGCGGCCAGGCAGGGCCAGTGGGAGGATAATGGGGGAAATCTGGACTCAAGGGGCATCAAACCCCACCCTGTAGATGGCCAAGCTATCCTCCTTATCCATGCATCAGGACCCCATTTTTACGACGTCCAAGGAAATCTCTGGGGAAGTGGGTTCCACTCTTCTCTCATTGGTTCTAAGGTTCCTAATAGCCACACAGATGCCCTGATGCCTAAAGGCCCTCCCCCTCCCCCTCTCCTCCTTCCCAGCTGAGATCTGAGCGGCATCCCCTTCCAACCCCGGTGAAGGTGGACAGCCGCGGAGCTTTTTTCTTTATTTTGTGAAGGTTCTTTCTGATTCTCTCTTTCAGCTCTTTTCTCCTCAAGTTCAAAGAAAATCAGGTTCCTTTAACCTTTCCTCAAGCTTCTTGCTCTTTAATCCCTAATCATTTCTGCAATTTCTGTCCTCTAAATCTTTTCCAGTTCTTGCTTCTCAAGGGAAACCTTAAATTGGACACATTAGGAGTTTGGGGAGTTTTAATGGGGTGATGGCTCCTTGGTTCATATCTGATATTGCAACATAATAATGATAAAGTGAATGTTTTCATTTTTCCTCCTGTGTCAGGCTCTGTTTGCAGGGCTTCTTGTATGTATCTTAATTTAATCTTCATAACAGCTGGCCTATGAGGAAGGCATTATGATTCCATTTTACAGATGAGAAAAACTAGGCTGAGATAAGTTAAAGTCATTTGTGCGAAGTCACACCCTAGTTAATGTAAGAGGCAGGTAGGGGTTGGGGGAGGGTGCTACAGAGCTCGAAGCTGACTTTTGTAACTATGGAAATTTGTTCTAATTCTCATTTTAAAAACCTTAATAATTCATGCAGATATTTTGCGTTGTGCTTTATACAAAACCCACATTTGTTTTAATGTAAGAATAACACTTTTTATTTCGATGAACCTCAGGATAGAATTGATGCTCTGGGGAGACATGCCATGTCTACGTTGTGGCCTCAGGTCCCCAGGGCACACCCCCATGCCCCTTTGGGCTTCAAACACCCCAGAGGACAATTTCTGTTCTCTGAGTCCTGAGACCTGTCTAGCATCACCACATAGCTGGACAGCTTTATAGGTATCTTTTCTCCTGGAGCACCAGTTCCTCAACTTCTAAGAAACGAATGATTTGTTTCTTAGAGTCGTTTTGAAGAGAATGTAAAATAATAGATACGAGAGGGTCTGCGAAGTGCGAAAGCATGACAGGCTTGGTGAATGTTTACATTTTGACATCGGGAGGCTGTTTAAGCTGCACTGAGCCTCTGATTTACTCTGGCCCTAGATTTATTTTCCTATGCTTCCACAGATTTATTCTACGAAGAGTTTCTATTTAGCCCCATCTCTGCTTCCCAGGGTCCATATGAAGTCTGTGTTTCCCTGCCTTGATTTCTCTGCCTGATTAATAGAATTTCCCTCCAAGTGAGGAGGGTGGCTGCAGGGCAGGGGGGTGTCCCCGCCCGTGAGAGCCGACATAGCCGCCCCTGAAGTTGGAATTTTCACAGAACACTCGCCCTACCTGAGCATCGGCATCTTTCAAGTATCCAGATGGAGCACGCCATGCAGGGATGCTGCTTATGGAAATGAGATGACACCGAGTTGATGCAACAGTCAGTGGATATGTATGCAGTGCCTGCTCTGAGCCAGACGCTGCTCTAGGGCTTGAGAGATATCAACGAGTCCAGCAGACAAAGATTCCTGCCCTTGGGAGCTTGGATTCCAGTGTGTACGTACATGAGGTGTAAACATAAGTAAAGGTATGAATAAGCAAAATGTACAGTCTGTTAGATAGAGAGAAAGGAGAGAGTAAGCAGAGAGGGGCATCAGGAGTGTTGGATGGTGGGGTCAGGATGAGCCTTGCCAGGAAAGTGAGATTGGCACAGCCTCCTTCAGGTCTCCATCTGAGGTCGGTCAAACTGATGTCTGTGGGCAGGGTGGAAGGACCAGATGGAAGAAGGGAATTAAGGCAGGATTAAGCCTGGCGTGTCTGAGGAGTATCAGAGTAGCCGGTGCGGCTGAAGTGGACACGAGGAGAAGAACAGCAGGAGAAAAGGTCAGAGAGGACGAGGGGAGGGCACGATATATCTAGAGCCTTCTTGGCTTGTCCTCTAAGTGAAACGGGAGCCTTCTCAGGGTTTGAGGCAGAAAAATGACATCATGTGACATCTTTTCAGCTTAGCCAGCCCCCCCTAAAAAATTCCACACCAGTTCCCTGGCTGAAGTTCGCAGGCCCTGGGAGTCAGAGGTGGGCGGTCGTTCTGCTGGAGCCACCTGGCCTGAGAGTGAGGAGAGGTGGCTGCTGGGGGGAGAGTCAGGGGGCCTGTGACCGTGCCACGAGGAGGGAGAGTGGGCCCTCAGAAGACAGACACGGACTGTCCACCACCCTCAGTTAGCTGGTGCTGCAGATAGGACCTGGGCATAAATAACACGCCAGTAACAGGCTCTGGGAGTGCAGAGAAGGATGAGATTAATACAGATTCTGAGGATTCAATGTTTAATTATGGGGGATGCCATTTAATCTGGGACTTAGATAGTAGGGTTTGGATATGAGCGAAGGGGCATCCTGCTGGAAATAGCTGAAATGTGCACTGGGGTAGAAAAACAAAGAAACAGCCGTGGTAACTGGTTCTACTTCATTGGATTGTAGGATGTATGAGGGGAAGGGTGGAAAGTTAGGTTGATTTGTGAGGGCCTCAGATACTACTTTGGATGCTCTGAGGAGATAAGTATAGCATTGTTATTCTATGTTTAAAGGATCAGGACATAAACTTGCTAGAATTCTAGAACCACTTGGTAAGGAGAGAGAGGGGTTAAGAACCAAATTCAGAGAAATGGGTAGAGTTGAGGGCCTTGTTTGGAAGATAATTGTGCAGTTGTGGGGCTTCAGGTAATTGAGTCATCTCAAGAAACAAGACCACATGACCAAAAACATGGGGAAAAAAAGAGACGATAGAAATAAACCCATAGAAGATATAGATCTTAGAATGAGTAGAAATGGACGTTAAAAGGAAGTTACATGAGAAGATGGAGAACTTCAAGAGAGAACTGGAATCTATGAACAGAAAAGAGAAAAATTCTGGAACTGAAAAATGCACCATAGGATGGGTTTAACAGTAGGTTTGGCACACCTGAAGAGAATAGCGGTCTGGAAGTAGAAGAAAATATCCAGACGAAAGAAAAAAGTGTAAAATTCAGAAAAGAGTATAAGAGAAAGAATATGGTGAAAAGGTTTAACATATATGCATTGGGAATCCCAGAAAGAGAGGAGAGATAATGGGGCAGAAACAATATCTAAAAAAATAATAACCAGGAATTTTATGAAAGTGATGAAAGACATCAAGCTGTGGGCCCAAGAAGCACCACGAACCTCAAGCAGGATAAGTACAAAGAAAACCCATATATCTAGGCTCCTTGGAGTAAAGTGGCCAGAAACAAAGACAAAGAGAAAAATCTTAAAGGCAGCCAAAGAGGGGAAAACATACGTGACCCTCAAACAAACATCAGTAAGATCCACAGCTGGCTTCTCACCAGAAATGATGAAAGCCAGAAGACAATGTAAGGCTATCTTTAAAGTGCTAAAAGAAAATAATTGCTAATCTAGCATTCAACACCCATTGAAGACACCCTTCAAAAGTTAAAGTGAAATAGAGCATCTTTGGGCAAACAAAAACAGAGAGAATTCTTCACATGCAGGCCTATCCTAAAAGAAATACTAAAACAATTCTTAGGACAGAAGGAAAAGGATTCCAGAAGGAAGCACAGGGATATAGGAAGGAATGAAGAGTGAGGGGGTAGATAAATAAATCTACATGAATACTGACCATACAGAACTAAAACAATCACAAGAGTTACTTTTTATGAAGTGTGTATTATGTTTCGGGCAATGTGCACACATTATTTTATTCTTCACAGCAATCCTGTGAGTTTGGTTCCCATTTGGAACACAAGGAAACTGAGGTTTAGAGAGTAAAAGTAATTTGCTTGAACTTGAGTCGGTCTTACGACCAAGACTTTGTTTCTCTAAGTTGTGCTTTTCTGAAGTGTCAGTGGCTGGTCCCCTTAAGTTCCAGGGAGAACTGGTGAGGTGGGCATCCATCTGTGTCAGTCTCGGTGGCTGTCATTTCCAGGTTCTTCCCGCTCACTGTGGAAGGGTAACCCAAAGTAGCTCTGGATGTGGGCACAGCAGCTGGTTGGCCGGCTCCCTCTGTGGGGCTGGTGAGTTCCTTCTGCTTCAAATAGCTTCTGTTTTCTTCTCCACACACCGAATCACTAGCCATCTTCAAGACCCAGAAAAGAATCTCGCCCTGGCCGTGAATTCTTCCTTGATATTTCCATTTATTCTGGCCACTCCCCTTTTAATCTACCTGCAAATTAGCCATCAGTACCGTAGTGAAGAGGTCTCAGTTTCGTATGTGATGGCTCTTCTCCCTGCCATTAGACTATAAGATCCTGGAAAGCAGAGGCCGTAGCTGGTTTGACATTTACCAGCCAATGTGCTTAGTGTGGTACCTGGCACTTAGAGGGTGCTCAGGCAGCAAATACTCATTGATTTGTGAATTGTAGGTCACCCTGTCCGCCACTGGCAGTGAGGCCATAGCCAGTGTTTCGGCCATGAATACCATGTGAATAACCGCAGAGCATTTCAGCTTGCCCTGAATTTAGCAGAGTTGTTGAACTCAGTGAGGTCCAATCAGGGCTAAGTTTATATAGCGTCAGGATGTCTGGATTGGAAGTGTGAACAGGGAAGTCTGCTGAGTTATGTTTGGATTATCAACCAACCAAATTCCCAGGCACTACCAAGAGCAGTTGTTTAATGCAATTTGACTTTCTCGTAGGATCTTCTGTCAAACTGATTTGTGAGTGGCATAATAGTCAAGCCACAACAGGTGCCCCCTCGGCCCCATTGCTCTGGGCCCCACCTCAGAGCTCTGTGCCTTCCCTGTTGGTTCACCACTGGTTTTAAAAAAAAAAAAAAATTTGTTTATTTATTTATGGCTGCGTTGGGTCTTAGTTGCTGCGTGCGGGCTTTCTCTAGTTGCGGCGAGCGGGGGCTGCTCTTCGTTGCGGTGTGCGGGCTTCTCATTGCGGTGGCTTCTCTTGTTGAGGAGCACAGGCTCTAGGCACGCGGGCTTCAGTAGTTGTGGCTCGTGGGCTCAGTAGTTGTGGCTCGTGGGCTTAGTTGCTCCGCGGCATGTGGGATCTTCCCAGACCAGGGCTCGAACCCGTGTGCCCTGCCTTGGCAGGCGGATTCTTAACCACTGTGCCATCAGAGAAGTCCCCTCACCACTGATTTTTAATCTGCTTTCTCAGTGCTGATATTCATGGAAGTCTAGACACATCTGTGGGTAGGGAGGACACCCACAAGGGTACCCGTGGTGAATATTAATGAGTGTTCCATAATGAGACCGGGACACCTGTGTGCCAGTGGGAATGTAGAGGCAGAGAACAACAATTAGAGGAAAGTAAGAGAATACATGGCATTGCTGGCTGGGCAAGATGCAGGCAAGGAAGAGGGCTATGTGGGTCTAAAATGGCCCAAGTAGATTTTGGATCTCTCTTAGCTTGGCAGAGGCCAAGAGGAAAGTGATGCAGTAAAGTGGCTATAGGAAGAGTCAAATCTGGAATTTATTGAGGACCTTGTCATGCTCAGCTTTGTTCTGAAAGGCAGCCAAGAGGGAGAGAAATATCTCCCATTTTGGCCTAAGATGAGAGTGAAGAAAGAAAAGGCAAAGTAAAAGTGTTTTTGGACTAAAGCTGTAACATCCAGTGGTCCATGTACTTTTTTGTGTCACCTGTGGTTCTATTTTGTATTCCATATAACTTGAACTTAATTGGGGAGGACATTTCGACTCCCACTCCCACCTGCCCTTCATAAATATCCAAGCACAGCAATGCGTTGTATTGCGCTAATTGAATTAAGGCCTAATCACACACATACACATACATGTGCACACATGCACACAGATATTCATTCTTTCAGTTGAAATCCATAAAAACTGGTTGATCTAAGATTTTAAAAATTATAAAACGTTGACAAAAAATCTTGCTGGGATTTTGGTAGAAATTGTATTAAACCTGAATATCAATTTGGGGAGAGTTGACATCTTTACTATATTGAGTCTTCCAATCCATGAACACAATATGTCTCTTCATTTAATTAGATCTTCTTTGATTTCTTTCGCTAGTGTTTTATAGTTTACAGCATACAAGTTTTGTACGTTTTTCTTTTTTTTTTTTCCAGTACGCGGGCCTCTCACTGCTGTGGCCTCTCCCGTTGTGGAGCACAGGCTCCTGACGCACAGGCCCAGCAGCCATGGCTCACGGGCCCAGCCGCCCTGCGGCATGTGGGATCCTCCCGGACTGGGGCACGAACCCACGTCCCCTGCATCGGCAGGCGGACCCTCAGCCACTGCACCACCAGGGAAGCCCTTGTATGTTTTTAAAAGATTTATACCTAAGTATTTCATTTCTTTTTGAGTGATTGTAAATGGCATTGTCATTTTAATTTTGGTTTCCATGTGTTCATTGCTGGTATATAGAAATACAGTTGATTTTCATATGTTGATCTTGTATCCTTTGGCCTTGCTGAACTCATTAGTTCTAGTTGTTGTTGTTGTTGGTTTTTTGGTAGATTCTGTAATTTTCTGCCCAGATGATCATGTCATCTGCACATAGGGACAGCTGAATTTTTTTCTTTCTGGTCTGCATGGCTTTTATTTCCTTTTCTTGCCTTAGTGTGCTGGTTAAAATTTCAGTATTATGTTGAATAGCAGTGGTGCGAGTGGTCAGCCTTGCTTTGATCCTGATCTTAGAAGGAAAGCACTCAGTTTTTCATTATTATGTACATTATGTGTATCTTTTTTGTAGATGTCAAGGGAATTCCCCTCTCTTCCTAGTTTTCTGAAAGTTTTTAATCATAAACAGGTGTTGAATTTGTCACTGTCTTTCCTGAATCAATATATATGATCATGTGATTTTCCTTCTTTAGTCTGTTTGTATGTGAATTATTTACATTGACTGATTGACTTTTAAATTTTGAACCACTCTTGCATATATTGGGTTGGCTAAAAAGTTTTGCAGAAAAACCCAAATGAACTTTTTTGGCTAACCCAATATTTAGACTTACTATGTAGTACGGTAACCAAGGCAGTGTGGCATTGGGAGAGGGATAGACACATAGATCAATGGAATAGAACAGAGAACGCAGAAATGGCCCCACACAAGTATGGCCAACTGATTTTTGATAAAGGTGCAAAAATATTTCAATGGAAGAAGCATAGTCTTTTCAACAGCTGGTGCTGGGGTAATTGGATATCCATAGGCAAGCAAAAAAAAAAAAAGAGCCTTGACTTAATCTTACACCCTATACAAAAATTAACTGAAAGTGGAATACACAGATTTAAATGGAAAAGATAAAACTATAAAACATTTAGAAGAAAATATAGGACCTGGCGAAGACTTCTTAGATGTGACACCAAAAGCATTATACATAAAAGAAAAAAATTGATAAATTGAACTTCATCAAAATTAAAATCTTATACTTTGTGTAAGATCCTGTTAAGAGAATGAAAAGATAAGTTACAGACTGGAAGAAAATACTTGCAAACTCCATGTCTGACAGATAACTTATATCTAGACTATATAAAGAAATCTTAAAACTTAACACTAAAAAACCAAACAATAGAATTAGAAAATGGACAAAAGACATGGAGGGACATTTCACCAGAGAGGATGCAGAGATGGCAAATAAGCACATGAAAAAATGTTCAACATCAGTAGTTGTCAGGGAAATGCAGTTAAGACCATGACGATATATCACTATACATCCATCAGGAGAGCTAAAATAAAAAATAATGACAGGGTCAGACGCTGCTGAGGGTGTGGAGAACCTGGGTCTTTCATACATTGCTGATGAGAAAGGAAAAAGGCCACTCTGGAATATAATTTGACAATTTCTTAAAAAAGTAAATATGCTGGTGCAGCCACTATGGAAAACAGTATGGAGGTTCCTCAAAAAACTAAAAATAGAGTTGCCATGTGATCCAGCAACCCCATTCCTGGGCATATGTCTGGAAAAAACTGTAATTTGAAAAGATACATGAACCCCTATGTTCATAGCAGCACTATTCACAGCAGCCAAGACATGGAAACAAACCAAATGTCCATCGACAGAGGAATGGATAAAGAAGATATAGTGTATATATGCAATGGAATATTACTCAGCCATAAGAAGAAAAAATGCCATTGGCAGCAACATGGATGGACCTAGAGATTATCATAGTAAGTGAAGTAGAGAGAAAGACAAATATCATGTGATATCATTCATATGTGGAATCTAAAATATGACACAAATAAACTTATCTACGAAATAGAAACGGGCTCACAGACATAGAGAACAGACTTGTGGTTGCCAAGCGGGGTGTGGTGGGGGGCTTGGAAGCCTGGATTGGGAGTTTGGGGTTAGCAGATGCAAACTATTATATATAGAATGGATAAATGATAAGGTCCTATTGTATATAGCACAGGGAACTATATTCAATATCCTATAATAAGCCATAATGGAAAAGAATAAAAAAAAAGAAAAAAATATACACTTACCATATAACCCAGCACACACACTTCTAGGCCCTTATTCCAGAGAAATGAAAAACTTATGTTCATACTAACCCTCTATATGATAGCTTATAGCAGCTTGTTTGTAATAGCCCCAAGCTGGAAACAGCCAAAATACACTACAATAGGCTAATGGTTAAATGAACCGTGGACATATATGCCATGGAATAATACTCAGAAATGAAAAGGAACTATTTACACACACAAAAACTTGGGTGGATCTCAACGGCATTTATTTTGAGTGAAAAAAGCCAATTTCAAAATGTATATTCGGATAACATTTCTAAGTGACAAAAGTAAGGCATTGGAGAACAAATTGGTGGTTGTCAGGGGTCAAGGATGTTGGGGATTAGGGTGGGGAGGGAAGGTGTGATTCTAAAGGGATAGTGTGAGGGAGATCTTTGTGTTTATAATATAGTTCTGTATCTTGATTCCAGTGGTGGTTACCTGAATCTACACATGTGGTAAGACAAAGAACTGTAACACACATGTACTAATGTCAGTATCCTTATTTTGATATTGCATTTTAGTTATGTAACGTGTAACCATTTGGGGGAAACTGAGCGTAGAACACAAGGGACCTCTCTGTACCATGTTTGCAATATCCTGTGAATCTGTAATTATTTCTAGATTAAAAGTTAAAGAAAAGCAAACCTAGAAAGTATTTCAGCCATACTAAAAGATATAGAGAACAGTACAAAAAACGCTGTGTGCCCGCTACCCAGCATGAAAGAGGCCCCCAAACATTACAGAGCTCCCTGTGGATACCCCGCAGCCGCCAGATCACATTCCCCTTCCTCTGCTCGCTTCCTCAAAGTGACCACTCTCCTAATTTTGATGTTTATCATCCTCATATTTATACTTCCACCATAAATATATGTATCCTTAAATAATGTGTAATATTGTTCTACATATTTTAGAACTATATACATGCTGTCAAATTGTGCGTACCCTACAACTTGCCTTTTTTCACTTGAAATATGTCTTTTGAGATTTGTCACATCAGTATACATAGCTTTAGTTTAATCATTTAAAATGGTGTAGTATTCTACTGAATTAATTTGCCACAATTATCCATTTCTTTGATGGACATTTAGGGTATTTCCAGTTTTTCCTTATTATGGCCAATACTACAATAGTCATTTTAATAAAAGTCTCCTTGATCATACTTAGAAGAGTTTTAGGGGATATATTTTGGACTGGAAATGCTGGGCCATGGGTATGGGTTATATGCATCTACAGCACTACTAGGTATTGCCCAATTGTACTTCAAAGCGATCTTCCTAGGACCTTAAGAGAACTCCTGTTGGGTCACATCATTGCCAGCATCCAGCAGTGTCACATTTTTTGCCAATCTAATGGGTATGAAGTAGAATTACATTGTGGTTTGAATGTGTGTTCCTTGTCTTCTGGTGTTGTCGAGTGTTAAAAAATATGCTTTTTGAGCATTTTGGCATATTCTTTAATGAAGCTCTACTCATATTCTTTGTCCATTTGTCTGTTGGGTGGTTGTCTTATTATTTGTAGAAGTTCCTTATTATAGATAGAATTTTTGTATTGTTTATGTGCATTGCAAGTAAATTCTCTATGTCTGTGACTTGTACGTTAAGTGTGTTTATCTGATGCCCTGAAAGTTTTAATTTTGACCTGGTTGAATTTATCAGTCTTTTCTTCAACAGTCTGTGCTTTTTGTGTCTTGCTAAGAACTTTCTTTCCAGCCTACAGGTCACAAGGTGTTTTCCCGTAGTTTAAATATTTCTAAAGGTTTTAGAGTTTTGCTTTTCACGTGTAGGTCTTAATCCACTTGCAACTGATTTTTTTGTGTAAGCTGTGAGGTAGCAACTAGATCAGTTATATTTCCATATGGATAGTTGTCCCAGGACCACTGACTGAATATTCCATTCTTACCCTGCTGATCTGCAGTGCCACCTCTGTCATATATCAAGTTATTTTTATATGCGTAAGTCTCTCTTTGGACCCTTGCTTCTCCCTAATTAATCTAATGTTTCTCCCTATGCCAACATTGTTTTGATTACTGTAACCTTATTACTATAACCTTGATTACTATAACCTTATAACCTTATTAGTAGTCTTGATTTTAGGGAGGGCAAGTCTATCCACCTGATTTCTCTTTTTCAAATTTCTGGCTATTTTTGGTCATTTACTTCTCCTAGAAGTTATCAGTTTCTATGGACTTTTGATTGGAATTTCACTAAATTATACTTTTGTTTGGGGAAAATCAGTACCTTTGTGGTATTTAGTCTTCCTATCCTTTAAAATTGAATACTTTTCAGTTTTTTAGATCATCTTTAATGGCATGAAATAGTGTTTTATAATTTATCTATAAGGATCTTGCACACCTTCTTAGATTTAGTCTTAGATACTTTGTAGTTTTATTTGCTGTTGTAAATTGTATTTTTAAAATTAAATGTTCTGGCTGTTTGATGTTGATGTGTAGATTTATGATTGTTTTTTGTATAATAATTTTATATCCCACGACTTAGCTGAATTCTCTTACTAATTTTAATTATTTTTAAAACGTCTTGGATCTTCTATATGGAAATCATATTATTTGTGGATAATCACAGTTTTATACTTCTAGTAAAATGCTTAATAGAGACAATCAAGGTGGTATTCTTACTTTGTTCCTGATTTTAAAAAGAAATACTTCTATTTCACCGTAAGAACAATGTTTGATAAAGTTTTTGGTGGCTATTAAGAAGGTCCCTTCTATTTCTATTTGATAAGATTTTTGAAGTACCTAATGCTTTGTTAATCAAAAGATTTATGTCTCTATTTTGTTGATTATGTACTTTTTGTACCTTTCCTTAGTGTGATTTATTATGTTGGTAGATATTCTAGTATTGAATTTTCCTTGCCTTTGTGAGATAAATCTTACATGGTTGTGATGTGTTATGATTTTAAACATTATTTGATTCAGTTTGTTAAAAAAATTTTATTCAACATTTTTACATCTCTTTTTATGAATGAGTTTGGTCTGAAATGTTTCCTTCTTGTATTACCCTTGTTTGATTTTGGAATCAAAGTTTTGGAAGCCTCATAAGTTGATGAGTTTTATTCCTTTTTCTCTTGTTCAAAACCTTTTGAATAAGGTTGAAATTATTTATTCTTGAGGGTTTGGTAGAATATGCTTATAAGACAATCTGGCCCAGGGATTCACCCACCCCCAAAATGGATTTTAACCACTGATTTAATTACTTTAACAATTAGTGTGTATTCTATTTTTCTTGGGTCAGTTTTTATATGTTTTGCTAAAACATTTTATTTAGACTTTCAATTTTGTGGTTATAAAATTTTCATCCTCTCTTCTTATCTAATACATGCATTTAAGACTAGAAATGTCCCCCTGGCACAGTTTCCAGAACTTTTGATTTGTAGTGTTCTCATTGTCAAAGAAATTTTCATTTTAAATTATTTTGGTTAAAAATACTTTGTTTTTTCAGCTTTACTGAGATATGATCGACAAATAAAATTGTAGTATTTAATATATGTATACATTGTGACAGGATTCCCACATTTGAGTGAATTACTAAATTTATCTCCTCACATGTTTATGTTTTTTTTTTTTTTTTTGGTGAGAATACTTAAGTTCTCCTTTCTTAGCAAATTTCAGTTACACAATACAGTATTATCAGTTATAGTCATCATGTTATACATTAGCTCTTCAGATCTTATTCATGTGATAACTGAAAATTTGTACCCTTTTGTCAGGCTCTTCCTATTTCCTACAGCCTCCTGTACCCTGTGACCTCAACTCTCTGATGGGCTCAACAAAATTAGTCAATTTTCAGATTGCTTGGTGATTTTTTTTTTTAAGCAATTAAAAAAAAATTGCATGGGCTTCTCATTGCTGTGGCTTCTCTTGTTGTGGAGCGCAGGCTCTAGGCATGCAGGCTCAGAAGTTGTGGCACACGGGCTTAGTTGCTCCGCGGCATGTGGGATCTTCCCGGACCAGGGCTCGAACCCATGTCCCCTGCATTGGCAGGCGGATTCTTAACCACTACGCCACCAGGGTAGCCCTGCATGGTGATTTTTGATTGTAAGTGTGGGAATGATGCTTTTTTCCAACTTTCTGTATCCTAGGCAGAAGTCTGAAGTCCTTCTGTTTTTTTCTCTGTAAACTGTTTATATCTTTTTTTTAACTGTTTATATCTTGATCCCATTTTTCCATGGAGTTGCTTTCTTCTAATGTATCTTCTGCTTTACTCATTCCCTTTTCAGCTTGTGTACACTGCTGTTAAATCCATCCACTGAGTTTTAAATTCTAATTTACCTTTAATTCTAGACTCCCAGTGTGGTTCTTTCTCAAATCTGCTTGGTCATTTGGAAAATAGTTTTCTGTTAGCCTGCAGATTTTTTCAAGCTTCCTTTTCTTTTCTTCTTTTCTTTTCTTTTTTATTTTATTTTATTTTTTGCGGTACGTGGGCCTCACTCTCGTGGCCTCTCCCGTTGCGGAGCACAGGCTCCGGACGCACAGGCTTAGCGGCCATGGCTCACAGGCCCAGCCGCTCTGCGGCATGTGGGATCCTCCTGGACCGGGGCATGAACCCGTGGGCGCTGCATCAGTAGGCGGACTCTCAACCAGTGCGCCACCAGGGAAGCCCCAAGCTTGCTTTTATTAAAGAATACATATTTCTTCTATAATGTAACACTATAATTTCAATATATGATGCCTTTGCAGGTCTGTTTCTGCTGCCTTTTGTTTCTGCTTATTTTTATTCATGGTACTTTGCTCCCTTGTGTACTTGGTTATTTTTTTAATTTTTATAGCATTTTTTTGTTTCTTTACTTACTATTTATTTTTGGCTGCGTTGGGTCCTCGTTGCTGTGTGCAGGTACCCTCCAGTCGCGACAAGCAGGGGCTACTCTTTCGTTGTGGTGTGCGGGCTTACTGCGGTGGCTTCTTCCGTTGTGGAGCTCGGGCCCCAGGCGCGAGGGCTCAGTAGTTGTGGCTCACAGGCTCTAGAGCGCAGGCTCAGCAGCCGTGACTCACGGGCCCAGTTGCTCCGTGGCATGTGGGATCTTCCCGGACCAGGGCTCGAACCCATGTCCCCTGCATTGGCAGGCGGGTTCCCAACCACAGCGCCACCAGGGAAGTCCTACTTGGTTATTTTTGACTGTAAGCTGCAGTATTTTTATGGGTACTTATTTGTGGCATTTCTCTGAGTCCTAGGATAAAGATCCATTCTTCCAGAGAAGATTTTGTTTAGTTCTTCCATATGCCTGTGGGCTCTACTGGTCCTAACCTATTTAAGCTGAGTTAATTGTTTGAGTTTATTTAGACAATCCAAGTGGGCTATGAATCTGACTTGTGGTTACAGTTTTTCAGTGATAGTTCTTTTTTTTTTTTTTTTTCTTCCTGCTTTCCTTTGTCCCATGGCCACTTTCCTTGTAGTTCCTGGGAGCGTGAGGGTGGGCTGGGCTTATGCCTCCTTATCTTGAGGGTATAGCCTTTCGGGTTCCCACACTTATGGGAGGAGGTTCACTCTTGGACTTTCCATGTTGGGCAGGTTTTGGGTTTTGTCTTATCTTCTAAGCCTTGTGAGGCTGAGCAAACTTAAGGTTCAAGTTCTTTTACTTTGGCAAATGCCTTCAGGACAAATGTAACTTCAGAATTCTTGACTCCCTTTGTCACATAGATTTTTGACCTGATTGTTCCTTAGTTGTCAGCTCTTTGAGATTCTTAAAGAAAAATTTAAATATCTTATCTAGCATTTAGTTCTTTCCTTTTCAGAAGGAAAATCTATCCAACAATCCTGCAAGTTCTTATACTGGAAACAGTAGACTTTATTGAGTTTTAAAATTTAATGACTGCAAAATTTATTTATAGAAATTCCACACTACTTAAAAACATTATCTTATTCCTTTCTTGTTTCTGACACTTTATTTTATATTACAAATGAATTTGAATTTTTGATTTTACAGCCTGTATCGAATAATTCTGTGCACTAATAAAACTCCTGTGGGTCGGTTGTTGTTTCCAATGATTCTTGTTTGCCTTATCCTTTTCTCTCACATTTTGTAATTTGGGCTATCAGCTTTTATGTAATGGAGCTTTGTCAGTGGTATTCTGTGCAGTGTTTATCAGCGTGTACTCTTCTAGAGAAGAGTGTTGACATTTGTTTCCATCACAGGCTCAGAGCATTGCCAGAGGGGCCACCTCTATGTGACTTTCTCAGTTGAGAGGTTCAGAGACTATGCAGTCAGTGTAAGGTGGGCCTGTGGTTATGAAATTTTAAGAAGACATTTTTTGGCTACCCAGCCCCCAGGCCCCGAGAGACGGGCTTCTGTGCCACTTTCCTTTGACAGTGCATAGATTTTTTTTTTTTTCTAGTTCACCCTTGCACAAAGACCATAGCCCTCCAAGTGTTATGGTTTTTCAGATGTGATTCCCCATTTCATCCTGGCCCATGGCTTTGGTCTCTTGTACCTAGATGGCTATTCAAGCCCAGGATGCTTTATTTTTCTTTTAATCAAGACCAGAAAGTGCTCTGCGTGCAGCCACAGCCTCAGCACCATGTTCCACACCCCCACTCTGGTTTTCAGCTTCCTCTTCCTTTTTTTTTTTTTCCTCTAGAGATTTTCCATGCTTTCTTAAGAGATCAGACAAGCATTTAAACACTGTTTTATTTTATCCAGCATTTCTAAGTAGTTGGTTAACAGGAGGCTTTTCAGCTATCTCATCTCTCACGTTGCTGGAAATTGATGGTAACTCAGTCATTTTTTTTAGGGAGCATCTTATATGATGTCCAATATCTCATTTGAATACTTTTTAAAAAAAGTTTTCACTGATATTTTTGAAGGCTGAAAATAGTGAAGGCAAGGACCTCATCATATTTATCTTTGTATTTCTCATGCCTGGGTATAAAGTACCAATAATTGTTTCAAAAATGAGGAAATAGGAAGTTTACCTAGAGCATGTCATTAGCTATTCTTTCAAGACTGTGCTCACTTCTGAACATCGATAAATAAAATGTCTCAACCAATCTAAAAACTATTCTTAAGCAGACATCTGATTAGAGTGCTTTTATTTGTCCACAAAAAAGTTTCTTCTGACTTTGTGAGTGTGAAGGCTTTCCTTACATCTAAATTAATGTTGGCCTATAGGTAAAAAATCAGGTGGCTAGCAAGGCTATTTCACTCCATTTTGGTGACCTCTTTCCTGGGCCAAGTCTCCATGTGGACATTCTTAATTCCATTATTGTTTGTAGACTGGATACCAGTGCAACGTGATTATGGCAAACAGTATTAACAACAGCGTTCCACGCCCCCTCCTCTACCCTTCAGCTTACATATTTGATCACACACAGAGTATATTAGACGTGTGCTCCCCCTCTGGAAAAATAATTACAGCTGTCTTTAGGCATTTGCATGCCCAGAAGGAAGGCGTTGCTGTGTACACAGGCCTTGGGAAATGGGCACTTGCATGACGTCCTGCCCTCCTGCAACCTCCTCCTATGGGGTTCCCTTCCCCACCAAGCAGAGCAAGGCAACATCCAGTACTGAGGCTCTGCCAGGCCTCATTGGTTAATTGCCAGCCACTGTGGGAGTTAATCAGAGATTTCCAAGCCAGCCAGAGAGGAGATTTGAGAGAAAACAGAGCAGGCAGCTGCCAGACATAATCCCCTGCCCACCTGTCCTCTCTAGGATGCTTGAGAGTTGGAGATTTTGAGGCAGCTTCTGGATGCGATGGTGTTGCTCTGGGCAACCCAAGAAGCAAGTAGAGGATGGAGAGATTGGGGGTGGGGGGTTAGGGGAGGTGAACCTTGGAGCCGAGAGTAGGATCAAAGGGACATTGCATTTTCTCTGTGGGTGGTGCTGGGTGTGGACATGGAGAGGCTACTGCTAACTCACAGAGGCAGACAGACTCCTGGGAGCTGTGGTTTCCAGGGTCTCTGTATTTGTGTTTGGTGCTTCAGAGGGGAGTTTAAACCAATGCAAATGCATGTGACCTTGACTGCCAGGCAGTAAGAAACCGCAGACCCATTCTCCATCATCTAGTTTTCTAATCAGATTGTTGGCACGCCAAACACACTCCATGCCTTATACTGCAAGCATGAGTTGTAACTCTAGAGAGAGCTAGCTGGATGTCAGGTTCAGTAGGGAAAGCTACGTTGACTGTATAACCCACAAATGCGTACTGTTGGTCACTATGACAGGGATTTGGCCCTAAACCCCTCTGTAGAACTCCAGGTCCTAGGAAATCAAGTCCGACCATAGGTGGGTGTGGGTTCCCTCATATCCAAGTCCAAGCTTTCCTGCTCACACCTCCTTTCTCTTTGGCCCACCTTGGTTCCTGTTTAGTTTTTTAGGGAGTGGGGCGCGGGAAAAGGAGTTGGGGGAAGTCCTGGGCCCATTTCATGACCAGCCCTCTTGGTGGGCCGAGGGATGAGCAGGTGTAGATAACCATCTTAAAGGAAAGGCCAGGAGGCTCAGACCCTCGTGTCCTCAAGAATAAGTGTCAGAATTTCAGGTGCCAGCCTTTTACCTCCTCCCACATCACATTCCCACCCCACCCCCCAACAGCCCCTTGGCCTGATAGTGTCTTTGGTCTCAGTCTGGATTATGGCTCCTTGAGACAGAGGCAGAAGGAGCATCTTGGTTCCCCTCAGTGTTGAGTAAGTCAGTATTAAAGAGATCCAGAGGATTTCCTTAGCAACTCCAGTCTCAGGGTAATGGTTTTCTGGAGGACCCTCTTCCACTCCACGCTGCTTTCTGTCCGCTGAGAATCTCCCGAGCAAGTGTCCCATTGTTGTACCTTTCTTCCCCCTAGAACATCCCATATCTTTGTCTCAGACTTTCCTTTGCTTACTGTTATTTGGACTTCTGCCAGAGGTTGTTTTGTCCCTGAGATATGGAGCTTGCCTGTGGACACAAGGACTCTTTCTGTTGGTCCCTAAAACAGGAGCACTTTCCTGGGACTGCTCTGCCCCATTAGATGGATTTAGTGTTAGATCCTGAGCCCTCCTGGTTTGTCTGGCCATCGGCAGGTGACTGTCCATGCCTGGGAAATGCCAGAGATGTGATGCCCACCACCTAGGATCCCTCTGGGTGCTGAGTTGAGAAGTGAGTCTAGGGCTAGGGCTGGAAGCAGAGACCATCTGAGGGTCCATTGCAGTGATCCAGGTGAGAAAGGGTGGTGGTGGTTCACCTCAGATAGTAGAGGTAAAGGGAGAAACAGCTGGATTCTGAGTCAATTCTGTAGGTAGAGCCTATGCGATTTCTTGACAAACTGGATATGGGGTGTGAGAAAGAAGAGTAGTGAAGGGTGACTTCAAGATTTTAGGCCTGGGCAAGTGCAAGGATTGTGTTCTCATGAACTGGGATGGGGGATTTAGTGGGGAGCAGATTTGGAGTTGGGGAGAGGAAGATTGGAAGTTCAGTCCTGAATATATTAAATTTAAGGTTGTATGTGTATATCCAAGTGGAGATATCGAGTAGACATTAGGATATAGGTGTGAGTTCAGGGGAGACACCTAGGCTAGAGATGTACATATGCGAGCCATCAGTGGGTATAGATGGAGGAGAGCGGAGGAGAGGACAGGACAAGGGAAGCAGAGAGGAGGGGACAGGAGAGGACAGAAGAGGTCCAAGGACTGAGCCCTGGGACACTCTAAATTTAAGAGGTTGGGGAGATAAGATTTTGTGCATGTCTGTGCTTGTTTCGTGTTTTTCCATCTTCCACTGGAATGCAAGCTCAGTGAGGGCAGTGACATTTTGTGTCTGTGGCCCAGTACTAGCTACTCAGTAGAAATCTGTAGGATGAAGGAATGCAAAGCTTTATACCCGCCATGTGATCTCTGATGGTGAAGGAGGAGTTGGCAAGCTTGCCTTCTTGGGTGCCACGGATCCAAGCCAAGCCAGACCTGCAGTCCTGAGTGGATGTGGGTGGTGCACTCTGGCATCTCCCCATCCCCTTCCATTGTATGTATGTTGAAGCTGCTTCCTGGGGGTGGAAGTTGGGAGCGGGGGCGCTGAGAGGAGCCAGAAGTCCTGCAGGATGCCTGCAGAGGCCACAGCAGCTTCGGAGGGTGGCCACTCACGTGTCCCCGGAGGAGTGACTCTGGGGGAAGGGGGCTCAGCTGCTGCCCTGAGCCAGCTCCTTCCGGAGCTCACCTTCCTGCTGTGACTCTCTGTATGGCGTGTGTGTGTTGAAAGCCCAGGAAGTGCTGTAATCCTGTTATCCCTGTCCTTTCCCTCCCAGGAGTCTAAAATCCAATTCCTGAGAACATCAGCAAACATAATGGATGCAGACGTCAGAGGAAATGCCAGAAGGGCTCGGGTGGCTTCTCCAGCCCCCCACGCAGCCCAGCTCAAATGAGCACGTCCCTGACCCTGATGGATGAACCTGAGAATGCCCCAGCTCTGCCTCAGGCCTTCCCACCCCCATATTCTGCTCTCCTTTCCCAGGGTTAATTACTGGGTGCCCCACCAAGGCCAGGTGCACCCCACTCTTCTGCATGTGCCCCTTTAATTCTGTACCCTCTGCTCCCCTCCCTCCCAAGCCAGATTCCCTTTCTAGACTGAGCTCAGCTCCTCAAGCAGAATTCCTTAATCTCAGTGTTTTCCTTTCTCGGCCTTCTTGGCTTCTTCCCGTTCTCGTTCTTGAAGTGATTTCCACCTGCGATCCTCCAGGTATAGAGCTCTGGGCCCGGCTCCAAGGGTATTGACCAGCTGGCCCTGTGTCCAGCCACCAGCCTCTCGTCTCCTGTGGGTCTGTCTGGAGCTGCTACCTACGGTTGCAGCCTGTGTCTGTCTGCTCCATACCCTCTTGTAGGAAGTTATTGACAACGTGCTTTCAGACTGGTTATTTAAAATGCAACAGGAGCCCGCAGGCTTAAGGATTTATAGCATACAGATGCTTAAGAATAATAGAGTAATTAAGGGGGAAGGCTGATGGGGAAGATACATAAAAATCAGCCACAATTCTATGACGTAGAGATAACCACTGTGAACACTAGCTGTGTGTCTTTCCAGTTTGTTCTGTGCATATTTATAAAGCATTGCTGTGATCATACTCTTGATTTCACTTTTCACCCAGGCTGCTTTTGGGTGGGCATTACAGGTGCATGAGAAACATCCTTCTGCAAATCTTGTGTGGAGAAGCCTCAGCTCCTGGAACATTGGTCCAGCTCTTCTAAGGCAGCCCCATCCCAGACCAGATCCTGCCTATCACTCTGCTGCACTGAGAAATCTGTATTTTCTTTGGGTTTCATCAGCTTCAGGCCCTTATCTGGGCTGAGCTCTGCCTGCACTCACTTGCCCCCAAGAGGGCTGTTGCTCTTCTGTTACCTGGTTTTATTCTGAGTGCAGCAGCGCTGTCCCTGCCTGGCTTTGAGCAGCAGGGATCTCCTGGATCCCGTGTCGCAGGGAGCAGAGGCAGCATCCTCTTCCTGGTCTTAGGGATGCCCCACCTTCTTTTGATCTGTTTTTGCATTTGGAATTCAGAGCACTTTTCTGCTTTTCTCCTTTGCGGAAAGGGCCAGAGGCTGTTTTCTCTCCCATTACCAGTGAAAGTTAGCTTATACTAGCAGCCACTTCCCACGGGCTTCTCATTGTGCTGGCTTCTCTTGTTGAGGAGCACAGGCTCTAGGCACGCGGGCTTCAGTAGTTGCAGCACATGGGCTCAGTAGTTGTGGCTCATGGGCTCTAGAGCGCAGGCTCAGTAGTTGTGGCGCACGGGCTTAGTTGCTCTGCGGCATGTGGGATCTTCCTGGACCAGGGATCGAACCCATGTGCCCTGCATTGGCCAGTGGATTCTTAACCCCTGCGCCACCAGGGAAGTCCCGGGAGGGACTTTTTTTTAGGGGATAATGAACAGGCCAGGGGTGAACAGCCTGTAACAGCAGTGAAAATGCTTTGGGCAAATTTCATCGTGAAATCAACCCAGAGCTACAGAAACTCACAGGCACCCCGGGACCCCGGTGGGAAGGAAACATGGAGAATGAGTGTCCTGGAGGATGGCTCTTGGATAGGATGGCTTGGCCGAGGGGCTGGGGACCTCACCCTTGGGTTGGGGGTTGCAAGGCCAGGCCCTCTAGAATGCTCTAGAGGTCCCATTGCTCTGGATGGACATCAAGCGTTAGAGTCTGGCCTCTGTGCAGGGACCTGGGATGGGGTAAAAGAAAGAATATTTTCTGAGCCCTGCCTGGCTACCTGGCTCTGGCCCCAGAGATGCTGCAGAGCTGTCTGTCCCAAGGAGCAGAGGATGCACTGCTAGAATTTAAAATGGCTGAGCTCAGCTCTGCTGCCGGGTCCCTGGGCTTTTTGGTGGCCACTGTTCCCTTTTTTACTCTCTCTCTCTTTCTCTTAGGCTAATGCACAAGACTAAATTCACCTTAATTAGGAGAATTATTTGTCTTATAAATTTCATACCTAATATTCAAGCAGGAGCCTTTCTCCCTCAGCGTATTTATTAAAGATACCCTGGGAGGCATGTTAATGACTCATGACGTCATGAATATTTAGACCGAAGGAGCTGGAGGCAGGGAAGAGGGGAGGGGAGAGGAGAACAGATCATTTTAGGAACCAAAAGGGGTGAAGTTTTCCTCTTGGATGGGGGCTGGCTGGGAAGAAATACGATTTCCGTATTCAGAGGTGTGAGTTCTGTTCTTGTCCAGAGCCGAGTAGAGCCGGGGCTGCCATGCGTGCGGCTGAGTTGGGCTTGCTTTGCATTTGCTTCAGGACGCCTAAGCACACATTTCAATGAACGATGGAGGAAACATCTTAGCCCCGTGCTGCAGCCATCCTGTCTTCTTCTCTGGCTGTCTGGAAGCAGCATTTGGTGTAGATTCAGCATTTACATGACTGACCTTAAAGCCAACCTTCATCCAGAAACTGAATATTTTATAATTGAAATAACAGGGAAATGGGGAGCCTGGAAGCTCATCTCCAGCCCTGGGGGAGAACTCTTTCATGGTTATACTCCCCAGTGCCCTTATTTCTCCAGACCCAAACGATGCACAAATTACCCTCTCTCCTGATGAAACTGGCTTATTGAGCAGTCTGGACTTAGAGGGATACAAAGAGGGATACAGGATGAGTCTCCCCTCCCATCCCCTAGTGACATCTCCGACAGAGCCCTGGCTTTCCGGCCCCCTGAGGAAACAAAGGGCTCCTGGTCTGGTCTGGTGTACCCTTCATCTCCGCTACCCATCGGAGTCAGTGCTCCTCTGCTCTCCTCCAGACGCTTCGGTGCAGTCAGGGGCTGGCTGCTCTCTTAGGAGCGGAAGTCTTCATCCTTAGCAGTGCAGTAGGAATACGCTCTGGGCTGTCCGTGCCCTGGGGGCTGGGGAGGAGGGGCAAGAGGTGTCCAGACGGACCAGGGGCAGACCCAACCCTTCTGCTAGGGTTGAATGAGATCCAGCATCTCCTTCTTGCAGGCACTTCCGACATCTACAGTTGATTCTGTTGGAGCTGCCTTCTCTTGACTCAGATTCAGGGAAGCATCTTCCTCCCCTCCCCACGGGAAAGGGAGGAAAAGTCCACAGTGTTCTTTGCCCCAGGGCTTTAACTCCAGATTTCTGAAAATTATCTTGACTTCTCTCTTGTCTTCTGCTCATATAAACTGTGTTTGGGGAAGAAGATTTGAGAGTAGTTAGAGATAGAGCCTTCTCATAAGTTTCTGGAAGCTTCTGTAAGAAGGTAGGAAGTAACTTCATGCCTGTTATTTTCAGGTTTGAGGCTTTAGCTCTGATTCTGCAAGCCAAGGCAACTGGAGAGGTATCATTCAGCATATCTTACATTAGCTTTCTGTAATTGAAGTGATATATTGACAGTACACACAGGAGCTCCCCTCCCATCTTCATGTCATTCATTCGTTCAATCATTCATTCACACATTGAATTCCTTGGCTCTTGTGTTGTGCAAGGGGCTTAGTGTTAGGGATACAGATACGAGTAAAGACAATCATCCCTGCCTTTGGGAAGCTTCTAGTTGGGTGGGGAGGTAGACTGGCTAATACATATGATAATCCTCAAAGAGAGGGAGGATAAAGGGCCATGAGAGAACATGCGGGGGCTCCCAGCTTAGTTGGTGCGGGTATCAGGGAAGGCTTTCTGGAGTAAGTGGTAACTAAGGTAAGCCATGAAGACTGAACAGGTATTAGCTAGACAAAGGGGATCAGCAGTCTAGACAGAGGGAACAGCATATGCAAGGGCTCAGAGGGCAGAGAAAGGTCCATTTGGGGAATTACAGGAAGTTCAGGGTGACTGGATCATAGAGAACAGGGCAGGGTTTGAGGGCTCAGGGATGAAACGAGAGCTGGGACCGGAGTGGTGGCTGGAGCCTGATCACAAAGGGCCTGGCCCCAGGAGGGGACTTTATCCTGAGGGCAAGAGGCAGTCCCTGGAGGTTGTCTTGTAGAGGCTGATACAACCCGTTTCCTAATTATAAAACAACCCTTGGCTGTGGGCAGAGAGTGGGTTATAGGGGCCTCTCCTGGAGTCAGGGAGACCAGCTAGGAGGCTGCTCCCATGTTTCTCTGGTCCTGTTTGCTACTAGTTTAGTCCAGGGGAGAGAAGTTGGTGGCCTGGATTGGGCTAAGGCCAGTCAGGACCAGAGAAAAGTAGGCAGATTCAAGAAACGTCTTGTTTCTCATCTGCGTATGCTCATTTTTTACTGTAGAAAGAGCCCCTCCATCTGTGCTGTCGCCTCGGTGTCCCCACACCTACTGTCCTCTTCCATGGCCACCCCAAAGATTTATAAGCACAGATCCTAGTCCCTTAGCTCTGGGGTCAGGGCATATGTGATTATGGGATGAGTTGCCATGGCAACCCAGAGCCAGTTTGGGTTTGGCCTGGCAGATTGAAGGTGAGGGATGGAGGCAAAAATGCTGTGATGAGCAGAGGAGTTTTGGCTCCGAGTCTGCCCTAACACAGGCCGAGGAGAAGGGACTTGTTCTGTATGCCTGAGGACAACCTGCCAGGCTCCACAGGGAGGCCAGGCCGCTGGGGAGGGAGAAGCCAGGTCTGAGTTCTGACCCGTGGGAGGCATCAGAAGGGGTTGTGGTAACTATGGTAACCGGAAGTGCATGACTCCATGGAGAGTGAGCTCAGGCTCTCCCTGACCTGCGGGTACATTAGGGCGGCCTGTGGTCCGAGATCTGAAGCTGCCCAGGGATGGGCGGCAGGCGGGTGATGGACAGATGAGGCATTGTCTCCAGAGGCAGGAGAGAGTGTTCTGGGAGGGGCTGGGGAGTTTGTGAGGGGCACCCCAGTGCTGCCCACTGATCACGTCATTGTAACACCCTGGGCCCCTGACTCTGTGGGGTCTCCTCAGATCGTCTGCTGCTTCCCTAGTAAACTTCCGGGATGGAGTCCTGCCGAAGATGTCCTCCCTGCCCTCCCTCCTCAGCCTCCACGTCTCCCTTTGTTCTTGTGCATGGCTCTGCTCTGCTCCAACAGTGATGGTTGCTGGTGAAGCTGGATTTCTCCCCGTGTCATTCTCCCTTGTCCGCCCTGTTGGTCATCAGGCCCTTGTCCGGCTATGCTGACATCCTGGTGTGAAGGCTTCCCAACAGTGTTTCAAAGCGTGGGGAAAAGAAGCAGACAGTGGCTAGAACCCCCCAAAAAAGTCCCCGAATCTCTTCCCATTCCCAACCCACAGGGAACCCGCCTCCTTCCTCAGTTTCCTCCTTTTGTAGTGGGTGAGCCTGCAGCTTGCTGGGGTGGTTGGCTGCAGGGTGAAGGTGGAAGAAACTCGGTTAGTGGGGGCCCCTCTGTATGGAGAGCCCATTCCTGTGGCCTGGGGTGATGGGGGAGCACAATCTGAGTGGAGGCCTGCAGAGATAGGGGCTGCAGTTTATGATGGGGGGATGTGTGTGTGCGTGCGTGCCCGTGTATGTGCCCGAAGAATGGTTCTCTCTTTGGCTCATTTTGCATGCTCATTCGGCTGCATTGGAAGGGGGGCCCCCCGAGAGGAGAGGAGGGCAGAGCCTACGCTGGGCCTCTGTGCCTGAGTCTTGCAAAGGTGACGGGGAGGGAAGGGGTGAGGTGTTGGCCTCTGTACTGCACAGACCAGTAAAAAAGGAAAACCAGCCAAGCAGGGCTAACGTGGGGGAGCTGACTTCTTTTGTCAAAGCAAGAATGTTAAAAAAGAACAGGATAAGAAACACCGACTTAACAACAACAACAAAACTACCGTTACTATTATTATCAATACGTAAAAGAAAGGATGTTTTAACATGAAAAAGGGACTCTTCCCAGGAAGAGAATAATCTCAGAGCGAAGGGTAACTGCCCGAGAAAGGACAGTTGGCAACCTTGTGCACGCACGCACACACACACACACACATACACATACACACATACATATCCTGCATGATCCTTATTTTTATTTTTTCGTTTTGATAAAGTCTGATAAAAGCATTCCCTGGGGTGGGCCAGGTCTGTAGACCAGCTTTGGGGCAAAGGACTCTGTGGCTCACCGAGCTGTGGGGTATAGAGAAGGATGGGGGAGGGCTTTGACAGGAAGGCACCTCTTGGCCTGCCCTAGCCCCCAGGGCTGGTAGAGCTGGGGAATCTTCTCCAGGCTCCGGACGCGCAGGCTCAGCGGCCATGGCTCACTCCGGGCATGTGGCATCTTCCCGGACTGGGGCATGAACCCGCGTCCCCTGCATCGGCAGGCGGACCCTCAACCACTGTGCCACCAGGGAAGCCCCCCACAGTGATTCTTATAATGCAGCTCATCTTGGACTCAGAAAAGGAGAACTGGAAGAGAGGGAGAATAATAATGGATGCTCTGAAGTTCAAGTACACTGCTCCCCGGTGGGATCTCTTTCCATTCCCCCTCCTCCTCCACATGCCCTTCCCATGTTTGCTGTTCCAATGGCCACTGTCATCTCCCTAAGGTCCAAGAGTTTTCCATTCTTGGAAGGAAGCTCTGCCCAAGCCAAAGGCGTGGCCACAACTTCCTAAAGTCCCAGTGGAGCCCGACTGAAAAACCCACGCCCACAGCTCCGGGGAGCCGGTTGATGTGAACCGTGTCTGTAAGTGTGTCTTTGGCTGGTGGATCTCTGCTCTGGGCCCCAGGTGACAGGCTGTTAGTAGCATCCCCAGGGAGAGACACGTTTTCGGCTGCATCACTTTCAGAGGCTTTTCTCATCGGTTCAGCATTTGTGTTTGTTGTTCTAAGCTGCTGACTTACATTGCCTTTATCACGCGCTTCCCGTGAATTCTGACCGTCTCTCAAGTGGGAAAATGTCTGGCAAAACATCATTTCTTCTGAATGGAGATTCTGAATTGTCCATGAAATGAAAGCTTGTTCCCTGAAAGAACTTTAATAGAACCACAGCCCAGAGGTTGCAGCTGAGACACTTGGACTTTTGGTGGCACCAGGGACAAAACACCTCAGTATTGGTGTGTGCTACGTTAATGTGTGCCAGGGCACACACGTGGCTATGCCTGTGAAGTTACACATGGACTCACATGTACACACCCATGGGGGCTGGGAGGACAGGGCTTAGGGGAGAGAAGAAAGGCTGTTTTAAAGGGACAGTTATTTTCCTCGTCACCTGCTGCTGAAATGAGCTCTGGGTTAGAGTGGGGAAGGTTGAGTCCAGTCCCAGATCTTCTTCTAAGTTGCTCTCCAGTCCCAGATCTTCTTCTAAGTTGCTCTGGGTCCTTGGGGAAGTCACTTCTCTTCTCTGGGCTTCAGATGCAAAATGGATACAAAGACCTCTATAGACCCTATGTGTATGTAATGTTGTAGTCAGTCTTTAAGGCAGGAAACAGAAACCACTCTAGGTATTTCAAGCAGAAAGGGATTTTATACAGAGAATGAGGACTTTACAAAATCCCTGGAAGGGCTAAATGAAGTTGAAAGGTACGGGTAGGGAAACTGCCCCATCACGGTTGCCTCTGCTGTCACCATCACGGCCACCCCCCTCCCCCTTGAAGCCAGTCATGTGACCCTGGACCCTGGAGCCCAGCCATCACCAGCCCTTGTGTCTGCCTGGCCCTGCTTGTCTGACCACAGCTCTGCAGAGATATGCCGACCCCCGGGCACCTCTCTCTAAATCTGGCAGGAATGCATCTAATTGGCTGAAAGTGAACTGAGCTACAAGATGGTCTGGGAAGTGTAGTTTCTAGCTTTCCAGCTCTGGAGAAAGAAGGTGAAATGGAGAATCAATTAGAGCATCTGGCCCAGCCCTTTTGCTCCAAAGTTCATGATTCTGCTGGTGAGATTATCAGCAGAGACACCAGATTGTTAAAGTTGTTCTTGGCTTTGCCACACTTCACCCGGGCTCCTGGGTGGCCCCCAGCCCCAAAGGGACGAGATGCCGTGCACACCAGGGCACTGGGTTCGGATGCCCCTTGAGGTCTACTTCTGACCTCCTCTCTCCGTGGGGGTGGGAGGGTCAGAGAGGAACCTGCCGGTTGCCTTCTCTTTCCGTGGTTCCTTCTGCCCCAACTCCTATCCTCCTTGTGTGAGGTTGAAAAATTGGATTTGGAGGACCGAGAAGTTTAGGAGGAACTTCAGGAGGAGATCAAGAGTCCTCTTCTGTAGTCACATGGCCGAGGCCGAGGCCCCATTATCTAAGGACAGACAGGCCCCTCCTCAGCTGGGAGGGTCCTGGTGGGCAGTGTGAGTTCAGCAGGGTTCTGCCTGGAGCAGGGACAGCGGGGACCAGCTCCATCCCCCTGCTCTCCCCTGCGTTCCTGACAAGGAAAGGGATATTGAGGAGAATGGAGGATGGGTGAGTTAACTCACCAGAATGCTGCTGGTGAGTTATGAGGAACAGGGGACAGGAGAAGGAAGAGAATTTTATTCCTTGTTCAGTGAAAAACCTCCCCGTGCCTACATCACTCCTGTAAATTGGCACTAATTGTGCCCTCCCTCCCCACGCCTGTCAGGAGAGCAGCAGGGAGGGAAGATGCCGGGGAGTGAGGAGATGCTGCCCCTTCAGAAGCTGGGCTCCTAGTCCAGTTGGTGGCGCAGTGGTGGCGAGTGGGGCAAGCAGGAGAAGGTGGCAGGGGTGCTCCGGTGGAGACCTCGGAACGCCCCCGGGGATCCAGTCTCTTTCCCCAGTGTGTCCTTAGGACTTTGTCCCTGGAGACTTTTGCAGAAAGGCCTGGGAAACAGGCTAGTTTTTCAAAAGGCGGCAGCATTCAGAGGTGAGTGGGCCATTAAGCTTTTGAGCGCCTGGGTGGCACTATATCTGGCTGTGACCTGGACCTGGTCCCCTTGGAACAGTGATGGGACTTGCAGGAAGCGCTGCTGGTTCCCAAGGTGGGATGTTCCACTTGAGGAGGCATCCAGAAACCACCCCCGCTTTTCTGATAAGGAACTTTGTGGGTTAAAAAGAAGAGTCCAAGGGTCTTTCTGGATACAAGTCTCCCAAGAAGCAAGAGGGGGCTGTGTATTTTAGTGGAAAGTTCTCCAGTCCATTGGGGCAGGAGAACTGGTTTTGTCCTCGTTCCATCACTTCCCCTCTCTGGGCCAGCTGTTTGCACACCTGACTGGGGACTTAATGGCCACTCCTACTGAGGGCCCTTTTGGCTTTGATGGTCTGTGATTCCAGGCCCCCCTCTCACCTGTCCCCTCCCCTTTCCTACAGGATGTGTGTTCCTGCCCCTCCTGGTCTCAGAGCGAGGCTCAGTCGCCTCCACACTCTTTTCTCAGGCAGGTGCAGGGGTGGTGTCTGCGTGTCGAAAAGACCCCATTTGGCTGTTGGCTGTTGGGAAAGAGCCTGGGTGTGCGCTGCATACAAGCTCCGGTGTTGTTATTCAGAGGAAGAAAGACCAGAAAGAAAGGCAAAGGGAGAAGATATTGTTTGGGTACAATCTGTGTTTGCAATTTTCCACATCAGTTCTTTTTATGAACGTTCCTAAAACAAGACAACAGCAGTGGCTGATTCAATATGCGCCATGCAGGAAAACAATAAGGAAAAAAAATAAGGGTTTTTAATAAGCACTGGGAAAGCCTGTAATTAAATGTCGGGCTCTGTTTGGAAAACAAGAATCTCATTTAGTGCTTTTGCCCTGGCGCATCCTAACATCTGCACCCGTGTTTTCTGCTGGGCAATTACCGCGTCCTCCACGGCTTGATTAACAAATACAGGTGTGGGCTCGGGAGGGGGAATCCCAGGATGGAGGGAGGGGCGCACTGGGGAAGACTTGGCACTCACCCCAACAGGTGTCGGGGACCTGGCGGAGGAAGATGCTCAGGGCGGAGGGAGGAGGGGTGAGGGAGAGGAGAGACTCACCTGCCATTCCCGCTTGCTCTTCTTGGAGTCTCATTTCACCAAGGAGCCCAGGGATCAAGGGCTCACAGAGGGCCCCTCTGGGCTAGGATTCAGGGACTTTAAAAAAGGTGACCAGAGGAAGAAGGGACATTTCAATAAGGTAATGGGAGCCTTGAGCCAGTGCAAGTTGTGTGTCCACAGGCAGATTTCTTTTTCGGAAATTTACCAAGTGGCATAGGAAGGGCGTGTCTCCTATACCTCGTGCAGTTCCAGATTGCCTCCTTGACTGCAGGTCTCCACCTGTCCTGTGGAAATGCCACCCGCCCTGACCCCACCGCCCCATTATAGTACCATTTGTTACTACACATTCACTAGGGGCCAGGAACATGCTAGGCCCCGCCCTGTACTCTTTTGCCCGAGTCCCTCAGCAGTGGCATGAGTGCTGCTGTAACCATCTTTGTTTTCTGGATGGGGAAGTTGAGGCACAGAGGTTAAAAACACGTGCAGGAATACGTAGCTGGTAGGAACGGAGTCAGCTCTGAATCCAGGCCATCTGGGTCCAGAGCTTGCTTTAAATCCTGCCTGTGTTGGTCCCCTTGCTTGTTTATCAGAGGCAGCGTTCACTGTTCTCCTTCCTGCACTTGCTCGGGGTGCTTGCTTCTCAGATGCTTTAGCCGAGTGCCTGCTGGGAGAGGAGAGGAGGTCTCTTGGTCTGGATTGGGTTGCGGGGGGTTCTGGGCTCCCACTCTTGGAGCCCAAAGTCCCAGGGGTGTGATGTAGGGGAAAGGAATGGAGAAGCAGTTTGATCCAAAGAGATACTGGGGCTTCCACTGACAGGAGATGCTTCCGTGGAGAGCAGGGTCTGCAATCCTGAGCAAACGTACTGACACGTAAAGCCTTGTCTAAAAGGCGTTTGCAAATCTAATGTCTTACCCAAATGTTATGTACTGTGAGGACATGGATTATTGGCTGGGTGCTTTGTCCAGAAGCATGGCTCAGGTTGGCATTGCTCAGAGGGCTGAGAGAACCTGTTTACTTGGGTGTCTTGTGTTTATTTACCGACCGTCTCTGTTTCCAACTCTCTGAAGCAGAGCCTGGGTCCTTTGGAAAAGTTTGGCCTTTCCATTCCCCTGTGACCTTCAGGAAAGGATTCTCCCTTCCTGAGTCTCAAAGACAGATGGATTTCCTTGTTAGGGGTTGTGTTCATCCCCACGGTGCTACCTTATGGCTTTGAGATCCCCCGCCCCTCTTGTCATGGCTGCCTCTCAGCTCTAGCCAGCAGCTGCTCTGGCCCCTTCCTTCCCAGCTCCTCCCAACAATGCTGAGGGTGCCACTCCCCGTGCCAGCTGGAAGCCGCCCTGCTGGTGTGTGTGTTCATGGCAACTCCCGTGCCCGGTGCCAGGCTCCTGGAGGAGAGCTGAGGTTCTAGAGCAGCCAGCCCCCTCCCCATCACTTGGCGTAGCTTTTCTCACTTGCTGAAGTGAAGAGAAGGGAAGGCTTCTGAGGCTCTGCTCGCCGCCGCCTCTTCTGCTGTTGAGGCTGCAGTTGTCTGTTGCTCCTGTGACAGTTGAGGCAACGGCTGTTGAGGTGTTGCCTTTATCAGCTCCACAAAGTGGAGGGGGAGAGGGAGAAGGGGAGGGAGAGGGACAGGGTGGGGGGGAGAGAGCGAGAGAGAGAGCGAGAGAGCAAGTGAACGTCACCAAACTGGGAGGTCAATTAATATCCTTGGGACCAAGTGACTTAGCGATAGCTCCTGCCATCAGGAAGCCAATGCAAATGGTGAAAATCCAGGTAAAGATGAGAGCAGGGCATTCCTTTCATGCCAGGACATTCTGCTTGATGTAATCTTGAGGAGTTGAAACAGCCAGCCCTTTAATATTAGTTCCAAACCTTAGGAAGCACCTGAGTATGTCATTAATATCACAACCTTGTATGCAGGTTTCTTCTTCAGGAAGCTCTGATAACAGTAAAGGCATGATTTCATTTATCCTCACTGCTAAGCCCCCCACTTTTCAGATTCAGACACAGAATCCAGGGAGATCACAGCATGTTAATGGCTAAATCAGGTTTCTGGTTGCAAGCCATTGCTCTTTCACTGAAATGCCTTAACTCCATAGAATCTTGAATTAAACCTCTTTCAAGAGACCCTGTGTCACCAGGACACGCACAGCAGATGGCTCTCATTCGTGGGGGGAGCTGAGCTGCCGATGGTGCCAGGTGATGATGATGTTGTCTGTGAGGGCCGTGGAAGCAGCTGTGGTGGCTCACAGTCTTTCCTCCATGGCTCAGGTGGGACATTGGTCTAAGCTGTGGCTTCTGCACTGTTTGCTGAGCCTGACTGCCAAGTTCTGCCTCTTAGGCTCTTGCATATTGGCTTCTCTGAGTATTTGTGAAGGATCCAACCATGACCTCAACAGATATGGCCCTGCCCTTGGTGAGTGGGTGCTCTGAACAAAAGAGCACATGACTTGGACATCAGACATACCTGCAGGGATGAAAGCCAAGGTTGACTGGATGGCCGGGCTTTGATCTCTGCCCACTCCCTCTCCATGCACCTCCCCCCAGAGGGCCATGAGCAGTGACTTTTCTATGACACCATGGTTTCTGAGGGTGGTTAGAGGTGATGCGCTGGAATCAGAAGTAACTCTACTTCCAGTATTAGTGCCTTTTGGGAAGCGATGTTTGAAAGCAAGATCGAACGCCATCAACATAGTGTAAGGGGATGCAACATGCCCCCAGTATTCTCTGGGGGAGGCTGGACTTCCATATAGTCTTTTTAGGCCTTCCTGGGGAAGTAGAGGCAGCTCTACCAGCCATTTAAGTGCCAGATTTTGGATATACGAGATCCTCACTGTGGCTTTTACTGGCTCTGGGATATAGATCAGCAACCTTTTAGCTCCCATGTAATACAGACAAGCGTGTGCCTTTTGGGGATGACCCTTACGATTTAGCAGGGAGAAGAAGACAGCAGAGAAATGAACGACAGGACTGTATCTGGTGGGGCCTGAGCTGGATGACCTCTAATATTCCTTCTACACACGAGCGTCTGTGCTTCTGGGAATCTGTAAAAAAGTTGAGTAGGAAGGAAGGGAGAGGTAAATATGAAAGTGATGTATGCAGTGAGATGTGGGAGCGGGACAGTACCAGGTTCCCCAGGTGACCCGGCCTCTGCCTGTCACCCACCTGCCTCCCCCACAGCGCACTGAAGATGAGCTCCAGTCTGACGCAAAGGCCAAGGCCAGTTTCTAACTCGGAAGGCAGCTCTGCTGGACTAAGCGACAGCTTCTCAGCTGATGCTTCACGGATTAGGGTCTACTCCCTACCGCTGTATGGATAGGAGGCCACACAAGTCATCCCCCCAGCTTCCCAAACTGCATGTAGCAGGAAGGTCAGCTGCTAGCACAGAGTCCAGAGCATGGAAGACCTCACAAAGAGTTGACTGGGTAATTTGAATTGCTCTGCTTCAACAGGGCAAACCATTTATGGCAATGCTTCCAAAACTCAGAGGATGAGAATTGTTTGGGCAGTGTCCAAATGCACATTTCTGGGCCCATCCCCAGAGATTCTGATTCAGCTGGTCTGCATTTTGAACAAGCTCTCCAGTTGGTGCTGTACAATTCACAGCGTGCCATACCTTCCTGTGATGCGGAGCCCTGGCTTTGGGACCGTGGGGCTTCTCCTTCGACTTCCTCATTAGTGGAAGGTATCCTTCGTGCCTGGCATGGGGGGAGGGATGTGGGTTGTGACTTTGTCTTTCTGCTCCTCATAGGACTCAGTCTTTCTGGATTGTGCCTGGTTTTAAAGGCCTTCCCGTAGCAGAACCAGGGCTTCTGTCACTCATCTCTTCCCCGCCCTGTCCCGCCCTGAGTGTTCTTATCTCACCCCCAGGCTCAGAGTTTGGAAAAAGTAACTGCCCAGGCTGGCTGTAGCAGCCCAAATTTGGATTTTTCTGTCTGCACTGAGTCCCTCGTTAGCTAGGGCAGTTCCTCCCTGTCAGGCCTGTCTCCTCTTTGATCTTGGCTCTGACACAAGGGCTTACTACATAAACAGGTTACATTGAAGACTCTGGCCATTTGGGAAGCAGACTCCTTTGCAGGAGATTCAGAATGATCCCCGCCCTATGCCTTCCATGTTGATAACCTGCTGGCTGAGGGAGGAGCATAGGTCTCACACCCACGGTTCCTCCTTGGAGGGCAGAAGGGTAGCACCTCGGTTCATGGACACGGTGGTTCATGGAGACGCTGTCTGCTGCAGGAGAAGAGGGGAGGATGAACCCTGATATATCAGAACCCTGCTGGCACGGCCTTCTCGGTGTCGAGCCCTGTCTAGCTTGAGACAAGTCTCCATGTCAAAGGTCTGAAGCCAGGCAGACCCATGCAATGCAGGGATTCTTAAGTGCGCCTCCCAGGATGTCCTTAGAGCTTTGCTAGCCTTCTGCAGTCTCCCTGGAGTCCTGGGCTGGTCTCCGGGTGCACGTGGAGATGAGGAACTGTTACCCGAGGACTCTCCTGGAGGTAAGGGGCCCTCCCTCTAGGGCTGTGTCTGAACACCACATCAGCTTATGGATTGTTCTGGTGAAATAGATTGAAGGGTTGGCTCTCAAGTCATTAATCTTCTGGTCTTCTACTGACTTGCATTTAGTAGGTGGACCACATTCCCTTTATGTCTCAGTTTGCTCCCATGTAAAATAGAAAAAAAAATCTCTAAATAATCATCTTGATATTAATAATAATGATGCATTCAGCAAGTAGTTGTGAGCACCAGTGACATGCCAGTACTCTTTGATGGCTCTAGGATACAGAAGTGAACAGAATGCATACCTTTGTGGAGCTTATATCCTAAAAAGGGAAGGAGAAAGTAAAAAACATAAAAATAATATTTAATATGTCAGAATGTGATATATTTTAGTTAGAGAAACAAAGCAGGAATGGAAGGTAGGGCCTAGCAGAGAGGGAGGGGCTGTTTTATAGGGTGTGATCAGAGAAGGCCTCACTGATTACCTGAAGAAGTGAGGGAGCAAGCCGTGTGGAGATTTTGGGAGAAAGTCTCGAAGCCTAGGAAATAGCAGCTGAAAGGGCTCTGAGGCAGAAGTATGCTTATCCAAGAGCAAGGAGGCCAGTGTGGCCAGATAATAGTAACAAGAGGAACAATAATGACAGCAAAGCCATTTATGGGGTACTTTTTATGTTCCTGAAACTCTGCTAAGTGGTTTGCAGACACCCTATCCAGTGAAGTAGATAATATTATCATCTCCATTTTGCACTTGAGGGAGGCTGCGTAATTTGCCCAAGGTTATACAGCTACAAGATGGAGGAGCTCCGTCCAGACAGCTTGACTCCAGGGCCTGCTCTCTTGGTCACTAAATGCAAGAGGATGGGGAGGTGTTTGCCGCTCTTCCCCAGTGTGATCAGCTTCTTAGGGAGGGGAGGGATCTATGTATATACGTAGATTTCTCTTCTTTTCCTCTACTGGTTAATCAGTGCATACGTTAGTATAACACAGTCAGTCTTTATGGACACCCCGACACAGTGGTCCAGAGTGGACGCTAGGGAAGAAGCGTCAGAGACAAAGGGAAGGAACCGAGGGCCCCATGGCCGACTGCAAGAGAAAGATTATAGTTTCCTGGCTGCCCCTCTGGGTTTCTCTCCCTTCGCCTGCCTCAGGCGCTGGCCGTGGTGCTGACTGCTGATGTGCTGAGCACGGGGGACGTCGGTGGCTGGCGATTTTTAGCTAGGGCAGCAGTCAGCCTAGGGGGTGTCTGTGGGCCTGACGCAGGATATTGATGTGGACAGGTGGCGAGAGCTGAAAGAAGGAAGGTGTGGCAGGAGTAAGGGGTGGCTAGTCCGCTTCTGATTCTAAGATTGGTCCACGGTGAACTAACCATAATTGTCTTGGCGGTCCCGTCCTGGTTGGACGGTTGCTCGGTGGCTGTGCAGGATCACAGCTGGGGCACCCACCAGCCTCCTGCTGCCCAGCAGTGATTACTGTTCACATCAGCCAGGCTATCCCAGACCATGTACCTTTCCGCCTGTGACTTTGATTGTTTTGTTTCTCCATCCAGGAATGTTTAAAACCTGACTTAAGTCACGGTTGACTTCTTGAAAACACATTACCTATTTCTCTTTTGGAGTACAGTTATATGTGTAGCTTATGTCACACAGTCTACCAGTCACCTATTCCTAGTCTGTTGTCTAATCGACATTTTCTTGAGGCCACAGAAGTTATTCTTCATATCTTTTGTACCTTCACTGCACAGTTCTGGGTATACGATGGGTTCACAAAAACATTAGATCCTTTTTGGTCTTGGGTGTCTTTCAAAAGCTCCTTGTACATTTCCTGGATTTCTTTTTCACGAGAGTCATGCCAGGCTCTGTAGGGCTAAAATCTCATCTGTTAAGCCAGTTGATTTTTTAAGAAGTCAAATAGCCATGTATGTATTGGGCATTATAGAGGAGGGATAAAAAAATGTGGCTGAATGATGAGGATTCAAGTGTGGGCAAAACAAAAAGGATAGTATTTGTGCTTCTTAGCAGGCAGAGTAACTGTGTTTCATTTTGTGGGTTAATTAAGAAAACCATGAACTACTTTGGCTTGTCTCAAACTGCTGTCCCAGATGGCAGTCTGTCAGGTTATTGGTCTTCTATGGATGCGTAGGTCAAGCACTTGAGTAACTGGCATTTAGCCATATCTTTTTAAAAAAGTAGATTGGGATTGACATATACACACTACTATATACAAAATAGATAACTAATAAGGGCCTACTGTATGGCACAGGGCACTCTTCTCAGTACTCTGTAATGACCTATATGGGAAAAGAATCTAAAAAAGAGTGGATATATGTATATGTGTAACCGATTCACTTTGCTGTACAACAGAAACTAACACAACGTTTTAAATCAACTATACTCCAATACATATTAAAAAGAAAGTAGATATTACCTCATTGTTTTAGTTCTTTGACCTGGATATTTGAGTAGAGCCAGTAAGCACTATGCAGCCTTGGAGGAATTCAGATTTATACCCTCCTGGAGTCAGAGAGAAAGGAGCAGAGCGGAAGGGCTCCCGATCAGCATGACCCCTCCCCTGTCAGGTCTGTCCCACATGGTGACCCACGTAAATGCTGCCCTTATCTTTCTCCACCATCTTTCTCAGGGACTTGGCCGCTGCTTTTGTAACTTGGACAGCAACGACGTCCTCAGTAGCAGGACTTTCCCTCAGCTCTGGGAGAAACTTGCAGATGTTTGATGACTTTGGGGATATCACAGAAAGAAGCATTAAGCTTCCCAACATGGCTGGGCCAGACATTAATCATCTATCACCCAGCAGTCTCAGCGAGCAGGAAGGAGAGAACGAGTTGGGGAGGGGGTGAGAGGCTGAGAGGTAGCATTTCAGGAGCTAGGTAGAACGAGCAGTGGAAGTGGGGACGAGGAGGAGGGAATGATGAGAAGACAGCAGATGAATTGGGGAGGAGGAAGGTGAAAGAAATGAAAGAAGGTGTATGGAAAAAATGAAGGGGGAAGGGAGAGAATGCAAGATGGATGTGAAAACTCTTTAAATAGAATAAGATTCCAGACAAGTGGAATATCATTACAGGTAGGCATACAGAGGTATGGGAGAGGAGATAGCAGAAAGAGGAAGAATAAAAACAAGGAGGGGCATAGAGATAGACTGAGAACAGACAGGTGGAGGCAGGCACACACTGATGAAAAGGAAATGAATATTCCAGGGCCGTAAGGAACCAGGAGCTACGGATACTGTGCCATCAGCAGAAGGCAGGGACTGCAAGACAAAAGGCAGCTGAAGCCATTTTCTGATCTGTTAAGTCACCCATGGCAGCACGATGTGCTGGGAAACGATGTCTGCCTGTGATCATTGTTTACCCAGAAAGCCGGCTGACGTGAGTTGAAATTAACACAATAGGATGGAAAATTGCTAATAAAACAAAAATCCCTGCTGTTAGATTTTCATAGCCTAATTATTCAGCACGTTACTCACTAATGGCATGAGGCATTACCATGCCAATGTGCAGACTGCATATGTCAGAGGAGGAGAGGGTTGGAGGGACTTCGACTCCCTGCAAATGGAGAAGTTTCCTAATCCCAGATGGAAGATGTTTAAGATGAGTGGGGCACCAGTGGCCAAGGAAGGGAGGTACCATAGACTTTTCTAGACTTGGGCAGGAATTAGAGCCCTAGGGCTTGTTCCTCTGTACTAATCAAAGCGCTGTGGGCCCTTACAATCCAAGCTGCTCTCTGCGTCCACCATGTGTCCCTCTCACTTGAGGATCACATACTGAAGGTGATTAAGGTATTTTTTTTTAATATTTATTTATTTGGCTGCGCCGGGTCTTAGTTGCGGGATGTGGGATCCAGCTCCCCGACCAGGGATCGAACCCAGGCCCCCTTGCATTGGGAGCACAGAGTCCCAACCACTGGACCAGGAGGGAAGTCCCTGAAGGTGATTTAAGTTTTGCGCACAAATGACAAGAAGCAAAATCTGTCTCTCAGTGAACTCCATAACTGTGGAAACCCAACGTTGTTTACTCTGTTACTTGGCATCCACTGATCACTCTCTGACTCCATGATCACATGGAGTTAATTTACACTCGTTGCCGCTTTTATTTGTAAATCTGTTCTGTTCTGTTAAAAGGTATTCTAATTGTCCTTGACAAAGTAAAGAATATCAGAGTCAGGGATCATGTCTTCTACTTTCTTAGAAACTCCTTATTCTGTATATCCATGGATCCGTAGATCCAGGCATCCATTCAACACTGGTTGAATGACTATTCCTGAGCCACCTGATGGAATGCAAAGAAAAATAGAGACCAGCATTTTCCTCAAGATACTCACAGGCTCTTGGTGGGGCGTGGGGTGGGTATGCATATGTCAGAGCTCTTAAACGAAGGAAAGGCTGAAAGTGTGTCCACAGCTAGTCTCACCTGCATGGAGGACGGGGGCAGGGCTGCCGCTCTGGAGGAGCCATTCTGTCTTTTTCAGCCTTAGGTGATTCTGGAGCCATCACCCATTTTCAGGGTGGGCAGTTTGAGGATGGAAGGGCTGCCTGAATGCGTGTGTGTGTGTGTGTGTGTGTGTGTGTGTGTGTGTTTGTGTGTTTCTTGAGCCTGTCTCCCCACTGTGGTAGGCTCAGGTAGCTGTAGCATTAGTTTCTTCCCTTTGTCCTTTCCTATGGATGGTGAAATCCTTTTTCTAACAAGAAGTCTATTCCACGTTAATCCAGTGAGATCAAAATACAGTGGCCATGGGACTTCCCTGGTGGCACAGTGGATAAGAATCTGCCTGCCAGTGCAGGGGATGCGGGTTCGAGCCCTGGTCTGGAAAGATCCCAAATGCCGCGGAGCAACCAAGCCCGTGGGCCACAACTACGAAGCCTGCGCTCTAGAACCCTTAAGCCACAACTGTTGAAGTCCGAGTGCCACAGCTGCTGAAGTCCTCGTGCCTAGAGCCTGTGTTCTGCAACAAGAGAAGCCCCACAATGAGAAACCCTCTCACCGCAACGAAGAGTTGCCCCCGCTCGCCACAACTAGAGAAAGCCCACTTGCAGCAAAAAAGACCCAACATAGCCAAAACAATAAAAATAAAATTAAATCTAAAAAAAAAAATACAGTGGCTATGGTAATTGGTTCAAGGATGGCCACATGACCTAGGCTGGATCAATCAACATCCTTCTTGTACTTTTGCTGGAACCAGTGGCAGAAGTATTTTCCCTGTCTCTCTGTCTCTGTCTCCTCTGTTTCTCTCTTGTCCTGACAGAACTGTCTGAGATAGATTGAACTCCCTAAGTTTAGAGGTGCAAGTGGCCAATTCTGTAGCATATGGGGGAAAATTACCTGAGAATGAAATCAACACAGAAAAGCAAAGTTAGTAGGCAGAGAGAGAGAGAGAGAAATCTGATGACATTGTTCAAATCAATTCCTGAATCTAGACATATCTGAAATGAGGCCTGTCCTTTGGACTTCCTGGTTACATAGACCAGCTCATTCTTTTTTCGTTTCAAGTGGTTGGAATTCAATTTTTGTCACATGCACATCGAGTAGTCCTTAGTAATACCCTTTCTTCCACTTATCTCGGCTTTAGAATGCTTAAGGCATTCTTGGCCCCCATGAACAGAACAAACTTTACAGTTCTTTACAACTAATGTGTCCTTTTGTCACCTGGCATCTGCTTTGGTGGTGGCAGGTGAAGAGACAGGTCAAGCCGCTTGCTGAGCGGGACTCAGTGCAGTGAAATCTGGGGCCAAGGTTCTTGATCTTCTCACCTACAAAGGCTTTTGAAACACACACTTTCTCAGCCTCCCTTCTGTCCCTCTTTGGACTTTTTCCCTCTTGTAAATTGGCACGGAGGATATGAAACTGAGGGAGATCTTTGTCATAAAGGCCTAGGTTTTTCAGGAGGGGTTTCAGGCTGAAGGAGCTGTTAAGTGGGTGAAGCCTGCTTGAAGTAGAGTGATACCACCAGCAGGGGTGAGAGGGCTGCTGGCGGAGCCTCTGTTTCAGAGCACCAGTGTTTTCTCACACACTGGCCTGAAGTTCCCCTGTGTCCTTGGATGACATCGGGCGGGGACAGGAATAGGAAGCAGGAAATGGTAGTCAGTAGGACTAATGACTGGTATTCTGATTTTTCTCTTTCTGGGTACATGGTCAGAGTTTATTATCCACCCTTTGAAGGTGAGTGTGGCTAAAGTACTTGATCACAGTGAAATATGAGCAGAATTGATGCACCCATTCTGGGGCAAAGCTCTGAAAGCCATTGCATGATTTTCTGCATTATTCTTGCCATGGTACCTGGTGATACTCAAGATGGTCAGGCTCCACCAAGCAGGCCGTCCCCAGTGAGAAAAGGGCAGCCAACTTGGTATGGACATGAAGTGTGAGCAAAAAGGGAACCATTGTTGTTTTAGCCACTAAGGTATTTTAAAAAAATCAGTTGACTTTATTTCTTAGCACGGTTTTAGATTTAAACAACTGAGAAGATAGTTCAGAGAGTTCCATATACCTCACCCCTTCACAGTTTCCTCTGTTATTAGCACCATACGTTAGTGTAGTATATTTGTTACAATTAGTGAACCAATACTGATGTATTATTAGTTTACCTTAAGATTCACTCTTCGTGTTGTACAGTTTTACGGGTTTTGACAAATGCATGTCATGCATCCATCATTATTACTATCATATAGAATAGTTTCCTAAAGCCCTAAAAAACCTATACTTCAGCTATTTATGCTAGCTCCCTTTCCCTGAACTCCTGGAAGTCCTTGATATTTTTAATGTCTGTGTGGTTTTTCCTTTTCCAGAATGTCATATAGTTGGAACTATACAGTATGTGGCCTTTTCAGACTAGCTTCTTTCAGTTAGCACTATGCATTTAACTTTCCTTCATGTCTTTTCATGGCTTGATAGCTCACTTAATTTTTATCACTGAGTAATATTTCATCATATGGAATGCAGTTTGCTTATCCATTCACCTATTGAAAAACATCGGGGTTGCTTTCAGTTTTTGGCAAATGTAAATAAACATTCTTGCGCAGGTGTTGTGTGGACATAAGTTTTTAAAATTAATTAATTAATTAATTTTTGGCTGCGTTGGGTCTTTGTTGCTGCACGCGGGCTTTCTCTAGTTGCGGTTGAGTGGGGGCTACTCTTCGTTGCGGTGCGTGGGTTTCTCACTGCGGTGGCTTCTCTTGTTGCAGAGCACGGGCTCTAGGTGCGCGGGCTTCAGTAGTTGTGGCTCGCGGGCTCTAGAGTGCAGGATCAGTAGTTGTGGTGCATGGGCTTAGTTGCTCTGCGGCATGTGGGATCTTCCTGGACCAGGGATCGAACCTATGTCCCCTGCATTGGCAGGCGGATTCTTAACCACCGTGCCACCAGGGAAGTCCCTGGACATAAGTTTTCAATTTGATTGGGTAAATATCTGGGAGTGCAGTTGCTGGATCGTATGGTAAAACTATGTTTAACTTTGTAAGAAACTGCTAACCTGTTAATCAGATTGACTGTACTATTTTTTTTGGGGGGGGGAGCAGGGTGGATAAGCAAACTAACATTTATTTATTTATTTTCTTTTGTAAGTTACATTGTGATTTTTAAAAAAATTTTATTGTAGTTGATTTACAATGTTGTGTTAGTTTCTGGTGTACAGAAAAGCGATTCAATTATACACACACACACACACACACACACACACATACAATGTATATATATTCTTTTTCAGATTCTTTTCCATGATACTTTATTACAAGATGTTGAATACAGTTCCCTGTTCCGGTTTCTTTTACATTTTAGCCATTCTGGTAGGTGTGTACTGGGATCTCATTGTTTTAACTTGCAGTTCCCTAATGACATATGATGTTGAACATGTATTCATATGCTTGTTTGTCATCTGCGTATCTTCTTTGGTAGGATGTCTGTTTAGATCTTTCACCCATTTTTAAATTGGGTTGCTTGCTTTCTTACTGTTGAGTTTTAAGAGCTCTTTTTCCATTTGAGATACAAGGCCTTTATCAGATGGTGTTTTGCAAATATATTCTCCCCATCTGTGGCTTGTCTTTCCATTTCTTAACAGTGCCTTTTGCAGATCAGAAGCTCTTAATATTCATAAAGCCCAACTCATCTATTTTTTTTCTTTCATGCATTGTACATTTGGTGTTGTATCTGAAAACTCATCTCCAAACCCAGGGTCACCTAGATTTTCTTCTATGTTATCTTCTAGAAGTTTTATAGTTTTGCCTTTTACATTTAGGTCTGTGATCCATTTTGAATTAATTTTTGTGAAAGGTAGAAAGTCTGTATCTAGATTAAATTTTTGCATAAGGATGTCTAATTGTTCCAGTACCGTTTGCTGAAAAGACTGTCATTTCTTCATTGAATTTCCTTTGCTCCTTTGTCAAAGACCAGTGGCCTATATTTGTGTGGGTGTATATCTGAATTCTGTTACATTCCATTGATTTATTTGTCTGTTTTTCTTCCGGGGCTACACTTTCTTGATTACTGTAACTTTAGAGTAGTCTTGAAGTCAGGTAACATCAGTCTTTTGACTTTGTTCTTCTTTAGTATTGTGTTGGCTATTCTGTGTCTTTTGCTTTCTGTATAAACTTCAGAATAATTTTGCTGATAATTATTTTGTTGATATCCACAAAGTAATTTGCTAGACTTTTGATTAGGATCGCATTAAATCTGAGATCAAGTTGGGAAGAATTGACATCTTAATAACAATATTGAGTCTTCAGTATCCCGTGAATGTGGAATATATCTCCATTTATTTAGATCTTTGACTTATTTCATCAGGATTTCATAGTTTCCCTCATATGGGTTTAAAGTTTTTGATGCTTATTTAGATGATATTCTGTTTTTAATTTCAAATTTCAATTGTTCATTGCTGGTATATAGGAGAGCAATTTTTGTATATTAACGTGGTATCCTGAAACCTTGCTGCGGTTGCTTACTAGTTCCAGAGGTGTTTTTTTGTCTTTTGGGTTTTGTAGGGTCAATTCTTTGGAATTTTATACATAGACAATCGTGTCATCTGCAAACAAAGACAGTTTTATTTTTTCTTTTCCTATCTCTGTACACTTGATGTCCTTTTATTGTCGTATTTCATTAGCTAGGACTTCAGGTACGATGCTGAATAGAGTGGTGAGAGGAGGTATCCTTTCCTTGTTCCTGATCTTAGGGGGTAAGCATCTAGTTTCTCACTATGAAGTATAATATTAACTGTAGGTGTTTGTAGATGTTCTTTATCAAGTTAAGCAAGTTGTCCTCTATTCTTAATTTGCTGAGCATTTCTATTATGAGTGGGTGTTGGATTTTTGTCAAATGCTTTTTTTATGTCTGTTGATATGATCATATAATTTTTCTTCTTTAGCCTGTTGATATTTACATTAGTTGATTACATTAATTGATTTTCAAATGTTGAACCAGGCTTACATATCTGGAATAAGTTCCATTTAATCATTCTGTATAATTCTTTCTTACATTGTTGGATTTGATTTTCTAATATTTTTGTATCTGTGTTCATGAGTAATATTTGTCTGTAGTTTTCCTTTCTTGTAATTATATTTGGTTTTGGTATTAGGGCATTGCTGACCTCATAGTATGAGTTAGAAAATTTTCCCTCTGCTCTTATTTTCTGGAAGAGATAATAGAGAACCGGTATCACTTCTTCCTTAAATATTTGGTTGAATTCATCAATGAAACCGTCTGGTCCTGGTAGTTTCCTTTTTGGAAGGTTATTCAGTTTATTTGATATATATAGGTCTATTCATGTTATCTATTTCTCCTTGTATAAGTTTTGATAGTTTATATCTTTGAAGGAATTGGTCCATTTCATCTAAGCTATCAAATTTGTGGGCATAGAATTGTTCATAATATTCCTTTATTATGCTTTAAATGTTATTAGGATCAGTAGAGATAACACCTCTTTCATTTCTGATATTAATACTTCTTGTCTTCTTTCTGTTTTTCTTGGTTAGCCTGACGAGAGGTTTATCAGTTTTATTGATCTTTTGAAGAACCAGCTTTTGGTTTTGTTGATTTTCTCTTGTTTTTTTATTTACAATTTTATTGATTTCTGCTCTAATTTTATTATTTCTTTTATTTTGTTTCTTTAGGTTTATGTTATTTTTTTCCTCAAATTTCCTAAAGTGGAAGCTTGGTGATTGATTTTAGGTCTTTATTCTCTTCTGATATATACGTTCAATGTTATAATTTTCTTTCTAAACCTTGCTTTTGCTTCATTCCATAAATTTTGTTAAGTTAGTGTATCTTCATTCAGTTCAAAATATTTTAAAAATTCTCTTGGGAAAATCTAGCCAACTTGATGTACAAGAAGCGTGATCAAGATAGAAAACACTGTTGTTTTAAGTCACTAAGGGTTTTATTTCGACTGTAGGAAAATTAGCCTATCTTGTAGGTAAATGGGGGCAAAGCTTTTTTGTAAGTGTAGCAGTCATAGCTCTTAGTGTTAGGCAACAGGGATCAAATCTCGTTAATTTAAGCAGAAAGGGAATTTATTAAAAAGAACATCGAGTAGTTAAAAATAACTTCAGACCTGTAGTACCTGGATTGTAGGCTACACACTTGGGAATAATGTTGCAGATCATGCAACAAAAGTAAGGCAGCAAAGATGCCGCTGGTGGCGCTGCCACTGCTGCTTGCCCTGCAGGTGTCACCAACACTGGGTGCTGCCTCGAACAGAATTGGGTCTCCAGCTCCTGCCTCTTCACAGTGCTTCCAGTTTAAAGTCTGGGAGGGGTCATACAGGCTAGTTCAACAGAATGAGACACCTGCTGTCCTAAGTAAGAAAGGGTATAACTGGAAGACCACCAGACAAGATGCCTCGGGTTGGAGTCCTCTCTGTGAGGTGAGCCTGAGCAGGCCGCTTTACTTTTGTGAGTTTGTAGGGTGGTATGGGATGAAAGGAGATTAGTGCTTTGAGAGCATTGAAACTCTCTATAAATGTATGTTATGATGTGTTCACGTGCCCACAGAAAGCCCAGCAACTAACCTGGCACTAGGCACAGATTTGTTCATGTTAAAGATCTTGGCCTCTCAGTACCCATCTATCTCCCCCACTGGAATGCAGGCTAGAGATTTTGGTCTGCTTTGTTCAGTGATGTAGCCCCAGCAGCTAGAACAAGGCGTAAAGGAGTGAGCGCTCAATAAATATTTGTTGAATGAGTGAATGAGTAAGTGAATGAATGAATATCTCTAGTCTGTCATCTGAGACCAGTTTCCCTAGCCTAGGCTTTTACTTCTAGGTTCATCCAAGGAGTTTCTTCCTCACTGAGTTCCATCTTCCTTCAGCTTTAGTGAAGGGGCTTCAAAAAAGCAACTGTCCAAGCAGCCAGCTTCTGTCATTGTTTTTCTAGGTCTTATGATAAGGACTTGCAGGCCGCTTCTGAAGGAGCTGACCCCAGTCTCCACAAGACCCCCTTTAGCCCACCAGCCAATTACGTCTTTGCCCTTTTAGCCATACTTTTCTCTTTGCAGTCTTGGCTCTAGTTTTCCCATTGCTCAATTGGGCCCTAGCAGAGCTAGTCTAACGGTATCACTCTCCACCTCTTAATGACAGTAATCAGCCCACCACACAACTGTCATTTGACTTACCCCAGGGTCATACACAAAAGTCATAGAGAACATAAGGTAAAGACGATTGGACCTAAAAAGAACTTTAGAAGCCATCTAAGCTTGCTTCTTTGGGGGAGCCTTCACATTTTGTGCTTCTTCTGCTTGTTCAGCATCTCCCCTTGATCCTCCCATGGCTGGCTCCTTCTTTTCGGAAGCCTCTGTATAAAAATCACCTCCTTGGGGCTTCCCTGGTGGCGCAGTGGTGGAGAGTCCGCCTGCCGATGCAAGGGACGCGGGTTCGTGTCCCGGTCCGGGAAGATCCCACATGCCGTGGAGCGGCTGGGCCCGTGAGTCATGGCCGCTGAGTCTGCGCGTCCAGAGCCTGTGCTCTGCAATGGGAGGGACCACAACAGTGAGATGCCCACGTACCGCAAAAAAAAAAAAAAAAAAAAATCACCTCCTTGTGTGGGTCTTCCTTGAGTACTTAATCTAAAGTACTCGTACCTCTCCATCATAAGACTACATTTTAATGATCTGCTTATTACTACCACTATGTCACATACATATATATATATATTTTTTCCGCGGTACGCGGGCCTCTCGCTGTTGTGGCCTCTCCCGTTGCGGAGCACAGGCTCCGGATGCGCAGGCCCAGCGGCCATGGCTCACGGGCGCAGCCGCTCCGCGGCATGTGGGATCTTCCTGGACTGGGGCACGAACCCACGTCCCCTGCATCATCAGGCGGACTCTCCACCACTGCGCCACCAGGGAAGCCCTGTCCCATACCTATTTATTAATTTATTGATCATGCAAGCAGATGAACAGTACCTGCCACGTGTCAGGAGCTCAATAACAATGTTGAATGAATGAATCCATTCAAGCTCCTCTGGAAACCGAAGCCTAGAGGAGTAAAGTGACCCTGAAAAGGTCACAGAGCTCATTAATGGAAAAGCAGGGACTAGAACCCATGGCTCCTGACTCTCATCCAGTGCTTTTCCTACCATACCTTCACAGCAATAAAGGTAAAAAGAATGAGTCCCCACTGTGTGTCACCCTCCATGCTAGTTGCTCTCTACATGTCAATCCATCCTTATAACAGCCCTACAAGGTTGATAGAATGCACATTTTTATAAATAAGGATAGAGGGTCTTTGGATTCTAAGCAGTTTGCCAGAATATCACACTGCTATAGAGAGAGAATTGGGATCTGAACCCAGCTTTGTCTGTTTCTCAAGTTTTTTTGTACCATCTGAGCTGCACGACTCCCTTCAGATAAAATTTGCACCTTATTAGCATTTCTGTACAGTAAACCTAAGCAGTGAATAATAGGGAAATTTCAGGCACTGTGGCAGGCAGACAGAAGGCTTGGGGTAGGGAGGCCCTGCAGCTTTCCCCTTGCCCTTCAAATCACACGATAGAGGTGACATCTGTCTCTTTCTCTCACAAGTGAGTCTCATCAGCTCTAGGGTCCTGGAATGGAACTGTCACACGGGATAAGCAGCCTCCAAAGGTCCGTAGTGTGAATGGAAGCTTGGCCCAGCTCTATTTCATTTTCTGCTTGGGAGGACAAGAAGTTGGGTGTGTGTAATTGATGCCAAAATGGCTAGAACATAAACTCTCCCATCCATGATTTGTACATCCCCAAGTCTAAAACCTGTGGACCAAATGATATGTGAGACCATGAGCCCCTGGTTTCTGCCCCCTCTGTGCAGCCTGGACCCGTGTTCAGTCTAGCTCCAGCCACTCCTGTCCTCTTGAGCCCGTGTTGCACTTACTTGGCTGACTCTTGACCTTAGGCAAACTCAACCGTTCCCCTTTCTCTTACTCGTTCCCCAGGCAGCAGAATATTTCTGGAGAAAACACACAGTCCATGTCCTCTTGCCTCATCTGGGCCTTTGATGCAGCTCCATGGTCCTTTTATTCTGCTCTGGTCACCAACTCCTTCCCATCTTCACTGTTGTAGTAAAGAAATCCATGCTGTGTTCAGAAATGCTGGTCCAAATACACATGCTGGCTTTGACAGCTTAGAGGAAGCTGCAGGTCTGGGGGAAGGACGTTCTCAGCATCAATAATAGCTTCTCAGGTGGTGGCAGTCAAGGAGGTGCTAGCAGCTCCCTGGTCCTCTATCATAAAAATCTTGCCTGATGGGCTCAAATTCTTGTTCTTATCCCTCTGATAAAGGATATGAGGTCTTTGTATTAGAGAGCGTCATCTTCTTGCCTGCTTTGCTCCCTTGCTATCTCACCTTCCTTCTTTCTTTCAATGAAAGTCAAGTACCTACTGTGTGCTGAGCATTGTTCTAGGCTCTGTAGGGGGGGAAGGCTAAAATCTTTGATATCCTGGAACTTCCACGTAAGTCATAGTTGACATCCATGACATCCATTCTAAGGGTGGAGTGCCTCCCAAGTCCCCTCCATCCCTGGTACACACGAATGTATCTATATGCTTATTAAGCTTAGTTATCTTCTTGGGCTGAATCAACGTCTTGGGGCTCCCATCTAATTCACTAGATTTCTCTTTCTGAGACAGGGAAGAACAAAGGCAAAGGCAATAAGGATGTAAGGAGAAGATACACCTTTTCAAGACAGAGACCCTCAAAGCAGCTCTTGTAGCAAACCAAACATTAAAAGTAATTTTGGTTGAGCTGAGATGTCCCTGAACTCAAAAGCACAGGTGTAGCGAGATGAGAGGGCAGAATTATCTTGGAGACCGAGTAATAAGCTAATACGGTGTGCATGGCAACTCAGGGACTGAGAATTCATAAATATATTCATGTTTTCTTCCCAGTAAGATTGATTAAATACCCAAACCCAAAGTTAGAGTAAAAGAGAGATGGAAAGAGCAAGAGAGAGAAACGGGGAGTGAGCTACAGAAGTTCTGGTAAAACATATCAACTCCAGACAAAGAATACTTCATCAAACACATAAACAGCCACTGCCTGATACATTAGGATCTGGAAGTATCATAAATTAACCTGCCAAGAAACTTTGCAAAAGGTCATATTTAACATTAATCAGGCTCTGGGAAGCAGTGTGTACTTTCAAGGCGAGAAGAAAGAAAAAAGACTGCCCTCCTTGTATTTCATTTTCAAAATCACTTCCAAATTATTCAGCAGGAGAGGAAAAAGACCATTTCCAGCTGATTTAGGGACAGAGAATTGATTTCATTGTCACCTAGACATCCCTTCGTTGTGGGTGTTGAGGCACATAAGTGGAAGGGAACATTGCCTGGACCTGACCATGCACTTTCATATTACGTCCTTTGTCCTGCTTTCAACAGCATGGTGGTCTTATTTTGAAAAGTGCCCACCCATAGGTGAAAGGGTAGCACAAGAGCAGCTCAGGAGAAGGGACACCGTCAAAGAAAATTGTAGGCCGAAGAATATGGGCAATCACCCCAGTGGTGGCTGGTTTGGAAAACAAGCCTTCTTTCAGGCTATGAGACCTTGAGCCAGGGCCAAGTTCTGAGTCATTCAGTAAGACCATATGAGATACTGGACTCACCATTCCTGGGAATTAGTTTCCCCGTCCACTGACTGGGATGGTAACACTTGCCTGTAGAACAGATAGAGAATGTGTCTACTCATCTGGCTGGGAAATGTGTAGCATACATTTAGATCATTAATTTTCTGTCTTCTCTCAGAATGCCTGTTTTCTCGATCCGACTTTACGTGGATGCTTCTGTCTTTATTGCTGGTTACTTTAGACTCTTACCCTATTCCTTTCCTGTCAACTGCCTTTCCTAATTGGCAATTCTAATTTGCCCCAAGACAGAGCTACATTAACATGTACATTTATTCAACAGATATTTATGAGGCATTCACTATGTGAGTCAGGCTCTGTTCTAGGTGAACAAAACAGACCCAAATCCCTGCCCTCACCATATACATAAACAAATAAACACCAGAAATTAATAATGTGGCAATATGACAAATGTAATAAATAAATGAAGAGCATGGTAAGTTAGAAGGTGATGCATACTCTGCGGGGGTTCAAGAGGGCGACAGTTGGGAGTGCCAAGGTGGGTACAATTTTAAATAGAGTGGCCAGTGTAGGCTTCATTGAGAAAGTGATATTTAAACAAGGTCTTGCAGGAGGTGAGGGAGGAGCCAATTGAATACCTGAGGAAAGAGCATTCCAGGTACCAGGACAGCAGGTGCAAAGGCCCTGAGGTTGAAATTGCCTGGCATGTTTGAGGAGCAGCAAAGAGGCTGTGGCATCAGGAGAAGAGTTGAGTGAGGGGGGAGGGGTGAAGGAAAGTGAAGCTGAAGATTGTCTAGGGCCTGCTGGCTCAGCAGGAAGGACTTCGGCTTTTACTGTGCAAGAAATGGGCCATCTTTGGAGGGTTTGGAGCACAAGAGACACAGTTTGACTTGCACATTGATTTACAAAGGTGTCATGTCAGTGTTGCTCAGATCTGCTGTAATCAGAGGGAGAAGAGGAATTTAACCTCTAAACCCACAGGCACCAAGGGAAGCCATGGGCAGTTCAGGGCCCACCCAGAGCAGCTCTTCCTTCGTTCACTCATTCCTTCTACAAAGTCTTTGTTGTAATCTGAGCTTTCATCTTCTCCCTCCATCTTGAGGAGAGCATCTCAGACAGCCTGAGGAAGCAGCCCAGCCAGGGGAGCGCAGAGAGTATTCAGGGGATGTTCTGCGGGGGCCGCCTTTCCCAGCCTGCCCCTGCCGGCTGGAGAACCTTCTGTCAGCCACGGAGATGGCTCACCGGGGGAGGCGGCATCTCTGCACAGCCAGACTATCTGTCTGTTCTGATGATCAAGGAGGGACTTGGTGAGAGCAGCAGCTGAGAGCCCTCTCAGGTGATAAAACTCCCCTGGGGCACTCGGGAGAGGGGAGCTCCTGGCGAAACGTGAAGAACGAGCGTTGTGCCGTGTAAATACATTTACGAGACAGAGCTGTTCCTTGGCCCGCTGGGGCCCGTTTCTTGACTGTATGGCAGGAATGGTCTTCGCTGGAATGATTGACAGGGCCAGTGGGGAAAGCTAAGCAGTCCTTGATGTCTTGCCTTGCATTGGCACATTTATCTAATGAGTCGGGGGAACAGGCTTGGAGAGGCACTGAAGCTGGGGTCCACGGGTGGCCTCGGAATGGAAAGCTCTTGCTCTTCTTGCCGTGTGGAAAAACCCCATGTGGTCTGTCTCCATGTTCCAGTTCTCCCTGGTCCAGGTCCCGTAGAATCTTCATTTTCTTTCACGGGGCAGACAGGAAACTCCCTTTGGCCCGGTTTGGGGTAACATTGTTTAACCGTGGCAGTTAAGAAGCCCTGTCTGTCTGGTTCATCTGGGAGATGCTCCAAGTGGGTCCAGGTCGGTGGGTGTGAGATGGTGATACTCATATGATCCAGGCCTGGTGGCAACTCCACTCTGTTAACCTAGAACCAGCCTCTCTGATTCAGATGGTGGGATTCTGGGGTCTTAACAGGTGCAGCTCAGCCGCTACAGAGCTCTCAGCAGGTCACAAAGGGAGAACGTGGCCCCTTAGCAATGGGCGTCGAGGGCACTCAACCAGCCCAGGATATTGGGATATTTCAGACTCAGTCCATGTGTCTGGGAGGTGCAAAAAAATCCCTTCACTCCAGCCTGGAGAAGGAAGAGGACCAGGTCCTGGTGCTCCCAGTAGCCAAAGGTGTCTGAATGCAAGGGTCTCGGAGGCCTATTCCTGCTTCCTCTGGGGCTGAGGATGGTGTTTTGTCCTCATTACGCTGCCCAGTGACCGTGCTTGACTCCTTTCCCACAGGTAGACCTGTGATTCCCACTTCTTTGGCATGTCTCTTTCTGGGGTGAGGTCTTGGTGAGGGGCTTGCCGACGTGGGAGAATGTGACTCTTAGCAAATCTACAGGAACAGCTGGCCAGAAACCGCTGTGCGACAGGAGGGGCTGTGGTTTGGTTGTTGTGCTTCTTTCTCTGAGATGAGCAGCCCTGTCATCCTTCTGTTGGGTATCCTGGGGAGGAAGAATTCCTGGTGCTGATACGTTTAGGCTGCAGATTCCTGCCCCCAAGAGAAGTAGCAGAGGTGCCAGCTTTCAGGTTCCTCCAAGAGGCATTGGTACCATCCCTGGAGATGAGTGTGGGGACGTGCTCTGCCCTGCCAGCCTCCCTGGAGATGAGGTGTCTTACCTGCTGGGCTGTTTCTACCTTGAATTTCTACAACTCATCAGTTTGGTCTCTAGGGGAAAGAAGCCAGACAGCTAGATTCCCTGAGCTGCAGCTCCTGGGACAGCTACTGCTACGATTTTGGCATCTTCATTCACAGCTTTTCAAGCATTTGGCCTTTTAACCACCCAGCTTCCCATTCATCTCTCAGCCCCAAGGACAGCTGGGGTGCAAAGCTGTGGGGTCATCATCCCCTGGGGGATTCTTTTCTATTAGCTGGTGCTGGAGGCACTTGGTAAAGGATGGGCTTTGCTCCAAACTGCAAGCCCAACTTGGATTTCTTTTAGTTCAGAGGTTCAAGTTGCTGAGGGATTATAACTGGGGACTTTGTGTCTGTGGAGGACACCTGGAAGAGTGTGGAGTATGTCCAGAGAGCAAGTCAGAATGAGCCCAGGATGGAGGGATCAAGTTTCTAATGCTGATGACAAGTGAGGCGGCAAGTCTTTCTACCCACCCCATCCCCTGGCAGCCGTAGGAGCATCTTACAAGTCTCCCCTATAGAAACAATCCGGACCTGAGGCCCCACCCAGTGCAGGCTTCAGAACTGATGCTCAGAGATAAGACATGGCATTGGATTCCCACCCCAGTTTCCCATTAAACAGCAGAGCAAGAAGGGGCTGCAATAATCGTCTGCTTTCAACATCCTTATTGTACAGATAAGGAAAGCGAGTCCCAGTGGGAGTAATAATAATAATAATAGCCAATGCCTTTATGTTGTTCACTGTGTGCCCATTACTGCTGTAAGGACTTCTGTTCCATCCTCACAGAACTCTGTGAGGTAGGCATTGTTATCATCTCCATGTTACAGAGGAGGAAACTGAGGCAGTAGAGGCTAAGTCACTTGGCCAAGGACATATAACTGGCATGTGGTGGAACTGGCATTCAGAGACAGGCAAGTCTGACTCCAGGGTCCAGCCCTGGTAGTTTGGTCAGAATCAGGACCCACAGTCTAAGCATCGCAAGCCTCCATCCACGCATTCTCCTTTTAGACCTATGTGTTAGGTCCAGTGTGGCAGCCACCAACCACATGTGGCTGTTGAGCTCTTGAAGTGTGGCTTGTCCAACTGGAGGTGTGTTGTAAGTGTAAAATACACTCTGGGTTTCAAAGCCCTAATACAAAAAAGAAAAAGAATGTGAGATATCTCATTATTATTTTTGTATTGATTACATGTTGAAATGATAATCTATTGGATGTATTGGTTTAAACAAAATATATAATTATAATTAACTTCATCTTTTTTTTACTCATTTTTTGCTAACTGCCAGGATTGTAGGATTACCTATGTGGCTTGCATCTGTGGCTCACAGTATATTTAACATTGTAGATGTGACCTGTATTTGTGGACAGCACTGTTCTATACCATCAGTTCCCAGCTGGAAAGCAAACTCGAGTGTCTCAGGGCTATTGAGGCTGCGTCTCAGTCTCAGCCCCCAGTGACTGCAGTGCCTTGTAAAGAGGGCATCTCACCCACACTTGGCTTTGTCTGCATCTGTGACTCACATTTTTGCTCCATGTTGAGCCGGAACCTTCCCTGCCACCATCAAGGGAAGGGCACACCATGAAAGTCCTGAGAGGTTAGTAAGGCTTAATGGAAAGGGCACGAGCCCCGTAGATCCACGTTTGAATCCTGGCTTTGTTGTTACGTATTAGTTCCACTATTTAAACTTTGAGCTTCTCGTTCCTTATCTGTGGAATGGGGATAATAATGCCTGTGCTCTTGAGTTGTGGGGATAAATGAGATGATGCATATGTGAAGTACGTAAAGCAGAGTGAGGTCCCACTAAAGCCACTGGTCCTCTCGCTTCCAACCCCTGTTATCAGAGGCTGGCTTTTTCTACCACTTACAATATCTTGTTCCAGTGACCAAAACCTAGAGAAAGCATCAGGGAAAATGGTCCCTGCTGCTTTTTTACTTTCTGATTTCCTTGGTAACTTGGGACAAGTCTGTGCCTCAGTTTCTCTCTGTGTGAAGAAGGTGAGGCCCCTGAAAGACAGACCCTGCTCACGCTGCCCAGTGATGGTCAGAACTCTCAGATGCCAAGTAGCAGTGCTCAGGGTGGGTGGGAAAAGGGTGCACTGGGGCAGCCTTCAGGTTATCGTCTTCCCATCCTTCTCCTGCTCATGGAACCCAGCCTGCTCTGCTACTAGCTCAGGTCTGGGGCAGACACAGGTGTGAATCTGGGACCAGAGAGGCCCAAACTATCTTGGGCTCAGAGTGGCCGAGACCGGGCCATATCCAGTGGATCTGTCCGGGGAGAATGGAGTGACACCAGCACTCACCCTGGGCTGTCCTTTGGAATATTTGTGGGAGGAGCTGGAGCCCCAGGTTGGCTCTAGTTTTCTTAAAGGTCTCCAGGCTATGGGTCTAGGACCCCCATTGTGTGCAGTAGTGAAGTCATGTCGGTAAAACGTGGTGGAAGTGCACAGCCATTCAAATTAGTACAAATGTGCTCAAATTCCAAGCCTAAACTTGTTATATGACCATGGACAAGTCATTCAGTCTCTGAGTCCGTTTCTCACCTTTACAAGGAAATAATACCTAGCTTACATAGCAGTTGTACGATAAATGACAAAATCTGTTGGAGTGGATGTTAAAAATGTGCCTAGTGGGCAGTCATTAAGTGTCAACTATTTGGAGCCATGTCTTTTGGTTCCAGTGTAATGACAGCAGGAAGGTTTCCCCCTCTTTGTTTCAAGAACTATGGGTCTGTCCATAAGAACATGGCCAGCAGCAGCCCACTGAAGAAAAGAGGAATGTCAAACGCTTACTAACCTCTTCCCTTCCCCAGTTCATACCCCACTGTCCATTTGATGGTCTGAGTTACAAACATAAGGCTGAGAAACAGAATCATTTCCTCTTCAGAATTCTATAGGCAGAAATCAGCAAGTACAAGGACAATTTGGGACTCATTTCAGTCCCTATGTGGTTTTGAGCAAATAAATGGGTCACAGTATGCCCTTGGCCAGCCCGTGTATCCTCTTGGGGCATCCACTTCCTCTTTAATAAAATGGGATGAGTAATCCTTGCCTCTCCTTCATTTTACAAGCATGTAACAAGGATGAATCCAGTAATGGCTGCAGAATCCTTTGAGGTCCTTGGAGGAATAGTTGCTATATAAATGCAAAGTATGATGCCCATTTCTATTATATTGTGTTTTGCAAATAAATATGTAATCCTACATCATATCCATGTCAATGCCAGTCTGGCCAACTATATGCCACGTGCATGTTTTTCAGTGAAATAATCATCTCCACACATTATTCCTTGAAAGCCTAACTCCAGATTTATAGAGTGTGAGATTGTTATTATTATTACCATTTTTCTTTGGGAAGCCCATCTATTCTGCTTCATTTCAGCTTCTGATGTTTCTGACAGGTCATTCATGGTGATGTGTGCATGGGGGTTTCTCAGTACCTTCAAGGACCTGGATCAGGACCAAGGAGGGTTTCATGTTCATCGCTTTTCCCATTTGTTTCCCTGTCCCTCTTAATTGAGTTGTTCAGAAGAGAAGCCCTGTCATTCATTTGAAAAATGGCCTGCTTGTCCCTTCCTAAAAACTTTAACCATGTTGCTCTCTGATTCAGGAGATAAAATAACCGACTGGGGGACACACTTTGATTCTTATAACACTTCACAGGTCATCGGGTATTGTCACTATCTCGGTAATGCTGACACTGCGTGGCCCCTGTGATCAAGCCTAAAGATGTGTGAGGTGGCAATTTCCTAGTCTTGGTTCTGAAGCTTCAGAGCTCACACTTAGGTGAATCACAATTCTCAGGGCTGAGTTTTCTTCCTTTTTAATAAAAATACACAGAAATTTGGCCCATGAGGGAAAAGTGAGTACTGATCCTGAATTAAAGGGGAAACATTTCTGTGTTTGAGTCTCTGGGGTCTTGTGCTGAAATGTAGACAGTTGGGGATCCTCTGGGCTTCTGTCTCCTGGGATCATTCATATCCATCGCGTGTCGGCCTTTCCCCAAAAAGATTCTTGAGGCTTGATTCATGTTCACAAAATCCCTAGGAGCTGAGAATTGGAACTTCTGAATCTTCTACCTTTACAGAAAGTGTAAAGGAAATTCTAGTTCACCGTTCCCCTGAAAGGCTTGGACCGCAAGGGTTTTGTTGTCCTATCCACTGTCTGATCATTCTGACTAAATGTTGGCATACTTTGGGTAAACCCCTGGTCATTCATAGTCAAAGTCTCCCTTACTGGGGCTTCATCCTGTCCCCTACTTCCCGTTTTAAATGTAGGTTCTTTTATCAGCTTTCCTTCCTTTTCTTTCAAACCAGCCTCTTCCAGTGAGCTTATGCTTTCCCATATCTTTTACTACCATGTTGTTTTTCTGATTTATTTTTCTTTCCTTAGCTCCAGATCCATATTTCTAATTGCATATTGTGCATCTCCTTCTGTATGTCCCATACACACCCTAGACTCCATGACTAAAATCAGACTCACCACCTTTTCTTCACATCTTTTCCACTTTCTACATTCTTTGCCTTGGCTGTGGCAACTGGTAAACAAACTTAAGCCAGAAATGTGGGTGTTGTTTTATATTCTCCCCTTTATTCCATTCAGTTGTGAGTCATGTCGGTTTGTCTCGAATCCTCTTTTCCATCCTCTCCACTGCTCTTGGAAGAGTTCAAGGTCTTGGACCTTCTTACTTGGACTCTTGAAATAGTATGAAATTCACCACCCTTTTCAAGTCTCACAGCCACCTCCTCTCCTCCTCAGTGCATCCTGTTTGCTTGTGGGGTCTTAGTTCCCCTACCAGGGATCGAACCCGGGCCCTCGGCAGTGAAAGTGCATAGTCTTAACCACTGGACTGCCAGGGGATTACCTGTTTTTCATTTTTTGCACCCATATTCATAGCAGCATTATTCACAATAGCCAAAACATGCAAGCAGCCCAAGTGTCCATCGATAAGTGAATGGATAAACAAAATGTGGTCTCTACTTGTAATGGAATATCATTCAACCTTAAAAAGGCAGGAAATTCTGACAAATGCTACAACATGAATGAACCTTGAGGACATTATGCTAAGTGAAATAAGCCAGCCAAAAAAAAAAAAAAGAAAAATATTGTATGATTCCTTTTATATGAGGACTTAGAGCAATTCACATTCATAGAGACAGAAAGAAGAACTATGGTTGCCAGGCACCAGGTGTAAGGGGTAATGGGGAGTTCTTATTTAATGGGTCCATAGTTTCAGTTTTACAAGACGAAAGAGGAAATGGATGGTGGTGATGGCTGCACAACAATGGGAATGTACTTAAAGCAAAAAAAGGATCCATGTGTTCTGTAGAACAGTAATGGACCAGAATTTAGGAGCCTTGTTTTCAAGTACAGGCTTTGCTTCCTACTACGAGTGAGCTCTAGGCCTCAGGGTTCTCATCTACAAGACAAAGAAATTGGGTGAGAAGACCTCTTAGGCTGATGCTCCTTCTGAAATTCTGGGATTTGGAATGTGGATCCCTGGTCGCAGGGAGAGCCAGGTGGAGTGCTATGGGAATTTACTGGGAAAACGGCCCTGAGCATCTGAGGGATCATCCTCTCATACAAAGGGATGATTTACATCTTCTTTTTCAGGCCAAGTCTCCACTCCGTTCTCTGCTCTATAAAGGGAGCCAGAGAACTAACACATCATGGGAGATTGGTACTCTCCTCTTAAGGACACTAATCTCATCAGGTCAGGGTTCCGCCCTTATGACCTCATTTAAACTTAATTACTTCCTTACTCCAAATAGAGCCATAATGGGGGTTAGGACTTCAACATATGATTTAGGGGAGATACAACTCAGTCCCCAGCAGGGCCTTTGCACTGGCTGTTCTCTATCCAGAAAGCTCTTTCCCCAGTTTTCCCTGAGTGACTCCTTATCATTCACACCTCTGCTCAGAGAGTTTTCCATAACCACCCCATACAAAGTAGCCATACTGTCACTCTCTATCAGGTTACCGTATTTGTAAATAATATTCCACGTAGTACTCATCACTCTGATGCTTCTTAAGAACTAACTTATTTTTGGAAGTCTGCTGCCTATCTTCATCTCCTCCAATAATATAGGCTCCATAGAAACAAGGACCTTGTGGTCTCTTGAGAGCTTGGAACTGTGCCTGGTACATTGCAGGTCCTCACTAAATATTTGTTGAATAGTAGCTAAGTGAGTAACTACATGGATGACAACCCTAGTTACTGCCGTTGGAAGGTGGCAGTCTGGTGGGGGTGGCTGATGTGTTAGAAGGCACCAGATCACTGGCTGCCCTAACAGAAGAAAGTATGTGTGTTGTGGGAGTGAGGGAAGGGAATGCCTGATTCTCTGCAGGGCTGTGAGGGGAGAATTGGGGCAGACTTCACGAGTGAGATACTCCTGTGTTTCATCTCAGAGTGTGACACAGAAGAGATGAGAAGGCGTATGCAAAGTCCTGGAGGGAAGGGAGTGCCATTTCCAGGTGCCTGGGGGTGGTTTGGGGTGGCATGCACAGAGAGGGGTAGCAAGCTTAGGGTCTCAAAGTGCCTTGGGTCGCATGCTAAAGAACCTGGGCTTTACCCTAGGAGACACAGGGCCCCACCAAAGGAGGTGAGGCCCCCGACGCAGATGTGCATGCTTTCCCCTCAACGCCACCTCAATCCACTCAACGGCACGAGGTTTGTCTGTTTCTCACAGTTCCCTTACAAGACTGTGAGCTTCTTGAGGGCAGGCAGCTGACTGTATTCATTTTCGTATCTCCTTCATAGTGCTCACTCCTTAGCTGGTATTGAAGCTCAGCATCTGGTTTTACCAACCTGGTGACTTTTTTTTTTAGCAAGAGTCAGAAAGCCAATTCTAGCTGAAGCATCCTGAGTAACAGGTGGTTCATTCTGGGGATACAGGTGGGACATTGGGCTAAAGTGTCTCAAGTGGCCCACTGCAAACCTAGGTGGTTCCGGAGAGAGTGGTGGGCGGGTGAAAAGCTCTGGCTTTGTCAACAGGTGGGTAAATTATAATTTGCAGGGAGAGAAAGGATTTGTTCTGAGTTCCATCGCTTTAGCCTGAGATGGTCTCCACTGCACCAGGAGAAAAAGGGTCATCCTCCTTAGAGATGCCACTGATCGCTTACAAACAAAATATCCAAAACTTGCCACTGACATTTCTATTAATTTTAGAGATGGCAAAGTGAGGCGTGGGAAAGCCACTTCTGTGAGCTCCAGCCTGGAGATTCCAGCTTGGCCTCTGACTGTTGACCCGAATACAACACTCAGAACACTGGTTTCTTCTGGGAGTCCTTTTTCCTTTGTCTGCCAGGTCAGAGAGGAGGGAACCCCAGGGTACAGTACTTGAGAGGCCCTCGCCATGTTTTCTTGTTGGTCTGTGTTTGGTATCATACTGGGAGCCCAGTGTTAACGCCTGCACGTGCACTGCTAGCCAATACCTGGCATGATGCTTGCCTGGGTGCCTTCTTCGGCAAGACAAGGGGTTTTTGAAGGCAGTGTCTGCCACGGATCCGTGCCACTGCACGACCTGGCTCTGCAGAGAGTGTTGTGTTATCCAGCAGTACAGCAAAGGGAGCCACAGGTCTTCTGGTAGTGGCCTGTGACAGTGGCAGGTAGTCTGTGACTTCCAACCAGTGTTGGCTCATACTAAGTCCTAGAACCCTAGGTCATTCATTTTTTCTCCTTAGCCCACAGAATGGTGGTTCTCAACTTTGGCTACACGTTGGAATCTTTGGGTGAAAGTTTCAGAACTCTTGATGCCCAGGACACATTTCAGACCAATTAATATCTATGGGACCGGGACTCACATATCAATATTTAAAAAAAAATCTAATTCATTGAGGTATAATTTACATACAATATAATGTATCCTTTTAAGCATATGATTTGATGGCTTTTGACGAACATATATACTCGTGAAAGCATCACCACTATGGTCAAGATAGAACATTTCCATCACCCCAGAAAATTCCGTCATGCCCCTTTGCAGCTGGGCCGCCTTCTTCCTCTCCCAGGAAACCTCTGATCCATTTTCTGTCACTTAGATTGGTTTTGCCTTTGTTAGAATTCCATGTAAATGAAACCTTACTTTGTCTTCTTCTGTATAGCAAAATGTTCTTGAGATTCACTGTGTTCATTCCTCCTTCTTGATGAGTAGTAGTCATTGTATGGATGTGTTTGCTAGTTACCTGTTGTTGGCCATTTGGGGTTTTCCCCAGTTTTTAGCTATTATGAATATACTCCTACCAACATTTGTTTAGACCCTGTGGGAACATTGATTTTCAGTTTTCTTGGGTATTTTGGAATGGAATTGACAGGTGATACAGTAAAATACAAGTTTAACTTGATAAGAAACTGCCTATTTTCCAAAGTAGTTAATTCATTTTACATTCTCACCTGCAGTGTCTGAGAGTACTCTACATTCTTGCCAGTAGTTTATGTTTTCAGGCTTTTAAAATTTTAGCCATTCTAGTGGGTGTGGGGTGGTAGCACATTTTGGTTTTAATTTGCATTTCTCTGATGACTAATGATATTGAGCATCTTTTAATATGCTTATTGCCTATTTATATATCTTCTCTCTGTGGCATGTCTTTCTTTTAATGGAATTGTTTTGGTATTATTGAGTACCAAGAGTTCTTTCCATATTCTTGATTATTCTTTGTCTGGTATATATTTCCGTTTACACTTATACTGCCCCCCCCCCCCCCGGTATTTTCTTCCTATGGCTTGCCTTGTTATTTTCTTAACAGTGTCGAAGAGCAGAAGTTAAAAACCTTGATAATGTTTAATTTGCCAGATTTTTCTTTTGAGATTCATGCTTCTTGTGTCCTAAGGAATCTTTGCCTATCCCAAACCATAAAGGTTTTAACCTATATTTTCTTCTAGATGTTTTATAGTTTAACTTTTCAAGTCAAGGTTGTGTATGGTGTGAGGGACAAGTCAAGGTTTATTTATTTTTTCTATGGATATCCAGTTGTCCCAAGCCATTTATGAAAAGACTATCCTTTCTCTATTAAATTATGTTGTTACCTTTGTAAAAAAAAAAAAATCAATTGACCAGATATATCTGGGTCTATTTCTGGATTTATTTTTCTGGTCCACTGATCTATTTATCTATACTTACACTAATAAACATCGCTTTGATTATTGTAGCCTTATGGGAAATACTGAAATCAGCGTAAAACCTCTAAGTTTATTCTTCTTTTTCAAAATTGTTTTGGCTATTTTATATCCTTTGCATTTCCATGTGAATTTTAGGATCAGCTTGACAATTTCCACAAAATAAGCCTGCTGGGATTTTTACTGAGATTGCATTGACGCTACAGACTAGTTTGGGGAGAATTGATATCTTAAACAACATTGAGTGTTCCAAACTGAGTATGGGTCATCTCCGTTTATTTAGGTCTTATTTAATTTATTTTGCAATATTTTGTAATTTTCAGTTGGGGGGGTGACTTAGGTGACTTTTACTAGATTTATTCCTTTATTCCTAGTATTTTATGTTTTTGGTGCTATTTACATGGGATTATTATTACTATTTTTACATGGGATTATTTTAAAATTTCATTTTCCAGTTGATTGCTGCTAAAATAAAAGAATACAATTGATTTTTTATATTAACCTTGTATTTTTTGACCTTGCGAAATTCACATATTATTTCCATTACCTGACATATTTCTACATTTCTCACAGCAGTGAGAAATTTATAGTTTTCAGCGTACAGATCTTGCACATGTTTTAAATTTATCCTTAAGTATTTTTTGTTTAAGCTACTGTAAATAATCTTTTAAAATCATTTTCTTTTCCATTTATTTTTTGCTCAGGCACCAGTGTTTTTTTTAGCTTCTCAGGTAATCTGATAGTGTAGCTGAGGCTGAGAACCACTGGTCTGGGAGACTCTGATCATGAACCCTGCTGGAGGTGGGACCACTAATGGTATTTGTTTTTCTTCCTTTGTTGTGATGTATGTGGATGGCTCAGATCACTCAGGTAACTGAGAGTCCCCTCAACAAGCAGAATCATTTGCACCTGTGGCAAAGTGGAACCCTTGCGATTTGTCTTAATGGGCTCTAAAGATAACAGGCTCCTAAAAGGGACTTAATGGATCTTGAAGTATGTTATTGACCTAGTGTGGACCTGACCATGCTGATTTGCTGGATTTGAGCTTCGCCTCCTCAGGACCAGCTATGTGCTGGGCATTGGTACTGGGAGGCAAACTTTGTAGCTCCGTGGGCTACCTGTTTCCCCTGAGGTTATGTGTGTTGTAGGTAGCGCGGATGGGTTGGGGGGGAGTTGTTTTGGTAGTTCTTCCTTAGTTAGGAGAAAAGAGATGGAAGGTGGGATGTGAGTCTGCAACCCGTTCTTCATTTTCCCCAGTGCTCTGGGTAATGGTATTTAATGGAAAGACAAATCCATTCATCTTCCCAGTGTCCTGGCACGTGGAAGCCCTGAGAGCTACTGTCAGAAGAGATACTAGGGGCTATAAAAAGCCATTCGATTCCCTCCCCTCTTAATTCTCCCTTTGTAACCCCTTTCCCAGGGAGACCGGTACTGTGCTTGCTGACTCTTCATCACCTGGAAGTCTTAGGCCTCGTGGGCATTTTATCGAGATTCAGATTAGCTTTACCATCTCATTCTTCTTTCTTTCATCTCTGTCATTTTTCTGCCAGGGGTAGCAACACCATGGAAAGATTTCTTTCTGCTTTAACCTGCCGATTTTTAAAAGAGCTGGTTGATACGCCATTGGGCGTAGGAGAGCAAACCAGTCCCTCAGGACAGGTAGCAGCTGAAGTGGTGCTTCTAGCCTCAGGGCCCTGGTGTTTCTGAGGCAGGCTTAGGGAAACAGGAGCCCCTTGCCTCTCTTCTGTGCTTTTGTTTTCAGTTTTGGCATCTGTACCTTGTCTTATCTTGTGTTAGTACCCGTGTCAGGGTGGAGCTAGATGAGTTGGGCAGCATTGGTCCCCTTTGATCATAAAATTGTCCTGGAGGAGAGATCCATTTCCAAAGGATTTTCTCCCTCTGCTCCTGTTGTTTCCTTCTCTCAGGTTGCTGTGTCCCTACACCTCTGCCCATATCCCTCCTCTCCCATTTTCATTTGTTTTTCACCACAGGTTCAGAAAATTCAATTCCACACCCATTTACTGAGCGCTGACCCCATGCCAGTGGGCAGGAGAGTTACAGCAGGAAACAGGTCTGGTCCCTGCTCACAAGAAGCAAGTCTGCTGGAGGGGACAGACAAACACAGATGCAAATCGCTGTCACTCCAAGTCAGGAATTACACACTCACAGCAGAGGAATGAATAAAGAAAGCCCTTTGGATGATGATGTCGACGAAGGGCACGCTTCATATACACGCTGTGTTTTATCTGGGCCTCAAAGAAGGGGTGGGGTTTCAACCATCACAGAGGATGTGAGGGTAGGAAGGGTGCAGTAGGACATTGAAACTAAGGGAACAGAGTTAGCAGAGGCCCAGAGGTGTGAATTTGCATGTTGGGAGTATGTGAGTGTCTAGTTCAATTGGAAGGTGGCACATATGGCTTGGGAGGAATAACAGAGCCTGAGATGAGACTAGAAAGGCAAGTTGGGGCGGCCGTTGTGGAGAGCTTGTGCCACACACTAAGGAGCCTACACGCGTGCTCTCTAGTGTATGATGGGGAGCTGGCAAGGTTGATGAACAGGAAATGGCATGGTCAGAGCTGGGCTTTAGGAAGCTCCCTCTAACAGAACTGTGAATGATGCATTGGAGAGGTCAGGGATTGCAGGGTGAGCAGAGAGGAGCATGCTTCAGACTAGCTCAGATTAGCAATGACAGGGGCCTGAACGTAGGCATCGGTCTTGAGGCCTGGAAAGGAGAGGACCAATTGAGAAAGGTTTCAGGTTGGGTCAGATAGGACTCACTGGAAACAGAGGGAGATCAAGTAGACAGCTAGGTAAACAGGAGGAAGGCAAAGTCATGAATAAATCCTGAGGACAAGGGTTGGCTTTGGGGAGGGTATATAGTTAAATTCTTTTTTTTTTTTTCTTTTTTTTGTGGTACGCGGGCCTCTCACTGTTGTGGCTTCTCCTGTTGTGGAGCAACAGGCTCCGGACACGCAGGGTCAGCGGCCATGGCTCACGGGCCCAGCCGCTCCGTGGCATGTGGGATCTTCCCAGACCAGGGCACGAACCCGTGTCCCCTGCATCAGCAGGCGGACTCTCAACCACTGCACCACCAGGGAAGCCCTAGTTAAATTCTTTGGATTGCAAAGCAACAGAAACTGACACTGGCTAGTTGAAGTAAAAAAGGATATTTAATGCAAGAATATAGAGTAGGAATCCTTCAAACCACCAGGAAGAGCTGCATTCGCAAGAGGACAACCGAGGGAAGCTTCTGGCACATCGGCGAAAGGAATTTGTGGACCTTTCTTTTGTGACATTGTCTTCAATGCCTCAGCAACCTCTAGGCTGACAGTGCAGATTTTATTTATTTCTTTATTTATGGCTGTGTTGGGTCTTCGTTGCTGTGAGCAGGCTTTCTCTAGTTGCGGTGAGCGGGGGCTATTCTTTGTTGTGATGCGCAGGCTTCTCATTGCAGTGGCTTCTCGTTGCGGAGCACGGGCTCTAGGCGCACAGGCTTCAGTAGTTGTGGCACGCAGTCTCAGTAGTTGTGGCGCACAGGCTTAGCTGTTCTGCGGCATGTGGGATCTTCCCGGACCAGGGCTTGAACCCGTGTCCCCTGCATTGGCAGGCGGATTCCTAACCACTGTGCCACCAGGGAAGCCCAGTCAGTGCAGATTTTAAATCACAGGAGAGAGGATCTGGCCCAGCTTGGCAGAGATGCGTCCTCCTGGGCCAGGAGCTGTGGGCTGGGGTTCGATTTATGGCTTACAGACTTGCTCTCTGGTGGCCCAGCCCTGAATGTTAGGGCTGTTCCCGGAGAAGGGGACATAGTGTGAGCCAGGGAGCCACACTGCTTGACGCCGCCCACTCTGGTGAGGGCTGAGGAGGACGAGGCTAAGTTTTGTTTTGGCCAAGTTGTGGTGTGGGTCAGGTGCAGGCCACACACATCCAGAGGGCATGCACTTCCCGGAGCTCTGCTAGAGAAGTGCAAACACGTGGGCTCACCAGGTGGAGTGATGAAGCTTTTAGAGTAGGGGAGTTTGGGAAAGAGGGAAATAGAAGGAAAGCGGGAAAGAGATTAGGGTGTGAAGAGACCCTACAAGGTTGGAAAAACCTTAGCTGTCATCTAGTCCAATGCTTTCATTTTATTTAATTTACATTCATTTACTTTTATGGAGCTTATAGCATACTCATAGGAAAGTGCACACACCTTGGGTAGACAGCTCAATGACGTTTTATACACGTCTACACCTTTGTAAGAACCACCGGGAACAGGACACAGAACATACCCCGGCTGCAGAAGCCTCCCTTGCGGCCCTGCTTAGTCCATACCCTCACCATCCATACCAGAAGTAACCAGTGTTCTGACTTTACCACCAGAGATTGGTTTTGCCTGATACAGATCTTATCAGTCGATGTGTGTCCTCTGGAGTCAGGCTTCTTTCAGTTGGCACTGTGTCTGAGAGCTTTACCTGTGTTATTGCACTGAGCGGAAGTTTGTTTTTTCTTGCTGTGTAGTATTCCATTATATAGGTATGCCACAATCGATCTGTCATCCTGTTGACGGACATTTGGGTTTCTCAAGGTTTTGGCTATTAGAAATCAAACTGCTATGAAATTTCTTGTACATGCATTGTAGTGACAAATTTACTGATTTCTGTAGAGTAAATGCATATTTAGGAGTAGGATTGATGAGTTCAAGGATATATAGATGTTTAATTTTAGCAGGTGCTTCTGGTTTTCCAAAGTGATTGTACCATTTTACACTCCCCCCAGCAATGGAAAAGAGCGCTAGCTGCTCCACCTCCTCATAAACATTGGTGTCGTCAGTCTTTTTAATTTTACCCATTTTATTAGATATATAGTGGTATCTAGTGTGGTGTTAATTTGCATTTCCCCTATGACTAACAGTATTGAGCATTTTCATCTGCATGATTTGCTATTTGAATAGTTATGTATCCGTGTGTGTGTGTGTGTGTGTGTGTGTGTGTGTGTGAAGTGCATGTTCACCTCTTCTGTCCACTTTTTTTCTGTTCATTTGTCTTCTTCTTGCTTTTAGGAAGTCTGGATACGAGTCTTTAGTTGAATATATGTTTTGTGAGTACCTTTTCCAGTCTGTGGTTTGTCTTTTCTTTTAATAATGTCTTTTCATAAACACAAGTTTTTCTTTGTGTGTGTTTTTTTTTGTGCGGTACGTGGGCCTCTCACTGTTGTGGCCTCTCCCGCTGCGGAGCACAGGCTACGGACGCGCAGGCTCAGTGGCCATGGCTCACGGGCCCAGCCGCTCCGCGGCATGTGGGATCTTCCCAGACCAGGGCACGAACCTGGGTCCCCTGCATCAGCAGGGGACCCTCAGCCACTGCGCCACTAGGGAAGCCCGAACACAAGTTTTTATTTTCAATTACCAATTATTTATTTTATGGTTAGTGCTCTTTTTGCTTTGTTTAGGAAATATTTACCTACCATAAGTCACTACACTCATTTTGGAGATTAAATCAACAGTATCCAAAGAGGGAAGATGACTCAAGGTTATACATCAAGTGACTGGACCAGGACAAAGACCCATGGCCTCTTTAGCCCCATGCTCCTTTCACTGGGAATCCATGTAGAGTTCTCTTCACTGCTAGAGGAGCTGTAGAAAAAGTGACCAACCTCTGCATCACTGTGACTTCCTACCCTGACAGTTAAGGGAATCAAATTTAAGAAGATGTTCTTCCAAATGCATTGAAAATATTCCTACTCTTTGACCCAATCGTTCCTTCTCTAGGAATCTAAAACACAGACAAAGTTTCATGCACACCGATGTTTGATGTTCTTTTCAGTGGCAAAAAGAAAAGAAAATAACTGAAGTATTCAGCTACAGTGGACTGGCTAATTGAATTGTGGCATGTCTATAACATCGAATAGTATCGCTGCATAATACTAGAACTAAGGTACTTTTGAAAAGTACTTAATGACCCATGAAAATGAGCACAATACATTTTTTTTCCATTTTAAAAACTCAACTTTGGGACTTCCCTGGCGGTCCAGTGGTTAAGACTCCGCACTTCCAATGCAGGGGGTGCGGGTTCCATCCCTGGTCGGGGAACTAAGATCCCACATGCCGCACAGCCAAAAAAAAAAAAAAAAACCCCTCAAATTTATTGAGGTACAATTTACATAAAAAAGTGCACTTATTTTAAGTGTATAGTTTGATGAGTTTTCATTTCAAAAAAAATAAAATTTCATTTAAAAAATAAAATATAACGATGTTAAGTATACTATTTGACGAGTTTGGAAAAACGTGTACAGTCATGTAACCACCACCACAGTCCTGATACAGAATATTTCCATTACTCCCCCAAATGCCCTCATGCTTCTTTGCCCTCCATTGCTTTTCCTTATTCTTAGGCCCAGGCAACCTCTGATCTGTTTTCTGTCATGATAGATTAGATTTCCTTTTTCTAGAATTTCATATACATGGAACAATCCAGTATTTTGTCTTTTCTGTAGAGCTTCTTTCACTCAGTATAATGGTTTTGAGATTCCTCTGTGCTCTTGCTGCTATCGGTAGCTCTTTTACATTGCTACAAAGTATTCTGTTGAGTAAGCATTTCAGATTTGTTTATCCATTCTCCTATTGATGGACTTTTGTGTTCTTGCTGGTTTGGGGTTAAAATGAATGAAGCTGTTATGAACATTTGTGTACAGGTTTTTGTGTGGCTGTGTGCTGTCAGTTCTTCAGGGTAAATACCTAAGAGTAGGATTGTCAGGCCTTATAGTAGGTACACATTTAACTTTGCAAGAAACTGTCAAACTCTTTTCCAAAGTGACTGCACCATTAACATTCCCACGAGAATTGCAGTTATGCCACATCCTTACTAGTATTAGGAATTTTCAGGGTTTAAAAAAATTCATTTATTTTTTGTTTTTAATACTAGCCATTCTAATAGGTATGTAGTGGTAACTCATTATGGGCTTTTAAAAACCAGCTTTATTGACACGTAGTTTACATACCATGATGTTCACCTGTTTAAAGTATATAGTTCAGTGTTTTTTAGTATATTTAGAGATTTGTGGAACCATCAACGTAATCTAATATTAGAATATTTTTATCTCACCAAAAGGAATCTTGTACCTGTTAGCATGCGTCTCATGCAATATGACACTAGGTGGAAAAAAAAAGCAAAACAAAAAATATTATTCAAATATGTATATTTCCATATATGTATGAAAAAAAAGACTAGAAGGAAATATATAAAAAGAAACCTCAGCTGTCTCTTGATGGTAAGCAGCTTTATTTTCTCTTCTGTACTTTATGGAATTTCAAAATTCCCCACAGTGAGCACATATTATCTTTGGAGTTAAAAAAAAATCCCGAGTTGTATGAAAAAAATAAAAGACGTTTCTTCAGGCTACATCTATGGAGGGGGGCAGTACCATAGCAGCTACTAACACTCTGTTTTCAGTCCGATTTCCTTTGGGAAGAGAATGTGTAAAATCTTACTCTTCTGGGTTTCTGCAGTGAGTTGGCAGTATAAGCTTGCTGTTTGCAATATTTACGTGCATTGCCTGGGGGAGTCCTGTAAACTACTCTATGAGTTAGTTTCTCTATTGACAGACGGTTGAATTCTTCGAAAAAGTGCTCTGGAAAGCAAACCCATATGGGAGTTGACTCAAGGGGTGCACATTGTCTTGTGATACATCACAAAAAGTGAAGGGAGATTGCTATGTGCTTGGGAATCATTTCCTAGTTTATAAAGTGTGTTTGTGGCCAGGTATGTATGTGAGCACACAGATGCACATTTGTATAAGCATGTGGCATATTTTTACATGGTAAAGTACTGTGAGTGTTGAGGGCTAAGTGCAGTGGCTCTCTAGTTCTAGTTTAATGACCCCTGTGCAGTTTGATGGAGAAGTCAAATTCTCATTTCCATAATTACGTTTCCCCCCTTAATTCCCATAGACAACTCTAACCCCTGTCTCAATACAGGCCTATGGAAATGAATTGAATCACATCTGTGCTTTGAATAAAAATGTGTTTTGCTTGGAACCGGCACACAATTTCGTATCTCAAAGGTCAGTTTCTGGGATGAAGTTGAACTGATGATATGAACCACTTTCCAGAAGAAGCAACAGAGATTGATCGCTCAGAAACAAAACCCACTCGGGCTGGCCCCGCAGAGGGTGGACGGGGGTGCGCTGTAGGGACTGAATAAATAGGAAACAGTAAAAGGAGGCCAGGCGCGAGGCAGTTTCCCTGCTTCTGTCTGTGCCTTGGGCCTCATGGCCTCTTGCCCTTGCCTATCTGCACATGTGCCTCTCTGGCCTCTCCTTTGCAGGCTGGCTCCTGCTTATGCCTGGTCTCCACCCTCTTGTAACTGCAGTCTGAGTGTGGCTTTGTTCAGTACGTCCTGCTGGCTCTGGCCTTACTTCTGCTTGACCATTCAGTTTAACTTCGTACTGTATCTAAATGACTCATTCCCTGGAGAGGAATCTGATTGGCCCAGCTTTGGTCAGATTTCCTAGCAGACGTGGTGTGAAGGGAGGTCAAGCATACAGACGTGGCCACCAGGGCCTACCTACCCCTTGAGCACAAGCTTAGTGGAGGTGGCTGCATACTTCAGAGATAGACAGCATCTGGTCAAAGGTATTTTTGTTTCTTTTTTTTTGGCCAGTTCCCATAACTGAGACATGTAAGTGAAGATGGTATGATGTAAGGTGGTCCGTGGTAAACCCCCTCCATGGTGGCCCCATAATGATCCCTGTCTCCCGCGATTCGTGTTCTTGTGAATCCCCTCCCCTCGAGCGTGGAGGGACTTAGCAATTCACTTCTAATAAACAGGCTACAACACAACTAATGGGATGTTACTTCTGAGTTAGGTTACCAAAGCCTGTGGTTTCCATCTCCTGAATCCTCTCCGAGGCTGTCATGTGCTTGCTCTGATGGAAATAACGCTACGTACGTTGTGAGCGGCCCTCTGGTGGGGGCCCCGTTGGCAAGAAACTGATCTCGGGTGGCCGCGGCCTGAAGCAGGATTTTGGTTCCTGGCCAGAGACTGATGTCAGGCTACAGCAGTGAGAGTGCTGAATCCTAGTCACTAGACCACCAGGGACCAATGGCCAGTGACAAGGCCCTGGCCCATACGGCTTTGCAGAAATGAATTCCCACAAAAACAGAAAGTAGTGAAGCAAGTAAAATGTTTACTAGGAAGGAAAAAGAATACGTGTGGATAGACACATGGGGTGGACTCAGAGAGAGAGAGTCGCACCCTTGTGGTAGTTTGAATCGCTTATATGGGGCATTTCTTCCAGGCTTCCTTTGGCCAGTCATCTTGCTTTGCCTGGTCCTGAGTCTGTATTTGGTTTATCTCAGGGTACTCTCATGTGTGCGTGCACATCTCTTAGCCAAGATGAATTCTAGCCAAGAGGCCTATGGGTAGGTTGACATCACTCCCTTTTTGACCTCCAAGTAGCCTTTGTGCGCGTGTGTAGTTGGGAAGTTCTCCTCGACCTCTAGAATGAGAACTATGCGGTCTTTTATCTGGAAAGGGCTTATTTCCTCCTCTTTTTCATCTTGGAGTATCTGTCCACAGGGGACCGACTCCAGCTGCTCAGCCTGGGGCCCATCTATCTCCTGCCTCAAAACTAGGGGAGGCCTCTGGCAAATAGCCAACAAGGAGCTGAGGCATCTGTCCAACTGTCTGGAGGAAATGAGTCTTGCCACCAACCACATGAATCAACTTGGGAAGCTGGGGATACTCCCTGGCTGAGCCTTGAGATGCCGCAGCCCTGGTGACACCTTGACTATAACCTGTGTGACACTTTGAGACAGAAACACCCAGCGAAGCCATGCCTGGATTCCTGACCCCCACACGCTGTGAGATACTGTTTTAAGCCATGCGGTTTGGGGATAATTTGGCAACAATAGGTAATAAATATGTACATAGTCTCCTAAATCATGCTGTTTTTGAAGCACAGAACCCAGACTCACCTCAAAACAAATTGTAAGAGGTGGTGTGACCCAAGGACCTCTTCTGGAGAACTTGTTTAGGCCAAGCTTCCTCCAGTATGGTGGGCAGGTTCAAGTTCAGTAGTGCCATGTCTCCCATGTGGCCAGCTGGACAGAAGTTAGGTTCTAACAGCGACAGCCTAACTGTATAAAATGCAAACAGGGAGGACTCCGTTGTGGAGAACCACAGGTGACAGCCAAATGTTTCAACCGGTGCTGTTATATCTAGGATGTGTAGAGGGTTGCACTTGGAGAATCCGGGTGGCCTTCTCAACTCCAAATGGCAATGAACCTGAGTATGTGCCGTGGACGCCAAGCCCCTGTGGCTGGTGCCTCATATGGCTGCTGTGGACCAGAGGAATATCCTCAGGAATATTTCAGTCTTCTGGAATATCTGTGGGATGAAAAGTCAGACACGGGAGACTGTTACATCACAGAGTCTCACTGCAGGCATGATTAGGCTTAGAGATCCGGAGAGCATTCAGGTGGCCCAGCCACTCGCTGAAACTATTTCACAGGGAGGGCATCTCCGCAGGTCTCCATGAACCAAGACTCCTCAAAATCCTGTGTTTCCCAAGGGATTCCACAGAACTATTAGGAGGTTCTCCTACTGGGGAGCAGGTCGACAGTCAGAGAATATGTCCCAAGAGGATAGTTTCTTGCTGCTACAGCCCCCAGGGTGGGGTTTTCTCTAAGCATCCTTGAATACTGCGAACATGCTTGCTGGGCTCTTCAATTCAGGTCTCCATTCCCTGCTCCCTGAACTTTGGCCTCAGCTATGAAGCCCAAGTATGCAATGCCTTCCACTTAGGCACCCTCCTCTGCTTCACGCCAGATGTTTTCTTCTTCTTCATCTGTGTCCATCTGTAGGTCTGCAGGTTGACAATATACAGTTGAAATACTTAAGTACAGTTTTATTGACACCAACGTCCTGTCCCCACAGAAAGAATTGTGAAGAAGTGATAACGACACAGGAGGGACTTCCCCTCTGTGCTTTCAAAAGCAGAATTCCTTAAGCTGCTATAGGTAACCTTTAGCTCAGGAGGCTGGTCCTTGTGGAAGAACAGATGAGAAATCTCACTTCCTCTGCCACACATGCTCCCACCCAGAATCCAGCAGCAGCCTGGGACAGGCAGGGCTCTGAGCCGACAGCAGGGCAGGGTGCAGCCCAGCTGGCAGCCGTGATTGCTCTGTCTGCAGAGGATGAGGTGTTATCAGTCTCATTACAGGAAAAAGGCTGTTAATGGAGGAGCGTGCTTTTGGAGGGATGGTGGGTAAGGGAAGAAAGAACTGAGCAAAGGGACAGCTATTGTGTCTGATTTTCAAGGTTACCTGATGAGATAGCACTGCAGCTCCCTTGTGGCCTGGAAAAGCAATTCCTTTCTGATGGCTTTATAATAAAGAAGAGAGACCCTTTTGTTAACAATAACTTGTATTTATCTCATGTCTTTCTTCAGGGAAACTGCAAGTGCTTCAGAGATTTTACCTTTATAAAGAGCTGATGAGTAGGTGTGAAGAGCTTCTGGTGAACTCAGCCCCTCTGTCCCTAATTCGATCCCTTTGCCAGCAGTCCTCTGACTTCCTTCTGGTGACGATGACTGACACGAGTGGGCGTGCGATCACCCTGGCAGTGCTGTAGACTAGGGGGCAGGGTAGCCCGCTTCCACCCAGGACTGTTCAGTGTCTCTTGTTCACATGTGCCGTGTCCACAATCCCACTCCCGCAGTCTTAAATTAAAGGGACTTTATTCAGAGGAAATGAGAGTACTTCACAGAATTCAAGACCCATAAGAATGGCTGAACTTCACAAAGGTCTGGAACTGGGTCCTGGAAAGACATCTTTCTCTGTCTCTCTCCCTCTCTCTCTCTGAGATCACACAGTTCCCTGGGGCTCCCTGTCTCTGTGCCCTTATTTCCTACTACTGTTTCTCTCTAGAGACGCCTTTCTCTGATTGTGTCTCTGGATGCATGTCCCCATGTGGCAGCTTTGACACTTGAGTTATCAGGTTCAGGACGGGCAGTTCCTTTAGTGTGGTTATCCTAGAAGAGGAAACCGATGGGCTCCCCTTGTTGCCTAGACTCGAGTCCACCCAGTCCAGTCGTTTCTGGTGGTAGAAAGGGCTTCCTCCTCCAGGGTGTAGTAGGATTTGTGCCTTTGTATTTCTTTGTAGGTTGTTCCCTTTGCTTGGAATGACCTTGGCCTTGACTCCTCAGGGGATCCTCAGCCCACATGTATCCTTCTCTGAGAGGCCATCCCTCGCCACTTTCCTCGCCTCTTCCACCCCTACCTGCTCTGCACAACCTGTTGATCCCTCTTCTCCTCCATTGTTACTGTTTACTTATTTGTGCCCTAGACTCTGTGTCCTTCTAGCATGCAAGTGCCTTGAGGGCAAGCCTTTTGTCTCTCTCCTTTGTGTATCTTGAAAGCTAGCAAAGTGCCCTTCAAATGCCTGTGAGTGAATGAATGCATGAAAAGCAATAGATCTCAGACAAAGGTTTTGTAATTTTTGTCTTTCCGCTCATGTTTTGTAGTAGCAAAAGAAATGATCCTCTTTTTAAATAAACACTTATATTATGGTTGAATAAAGAGACTTCGGAATAAACTGCACTTGCCACTAGGTTCTTTCACTTTGGGGGATTAAGGGGAGGACCCCGAGGCTGCAGCCACAGTGTGCAGCGTCCTGCTGTGTGGATCAGGAGCTCTTTTCTTGTCATCCCTCTTATGGCTACTGAAGTGTGGAGAATCAGCATTCGTGTCGCGTACAATCTTTCATTTTATTTTATGATAATGAATCTATAGATTCGTGATTATTTTAGGTATAGCAGTGTTGATTTATGATCATGTGCCTCAAACATTTTCGTTAGTTAGGATCATTTTGCCTTAAAGTTTGCAGCAATACTAAACATGGCAAGATCACTGTATGACAGTAGGTGGGGTAGGGGAGGAGAGGTAGGCACGTAGGGTGGCAAAACTGAATCACCTGAAGAGTTTTCCGAACATCCCATCTCCCACCTTCACCTGACACCCATGCTGGTCTTGTTCCCCAGGTGACACTTGCCCTAGGTGCCACTTGTCACTTGCATCTCTTTGCTCATTGTTTCTGTCTCATTCTCCCAGGCTCTGGTGGAAACAGTGTGAAAGACAGAAAGGATGAGGAGAAGGGTGGGTGAGCTCTCTCCCTCCCCTCTTTTTTCTTCAGCCCTTTAAATACCCCTTGATCCCATGCTGGTAGAGCCTCTCCTTAAGTCTCCGAGTCTCCCATCCTCCTCCTTAGCAACAAGCCAATATCTTTGCTAGTGTGTAGCAGCTGTGGAGCCCACATTGAGTTGTCTGGACATAAACACCTTCTTTTTTTAAAAATTAATTAATTTATTTTTGGCTGTGTTGGGTTTTCGTTGCTGTGCGGGCTTTCTCTAGTTGCAGCGAGCAGGGGCTGCTCTTCATTGCAGTGCACGGGCTTCTCACTGCGGTGGCTTCTCTTGTTGTGGAGCACAGGCTCTAGGCACGCGGGCTTCAGTAGTTGTGGCGTGCAAGCTCAGTAGTTGTGGTGCACGGGCTTAGTTGCTCCGCAGCATATGGGATCTCCCCGGACCAGGGCTCGAACCCGTGTCCCCTGCATTGGCGGGTGGATTCTTGACCACTGCACCACCAGGGAAGCCCCGTGAACACCTTCTAATCCACTATTAAGTCCTTTAGTTTGTGTTCTCGTAACATTAACCATAATGAACTCTTCACATACTGATGTCAGTTGAATACGCTGCTTCCCCAGGCAGGGTCTAGTCATTTAGCGTTAATTAATGATGACTTATTGCAAATGATGTTACTGACTTACGGACGCTCCTGGGTGACACGCACATTTTTCAGATGAAGCCATAACATTATTACTTAGCGTTCACATAGCACTTCGCACGCTAAGGATGCCTGGTAATTGAGTTGGCTGCTTTGTCACTATTCCTCATGCTGATCCCGTCATGCGGGTTAGTGAAGGTGTCTCTCATTATATGTAAACTTGATGCACTGGGTTTTAAACTTGCCATGTTGCTGACATGGAGGAATGACATTTTATTGATCGCAGAGTCTGGGGCTCATCAGGTGTTCAGTGGCGACAGTACCTGTGAAGCACAAAACTGGAGGGTGGCTCCATCAGGCATTTTTAATACCTGGAAAGAACAAATGGGGGAGCTGCTCTAGGGGGACGTGCCGTCAGATGTTTAGATATGAGAGGAGGTGAGGGAACGTGTCAGCTGATGGTCAAGGGGACCTCTGAGATACAGACAAGGCCACAAAGGACAAATAAGCCACTCAGGTGGACCATACTGCTCATAGATATGATCAAGGTCATAAGTTTTTGTTGTCATAATTTTCAACCTATTTTATGGGTGGGGTTTTCAGTGGGAAACATCTTGGTTTCTATACAGCCAAAATCATTTGGAGACACTGGAAATTTGTTTTATGCAGGAAATGTTAAAAATCAATGTTACTGGACCACATCTATACTGTTGAGTAGGGGAAGGAAATCCTCGTGTTATTTTTTCCATTTTCAGGATTAAGGAAGTTCAAGAATAAGGAGATGGCCAACGAGCCAAGCCTCATAGAATGAGGCGGGAGAGATTGGAGAGAAATCTTTGGCCATGCAATTCGGAATCCTTTTTCATCTCCTCTCTACTCTCTGTCACCTGCCTACCAATGTTGCCCTTTTGTTCTGGACACATTATATAGTCTGAAATATTAAACACATCCATTTTGAAACAATATTTTGATTTCTAATAAATGATAAGGAGAGGGGAAATGAGATTCCCCTCTGGCCAGAAAAAGGGCAGAGTCTTTACTCTCCATGGGAGAAAGATAAGCCCAGTCGATTTGTGGAGATGGTCTCAGAATGAAATGATCTCTCCAGGAACTTCTATATTTAAAAAAATGCAACTTGTCTTTCTTAGAAGAAGCACTATTAGCATCTTTCCTTTGTCCCTCTTCTGTGGCAAACTCCAGGACCTTAATTAATTCCTGCTCTTGATTTTACTGGTTCATTTCTGTCTTGTCCTTGTCTTGCTTGCCAACCCCATTTTAAAACAGAAATTGGCTCCCATAACAGACAACTAAGAATTCATCTGAAGCTCAAGTATGAGTAGAACTCATATCAGAAGCTTTTATTTATTATTCCTTGACTCTTGTATCAGAACCTTTTGATGAAGCCCAAGCAAACCAGTGACACATTCAGATCAGCCATAGCAATTTGCACCTTCATGGAGGGCTTAGCAGAGCAGCTTTGTTCTGATGTCTTAAAAAAAAATCCATTTGTATCTGTCGGGAAATGCAACCTTATTTGTGTCTGGGACTGTGTCCCTGGGCTGGTAATGATGATAAATCAACTCAAGTCTCAAGCATGCTGGTAGAGTGCTCAAAACATCAGGTTCACCTGGGAGGGGAGGATGTGTCCTTGGGGGTGACCTCCACCTCCCTGGCCCAGTCCCTTGCAGAAGCTTCTAGGTGGAGAAGAAGCAAACCCCCTGGGGAGGGGAGACAGTGTAGTAAATGGTCAGCAGAGGCAACCCTAGAGTCTAACTATCCGAAATTCACATTCTGACACTCCACTTTCTAGACATGTTGGCTTGGGCAAGTCACTTGACCTCTTTGAGCCTCAATTTTCTCACCAGGAAAATGGACATAATGGTACCAACCCTGTAAGGCTGTTGTAAAGATTAAATTAAATGAGATGATACACTTAAGGCACTTGCCACATGGTGAGTGCTTGCTCAGGGGTCACTTTTATCTTGATATGCAGAGCTAAAATTTGGTGAGAGAAACAGGTGGATATACAAGTAGAAGGCAGGACACCAGATATTCTGGACCTGGAAAAAGATTCACCTGCTGATATCTTGTTTGATACCCTTTGAAGCATGTGCATTAAATGTGCATGCCATCCCCATCCGCTAGATTCATGGGCAGAGTAATGAGGCTCGTCTCCAGGCAGACCAGCCTGAGTGGGGGCAGGGCTGTGGGCAGCAGAAGAGGCTGGGTAAGTTTTCTCGGGTCACGGCCTGGTTAGTGGTGGAGCTGGGATTTGTATCCAGGTTGTCTGACTCCAGAACCATGGTTCTCAACCTTGTCTGCCAATTAAAGTCACCTAGAGAGCTACTAAGTGTCCAGATGCCTGGGCAGGGCCGGAGCCCAATGAAACCAGAGCTTCTGGGGGTGGGACCCAGGTAGCAGTAGCTTTTAAAGGTCTCCAGATGATAGCAGTGTGCAACAAGGCTGAGAAAAACTGCTCTAGACTAGGGCAGTGGTTTTCAGAGTGTGGTTCCCCGAGCCATCAGCATCCCCTGGGAAACTGGGAAAAATGCAAATTACTGTGCTCCACCCCAGACCTTCTGAATCAGAAACCATGGGGGTGAGGCCCAGCAATCTGCATTTTAACAGGCCCTGCAGGTGATTCTGATTCATACTTGTTTGAGAACCGCTGCTGCAGAGCTGTGCTTCTCAAACAGCAGTGTGCCTGTGAGTCATGCTAAAGCAGAGATACAGATTCGGTAGGACAGGAGTGGGACCAGGGCTTTTGAATTGATGCAGACGCTGTTTGTACACGATCACGTTTGAGGAGTGAGGGACCCTCTCCTTCAGTCAACAGGCTGCCTCCAGAGTCCCCAGACGGCCTGCATCAGAATCACCTGGGATATTTGTTAACATGCAAATGCCTTGGCCCTGCTCCAGACCTACTGAATTCTGATCTCTGAGGCTAGGATCTGGCAGTGCACGTTTACACAAACACCAGGGTGAGTTTTTTAAAGTCCTGGTAAGTTTGGGAACCTGTGTTCCCAAGGGCCCTGATCACGATTGGTACCTGTTCCTGTACCAGCAAGTCCCTTTCAATCCCCAGGACCGGCCGGCCAGCCAGCTGTAGCCAGGCAGGGTCTGGAGAGCAGGCAGTGGGTGCTAGAGCTTAAAAAAAAAAAAAAAAAAGAGACCAGCAACAGAAGCCCTCAGGCTACTGTCAGTGCATCTCCAGCTGAGAACCACATCCTGCTGTGTCCACAGCCTACAGGGTGCAGGGCTGTATTAATCCCTTGGTCTCTGACACTGTCCTGTTTAGACACACCTTGGGTCCTGAGGCTAGAAATACAACTTCCCTTCCTCCTTTGGATGCAGGGTGACTGCCCGTTCTGCCCAGCTACCCCTCTGACCCAGTGACCTTTGGCCAGCCCACAGGCCAGTAGGCTGGGAGCTGGCATGGCCCCCGCCCCCCGGATGTACTGTAGGCTGCCACCCCACATGTGGTAGCAGCTGCTCTAGCTTGATGAGCCCAGAACAGCGGAGACCCAAAGAGCTGTTCCAGTTCACCCGGAGGAAGAATTACTTTCGTGTGGGTAGTGTGCAGGCTTAGAAGCAAGCTCTTCAGAGGTAGACAGCCCTTACTCTGGGGCCATTTGGACTGGTTTCCTCGCAGGGCACACACATGTCCTTGAACCCATGTTCGCATAAGCGCTGCAGTCCTAAAACGCCACGGTGGGCAGGGCTAGCTTTGGCCAGCACAGTATACGGGAGGGGCTTGGGAATAACCCCACCTCAGCATCCCCATTCGTCTGGCCTGAAATATATCAGCATTTGTACCTAGCAAGGAGCTCGGAACTCCACCCTTGGCCGCTTATTCCTTTAGATCTCATGGGCTTCTTGATCATAGAATCCTTTCTGAAAATCTAAAATATAAATATCCTGGAGTAGTTTCCTCCCCTCTGAAATGGGCAATCATCATTTAGGCTGGAGTGAGGATTCCGTAGTTAACATATGGAAAGAAGAACAGAAGAAAGCCTGGTACAGGGTAAAGGCTGTGTAAGCGTTAGCTGCTATTATTGTTTTTAGTGCCAGGTAAAGTAAAAAACTGATATCTTTTTGGGGGGAGCTTTTCATCTAGATCATTGCTAAACGTGCCACCAGGTAGAAAGCCTGAGGCCTGTAGTTCCCAAGCCATTCTGATCATTAAGAGGCCAGGTGCAGGGGTGGGGGGGACGATTAAATAACACAGGAACATCCCTTCCATCCCCAGGAGTGAGGAACTCTGATGCCTCTGTCATCTAGAAAACAGAGCCTAACATGGTAACGTGACTTGTCTAGGAGTCTTATCTGGCAGATGAACAGAAATGACTAGCTGTTTGACCTGAATTACAATGACCCCCTGCAGACTAGCCTCAGACACATCTGTAGGTTTGCAGGCAGCTTGATACTCCTTCAGGTGGCCCTTTATGATGTATCACAAGGCCCCCTCCTCCTCATTCTGCTCTGGTTGGAATAATAGCCACTAAAAAGCCATTTTTGAGGGTTCAGTCGAGGTCTCCTTAATAAAGTGCAGCGAAACAGGAGGGGCACGTTGCAGCCCCCAGGTGCGTCTGCAGTGAGGCTGGCCTTCCTGTATGGCCCTTACCTGAACACAAAGGATCACAGGTCTCACCAGGCGGGCTTCTGCTCGCGTTTGCAGGCTGGGAGGGAGGAGAGTATTCTCCACCTCCACCCCCCTCTCCAATTTTATTTACGGGGAACCTGAGGCTCAGAGAGATCATGTGACTTCCCTAAGGTCACTGATTGGATCCTGACTGATACACCTCATTAATAACATGGTTACAAGGACAAGATATATTTCCTGTGCATCAACCCTGTCTACCAGAGCTTAGTGTAAGTACCTCATGGGTGGACTTAGGGACTTCAAAGAGATTTGCGTATTGATTGAAATATCCCAGCGTTGCTGTTCTGTTTCCCTGATTTCATATGTTTCGCTGTTGAGTGAGAGAGAAGAGGATGCATGTTGGGATACGGGGATATGGGATATGAAGACTGTGGGTTTTTCCTGGAAATTGAAAAACTTGAGGTTTTGCTTTACTTTTTCTGATATAAGGCAGGCTCTGAGAAGGCCTAGAAGATTCCAGGATGGGTGGAACCTTGTTCTTCTGTCATCTCATGGGGCCCATCTCCTTGCTCCTCTCCAGTTTACCTCCACAGTTTCCTCCCAGGATACAGGAGACAGGAGATAGGATCAGAGTCGGGCAAGGTGGAGAGGAAAGAGCCCAGGAGAAGGGGGAGGGCAGTGAGTCATACTATGTATTTAGAGAAAAATAAGATGCTGAAATAGATACCATTCATGAAAAATTTTAGAATTTCCTGCCTGAGCCCCAGAAGCATGACTGGGTGACCTTCTTGTGTCAGCAACAGGAGCTCAGGGTTTCCGTCAGAACTGTCTGCCTTAGAAGAATCCCTTCCACCAGTGTTCAGAGCCTCATGCACTCCAGCCCATTCGAGCATGATCTGTTGGCCCACGGCCGCCATTTCCTTTTTGCCTTCCAATCTCTCCCCTCTGCTTTCTTAGAGGGGGCTCTGCTCCAGGGCTTTATCTTCAGAGTTGCCTCCATCCTGAGCTAAAAGGGTGGGGATGGATGCTCCTTGAGGAAGAACTCTCTCTGGTCCTTGCTCAGCTACTTCAGGCTATGAGGTGCGAGGACAGCAAGCCACATGTATGCCAAGGACACAGGATTGAATTGTGTTACGTTGCCCATGGCAACAGATTCTGAGGCCGGCTTCTCCTTTGACTGGGTCACACCTGTGTTTGAGAACTATTGCACTTTCTTTAGTGTTTGAGAGTTTTGGGGTGTTCCCTCCCTTCACATGAAGTGGTAATTTTCTTGCGGTATTCAACACACACACACACACACACACACACACACACACACACACGCATGCACGCACACATGAGCAGTCACTTCCTGAGCCGTGGTTGACATATGAATATGTATTCTCAGCTGTTGATGTTGGAGGAACTTCTGGAACACTGCCTGGGAGTCTGAGTGTGAGGAATTGAGTTCTGGATCTCCAGGTCAATAAGGAAACTGAGGTACCACTGTGGAAATAATACCCAGTTGGAGTTGGAGGCCTGGGTTCCCCCCTAGTTTTTTTTTTAACTTATTTTTATTAATTAATTAATTAATTTATTTTTGGTTGTGTTGGGTCTTCAGTGCTGTGCGCGGGCTTTATCTAGTTGCGTCGAGTGGGGGCTGCTCTTCATTGCGGTGCACAGTCTTCTCATTGTGGTGGCCTCTCGTTTCAGAGCACAGGCTCTAGGCACGCGGGTTTCAGTAGTTGTGGCATGTGGGCTCAGTAGTTGTGGCTTCCGGGCTCTAGAGCACAGGCTCAGTAGTTGTGGCACATGGGCTTAGCTGCTCCGCGGCATGTGGGATCTTCCCGCACCAGGGCTCGAACCCATGTCCGCTGCATTGGCAGGGGGACTCTTAACCCACTGCACCACCAGGGAAGTCCCCCGCCCCCCCAGTTTTGCTTCCTATTAGCTATGGGCAAGTAACCTAATGTTGATAAGCCTCCCTTTCTTTATCTATTTCTTGGGGTAAAATACTTATCTCACAAGGTTACTGTGAGGATTAAATTACAGGAAATAAGATAATGGCTGTGGAAGTGTCTACAATGACTGATAAAAATGTTTTGATGAAGAGTGGGTACAGTTCGTGTACATGGTGCTAGGGGTTACTGGGGAAATCTACAAAAGAAATAGATGACATGGACCCTTTATTTTAAAAAAAATGTAAAATACACGTAACATACAATTTACCATCTTAACCATTTTTAAGTGTATAGTTAAGTAGTGTTAAGTACATTCACATTGTTGTACAACTGATCTTGCGGAACATTTTCACCTTGCGAAACTGAAACTCTATACCCATTAAACAACAGGCTCCCCACTTCTCCCTCCCGAAGCCCTTGGCAACCACCATTCTACTCTCTTTCTATGAATCCAGCTTCTCTAGATACTTCATGTAAGTAGAATTGTACAGTGTTTGTCTTTCCGTGTCTTGCTTATTTCACTTATCATAATGTCCTCAAGGTTCATCTGTGTTGTAGCAGGATTCAGAATTCCCTTCCTTTTTAAGGCTGAATAATATTCTAATGGCATGGACCTTTTAAAAATGTCTGGGTAACATGAAAAACAGCATATATGGAGAGCCATGAAAAATGACAAAGCAGCCTATTACATAAGGCACCCAAAGCACAACAATAGAAGAGTAGATAATTTCCAGGGGGCCCCTGTCCTTCCTGGGACTGGCTTTGCATCTTAGGACTGAGCATCCCTAAATGACAGCATCGGGGTCAGGCTAGATATATTCATCAGAACCCTGTGGTTCAGGACAGCGATTCCCAAACAAATGGTGAGGGAGAGTGCTGAACAATTTAAATTTGCCCCGAGTTTCCAGGAGTGAGCGGCAGTAGGAGTGAGAGACAGAGACAGAGAAGGGTCAGTGTCTGAAGTGGGGGCAGCCTTTTGGGACAGAGCTCTTAACTCTGTGAAGTTTGAGGCTAAATCCAGGTAGTTGGTGGCGGAATTGAATTGAATTGTTGGACACCTAATTGGTGTTGAAGAATCAGAATTGGTTGCTTTGAGGGGAAAATCCCTCAATGGCCTAATCCTTGAATTCTCACACCACAAACCAAAGCACTCCCTACGGAAGTTACTAGAATTGCAAGCTTCATGCTAAAGATAAAAACAGGCAACCACCAGAGGACTTGCTTGGTAAAACTGTGCGTTCTAAGTGACAGCAGACATTACAGGTGACTTGGGAAGAATGGCTCAGTTTGGAGTGAGACTAGAATCAGAGCTGAGCTAGAAAGAAAATGAGTCATAAGTGGGAGAAAATATTTCCCTGCATGTAAACCCATCAAGGACGAATATCCAGAATATACTTGGCCCTCCATACCCATGGGTTCCACATCCCTGGATTTAACTGACTGCAAATCAAAATTTTTTTTTTTTTTTTTTTTTTTTTGCGGTACGCGGGCCTCTCCCTGCTGTGGTCTCTCCTGTTGCAGAGCGCAGGCTCAGCGGCCATGGCTCATGGGCCCAGCCGCTCTGCGGCATGTGGGATCCTCCCGGACCAGGGCACGAACCCGTGTCCCCTTGCACCGGCAGGCGGACTCTCAACCACTGCGCCACCAGGGAAGCCCATCAAAAATATTTTTAAAAAATTCCAGAAAGTTCCAAGAAGTAAAACTTGAATTTGCATCAGCAAGTATTTACATAGCATTTACATTGTATTTACAACTATTTACATAGCATTTGCAGTGTATTCGGTATTATAAGTAATCTAGTGATAATTTAAAGTGTACAGGAGGATTGCGTGGGTTATATTGTAGATATTACACCACTTAATGTAAGGGACTTGAGCATCTGTGTGGGTTTTGGTATCTGCAGGGCGTCCTGGAACCAACCCCCGTGGATACTGAGGGACAACAGTACATGAAGAATTCCACAAATCAGTAAGAAAAAGATAAGCCACTAAAAATGTTCAAAGGATAAAGAGGGAGCAATTCACAGATGAAGAATCCTGAATAGCCAATAAATATACGAAAACTGTTCAACCTTTCTAGTTTCCAGAGAGCAAAAAAACCCCACAGTGAGATGCCGTTTCATATCCTTCAGTTTAGCAAAAAGTTAAAAAGTTTGATAATATCAGCAAGAATGTGGGATAATGGGAACTCTCTTACAATGCCGGTGGTTACAGCCGATCTGCAGCATCTAGGAAAAATTAAGATTTGCAGACTCTGTGATCCAGCATTTCCACTCCTAAGGTGTGTGTCCTCTAGAGACAGTCCTTTGTAGACAAGGAGATGTGTACAAAGATGACTGTTTCAGCCCTGTTCTTGGTGGTCTCCTAGGTAAGCAATTGCAGAATATTGTAAATAGCATGAAGCTATTTCCATAAATTTAAAAAACGTATAAAATAATGCTACATACTTTTAAAGAAACATGTGTAGTAAGACTCAGATACATAGAGGAGAAGGATATACACCGATTTCAGAGACTTGTTTCTTACAGGAAATGGGATAGGGTAGGGGTGAGGACTTTAACCATACCTGTCATGCTTTATTTCTCTTTGAAAATCTCAAGCAGTATGGAAAGGTTTAGCAGTTGTTGATTCTCTGTGGTGGATACGTGGGTATTTGTCTTATTATTCCCTGTGATTTTTGTATGTTTGAAATATTTCATAGATGCATTCTTTTAAGTGAAAAAGGTAATGAGATCTTTCCTAATCTGGGCAAAAAAAAAACGGATTTTGTAATTACTCTATGTTCCTACTGCCTACATGTATATTGTATCTTCCCCAAGTCTGTGATTTAAGAAGCTTGCTTGGGACTAGGCAGAAAGGAGAGAGAGAGGTCTTAAAGCCCTGGCCACTGATCATGTAAGGGAGAAAAGTCACCCAGTGCAGGTGGCCTGCCCACACCTCGCCTGGGAATGGCCACTAAGCATCGGCTAGTATGACTTCAGCAGCCGAAAACTCACCACGTCCTGCACGCCTGGCCACTCCACCGTTCGGGATATCTTCAGCGTGAGTTCAGAGCTTTCTCCTACACAGGCTGGAAAGCGGAAGCTTTTTACTTTCTTGCTTCACCACAAGAACAGTCCTAGCACGGATGCCTCTCCATCCAGATCTTGAATGGGAAGCTTTCCACATGCGTCACCATTTTGTTGATCCTTCTTTAGCTGCTCTGAGATATGGCGGTGTGGCATCCAAAGATGAAGCAAGTGCTGTGAATATGATCAGATTACAGCAGAGCACGGGGAGCCCGTAATTCACATGAACTGGATATTCTACTTTAGTATGTTTGCTTTAGCTCTTTACATGGCCGCATCGCATTATTGCCGCCTTTTAGGATTGTGATCAATGACTACCTAACTGCCTCTCTTGTGCCGCAAAATCCTTTTCACATAATTCGCTGCCAGGTCGCTATTCCCTCTGCAATCATTCTGCATTTGTGCACGTGAATTTCAGAGACTGCTGCTGGGCTGTGCATTTATACTTGTTAAATGTTATCTTCTTGGCTTGGGCCGTGAATTCTAGGCTTGAGATCATGCTGAATTTTGATTATGTCATCTATGGCATGTGCTCTCCCCACTGGCTTGGTGTCGTCTGAATAATTGATTGACATATTTTCGAAGGGACAGGGCCAAGGACAGAATCCTGTAGCAAAGCAGTGAAAACTTTTCTCTGGATTGACATGGAACCATAATTAGCAGTCTTTGGTTACAGCAGTTCAATTGGCCATAAATCTGTCCAAAGTATTATCATCGGACGCTGTGGGAGTGCAAGAGACAGAGTGGTTAGGAAGACTCACTGTTGTAAAGATGTCAATTATCTCTAGATGAATCCATAAATTGAATACAGTTTAAGGCAAAATTCCAACAACTTTTTTTTCATAGAACCTGGTAAGCTGATTCTAAAATTTATCTGGGAGAACAAAGGAAGGACCAGGAATACACAAGATAGTTTTGAGGAAAAAGAAGAAGAATTGGGGACATCAGTTTACCAGAAATCAAGGCTTATTACAAAATTTCCCAAGTGATTAGGGCAGTTTGGTTTTGGAACAGAAAAAGACAAAGAGATCAAAGGAACAGAAAAGAGAGCTCAGAAATAAAGTCACAAATATATGGGAATTTGATATTTGACAGGGTACACTGCAATTCTGTTAGGAATGCATAGGCTATTTTAAAAATGGCAATGGGAAACCTGGTAATCCATAATGGAAAAAATTCAATTTCCATTTCAAACCTATACTAAAATACGTTCCAGGACCTTTAAAGACCTAAATGAGAGAAGGAAAACTTCAGAATATTGGGGGAGTTGCAAGGAAATACCTTCATGACCTTGGATGTAGGAAGGGTTTCTTAAACAAAATGCCAAAAGCATAACCAAAATGAGAAGTTTGATAGATTTGACTATATGAAAACTAAAAATACTCATGTATCAAAATACAAGTTAAAAGTCAAGTTACAGGCTTGGAAGAGATGTTTGTAGAGCTTATAAAAGATGAATAATTAGTAACCAGAATATGAGAAAGCCTCTTACAAATCAATATGAAAAATACAAATAATGTAGCAGAAAAAAAGACAAAGGATATGACCAGAGAAGAGTTTTATTAAAAGGACATCTAAATGACCAGTGAATACATGAGAAAATGCTCAACCTCATTAGTAAACCGGCAACTTGCGGAGCACAGGCTCCGGACGCGCAGGCTCAGCGGCCATGGCTCACGGGCCCAGCCGCTCCGCGGCATGTGGGATCTTCCCAGACCCGGGGCATGAACCCGTGTCCCCTGCATCAGCAGGCGGACTCTCAATCACTGCGCCACCAGGGAAGCCCCGGTGAGATACACTTCTGACCTGTCACACTGACAAAATTTAGGAAATCTCATAATAGCAAGTATGGGTAAGAACGTGGAGCAAGGGAAGTCATCATATGTTGATGGAAGGTTTCACTGGTACAGTCTTGGAGAGAAAGTTTGGGAACAGCTAGTAAAATTGAAAATGCACATACCTTGTAGATACAGTGATTTCATTCCCAGGTGTGAATTCTAGAGAAACTCACATATGCATTAGGGGGCATTTACATGAATGTGCAATGTAACACTGTGAGAATGACATAATTAGAAACAACCTGAATGAACATCAACAGAAGAATGAATGAATAAATTGTGAAACCCTCATTCAGTGTTCTAGTTCATGGTGATGGAAGTGATTGAGCTAAATCTACATATATAACATGGATAAATCTCAAAAACATAATGTTGAACAAAGAAAGCAGGTAGCAGAAGGATACATACAGTGTGATGCCATTTACGTAAAGTCCAAAAGCATGTAAATGCTACTATATATCAGGGGTGGCAAACTGTAGCCTGTGGGCCAAATCTGATTAAAGAATGCCTATTTTTATAAAGTTTTATGGGAACATAGCCACATAGTTATCTCTGGCTGCTTTTGTGCTACGAAAGCAGAGGTGAATAGTTGCAACAAAGATAGTATGGTGTGCAAAATCTGAAATATTTACTATCTGGCCCCTGGTATATATGTGTATTAGTCAGGTTAATATGTAACATAGTGGCTTCCGCAAGAGAAAACTTTGTTTTTCCTATTGGAACGGCTAGGTAAGTTTTCCAGGTCTTCTGGGGGGTAGCTCAGTAATCATTGGAGACCCAAGGTCCTTCCCTATGGGTTCTCTGTCATCCTCATGATCCAAGATGGCGTCATCTCATCATCCAAGATGGTGCCCAGATCTCATCATCATGTCTCCTTTCCAGCCAGTGTGAGGAGGGCAAAAAGGAAGGGTTACACAGGCACCTTCCTTATAAGCATGTGACCTAGATGTTATACACATCCCATTGGTAATAATTTTTTCACAGGGCCATACTGACCTACAAGAAAGCTAGGAAGTACAGACTTGACCTGGGCTATCATGTGCTAGCCAAAAATTCCATTTCCATGAAAACACGAAGAATGGCTGTTGGGGAGTAACTAGAAGCTTCTGCCACAAGTTCATTTGTAATACAGACATGAAAAGGAATGCAGAACACTGGTTCTCCACCTTTGTGCAGCGTGGTGGTCATTTTTAGGCAGGCTGGAATGCAATCAGAGAGAGGTACAATAAAAAGAGGTAAGAGGGCTCCCCTGGTGGCACAGTGGTTAAGAATCTGCCTGCCAATGCAGGGGACACAGGTTCGAGCCCTGGTCCGGGAAGATCCCACATGCTGTGGAGCAGCTTAGCCTGCAGGCCACAACTACTGAAGCCCGTGCACCTAGAGCCCGTGCTCTGCAACAAGAGAAACTACCGCAATGAGAAGCCCGTGCACTGCAACGAAGAGTAGCCCCCGCTCGCCGCAACTAGAGAAAGCCCGCGTGCAGCAACAAAGACCCAACACAGCCAAGAATAAATACATAAATTAAAAAAAAAAAAAGAGGTAAGAAAAAAGCTATATGCCCCAGGACTAGAGATTTGAGACATAGTTTTGTGCCTTAAGGTCTTGGCAGCAGAAGCCAAGTCAAATCTACATATCCTGCAATGATTCATGTACACATATACATATATTAGAAGAAAGTAGAATAATAAAAGGAAAATATCAAAGGCGGAATAAGGACATGAGAAGATAACTCACTATAAGAAAGACAATAAAATACACTAAGTGAAACGCCAATGTAAAGCACGATGTGTTGCCATAGAGTCTTATTGGACTAACAAAGCCATAGTTGATGCAGTATAGATTTTTAAACAGCCACTTTATTATGGGTGTCTGTTGATGTTGGCAGTTGGAGCCAGTAGGTCAAGGGCCTTGGGACAAGCTAGAAACACATTGCCTAAAAATATGCCTTGGTTATTTCGTGCTTTTACATCCTGACAATAAAGAGGGAGTATTTAGGGAGGAGCTGGAAGAATTAGATCGCTGCGGGCAAACATGCATTGTCTCTTAGGATACTTTGTGGTCACCTGGGGAAGAAGTTGATAACTCCTCTTGTTTGGGGCTTCTGTCTGACTGATATTAGGTGCCTGATACAGAAAGAGAAGAATTGAAAGGGGCAGAGCTGCAGACCTTCAAAAGAGAACCCTCAGATAGTGGAACTGCCTCGTCCTGCTGGACGCATAGGGTGTGCAGCCATTCTGGAGAGACATCCCACACTATTTAGTTAAATTAAGAATGTATTTTCCGTATGACCCAGCAATTTCATTCCCGGGCACGTATCCCGAAGAAGTTCTTTTCATGGGTTCCTAGTGGCATGTGTGAGGATGCTCGCAGCCCCATCGTTTCGAGGCGGTGGGGGGTCGGAGGAAGTCTGGTCTACCATCATCAGGGGAGTGCAGAGCACAGTGTGGCAGGTACTCCCCGTGGACTGGAAGCAGAGTGGCTAGAAACAGAGACTGGATATACCCGCAGCAGCGCGGGAGGGTCTTGAACCCAGAGTGCTCAGGAGAAGAGTTAAGAAAAAGGGAATGAGATCTGTAGCACAATAACATTCATAGCAATGAGAAATGCATGGACACAAAACCGCAATGTGCATTTTCCAGGGACATATACAAATCGAGGGAGGCACGTTAACACATTGAAATGGCTGCTTATGGGGGGGTGGGAGAGACCACCCCCCGCAAGAGTGACTCCGGGAATTTACTTTGACTGCCTTTCCATTCCATCATAATACCTTGCAATCCTCCCATCTCCTGCTTAGATGTGCCGGTTTGACTCTTACACCCTTACTACATTCAGCATCTCTTGCTTTACTCTCTCGGTGTCTAACCACGGCCATGCCCTGAACTTCACTCTGCTTTAACATCTTGCTATTGCTCTCTGTGTTTCTGACCACACTGTTCACCTTCTCGTCTGGCCTTCATTGCTCCCATCTCAGTGCTGACAGCTTGTAGTGGTCCTGCTCTACTACGCGGCCATACAGGTCAACTGATGTGTAGAAGATGGACCTGCTTGAGCTGTGTGATGGATCCGTGGTGGCCAAATAAAGTCACGCTTGCCTCAATCTGTTGTCTCCCCAGACCACTTGTCTGCCCTCCACCCTCCCTTCCCCAGGCTTTTAGCTCTTGCTGTGGAGGACTTGGACCCTGTCTATCTTTTCCTCTAACTCCAACACAGAATGCCTTTGATTTTCATTGAATACCTTGATACATGCTGATAATATTTTAATATAAACTTCCTTTTACTTCAAAAGCCAAGAGCTAAGTAATTTCATATCTATCAAAATACATGAGTTATTGGAGAGTGGATGAAAGAGGCTGGTACTCTAGGCCACACATACAGTGACCCTTGTGTTCATGAGCACTGTGCTCCATCCAACAGGGTGGGACAGCTTTCAGGAAGCTGTTGACATCAATTAAAGGCTCAGTGGCCAAGGGGTTACCTGGAGGGCTTGTAGTTAGTTAGAAGATACAAATGGCTGCCTTCTACCTGCCTTCAGTTGAGAATCAGTAATTTGGAACCACTGGTTGCCATGGCTCTTGGCCAAGGATATTTTCCATGTTTCTTGGACATGACACAGAGGAGGGTTGTACAAACACATGTGTATGGGATGGGTGGGTAGGTGAGGGTGTGTGCTGTCTATAAATTCCAGGACCAACAAAATGCCTGACCACATGTGTTCCTGGTACCTATTAGGCCTCTGTGAGACCTGGCCAGCTTTACACAGGGCTTGGTGCCCGGCACAGCAGCACGACACGGGGAGTGGTAAGGACTTGCTTCAGTGCTTTATGACAGTCTGCTGTCTGTTCTCTAGGGGAGAGAGTCAGGCTGCTGGAAAATTGTCGTACTACCACCAGAAGTCCACGTGAATAAGAATTGGCTCGGTGATGATGACTGCAGTCAGTAGATGTATGGAGGCTAATTAAACACCAGAGCTTGTGGCTGGGAGCCGCTGTGACTCAGCTGTGGTGATTACAGCACGTGGCGTGATGGCTTTGCTAACATGTAAACAACCTCAGCCGTGAGCAAGAAGTGGGCTAAAACTCCATTAACATGACGCCAGGGCCGTGTTTTCAGAACCCACAGGATTTTGACCAAGGAAATATGACAAAGGAATTTGAGACTCTTGGATTTGAGAAACAGAGTGGGGAATCTATTATGGTTGTGAATATATTATAATTCCTCTAATTTTTTATGGCTTGTCTAGAAAATAGGTCACAATATTGAGCTCAGGATTACTCTGGAAAATCCAAGCCATGTGGGCATTATAGTATTACAGAACAGTTGATATAAGATATTTTGGGAGAGAGTGGTAATAGCAATGTATGAATGCCAGCAATAGACCAATAGTCTTCTGTTTGATGAGTCCAGCAAAACAATGGACCTTTTAGATACTGCTGATTCTCTTCGCAGAAGCAACCCAAGATGAACAGATGCCAAGAAGAAGAGATGGTTTGACTCAGGTGGGAGAGATGAATTAAATCTAGGGGACAGGGACAGTAGAGCATTGTAATGAGGAGGTGGTAGAGTGTAATGATTATGAATTCAGGCTGTTTGGGTTCATATCTAGACTTTGGCACTTAATTGTGTGATCTTGGACAAATCACTCAACTTCTCTTAAAAGAAGAGTAAAGAAAGAAAAGAAAAGAAAGAAAAATTTTCTTTTCTATAATAGATTTTATTAGTACCTTCCTCATAGGGTTGCTGAAAACATTAAATGAGATAATCCATGTAAGGTGTTTAGCATAGTGGCTGGAACGTAGAAAGTGCTAAACAAAGTTTGCTGTTTTAATTGTATCAGTTTCAAACTCTCTCATTAAATACCTTAACGTGCTAGGTATTTGTTTTTTCATCCAGTTGGACTCCTGGAGGAGTAAAACTCCAACCTCAGCAAAAATGGTCTCTAATAATGTTTTTCCCATTTAATTTAATTAAAAATTTTAAATTGAAGGATAGTTGATTTACAGTGTTTCAGGTGTACAGCAAGGTGATTCAGTTTTAGATTCTTTTCCATTATAAGTTATTATAAGATATTGAATATAGTTCCCTGTGCTATGTGGTAGGTCCTTGTTGTTTATCTATTTTATATATATTGGGTTGGCCAAAAAGTTTGTTGGAGTTTTCCTGGCCGTCAGAGGCTATGGAAAAACCCGAAAGAACTTTTTGGACAGCCCAATAGTAGTGTATCTGTTACTGTTAATCCCAAATTCCGAATTTATCCCTCCCCCTTCCCCTTCCCCTGGTCTATAATAATTAACTGAGAATTATATGGTAATGAGATTCAGATTCTTTTCCACTATAGGTTATTACAAGATATTGAATATAGTTCCTTGTGCTGTATGGTAGGTCTGTGTTATTTATCTGTTTTATATGTAGTAGTGTGTATCTGTTAATCCCCATTTCCTAATTTATCCCTCCCCCACCCCTTCTCCCTGGTCTATAATAACTGAGAATTATATCGTAATGACGTCATATGACCACATCTGTAAGCTGCACCTGAAAAAGCCCTTCCATTAAACTAGAGTTAAAAATAGCAGAGGGTTCGGTTCATGCAGTAGGATTTGTGGGGTTGAAGCTGAGGCGCTGGTGTGGTGGCAACCCCTGTTGCTGGTGCCCATCCCTATTTTGTCCCCAGCCACATTGCCACTCATGCAGAGAATGCCCATCTTGCTTTGGCAGGGCTTAGGGCTGACCCAGTAGAGCATGATATCAGCACATCCATTAGAAAGGGCCTGTTGGTGTTGTGAAGCAGGATTCTTGAAAATCCTGGGAGGAGATGGGCACTGCCGTGGCCCAAGGACTGCCTAACACATAATGTGGAGTCTGCAGGGGGGGAGGGACCATCTTGGGTCCCCTGTCGACCTCCCTCAGTGTCAAGGGCACACCGGGTAAAGGATGCCTGCTGTCACTCCATCCCACTGGGGCAGACTGGAGATGCACAGGTCCCCACATACAGCTCCAGCCCAGGGCTTGGTGGTAGATTATGGGCGCCCCAGAGTCCAGAACTCATCCTGTGATGATCTGAGGAGGGGCCACCGTTCTGGCTTCCTAATCTCATACAATCATGTGAAAGAATTGTCACATCTGTCAGTAGGAGTGGTGCGCTTGCCAGGCCTCTCTCATGGGAGGCTCCTGGAACAGGGGCCGGGTCACACAGCAGTCTGTAGGCATGAGTTCCAGAGCACCAGTGGGGAGGGGAGTCCATGTGGGTCCTGCTTCTGGCTCAGAGTGTCCTGGCCAGACTGCAGTGCTGGCCCAAGTAGTCCCAGGCACCAGGCCCAGGTGGGCACTTAGAAAATTTTGAGGCAGTCACCCCAAAGTGGGGACCCCTCAGGCACGGGGCCTGGGGGAAAAGTCTCTGCTTGCCCAGGACTACATGAGGCACTGCCTGCTAGAGTGGGAAGGATCTGGCAGCGATGAACTAGAGGTCAGAGACCTGGTTCTAGTCTTTGCTCTGCTGACGAGCAGCTTTGTGACCATGAGCAAATCTACTGAAGGTCTCTGAGGGACTGGTTTCATGGGTGTGTGATTAACGCAGCAGCACAGAGCCCTGCGCCTGGAGTTTAATGCTCTGTGGCCCCCCTCTTGAAATGTGTAAGAAGTTTCTCTTTGAATTTGTGTTTTGTAAGTGAAGTCTGTGGGACAGTGGAGTGTGCACTGGGGGCTTGGCTCGTACATAGTCCCATCTCCTGCCACCTCCTCACGTCCTTTCCTCTCTGGGACTGGTTCTCAGCTGCCTGCTTACCCTCCAGCCCAGTGACGTCTGCTGCTGCCCTCTGCTCCTGATAGGGGTCTGAGTGTGGGCGCAGTGAGAGGTACCATTGGGTGTGTATGCCCCCCAACACTGGGAGGGTCTGTCTTCATCCCATGAGTGTTTAATGCCCAAGGGAGTGTGACATTAAATAGCACGTAAAAAACCAAGACAGGCCGAGAAAGAGACTGCAGAAGAAAACGGTGCTTTTCCTGCTCTTTGAACAAAGGGTCCTGTATTTTCATTTTGCACTGGGCCCTGCATCTTGTGTAGCTGGTCTGTGTCTCTGAACCTCACCTTCTCCTTTGTAAGAAGGTAGGGTTTGAATTAGATGATCTCTGAGGTACTGTCCATGGCTCGTATTCCTTTGCTGAAGGAACATCCATGGCCAGTCACGTTTCCCCAAAGGCGTCTGTAGAGGCTAATTGGCCAGACCACAATCCCCAGGGTTCAAAGGTCTCTGGTATGTCAGCTTTTTTTATAAAGAGTTCTTTCTTTGTGTCAAAGAAAAATTGCACCAGACAGAGTTAAAGAGGCAAGGAAGACTTTATTCGTGACTAATGCAATAGGGGAGAGAGATTGAACTTGACGCTGCTGAAACAAAAGGCGGGGAGTTTTAAGCACTGGGATGAACTAGTGGAACATCTGTGATTGCTAGTTGTTGCTTCTTTTTTTTTTGCGGTACGCGGGCCTCTCACTGTTGTGGCCTCTCCCGTTGCGGAGCACAGGCTCCGGACACGCAGGCTCAGCAGCCATGGCTCACGGGCCCAGCCTCTCCGCGGCATGTGGGATCCTCCCGGATCAGGGCACGAACCCGTGTCCCCTGCATCGGCAGGCGGACTCTCAGCCACTGCGCCACCAGGGAAGCCTGCTAGTTGTTGTTTCTGAAGGTAGTTGTCCCAAGGAGACTGGGAGAAAGGGGCCCGCTCTCTCTTTAGAAAATAGCATTTCAAAGGATGCCTCCCATGCCCTTGAGAAAGACTTTCCTGGTTTGTAAAAGTGGCAGGTGGTTGGGAGACTTACATCTCAAAGGGTAAAGGAAAGAATTTACAGGTTTCTAGTTGACAAGAGTTTACAAGTTTCCAGCATTTTCTAGAGTAAATGCTCTAAGAGAAGGGAGGTTGGGGTTGCGTGCAAGAAGAAACCTGTCTGAAGTTTAGCCAAGCAGAGGGAACATTATGGCTGTCTCAGACACGTGCTGTTGGAGGTGAGGGCTGTAGGGCGCGCTGCTCTAGCATCTTTTTAGGGACAGCGGCTTTTCTACCCAGACATTATGGAGCAGATGTGCTGAGAGGTGGACCAAGCTCTGCGCCCCTCAGCAGGCCAGGGTTGTCTTCAGACCTCAGCCAGATCTTCTGCGGGCGCAGACATGGTTCCCTTATCTGTCTTGGCTTCTCCACGAATGGCCATCCATCTACCCTCTACCCTCAGCCCGTGGTTCTCTCTGACCCTATCTGAATCACGAGTCCTCAGCTCCAGGGCTGCTCTCCCCTCCCGCAGGCCTCCCAAGAGGTTTGGCATGAGCAAGCTTTCATAAGTATTTATTGCAGGGATAAGAGCCTGATGCCCCGATGGGTCCTTGGCTGCCTGGAGCTGACAGAGGAGGTAGTTTGTATGCTAATGCCGTTGATTGCCTGCATCTTCTGAGGATTCTGCTTTAGGCTTTTTATCTGCCCCTGGAGAGAGACCCAGGAGTTGTTACCCATCTGCCCTCCCCTTTCCCTCCCCTCTGCCCCAGCCCCCCACCTGGTCTTCCCAGAGAGACCCATAAAATTGTATTCAACTCATTATGTCCCGGGCAAAGCCTGATCCTTCATTTCGAGAATAATAATCAAGTGTCCAGATTCAAATGTGGTGTCTGAGGCTCCGTTGGGGAGACTGATGAAGGGCCTGATATGAGCTGCCTGGAGGGCAGGGCTTGGGGCTGGTGCTGGGGGAGGATGTGAGGGGGTGTAAAGGGAGAGTCCAGGCTCCCATTGACCATTCTTTTCTCTGTGGGGAGGGAGGCAAAGCCTTGATGTTGCGCTGAGTGTTTATCCTGTGTCGTCGTGTACACCCCACCCCCCCCCCCCCCCCCCCCCCCCCCCCCGCTCTGAGCATTGGGAGGGCAGTGCTGTTGTCAGTGGGAGTGTACCTTGTCATGGTGACTGGACTGAGAGTCCCGGATGTTGTAGGATCAGGTGCTTAATTCAACGGGAGCCCTCTGGAGTCTGTTAGATTCAGCTTTGCTGTTTCACCCTAATCCAGTGGTTCATGGCCTTGGGGAGCATCCTCATTACTTGGGGAGCTGTAAAATTACAGATGCTTGGGTCACAGTTCCTGAGATTTGGATTTAATTGGTCCAGAGTTTGGCCTTAGCGTTGCGATTTTTTTTTTTTTTTTTAGCGTCGCGATTTTTAAATCTAATATGCAGCCAAGGCTGTGAACCCCTACCCCACCCGCATGCTCCTGTGTTAGTTAGAAGTGGGAAATGGAATTGCCAAGCGGGAGAGCCATTCCATCGTCTATGAGTTCTCTCCCTGGTAGAAAAGTCAACGTGGAGAGCAAAACCACTCCCAGAAAGGAGAGTAGCGTTCCTAGGAGAGGTGGGCGTTGTGGTGGTGAAGAACCCAGGCTCTGGTGTCACACGAACTTGGTTTACTTCCTGGTTACCCTGCTTTGGGCCGTGTGGCAGGGAGCAAGTCACTTTACCTAAGTTTCACCTTCATCATGTGTCAAAAGGGGATAATAATAGCTGCCCCCACAGAGCTGTCGTGAGAATTCAGGAACTGATAGAATGTCTGTAAAGGAGCTGGTGGAGCGTGCTTACAGTGGCTAAGGCTCTCTTTAAAAGTTAGTTGTTATTATCATGGTAAAACCTGGTGTCTTGGAGCTTGGATGGCCTGGTGTTCAACTCTCCTCTATGGGGTGATCATTAATAATGCTGCCTAATGATGCCCTTTACCTGTATTAACTGAGGCACAGAGAGGTTAAGCAACATGCCCAAGGCCACAGCTGATGAATGGGGCGGGCGGCAGGATTTAAAGCGGCCAGTCTGATTCCAGGGCTTGTCCCTGACCACCACACTTTACAGCATCTCTGTATGGTCTTCTCACCACGTGGACCAGAACACCTGGGCATGATCAGAGCCCCTCTCCCCTGGTCAGTGTTGGCAGAAGCCTTGAAGGAGGGACGTGTTCACAGAAATGTGATACCTGCGTGGAGAATCTAGAAAAGGAAGCATGGCTTTTTATGGCAGCATTCTGCCAAGCCATTGATTAGATCACAGCCTTCGTTAGCTGCACGCCTATCCCGAGGATTGCTCTGGTCACCTTGATCAGACCTGGCTGTTTTCCAGTCTGCAAGCTATTGCTCCAGGCATGGGCACTTACATAAGCAGATGGCCAGGCTCGTCTGCTTTCTGGCAATCTTCACGTGGCAAATTGACTTAGCAGATTTTTGATGCTGATATTTTAAACGCCAATAATCAGCTCTGTGGAAGATGGTTCCTGATAAGGGCCTCTCTGTGCTGGTTGCCCACAGTGATCAGCCTACCCTAGAGTGTTAATTTTAGGGTGCCTTGAATGCTCACCACCTCTAAAGTGTACTGAGAGAGAGTTTGCATACATCCTATCTTGTTCATAAGGAAGTGTTTGAAAGTAAATTACCTTATAAACAATATAACACTCTTCCGGGAGGAGGGTCTTTTCCTTGAACTTATTCCCAAATATTTGTATAGATGTGTATGTAGACAGAAGCCCCACAGGCTCTGCAGAAAAGTGTGGACAATTGAGATCCTCACAGGAGAGCTCCATGTAATCCACTTTATCAGAATTGCATGGAGCCTTTTTGCTATACCTGGGCCAGTTCACATTATTGGTCCACGTTTGGTTCTACCAGAGCTGGCAGGGGAGATCAGAAAGATTCTTCATGCCAACACCCAAGCCCGTCCTCAGATTCCCTCCTCCCTGCTCTCAGGGCCATTTGCAGAAGAGGGTGTATGAGGAGGACAGGGCTGGAGGACGCCTCTGCTGACACTGCCCCTGGGCTGGAGTGGGGAGGCCATGAGGAGAACTGAGCCTGCACCTGCCCCTTGCCACTTTCCCATCCACTTCCCACACTTGGCTTTATCACTGCATCTGCCAGCAATTATTCTAACTGAAAACTCTCTGCCTCGAAAGAGTCTTCTAGGATTTCAAGGAAGAGAGAAAGCCTGGGACTCCAGGACCGGCTGGGTGCTATCTTTTTTTTTTTTTTTTTTTTTTTTTTGCGGTACGCGGGCCTCTCACTGTTGCGGCCTCTCCCGTTGTGGAGCACAGGCTCCGGACGCACAGGCTCAGCAGTCATGGCTCACGGGCCCAGCCGCTCTGCAGCATGTGGGATCTTCCCGGACCGGGGCACAAACCCGCGTCCCCTGCATCGGCAGGTGGACTCTCAACCACTGTGCCACCAGGGAAGCCCCTGGGTGCTATCTTTATAGTTGACTTCTGTCCTTCTGTGCTTCTCTCTTTTCCTCCATCATTTTGGTCATCCCTAACTCTTCCTTCCCAGCCCTCTGAGAGCTGAAGGCCAGCCCCTCATCCAAGGCACACCTGCAGGTAGCACAGAAGAAGGAACAAATATTTATGTAGAGCCCATCATGTACCAGGCACTGCTAAAAGCTCCCTTGGGCATTATATTATTCCATAAACTAATTATAGGTGAGAAAAGCAAATTTCCAAGAGGTCTAAACATTTCCCCAAGGCAAACGGCTATTTTCAGTAGAGCCTGCATTCGAATCCAGGTCTTTGGGCTTCATATCTAGTGCTCTTTTCCATTCACCACGTAGCCTCCAGGTTCTGGCTACTGATGTTAAACATTAGATGATCCTCAGCAGATGCCTTCTGGTCTGCCTCCCCTGCCCCACCTCTGTTCTATCTCCCTGGGGCAACCTCCGTGGCTCCCCTACCCGTTAGCAGCCTTTCGCCTTGTGGCCCAAGGAGAAGGGATCCAGCAGGGAAAGCGTGGGGAAAGCTTGCTGTCCATCAGAGTTGGGGACCCTGGTTGGGACACTCACGGGGCCAGAGTGTAATTGGCTGGGAACCTGGCAGTGCCCACTCCAGCCAGAGTGGTTCCCTGTCTGCCTCTTTTAGCTTTGCAGGGAATTCCAGGAACTCCAAGTAGCAAATGACAGCAAATTAGGAGCTGAGTAACATAGCAACTGCAAATGTTATCAGTCAGGTGACCTTCAGAAGCTGGCTGCCATTCTAGGGGAGATTATTGTTTATCCAAGTAAATACCAAACCCTCACCATGGTGGTTCGTGTAGCAGAGAATGAAGAAGCTCTATCATTTCTGCCTAGGAGTACTCAGAGCAGTGGAGGTTAGGGATTTTTACTCCTTTATTAAAAATTAAGGTGCTTTTGAGTGTGTATGTTCGTGTTTAATGGGTAGTGCTGACTTTTCAATGCAAGTCCTTTGTTCTTTTGTGGAGAAGCTGGTGTAGCAGAATTAGCACGGAACTGAGAGCTGGGCCCTGGGCTTTCATTCTGGTTCTACTATGAGTAAGTTGTGTGACCTGGGACAAGTAACTTATCCTCTCTGGGCTTTAGGAAGGGGATTGGAGTAAGAATGAAGGATGGTATATTAGTCTGCCCAGGCTGCCATAACAAAATCCCACACACTGTGTGGCTTAAACAACAGAGTTTTATTTTCTCTCAGTTCTGGAGGCTAGAAGCCCAAGGTCAAGGTTTGGTTTTCCTGAGGCATTTTTTCCTGGCTTGCAGATGGCTTCCTTCTCACTGTGTCCTCACGTGGCCTTTCCTCTGTGCATCTCTGGTGTCTCTTCCTCTTCTTATAAGGACACCAGTCATATTGGATCATTGGATCATACTGAACCTCGTTTAATGTTAGTTACTTCCTTAAGGGCCCTATCTCCAAATATAGCCACGTTGGGGGTTTGGGTTTCAACACATGAAATTTGGGCAGACATAATCCAGCCCATAATAGATGGTTAGTGACTCTTTCACTCTTAAACTTCGAATCTCTTTTCTGAGGACTAGCAAAGCTCTCTTTCACTTACTCCAGAAAACTGAAACAGGAACCAAGGATTTCCTTCCATCCCTGCAGAGGCTCAGCACCTGTCTCGCTCTCCTGAGCTGGGACCCCACTCAGAGACTGGGGGCAGGTGGCCCGGCAGGCTGTAGGACACCTCCCTGGGGTACCACTTGCTCTGTGCTTGTCAGCCTGCCCAGACCCCTCCCCAGAGTCCTCTGCTGCCCTCTCGCTGTCATTGTCACATGTGTATCTGACAGGGACCCTCAAAGCCTATTCTCCCAGGTCAGGTGTGGGCTTCTACCACTGCTTGTCACTTTGTAGCCGGAAATTTTCTGTCCTGACCTCCCCTTGCCTGGGCAGGGCATGGGCCAGGAACACGCTCTTTTATGGACAGTTTTCAAAGCTGGGATCTGACCAGTAAGGGCTGGGATCAGGGATCTCCCTCCATCTCAAGAAGGGTGATGGCAGGAAGATCTCATTAACACCTTTCCACAAAGGGGAAAAATAATATTTCAGCGTGTTCCCTTTGTGTCTTCAAGCGGTGATAAGGTGCCACCGAAGTGCCAGTCAGAGCTGCGTTCAAATGAAGGATTATTCTGATAAGATGGCGAGAAGAGATGCTCGGGGGAAGGGGACCCTCTGGAGGGGGGCAATGCTGGCTTAAGGTTATTAAACAGGAAATGCCTGGCCGCGGTGGATCAAGGGGAAATTACACATTCTGTCACATTTGCTTATTGAATCCCAGTTCTATTGAAGCTCGAAAGGGGGAAAAGAAAATAATGCCACCCCCATCAACCTCCTTGTAGCTCTTATTAGATTTCACAACCTTTCAATATGAAAATGCTAGTGCGGATGGCAAAATTCCTTGTCAGTTTTTAATATCAGTAAGGGATTGTGGTATTAGGCTTAAGGGGGATGGAGGTGGGAGCGGGGAGAGGTACAGACGGTCCACAGAGTCCCCTGCATACACAGCCGTAGCTGTCTTTGCTTCTTACCGCTCGTTGCAAGCGCAGTAGCTCCTGTCCTCACACTTAGGAGGACACTGCCGAGATGAGGGTGACCATCTCGGGGGGACCACGTGCCCCTCTGAGCTTCACAGCGAGAGCCACTGAACCCCACACTCAGGTTTAACCTCCCCTCAGACTCTGTCACCAGGTGCTGCTCTAACAGAGGACCACAGGCTGGGGGCTTAAGCAACAGAAGACAATTGTCTCATGTCTGGAGGCCGGACATCCAAAACCAAGGTGTTGGCAGGACCACACTCCCTGTGAAACCTGTAGGTGTGAATCTTTCCTCGACTCCTCTAGCTTCTGGTGTTTGCTGGCATTCCGTGGCCTGTAGATGTATCACTGTATCTGCTCTTTTGTCATCACATGCCTGTTTTCTGCCTCTGTGTCACTCTCCCCTTCTTATAAGGACACCAGTCCTATGGGACTAAGGATCGCCTGACTCTTGTATCACCTAATCTTAATTAATTGCATGTGCAATGGGCTTATTTTCAAATAGGGTCACATTCTGATGTCCTGGGGGTTGGGACTTCAACAGAGCTTTTCTGGGGACATAGTTCAATCCCTAAGAGGTGTCTTTGTTTAGATTCCCCGCAAAGCCAACCCTGAGACAAGTAGTATTTTGGCACAAGTAGTTTGTTTGGGGAATGATCCCAGGATGCAGGCGAGGGAGAAGGGGCAGTAAAGAGTGGGTTGTCACTGTGGGTGATGGGGTCTCAGTCCCTCTGGAATTCTCTGAGAGGCCATGGAAACAGGCCTTGGAATTATCCCTGGGGGCAAGGAAGTGGGGTGCCTATTCCTCAGGTGAGGGTCACTTGGAAAGTGTAAGTTCCTGGCACTTACACTTGCCTCAGAAGGGACTGAGGAAGCTCCTGCAGGATGTTCTCAGCAGGGAGATGGAGAAGGCCTCGGTTGCCTAAGAATTGGCCCCAGGGGCCCCCAGCCAAGGTCGAAGGGACAAGGGCAGGGAAGGCTTTGGCAGGGTCTGCTCACCAGGACCGAATGAGCCTGGGCCAGAAGCTTAGACATTTAAGCAGGTCAGCCTGATGTGACCTCTGTCCTGCTGGCAGGAGTGGACCCTTTCCTATTCGCTGTTGACCAGGCTTGTTCTTCTGGGGCTGAGCTCCTGGCTGGTCTCCTGATAGATATCCTGGTTCTTCCAGGCTGGGGGTCCTGCCTGGACACCTGCTTCTCCTTTCTGGGAATAGCAGTCCTGTCCCCAGTCTCTGACTCTTTGAGTGTCAGGTAAAACTACTGTCCCACCCTGGTCCAGCCCAGGCCCGGAACAGGATGGTCTCTCAGTGAATTGCCACCATGAGGTCTGTCTCCCACCTCTCTCTCCTGTCTTTTCCACCTTGTGGGGGACTGTTTCTGTCCGCAACACAGATGACATCCATCTCTTTTCTCCTGGAGCCACCTACTTGGTGAGCTCAGCCATTTAAGGATTTGGGGAGAATAGGGTACTAAAATCAAAGAGGGGGCTGTAAGCCAAACATTTCCAGAAATCAGCCGAAGAGAGAGGAGAGGCCCTTCAGGGCCTGCTCTGGGCCACTGACTGCCTCCTGGCCCACCCCTGCAGCTCTGCTCCAGGCCCCTCTCCCTGCCCTTCTGGCCACGAGGCCCAGGTGTGTTTGGGAGCCTACAGGTGCTGTGCAGCTCTTCCCCTCACCCCCATCTTCAGAGTCTTGACTGTCCTGCCCGCTGGGTACTGGTGCTAGTTTCTCTCCTGGTCCGTCCACATGCAGAATACCCCACAGTGATCAGCAAGTCTGTGTAAAAAACTCGAACAAAGCCTTGAGGTCCTCATGAAGAGTTGGGTCCTGGCACAGGGGTATGTGGGTCACTTCTTTAGCCATCCTTGAGGCTCAGCAAGGGGAGGACAGAGGCAAAGGAGTAAAAGATGATCTTCATGAGTGGGCTGTACATGGACGGCCACGAGAAGCACGAAGGGCTAGGAGTCTGGAGACCTAGGTGCTACTCCTGCATCTGTAAAGCTGCTTTTATTTGATTTTATTTTATATTTCATTTCACATCATTTCAACAGTCGTCCCTCGGTATCCACACCCCCAATACCAAAATCCCTTAATAGAAAATGGCATAGTATTTGTATAAAACCTACACACATGCTCCCATATACTTAATTACTTATAATACCTGACACTATGTACATGCTACGTAAATAGTTGCCTCTGCGTGGCAGATTCAAGTTTTGCTTCTTGGAACTTTCTGGAATTTTTTTTCTGAATATTTTCCATCTGTGGTTGATTGAATTCACAGATGCAGAACTCGCAGATATGGAGGGCTGACTGTATTTTATTTTTATTTATTTATTTTGGCCACACCACACGGCTTGCGGGATCTTAGTTCCCCGACCAGGGGATTGGACCTGGGCCATGGCAGTGAAAGCACCAAGTCCCAACCACTGGACCACCAGGGAATTTCCTTTATTTTATTTTTTTAAAACCTCTTGTGCCTCAATTTCCTCTTTGGCCAGAAGAGGAGAATAACCTACCAAAAAGCCCAGCATCCTTCAGGGTTGCTATGACAATAAAATGAGATAACTTCTCTCCTCAGGAAAGTGGTCCTTCCCTGACATGTAAAGCCAAGTTATTGTGAAGGTGAAGTTGATAATGGGATAGAAAACTAATTGACCTAATTTGGAAGAAGGCTGTGGCAGGTGAGTGATCCAGGTAGCATGACATGTCTACCTTGAATATATGAGGTGTTGAGACAGGTAGAGGGAGGTCTGGGCGATGCAGTGGGGGAGGCTCTGCTTCCCATGAGCGGTGGCCTGTCTGTCAGTTCCACTGATCGCCTGCCTTTCCTGAACACTCCGCTCCACCTGCCACCTCTGCCCCGGTAACGGCTCCAGGGGCCCCTCCGCCGCCCCTCCCGGGAAATGCACACACAGCACGTCACTTACCCCCTTCTCTCCATCCTCAGCCAAGCCACAGCCTTAGCGTCAGAACCATCTCTGCATGCTCACTGCGAAGTCTGAGAGGGGCTGATGGAGGGGAGGGTCCATTTGGGAGTGGAGTTGGTGAGATGGGAGTTAGGAGTGAAGTGGGGATGGTCCAGCAGTGATCCTTTGTCTCCTTTCTGAGAAATGGGGAGAATCGTGTGGGAACCAGTCTGCTTTGACCTCATCATTTCATGCAGGCCTACTATTTTTCAGTGCCAGTAGAGGCTCATCCATCTGAATTAGTTCAAGTTGATTGAAACGGTTTTACACCAGGTCTTTTTTGATACATAATTTTTGCTTTAGTGTCAACTTGAAAAACTAGCCTTTGGGGACAGATGTGAAGCATCACCCTCCCAATTGCTTTTTTTTCTCTCTTTGTAAATTGAAGTATAGTCGGGTTACCATGTTATATTAGTTTCAGGTATACAACATAGTGATTCAATATTTTTATACATTATACTCCATTTAACTTATTACAACATAATGGCTGTATTTCCCTGTGCTGTACACTATACCCTTGTTGCTTATTCATTTTATACATATTAATTTGTGTCTCGCCATCCCAATTTCTTGCTGAACAAACTGCTCACATCTGAGTGGGGCTCAGTTAAGGGCTGAGCGGAGCCCACTTACTTGGTGCCCTTGTGAGAAGCCCCTTCATGGAATTTGGACCTACATCCTCAGCCTCATGGGAATGTCTGTCCGGCCTGGGGCAGGCAAGTCAACTGTGGCGGGTCTGAAGGTTATTCATGCACATGTCTGATTCCCCACTAGCTGGGAGCTCCTCAGGGACTAGACCTGTCCTTCTTGGTGTCCCGGGAATCCTGCACAGCATCTGGTCATGTCAGCACTTCCCGTATGTTAAGTGAGTCAAACCCTGCCTCTTGGCTCTGGAAACTGGAGGCCCTATTGAGAACCTGGGGGGAAGCCAGGTTGACAGCTGAGCAGCCCTCTCCCAGGAGCAGCCTTATAAATCTGTTCTCATTAGCAAGAGGCCCTGCGGGGAGGGGGCGAGAGTGAGTGGGTGTATGTGTGTTGGAGTGCTGGGGAGACCTCTGCCATTAACCTGTCAGCGCCCCCTCTAGTCTATGATGTGTTGCTTCTGCTTCTGGACAGGCTGGGTTTGCAAGTGGTGGCTTCTCAGGATCCTGGAGAAATCCTGACCCTGAACCCCAGTGTCCTGTGAACCTACACAGCGCCCTGTCCAGAAGGTCATGCGTCCCTTGCTCAGTTCCGTTTTCAGGTGCACTAGCTGGCCTGTGCCTTTTTGCATAAGGGACAGAGGAAGAGCTGCAGAGTTCTGCCCATCTTTGGCGGAAGCTTTTCTTTGTTCTGAGCGCTCTGTCGGGGTCATAGCTGGTAGCCTCAGCTGCAGCTGACATTGGCCCTTGGCCTTTAGATCAAAGGACTTTTCTGCCAGACAAGTGAGAAATTAAAAAAAAAAACAACTGCCTCTCCATCCCACTCAACGAAGTACAAGTTAGTGCCACAGATCCAGCCTTCAGGACCTTGAAGGTATGAAGTCTCCAACATGGGAGCCTCCCTTCCCATCCACTCAGCCAGCTCTCAAGGTGTGCCCACTCCCAGCATGAGGCAGCCAGAGTGACAGGTGGGCTTCTGCTGCAGCTCTCGGAGGCTCAGAGCCCACACCAATGCCCACCAACAGCATCCACGGTAAAACACGCTTGTTTCCTCCTCCCCATTTCCTAATTTCCTATTCAACTTGTATACCATTATGATAATAAAACATTTCCCTTTGTTGAAGGCCACACGACACTAGTTTAGGCATAGGAGGCAATAAGGGGACACAATAAAGAGCCAAGATTAAAAGAAAATACAAGTGAAAGGGGGCTGATCTCAGGAGGGGGACGCTACTAAATGCTGCGCTAGAGCCTGAGTTTAGACTGGCATTATTAGCATCGTTATTGTTATGGTCTTAGCTTCAAAGTGTAAAAAACTTCATACCTCCGTATTCATCCTTTAAAGATTTTTATTAACTGCAAAGGCAGTCTCAGCTCTTTTCCTTGGGGCCCAGATCTACACGAATTCTCTGATTGGCTCCAGCTGCAGTTGCCGGACAGGTGACCTGAAGGGGAAGCAAATGAAGTGCAAGGCCCATGGGGGCCCATCTGTGGACTCGATGGCTGTGGAAGCACCGGGCTTCTTGCTAAGTACCCTTGACTTTGTACAATCACTGCTCAGGGTCTGCTCAGGGTCCCTGAAAGCTCCTCTGAGCAACAGAATGAACTACTCACAAAATACTCTGGAAATATTTTTGTTTTGAAGACAGCTTTGTTTGCCATCACTTGGAGAATAGCATTTTTTCTTCCAGTTTTATTGAGATATATTGACATACGGCACTGTGTAAGTTTAAGGTGTACAGCATAATGATTTGACTTAACGTACACCATGAAATCATGACCACAGTTAGTTTAGTGAACATCCATCATCTCATATAGGTGCCAAATTAAAGAAATAGGAAGCAAATTTTCTTCCTTATGATGAGAAATCTTAGGTTTTACTTTGTTAACTTTTATATGTAATGTACAGCAATGTTAATTATAGTTATCATGTTGTACATTACATCCCTAATACTTGTTTATCTTAAGATTGGAAGTTTGTACCTTTTTACTACTTTCATCCAATTCCCCCTTCCCCACTCCCTGCCTCTGTAACCACAAATCTGATCTCTTTTTTCCTGTGAGTTTGTTTGTTTTGTTTGTTTTTGAAGTATAAGTGACCTGCAACACTATGTTAGTTCCTGGTACAGAACATAGTGATTTGACATTTCTATACATTTCAAAATGATTGCCATGATAAGTCTAGTTACTATGAGAGTAGCATTATTTTTTAAAAATATTTATTTATTTGGTTGCACGGGGTCTTAGTTATGGCAGGTGGGCTCCTTAGTTCTGGCTCCAGGGCTCCTTAGCTGCAGCTCGCCAGCTCCTTAGTTGTGGCACGTGGGCTCCTTAGTTGTGGCCTGTGAACTTTTAGTTGTGACATGCATGTGGGATTTAGCTCCCTGACCAGGGATTGAACCCGGGCCCCCGGCATTGGGAGTGTGGAGTCTTATCCACTGTTCCACCAGGGAAGTCCCCGAGAGTAGCATTTTTAATACTAAGAATATACAGGCAGATTGTTTCTGCTGGGACCTGAGAGGCACAGAGGAGTTGGAGAGAAGGGTCCCCACTAAAGACATGGACTTGAGTATCTTCCTGTCCTACTGGCATCAAGTCATGAAAGAGTCAAGTTCAAATCCAGCCCCCACCTCTGTGTTAAGTTGATACGTTACAGAACTTACATAAGCCTTAGTTTCTTTTTCTGTAAAAAGTAAGTATGAGAATAATAATAGGTTGTTATAAAGATGAAAAGGGATTATAATTGAAAAAATGCTTTGCACAGTGCTTAGCACATGGAAAGCTCTCAATAGAATGTTAGATTTTTTTTTTTTTTTTTAGTATGCGGGCCTCTCACTGCTATGGCCTCTCCCATTGCGGAGCACAGGCTCCGGACGCGCAGGCTCAGCGACCATGGCTCACGGGCCCAGCCGCTCCGCGGCATGTGGGATCTTCCCAGACCGGGGTACGAACCCGTGTCCCCTGTATCGGCAGGCGGACTCTTAACCACTGCGCCACCAGGGAAGCCCCTAGAATGTTAGATTTTATCATTACTGCCCTCCTAGTGTGAATTGATGCAAGTCCTTATAGCTCTCCTTCTTGTAAAATGAGGACAGTAATACCTGCCATAGAGAGTTGTTTGTATTAAGTGAACTAATGAAGTGAAATGAGGCATGAAATGAAGTAAATGATAAAATATCTAAAGTATCAGCCTTCACCAGGCAGCTTGCCCCCAAGATCCAGCACATGAGTTACTGTAATGAAATAGAAATCTACTGTTTGATTAAGCCTCTCATACATTTTCCTACAAAAACATAACTCTTTGTCAATATAACTACCAGTTCTTAATTATGAGATAAAACAAGGGGAACAATATAGAACAATATTAAGAGAAATAAAAATGTCTGTCTTCAAATTAAGTACCTTTTCATCTCATCCTCTTAGGCCATTAATTACCACTTTAACCTCATCTTGGTCTCCCTACTCAACTACAAGGAGAATACTTAACTTCCTTTTGGTGGTTCAAGTGTCAAAAATGTCCTCATCCTGGTGCAGAGTTTTTTCAGAAAATCACTTCTAACTCTTCTCCTGCTGATCTGTCTAATAGCCCTACTTAAGTTTTATCGGAGGAGGCAAAGTGTTAAGTGTTTCATCACTTCTTTAATTAGTTCTAGAGGATAATAGCTTCTTCAGAAAAATAAACCATTTTACAAAAAAAATTTCTTTAAGTTTTGCTTCTAGAATGTGTCCTATTTCTCTTTCTGTCTAGCTAACTGTCTAATTTAGAGTGGTGCTAGAATATAATATAATAATAATAGCAGCCAACATTTTGGTGAGCACTTACGTATTGGCAGTTAGTTTTCTAAGCATTTTACATTTTAAATCTTATTTAATGATTACAAAAATCCTGTGAGGTACGTTACTACTACTCCCCTTTTAAAGATGAGGATACAGAGGCTCAAAGAGTTGAAGTAGCTTGTTCAAGGTCCTTGCAGAGCCAGGATTTAAATGTGGGTGGCGTCGCTCAGAACCTGTCCTTAACCACTGGGCAGTGATGTCAGGCGCTGTACATGCATCCAGACATAAGTAGAAAAGGTTATAGCCTGCCAGTAAGGATGCCCAGAACCTTATAGCTGAGAAGTGGCAACCGAGTCCATGCCCCACGATGCCTCCCCAGATCAAGTCCGGTGAGGGATGCTTGCATTCGAGTCTGGCTCTCCCAGTCTGCCCCCTGTGCTCTGTCCCTGAGCTCTACCCACTCCCCGCACCCTGCCTCTGCCTTCCCTTGGTTGCTCCCACACACTGCAAACAGAAAAAAAATCCCTCAAAGGCTGAGTTTTTGCGCTTACGACAGGGCTTTCCCAGGCAACTTTTTTTCTCTTTCTTTAGCAGCATGTCTTTTACATTAATGGAAATTTTGGAAAATCATGCCTCTCTGCCAAGTATAAAAAGGTCTTTGATTTTTTTAAAATGTTTGTCCCAGAGACTTATGAAAGGAACCCATTTTTTCCCCTTCAGAATAGTTTCCCTATGAGAACAATACAGGAGAGCTTGAAAACAGTTATTCCATGCACACTAATTAAGAGACTTGTTTGTTTGTTTTCAAATAACAGAAATCAGTGCTGGCTGGTTTAGGCAAAAGAGGAATTTTTTGGAGGGATAATGGGAAATCTCATGGCTCAAAGAAACATGTTAAACAACCAGGACCAGAAAGGGGAAAGACCTGGGGTGTGTCTGGAGACCCCATGAGGGTCCTGGACCTCCCCCCGCCCCCTGGTCACTGCCATTGTGTAAGTCAGCGCCCGCCTTTCCCTGCTGGGGATCTGAATACCCCCATAAGATGAATCCCCAGTGGAAAGAGAATGTAATTGGCCTAGGTATACTTCCGGGTCTACAAATGGATGCGTCAGCCATGGCCAGGTGCAGGGTCAAATCTCCATGTTCCAGGACGACACCCAGACAAGGGAGGATCGCTCTGAGTGGGTCACCACCCCTTTGTGTTGGCGCCATCGTGGTTTCTTTACTTTGCCTTTATGACGAATCACATGGCCCAAGATGTGCAGCCTATTGGAGAGCTTGTCCCCGGAAGAAGAGACAGAGAAGGTCACAGGAGCCTAGAAAGCATTTTCTGTCCTCTTTCTTCTTTATGCTACCCCTACCATAGGGAGAGCTCGACAGTCCAAAATCCCCTGTGTTCAGAGCGAGCAGTATTGGCCACTGAATGTCTCCGTGGTGTCTTCAGGTATTTTGGTAACAAGCTGAGGCCAGGTCTGCCTTCCTGCATCAGCAGGTGGAGCTGTGTGCACCTGACTTCCGCAGCCTCCATACTCTGCAGGTGCCCCACAGCCAGCATTCCCAGCGACTCTTGTGAATAGCTGGTACCCAAACTGAGAGCGTTTGGCACCCAAGTTCAGGCAGGTTCTAACTTACTTTTAAGGTCCCTGCCATGCTTGCCCCAGTAAAGGAGAACCTCAGGGTGTGGGTCCCTCTGCTGATGCACAGCCCCGCCCTGTATCAGCCTACAGCCCAGCCCCAGCATTGCCTCTGTGCAAGATGCTCAGAGAACGCAGGCCATGCAAGACCGGCCCCTTCTTCCATGAGCGCCAGGCGACACCAAGCAACGCTGGCTGGTGCTCTCCTCAAGCCTTTGGCTCGACCCGAAGTCCAAGGTAGTGTGTTAAACTTAGCCCAAGCCTAGAGTGTGGGGGAATTATTAAGGGAAAGGGGCATCAATAATTCCTAGTGACCGCAACTCTCAGTGCCGGGTGGAGCCTGAGTTCTCAATCCGGTAGGGCTTTAGGAGATGATGCAAATGAGTACCGAATCCAGGAACCAATCTGGGGGCTTCCATAGCCTGGGAGAAACTGCCCTTCTTGCCCCAGGTCTGTCAGTAAACTTAGCACTTAAGTCACTCCCATAAATTCTTCATATACAGAGGTGTAATGATATGTACCCCATCTTGGAGAGGTTTTATGAGATGAAAAACAGAAGTCAGAAGTGCTGTCAATTTTGAGTTCTTGTTGGTTTGAGGAAACTGAGTCATGGAGCTGTTCCCCAGGCTGGCTCTGAACGTGGAGGAATGGATTCAGGCCTTGGAATAAAGCATTAGAGATGGGGCAATGAACTGTCCCCACAGTCCCTTTGCTGTACTTTGTACTTAAAGGTGACTGTGACTTCTGCTAACTTTCCTCAGGATAACAGATTTCTCTGAGCAGAACTGTAACCATAATAACTTAGCAGGCTCCACTGGATCAATAACTCTGAAATCTAAGGGCCATTCAGTTGCTAGAGGCTTTTTATTTAGTCTTTGTGTTTGGTATTAATGTTATCCCCATGGCATCTAAATGGCAGAGCTATTTATGGGTTGGAAGTCAATCTGACAGTATGACTTCTAGCCATCCATCATGGGGAGGAGAGAAAAATCCAGGTGAGCAAAACTCCTAGGGTAAGCGGGACAGATGGGGATATTTAATGCTTGCTGATGCCATGAGTTCTACCTAATTTCTTTGTAAGCAATAGTAGTAAAGGGCAATAGAGAAAGAGCATCATTCTTTGAAAATAATAGAGACCCAGTACTCAACTTTGGATCTGAGTTAATAACATCCACAGAACCTAAGTTACTGTAAAGACCACACTGTGATGTGTACTGGTACTTCTCAACCTCTTTTTTAAAATTTTGAGTGTGTGGATTCTTTTAATTGAAAAAAAAGAAAAAAAGGCCTCACCGTGGGAGTAGCTATACACTGAGCGCTCACTGATTGAGAAGACATATAGTTACTATAGGGGACACTGTATTTAGTACCAGTTTTCAAAGAGTTTGTAGTTAATTCATTAAAAGAGCACACTTGAGAAACAGTGCATCTCTGATTGAGACAAAATTTTTCTTCTGTGGACTCAACATATACATGGCTGCTAATGACAACAACACACCTAGCACTTTCCTGAGCGCTTGCGTTGCCTCAGACACCACTCTAGGCGTGTTAAAGACATCACCTCATTTACTCCTCAAGACAACTCTGGGAGGTAGGTAGCAAACGCTATTCGTGTTTTGCAGATGAGGAAACAGGATCACAGTTGCCAAGGAACCTGCTCTAGGTCATTCAGCTGGAAAGTGATGGGACAAACACTGGTCCCTGGGTTATCTAACACTGTTGTCCAGTATTACCAACATCATCAGCTGAGACGCTTCTGTGTATTTATTTTTTTATTGACGTGTAGTTGATTTTCAATGTTGTGTTAATTTCTGTTTCTGTTGTACAGAAGAGTGATTCAGGTGTGTATATATATATATATATATATATATATATATATATATGCATTCTTTTAAAAAATTCTTTTCCATTATGGTTTATCCCAGGAGATTGGATATAGTTCCCCGTGCTATACATTAGGACCTTGTTGTTTATGCATTCTAAATGTAATAGTTTGCATCTACTAACCCCAAATTCCCAGTCCACCCCTCTCCCTCCTCCTTGGCAACAACATGTCTGTTCTCTAGGTTCATTTGTGTGGTATTTTAGATTCCACATATAAGTGATATGATATTTGTCTTTCTCTTTCTGACTGACTTCACTTAGTATGATAATCTCTAGTTGCATCCATGTTGCTGCAAATGACAATATTTCGTTCTTTTTTATGGCTGAGTAGTATTCTATTGTATATATGTACCACATCTTCTTTATCCATTCCTCTGTTGATGGACATTTAGGTTGTTTCCTTGTCTTGGCTATTGTAAATAGTGCTGCTATGAACATAGGGGTGCATGTATCTTTTTGAATTAGAGTTTTGTCTGGGTATATGCCCACGAGTGGGATTGCTGGATCATATGGTAATTCTATTTTTAGTTTTCTGAGGAACCTCCATACTGTTTTCCTTAGTGGTTGCACCAACTTACATTCCCACCAAGAGTGTAGGAGGGTTCCCTTTTCTCCACAACCTCTCCAGCATTTGTTATTTGTAGACTTTTTAATGATGGCCATTCTGACCGGTGTGTAGTCATACCTCATTGTAGTTTTGACTTGCATTTCTCTAATAATTAGCGATATTGAGCATCTTTTCATGTGCCTATTGGCCATCTGGATGTCTTCTTTGGAGAAGTGTGAGACTCTTCTAGTACAGAGCCTTCCAAAGAGATAGTGTGGAGGTCGGGTGGTGGGTAAGAGCTCTGATGCTTGGCTTAGCATCTTTTTTTTTTTTTTTTTTTTTTTTTGCGGTATGCGGGCCTCTCACTGTTGTGTCCTCTCCCTTTGCGGAACATAAGCTCCGGATGTGCAGGCTCAACGGCCATGGCTCACGGGCCTTAGCCGCTCCGCGGCATGTGGGATCTTCCTGGACCAGAGCACGAACCTGTGTCCCCTGCATCGGCAGGCGGACTCTCAACCACTGCGCCACCAGGGAAGCCCCCCTTAGCATCTTTTAAAGTCTGCCTCCCAGGTAGGAGCATGTGCCAACCTCTCTTGACTGCACATCCTACTTTATTCTCTTCTCCTCTGTCTTCTTCCTTGATCATTTCCACTGTACAGGTTCAAGAGGGAGAGAGATGACTGGTCATAGTCAGGTGGCGGGGCACAGAGGGTTGAAGGAGTATCAGGGATTTGGATGGAGTGTTGCCTCTCTGAATCTTACTTTTCGCCATCCCGCTCCTACAAGGTTCCTGATGGAGGAAAGGTGTTCACAGGAACAGTAGTCAAATGGGAAAACATACCATTTTAGTAGTGGCTTGGCAAAGCTCCTGATTACTCCAAAGGCAGGCCTTCTCTGAAAAAATGCAGTTTGGAAAATATGAGATTGGACAAGAGGCACGAGTTTGGCTTCCTCTTCCCTGTTCCTTGAACCTAAAATAGAAAACATTCTGTAGAAAATTCTGAGACTGCTCTTTTTTAAAACCAATCTCATGAAGCATGAATGGCTGGGTTGTTTTTGTATGTGGGCGTCTACTATATTTGTCTTGATTTCTTTTCTGGCAAGGGCTCTGCCGTTTCCTTTGGGAAACTTCCTCTCTTCCATTTCTTGTCCTTCTGGTAGAGGCTGCTAATTCCGGTATTTGTGCCTCCCCCATCATGGATGCATTGATTGAGCCAATAAATATGGATGTGGCTCAAGCAAGGCTGGTCTGTGGACCGGGAGAAGGAAGTCTTCCTCCTTCTTGAATGTCACCAGTGGAAGTTGTGTAATATGGGGCCATCTGTGCCCCTATCCATTCCATGCAAGAACATGTGCAGTAGGAAAGAACTTGGAGTCAACACGCAGAGAGGAGCAGAGTTGAGAGATGAAAGGATTGGAGAGAGAGAACTAGCAAGCTGGACTGGGAGTTAGAAAATCTGAATTGTTGCTACTGGCAAGCATAGGATTCTCTGTAAGGCACTTAGAATTCTCTCGAAGCCTCAGTTTTCTCATCTGGAGAGTGAGAGAGTTGGATCCAGTATCCATTCCCTTCCATCTGGCTGTTCACTGCAGAGCCTGTGAACACTCAGCAGAGGTTGCTTCTTTTCTTGGAGCCTTTGACCCCATGCAGCACTCACCTTAGCCGCCTTCTCAGACAGTTCCAACCACCCTTCCCCTCCTTTCCCCTCCTCTGCTGACTGCTTAGATGAAAGAGCACCTGCTTGTTTTGGAAATGGGAATGAAATGAAGGGTTTCTTTGCAAACTTTTTTTTTGCCACCAGAGCAAACACTGGGCTTGAGGCACTGTGGGCTCAGGAACATTTAAATAGCCTCCACGCCGTGCTGTCCTCTGTGGCCTGCCATGGGACCACCTTGCCCAAGACCCGAGCTGCCCTTGAAGAGTTTCTAATGACTCCACCCTATTTTCTGAAGTCCACTTTATTGCAGTCAACGCAGAGCAGGGTCCCAGGGCTTTGATGGCCATGGCTCTGAAATGTACCTTCTAATTTAAACGTTCGAGCTGGGAGCTGAGTGGTTCAATCTCTTTGGCCTTTGACTTCTTCCTCTAAACAGGAACAAGCCAGATTTCCCAGGAAGGATCTTGTGCCTCTGCAGAAGTTGCAGAGGAATGAAGGGGTTTTTTGGTTGAGGTGAGCAAGCATGAATTTAGAGGGTCCATGTAGGTGGTGACTGTCTGTGGATGTCTGATGGAGAGAACACATCCGTGGGAGTTGGGATATCTGAGTTCTAGTCACAGACCCCTCTTTCCCTACTGAGTGACCTTGGCCGACCATTCATTTAACCTCTGTGAGCCTCAGCTGCCTCAGTAGTAAATCAGGACAGTAAATCAGTCTCACGGGACATTATTGTGACAAGTGAGATAATGTGCGTCATTGCTGGCACTTTTAGCTTTCTTAGGGATACTGTGAAGATGACATGAGCTAACTGATACGAAAGCCATTTGAGAGTTGGCAGGGCTGGGGCAGGACAGACTGACTGAGAGGGGCCAGCGCGTCTGGTTGAGCAGAACCCTGGAACTTGGCCATCTACGGATAGGAACTCCCCCTTCTCGGCCCTTCTTAAGCTCTGGAGGTTGGATGTGCTGGCCTTGCTGAAGTTGGGTTAATTGGATTTGGGCAGAGAGGTGAAGATGCAGGGGATGGTGTCCTCCTCCTGTCACAGCCTCCCTCTCTCCCCATGTCCCAGGCAGGGAATAGCTACAGCCCCAGTGCCTCCTTGTTCAGCGTTCAAAGTCAAGCGGTGTTTTATGACTAAGGCAGATGAGCACGTCTAAATATTTAACTGGCGGATCAATCTGTGGCGACGAGGAGAAGCATTAAAAAAAAAAAAAAAAAAAAAAAAAGACGAGAAATTCCAGTGATGTCTTCATGGCTGGCAGCATGCCATGGGGAGGGGGCCGGGCTCTCTCTGGGATATTTTGTTCCGAAGCAGCTCAGAAGGGGAGAGAGCAGTAAGTCAAACACACACTGGCCTAGAAGTCCTGCCTCTGGCTGGTAACTAGAGCCGCTGTGCTTGGAGCAATGGTGGGTAGACAGGACATCAAGGCCAGGGAGCTCCAGAGCCTGAGCCAGCTCCACTGCATGCAGAGTTCCTGTAATCGTTTGTGCCCTGATGGAGTGTGGATAGAGAGGCGACGTCAGGTGGGAGGAAGGAGGATGTGCAAAGCGTAAATCCAAACGCGTAACTGTATTCCCCACACTTGCTGTGAGGCAGCGCTGGGCTTGCTGGTAAGATGGTGGCTGTCTCTGCCCCACTGACCCAACCGTGTCACCCTCAAACAGGACACGGTGGTTCCGGCTGTGAGCGAGGCAGGTGGCATCACCAGGCTGGTCAGGCAGCGGTGTTACAAAGAAGTGGGGTGGGGGTGAGGCTTTATTTTAGTAGAACTGCAAGCGCAGATGTGTTCTTCAGAAGTGCAGTACTGGATGGTACAGCATGGAGGAGCCAGCTTGTCATCAACTCTGATCGTCCTAAAGCGATGGCAGCACGAGGACTGATAGATAATGCTTTCCACTGTGTGCTAGACCCTTTGCTAGAAAGTTAACATGCTTAGTTATACCTTAAAGTAACTCTGAAATAGACAGAATGGTGAAGTGGATGTATGAATCCATGCACACCTATAAACACAAACACACACAGACACATATATACACACATACATATAAACATACATACATGCACATATATAAACATTCATGCACACACATATACATACACAAACATACACATTTATATAAACACGCACATATATACATATGTGAATATATTATATATATCTTAAAGATATATAATATATATAATGTGCCAGTCATTTATTCTCTCTCTGTTTCCCTCACCTTTAATATGGAAATGCCTATATCTACTCATTCATATACTTAAATTTTTTTTACACTCTCTAAAAGTTCATTCCTTTTCCGTGACACAAGCTGTATCTAATACTCACCAATTGGGAGGTTCCAGCAGGGAGAGCTGCTAAGAACAGACCCTTGACCTGAGAAGAGCCGCCCGTGCAACCAGAGAAAACCCAGATCAGCCACCTGCTGGCCACTGGGCAACACGTGTTCCTGCCGTGATGCTTGGCACCCTCACGTTAAAGTTGTAAGAGCATCAGCTACATGCAGATGTGTACAGATGCCTTTATACTTCCTCGTTCACCACTGTCTTCAGGGCCTCGAGCAGTGCCTGGCATGAGTAGACACTCAGTAAATCTTTGTTGAATGAATGAATTCGGAGAAGTAGATGTTTCCGTCTTACAGGTGAGGGAGGGGAGGTTAGGTCCAATGAGTTCCACGGAGTCACAGAGTAGGCGAGTGGCAGAGTGAACGTGCTGCATCTCAGCCCCGAGCGAGTGCCCTTGGCTACTAGGCCTGAATGGAAAGAGCAGACTGTTTAGTCTCAGGCTGCTTTAATACTCTTAGCACTGCAGCTATTGTTTGCTGCAATTCTCTTCATCTGTGAAATTCTTAGAAATGCTCCCTGAGCTTTAGGGATTTTTTTCATGTTGTTTTCCACTCTCCTTCTAAGCAAAATGCAAATGACATTGGAGGAGAAGCAGGTCCCGTGGCCCCGTGGCCCCACGTGCATATGCCTGCGTGTGTGCGTACACTTGGGCACGTGTGCTTCTGCACACACACTCGAGATGCTGAGAACTCTGGTCTTGTTTGCTCCCAAACATGTCAGCTCCACAATTTGGTAATTAGGGAGGATGCTAAATGTTCCATGATTGGAAAATGTCACCCTGCGTGACTAATTTGCCAACAGGGCCTAATTGAAGTGCGGCGTCATCTGTGGCTCCTGTAAGTCTCTCTTCCGAGGTGTGGAGGCAGAGGCGGTGGCGGTGGCAGTGAGCCAGGGCTGGGCCAGCGGACGGCGATTTATTGCCCCTCATTTCTCAACAGTTCTGAAGGGTCAGATGGGACATCAGCTGTGGTTGGGTTGGGCTTGGCCATAAAGGAAGAGTCTGGGCCTGGATTAACCCATGTGGCAGGTGGCACTCAATAAATAGCTGGGCTTTCTCCAGGGAGGACTTTTTTTTTTTTGAGCCGGGGGGCGGGGGGATCGTTTGTGTGGGGCAGACATCAGAGAGTAACAGGGCACAAAGCAGTCTAAGGCAGAGTGCGAGTCCTGGGGAGTGTGTTCTCATGATCCTCCTGCCTTGGGGATGGATGTGGTGGTAGATCCTGGGGACCCAAGGCTTACCTGACAGCATCCCCGTCCTCAAGGGCTCACTGTCTAGCAGGGAACACCAAAGGCAAGTAAATATTGATAACGCTGGGTGATGATTGCTAGGGCCAGTAGGACAGAAAAGTGCCTGCTACCTGGTCCTGTGCTATCTATTGTCAATCTAAACCTTGCTGGTATCCACCTTGTCTTGCTGTAACTTATATCTCATACGCCTCTCACCCCCTTTCTACCATGTGAGGACACAAGGAGAAGTCAGCCTGCAGCTCAGAAGAGGGTCTTCACCAGAACCCGACCACGCGGCACCCTGATCTTGGACTTCTAGCCTCCAGAACTATGAGAAATAATTTCTGTGGTTCATAAGTCACCCAGTCTATGGTACTTTGTGATAGCCGCCCAAGCTGCCTAAGACAGTGAGGGAGAGTCAAGGGACCCAGTTTTATTTAACGTGGAGAAACGTACAGGGCAAGATAGGCACCTTGCAGCAGGGTAGCAGCTCTCGTCTAGAAAATGACAGCCAATGGGCGGAAGTGAGGGGCTGAAGCTCAGTGTAGAAGGAATCACTTTTTTACACTTACTGAGTAGAATCATTTGACAATAGCACAGGTTTTACTTATATAAATAAAATTACTTCTGGTTTTTATTTTTCCCACAACACGTGAAAACAGCTAGATGAGTTTTCGGTGAATTTGGAAAGCATGTTTGGGATCGTCTGCCTTGAAATAGATGCCGTGCGATGTACTCACATCTCACTTTGGGGGATCCCCAGAGCATCTCAAAGAGCTTGTACTGCCCCCCGCCCCCAAACAGGAACAAAAAGGCACCCATGGCACTGACTGAAAGGGACATGCCAGGTGTAAACTCAGACTTTGGGAACAGAACATTTTTTTTTTGTACTCTCCATTTTCTGGATGAAAAGAAAATAAAGACACTACTTTTTTGTTTAACCTTTTAATTCAAGACTTGGGGCAAAAGCAACCTACTCTGATTCTGAACTTTCTCTTGAGCCACGCACGGAAGTTGCCATTTGTACATTCTTTCCCTCTGCTTCTCTCCTTTAGCTCTTAATGCTTTACCAACCTCCCTCCCCACCCAGAAGAGCCTAAACTCACAAACTAAATGGAGAAATTAAAATAAAAAGTAAATGCTTGTGGCATACCCACTGTTATCTGGTACCCCCTCCCCTCGCCCCCAGCACTCTCCCCACAGTTAATTCAGGAGGGGAAGCTGTAATCTGATTTCAGATGTACAGCATTATTATTGTGTTTCTTCCAGTTCTTTTCTGCCTAAGCCGGTGCAGCTGTCATTCTCTTCCTCTCTCTCTCTCAATCTCTCTGTCTCTGTCTCTGTCTCTCTCTTTCTCCATCAACTCCTGTATCACTTTCAGGCCAGTCTCTCTGCATTTGATTTCCCCACCTCCTAATATTGAATTTTAATTCAGAGTCCCCCTTCCCTTGCAAATCCTCTGACTACACAGACCAACCTGGTTTTCCCCTCTGGTCCCCTTCTCCTTTCTTCATTATCAGTGAGTCAGATTAGCATCTGACAAGAGAGCAGAATTGACTCTATTCTGCCTTGGCTTAGAAACCTAAGGCGGATCATTGTCCCTGTTACAAATATAAAAGGCTTTGCTGGGAGCCAAGAACAGGCAAGTCACCCAGAGTCACTCTTGAACAGGGCCCAGAGCCCTCGGTCCTGCCACCTGTTTTCTGCTGCTCTGGGGACACAATGGTCAGCTTTGGAAGAGCCACGCCCCCCTGCTTCTCCCCCCTGCCCGCCCGCAACACACACAGGAAGAAGAGCTCCCCTCTGGGCCTGGGGGAGCCACTCGGCAGTTCGGGGAGCCGACGGCAACCTCCAAAGGGCTCAGAGGCTGGGCCCAAATGCAGGCCTGGGGTGTGTGGATGTTCAAGGAGGGGCCTCAGCTAGCAAGAGACTCCCCCCTCACAGCTCCCAAAGCCCCTCCCCACCCTTCCTCACTTGCCCTGGTCAAGCCAAGGCCATCTCTAGGGAGTGTTTGGGTTCCTCAGGGGCAAGCAGGGGTAGGTGGGAAGGCGGGCCTCAGCCTCTGGACACACAGCTCTGAGCCTGCGTATCCAGGCCTCAGGCAGCTGCTGGCTCACAGAAGTGTCCACATGATGGGCCGCTCGGCCTGAACTCTGCCATCCCCGGAGGGTCTGAGGGGTGTCCAAATCTGGAAACATGGTCCAACCTCTTGCCATGGGAGGTGTTCCTTTGATACTTTTTCTCTGGATGAGCAGCTCTTGGTGGAGGGAAGAGAGCCTGGACCAAGGGGCTGCAGATCCACACTGTAGACCCTGGTCCACTCCATGTTGGCTGAGTGTGAACGTGAGAAGGTGCATTTGTTCCTGCAGATGCTGTAACAGATTATCACAAAATGGTCAGCTTAAACAACAGAAACGTATTCTCTCACAATTCTGGAGGCGAGAAGTTAAAACTCAAGGTGTTGGTGGAATTCGCTCCTACTGGAGGCTCTGAGGGAGGGTCTGTCTCCTGCCTCTCTCCCAGGTTCTGGCCGTTGCTGGCCCCTTGGCGTTCCTTAGCTTGCAGCTGCCTTGCTCCAGTGCTGCCTCTACTGTCACATGGCCTTCTTCTTGTGTGTCTCAGTGTCCCTGCGTCTTCACATAGCCTTATAAGAACACCAGTCATCGGATTTAAGACTTACCCTCCTCCGGTATGACCGCATCTTAACTTGATTCCATTGGCTACAAGCCTATTTCCAAATAAGGTCACATTCACAGGTACAGGGAGAAGTGGTTAGGGTGCGGACGGATCATTTTGGTGGACACCGTTCACCCCACAGCAGAAAGCCACTCAGCTTACCAAATGGTGCCAGACCCAGGAGAAGTTGGATTCAGTGGAAAGGGAACTGAATTTGGAGAGAGGAGATCGGACCCCAGTCCTGAGTACTCAGAGACCATGTTATCTTGACAAAGTCCCTTCACGTTCATGAACCTCGGTTTCCTTGTGTCAAAATGATTGCTGAGACACCCTCTCGTTCTTACATTTTATGCTTTTAAATTTATTTTTGACTGGGCCATTCTTCTGCCTCAAAGAGAAAGACGAAGAATGAAGAATAAGAAAACCAAGAAAGCACAGAAATAGAAAAAGAAAAAGGGGAAAAGAAAATAAACAAGGGCCAAACATAATGAGCAGGAGAAAATAAGGAGGGATGTAAGGGCAAAGAGAAACGTGGAAGCAAGAAAAACAACCGAAACCAAGCCAAAGAAGGGAGTTTGAGACAGTGGGTCACAGAGCAGAAAATTGAGGCCTATTTGCCTCTGTGTGTGTGTGTGTGTGTGTGTGTCTGTGTGTGCATTTAACCTTGTTTGCCCATAATCTGACTGCAAAAGAAAAATATAGCTGTATAATAAGGGGCAGAGCATTTTCCCTGGTTGCATACAAACTCCTGTTTTATAAACCATTATTTCCCTGAAGCTATTAATTTAGAGCATATTGTGCGAGGGACTGCTGAGGCACGACCACAGGAAGGGGCGTGTGTGTGTTGGGGGAGCTTTCTTTCCCTTCTCCTCTCTTAAATAAAGCAGTTTGCTGGCAGAAGTGAGGTCAGGGAGAGAAGCTACTTTTCAGGGTCTGTAGCCTCAGCCTGTTTGCAGCTGCCTCCCCCCTGTTCCTCCTGGAAAAACTGCCATGGGCACAGCCTTCCCTCACCATAGTCGGGTGTGCTCCTTCCACCCCTTTGCCGGGCGATCCTAGTGCACGCCCAGAGCCCTGTGCCCCAAAGAGGCTGCAATCAGGGCCGCCTCAGTACCTCTGGATCTCTCTGTGGCTTTCTCAAGGGCGGGGATCCTTGAGCTGAGATCCTCCCGGTAAATCCCCTCATTGGTAAGGAGCTGCAGCCCTGCTTCCTTTAACTAGTGCTCTCAGTTTCCTGGGCACCACGCGTATGTCCCCTCAATTCGTGTTCGCCTTCCAAATGGTGTGGTGGCTGCTCTTAAGAGCTGCTGTGTAGTGTGCAGCAGGTAGGGTTGCCAGATGTAGCCAATAAAAATCCAGCGTGCCCGTTAAATTAGAATTTCAGAGCAATATATGTATTTTTAGTAATACCATGTCCCAAATAGTTCATGAGACACACTTACTAAAATAATTATTTGTTGTTTATTGGAAATTCAGATTTAATTGGGCCTGTTGTATTTTATTGGACAATCCTCGTGGCAGAGGACAGACAATGAAAAGTCCCCTTATTCCCCCCGTTGTCATTCTCCTTGGGTCTTGGGCAGCTAACTCACTGCACCATTGGCATCCTTCTCTTCCCCACTCCGCCTGATGTTTTCATATGATACATTAGTTCTTCTTCCTCTAGGTCAGTCCCCTCTGGACGGAAGGAGTCAGTTAAATGTCACGAATAAATAACTAGCCTTGCCTGTCACCCAGATGAGTCCTTGGGAAGTATCTCCTTTCTGCTGGGATGCAGCAGCCGGCGCTCACTTAGAGCTCCTTTTTAAATTTTTTTCCCCACATGCATCCCTTCATGGGTATTTATCTTTTGCCACTAAGACACCAGGCAGGGGGGAACAGCGCGACGTGAGATCCATCAAGATGGCAAACATTCCAGCAATCACACTCCTAGGAATCTGCCCCAAGGAAATAATCAGAGATGCGCACAGAGATCTGTGTGCCAGGATGTGCCTCCCAGCGCTATTTATAACAGTGACATATTGGAAACTCTCTTAAGTGTCCAACAATGGGAGCGTGGTAAATTGTGGGACATTCTTTGAGTGGTGTGGCCCAGCCTGCAGGACTCATACGATTCGTTTAAGATTTTCTCCCTTTCTGGTGGTCAGGGGTCAGTGGTTGAAAATTAGCACGAGGGGGCAGTTTGGTTTACTTTTACCTGTGGGCCATCACTTGTCGGTTGTTTTTCAGAGCTGGGGTAGGATGTGGAGAAAGAAAGGGGGTGAGATCTTTGCCTCTCTTCAGAAACACATGTCTTTCACGGGTGATGACAGCGTTGTTCCTGTACCCCAGTGCACCCTTCTCCCATCTGCAAGTTAACTGCTGCTTGCTGGCTAACACCCAAATCTCATCCAAATGAGCTTCTGCTCACCATTCTTTTAAGACTTCCCATTACCTTTAGCAGTGGTTCCGATCTATAGAGGACACGCCGGAGAACGGGGGCTCAGTAACCCACATGGGCTCCATGCACTGTCAGTACATCCAGGAGACACGTGTGTCATTTTTCACACAGGTAAATGCTGTGACCATCCACGCAGTGCAAAATAAATTCGTTTAAAAAGCCTCGCATATGTCATATAGTTACACATTTCTTTGTTTTCTAATTAAACAACTTAAAAAATATACTTATGAAATGTCGGCCAGTAAAACACAGAAGTTATTTGTTTCTTAAATTGTAATTGCTGATCTTTGTTTTATGTTTCTGGAGTAAAAATATGGACTTCATAGGTTTTTGGACTTTGAAGTTTTATTTGTTCTGTGTGAATGATTATTTGATCTTCATACAGCTTGTTTATAAAGAGCTTTTAAAATGGGGAGCAGTTGTTCCCACTTGAGTAGTTTGGGAACTATCGGCCTATAGACCAAAATTAAACTTCTCAGCATGACCTGGCCTGGACCAGAAATGCTATCCTCATCCCTTCCATACTCCACTCCACTCACTGGACCCTTTCTTCAACATGCATTTGCCTTTAAACCCTTCCTTCTTTGAATGTCTGTTTCCACCTCTCCACCCCCCTGTTTTACTTCATCTTTACTTTAAGGCCATATTCAAATATCACATCCTCTCTGAAGACTTCCTGGTGTCCGAATTAGAGGTGGCTTCTTGCTTTGTACCTCCAAAACATCTTGTTCACACCTTATTGAGGTACTTGCAATAATTTGTTCAGGCCTCTCTCCCATGAATCTGTCGGCAATTTGGGGCGAAGCTACATGTTTTACACCTTTAAAAAAAGTATCCCAGCTTCTTATACGTGACTGGAGGGAGATATATTTGTTGATTGAGACAATCACCTTGTCCCCCAGCCCAAACGGAAGTCCCAGTCCAAGGATTCTGGAACATTCATCCAACATCTCTTTATTGAGCACCCACTACGGGTCAGGTATTATTCTAGGCACTGAGGATATGGTAGGAATAAGACAGACAGGTGTCTGCTCTCAGGGAACTCACATTCTAGCGGGGGAGATGGATGATAGATGGATGGATAGTAACAGATAGACAAAGAAGAGAATCTTAGAACAAAACAGGGTAATGCCATTCATTCAGTCAGTCCACAAATATTTACTGAGTACCTGTGACATGTTAGATGTCCTCATTGCTGGGAATACAGAATGGAAAAAGACAAAGGTCCTATTTTCACGGCATTCTGATGATAGGAAAGTACCTGGTGGGCGGGAGGCTGTATTAGATGGGATAGTGAAGGCAGGCATCCATCAGGGAGCTGCCTGGGACCTAGATAATGAGAGGATGATACTTGAGTAAACAGTCATTTTATAAATAATGAAGAGGAAGCAGCCATGAATAGATCCGGAAGAGAATTGCTCCAGGCAGAGGAAAAAATAAGTGCCAAGGCCCTGAGGCAGGAATGAGTTTGGCGTGAGGAACGCAAAGCAGGCCAGTGTGTCTGCAACGAGGGTCAGAGCGGTGCAGAGAGGTGAGGGTGTCGGGCACTATCCCATGGGGCCCTGCAGGTGGGGCTAAGGCATTTGGATTTTATTTTATTTTACTTTAAATGCAGGGAAGCTATTGGTTTAGGAGGAATAAATGTGCATAACTTCTTGGCCCTCCCTCCTGAAGATTTGATTCAGCGACTCTGGTATAAAGCCTTAAAAGCTGCAAAAACACTCCCTCGTTGGTTCTGGAGCAGGGGGTCTGTGAACGGTTCTTGGTGGTAGATCTTAGAGTGACCACTAAGGCTTTAGCCAAATGCCTGCGATGCATCAGGGGAATCGGCATGGGAGGAGGCTTTGGGTAAACACGCGGCTGAGCCACAGGCAAGGAGAAGGTGGCTGCCCGCGGCAGCCTGGACGCCCGCTCTCCTTGGGATGGGCACTGAGTCTCCTGTAACCTCTGGGAATGTCCTGGAGTCTGTGGGTCTCCAGCTTCCTGTGTGGACCCCTGCGTCTGGGGCAGGCTGGCTTAGGGAGCAGAGTCCTGAAGTTCATTTCATGTACCTTCTCTGAGTCCTGCTTTTCTAAAATGGTTGTAAAAGAAAATAAAGGAATCAGATGAGATTCACTCTAAGGGCCTCCTCTCTAGATAGAAAGCAAAATAAAATTTTGGATTATATTCTTTCATCAGATCTTTCATGCTAATCTTATGGAGCGGGCTGGCCAGGCCCATTATCCACAAAGGGTATTACTGGTAGATTTGTCTAGAACCCTGAGTCCCCTGACTTACATCTCCGGCTTCATCCGAGACATCCAGAATCAGCCCCTTACTGCATGTTCAGTGTACACCAGAACTCCTGATTCCTAAAATCCTGTGGCTAAAGTGCTCTAAAATGTTGCTTGTTCTGTCCCTCTGGGGATGGACAGGACGGTGCCGAGGCAGGCGGAGAGCTGCATTTCATGTGTAGGGAAGAGGAGGCAGGGCTGAGCTCTGGGCTGATCTTCTCAGCTGGGTGATTTTAGGCAAGTCCTGTCCCTCTCTGGCCCTGGGTTTGTGCCTCTGCAAAGGGAACTGGTGAGATAAAATGTCGCGTCTGACTTTCCACGGTTATTTAATCATTTGCTTTAAAGAGCTGGGGAAATTGAGGCTCAGTGTCAGGCAGAGGCTGAGTCACCATCTCTGAGAAAATTGCCTTTTGAATAGAGAACAATTACTCTCTGGTTCCCTGTTCAGCACGCTGGCCGCTGCCAGACCACACTCTATCCCCAGCAAGCTTTTGTTCAGAGCAGCCTGCAGAGAGGCTGCAACAAGCCCACTGGCCTCTGGGTCCCGCTTCTCATTTTCCACTCAGGTGTCATTTAGATGGAAGCTTTTATTACCTCTTTTTCTCTTGGGTTCCTTTCTTCCCTATTCCGATGGTGCCACAAACACAATGAGAGGACAAATGCTAATTTCATGGAGAACTGGAGACTAAATTTTTAAAAAAGGAGATAGGGACCGTAGAGGGAGGACATTCTCTGTTTTCATAGCGTCAGTGAGCCAGAGGGAAGAAGAGAGGAGGCTGTGATTCGGGAAGGCTGTGCTCCCTGCGCTTGGTGTGAAAGAGAAGTAGACTCAAGTGTCCCTGCCTGAAGTGACATTACCTTTGTACTGGAGGCAGGATTCATTGACAGGAAAACGTGGGGACATGCCAGTGAATAGCTCACAATCTCAAAGGGCTTTTAACACAGTGCTGATTGTGGCCATGGACACCTAGAGAGTGTTGCCATAGCTCTGTCACTCTTTATTAGGAGTCCCGCAATTTGGACGTGTCTGGAGGTGGAGGACTGCATCCGTCCAGTGGAGGGCGCCAGCGGACTCCATCCATAGAGCAGCCTTCCTCTGAACACTTCCTGCTTTCCTAGGAGGGCTTTTAGGCGGGCCTGGGCTGCCTTCATCTGTTCAGCTGCCTGAGCCTGGCTTCCATCCATGCAGGGAGAGCAAGAGCCCTGGATCCAGAGTCACCAACCTTGGGTTTTAGCCTCAGCTCTGAGACCCCAGGCGAGCCATACATCTTGCCTTTCGTTTTCCTGTCTTCCAAATTTGCAATAATTATCTCAAAGGTGCCTTTCAGCTCGAACACCCTGCCGTTCTATGACTCATAGGTATGACTGAAGCTCTGAGTAGAAAATGAGACTAACTTGAAATGTTCTTGAAGCTTGGCCTTCGAGTAGGGGTGATTTGTGGACAATTTTACTTAGAGAAACAAGGAAATGGAATCATCTCCCCACAGCCTCCATCCTCTTGAATCAGGAGGTCAAGTTTTTAAACTTAGGTCATTGGAATATTTTCAGTCAAGCCTGTTAAAGGGAAGCAAGATAGTTAGGCTTGCAGTAGGGGGAGTGAAGTACAAATAACCCCCAATGATAAATAACCCCAAAATTTCAGAAGCCTAAACACAATGAAATTATATTTCTTATTCATATCATATAGTCCAATGCAGTTTGAAGGAGATGGAATGGGCTCAGCTCCACAAAGTCATTCAGGAACCCAATTCGTGCTTGCATCCTTCCCTTGTCCTCAAGGTGTTCCATTCAGCCCGGGGACGCTGACTCTCGTAGGGGACTGCCTAGGAGTTTACAGGTCAAGCCAGGAAGTGACATGTATGATGCCTGCTGTCATTTTATTCAACAGGTGTGGTCACATGGCCCCACCTAGGTGTTTCGGGACTGGGAAATATGGCCCCCAAAAGAAGGAGAACAAGGATCTTGGTGAGAACTAGAGGTCTCTGCCTATCTCAGGGCTGTTTCTGAGGTAGCGGCTTCAAACCTGGCCCTTTCTATAGCATATACACTAGTTGCATGAAGACAGTGTCCCTGTCACTGTAGGACTGTGTCCTCCCAGAGGTATGTCCTACTCTGTTTTACACAAAAGCACCTTGTAGCCTGGGCTGGGGTGTGCTCTGAAGTCAGATGTATCTTGCATCTAATCTTAGCCCCATTAATTAACCATGAGAACTTGAATAAGAAACTTGTTCCCAGATTACAGATGAGGCAACTGAGGTTATAGAAACTGATTGAACCGGTTTCATAGGGTCATGGTGAGGATTAGATGAAATAAGATATTTAAGGTGACTGAGACAGAGAAGGCACTTGATAAATAGAATCCGAGTTCTCTTTTCACTTCCCTTTTGGGATCATTCTAACACCATAAGAACCCTGATTAGGAATATTGGTCTATGGCTCAGCTCATTAATGAATCTGGGCCACTTCCAGCTCCCTGAAACATTGTAAGATCCTTTCCATCTCTGCTGAAAGGGAGGGTTAATGTTAGCTCTGAGCCTGGTGTGTGTTCATTAAGACATAAAATAAAAGCTCAAAACCGTAGAGAAGAAGGAGCAGAGATAATTATACTAAAAATCTAGGCTAGTTAAGTGATTGCAGCTGAATATTAAACTTAGTTTTGAGATGCCTGGCAGCCATGGCAAAAAAGGGGAATAGATGGGTGACCAGATCTCGCTGTCTGATTTAAGAAGGCATGCCTCTTTGTAAGGGAATATTAACTGTTTAAGGGGATAATGAACGTAAGAGACATTGACGAGGCGCTTATAGATAATGATCACTGACCCCTTCTTTCTGTGCGATTGGCTCTGAAAACTGCCTTTGGAGTTTTGAAAACTTATCTGGGGCAGAATGGATCTGGGGCAGGATTTAGCAACTGGCTGGTGCTTCCCACAGGTAGAGTAAATTGGTGCTTCCCTGTTGGGTGAGATTTGAAGGGTCCCAGGACACAGATGAAAGGATCCTACCTTCTACAGGCTGGATTCTAAGAGCCAGGAATCACCCCACACAGAGTCACAGAAACTGTGAGCACGATGAGGACAGAGCAGGGATGCTGCTGCCAAGTTCCCCCTCGTGCTCCCTTTCCAGTAGCTTCGCTGGATGATGTACAAGGGTGCAGCCGACCTGTCCAGGGCCTGCTTTGCGCTGTTGTCTTATGCTGACTATAAATCCTCGTGAACTGATTTCACATTTGATTTAGAAGCCGATTTGCCTAATTGTAGTGGTAAAACAACATTATATGCAGATATCTCACTATTTTTAAAAACCCAATTTCTTTTTAATGAATACTTGACATGGCCTCTGGTGGCAGCAAGCATAGGGGTGCTGAGTCCAGGAGACAAGCAGTTGAAATGGGATGGCCACTAAGCACACTTGTCTTTTTATTTTCTATTAATAAAAATTTTAGGGGAGGGGATGGAGTTAAAATCTACAGGAAATGCTTCTATCCAGGAATCTTTTTTTTTTTTTTTTTTTTGCGGTACGTGGGCCTCCCACCACTGTGGCCTCTCCCGTCAAGGAGCACAGGCTCCGGACGCGCAGGCTCAGCGGCCACGGCTCACGGGCCCAGCCGCTCCGTGGCATGTGGGACCTTCCCGGACCGGGGCACGAACCCGTGTCCCCTGCATCGGCAGGCAGACTCTCAACCCCTGCGCCACCAGGGAAGCCCTATCCAGGAATCTTTTAAAGCTCGTGCCAACGTCAGCAATGAGGAGCACATTTGGAAAGTGCTTTGCAAACCTTCCAGTTCACAGAGCGCACTCCACTTCACTGGTACGGTAAAGTCGGCTGGTGTTCAGAGAACACCCATGGCAGAAGAGCTGTTAGTGCTGGGTATTTGTTTTTAAGTGCTACTTGTTTACACAGTTGTGCTGCGGCCTTGAGGGTGACAGGACTCATTTTCCTTTTTAGTAAACAAGGAAACTGAGTCACAGCCATCTGTCGGACTGGCTTCATTGCAACTTTGATTCTGTCACATGGTATTGGCCTGGGTTTTAGGGGTCGACCTCACAGCAAGTTTACGGGGTGACCACTTGACTTGGGATCTTAGACACGGTCTCCTTGAAGACCACGTCCGGCAAGTGGTGGAATTGGGCATGGAAATAAAGCATCCCCGAATGACTTCTGTAAACCTCTCCTTCCTGCAGAATTTGGCCCAAGTGACCACCAGACCTCTTCCCAGTTTCCCACATCTGGTTCTACTTGCCTTCCTTGCCCTACCTTCAGACCTTCTTCAAAAGGCTTTAGACACTCAGTAACTTCAGGGCCAGCCCTGCACACTTCACCCCCACTGGGTTCAGTCCCAAGAGACAGCGAGGCAGCAAGGAACTGGTATAAGATTTGGCATCAGTAGACTTAGGTTTGAATCTCAGTGCAGGTATTTTAGATTGTGTGGCTGTGGATAGATGACCCAGGGTAGAGGACTTCATTTGAATGGAGTCTCTCCTGAACACCTAACTTGGTGGCTCTTGGAGCATGATTCCCAAGCAGCAACATTGGCACCATCTGATAATTTGTTAGAAATACAAGTTTTGAGCCCTACTCCAGACCGACTGAATGATAAACTCAGGGGGTGGGGCCCGGCAGTCTGGGTTCCAAGGCCCTCCAGGTGCTTCTGGAACATGCTTACGTTTGAGAACTGTTGCCCTGACTGATAATACTATTAACCTTACAAGGAGATTGTAAAGCTTATCATTAAAGCAGGTCAAGTGAGTTGTTCAATAAGTGTTGGTCATGAGAGTGGCTTGTCCTCACGATCAACACCGTGTCTTCTCTGGAAGTTCCTTTTAGTTTGAGAGACATATGGCTCACAGCTCAGAAGAGTGTAGGATTTAAAAAAGATTTATTTATTATTTATTTATTTTATTATTTTTTGGCCGCATCGGGTCTTAGTTGCAGCATGCGGGATCTTCTTTGTGGCGCATGGGCTTCTCTCTAGTTGTGGTGTTCGGGTTTTCTCTCTCTCGTTGTGACGCAGGCTCCAGAGCACGTGGGTTCTGTAGTTTGCAGCACACGGGCTCTCTTGTTGAGACGCGCGAGCTCAGTAGTTGTGGTGCGTGGGCTTAGTTGCCCCGAGGCATGTGGGATCTTAGTTCCCTGACTAGGGATCAAACCTGTGTCCCCTGCATTGTAAGGTGGATTCTTTACCACTGGACCACCAGGGAAGTCCCGAAGAGTGTAGGATTTTAACAACCACTTGGACCTTGCTTTCTTAGTGGATGCTTAAGACCTGGGGGCACAGACTTGACTTAATACATTCTTATTTTCTTGGCTTTTTAATTCAAGCTCTAGGCCAGTGGGCAGAGTTCCATGAGAAGGAGGAGGGTGAGTCCTACAGGGACTGTTGGGCGGGATGTTGACCCCTACGTTCCATTGCCTCCCCTGTGATGAAGGTAGTGTTCCAGAGAGGAAGAATTTTGTCCAGAGGAGGCACAAAGACTCTCGGTCCCTGGATTCCAGAGGGGGCTTTTGTTTTGTGTTTTCCCCCCCAGTCTTACTACTACTTTTCTCTGGTTCGTCAGCTTCCAGTAGGATAGCAGAACCCCTAAAGAGGTCTTCTCCTCCCTTCCAAATAAGCACACACAAAAGTAGTACAAAAGAGTTATAAAACCCTTATAAATAGCTTACATTTAAATAATACTTCCCACTCAAAGTGCCTTCATTTTGCTTCTCAGAACATCCCTTGAAATTAGGCAGGATGGAGATGATTGTCCATATTTTACAGATGTGGGAACTGAAGCAGAGAGGGATTAAGGATGTACCCCAGATCACATGGCGGTCCCGAGTCAGGAAACTACTCGCAACTCTCTTTGCTGGATGGGGGATTCTGAGGGCCGTGCTCCCGCTGCCAGAGGCTATGGTGGACGGGAAACAAACAAACAATGCTTGTTTATCAAGCAAGGGATCAGAGCCCATGATTTAGCACCTGGTGTAGGAAAGCCCCTGGTCTCAGTCTCCCAGGGAGGGGGTGAGGGCCGAGCGCCTGTGCGTATGGGGAGTGGAGAGCAGGGGATTCGGCAAGTCTGAAGGGAAGGAGATGCTGATGAGCTGCTTGGCAGGCTTTGTGGAGAAGGTCTGAAGTTCCGTCCCAGGGAGCCCCAGAGGAGCGATGGGGCAGGCAGAGCGCCCCGGGGAGGCATCTGTCTTCAAATCCTGTAACTGAGTGTGGCGGATTAGCCCCGGGTGCTACGGCTTTGAAATGGCAGGTTCTGATCTCATCTTGAGGTTTGGGCTGGTTCTCTGAACCTTTTTTATACCTGTGTACGTTATCTCAATCTTGATCTCCCAGTGATCAGGGAGGGCCTGAGCAGCTGGCATGAAGCCCAACTAGGGAAACTGAGGCTTGAAATGGCAGTGAGCCAGGGTTTGGGACTCAGCCACCAAGCACAGTCCCTCGAGTCTCCCTTCCTGAGTGAGCAGCTCATCTCTCAGGGTGGCCAGGCGGAACAGGGCCTTGCCAGGTCAGGGGCCCTTGTGCTGCACACTCCGTGCCTCCATCCCAGCTGGGCCCCGGCAGGCATCAGCCTGGATTGGGCCTAAGTGCCTGGGTTAGAGAAAGCCAAGCAAGAGAGCTGGTCCAGTGGGGTGGGGTGTCTGCTTTCTTTCTCTTCTTCCTCCTGCCAGGAAGCCAGCTGTTCTCATTCCAGACTATTTGTGGGAGGGTTAGTAGCATCTTCTATCGGATGCACCAGCTGGTGCAGACACTGCCCCCAGAGGAGACTTAAATCAACCTGTCTTTTGCAACGGAGGTATCGGGCACAAGAGGAGGTGTGTGTGCACATGTGCACAGGTGTGCGTGTGTGGGGGAGGGGGCAGTGGGTCCTCATCCTCTCATCCTGGCTACTCACGCCCCACCAGGGGAAGTTGGGGCAGCCTCATGCATGAGGGAGGGCGTAAATCAGATGAAAATTGGCCAGCCAGGGGTTAGAAGATCAGTTCCAAGCAGAGTTTTTCCCCTTCACCCAAGTGCAGATGGTGTAGATCCTCCCTGCGTCACCCTTCCCCCCACAGTGGACACAGCATTGGAGCTGGAAGGACCCTCAGAGAGTGGGTAGCCTAACCTGCTTTGCAGGGGAGGGACAGGGCAGGGCCCAGAGTGAGTGAGGCAGCTCTTGTCAAGTGATGTCACAGGAGGCTTAGGGGCAGAAGCCAATTTTATTACATTCATGACAATGCCTGTCCACTGACCTTGGCCGTGGATTTCATGATAACAATAAACTTTTACAATCCTGACTGATCAGCCCAGTTATTTTCAATAATTTTTTTGTCATAATAAAAATCCAATAATGATAACTTACTTTTATCAGGAGGTTTCTGTGCCAAGCGCTTCACAATGATCGGTTAATTTAATATCCCTACATTTTGTTGAGGTAGAGACCATTACCACCCCATTTTTTGGATGTGGAAACTGAGGCTTGGTTTTAAGATGCTTGCTCCAGGTTCACAGCTTTCACTAAGATCTGTCTGTTCTCTGATACATAAAATATCTGAAGAGCTGGGATGAAGTCAAGTGGTTTAAGATGCTTTAATGCTGTTCAAACACAAGCAGTAAGTGGTAGAACCAGGGCTTGAGCCTAAGCAGTCTGACTCCAGATCATGGGTTTTAGCCACAACTCTGTACTGCTCCCCCCAAGCCCACATATTAGTACATTTCCTTGGGCTTCTTTATGAGGGCATTTGTACAAAGCCTTGTTTGACTTTTTTTTTTTTTTGGCGGCTCTGAGTGGCTTGCAGGATCTTAGTTCCCTGACCAGGGACTGAACCTGGGCCATGGCAGTAAAAGCACCGAGTTCTAACCACTGGACCGCCAGGGAATTCCCTTGTTTGACTTTCTGAGTGGTACTTTCATGAGGGTAGGGTCTAGTGGCCCAAGTAATTTTTGTAGCACATGTTGTTTTCCAGAGCTGTGGATAAAGGTGAGCAATGTACCCTACCAGTTGATGGGTGTTGAATCAGTAAAAAAAAAAAAAAAGAGATGGGGAAAAAAGGGATATCAGAAATGGATTGTTCTTTGCTGATGGTAAATGATCTTCGGAGTCAGTAGCCCTGATAGTAAGGTGAAAAATACCAAAATTATGTAGCCCTGTGAAGTACTTGCTCTCAGTAACCTGATTTCATGCCAAGAGCAATGAAACAATAAAGGAGCTGATGTCTTGTGTTATAAGAAAGAAGTGCTTTTGTTGCTGTTTTCCCCAAATTTATGTAACGAACTTTCATTAAGATCTAGCTGTTATTTAATGCATAAAAAATCTGAAGAGCTAAGATACAGTCAAGTAGCTTAAGATGCTTTTTCACTGTTGAAATGTAGCTCCAGCTGAGAATCTGGAGTTCTTCACTTTGTGTCATCGCCTATTTAAACCTCCATAGTCTCCTCCCTGGGAGGTTTTGTCAGCTCCATACCTGGCTCTCAGAGGTCCTCCACGTGGCTGAGGACTTTGGATAAGTGAGCCCTGGATCGGTGGGGAGCACCCAGGGACAGTAATGTGCTCCTCTGGGCCCTCCCGCCAAAGGGATTGGAGCCCTGGCCGGAGGGAATGTGGTGTGGCAGGATCTGGTGGCGTGTTCTGGGTCCCCGCTGATTCAAAAACCCAAACTGCATCGCTTGCCCAGCTCACCCTGCTTCTCTGCCTTCCTCTGCCCTTGGCTGTCCGTCCCTCTTTCATCCCTGTCTCTCACCCCAGTAGCTCCCTATCCGCGGGTGGAAAGGCACCTCCAGCTTTAGAAGCCAACATGAGCGTGGAGAGTATCTTCAGACATGGGCCCTGAGGGGTTCCCCAGCCGCTGTGATTTAGCTCCATGGAAGCCCTGGACCAGCGGAAAGGGGCTGGTGAAGCAGATGGAGCAGCTGATGCCCTGCCTTGAGCCCTGCCCCTGAGAGTGTCGGTGCCCGCCTCGGCTGGTAGCCTCCAGGAGAAAACGCCGCTAAGACTCTGGCTGACAACATGTGAGCTTGAGTCCCAGAGACTTGGGTGTCAGTCTGCTTCCCAGGTGTGGTCTTGGACAAGCTACTCAACTTCTGTGAGCTTAGGTTTGCTTGCATTTAAAATGAGCAGGGTTGTTGGGAAGGTGAAATGAGACAGGGGATGCTTCCAGCAGAGGGTTTGGCACAAAGTAAATGCTCAGTGAATAAGTATTATCATTATTGCCTTCAAAACTGGGGAGGATGCTTCATTGTCCTCACTCTGTGGTTTCATAAAGGCACATCAGTCAATCCCTTCCTTCTTCCCTCCTTCCCTTCCCCACCGAACAGATATTCATGGAGAGGCTAGTTTCCGCGTGGAGCAGTTCTGGGTCCCCTGACTCTTAGGGTCCCTGTCCTCCAAGAGCCCCAGCTCACACGCACCTCCTCCCTCCTCTCCCACTCCTGGGGATGCTGGCTGCCCCTTGGCCATGATCACTGCTGCCCAGTGACAGCACTTCCTCTGCTTTCATGTCCCTCCGTCTGAGGCTGGGTCTCGCTTCCCTGGAGAGGAATTAGCGTGGCTGCAATGAGTCTGCGGCGTTATTTTTTTCTCGGCCCCTCTTGGCTGGGATCAGAATGAAGCTGTCATTGCTCGATGACTGGAAAGGTCCCCAGAAAAAAATGCGAACAACCTTCCCCCGAGCGGCAGCATTTGGGGCTTAATTGTGTTTTGTTAATCAGGAAAACAGTTAATTTGGCTGCTGCCTCTTTGGTGGGGTGTTTTTTGCTCTCTCTTTTTTTTTAATGTAGGAGATGCCGCTTCGATGATCCATGGGATGTCTCTAGATTCAATTTCTCTCTCTCCCCAGGGCAAGGAATGACTCCTCTCTGTAATATCCATAACCTTGGAGACAGCAGGGCGAGGCATTGCAGTTTCCAAAGAAGTCATTTCTAAAATTTAAATGTCTGCTTCACAGCAGTGAGAGGGCTTGGGCCCTGGCTCTCACCTGGTCCAGGAAAGGCAGTGGAGGCTGAGGCACCAAAGTGATGCCCCACAGACCCACTTCAGAGTAGAGGTCCCAAAGGTTCTGGTTTCACCCCTTCTCCTGTCCTCCTCCGCCTTATGACAGAAATGGTGAGCCTGCTCACTGTCACTTGGGAGACACAATTGTAGAGCTTGGGCTGGGAGATGGGAGACAGGGTGTTCCTTCTTGGATAAATTCTTTCACTCCCAGGTGTTAACAGCTGAGAAGGGCTTAACTCCAGACCATACAAAAGAATCCCCCAACCAAGAGAATGGGTCCAAGGGTGGTTATCAATTCCCCTCAAATTCCCTGTGGGCCAGAGCAGTCCTCGAGATAGAACCAAGTGAATATGACCCTGTAGACAGGACTCCGCAGTTAAGCAAGCAACCAGACACAGTTCGTTGTAAGTTTGGAATGTGTGCACTGTAAGGACGGCAGCCCATCTCTGTCTTGTTCACTGAAGGATCCAAGGGCTTAGAACAGTCGGGCACATGGTAGACACTCCATTATGGGTAGAGGGAAGGTTGGGGACCAAGTTCAATGCAGAGAGTAAAAAGCCCCTGGTTATGTGCACCGGTCAGCCTGCCTTTGAACAAACTGGAGACACCAGTGGTCTTGAGGGATGATTTCTGACACGAGAGGAACGTTTCTCCCAGTTGAGGAGTCAGTGACAAAGTCCTTTAACAAGAAGTGAGGGAGAGGGAAGGGAACAAATGTTGATTGAGGAACTCTAGCGCGTGGTGCTATGCTAGGCATTTTATGACAGAGACTGTCTTAATATTTCCTTTAAATAGCATGTGAGGTGCTTTCACATTTTGACAGTCGAGGAAACTCAGAGTTAGAGAGGTAAGTAGTCTGACCAGGATCACAAAGCTGTTTGATCCCCCCCAAGTCCATCGAACTCCAAAGCTCATGCTCTTTCCACGACCCCATAGTGCTTCTCGTGTTGGGACCGCTTGGGTAGCATAAGTGGGTACACCGTCTGTGCTCGGACTTGCAGGGGTGCGGAGGGGCTGCAGCCCGAATGAACAGGAACCACTTCCTCTCCTCAAGACATCCACACTCCTTGGCTTTGGCTCCTGCCTGGTCTGGCCGCTCCCTAGCTATGGGCCTTGAATAAGATGCATAACGGCTCTGTGCCTCAGTTTCCTCATTTACGATGAAGATAACAATAGCACCAATTCATAGGGTTTCCTGTGGGTGCAGCACTTCTAACTGTGCCCGATCCCCAGCATGATCGATGTAGGTTAAAGCTATTATTAGGACACGCTCTATATCTTTATATGTCCTGTGTCAGTGGAGGGTCGCCTATGTGGCATATGGCCCTTAAATTATTAAGAAAAGCCTGGTCCCCAGGTGCCTTCTCCAGAAAATCAAATTTCTAACCAAATTTCTACTGCAGTGCTGATTATTAAACACTGGGAAAGCACACCTTCTCATCTAGATGGCTTTTTATCACTGTGGTGTAGGCATGTAGAGTATTATTACCCTGAGCTGAAAACCTGTGTTTAGCAAAGAGTCTGTGCTGGAGGATTAGCCCTGTGTGCCATTGTTAAGCTCCCCCAAGAGGGCTTTGGACAGGAGAGCGAGTGAATGTATTGGGCACAGAAGGTTCCTTGACCACTCTGGGATTTGTTTGTGAGGGGCTGTGTGGTTCCCTCCTGACCCCCTGACCCCTTCCCAGGGAAGAGTGGAGAGAAATGAGGTCCAGTAGAGATGACCCACAAGGTGGTGAAGATGCACCAAGAGCAGGATCTGGAATCATTGCTCAGGCAAGTGTCTGCTTTGGTAGCAGAATCAAGGAAGAGGCCTGTATTAGTTTGCTGGAGCTCCCATAACAAAATGCCACAGACTGGGAGGCTTTCAACAGCAGAAATTTATTATCTCACAGTGCTGGAGGCTGGAAGTCCGTGATCAAGCTGTCAGCAGTATGGGTTTCTCCCCAGGCCTCTCTCCATGGCTTGCAGATGGCTGTCTTCTCGCTGTGTTCTCATGTGGTCTTTCCTCTGTGCACACACATCCTTGGTGTCTCTTTGTGTATCCACATGTCCTCTTCTTTTTTTTTTTTTTTTTTGCGGTACGTGGGCCTCTCACCGCTGTGGTCTTTCCTGCTGCGGAGCACAGGCTCCGGACACGCAGGCTCAGCGGCCATGGCTCACAGGCCCAGCCGCTCTGCGGCATGTGGGATCTTCCCGGACCGGGGCACGAACCCGTGTCCCCTGCATCGGCGGGCGGACTCTCAACAACTGCGCCACCAGGGAAGCCCCACATGTCCTCTTCTTTAAGGACACCCACCAGATTGGATTAGAGCCCACCCTAATGGACTAATTTTAATTCATTACCTCTTTGAAGGCCCTATCTCCAAATACAGTCACACTTGGACTGGGGGTTAGGACCTCAACATATGAGGACGGGGGCACACTTTAGTCCATAATAAGGCCTTTATGGGGTTTACTGCTGGATTAATCCTAGAAGCTTTAGGGGACCCATGGCTAATTCCCTCCACCTTTGGATGACTTTTACTAAGTTAATCAGAACCCTTATTTTCTGGATCATAATCCATCTTCACAACATCGCTGCAAGACAGACATCATCCCTATTAACAGATGGAGGACCTGAGGCTTTAAGAAGTTGTAACTGTCACCTCGGTGCACATGGTGCCAGTAGCGGCCCTTGACCAGCTGGGCTGTCTACACACTACCCTCCACCCTTTCCGCTAGACCAGTGGTTCTCAACTCGGGGAGACTTTGTCCTCCAGGGCACCTGGCAATGTCTGGAGACGTTTTTGGTTGGCACAGCTGGGTGGGGGCTGCTCCTGGTATCTAGTGGGCAGAGGCCGGGGATCCTGCTAAACATCCTGCAATGCTCGGGATAGCCCCTCCCAGCAAGGAATGATCTGCTCCCAGATGTCAGTGGTGCAAGGTTGAGAAATCCTGCTCTAGATGGAACTTCTTGTCACCTGAGAGGCCCCAAGGACAGTTTTAAACGCGGAAGTGCTGAGTGGGAGTCCTGTCATGCTTGAATAACCACCCTGTGCTGTGGAGAACCACTACCTTAGAGCAATTTCCCCCAACTTCTGTGAACGTGAGGGTCACCAAGGAGCTTGTGGAAGCTGTTTTCTCCATCCCTTTTTGTGGAGATTCTGACTCAGTTCTTTTTTGTTTTTCTTTTTCCTTAATTTTTTTTAAGTAAAGCATTTGCAGTGTCTCAGGAGATTTTTAGCATCAGAAAAGTTTGGAAAGTGCCTTAAACAGTTTCAGAGCACACATACTACTCCTGGGGGTTGGGGGGCTGGTCTTCCATTGTCATTGCTCAGAGTTTGGAAAGATAACCTCCTTTTCCTTGGTTTGCTATCTTTCCCCACAGTGATGTGGAAACTTGACATGACCGAACACTGTGAGATTAACTAAAGTGTGAGTGACTCACAGGCTCCACCCTCCTGGGAGGTACGTTCTTGAGCAAGAAGAGCTTCCTAGCATCCTCACCTTCCCCCTTCTGATGGGCAGCATGGTGAGATGGGAAGGCATGGACCAGTGGACTGAAGACCTGATTTTGCTCTTAGATCTAAGCTTAGTTAAATGTGTTAGCCTGGGCAAGCCATTTAGGTGTCCTGAGCCTCAGTTTTCTCATCTAAAAATTGAAAATAACATTATGTGTCTCCAGTCTTTCAGGGAAGCCTTTCTTTCTTTGAGGAGGTAATGAGATGACGCAGCCCAGGGGCTCTCAATTTTGTCTGTGCATCAGAATCACCTGTGGACCTTTTCAGAACCACAAAAGGCCAGATCACATCCCAGACCTGCTCATTCCGAGTCTTGAGGATGGGACCCACATTTAAAAAGTGCTTCTTTTAAAAGCTCCATAGGTAGGACCCTCGAAAACTGCAAAGCTCCCCAAAAAGTGCGTTGCAAACTTGAAAATGGCTGTTCTGAGAGAAGGGATTCTTTCCATTTCCTCGGGTTGCTATTCCCAGCAGTGAATGGTGCTGTTGCGGTTCCCCATTTGGCCTTGTCAGATTATCAGACACATTTGACTACCTAAGCAGATGGTGGCATTCCTTGTGGATATTTTGAAAAAAAAATAGGACGGGCTCCCATCTGCCTGCAATGACTCAGGAGCTGCCTGTCCTTCCCAGAGGCAGGAGCAGCTGTTGAACGTCCTCTGAGGGTCCCTCCAGCCCCAGGGAGTGTGGACAGTGCCTCCTTCCAGGGCGGGGCCATCATGGGAGCATGGCGCACACCAGAAAATGGGAAGGGCACAGCCAGGCAAAGGCCACAAGCGCCAGTGGTGGAAGCAAGGGCCAGACCCTGTGTGGACGGCCTCTCGTGGGCCCAAGTCTGGGCGGATGAGGGATGGAGTGGGGATCCTTCTCCTTCCTTGGCCAGCTACCCAGGGACATGGGGGCTGACAGTAGAAACAAAGGGGTTGGGCTTCCCTGGTGGCACAGTGGTTAAGAATCTGCCTGCCAATGCAGGGTACATGGGTTCGAGCCCTGGTCTGGGAAGATCCCACATGCCGTGGAGCAGCTAAGCCCGTGTGCCACAACTACCGAGCCTGCGCTCTGGAGCCAATGAGCCACAACTACTGAGCCTACGTGCCGCAACTACTGTGCCCGTGTGCCTAGAGCCTGTGCTCCGCAACAAGAGAAGCCACTGCAATGAGAAGCGCACAGGCCGCAACGAAGTGTAGCCCCCGCTCGCTGCAACTAGAGAAAGCCTGCTCGCAGCAACGAAGACCCAACACAGCCAAAAATAAATAAAATTTAATTTAAGAGAAGACTGTAAAAAAAGAAACAAGGGTCTTGCTAGCTAAACAGCTCTGTGCAGGTGGGGAGAATCATTGTGATTACTTTGATTATTATAGTCAATATGGCTATAGGTTTCTCTCTTCCCCCCAGAGCAACCAGACTCAAGGTGAGGGTGGGCCCCACCTGGCTGATCCCTGAGGAGGGACTGTGACTCTGTCCCACTGCTTCTTTGTCCCTCAGCCTGGAAGCAGGAGGAGGCCTGTGTGCTGGTGAGAGGCTTGCTGGCAGGTTTGCCCCGCAGAAGGGAAATTGCTGGCTACAGAGCGGGTCCCCTAAGTGTGACCTTAGCATCTCTCTGAGGGGCCTGCCATTGGGAAGGGCTCATCTGGTCTTGCAGTAGCTTCCACTCTTGCCTTGGAACCAAGTGCCTCAGATCCTTTCTCTTTGCCTAAAAATACTGAAAGCTCACGGACCTCTCAGCTTATAACTACCCCTTGGTTGTCCCTTTGTGGGCCACTGCTGCAGCCCAAGCCTGTTGTCCCCAACCTCTTATGAGAATGCCTGACTCTCCCTGACCTTATTAAGCTGTGCAACATCCTCCATCTGCTTGGAGTCTTATTTTTCCTACACCTTAGTGCCTTCTGTCTCTAAGGCGCTAAGACAGAAAATCACCCAGTGCTGTCTGCCTGCCTGCTCTGTGGGAAATGGTTTGGTCCACACTGGTCTGTGCAGGCTCTGAGCCCTCCCAGGGAGGCCCAGGTGTCTGGGTCTCTGAGAAAGCACCGAAACAGACGCGTTTCCTTCCAGTTCCTGTGAGGCCTGGACATTTCTTCTTGTGCCTGGACCACTGGTCACTGTGCCCCACTCAGCGGTGGCTGCCCTTCCCTCACCGTCGCGATGGAGGATTGAGGGACAATGAGAGGCAGAGACACTGGCTAGAGGATTACGGGAGAGGATCTTGTGAAACTCTGGAACACGTAACTGAGTCTCTCTGGGCAGGAATCTAAGAATAAGAGAGACTATACATATTTTTTCCGTAGTCTCTTTATTTATTTATTAAATTGAAGTATAGTTGTTTTACAATATTGTGTTAGTTTTAGGTGTACAGCAAAGTGATTCAGTTACATATATATATACACACACACACATATATATGTTCTTTTTCAGATTCTTTTTCATTATAGGTTATACAGATATTCAGTGTAGTTCCCTGCAGTATACAGTAAATCCTTCTTGTTCATTTTATATGTAGTAGTGTGTATTTATTAATCCCATACTCCTAATTTATCCCATCCCCCCCTTCTCCTTTGGTAACCTTAACTTTGTTTTCTATGTCTGTTGAGTCCGTTTCTGTTTTGTAAATAAGTTCATTTGTATTATTTTTTAGATTCCGCATATAAGTGATATCATACGATGTTTGTCTTTCTCTGACTTACTTCACTTAGTATTATACTCTCTAGGTCCATCCATGTAGCTGCAAATGGCATTATTTCATTCTTTTTTTATGGCTGAGTAGTATTCCATTGTGTGTGTGTGTGTGTGTGTGTGTATATCACATCTTCTTTATCCATGCATCTGTTGATGGACATTTAGGTTACTTCCGTGTCTTGGCTATTATAAATAGTATTGCTATGAATATTGGGGTGTATGTATCTTTTTGAATAAGAGTTTTCATCAGAAGAAGAGAGAATTTTTTTTTTTACTTTTTCATTAAAATGATCTAATAGTTCTACAAATGAAAGGGCATTAACATTTTATACAAAGCTATAAAGCAGTAGCAAGTTAAAAAATCAACTGCCTTTATTTTTTTTTTAAACATCTTTATTGGAGTATAATTGCTTTACAGTGTTGTGTTAGTTTCTGCTGTAAAACAAAGTGAATCATCTATACGTATACATATATCCCCATATCCCCTCTCTCTCTCCCTCCCTTCCTTTCTTCCACTATGAAGGCTCAACAGTGGTCAGAGGATCTGGGCCCCTCCCTCACCATTCTCTTGTCTCCTTGGCAGAAGTTATGCCCCTTCAGTGGACCCCTCTCCCAGGTCTTTTCAAGGCTGGACTTTCTCAGCAAGGTGAGACTTGGAAATGCAGAAGAAATAGGACCTGTAGCCAAAGACCACCTTCTTTCCCTGAAGCCAGGGCAATGCTGAAGAAGGCTGCTCTATCTGTGAGCTTCTCTACCCTGCTGGGGGCAGCCCAGAGTGTTTTGGCCACTCCACAGCATTAGCTAAAGTGGTTGTTGTTGTTTCTTCCTGCTTCTGAGAGGTAGAGAGGGGATGGGTGACTGCCAGACCCATGCCTACAGGTCTTCTTACCCCTTTCTTTTCCTTTCCCCTTTTTAACTGGGGCAAACAAAAATATCCACTGGCCAGTAGGGTCAGCCAAAATCTGTCTTAGGGCAGAGAGTGGATAAAGAGTCATGACAGCTAAGATAAGCTTACCTGTCATAGCAGAGTAAGGCAGGGGTAAGGCCTGCCTTCAAGCAGGAGAGATTGGTGGCTACTGATATAATGGGATTTTAGGGACATCAGTCTGTCTAAAAGTAGATCATCTAGAACTGATAAAGTCTGAAATTCCACCATTAGAGATCCATTCTTTCGGCTGTATAAATCATCTCTAAAACAATTAAAATGCAAACATTCCTATTTATGGGTAGCCCTTTTTTCCTTGAGCATAAAATAAGGGATAGAAAACAGTGCATAGAACAGTTACTTGGGATGAACTTATCATCAGAGTTGAGCAGTTTTATACAGAAGAAGCTTAGTTCACAAAAGACAAACTTTCCTTATGCCCCAATTTTATTTGGGATTGGTTCCAAGTAGGTGGTCTAAATTGAGTTTCTTTAGATTGTGGTGCAACCAAGGTCAAGACTTTCCTCCTCAGTGTCTTAGTTTCCTGTATTCCATCCTGTCAAAGTCACAGTCAGGGACAGAGAGAGAACTGCACCTCAGAAACACCAGGAAGCCTTTATTCTTTTTCTGATGGGCCACTCACATTTCATACAAGCAGTCTAATTAGCTTAGTTCCAAGGAGATCTGCCTGCCTGCCTGCCCTGTACCTAACAATTAGTCAGAGAAAACCCATAAGGCACATATATTATAGGCAAAACCCTGTTTATCATTTAGGACATGTTCAGCTACAAAGAATGAAAACCTAAATAAATATGTATTAAGTGATACAGAGAATTTTTAAGTTACTTAGCAAGAATCCCGGAGTAGGTAGGGTGGTACCAGATTGGTTAACATCTGTTCAACTATGTCATCTGGGACCCAGGTTCTCTCAATCATTGTTCACTGTCATCCTCGACCTGTTGGTCTTGTCCTTCATAGTCACAAGGTAGCGGCCATAGTTCCAGGCATCGCATGCAGACATGACATGATCCAGCTGAAGAGAAGGGGCCATTTCCTCCCAGGATTCTATTTTTATTGATTGAGAATCTTTCTTTAGAAGCCACCCCATTATTCCTCTCACATCTCATTGGCTAAGACTAGGTCACATGACCCTTTTGAATCCAATGATGGAAGAAGAAGGGGTTCCCCACAGACCCATCAAGATTCATGCCTCATCTTCCTAGGGAAGGAGGATAGAGATAAGGTCACCTTTCCCAACAAGATAGGCTTGAGAAAAGTGCAACTATGGAAACAAAATTGGGGTCCCCTGTCCAGGCAGAAGAGGGCAATGGGTTTATGTGGGCAGCAAACAGTACCTGCTACATCAGGGACAGTACTGAGGGAACACGGGGAAACAGACCCCAGATCTGTGCACTTCCTATCAAGCCAGGAAATCTGTAATCCTCATAGGAACTGAAGAACACAGAGAGACACAGAAGCACTTGGGTCTCCAGGTGGATGCAGCACAGAGGCAGCTGAGTGGAGCGGTACAAAGCAGGGACCAGCATGCAGCTGGACAGAGAAGGACTCCTCATAGAAGGATGTTTTGACCTGGATTCTGGATATCCAGTTAACTAGGCATGAGTTGTCAGAAAAGAGGGGCAGCCACTCCAGTGAGGATAACAATGCGCGGAACGTGGCAGTTGGCCCTTCCCACGTGAATGTGTATATGGGTGGATGAGGCATTTGGGTCTCATTTGTGATGAGACCATAAGATCGTCAAGGCATAGAACGAGTCTCTCTGTTTACACTTGGATCCCCAATGCCTAGGACAGCCTGGAGTACTCTGGTAATGCTTATTTTAGGAACAGATGAATGACGTTTATCTGGAACAGTGCAGAAGTGAGGAGGCAGCAGGTATGAGCAGCATAAGCACGGCAGCTCCTTATTGGGAGCTTCTTACTGGGACCATTAGAATCCCTAGGACCAGAGGAATCACTCCCAACTCACTCAGGTTTTCTGCACGAAGGAAGTGACTTCAGCTATTAAAAGTCCTGTCCAGACAACAATCTTTGTGCTTCTGTTTGTTCCATCTCTTCATGAATGAGCCGGGCTAGCCTGACAGCTGAGTTCAGGAAATCTGGCATCAGATTGAGTGCTGGCTAATGGGATTTGTCCCTCTGCTCTGGGTCATGGCCATCGAGGGTGCTGGGGAGCTAGGTGAGAACCAGAGGAGGCAGAGATCCTGTGGTGGAGCGATGATTGGGAGGCTTTGTCACATGGTGCCCACTTGCCGTTGGAGTTCCGCCATATCCCAGCCAAACTTGACTTAGAGAGAGAAGCATACATGATTGGTAGGGCCAGGTATGAAATGAAAACGTGGAGCTCCTTGTTAAAAAATGACAGAGAAATTCTAAACAGTGACTGCACGCTTTAAACCAGCGGTCCCCGACGTTTTTGGCGCCTGGGACCGGTTTCAGGGACGGGGGTGGGGCGTGGGGATGGTCCAGGCGGTAATGCTAGCGATGGGGAGCGGCAGATGGAGCTTCGCATGCTCACCCGCCGCTTACCTGCTGCTGTGCGGCCCGGTTCCTAACAGGCCACGGACTGGTACCGGTCCACGGCCTGGGGGTTGGGGACCCCTGCTTTAAACCAAGCATAGGACCTTTCTAATCAGAGGGCCCTTCTAACCATGGGACAGCTGAAGAGGTGGCACACCTGTCATATCCCATTTCCTGGAGGGGCAGAAGGAGTGGTCCCTCGCGCTATCTTTTTTTTTTTTTTGGAGTCAAGGTGTTCTTTATTTTATATTTTTCTTGACATCTTTATTGGAGTATAATTGCTTTACAATGGTGTGTTAGTTTCTGCTTTATAACAAAGTCAATCAGTTATACATATACATATGTTCCCGTATCTCTTCCCTCTTGCGTCTCCCTCCCTCCCACCCTCCCTATCCCACCCCTCTAGGTGGTCACAAAGCACGGAGCTGATCTCCCTCTGCTATGCGGCTGCTTCCCACTACCTAGCTATTTTACGTTTGGTAGTGTATATATGTCCATGCCACTCTCTTGCTTTGTCACAGTTTACCCTTCCCCCTCCCCATATCCTCAAGTCCATTCTCTAGTAGGTCTGCGTCTTTATTCCTGTCTTACCCCTAGGTTCTTCATGACATTTTTTTTCTTAAATTCCACATATATGTGTTAGCATACAGTATCAAGAGCTTTGTGGCCATTCATATTCCCAAATTTACAAATGTATGACAGTATTGTGCTGGTGAAAGTTACCATTTTTTACAAATCACTGGGCTCAGTCCTTTCACAGGAATGAGAGAAATAACAGGGTGCTTAGAAGCATTTAGTCAAAGCAACAAAAGGACAAAGGGAACGACAAGAAAGCTATTATGCAGATGTGTGGCCAGTCAGTGCATTCTGCCTTGGGAAGCCTCAAGGTGGATTTAAAGTTTCTGCCTGTCTGAATTATTATCTCTCTTATACTTAATATCAAGCATCAGTACTGTCTGTCTATCTACCTATCTATCTATCTATCTACCCATCTAGTCTATCTCAGCACATTAGTAATTATCATCTCCCATTTCCTGGTCTCATGTGGACTTAACTGCTACCTTGACTAAAACCAGCAAAGAAAGGCAAAAGTAGCTCAGTCCCTGCAGGAAGCTCAGCCAGACACAGGTAGCCAAGATTCAGGTTTCATCCATTTCTGTTCTATAAGGGCCTTGGGAAAGAGGAAGCTAAGAAGTGCCTTCCAGAAGATCCCGGGCAGCAGGATGAAGGGTATAGTGGGTAGAGGTTTCCCGAGCTGCTCTCTGTGGTCCTGCACCACTATTTCTCCTTGCTTCTTTCAGCAGACATCATGGAACTTGATGTCACAAACAAACAAACAAACAGCAAACTGCTAAAGACCCAACAAACACACTTCAGAAAGCATATATGCTACACCAAAAATTGAATTATATTCAAAATACATCTTCTTGCTTTTTTACTCAAGAGGTATGGGGTTCAACTGCATGACCAAAGGGGGAAAGTTTTGTTTCTGGGCTCTTGTTGGGCCACAGAGTGTGATGCTGTGGAGCCCTGATCAACCAGACTCTGCCTCAACTCTATGGCCTGGTGTAGATCAGGGCTCAGGCTGTGAGCTGTCCCACCACTGCGTGAGCACTGTTACCAAGGGCATGGCATGTAGGTATCAAGATCATAGGACCAATTAAAAAATTTTTTTTAAATTGAAGTATAGTTGATTTACAATGTTGTGTTAATTTCTGCTGTACAGCAAAATGATTCAGTTACACCTATATATACGTTTTTAATCTTTTCCATTGTGGTTTATCATGGGCTACTGAATATAGTTCTCTTTGTTATACAGTAGGACCGTGTTGTTTATCCATTCCATATATAATAGCTGACATCTGCTAACCCCAACTTTCCACTCCATCCCTCCCCCAAGCCCCTCCCCCTTGGCAACCACAAGTCTGTTCTCTGTGTCCGTGTGTCTGTTTCTGTTTTGTATCAATAGATAGGTTCATTTGTGTCATATTTTGGATTCCACACGTAAGTGACATCATATGGTATTTGTCATTCTCTTTCTGACTTACTTAGTATGATAATCCTAGTTGCATCCATGTTGCTACAAATGGCATCATTTCATTCTTCTTTTATGGCTGAGTAGTATTCCATGGTATATATGTACCACATCTTCTTTATCCATTCATCTGTCAGTGGACATTTAGGTTGTTTCCATGTCTTGGCTATTATGAATAGTGTTGCCATGAACATAGGGGTGCATGTGTCTTTTTGGATTAGAGTTTTTTAATTAATTTATTTATTAATTTATTTCGTTGCACCCGGTCTTAGTTGCAGCAGGTGGGCTCCTTAGTTGCGGCTCACCAGCTCCTTAGTTTTGACATGTGAACTCTTAGTTGCGGCATGCACGTGGGATCTAGTTCCCCGACCAGGGATCGAACCCGGGCCCCCTGCATTGGGAGCATGGAATCCCAACCACTGTGACACGAGGGAAGTCCCTGGATTAGAGTTTTGTCTGGATATATGCCTAGGAGTGGGATTGCTGGATCATATGGTAATTGTATTTTTAGTATTCTGAGGCACTTCCACACTGTTTTCCATAGTGGCTGTACCAACTTACATTCCCACCAACAGTGTAGGAGGGTTCCCTTTTCTCCACGTCCTCATATAGGATCAATTTCTTATCAGCTCTGAATGAATGAACGAATGAGTGAAGAATTCAGATCCCCAAGGAGGAACTGGATTATGAAAGTATGGATGACTTGTCAGGGTTTAGGTGATATAAACAGGTCTTCATGTATTAAAAACCTGGACTTCCTGCTGAAAATAGGGGCTGGTTAGGTCCAGACTTGGCTGTTTACTAGCTGTGTGACCTTGGCATGTCACTCCGCATCTCTGAGCCTGTCTCCTGGTAGGAAGATGGAGACAAATGTTGCTACCACCACCTTGAGGAGGGGGCCAGTCATGGATGGCAGAGCACCACACCTTGACTTAGGAATCATTGCCTCATCTTCTCTGTGCACCTGCATCTCGACGGTGGAGGCTCTCCTGTGCGTCTTCACTGCCCCAGAGGGAGGGGCCTCCAGGACGAGACAACCAGACTATTACTGAGGGTTCTGAGGGCTTCTGGTGATTGGCACCATCTGAAGATTTGGAGCCCCACTCTCTAGTCATGATCTGTGCACAGGGGGTGTGTGAGCATTTTCGGGCCACCGGTCCTTTCCAGGGTGGGCCCCATATCCTAGGACAAGCGCTCCCCCTCTTCCTCTGACTGAGTCAAGCCTGAGTTTAGGAGAAAGGGGATCATGGATCTTGGTTCCCCTGCAGTGGGTGCTTCTCACACTTGACCCCTTTGTCTACTCTCCACCCCATCACCATCTGCCATTGCCCCCCCCCCCCATATTTCTGATCTGATCAAAACAGAAAAAATGAATTGGGCTGGCTGTGAGCATTCTCAGTCTCTCGGGGAGGCAGCCAGCCTGACAAATGAATCGGGAAGAAGGTGTTTGATGAAAGCGCTGCGAGTTTAATTTATAACCTTCTCTCGTGAAGCACATTTGCTTGCTGGCAGGGGCCTTCTGCAGACGGCTCCACGAGAGCCACCGGGCACCTGGGGGCTACCTCCTTCTTCGCCTCTGCAAAGGCGGGCCCTGGGCTGGGCCCCATGGGGAGGCCGCCGAAAGCAGCCTTGACTGCAGGGTTTGGATTCATAAGCTGAGGCCCTGGCTCAGGAACAGCGCCTTCATTGGATCCTGCTGGGGGTCCTGCTTCCTTTGCCGGAATGTGGCCTGTGGTCCCTTGCCTCAAATCCCAGCCTCTCTGTCCTCAAGATGCTCATTTACCCACTGTTGTCTCATCCTCCCCAGGAACTTGGGGGGCAGGGGGAGCAAGCTCACAGTGGCTGATGGCCCCATTTAGAAGAGGGGGCTGGGCAATAAATGGTCCCCCTGCAGCTCAGCCTCATCTCCTTAATGGATCCTAATTACCCCTGTCCTGCTCATGGCTTCTCTCTAGGAACCATCTGTCGGGATGATGGATGAGGTGAATGAGGGATGTGGCCAGCTGGGGCTGGAGGAATCCTCCCTTTCTCTAATAAGGTTGGGGGGGAGTGTGGGAAGTTTGAATCAAGTCCAGAGATCCTGAGGAAGGGAAGGCACTATCGCAGGATGAGCTGTTCTCCCCTAGAGCTTGGGCTGGGTGATTTTAGCCAAGAAGGAAGGTGATGGGGAGGTGGGGTGGGGAGGATTGACTCTTTTGGTGTCAAGTCCCAGGAATATATGACGAGGGGGGAGAGGAAGGCTGGCAGGCCTGTGAGGGACCGACTCCAAGGTAGGACTGAGAGCTGTACGTTATGACTCCAGCCCCAGGTCAGTGGCAAGTCCACATCCACTTGGACGAGGCAGCGGTCCTCAGAGCTGAGTGGCTCCTTCTAAGTCAGGGTTGTGCTGGGACCCAATCTCAAGTTCATTCCATATCTCCATGGACATACACCCAGTGAGGACTCAGTAAAGGGACTGCAGATCATCCGGGGCCCCAGACACAGATCTTTGACCCAGGAAAAAAGTAGCCGATGCTGGACGGCAGCAGTTCTGTTTTTCTGTGGATTAAACAAATAAGGGAGAAAGAATAACGATTCTGCTTTGAAGTCCGGTCTACTCAGGACAAAGGAGTAGAGCCTCCCTCTCCTCAGCCACGATGTGGCCCAGTGTGTACTGGGAATGAACAAATGCAGTCTGACTTGGTAGTTAGTCTTTTGTCACCTGTTCTATGCCATGTGCTGCATTACAAGCTCCTTGCAAACAGCGCGTATCTCATTCATCGATGCCCACCTGGCAGTGTCCGCTCCACCCCGAGACTTGGCCGATGCTGCTCAGGATACACACACTACACAGCAGGAGGCATGAACCAGGGGGCGGGATGGAACCTCTCTCTACACCAGGGACATCAGTCCCAGGTTTCCACAGGGACAGTGACACTACCCCAGAGGTAATGGTTTGAGAGGAATGCTTCCAGCCCTTTCTCTTCACTCCTTCTCTGGAGCCACTGTCCTGACCGCTGAGGGTGACGGGAGCCTTTGGCAGAGCGACTGTGTGCCTTCCAGTTCTCTCCTTCAGAAGCTTATTCTCATGCCTGTGTTCTCCTCGCTTGCCTCCTACACTGAATGGGACTGACCCATGTGACCAACAGCAGAGTGAGGAAACGATGCTGTGTGGCTCCTAAGCCTGGGCCATAGAAGACGTGGCTCCTGCCCTCTTGGTCTCTGGGGTCACCACATCACAGAGACACTTGTTATGGTCTGAACTGTGTCCCCCTTGCCCAGTTCATATATTGAGGTCCTAACCCCTAGACCCTCACCATGTGACTGTATTTAGAAATAGAGCCTTTAAAAAGGTAATTAAGGTAAAATGAGGTATTTTGGGTAGGTCCTAATCTAATATGACTGGTGTCCTTATATGAAGAGGAGATTAGGACACAGACATGCCCAGAGGGATGATCTGTGAGGACACAGGGGAAGGCACAGTCTGCAAGCCAAGGAGAGAGGCCTGAGAAGAAACTGATTCTGTCGAAACCTTGATCTTGGACTTACACCCTCCAGAATTGTGAGAAAATTAATTTCTATTGTTTAAGCCCCCAATCTGTGGTCCGTGCTATGACAACCTGAGCAGACTAATACAACACTCAAGCAACCTTGTGAAGAGGCCCACGTGGAGAGGAAGCAGCCCGGCAGCACCGACTATCCGTCATATGAGTGAACCACCTTGAGGGCAGATTCTCCTGCCCCAGTCGAGCCTTCAGGTGATTCCAGCCACCCAGCCTCCAAATTCTTCAGCTGAGGCTCCAGACATCGTGGAACAGAGATAAGACATCTTCCACATGCCTGTCTAAATTCCTGACTCACCAGAAGCATGAGATGATACACGATCACTGGTGTATGAAGTTGTTAAGTTTGGGATGATTTGTTACGCAGCATTGAATAACCAATGCACCAGGTCTGCAGTGAATGAGACATTTAATTCAGAGGTAAGCGGGGAGGCCACTTTGAGGAACTTCTTTGGCCACAGATCTAAGCTGTGCATCAGCAGAGCAGTGTGTCCCAGACGATGTGGCCAAACCTTCCTTGAGAAGGGCACAACTATGGAGAGTGGCCTCAGAAGTCCACATAACCAGGTATGGGCTGCAGCCCGAGAGGTTAGCAGGGGGGCAGGAGCCAGCAGACCAGGGGAGGGGAGTGGTGACAGGCCCTGCCCGCCTCCCCCAGCCCTTGAAGAGGGCTGGGGTATTGGGAAGGTGTCAGGAAGAGGAACCTGGAAACAGCAACCAGAGAAGAAGGAGAAGCTATGATACCAGGACCCCAAATATGGGCCAGGGCCTTCCTGCCCCAGGTCAGAAGTCCTCCCTCTGCAAAGAGGATCAAGGGACTCCAGCTTCTGAATCAGAAAACTAATACCTGTTGAACACCTACTCTGCACATTATTTCATTTTTATTTTTACAACAGCCCATGGAGGTAAGCATGATCTCCATTTCTTACGTAAGGAAAGAGAGACTCAGGGAAATAGAGAGATTGCAAAACTTGCCCATCATGTCACTGGTAAATAACAGCTGGATTCAGAGTCAGGAACATCTGCCTCCAGACCCCCTGTTTGCCCAGGTGGTGGAGTCATGGAAGGCTTGGTGTAGTGGCATAGACCATGTACTCTAGAACTTGACTGCCTGCATTTAATCTCTGGCTTCACTGCCCACTAGCCTTGTGACCCTGGGCAAGTCACTTAATCTCTCTGCACTTCAGTTTCCCCATCTCTGAAGTGGAGATGCTAGTGTGCACCTTGTAGGTAACAGAGGATTCAAAGAGTTATAAGCCAAGGGCTTGGAGCAGAGCCTGCACAAAGGAAGCACGTTGTGAGTGTTGGCTGTTCTTACCCATACAAACTCTGCAACATGACCTCTCAGTGTGTGAGAGGGTATGATTCCCAGATCCAGGCTGGACCTGACAGTGCCTAGATCAGACATGGAGCCCAGCCAAGGTTGTTGAATTGACCATCAATGTAGAAACACCTCCTCTTTCCCTCTCATCTTCCCCAATCCCAACCCAAGCAGCTCAAGGTTATGAGATGGCTGATGGCTCCCAAAGGATCCAGAACACAGTCTCCCCTGAGCTCCCGTGGCTGCCCAGGCCAGAGCTCCCAGGACAAGAGCCCTTTCCTGGAGATGGAGCATAACACTCACATTCTAATGGGAGATGGGGGACTTCGGCTGCAGACAGAAGTGTAATCATTCCTTTGTGGACACACTGCTTCACTCCTGCACTCACACCCCGTGGGAGGTCGGGGATCAGTAAGAGCCTGTGAGGGTGGGCTTGGGGGTTGTCAGAGCAGTGTCTCCCTGAGGGGAAGGGCCCAGGCTAGGTTTCCTTCTGCCCACCTTCCAAGCTGAAAAGGAGCAGCTAAGTGTTATTGATCCAGGTTCCAAGGGGAAGATTTGCTGGGAGGTCACTGGCACGAGCCCATCACTTAGCTGGTATTCATTATTCAGTGAGGGGATGAGCAGAGAAGGGCTGGCATCCTGCTCCCAAGCCTGGCCTCCCAGGAGAGGAGTGGATGTGGGAACTGGGAGGGACAGACAGCCAGGAAAGGGTCAAGGGCAACTCACTCTCATCCTGGGAGAAAGGGTACCAGGTGGCTTACTCCAGGAGGAATCCCACCTCCCAGACAGCCCAGGTCTCTCACAGGCCCTGGAGCATCTCACCTTTGGCTGGAGAAGGGGAAAAGAATCTTTGGTGGTATCAGCTCTGGCTGCTTGCCGATGGCCTTTGTATTCAATATATGCCTCAGTTTCCTCAAATGCCCACTGACATAAAATGTCCCACCCATTTTTAATAGCATATTGCACTGAAACTAGTCTTTACAGGGACAGAAATGCTAATTAAGTCCTGATGCCTGAACGTGGATCAGAATAATTCATTAAACAAGACCCAGCGGCTGTGGATTCAGCTACTTCCCATCCCTGTGATAGGCTGGCCTGTGTCTAGAGTTGTTGAATTAGATCACATTGATAAGAGTGCTTTGTAACGGGTAACACATCAGACAAGTGTTAGTTATCATCATCACGTTATTATTGTCATTATCACCTTTCCAGAAACACAAGTCCAGAAGCATAATACAGCCTTAACAATAGCGTGAGAAATGGTGGGTGTTAGGACAGGAATAAGAGTGTTCATAGCGCTTCCCTGGTGGCACAGTGGTTGAGAGTCCGCCTGCCGATGCAGGGGACGCGGGTTTGTGTCCCGGTCTGGGAAGATCCCATGTGCCGTGGAGCGGCTGGGCCCGTGAGCCATGGCCACTGAGCCTGCGCGTCCAGAGCCTGTTCTCTGCAACGGGAGAGGCCACAACAGCAAGAGCCCCACGTACCTCACATACACAAAAGAAGAGTGTTCATAGCAGCACTGTTTGGAAACAACCCAGAGGCCCACAGAGTGAAGAATGGATAAATGAATGATGATATCTTTACAAAATGGAGATTTTTATAGCAGTGAAAATGAATGAATTGCATGTAACAACACAGGTGAATCTTAGTAACATAATGGGAAAAAAGCAAGTCCTAGAAGGTTGTATAGAGTACAATACCTGTTTCCTAAACTTCAGAATTAAAACTGAAAAGATACATAATATAAGGCGTATGTATATAGGTCATTTAGTATAATGGTTATCTCTGGCACAGGTGGGGAGCACTGAGAGAGGGCCAGCCAAGGTGAGGAACACAGAGATACGTTATTTATATTATTCTAGATTTGGCATTGGATGAACAAAAATGAATGAATGAATGCATGAATGAATGAGTGGACCAGCAGGCCACGCATGGAACAATGTTGGCACTGAAGTTAAGTGGATATTTAGTACTGGATCCCCAAGTTGATATTCTAGAAACAGTCACTTTTTTCTAAGGAGGTTGAGGGGGGGTACCTCTGTATAGCACAGTGTACCCAGGAATACCCTCATCACCCACCCTTTTGGGGAGAGGCAAGTTCCAGTCTCTCTTACATCCTGTCGTAGGTATGCTGAAGGATGTATAAATTCTGGGGCAGAATTTACATTTGTAAGTGGTACTAAACTGATGAATAATACTTCTATAAACATTCTTATACATATATTTTGGTGTACATATGTATACATTTCCTTTGGCTGTATATCTAGTAGTGAAATTGCTGGGTTATAGAGTATATGTATGTTCAACTCTGATAGACAATGCCGTGTTCTGAAGTGGTTGTACCAATCTGTGCTCTTGTCAGCAGGCGTGAGAGTTCTAGTTTCTCCACATCCTCACCAACACTTCATGTTGTCAGTCTTTCAGGTTTTCATCATTGTGTTGGGTGTGAGGTCATATCTCAGTGTGGTTTTACTTTGAGTTTCTTTGAAGATTAACGAGGTTGAGCATCTTTTCATATATTTATTGGTCACGTGGATATTCTTCCTCATGAAGTGTTTGAGTCTCTTCCCTCTTACTGAATTTTGATATTCTTTATATATATATATATATATATATATATATATACTTTTTTTATTTGCATCTTAAGTGTTTTTATTTAATTTACATCTGCAGTTGGTTTATCCCCAGCAATACCTCTGGATACAATTTGACATGTACACATCCTCTTTAACTTAGCAGATCTTGTGATTAGGTTTCTCTTTACTAACAAAAGGTGGTTTAGAACAATGAGGCAAATCTTAGTTGATGAAGACAGCAATAGCATAGCAGTATTTTTAGACATTCCAGGGATATATATTCTGCATATGAGTCCTTCCAGAGGATATATTTACATATGCCATATATATATATATATTCAAGACTGTCCTGGCTATCCTTGGATATTTGCATTTCATTTTAGTTTTTAAATAAATTTTAACTTTATTAATGAAAACAGCCCAAATGCCCACGAACAGGAGAGTGGGTGAATAAAGTGTAGTATAGGCACATAAAGGAATATTACACAGCAGTGAAAGTGAATGAACCTCTGTGACATGAAGTAATATGGATGCATCTTAGCAAAGTAATATTAAGTGAAGGAAGAAGAGGCTCAGAAGATTACATACAGCACAATGCCCCCCCCCACTTTTTTAGAGTGGTAAAAGCAACTAATATAAAAATCTTCACCTTTAAGGAATACATACAGATGAGTTAGCACTGTATTAGAAGCAACATTGTTCCTATATTAAGGAACAATGGACCTGTGATTCAGGATGGTGGCTACCTTAGGTGGGGACAGCAGGAGGATGGGATGGGGAATGGCTGCACAGCTGGGTGGAAATTATTGTTGAGGTCCTAGCTTCCTTGTTGGGTGGTAGATTGATGTGTGCTTATTGCACTGTTAAAAATATATAAATATATAAATGAATTAATGACTAATGATGAAATGTCATATGGATCGGGCTTATGATTAATCTGATTTAGTGCAGCTTGGATTGATTATACAGAAAACGCTGGAAATGAAGGATTGAATGAGGACACCACTGTCAACCCCTTAGTTGTGGGGCCTCCACTCCCCTGCTTGCTCCCCCTATGGACTGAGCAGGGGTGTAAGTATCAAGATGAATATTATATATTAGTAAAGCTTAATTTCTTTAAATTTGTTCTTAGAAAAATTAGAAGTTAATTTTTTTCTTTCTACACCCCAGTGCGTCTTATGTATTCCCTGGGGTGTATACATGCCTCTGCCCTAAGCAGATGGAATTTCAGACAAACTTTCATTTGGATGGATCACCCAGTTGGCATGTGGAAGTCAAATACTCTCTTGAGCATTTAGGAGCCTGTTGATAGACTCGAAGTCAGAGAGGAGAAGAGCCCACGGGGCAGCCTTGGGAAAGGGAAGGAGGCTAGGAATTTGAGAGGAATTTAAGAGAAGGAATTTATAGGACTTCGTTTCCTTAATAGCAGGACATCCAGGAGCTAAAGAACTACGTATTCTCTGCTAGCGACTGCTGTTTCTCTTCGAGCCAGAATCTTTATAAACTCTTGGGCCCGTCAATCTCCTTATAGAATGTTGACACTTTTATGTGGATCCCAGGGCAACTGCAACCTTATATCTGATTCCCGCTCACTGATGGACTAATTGGTGGCGCCCTCCCTGCTGACAGCCTTCAGATGTTGAAGGCACATCGAGCAGCGCTTGATGGGTCTTGATGCTGCTGAAATCTGGAGGCTGCAGTGGCTCAGGGGTGGGGTTTGCATTTCAGGGAAGTAGATACAGCTGCCTCTCAGATCCCTGAGCTTGGTCTGATCGGCTACCTTAGACACAGCCTATCAGTCAGTTGCCTTGGATGCTTCCATAGGCAATTTGTATTTGAGAGCTTCAGATGGATTAGGGAGTTGGCTTAGAGGAGCCATAATCCTAGAGGGTAATTTGGCAACAGGCAAGTCCTCAATCCTTAGAATTTGGGGGGAGAAGACCATGTGTTAGGCCACAGAGACCAAAGTCTTGAAGTGTTTTGAGCTAGAAGGACACATGCCCCCTCGGGGAAAACAAAGGCTTGCCTTGTTGGGACACAGAGCCAACTACCTGCTCCCCCTGAGCCTTCATTTAGCTACTTGTTACAGGTGTAGAACCTAATGAGTCGTAAGACGTGGGCATACATGATGTCGTGAAGAAAGCAAGTGCCATTACAGGTGGGCAGCCTGTCACCACCACTTGGGGGCTGTGTGAGCCTGGGTGAGTTAGGACCTGCCGGGAGCCCTCGTCCCCTGATCTCTAGTAGTACTGACCTCATAGATGGGGGATTATGTATCGATAAATGAGCCCTGGTGGCAATGCAGAGCCCATAGGAGACCTCACAGAACATCAGCCACCAAGTGCAGGGCTCAGCTGCCAACATATAGTGCTGAAAGCAAACTGCTTCCTGCTTCTGAGCCAAGGACTCACGAAACTTGCATCCGGATCAGCCCAGTTCCCCTAGAGAATCCCTCCGGAAGGCAGGCTCACTCGCCAAAAGCACGTTTTCCAAGACTCAGTTGATGGGAAGCCACATCACCATTTGGCAAAAGAAAAGTGATGAATTGACTTGCCTTGAATTGAGTTTTGATGAATACTCCCAGGACCCCTGTGCCCAGAAGCACACTCAGATGATCACCAGTCAAAAAAAAAAAAAAAAATTCAGGGAATCCCAAGAGTCTCTTCCAAGAGGAATGCTGAGAAAGTGGATATGGAAGAGACCTCACATTCAGAGATTCCCTTCTGTGTTCCAAGAGCTTTACGTACGCTATCTCATTTGACCCTTTACAGTGAGCCCAAGGCCTAGGGATCATTGGTTTTGTGTGTGGGGAAACCGAAGCTTGAGAGCTAAGTAACTTACCCACAGTTTCTGACTCCAGAGCTCAGACTGTTCCTTCATGCCATGCGGGCTTCTCATTGGTCCACCTCTTTCCCAGTTCAGAATGTTCATTTACATGTGTTAACTCCTTTAACCCTCCTAGGTAAGCAGCGAGGATATTGTTATTGTGCCCATTGCACAGATAAGGAAACTGAGATCCAGAGAAGTTAAATCATATGGCTAGCGAGTGATGGAGCTGAGTCTGTTTCTTAATGCCCATGCCTGTCCACTTTATTACAGCTCACCTGAAGAGCAAGTTTGAGAAAATCAAGGAATTCAGTGATACAGAAAGCTGGTTTGCTCAGGGTTTCCAAGAGTCGAGGAAAACTGGAGACACCTAGTGGTCCCATCAGTCTGGTCTCCAAACCCCAAGGCTCTACATCAACCTCCACTTGAGCATCTCCCTATCCCTAGGGAGAGCCAAGGCAGACAAGGGTATTGTTATTAAAAATGACTTCTCAGATTCCTCCCAGACGTCTCTTACATCCACTGCAGGAAGTGGCACTCAAAATCCCTCTCACCTCATTTCCTTTCCCTCTTCCCCCCAGCTGGGTTCTTAGCTCTCAGGGCATCATCTGTACAGCAGCCCCTACCCATTCTTGATCCACTGCTGTGCCAGGTTCTGCCTGCACTGAGCACTAGGAGAAAAGGAGCATCTGGTTTGAAGGTGAGCTTCATTGAGCCCTAAGAGAGATAACAGTCTCTCTGAATCAACAAGCCTGGCTCCTCTGGAGACTAAAACAGCAACTGTGGAGTAAATCTGCAATCCCCCACCTCCTTCCCCTGTCTTTTTTATTGGCTGTGTTGAGTCTTCATTGCTGTGTGCAGGCTTCCTCTAGTTGCGGCGAGCGGGGGCTACTCTTTGTTGTGGTGCGCGGGCTTCTCATTGCGGTGGCTTCTCTCGTTGCGGAGCACGGGCTCTAGGTGCGCGGGCTTCAGTAGTTGTGACTTGCAGGCTCAGTAGTTGTGGCACACAGGCTTAGTTGCTCTGCAGCATGTGGGATCTTCCTGGACCAGGGCTCGAACCCGTGTCCCCTGCATTGGCAGGCGGATTCTTAACCACTGCGCCACCAGGGAAGTCCTCCTGTCTTTTTCTTCAGGAAAACACAAAGAAACTCTAGGGGTGAAACGGGAAGCCACAGTATCTTTTAACAGCCTGAAAGCCTGCAAAGAAAGTTCCTGTGTGTGTGTATTTGCAGCTCCTCAGTGCAGGAAAGCTAATTATCTCAGCACTGTCGCTACCACCTTGCATTCAGTAAACTCTGTCCTTTTATTTAGGATCTTATTTGTCCTATCAACAACACTGAGATCATGGAGGCTCCAGAAATGGTGTACCCCCTTTTAGATAGGAGGGAACCAAGGTCCAGGGAAGGAAAGTGCCTGCCCAAGGCCACGCAAGGATGGAGAGGATGGAGTGACCAGAGCCAGAAGATGACTACCTGCTTCCTGAGATCCCTGCACTAGATTTCTTCTGGGAGTAAAATGTGTTCTCAGGACTTGACTGCCCAGACCGTGGGAGCATTGGAGACTGGGCGGATGTAATACTCTTAGCAACCCCCTGCGGGCTCCCCACTGTTCCTTTACTCCCCGTGCTGGGCCCAGAGCTGTTGTGCAGTGACGATTGGAGCACCCAGTGGGTGGCTGTCAAGGTTGGAACAGATGGAGTGGGGAAGGAAAGATCCTCTGCCCTGTGGCATTTGGGGAGGAGAGTGAAGACTAGATTTGTCAGGGTTGACTTAGCAGGGATATGGAACCCATGTTTATATATGGTGGCACACTGTTGATGCGAAAGAAGGTGCTGGCAAATGGAATGACACATGGATGTCTTTCTGAGTAAACAAAATAAAGGGTGGGCCCAGTTAGATAATGGTTCTGCATTCACTCATATGAGAGCATGGAGGCAGGATGGTCGCACTGGGGGTCCCCCAACCCAGAAGACCCTCTTCTGCCTTATAGAGAACTGATGGGTGGTGGTGTTCAGAACCAGGGCATGACTGGTTCTTGCATAACTTATCCATGTGGACAAGGGAACAGAAAGGGACCATGGTCAGGTTTACTTTGTTGATAGATCCTAGGATCATAACCTTAAAGTTAGAAGGATACTTAAAGACCGTCTGATTCAAGCCCTTCAATGTTCAGATGAGAAAACTGAACTCAGTGACATGCCCAAACGGATACAGCTGCTAAGCCACAGAATGGAACTAGAACCTGGTTTCCTCAACTTCCAGCCCAGGACTCCATTCAGCGCCCTCGCTGATTAGGGTCAGCTCGTCTGACCAAGTTCACCTGTCTCTGTAATAACAGGTGATAGAGCGACTGTCACCTTTTTTTTTTTTTTAAAAATGAATTAATTTATTTGGCTGCGTCGGGTCTTAGTTGCGGCGCAGTCTTCTCTCTAGTTGTGGCGCGCAGGCTCCAGAGCGCGTGGACTTGGTTGCTCCTCGGCATGTGGAACCTCAGCTCCCGGACCAGGGATCAAAACCGCGTCTCCAATACTCGGTCTCCAATTTTGAGCTCTCTTTCTCCTTTCTTGATTGAGCCGGGCTCCAAAAGGTTGGAAATAGATTCACTGGTGGTTTTTGTAAGGTTGCTGATCTGAGACGTAGCTGAAGGTTCCTTTGTGGTTGGCTGGGGCGATTTATGGGGAATATTTGAGGGGGTGGCTGGGGAAGATGACACCGTGCTGGCTGTCAAAGTGGACAGAGGCGAAGTCGCTCTGGAGATCAAGGGACCATTGTATTAAAGCTGAGTTTCTGTTTTTCTACATCCTGGAGAGTATACGCCTGAGGTTGGTAAAGCTCTGGCAGTACCCTGGGAACTTGTGCTGAGTCCTTTCCAGTAGGTCTAAAATATGGCAGTTCCAAAGAGAGTCCAGAGAAAATATTCAGGAGACGAGAGGTAGTAATGAGGTTAAATGGGACAGTAGGATAGATCGGTGCAGGAAATGTGGACACCTGTCCTTCAAAATTCCTCAAAGATAGGTATTGACTTCCATCAGCCATGATACAATCACTGGGACCAGATTTATGCTCTCACTTTAAACAGCTAAAAAACAAAACAGCATGTATGAAACAGTGGTTTTCAGACACTGGCCAGCAGGTAACACAGGAGGGTGATCCCTGAGAGAAGGGCAACAAGAGAGGTGAACCCTAAGATGGCCCCAGCTTGCTCCTTGAGGCAGTTTCTAGGTCACAGTGTGAGGTGAGGATGGAGAGAACCACACATAGCTTGGTGACCTTGTTCGCTTGAGAAGACAGATATCAGTTTGGGGAGGCCAAGGTACCTGGAATTTGCAGGGTCGGGTAGCACAGAGGATGGAATGGAACTGCACAGAGAGAGAGAGAGCTCTGAAGGTTTGCAGAAGTTCCCTTGCATCTTTGGCTGAGTACTGATGTGCACATGCATGAGAGGAAACTCACTACAACTGGGGGAACTCACTAGAAAGCAGTAGACCGAACAGTTGCTAAAGCACAGAGAGGGGCAGAAATAATTCATGTTCCCACCAGCTAGAGTGGGAAGATCTCCTAATAAATGAGGCATTGGGTAGAATCCTCAGAAGAGGTATTTTTTCAGTAGTAGAGCCAAAACACTAGACTAATGGTTGTTGTGGACCTGCTCTAAAAAGCTTAAAGCAAGTCTCAAAATTATCCAACATTCCAAGTAACTTCACTATACATGAGAGCAGAATCCAACACACACACACACACACATACACATACACACACACAATTATAAGACATAAAAAAGCAAGGAAATAAGATGAATAATTGAGAAAATCAATTAAGAGAAATAGACCAGGATATGAGAGAAATGATGAAATTAGTAGACAAGGATGTTAAAGCCATCATTATAAAAATTATACATATATTCAAGAAAGTATAGGAGAATGTGAACATGAGGAGAGAAATGGGAGATATAAAGGAAGGTCAAATGGAACTTTCAGAGATGAAAAACAGTATCTGAAATAAAAAAATACTGGATGGAATTACAGTGGTTAAGACACTGTAGCAGTAAGGATCAATGGACTGAAATAAATAGTATAATAGTGATTCAAAATTAAGCACAGAGAAAAAACACTAAAAAAATAAACAGAGCATCAGTGACCTATGATACAATATTAAGTGGCCTTTTGTATGTTACTGGTGTCACAGAAGGAAAAGAGGAAAGGGTGAGACAGGAAAAATGTTTCAAGAGGTACAATAAAAAATATGAACCCATAGATCCAACAATTTCAACAAGATCAAAGTAGGAGAAATATAAAGAAAATCATACCAAGGCACATCATAATCAAATTGGTAAAAGCCAGAGATAATCAGGAAACCACAAAATCAGCCAAAGGAAAAAAGGCATATTATGTATAAAGGGACAAAGACAGAAATGATAGCAGACTTCTTATCATAAACCAAGCAAACCAGAGGTAATGTAGCAGCATTTTAAACTTATGATAAAAAAATAAACTCTCAACCTAGAAATCTAACCTTAAAAAATATTTTTTAACAGTGAAGGTGAAATGAAGACGTTTTCAGACAAAAAAAAGGTGAGAGAATACATTACCGCAGGATGGAATTTTTTAAAAAATTAGGTTCTTCAGGGAGAAGAAATATGAAAACAGATACAAATTTAGACTATACAGGGCTTCCCTGGTGGCACAGTGGTTGAGAGTCCGCCTGCCGATGCAGGGGACACGGGTTCGTGCCCCGGTCCGGGAGGATCCCACATGCCGCGGAGCAGCTGGGTCCGTGACCCATGGCCGCTGGGCCTGCGCGTCTGGAGCCTGTGCTCCGCAGTGGGAGAGGCCGCAACAGTCAGAGGCCCGCGTACCGCAAAAAAAAAAAAAAAATTTAGACTATACAGAGGAATGAAGAGTTCTGCAAGTTATAAATATATGAATAGATATAAAATAAATTTGTTCTCATTTTAAAATGTGTTACATAACAATTGTTATAAGCAAAAAAAAATGTAATTTATGGTTTATAGCATTAGTTGAAATAAATGTATGCCAATAGCAAAAGAGATGGGAGGGAGAAATGGAAGTATACTATTGTAAAGTTCTTCCTCTATATGTGGGAGGCATAATGTTATTGGAAAGCAGACTGAGATAAGTTAGCAAACTCCAAAGCAACCACAAAACAAAACAAAAAACTATAGCTAGTATTGGAGATACGATGGTGTCATAAAAATAGGATTAGTAAAAAAAAAGACAAAAAACAAGAAAAAGAGAACAGATGGCACAAGTAGAAAACAAATAATAGGATGGTAGTTTTAAACTCAATAATATAAATAATTACATATATAACATGTAAAGAGTCTAAACATTCCAAATAAATGGATTGTTCAGTTGGATTAATAAAAGCAAAACTCAACTATATGCACCTATAAGAAATCCACGTTAAATATAAAGACAAAGGTAGGTTAAAAGTAAAAGGATAGAAAACGATGTGCTATGATAACATTGATTGAAAGAAAGCTGGAGTGGTTGTATTATATAATATCAGACAAATCAGACTTCAGAGTAGGGAAAATTACCAGCAATGAAGAGGAAGATTACATAATGATGAAAGAGTCAACTCACCAAGAAAACATAACAATCCTCAATGCATAGGAACCTAAAAATACGGCTTCAAAATATCTGAGGCAAAGCTGACAGAAAGGATAAATAGAAAACCCTACAATTACAGTTGGAAGCCCCAGTGGTCCTTTCTCAAAAATTTATAGAACAATTAGACAAAAATTCTGTAAGGATCTAGAAGTCCTGAGCACTATTAGGTCAAACTTGACCTAATTAATATTTATAAAACATTCTACCCAACAAGGGCAGAGTACATACTCTTTTCAAGTGCACATGGAATATTCACCAAGGCAGACTATATTCTGAAACATAAAACAAGTCTCAATAAACTTAAGAGGATTGAAATTATAGCAAAGTATCTTTTCTGACCATAACAGGATTAAACTAGAAATCCACAAAAAGTATGTAAAATCCTCAAATATTTGGAAATCAATAATGTGCTTTTAAGTAATCCATGGGTCAAGTAAGAAATCACAAGGAAAATTAAAAAATATTTTGAATAAGATGAAAATGAAGATGTGTGAGATACAACCAAAGGAGTGATTACAGAGAAGTTTATAGCATTAACTTCTTGTATTAGAAAAGCAGATAGATTTCATGTAAAAAGTCCCAGCTTCCATCTTAAGAAGCTAGAAAAAGAAGAGCAAATTAAACCCAAAGTAAGCAGAAGGAATAATGAAGATAAGTGCAAAAATCAGTGAAACAGAAAACAGAAAAACGACATAGAAAAATTCATGAAAACAAAACCTATTTTTTCACAAAGATGAATAAAATTCATAAACTTCTAGCCTGACAGATCAAGGAGAAAAGATACAAATTACAAATAACAGGAATGAGAAATGGGGCATTACTACAGATCTTACAAACACTGAAAGGATAATAAAGAGAAAGAAACAACTGTATACTAGTCAATTTGATAACTTAGATGAAACGGACCAACTCCTGCAAAGACACAAACTACCAAAGCTCACTTAAAAGAAAAAACCTGAGTATCCCAATATTTATTAAGGAAATTTATTCACATTTTAAAATCTTTCACAAACAAAGCAAAAAACGGTTTCAACAAAGAAAACTCCAGGCCCAGATGGTCTCACTGATTAATTCTATCAATCATTTAAAGAAAAATAATATCAAGTCTACACAAACTCTTCCAGAAAATAGAAGAGAGCACTTCCCAACACGTTTTATGAAGCATTACCTGGATACCAAAACCAAAGACGTAAGAACAGAAAACTATATTCCACATGAATGTAGACACAATTTCCTTAACAAAATCTTAACAAATCCAAATCCTTCAACATACAAAAACTATATCATGACCACGTGAGGTTATCCCAGCAACACTAGATTGGCTTAACATTTGAAAATCAATTGTCTAAAGAAGAAAAACTGTAGGATCATCACAATTAATGGAGAACGAATATGATATAATTATGGAAAATTTAACAAAATATGTGCAAGACCTTCACATTGAAAACTATGACACACTGCCAAAAGAAATTAAAGATTTAAATAAATGGAGATATATAACATGTTCATGGATCAGAATCCTTAAAACTTAAGAGGACAAATGCCTTGATAGAAAATAAGTGAAAGATTTAAACAGACACTTAACCAAAGAAGGTAGATAAATAGCAAATGAATGCATGAAAAGATGATTAACTTTATTAGTCATTAGGGAAATGCAAATTAATACCACAGTGAGCTACCCGTATTGCTAAAACTTAAGGAACTGACAGCTTTAAGGTTTGATGAACATGAACCTTGCTGCTGAGAATGCAAATGGTACAGCCACGTGAGAAAGCAGTTTAGCAGTTTCTTATAAAGTTAAACATACTTTTACTCTTCCTTCCAGAAACCCCACTCCTGGTTATCTACCCAAGACAAATGAATACTATATCAACACAAAGACTTACACTCAAATCTTCATTCTTTATTCTTATTGCCCCAAGTTGGACAAAACCCAGATGTCCGTTGGCAGGTAAAAGCATAAACAAATTTTGGCAGATGAATACAATGGAATACTATTCAGCAGTGAAAAGGAACGAGCAACAACATGAAGAATCTCCAAAACATCATGCTAAGTGAAGAAAGCCAGGCACAAAAGACTACATATTTTATCATTTCATTTATATCACGTCTGTACAAGGCAGAACTGTGGAGACAAAGCAGATCAGTGGTTGCCAGAGAGGTAGGGGAAGGAGATTGATGACTAAGATGCACAAGGGAATTTTATGGTGACAGAAATATTCTCTATTGTGACTGTGGTGGTTACAGTCTGTGTATATTTGTCAAAACTCACTGAATTATATATAAAATTTGGTGAACTTTCTCATATATAAATTACACTTCATTAAAGCTGATAAAAAAATTAGGTGCTTACTCTGCCTGGTTTAGAAAGTTGAGGGAAGTGTAGATGGACTTCCACAGATGGTCTAACCAGCTCTCAATTTCTTGCGCTATAGAATACGGGTATCTGAGGAGTGGTCCTTGTGGGTGGTAGTGAGGTAGAATATCTGGAAGGAGTGTGTATCTCTGCATGAGAAGGATGGTCAGAAACTCATCCTCAGGAATTCCCTGGTGGTCCAGTGGTTAAGATTCGGTGCTTTCACTGCTCTGGGCCCAGGTTCAATCCCTGGTTGGGAAACTAAGATCCCGTAAGTCACACAGCATGGCCAAAAAACCCAAAAAAATAAAAAAAAACTCATCCTCAGTGTAACTTCATGCTGGGAGGACAGCCAGTGAGTTTAAGGCAAGGAGAAATTCCATACCTTTCTTAAAATCGACTAACAAAGGGATGGGGCTGGGGGTGGGAAGTGGGATGCACAAGGCAACTCTGCCAGCTGCATTTGAGCTGTGGGAATGCCGATCGTCGCGTCTCTCCTGCTGAAACATTCACAGGTTGTTGGGGTAGGAGGCCCCTAACATAGCCCCTCAATATGTTTCTAGACATCCGAAAAGCTGAAGGATGGCAGAAGGATTTTTAAGGCCAAATTTCAAATGCAGGGGCCCCATGATTGGAGGCTGCAGTCCCAAGACATTCTCTTGTAAAGCTCAAACCCTTTAGCTAGTATTGTGGGTTGAATTGTATGCCCCCGAATTTCATTATGTCGTTGTCCTAACCCCTAGCACCTCAGAATGTGACCTTATTTGGAAATAGGGCAGTTGCAGATGCAATTAGTTAAGATGACCTCAGGCTGGAGTACAGTGAGCCCCTAATCCAATATGACTGGTGTCCTTAGAAAAAGAGGAACTTTGGACACAGACATGCACACAGGGAGAATGCTATATGATGATCGGAGTTACGCTTTTATAAGCCAAGGAACTGCTAGGGGCTAGAGAGAGGCCTGGAATAGATCCTTCTTCCCTAGTGCCTTCAGAGGGACTAGGTGCCCTGTGACACCGTGATTTCAGAATTCTCCAGAACTGTGAGACATATTTTTGTTGTTCTAAGTCTCCTAGCTTGTTGCAGCAGCTCTCAAAAACCAACAGGGCTTGGCGCTGGCTCTAGCTCCCTTTCCGCCCCTCCCCTGCAGGAACTCTTTGCCTGAAACCCTGGTACCCAGGAAGTTATCTGTGGAATAACATTTTGTTTTGTTTTCATTTTTGTTTTTTTTGAATAATGTTTTGCATGGTTGTTTACTGGTCAGGCTTCTCATTACAAGGAAGAGACACACAGAGAATCACGAGGATATCTGGGCGCCTGGGAAGGCCGGGAAGACCACCCATTCGGCAGCCCAGTCACCCAGGTCCTAGTTTGTCCCACAATAGGACGTGCAGAGGCTCCACACAGGACCCAGAGTGTGGCCCCTCAGGGAGCGAGCACCCTGAGCTTAAGTGATTTTTCTCCATGGTAGTTTCCAGAAGTAGAGTGTGATGTGCCAGTGGCTTTCACTCAGGGCACACTCATCTACGGGGCTCAGTAAATTAATTAATATTCATAAAGCACTCAGAGCCGGGCTGGCACATCCAGAGTGCTATGTAAGCGTTCCCTCCTGACCCGTCTTAAGGGGCAGCTTTCCTTGAGTTCCAGCTTTTAGACGATTGCTTTTGGGTCACACACTGAGCCCTGGTCCAGTTCTCAAGTTTGGTGTTTCCTGTTTAATAAGTGTCCTTTACGAATGCTGGCACAAGAGAACGTCGGAAAACCCACTTGGATTCCTTTTCTTAATCAGAAATTGTGTATGTGGCTGGCAGTAAAGCCTTGGTGAATGGATGGATGGGTGGATGGATGAGTTTGCCTTCATGTAAGAAGGGAAAGTAAAGGTGAATTGCATGAAAGTAAAGGAGTGTGCATGTCTGGAGAGGGCAAATTTTGGAGGATGTAAGTATATGCTTGTGTGTCCTTTGTCCCCTCCTCAAATAAGGACTACAAGATAGATGGAGATTTTATAGGTTTAATATTCCCTTGCAATGCCGTGTGCTTTACATCTGGATAAAAGGAGCTATAAATCTCCCCAGGCTTGGGCTCTGCCTTTCTATCCTTCTCACTGAGATCTTACTTGGAAATACAGTTGAACAGTCAATGATGAATCATAGTGTCTGTGGAACAGCCCATATAAGGAACAATTTGCATTTTCATGTGAAAATGTGCTCCTCTTGGTGTTTTCAATTTACCTTTAGAGCCACATTAATTGTTGCCATAAACTACCACTCTGTGCCCAAGTCAGTGGGAGAGGGAGACTCAAGTGGTGGGTCTGCTTGGCTTTGCAGGAGTGGGAAATGCTCCCTTCCTGTGACATGGGGCATATGAGACCAAGCTGGTCCATGGAGAGCGCCTCTTGTAGCAGCTCCCCCGGGAAAGGTTGTAGCTTCAAACCCAGCTCGAATTCTCCTCCTCCATGCCTGTGTGTCACTTGGTTAAAAATAAGCTAAACACACCAGGAAAAATGTTCTTAGCCTTCTGAGTGTTTCTTGAAGAGACCCAACTTCTCTCTGTCTGGACGTGTAGCTGCAGAAGTGTTGGGAGGTATTGAGACTTTAATTAGGATTGACCTTTGGATGAAGGTGACACTGTGGGAGGGCAGGAAAGAAACAGTGCCCTTGATGATACTGTGGAGTCTCAATAACACCAGTTGAACCTGTTGAATGAAGGAGTAGATGCAGTCACTACATCTTTTTTAAAAACAAAAAATTAAAAATAAAAAAAAGCTAAACATAAATTGCTCCCCTCCCCCTCCGCTCAGTGCAGAGGAGATGCTCCCTTAGGTAGCTGTTTCTCCCTCTCTGTTTCAGGAATTTGTTGCTTTGGTGGCAGCAAGCCTCATATAGCTCCTACAAATAGGGTCTTTGCTGGAGAATGATAGTCTTGGAGGAGCTCCCCTGAGGGCTGGATGAGCCCCCAAGCCCTCAGAGGAAACCGTCATCTGATGGCTTGCCCCAGTGGTCACAGAGCCTTCAAGAGGCACCCTGTGGCCAAGGGGGACCAGTCTGCTCTGGCAGAAGATGAAACAAGTCAAATGAAGACAGAATCAACCCCAGTCTCGCAAAGTGGGGCTCCTCCACTATAATACCCCCAGACAAGGACATTTCACAGTCTGCCACCCTCTCCTTCCTCAGCTTCTCCTGGCCTTCACAATCCAGGAAGTTCTTAATACTCATCAGAAACCCTTTCTTTCTGCAGTGCAAATCCATTTCCTTGCCCTGAAGCAGAGAGAGTCAATCTTACACTCTTCTGAGTGTGCACATCCCTGCATTTCTTTTTTCTTTTTTTTTTTTTGCGGTACGTGGGCCTCTCACTGCTGTGGCCTCTCCCGTTGCGGAGCACAGGCTCTGGATGCGCAGGCTCAGCGGCCATGGCTCACAGGCCTAACCCCTCCGCGGCATGTGGGATCCTCCCGGACCGGAGCACGAACCCGTGTCCCCTGCATCGGCAGGCAGACTCTCAACCACTGTGCCACCAGGGAAGCCCCCTACGTTTATTAAACAAATTCTCAGAATGCTATCAAATAAGTTAATGAGGAGCCTTGTATAAGTGAGAATAATTTCTGTTTCTCTGTCCTAATTTACATTTGTCCATTTCCTGAGGTTCCATCCTATTAAACTTTAATTTGCTCCCCTCTCATCCCAGACCTTTCAGGAGTCTGATATTGGAGTTTTCTTCACACAGTCAGAATCTCTTGGGCTCTAATGGATTACACTTACAGGTAGGCAAGGTATATTTTGTCCCTGAAGTGATTTCCAGATGGGAAGACTGGTCTGAAGGAGAGGGCGAGAGTTTGGGTGATGGGAAAGCAGTGGTGATAGTTCTCTGATGTTGTTTATTTTTATTTTAGTACTTTTTTCGTCCCATTTTGAAGCAGTTGTGGTTTGAGTGATTTTCTTCTATTACTCTCGCAGTTTCTGTACTTGTGAACTGAGGGGCAGGCGGTTAGGGGCTGGGTGTTCAATCCCACTCTCCTACTTGTATCTTTAAAATATACGAAGAAAGCATGGAAATGGGGAATGCTTTTGGTTCCTTGGAAAGGAGTCCCAGATAAGAAATATGTTACATTGAATGAACCATATAAAATCACCATTTTTAAAGGTCAAAAATGGTTGAATATTGCTGATTTAATATGGTTCAATCCAGTACAATCAAACTTCGTTAATTCAGACTAATGCAAGGAAGGTTGGTCTGAATTTGCTGGAGTGCCACAAAAAAAGTCTGAATTATGAGATCATTTTAAAGACATGCAACCTTCCTGCACCCCAGCACTGACAGTAACAGGAAGTAGGTCAAAAAAATACTGTCTCTACAAGTCCATGGAGGGATGTCTGGTTAATAAAGAAAATTTATAATGAGCCTGCAAATATGTTGGGTAAAGGGTGATTTAATCTAAGGTGTGCTCGAGAATGCTTGCGAAGTTTGCTCTTTTAAGTAGCTTTAAATGGTTTCCTTCTGATTTACATATATGATTAGTTTCCTTCCTTCGAAGAGAGCAATTGGATGGCTGAAGTTTACTGTCTGAATTATTTCTTATTCCAAAATGGTGGATTCCAAATTAATGATGCTTGACTACTCTATTGCCAGCCTCAAGGTTGGACATTAGGTTAATGAAAATCAATGGAGACTAGCTCGCAAGGATCAAGGAGGAGGAAATATACTTGACAAAAACATATGCGACATGAAAAGTGAAGCTGGTTTTCTTGAATGCTTCATATACTGACTCTGAAGGCAGTTTCAGAGGCAAAGTTCCAACAGTGTTCAGAGTAATAACAGCAAACTTGAAAGGAGTCAGCCGCATCCTACAGAACCGCTTCGAAGAGCAACGTAATGTGAATGGACAGATTCCAACCTTTTATGGTTTTAAAAAATGCTCTCATGTGCTCGTTCTCCTAGGATAATATTTATTCCTTTAAAAATATTCTTAAAGTTTCCTTCTAAATAATAGCAATCTCTAGTGACATTTAAGTTTATCTGCAAGTGATTTTTATCCATCTTCTGCTTCCCTGAAACTCCAAGGGTATGCATGGATAGGTGGGAAGGTGACGGAAATAGAGCCGAGGTTGGTGACCAGCAGAGACAAAGATTGATAGGTTGTTTGATCAAATTGGGATTAGGTATAATCCTAATTTTCAGGAGTGTACCAGTGGTGTATGGCAAAGTCTGTCCTCACAGAGTTCCTTCTCTGGCTTGTGTGTCCTTCCGATTCAAGGGGCATATTCTCGAGGAAAATACTTCTTTCTCAGGATGAGTTGGTGTACATCCCACCTTACTTTTTCCTGTACTGCCCTCTTTTGCTTTGAAATGTCAAATAGGGCTCAGAGGAGGGGCAGATCTGACTAGGCTACTGGAAGGAACTGACTCAGTTTTCAGTTAACACATCTCCACTAAAAGGGGATATGAAATAAAAACGGGGCCAGAAAAAAGATGGGTGGTTACTTAAGAAAACGAAACAGATCGGTGAGGGAATGTTTCTGCATCTTCATTGTGGTTACACAATTCTATGCCTTTGTCCAAAACGTGTAAACCTGTACACCAAAAAGAGCAGGCGGACTGGATGTAAATTAAAAGCAACTAAATAAACGTGAAACAAGACCAGTCCTTCCTTGGTAACCTGCAGAGTGGATGCCCGCGTGGTGAGGTCTTCCGGGTACCCCTTCCAGCTCTGCCACTGACCAGTACAGCGGGCCTGCCTCCGGTGCTGTGTCCCTGCCACAGGAGAAGGAGGGCCACAGTCTGAGTGTCCCTCTCGCTCTGCGTGAACTCCGTGGTGAGGAGACTCCATCACAGCACCGTGCCCAGCGGAGCGAGAGCCCCACTGCTGCTCCTTGAATGAGCTTGATCTTGCACACTGCTGTATGAAGTGCAGATGCTCTGATCTTGTCCTTGTCAGAGTCATTCAGTCAGGCGACACTCACTGGATGTCTACCTTGTGCCGAGGACACAAAGTTGTGCTGGCACTCGGGCAGAAATAGGAGACGCAGCCCCTGGGCTCGAGCTCCTCCCTCCTTCAGTGGGGGAGGCAGCCTGTAAACAAATGATTAGAGCACATTGTAATTAATGCTAATAGAGGAGCATGCATACTGCTCCCGGGGCACGGGGGAGGGGTGACTCGCTCAGCCTCAAGTCACCACCCTCCAGCTGCTCCAAGAGTACCTGTGCTTTTGGGCCTGAAAAGAAAGAGGCTTTGCCCAAGAAGGCACTGATGCTTGGTCAGCTCAACGCATCATCACACACACAGACACACCTCACACACATCATTCACAATACAGCACACAGATACAAGACATCACACACAGACACAACACATACAGACACACACCACACACAGACACCTCACACTTCACAGACACACACACCACAATCATACACAAGACACATCACACGCAAACACACATCACGTACACACACACATCACATAGACGCACATCACACGTATACCACATACATCACACACATCACGTATTACACACCGAGTACATCCTCCCCACACAGACACACACATCACAGATATTACACACACGATACACACTACACACACATCACACAGACATCACAGACACATTGCAATCATATAGAGACACTCACAGACATACACATCATACACAGCCACACACATCACACAAATATACACATAGACACACACATCAGACATCACATACATCACACATATCACACACATCACGTATCACACACACAGACCACCCCCCCAAAGACACACACCACAGATACTACACAATCACACACATTACACACACAGATACATATCACACACACACATGCACACACACACCCCTGAAGACCTCCCCTTCTCCTATAGGATGATTAATGTCAGCCCTGCCCCCTCCTCCTCGTGGACCACAAGGGAAACAGCCCAGGTGCAGCTTGAGTTGGTAACGCCCCTGGTGGGTTGGGTAGTGGTTGTGGGTGAATTCCTGCATCTCACTATGATCCTTCCTAGTGCCTTTTCCTCACTGGCCGCAGCAGTCTAGGCTGCCCGACAGTCACCATGGCAACGGTCTTCCTTGCCATCTTCTATAGTGCAGGGGCTTCCTTGCTGGAGTACTGGCCCCTGACCAGCACCTAGCCAAGCCGCAGGCTCTGTGTCCGCCTCTCTGGGTTGTTTCAAGGCCTTAATTTTTGTGCCAGGTATCAACAGTGGACTGGAGCACGTGGAGCTCTGCTTGTCCAGGCCTGATCCCTCAGCTTCCTGTTCAGTTTCAGGAGCTGCTGACAGTAGCTGCTCTGACACAAGGTGACTGAAGAGGTCCTGAATGTTCAGACTGTCAGCTGCCAAGGACAAGGTGGCCACGCCAAAGAGATGAGCTGGGAGCTAGTGCTGGACAAATTAGAGCATGTTGATTGCAGGGTAACCGGGACGGCAAAGAGACTGATGTGAGGAGTGAACAAAGGAGCCAGTGATGCAGGGATGCACAGATTGAAGGAGAGAAGTATCATAGGGAACAGCCCCACTGACCAGGTATTGTACAGAAAAGGGAGCAGAAGCAGTCTGTGGGGCGTCTTTAGTATCTCTTGGGCCAAATGATGGGTAGAGAAAAGGCCACAGAAATTGCTTCTCCTTCTTCATGCTTCTGAAAAGTCTCCTAAGCCTTTCAAAGGTGAAGGCGCTGCCTTTGAGGAAGTGAGCTCCTCGTCAATGCAGATAATCAAACAGAGGCTAGGCGGCCATTGGGTGGGCATTCAAGTATGGGATGCACCTTAACTGTCTCATCCAAACCTGACTGGTCTTGCCATTGTCCTGCGAGTAGCTGTGACGCCCATGGTGCCCACTTTCTTACCTGTGAAATGAGGGGTGGGACCAGAGCATGACTCAGACCTCTATATGTTTCACAGCCCTGTGTTCAGATCCCTTTTTTTTTTTTTTTAAGAAACTGTTTATTTTTCATCAACCTATTTCTGTTTTAAGAGTTTGTGGAAGAACAGTTTAAGACCACTCAGTGGTTGTTCCTACCCACTCAGTGGCCTGAGCAGTGGCAGGCTGAGCACTCCAGTCTTCAGTGGGGAACCGCTGAACAGGCACAGAGGGCACCTGCACACCTTCGGACCAGTCCGCCGGCTGCCTCAGGCTGAGGAGCAGGGAGCTCAGGAGGTGGGGCGGTCCATTCGCCCTGAAATTCCTCCTTGGTCACAGCCTTCTCAGCTGCCGCCTGCTCTTCCATTTCAGTCTCTTCAGGATCTCTGTAGAAGTAGAGATCAGGCATGACCTCCCATGGGTGTTCACGGAAGATGGTGCCACGCATGCGCAGAACTTCCCGGGCAAGCATCCACCACATCAGACCCACTGAGTGAGCTCCCTGGTTGTTGCATGGGATGGCGATGTCCACATACCACAGAGGAGAGTCTGTGTTACACAGAGCAATGGTAGACAGGTTAACGTAAGAGGCCTGTGGGAGAGGCTGGTGGTCAGCCCTCGGATCAATAACCACCGACCAGAAGTCTTGGCTCCCAGAAGCCTGCCTGGATCTGGTTAGTGAAGATGCCAGGAGAGAAGCAGCCAGCAATAGGAGTGGCTCCAGTGGCAGCAGCAAACTTCAGCACAGCTCGCTGGCCGGTATTCCTGGAGGATATGACACTGACATCAGCTGGCTTTTCAATGGCAACAATGGCACGAGCTGCCAACAGAAGCGTCTCCCAGGTTCTCTTCAGATTTATGATGCAGATGCCATCACTCTTCCTTTTGTAGACGTACTGTTCCATTTGGAAGTCAAGGTTGGTGCCACCTAAGTGGGTTCCTGCTGCAAGGAATTTGAGGACATCCTCCTCCTTCATTTGCAGGACATCAAGGGCTCCGGACATTGTGAAAGTTTCCCTTTAAGTTACGACGGGAATCCAGGACAAAGCCGTATGGACCCCTATCTGGCACGGAAAGCAGATCCCATTTTTTAAACCTGATTCTGACTACATGGCACCTAATTTTATAGGTTTAAAGCACTTCCTATTGTTCTGAGCACTTTCCTGTTCATGATCTTATGATCTCTTCCCCATTGCTCTCTGAAGTACATAGAGCCGGTATGATCACAGAGGCAGGGAAGGTTCTGCCTTCTGAAGGCTACCAGTAAGTTAGCAGTAGAGCCAATGCAGAGGCCAGGTCTTGGGTGTGCCAGCCCACCGTCCATTCTTGCCCATGGCATGTTCACTGGGCAGATGAGCCCGTGGAGAGGGGTTATCAGCAGTACCGTGAAAATAAAAAAAATAAAAGTCTGGCTGTCGGTTGCTTTCAACTTTGAGTTTGCTGCTGAACTCCGAGACACTAAGTTGCTAACTATATGTGTGTGAATACATGGGTTATGTAAAAGTGATTTGTGCCCATGGATCTGGGTGGGGTATAAGTTGAATAATAAAAGTGTCTAATAAGCCTGAACTGGTCTCCCTTAAAACTTGTCGTGGCAGTGCTGAGAAGGGAGGGGCTGGCTACTGGGTCTGCTTGCTATTGCATCCAAGCTGAAAATTCAACAGGCGTATGGAAACATCAAATAAGATCTCACTGCTCTAATTCTTTATTCAGGCCCCTGGGGAATAATGCATCCAGTGCAACAACCCATTATCCCTGTGTGCTATTGTAAGTCCCCTTTCTCTATCTTTTTAAAAATCACTGTCTCTTTCTTTTTTTTTTTTTGTGGTACGCGGGCCTCTCACTGTTGTGGCCTCTCCCGTTGCGGAGCACAGGATCCAGACGCGCGCGCTCAGTGGCCATGGCTCAGGGGCCCAGCCGCTCCGCAGCATGTGGGATCTTCCCAGACAGGGGCGCGAACCCGTGTCCCCTGCATCGGCAGGCGGACTCTCAACCACTGCGCCACCAGGGAAGCCCTGTCTCTTTCTTTTAATAAATCCAACCAGAGCAATGAACGCAAATGTGAAACCGTACAGTATATGTGTATCTGCTGGACTCGTCAATGGATGATGGCTTTGCCCGTGGGAAGCTCTCCGCGCTGACCTGACCTTTGTCTCCAGGTGAACTGGCATAATGATGAATCTTGCAGCACCCTACTCTTTCTTTCCGGGGACTCCGATGACCTTTCCTCTTCTTCACCAGCTCTTGGTAAAGTGGGAGGAAGGGCACAGCCCTCCAGTTCCGCTTAGGATTTGTAACCTGAAGCCTGAGGCTTGTTCACCTGTGTGACGTAGGGACAGTGACTCAAGGGTCGAAGGAAGAGAAACAGGTGATGGAAGGAGGAGACTCACCAGGCAGGCCAGCCGTCTTGTCTTTGGGAGGGGCCAGAGGTCTTTGGGAACAGGTGGGACTATGGTCCAAGCTGGACTCGGGGGGGCAGCCTCCGTGGTGGTGGTGGAGAAGCCGCACATCTGGGAGGCCACGGAGTCCCAGACACAGTGTTGAGGAGCCGTGAGGTCCTGGTCCTTCCTCAGGATTTGTGTTGCATCTACTCACCTTAGATGCTGGAAAAGTTGGGGCGGGTGGCAGAAGGTGAGCTGCTGGGGAGATAGAGGTCCTCTGGCTTGGTGGGACTGTCCTACTGGCCTAAGCAAAGCCCAGGAATGCTGTCTTCACTCTGCTCACTAAAGCTCTGGCTTCTTTTCCTAGTCAGAGCCATACAGGGTAATCTGGTCATCCCTGGAATCATCCTAACATTGACGAGGTCACTGCTGCAGCTCCCCTCCCAGATGGCCTTTCAATGTCTGCTTGCCCACTTCCAGGATCCCAGCCCACCCAGGGGCCCTGGCCCGCGTTGGCTAGATCCAGTATTAGAAAGTCCCTTCCTTATGTGGAGCTGAACTCTACTGCCTTTCATCCTCCACCATTGGTTCTAGGTGTTAAGCTGGAGCTACGTGACATAAATCCAGTCACCCCCATGGGCCATCTCCTCAAACGTTTAAAGACAGATGTCCCATCTCTGCTGGGTCTTCTCACGATGTGGTTGTCAGACCCCTCACCACCTGGTCACCCTGTTCTAGGGGTTAATCAGTTAGTAGGTCTTTGCTGTGTTTGCACTGTGGAGCACAGGTGTGAACGTCAGTCTACACTGAAGGAGGCTTCTCATCCTTGGCAAGCAGGTCAGACCCCCGAGAGGACCACATCTGCTTTCCAGGATAGGCTTTGGCATAGACACTCCTGCCCAGCCAGCATTCCGCATGAAAAGGTGGAGGAGGCAAAGCCTCTGAGGGTAGAGCCCTAGAGAGTAGCACCCGTGAGGACCAGACCTGGAATCGGAAGCCAGGACACCGCTCCCCTCTGCAAAGACCCAGCGTTCACATCAGCGATAGACTTCCGTCTTCCCAATCTGAGTGGCCTGGATCCTTCCCCAAATCAGTGCAGGGCTCCCGGAGGGCACAGCATCCACTGATCTCCCCTCAAGCCACTCGTCCACTCAGGATGTTTAAAATGGCAGGCACGACTATGACCTCACCCCGGTGGCGTGAGGCTGACTCATGCAGTGTCTTTAAGCCGACTGAGCTCGTTGAGAGCACGGCCAGATAATGCTGGCTGAAGGAGACTCAGGTCTGTTGCTGTCATCATTGCTGTAGCTTCTTGAATGGTTTATTGGAAACAATCTTCAATTATACCGAATAGCTGCAAGTACAGTGCAGAAAACCTTTTTCTTCCTCAACTATTTCAGAGTATGTTGCTGACATGATGCATGACATGAATACTTTAGTTTATATATTCTACAAGCAAGGACGTGCTCTTACGTGACCGTAAACAATCGTCGAAGGCAGGAAGTGACCTGATTCATTACTAACATTTAATCCTCAGACCCCAGTCAAGTTTGGCCAGCTGCCCCAGTGATGATCTTTAGAGTGAAAGGATCCAGTCTAGGGTCACACACTGCATTTCGTTGTTGTGTCTCCCTAATCTCCTTCACTCTGGAACAGATTCCCGGTCCTTTCTTAACTTTCCAGACATTGATGCTTTTGAAGACTCCAGGCCAACTCTTTTGATTAATGTCCCTTACATTGGGTTTGTCTGATGTTTCCTCATGATTCGATTCAGACGGTGCATCTTCGGCAGGAGTTTCATAGAAGTGATGCTGTGCCCTTCTCATTGCACCTTATCAGGCATCCCGTGATTCTGATTTGTCCCAGACTTGGTGATATAGACTTTGATTACTTTTGTTTAAGGTGGTGTCACCAGCCTTCTCCACGGCAAAGTTACTCTTTTCCTCTTTGTAAGTAACCATGTGTGGAGACGCTTTGGGATTAGGTGAATATCCCATTCCTTATCAAACTTCAGTTTATTCATTTATCCGTATCAGGATGAACTTGTGTTTCATATTTTATTCAGTGGATTGTACCTTCTTATTATTATGTCTTTTGATGCTGAAATTGTCTCAGAGTTGCCCGGTGGGAATCCCTCCAAGCTAGCTTTAGTGTCCTTTTCACAAGTCCCCATCATTCTCTGAGTGCTTCCTTACTTAACGGTAAAGTAAGATATTCCAAATTCGTATTGTACTTTCCCTGCCCCTGTCTGGAATCAGCCCATTTTTCAGGGAGCCCTGATTCCTTTCAGTGGAGAATGGTATTTAGAAACCAAGATCTAAGGGCTAGGCCTGCTCATTGGTACTGGGGTGGCTCCCAGACCCTCTTGGTGGACAGAGTGGAGAAATATGTGCATATATGTCTACACATACAATGGCATGTGTATTTATATGTTTATCTAACTAAATAGTAAAAACCATCAGTTCACATAGATACCCCAAATTCCAATCTAATACCTCAGGATTCACTTTAGTTTTCATCCTTTTTATGCCTGTAGCTTCCTTCTCTAACAGTGGGAAATCTGGCTCCTGTTTATCTTTCTTTTTTGATCAATCTCCCCTTATGTAATCTTCTGTTGCCACCATCACCCCTTCCTGGCACAGATGCCCTCCTCATCCCTCTTGGCCTCCCAGCCTGTCCCAGGCTGTCCCCCTAACCTGGTGAGGAAGACCCTCCCAATCCTCTTAGGTACCCATACCCCTCGCCTGGCTGCCCCCTCCTGGGACTCCCTCCTTACCCTCTGGAGCTCCAGCACCCCACACCAGGCTCCCCCTGTGGCCCTCGTCCCATGCAGGAACCTCTCACAGTGTTCAGGCTCCACACCCTGAGCTGAGCTGTCCCTTGGTTGGGTCCTCCTCTCCACACTTGTGTTCCAACACTTGGCTCTGGGCCACTGTGTCTCCCCAGTGCTGTGGCACAGGTGCCCACTTTTCTAGGATGCCCCCATCAGCACCCCCCCCCCCCCCCCGCCGTTTGTTTGTGGCCTGAATAGTTCAGGAAGAAAAAGAATAGGAAGAAAGAAGAGAGGTTGCATCTGGGATTCTCAACTGCTGTCACCAGGGGGTCCTCCCTACTCTGTTCAAATGAAAAGCTCGGGACAGCTGCCTGGCAAATGCTGGATTTGTAAAGGCCTGTGAGCAGGGCAACCTGCACTTTGGCACATTAAGGTGAAGTGCAGTGGGGACTGAGGCGGCCTTTGGGTAATATGTAGATTATCCCATTCTGAGGCACATTAACGAAGTGCTAATTGTGCTTTCTGAATGCAATTTGGTGCCAGTTGCAGGAATAACTCTGGCACCTGCTTGGACTTTAGACTTGCAGATTAACTCAAATGGAAAGAGTAGCAAAACAGGGAATAATTTGTTCTCTAATAAGCCACTTGGAAGCCAACTCATTTCTACAGTTGGTGTCAGAAAAGTGCAGCCCAGTGATTGGAGCAGGAAGCTGTGTATCTGGTGTGCGGGGTTCTGTGTTGTTTGTGCCAACTTGCTGAACAATCCAGCTCACTTTGCATCCATTCTCCTCAGTTTACCTTCCCACTATTAGGGATGAGAAGAATTTTATTTACATAGGACAAATTGGATCCAGAGAGCTCTGTTTTCTGTCCTTGTCACTTGTACTCACGTGGACAGCTCCAATAAATTTGATGAGAAGGCAGAAGGGCAGGAAACGGGTATCTTCATTTATGGGCGATTCTCTCAGGATGTGATTCTCAAAGTGGGGTCCCTGGACCAGCAGCATTGCCATCAGCTCGCAGCTGGTTGGGAATGCAAATCCACAGGCCGCCCCTCCCCTCACCCCAGACCTACTGAATCAGAAGCTGGGGATGGGGCCCAGCGGTCTGTGGTTTAAAAAACCTGTGGCATGATTCTGATGCACGCCAAAGTTCGCCATGCGCTGATTGCTCTAGGAAATGTGGCCCAGTTCAGTCACGCAGGGTTTACTGAGCATTTACTGCTAAGTTACTCAGCATGTGGTTCCTGAGGTCCTACTGTGTGCCAGTAGTGGGGCTCAGTTGTGAACAAGGCAGCCATGGTTCCTGCCTTCCCGGGGCATGTTGTCTCATGACTGATGCATTGAACAAGCAAACAGGTGGGATGCTAGAAGTGAAACCACAGGCGCTTGGTGGGAGAATCGTGGAGGGTTCCTGGTTTAGTTACACAGGGGAGTCAGGGATGGCTACTCTGAGCAAGTGACATCTACACAGCAGCCATGCTCCCTGGGAAGCCATGGAAAGTTGGCTGGAGGGAGGAACACGGTAGGAAAGTTTGTGAACCCTCCTGTATCCGTGAAGGCAGTCAGAAGAGTGCTGGCTTGAAGCCCAAGATGCAGGAGCCGGAGTGTGGGCTGAGTCTCTCCTTCTTCCTTTCCTCGCCTTTGCTCTGATATGACTTTGGAGGAGGGGCTGTGTCTCCCTGGCTCGGTGGGGGGAGGGGGATGGGGGCGGCGGAGGGGAGCTCTGTTTATTATCCAGCCGGCGGAGATAGCATCATCATCATTTTCCAGGGGCCAGATATGTGCAATATTAAAAAAGAAATCATGTGATTTGCTGACAGTACTTAATGGGTAATTCAAGGGGCCTTATTATTCCTATACATCATGTCTGGCTTGTGACAGGCAGCAGGGTTTCTGGCACAGAGGGGAAGCTCACGTGCCTTCAGCTTGGGTTTTTCCTTCCTTCCTGAGGTGACACCCGGCATCCAAGTCCCTATTTGAATGGCTGGTCCCTGAAGCTTCGTCAGGGACCACTTGGTGCTGAGGTGGGTATTAAGGACGCAGTGGAGGGGGGGTGGTCTCTGAAGGTAAGGGCTGGCCCACTGCTCTGTTGGTGGTTGAATAATGTTGATCAGCCCAAGGCCTCTGACAGAGAAAGCTGCCAGAGACGCTGTTCCCAAACCCACTGACTGCTGACCATGTGGGCAGAGGACAGTGTGCTTACATTTTTACCAGAGTTGGGTCAGAGGCTCTCTTTTTGTTTTGCGATGAAGGGCACATATGCATCCCCAGCGATATTTCTCACAATGCGTGTATGTGGACGGGGGCTCCTCTCATCCGCTTGGGAGGCACTCTTGACCTCTGCTTCCCCAACATGGTGCCTGGCAGATGAAAAGACAACCATGGGATGCCTGGATGAATGAATAGATGAGCAGAAGAATTGGGAATTGTCCTAAGGGTCAAGGGGCCAGGTCTTTAGAGCGGGGACAGTCTCCTCCCAAAGAGGACAGACATTAGGGCAGTTTTCGTGTGCTTGGTTGCATTATTCTGCCCTGTTATATGTGGAGACCCAGTTAAGAGTTCCTGAGCTCTTGGAAGGGTGGTCTCAGTGGTGAAGTGCATACGCCTAGCACTGTGCCCGGTGCAGTCGGGCTTTCAGAAGCTGTTGCTGAATTAATGCAATCCATCATGTTTTTCTTTGAGGTCAGGGATTATTATTTCTAATACAGTCATCTTCCCGGGGCTCCCCCTGGCTGTGTGGATAGGGGGTGCTGGGCAAGGCAAACTGCAGAGTGGGGAACCCTTGCTCACTTCCTTCTCTGCAGGGAATGTCACAGGCAGTGTTATAGGGAAAGATGGCCTAGCAAGGGCAGAGGACATGAACGCTTTCTGGGCTGCCCCAGTGCTTTTCCGTCATTCCTCACTTCCATACCTTGTGCAGTTTTTGCACCTTGGAAAACAGATATTGCCTTGTCTGTTTGTCTACACCAGCACCTCTGCCCAGGATACTGCCCAGCTAACCATCCTTGAGGCCAGGGGAGCTAGAGAAATTGTGCCTTTTTAACCCCATGATTGGGAAATTCTGACCATGTCTGCCATTCCTCTTATTTCTTGGTCATCCTGAAGGAGGCTAGGAAGGCCCATTTGTATATGGAGATAAGCTGGCGTGAGATAAAAATATATCTGCACAGCATTATTCTCTTTCTCTCTTTTTTTTTTTACAGTGTGTCAGTATGTTACATGTATTATATTATTTCTTTTTTTTTTAACATCTTTATTGGAGTATATAATTGCTTTACAATGGTGTGTTAGTTTCTGCTTTATAACAAAGTGAATCAGCTATACATATACATATATCCCCATATCTCTTCCCTCTTGTGTCTCCCTCCCTCCCACCCTCCCTATCCCACCCCTCTAGGTGGTCACAAAGCACTGAGCTGATCTCCCTGTGCTATGCGGCTGCTTCCCACTTGCTATTGATTTTGCATTTGGTAGTGTATATATGTCCATGCCAGTCTCTCACTTTGAAAAAAAAGTGGTCATGAAGAACCTAGGGGCAGGATGGGAATAAAGATGCACAGCATTATTATTAATAGCCAGAGGTGGAAGCAACCCAAGTGTCCACTGACAGATGAATGGATGGATGAACAAAATGTGGTCTGTACATACAATGGGATATTAATCAGCCTTAAAGGGAGGAATTCTGACAAATGCTGTAACATGGATGAACCTTGGAGATATCATGCTAAGTGACGTAAGCCAGACATGAAAGGACAAATACTGTGTGATTCCACTTATATGAGGTCCCTAGAGCAGTCAAATTCATGGAGACAAAAAGTCAAATGGTGGTTTCTTGGGGAGGGGAGAATGGGGAGTTAGTGTTGAATGGGGGCAGAGTTTCAGTTGGGGAAGACAGCAAAGATGGGATGGATGGTGGTGATGGTTGCACAACACTGGGAATGTACAGAACGCCACTGATCTGTACCCTTAAAAATGGTTAAAATGAAAAAAAAAAGGTTAAAATGATCAATTTGATGTTATGTGTATTTCACCACAATTTTTAAAAAGTCTGCAGAGGGGCAAGTTGGTGCTGCAGGTCGGGCCTTCTAGATGCAGATGCTGGGGTGGAGTTTGGGCTGCAAGGTGACTTTGGGGACCCACACTTCTGAAGGACGGGGGAGGAGGTAGGTTTGGGAAGAGGAGGACGTTAGACTGAATCTGGGGTGCGGGCCCCAAAGCCTGGGGCTCTGGCCTGAGGACTACTCATCACGCACAGGGACCTGGCCTTTGATACTTGTACTTCTTCGCTCATCCCCCTGAGGGCTCGGTGCCCTCAGCTGAAGCTGACCTCGACCACGGAAGGGGACCTGTGGCACTTTTCTGTGTCTACCACGATTGGGAAATCAGAGGCCAAAGAGTCATTTGCAGGTTGGTTAAGGCATAACTACCTTCATTTAACAGATTGCTGGCACTGATACTCAGTCAGGGGAGGTGAAGTAACTTGTTCTATCAGTGGGCAGGTCTAGAACCATATGCTCCCAACTCTTGGCCCACTCCACATCCAGCTGCCTCACTGGTCCAGTACTCAGATCCTACCTCTGTCTTGTCTCTGACCTATGGGGTGATCACACCCATTTTACCTACCTTCTAGAATTTCCAGGAAGACATAGGTACCCGAAGCGAATACACTTGAATCAGACACCATGAATGGGGTGTTGATAACACAGCAATAATAACAACTCAGACATGAATGGGTTGGCGCGCTAATTCCACTGGTGGTGACTCACGGCGTCTTTGTGCGAATCACGGGTTTCATATTTGTATGCCTTGTGCATTGAGTCCCGCACATTTATTGAGCACCTACTAAGTGCACAAGACTCTGCATGACCCAGTGAAGGACACAGCGTGGTGCCAGCCCTGGAAGATGTGCTCCTCTGGAGGGGCAGGACAAGCTAAAGGACAGGGCCAGGCAGCAGTGGAGAAGTGCCCAGTGAGTGGGGTCGACACGGGTGAAGAAGATGCGGGCCAGGGCACCGGCCTCAGCACTCTGAAAACATGGCTCCCCCACAGGATGCTCGAGGGCCATGGGATTGTCTACTGAACAAACCCTTAATGAAAAAGCACAGTTTAGCCAAAAAGCCAATATCCAGCTCTCTGCCCAGAGTCTCAAAGATTTTGAAACCCTTCAACTCCACGCCAGCATTTGCATCCAGAGGGCCCAGGCTTGTTCCTGTGGGGACCCACTTCTATCTCACTCCGAGCTGGCACTGCCAGCACATGGGCCTTTCTGGTCCCCTTCAGCAGAGTGACAGAGAGCAGATTGTATTATTTCCTAGGGCTGCAAACCAGGTGGCTTGAAACAATAGAAATGTATCGTCTCACAGTTCTGGAGGCTAAAAGTCTAAAATCAAGTGTCGTAGGGCCACACTCCCTCGGAAACCTATAGCGGAGAATCCTTCCTGGCCTCTTGTCGCTTCTGCTGGTTTGCCTGCAGTCCTTGGTGCTCCTTGCTTGCAGCTGCCGCTCTCCAGTCTCTGCCTTCGTCCTTACATCGCATCCTCCCTGTGTCTCTGTGTCTCGCCATGGCCCGTGCAACTTCTTAGAAGGACACCCCAGTCCTATGGACACCGTATCCACCATGACCTCATCTTAACTAATTACATCTGCAGTGACTCTATTTCCAAATAAGGTCACGTTCTGAGATACCAGGGATTAGGACTTCAGCATATCTTTTTTTTTTTTTTGGAGGAAAGACACAATTCAACTCAGAGCAGAAACCCAGAAAATACATTAGGTATCTCCTGGACACACGGTAGAAAAAGGTGTGTCTGATGTGGGTGTGTTTTCCATGAGTGTGTGTGGAAGGTTGTTTTGCCTCAAAGTTGATGGGACACCAATACGTGTAAACTTTGACAGACACACTGGGGTACTATTTACATTTTTATTCTCAAAGCCAATTATTTAAGTAAAAGCATATGCTTTGATTACGGCCTTAAGTGCATTTGGGGTGCTCTTTCCTAGGATGTTAAGTGTAGCAAACACTTTACTAACTCTGATCAAGGCCAAAGGCCATAATCATACCGGTTCCATCCTGGAGAACTGAGGTCCAAGCGGGAGCAGACTTAATAGGTTTCCTCCTCCTTTTAGCTGTTGTGGGTATTTGCTGACGGTTAGTTTTTAACAGCATAAGCACCTACCTATCTCTGCATGTGATTTTGTGTGTGTGTGTGTGTGTGTGTTGGATTATTCATTCTCGTCTCTCTCCACACATTGTCGATGTGTGAGGTGTGAAGGGCACACAGAGAAGAAGGACGGCATCTTTGGTTTGAAAACAATCTCCAAAACAATGGAATGTCAAAAACCAGGCAGAGGCCAGAGAGGATTCTGTATGTCAAGAAGGACACACCAGTGGCACTGGTTGTATTCCCTGGCTGCGTTCCTTGACTGAGCAGACCTCTTACCTGGCTGTCTCTTCTCTCTGGGAAACTCCCTCTCTTTTCCCAGGAGGTGCCCTGGGTCAAGGGCACTTTCCGGAGTGGAACTTTCTACAGCTTCGTCAAGTTCTTCTCAGCCTGGTTGCTAGGCAATGATGGTGTGCACTAGAGGGGCTGCTCCTGCCTGGGTGGCTGGCTCACTATCCCATCTGCAATTTAAATTCCCTGACAGGCAGAAGCAGCCAAGCTGTTCACTTGAGATTGCAAAAAGTTAGATTGAAATACAAGGAATATCCAGTGCCTGAAGCCCTTCATAAATTTTGCCTTGATAGTAACTGGAAGAGAGACGGGGAGAGACAGGGAGAGAGGGGAAAGTGTTCCACTTTAGACCTGCACAGTCGATTTACATTTGATCAACGTGTCCCAGGCCTCCCTCTGCCCCCGGTCTGCTCTCCTGGCCTCCCCGGGGTTCTTCACGTCCCTTTCCACGCATCTCCCTATCCTGCCCTTTGGGTGAGTGAGCCTCTGAGCATCTCTTCTGCCTTTCCATGGATGTCTGGACAAGAAGAAGCAGGGATGTAGCCACTGGCTAGTCAACCGCACCCACAGGTCCCACTGCCACCCCGTTCCTGGGCCCTCCCTCTCCTGGAGTAACCTGCACCCCTCAAAGGCCTGCAATGACAGGTCCCTTGGCAAAGCCCAGAGCAACAGCTGTGTTGACAACAGCTGGATTCTCCAGTCTGCCTGGGCCCTGACTGGCGTCCTTGGGGGGGCACCTGAGGCTGTCTCTGGCCTCAGTGGCAGGGGCTAAGGTGGCAGGGAGTTCGACAGCAGAATCTCTGTAATTTTCCAGCTCAGATCCGTGAGGTGAAGAATCAGGTGCAGAGAAGGAGCTGCGGAATCTGCTTCTCTGGGGATTGGATTCTGTGATTAGCTCCCCCTTCAATCTCTCTTCTCCTCTCCCTGCTTTCACTCTTGGGCCCTGCCCTTTCTATCTCAGGCTCGTCCAACTCTTTCTTATTCTCTTTTCTTTCTTTTTCTCCCGGTTCATCAAAGACTGTCCTTGAGGCCTCTGGCATTCCAGCGTCTGTCAGTGGGAAGGGCGGACAAAGCTGGACTCTGGGACTTAAGGGAGAAAGCTGTTTCCTCTGCAGGCCACCCTGGTCACCTCCTAGTGAGACATGAAAGTGAAAATGGTGGTCTTGAGGGAACCATACGCAGTTCCTGCCCTCTGTGAGCTTTCCCTCTTAAACTGGATTATTTATACCTAATGAAATACAAGATTAGGACCATTGTCATACAAAACTACAAGCATCTTGGGCGTTGAGGGGGTTTAAGAGTGAAATTAAACCACTTAACACCTACTAGGATAGTTATGATTAAAAAAACCTTGAAAATAACAAGGTTGGTGGGGATGTGGGGAAATTGGAAGCCTCATGCACCGCTGGTGGGAATGTAAAATGGTTCAGTCACTGGGGCAAATAGTTTGACAACGCCTTAAAAAGTTAAACAGAGAACTACCATGTGACCCAGCAATTCCACTCCTAGGTATATACCCGAGAGAATTCGAAACAGATACTTGTACATCCATGTGTGTGACACCACTGTTGACAATTGCCAAGAGGTAGAAACAACCCAGTGTCCATGGACAGATGGGAGGATAAAGAAAATGTGGTATATATCCATAAAATGGAATATTATTCAGTCATAAAAAGAAATAAAATTTTGACATGTGCTGCAACATGGATGGACTTTGGAAATATGCTAAATGAAACAAGTCTGACAGAAGGACAAATATTGTATAATTTCACTTATATGAGGCACCTAGAATAGACAGATTTATAGAGATAGAAAGTAGAATAGTGGTTACTTGGGATGAGGGCAGGGGGAATGGGGGGAGTCATTGTTTAATGGGAATAGAGTTTATATTGGGGATGATGACAGAGTTTTGCGTATAAATAGTGACGATAGTATAAAACATTGTGAATGTACTTAACGCCATCGAATTGTATACTTACAAATAGTTAAAATGATAAATGTGTATGTTTTGTCATAACCAAAGGGTGAAATGAAGCAGCAAGTCTGGGGGGAAATTCCTAGTATGATAGGGGGAAGGGGAGAAGGAGGTGACCAAGCAGAATCTCTACGCTGAGGGGCACAGGCCTTGCTGGCCCGTGGTGTCGGGAGAGGGGGGCCTAATGAGGACAGTGAGAATGCTGGGAGTGACCTGGGTCCTTGGAGAGCATTGACGACTACTGCCATCATACAGATGACAAAACCAAGGCCCAGAGATCTCCCCAGGGTCTGGAGGGAAAAGAAAAAGGGGGATGAGTGTCTGGCCATCCCATGGGGAGTAAGGTTTAGGCAAGATGACGTCCCCCCCACCCCAGTACTGGAAACAGTTGCAAATGTACATCGAGGGAGGCGTGGTGGGAAAGCTGGGAGGACCTACCATGAGGAGGGAGAGGCCTGGGGATAGTTAAAAGGCAGCCATAGCCTTGAGGGGACATTCATGAGGGTCTCAACAGGATTCTGTGCTGCCCACTGGCTTCCACCTCTGGCCACTTCTCAAGTCCAGTCAGGGCATCACCTCACTGCCATGCCCTCCCTGCAACTTGAGCCTTGGAGACTGGCTGCCTTGGGTCCTCTGTCGCTCTGGATGAGAGAGCAGGGAGAGGAATAGCCTGAAACCAAGGACCAGGCACTCAGCCCAGCTCTGAGGGGCCCAGGAAGTTTTGTGGAGGGCAGGTGGTGCTCTCAGAGCAACAGGTGGAGGCGGACAGGACTTCTAGCATCCGTAATGGCACCGGGGGTGGGATTATAACTGGATTCCCTCTCTCTCTTTCTTTCGTGGTGCCCCGGGAGGACGCATGTTCTCCTTGCCTTTGTCTCCTCACCCCCGTCTCTCCTCCCTCTCCACAGGAAGCCCTGCGGTATGTGACGCAGGTGGCCACGCCTCAATGCCAGTTGTGTTCAAAGCCAGTGGCCCTGTTTTCCCAGGTAAGCCAGACGAGCTTTCCTCTACCATTTGATCTTCATGCGTCTCGTGGTTACAAATAGCTCAACCTTCCCGGTGCTGACGGCAGCGCTGGGACATTACAGTAATGTGCACATTCAAATCAAGTGCAGGCAGAGATGCTACAGCAGCTTCTCGCCACGGAACACTCAGCCTTCAATAATAGCATTTGGGGTCCCTCTGGAACCTTCCTCCGCAGATGCACCTGGGATACCTCTCTCCCTCTCCGCGCTGCAACCCCGGGAGCTGAGGAGGGGCAAAGATGATTCTTGTTTTTGTTGATGAGGAAATAGAAATTCAAATAAGAGAACATCTTGCAGGAAATAAGAGGGCCAGGACTGTTATCACAATGATGATCGAGACAATAATAACAACAGTAATACTTCGTGTGCGCTTGCTGGATGCTGCTTACTGGGGAAGCAGTTTGCCTGCACTGGGGTAGGTGCTGAGGTCAGTGAGGTCCAGGATCTGTCCCGGTCACAGGGACAGAGGGAACCCCACCTCACAGCGAGCTCTCACTAATGCTCCTGACCTCTCTGTCAGGTAAAGTCAACTCAGGGCTGGTCCCAGGACAATCCTAAACTCAGAGAAAGCTGTCCTTTCCCTCCCTGCCTCCATGCCCCTATCTTAGGGTCCTCATGCTGTCGCTGGGACCTTACCCCTGCTCTCTCTTGCCTTCCTGAGCAGAGTTCCCCTCCCCCAGTCCTAGATCCTCTGGACCTAGCTGGGAGCAGCCCCTGCTTTCCAGGAGGCTGACTGCTAAGGGGATTGTCTAGTTTTCGGCTACTGTGTTGCCCCACTACCAGCATTTTTATTTATACAACCTTGGCAATGCCTTGCCTTAAGGTGGGAGCCCAGTGACATGGTTAAGGGCTAAGATGGAACCACCAGCGACATTTCAAAGTCAAGAGTTCCAGGCAGGGAAGTTGGCCCTGGCTCTGTCCACACCTTCCCACCACAGCTGCCCATTTCGTGGGAAAGAAAACGGGGCAAGGTAGCATCACCACCATTTGCTAACGCTGCTATGTATATACCTAAGTGAATTTTCCAGGACACATCTCTGAGTTGTAAGGCAGCGTATTAGAAGGCCCATTTTGCAGGAGAGGAAACTGAGGCACAGAGAGAAAAGCCTTAGTCAACGATAAGTAGTAAGTGGTAGACATAGAACCAGATCCCAGGTTTCCTAGTCCTGTGCTCTTCCTGCTGCTACTCCGCTTTGGCCCAGGTTCAAAGCTGCCAAAATGGACATTTTGTTTTTAACTTTTGGGCTGGCGGGTGACTGAGTGAAATCTTCATGGATGCTGTGGCTCCTCTGGGCTCCTTGTTGGGCTGTTCACTCCATTGGCACAGCTTGGTCTTTGAATAAGTGAGAGGAGCTTCTGGAAATGTCAATACATGGAGAGGACGAAGGGGAGAGGGGCATCTACCTTTGCCCTAAATCCCAAATAAAAGGCTCCCCTGTCCCAGAGAATTAAGGCAGCCCCCTATTTTTTCTCCTCCCCTATACCCACACCCTCCCCATCTGAGTCCTCAGAGGATAGACTGAGCTCCGACACCCAGGGAAAGGAAGGCCTTCTGGTTCCATTTCCACTGACCCTGTTCTATAAGCCCTTCCTCTGGCAGGATGCAGGGCGGTTGCCTGATTTTTCAATGGACAGTCTCTGAGCATGGGCTGGGGCCGTGCAATTCACTGTGCTAACAGCAGAGGGCGCCCCTGACCTTGGAGAACGAATCATACCCGCCCCTTCCTCAGCCCTCGCGTCAGCCTGGCTTCTTGGGGGCCTTGCAGAGGGCAGTGCTCTGGGGGGAGTCCCAGGCACACCTGTGTCCCCGATCTCTGCTTCCTCCCTCCGTGTGCCTCTGTCTTCTGCTCTGTCTCCAGGGAAGCAGAGGAACGGTAGGCTGTGGTAGACAGAGGAGAGACAGCTGAGCTGGGCTTGGGGGGACACTATTGCCATGTGGGCACGTTATCTCGAGTTAGCGTCCTCATCCGAGGCTTGCCAAGCATTGTCCTCATAGGAGCATCATCAGGACCAGCTCCAAGTGGGAGAATGGATGCGAAGGGTCTGTAAACAGAAGGGTGCTCTAGGGATGCAACCCTGGACCTACCTGAGCGAACTGGGGCAAGTCCTTGGTCCCCGTGTGCAGAGTTCCTGCATAACACGAGGGACTGAACTGGAGGGTCGTCTACCTCTCCAGCCCCTTCCAGGGCTAAAAGCTGGGATTCATGTCAGCACTTTCTCGTTTCTTTCCACGGTTATGCCGGTCCGTGCCAGCACTCTGATGGCCATGTGGCAGAGCTGGGGGCGTGTGGGGACCAAGGCGACACCTGTAAAGTTACACCAAAGGTCTGATGGCAGCAGGGCCATTGCCTCCGTGTCTCAGCGCCCCCTCCTTCCCGCTCACTGGGAAGAGAATCCCTTTGAAGTCCTTACCTCCCGGAAGGAGGTCAGACTTCTTTCCCTTACTGGGGACCTTCCCTGGTCACACTCATTCTATCCCGACGCTCTGACATGGGTGGGGCTTGAGAGGGGTGGTAAAAGAGCCCATGAAATGGTTTTTCTCCTCCAAGGGCAGAGTTGTGGAAAAGGCTGGGAAAATCCGAGCTCTGGCTTTGGCTCTCCCATTACCTCCTTGGGCACTTGGGAGAAATCTCTGCACCTCTGAGTCTCAGTTTGCTTATCCATGAAGTGAGAGTTTGAAGATGGTTTCCCCTGCCTTTCCCATTCCGATGTCTGTGCTCTCTGGGTCCTTGTCAAGCTTGTGTAACATCTGGCTCTTTGAAGAAGGGAAGTGAAGACGGAGGAGGCTGGGAGGGAAGAGATACCATTAGGAGGAGAGCAGAGAGGCAGGGGTGGAAGGAAAAAAGGAAGGTTGTGCTGGGTTGGTTTATGCCTGCTCAGAAGCGGGCAGCTGACCTTTGAAGACTTGACCCCCCTGGGCTGAAGGTCCTGAGACTATGGGGGGTGGGGTGGCGGTCCTGGTCAGCTAGGAAAACACATCTTGGTGGCTGTCTGAGTGCCCTCTGTCCGTCCATCTAGACAGACTCCAGCCTCTCAAGACATTCAGAAACTGAAACTAGAGCACCTACAGCTCTGGGAGCGTGTGTGTGTGTGTGTGTGTGTGTGTGTGTGTGTGTGATGCACAGATGCCCATGGGACAGAAATACAAGCACAATGACACTTGTATGGGCAGGTGTCCACGGTAAACATGTATTCAGCTCCCGCACACACAGGGACACACTCATGAGCTCATGTACATACCAAGCCAACATGCCTCCTGTTAGCAAAAGATCACATTGACCCCTAAGGCAAAGAACTGTTTACTTGAAGAAACATCTCTTAAAACATATTAATAGAATACTTAGGCAGATTTTAACTTTAAAAACCCTGGAGAAGCAGAGACGAAGGTGAAGAGAAGGCAAGGGGGCTGGGGAGTGGGTAAAGGAGGTCTAATCACAAAGCACTTAGCCCGCATGTCTGGGCTTCGGCGTAAGCACCATATTTAATGATACATTCAACCTGATTTTCCAACTCATTGAAAACACTCGCCAGCTGCTGCTGAGTGACTCCGTCTATTGTGTACATGAGCTTGCTCTAACGGGGACCCCTGGAAGGAAGTCTCCAAGGAGAGCTGCAAGTGAAAACTGAGCCAGAGAACTTAGGGCTGGGCGTTTTGACTGGGAGGTGGGGAGAATGCAGAGCTGGGGCACAGCCGGGAGTGTGGGCAAGGTTGGGGGTTCCAGAAACTTCCTCGGGCACATCCTGGAGGGGAACTCTTGAAGTGGGCATTGTGAACTTCCTTCCTCTTGTGCCGCCCCCTCGGCAGACCCATGTGTACAAACACGTGAAATGACGCATGAGGTTTTCTAGCACCTCTCAGGATGGCTCCCCGAGCTGGCTTCTCTTGGAGACGCCTGAACTGTCTGGCCCTGGCATCTGTGAGAAACAGGCGTCACCTTGCAAGGCCCCGTCCCTCCTAAACATCACCTCCCCGGGTTTGTCACGGATCCCTCTCCTCTCTTCTCCCAGCCACTGCACGCTGGGTCCTTAATGCTATAGGCTCCCCCACTGTCCTCTTCTCTGTCCTGTCTGCCTCTGACAAGCTCTTAGAAGGAAGAAGAGGCTTTCCTACTGGCACATGCAGATGCATAGCCAGGTTTGAGGGCTGCTGGCTTGTTGGAAGGTTGGATGGCGCTCCTCCAAGGAACTGAGACCCTGAGCAGTGAAGTTCGAGTCAGAAAGTGGGGATGTATTTACAAGAAGGTAGAGGCAGTTCTGGGTAAGGGACCTGGTCATCCATGGGTCAATTTGACCCATTCACATTGTAGCCCGTAATCAGCCCTCGGTTTGGGAGGAAAGTTTAGCAAGGCCTCCAAATCTTGCCTTGAGACAAGTGGGACCTGAGAACCCCTACTCCACTATCAGAGACCCCTCGACCTCGGCCTTTAAAGTCCAAAGCCAGGCCCACGTCTGTGAGGGCTGGGAGCGATCCCTTCCCATGGAAATGGATCTCTCCATTTCTGGCCAGGAGATCTGGCCCTGACACGGTTCTGTGGGGACCCAGTCATCAGAAGTCGTCTGTATTAACCAGATTATGTGGCTGTGGATCAGCCAGATGGAGTGGAGGAGGCCTGGCTCTCCCGCGGGGCAGCTGCCGTGTCAGGGTGTGATCTGCTGTCAAAATCTCCCGCTTCCAAGCACATCACTTTGTCTCTGGCGTGTCTCCATCAGGTGGAGGCAGGGATGGCTGATCCCTCTCATGGCCCGTGCTGGGGCAGGACCTTGTCCGCACAGTGAGTCAGAGAAGGCTGAGCTTGGACCTCTGCATCCCTGCCCCACGGACCCCCCCAGGTGACCTCCCAGGGTGCTCAATTCTGGTGGCTCTGCTGTGAGAGAATTATTATATTAACATGTCTGTAGCGCTTGCACATTCAGTTGAAATGTTTTGAAATCTTCTAATAAACGACTTTGGAGGACAGTGTCTGTAGAATTGTGCGGATGTGACCCTCCTAACTAGACAGGGCAGCTCACAGGCCAGTTAGATGTTGACATAAAGGCCGACGTCCAGAAGAGAGACCAAAGCCTGGTCATCCCGCTGACTAGCAGCAGAATCATTTCCCATAACATATTCCTCTAGAAAGTCCCTGCTCTCTGTGGTTCAGTATTTCCCTAGTTTTAATTTTACTTCACTACGTAACCTCAATGCCGATTTCTTTTGCGAAACACAATCAAATGTCCCCACAGCACTGTGCCCATCTTAGAAGGGCAATTTGAGTATCGCTGATTGTCTAGACCCTTGGTTGGGGAGGAGGCCAGCTGGACTTAGCAAGACCCTGAACACACCTGGACCATCTGACCCTAGTGAAGCAGACCTCCCGGGAAATCAAAAGAGATGGAGAGATTTTTCTACCCACCTCAGGCCATAGGCTTCTGGAACAACCACCTGCTGTGTACTTGCTGAGAAGTTACTGTGTTCATGGTGCTGAGCAGTTAGTTGCAGACACTTAAAGCAGTAGGACTTGAAGTTAGATCTAAAGAAGGACTTGCAGCTAGCAGTACTGATAGAGTAAGGACTGCTCATAATCTTTACGTATGATATTTTAAAAATTTCGTTTGAAAGCTTGTAGCATAGGGGAAGGGTGGGATCGTTTTGATGTACATTTTAAAGAAAGGCTTGGAGTACATGAATATCCTGTTAACATTTTTTTACCAGCCCTTCTTCTGCTTTCCAAGATCATACCGAAGCATGATTTTTATGTAAAGTACCCCCATACACACCCCTGCACACACACTTGGAGCCTGGTAGGCCTGGGCGTCGGTAGCGGGAGCAGCTTGGTGACCTTGGGGATTGCCGCTGGGTGCAGGGACCGCGGTTCTGTGAATCCTCACGAAGCCCCTGGTCCCTGTCAGGGCCCCTCGCTGCCACAGCCAGGCAGGTTTCCCAGCACAAGTAAATTCTGGAGGGGATTGACCTAGTTTCCAGAGTCTAAAGGGCGACAGAGGCCCCAGTCAGAACTCCTGTAAGTGGCCGATAAACAGTGTCTGCTGGAAAAAATAAATAAGTTCTGCAAAGGAGAGCAGACGCCCTGAATCCCTCTCCTCTCAAGGAGACTGCTGTCTCCCGGAGGGGTTCCCTGAGCTTTACACCTCCCTGTAATGCCTACCATGCTGCTGGGCCGCTCTGACAGCTGGCTCCTCTCACACCCCATGGCAGAGGGGAGACTTCAGGACAGGCCTGGCCAAATGGAAGGGGGCGGGGGACTGATGGCCGTGCTTGGCCCTCAGGGTTGAACTTTATTGACTGCCAGCCCTGGGAGGCATAATGTCACACAAGCACACGCACACATACATGCCTATGACACCTAATTTACATATTAGGGAAACTGAGGCTCAGAGAGGTTCAGTAATTTGAGTTGGCCGAGCTATTAAATAGGCAAAGCCAGAATCAACACCCAGTAGCCTGAGTTGTTCAAATCAAGTTCTCTTTCTCCCACTCTGGTGCTATTCCAGCTTTTATCACATCACAATCACTTGGGGATCTTGTTAAAATGCAGGTTCTGATTCCCTAGATCTAGGGTGGGCCCAGAGATTCTGTATTTGTAGTAAGTTCCCCGGTAATGCCATTGCTGCCCTCCATGGAACAGAGTTTACATAGAGAGAGTCTACTACAAATACCCTGAAGAGGCAGACCCTGGGGAGCACTGCCCGTGAAATGGGAGGCTGGGATCATTCTGGGAAATGGGGAGACGTAAATACCAAGACTAGCTCAGGCCAGGGCGGAGGCAGAGAGGCCAGGAGTGGGTGGAGAGGGCCGTTGTGCCGTCTGCCCCGCTCCCTCCTTGGGACACTTCTTGGTGTGATTTTCGTGCTGGCCAGGTTTCCTGGGATGGGTACAATTTGTGCTGGTCTCAGTGGATGCCTGGAGCCAGAAATGGCCAGGAGTAGAGGGGCACTACGTCTGCCAAGTTCCATCCCTGGTCCAGGATTCTAACCTGCCAGCTTTTTCATTCACCTAGTGACTCAGACCCCTGGTAGACTGAATTTTCTAAAAATGTCTGTAACAATATCTTGCATCCTACACACTGTTCTTACAGTGCGACTTTCCATCTAGAGGTGGTGGCCTCTATTCCTTACCCGTGAACCTGAGTGGACGTGTGCTTACAGCTGAAGTGCAGCTGTGTGTCTCCTGAGGCTAGGCCAACACAGCGGCCACCTGGCTCCCTTGGGACACGTGCTCCTGGGACCCAGCCACCAGGCTATGAGGAAGCCCAACAGCCCCATGCAGGGTTCAGGTGTAGGAATTCTGGCCAACACACCAGGTGAGCCCAGCCAAGAGCAGATCTGTGAGTGAACAGGTCTTCAGATGATTCCAGTGCCCAGTCATGAGTCACTCCAGTCTTTGACTCTTTCCACCTGAGGCCGCAGACACCAGGGAGCAAAGAAAGCCATCCTTGCTGGGCTCTTTTTGAATTCCTGACCAACAGAATCCTTGAGCATAAGAAAATGTTTTTTGCTAATGTCAGTGCATTTACGGTTGTACGTACATAGCAGTAGTAACCAGTAGCGGGCCCCAAAGCAGGGCTGCCTGAGGCCGCGTGGGTGACAAGGCTCAGAAGGGATCTGGGACAGTGAGGATGGAAGTGGCTCAGCCCCTGGGTTCATGAAGCACTTTGTACTTTAAAGGTGCTTTTCCATAGTAATGTCGCATCAACAATTCCCACTTTATAGGTAGGAGAACTCTCTTTTCAGATGATCTTCAAGCCGAAGCTCATGGAGGTTACCAACTTGCTCAAGGCCACTCGAGGCAGGGCCAGGATGACCCCCTGAAGCAGAACTCTTCCAGTAACACGGCGCTGCCCCGGTCAGCCCTTGACAAATAAAACGCCCCTGCCTGGCGCAGAGCCGCGGATGGCTGGAGCCCTCCCCTCGTTATGATTAGAGTTTTGCGCCTTTAGTACCCATCATGGGAGAAGAAAAATCTCTCGAACATTGTTAATAAACAGAGTCAGAGGAAGGCACTGGAACAGGGCAGGTGTTATTTATCAAATGTGAGAAATAAGCTAATCAAGAAAATCAATCCCAGGGTGACTGTTTCACGGGAGGGTGAGGGTAAGTGTGGGGAATTAGCTCACTGGTGCTCCAGGATTTGAAGGCGACTAGGCAGTGAGCGGATTTCGGGGTCTTTGAGTCTATTTGGTAGCAGCTGTTTCTCTCCATCTTCTCTATATCTGTCATGAGAGCACCCGTGGGAGGGTGCAGGGGCCAATCCTATGTGAAGGAGATTTTTTTTTTTTTTTTTTTGTGGTACGTGGGCGTCTCACTGTTGTGGCCTCTCCCGTTGCGGAGCACAGGCTCCGGACATGCAGGCTCAGCAGCCATGGCTCACGGGCTCAGCCGCTCCGCGGCATGTGGGACCTTCGCTGACCGGGGCAGGAACCCGTGTCCCCTGCATCGGCAGGCGGACTCCCAACCACTGCGCCACCAGGGAAGCCCGGTATCCTTACTTTTTTTAAACCCAGATTCAGCCCTCAAATTATCTGAGGTAAGTATCAAATACCTGTTATTTAGAGAGAGTGTGACCAATAGGTAGAGATGGGCTTGGTTCTCCTTCTGAGTGTCAGTTCAGCAAAGTTCAAGCAAGAAGAGAAAACACTGGGGGCCATTTGTCAAAACCAGTGAAGTCCTTTACGTGAGGTCTCTCAGGGATGCAGATGTGTGTCATAAGGCAACGATAGGAAGTAAAGCCCCCATTTGGAAGAGGCTTTGGTCAGGCCTTCGGGGTGGAGCTGAGGCAGCTCCGAGGCATTTTTGCCCCTCTTGCGTTGCTTACCTTGCTTAACTAGACTTTTCAGAATCACTGATCCTGAGGATTTGTGGGCACGACACGGCTCAGGAGAGTGCCCTGAGCAGGGGAGGGAGCTGTGGGCAGATGGCAGGGCTGACCACTGTCCTGGAAAGAAGCGGAAGGGTCCACATCCTGAGCTGGAATGCTTACAGGAGTTTTCAGTTGGCAAACAGTGGTCTGCAGGGTGCCCTGTGCCTTACTCCATGGACCACAGGGCAGAACTTGCTGGTTTTTAAAAAATTCCTTCCTTGCCTATCTCTTAGACTAGCCTGTGAGTTATATGTGGTCAGAGGCCATCAGGACCTGTATCCTGGCACATAATGTTTAATGAATAAATGAATGAAGTCCCAAGGGTGCTCAATCCACTGGCCATCATTTATCATGGTCATCTCTTGTGTGCCCCCTATCAGGGGCCCTGATGGGAAGTAGTAGAGGCAGAGTGGGAAGGGCAGGGAAGGGGAGGGGATGGGAAGAATGGGGAGAAAATTAACTAAAGAAATAAGGAAGGGCTTCCCTGGTGGCACAGCGGTTGAGAGTCCGCCTGCCAATGCAGGGGACGTGGGTTCGTGCCCCGGTCCGGGAGGATCCCACATGCCGCGGAGCGGCTGAGCCCGTGAGCCATGGCCGCTGAGCCTGCGCGTCCGGAGCCTGTGCTCCGCAACGGGAGAGGCCATAGCAGTGAGAGGCCCGTGTACCACAAAAAAAAAAAAAAAAAAGAAATAAGGAAACTTGTTCCTATCCTCCAGGGATTTGCAGCTTCAGTTAAGGAGATCAGATATATTCACATAATGCCAACGGTTTGCTCCCCTAAAACATAATGAGCTTCAACCTGCAGCATCTCATTGCTGAAGAATTAGCAGCCAGCCTGTGTGCAGGCCCAAGGCAGTCTCCCGAGGAACAAACCTGGAGGCGCAAGGGCATTGGGAGACAAGTCCATCTTGGATGGGGTTGAGTTGGGTTAATAAGGGCCAAGTCTGGAGGGTGTGAAATAGGAGAGGGCCTCTGAGGGGGGCGCTGGCCATCCTCTGAGCTCGGGGTACACTTGTAAACTGGGAAAAAGCCCTGCCTGCATCCAGCTAAGATTGAGGTCTCAGATCCTACCCATCTGAAGCTGTCAGGGAACCTCTTTCTTAGAGCACAGTCGGGCTGCACAGTCTCGCATTAATTTGGAGCTCATTGTCAGGTAATGAATTCGATTTGGCTCACCATATAGAAATCCCTTCTGCTCCCAGCTGAACACCAGTAAATCATTTGCATCACAAATCTTCTCTTCACTGGATGCTTAGCTCACCCAGGCTCTCCTGCATCCCCACATTCCTTCTTGAAAGCAGCTGACAGTCATCACACCTCCTTGTCAGAGATGCAAAGCTGAGACCCACCCAAGAAAACTGAGTTTGGGTGAGCATCTTTGAAAAGTCTAGAACAGTGGTTCTCAAAGTGTGGGCCCCTGAACCGGCAGCATCAGCATCCTGGTAACTCGTTAGACTTGCAAATTTTCAGGCCCCGCTTCCCAAACTAACGGAATCAGAAGCTCTGAGGTGTGGCCCAGCAGTCTGTGGAAGCTCTCCAGGTGATTCTGATATGCAGTCAGGTTTGAAAACCACTGGTCTATCTAGAACATTGACTAGGCCCTCTGGAATGTCAGTGTCAGAATTCTTCCCAATTCACTTTAACTCTCTGCAAGGCTAGCCCCACTGTCTAGGTCTCTGGATCTTTTTTTTTTAAATTTATTTTTGGGTGCATTGGGTCTTTGTTGCTGCGCGCGGGCTTTCTCTGGTTGTGGCGAGTGGGGGCTACTCTTTGTTGCGGTGTGTGGGCTTCTCATTGTGGTGGCTTCTCTTGTTGCAGAGCACGGGCTCTAGGCACACGGGCTTCAGTAGTTGTGGCACGCGAGCTCAGTAGTTGTGGCATGCGGGTCAGTAGTTGTGGCTTGTGGGCTCTAGAGTACAGGCTCAGTAGTTGTGGTGCACGGGCTTAGTTGCTCCGTGGCATGTGGGATCTTCCCGGACCAGGGATCAAACCTGTGTCCCCTGCACTGGCAGGTGGATTCTTAACCACTGCGCCACCAGGGAAGCCCTAGGTCTCTGGATCTTATCAGGGGTGTCTGAATTTATTTCTCTTCTATTTCTGTATTAGCTAGAATTAGATTCAGTTGGGGGGATAAAGGCCAATTATAAGTGACTTAAACAACATAGAAGTTCTAATGTAAAGAAGTTGGGGGTAGGCAGTCCAAAACTACCTGCTCTGACATGGTTAGCATGCCACCTCATGGTCCAGGATATCTGCTCAGGACCAATCATCATATCTGCGCTAGTCAGCAGAGATAGGAGGAGAAAAGGCTATGCTCAGTCCTGGAAGTTTCACGCAACACTTCTGTCTTAGATCTCATTGGCCAAAACTTAGTCACTTGGCCATACCTGCCTGCAAAGGAGGCTGGGAAATGTAGTTTTCATTCCAGATGTTCATGTGCCCGGCAAAAAATCAGGAAGTCTGTTTCAAAGGAAGAAGAGGAGCTCAGACATTGGCAGAGACAACTAGTCCCAAACAATGGCACACCACAGCTTCTGAGATATATTTCTGCTTTAAAGCCTTCAAGTAAACTTCTCCACGTTCTTTCACACTTCAGCGCCTGCTTCACAACACTTTTATTTCAGGAAGCGTTCTTCCATCACTTGGAGCATCTCTTTCTTGACGGCCCCCATGCCTGTAGCCCACTACATTCACTTCCCACTGCCTGTTGATCCACCTAATTTCCATGTAATTGTGATCCATGGTTAGTCTTTAAAAGCCTAGAAGCAAGTGTGAGGGTGGCATCTTTGCTGGTGCAGCCAACGTGAGTATCTTAGTTCCTCCATGACCCCGACTCCTCACCTGTAAAATGAGGGGATTGTAGATGGTCCCTGCAGTGCCTCCCAGCTGTAGTGTGCCCTGGTGCTCTCTTTTTTGTTTCCTTTCTTGACATTTATGACTGTCCTTGGGGTCGGTCATAAGACAGTGAGCCCTGACCAGTGAACTACTCGACAAACTTGGGCAGCACTGGTGGGTTATAAATGAAGGCATGGACCGCAAAGCCAGGAAATACAAGCTTGGGGCTTGATTTGGAGGATGGCTTTCGAGAAACTGGTTCTGGAAATGAGAAATGTGATGTGTATAAAAATTAGGGGAAATCTTGTAGAGAATCCTATAAAGTTGGTGCTGATAGAGAGGTCATTTATCTGATATCACCCCTCCTTGCCCCAAGCTCCCCGCCATCTACCTCCACTTCCACCATTTTACACGTTTAAAAACAAACAAAGAAAGACCCTGAGGTCCACAGAGAGGGGACATAATTTGTCCAAAGTCTTACAGCCAACCCATGAAATGACAGAATTGACAGTGATGTCCTGTGTGACCTGAGGGTCGCTAAAAGGCCACTAGTATACACACATGCACACCACATACTCTCCAAAATGAGCCCAGCTAGACGTAGTGACTTGAATGAGGCACACTTGACCTCTATAGACATCAGTTTGCTCATCTGTTAAATGGGGGTAATAACCATTTCCATGATTCTTAGGAGGATTAGACCAACAAATTCACATAAAGTCCTTGATATCTCTGCAGGTGTGCAGCTAATTGTCTCTCCTTTCTGGACATACTTTGTTTTTCTTTTTCTATGTTCCCATATTTTTTAAACTGAAGTATAGTTGGTTTACAAAGTTGTGTTAGTGTCTGCTGTACAGCAAAGTGATATATATGTATACGTATATTTATATATTCTTTTTCAGATTCTTTTCCATTATAGGTTATTACAAGATATTGAATATAGTTCCCTGTGCTATCCTTGTCCTTGTTATTTATCTATTTTATATGTAGTAGTGTGTGTCTGTTAATCCCAAGCTCCTAATTTATTCCTTCTCCCACCCTTTCCTCTTCGGTAACTATAAGTTTATTTTCTACGTCTGTGAGTCTGTTTCTGTTTCATAAATAAGTTCATTTGTGTCATATTTTAGATTCCACATATAAGTGATATCAGGTACTTGTCTGTCTTTATCTGACTTACTTCACTTTTGTATGATAATCTCTAGGTCTATCCATGTTGCTGCAAATAGCATTATTTTATTCTTTTTTATAGCTGAGTAATATTCCATTATATATATATATATATGTGTGTGTGTGTGTATATATATATATATATACACACACACACACACACACACACACATATATATATATATATATATATGTATATATAGGCGCCACATCTTCTTTGTCCATTCATCTGTTAGGTTGCTTCCATGTCTTGGCTCTCATATTGTAAATAGTGCTGCTGTGAACATTGGGAGGCATGTATCTTTTTGAATTAGAGTTTTCTCTGGATATATGCTCAGGAGTGGGATTGCTGGATCATATGGCAACTCTATTTTTAGTTTTTTTGAGGAACCTCCATACAGTTTTCCATAGTGGCTGTATCAGTTTACATTCCCACCAACAGTGTAGGAGGGGTCCCTTTTCTCCTCTCCAGCATTTGTTATTTGTAGACTTTTTTTTTTTTGAACTTGTAGGCTTTTCATGATGCCCATTCTGACTGGTGTGAGGTGCTACCCCATTGTAGCTTTGATTTGCATTTCTCTAATAATTAGCGATGTTGAGCATCTTTCCATGTGCCTGTTGGCCATCTGTATCTGGACATACATTTTTAATTGGGTCTTAGGCATTGCAGTCCATAAGCAGACCGACCTCAGTTTACTTGAACAGCTGCTTAGCTGAGAACTCTCTCTCAGGACATCTTGTTCCAGAAACACTGAGCACCAGTCTGAGCTAAACAAGGCTGGGTCCCTGAGTTTCAGGGCTGCCCTCTGAGTAGGGAAGGGCAAAGGACCAATAATGATTGACACTTCCATGTCCTGAGTGTGGCATGGGTTTGTATGGCTTGCATCACATAATTCTGATAATGGCTCATCATCCTGTCCAGAGCACAGTTAGGGCTGGGGTTAGGGTCAGGATTCAGATGAGGGTTGGGTTGGTTATAATCATTTCACAAATGACGTCATAGAGACCCCGTAATGTAAGCAACTTGCCCAAATCCAGCAGAGGAGATGAGAGTTGTCAATACTAGACCTGTGGGACGGACCTGTGGGATGGAGAAATAGGAGTTTTGATCTGGGTCAGGGAGGGAGGGAGAGATGGGGGGCTGAGCTGGACGTGAGTGGTGTGAGGGGCTCCAGAGGGCCTGTGAGAGTCTGTGACCACTTCCCGGTTTTGGTTGGGGGCCAGTCTTGGTATAAAAACTGATTGCCTTCTGTAAAGCTTGCTCTTTGAGATTAAAGAGTAATGTCAGTTAGAGAGGGAGAAAACTCCTTTCTTGGAGGACAGAATGCTCAGAGACCCTTTTCCGGGTATTCTTGCACAAACCTGTTACTTACTATTCCTGGTAACCCTAAGAGATGGTGTGTTCCTCTGCAAGTTGTGAGTAAATCAAGTATCTGCCAATGAGTGCATTGCCCTTGTTAAAATCCCGTAAGCTTCAGGGTAAAGTGAAAACTCCGAGGTGGGACAGGGGAGGCATCTGACCACTGCATCAGGTGGCCACTGCTCTGTTTGCATCCCTGTCCCTGCCTGTGGACATCCTGCCTTGCTAACTCCTGCTGAGTCCCCTCAGCTGTCACCTCCCTGGGAGGAACATTCTCTTCAAGCTCTGGGGGGCGAGCTGGGTGTTTCCCCTCAGTGCCCACCCCACCGGAGCACTGACCATCGTGTTAGAACTGGCTGTTGGTGTCCCTCCTTTCTCCCCAGGGAGCCGGTGTTTCCGCATCTGCGAGTCCCCAGTGCCCGGAGCCCAGTAGGTGCTTGTTAAGTATTTTATAATTTCAGACATGATTTATCAGTCAATGGCAAACTGGCTTCTGGGGGTGGGATATAGAAGATGTGGGAACACTCCCCCCTCCTCTGGGAATCCAGTCTCCGTGGTAAGGGAGGACTAACCCAGAGAATAGGGACCGACAGTCTGTCGGGTGAATTGTGCTGCCGGGACCATGGACTCCTGGAGGTTTCATAGACGAGGCAGCTGGAGCCGTTAGACAAGTAGCATCTCAGAGACTGTTTGGGTTAGGTTAGGAAGCGACGGGGGAGGTGCAGGAGGGATGGTGGCCAATGGGAAGGGCTGGTCAGAATGAGTGAACAGGAAGAGGGGAATGCGAAGGCTTAAGAGCCATGGAAGGAAATAGGGAGCCACGGAAGGTTGTCAAGCAGGGAGAGACAGAATGAAGTGGTGTTTCAGGCATGTGAGTGTGGAGGGAAGTGGTGAGCAGGAAGGTCTGAGACCTGGGAGGAGGGAAAGAGAGAGGCTGGAGGGGCTGGCTTTCCTTTGACCCTTTTCCACATTTGCTCCACCTCTAACCTCGTTCAGGTGCTTCGTAGCTTGCACACAACCCATAAGTGGACTGTAGGAGCATCTGTCATTTGTTCGCTCATTCTTTCAAGAATTTTTATGTTGATACCTACTATGTTCCAGTTCTGATGGTGGTGCTAGGACTACAGACCCCTGTCCCCAAGGACGTCTGTGGTGAGGATAGACACCGTGTAAATACACCCGATGACCTCTTTCATCTACGCTCTATCATTTCAAGAAATTGTTTTGTTATGTACATAGCCCTAGTCATCTGTCCACACCTTCACCCTCTCATGCCCCCACTCCCATCGATCTGCCAGTTTTCTCGAGGGGGCTACTTATAAACGGTACACACTGTGCATGGGAGGTGAAGGTGCTATGTGACATTGCGGGAAGTGGGGTGTCCTTGAAATGCAGACAAGGTGGAAATCCTTCTCTTGGTCTCCCGTCCCTGGCCTGGGTGTCTGCTCCACAGTGGGTTCCTCCACTACCCCAGGCCAGGGCTGTCTGCATGCTGGGGGCCCTCAGGACAGAGACTTGGCTAAGAAGCCCCTTGAGATCTCAGCCCCCAGAGGCTTGATGCCAACCTCTGGCAGTCCCCAGAGTCCTTCTGGGGGACCCTCCTTCTGTCTACCCTCCTCGTCCTTCTCCATTTCTCCTTCAGGCCTCGTGACTGAGACTAAGGAAAAGGGTTGACAGCACAGAGAAAGAGGCTCAGGACTTGCTGGGCTCAGTCCCTGCACACCCACCCAGCAGCTCTCCCCTGGGGTCGAGGCTCTCCAGGGAAGCCAGTGTGAATCACACCCCTCTCCCTCCAGAGTATCTCCACTTTGTTCAAGTCAGAGCATCGGTCACTGGTCAGAAATCCTCTCCGATAGAACTCAGTGGTCAGGGCAGGGGCAGGCATGGGTACCAGGAATGACTGAGCATATCCTCTGTATAGGCTGTAGCACGTAACATCATCTCACTCCATCATCACGTGATCCAGATATCTGCATGTTATCCAGAGGAATGTTTTAAGTGGGTTAAGGTCAGGATTAAGTTTTTTATGTTAATGACATTCATGAGGTAATGGGGCTCAGAGAGGTGAAGCTGCCTTCCCCACATTCACGCAAACCTTCGCAGTCGGGGATCGGAACCCCTCATCTCATATTCTGAGCAGCATTGCTGCTCTGCTGAGGGTACTCACATTATTGCAGAAATGTAACCTCGTGATGCCCTGCCAGCCTGGACATGTTTCCCCAGCCCTCCCAGTGTTTACCAGCTTCACCTGTGTTCCCACTGCCTCAGAGCACCCCTCTCTGCGCGTGGCCCACCTGTGTCTCGGGGGCTCGCTAACTGAAACCTGCACTGCCGATGCGCTGGACACTCTTCTATACATAGCAACGGAAAATATTGCAGAGCAAACACGGATCCTTGCAGAGCCACGAAGGAGGCTCGTTTAAGTTGACATCAATTTTGCTAACCTCCTGCTGAAATATTTGCCAATCTGGCCAAGGTTCTGAGCTGCCTGGGGCCCAGGAACACCTCTTCTGTTTAACGCCGACCTTGAGTGAGATCCCATTTCTGGAGGTTGCAAGGACTATACTGCATGGCTTCTGCTCCCTTGACTTTGGGATCCAAGCAAGGTGATCTTCCACGTGTTCCAGCTTTGCTCACTTGATTGTTCCTCTATTCTGTCTTTCAAGCTTGAATTTGCCAGCTGGGTTAAGGTCTGGCTGGGCAGAAATGCTGCCCCCCCAGGTCCAGGCACTGGGGACCACCACGTCCCTCTCAGTCAGTGTCTTCACTGGGCTCCTGGATGCTGTTTACAGAGTATGCTGTCTCGCCTGCTACTCATGAGCACCGCGTGCAGACAGCCAGTCCGGGGATAATTATCTTTAGTTTATAGAGGGGAAGTTGAAATTGAGTGAGGCACCCAAAGTCAACTACAGACCCTAACCCAGACCTGTGCGCATGGCCGCACTCTCTCCTCTGTGCCACCCACAGGGCTCTCCACAGCCCCCTTGCACACGTCACCCGGCCTAGGCGCTATCTACTGACTTCTGTTAAGGAAACCGTGTAGCTCCTGATTCTGAGGTCTGATGGAGACAGGACGCTGGAGGGGACACAGGCTCTCTCAATCCGTCTGCTCTGCCTGCTGCCATCCCCTGATCTCATTTCGTTTCACACAGGCCTTCTCCAGACCACAGAGCTGCCCACGGACCGGCACACTTGCCCTCAGGGGAACCCTGCCTGGCCACAGTGTCTGTCCCTCCACTGAGAACTTCCCCTCCCCGCTTGCCCTTATCAAATCTTACTTACCCTGTTTCTCTGAACTTTCAGAGTCTGCTGGTGACCAGATAAACGGATCTAAGAATTAGAGGTACATTATCCTGAATCCCTCGTGAGGGTATCGATGGGAGTTTGGGGGGCAGTGAACAGCCCTGGGCTCCTGTATGGTTATTTACCAGCGCAGTGTCTAACTATTACTACCTCACATCCCAGCAACTTAATCACATCATTTCTCCTACCCTCTCTCTCCATCTTGGTTACCTCTGGCAAAATTGGCCACTTCTGTAACTGACACTGCTTGAAGAACATCTTTGTGATGCCCTAAGAGGATGCCTCGGCCTATGGTTGGAAAGCAGAGGGCCTGAGAACTGAGCCCACGTGTGTAGGCCTGTGGGCTGATGTCACTTCCGCGATGGCGTGTAACAGCTGAGCGTAGACTGTAGATCTAGGATGTCCGGGCTTGAACCCGGGCTCTGCCACTCCCTAGCTCTGCAGTCTTGGGCAGTTTCCTCACCCCCTCTGCAGCTGATGGGTTAAATGGGGAAACGCTAGTACCTGCTTCCAAGGGTAGTAGAGAGGGTGTGTGAGTTAATGCACGTAAAGCCCTTAGACCAGCACCAGGCATATGATAAATCCTCAAAACCTCCTAAAAAATGTGAACTATTATAATTCTTATTATGCGGCTATCTTGCTCTTGCCATTCTCGGCCATCTTAATAACAGTGCATAAGTATGCACAGTGCTTCTCAGTTTAAAAAGCATCCTACCTCCTTCAGCACAAGTGAAGGTTACAGGATATGCCCCAAGGTCACACAGTCAGGGAAGGGGCAGCACCTGGTTTTAAAATTGGTTCCAAGTTCTCTTTTTCTCTTTTCCATATCTTTATATTACTCAATGCCACCTCCCTATAGAATGCGTGGAAAAGCCTTGGATGACCCAGTAACTCCTAATTACAGGGGGAAAGAAAAACGCCCCTGAAGCTATCTCATTTTTAGAATAGCACGTTTGAAAAAAAAAAAAAAAAAAAATAGAAACGATATTCGAAGCCCATCCCAGAGGCATCTGCAATTCTTTGCCAGCCACTGCAGTTCAAAGAGGGAGACTTAAGGAAGGTCTTGAGGAGAATTACTTAATTTAAAGCATTGGAAACCCAGCAATTACTTGCTTAAAAATAGAATTTGCTGAAGCAACTTCCAACTTCTTATTCTTCTCACTGCATAATAAAGTAATTAGTAATTTGTGTCACTCTGGTAATTTGTCTCCTCCTAATCACCAACAGTGACACTGCTCCCATGCTGGGGTTCCAACACACACACACACACACAGACACACACACCTACTCACTCACTTCTGTCTGATTCCTGGAAGAAGGTGGATGTCAGCGTTTCTGTGGTTGTTTTGTTGGGATGATAAGTTCTGTGACCCCTAAAATTTATCCATTACCATATATATATAAGACAGTCTGGGTGTGGTTGTCATAAGAAGTAGAAAGAAGGTCAGAGAACTGTCAAAATACCCCCAAATATCATGAGAAGCTATACATGGTGAGTACTATATATACGTGCAACTAAATATCAGGACCTTTACCTGACAAAAGGATTTGTTTTGAAGTGTGGGTTGTATTACTGTGTAATATGATGGGTCTTACAAAGGTTTGAAAAGTAAAAAACATTTATTAATACATTTGTTAGATTGAAAAAAGTGAAACTATGTAAAAAACAAAGTGGACAGTCCAGGATAATCCGGAGTATAATTATAAGGAAAGCTTACACGTGTCTCAATACCTCCTAGGGGCTAGATTTGTAGTCAGCTATTATAAATCAAACAAATATTCAACTATTTGAAACAAAGCAATGGTAGTGGAAATTTTATCCCTAAGTTTAGCTGACTGAATTTGTAAGAGGCTTTAGGTGACTATGAGAAACTAGAGAAATGAAGTTCAAAGGATTGGTTCTTTTCCCTGTTTATCATGTGATAATCTATTATATTCAAATCCCTGTACTGTAACAAATAGTATTATTGCTAACATTTATTGACTGTTCACCATATACTAGGTAGGCACTGTGCTAAGAGGTTTACCTTACCTTCATTATATCCTTTAATCCTCACATCAACTTTATAAGTTAGGTATTAATATTACTTCCATTTTATAGATGAGGAATGTGGCAAAGACTATTGCTTACCCAATATCCATTTTTCTCTTTTTTTCCGTAATACTAAAATGCAGATTTTATTTGGGGTGGCAATATGACATGTTAATGGCCTACATTTTCTTCCTGCCCTTGAAGTCAGGCATGGCCACGTGACTAACTTCTGGGCAGTGAGGTAGCAGGAGAACTGTTGTATCGACCACCCAGAAGATGTGCCCAAAGTATCATACTCCTCTGGGAGGTGCATCCCTTCTTGTCATGTCTCTTGCCTTATGCTCCCTGCAGATGTGATAGCTGACACAGTGCTGTTTCTAGTAGCAGCTGGATTGGCAGTTCAGACCCGTTCCTCTGCTGAGGATGGCTAGAACAGGTAGACGAAGTCTATCTTTAAAAATCTGTGCAGAAGTATCAGGGAAATTCCAAGTCAACAAAGAATTATTGGGCCAAGTTCTGTGACAAGAGGGAAACCCGGCAAGGTGAGCCTGGATTTTCTGGCCGGTTTTCTCCTAAGAGTGTCTGACAATTCCAGAAAATGTGGCTGAAGAGCTAAGATGACAAGCAGAACATTGAACAGCCCTAGGGAGCCAGGAGCCTGTCAAGGATGGGAAGCTCTGAGAAAGCACCATGATTTGGCTTAAGGCCATGAATGGTCACATCCCTGGGATAAGGTGAACCAGGAATAGTCTGGAAGAGGCTGAAGCCCAGCTTTGAGTCACCTCAGTCTCTGAGTGGGTTCTAGTGATCTGGGATTGGTAGTGCTCATGTGTCCTGCCAGAAGCTAATATAAATTCTCTCTGAAGAGACACATTATTAGTATCCTCAAGTGATCTCAGTCAAACAAAGTGGGGGAAAGGTGGAGAAAATTTTGACTTCCAAAGTGGAAGAGCAAGAACCTCCAAAAATCTGCTTCTCTATGAAAATGATAAGAACTCTGGAAAAAACTGTTATGTATTTCAGTTATTGAGTGGGCCAGAGCCTGCAACAGCACCCTACAGCACCTCATAGCACCATATGGCCATCACCGATTTAAGGTCTATACTGTATCGTGAAGCACAGCACCCTTTCCTGGTAGGGTAATGTCTCCATGCTGGGCCTCAGCTGAGCATTAAGCAGACCATCTTTCTATCAGGCCCTGCAACTACTGTGAGATGTAGTTCCTTTCTTCTCTGAGCTCAACCAGCACTTCACTGACAGGGTTGTGTTGTGCCTTGTCTCCAGATATTGGTCTGATGGCCAGAAGGGATATTGGGTACAGATCCTGAAGGGAGCATGTGCTGTCTTAACAAGAAAGAAGTCTGTGCACCACCTTCAAACTATACTGTGTGTATCCATGGCCTTTAGGAAATGGCATTATGATGAGAAAAGCCACAGGTTTTTACACTAAAGAGGAATAGATTCTATGTGGTTTACTTAGCTCCACCTTGGAGAATGGTCTAGTGAAGACATAACAACAACAACAGCAACAAAATGTCATGAAGAGGAAGAATATGGCTCAGGTGTAAGAATGCTATATAGAATCCATATAGTCCAGATAGTGTTTTGAGTAGTGCTAACCTCTTTCTTCTGAATTTGGTTGAAGTTATTGTTCTTAACATATATAAAGTGTATATCCCTATTATATCTCTAAGTGCTGTGGCTTGGAAGAAAACTGGATACTCAGGAACCCAGGATGAGGAAAAGTCATATGCTCACTCCCCTGGCCCTCTGCTCAAGGCTTCAGATTGATCTAGGCAGTCCACTGCTCTCTCTGTCCTTTCCTCAGAGAGTTGAGGCCATCTAGAAGTGTGGAATAGATGGGAGACAAGACAACATGGCATTATTTTCATAATAATAATGTAATTCTAGCCTAATAACTTAACCCAGGATATTTGAGATGTTTGCTCTTTCACATCTATTCCTGTGCATCTGCTTTCCTTTCTAAGGTGGGCACTGAAGAGGGAATGGGAGTGGAGGGGTAGGGACTTATACGCTGGTGGAAAGGAGCCTTCCTAGCTTTATCCTTGTCTCTAGGGGTGTGCTGAGAACATTTTAAAAATACGTAGAATTAGATCATAAATAAACATCAATAAACTGGTAAAAGCAGGCACTGTATAGCCCACATTCCTTTACTATAATGAAATAATCTCAGAGATCACATAAATCCTTCAAGCACTTGAAAATTTAAAAATACTAGGTAAAAGAGAAGAGTATTCAAAAATAAAAACACTATCTTAATTTGTGGGATATAGCCAAAGCTGTAATTGAAGGCAAATGCATAGCTTTAAAATGTGTTTTTAAAAATTAAACAAGAAAAAAAAATAAAAGAATTAATAATCTTAAGAAGCTAGAAAATAACAGTAAATAAAGAAATCAGTATTTAGAAATTTATTAAAAAATGAATTCATTTTAAAACAAAAATAGTTTAGACAAATCCAAATGATTTTTTAATTAATAAATCATAAAACAATTTATTGCTAATATTATCATGGCAAAAGAAAACGTAGATATAAAATACACATGTATTTTTACATTACAAAGGAAATGTGTTAACAGATACAATAATTTCAAATAATAATTAAAAGAACTTTATACTAATATATTAAAAAAGCTACCTGAAACTAATGACTAATTCAAGAAAAATTAGATAAACTGATTTGATTAATACTTAAGAAGTAAAAGAATTGACATCTAAACATACTTTATTTTTAGATGATTTTGCTTTTAATTTTTAAAGGAGCAAGTAATTTCTATGCCATTTAAACTGTTCTAGAGTAGAGAAAAATATTAAACCTTCCTATTTCACTTTACAAAACAAGTACAACCCTGTAACGGACTTTGAGAAATATGACATAAAGTAGAATACAAACAATTCTCATTATATATACATTCTCACTATATATACATACACACACACACATATATAGACACAAAATTTCTAAATAAAAGTACTGACAAATCAATTTTAGTAGTATATAAGAAAAATAATCCATGATGATTTTATTGGGTTATTCTGTGAATACAAAAATCACTTAATATTATGAAATATGATATTAGTAAGTCTAAAGAGAAAATATGCATGATCTCAGTAGATGTCTAGATGGCACTTCAGAAAAATTCTGCACCAGTTCTGAATAAATAAAATTTAGTAAACTAAAAGTAGAGGATTTTTTAATGATAAATAATATTTAGATTAAATAATAGCATATATCATATTTAAAGGAAAACATCAGCTATATTCTGGTTAAAATTAGGAATAAGATAAAAATGTCTGGTCTCACTATATTAATTAATATTGTCCTGGATATCCTAACCAATGCAAAAAGATAGGAAACAGAAATTAAGTGGGCTACTGGAAAGGAAGTCAAAAGTGCCACTACTTGAAGCTAATATGATATTCTACCCAGAAAACCTAAGAGAATCAATTGATAAACTACTAGAACTAATAAAAGATTAGAAAGATGGCTGAGTATGAATAAATATACAAAATAAGCACTTTCCCAATTTAATATCAATAATCAGTTTAAATACATGATTGGGAAAGTGATCCTACTCAAAACAATTACAGAAGTATAATATGCTAGGAATAATTCAACAATGAATGTTGTCAGTTTCCCCTGAGCATAGAGGAAAACCAGAGTAAGACTTCCAGACCAAAAGACAGCATATTGAAGTGAGGCCCATTCATCCCACGTTCATTTATAGGATTAATTAATCTCCAGTGAAAACTTCAGTGGGAATTACTTTTACATCTGAAAAAAAAACCTGGAAAAATAATAGATGAAAATAGTCAATAGTATTTTTAAAGAAGAGCATTGATGGGACTATTTTTCTTTCAGAGAGTAAAACATTTTTAAATGAAGTGCGTCTAAATTAGTGTTTTCCTGGAAATTATTTTGGCCATTTATATCAAGCAGCTTTACCCCAGTAATTCTGCCTTTAGTATTTAATCCTAATACACATTTTCAGAGATGCAGATAAAGTTTTATGTATCAGAATGTTCATCATGGAAGTGTTTATAATATTGTTTCTAAAATTTGCAAACATTGAAATTTGTTAAATCAATAATGACACATTTTAAAATAGATATTATATAGCCATTACAGTTATGAAGAAGATTCTTTAATAACATGTAGCACATTGTATTTTCCAAAGATGGCTATAAAAATATCTGCCATCCTACAGGTTCTTCTGCAGTGTGACCTTGAAGCTTCCCTTTGAGGGGTGGAGACCATTTCTCCATTTCCTGGAATGTGGTTGGGCTCTGATCCACAAAATCATGAGCAAAATAAAATTATTGTTTTAAACCACCAGGCTTTCACATAGTTTGTTACACAGCAACAGAGAAGTGGGAAAATATGTAAAGGGGTTTTAGACACATTAAATGAAAAACATGTTACTAAACAATATATACTGTATAATTAAGTTAAAAAATAATGCATATGTATGCATAGAACAAAGATTAGAAGGATTTACAGGGAAATGCTAGCAGTAGTTATTTTGGATGGTAGGATTACTCTGCTTCTCATTTTCTTCTTTAGCTGCCTTATTTCTCAGATTTCTACAATGACTACATATTTTTATTTTTTATTTTTAAAAATATTTGCTTGTTTACTTTTCAAATTTTTGGCTGCTTCGGGTCTTAGTTGCAGCACACGGGATCGTCGTTGCGGCATGGGGATCTTTCGTTGCAGTGCGTGGGCTTCTCTCTAGTTGTGGTGCACGGGCTTCTCTCTAGTTGTGGCGTGTGGGCTCTCTAGTTGTGGCGCACGCGCATGAGCTCCAGAGCACGTGGGCTCTGTAGTTGCGGCACACAGGCTCTCTAGTTGTGGCTTGCGTGCTCAGTAGTTGTGGCACACGGGCTTAGTTGCCCCGCCGCATATGGGATCTTAGTTTCCCGACCAGGGATCAAACCCACATCCCCTACATTGGAAGGCAGATTCTTAACCACTGGACCACCAGGGAAGTCCCCCTGTTGTTTCAAAATAAGACCAAAAAGTATAAAATCATGTTTTTGAAGATATTTTGATGACAGATAGATGCTCACAAATCTGCATTACCTGAAAAGAACAAGATACAAACACTGTCGATGAGGGTTTCCCTATTCCTTGGAACTCATGTTTCTAAGAGGGAACTTTGGCAAGAAAACACTGTTTTTCTTTCCACTTTTTTTCCTCACTTGCTTCTCAGCAAAAGCGAAGGAATGGTTTTCTTAGCTGGTGAGATGATGAGCTCGGACTCGCACTGCTCCTCATCCCTCTTTTAGGGGAGTTTAAATGTACAGTGGCTGCTCCCCAGAAAGGACAGACCGGATGCTGGGAGGATGTCTGCCCCCCCAGGTGGGAAGTGCTCTGCTCCCGCTCCAGGTGTGTGCACAGGAGGTGGGGCCGGGCCTGCCTTCCAAGGTCTGCTGTGCCCCTGCTCTGGGGGTCAGAGAGTTCAGAGCAGCAGATCATCCCACTAGCAGCTGACTGGTGAGGTGCCTGCCTTGAGAGCCCCATTCTGAAGACTGAGGTGGGAATGGGATGTGAACTAGAAAGCTTGTTTGGCCACAAGCCCCAGCCATGTTCTCTGAGCTTCCTCTCAGAGGAATCCTTACCTAAAGCCTATGTTTATTCATCAGAGTGATAATTACCTTAAAAACTGTGGCAGTATCTGTAAATGAACCCAATTCACTTTCCATATTTAAAAGCATATATATATGTGTGTATATATACAGATAGGGATTGTTTATGTTATATACCACAAGAATTATGGAAGAAAGTACATCAAAATATTAACAGTGATAGATCTCTGGATATTGGGATTGTGTCTATTTATACTCTTTGTAGTGTACTACACAAGCATGGATTACCTTTATAATCAGGAAGGAAATCATTATTAATATTTTAAAATGAAGTTTGATTTTCTGAGATTGCTCTAGCATCTAAGGCTCCTTAGATAGCTACCACCTGTGCTGTCTTCCGGCCCAAAGCAGGCTCTGCTTCCCAAGCATCCTTTGGGAAGGCCAATTTTCCAAAATAAAATCCTGGGATAATCAGAAGAGGCATGTAGGTCTGGGCCTTTTGTAGTTTTAGGAAATGAAAATGCTTTACCTTCTAACTATCATGTGAGCCATTTGCATCATTTGGAGAATATTTGTGTTGACTGGTACCTCAGTCAGGAAAACAAACGTAACTTAACAGAGAGAATTTAATATAAGGATTTACTTAAACAGGTGTTAGGGAACCGCAAAAGCAAAATGGGACCATCGAGGCGGCACAGAGATAATAACTGCAGGAAACAGCTGCCATCCCTAGGGCTGGGGGAACAGGGGAAGGAGTTGGAAGCTTGGAAGAAGGGACCTGCAGAGCTGGGACCTCAGGCACACAGATGATAGTAAAATGCCAGTAATTAGGGAGTAACGAGTTTGGGGTATTAATTACCTTTGTTGGTTTAAAAAGTTTTTTAATTGACGTATAGTTGATTTACAATATTGTGTTAGTTTTAGGCGTACAGCAAAGTGATTTGGCTACATATATATATTCTTTTTTCCCCAATTCTTTTCCATTATAGTTTATTACAAGATATTGAATGTAGTTCCCTGTGCTATACAGTAAATCCTTGTTGTTTATTTTATATCTAGTAGTGTGTATCTGTTAATCCCGAATTCCCGATTTATCCCTCCTCCCCCTTTCCCCTTTGGTAACCGTAAGTTTGTTCTCTATGTCTGTGCATCTGTTGGTAAATAAGTTCATTTGTACTATTTTTTAGATTTCACATATAAGTGATCTCATATGATGTTTGTCTTTCTCTGACTTACTTCACTTGGTCTGATAATCTCTAGGTCAGTCAAAACTTCTTTGTTTTGAAATACTTACAGACTTACAAGAAGCTGCAGAGGTAGTGCCCCTGTGCCCATCTCTCAGCATCCTCCAACAGCGGCACCTGTACGTCATCCAGACTGGGTGGTAGATTAGCATGCTACAATTAATTTAATTACAGGCCTGGATCTTAACAGTTTTTACGTTTACTTGTTTTTTATGTCTTCGTGTATAATTCTATGGCACTTAGTCACATATTTTAGATTTTTATAACCACTACTGCCACAATCTAGATACAAAAGTGTCCCATCACCACAAAGAGACTCCTCCCTGCTGCCTCTTTATCATCTTTATAGCCACACCTTCCTTCTCCTTCCCTAGTCTCTGGCAACCATTGTCTGTTCTTCTCTTTAAAGTTTAAATATTGTTTGTTTATTTGTAAGTATCATAGGTTGAATTGTGTCCCCCCCCACCGCCCTGCCAAATGCTATGTTGGGTCCTCACCCCTAGTATCTCAGAATGTGACCTTATTAGGAGACAGCGTTTCTACAGAGGTAATCAGGTTGAAATGAGGTCATTAGGGTGGGCCCTAAGCCAATATGACTGGGGCCCTTATAAAAAGGGGAGATTTGGAGGCAGACGTGACCCCTGGGAGGATGCCATGTGAACATGAAGGCAGAGATCCATGTGATTTTTCTACAAGCCAAGAAATGCCAAAGACTGCCAGCAAACCACCAGAAGCTAGGAGACAGGCACAGAACATAGCATCCCTCACCAGCCCTCGAAAGGAACCACTCCTGCGGACACCTTGATCTTGGACCTTGGACCTTGGAACTGGGACGATAAGTTTCTGTTGTTTAAGGTACTCCGTTTGTGGCGCTCTGTTGCCGCAGCCCTAACAAACGAACACAGTAGGTTTGTATAACTTCATTTGTAAGGGTAACCGTGCTTAGCATTAGCTTACAGGATTCCTGAAGTTCCGTTAAGCAAGCTTGCTTCCACACACCATGGCAGGTAAGGGGGCACAGTGAAGCTAGTTCTGGGAGCATGGAAGGAACTGGAAATTGGAACCAGCTGCCACTTCCTGACTGGTGTAGCATTGCTGGGGTGACCCTGACAGGGACAGGCGGCAAGCATGAAGGATCAAGTCCCTTGGTTCTCCTCCAGCCACCCAGCCTCCCTCCAGCACCCCCAGTCACCCAGCCTAATGGGATCTAGCTGGCAAAGGTGAAAGGCTGTTCTCAGAGCCCCAGCCCTCCTATCACAAAGCACAGAAGAGAAGGGTAAGTTTGAGGCTGAGAGACCAAAGCTTAATATCCAAACACTCTGGATTTTTTTTTAGAAGACCCTTCTAGAGACCTTCTGGTCTTTTATTCAGTTCAGCTATCATTCTGGGGTTTCCTCTGGACCATGAAGCTGCTAGCCAGGGAGACAAATATTTCTGTCTACTTGTGCTCATACTTTGTAACTTATTTTCAGAAACGTACCACTTGTGCTGTATTTTGAGAGTCTTACCATTTTTTATTTTTATTTAACATCTTTATAGGAGTATAATTGCTTTACAATGGTGTGTTAGTTTCTGCTGTATAACAAAGTGAATCAGCTATACATATACATATATTCCTATATCCCCTCCCTCTTGCGTCTCCCTCCCACCCCTCTAGGTGGTCACAAAGCACTGAGCTGATCTCCTTGTGCTATGCGACTGCTTCCTACTAGCTATCTATTTTACATTTGGTAGTATATAAGTCCATGCCACTCTCTCACTTCGTCCCAGCTTCCCCTTTCCCCTCCCTGTGTCCTCAAGTCCATTCTCTACGTCTTTGTCTTTATTCCTGTCCTACCCCTAGGTTCTTCATAAGCCTTACCATTTTTTTTAAAATGCGTGTTACAGAAAGGCGCGCCGCCTTTTGCTTGTGTCATATTTCCAAGAGTGGATTGACTGTATTCTCTCAAGAAGGTTTCTTAACGTGATAATAAAAAGGACGGGAAAGTAGGATTTGGTATATGAAAATTTAACTTACCCAAAACAACTTATCTGGAGCATATATGTTCTTTAAATACAATAAGATTCCCTTGGGATGCCTGGAAATCTCCCACTTCCCTTGAAAGAAGAGGAACTTCTTAGAGAGCCTTGAGAGCCAGGAAGGACTAATTCACGCCTTTGTAGGCTGCCTCCCTGTGTGGGTTAATTCTCTCCTTGCTAAGTAGCCTGAGACGAGTGGCACTGCTCTTCCTGGAGCCCCAGGACCAGCCCAATACCTTTCCTGCAAGCTCTGAGTATAGTGCAGTCCCCCGCACATTTCCACTAATGATCCAAACTGCTACTGCAGCACCTGCTCTTATATCACACTCACCAGCTAGTAGAAGGCATCCAACCTGGGTGAGGCATTTCTGCTAGAGCCCATGTCTTTCTTGCTGCACACCAACCATTTCATTACCTTCTTGGGCTTCATATTTCCAGGTTGTCTTTGAAAAACAAACGAAAATCTAACCACCCCCCTTCATTATAAATGCAATATATGCTTATTGCAGACATTTTCAGAAATACAGAAAATTATGGAAAATAAAATAGAATTTGAGGTTGTGTGGCTTAAGTTTAACAGGAAAAGGAATCAAATGCATATGTTACACAAAAGGTTATGTGATTTTTTTTTTCATGGAAATGTATATTGGGGAAAAGTAAGCAATATTTGATTTCAATAATCCTTTTTCTCCCTGCCTTGGCCGCTGGGAGAGCCAAGCACTGCCTTCATGGCTCTCTCTGGGATTCTCCAGAGTCCTGCCGCTGAGGCGTACCTCTCCTTTGTCCTATTTTTTCAGTATCGTGCTCTTTGATAATTTTGAATAGTAGTCTATTCTGAGAAGAATGATCTGGGTGGCCATCATGCCATGACAAGACCAGTTAGAAGTGGAATGCTTTGCCAGAACAGTCATGACCAAGATCTCAGTTGAGGTTGCAAGCAATAGATAAATTATTACATGGGTAGCAAATACCAGACATTTAGGGAAATACAATAATGTGGAGCTCATTGGAGGAAGAGACTGTGGAGCATCCTTCCCTCTCAGAGGTTCCAGTGCCAGTTTTCCACCTCTCTCACCTGGGTCCTGAACACAGCATCTGGACTGTGGTCACCTGGACCACAGTGGTGGTCCCTCACTTCCCTCCTCCCTCATCTTTCTTCCCACCTCCCCCTCCCACCAGTGGCAGCATTAGCATTTCAATTGGCTATCTCCAGCCTGGACCTACTATTCATATGCAGATCTTCTCTCCTGTCAAGGCTGGATTGAGACATCACCTTAGAGGAAACTGGCTCTGCGGGAGTTTCAGTGAGAGAAGGAGATGATAATTACTATGAGTTTTTTTTAGCGGAAGTTGTTCCTGTTCTGCTCTTCAGCAAGAAGTTGAGAGGTGATGTAATGGCAGTTAAAGCAAGGACTTTGGATTAGACTGGGTTCCAGTCTCAGTCCTGTCAGTTACTTACTGTGTGATGTTGGCAGGTTGTAACCTTCCCATGCATCAGGTTCTGCAAAATGGGGGTGAAAGTACTCTTTTTGCAGTGTTTTCACTGTAAAAGAATACAAGTCATAATACAGGTGGTACCTAATACAGTGCCCCCAACCAGTGATCACACAGTAGACAATAAGAAGCACCTAAAATGTGATTCTGGGAAAGGAATGGATGTCAGAATCCACCCACACCCTTGGATTGGGGTGTGGAGGTGGAGCCAGGTGGCCCAGGGTGCAAGCCCAGAAGGCTGGTTGGGTTTAGAGCTGCTGAATTGTCATGTGGGCACATTTTCCTGTCTCTCCGGTGAGTGGTCCCTGCTTCAGCCTTAGACCAACCCTTCCACTTGAGGACTTGCTCTCCTCTCTCTACTACTCAAGAGCATTTTTACAGCAATTTCCACTGTTCTCTCCTATTCATTTTATTCCTGTACTGTGCTGACCATTCCCATGAGCATTCATGTATGTTGCTATTTCTTCCATGAAAAAAAAAAACAAACCTAAAATTCATTTTTGGCTTCACTCTCCCTCCCAACTCCCACCCCACTTATCTTCTTTGCTTTACAACAAAACTCCTGGAAAAGTTGTCTGTGCTTACTGGTTCTGATCTTTCTCCTGCCATTCTCTTCTGGGCCTTTGCCAGACTCAGGAAACTAATCTTTACAAGACCAGCAATGATGTCCACCTGGCCGTTCTAGTGGTCGTTCCTTGGTTCTCCTCTAACGACCTACCAGCTGTATTTAATTCAATGGTTCACGCTCTCCTCCTTGAAGCATTTCTTTTCTTGGCTTTGAGAACACCCTTTTTTTCTGGCTCTCCTCCTTCCTCACTGGTCTCTCCCTCTCAAGCTCCTGTGTTGGCTTCTCCCATCTTCCTATCCTTTAAACCTTGGGATATCCCAGGGCGTAGGGCTTAGGCTTCTTCTCTTTTTAACCTTTACGCATTCTTGTGGTGACCTGGTCCGAACCCATGGGCTTAAGCACCATCTCTGGGCTGATGGCTCAACATTTTCCATCTCCAGCCCTGACTCTTCAAAACTCTTTACTTCAGCAGCCTCTTAACAGCTCTAAAGGTACCTCCAGCTTAACAGGCTAGAACGGAGCTGGTGATCTTCACCCAGAATCTTCCTGCTTCCACAGACTCTCCCATCCCAGCTAAAGGTAAACTCTGTACTTTCAGTTCCTCAGACTCAAAACCATGGAGTTACCCTTAATTATAAGGGCACTAATTCCATTCATGAGGGCTCCACCCTGTGAGCTAATTACCTCTCCAAGGCCCCAGTTCCTAATACCATCGTATTGGGAGTTAGAATTTCAATACTTGAATTTTGGGGGGATGCAAACCTCCAGTTCTTTGCATATACATCAGTGATCCCCTTGGTTAGATCTATGGCTCACACCTCTCTACTGGGCTCCTGACCCAGGTGTACTCTGCCACTGCTTTTCTGAATCCTACTGTATCTCCACTTGCATTTCTCAAAGGCACCTCAAACTCAAGTCTAAGACCAAGCTCACGATCCCCCTCCCTCTGGGAGCCCCTGCCTGATTCAGGTCTAATTTTCTGAGTTTGTATTTTAGTTTTTCCTATTTCAGTGAGTGGTACCACAATCCATTCACTTTCTTAAGTCAGAAATCGAGAAGGTTTGCTAGAAATTTCCTTCTCCTTCAATGTCTAGATTTAATCCATCACAAATCCCTATTGATTTGACTTTTAAATATCTTCCCAGTCTGTCCACTTCTCCCTACCTCTATGGCCACCCCTCCAATCCACTCACATCCTTTCTCCCCAGACTGCCATGAAAGCCTACCGATTGGTCTCCCAGCTCTTCCGTGGCTTTGCCAAACTATTTTCCACACCGTCGTTAGAATGATCTTCTGCAAAACTGGATATGATCACGTGATTCCCAACCTCAAACCCACCTTCTACTTACAACTCTTGAACAGCTTCCTTTTCCTCCTGGGATTAAACCAAGTTCTCTCACATGGTCTACAAGGCCTGGCATGGGGGTCCCCGATAGCTCCCAGTCACATCACGCTCCACTCCCCGCTTCATTCTCTGTGCAGCTGCCACCCTGAGTTTGCTAGCGTTTTGCTTCATCTTGCTGAGGATCTTTGCAGATGTTCTTCCTTCTGCCTGGACAGCTACCCTCTTCCCTTTGTCTGGTTAACCCCTAACTAATCCTTCAGATGCCAGCTGGAGCATCACTTTTCTGGGGAAGTCTACCCACACCCCAGTCCAGTGCTAGCTTCTTGGTTATATTCCGAAATAGAAGTTTCTTCATAGTACTCACGTCACTTTATATTATACACCCATGGTTGTGATTTTAAAAGAAATTAATGTGTTTTCTCCATTACACTAAAAGCTCTGTGAGACTATAGACGCTGTCAGATTTTGTTCACAGTTGTATCCCCCGGGCCTAGCATAGTGTCTGACATGAAGAAGGTGTAAAGAACTATTTTTAAATGATCAACTGGACACAAATTGTAATCCATGCTCTGAAAGAAATGAACAGAATGCAAAGATAGAAAATATAGCTAATTAGGGTGGTTCTCCTGCTGGTGTAGCACCAGCTGCTGGGGCACAGCCACCAGCCCCAACTGCAGATGAGCCTCCCGATGTTGACCTTGGTCAGGGCATTTGCAGGTGAGCCAGACCAGGAAGGTCCAACCTGTACACCGTCTGCTTTGACGAGGGCATGATCTTACCTAACTCTGTCACAGTCATGTCATCGTCATGCGGGGTGAGGGATGAGTGGATGCAGGAGAGTGGGAGACCAGGGCCATGTTGTTGCTGTGGTGAGTGCTGGGCAGTGGCTGCTGGGACCAGTGCTTTCCAACTCAGCCTCCTCTGAAGGATAGAGCACCTCAGTGGCAGCTGAGGAACGAATGGGGATAGGTTGGTCTTGATGAGATACCCTAGACGAAGACATTTGAAGAGATTTTGGATTATGTTATAGGAACCAAGAAAGAAGTGACAACGAAGTCAAGTGTTGGGAGGCTGCCTCTGGTGTGATGAAACTTGAGGCTTCCTGGAAGGTCTATTTTAAAACCCCTTTGGGTTAAAAAGAGGGAGATTTGTGAAGTAGAGAGAACAAAATCAAGTCAGATGACTTAAATGGGGCTAAGTTAGACTGTGACTCTTCAGTATTTCTGTAATTTGTTAGACTTTAAGCAGTTTTGGTATACACAGATTTTTCTTCCAAGAGTAAAGCAGCAATTCATATGGCCAATAAGCACATGAAAAGATGCTCGACATCACTAATCATTATGGAAATGCAAATCAAAACCATAATGAGACACCATTTCACACCCATTAGGATGGCTGCTATAAAAAACTGAGAAAATAGTGTTGACGAGGGTGTGGAGAAATCGGAGCCCTTGTGCATCACTGGTGGGAATGTAAAGTGGTGTGGCCACTATGGGAAACAGTATGGCAGTTGCTCAAAGAAAATTAAACATAGCATTATAAATATGATCAAGCAGTTCCGTTTCTGGCTATATATCCCAAAGTATTGAAAGCAGAGGCTTGAACAGATATTTGTACATCAATGTTTATAGGACCATCAGTCACAATAGCCAAAAGGTGGAAACAACCCAAATGTCTATCAGTGGATGAATAGATAAAGGAAATGTGCTATATACATAGAATGGAATTTTATTCATTCCAACATTATTATTATTAATAATATTATTATTATTCCAATATTATTCTGGAATATTATTAAAAGGAAGAAATTCTGATACATGCTACAACATGGATGAACCTTGAAAACATTATGCTAAGTGAAATAAACCTGACACAAAAGGACAAGTATTGTATGATTCCACAGATATGAAGTACCTACAGTAGTCAAACTGACAGAGACAGAAAGTAGTACGGTAGTTGCCAGGAGTTGGGGGGAGGTGGGAAAATGGGAGTTATTTAATGGGTACAGAGTTCTAGTTTGGGAGGATGAAAGAGTCTGCAGATGGATAGTGATGATGGTTGTACAGCAGTTTGTACTTAATGCCACTGTACTGTACACTTCAAGTTGTTAAAATGGTAAATCTTATGTATGTTTTACCACTTAGACGCAGATACACACACACACACACACACACACACACACACACACACACACACACACACACACACACACACTTGCGTGCAGTAAACTGCATGACCCTGCTGGCTGAGAGAGTGCATTGTGTTGATAGCTCAAAATGGAGAGGATGAACTGGCCAGGAGTTAAGGCCACCGCCCCAGGTACACCTGACTAGGAAATCCTACAGCAAGTCTGTCAAGGACACAAGAAGCAGCGGGACAGATGGGGGCACCAGGCATTTTGGTCTCGAGTCCAGAGAGGTCACAGTCTGCCTTGTCATGCCCTTCTTGCCTCAGTCAGCAATCCTGACACCAAGGAAAGGACACTGGCCTGTGGCTGCTGTCTCCTCAGGGGCCCCTCATATGACACTGCATATCTGCATGGCTGGCCCGTGTCTGATGACCATGACTTCACTCCCTGAACTCAGAGCACTGAACACAGGGAATTTCCTTGCCAGCTGCTCTGTAATGGGCCACATTGACCTGAAATGAGCCTGTGATGCTGGTGCCCGGAGATGAGAAGGGTCTTGCTAACACAGAGGGGATCCTGGGAGAACTGGGGTGCAGAGGACAGAGATGTGGAGAGGTGACTTGTGGTTCAGAAAGAAGACTGTAAGTGAGCATGAACTTATTCATTGATTCAACAGGTATTTATTGAACGCCTGCTCCATACTCAGCCCTGTTTTAGGCACCACCAAGATGCCTGCTGTTAGGGAGCCTGCATTCTCATGGAGATAGACAGGCTACAAGTAGCTAAAAAAACATAAATACATAACATGTCAGGTGGTAATAAGTGCTCTTCAGATGAATAAAGTACAATAAAGAGATAGGAGGTATTACTTTATGAATTAAATTAATATTGCACACAGTAAATATGCATTTTATTAATATTGTACAAAATAAATAGTATGCATTAAATAAATGCATAAGTGGTTTAAGTTTATATGGTGAAAAGTACTGTCTTAGCCTGTTTGGACTACTATAACAAAATATCATCAATTGGGTGGCTTACAAACAACAGAGACTTATTTCTCTTGGTTCTGGAGACTAAAAGTCCAAAATCGTGGCACCAGCATGGTCAGGTTCTGGTGAAGGTCCTCTTCTGGGCTGTATTACTGCTGACTTCTTGCTTTGCCCTCACATGGTGGGAAGGGCAAGGGAACTCTCTGGGGTCTCTTTTATAAGGGCACTAATCCCATTCATGAGGGCTCCATCCTCATGACCTAAGCACCTCCCAAAGGCCCCACCTCCTAATACCATCACATTGGGCATGAGGATTTCAACATATGAATTTGGGGGACACACAAACATTCAGATCGTAACGAGTACTATGAAGAAATTAAAGCGGGGAAGGGGGTTGATAGTGCCATTGGGGGAGGGATGTCTATTAGAAATAATGTGGACAAGAAGGACAAAATGGTGACATTTGAGCAGAAATGTAAGTGATATGGAGATCTGTGCAGGCAGCAGGAATATCAAGGAAAAGGCCATGAGGGAGGGTGGGTAATACTGTGTCTGGGAAAAGCACGATAGTCATGGAGGCTGGGTGGAAGTTGGGAGGGCGGAGAGGAGGATGGGAGATGGGACGGGCAGGTGCCGTGGAGAACAGGCTGGCTTTATTCTAATGCGATGGGAGTTTCATGTGGAAGATAAACATGATTTGACCCATGTTTGGAAAGGTGCATTCTCTCTGCTGTCTGCAAGTTCACCAGAGGGAGGCAGGAATGAACATAAGGAGGCTCTTAGAGTAATCTGGCAAGAGATGATGGGGACTTATTCTGAGATATTAATGGTGAAAGTGATGAGAATTGGTTGGAACTAGGCTTGGAGCAACTGCAAGAAAAAAAGTATAAAAGTAAGGTTAGTTAACATTTATTGAGCCCTGCCACATGCCAGTTGCCATCCCGAACCCTTTCCCTGCATGACCTCCTTTAATTCTCCCAATGAGTCTGTAGTGACGGTATTCTTATCCCCAGTTGGAGTTTGGGGAAGTGGAAGCATATGAAGGTAAGTCCTCTGGCCAAGAGTGCACAGTTTGTGATTAGTGCTGTTGTCACGGATCCCCAGGTTGTCTTGACTCTAGAACCTGTGACCTTGGCTTCTGCCTTGCACTGTAGTATCCCTGACTGGTCAGTGTGGATGGAGGTGGTCGGGAGCCACATTAGGCAGAGCAGAAGAGGGGTAGGGGCCAGAGAAGAAGGAGATGGGGATGCAGGCAGACAGCTTGAGTTGGTCTCTCCAGACACCCAGACTGGGGTCTGTACACTGTGGAAAATGGAGGTGTAGACAGGAGTTCTCCTGAAGGACTCTGTGGGGTTGGGGGACTCACAGTCCTACTTGGGTCCCCCGGGTATCCAGAATGGAGCAAAGGGACATTCTTCCCACTTTCACTTAAGTCAAATCCCCATGTGGGCTCTGGGACATGAGGTCCCACGTGGATGATTCTTGTGTGTCTGGATTTCCAGAAACATTTGCCCGGAGGCATTTGATAGGTTTCTGAGCTTCTGAATAAGCTCTAGCCATTGAAATTTGAGTCATTACTGTTACTATGACCTCACAAGCCAGAGTACAAAATTCTCAGTTCACATGGCCGGAGTGTTGTATTTGTAATGATAGTTTAAGACATCTAAAACCATAAGGTCAAATTCACACACAAGTGTGCCTGGAAGAAGTTCCAAAATCTTTGTCAGACCCACCTCTATCCTGCAGCATCAGAACAGCAATTAAGGGAGGTAGATAATATTCAAGTTTCCAATAGTCAAAATTGTGGGCGAGGCTAAGGCTGTCCAGTGAAAACAGGATGCCACTCATGGCTGAATATAAATACTGATGGAACATTTGGAACGATGGAAAATTAATCAGAGATAGACGGCTTACTAATTAAAACAATTGGAAAGACCAAATTTAAAATTGGAAGGTTTGTTTCCTGAAATCTGGAGATGGGGCTCTGACTTGTACCTGTAACACCCCACTCCACCCCCCATGGCTTGCGATGCAGGTCAGGACAGTCAGCCAAGGGGCTTCCCAGTGGCAAGGCCTCAGGTAGCATGAGCCCTTTCACCTCTTTTCTCCCTCTGTACCCCTTCTGTCCATCTCTTCATCCTAATGTCCCCTCTAATGGTATGTATTTGGTGTCCTCATGCAGTCATCAGGAGCAACCTCTGTGTCAGGACAACTAGTCTCATGTTTCCCGGTAGTGCCTCAGTTTACAAATTATCCCTCCAAGATCTCCACTTCATCTCCTTCCATGGAAATATCCTATTGGTAAGGGAGAGTTGATCGTATCTGGCTGGTACAATTATCCAAGGATACTAATTCATACTTCTGTGTGAATGACTGTGCAAAGGTGTTGGACTTCACAGGGACATTCTGCTTTTGAAAAGTGTAGCTTGGTAACCCACAGGGGTAAATACTTATGGAAAAAACTTAAAACAGGATTTTTCCCCCATCTGTCAGGTTTTATGTATTCACTCAGCAAACATTTAAAAATTCCTTCCCTGCGTCAGAAGCTGCAGTAGGTGCTGGGTTTGTAAATACTGTCTCTTTAAAGAAAATCACTGTCGGAGTAGGGCATAGATAAGTAGTCAATGGTGATGCATTTTGATTAAAGCTATAATAAGGGCATGTCTGTGATGACTAAGAATGTGATAATGGCATAACTGTGAGCATTTATCTGGACTTTCACCATAGCAGGTATTAAATGTCCTGGTCTTTTGATTTAGTTGAACTCCGGGTTTTCAGTTACTCCACAAACATCCCCCACGAGCATGTAACCTGCAAGAGAGCAGAGCCCAGCGGACTTCTTCCCTGCTTTGTATCCCCAGTACCTAGATCCAAACCAGGCATGTAGAGGGCATTCAGTGAAAGTTGATTGAATGAATAAATAAATGAATAAGTAATGGGACAAAGTGAGAGAATGGCGTGGACATGTGCACACTACCAAATGTAAAATAGATAGCTAGTGGGAAGCAGCCACATGGCACAGGGAGGTCAGCTTGGTGCTTTGTGACCACCTAGAGGGGTGGGATAGGGAGGGTGGGAGGGAGACGCAAGAGGGAGAGGATATGGGGATATATGTATACGTATAGCCGATTCACTTTGTTATACAGTAGAAACTAACACATCATTGTAAAGCAATTATACTCCAATAAAGATGTTAAAATAAATAAATAAATAAATAAATTGAACAGAGTGGCAAAGTCCCTACCATGGTGAATATGGATGGTCGCTAGAGTTCAATGGGGAGCGGGGACATTCCATGGTCTGATCCAGTCTCCCCTGCTCTAGCGAAAATGCCCCCTCTCTCCCAGAGCATCGGTGTTTTGCTCTCACTTAGATTATTCTCATCAACATATCCTTCCTCTTTCGCCAATGTCCCATTTCTCTCCTTTGTAGAAACCTCTTCAAAAGAATGAAATAATGCCATTTGCAGCAACATGGATAGACCTAGAGATTATCATTCTAAATGAAGTAAGTCAGAGAAAGACAAACATCATATGATATGACTTTTATGTGCAATCTTAAAAATCGATACAAATGAACTTATTTACAAACAGAAATAGACTCACAGACATAGAAAAAAAAACTTATGGTTACCAAAAGGGAAAGGGGGCGGAAGAGGAGGGATAAATTTGGAATTTGGGATTAACAGATACACACTATTATATATTAAAAAGATAAACAACACGGACCAACTGTATAGGACAGGAAACTATGTTCAATATCTTGTAATAACCTATAATGGAAAAGAATCTGAAAAAAGAATATATATGTGTAACTGAATCACTTTGCTGTACACCTGAAACTAACACAACACTGTAAATCAGCTGTACTTCAAAAAAAAAAGAAAAAGAATTAAGCCACCCCTTTTTAAAAATATTTATTTATTATTTATTTAGGCTGTGCCAGGTCTCAGTTGCAGCACACAGGCTCTTTAGTTGCTGCATGTGGGTTTCTTAGTTACGGCATGCATGTGGGATCTAGTTCCCCGACCAGGGATCAAACTCAGGCCCTCAGCATTGGGAGCATGGACTCTTACCCACTGGACCACCAGGGAAGTCCCTGAGCTGGCTCTTGACAGCTACACTCAGTGCTACCACCCCAGTCTGAGCCACTATCCTTTGTTAAGGATAAACAACGGCAGTAGCCTGCTAAGACATGTCTATTCTCCACAGAGACGCTAAAGCCATTCTCTTAAGACAAGTCAGACTATGTGGCTCTTCTAATCAGAATCCTGCAGGGGCTCCCTATTGCCCAAGTTAAAACCAAATGGCCTAACAGACCTTCCACGATCTGTACTCCGCCCCCAGCCTGTTCCCCCTGTGCCATTCTCTCTGTTCATTAATCCCCCCCACTCCTCCACCCCCCACTCCAGCACTGCTGTCTCCTTCCTATTCCTGCTCCTGCCCTGGGCTCTTTGCTCTAACTCAGAAGTTGGTACACTTTTTCTGCCAGGGGCTGTATAGTAGATATTTGAGGCTTTGAGGGTCTCTGTCACAGCTATTTAACTCTGCGTCGCAGCCTGCAGACAGCCACAGGCAATACATAAATGAATGAGAGTCGCTGTGTTCCAATGCAACTTTATTTATGGGCACCGAAATTTGAATTTCATGTCATTTTCATGTGTCGTGAGATATTACTCTTCTTTTGATTTTTTCCAACCATTTAAAAATGTAAGAAAGCTTCTTAGTTAGTGGGCCACCTAAGAACAAGTGGCAGGTTGGATTTGACCTACGGGTCACAGTTGGCAGGGAATGTTCTTCCTACAGAAATCTTCTGGACCATGCCTTTCTCTCTCTAGTCTTCGGTTGAATGTCACCTTCTGCACGAGACTTGTGAAGACCTCCCCACTTAACCCTGCCCCACCCACACTCTTGTTGCCTCAATATTCTCCATCATTTTTACCCTTCTCTGATTTTTCCTTTTTGCACATGCTTATCAACCGCTAACATATTATATAATTTACTTACTACTGTGTTCATTGTGTACTGATGTCCGGACCAACCCCCCCTGCCCCCCGCCCCCCGCCCCCCCCCCGCCCCTCCACCTCCCTGCCACGTCCCTGCAAGGGCGGGACTATTTGTCTGCTATGTTCATTGGCTGTATTCCAAGTGCAGAGGTCAGTGCCTGGTATGCAATGGGCCCTCAATACATAGCCATTGATTGAGTTTCTATGACAAGTGTCTATTTATTAGTGAACGTTTTCAGATTGGTGATTTTTGCTTCTCTATACCTCAGATAATGAATACTAGGAAAACAAGGATACCCTGAATGGACCAGAGGCAGCAGGGCAGGCTTCATAGAGGAGGTGACGTCTGAGCTGGGTCTAAAGGAGTGGAGGAGGAATTCATGGGATGGAGGAGGGCTGAGGGGAGGGCAGTCCAGGCAGAAGGAACTGTGTGTTTCTTGGACGCAGGAACGAGTATGAAGCATGAGGACTGGCATTAGTTGAGTGCAGGTGGGAGGCAGTGTTGGGAGAGAAGCTGGAAGTATCAGTAGCAGTTGGGGATGGCATGCTCTGAAAGAATATAGGTGCCGTTTACAGCCTTCTGCAGATTCAGGAGACAGACTTCTGCAAGAGTGAACCCAGACTTGCTTCTGTCATACAGTGCCAAGGGCTGTTCAGAAAAGTACTGCAGGATCATTCCTCAGGACTTTTCTCACAACTGCCCCATCATAAAATAAGGGAGTCCTGGGGAGTCTGACCAAGCTGCTCTGGACAGCAGTGCCTCCTAGAGGCCCCTCAGGATGACAGACCCCACCACGTGCTCGTCATTCCTAACACCCCGTGCAGATAGCAACATGGTGAGATTCAGATCTGTGGAACCCCACCCCAAGCAACGCCAGTGTCCTCCTGAGCCCTGGAGGCCTCCAAGACCCTCCTTCCCTGCACTGCCTGGGTGGACAGCTGAGACCGGGGCACAGAGGGGCATTTACATTTCCCTCTGCCTGTTGTACTCACAGCCTTGTGGGGCCTGAGTAATAATGTGTGTAAGACGTTTCAGGGTCAGGAGGAGAAGGCACAGGCTGATAGAGGTCCTGCACAAAGCAGCCTGTGATAAGACCTTTGAAGAGGGGAGGAAGTCACGAGGCAAGACTTAACCATTTCTGGGTGGAGAAATCAGGGAAGACTTCGTGGAGGTGGTGGCATTTTGTGTTATTCTCAGTGAAAGATGCGAGGAGAAGGGGAAGGAAACTCCACAGCAGGAGTGTGTGGACTTTTGTGTACAGACAGCCTCTAGATTAGCACCAGTCTACTGCTTGCTAAGGCAAGCAGTCTACTGATTGCATAAATAACAGTTGCTTCTCAGGCAGCCAGAAAAACCCAACCCTAGCAGATGTTGTCAAATGTATCTGCTTTGTCCTATAATCTTTAAATAATCTTTTCATAAAGTACCATCTGAAGTAAAGACCTAATCCATCTTCCCCCGCTAGGAGGGGAATTATCTTTCTGATGGTGTAAAATAATCCTTTTAGGGGACATGAAACCAACTCTCAGCCTAAATCCCTTCTTATTCCTCCCCCACAGGTGCCATCATTACTGTTAAGAACTGCATTTAAGAAATAAGCAGAAAGATCGGAGGGGTTATTTTGAGCCTCAAATAGTATTAAGTTGGAACCTGAATATTCTAAAATGACAGCAGGCTTCTGACTGGCTGTGCTGGGAATCTCACTGTTCCCCATCGGAAGGAGCCTCCCCGTCTTGGGTGAGGAGCCGGTGGTCGTGGCCCACTCCCCAGAGGCTCGGCTCTTGGGACTGTGAGAGGTTAGGGGCAAAGAGCGATTCCAGACAGCCTGGGGAAGAGAGTATTTGAATTAAAGCATTTCCAGGTGGTGGGAATTTGAGATCATCTACTTACTAAGCCTCTTATTTGAGGGCAAGACAGCCCAGCTGGGTGAGGAGGGCACAGAGTTTACAGAGACTCTGAGCTCAAGCTCTAACTCTGCTGCTTACTAGTTGTGTGGTTTGAGGACATCACTTAATTCTTCTTTTAGAATCTGTAAAATGAGAGCAGCATTAGTAAAGCGCTTTCTTGTAATATACACGTGAGAGGAAACTATGTAAGAAGTAAATGAGAAGGCCTGGGACAGAGAATTCAAGAGCCGCAGCTAAAGTCAACCTAACAGTGAGGTCTGGAGCAAAAATGAGTGCACAGGGCTCCTTAAATTCCGGGGTCCTCTTCCTGTTGTACCAGGTGAGACTCCATCATGTCAGGCAACTTTATTAGGGCAGAGCTGAGACTGAGAGCTGATTTCACTCTCACTCGCATTGTTTTTCCTGGTTCTAGCATGCAAACAAGGGTTCCAGCTTGTAACATACTTAGTCCATCTATTATTCTCTCTCTTTGTAATTAATACCATTTGTTCACTGGAACAAGATTAATTGAGCACATACTATGTGTCCATCAGGCACTGTGTGAAGTGCTGGGGACTCAAGCAAGAAAGGTTGCTTGTTGGGCCTTTAAGGAATACACAAACAAACCTGTACCCAGAAAGCGTAGGATGCCATGTGATGTCTTATAATAGAGGTTTGCACCAAGTGTTAAAGGATGCAAGAGGATGGAGGTCATAATTAGAACTATTTTCATTTTTACAGGAGGAGGGGAGGGAGGAGCTGGGAGAGGCTACACAGAGGGAGTCATAACTGAGGGAACTGGGAGAGCAGCAGAGAAAGCTCTCAGTAGGTGGATGCTGACAGCAGTGTGTGTGTGTGTGTGTGTGTGTGTGTGTGTGTGTGTGTGTGTGTTTGGGGGTGGGGGAAGGTTTGATGGGGGAGGGACGTTCCAGGGGGGAGAGAGAGAGCAGAAGTGCAGACCCCTGGTGGAGCTGCTGCCCTGGTGCATCCCTCATGGCTGGATGGGATGAGGGTCTGACAGGGAGTAGTAGGAGAGACCTTGGGCACTTGGCAGGTGCCAGAACCCCAAGGTATCTCATGGCCTCTAAGGAATTAAGCTTTGTCTTGCAGCTCCTTTGCAATCCTTCTAAACAGTGGAGTGACATTATCAGATTTTAGAAAGATAATTCTGGTGGCAGTGTGTAGCACAGATGGGAGGGGAGAAAATTGGAAACAGGGAACCCTGTTCTGCAAAGATTGTGATAATCCAGGCAACGATGATGAGGGCCTGAGTGAGGGCAGAGGCATGGGAATGAGGATGAAGTGGATTAGAGAGACTCAGCCTGGTAACTGATTGGGAGTGGGGCCCGTGAGCGAGAGGGGGAGTGGAAAATACACTGAGGTTTCTGGTTTGGGTGACAGGGTGAATGCTGGTGTCATTCATCAGGGAATAGAGGGTGATGAGGAGGTTGAAGAGGGGAAGAAAGAGAGGACAGAATTATGAACTTTGTTGAGTTTGAGGATCTCCAGGAAGAGGTGTCCAGTTGGTGGTTGAAAAAGGGTTTAAAGTTGAGGAGAGACGTTCATTTATTCATGACACAAATACTTTCGGTGTCTGCTATGTGTCAGGTGACATTCCGGTGTCTGGAGATACAGCAGTAACTTGATGGACAAGGTCTCTACTTTCATGGAGTGTTCATTCCAAGGAGGGAAAATAAATAATATACTAGTGATCAGATGCAAAGCAAGACAGGATAATGTGATAGAAAGAAACTGGGGGCTACGTTAGGCAGGGGTTCAGGGAGGTCATTCATTGAGAAAGTAACATTCAAACCGAGATATGAATAATGAAGAAGAGACAGCCATGTGAAAACTTCAGGGAAAAGCAATCCAGACAGAGGGAACAGTATATGCAAGGTCTTTGAGGTCAGAATAAGCTTGGCATGTTCAAGGAAGAGAAAGAGGCCCAGAATATTTGGAGTGTAGTGGGAGAGGAGGTGGAAGGTAGGACATGAGATTGGAGAAATGGTCAGAGGTTATCAGATCACGCTGTAGAATGTATCAGTCAGATTAGCATAAACTGCATGGTGACAAATGGCCCTCAAAATCTCAGTAGTATACAGTAAAGAAGTTTTTCACTCATGCTCCATACCCATTGTGGATTGGCTGCACATCCTTTTCACTCCAAGACTCAGGTAGATGGGACAGCTCCTATCTAGGACATTCCTGGTCTCCTAGCAGAGGGAAGAGAGAAGGTAGAGGACCATATGATGGCCTTAAAACATCTGCATGGAAGTGGATGTGCCACTTCCATTGGCCAAAGCACGTTACGTGGCTAAATGTGACGCTGCTGGGGCTGGGCACGTTCAGTCCTTCCACAGAGATGAGCAGCAGATGTTGAGATCAACATTACAACCTACCACATAGGTAGGTTGCCTCTTAGGAAGCCACTCGGATTTTTTTTTTTAAACAGAGGGTATTGATATTGGTTGCCAAGGTAGGTTAAAAAGTAGATCAAGAACGAAAACAGGAGATATAAGAAGCAGGGTAATCTAGAAAAGTATGTCCCAGATACTGAGCACATGGTAAAGTTCCATTAGGGTAGAGTCCTGAAAATACTATCAGGACAGGGATCTCTACAGGAGCCATGTGGGGAAATGGTTTGGCATAGCCTGGCCTCCTAGTCTCTCCACTTACAGAGCTATCAGAAACTCTTTGATGGTTTTTGGACAAGGGACCCTGGAATACTGGGATTCTTCCCAAGACACAGCATTCCTCTCTATGAGTCTCCTAAAAAAGATGTATGTGATGTAATCTGTAAGTGGAAAATAAAATAGTACCTCATTGCTAATGAGGGTGGACCCCAACCCCTGGAGAAGGGAGAAGGCTTTTGTAAGTGAGGCTGGAGGAAAAAGAAACAACTGTGGCTTGTGTTTTTTCCCCCTCCCACACAAGCTTTCATAAGAAAAAAATTCTATCCCTGGTCATGAATCTTTTTTCTTTCCTGCATGGAAGGGAGAAAGAGAAGAGGGTAAGATGGTTGGGCTTGCTCGAGAAGGGTGGGTCCCTGGTGCAGTATCCCACTTCTGCCGCCAAGCTGAAGAGAAAAGAGAAAGAAGCAAGATGTCCGGGAGCTCCCAGTACAGTGTAGATCAGATTGCAGACCTTCAGCCCACCTTTAGGGCAGAGTGGCTCTACTCACAGGTAGTCCAGTCCAAACTATCAAAGTGATGAGTTTAGACGCATCTTCCTCCTCTGTGGTGAGGAGGGGTGAAATGGGAGCTTCCTTTCTCTTAAGTGCCTTCTACTGCTCCCTCATCCCTCCATCCCAGGAGAGGGGATGGAGAAAGCCATACGAAGAGAACTTGACTTTTTAACTTCTCCTGCCAAAGGTCCACCTGGTGGTGGTTCCATTGTGGTTCCTCACTGCATGTTTGAAATATGCCAGAGGGACCCAGAAGTGAGGAGGGACCAACATACTAGCCAGGACAATTGACTTTGCCCACCTGGATATTTTCTTTGAACAACAAATCTTGGCTTTTATTTTATTTAATTTTTAAAAATTTCTGTTGGAGTATAGTTGATTTACAATGTTGTGTTAATTTCAGGCTTTTATTTTTATGAGTATGTCACATCTCTTCAACTAAAATTATAAATGTCACAATTTTTACTTCTTTGGGAACTCCCCTGTCCCATACCACACACCCCCCCCACAAGTCCAGCACAGGCCAGTCAAAAACAAGTAAAATACCAGTATGAATCAATGAGTGAGTGAACAAATGATTTCCTGGGAGGCTTAGAAACGCCACTTGTGATCCATCTCTCCCACTGGCCGCAGTCTCCGTGATGAACTTTGTGTACATATGAGAATGCAGAAAGAGAGAAGGGAATTTAAGATGCTGTCAGAGAGGGAGAGTTTTCTGCTTCTCTTCCTGCCGGCTGGGCCCTGTGGCTTAAAGAATTACAATGCGTCTCTGTTTCCTCCAGGGACCAAGATGGCGCAGGCCATTACCCAGGGAGCTGGCCAGGGAGAGCCTACCTGTCAAACTGACTAGTACGCAGAGAGATAAACTCCTGGTGAGCCTTGCTCTGGCACCCTGGCGCTTTGGTGACAGAGTTATTATTAAGACACCAGCATCAAAATTAAAGTGGGGAAGAAAAGTCAATTAGTGATTGAATAGCTATGAGGAGACATCTTTTAATAAGGTTCCCTCTAATTTGAGCTGTTCCTTGCCCCTCCTCATTGGGCGTGGTCACTCTGTCTTTTTCTAACTACTGTAGGGGTTCGAAGGACAGAGCGATCAGGAACTTACACCTCTCTCTAATTTATACTCAGGGGCGGATGGGGAGAGAGAGTCCTCTGCTGTCCACAATACGCCAGGGGCCCATAAAGCGATTTATCACCACTCTGAATTCTTTTCAGCGGGATGTTCATTTCAGTTTTCAGTCACCTCTTTAGCTCCCCTTCAGCAGGCTTGGCCGGGCTCCTGAGAGAAGGTCTGAGCCGAGAGGGGGGGACACAAGACAGGTGAGGGAGGTTGGAGTTGGGCTCTCCAGGGATGCATCTGCCACCATTCCAGCCTCACAGCCTCCTTTATCTTTATTTGTTTCTACAGGGAGACGGGGAGATGATGATGTTTCGTAGGTGTTCCAAACCCTTGTCATGCTTAATAAAGGTCTGGCAGGAACGGGAGCTAGGATGGCTTAGCAGGCTCTGGTGCTGGAGATTTTGGGGAGGGAAGGTAGGTGTAGCTGTTGCTGCAGCTGCCTGTGTGACAGCAAGGAATCTGAGGACCAAGAGAGACCAGACTGAGGGTTTCTGCTTCCTGCATTTACTCAGCAGGTTTCCTGATCCCGTGGGTGGGGTGAGGACAGTGGGACTGGTAGGAGGAAGGCTAATGGCCAGAATAGGAAGCCCCAGAGCATCAGGTTATTAAGACAAGAGGGTAGCACAGGAAGAGGAACTTCAAGGTCAAGTGACCAGAAGTGGGTCATGAATAGCAAGATGAAATGCATGATGGGGAAGCTTTGGCCTAGGGAATTCTGCAATTCCCTGACACTGACTTGGATCAGGATTGGGCCCAGGGCTTGAAATTGGGATTTAAATTTACCATGTCTTTTTATCACAAAATAATACATATTCACTGTAGGAAAAGAAGATAACGAAAAAGACGTTTAACCTTATCTCACTACCCAGAGACTAACCACTGCTAATATTTTCAAATACTTTCAAATCAATATATTTAATGTTTTATATTAGTAACATAATAGTTAGCTGTATATCATGATTCTGTGTGATTAGGCATGGGTATTTGGGTCATTGGAAAGGCCTGTACCAGTTGTCATATTCACAAGTTAAAGTTCAGTTAAAAAATTTATTTTCTAGAAATCAGAAACTATCGGGTAAAACTGAGGTCCTTTTATAATGAAGATGTAACCATGGATTTCTTGTGCAATAAAAAACCAATTTAAACTAAGAAAGTGATAGTAGGACATAAATGATACATGAGTAACTGGAGGAAAATATCTTGTTCTTGGATAAAAAGAGCAATATTGCAAAAATATCAAGAAAAAGGAAAAACCATGTAAATTGAAAATATTTTTCAAGGAAAGAAAAATATAAAAATTCAGATAACCAAGATGAAAAGAAAAAAAAACTCCCACAAGCCCAACACAGCAATTTATCATTATGGTTTATTTCCTTCTAGTGTTTTCCCATATGTATATTTTTATAAGAATATAAAGGATTGTAGCATAAATATGTCTTCAGCTTGTTATGTAGTCATAATAAATATAATTGTTAGTGACTTAAATATATTCTATAAAGTATATATACTGCACTTTGTTTAATTTTTACCCAATGTTGAAATTTGAATCAGATTACACAGTTACACAAATACTATGGTCAACATTTTTGTGCTTTTTACATTTTGTTTTGAATTATTTCTTAAGAGTAGATTTGCATAAATGAATCATTGAATTAAAACGGTTGGACTTTTTAGAATTCTTGACTATTACTGCCACAGTGGTTTCTAAAATCACTGTCCAGTTTATAGGAGTATCAGCCAAAGGTGTTATTATTAAAAATTTTCAGTGGGTATAAGGTATATGAAATGAAATGGCCATATTTTAGAGTTTGGTTGGATGAGGTTTAACAATTACATACACCTTTAAAACCACCACCCAAAATAAGATAATAGAATATTGTTGTCACCCAAGAAATTTTTTTTGCCTGTTTAAATAGATGTAAATAATAGTGCTCTTTTTGTCTGGCTTTTGTTGTTGTTCAACACAACATTTTTGAGATCCATCCGTGTTTTTGTACATACCAGTGGTTCTTCATTCCTTCCTATTGCTGGGTAGTTTTCTGTTGACTGACTGCGGCAGTTTGTTTGTCCATTCTTCCGTTGATGAACATTGGAGTTGTTTAAAATTTTGGGCTATCATATGCAGGACCAGGTGGCTTCGCACGTGACTTCTACCAAACATTTAAAGAACAATCAATACCAATCCTTCTTAAATTCCTCCCCCCAAATAAAGAGGGAATATTTCCAAACTCATTTTATGAGGCCACCATTCTCCTGATACCAAAACCAGACAAAGACATCACAAAGAAGAAAACTATAGGCCAAGATCCCTGATGAACATAGATGCAAAATCCTCAATACAATATTAGCAAACTGAATTCAACAGCACATTAAAAAGCTGATACACCATGACCAAGTGGGATTTATCCCTGTGATGCAAGGATGGCTCAATATGTGCAAATCAATCAATGTTACACATCACATTAAAAGAATGAAGGATAGGGCTTCCCTGGTGGTGCAGTGGTTGAGAATCTGCCTGGTAATGCAGGAGACAAGGGTTCGAGCCCTGGTCTGGGAGGATCCCACATGCTGCGGAGCAACTAGGCCTGTGAGCCACAACTACTGAGCCTGCGCGTCTGCAGCCTGTGCTCCGCAACAAGAGAGGCTGCGATAGTGAGAGGCCCGTGCACTGCGATGAAGAGTGGCCCCTGCTTGCCACAACTAGAGAAAGCCCTCGCACAGAAACGAAGACCCAACACAGCAAAAATAAATAAATAAATCAATAAACTCCTACAAAAAAAAAAATGAATGAAGGATAAAAAAATCACATGGTAATCTCTATAGATGCAGGAAAAAAAATTGACAAAATTCAACACATTTTCATGATTAAAAACTCTTGACAAATTAGATATAGAAGGAATTTACTCAACACGTAAAGATCATTATATAAAAAGCCCACAGCAAACATTATATTCAATGGTGAGAAACTGAAAGCTTTTCCTTTAATATCTGGAATAAAGTAAAGATGACCACTCTTGCCACCTCTATCGAACATAGTCCTGGAAGTCCTAGCCAGAGCAATTAGGCAAGGAAAAGAAATAAAAGGCATTCCAATTGGAAAGGAAGAAGTAAAATAATTTCTGTTCGCAAATGACATGATCTTATATGTAGAAAATCCTAACAATTCCACAAAAAAACTGTTAGATCTAATAAATGAATTCAGTAAAGTTGCAGGTTACAAAATCAGCATACAAAAATCACTTGTGTTTCTATACACTAACCATGAAATATCCAAAAAGAAAATCAAGAAAACAATCTCATTTATATTAGCATCAAAAAGAATAAAATACTTAGGAGTAAACTTAATCTAAGAACTGAAATACTTGTATGGTGAAAACTACAAAACATTGATGAAAAAAAATTTTAAAGACAAATGAGTGGAAAGACATTCCATGTCCACAGATTGGAAGAATTAATATACACAGCTTTTTGTATGTCAGTCATTTTATTTTCCAGTTATTCACCCAGAGTGTTCACTGAGAATATAGACTGATTTTTATATATTGAGCTTGTATCCTGCAACCTTAATAAATTTACTAATTATTTCTTGTAGTATCTCTGTAGATTTTTAAAGGTTTTCTACATACAAATCATGTCATCTGTGAAAGATAGTTTTACTTTTTCCTTTACAATTTGTGTGAAATTTCTTTCTTTTTCTTATTGCATTGGTTAGGATCCAAGTACAATATTCCATAGTAGTGAAACTGGACATTGTTTTGTTCCTAATCTTATTTCACCATTAAGTAGGATGTTAATTGTAGGTTTTATAAATGCTTTTTTAAAATTAGGTTGGGGAAGACTTGTTATATTCCCAGCTTTAAGAAAAATCCTAGAGATTATATGTTTTTAAAAATTATGCCAGGGTATTGAATTTTAGCAAATGCTTTTTCTGCATCTATTGAAAGAATCATATAGTTTTTCTCTTATACTCTGTTAATTTGGTGAATTATATTGATTATTTTTTGAGTGGTAAACAAACCTTGCATTCCTGGGACAAATCTCACTTGGTCATGGTATCTTATTCTTTTTATACATTGCTGTTGGATCTGATTTGCTAATATTTTCTTAAGGATTTTTTTTTTCTTTTGTAAAATATTTTTCAGGATTCAGTATCAGGGTTCTGCTTACCTTATGAAATAAAAAAGGGAGTGTTTCCTCCTCCTCAACATTTCTAAAAGTGTGTAAGGTTAGCATTATGATTCCTTAAATGCTTGACATAATTTACCAGTGAAGCCATGTGGCAGTGGAGTTTTCTTTGGTGTGTTTTTTTTAAATCACTAATTCAATTTTTAAAATAGATTTACAACTATTTAGATTTTCTACTTTTTCTTGTGTCAGTTTTGAAAAACAGTATTTTTTCAAGGGATTATCCCTTTCATATCAGTTGTCAAATTACTGAATTAAAGTGATCATAATATTCCTATTTTCCTTTTAATTTTTGAAAAGATCCATAATGATAACACTTCTTTCATTCCTGATAATTTGTATCCTCTTTTTTCCTTTCATCAGATTTGCTAGAGATTCATCAATTTTATTAATCTTGTCAAAGTGTCTAATTATGACTGTTAATTTTCTCTATTGTTTATTTATTTTCTTATTCTTTGATTTTCACTCTTATTTTCATTATTTACTTTTTTCTACTTTGTATTTATTTTGCTCTTCATCAAGCTTCTCAATATGGATGCTTAAATTATTGGCTTTATATCTTCTTTTCAAATATAGGTATTGAAAGCTGTAAATTTCTATCTAAGCATTGCTTTAACTGCATCCCACAAATTTTGATGTTTTGTGTTTTTATTACCATTCAGTCCAAAATATATCTAATTTCCCTTTGATATCTTCTCTGTGCATGAGTTAAAACACTTGTGTTTTTAGACTTGTGTTGTTTAACTACAAAATATTTGGAGATCTCCTAAATATCCTAGTGTTATTGATTTTAAACCTATTATTGTGGTCAAATAATATACTTTGTACGATTTCAATCCATAGAAGTATCTTGAGAGTTATTCTGAGAGTTATTTGTGGTCTATTTATGTGTTTATTTCATGTCCATTTGGAAAGAAGCTTTCAAGAAGGTGCAGTGTTCTATAAATATCAAATTGTTTTTCAAATTTTGTGCATTATTATTAATATTTTGTGTACTCATTCTATAAATTACTGAGATGTTAAAATCCTAAACTATGACTTTGGATTTCTCTATTTCTCCCTTTAGTCCTGTCATTCTGCTTCATGTATATTAATGCTTCATTATTAGGTGTATAGACATTCACGATTGTTATGTTATTTTGTTGTATTTACCTTTTATCATTATGAAGTGGCTCTCTTTATCTTCCATAATCATCTTTGTCTTTAAGACTTTCTCTGTTATTGATATAGCCACATGGTGTATGTTTTCCATCCTTTTATTTATTTATTTATTTATTTGCGGTACGCGGGCCTCTCACCGTTGCGGCCTCTCCCATTGCGGAGCACAGGCTCCGGATGCGCAGGCCCAGCGGCCATGGCTCACGGGCCCAGCCGCTCCGTGGCATGTGGGATCCTCTCAGACCGGGGCATGAACCCGTGTCCCCTGCATCGGCAGGAGGACTCTCAACCACCGCGCCACCAGGGAAGCCCTATCCTTTTATTTTTAACCAGTCTGTGTCTTTTTGTTTAAAGTGTCTTTTATAAATGGCTATAGTTAAGTCTTGATTTCTTATACAGTCTGACAATCTCTGCTTTTAAATTAGAGCAGTTAGTGGACTTGCATTTAATACAATTATTGATATGATTGAGTTTAGGTCTAGAATCTTGGTATTTGTTTTCTGTTTGACCCATCTGTCTGTTTTTCCTCTGTTCCCCCTTTCCTGTATTCTTTTAGGTGAATTAAATATTTTAATGTATCATTTTAATATCTCCTCTGTTGACTTTTTAAATATACCTATATTTGTAATTTTTAGTGATTTATCTAGAGATTACCCTATGAATCATTTATTAGGAACATATACTTTCAAATAATATACTATTTCATGAACAAAGTTAAGAACTCTACAACAATATCATTGCATTTATCTCACCCCCATCCCTCTATACTCCTGTTATCATATATTTTACTGATATGTATGCTGTAAACTCTATAATTCAATTGTTATAATTTTTGTTTTAAACAATATTAATAGTCTTTTAAAGAGTTAATAACTTTCGCATTTGGATCTTTTTTATAGTTTCCCCCTCTCTCCTAATATTCTCCTTTTATTCTGTTTATTTTACAGTCACTATCTAGATATTCTAACATCTGGGCCATCTCTGGGTCTTCTTCTATTTACTCTTCCTCTCTTAACCCTATCACATTTTCTTGCTATCAGTTCTTTCCTTACGTTGGATATTGTGTGTAAAAGATCAGTAGAGACTGAAGTAAATAATATTTACCCACAGAAAAGTTTATGGTCCCTCTAATGTGAGGGTCTGAGACAATTAAAGCTGTATTTGAGCAAGTTATGGGCTTTGTTGCAGCTTCAGTTTGATCCAGTTCACCACTGGCTTCAAATATTTTGAGAAGGTATCAGGATTTCTCCCTTTATCAGGGCTGGGTCTCTGAGCACCAGTGAGACTAGAGAGGTCTGAAAGCCTTGTTGTCAGCTTTCTGAACCATGGAAGGTCTCTCTCTGCTTTGTTGCTAGCTGCCAGCTTTGGGTTTTAGGGCCTGTCCGCAGGTTTCTGCAACTTGGGAAACCAGCCCTGCTACACGTGGTGGAGGCACGGTGTCCTTGAAGGGATTTCTCTCAGCTCTCTGTCCTGTTCCCAGTCTCCAGTAGGTCTTGCACTTGGGGAGATCCTGCGTGCCTCGAGGGTATTCTCTCAGCTCTCCTGCTTTGTCCTTAGCCTTTGGTCTATAACTTCTGCGTACTTCATGGAGAACTATATGAAAGCTTTGGCAGGTGGGTGGGTATAGACTCGCTCTGTGGCTACGGCTTTTTGGGATTCTAATCTGTCACATTAGCTCACAGCCATTAAATGTTGTTACAAGTTTGGCTGATAGCTCTTCACCCAAGTTTATGGCAGATTCCTCCCCTTGCTGCCACTTTTTCATGGATTGAAGCAGCCATGGATCTCTTCGATCCTAGGAAGAGCTGGTCGCTTAGTTTATTTAGGAATTTAGTTTATTTAGGTTTCTTTACATACTGAGCTCTCTGATGGTTTTAAAAATCATGATACAAAAGAAAAACAAACAAGAAATCATGGTTTAGCTCATTCTCATTGCTAGGGCAGGCTCCACAGTCACTCGTGACTTTCTACATCCTAACCAGAAACAGAAGCCCCAGAGGTATTATTTTTAAAATTTATGCTAATTTAACAAAGGAAATGGTAACTTGTTGTTTTAATTTATATTCTCTGGGAACTGAACATCTCAAATCATTGTTTTCTAGTTACATGGCATCTTTTGTAAGTATCTTTTGCCCTTCTATCTCTGAGTCTTAATTTTTTTCTGACCAGTACGAGGTCTTAAACACCAAATATAATGCCTCTTTGCTACATTTGCTGCAATATGTTTTGGTTGATGTTTGCTTTTCTGCTTTATACTTTTTGTAGTCCAACTTACAGATCTTACTCTTTTATATTCCTTGTATTGCTTCTAAGCCTGTAAAGTTACCTTTCCTCTAGAGGTTGGCAAAATATTCAGTTCTATTTTTCTGAGATTTTGATGTTAAACAAAAACACATTTAACTCTTCCACTCAATTGGAATTTATTTTAGCACATAACATAAAGTGAGGTTCTAAAATTACTGTTTCTCCAAATTGCTGGATAATTGTCCCAACAACATTTATTGGGTAATCCTTTCATCCCCTCATGGAGCTGTAATGAATCTTACATCTTTGTACATAATTGGGTCCATTTCAGTGCCATCTGTTCAATTACAGTGATCTCTCAGTCTGGTCCTGGGCAGATAGAGATGAATGTTTGAAACTGCAAAGCTGCGATGTTAACTGTGGACTTGATATGTCCTCGTCAGGGACCAAGAGCCACTTTCTGTCAGAAAGCAACCGGAGACAGTTATATAACTTTCATTTGTTTACTTATTTGCTTGTTTAATTCTTAAATCCCCTCCAAGTTAAAGCTTTTTGAGGACTGTGATTGGCTTAGACAATGTTTAACTTTATCTGAGACTTGTTCTCCTGGAAAACAGCAATGGAAATGGTGTACAGCAAAGAATCACCCTCACAAATATGACTTAGATAAGATTCGGGTATGACCCCCTTGTTTTCCTATGACAAGGGCAGACACAGGCCCTCCAAATCCCAGTTCTTTGTCTCATAAATGATTAGCTGAACTGTTTGTTCCCACTGATGTACCTGGACAAAATACTTGCTAACTTGCTAACTTGTCTTGGCCAATTTATTTAGCACTCCCAACCCCCTGAACTTTGACCCATGCGTAGCCTGAACCAGCACTGGAGGCATTGGGAACTCCTTCACAGCCTTCCTGAAAATAGGCTGACTCCAGGGCTTCCCTGGTGGCACAGTGGTTGAGAGTCCGCCTGCCGATGCAGGGGACACGGGTTCGTGCCCCGGTCCGGGAAGATCCCACATGCCGCAGAGCGCCTGGGCCCGTGAGCCATGGCCGCTGAGCCTGTGCGTCCGGAGCCTGTGCTCCGCAACGGGAGAGGCCACAGCAGTGAGAGGCCCGCGTACCAAAAAAAAAAAAAAAAAAAAAGGCTGACTCCAGAGAAAAGCCATCCCTCAGCCACTGTCTGATGCAGCCCCCTGCTCTCCTTCTGCGACGCCCAGTTCTTTACTCCTCCTATAAAAGTAAAGCCCTTTTCTGCTTGACTTAGAATCTCAGAGATGTTTAGGTCAGAACATTCTTTCTGTTATCGTGGTCTCCCTTCACTTATTGCAACATTCTCTTTCACTTCATGTTATTATTTTCTACTTGAGAAGAGAGAATCTAGTTTGACTATCTCTTGACTTGAGATATCAACTCCCCACTGTAGCCCCAGTGTCTAAACAATTCCCGTAGCAGAGGAGGTGATTAATCAGGTTCAACTAATGGTTCAAGCTAGTTTTTTTTAATTATAAGAATAATACATAGGGCTTCCCTGGTGGCGCAGTGGTTGAGAGTCCGCCTGATGATGCAGGGGACACGGGTTCGTGCCCCGGTCTGGGAGGATCCCACATGCCACGGAGTGGCTGGGCCCGTGAGCCATGGCCGCTGAGCCTGTGCATCCGGAGCCTGTGCTCTGCGGCGAGAGAGGCCACAACAGTGAGAGGCCCTCGTACTGCAAAAAAAAAAAAAAAAAAAAAAAGAATAATACATAATCATCAAAAGAAAAAAATCGAACTGTCAGAATGCTATGAAATAAAATATAAAATCTCCCTTCTCTTCAAGTTCTATCCTTTAGAAGTTTCCGCTGTTTATATCTTTCAGGACATTTTCTATGCGTATGTGAAAAAATATATGTATATATAATAAATGACAGTATTTATATCTAATATTCTTCAACTTTCTGGATTCACTTAGCATTCAGTATATCAGTATATCTTGGGTGTTTTTTCCGTATCAGTGTATATGGAGTTACATCCTTCTGTCTAACAACAGCATAGCATTCCATTAGAGATGTACCATAATTTATCTATTTTGTTCCAGGTATTTGATATTACAAACAACACTGTTGTAAATACCCTTATATATGCATAAGGAAAAATTTAAAGAATTTAATATTTAAGAATTCAAAATTTTGGTAGATTACCAAGTTGTCCTTCAAATTTACATTTCTACCAAAGAAGAATGAGAACTTTTTTTTTTTTCTAAATGGGGTTATTATTGGACTTTGCCTAGGTTATAGATGAAAAGTTGACTTTTGCTACTAATACAGTTTACATTTCTTTCACTGTGTGAGATTGAATATCTTTTCACATGGTTGTTGGCCTTTCTAAAATTGAGCTTTTCTTTTCTTACTGATTTTAAAGAATTCTTTTTATATCGAGTAATTTAGTTTGTCATATATCTTGCAAGTAATTCACCCATTTGTCTTTTGACATTGTAAATGCTTTTTTTTGCCATAGAAAATGTTCGTATTTTTATATAGTCTATTATTTTCTTGTTATAGCTTCTGCATCACTTTCAATTCAGTGTATACGCATATCACAGTTTACGTAAAGCCAACATCTATGAACATTTGTTTTCCATTTTTAAATTATTTCAAACAATATTTGCAGATACATATTTATATTCATTGTTAACTATTTCCTTTGAGTAAATTCCTAAAAGTGTTATTTTGGAGTCAAAAGGTGTGAAAATTTTAAACATTGAATAGGTGTTGCCGAATCGAGGCCACTGATTTTCACCCTCTTTTGGGTTCACTGATCTACCCCATCAGTAGAAATGCCTCTTTTCACCCAGAAGAGTTAGATGCTGGAAATGAAAAGGGATGACGAGCAGGAACGCAAAGGTCCAGGATAAAACAACCTTTTAAGAAGATATTCTAAGGAACTTCAGCACATGTGCAAATTCAAGTTAGCATTTTTATCACTTAGCTTTTACTCCTTCTGTCACAGTTTGCTGGAGGGGTTTATTGGTTTCTCCTGAGCTTTGGGGGTGGGGATGGGGACTCATTAGAACTCTGCCTAATAGGTTTGCATGCAATGATGGTGACATATATCAGCAAGCGAGAAGGAACCCCTTTCTCTCCATTTTCCTGCTGCATATGTGCTCATGGTCAGTACAGTTGACATATCTCCTCATGCTGCGGAGCAACTATGCCCGTGCGCCACAGCTACTGAGCCTGCACTCTAGAGCCCACGTGCCACAACTACTGAGCCCATGTGTCGCAACTGCTGAAGTCCGTGCACCTAGAGCCCGTGCTCTGCAACAGAAGAAGCCACCGCAATGAGAAGCCTGCGTGCCGCAACAAAGAGTAGCCGCCGCTCGCCGCAACTACAGAAAGCCTGCGTGCAGCAACGAAGACCCAGCGCAGCCAAAAAAGGAAACAACAGCAACAACAACAAAAAAACTAGATTGGAGCAAGGGGCACGTTTTATGTACTTGTGAATTATGAATTTGGACTAAATTGGATTTCTCTCTTTTAAATGTAAATGAAAGGAGAATTTACAAATCCTGTTGCTGCTAATTCTACCAAAGGTAAATTGCACGCTGCCTTGCATACTTACAGACAAGTATGGAGCTTGAATTTCTCTGTTTTCAAAACTAAAACTGGTTTTGGCACTTTAGTTAAAATGACAAGGTGGCTGATTTGCTTGATGGTTCCTTTCTGTGAATTCCAAAGAATTATATATAATCTTACACCCAGGAGCTTGGTTTAACGGATCAATCTTCTGCATTAATTTCGCACTTCTATTTACGCCTCTGTCATCTTTGCCACAAGACTGTGAGCTCCCTGAGAGCAGGCGCACCTTGGGATGGAGAATGTGCCCTGCTCAGGCAGGTGCTGGGGAGACCTTTGTCAAATCCCTAAGTGTAGCCACACGTGTCTTCCTCTGGAAGTCTTGCAGCTGCTGGTTGTTCAAAGCAGGGAGTTCTGATATGATCTGACATTGCAGAACCTTCTCCCTAAATAAGAACATTCATGTTACAGGAACTTTCTGCAGGGTGATGTAGCAGAGGCCATGAACTTTGTGTGGACAAAATCATTCGCTCTTCATACAGTAAAACCTTGAGGTGGTGGCTCCTCTGCTTAGTTCCTGTGTGCTTTGGGGCAAGTTCCTTAACTTTTCAGTGCCCTGAAAAACTCACCACGGATTTTTGTCCTTGGTTTCCCTCAGGTGCGTGGCAGGTTGTCATTCCCATGTGGGAGCAGTAGGTGCCCCCCTACCCTAGCCCTCCTTTAGGGTTTTGCAAACTTTCTCAACAGAGACATACCAGTCTTGCTTTTGGAGCCTGTGTGAGGTATGAATGGACTCTTGTCAAGAGAACAGGACAGGAGGCTGATGGGGGTGCGGGAGGGGGATCAGGGAAAAGAAAGCCTTAAGGATGAGACAGCTGGGCATAATCAGGGTTCTTGGGTCAGCTGGGAAGCGGAAGCATTCCCAGTTAGGCATAAACCATTAGGACACTGCAGGTGGGGGAGGACACGATCTTACCAAAAATGTGGCTTGGTGAGAGCCAGGTTCCGTGCTCATCCGCCTTCCTTACCATTCTCTGTGCCCTCTTTGCTGATGGTCAGAACTTCTAGCTGAAGAGCTGGTGTTTAAGATCCCCGACCTTCCTCAGCATCGAGGCATGGTCTGGGGCTCAGAGGGGAGCGGACTGGGGTTCAGGAATCTCACTTCTGGTTTTCATTCTCAGAGCTGCTCCAGAGCTCCCAAGTGATGTGGCTGACTCCCTTGGCAAGACTGGCCTCAGTTTCCCTGGGATGAGCAAGTCGGAAGGTGAAGACCCAAGGTGAGTCACCATCTGCAAAAGGTCACAGATGGCAGACTTAAAACGTGCATTGAGAGGGAGAGGAAGCCAGAAAGCACAAAATTGGAGTTGGCGCATGAGAGAAAGAGATTAAACAGAAAAAAGTAGAATTGCCAGCAGCTTTGGATTTACCCAGCCGGAGTTTCTCCACTGGGCAAGGAAAGCTTAAGTAATCCAAATTAACTTCCAGTTAAAGGCAGAGCTCAGAGAGCAATCAAACAGGTGACCACGGCTGGCACCACATTTCCCCCGGAGATAAACTACTAACGCTAAACATAAGCCGTGTGTGCTGGGAGAGGGGCTGCCTGGGATCAGCCGGCCCCAGGCACAACGCAGAAGCTGGAATGTTTCAATTTTTCTGCACACCTACAGTAAATGCGTGCTCTGTGCTAGGCACTGAGCTTCCAGCGTGTGCCTGAGATACGCTCCCTGCCTTAGAGCCCCTCATAGCCTATAGTGGGAGATGCACAAAGAGAGTGTTGCAGGATCACGGGATAAGTAATCTGATGACAGTATCCAAAGTCACCCTATAAAGAAAGAAGCAGGGAAAGGTGGATGGGGGTCAGGAGTTAGGAAAGACTTCCTGCAGGTTCAGACACCTTGACTGAGTATGGAATGACAAATAGGCATTATCATGCCGACAAGGAGGGGAGGGAAAGGACTTTGGAGGCAGCTGGAATAGCAGGTGTGATGATGTGGAGGCAAGAGAGAGCTTGGGTGTGCTCTGAGGAAATGCCGGCAGTCCTGTAAGGCTGCAGTGTGGGGGGCACCTGGGGATGTGCCTGAAGTGAGACCCCTGGGGCAGGATGGGGCCAGGCTATGCTAAGCAGTCTGGATTATATTTTGGAAGATGATGGGGAGTGACTGGAGGGTTCTGAGCAAAGTGTTGTGATCAGATTTCTGTTTTTAGAAGACTGTTCAGACAGCGTCGTGGGGGATTATTTGGGGGGAAGACTGGAGGAAGTGAGATCGTCTGCAAGATGATAGCAGTTGTCTAGGTGAATGTACTGTGGCCTGAACTATGGCTTTGGGTGGGAGGATGGAGAAAAGGAGATGGATTTGGGAGATCCTGGGGATAGAATCCATGGACTTGGTGATTGAGTGACTGTTTCAGTGTGGCTTGTCAAAAGAGTCAGGTTTCTCATACAACTCAAAAGTAAAAAGCAAACAACCCAATCAAAAAAATGGGCAGAAGACATAAACAGACATTTCTCCAAAGAAGACATACAGATGGCCAACAGGCACATGGAAAGATGCTCAGCATCACTAATTATTAGAGAATGCAAATCAGAACTACAATGAGGTATCACCTCATACCAGTCAAAATGGCCATCATCAAAAAAATCTACAAATAAATGCTGGAGGGGGTGTGGAGAAAAGGGAACCCTCCTACACTGTTGGTGGGAATGTAAACTTGTACAGCCACTATGGAGAACAGTATGGAGGTTACTTAAAAAACTAAAACTAGAGTTACCATATGATCCAGCAATCCCACTCCTGGGCATATATCCAAAAAAAGATGAAAGCTCTAATTTGAAAAGATATACATGTACCCCCAATGTTCATAGGGACATTATTTACAATAGCCAAGACATGGAAGCAACCTAAGTGTCCATCAACAGATGAAAGGATAAAGAAGATGTGATATATATCTACCATGGAATATTACTCAGCCATGAAAAAGAATGAAATAATGCCATTTGCAGCAACATGGATAGACCTAGAGATTAGCATACTAAGGGAAGTAAGTCAGAGAAAGACAAATATTATATGATATCACTTATATGTGGAATCTCAAAAATAGTACAAATGAACTTATTTACAAAACAGAAACAGACTCACAGACATAGAAAACAAATTTAAGGTTACCTAAGAAAAAGCAGGGGAAGGGATAAGTTAGGAGTTTGGGGTTAACAGGTACACACTACTATATATAAAAGAAACAACAAGGATTTACTGTGTAGCACCCAGAACTATATTCAGTATCTTGTAATAAACTATAATGGAAAAAAAGAGTCCGATTTGGCAACAGGGGGTGCCATCCTGGGAGATGGGGAGGAGAGGAGGACAAGGGAGGGGCCTTAGAATGCATAGAGGGGGCAAATCGAGAGGTGCCTGAAGGACATACAAATGTCAGGCAGTTTGGAGCCTCACCCGTTTTTCTTTTGCTGTTAACTCCCACTTTCTGAAGTGGGCACCACTGGGCTCCCGCCCTCCCCTGTTCTAAGCAGTAGTACCCTTACAACTGTGTTTAGAGGATGGCCGGGTGGTGGTATTTGCGGATATCAATTTCATGGTGCAAGGGGGCTCACTTCTGCCAGCCTGATCTTTGAGAACTGAGTTGAGCGTCATTTGTGGGGGAGGATCAGGGAGAGGAAGGGAGGGACAAGTGGGGAGAATCCACGGAGGACAAAATGAAGGAGCTTAATGCCGTGCTTACCAGCAGCCGGTGCTGGTCTGGTTCACGGGAAGTCATTGGAGGATGGCGGAGGAATTAATTCTGAGGCTGTGTCGGACTGGGGCAGGGAGAACAGAGCTCCTCTAACACACAGGTGGCAAGCCGGAGTCTGCCTGCAAAACCCAGAACACAGATATGTTTTGTTCGGCTCTGGAATTGTTTTTCTAAATTAGTTGCCAGCATTTAAAAATCAAGAGACTTCACATAAAATTTTGATTTCAGACTTCTCTTGGAAAAATAAAATAAGACCTGTGTACAGGTGTTCCCACCGGGCAAAAATCAGCTGGAGCTGCCTTTCAGGTGGCCGTCCTTTTCTGTGTGCACCAGCCCCGCCCTCCTCTTGTCTCCCCTGAGCCCGCTTTTCTCATCGATGGGACCGACCACCTTCCCTAAGCCAAGCAGACCAGGGGCCAGGGGCCCACTCCTTTCTTAACCTTCAAAACTGTTGGCAGCACGAAATGACTGTTTTCTCTCTCCCTCTGTTCGAAAAAGACTTTGGCCTAAACTGAGTGCCTACTCTGGGAACTGTCTCCCTTCTACCATCCTGCCTGTTGCCAGGCGCATGAATATAAAATATATACTCGGCCACTCTGGGTCAGGAGCCGCCCACTGGCCTCTGGACAGTAGACTGTAAAATTGCAACTGTGACGCATGTCATGGGAGAGAAGTATGTTAGAGTTCATGGCATAGTCCAGAAGGAGAGGACACGTGTCTCTGAGATCTACTGGATGAGAAAGTATTAATGATGAGCACGTGGGAAGAAAGGCTGTTGAGGGTGGAGGGAGCAGCAAGGTGGAGAGATGCTAGGGAGCAAAGACATGGACGGGTGAGCCAGGAGGCAACTGTACGAGCCCAGGAGAAAGATGCTAGCTTGGATTAGAGAAATGGCAGGGGATGTGTTTGAGGGAATCTCAGGAAGGAAATAGACAGCACTGAGGGATGGATTGGTGATAAGGAGAGGGCTGTGAAGTGATGTGTCCTTAGTTTCTGGTTTGTATAGCTAGACAGAGAGTGGTGGCATTCACTGAGCTATGGAGCGGCAGGAAAGCATGAGCAAGGGAAGGTCACAAGTTCATCCCTTCAGAGATTGAGGTGACTTGGAGACATTGCAGAGGAGCTGACAAATAGACAGTTGGATACACAGGTCTAGAGCTCAGAGAAGCTTGGACTCTAAAGAGAGCTATCCGCTATGAATCTACTGGTCTTATAGTTGGCTGCATACTGGCCACTTTGCTTTTTCAGATCTGGACAGTTTCATTGTTCATTCATTCATTCATCCAGTACATGTTTATTAGATCCCTAATGTGTATCCACTCTGATAGGTGCCGGCTACATAGCGGTAAACAAACAGATGCTATTCCTCCCCTCAAGGAACCAAGCTGTGAGCTTTGCAGAAAGTGTGGCCATGGTTGGATTCCCTCATCTCTAGTTTTGTTTGCGCCTCCTCACACCATTGGGGTTATTAAAGGTGGGCTGGGAGGTCTCTGTATTTCCCTTTCTCTTGGATTGTGATTAACCATTTTGAAATGATTTACTCCTGTTTTAATGCTTCACAGCTACCTTTAGACAAGAGTTTCAAAACTGCCTGCCGTCATTACTCTGATAATGGTCTGCGTAGTATATTTGTCTCTAGACGTTGGGTCTGAAGCTCTGAATGCTCTGAGGTGGGTCACCAGACCTTGACTACCTTCCCGCTGATTAGAGCTGATCTCCCAGGCCCCGAAGGAAGTATTTCAGATACCATGAAACTTAGCCTTTCTCAATACTCAGAGCCAGAAGAGACCAAATTAGTCGTGAGCATTGATTTGTTCATCAGTCTCCTTCTCTAGACTTTCAGTACCTTGAGGGAAGGACCATAGTATTCAACCTTGTATCTTTGGTTTCCAGTCCAGTCCATGGTGCACCAGAGGCAATGAATGAATATACATGCTGAGTGAATTAATGAACATGGGGCATCTTTGGATGATTGTCTTATTCATTTAGTAACTTTTTATTTGACTTAAACTTGTATGTTTTTGCCTCATCTCCTTAACTTAAATTTGAGTTGCTATCAATAAGAACTTGCTTGCTCTGTGATGTTGAACCCCAGCAGATGCTCACTACAGATGTGTTGATTGATTGCTTAGAATTAGGGAGAGCGTGGTTCTAATCACTCTCCTTCACCTGTGATGATCTCAGCAGTAGGTTTTCTCAATTTTGCCTGGCTTACAAGAGCAAGTCCAAGTTGTTTCTTGAATACTTACCACCTCTCAAATTTTGGATGGAAGGGCTCTTAAGCAGGGCAACTTTGAAGAGTTCTTTGGCTGCCACAAACTAAATTACGTTCTCTCCGTCTCTTCCCGGTGTCTTAGGAGATGCTATTATTATTATTTCACAATGGGAAGAGGACTGAAGCTCAAGGAAGTTAGTCAACCTGCCCAGAGTTGGGATTTGAATCCAAATGGTTCTGATCCAAAACCCACGCTCTAAGTCAAAGATTGTACAATTTCTGTAAACATCAGAATCACCGGGAGCCTAGGAATATTTCTGGCCTCTGTCACAGACTGTGTTGTGAGTTAGAGTCTGTGTTTTAACAAGCAAACACCTAGTGGGATTCTCATATGGTGGCACTTGGGCACTGTGCCATCATCCCCATGGGACACAGTTACCCAGGGGCTTAGACTGTGTCTCTGACAATACCCATCACTGCCCCTTGGGGGCCAAGGGCTATGACATTTTTCTACTCTGCGTTTCCGGAAACCTGTGAGCCTGGAACAAAGCTATGCTGGCGGGCCTCCAATAGGGGCTCTGACATGAGTCCCTCCTATAAACCAGGAGGCGGTTAAGCACTGATAAGCAAGGGCTCCAATCACCCTGTATCAGCCCAATAAAGGAGATGATCTCTTCCTCTCCATATCACCAGCTTGGAAATAAAACAAGTGAGATGCAAAGAGGGCCAGGTAAAGAGAGTACACATCCACCACCGGTGGGGCAGTGTAGAGGCAAGAATTCATGAGGGACCATTCGGTGTGCTGGTAGTGGAGCAGCCCTCCCTAGAGCTCAGGGAAGAGGGAAGGAGGAGAGCCAACTAAGACCTAGTAGAGACCCAGGGTCCTGTCCCAGAGGGAGAACACACAGGGCCTCCTGGAGGGGAAGAGCTCAGATACTAGTGCTAAGCAGAGCTGGGCTCTCCACTTATTGGCTGTATCACTCAGGCCAGCTACTTACCTGTTCTAGCCTCAGTTTCCATATCTGTAAAATGAGAACACTAATCCCTACACTGCTGTGTGGTACACAGATGAGAGATAACCAAGGACACCTTGCCTGGCACAGTGCCAACCCTCAACGGAAGGTACCCATTAGCAGGGGTCTGAGGTTTTCAAGGGCATGTCTGGGATAGAATCAGATAGAATTCAGCTTTGCCCTCATCCTGCACTAAAATTCCTCCTTGGGAAACTTGGGCTGGGGGTGGGGGGTCCTGGCACCAACACGGACTCATCAAGTGGCATAAATATTTACAGAGAGTCAGGCAACCTCACCAAATGTCTTCCCTGTGCTTTGGCCCTGCACCCTTCTTTTAATAGTTGCTATCTAGAGTATTCTGCAGAGAGGGGCTCAGCATTTAGAAAGATGAGATAGAGGGATCCGGGAGCTGGGAGCTTGGAAGAAGTTTTTAGCTGATGTGAAAGGTGCAAGACTGAACATGCTTTAGAGCCTGAAATTGAGTGACTATTGTGATTTGCTTCAGAGCCTTTGATTTGCTGTTGGCATATTTATAGAAGACCCTGGACTATTAAAGGATGTGCAGGCTGGGCCACCTGCCAAGGAAACCCTGGCTTGGCTCCTTCTGGAGCTTGCCAGGCTTTTGCTGCCCTACGTTGTAGCCTTGAAGCCAGGGGACATTCAAAGGCCCTGGGATATCCCTGGGAAAATAATGCCAAAAGCAGTAGCAACTCATATTTAGAAAGGCACTGTGATAAATGCACTGTTTATCTTTATAGCAGTCCTGTGATTTGAGTATCCCATAATGATTAAACACAGTAACTCTGAGAAGAAGAGTGCAGATGACTGAGTCCTGACTTTGACTCACTGTGTGAAATCACCAAGTTCTTAACCTCTCTAAGCCTCAGTTGGCTCACCTGGAAAATGGGAATAAACATATCTATCTCATAGGGTGATTTTGAGATATTCCAGATAAAGCCAATAGCCAATATCTAGCATATAGTGTAACCGTCAACAAATATTAGGTATTGCTGTGTCCATGCTGTAGATGCAGACACCGAGGCCTCAGTACTTGTGTGCTGGATGTCACATAGGCAGGGAGCAGAGGAGCCAGAACTCGGGCTCAAGGATGTTTGACTGTATGCTTTTGTTCTTAATCCCTGAGTATCCTGCCTGAGCTGAAAAATTCCTTCAGGAAGTTTTGCTCAACTCAAATGATAGGGAGGGCTGGGGTTCTGGTCACCCTGTACTCTGTAGAGGTGAGGACCTCCAGACAGGCAGACAGAGTCTACAGGGCCTTGGGGCAGCCATGCCGGGCCAGGAGAGCGCTGCTGCTTAGGATGCCTGCATCCTGACGGCGTTGCATCCTCTTGCCCTGGGCTTCCTGGGTCAGCCCCCCAGAGAGGCCACGTCTGTGGTGTACCGCCTTCCTTCTGACTCGCTCCACAGCCATCGTCTCAGGAAAGAGAGCCAGAAAGGACGGGATTTATCCCATCCGTTTATTGGAGCGCAGACTTTCATGTTTCAGGTGGCACCAACTGCCCTGCAAGGACGCACTTTCTCTCCGTCCTCCAGCCTACCCCTCTCCTTCCGCTGTCTCCTGTCTCCCTCTCTCAGGCTCTCACTCTCGCTCACTTTCAGAATTCCTATGAAAGATCAAGTAATTAGCAGCCGGGAGTTTTCGATGCCGTACCGTATTTCGATGCAGCAGCGGGTGCAACTAGAGCCGTGCTCCTCAGACTACCTGCGATGAAGGAACAGGGTTTTTCTTTGATAATTTCTCGCAGAATGATATTTTAATACCATATATATCTTTCTAAAAAAATGTATTCTTTAGAATACATTTCTGGGAAACTGAAACAAAGGTAAAAATACAAGTCCCTTTTAAATTATTAGAATAAACACATTAAATTACTCTGCCAGATTGCTACAAAGGTTTCAAATGCTCTCGGTTTCTGTACTTACCTCACTATGGACCAGTGACAAAAAATGTGCAGCTTAGTCCTGATACGCACTTTGAGTAGCCCTGGTCTAGATGACCTGCAGTGGGAGTGTGGACCCCCGTCCACAGATTACAGATCTGTCTCATAGCCGGCAGTTTCAGCAGTGGACATGGCCTGAACTTTCAATGGCTGTCATTGTCAAGTGATGGTGACCAAGATGATGCACAGATATGTGTAAGAGCTACCTCCCGTCCCCTGCAGAATGCAGTCCACGCTTCTGTGGCAGCTTCCATGGCAGCACCACGTGGAAAGGAGGCCCCAGGCTTGAGGCTGGTTGATAGACACTGCAGAGCTCCCATAAGTAATTGTCTCGAGGTGTAGGCTCTGGGAGGAGGACTGAGAGTTAGCTTCTTATCTTTGTCTCTGATTGGCACATTGGAGGGTTATTTGGGGAGGGGAGCAGAGGGAGGCCATGGACCCGCTCCACACAAGCCTGCCTCTCACGGACCTGAGAAGCATGATAGCATATCAGATCTTCTCTCCCGTTAACCTTGTCAGCCTGCCTTCCAGCTCAGACAGTTCCAGCAGTTGACAAGAGGAAGGGAGGATGATGGGAAATTCCTGCCATTCATATCTGCCAAGACCTTGACTCAAACATGCCCAAGAACAGGTCCCTGTTCATCTGTGAATCCTGCACTCACCTTGGTGCGAGAGAGAGAGAGAGAGAGAGAGAGAGAGAGAGAGAGAGAGGGGGGGGGAGGGGGAGGGGGAGGGGGAGGGGGAGGGGAGAGAGGCTTGTGGTGATGGGTAGGTATGTCTGCCTCCTTGGAGGTCACGCAGGCATCTGCTGGTTTGCCTACCTCCTCTTTTTACCTGTTCCATCTCCAAGCCCCATATCCACTTTGCATAGCCCATTATTTTCCTGTCTGAGAAGAGTTTCTAGCTCTCAGTGTATTTATAACATAACTGATGACTGACAGGTCCTAACTCAATTAGGCAAACACAGCTTATGACTCATTCCTAAAGTGTCCCAGGTAGGGCTATTCAGAGTTCTGTCATTGCCGTTGGGCATTCCAAAATGCCTTAAGCTCTCAGGAACAAAAGACACAGCTCCCACCGAGGGGAAGAAATCTTTTTTTGCGGTACGCGGGCCTCTCACTGTTGTGGCCTCTCCCGTTGCGGAGCACAGGCTCCAGAAGCTCAGGCTCAGCGGCCATGGCTCAGGCTCCAGAAGCACAGGCTCAGCGGCCATGGCTCACGGGCCCAGCCGGGACACGAACCCGTGTCCCCTGCATCGGCAGGCAGACTCTCAACCACTGCGCCACCAGGGAAGCCCGGAAGAAATCTTTTGTTAGTCAAGGGTAAGGGTGGGATGCAGTAATGCCCTCTTTGCGTTCCAGCCAATGCTGGGAAGGTGGGTGGGCAGCAGGGGAAGAATGACAGGGCTTTTCACACCAAGGGAATGACTGCCACCAGCCCCATGTAGCCCTGCTCAGAATGCCTTCCCTTTTTCCATCTTTATCCCCAAATAGCATTCCTTGCCACTTTTCCCCGGAAATCAAGAAATGCCAAGGATCAGACAGGTGGGAGTCAAAGCTCTTGCCTACAGATGGTACAGAAAGAAATACTTTGGCCTTTCAAGTTTTCAAAACTGAAAAGGTCCAGGCCATGAGTATGATGCAGTCATTCCAATTGGGGTCTCCTGGGACGTGGCAGCCAGCTCAGTCTGCAAGCTACAGTTACTCCCAAGATGGTAGACTGGAGCAGTTAAGAGCAGGGCTTTGCCATCTGACAGAATTGGGCCTCGCTGTGTTAAAATACCTCTTTTCCTGGGGGCCTTCAAGTCTTTCTCTGACAGTCCCATTCATCCATCACCAGTAGTCCTGTGGTTTTGGCAAGTCAGCAAATATCACTATCATTTTTATTTTAAGACACGGCAGAGAAGCTTTTTCTTACCCTAGGAGCATCACCCCAAATCACAGTTGTTTAGGTACCCCCAATCAAAGGTTAACCCTCCAGAAAACCTCAGAAAGCCATCCCAAAGTGTGCCAAGCCCCAGGAGAGCTGGAGAGTCATCGCAGGTAGCTGGGAAGCCACTGCGGTTCCACAAACACCTTTGACATGTGATGGGAAGGTGCTCTGTGGACGTGGCCATGCAGCACAGATGCTAAATGATAATGATAAAGCCCGCGGGACCGAGCGGGACTCCCCATCTGCCGTGGCTTCCAGCCTAAAAACCGAAACCTGAAGGCTACTTCTGTATCCATTCGTATTGGGGGTGTGGGGTGTTCCGCATCTCTGTGCTCTTGGAACACGTTGTTTACTTGGGGGTTAGATTTGCAGAAAGGAGTGGAGGCTAGTTGAATTGATTTCTGAGTCGCTCCAAACCCACCTTCTCTTTCCTTGGTCCAACAGAAAGGTTATGCCTGTGTTCCTCGGCTTGCTTTTTTTCCCCTTTTATCCCCTCCAGCCCTGCTCTGGCCTGACCTGGAAGGGGCCTAGCCAGGAAATGGCCATACCTACCCTGGACCTTCCCTTATGGTACTGGGGCCAAGTTGGCTCTGCCCTGGGAGATCCCGTGGTCAAGAAAAACGTGAAAACGTTATACAGTGGGGAAACGGGGGCCCCTGTGCAAGTTGGGTCAAAGGGGATAGCAGAGTCCGGTCCAGGGGAAGGGGGGGCGTGTAAAGTGAGGGGGGAGATTGCCCCTGCCTCCCTGGCCTGGTTCCTCCCCTCCTCCCCCCCTGGTTTCCCAGTCCCCACCCCTCCCCCGCGCTCTCTTCTTTACCTGCCTTCCTGCTGTAAGTGGACTGGGGGTAGGTGGTCAGCGGCACCCACGGCCTCAGGTGAGGCCCCTCAGGATGGGCTCACAGGCTGGGGGACCTGCTGACCTCTGGGTTAGGGAGTTTCTTAGGCTATTTCTGCCTAGGAAGGGCATGGGGCAGGGACACCTTGCTGGGAATTTTGCAGGGCACTGTTCTCTACCTCCATTTTCTAGAGTGTCTTTACAGATAAAAACAATTCTTGTTCATCTTTATCACCAAAAAATGAATAGCAAGCACATTCACGTTCCCAATGACACCCTCCTTCTGCCTCCTTTTTGAGGAAAAATTGGCAAATGTAGAAAAGCCCAAATAAGGAAACAAAATCTTCTGCTATCCCATTACTCAGAAATAACTACGGTTAGCATTTTGATGTAAATTATTTTACTCTTTTTCCCTCTGAAAAAATAGAACTTTTAAAAATTGAAGTATAGTTGATTTACAATGTTGTGTTAGTTTCAGGTGTACAGCAAAGTGATTTAGCTATCCATATATATATATTCTCTTTCAGATTCTTTTCCATTATAGGTTATTACAAGATACTGAATATAGTCCCCTGTGCTATACAGTGGGTCCTTGTTGTTTATCTATTTTATATACAGTAGTGTGTATCTGTTAATCCCGAACTCCTAATTTATCCCTACCCCCTTCTTTAGTAGCCATAAGTTTGTCTTCTATGTCTGTGAGTCTATTTCTGTTGAAAAAATATATTTTTAGCAAAAACAGATATCATACAGTAATATGTCCTGCTCCTTGCACTTAACAATGCCCATAAACATTTCCCAGCATATTAGAAAGTTTTCTACGGCATTTTTTTATGTTTGCAATGAATTTCATCATATGGTTATAGCATAATTTATTTAATAATAGCAGTTATTTATAAAATGCTTCCTATGGGCTAAGCTTTGCACGCATCATCTAATTTATTCCTCGCCACAAATCTGTGAGGTAAATACTATTACTGTCTGCCTTTTATAGAGAAGAAGACAGGTTTGGAGGCAATATTTTGCCCAAGGTCACACAGGGAGCTTGTAGGAGAGCTGGGGTTTGAAGCCCACTGCAGTCTCTCCAGCTCCCGAGTGGACTGGCTTCCGTGATGTGTTGCTACCTCAGCCAAGCATCCGTTGCTGGCACTTAGATTGTTTCCGGCTTTTAAACATTACAAACAGAGCTCTGAAGAGCATCTTTATAGCTGTATGTTTTGCACATGCCATTGTTATTTGCAAGGATAAGTTTCTAGAAATGAAGCAGTGAGGTCAAAGCGAATACACATTTTTTATGGGGTGAGAAGATTTGCTTTGGGGCAGGAGCAGGCAGCCCACAGAGGCATTGTTGGGGAGGAGACACCTGCTCTACACCTCCCCCCGCCCCCCACACCCTTTCCCCCTGCCCACTGGAAAGGTTACAACAATCTGGATTCCCAGCATCACTTTTATTTTTTGCGTCTTTATTGGAATATAATTGCTTTACAATGTTGTGTTAGTTTCCAGATCCCGTATAAACACCAAGAATTCTCATTTTAAACACACTTGCTACATTGTTAGGTGGAAAAAATGGTATTATTTTTATTTACAGATTTTAAATTGCTAATAAGTCCAAATAAATATTTTAAATTTGTTATTAGGTCATCTCTATTTCTTTTTTGTTGACTTTCCTATTTATGTCCTCCATGATAGGACATGGTTGTGACATCCAGGAACTCATAGCATTTGTGTGTTCTTATTGCCATTCCCTGCCTGGAATGGATGGATGGATGGATGGATGGATGGATGGATGGATGGTTGTCTGGATGAGCAGCATTGCCTGATGTGTCTCCTGACAGGTCTAATTTTATTTTATTTTTAAAATTTTATTTAATTTTTAAATTTTATCGACATATAGTTGATTATAATGCTTTTTAAAAATTTTTTAATTTATTTTTTGGCTGCGTTGGGTCTTCATTGCTGCGTGTGGGCTTTCTCTAGTTGCGGCGAGAGGGGGCTACTTTTCATTGAGGTGCGCAGGCTTTTCATTGTGGTGGCTTCTGTTGTTCCGGAGTGTGGACTCTAGACGTTAAGGCTTCAGTAGTTGCAGCACACGGGTTCAGTAGTTGTGGCGCACGGGCCTAGTTACTCCGCGGCATGTGGGATCTTCCCGGGCCAGGGATCGAACCCCTGTTCCCTGCATTGGCAGACGGATTCTTAACCACTGCGCCACAAGGAAGTCCCTTGACTTACAATATTGCATTAATTTCTGCTGTACAGTAAAGTGACTCAGTTATACATAAGTATTCTTTTTCATAGTCTTTTCCATTATGGTTTATCACAGGATATTGAAAATAGTTCCCTGTGCTATACAATAGGACCTTATTGTTTATCTATCCTATATATAGTTGTTTGCATCTGCTAATCCCCAAACTCTCAATCCTTCCCTCCACCTCCGCCCTGCCCTTGGCAACCACAAGTCTATTCTCTATGTCTGTGAGTCTGTTTCTGTTTTGTAGATAAGTTCATTTGTGTCATATTTTAGATTCCACATGTAAGTGATACCATATAGTATGTGTCTTTCTCTTTCTGACTTACTTCGCTTAGTATAATAATCTCTAGGTCCATCCATGTTGTTGCAAATGGCATTATTTCGTTCTTTTTTATGACTGAGTAACATTCCATTGTATATATGTACCACATCCTCTTTATTGATTCCTGACAGGTCTATAACAAGGAAACTGATAGTGACTTTCCCCTCTGCCTTATTGACCTGGCAAGATTTCGTTAACTGAATCCCCGTTTTTATTTACTCTGGAATGTAATCCTTGCTAGGTTTGGTCTGTACTACAGCTCTGGCTTAGAAATCATTCTTAGAAATGATAGTCACAGGAGGTATCTCCACACTAGTTCCTAGGAATAATAATATTCGCTGTCATTTATCAAGCACCTGCCAAATGCACGTTGTTTTTGTCCTCACCACAGTCATGCATGGTATATAGCCTTATCCTCATTTTATAGATGAGTAAAGGCCTTAGAGAGGTTAAGTGACTTGTATCGGATCACACAGCTAACAAATGGCAGGAGAAGAATGCCCTATGTGTTTTGCTGTCCATCAGAATATAAAATTAGTAAGGGGTTTAGGAATTCTGTTTTTTACTCTTCTTCATTAACAATCAGTATTCATTTCGTGACTATCAAAAAATCAAACAGTTGAAACTTAGGAAATTGTTATGGCAGCTTTTATATCGAGAAAGTATTGGAATAATAATTTCTAAAATGTCTTTCAGTTGCTTGCATCTGTGATTCAAATGTACCTATTTTGAGAACCCAAAGAAGCCCATATTGGACTCAGAATCCATCTCTGGCTGGCTGTCCATTGCTGAGCTGGCCAGCCAGATTTGCACACACCTCTTCTTTCCCTGGTGCAGGTGTCTGGGATTGTGTCACGCTGCTCCTGCCTCCTTTTTCTCGCCTGCTTATTGACTGAAGGGTGGAGTCTAGAGCCTCAATGTGGCTGGAGTAGAAGCTTCCTGAGGGTCAGGCAGTGGTGGGAACGGGAGAGCTGTAGAATGGGTGCCGCCCACCCACATGTCTGCTGGGATGACTGTACTGGCCTGCCTACCCCCGAAACAAGCCTCAGACAGAGGGACAAGTGTCACTCCCCTCAGGGAAGCCTTCTGAGCCCCCCCTCCCATAGACTCTAGTTCATACCTCTGCTGGGACACCGGGCACCCTCTCCTGAAATGTTCCTGGGTTTCTCCCCACCTTACTAGGAAGCACTTGAGCTTGGGGACTGCTTTATTTATCTTTGAGCACAGCAGATACTCAGTAAATGTTTTGAATGTCTGAGTGACAGGAGTAAAATGCATTAAGACCAAGATATGCTTCTGACGCATATGTGATGGTTTGGTTGGGGAGGACAGAATGATTTCGCAAGGCTCCTGGTAAACTCTCAGATCCCGAATGGAACTAGCTGCTTTGACTTTCCCTTCCAAGTGGAAGGCAATGAAGTCTGTCCTCTGGACGGAGCTTTGTCCATCCACCCCTGCCACCACCACCATCCCCCAAACAGACACACACACTCCAGCCCAGAGCCTCCACGTCCCGTCCCCTGCGGCAGTGGTTTAGAAAGTAAGGACATATGACAAGGACCCAGGAGGCTGCGGGCTGCTCCCCCAGCACCCACAAGAGGTCAGGCTTGCAGAAGACTGGGCAGAGCCTCCCTGGGTATCTGCTGGCACTGTGCCTCGCAGCCCAGGTGTGTGCCCAATGTGGGGAGGGAGCTTGGAGCTGTTGGAGGCTCCTCTCTTACTGGAAGGGCCATGGCCAAGTGAGGAGGGGCAGAGTGCAGCAGAAGATTGGTTTCTTCAGTCTCACGAAGTCACCTTCTTTCCTCTCTTACCGCTGAGGTCCACCGTATTCCCAAAGACCTCTGGTGGGACTGGTTGGTGTCAGGTCAGGTGTGACTCTCCAGAGAAGTGCCAGCAGGAGTGGGGAAAAGAGATGGGTCTTTAGAGTGGTTTACAGTGAGAGAAAATAGGGATCCTGAAAGGATTGCTTAGGGCAGGAACAAAAGGAAATTAGAAGGGGTCAGAATCATTCAACAACTCTTTAGCCAGGATTGGGGGTGGGGCGCGGAAGCAGAGATTTCAGAGCAGGGTAGTCACAATAGTTCTAAAGCGAGTCTGAAGGGAGAACTTGGTAACTCTCAGTTTCAGGACAGTCCCTATAGGTCCCTGGGCATCTGTGGGCCCCTGTGGTGTCAAAGTGATGCAGGGGCACCTTCGAGGACGTTTGTAAATATGTGGGGACAGCTTTTGATTTCCAGATGACTTAAAGAGTGCATCTGGCTTCCTATAAGGGCACCAGGCTTGTTAGCCCTCCTGTAATATGTAGGACAATCTCGAACAGTAAAGATTTCCCCGGCTCAGATGCTAAGGGAGTCCCATTGAGAATACTGGATGATATCTCAAGATGCTTCCAGTTCTAATAATCTAATACTCTATGATTTATCCTGGCTACAACAGTTGTTTTCTTCAATGATGAAGTGGGGAAAAAATTGATCATCTTAATATATGCAGAGAAAAGGATTTAATAAAACTCAACACGCATTCATGATTTAAAAAAGATCTCAGCAAATTAGAAGTAGCCTCGTAACCTAATAATGGCATCTACTATTTACAGCAAATATTATAATTAATTATAAAAGATCATAGATTAAAGGAAAAAGGCAAGAATGTCCATTATCAATCACCATTAGTGGCAACATTGTGCTTAAGGTTCTAACAAATGAAATTAAACAGAAAAATAAAATGAGAGGATAAGAATTGGAAATTTAAAGATGTAATTGTTGTTTACACACTATTTGATTGTTTCTACCAAAAAAACCCAGATGTCCTATGGAAAAGTTATCATTTTTTTTTTTTTTTTGCGTTACGCGGGCCTCTCACTGCTGTGGCCTCTCCCGTTGCGGAGCACAGTCTCCGGACGCACAGGCTCAGCGGCCATGGGTCACGGGCCTAGCCGCTCTGCAGCATGTGGGATCTTCCCGGACCGCGGCACGAACCCGTGTCCCCTGCATTGGCAGGAGGACTCTCAACCACTGCGCCACCAGGGAAGCCCACACACATAGTTTTTTAAAACTAATTATTTAAAAAATTATTATCATTAGATAATGAGAACTATGTTTCCTTGTTATGCATTACCTGCTAGGAAATACAGCTAAATTTCAGGCTCAGCAGTGATAATTAACTCATCTCAAGTGCTTGATAACCCCTATTTATGTGATTTTTGAATGTCTTTTTTTTTTTCATTATCTTACTTCATATAGTACTTCATTTCATAAACTGTCTCAAATGAACTTGGGAAATATTCAGGGTACAAACACTTAACTTAAAAATGTAGAGCAACTTTACTCCCTAATTTTACTATTTCTGCACTACAGTAGTATAATAGGAGGGCGTCACTGGTAAATCTTAAAAGTTGGGTCCTGGATGCAGTTTTTTCTAAGTGCTCTTAAATTATCTTTGTTCTGTACCTTGGAGCTTGCTTAGGTACTGGGAGTGTGTGGAGTTGGGGGTGGGAAAGCAGTGGGAGGTGGGCGGGGGTTTGCCCTGCACCGTCAGGCCCTATTATGCACTACGGTTTTACCAAACAAAGCTCAGAACTAGCCATCAGGGGGAATTAGCAGAAGCTGCTCCTGGGCCTCATTGCACTGTGGATTTGCTATATGACATTGGTTAACAAATATAACAGCGTCCACGGAAAGAGGATGAGCTTTGAGTTCATATATACTTGGCTTGGAATCTGGGTACTGCTGTTACTACCTATGTGACGGTGGGAAAGTTATCGTCTCTGGGTCCTAGTTTCTTGATTTACAACAAAGATGACATTTCTCACAAGAAAATGGCGAGGATTAAATGAATCCATTTGTCCTACACACAGTACCTGGCATTATTGGAGACCAGGTAAACGGTTCCTGTTTTGCCCCTCATTTTTACTACATCTACCAGATAGCATAGTTGTAAGGATGAGATATAACAAGGACATGCAAAAATTGTTTGAAGGGAAGGAAGAAAACGATTTTAAAAGGTGAAGTATTGTATATGATGAAAAGTTTTTATCCCCAAGGCAAACTTGTCAGCAATTTAAGTTTATCTGTCTTATAGATGCTGCCACCTTCCTTGACCTAAGGACGGAGCAGAAATACGACCCAACTGTGACGGGTCTGTCTGTCAACCTTTTGCAGAAATGTTGAACTTGCCCACCCACAGTGAGCCCAAGCTCTGGCAAATCTGTACTCCCTTCCAACACATCTATCCTGGCCCTACCACCATTACTGGGCCATGGTACTTGGTCATAATCAGCTGCATTTTCCTTAGTTTAGATTTCGCCTGTTGAGCCATGCATTCTTTCTGTCTGTATTCTGAAGACCATCTTACTACTGGTATGACCACCTAGCAAAAGATTTGCCAAACTGGGTATATTTTTTGCCCAGCAACTAGGAGGAGAACCAGAATAGGATCCATGCACATGTTCCAGGATCCCAGCAACATTCTAAGGGCATTTCCATTGGAGGATGTTGAAGTTATGTGCATGAGAAATCTCAGTGCCCCTTCTTGTCTCGTTACTGCAAATTGAGGGGAACTAACATGTTTTTATCCCTGTAGGATTATCCCCAAAAGAAAGCCATATAGTCACCCCCCGGGAAAGGTGATTCTCTCTACACAGACAATTCTCAGGTCTACCTGGCAGCATTATATTCTGGGGAGTGGTTTATAGTCAGTGCTGTACTATTATCACTGCATCCCCCCAGTAACAAAGAAATACTCTCTTCCCCCATACATCACCACCACCACCAAGCTCCTGCCAGACTTAAAATCTGACTGGTCACCTGAGGAGTAGGCTTATGACTCTGTTCCCCTGGGACTCTCTGTAGGTGATATTTACATAGAGTAGGAAGGAATTGTATCAAGGGGAAAAATGGGAAGGATGTGGAGATGGGAAGGAGTTTACAGTGTCTGTTCTCTGGGCTCGCTCCTAGTTTTTGGATGAGCCCTAGAAGGCGTGGACTAGTAAGCAAAGCTAAAGGAACTCTGTCTTAGGTTGGACTAACTTGCGTTGAGGGGAGAATCTCAGTGGCTTATTATAAAGGTTTATTTCTCACCAAGTCAGGGTCGGCTGTCTGTCCCCAAGGCTGCTCCTCTCTATAAGTGACTTGGGAATCCGAGTCAGTTGTATCTACTATGCCTTTGGAACATGTAGCACCCACATCCCTGGAGAGGGAACAAAGGGCATGGGGAAATCACAGCCCCTTTTCAGTGATTTGGCCCAGAAGTTGCACATACATCATTGCCCCTTATAAACCAGAACTAGTCACACGGCCCCAGCTTAATTGCAAGAGAAGCTTGGAATGCAGTCACGGGAAAAGAACGGTACTTGGTGAGAACCGAATGTGGTCTCTGTAATGAAGTATTTCCATGATGGATACCAACAGTGTTACATCAGGGCTCAGGTGACAAGGGCAACAGGGTTGAACAGAAGGCCATTCTTGCTTTTCTGTGAACGATGCCTCTGTGAAGGCTGGAGATGTAACACTTTCATGGTTTTGAAGCTGCAGCACCGTGGGGAGAATAGCCCCTGGTCAGGAAAGCGTGGTCCTCCAGAGTAAACCAGCTGTGACAAGGGACCACTATCAAGTGGTTTGGGCTGTAGGGAGGAACAACACTAACAAAGAGAGAACCTCATAGAAGAACATGAGACCCATGTGTAGACAACAGAGTCTCCCAAATACCTGGTCTGGAATTTGTCAGCACACACAGTAAAATGGGTTATCAGTGTTAGTACTATCCCAGCAGAACCCATAGGCTGGTAGAGCCTCGGGGCATTTGGTTTATACCCCAACTGCTTCTCAGATAAGAACATGAATCATCTACATGGCTGCATTTTTAGCATCGAGAAACCATTTCCCATTTAGATTAAGCCCAAACAGTTCAGATTCACTCTATCATGAGCTTTTAAATACATGAACTCAGAGGTCCTCAAAGTGTGATCCTAGGACCAGCATCACCAGCATCACCTGGGGATGGGATACAAATGCAAATTCTTAGTTCCATCCCAAGCCTAATGAGTCAAAAGTACTGGGAGTAGGACCCAGCAACCTGTGTTTTAATAAGCGTCCCTTCGCTGCCCCCCCGCCCCACCATCTGATTCTGTACAAGGTCAAGTTTGAGAACCGTTCACTAGCTCATTCAGTCTTGGTAACAGTCCTTTCCTATTCCAGAATAGGAAACTGAGGCCAAAGAAATTGCAAAGTACCCTACTTTGAGTTAAAATGTAATCTCAGGTTTCCTAACTCTAAATCCTTTGCTCAAATCTGGGGTTAGAATCCTTCCCCAGGCAGATATTTGAACCCCAGTATTTTAGGTCATAAGTCTGGGCTGGAAGGGATGCAGAGAAAAATCTCTTAAATTTCTCATTATAAGATGAAGAAAACGAAGCCCAGAGAGGTTAGAACAGATACTTAATGGCAGAGCCAGTTACTGGAACAGTTTCCTGAAGCCTGGGGCACTGAACTTTCCATTAGGGCATGAAGAAACCGTAATTTAATTTTGTTGGAGGCCCATGTTTCTGCTTAACTGATCTGATTAAGTGTCTGAATTGGGACAGGCCACCTGCGTTTTCTGCCTCTCTCCCCCACTCCCTTCCCCTTCTCTGGCTCTGGAGAAGTCTGTAAAACACCATGACTCAGCTGCTGCTCTAGCTGGAGGGATTGTTACGGTCTGATGACAGAGGACCCCCAAAAGTGAATTTCCAGTGTTGCACCAAGCCTAAGCAGTGGGTCCCTGGGAGCGCTTGGACTCTTCCCTGACTTGCAAGGTCTCCTTGGTGTTTGGATTTCAGCTTCTAAGCCTGGAGAGGATCTAAATCGAGCTCTCCTCTCCTTGGGTTTTGGGGGCATATAGCTTTGCTCTCTATATTGTAAATATTTAGTGAAAACTTGAGCCTAGGATTTGAGTCCAGAAGACTCAGACCATGTGATTCTACTCTATCACATAATCGCTCAGTGCTTCTGTACCCTTCACTGCAGAAATGAAGAAAGCATCCCTACCTTCACACTGCTAGGAGATTTAAGTGGCACAGAACCACGGGAGCGCTCAGAACAGTGCTGAGAAGTGGCAATTACCACCTTCCTCTTGTTTTGGATTATTTTTAAAAATTCCTCATTTTTGTTGTATTTGCCAACTTAATCAGTACCCTACGGAGAAACTATCTATTTTTTGCGTCCCTTCTTGTTCGGAATTTTTTTATTGAAGTATAACACATCCAAATGCGTGCATAAATCATAAATGCATAACTCAGTGGATTTTCACAAATTGAGGACATCCAAGTAACCCGCACTTCATTTAAGAAACAGAACATCACCAGCATCCCAGAAGCCCCTGGGTGCCTCCTTCCAGGCACTAGCATCTCCCCGCCCCAAAGATAACCATTTGACCTTGACTTCATAAATTAGTTTGTTTTGGCATGCTTATATAAATGGATTAATATAAAACTTTTGTGTCTGGCTTTTTTCGCTCAACATTATGTTTATAAGGCCCGTATCCTCCTCTCTTTATATTTTAATGCTTAATTATACCCAGCTTAATAGTTTGTAGCATCTTGCATGACTCCCCTCTTTTGCCCATAAAGTATCTTTACTTTAGGCAGCTGATGGGCTTTGGTGACCTTGACGGACTGTAGTGCTTTCCCCGTCTACCTATGCCTTTAATGAAGTCAAAACTGTGGGTCTTCACCTAGAGGGGGGGGATAGGGAGGGTGGAAGGGAGACGCAAGAGGCAGGAGATATGGGGATATATGTATATGTATAGCTGATTCACTTCGTTATACAGCAGAAACTAACACACCATTGTAAAGCAGTTATACTCCAATAAAGATGTTAAAAAAAAACCCAAACAAACCTGTTGGTCTTCAGAAGATGACAGCCAGGGTACTTAGGTAACTGGACACTTGCTGAGCTCATGTCCTCAGCAGTGAGATCTCCTACACGGGGATGCTTAGCCCCAGAGAGAAGACACCTCTGCTCTCCTGTTCTGGGCTACTGCTTACTTCCAAAGGAAACAGCCCAAAGAGGGCTGCTTCAAAGATCTGCTTCTCTTCTTTGCATGACTGAGACATCTCCTCTCCAAAAGCCATGGGATAAATAATAGATAAAATCGCTGCGTTCGAATAGGGCAGATCCTGGGACCTCAGAATATTTTACTGAGGCGTTAAAGGAAGTTTTCTTCCCCACCCCCGCATGGAGGTGAGGAGGGGACAGAACAGACTTTTGCCCAGTGCTATGGTATCTGTACAATCAGGATGAAAATGAGATCCCAGGGTTCTGGAGCCACTTTTTTTCTTGTTGTTTGGGGGAATGGCCCTTTGTACCCCAGGGCATCCTGAGACATGCCTAAAAGTGCAAACAAAAAAGAGGGCTCTGTGGGGACGTAATACATTTCTATTTGCTCTATATCCTGCAACCCAGTCCCAGCCCTGCACACACCACCTCATAGACAAAAAATGAACCACAGCTTCTAAGGTTTTGGAAAACAATGGCTTAGCTGGACTGCCTTAAGGATCCCTTAATGTTGATTCCTCAGAGACTGAGTCTTGATGTCAGTAAAGTTATGCTGTTGGGTTTTTTTTTTAGGATAATACGATTGTAGATGCCAGGATTTTAGAGTTTGAATGTCCTTCAGATAGCCCAGCCACTTATTTGTTGCAAATGTCCCTTTCATTGCATCCTGGAAAAATTAGTTACCTATTTTTTAACTTTTTCAGTGAAGAGGAACTGACTTCTGTGGCCCCACCTTCCTTTGAGATGGCCTGTTCTCTTGAAGAACAATGGAAGGTCCCTTGTGGAACCAAAATTTTCCTCTAGTAATTTCCACCCCTTAGCCCTAGTTCTTTCCTCTAGAGCCATCCAGATTTATTCCAATCCATATAACAGATCTTTAACTATTTGAAAAATAGCTCTGATGTAACCCCCTTCAGTTACTTACTGAATTCCTACTTCTGACAGGAATTGAATCCTCTTTTCTCAAAGTTAAACTTTCTTAGTTTTTAAAATATTTTTTATATGCAGTGGTTTTCTAACTCCACTTTTAAGTGCTTTCTGGTTTATTATTGTCATTCTTGAAATGTAACGCCTCATGTCAAAATGTATTATTCAAAGCATCAAAATAGAGGATTGTAATACTGACATATTAGTAGTTCAACAGATCAGTGGATTTCAGTGAAAACCCAGAAACAGTCACAAATATATGTACCAGATTTTAGTGTGTGATAAGATTTCTGTCTGCATAATTTATCATAATAAATTCCAGATGGATTAAAGATTTAAATGTAAAGTGAACGTCCCAAGAGAAAATATTGATATGGTTATATGATCTAAGCCTGTAGATGTAGAATGACTTTCTAAGTATAATTCTAAAGGCAGAAACCCTGAAGAAAATGACTAATAAATTTGATGACATAAATGTATTGCATATGTGGAAATATCAACAACAAATAAAGAGGCAAATGATAAAGTGAAAAACATTTTTGTAACATCCATATCAAATAAAGGATGAATATACTTACTGTAAAAAGATCTCTTAAAATTAATTTTTTTTTTTACGGTACGCGGGCCTCTCACTGCTGTGGCCCCTCCCGTCGCGGAGCACAGGCTCCCGACGCGCAGGCCCAGCGGCCACGGCTCACGGGCCCAGCTGCTCCGCGGCACGTGCGATCTTCCCGGACCGGGGCACGAACCTGTGTCCCCTGCATCGGCAGGCGGACTCTCAACCACTGTGCCACCAGGGAAGCCCTAAAATTAATTTTTAAATAAAAGATGAATCATCTTAATAGAAAAAGCAAAGGAAATAAATAGGCGATTTAAAAAGAGATTTAATACAGCAAATATATGAAAAATGTTCAACTCTACAAGTAAAGAAAGATATTCTCATTAAAGCAAAATATTATTGTTCATCAATAAAACTTTTTTAAAGACAGAGGAAAAAACACTCCATTGACTATAGTCAGTGTTAGCAGGCTGTGAGGGAAAGTGTACTGTCATATTCTGCTGCTTTGAAGGTGAATTTGTGGAATCGTTTTGAAGGACTATTGGCAGTATTGACAAAATGAGTCAAAAACTTTAGAAAAATGTGCACGCGATTTGATTCAGCAATTCCACTTCTCGGTAATTATCTTATGTAGATAATCAGTATTATACTTATATATGTATTTCTGTGTATATGAATATACTATGTATTTACGTGTGTGTGTGTGTGTGTGTGTGTGTGTGTGTGTATGTGCATTCATTAAGGAATTATTCGTAACTGTGGAGAAAGAATTTTCCTTCAAAGTAGCTCCTCTACCTCACTTCTCTTGGGATTCATTTAATGCAAGACAAAGCAGGTCTTCCACTACTCGACAATAATGTTCTGAAATGCAAACAGCCAGGAGAGTCCTGTGCTACATGAGGATGAGTCGGTGAGGGCTGGATGTCACAGCGGGTATCAAAACCTTCCTTGTTCTGAGGGGGAGGCCAGGAAAAGAGCAGGAGAGTTAGGCTAGAGACTTGGGAGGCAGGTGTCTTTCCATTTGGCCGGGGTTGGGCCTTTCGGACTCAGGGCACTGCACCCAAAGGTCTGCCATGTCCTGGGGACAGCTCCCACTCCAGCTCCTTATTCTGTAACTGTGCTCCTCATTCAGCAGCTGGGGGTCCAACTTCTGGGCTTGACTCTAAGAAGTCAATGAGGGGAGAGCTGTGGGTGGCTCGGGGCCCAGGTGGGTGGGAGAAAATGAGCTGGGCAGCACAAGTAGTACTTAAACTAGACAGTGGGACTTAGCCAGGGTTATTGCATATTACACTGCATTTCCATGATGATTCCTCTGGGCTCTGTGCTCAGGAGAAGGAGAAAGCAGATGCAGAGACATCAGCTGTTGTATGAAAAAGAGGAACTTGAGTCCTTTTCCCTCTACGAAAGGAGACGTGAACTTGCTATGGAGAACACGAGACTTCCTGACACTAGGAAATTAAGATCTGGTAAAAACCAGAGTGGCAAGTGATGGATTTCCGCACTGCTGGAGGGAGACCAGGGACAGCCTGACAAGGGGGGCTCCCCGGTCGGGAGGAGGACAGATGAGGCAACTGCCCTTCTGCTGACCTGCTCTGCTCTCTTCTCTGTGGTCTCTGTGGGGGGCTCAGAGTAGGGATGCCTGTCCAGGGCCTGGACCCGGGGATGGCAGGAATGACTGAGCCTCGTGCGTGACCTTCACCAGCCCCCTCCTCTATGCTGGGAGTCTGTCTCTTGTTTTCAGCCGGTAGAGGCTTCTGAGGGTCAGCTGGCATCATCTGAGAGGCAGGAGGCTGTGCCATCTCCCAGCTGAGAAAATTAGGGTGAGAACTCAGTCCTAGGGTTCACAGAAGGTTTTCCTTGACACTTAGAAAATAATTGTGTGCTACATGAGGAAAACTCAGGGACCAGGTTTTCGAGAGACCAAGTGATAAGAAGTAGAAAAAAAATTGTTTTGTTTTGGAGAGATTCAGCAAATCTAATTCGGAATCTTTCCTACCCATCAAGGTGTCTTTTCATCCCATCATACTTTCAAGCAGATCAATAAATTAAGATATTGTCTCCCTGCCTAGTCTCATCCTTCACTAGAATCAAACTGCCCACAGTGTACAGAGGACTTTCTGCTCCTTTCCAGTGCCCCTTCTAGCAGGCACTGTCAAGGGATGAGAGCAGAACAGAGAACAGACGGAGAGACTTTCTCCCATTGACTTGATTCCGTCTCTGGATTGTCTGCCTGGGTCCCATGAATAATTCCAGGTCCCATTCGTAGTTTCTCCTCATGGGATATCTTCACAGCCTGACCAGGCAGAGGCCCAGCCAAGGACAGGGCAGCCAGTCCACTCAGCCCTCTGGCCGAGGGGACAAGGACCTCAATTACTGTAGTGCGCAGCCTGGGCTCACCCAACGAGGTGCCCACCCTGGGGAATTTGTACTAAGAGAAACAGAAGAACTTTCTAGTTGGCGGGTGTTTGTGTTGAAATATCATGAAAACCTAGGGGTTGAGGGAAGCATGCTGAGCCATGGGCATATCAGCAGGTGCATAAACCTAGAGTTTTCCCAGAACTCTTCTGGAGGTCAGGCTCTGTGGAATCCAGCCCCAGCGCCTCTGGTTTCATTTCCTGCCTGTCACCCCAGCTCCCTCTGTCCCAGCTGCGCTCGTGTCCTGGCTCTTCCTCAAACACCTCAGGCACATTCTCACTCAGGACCTTGGCACTTTGAGTCTTTTCCCTGGCCTTTTTATCATGAAGTTGTCTGGTAAGAGTAACCACCCAGCAACAGGACATACATGGATACCACCTGCCACTCCCGTACCCAGCCTGACGTCAGACAGGCATAGGCGGAAATCTCACTCTGCCAGTGACCATTTGTGTCACTTTGGACAAGCTGATTAACTTCCCCAAGCCTCAGTTTTCTCATCTGTGTAAAGGGTAAAATCAATACTGTAGGGTGCTTGTGATGGTCCAGTCAAATACCAGACATAAAGATCAACCCTAGATTCTGCCATATGGTAGGTTCCAGAAACATCAGTCCAGAGATGTGCCTCTCTTTATTAATCGGTGTTGCCTTTGTCTATGGTTTAAAATAGCTTCCTAAAATTATAAAAAAAAGCCCACATGCGTATCATAAAAACGTGAAGAGTAGGGAAGAGTATGGAGAAAATCACCCATCACCCGCAGGCAACCACTGTTATCACCCTGGTATACTTCCTTCCATGCTATTTTTAAAGCCACCAAGCACTCCATTCCCTGTATGTTGATCTGAGTTTAAGTTCAGCCACTGGGCCTCCTGAAGCTCAGAAATAATTTAAATGTGAGTGTGAGGGACTTTATCCTCTAGGGAGGGTGAAGGCGGGTGTTGATGGTTTTCTGTTGTTTGGGGCTCTGCGATTTGGGAAAAGCAAAAGCTTCCTACAAGAAGAGCGTTTTACTTTTAAAAGAAAATAGATATCACTGTGCAGAGACAGGTGACTGTGTCCCTCTGCCTCCCTTTCCATGCTCCCCCACTGGCTGCCTTCCCTTATTTCTTATTGCTGGAAAGTTCCCTGGTTGAAATTACCAACCCTGTTGCTTAGCAGTTCATCTGCTCCTGCCTGTTCCCCTCCTGTCCCCGGGAACTCGGGGCCATGTGTAGCCTCGGCCCATATCCTGACATCTTCCCGTCCAACCTGTGATTAGCTCGGGCACCCGCCAGGGCCACCTGGCTCAGTGTCTGCCCCTCCCTGACTTCCAGAGGCAAGAACTGGGTGTGGGAGGAAAGTGGAGATAGGTAGGGAAAAAATGATTTCTCAGACAAAGGGACTCCAGGGCCTCCGATAGACCTCTTTTCCCCAGTCCTTCCTGTGTGGTCATCACCCCTGCTTTTAATTGATCCCTGCTTGCAGGGTGCTTCAGGGAACTAAAACAGCCGAAAATGGAGCTAGGAAAAGAAGGAATCTGCCACAGGGAGAATCTAAACTACTGATTCCTACATAGCTCGTTAACCTCCACTGAGCAGGTGGGTGAAGCTGATAACTGGGCCAGGGGTGAGCTCCCAGGGTAGAACCTCAGCACCACCTGGCTTCTTCCTGGGCTATAGGTTTTGCATTCTGCAGTCCCACCGTTATCTGTGGGACACCATACAAATCCTTATGCTGGCTAGCCACTTTACAGTTCTCTATTATTTTAATAACTTACTATATATATAAGAAATGCTGTCCTGTATCTAGCATAGAGTTATCTGAGTTATCTTCTAATTGGGCAATTGTATGGAGGGTAAGAAGCCATCTTTCTGCAGTCAGGGTATAAAAACACCTCCTGTGACCCAAGCAAGGATGCCTCTACTGGAACTGGAAAAGCTGGTCACTGCAGAAGTTGACTTAGTTTCCCAAAGGAGCACAGAGGGCCTTCTGCATAGGGAAGACAGACACCCCAGTCCCTGCTTCCTGAAATTCAAAGCCAGGGAAATCTGTTAAAGATAGAATAGAGAGCATCCCATCAAGGCCTGGTAGAAGGGGGAAACAATGAGGGTCCAGAAAAAAAAAAACAAAAAACAACTTGAAGGAAGAAAGAACATGGGCTAATAAGGAAGAGCCCAGGATGGCAGAGGTGTGCAGGTTTGTGCGTAGCTGGTGGCTGCTGTCAGAATCCCTGCTGAAACTCGGCAACCTGGCACAGCACTTGTGCCCCCAGGGAGTATGCGGGGGTGTAACTAAGGTGAAAGTGGGAACTGAAGAGGGACTCCAGGCATGGGGTACCCTTGGGTCATCCTCCATGAGGGCTACCACAGGAACATGAGCCAAGGAGGCATTGTGACAAAGGACCAATGGACAGTTGCCAGTCTGGGGAGGCCCCGTGCTCAAGAGCATCCTCCAGTGGCAGGGAGAACTGGGGCCATTTTGATCGGCTCAGAAGGCAGCAGCTTCCTGGTGTGGATGTCAAATGGACGTTCCTTTGAGACAGTGTAAACCCACAAATGTTCTGAGGATGAAGGAACTCAAGAGAGCATCTCAGATTTTCTACTTATTTGGCATTTGGGGTTTTACTACCTTTTAACTTAAATTCTTACTTGTCACACTTACTCTATAAGAAATAAGTGTTAACACTAGGAAATACAAATCAAAAGAAGAAAATAAAAATGGCCCATACTCTCATTGTACAGGGATCGAATAATGCTAACATTTTGGTATATTTTCTTCCAGTGTGTTTTCTGTACTATGGTACAGTGCATACTATTTTCTAACCTGTATTTTGCACTTAAAAATGATGTTGATGGGCTTCCCTGGTGGCACAGTGGTTGAGAATCTGCCTGCTAATGCAGGGGGCACGGGTTCGAGCCCTGGTCTGGGAAGATCCCACATGCCGCAGAGCAGCTAGGCCCATGAGCCACAACTACTGAGCCTGCGCGTCTGGAGCCTGTGCTCTGCAACAAGAGAGGCCGCGATAGTGAGAGGCCCGCGCACCGCGATGAAGAGTGGCCCCTGCTTGCCACAACTGGAGAAAGCCCTCGCACAGAAACAAAGACCCAACACAGCCAAAAATAAATAAATAAATAAATAAATAAATAAATAAATTAAAGTACCCTTAATTTTTAAAAGTATTAAAAAAATGTTGATGATGTTTTCCCATATCACTTAAAATTTGTTTCCATATCTTTTAAAATGGCTCTTTCACACTCTATTACATTGTTGTACCATGGTCCAGTTAACAAAGTCCCTATTGTTAGACCCTGAGGTGCTTACAATCCCCTTTTGAGCTCTGACTTTGAGTATGATTCTAAGCCTGGCTCATATAGGACAGGCACACACAGAAGGGTGAGACAGGGTTTCTGCTCTTAGTCACAGTTTAACTGAGGACTTCCAGCCAGTATGATGGACTGAGGAGATATGGAAAGGTGCTCCTTCCAACCACGCATGTATAAATCTGCATACAATATAACAGAATAAATTAAATTACACACAGGACTCCAAAGAAAGAGAGAGAACTTTTCCAGTGTCAGTGATGAGGGAGGAGCTCAAAGCCAGAGTGTTGGATAAACCTGAAGCCATGTTAGTCCAAGGGGGGTAAAGGCCCAGACATATGCCTTAAGGTTTGAATTTTTTTTAAATTTTTATTGAAATATAGTTGATTTGCAATGTTGTGCTAGTTTCATGTGTACATCAAAGTGATTCAGTTATACATACATATATAAATATTCTTTTTTTACATTCTCTTCCATTATAGGTCATTACAAGATATTGAGTTTAGTTCTCTGTGCTATACAGTAGATCCTTGTTGGTTATCTATTTTATATATAGTAGTATGTATATTTTAACATCCATCCAAGGATAGGAGTTAAGGCCTCAAATCTAGGTGAGTTGAGAGGCAGGGATTGAGAACTTCTGGCTTAAATGTAGAACTTCTGAGGGGAGTAGGAAAACTCAGCAGATCTGTTTGGGGGAAGTTTCAACAAAGTTTGCCATCCACCAAGGCCTTGGGTAGAAGAGAGTCAGGTACCAGTAATTGGAAACCCAAGCCCCTAATACTTGTACAAATGTATACCACATAAGTAATGCTTAGAAACTAACATAAATGCTGGTCCAGAACTAGTAAAGCCAGTGGGGTGCTAACAGAGGCAAACATACAGTATTATGTAGAGAGATACCACCACCATTGGTATACAGAGGACATGAGATTCTGTAAGGAAACTAATGCCATTGATGAATGAACTCACAATAAAAATTAGAATCTATGGAAAGCCACAAGCTATCATGAGGGACACTTGGAAGGAGCAGTAAACAGGATAATTAGCATTCCAAGATCTAGGGGAAATAGAACAATCTTAAATAGACTCTAATTTAAGTATATTTAAGCTTTTTAAAAACATAAAAGGAGGAATAAAAATTATAAGAACAGGACAGAGCAATACAGAAATAGATTTAAAAAGTAGACAAAGAGTGCTTCTAGAAATAAAAACTACGTCATTACAATAAAAATTTTATTAGATGTGTGAAGTCATATATTAGACATGGCCAAAGAGAGAATTAGTGACCTGGAAGATACATTGAAACTTTGAAATGAATTTGAAATAAAAAATATGAAAGAGGGTTAACAGGTGTGTAGTCAGAATACATCTAGTCAAGTACCAGAAAGAGAGAACAGAGAATATGTGAGGGAGGTAACATTTACAAAGATATTGGCTGAGAATTTTCCAGAATTTAAATAAACTTAAATTCTTAAATTGAAGAATATCAGGTCCCACGAATAATAAAGAAAAGCAAATGCACCTCTAGACACTTTGTAGATAATTACAGAAAATAAAAAATAAGGAGAAAATCTTTAAAGGGTTTCAGAGATGGAAGATTACACAAGGGAATTACAATTCAACTAAAAGCAGACTTACCACCAGTAAAAATAGATAACATTAGGAAGTATATCTTCAAATCGCTGTAGGGCAATAACTAGCACCCTAAAATTCAAATCCTAACTAAACCATCATTCAAAAATGAAAGGAAAGGAGTTTTTAATACAAACAAAGCCCAAGAGAATTTATGACTCACAGATCCTGGTTGAAAAAACAACTAAAGGGTACAACTCAGTGAGATGGAACCGAACCCGATGGAAGGAGTAGAAAGCCAGAAGCAATGGTGAGAAAAATAACAACAATAGAAAGATAAGCATTTTGGTCAATCTAAATAAGCACTGACTAGAATAACACCAGTAACAAAGAAGTAGATTAAAGACAGTGTTTTTAATTGTTTTTGGATGTTGGATAAAATGTTGGATAACAGTAGCACAGAAGATGGGGGTGGGGTGGGGAGTGGGGAAGTGTACTTACTGTCCTGGATGGCAATAGAGATGTTGATTACCTTTAAACATTGTTAAACTTGAGGAATTTTTAAAAAGTGGTTATTTAGGGGAACCACTAAAAGCAGAATACAATGTACAATTTTCAAAGCAGTAGAGGCTAAAAAGGAAATAAAGCAGAATCACTCCAATAGGAGGCATGATAGGAGAAAATAAGGAGAAAATAACCGTGGTAATTATTATCAGGTCTGTGAAGTGTCTGGGATTTGATTAATCCTACTTACAAGCTGATAATTTAGCCTGTTACTGTTTCATGGATGCTGTTGGGAGACATGAGACTCGGGCGTCAGAGACAAAGGACTTTAATACTCTCATTCGGCAACCACCATGAGCATCACGTGTGCTTCAGTTCCTCTTGGTCCCTAAGTCCCATGCAAGGTGACACAGAGGGACCTTGATAGATGTCAGGTTGGTGCATCTGTGTTGCAGCTGAGGAACACTGTGCTTGGGGAATCCATCTCTTATCAGGCAGTGAACGCTCTGTGTCTTAAAGGGAGACATTAACCTCACGCTACAAGATTTTTTTGATGCAAACACTACCCTGAGAAATGACCCAGGTAATGAGCAGTCCGAGCCTTTCTTTCTTGGCATACCCAGCAAGACACGGAGAAGCAGGAACAAGACAGAGAGTGGTTTCTCTACAACTGCCAAACTCAAAACAAGATGAAAGAAATGAATTAAAACACACCAGCAATCACAATAAACAGAAATTGATTACATTTGCCTTTTTAATTTTTTTTTTTTTTTTTTGTGGTACGTGGGCCTCTCACTGTTGTGGCCTCTCCCATTACGGAGCACAGGCTCCGGACGCGCAGGCCCAGCGGCCATGGCTCACGGGCCCAGCCGCTCCGCAGCATGTGGGATCCTCCCGGACCGGGGCATGAGCCTGTGTCCCGTGCATCGGCAGGCGGACTCCCAACCACTGCGCCACCAGGGAAGCCCAAATTTGCCTTTTTAAAGACAGAATTTCTAAGTTTGGGTCTAAAGAAATATGCAATTCATAAGAAACAACTAAAACATTGCTTGCTTTTTTTTTGCCTTGGTCTTTGGCCATACTCTACTTTAGCAGATATCTGGCTGCCTGTATAATATGAGTGTGTATTTGTGTATGTGTGTGAGTGTGTGTGTGTGTTGGTGGTGATGCTGATATACTAGTGAGGGGGGGTTGTGGTTAATTTCTCTTCTTTTTCCCTCTTTCCTCATCTTTTGTCAAATCCATTCACACCTCTGGAAGGCAGATACAGAACATTTGAGAGCAGTAGCAAGCAAGAAAGGCATACTGTGAAAATACAAACCAAAACAAAGCTGATGCATTAAAATAAATAGCAAGTAAAATATATTTAAGGTAAAAAAAAAACCCTCCACATTAATTCAGAATGAAGCACCTCATTACCTTTTGACAAAGAGAACAATATAGCTGAGAGGAAACATAAAATGTCAAATCCAGTATAAGGCAGCATGAGATGAGTGTCAGGTGAGAAGTTCAAACAGCAAGTGTTGGGAATTCAGACGAGAGGGCAATGGATCTGATGCGAAGTGATCCAGAAATGGGTTCTGGATAAAGAACACACTGCTTTAGATAGATCCCACAGGAGGGTGGCCCATGAAGCGTGAAACAAGTAAAATACTGTTTGAGACACTCAAATATGTATCTTGGACTTTATAAACAAAGGGAGAAAATCAGTACAGCATGGACCCCGGTGATTGGGCAGATTAAGAGCTTGGTGTTGGGTGGCTAAGGTCAAAAATCTCATCTCTATAAAAGCCTGTGTTTTCCTCTTCTCCCCAAATCTGTAACAAATTCCAACTCTATAGTGACTTGTATGAATAAATGAGCCTCTGTGGCCCTGGGTGTTGTTACAGGTGGTCTGGAACAATCATAGTGCTTTTCTAGAAAAGCATGGACCACTAACAGTTGGGGAGAAGGACACTGCAGTCCAGAGAAATGACGGGGGCCTGGTCTAAGGTCAGCTAGCTCTTGACAGAGCTGGGACCTGAATCCAGACCTTTTTACTCTTTACAGACACTATACACCATACTGAGAATGCTTTGTCCAGCTTCCCCTCTTGGTCTTAGTGTGTTGGCCATAGTCTACTTTGTACTTCGGCAGACATCTGGCTATCTGTGTATGAGTGTGTGTGTGTGTGTGTGTGTCTGGTGATAGTGATGAGATATTAGGAGGGTGTGGTTAATTTCTTTCCCTTTTTCCTCTTTCCTCACCCTTTGTCAAATCCATTCACACCTTTGCAAGACAGATGAGGAAAGAAACTTTGGGTTGGGGGGGGTGGGCTTTAAACCTGGCTCCCTGGACACAGGGCCTGGGTGACTGATGCCCACGTGACAGTGGCTGCTGGAGAGACTCTGGTGCATCTGTCTGGGGACATTGTGGACAAGTGTCCTGAGAATACCCCCTCAGAAGCTGAGACAGGGCATTACCCCATATTGCGAGCCTTAAGTCTTCTCACTCTCCAAAGCCATGTGCTAATAAGCTGTGAACAGAGCCCCAGAGAGAGACGTCTTCACGAACAACAGCAACAAAAATTGCCACCCCCTCCATCGGGGCTGCAGACCCTCCCTGCATCTCATTAGGGCCTGGAGGTGGGAGGAGAGTGGCTGGCAGCCACTGTCTCCACCTAAGTGTCGGACTGACTGATGCCAATGCGGGCCAGCTGAGGTGGACGGAGTGGGAGGTGCCCCAGAGCTCAGCTTCCAAAAGGCCTTTCAGATGCTGGACTTGTTTATTTGTTCCCTTGTGTGTGAGTTTTTACAAAAAGTATCAGATTCCTGAATCCTTTTGCGCAGGACACTTTTTTTTTAGTCAGATATTCCCCAACCAGCCAGTGCTTGAAGACCTCTTCCACATCTCTGAACCTTGGGGATTTAATATGATTTCTTGTACAGCAGAAACTAAGACAATATTTTAAATCAACTATACTCCGATAAAAATTAAAAAGCAAAACAAAAATAAATTGTTGTGAAATATTAAAAAATAAAAAGGTGAGCAGAGTCGTGTCTTCTACTGACCTCAGGGCTTGGACTTACCATAGTTGGCCGCTGCTGACTGGAGGTCGGGGGTGCTCTTCACAGACACCCCCGCTCACTGCCACAGTGAGGGCACCACTCACCTCCAGAAGGCAAGCCCCATTGTCCACGCCGGTCATTAGACCGCCAAATCCTCAGCAATTCCCCTCATTTTCTCCCCCACTTATTTCCTCATCCCTTCATGTTTGTACTCTCAAGTTCCCAGCCTTCCAAGAAAGCTCACCTTGGCCTGGAATTGGGGAGTGAGACGTGACATGGCCACGGTCCCCTCTGTCCTCTCACGAAGGAGCAGCAGCCCCACCTGGCCACCGGTATTGGAGACACTCTGCCCTCTCACATTCTCCCAGATTTTCCCTCCCAGTTTGTTCTACCCCAGCATTAACTAATGCACCTTATCCTACTCTATTTGCGCCATTTCTCTTTCCAGAAAATAGGGCTGGGGGTGAAGGAGGGACTTTCACAGAGAGAGGGATGACAGCCCACAGGAAAGAACAGGAGGTGGCTTTTCTCAAGGACTCTTTTTTTCCCAGCAAAGACAAGCCATGATGCCAGCATTTGCAGCTTGATTTTGGGGTCCTGCCCACCCAGGAAGCAGGGCGAGCTGGGGACCAGCAATGTTGGTATAGCAAATAGTTTATCTTGATAATGACGTTTTTGAGCTAGGTTCCTGGAAATGGCAGTGAACCTTTCGGCAGTCGTCAAATCATAAAGTGCTTTGTTACCATTTCTTACCGAAGGTGGGGAAATTGCAAAGTTCACAAAGTTCATCCAGATGGGAGTGGGCCCCAGGGAGAGGTTGCAGCGTGGGGTTCAGCACCCTCTCCAGAAGCCCAGGCTGGAGGGAGAGCTTCCCTCTGTATGCCCAACACCTGTTTGACATGTCAGAAGGCGTTCAAGGCTATTGGTCTTCTGGAACGAAATCCTCAGGATATCTTCCCGGCACCAGAGCTGTAGGGCTCCACCTGCCTGGGGCTGGGGGAGAGAAGGAGGGCTGACTGCTCCCCGGAACCACAACTGGCTCAGCTGGGAGGAAGATAAGGAAGTGGTGCCTCATTCTCATTCATCCTGCTGGGCCTGCTGGTGGTTCAGTGTGACAAGATGCAAGCCATCCCACATTTGTAGATGTGAAGGCAGTTCTGTGAAAACCAAACACAAGTGAATAGCCAGGTAACTTCTTTCTCTGGGGTAAACTGAACATACTCAGAAGGAAGTGGTCAGCTTGCCTTTGGTGAGGCTCCAGAAAGCTCAATTTGGGGTCAGGAGCAGGCTTGGCAACGTCATCGCGTTTTAGTGTTTGCTCCTAAGCATCCTTGTGGAGAGGAGCCTGTACCTTCTCTGCATCCTCCCCTATCTCCTCTGCCAGCTCCTTTATCTCCTGGCACTTTGCCTTCTTCAGTTCTCTGTACAGAACCGGGGAAGGAGAGATGAGTAAGTGCTTCTGTTACATGGATGCTCCTGACTCATCCATCAGAAATGGCTTCCCTGGGGAAGACTTTCCTGCTGGGTGTGCTTTCTGTCTCCTTCCATCTTTTCACTCTCAACATTTGCCCTCCCCTCCCTGGTCCCTTGCATCAAAATGAAGTATTGTAGGGACTTCCCTGGTGGCGCAGTGGTTAAGAATCCGCCTGTCAATGCAGGGGACACGGGTTCGAGCCCTGGTCCGGCAAGATCCCACATGCCACAGAGCAACTAAGCTCATGCGCCACAACTACTGAGCCTGCGCTCTAGAGCCCGTGAGCCACAACTACTGAGCCCATGAGCCACAATTACTGAAGCCCGCGTGCCTAGAGCCCGTGCTCCACAAGAGAAGGCACCGCAATGAGAAGCCCGTGCACTGCAACGAAGAGTAGCCCCCGCTCGCCGCAACTAGAGAAAGCCCGCGTGCAGCAACAAATACCCAATGCAGCCAAAAATAAATGATAATAAATAAATATTTTTTAAAAAATGAAGTATAGATTTCTCCTTTGCTTCTGTTGGAACATCAGTTCCATGAAGTCAGGGTGAGGATTCACGCTCTGGAGCCTGGAGGTGAGGATTCGAGTCCTGGCTCTGGTACCCACCTGGCGTGGCTTTGAATGGTCACTTCACTTCCCTGAGTCTCTGCTTCCTTGGTCATAAATTGGGGAAATCATAGAAGCTGCCTCTCAGGGTGATTGTGGATCAGCTGAACTAATGCGAGTTGTCTTTGTCAGCAACATGTGGCACATGCAGTGAGCTGGGCACGATGCTGCTCAGACTTGGATTTGCTCCAGGGTGGAACGGGCAGGCCCGGTGACAAACGGAAGAGGAATAAACCAGCCTTGTGTGCCATCGAAGGAACAGCCAGCCCCTATGTCCCTTCCCTCTGCCCCCCACTGAAGCAAATGGATAAGACCATGTAGCATCAGCCAGGGGACAGGTGTCTTGGTACAGAAGAGCCGGATCTCCCAGTAGCCAGGGACCAGGCCACACTGGGAGACACAATTGAATTTTCCCCTTTCATCTGACAGCTCAGGACTGGATGTTACTTTCCAAATGGAAGCAGTTCTGGAAGGTCGTTGGGAACAGTGAATTGTGTTTATGCTGGTGTATGTTTAATTCCATCTCATTACAGCTGCTGTTAAGGCTGCATTATAATAATTGCTTTAGTTCTGCTTTGGTATTTTTGGGCTTCTTGAATATAGCTGTAATCTTTGTCTATATTAAAGCAAGCACATCCAAGGAGCAGGGCAGCGTTATTAAACCAGCTAAACAGATGCTGGTGGGGGACGTGGAGCAGACAGGCAGGCAGGGAGTGGAGCCATGTCCAGGGGGCCTGGCAGCAGCAGCAGGAGGGGTTTCTGGCCTGAGGCCCAACGTAGACTCACACTGTGACTCTGAGCAAGCTGAAGCTACCTGTCTCAGGGCCCCCATCCATTATGTGAGTTGCAAAGTCTATATTGGAGGTGCTTACAAGTTGTTAGGAGAAAAGCATTGCTGGCAGAGAGCCTGGTGGGAGGATGCCTGTGTGGGTCCATGGAGGAGCCTGTCTGCTGGAGGAAACCTCCCTTGCAACCCCCAGCAGAGGGCCATGTGACCTCTAGGGTCAAAGAGATGGTATGCAGACAGTGCCCCAGTCCCCAGGGAACATTTTGCTCTGGTCTTCCTTTCTTCACTCCCTGATCTGGTTTTTTTTCCTTCAGAATTTAGTTTGTTTGCACCATCTCCAGTCTCAGCACAGTCCTTTACATATGATGTCTTAGCCACTTGAGGAGGCTTTCCTCGAACGCCAGATCACTGTGGCCTCTGTCATCCCTTCGAAGGGCAGTGGTGCCGTTTTGGAGGGCAGAGTACCAAGAGCCCTCCTGGACCAGGACACTCAGGTAGCGCTTCCTGTATCCCACACTCTGTTCTCAGCATCCGCCTGCCATATGAATTCACGACCCTTACGACACTCCTGTGAACGAAGTACGACGTCATCCCCTTTTAAGAGCAGAAGGGGGCTCTGGCTGAGAAATTTGCCCACATAACCAGTGAGTGGCAGAGCCAGAATTTGAATCCAGCCTAGGGTTGGGTTCACCTTTTTGCCCTCTCCATCTGTCTGCTTCCCCCTACCTCTGCCCCTTGCCCCCTCCTCAAGCTGGGTGGGTCCTCCAGGCGGCTAAGTGAAAAGTCGTCAGTAGTTGCTCTCGGGCTGGAGGCCACCTGCCCAGGCAGCCGTGTAGCACAGGTGTGGGTCAAGATGACTGTTAAAGCAGTTGGGGGTCTGAGCACCAACTGAACAAAATACACCTTTTAGTTCCTCACTTCTCCCCCAAGTATGCCTTTGCCTGGGAACTGTGGGCATTGCAGAGGAAGTGAGAGGAGGGAAGAACTCTTGAAGTCGTGTCCCTGCCCGCCTGCAACCCCACCTTGTGCCTGAGCCATGCCACACCTGGCTATTTCCAGAAGGATTCCTGTTTATCCTCCCATTTGTACAGACTTTCGTATGAAGAGGGTTTCAAAGGCTTTCCCAGGGCCTTGCCCTATCACTTCCTTATGCAAAATAGTCTTCATTGTATGCAACTGAAATATACAGCCTATTGCAGCTCAAAGTCTACAGACTCATGGAAGCTCAATGCTTAAGGGACCCCAAAGTCAATGCCCCACTGCAGGAATCCCTTCCAAACATCTCTGCCTGAGGCCATATATAACCTCGCCTCAAACACGCGGGAACATGGGTGCCACCTCCATCACACGGCAGCCCATTTCATTTCTTGAGCAGTTCTAATCATTAAAAAGTTCTTCCCTGGATCAAAGTCCCCCTGCGGATAACTTCTACTAATCAGCCCTAGTTTGATCTCAAAAATATCAAAAGATCTCAGTTTGTCTCTAGCACAAAGTATACTCATATAAATGCTTCCTGTTCTTCCTTTACCACGTTCCAGTCCAAATTTCGGGCAACACCACATATTGCACTGAGAGTTGGAAAATATAAAGAAAATAAGATGTGGTCTTTGCGGTTGTGTAATAGTAGCATTAACAACTGCGAAGTACCAACTTTGGACAAACTGCCTCCTTCTTCTTATGGATTTGTTTATTGGTGTGGTAAGTGCACTCATACTTGTGTACAAGCCGTGTCCTCTTTTGACTATAAGAAGAACTGTGAAACTGGCTTCCCACGAGGCCGACTCACTCGTGTGCCTCCCTTTCTCCCACGTCATCTTCCGGGTCACCCTGCGTTCACTGCAGTTTTAATCTCTATTCTTGGTTTTCCTTAATCAGCCCATCCAAGAACCCTCTCCAATCCTCCCATCCCTCTTTCCCACAGCAACGTGACACTTTCCCCTAAAAACTGTCCTTAATTAGTTAACAGAATTTCCCTCCGTGACACAGGCTGCTCTCCCCCAGAAAAACCAGTGACAGATATGAACACCATTTGTTCTAATTAGTTCTGATATTTCACACACCATATTTGTGAGGTTTTTGGGAGGGAGGGGAGGTAGGCAGGGAAAATGCTTCTAGTAAAAGAACAGCAGGGAGGCTTAGCTGAGGGGAAAGGTGGAGTTTGGGGTTTTCTTTTGTCATTGCCCATAAAACCTTTGTTAAATTGGTGCTGCCTGGCCTGAGGACACTTCCTAGCACTGCTGTTTGCCTGCGTTGGGTCTCCCAGGGATGAGACCCTTGTCTTTCCTTATTCCAGTGACTTATAAAGTTCCTGACTGAGTGATCTTTTCTCCTTTGTGACAGAAATCTATGCAAGGTGAGGGGGCCCGGCATTGAGACCTGGGAAGTCGAGACATGGTGCTGTCTCTCTGTCCTGCCCTTGGCTTGTTCTGTGATCTTGGAAAGACCATTGAATTCTCCAAGGCCGTTTTGCAGTCTAACAGCTGTGTTTTAGGGAAGGGGAGGGGGAAGAGGGAGATAAGATCATATCTTGAGCTGCTGGAATAGATGTCTCTCAAGATATGGAATATTGGCAATTATAGACTGTATAAATTAGGAGTAGCTCTTGACATAGAAAATCAATCCTCTATTCCTCTGTCCCATTTTCTGTCATCTGTTTATACCCTGCAATGTTTAAGAGGTATGTTTATCAGTCCGAAGGGCTGAACATACACTTGGGGTATCCCAAAACTCGGCCACGGTCTCATGAGCTGCGCTAGAAATCTGCAGCTGAGATTGGAAATCAACGCTGGGCTTTTCACACATTCGGGTGTCACAGTGCCTAACCCAAAGTGGGTGTTCCCTAAAAGTTGGTAGGACCAGATATGGGGCAGAGTTCCAAGCCTCACCGTGGTATTATGGGAAGAGCACTGGAAGGGGAGTCAGAACCTCTGGGTTCCCTCACTACTTGGCTTTTTCACCTCAGCCAATGCATTCACATCTCCAGGCCCATTCACTCATCTCTAAAACTGTAGAGTTGAAAAGTTCTCTAAGACTCATAGTAGTTCAAAGTCCATGATTTTATGACCAAGCCTGGAAAAAAGAAATGAGGGTATTTTAACAACCTTGTTGGTATAGGGAATGGGTAAAGCCAACAGGGTGAGCCTGAGCTTCAAGCTTGAGGGATCCCTGAGGGATTTCTCTCCCAAAGGGCTGCCTCTGTGTGATTCTCTTGGGAATAACGGGGCAGGCCTGTCCTGCTCCTCAGACTGTCTTGAACCTTATGCCCCGCTATTTGGGGAGCTATACACATGTACTGGTCCTTATTTATCCTGCCCTTGCCCCTTTGCACCTTCTCTGCTCATCTGAGCATTGCCTGCCTTATTGTGACCTCCACCTACCCCAGCTGTCTACCCAGCCATTCCAGGGAGGCAGATGCACAGCCCTCCCACAAGGCAGGAGGGCAGAGAGCTATAGCGGGTGGTACTTAAGAGCGTGGCCTGTGGGGTCAGCCCAGGTGTGAACGCCAGCTCTGCTGTCACCAGCCCTCTTCCTGCTCTCTCTCAGCCTCGGTTTCCTCATCTGGAAAGTGGTGGTGAGAATCAAATGAAAACAAAACCAGAAACTGTGTAAAGTGCTTAGCACCGTGCCTGGCCTCTGGTAAGCGCTCGATAAATAAATGTTAATTGTAGTTGTGTTGATTTGTTATTTGTGAGAAATCTTCCTGACCCTTTTCCTCCAATCAGACGCTTTCCTTGCCAACCTTCATTAGTGATGGTTTCTTTTTCCTTTTGAGCAACTAGAAAAGTGGCATTTAATCACATCCTTCCCTCTGTGAGTTCTGAATCTTCCAGAAATAGACCAAAAGTCAGATAAAGATGAAACAAATCAGCTTTACTGCTGGTAAAGCTGGATTAGGGAAAAAAAACTGGACCTAAGAACCGCTCTTCCAAATATTTCTCCCCAACTCTAGACCCGGATTTGCTCTGGGGGAGGGTTGCATGGGTAAGGGCAAAGATCCTGCAGGGGGCTCAGAGAGGCCCGAGGTGTGTGCCATCTTTAACACGTGAACTCTGCTGGGCAGAGAGAAGCAGCTCCTGGAGGTTTGAAGCCTGCCTATCCAGTCATACATCAGTCTTCTTTCAGAGCAGGCGGGGCTTACTCAAGGGACAGGATGGAATGGGGTGAAAAGTGTCTTCCTGAGAGCTCAGCAAGGGTACAAGTTCCTAATTCCTGGGGGGAGGCAGAAAGACAGGGAGAGGGAGAGTACAGTTCCCCTTATAACCTACTGGTAAGAATTTCCTTGTTTCCGGACACAATGGCTTCAGCTGTGCGAAGATACCAGAAACGCATATAAACTGACTCTTAGAGAAGCTTTCCAGAAGTTATTGTAAAAAATCTTATATGTCTTCCCTATCACATTCTTTAATATATCTTTTTTTTTTTTTTTTTTTTTTTTTTTTTTGCGGTACGCGGGCCTCGCACTGCTGTGGCCTCTCCCGTTGCGGAGCACAGGCTCTGGACGCGCAGGCTCAGTGGCCATGGCTCACGGGCCCAGCCGCTCTGCGGCATGTGGGATCCTCCCGGACCGGGGCACAAACCCGTGTCCCCTGCATCGGCAGGCGGACTCTCAACCACTGCATCGGACAACCACTGCGCCACCAGGGAAGCCCTAATATATCTTTTTATTATAAAAGTTAGGTAGGATTATTTTAAAACTTAAAGTATGGAAGAAGTATATAACAGGTGAAGGTCCCCTGAACTCTGTGATCAAGTCCCTCACTTCTTTCCCAACCAAGAGTCTGTTAACAAGTGCTACGTCCACAGGACATTTTGAAACAATTTATATAACAAGGTTTGGGGATCTAGGGATAAGCTGGTTAGCCACATGCTCCTTCTTCGTCGATGTGGTATAGGAAAGCCCTTTCCAGGTGCCCTGGGCCGTGTGAGTTGGGAAGAGCATCCCTGCTTAGTTTGTGTCCTCCTATCGGTCCCAGTGTTTGTGCCTCTCTACCTGTTTCTTTCCTTCAGTGTCAGGAATGTTTGGCTTGGGCTGGATTTCTGCATCTCCAGGGTGACCTACTCATTTCTAAAATGCAGCTGCTTCCAGGGCATCCCTGGAGACAGGCTTTAGGCTATGACAATGGCTCCATCTTACCCCAGTCAGAATTAGAGCATCTTGTATACTGAAAAGGAGAGGTCGTGTGGTTGATTGTTGCAGGCTTCTTGGTGTCAGAATCCTTTGTTCTTGCAGCTGTCCATGTAGGTCAGGTCACAAGCCAAATGTTATTCTCTGTTCGGCAACTTTCTATCTCTATGTGAATGGAAAAGTGTTATACCCGTAAAGGTTAGAGCCTTGAGAATGGGCTATCCTGTATATAAAATCAGGCCATAGGTAACATTCTTAGCTCAAAGCAATAGAAAACAAAGGTTAAAGTTAAAGAAACAGATCTATAACAGAGTCAGATTTGTTCTTCCCTATTATAATATCAGCCCATGATGAAAATTTGGTAGAAGCTCCAAGACTCAAGGGTTCAATCACTGCATAGTCCCCCTCTATCCCCTCTTCATTCTGCCCTTGCCCCACCACCTGGCAAGGTTTGCAACCATCCTACTGACCTCCCCCACCCCCGCCGGTGTCCCTTGTGCTGGATGTGGTCTCCCTGAGAATGGCAGCTTCGTCACCCAAGCCCCACAGTTTGGCCTTCTGTTTGGATGTCCTGCACCTAGACTCTCTCCCCACTCCTACTTTTTCCTCTCCTCTCTACATGTCAGGGGGCAGGCTCTACCCCTCTTGACCCCAACATTCTACCGCCCTTTGTTGGTTCCTTGCCCAGGGCTAGCTGCAGTTTCTGGGATTAGTCCTTCCTCCCCACTCAGGTCAATTTCTGAGCCATTGACCCTGGGCTGGGGAGGCCTTGATATGGCCCCAAGCCCTGGACCTTGCCCTCTGCCCCTGCCTGGACACAGGGCACTGGGCTGCAGGGTGACCCTGCAGTGGACAGTCCACCCTTGCAGCCTGGATCTCTCCTGCCCTGGCTGTCATCACCCCGGGTTGCCCCACTCCCGGCAGGAGCCCCTCATGTTCTGTGCCGTAGAGGCCATGTCACTGGTGATATGTTAAGCTGTCACTGCTATTTCCCGTGACACATCAACTGTCACTCAGATACTGAGCAGTCTCCCTAGCTTGCTGGTCTATTGGGCGATTTATTTGTTGTTACTAATACTCCGTCAGAAGAATATTGATGTCCCTTTAATACATAATTTTAACAGGCTTTCTCTAGGGAGTTTCTTGTATTGGGGGGCAGATTTTCTCCCTAAGGGACACAGCCCTAATTTTATCTTGCAATTGAATAAGAAAATAAGATGCATGTCAGGCGAACCTGTTTCATAGGCAACATTCTTAGGCTGCAGAACATACCTGCACACAAGGGACAGGAATTGGGGGAAACTCGGGCAGCCTGTCAGGCACTGGGTGTGTGTTTGGGGTGTCCCCATCACTCACTTGCAGCCTTGCCTACAGAGAAATCCTTGGTTGAGAAATATTTCTGCCTTTTGTTTCAAAACTTGGTTTTCTTGGTTCACATTAGACTCATTTATTTCACTTAACACTTCTGTAAGCACTCACCACGTGCCAGGCACTATTCTGAACACTTGCATGTAATAATCTATTAAATTCTTAGACAGCCTAGCAAGGCTGTCTTACACTATTATTCTCCCCATTTTACAGATGGAAAAACGGAGGCAGAGAGAGGTTCATGAAATTGCTCAAAGTTACACATCTAGTAAGCCTAGCAGAACAAGCATTAAAAGTCAGGCCGTCCGGTGCCAGGGTTTGCGTGTCTGCCTGCTGTCCCAGGCTGCCTCCTAGCTACGGGGTTCCTTTCCCTCTGCTGTGGACATCTACTCTGGGGCTCAGGTCCTTGGGAGATCCTCGCCTTGTTCTCACTCCGCGGGAAACTGCATGTGTCAGGAGTGGACACACATCTTTGCTACCCGACATGTGAGATTTTTTTCCTTCTGGCATCCGTTTCCTTTACCTGGAAGGATGAATCGAAGAGCTGAGTCAATGCTGTGTAAATGCAAGCGTCTGGTTTGTCCTCAGATGAACTTGTAACAAAAATCGGCATCATGCCAGTCCGCTTGGCTGCTGCACACTGTTTCCAGTTATGGTCAAGGACCTTCACTGACTATTCCATTCATCTTGTCCTTGATCCATCTCGTGGCTGTTTGTGGTTCCAGGATCAGGGAGCCCATCTATTCCCCTGGCATCTGTGACATTCCTGCCCTTCTCCTTCAGGCACTGGGAATTGCTTGTAGTATACCAGTCCCCACAGTTTGTGTCCTTATTTCTCAATGTGATACGAAAAGGGAAAGTGAGATGGTGGGGCAGGAGGCTGGGATGAGAACGCTGTGCGCTCTAAGCAAATGTCCTCGCTGCTTTTGACTAAGATGTGGGGGGTTATACCTTGGGTGGTCAGAGAAGATGGCTACTAGTGATTCTGGGTTCCCTGTGCTTGCAAAACTTGGCTGTAGAGCAGCAGCAGGGCAGGGAGGGCTGGGCTGGGAATTAGGAGAACTGTCTTGGTACCAGCCCCAGTTTCCTCACCTGGATAACAAAGGGCTCAGGTCAGACATTCTCTTGGCTTTTCTGGCGCTGAAGTCCAAGGGTCATACATGGCAGGGAGTCAGTGGTATAGCAAGGAGGCCAGGAAGGCACCCCATTCCTAGAATTACACTGCACGGGGCTGATCCGTTTGTTAGAGCTGGACACTGTGCTCAGAGGAAAGGGGAGAGGCACGGGAGGGCTATGGAAGTGAGCATTGGCATTTCAGGTGCCAGCTCTGGCATTCATTAACAGGGCACCTGATTAACAGCATCCGCTCAAATGACCTTCCCAGACTCCCTCCTGCCGCATTCCACTCCATTCGATACCTGGGTACCTGCTCCCCAACTTTCTAGGAGCTTCTTAGTCACATTTTTCTCTAACCATGAGTGTGATACAATACCAATATCTACCCCTCCCCAACTCCCCTCCCTGACCGGGCCACTGTCAGGCTCCCTGCCCATGATGGATTTTTCAGGCTTCACTTAGTGACATAACCGTCCCAGTAAAACACACACATGGCCCAACCGCGGATCCTAATGTGCAGTAAACGGCTTTCCCCCTCATGTCATTTCTTACGGGAAGAAATTGGCTTTGTGCTTCTCCTGCACTCCTCCCCCCACCCCCCCACCCCCCATAGGTAGAATCTGCTGGGGGAGGGTTGCCAACACTTCTTCCTTCACCTGCCAGGCTGTCAGCTCAGCTCTGGGCACCGCTCGTTCATAGGGGTGGCGGGATGTGCAGTTCGGCTTTGATTAACTGTCCCTTGCGACGTTAATTTCCAACAAGAGGCTCAATCAGTTGTCTGGCAGGCAAAGGAAGGTGGGGAGGTGGTGGAGGGAGACTGCGAGGCTCTGATTGGTTTCCATTCTTTATTTATTTGCCTGCTCTGAAGGCCCTACCTTCTGCAGTAATCCCTTCTTCCTTCAGCTTTCCTCCCTGGCTGGATGAGCTCTGCCCTTTACTCGGTCTTCCTGTGTTCTCTTACACGTGAAACAGGAGACTAGATGCTCCTCTCTCTCTGCCATGTGGTAAGGCTGGAGAGGGTCTCTCAGATCTCCGATTAAGGATATGAAGTAACCTCCAAACTGACTAGATGGAGTAATCTCCAAACCCCAGGAGAGAGGGCTCAGTGATGTTAGACTCAGTACCTTCTGACGCAAGCTCAGTTCCTGGACCCTGGCAAGGTCAGTTCACCCATGTCTCTGGACTGACTGTGCCTAGCTAATCCTTAAAACTGTGCTCATGGTCTCCTTCCACCCCTTGGTCCATTCCTGCTCAAGCCACTCCTTGAATGGCTTCATTTCTTCCCCTCCACTCTGAACTGGGGCATCTCCTCAGACTCCAGCCTGGGCCATCTACTTTTGTCTATAGACATTCACAGTGGACACTTCTGGAAGTACATGCAAATGATCTGGAGGAGGGTGGGCTATTTGCTGAAAAAGAGTTTGGTGATGACACAATGTCCTGTCCCTGGCGGTGGAATTGCCCTGTCCTCAGGCAGCAAATTCCTAGCTGCCCTGCCTGTCCTCCTGCCTGCCTTCCTACCAGCTGCCTTCTGCACGCCTAGGAAAGCAGGAGGCTCAGCAGGGCTGTGAGGCTACAGCAACTTGCTTCCTCCTTTTGCTGCTACTGCTGGCTTTGCCTCCATGACCAAAGAGGAAGCTGGTCCTCAACGCTGCACCGCGAATAGAGACACAAGAATGTGTCTCTGCTTATGCGTCTTCTCGTCACTGCATGAAGCTGCCCCCGTAGTGTCTTGGATTGCTGAATGCCTCTTTGGTGGCAGCTGGCTTCTCACCTCTCCACCTGGCCAGCACTGGGGCAAGGGTCGCTGCATGCCCGGCACTGAAGGATGTAGGGGAACGTGTATCCAAGCATGCATCTTGCATGCAGAGATTCATTTTGGAGCAATACCTGTGCATGTGGCTCAAAGGCATAGAATAAGTATACATAGCACCTAAGAGGTACTCTGATAGGGAGATGCTGTTTTGAAGACATAATTGTACCTAAACAAAAGGCAAGTCCTTCACAACGTTGAGAAGCTGTATAGGAATGTCAGGGCTGTTGATAGTAATGATCACTCTCCTGAGACTCTGTTACTCACGGTGTTGTCAGACCACACCCCATGGTGAGCCTGCGAGTGAAGGAAAGGGCAAGAAAGCTCAGCTGGTGCTTCCTGCCACCTTGGACACGGAGATGGGTCCATTCTGGAGCCCATGTTTCTGGGTGAGTAGAGACAAACCAGCAAGTGCTGGGGTACTGTGGCCAGGGTGGAAGGTGCCTGGGTGCTACAAGCACTGCTGGGGAGCCCTGAGCTCTGGCCTGAGGGGAGATGGTGGCAGTTGACAAAGATCTTGAAGGATTTTAACGTGGAAAAGTAATCAGCCAGCTCCAAATTGCTCCAGAGGGCGAAACTAGGATGAAGGAAGAACTGGATCAGATGACTGATTTCCTCCCCCAGTTTGACCCTCCCCACAATCATACAAGTGGCTTCATTCACTCCAGCTGTCTAGAGGGAGAAGGTGCCCGAGACCAGCTGTCAGCTCAGCTGAAGGATTCTTGCATTTAGAGGAAAGTTCAGCGAGAGACTGTGTGAGGGATCTTTCCTTTCAAGAGCCGTGGGTTCTAACCAGTTTTCCTCCAAAGAGGAAATCTGAACCAGGAACCATAGGCATAAGGAGATCAAATAACCTCTAGAAGTTGAGATACCCACCCCCCGAAATCCACATTGCCTTACGTCTTCATGACTTCACGGACCCTGGAAAACCTCACAGCTTCTCATGACAACAATCCAGTTGGAGATTTGGGTTCCAAAGGCAGAAATACGGGGATGAAGAGGACAGTGGCTCTTCGAAGGGCTTTCCAGGGTTCGGAAGAGTTTGGGTGACTCCCTCCTGTCACTTAGCCCCATGCAATATCCTGTCTTTTCTTGCCTCTGCAACCAAACCTGTCAGTGGCCCTGGGAGACGGGACCAAGAAGTGGGTGAGGTACACAGGGCGTGTGGGGGGCTGACTAAACCCCTAATTTAGGAGACAGAAAGCACGACAGTGAAAACAAATCTATTTAGAAGCCTCCAGCGGATTTTCGACACCTTGATTAATCATAGCTTGCCACACGTTATTTCCCTGTAAACAAACTGCAGTGTTACTCACATAAACAGCGTCATCTTGACAGCTGCAGAATGTCAGGATTTAATGTCGAACGAGCAGAGATACAGCATATGTTACCACTCCAGGCCTGGAACACACAAATTCATAGCATATTGCCTCATCCTGAAGAGGTGATTACAAAAGAGGGGCTAGGTTTTCGCCTTGCCACGACTGTGCATGCCATGTCCAAGTCCCCTGCCCCTTCTCCCTGGCTGAGCTGTAATGACTGAGAAGTGATACAGACGAAGGCTCTGAGGTTGCCAGCAGTGAGCTAGACGGCAACCCAGGAAGTGCAGATGTGGTTGTGTTGCTGTATTTTAAAAAATTGACTCAAATAAATATAGGTGTACCACACTGGGAAACCCATGGTTCCAGTACAATAATAAGGGGGAAGAAAAGGCAATGCATTGCTGGTATCCTGCTGAGGGGGATGGCTGCTACCTTTGCCAGAATAAAAAGCCTTCAAAAGATACCAAACAAATAGAACCCCCTACAGAAACAAACAATTCAGAAACAAGCTAATGCTCATGAAAATAAAGTTTGCAAAGGGACTCTTTACCTAGGGGTCGTTTTATCCCCCAAAGAAGAAATTTTCCCAATAGACTGCTCCTAGCTAGAAAACGGCCTAGGACATATTTTCATAGAGGGGACGGTTTCTTATTTTCTTTGCTTCCTTTTCTTTCCCCTTCTGTAGCTCTTTTTCACTTTAATTTAGTGTAAATCAGGGATCGGTACGGTCAAGAGCGCCCACTGCCTCTTTTTATAAATACAGCTTTACAGGAGCGTGGGCTCACCCATTCGCGTATGTATTGTCTGTCTGCTTTTATGCTGCACATCAGAGTTGAGTCCATGCAACAGACACCATATGGCCCCACAAGTCTGAAAATGTTTACTCTCTGGCCCTTTACAGAAAGGGCTCCAAACTGTAGATGTGTTTATGTCACTCCCCAGCGTAAACACTTTAGGCCTGCTATCAATTAATTTTTGGCCACCCGGGAGTCAGTCCTCTTCTTTGGCTCTAGAACCCTGATTCCCCTTTAAGGAAGAGCCACCCACCTTGCCTGGTGTTGGTGGGACTGTCAATTAAGGATCAGGCATGTGGCCCCAGCTTGGTGTCAGATTCTTGCTGGACTCTGGCTTGCCAGTGGAATGGGGTACAGTTGATTCGTCCTATTGGTAGCTCCCTGAAGCTCTGGAGTCCCAGAGCAGCCCTGGTTGTTTCAGTCCTTTTCCTAAACGACTGGTTGTGCTTCAGGTAGGTGAGCAACCTTCATACTTCCATTACATGTGTCTTCTTACTTGCGTTAAGTGAGAACTGGTTTCTGTTGCTTATGACCAAATATCCTGTAGTGATGTCAGCAGCCTCTCAGTGGCCTCTCATCACCTGTGGGTTGGGTCCCGAGTGGGACCTGGTGTACAGACATCCCTTGGCTTGGTCCTGGCTCACTTTGAGAGCCTACCCACCCCTTCTTCTCTCTTAAGTTCCAATGCTGCGTACCCTGAGGGTATGCTGCACACTCCAGCTACTCTTTTAAAATTACTAGTTTACAGGGCTATATTCCTCCACCTTGCTATGAGCTCCTTGGAGATCAGGAAATGGTCTTGTTTATCTATATCCCCAGAGTGTGGAAAGGTTGTTGAATGTTAGAAGAATGAACCTCTGTGTTCACCACTGGTGCTGTGTTTGCCTGTTAAGTTATAATCTTGGTCTACACCAATAATTCCCCAACCCAACTCAACATCAAGTCACCTGATTTTATTCCCTGGCCCCAGTTGCTGGCCCCTAGTCGGGTCTGTTCAAGCCCTGAATTTGTACTCACTCCTGGGCTGGGGTTCTGGGTTTCTTCCCAGGCCTGTTCCTCTGCCCTCAGTCCCTGGGTTCTGTCTTCCTCATCTCACTACAGCAGTGGCTGACAGTTCTGTACCAGGGCCTTGTAGTTCATGGCTGCCTGACACCACACGGTACAGCTCCCATCCCCTGACACCCTCAGGGGAGGCATGAACCTTGCAGATGCTTCTCACCCTCTTGGGTTGCCTTTCCTGCCCTTCTGGGGTCTACACCTGGATCCTGGCAATATGTTGCTGACCTCTTGCCAGGCACCCTCTGGCAGGACGGTGCTTTTGCCTCAGTGGCACAAGCAGCCAGGGCAGAAGTGTGTGCTAAGCACCTCCGTGAGCCTTTTGCTGGAAGGAGAGCCTTTAGCTCTTTCCTTTTGCAGAGAAGGAAACAGTCCTCTGGGGAGCACACAGCTGACAAGGTTTAGCAGGACAGTTAAGCTGAAACCCCAGTGCTTCTGGTGCAGCTCCTTTCTCCTGGGCCAGATGCATGGGGCCATCTTGGAATTTGGAACTCTTAGTGCCCCAGGTCCACCTACAAGAGATAAGCATAGTGGTGTTTGCAGGTTCCTTGGGGAGCGAGACAAATCCCTCTCTCTGACCCATTTCTCTCTTGCTGTCCACTTCATGGTGGGCCAGAGCTATCTGAGTGTAAGATCCTGTCTGGATGTCAGAATCTTAAACATTAATACTAGTAATTCTCTCTCTCTAGTGTTCTTATGCCATACGGGCTCTTGGAATGTGCAAAGCATCCTAAGTCCCAATCCTGCTGCCCAGGGTCAGGAAGGGTACCTGGTTCCTCGCCAGTTGGTGGAGTCATCCAAAGAAGCAGACTATACCACACCCAGTCCTATAAGTCCAAACACAGGAGCCTAATTTTGCCCAAAGAAGGCCTAATTCTCAAGACCTTCTGGGCTTCTGAGCTCACTTCTAAAGGTAACTGGTAGATGCTGTCTCTGTTGCCAGGAACTCCCCCAGGAACCATGAGGTCAAATACAGATGGGGTGAGTGAGGAGTGAATTCGGTGTAGAGGATGAGCAAACATCCTGAAGCGCCCGGGACAGTCCAGCATTGTCAAACAGGCTACTCAACTGTTTTTACAAACCTTCAGAATATCCCTCAACTTCTGGAATCTGTGGCTCACAAACTGTATCTCCAAGACTGTCTTTCGCACTTAGCATGCACAAAATCTTTGCCTGACCACAAGCCATGTACTTGACTTGGAGCCTGGTCCTGGCGTCTTTTGGAACCCCAAAGGGCAGCTGGACCTCAGCCTCCTGCCCTCTCCTCCTCTGGCCCCAGTTGGCCCAGGACTAGGGCCAGCTCACCTGCCTTGGCCTTGGGAGGCTCCCGTGATGGGGTTAGAAAACGGAGCCGATGAGTTAGATGCTGTCTCCACTCCAGCTCCTTGTTCCAGCTCCAAGCTACTGGCAGAACCTGGTCATAGCTTGCCTTTTCCATCACTGGCCTTTTTCTTCTGTTTTAAGGACTTGACTCTGGAGCTCAGAAGACATCAGACACCTAAAATAGAAATGTCTACAGGAGCAAAGAGTTAGCATCCAATCATTACCAAGTGAAGTGGTTTCCCCTTCCTGTGGGCCCAGGGCCCAGGGCTGCTATAACACATAGACTTGGATTTCAAGAGAGTAATCCCATCATTAACATCAGCACTCAACAATGAGGTTAGCCTGGGTTTCTCCACATTTGCAGCATGCGGGGGTGTGCGCGCGTGCATGCGCATGCGTGTATGTGGATGGAGAGAGAGAGAGAGAGAGAGAGAGAGAGAACAAAATCAGTTTCAAAACAAAATATCCCTGGACTCTTGATTAGCTGTTAGCTCTAACGTCCCCCGCTCTGAGCACACACACGACTGATTGCAGTCTAAATCAGTCCCATGGGGGAAAAGCTAGGCTTTGGGTGATGGCTGGGACGTTTGCTTTAAAGGATTTTGTGGATTCCACAGTCCATCGGCACCATGGTTAGTGGTGCCGATGGAGGTGAGCAATCGCACGAGTAATCTGAAGCCAGTGGATAATCCCTAAATGATTACCATGTGTTCTTGAAATGTACCATTTGATCATTCTTGGGAGCTGATTTGCCTTCCTAATCAGGCTCTCTCCTTGGATTAATGTTAAAACTGACATTTCTTTCCAATGAACGATAAAATCAGCTATTAAACATTGTTGAATCCACTGCATATGATGCAAAAGACCTTTAAAAAAAAAAACAGGAGGGAAAGAAAGACAAAAAGGCAAAAATGGTGGTACGGGAGGAGCCTCAGCTTTGCTTCGGTTTGATTTTTCTTGCCACGACTAGCGGAGGAATGAAAAGTGGATTCAGACCTCAGGACCTAAGCCTATTGCAGTTTCTGCTCAGAGGGGAAAGCTCCTTTTCTATGTATAACTGTCGAGTCTCGGACTCCAGCTTGATGCAGCCTAGCTCATGGGGATGATGGTGATGTTGATGACCCTTACCTGTTTGCCCTGGAGCCCAGGGACTACTTTTACTCCTGGTTCTTGGTCCTATTCAGTATTTCCTGCCACCTTTTATTATTTTAATACTGAATTTGTTCAAATGGGTAATGATTGTATGGAATTCAGAAAGATACAATACAGTGATCATTCAGTCTCCCTTCCTCCGTGTTCCCCCATTTCTCTCCATGTCGCCACTGCAGTGCTTTCTGCGGACCATTCAGGAGACGGTCCCTTCTTGCTGCTCCGTACGTCAGCTGCTCAGTTTTGGTTTCAAACAGCTCTTCTCATAGTTGCTTGAGCCCTGATATTGTTGCTTGTTTCCTTGGCATCTGAACAACAGCTTGAAGCAACTCTACTCTGTTGGGTCTTCAATGCCAGAGAAAAGTCACGTATTTCTTGCGCTTCCAGCACCCCCAGGCCCTGCTCCCCACTCCCCAGCCATCCGATTCTCCATTCTTTCTCTCCTCCACCTTCTCCAGTTTGTGTTGAAGGACCCCAAAGGCCCTTTCCTGTTCACCTCTGGTCTCAGCGTAGCATCTGACAATTTTGTCCCCATCTTCCTACTGAAGCCCTCTTACTCCTGACCCTGACACTTACTCCTGACCCTGACTCTTCTGCCCTACTGATTATTCTGCTGCCTCCCTGAGTGCCTCTTGCTGTCTCTGCAGAGATGTCTTCCTACCTCCACGCATGGTCCAATCATTTCTTCTTCACCTTCTGTCTCTCCCTCTCCATCCTTCACTCTTATCTCTATTATGAAGGTAACTCTCAAATCTGTAACTCTAGACCTGACCCTCTCACTGAACTTCAGACGTTATTTCCAACCCTCTGCTGGACCATCCACCAGGACGTCTGCTGGTCAGCTGAAATCCACACTTGTGTTCTTCCTCTGAAACTATCCCCTCCTTTAACCTTTAGGATTTCTCAAAATAGTTCTGTCCTTCTCCCAGTCACTCTTAATTTTCCAGACACCTTCCTCATCCCCAAGACTGGTCAATTCCCCCTTCATATTTTCTGCCATAATCATCCTTTGATTTCAATTCATACAGCTGCCATTTCATGTCCAAATTTTTCTGGCCCAGCACCTGAAGGATGTCAGTCAACTTCTAACTAATTCTCCTTTAGCTCTAAGTCTTCTCCCCAATCTACTCCACATATCACCTTCAGGATAACATCCCCAAATATGATTTTATCCTGTCGTTCTCCTAAACAGAGGTTTTGTTTTGTTTTGTTTTTCTTATATAAGCTGTTATGAAGCAGACCAAATTCTGTAGATCCATACCTGTCCTTTTTTCCTGGTTTCAGTGACCAAAAGGAAATATTAGTATATGCTAATCTTGAAAACTCTGTTGCTGAAAGAGAACAATTTCTTAGCCTGACATCCACATCAATCTCAAATGGTCCCCAAATTACCTTTTCTAATTTATCTGCTGTCTTCTTTTGGTTTTCTTTTAGAGGCATTCTGCCTAGTTTGGACTCATTCTGCCTAGTTTGTATACCAGATCCTCCAAATACCTATTATGTCACTTCAGGGAAGTTTTTAAAAACACTTCCAAGTTTTAATTTGCACACCTTTTATTAAAAATGGTAGTTATGGTTATGAATGAGTTTTTTGTAGTGTGTCTGGATACATGTTCAAGAGACTAGGAAAAGTGTTTCTGAACAAAAACTTGACAAATATTTGTAATGAAAAGCAAATTTAAAGATTGCTATAATTGCGCTATAGAAACAATGCAAGTATTAAACAAAACATACAATCAAAAAAATGGTAGTTATGCACCTATATTATAAATTGTTCTGTGGATCATTTAACCCATGTAAAATGTTTAGTGATTGCCTGACACCTAATGGTGCCAAATAAATGTTCATTCTTGTTGTTATTTTCCCAAATATGGGCTCTTTGCTTAAGACAAATTGATCAAACCGCTACCTCTTTTTTTCTGAAGCAAGTCTTTTTTATTTTAATATTATTGAAGTATAGTTGATTTACAGTGTTGTGTTATTTTCAGGTGAACAGCAAAGTGATTCAGATATATATATATATAATTTATTATTATATATATACACATATATATATTATATATGCTCTTTTTCAGATTCTTTTCCATTATAGATTATTACAAAATACTGAATATAGTTTCCTGTGCTATGCAGTAGATACTTACTATTTATCTATTTTATATATAGTATTGTGTATCTATTAATCTCGAACTCATTTATCCCTTCTCCCCTTTCCCCTTTGGTAACCATGTTTGTTCTCTATGTCTGTGCGTCTGTTTCTGTTTTGTAAGTAAGTTCATTTGTATCATTTTTTTAGATTCCACTTATAAGTGATGTCATATGATATTTGTCCTTCTCTGTCTGACTTACTTCACTTCATATGATAACCTCTAGGTCCATCCATGTTGCTGCAAATAGCAATATTTCATTATTTTTTATAGCTGAGCAATATTCCATTGTATGTATACACCACATCTAATGACGACCTCTTGACTAATGCCTTGTGCATTCCTCTTTGGCTTTGCTCAGGGTTCTTGGTCCATCTGAAAATCTTATCTATTTTTAAAAGTCTAACATTACATTCCTTCTGTGGAACCTTTCCCTGATTCTTGCTCCATTGAAACTATTCTGTACCATACTGTCGTGGTGGGTACGTGTAATTATACATGTGTCAAAGTCCATAGAATTGTACAACACAAAGAGTGAACCCTGATGTAAACCATTGACTTTAGTTAATAATAATGTGTCAATATCAGCTCATCAATTGTAACAAATGTACCACACTAATTTTAGATGTTAATAATAAGGTGGGCAAGAGGGGGTATGGAAACTCACTACACTTTTCACTCACTTTTCCTGTAATCCTAAAAAATGCTCTAAAAAATAAGGTCTATTAATTTAAAACAAATCTGACCTGTTTACGTGTGTGAGCTCCTTCAAGGTGCATTTCTTTATCTTCAGCCTAACGTTTGTCTGGCTTGAAGACACAAAGGGGACCCTTCAACACGTCACATTGTGAATTCTTCTACCTTATGTTAATAATAATAAAAAAATATTCCAGAGTCAAGAGACATTGTTGCTTAAGGAAAAACAAGCATGAGATGAGAAAGGTTTGGGTTTACATCCTGGCTCCTCTTTTAACCCAATTATGTCACCTCGGACAAGTTATTTAACTTCTTTGAGCCTCCATAGCCTCATCTGTAAAATGGGGATAATAATATTGATCTGTTAGGTTGTCGTGAGGATTACAGTGAGAGATGTACTAAACCACCAGTTGCCATCTCGTTATTATGTGAGATAAAAGCTTTATTTCTTTATTGCCAAGTGAACTGCCAGAGGGACATGTTCTTAATGAGGTTTTATGAAAACAAACAAAAGGTGATGGCTTTTTTGACCAAAAAGTGTGATCAGAATTGGAGAGATTAGATGAGTTAGTGGTGAGGATAGACACAAAGAGCTTTTCACCCTCAGATATATGATTACCCAGAACATGAAAAAAGGTCTACAGATACTAGCTGAATCTGAGCTGCCATAGCACGATTGCATTAATCAGTAATTAGTGTTTAGTGCAACAAAGATTTTCACTTAGGTCTTCATCTTGCAGCTACAACACCTGACACACCTGGCCTCTGAGGTCACTGTGGTGGAGGTTCAGGCCTAGAAGTGGGTTACATCACCTCTGCTCACATCTCATTGGCCAGAGCTCATTCATGTGGCCCTGGCCTTATTGCAAAGGGCCCTGGGAGACAGAGCCTCCCTGGTGTTCAGAAAGAGGAAACAGCAGTGAGCACAGAGCAAAGTCTCTGCAGAATCATCTTAACCAAAGTTTGTGGGTTCAAAACTAAAGTTTTTCAGTGCCATCCAATGCTGGGCTGGTGAAAATGAAACTAAGTGCTTTTGTTCGAAAATAAAATATCGATTATTTCAATTGATGGTTGAATGAGAAGACTGAGAGAGGGTGATCGCTCAGTATTTGAAAGAGAGAAGACCAGTTTCTTCTGCAATAAATTAAAGTAGCACTTCAACGTTTTAATGATGATAAAAGAAAACCATCTCGGTCATGCAGCCAATCCCAATAGAAAATGTTCTCTTAAACTATGGATAAAAATGTCAAAAATGAAGTCCATCTCTGTCTGCAAGTAAAAGCAGAGAATGGTGTAATTTTGCTGAAGAACCAATGCCTGACATCACTTTGAAGTCTGGAACCAAAGAGTCGATTCTCTCATTTACAGACCTGCACATCACATCACCCACGCAGATTCACTTCGTTCCTAGGGAGAATTTCATTAAAACAACAGGATTGACAGAGGACGGGATCAGTTTTCGTCTCCAGCCCACATGGTCCAAAGTGAATACATAAATCAACAAGAACATGTTGAGGAACCACGTGGGCTGGAATCCTTTGGTTTATTATCATTTCATTTCAATTACTCTTATTATTTGTTTGATTTAGCAAAGGTGGCCTAATTTAATTTGTAATAGTTATGATAATACTGTTTGGGTGCTAGATAACAATCTTGTAGCTCATTAGGTAATTTCCATAATAAATATCCATCTTCAAACATGCTTAATCTCAGCCCGGCTCCTGGAGGGACAGAGGTGACGGGAGCCGAGCCTCCCTGTCCCCCACCCTCTGCTTACATGCAGAGTCCAGGCACAAGGCTGGATGCACCAAGCAGCCCAGATGCGGTACTTGCCTCCCTCCTTGGGCACCATTTCTTCATTGCCTTCCTCTTGCTAATGGTCAAAAGCACAGCCATAGCTCCCCTGCTTACAGGCTGTGTCCAGAGAGCTGTGGGAGATCCTTATGACCTCTGAGTGTGGTGTCTGGCTTGTTGTAAATTCTCCGTAAATATTATTACTATTTGCTCCCTCTTTCCTCTCTCATTATGTCTTAGCTTGGTAAAGGGGCTCTTGAGAGCAGTGCCAAGCCTTCCAGTGGCCATTAAAGGAAGAAGAAAGGAAACGAAGCACCTTCCATGGGCCAGGGCTCATCTGCACATCTGTTTCTGTATTTCCCTTTATCCTCACCAGGAGCCTGAGAGGGGAGGCATTATTTTCCTTTTACAGATGAAGCTAAAAAGGCTTAAGGAATTTTGCTACCTTGCCCAAGGTCACAGCAGCTGGTAGGGAGTAGAGCTGGGATTAGAATCCATGACAACCTGGAGTTTCAAGTGCAGTGGTCTACTTCATTTTACTGCATCCTCTGAGGGCTGGAGGGGAAATGGACGGAAGGGTGATCTCAGGACCCCCTTAGGTCCTGAGATCACAGAGGGGAGAGGCGTGCTGATAACCAGCCAGCAGGAACCCACTCCTCTCTTCCATGCTTCGTGAGCCCCTTGGGGGCCTTGCCCTCGGCTGGGAGGCCCATCTGCTCCCTTGCCTGGGCCCCCAAGGTGGGGCTTGTGTTGTCTGCAGTGAGGGGCCGGAGCTGTGCTGACCAGAATGGAGGTCGGTAGCTGCATCCGGAGGAGGCATGCTAAGGACCCCGTCCCCCCGGCTGCACGTCCTCCCCCCGCCACCGGGCCCCTGTGGGCTGGACCCTGGGGAAGAACATAGGGTTCTGTCTTGGGGGACAGGAGGAGGGACTAAGGGGCCCTGCGGGTGAGGGTTCCAGCACAAGGATCCCTTCTTGCTCTCAATTTCCCCCCAGTCCTAGGCACAGGGTTCGAACTCCTGCTGGTGCAAGAGCCTTTTCTAAAGGACCTCGCTTCAGCCTGCTCTTCCTGTTTGCTCAGTCTGCCTCTGTGCTCGGGGGGTTTCCTCTCTGTTCATTCCCCGTTTGTGTGGAAGGGTGGAGAGTGGGACAGCGAGTTGGAGGAGTCCAGGCGGAGGCACTGGGGAGAAAAGAGAGATCTGGGCCTTTCCAGTCCTCTGTGTTTTCTTCTGAAGTCTGGCTCGGATTCTGCGGGGTTGTTAGCTGGCCACTTGGCTTTAACCCAGGCAAACCTCCACAGACTCCATCCCTGAGCCCTGTTATCTTCAGTTCAGTCGTGTGGGTGTCTTATCCCAGGGACCTTTCCTTACACAGCAGGATGGCGTGGGGAGGAGCTGCTGATGTAGGGACAGGAACCTGGGACTAGGGCATTAGTCACTCAGTATCTGCCTCCCTTTTCCTGCCAACAGTCCCTTCCTCTGAAGGGCAGGGTTTGATTAGATGATTCCTGAGGTTCCTCCATCCCCAACATTTCTGGATTTTTGAACTTCTTCAAGATCTGCATCACATCTGCCTCTATTTGATTTAAGCCTCATGAGTCTCCAAGGCCATTGCCATGTTTTGGGAATCCAACCGACAGCACTTCTAAACTACACATGGGCAAATAGGTATCCTATACATTCTCGTCAGCACTTTAAATTGTATTTCCTTTGAACGGACATTGTTGCTCAAGTGAGGCCACTCCGCCCACTATTGATTCAACCTTCTAATCTGTTTCTCTGTCCTTGTCACCTGGCAGAGGGCTGTCTCTCCGCCTCCAGGGACTGCTGCCATCATTGGTGTATCCAAGCCTCAGCAAAGCCAGCTACTGTTTACCAGCTAGTCCGATGCAGCTTGATTCAATATACGTCAGGCTCTTGCGTGTGGAATTCTCTGGATTGGGCCCTGGAGTTATCACAGTGTGTGGTGCCCACCTTGAGGAGCTGACAGTCCAGTGGGGCTTGGATAGTGGCAGTGGCGGTGTGTGGGGGAGAATGAGGCCAATGCACAGATAACTTCAAGTCTGGGTAGTCAGGGACTCTCTTTTCTACCGGTCTCACGAGTCACACTGTGCAGGCTATGGAAACAGGTTTTCTGGGGACCCAGAGGACGTGCAGATGTGATCACCAGGACCCCCTGTCCAGAGGAGAACAGAGAAGCCTGTTCACTGTCCTAGGGTTGGAGACATGACTCATCAACCTTTGCCACTTGTCACCCTGAGGGAGGCTCTGCCACAAGTGTTTTACTGGGAGCAAAACCGTGCACTGTGACGTGTCTGTGGGCTGTGGGGAAAGCAACACCAAGTGTGGCGTGCAGAGGCCAGTCCCGACCCAGCCCTTGTATGCGTAACCTCCATCAAGTCCTAACCCCTTGGGTTCAGGGTCCTCGTCTGGGTGTGGATTGGTTGGAAGAGCACGTTTCTGAGGTCTCCCCTAGATCTGCTGCTGTGGTTCCCCGAACTGCACAGCCAGGACCTCCTGTCTTCACAGGCCAGGGGGAAGCCCCCAGCGACCTCCTGGGAAATCCTTCACGGGAGGCTTCTCCTGGTCCTAGGGCAGCTTCCTTCCCACCTCGCAGCACACGTGTGCACTCACTCGCCTTCCCCCAAACCGCATCCCAAGGGCCACTGTGCACTCAGGGAACTGAAACCCCTTTTCATAATAAGTAAAACATTCTCTGCCAAATCCTGTCCCACCTTTAAAATCCAATCAGTGTGATTTGGGGGATGTTCTTTTTAGGACTGGATCCCCTGTTTGCTTCGGTAGGATCACTGCCGGTGGACCTGCATGGACACCGAGTCCCCAGCGCAGAGCTCTGTCAGGACCCTTTAGGAGCATCCTCCATAGACAGGTGGCATTGACAAGGGCAAGCAAATAGACAAGTTCACTCAGACGGGGTCACACACTGAGGAATTACAAGTAAGTTCTTTTGTAGCTTTTTATTGGGCAATTGCCTTGTCGTGAACTGTCTCAGGTAGTGAAGTGTGACTGGGGATAACAGTACCTGCTAAGACAGTAGACACTGGTGCGTGTGTGTGTGTGGTTAGAAAGGTGCTGGTTGGTTAGGGGTTCAAATGCCTGGAAGAGGGGGAAGTTTTACCTTAGTCTCCAGGCTTCTAGAACGGCCCAAGAGAAAACATCAGCTCCCCGAGCAAACCTTCTTTGGAGCTGGCCCCTCAGCATCCCCAGATGGGGGCCCCTTGTTTTCAGCCCTGGAGGCTCTGCCCTCCTGTGAGTGGCTCTCCGAAGACACAGTCTCCCTGGAGACTTAATGGGCAATGCTTCACTGAGCACAGAAACCTGGGCTATGACAGTTCTTGCTCTTTAAATTGTCAAGGAAGGCAAGGTGGTTTGAACTGCAGCTGCTGGGAGGGCAGGGAGACCCCGCTCAGAGTCACCTCTGCCTCCATGACTGTTCTGGGAGCATGAAATAGGGACAGAGAGACAAACAGGTAGATGGGGCAGGGTGACCAGCATGAACTCGACAGGCCGTTTGATGGTCAGGCCACGAGGGCCCGGGGAAGGGAAGCTTGGCTGCATCATCTGGGGCCAGCACTCACTGAGCCGATGCAGCAGACCCTCTGGGGGCACCGGAGGGACCAAGCCCTGCTTAGGCCATTTCCCATGACTCTGTCCCTTGAGGCATGTGGCTGTACCACCTGGCGATCCAAGCATTGATGACTCTGGGCTCTTGCTGGGATGGGACTCCACCTGGATAGCTGGACAGCTGGGCTGGGGCTGGGATGGTAGGAAGTCAGGAGGTACCCCTGACTTCTTATGTGGGATAAAAAGAACTGCCTGGGGGGTACCACGTGGGCACTTTTCCAGGCTGTCCCTGGGTGCGGTGAAGAGGTGGCCCAGGAGGAAGGAGAGTCCTGGACCACCCAGGGGAAGGGAGGGAGTGTGAATGGGGACAGATGGAGCCAGCATAGAGGCAGCGTGAGACTGGGACTTGGGTGAGGAAAGGTGCAAACAGGTGGGATAAAGGTGGGTCAATTCTCAAGAAAGTTTTTCTGGAGGGTTTTAAATTTTGATATATATCACGGAATGCTAGAATCAGTTCTTGGCTTTGGCATTTGCTGTTGGAACTTGGAGTAGTCCCTTAGTCCCCAACTCAGATGCCCCATGTGAAAAACCTTTGGTTCATCCAGTTTGTTTCTTAGCCTGACCCTTGATAGTAAGTCCCTTGAGGATGGTAGCCATGTGTGTTTTATTATACATCAGAGCACAGGAGGCAGGGTAATCTCCTTTCTGCTCTCTCCTTCCTTTGCCTTACTTTTAAAATATTCAGGTCCCTTCTCTTTCCCGCTCTTGTGTCAGGGCGGGAGGAGGAAATGAAGCAGGCAAGGAAGTAGAAACGGGGTAAAACTGCTGCCCCAGAGTTAGATCAAGAGCATGAAGGACAAAGTGCTTTCTGGCACAGGGTATAGGGTCATTGTGTATTTGCTGAATGAGGCTTCCAAGGAGGACCACGGCTCAAAATTGGGATTTACAGGCAGGAAGACATAGAAAAAAATATCTTTCTTGCTTTCCCACTGGCCTTTAGCTTCTAGGTAAAGTTGTGGGTGCTTCCTCAGCTGCCACCTGCTGTGGATTTGTTTCACTCCCTGGCTGGGTACGCAGGACTCCGAGCCTCCCCACCCACTCCTGAGAAGCTGGGGATTTCACAGTCTGGTGCATGCTTCCCGGACGCATGGTCCTCGAGCTTTAATGTATACCGACCCATGACACTCCTCAGTCCATCCTTGATCATCAGTTGGTCTCTAATTACGTCTTATTTGGTCCAAACCAGAAACTCTGAACCCATGGACTCTCTCCTTCAGCAGTCTCCATGCCTGCGGCCCCATTAAGGCAGGATGTGGGTGAACATTAGACTAATTCGGAATTAGCCATGCCAGGGAGAGGGGATCTTTCCTCTACTTCCTCCTCCGCCCCCTGCCTCGTTGACCACGTGGCTGCACGTTTACTCTTCTCAAGGTTAGCTCTGCACAATTCTGCGATGAATATCCAGTCTCACCCCACTTTGAGATACAGGCAGAGGAGGTTCAAAAGAATCCTTCCTGTACAGCCTCAATTTTACACCATCATCATGACCACCACCACCACCGTCATCATCATCTATTTCCCATTTGTGCCGCCCTCGCGTTCAGTACTGGACACACGGCAGCGCCGTGCTGGCGCTCAAGGCGGTAGTGACTGATGGAAAACCTCCATGTGCCTGGAAGCCATGTGACTGAGGCTGACAGCCCTCTGCATCCGAGGCAGAGCATCCTGCCCTGAGAACCTGTGAGGGCTTGACACCGCCGTCTGGATGCCCCTTCCCCACGCTTTAATGCTGTCATCGAGGCTGGCTGAGCAGTTCCTTCCGCTCGGTGGCATCCTGCCATCTCTCGCTGCAAAACGAAGCAAAACAAAAATGCTCAGAGGACACGTTGTGCTGATGAGCGCATTTCAGAATTCGGTCTGTTTACTTCCCTCTGCTTCCTGCTTTGTGCTGGCGGGTGGTCTCACGCCACAGGCAATGCAGACAGCTCCTTCTTTTGGCTGCTCTCTCCCATAGAGAGCATGAGGAAAACAAGACATGTCTCCCTTGTCACAAATTCTGCAGAGCCCTCACAGCTTAGCTCTGATTCCAGGACCGAGAACCCAAGATCGGATGCCTGCAATCCCTTGTGCCAAAGAGATGAAGCAGATCAGACCCAGGCTGGGTTTATAAGAGCCCAAGTGGATTGTACACCCTGATTCCCAACCTTGGGCACCACTGCAGCCCAAGCAGTCCCGTGAAGCTCCGGAAGATCCAGGTACTAAAGTCTCATGAAACGTTTCCCACCGATTAGTGAAGGGCTGCGGGAATCCACCACAAGGCTCGTTCAACCTGTAGAGATTCTGTGTTTTCATGGGCCTCTCCTGTTCTGGACAGTTCTACTAAACCGCTTCATTCTACACGCAGTGACCATCCGGCATGAGGGCTGATGACCCATAGAACCCTGGTCTTTAAAAGAAATGAGCAAAGTCCCCATTTTCTAGATCCATGCAAGGAAAAATGCCCAATTTTCCACTACACTGAAGGGAGCTAGAGGTTACTTTATTTTGCAATTAAAGTGGAAGGGAGTATACAGTATGTTTTCATTTATATAAAGCCCTGGGACAGACTAAGCTAATCTATGGCAGAAAAAAATTGGGACGGTTGTTGACTTGAGGGGTAGAAGTGAGGGAACTGATGAGAAATGGGCGTTAGAGAACTTTCTGGGCTGAAGGCAAAGTTCTATACCTTGATATGGATTAGGGTTACAATAGGTGTATTCATTTGTCAAAACTTAGCAAATGTACACTTAAGATTTGTGCATTTCCTTGTATGTAAATTTTACCTCAAAGTAAAAGAAATCTGTAACAGATCTTGAAATCTAGTTAATGACATCTATGCTGAAGTATTTAGGGAGAATTGCATTGCAGTCTGCAGTTTACTCTGAAATGCATCAAAAATAAGAGAAATTAGAGAAGTTATTCTGTAGTTGCACATGCAGAATAAGATGTTATCAGGCCTTGTGTTTAAGTCTTTAATCCATTTCTAGTGAATTTTTGTGGGTGGTGTGAGCTAGAGGCCCAATTTCATTTTTCTGCGTATGGTTATCCAGGTTTTCCATCACCGTTTGTTGAAGAGACTATCCTTTACCCACTGAGTCATTCTTCGTTCTCTTATGCACTGCTGGTGGGAATGCAGTTTGTTTCAGCCACTATGGAAAACAGTATGGAGTTTCTTCAAAAAATTAAACATAGAACTACCATATGATCCAGCGATTCTACTTCTATGTATATACCCAAAAGAAACAAAAACAGGCTATCAAATTAGATATCTGTACTCCCATGTTCATTGCAGCATTATTTACACTATGCAAGATGCGGAAACAACCAAGGTATCTGTCAGTGGATAAATGGATAATGAAGATATATTGATAGTATACACACACACACACACACACACAATGGAACATTATTTAGCCATGAGAAAAGGAAATCCTGCCATTTGCAATAACATGGTTAGAACTTGAGGGCACAATGCAAAGTGAGGTAAGTCAGGCAGAGAAAGATAACTATGTATCAGTTATACGTGGAATCTAAAAAAAACTGATCTCATATAAACATTGAGTAGAATGGAGGTGGGAGCTGGGGGAATTGGGGAGATGTTGTTTAAGGGTACAGACTTGCAACTAGTAGGTAAATAAGTTCTGGAGGTGTAATGCATAGCATATAGTGATTATAGGCAACGATATTGTATTACAAACTTCGACGTTGCTAAGAGACTAGATCTTAAATATTGCAGCCACTAAAAAGAAATGATAATTACGTGATGTGATGGAGATGTTAGCTAATGCTGTGGTGGTAATCATATTGCAATATATAAAATACTAAATAATATATTGTACACCTTAAACTTACACAAGGTTCTGTGTCAAATTTTATCTCAATAAAAATAGAAAAGTAGTAAAATAAAAAATAAAGTGTGTTGATGGATGAATACAGGGAGGATAGATGGACGGAAACATAATAATGCAAGTCAGGTAAAATGTTAATGGAAGAAATTAGTTAGTGGGGTATATGTATGTTCACTGTAAAATTGTCACCTTTGCATTAGGTATGACTTTTTCATTTAAAAGATGTGGGGATAAAATAGGGCAGGGCAGCTTGAGGTAAAAGAGAAGTCCTTTTATAGTTTTTTTTTTTTTCCATTTTTGTGTATCGTGGCTGAAACTGTTTTTAATTCGTAATTATCCCAGCTTCACTGGATCCAAAGGGGTCAGATGCCACAATTTTATTTTAAAGCATCAAGTACGAACCGTAGACTGAAGACAAAACTGTGTCTTCATCTCATTAAAGGATAAAGGTATCCATAACCAAAATAAATTCCAAGACCCCCTGTGGCTATTCGGTACAACCTCAAGGTCAGAAAAATCAAGGAGATGACGATGAAGCCAGCATTGCAATTCGCAGGAGAACAGAGGGTGTGGAACAGAATGTACCAGGTGGCATTATGGGAGAGCACTGAACTAAGATACTTAAAAAAAAAAAAAAAAAAGAAAAAGAAAAAGAAAAAACCCACTATGAAGCTGAGAAATTCATCTTTATTCCAACTTCAATAAATTGACTTTCTTAAGAAACTGGAATCATATTTGCGCAGTAAGAGGACATCCATGCCTGATCAGTTCAGGTTCATTCTGGGCAGCTGCTCTGCCCATCGGGTTGATACCTGACCCACCTGCCCCTCCCCCCTTTCAGGGTGACTCTGGTAGCTGAGTAGGCAGGGAGAAGTTGTGCTCTGTGCTCTTTTTTCAAGTCTAGGATAGTTATTTGAGGTGTAGTTGAATTTTTCATCTTTGATTCAAAATGAGTCTTGATATACAAGCTGAGTAAATCTTGTGGACCCTCATAGCTCTGTTTTTGTATAGAACTGCATTTAAAGAGGTACAGGTAGAAACCAGTCAAACGGCAAGGACCTACTGTGTAGCACAGGGAACTATATTCAATGCCTTGTAATAATCTATAATGGAAAAGAATCTGAAAAAGATGTATATATTCAGATATATGTCACTTTGCTGTACACCTGAAACTAACACACCAGTGTAAATCAACTATAGTTCAATTAAACAAAAAGAAAGAAAAAAGAAGCCAGCCAAATGGCAACTGAAAAGGAATTCCAGACTTCACCTGCATCTCTTGAAGAACGTTAAAGAAGATACAAATCCCAAACCCATTGCAACCCTTGAGAGCTCTTTGTCCTCTGTCCCATTATTCTTGTCTATCTCTTGCTTCTTTGGAACCTACCCACCAGTCTCCCAAACTCTTTCTCGAGCCATGTTCCTGCAGGCTTTTCTCACTCTCTCTGGCCTTCTCCTTCTTGTCTAGTGTTTTAATTGTGTATAATGTGATCTTAATCTTTTGGGCTAAGCTCTCCTGCTTTCCCCCTGTATCTAATCTCTTTGATTCTAACCACCTGGTCTCCTGATTACATCAAAAGACCTGAGAATCTTGATGCAGATTTCTCCTTCAGAGTGTATGTGTGTTCACAGGAGGTGGAGGTGGGGGTAATCAGAGGCAAGTCTGGTTGATCAGAAGGCTGTGAGGAATGAGAGAGGTGGTAAATTAATATATTAATACATTCTGTCCCCGCTCTATGTGTAAATTGCCTTCCAGTACCTTGCACGTGGTAAACACTCAGTTACTGTTCCTTCTCCAAGCTCCTTTCTTTGCTTCCACTTGTTTGAAGGTGAATCTCTCTCCTAGAGTATAGTAACCTCCAGTTTCTAGAGATCCTTTTGTTCTGTGGCTTCCCTGGGACCTTACCATCCATCATAACCCCTGAAGCCAGACCAGAAAGACCACAAGCAGTCAGAGTCTTCTCCTCCTTTTCCTGAGAAACCCCAATCAAGAGCATGGAAATGGCTTTAGGAGAAAAATATGTCTCTCCACCAGCGGTGAACTGATCAGAGTCAGAGTTGTTGCAGAAAAGGGAAGCATTGATTTGGCTGTCACGTAGTGAGTAAGATAAAACAGCTGCTGATTTGAGAGCTCACCATTCTTGATCAGGACTGAAATCTCCTCCACGGACCTTGACTCCCAGACTCAACATTCAGCATCTTCTAGCTGACGAAATAGGAAAGAGGTAGGTGGTAGGCGATAGGCAAAGTCTCCCCTTGTTTGTTCTATGAGTTGAATTGTGGGCCTTAGTCTGAGTGACAGTTTTCAATCTTTGGGGGAGAAAATGAAAGCCCCTGGCAGCTTGGAAAAGATAAGACATTGAGTGGGAATCATCAGAGCCCTGTGTTCATTATATTGTATTTCTTGCTCATTTGCCTCTTGGTGCCAGCCTCCAATCACCCATCTGCAACTCAGAGCCATTTTCCTTTCCTTACAGCAGAGAAGGTTCTAGCAACTGCTGGTTGCTGCAGTGAGATGGCACAGCATCTGTGGGAGATGGCAAGGTGGGAGAGGGCAAAAATCCTTCTGCCCACTGATCATTCCTACATCTAGGTAACCTGAGTCTGTATAGAACGAAGCGTCCAAACCGCTTCGGTTTGTGTCAAGAAGACCATCCACACTAAGGAGATAGACTTCGGTAGTTCGGCAATGAATGCTAAAACAGACTGCAGGTGTACTTTACAAAATACAGAGGCATCGAGAATGACAGGTCAGGCTAACTCACATGAGGTCTGTGGCACAAACCAGAGGCTGATTCACCGTTTTGGATCGGACGGGTGAGAAAAGCAAAACGGTGGGTGGGGCAGACTTGGAGTCCAGACAGAAAAGATTTCTTTTCCTCTAGAAATAGAAGAATTTTGAGAGAGAGGTTCACGGGGGCAGAGGGAAGTAGAAAAGGGAAATTATGAAGGGGAAACCGTAAATGGCAGTAAAATCTAATTTATATGGTAATCCACTCCAAGCTAATGTGGGCACAAGCTAGGGCTGGGACCACTGATTTATTGGTGTACAGTGCGTGTCCTGACAGCTCCACACCTGCCCTCAGAGGATGTGCTGCCGTCCAGATGGCCACAGCTGGGCTCGGGAACACTTCTGGAGAGGGCCTGGGGAGGGCACTGGGTTTTTTGAGCAGAAAAATTTGCAATTATTTGGAATAATTAGAAAGTTATGTTAAACTGCTGAGATGCATGTTGAGGGGCTGCCGGGGTCTAGCTGCCATGGGTCTGCCCATCCTCGTCCCATCCTTCTGCATGGGGAGGGCGTGGCTACTGACGGCCCCGTCCTGCTCTGGCTTCTCTGTTTGGGTATATGAGTCAAGGACCCCTGGGTGTCAAGCAGCTCAGCACCCCATTCCCAGGTATTGAGGTGTCCTCCCTCAAAGCTTTAGAATAGCAGAGTTCATCGGCACCCCGAGTCCTGAGCCCAGGATCTCACTTGCGAGTCGGTGGGCGTGGTGAGTGTGAACAAGTTTTGTTTTGTTCTTTACATCAGGGCCCTTTTATTTTTAGTGACTTGTTTCCCCACATGTCTTCCAGAGAACCCCAGTTCCCTTTCAGGGTCCCTGTCCCTGTCCTGCGTCTCCCTGAGGTCAGGCTCCCCTGTGCCCCTGTGGGGACTGCAGCTTTTTTGGCCACCCACCCTCTGGGCTCCCAGCTACCCCAATAGGACTAGGCTCCCCTGCACCGCCGTGACCCAGCTCATTCAGGCAGCCCCTGCCTGCCTGCCTCCGTGACTCTCCTGGAGCATGGTCTTTCCCTCTACCTCCAGGGATGTGTTGCCCTAGGAGACGGAGGAGAGGAGGGAACAGCCACCAGACGACGGTACTCGCCGAGCCTGGTGGAGCTCGGCTCTTCAATATTCATAAGCATCAGCTCTAATGGAGGGAGAGGAGGAGACATTAGCAGCAATTTTCTTCTGTGTCTTGGGATTTTTTTTTTTTCCCTGAAAATGCGGGGGAACAAGAAGAAAAAAGGAACAGCAAAAGCAGTTTATACCACTTAGCTATGGGCAAGTGAGAAGAAGGTGAGGTGCCATCAGATGGCCAAGAGGAACTGGGTGGGAAGACCTCAGATGTTCACACTAGGGCTTTGCTGCAGCCCCCGCCTGCCACCACCCCCAGGGCGGTGGCCTGCCTGCCATTGCCTCTCAGGCTACTGCAGGGGGTAGGTGATTGAGCAGAAAGGGCAAGGGGGGGCATTGTTAGGGCCAACGCAGGGAACCGGAAGCTCTGCTACCTGGCCTGCTCCCACTCTTGACCTTGGGCAAGGTCTCGGCTTCTCCCAGATGTGAGGGCCTGACTGTATATGGGTGGGCAGGGAACCAGTTCTCTGAGCTCTGGGGTGACTGCTCATTTTCTCTGATGTGCTTCAGTGACCTTCCTCTGTGCCGTTTGCCACTCATCCACCCTCCAAGGTGCAACTCAAATCTCAGCTCCCCTCTGCCATCTGCTCCATCCACAGAGCTATGGCAAGTATACTTTTCCTGCTCATTTACCAATTAGTCATGAACTGTCTTGTAGCATTTCTTTCTGCCATCATCAAAGTGTGGTTAAGTCATCTGTTTTACTCTCTTTTATGGTCTGTTTAGTTATACTGTAAGCTCTGAAGGGCAAAGACCAGGCCTTCTATGGTCTTGGATTCTGCGCTATGACCAGAGCAGTGAACACCATCTGTTTTGTGTGACGGCACAGCAAATGCTGACTCTGCCTGTGGCGTGGTCTACTCATAGGGACTCTCATTCCAGCCAGGAGGGGAGGTGGGTGCGGGCAAACTTCCTCCCCACCAGCGGAACTGACGACCACCGGAAGTAGAGTGGGAGCAAGGTGGCCTTTCGTGGCTGTCTCTGAGGTCACAGCCTTTGTTAGGAGCATGTCCAGGGCTGGCAGCACATGCAGGACCGGCCTGAATGAGCCCGTATACGTGCTCCTCTTATATCTGGTCCTGCATTCGCACACTTCCCAGGGACAAAACCCAGGGGTGCTGCCTCTCCCCACATGTTCCCCTGCTTTCACATATCCGTGATTGGAAAGGTGGCTTCGTTCTGTATCTCCCTTCCATCTCCGCCCTGCTCTGTGCAGGCTCTCATCTTGGTCCCGGAAGGCAGGGCTAGCCTCTCAATGAAACTGTGAGGAAGGAGATTCCAGTCTATACAATAATTATGTTTAAAAAATAAAGAAGAAGAAATTGTCAGGCAAATCCAAGGTTTCCAGGAGCACAGTGCGAACGAGTAAGGAAGAGCCACTGAAGCAGCAGGGGAGGTCCTGGCCTGAGCCGTGGACGGATGGCTTCCACGCATCACCAGCCAAGTCCAGGTTGATCCCTGGGTACCAGCAGAGGGCTCAGAATCTGGAACCCGGCTGGAGTGCGCTGGGCAGATGGATTGCTTTATTATAGAGCAGGCTCTCTCCTCCTTTCGTTCCCTCTCTCTTGACTTATTTATCTCTCTTTTCCCATGGCCCTGTCATTCTTTCCTTTGAAAAAATACCTACCCTCTGCCCCCCCACCAAAAAAACCCCACAAAACCCCTGCTTCTGGAGCTTTGACATGTAGCTAGAGAGGCTTTAGATACTCATGCTGTTGTTTACTGAGTTTAAGCCTGTGTTCCCTGCAAACATCCACAGAGTTCGCATGGGCTGTCTCTGGGAAAGGAAGACATGGACAGAAATGGCGGCTACCCCTGGGGGAGGGAACTAATGGCCGGGGAACATGGGAAGGATGGAGGCTTTTTTGTGCCTCTTGAATTGTACAAGTCTTGTAGAAATGTACAAGTCTTGCCTGTTAACAACAACGATAATTAATAACCAGTTACATCACCCCCAAAGTGTGGCATAGATCAGGGCTAAGAGGGGGATGTCGTCCCATCTTAGCAGGAAGGCTGGGCATGGGGGTCTCCTCTTGGGTCATCCCTGGCTCCATCCTGGCCCAAAGTCATCTCATTCCAGTGGGCCTACCAGACTTACATGAGGTAGTCATTTCTGCCTTAGTTGTATATTCAGAGGTTCTGTTTTCCCTTTACTGAGAGAGCCTCTGAGTGCAAGCAAGCAACATTCCATTTGTGAAAACATGAAAACCAACAGCAGTAATACAACAACCCCAAATTATCTGAGAAAGTTTCTGTTAGGAAACAAATAATATCTTCATGACTTTGGGGATGTACAAAATTTTCTTAGTACACAGAAATACTAATCATGGAAGAGGAGGGTAATACATTGGACAACATTAAAATAAGAACTTTTTCCATCAAAGTCATCATTTAGAGAGTGAACAGGTAACCCATGGATGAGAAGAAGATACCCACAATACAGGCGAACCTCGTTTTATTGTGCCTTGCTTTACTGTACTTTGCAGATACTGTGATTTTTACAAATTGAAGGTTTGTGGCAGCCCTGCCTCAGGCAAGTCTGTCAGCACCATTTTTTCTAACAGCATTTGCTCACTTTGTGTCTCTGTGTCGCATTTGGGTAATTTTTGCCGTATTTGAGAATTTTTCATTATTATTATATGTGTCATGAAGATCTGTGATCAGCAATGTTTGGTGTTACTATTGCAAAAAGATTACAACTTGCTGAAGGCTCAGGTGATGGTTAGCATTTTTTAGCAATAAAGTATTTTATTTTATTTAATTAATTTATTTTTTTGTGGTACACGGGCCTCCTAATGCCGTGGCCTCTCCCATTGCAGAGCACAGGCGCTGGACGCACAGGCTCAGCGGCCATGGCTCACGGGCCCAGCCGCTCCGTGGCATGTGGGATCTTCCCGGACTGGGGCACGAACCCGTGTCCCCTGCACCGGCAGGCGGACCCTCAACCACTGCGCTACCAGGGAAGTCCACAATAAAGTATTTTAAATTAAGGTATTTAGACCTAATCTATTGCACACTTAATAAACGACGGTATAATGTAAACATAACTTTCATATGCCCTGGGAAACCAAAAATTCGTGAGACTCACTTTATTGCAGTGGTCTGGAACCAAACCCACAATATCTCCGACATATGCCTGCCTGCACATCTGATAAAAAATCTGATCTTTTTTAAAGAGGGTGAAAGAGTTAACATGTACTTTACAGAAGAGGATATCCCGATGGTCAGTGATCATATGAAAAGGTCCTCAACATCATTATTCATCAGATGGATGCAGATTCGAACCACAATGAGACACCATCATGCACCCACCGGGTAACAAGAAAAGGATGACAAAACCAAGTCTTGCAGAGATGTGGAGCAACCTGAATTCTTAGACATTTCTGACAGAAGCATGAATTTGTTCAGTTGCTTTGGAAAACTTTTTGTCTACTTAAAAACCTAAACACATTCCTGCTTTAGGACCCAGCAATTACCCTATTAAATATTTATCTGAATGCAATGAAATATATGTGCACAGAAAAGCTGTCCAAGACTGTTCACAGCAACAATGGAACACAATGCAGCAAAAAGAAAGAACCCAATGATACCAGGCTGCAGCGTGCATGAATCTCACAGATATTATATTGAGCGAAAAAAGTAAAAAACTAGAATATACACTGTTTGACCTCATAAAACTAATCTGGGGTTATAAAAAGTAGAATAGTAGTTACCTCGGGGGGGTGCAGGAAAGTTAGTATTTACTAGGAAGGGACATGAGGGAACCTTTGGGGGAGATGCATGTGTTCTATATCTTGATCTGGTTGGTACACATGTGTAAACATTCACAGCTGTACTCTTGATATATGCGTAATTTACTGTACAAAACAGACCTCAATTTTTTAAAGGGGAAGGATGCTCAGAGGTCAGGTAGAAAAAATGATGAATGTCCATCCAGGCCATGCAGTGGGGTTATTCCAGGAGCAAGCATGGAGACAGTGGTGGGGTTATTTGGTGAATCGCAGGGCAGTCAGATCTCTGAGTGACGCCAGGATTGCGCCATCAGATCCCATGCTAGAATCCAGGGCGATGGAAAACCTCTCATGGCTGGATGAGTAAGCCTCAGTTCCTGGCTTTGGGAGAGCATTTCCTGGCATGGCAAGTCCTCTGCAGCTGCTTCCCTCACACACGTTTGCTCAAGTTCAAGTGCAGACATTTCCGTGGGTTGTAAGTGTTCCCAGTGAAGCCCCACCTTCCACCCTGAGGCACCCTTCGGTACAGGCCCAAGCTGGACAGCAGGGCCAGCAGGGTTGGTCAGAGATGTGTCTGGAAGGGGCGAGACCCTGAGTGGCGTTCTGGGCCAGAGCTATTCAAAGTATAGTCTATGACTGAAGCCTGTCCACAAACTGATGCTCACTCACTATGATACAGGATGGAAATTGAGAGTAAGTGTTGAGAAACTTTTAGAGCTATTAGAAAGAGTCCTCTTATGACTATTGAATTTACGATTATAAAATTGGGTCTTGTCAGTTGTACTTTTTTTTTTCTTTTCATTTTTCTCATTTGTTTTCATCGTGTTTCATAAAAACATGGGACTGCGGTGAAATGAAAATTTTTACAAAGAGAAAGTGGTCTTTCATCTCAGGTAGCTGGAGGAGCATTTTCTTAAATGCTCAGAGGGTGTGTCCTAAAAGAACGTATGGAAGAGCCTGAGCAGGGTGCCTGATAAGTCAGGGGCTGTTGCTGCCTGCACTTGGCAATTTTTAGAGACACTGAGCAAAACAGCCTAATTGTAGTTTCCATAGTTACCAGCTACCACCGGGGAGAACATGAGCAGATTTTAAAGGGAAAAGCCAGGCACAGGCAGAAGTCAGGAAGGTGGGGAGGATGCTGGGCCCCAGAGGAATCTGGGCCAGAGGGGGCAGCCACCACTTTACATAGCTGAGGCCTTCAAGTTTTGATCCCAGAGGCAGATGCCCTGGGAACCTAGTGATGGCACATCGCCATTGCAGCCGCCCATGAAGGACATGAGGCAGGCTGACAAGAGGCCTTCATCACAGCAGCAGGGTGGATTACCCTTCAGGGGTCCCACTCTCTGGCCCTGTCCCAGTGGCAGCTCCAGAAGAGTCACCCTCTTTTGCCACCATGCAGCCCGCTGTCTATGGACCTCCACCCAAAGCAAAGTTAGCAGTAGGGAAAGGCGGCAGGAAGGGTCCTGTTTCAGCCCCACCGGCCTTCGTGCTCAAGCTTGGGTCTAGGATTTGAGGCCAGCCTCTCTTCCACTGTCATCGATTGGGGTCAGTGCCGTAGGCCATCCAGCTGCCTCACGTGTTCAATCATTTGCTCATTCCTTCATTCACGCTTCACTCAACAGACACTTGCAGAGCACTTGCTCAGGGCCAGGCACTGTCCCAGATGCTGGAGATGCAGCAGAGCCCAAGCAGAGAAGGTCCCTGCCTTCACGGAGCTCATATTCTAATGGGAGAGACCGATGGTGAAAGCACAAACCACAAGGTAAGGTATTGGTACATTCCACTGGCCTCGGGGTGGTGCATTGGCCCAGAAGGGGCTGTGGCGATGGCGGAATTTACACACAGTCTTTAGTATTTGAAAGGATGTGAAGGGCCAAAACACAGGCGCCGAAAGAAGACTCGGCTTGGCAATGTGATTCATGGGGTCTGTAGGGAGTGCCACGTGAGCCGGGGCTCAGTAAATGCTTGTCAACTGAATCTGTGGAGCCTCAGAAATCAGTGCTTTGTAAGTCCGTCTTGGCCCACATCTGCATGACCGTGAACCCTAGAGAGGCCCTTCATACCCACTGGGTTTCAGGCAGGACTCAGGTTTCCAACAAGCTCTGGAAATTCTGCCCAAGAGCCCACCTGGGCCACCAACCACCAGAGGGCGCTGCTGCTGCTCCTTGGCAAAGAGAAGGCCTGATGTTGTTTTAGGAGAATATTTGAATTATGTGAAATACGAAGCAGTCCCGCCTCAGAATTATAGGCTTGTAAATCATGCTGGGGAGAAAAAGGGCCAGGGGGACGGGGAGATGTGGGATGTGAGTTTATGATCTCTCCAGAAGCCCTTGATGGAATTACAGCGTCGTAACTCACTGGGGCCCACTCTTTCCTCCACCTGGGTTCAGCTCCTCCTCTGGGGCCCCCTGGGGAAGATTGATCAGGGTGCCAACTATGAGAGACTTGCTTGGCAGAGGCCTTAGGCAGGCCCCTCTAGGCTCTCTGGGGAGTGTGAGGGGAGGTGGCCATCATGACTGTTTATGCATTGGGTGCTGGCAGCTGGCCTCAGTTTTAGCGACTCCGTGGGGCTGTATCCATGTGAGTTGCAAAGGACCGAGACTGAAGAGGCCAGCATGAGCTGCAGGACCCGTTGGAAAGGGCTCTGTGGGGTTCCATGGGGAGGCGGCCACCTTCTGCAAGGTCCCATGGACCCGCACAGCAAGGACGCTGCATCTCTCTTTGGATGAGGTAGCGTGTCATGAGGATGCCCTGCCGCTTCTCCCTCGTCTGGGCCATGTCTCCAGCTGGCCCTTTAACAAAATGGCCACCATCAGCCTCTTATCAGGGAACGAATACACAGCAGGGCCGCAGAAGAGCTCACAGACTGAGAGCGGACCGTGTGCTGAGGCAGCTGGCACTGACCTTCCTCCAGCTGGGGAGATATGCCCATGGGAGGAGGAGGGAGTGGCTGACAATATGCCTACCATCCCCTGCCTCTGGCTGTGGCCTCTGTCATGTCCAGGGTTTTAAAAAGGGCCATGGAAAGTGCGTTTCCAATGGCAAGTCAGTGACACACTGTTAAAAATAGCTTTCAAAAGCCCTAAAGACTCCACCAAAAAACTATTAGAAATAATGAATGAGGGCTTCCCTGGTGGCACAGTGGTTAAGAATCTGCCTGCCAATGCAGGGGACATGGGTTTGATCCCTGGTGTGGGAAGATCCCACATGCCGTGGAGCAGCTAAGCCCGTGCGCCACAACTACTGAGCCTGCGCCCTAGAGCCCACGAGCCACAACTACTGAGGCCTGCGTACCTAGAGCCCATGCTCTGCAACAAGAGCAGCCACGGCAATGAGAAGAGAAGCCCGCGTACCGCAACGAAGAGTAGCCCCTGCTCACTGCAACTAAAGAAAGCCCTCACACAGCAATGAAGACCCCAAAATAAATAAATTAAATTAAAAAAAAAAGAAATAATGAATACAGCAAAGTTGCAGGATACCAGTCAATATACAAAAATCTGTTGCATTTCTATATGTTAACAATGATCTAACAAAAAGAGAAACTGAGAAGACAATCCCATTTACAATCACAATAAAAAGAATAAAATACCTAGGAATAAATATAACCAAGGAGGTGAAAGACCTGTACACTGAAAACTATAAGACATTGTTGAAAGAAATTGAAGAAGACACAAATAAATGGAAAGTTATTCCATGCTCATGGATTGGAAGAATTAGCATTGTCAAAATGTCCATATTACCTAAAGCAATCTACAGATCCAGTGTGATCCCTATCAAAATCTCAAGGACATTTTTCACAGAAATAGAATAAAACATTCTAAAATTTAGACGGAACCATGTAAGGCCTCAAATAGCAAAAGCAGTCCTGAGGAAAAAAGAATAAAGCTGGAGGCATCACATTGCCTGACTTCAGGCTATTTAATAAAGCCATAGTAATCAAAACAGCATGGTATTGGCAGAAAAATAGATGCATAGATCAATGGAACAGAATTGAGAGCCCATAAATAAACCCATGCATATATGGACAATTAATTTATGACAAAGGAGCAAAGAACACACAACAGAGAAAAATAGTCTCTTCAATAAACGGTGCTGGGAAAACTGGACAGCTGCATACAGAAAAATGAAACTAGACCACTGTCTCCTGTCATACAGAAAAATTAACATAAAATGGATCAAAGACTAGAATGTAAGACATGGAACCATAAAACTCCTAGAAAAAAACATAGGCAGTATACTCTTTGACATTGTTCTTAGCAGTATCTTTCTAGATATGTCTCCTCAGGCAATGGAAACCAAACAAATACTGTATGTTATCACTTATATGTGGAATCTAAAAAATAATACCAATGAATGTATATGCAAAACAGAAACAGAGTCACAGGTATAGAAAACAAACTAGTGGTTATCAAAGGGAAGAGGAAATGGGAGGGGCAAATTGAGGATATGGGATTAAGAGATATAAACTACTATGTATAAAATAGATAAGCTGCAAGGATATATTGTGTAGCACAGGGAATTTTAGCCATTATCTTGTAATAACTTTTAATGGAGTGTAAGCTGTAAAAATACTGAATCACTACGCTGTACACCTGAAACTAAGTAGTAATGTAAATCAACTACAATTCAAAAAACCCAGTAAAAAAAAACAACAACAAAGTAAATGAACAAACCAAACCAAACAGTAACAAACAGGTAGCTACAGAAAACAGAGTAGTGGCTACCAGAGGGGAAGGGGCAGGAGGGAGGATAACAGATGGGAACTGAATTTTTGGTGGTGAGCACATTGTAGGGTATACAGAAGTAGAAATATAATGCTGTACACGTGAAACTTATAGAAGGTTTTAAATCAATGTTACCTCAATTAAAAAAATAGCTACCTTTCTTGAGGTACTACATGTCAGACATCGTGTACATAATCACATCTTCTCACAGATTCTCACAATTTTCTCACAAATTATTTACATTTCCCCGATGAGGGGAGCGAGGCATAGAGATGTAAATCAGTTTGTCTAAGCCACACACAGACAGCTAAGTACGGTGTTGAAGATTAGAACCCAGATCCCTCTGTCACTCTTGGGCATCCCACCAGGGAGCCTGCCAGCATCTCATCCCTGTGAATGTCAGTCCCTAAATCTTTCGGCTGAATTCCCATTCAATTTCTATTCCTCTCTGCCTGCTTTAGTTCACAGTTGCAGTCCAGTGCCTATCCTTTCTCATTTTCTCTGCAATGTCTTTTGCATTTACAATGCTCTGGTGATAACCCACTATTGAGAGAGAGGGAGAGAGAAGCTCTTTGTTTAGTTTGTGGTAATATAGCACAATCAAGAGCATAAGCTTTAGAGTCACAGGAACCTAGGTTCACATTCCAGCTCCATCACCTGTATCATTTGCCATTTGTGGGACTGAGTTGTTATTGCTTTGAGCCTCAATGTACTCATCCATAAAATGGGTGTAGTAGTGACAACTACTGCATAAGGCTGGATCCTGAGAATTGAATGAGGTTATGTATGTAAGTGATACATCAACTCACTTTATAAAATCATCTCTCTGAGAAAGTTCTTTGTGGCCTGGGAGCTGGTGACCCTCTGTCACAGGGCATTAAATCAGGGTTACAGTCTTACCCTACACTTGTATTCTCTTCTTCGTCTCCTCCCAGTATCTTGTCAACCCTAAGGGACCTAATTTTTTTAAATTGATGGGATACAAAAGACTAAGGTCATTTAGAAAACCTTGTCTTCAGGATCAGTTTGGTTTCATTACCTGATATCCTCTTTGGGTACCTGATCTTGTGGCCCAGTGCTTTAGAGAAAACAGCAGGCATTTATCTTATTACTATGTGTCCAGCATTGAGTTCAGAATAAAAGAAATGTTAAGACCTGGTCTATTACTGAGTTGAGGAGACAGGACATAAAAAAGAGGTGAAATTATTAAGGAATAAAATTATCATGTACATATCAGCACTGATTCTGTTAAAGTGCTGAGTGGTGTGTTAACAGGCAATTAGAGGCTGTAGCCATCCAGGATAAGATGCTAATTGTGTGGTGCAGGAAAGAAAGGCACTGGTGCCTGGGGAGGTTGAGTAGTAACCAGTCCCTCTGAGAAGTCACCTGTGAATGTGATGAGTCACAGAGCCAGTGGGCGCATCCAACCCTCACCAACATCCAGCTTTTGGTGTCGCTTGATGTCCTTGTCTCACATATGTCAGTCACAGCTTTCAAGGTGGAATAAAAACTTGGTTTGATGGTGAATAATGGAAAGGAGGATGGCGATGGCAGTAATGGAAAGGTGAAGAGGTAGAAGACGACTGAGGGCTCTTTCCAAGAAAAGACTTTGTGAAATGACTTTGATCTCACTTGTACAGAATTATTAAGGGTTTTAAAGGATTACATATTGCACTGCAGACCTCCCTCGCGCCCTACCTCATACCCTCTTGACCCACATTTCAACCCCAGCTGTTGCCATAGCAACCAGGTGGCATGCATGTAGCCTGACAGCATCTGTTTTCGGGACAGACCATGCATACCCCTCGCCTCTGCCCCAGGGCACCACTGTGCCTGCCACTGGGGTCCCTGGGGGGGGCCACGTAGCCATTGCTGCACACTCGCAAATCTAAAAGTCTGAAGGATTAAGCGGCCACTGGGCAGCCTTCAAGCTCTGGGGGATGGGAGCCAGTGGACACGTTCTGAGGTGCTCTGTTTCTGGAGGGCCCTTTCTAGTGGGTTACCTGCTGCCCACAGTGGAGACCAGCTTGATTAATACACCCTTGAGTTGTCTTGTCTTCACTCCCTTACCCCACTCCTGTTTCTCAGGACCACCTCCCCTAATAAACCCCCTGCTCGTAAGCCCTTGTCTCAGGTTCTGCTTTGGGGGAAAACTCAGGCATTTATCATTTTCAGTTATCCACTTCTGTACTTTACTGGGAAGCTGTATTCTACACTTACATTTCAGGATTTGGGCAGAGATTCTTGCGCTAACTTTATTCATTCAGGTAACGGACACTCTTAGAGTGACTACTGTACGCTGGGTACTGTCCCATGAGCTACTAGGTCCAGAGAGATAACATGTGGGGTTTTTGCTTCAGGAACCTGTCACTCCATACTAAAGCCACCATCCACTAAAGCTTGTAAGATGTCAGGACCCGCTCTAAGTCCTTTGAAAGCCTTACCTCACTTGATCCTCTCAACAGCTCTGTGAGGAAGGCATTATTATTCCCATCTTTACAGGTGAGGAGACCAAGATTTGGAGACAGGAATTTGCTCCAGGTGGCAGGGCTGGACAGTGATGGGTGGGGTCTTCGCCATGACTCTACACAGAGGACGTGTTCAGGCTACAAAAGGAAGATTGAGGTCACAGCTGTCTGGACAGGTGGGGTGCTCACACAGTTCCGAGTATGGGGCATATGCCTCCTGTGTTGCCCATGGGAATTCATACAGCTGGAGGCAAATCACAGGTGAAGAAGGAATGAGAGGAGTACTGAGGGGTCAGGGGCAGTGCAGGCAGGCCCATGGGGAGGGGGCGCCATGAGCCAGTCCTTGTAGTTGACGCACTCCTGGTGGATGGGGCCGAGAACGCATCCCTAGTGACCTGCCAGCCTCCCTTCCCTTACCACTCTGCTTCCTGTACCCACCAGGCCCTGCCTTTGCATCACTAGAGTTGGACAGGCTTAACCAGGGGTGGTTGGGGAACTTGGCAGGTGGGAAAGCAGCAGCCCAGGTCTGTACTCCAGAGTGGAGCAGGGATAAGAAGGGCCCCGCTTCTGTTGGGGGCATGAGTTTCTCCCCTGCCTGTACTTTAGAGGGATCGTCAGGCCTCTGTTAGAATCAGGCAGCAGTAGGTGCTGCTAAGAGCAGCCAGCCTGTGTGTGTGGCCAGGCCTGTCCAGGCATCACGAGGAGCTGTCGTTTACGGTCCCCTCGAGGTGGCTGCCGTCTGGAGTGAGGACCTGGGTAGAGAACATGGTCTGTGCCCCAGTAAGGATGAGTTCTTTGCCTTCCTGAGAAGTTGATCATTACTGGAATTTCTAGAAGACTGTAGGCTGGGTTTTAAAACGACCTTGGTTAGATTCGTCCCGGGATGGTCCCTATAGCCTCTCCCGATGCGAGTGCCGCGACCTCCACCTGGGGCTGAACGCTCTCCACCAGGGCAGGCGGGCTGCGAGAAGACCAGGCAGAAAACCTCCCACACAGAGTTGGCGAAAAGTGCTGTCCTCCCCAAGCCTCTTCCTTCTGATTCCTCTCTCCCAATCCTTCCCACGCCCGCCACCCAAGTTCCTTCCTTCCTCTTCTCTATGGATTTGTGCCTTCTTTTTCTGTCTTGCCTTTCTTTCCTAATCTGTCCAAAATCCAGCTCAGGAAAATTAGGAACTCCCACAGAATGATTCACATTGAGTGTAAATGGACAATAATACCTTTAAAAAAATATAAGAGGTCAAAAGAATAATTCTCTGTAGGTGAAAGGTGAGGCTCCACACATCCAGCTGTCAACTAAGGGGCTAACTATTGGTCAGGTTGAATTTCTTGTACCTTGTAATGCACAGGATAGTCTAGGTTATGCTGCAGTAACAAACAGCCCTCACGCCTCAGGGACTTAAAGCAGCAAAGGTTTATTTTTTACCCGTACTACATAACCATCAGGGTCATCTGGTGGCTCTGCTCTGTGATGTCGTTGTCCTTACTCTGTGGTCCAGGCTGAGGGAGCCTTGCAGGGGACCTACATCACAGGCGTTCAGATTTCATTGGCCCAAAGCAAGCGGCTTGGCCAGCTCACCTTTATTAGGTGGGAAACTGTAATGCTCATTCAGGGAGGGGAAGTGGGAATTGTTGAACAGTGATACAGTCTACCAGATGTCCCTACGTGTGGGTCCAACCTCATACACCTGCCTTCAGCTTTAGCAGATACTCCCAGCAGCACCACAGGCTTGGGGTCAGCATTCAAGGTGGGAGTTTTGTTAAAACAAAAGCAGGGCAGGTTTAGAGAAGGTGATGGTGTGGAAGTGACCTGCTCCTATCTCCATTCACCCTGCTCAGCCAGGAGCAGCTCTACCAATCAGGGAGAGATTTTGATCACAACACCTGCTCGTTTCACCTGCCAGAGACAGCCACCAGCTACAACTCAAGGAATTAGTTTCTTAAAGATAAAACATTCATGGCAGGGGGTGTGTGGCCAAATATGAAAAATAATGGAGAGCATGTCAGTCAAAGTTTTGAAGCTAATCAAGGGCCCAACTTTGTGGCTGGTCGCTTTCCCCTAGTCTTCCTGCCCTTGTCCCCTCTTTCATCTGTTCTTGATTTACTGTGATTTACTCTGTGCTGGATACTTGTTAAACTTGGGTAACGTTAGTTCAGCTGAGATATGGGCTCTACCTTCAATAATCTCACAGTCTAATGATCAAAAATATACATGTTTCATAAGGTGTTAGATATTTAGTCTTTTGCAGTGATAAATAAGGAATCTGTTATGGACTGAATTATGTCCCTCCAAAATTCGTATGTTGAAGCTCTAACCCTCAGTGTGACTGAAGTTGGGAGATGGGACCTTTAAGGAGGTAATTAAGGTTAAATGAGGTCCTAAGAGTGGGGACTCTATAATCTGATAGGACTTGTGTCCTTATAAGAAGAGACAGCAGAGATCTTTTTCCAAACACACACACAGAAGAAAGATCATGTGAGGACACAGAAGATGGCTGTTTGCAAGCCAGGAAAAGTGGTCTCACCAGAAACCAACCCTGGCAGCTTGAATTTGGACTTCAAGCCTTCAGAACCGTGAGAAAATAAATGTCTTGTTTAAGCCACACAATCTGATCTGTTATGGCAGCCCAAGCTGACTGATACAGAATCCACTCTAAGTTTGTTACTGAGGCCCAGGCTCAATCCACTCTTTTGTTTGTATAATATCATTTTTATGACTATTAATGGTACTCCATGCATGTGTGACCCTTCATAATACCCCAGGGTTTTTGCACTTTAGTTACAGGAATCTGTCCTCCCCACAGTCTCCTGGATTTCATAGTGCAGTTAGACATGTCTGTAGTTTATGGATAAGGAAACAAAATCACAGAGAAATGATCTGCTCAAGGTCACAGTGACTGATTGTGATAAAATACGAGATCACATAGGTAAAGGGGTCTGAGGACAGGGCAGGAGCTGGGTCATGTGTGGAATCCCAATCTGAACTTGCCACCACAGCCTGCTTCACTATTTAGGAGAAGGAAACACATCTCCTTCCTATTCATGAAGTATACTTTCTGTGTGAGTCTTAACCACCAAAACAAACAAACAAACGAACAAAAAACAACCCACAGAACCTCTGGCTGATGTCAGTCCTTTTGGTTTGTGCTAGACCTTGAGGTCACCAATTCCCAGGAGCCTCGGGTTTGGTGGTTGGGGGGCGGGCAGCAGGAGATCAGTCTATCTTACATCTCCCCACACTCCTCTTTCCTACCTTTCTTCCTTTCTTAATTATCCTTTTTCTGTGTGTTTCTGTCTCTCCTTCCTGATCCTGCTTCCTTTCCGATTCTCTTTTCTCATGGTTTTCACTTTGAATAATAAGAAAGTTGGAATTTCATGGCGACATCCAGCCCAGCCTTCTCCATCTGCTGACCTGAGGCTTAGAGAGGAAAGTATCTGCTCAAGGGCAGCCAGTGGAATGAAGAGCAGAGGACACAGTTTTCCTGGGCCCAGCCAGGGACTTACCCTGCACCATCTGCGTCACTTTCCCTTTCCCCTCCGACACCACCTCTAAGCCGTGGAACGGGCCACGATGGACGTGAGCGCGAGCAGATGAGCTGTCTTCTTCCCTTCCCCTTGCCTCTATTGCCACCCTTTCCATTTTCTTCTCCCTATTCTATTTCTACTCCAGAGACAGCACTGGGTTCAGGGTCTCCACCCTCTGTCAAAATTGGGGGAAGAGGACCCATAAAAGCATTTACACTTAGGTATAGCTTGCCAAGAAGACTTGAAGCAGGGATGGTAATCCTAGCGTTATCTCCAGAGTGTGTGACTGGAGGATTGTGTTGAGAGAGATTCAGAGGCAGATCCGACTCTGTGCCAAAGTGATGTCCGCTAACAGCATTGACTGGGAGTAAGTTTGCTTTCCCCAGCTTTGCAGGGTTATCGCCTCCTGCGATGCCTGCTTTATAGCTGAGGACAGAGCCTTAAGTAAAAGGATGTATCTGATATGGCTGAGTACACATATCATGTAGCTGGAGAGAGAAAGTACTGTTTCTCTACATCATAGAGGCCACCATCGCCTACTTATGGCCCAGCCTCTCCCCCTCCCCCTCCTAGCCGGACACATAAAGAAAGACCCCAAATCCCAAACTGCATTTTTATTATTTTTTAATAAACTTTATTCTATATTACAAATAGGTTTTTTTTTTGTTGTTCTGAACTGCAAAATAGGAATGCCTTATATTTACATACACAGGTATACAATTAATTATAACAAAGGTACAGAAGCTTGCCTTTACCAAGTTACAACTGGGCTCCAATTTAAATAGCATAGGTTTCCTTTTAAAAAACTTTTTTTTAAATCTTTTTTTTTTTTAATCTTACTCAGATACTCTTCTTTAAAATCAAAACCAGAAGACCCTCTTCCTCTAATAGATTTCATCCACATATCTTTGAGGCTCATTGTAACACTGTTGTCTAAAGATATGTTTTGCTTTGTTCTAACAAAGGGTCGGTGTTCAAGGTGGGAGCTTTCTGGAAACAGAAGTGGGGCAGGGCTGGGAGTGGGTGACCCAAGCAGGAATGACCGCCCTACCGCCTTCAGCGCCCTGTCTCTGAGACTCAAAGGCCCCTGCCTCTTCCTTAAACCACCCATTCATCCTTTCCTGTTCCTCTTCCTCTCTCTAGTGTTTGAGACTTAACTCTGGGTCATCTGACCAGGCCAGACTCCTCTCCCCCCACCCCTTGGCTCACTGAGCCATTATCTCTTGTGGTACCCTGGAGTTGTTGGTTGCTATGGTAACTTGGCAGGACCCTGCTGAAGGAGATAGGCTGGTCTCTACAAGCTAAAGTGGGGAGGAGGGCGGCTACCTCCAATTCTTCCCTCCCATCTCAGGGCCTGGGGTTCTTGTTCTTGGTCAGTGCAGCCAACTCATGACTAAGCCAGGACCTCTGGCCTCACGGATGCCAGGCCCAGGCGCAGGGAGTGATGGGGGGGGAGAGTCATCCACCCTAAAACACAAAGCCATGGTTTCCAAATGGAAACAAGATTCTTTGAGGTAAACTAGCTTTTCTTTTTAAAGAACGGAAGGTTTAACAGGCCAAAACAAGCTGACAAGATCATCGGGGAAGGAGAACACACATGGACACATACACCTTTTAAGTTGTCCACCTGTATTGCGTCCAATAGTCCTGTTTGGTAAAGTGGTGTCTCAGTTTCTTAAGTGTCCTTTGCATTGCTCTTTAACCGTATCCTCTGTTTGGAGTTCTACTCTTGTTAAGGGAGCCCTTCCAAAATGTGCTTGAGTTGTAAGATCAAAGATACCAACAAAAGAATTTCTAATTCCAGATAAGGAAACTGGTGGAAGATGAGCTGCACAGACCTATTTGCTGTGAGCATCTGCCTTCTCGGGAGAGGGGTCCCGCCACAACCAATCCCTAACAGGGTCTCCCTGCTGTTTGGGGGAAGCTGTAGGATTCAGCAACACCAGGGGCGGCCCAGAGAGAAGTGAAAGAGGGTAGAGTGGAGGGAAGGTGGGGCTCGCCTGATCAAGGTCACCGGGCCTTCCCCACCCTGGCCCAGCTCAGTCTCTGCTAGTACAAACAGAAATCTCTTTTTATTCATAGGGATTTTGTTTTGTTCTGATTTAGAGTAGTCACCTGCCTACTCAAGGAATTTAATTGGGACTCTAATGAGTATGTATTACTTTTACAACCAAAGCATCCTTTACATTTTATAAAAGCTGGATACTCCCCCTAATAATAAATTTTATTGGGGATCAAAGATTTGTAGTTTAAAAAAGCTCTCTCTTGAATGAACTTTTACTGCAGAGATTCCTTTCCGGGTGGGAGGCGGGGTTATTCAGTTTTCCAGAGGCTCCGGAGCGGAGCGTCAGCCTCTCCCAGGAGCTGCCTCTCCGGCGTCCCCTGTGGCTGTCCCTCAGCCTCCCAGTCTGTAAGATGACTCGTTTGCTATGCCTGTGGGGTGCAGAGGCAGGAGGGGCAGGGGTAGCACGGCGGGGCTCCAGCCAGCCAAGGGAAGCACCAAGAATGTTGGCAGCCGCGGAGGCTGCTCCCCCTGGCATGGCCACGCCTGGGGATGTCCTGACCCATTTCTTTAACAACAGGGGGAGCCCCCCTGTTCTCCGGTCTCCAGTTTCTCCTCATCCCCTTGGAAGTCACAGATAAAGAGTTTTGTGTTCCCCCCGTCCCACCCCAGTATTTGGACTTTACATCCACGCCTGAGCACCCTCCTTAATCTCAAACCCTTAAAATACACAAACAAAATATAAACAACTACAGACCCCAAATAAACAGCCAACCTACAGCTTAAAGACAAAGGGAAGGGCTGAGGGATGGGAGGGGGGCTTAGTGGTCTATCCTGAGAGCTGACAGGAAAAGTGAGGGGCTGAGAGAAGGTTCTTGAGGACGTGAACTAGAAGCAAGAGGGCCAGGAAGGAGGTGGGATCTGCCCGGGGCGGGTCTGCTGGGGGCACAGTGGGGACTCTGGTACCTGGACGCTTTTCATTCATGGGATCGCCTCTCAGACGCCCGCGCTGCGGTTCTCATTGGCGGGGCCAGTTCCTGGAAGGGCCGTGGTCCAAGGCCAAAGCTCCTCTCCCTCCACGGCTCTCTGTTTTTGATTAACAGTAATTAACCGTAGCCTTCACTGCGTTCGTTATTTGACTTTGCATCCTGTGAGGCCAAAGGAAGTGCCCCTTTGTCCTAAGAGCTGAGACGGATGGGATAAGGAGCTTTCCCTTTTAGGTGAGAGAGAGGGGTTGTTTAGGGCTCTGGAAACATCAGCAGGACTTGCCTTGTGGAATGGAGGCCATTTGGGAAATCACTGCTGTGGCTCCTCTGATGGGGGCCCACCGGCCCTGGCTGGGCCAGGGAGCCCCGAGAGCGCTCGCGGGGCGAGGCAGCTTTGGAGGGCTGGATGGGGCTAGGGCGGTCCCAGGGGGCTGGACTGAGGGCGGAGCTGTCCACCGGGGGCTGAGCAGCTCCTGAACTTAGTGGCTATGGGGTCTTGGGGCAGAGGCTACGCGTGCGTGCGGGAGGTAGGCAAGGGGGGAGGGGGCACTCAGGAGCTAGGCATGCAAAGGGGACAAGAGCGCGAGGACCTGGAGTGAGGGGAGGGGGTGTGGTGCTGGGATAGTACGTCGACACTGCTCCGGGCCTGGGAGGTGACAGCTGGGCCTGCAGGGCCAAGGTCAGAGACCTCGCTCCCGCCGCTGCTTGGGCACAGTCCAGGGCAGTCTGCCTCAAATTTCGGGATTTGTTTAAACTGATTTCTGTCTTTCTAGCATCTCTGGCCTCACTCACTGGCCCACGGGCTCACAAGAGGGAGGCTCTAGGGCTCTGGGTGTGCACATCACGGTTGGCCTATGGGACGCTCAGGTTATCCTGGGTCCCTGACTTCCAAACCACCCTGAAAGCAGGGGGCAAGAAAAACATGTTTTCCTGAGGAAGTAACCGACACAACAGCCGACTTCACTTAAAGGTACCATTTGCAGTTAGCCAAGAAATGCCAGGGTTTCTCCTTCCAAGGAAGGACAGAGAATGGCAAAGCCCAGACCTGGGGGAGACTTGTGCTCCCGGGAGAAATGACCAGCCTGCAGTTAACTTTCCCAGCCTCTCTCTCCCATTCTTTTAGATTCAGGACGTTGTAAAGTTCTCCCTCCCCCTCGCCACTCCCCGCGCCATGCCATCTCACTTCAACATTCAGACTCCTTACCTCACCTAGGTCAGTTATTTCGACTGTGTGATCTCCTGGTACCATTTTGGACCCTGGTGGTTTCAAGGGGTTGAAAGAGTGAAAGAGATGGGATGAAAGGGAGGTGAGGAGACATGGCCTTTTCTCCCCTGCTCTCTGCCCACAACTCAAGGAGTCAGATAAAGGTCCCACCTTAAACAGAACTGTGACCCTGAACATTAACTGTGACACGGGGTGGGGCCTTGAAGAGACTTCCCTTCCAGAGGACCCAGTCTGCCCAAGGCCCTTCTCTGGCACATACTGGCCAGCATGGGGTCTCTGGCCTGCCAGGAGGAGGTTGGGCATTCCAAGGGGAGGTGTGGAAAGAAGATCTGGGGGGAAGAGAGGCTTTTTGACAACGCTGCCTTGTCTTTACTTTGAAATGTATCACACGTGCACCAAGAATCCAAACGAAAGAAATGGAAAACAAACAGTAAAAGGAAAAAGAGCTCTTATGGGGAAGATGGGTTGTGACGCTGCGAAATTCGATCCTATTTCTCCATCCCCCCAGCAGGCCACAGAGACTTTGGGCAAACAAAGCGCCAGAAACAACCCACCCCACCACCCACCCCCACCAATTAAACTAGAACCCGCCCCAAACCCCTCCCCCAGGAGAGACGCGGAGGGCTTGGAAACTTGTCCTCCCGCCTCCCCTCTTTCTTCCTGACGTTTCTCCCGAGGTGACTGAAGTTCCTCTTACAACAAAAACGTGGGGAAAAAAATTTGTACCGACAACGAAACAATAATAATAATCCGGTAAAAAAAGAAAAGCTTCAGCAGAACCATGATAACAGTCTTTTTTCTACTTGTTCATTTTTTTTCTCTAACTGTGCAAAACTTAAAAAATAATTCAAAACACACTCATACACACATACTTACACTCAGCTTCCATTCAGCACATCTGTGTTAAATATGTTTGTGTCTGTCTTCTCCCCAACCCCTTCACATGTGCAAAAATATTTTAGCGGCCCAGGTGCCTCCTCAGCCCTCCTCTGGCTTGCTTCCTTCCTGGCCTGCCAGGGCTTGTGGCTTCTGGGGAGGAAATCAAATGATCAAGGGTAGAAATTCCATGCTTCTTCACCTGGCACTTCATTTGCCAAAACCTTTGGTTATGCTTTTCCCCCTTGACATGCATATTTTCTCATTCTCCTCTTCCCGTCGGTTAGGTTACTTGTATTTTGCCCATCATTTGTCCTGCTCGACGCCACATCATGCCCTGCTCTGCGTCACCATGGCCCGGCCTCCAGTCCTGTCCAGGATCCCCTTGGCCACTGACCACCCTGATTTCCTACGGAGAGGTGACCTCACCCCTCTGCACTCAGCACAGAAAACAAGTGTTGAAATGTCCCGAAGTTGCAGAATGAATGGTGAGCAAGGGCAGAGAAGGGAGATGCTTCAAATCCCCCTGATAGGACAAGAAAGCTTTCTGAGCTCTCTGCCTACTCCTGGGGCAGACACACACACACACACGTGCATGTGCACATGAGATCACACACACACACGTACTCATATCCAAAGGGGCTAGCATTCTTTAAGCACAGGGTGCTCCACAGATGTTGCTGGAAATGGTGTGGTTCCTTCCTCTTTCCACGTGGGGCCCCTGTGGAGTGGATGGCAGGGGAGGATGTCTGATGCTCGGGGAGTGAAGGCGGGACTGTGGAACCTTGTCCCCAGCCCCACCTGAGATGATGCCGCTGCTTGCCTCCCAGAGTGGTGTACAGCTCCACACCGGGGCTGCCGGGCGAGTCTATGGCGGAGACTGGACCACAGATGGAGATGGCGTCTAAGGTCCCTTCAAGGTTATAGGTTTCCATGATCCTCCGTCAGACCGTCTCTCACTATAGCCCCTGCTCACCTAGGACACATGTCTGAGCACACATTCATCTGGCTGGCTAAAATGATGTATCCGTGGATGGAAGGACAGATGGAGGAACAGACGCCAGAGCCAAGGTCAGTTGTACGTCCCTCCTCCCTTTTCCAGCCAGGTCCTTCCTCTTGATTCTTCGCTCCTTCCCAAACACGACAAACCCGGGACTGAGTTGGGCTGGCATTTTGGTTTGTCTCTGCAAGGCTGTGCTTGAGTGTGTTTCTTTCCATGATGACTGCCAAAGAGCTGAGGGAGGAGAGTGACTAAAGAGACAGCTGAGATGTTGATGAAATAATTCCCAAGGAGGTCTGAACAGTCCAGAGACAAAGTCACCTGCATCTGCACCGGCACCGGGTTCTGCAGGGAGCCAGGGGCGAGGCTGTCAGGTTCTGCAGGGAGCCAGGGGCGAGGCTGTCAGGTTCTGCAGGGAGCCAGGGGCGAGGCTGTCTGCCCCAACTTTCCACAGAGTTCTCAGGAAGGATGGCGGGGATGGGAGCCACCGAGAGAGCTGGAGGTAGAATCTCCCAGATGCACTCGGCATTTTACCTTGACCCCTGATGAGCGATGACCAAGGAGGATGGAGGTGTGTCCTCTAGACGGCACTCGGGGATCTGCAAGGGATCAGACCCACGACTATGGTCGTGATTCGTTAGCATGTGGAGGCAAATGGAAAACAACCAATTCTGCTTCCAGGGTAGATGCAGCTCTCTTCTTTTCTCCCTCTACGTGTTACATTTCTGCCGCTGTGAGCCAGATTGGGAGGTTGGGAGGATCTCCACAGTGGGCTGTAACTGCTCTTCTTTCTCCTGTCTGGTTTTCCACAGGCCGGGAGGAGACTGGGCAGGCAGGGCCCTACGGGCACTTGGAAAGGCTCCAAGAAGATTGGAAGGGAACAAAAAGGCCTCTGGATGCCAACCCAACAAGTGGGAGACAGCCTGCGAGGCACCCCACGACGCTTCACGCTCCCCACTCCAGCCACACGCAGGAGGTGCAGCCTTCTCACAGTTGCAGAGGGACCACGCCACTGACAGACCCCCTGGAGATGGAAACCTGGGCCAGGAGACGTCTTCCCAGTGAAGGTAATACAGAGCTCACTGCCTCGTCCGCAGGCCAACGTTCGGCTCAATGCGGGGCTATCAAAACGTGGAAGGTGAAGTAGCAGTACAGAAACATCCTTCATCCTCATCCGTATTTGGGCCCTGCCACTGATGCATGGGGTCAGCGGGGAAAGAGGGCCCCCTCTGATGTCTTCTGGTCACCAGGTCCCTCACGGGGCGGGGCGGGGGGCATCCTGGACTAACTGAGGGTCGGTGGCTTGGCTCAATCATGTTGGTAGAGCAACTGAAAGAGAGGGGATCCAGGAAGGAGAGAGAGACAGAAACAGGCCGAGAGAGAGAGAGGGAGAGAGCGCTGCTCAGGGGATGCTGCTGACGCCGGTCGGAACTTGCACTTGGTAAAGATGATAATCTAGACTGAGGCACGGCTTGGTGTGTCCCTCCCTCCAGGGGGTGCCTGGAAGGACGGTTCTCAGCTGTCTAAGCTCATGAGGGTTATGACTTGTTCTAGTTTGTAGGCCAGTTTCTGCTTCCCACACTGGTCATCGTGGTCCAGAGGTCCAAGGATCTGTTGAAAAGCCAAGAACGGGGCGGTCACTAGTTTGCGTGTGTGTGTCTGTGTTCTTAGGGTACAACAGACAGGGGGCGTGGTCAGAGGGTCTGGGAGGATGTGTGCAGGTGAAGCGGCCCACACGAGGTGGCAGGGGAGGCACACAGCCTGGGTGACGGGGTTGGGAGGGGTGGGGCAGTGCTCGGGCATAGGGGACAAACGTGTGGGCACCCAGGTGTCAGCGCAGGATGCCAGCGCACGCACCAGCATGTCTGAACACGTGTACATTTCACTGCTCACGGAAGACAGCTGGGAGTGGGCAGAAGACACCTGCTGCAGTTACCTAGAGGTTAGACAGCAAACAGGTCCATGCCCAGTGGGAAGTATGGTGCTGTCTCGGGGTGACTATGATTTCACGATATCAAGACATTCCACCACCACCACCCCCGCACCGTGAAAAAGGAACGTCTTCCTCGTCCACAATCCAAGGCCTGAAATTCCACATTTAGCAAGTTATTTGGCTCCCCTTTGCCTGTTAAGAAACCAGTATCCCTCGGAGAGTTATGTCTTAAGCTTTACTGGTCATTGACACCCAACGGACAATGTCTGCACAGCCTTTGCTGAGATTACATGGGTGGCGGAGGACGGCGACAGAGCAATTGTGGACACCTGAAGGAATATGTATTCGAAGCTGGCCCAGACTCAGGAGCTGTAGGATTGAACAAGGGCTCCACCAGTTTCTGGCCGGGTGATGTGGGGCAAAACATGTAACCTCTCTGAGCCCTCATTTCCTCATGTGTACAATGAGATGGGACGTGTGACTCCCTCTCGGGCTGCTCCAGGAGAGGGGATAAAGTCACGTGACATATGGGAGCGCCCATCACACAATGCTGGCTCCAGCAGGGGCATGTGACGGCAGGGCTGCTCTCTACGGGTCCTGGGGTCTGAGGGAGCAGGGAGGGGAGAGGAGGCTGAAGGCTTGAAGGGAGGGTCCCAGAGCTTTGGACATCCTGGCCCAGTTAATAAATTTTTAATTGGGGAGACCAAGCGAGTTGCCAACTTCTTAGCTGGCCAAGGACCACCAGTGACTGGCCCCAACATTTCATAAAGATGGGACGTTTTAATACTAACCGTAGACGAGTGAACTTGCAGACTAAGGGACAGGCCTTTCCAAGATGAGACAGTGGCACTCATGTATTGGCCTACTGTACATCGTCCTCACTTGTCATGCGGCCACAGACACGTGGAAACTGCCCTGGATTAGCACTGGCCCGTAGGCTGGCTCTGGGGTCCCTCCCCTAGAGGACCCACCACTGACTTGCCCTGCACTTGAGGTTCACAGCATTATACTGCTCATGGCCTGTGGACACCAGGCCCTGGGCCCTGCTGGGGCTCCTTCCTTAATCCAGAGTTCCTAGACCCTCCCTCAGGAGTGAGGCTGGGAGGAAGCAGAGAACCCAGGGCCCTGGCTTCAGCTCCTATTACTATCTTCCACTCACAAGGCAGCTATGCTGCTGCTCAGACATGGGGAGCCTGGATTCTGAACCTACCTGGTCTATACCGGTATGACCAAGAAAACCATGGGCACCTCTGTGCTGGCCAGAAAGAAGGCAGTGTCTGCAGGGGCAATGACCCCAGATGAAGTTTCCTAACTAGGGACTGCAGCAACTAAAAATAGACTCCATTCTGCTCTGGTCTGTATCTATTCTGTTCTGATTCTCTCCTACCCTATCATCTTGTTTTCTATTCTATTCTATTCTATTCTATTCTATTCTATTCTATTCTATTCTATTCTTTTCTTTTCTTTTCTTTTCTTTTCTTTTCCTTATGACCTGCCCATGGAAGTGGGGAACTATTTGCTTAAAGATAATTAGATCAGAGAGAGAAAGGGAAAAAATCAAGGAGAGGGAACAGCAGGAAAGAAAAAATAAAGAGAAAAAAATAAAAGAGATACTTGATCTATATATCTGAAAAGAACAGGGATTAATGTAGAACTGATAAGACTGGTATGTTTCTAGCATCCCTGTCTTTAGAGCACAGCCCTCAAGTTCTGGGTGGTAGAGTTTCCCCAGCAGACGTGGGGGAGGGGGTGTGTCTGACAGGCTGCTCCGGGCAGGGATTTCTGGGTCTCTGCCCCAGTCCTTCCCAGCGGGCCCCGAGCAGGGCAGGGCTCACCTCCTCGCTGTACTTGCCCACGTAGGAGAAGATCTCGGAGAGCGCGCTCATGGTGTTGAACTCGTTCATGTGCATCCGGGACTGCTCAGCCAGGTACGCATTCATGTCCTGGTCACTGATGGCCGGCATCTTCCCGATGTCCGAGTAATACCTGCCGAGGCACGAGAGTGAGGAACCGTGTGTGCGGGGCAGAGGAGAGATGGAAACTCCCAGCGCCGGGTCTGGGGCCAGCGGGTTCGGAGGGTGACCCAGACACTATCAGAGGGTGGACAGGGTGGGGACAGGAGGAAGGAGCGACTATCGCCTGCACTGGCTTTGCTCCCGGCTCCCGGAAGAGTGGTCCAGTCTGCCTTGTGTGTCCTTCTAACTCCCCCTCCCACAGACGCAAGACATCCCCTCCATGGGGCCTGAAGGCTCTTCTAGGCAGTTGCCCTGCCCTGATGCCCCCCTTCTCTGAGGTTAGCCAGGAGAAGGGTGGGGCTGGGGGCCGCTTGCGGGGAGAGGCTGGCAGAAGGCAATCAGTCATTGTCACCTGCAGCTGTGCACTCCTGTCAACTGGTTAATTAGATGCCAACATTTACATTTTTAATTTCTGAAGTTTGACATTTTATGCAGCAACCCCCAGCTCTCCCACTAGAGGGGAGTTGTGTCGTTTCCTAATGAGGAACTGAAGGGCCCTGGTGCCCCCCAAGACAGGTGCTTTCGGCTGTGGGCTACGGGAAAGAGACCAGGCACCTGCAAAGGCGGGGGAGCATCAGGGCCGTGGGGCAGCACACCCAGGAGTCCTTGTGGTGTCCCAGCTCAGCCCACGGTGAATGCCCGCCGCTTCATTGGTGGGGAGAGTGAGCCTGGGAGCTTAGAACAGAGGAGGGTGGCGGGGACAGTCACCAGGGCGGGGACTAGGGTGAGGCAAGTGAGGCAGCTGGGGAACAAAGTTTTCAGAGAGTCGCTCACTCTCACCTGGGAAGGTGCAGGTGACAATGACAGGCCTTGGGTTCCCAGAACTCAAGTCTTGATCAGGTGAGTGGAGGGAGTATTCTCAGAGGCTCTGGTTCATTCTCACCCTGGACCTCAGCCCTGCATCTCTCCCTCTGCATCCCTTACCATGCTGACCATGAATCTCTCAGTCCTGTGCCCACCTTCACCTCTGCCCCTAGGTGCCCAGGAGTTGGGTGGCAGACTATCAGAGGTGGCACTCGTGTGCTACTCCAGCATCATGCTCAAGGGCCTGCGTGAACGACAGGTCAGTTTGCGCCAGGGCATCCCCAGGCCGGCAAGGATTGGCAAGGGGTGGGCTGGCCGCCCTACTGGAGCCATAGCCCTGCATGGAGGCTGTCCTGCCTCCGGCTCATTTGGACTTCCTTTCTTCACAATGTTATTTCAGTGTGGGGTCCTCTCTTCCCTCGCCCTCCCTCGTCTCCAGAGCCCTTGGGCCCCTCAGCTCCTTGTCCTGTTTCATTTTGGTTCCTCTTTTCCATCCCAGAAGAGCCCACTCTCTTCCAGGCCTGACTCCCACCCCAAAACATCTTTAGGGTCCCCAGGGTTCCAGGTAATGACATCCCAGGTGTTCAAGTTCCAGGGAGAGACTCGATGCATTGCCTCTATTTCTGGAAGGGAATAAATGCAATGTTCCCTTTGATAGCAGAGAACCAGGGCGTCAGTGGTGGCCCCAACCTCGCCACTCCTAAGGAGATTTGTGCCATCGTCCCCTCGCGACTCCATGCCTAGTGAGCAAATACATTTGTCCGGCAAAGGGTCACGTCCACAGGTCGTATGGGGGGAGGAAACAGGAACAAACGAGCCTCTCGCTTCTGTGTCATGGCCAGCAGCCAGACGCAGCTCTGGCAACATGGCTGGGCCCAGAGTTTCCTCCAGACAGTTTCACTGTGTCACCACGGACAGCCAGACCTACTGACCGCGAGGAAAACCCCAGGATCCCGATGGGACGTGATCGTCATCAGGAGCAAAGACTCCTGCCCTTCCCGTTACTTGCTCCTGAAACCTTACAGGTAGGTGGACGGCTCTGTCAGGCTTTCTGCAAATAGCATGAGGCCTACTACTGCGACCTTAATGGTTGTGAGGGGCCTCAGAGCCCAGGTTAGGGACCACTGTCTTCATGGGAAACAGCAGTCGCCCGGCACTCTGTCCCTTCGCAATGGCCTGCTTTTACCGCACTAAAAGCCCAGTCCTTTGCTCCGAAGAGGATATACAGAAAATGAGTCTGTGTGAGAAAGAGAGGGAGAGGGTGTGAGGTGGGGTTGAGAGGGGAGTGTGGGAGGGCAGGGGTCTAACTCCTCACCTGCAGTCATGGGGGCAGACGGCCTGGACGTGCTCTGCGTGATTCCCGCTCATAGTGAGGTCAGGTCTGCACGGGGCAACCCGCCCCTCCTCTGCTGCCTGTGTGCAGAGGGCGCTGGATGGGGCCAGCGCATGTCGGTGCCACACACAAGCCTACGAGTGGATCGACCGCATGTCCTCACCTTCAGCAAGTTCTAAATGGCTGAGCTGCGTGGCTCTGGGTGGTCTGATGTCCTAGAGGAGTGTGGGGCTTGAGGTCTGCTGACATTCGGCCCATCCTCACCCCAAGCCCTGCCTGGAGCTAAGTGGGCCCACCCCCCCTGCAGGTCTCTGCTGCCCTTGCCTCGACCTCTCCCTGCTCCTCTCCAGGGCTCTGCCCAGCCCCACTCCCTCGCCAGCACCCCTTGAGCCTGGCAGTGGCCCTGCTGCTCCGGCATCGCTGCACTGTGTACACAACTGCTTCCTCTCGAGCGCCTGCTGTGCTGGGGCTTTGCGCTGGGCTCTGCCACTGAGCAGCCTTATTGATTGTGAAGAATGCAATTATGTCCCATTAATGAACTTCACACGAGTGCTCTTATCAGCTAGCTGTGCCGTGAGGAAAGGAAAGGTCAGCCTGGGCTCCTGTGCTTGAACTTGCTCCCATGGGATGTCCTCCTGCAGGCGAGCCCTTCTCCAGAAGGGAACCAGGTGGGATGCCAGCCCCACTGTGGTCCTGATGCTGGTCCTCAGGAGCTGCAGGGCCCCAGAGAGCTGGATTCTCTGCTGTTGCCCAGTCTGCAGTGTTTTACATTCATGTGCTTCTGTGAGATGCACCCAGTGTGTGATGGTGGGCACCCCATCTCTGCCTTTAGGATGGCCCCAGTGATTGAGAAGGTGGTCTCCAATGCCCTGGACTCTTAGACAAGAACAAAGTATCCTCATCCCTTCAAACACCTCAAGGATGAAGGTGCAGACGTGAAGGACATTTAGAGCCCAAGGCTCTGATGTATAGATACTTACTTTTCAAGCTCCTGCATAAAAGTCTTTTCCTCTGTGTTCATTCACTGACCTCCCCAGGCCCAGCAGAATCAGGACGTTGCTCCCTGAGTCCCCACAGCTGATGGGGCTTGCTGAGGGCCTGTCTGTGTGTCCTCCTTGACCATGATGAGGGCCACAAGGGAAGGATCAAGTCTAATCCATCCCGAGCGTCCAGTGCGCCCACGATGGACACCGTAAATGACCCATGGATGAATGAGTAAGTTAATAAGATGTCCATACTTCACCTCCAGTATTGCTCCCAGGGTGAACTGTCACAAGTTTTATATTTGGAATGGATGGCTTCTTTAGGAGGCGTTTTTAAATATTCAAGATTCTTAGCCTGTTTCGTGTGTGACACAGGTGAGAGATGGCATCCCAGCGAGTGGCAAGCCCCGGTCTGATTCCCAGGGGCCCATCTGTGGCTCCGTTCCATTCACTGCTACGTGGAAAACCTGTGGCTGCAGGTAGGGGAGGCTGCGGTTGCCGCGGGGTTAACTCCAACTTAAAGTGAGAGGCAACCACTCTAACGTGAAACGCGTGCTGCTGTTGACAGAGAAACAGAGATTTCTGCTGCTCGTGACACACCAGTCTGGTGACAACACTGTTGAGTTCTGCTGGCTAAGATGAGGGTAGCAGTTGGTTGCTACCACGGAACCAAGAGCTTCTTCTCCCTTTCACTAGATGTGGCCGTAAGCAAAACCCCTAATACTTGGAACGGAGGCAGCAAAGACTGGGAGTCTGCAGTGAGGCCACCAACCACAAGCATTGCAAGGTATGTGGAGGCGGGAATGGGATGGAGGATGGATGAGAGGACAAGCAGAAGGATGGGAGGGATGTGGGGTGGGAGGATGAGTGGGAGAATGGGAGGGGATGGTGGGGGGATGGGTAGATGAAGAACTTCGAGGAGGTAAAGCCTGCTTAGGTATGCTAGAGTGACTTGGGCTGCTCAACCAACAGAGTTAGTGAGGACTCCTGAAGCCGTATGCTTCCCACCCCCCTATAGAGAGGGCCACCAGGATAAACCCTGTTTCTCAGCTGTGAGGACAGCAGGCCCTCCCCCAGATGTGCGCAGGGCACGCTCTACGGCACCGAGGCAGTGAGCCTGGGCCCTGTGTGCGCTGTCTGCAAGCTCACAGCAACCGAACATCGAAATCAGAAGTGGGCAAGCCCTGGCCACAAGAAAAGGGCCTTCTACCATCGTTCTTCTGAACTGGAGGCTGCCCGTGCCCTCGGCAGGCCAAGGTGGGCGAGCAGGCTGGCTGTGGGTCCTGAGCAAGCTCTGTGCTGCTGGCCTTCCATTTCCCATCAGCAGACAAGCTCAGAGGCCAGCCTCCTCGGGAAGGGAGACTGGAACTGATCCCCTCACCACCGAGGGAAGAAGCACTCTAGGCTTGATCTCCAGACCTAGCTGTGCTATTTCCCAACCCCTCTGTCTTTGTACCCTCATCCCAGAAGGGGAGGAGAAATGATTTGGGACCCCAAGCAAGTGAGAGATGACTTTCCTGAGAGTGCCTTTGGTTGTTAAGAAACGGGCGGGATAAGAAGTGGAGACCATCAAGGCACTCCTAAAAATAACCAAATGGACTGGGGTTACTTGTGGGCTATAGCAGCTGTGTGGCACAAATCTCATCTAGCACCAAGTGAAAGGGAGACCATTAGCCCGGCATGTGCGTTATTCTCACCTCTGACTAACCGGGCCATTCTGGGGAAGTATCCTCTACACAGTTGTTTCATAAATGCTCCCAGCCCTTCACATCCCGGCTTTCTCCCTCCCTGCCCGAGGTCCCATTGCAGTGACACTGCACCGGGACAGGGATGACCAGAGCCCAGCTGCTGCCTCTTTCTTCTCTCTCTTTGCTGAAGAGCCAGCTGACCACACAGGAGAGCTTGCTCCTCTTGGCGGCTCTGTTGTCAGAAGAATGAGCCACTGTCGACGCAGGGGGAGGTAAGAGCCTCTTTGGTAACTCAGACATAATCAGATACGAGGACAAAAGAGTGAGCTGTCTCTCTGACAGCCGAGGCTGGAAGCCCACCACATGTACCAGCAGGAAGGGGTGGGGGAGATATCAAAGAACAGAGGGAGGGGGAAAACAAAATGCAATTCTTCCAGCAGAACCATGTTACTGGGGTGGCCAGGATCCCACCCCACTCTCGGTTATTCCCTCTGTAAAAAGGGAAGGCAATTTTCAACTATAAAGATGGAGACTGTCTCTCTTCCATGGGTGAAACAATATTGTTCATTTTGTCTCAGTCAAGAACAATTTCTGGTCTCTGTCTCTTCAAAAAAGCACCAAATCTGAGTTTCCATGCAGGTTTCCTATCTTTCAGCTACTTAGAAGAGAGAGGGACTCTAAAATCAAGACCGCCATGTAGAGGTGTGCAGGTTGTTCACTGCACAAAGGTGCTTGGTTGAGAGGGTGAGCTAGGACTGACGGCTAGCCTGTCACTCAACAAACCAGGCATCCTGGCATGGGGCCACATCGTCTGGTAGGAAGGGGCACCTGCCTTAATTCACACAGACACCATATGGGTTGGCAAAAGCCCTGTCTAAAAGTATCATAAACTGTAGAAAAGAGCTTTGGGAGTCAGCTGAATTTGGGGATCTGCTTTTCTCTTGGCCACTTAAGTCATCTTGGACGGATTACTCAACCACTCTGTATGTATAGTTCTTCACCTTCATGGGCACAAAATGAGCTTATAAAGCCTGTCCTCTTATATTCCGGAGCTACTGTGATGAATAAATAAATAGACTTTCAGCTGGTTGTTTAGCTCAGGTGCTTGGCATATGGAGCTGATACAGCCCAGACAAGCCATGAATGTTCTTTACCGTGAGTTAGCTTTGTACCCAGAGGAACCCAGCTGCACAGCGCACAGGTGGCCCTCCCATCACAGGTGCATGGCTGAGACTGGATTAGGTTAGGGCCACTATGGCTGGGAAGGCACCGTAAGGGCCCGGGCATCAAGAGCTCATCGTGCTGAGAGTCAGGGGACTGGGACTGTGCGAAGCTGTTCGGTGTGACAAGGACGTCCCCACAGGACACTGGAAGAACTGCCAGATGGACAGGGGCAGATGGGGACAGGCCTCCAGCCCGCCTGTGGCAGGATGCTGTTTGGTCCCTTGGAGTCTTTCTTTTTTTTTTTTTTCGTTTTTTAGTGGGCATCAGAGCAGGAAACTCTATTTCCTTCCTGGGCCTAGAAAGAGCTGGGCCCTCCATGCAGGGGAGCAGAGCGCAGTGGCAACTTCTAGCCATGTCCCATTCTTGTTTCAGCTGACAGTACTGGGTCCGTGGACTGTGGGTGTCACCACTGCAGGCTGGGGCTTCGTGCGGGACCAGTCTGCAAGCCCTGCCCATTGTGGAGGGGAAGGAAGGGGTCCCACATCCACCAAGGAAGTTGCCTGCTGCGGCCCAGGGCCTACCTGGGCTCCCCGGCCCAGCACTCACCTCTCCACCCAGTTCTTGTAGCTAGGGATGTCCTTGGCGTAGAGCAGCTTGTTGGAGGGGGAGTCCTTGCCCAGCCGGTGCTCCGACGTGGAACAGGAGTCCATGAAGGTCTGGGCCACCACCGACAGGCAGGCGTCAGTGATGCTGCTCTTGTGGATGTCAAACACAAACTGGGGGTTCTTGATCATGTTGACCCAAAACCTCAGGGGCAGGCTGTGTGGGGGGAAGAGGCAGATGGTCAAGGGAGCTGGGGGGCAGGGGGCACTGTACATTGACCTAGAGAGTTCCCTGGAGAAAGAGAAAAGGCTGGGAAGCAAGGGTTCTGAGGGGCCTTCTCTATGTCATCAGTTCACTTTCCGGGGACGTGGAGATCAGCAAGGTTGAACAATCTGTTCAGAGACACGGCGTTGATGGGCACTGGAGGGCTCGACACCCAGCCTGGACCACAGGACTCACCATCTGCCCTGAGAACACAAGGCTTTGGGGTCCGAGGCAGCCATGACAGGTACTAGAAAATGGAATTTCTGACTCTCTATTCCACTGTCTGCCCCCTATGCCACAGATACAAGGCATGTCTGGTTGGCAAACCTTAAATAGCCTGGAACCTGGGCTTTGTGTCTTATTCTCTGCCCTCTACTATATGACTGGAAGAAGCCACGCCCTTCCTGCCTGGTCGTATGGGCTTATTCCTACATGGTGAGAGCCCTGGCACTGAACAGTTCAAGTGGAGCTAACTGATTCCCATCCCTAAGCGGGCAGGCTGAACAGACCCCACTCCCGGCCCCTCACCTGCCCCGTTGTGTTCCCTCCTTCCCCTCACTTTCTTCCAGTTAGCACCTGCTGTATACCAGGAGCTATGCTAGCAACTGGGGGTCCAGTGTGAATAAGACCCATCCCCTGTCCTGCAGAAGTCTGCATACCACTGGGCTCGTGGTGATGTCAGATGTGCAATCACGAACTTTGGGTGTTGGACCTGAAGGATGGGTGGGGTCCAGTGTGGGAGCCAGGGAGGTGTGAGCAAGTCTACCCAGAGGGGCGTTATCTGGAAAGTCTTCCCAGAGAGGAGGACACTTAATGGTCTCAGTATTAGAGATGCAGATGAAAAGCTGAAGGAAGAGGAGAGGAAGGTACTGCCGAAGGGGAGTGAGCCAAAGACAAAGCGGAGATGAAACCTGCAGCGCCATCTGCTAACGGAGCCACCTGTCTGTTGCTAGAAAGGGTCCCGAGGCAGCGGGCAAAGCCTGCCCGCCTGCCCCTTTTGACTATACTCTGCTGGCTCTCAGATCCCGTGGCTTCCATCCAGCCTGTGGAGACGCAGGTCAGGAAACGGGGTGGCACCCAGCAAGGGACCGTGCATCTCCCTCCCTCTGCCTGCGCACCGCCACCTCCTGCTATGTGCCCTGATGCTTTACTGTGGCTTGGTTGCTGTCCTCAAGGTTGGTAATAATAGTTACAATGTTTGCGTGTGTTTGGCTTGCCTCTTACAACTTAAACTCTTTTGAATTACATGATTTCAATCCAGCAAGAACAAGATTTCTATATTTGTTGTATCTCCCAGCAGCCAGCACGTACATACAACAAAGGCTAAAATACGGTAGGGCCTCATATTCAAGACTGCCAGTCAGTCAACAAGTATTTATTACGTTCCCACAAAGTGTGCCGTGCAGGCAGCACCGAGGTCTAACAATGGTAAGATGTACTTGTTTCATCCTGGGAAATCCAGAAGAGGAAATAAAGGGACGGTACAGAAAGTTCTGACACTCAGGGGAAAGTCAGGGTCACTGCAACTGCCCAGGGGAGACCATGAGAGCTGGGCTCAGAGCCCCGGATGAAGGACTCCCGGCTGCCCAGCTGATGAAATCTCCGGTCTACATCTTCCCGTTTCCGGAAGTCCCACCTGGAAAGGGACTCTGGGAGCCCATATTTGCTGCATGGTTGTTTCCCCCCAACATTCCCCTTCCTTCAGCCAGTTGTGCTGACAGGCAAATCGAACAGGGAAACCACAGCAGCTCCTGCCTAATGAAGTTTTTGCATATTATTAACATTAGCGGTGGCACTAATCTCTGGTTGATTGCAGCCACTCAGGCTAAATGAGTAGGAGGTTTATTTAAAAGAGAAAAGGCAGGGGAATGTGGAGGAAGGTAGTAGGGGAGAGGGTGAGCTAACAACTTTGGCTAGGAATAAAGAAACAATCTCTTTCTTTTCAATCAGGGACAACTAACTCTTAAGTCAATATGCAGACTTCATAATTCCTGGACTAACTTCGTCTTGCCCAGGCGGCCACGATCAGGGTCAGGGGAGTGTGTCCTCTGGTGAGGGCTGGTACCGCTGTCTACTGCCTGGGCTTTCCTTCCCTGACACTGGAGCTTGTTGCGGTAACACCTGGCACTTGGAAGAGCGGGCAGGAAGGAAGGTTCTGCCCTCCCTCCAAGAACTTTATGGCATCTCATCGTTGGAGGTGCCCTTACCTTACCCCAGCGGGAGGTATGAGCCGAAAACAAATGGTTTCGATACCATTTCAGGGGGATGTACTTGTAAAGGGCTACAAGAACAAGGGGGGATGTTTTGGAAATACCAGCTCTCCCAGCACCTGGATAAGGTCTGGGCAGGGCACTCCTTGAATTCTGAAGGCTGCAGACATTTAACTGGGGTGGTAAGTAGGAAGACCTGGTGGCAGAGAGAAGCAGACTGGGTAGATCAGGGGCATGCCCTTGGAACAGCTCTGCAGAGTCATGCTAAAAAGATGGGCAGAATGCAATGCAATCTTACCTAGAGGCAGGCACTGGGAGGGACAAGACCTGCAGGCCTTTCAGAGGAGAGAACAGCCCTCACCCAGTGTGCTGTGCTAGATGGGGAATCCAGAGTCTAAGAGTCTTATTTCAGAGAGATTTGCAAGAGCTCCACGGTGCAAGATCCTCTCTCACCCAGAACTACTGTGGGAGCAAACCCTACTCTTCAGCTCTATGGCCCAAAGCTCTGTACCTGCCTGATTTCCCAATTTTAGTAGCGATGCGCTATGCTTCAGGTGAAGGAGAGGAGGAGCCAGAGCATCCTACATTAAATAACGTTTCAGTGCCACAGGCTGACTCCTGCCTAAATCTAGGTTTTGGTTTGGGCCTTGGGGCTGGTTGTCAGGACACCTGGCTGAGCCCTAGTATCATGTCACTCCTAGCAGTTGGTGGGTGCTGGGCAGCAGGCTCGTGCTGCTTTGCGAGAATGTTCTAGGGAAGAGCACCCCAGGACAGGGACCGTGTAAAACTACTGGGAAGGGATTCTGGAACTGAAGGGGCCAAATATAAGGCAGCTTTATCCCAGGTAGAACTCTCAAGAAGAGACCGTCTTGGCCCTGCATCTTCATCAATATTTATTGAGTCCCAGCTTTCTGCAAGGTTCCATCACAAGAGCTGAATACTGATGTCTGACCTTGCAGTCTCAGACAAAAACACAACTGACACACAAATGAAGGGAAAGGATGATATATATGCTAAAGGAGAGAGGGGACCACGGTGAGACACCTAGAGGGTCATTTAGGACTTAGAGGATCCCCTTGTCTCAAAGACACAGTAGTTATGGGACGGTCCCTTCCCCAAAGGGAGTTTGGGAAGGGGGTTTGTGGAAAGGGAAGACCACTTCTTGAATAGAATGGAAACTCTCCTCGTTCACCTAGGTCACTCCTAGACGTGCTTCAGGCTCCACTTAAGAGTCGCTGTGAGATGCTGCCCCTCTACAATCCAGCTAGCTGCACACATGCATCCCCTCCTGTCGCATGTGCCTCTCTGTCCGAACAGCTGCCCTCCTGTCTCTTACCCGTGACTGTCAGCCCACGGAGGGCAGAAGCCTCAGGGTCTAACATAGTGTCAGGCACAGGGGAGGGACCTGGATGTGAGAGCCACCTGGCTGCCACATCTGGCATGTCCATTTTTGCTCATTTAGTTGGTTAAATGGTTACTGACTGATTGATAGGAAAGAAGGATGATTTGACTAGAGGGAAGGGAAGTGGGCACACAAAATAATCGGGGAGGAGGTGAAGGCCCCAGGAGAGCGCCTGCTTAGAGTCCCTGCTGGGGAGGTGGACCCCAGCCCCTCTCCCCCTCTGCAAGGCCTGAGGCCCGCCTGAGCTCATGGACTCCGGGCTGGCCTCTCCTGATTCATCCTCTGCTCGCCCCTCACTCACCAGTTGCTCTTCCAGGTGTGGCGGACGTGCGGGTCGTGGATGCCGTGTTTGTCTGCCTGCTCATCCAGAAAGTCAAACATGTACTTGATCGCCAGGGGCAGGGCGGAGCCGCGGTGCGCCGTGCTGAAGATGGTCTCGAAGAGGTCGTCCACAAACTTCTGCAGTGTGCCCTGCAGAGAAGGGCGCAGGTTCAGACACAGCTCGCCTGCCCCGTGAGCTCTGAGGCTTTGTTTTTGTTTTTTTTTTTGCGGTACGCAGGCCTCTCACTGTTGTGGCCTCTCCCATTGTGGAGCACAGGCTCCGGACGCGCAGGCTCAGTGGCCATGGCTCATGGGCCTAGCCGCTCCGCGGCATGTGGGATCCTCCCGGACCGGGGCATGAACCCATGTCCCCTGCATCGGCAGGCGGACTCTCAACCACTGCGCCACCAGGGAAGCCCTGAGGCTGGGTTTTGAGATCGACTGGCCTCCCAGATGGCGGGCGGAAGGGAGGACAGCGCACAGCCACGCCTGCTTGGGTGAAATCCTGCAAGTGCATATGTGAAATCTGCACCCTCCCCCTGCCTGCCTGCATCTGTCTCGAGCAGCTTTACATTTCCCCGGCACGTAGAAAATAGATATAACACCGATAACTGGACCTAAGGAAGCCTTCCTCTGCCAACAACTCGGTTTGGTTTAACACCCTTTGATGGTGTTATTTTAGCACTTTTCACAAATGCTAATGAACAGCTCACTCGGTCAGAGCAGACAAACACAATCTGCTGGTTCTGTTTAGGCGTTATTCACGCCGGCTAATGCACAGTTACTCATTTGCCTCTGCAGAGAGCAGAGCCGAGGCCAGTCTCGGGAGTGAGGGACTAACTGGGATGGGACTGCGTCACCTCAGAGAAATGCCACAGCTGGCAAATCCCTAGCATCTCTGCTGGTGCCCCCTCTCTCATCCACTCACGCGCATGCTGCTGGTCAGTGCCAGTCTCTTTCCCAGCACAGAGCCTCAGATTCTCAACCCACTGCTGCAGCCAACCCCACCCATACTGGATCCGTGAACCAGGATTAGAAATGGTGCCTGGAAAGTCACTGATGGAGCCCCAGTTCCCATCACGACACCCCAGAGAAGTAGTCATTCTTCCGTTAGGCGTGGCAGAAGACTATGAATACACGTGATTAGTGTCTCTCTATTTGAGCGAGGGCAAGAGAAGGGACGGAATCAAAACTTCTGACGGCATGCCAGCACGGATGTATGGGTGGGGTTGGCTGCAGCACTGGGTTGAGAAGGATTCTGAGGCTCTGTGCTGGGAAAGAGACCGGCACTGACCAGCAGCGCGTGCGTGAATGGATGAGAGAGGGGGCACCAGCAGAGATGCTAGGGATTTGCCAGCTCTGGCATTTCTGTGAGGTGAGGCAGTCCCATCCCATAACCCACAGGTGCCCCGCAACCTGTCTGAAGTCCCATACCTTAGTGGCCAGCAGTCGTGTCAGATAGATTTCAGACACCATCTTGCTCCCCCGGTCACCCTCCTTCTGGTCCCCGTGCTCGTGGTTCTTCACCAGGTGCCACATCTTGACGCCACTCTCCAGGTCAGGGGTGATCATGGGTGTGCGTGAGCGGAGGCTGTCAGGGCTGCCCGTGTACCGGATCATGTTTTCTGCCAATGCAAGGGCCCCACGCGGGTAAGGCCACCCAGCCTTCCGGCCCATCACTCACGACACACCTCGGCTCCACCCAAGGCCAACTCCGATCCTTCCTGCATTTGCAGGCGCTGTCACCTTGCCTCGCTTCCGTCCATTCCTGAATCTGGGGCGTTCTCCCACCACCTCCGGAAACTCTCTGTGGCTCCTCCACCCACTCGGATTCCCCTCCCTCCTGCACTTGCATCTCCAGCCCTTGTTACTCAATTTGTAAAAATAGAAGCTTGTCCTTTTTTACGCTTTCCTCATGAGAGCTCTCAAGTCTCAGGGTGTGCTCTGTGCAGCCAGTTGGGTACCAATGAAAGAGCAGGGATCCTGTCTCCCCAAACGACGGCTGACCAGCTTAGTGATCGCCCTGTCACTTGTGTACCTTCATCCGCCCCTCTCGCCTGGACCAGTTCCTCCCACTTAATTGCTGAAATGTGAGGTGTGGTGAGATGAGTGTTGAGCAGGAAAAGAAGAGGCAAGCCCCACTGTGTGCGGGCACCGTTCTATGTTGTCTTATATATATTTTCCAGAACCATCCCGTGAATTTGGTAGTTTTTGCAATCCCTGTTTTTGCTGGTAAGAAGGCACTCCAGGCTTCCAGCCCACATCCTGTGCCCTTTTCCCCACCCCGAGGAGCAGAGACCAGGGTCTGTACCTTCCCTCCACTGCTTCATAGCGTGTGACCTTTACACGTCATCTAGCCTCTGTGCATCTGAGTTATAATTTGCTAATCTGCATAAGAGGGGGAAATAATAATTATTTAATTCACTGATTATTATGAACCTGACGTTTGATAAAGAGTTATCACGAGTGTGAAAGCATCTTAGAGACTGTAGGATGCTCAGGAAGGTTAGACTTTCTTCTTGTTTTTGAGGATGAAGGTCCTGCGCCTGCATCAGAGCCCCTGCCCGGAACCAGAAGCCTCCTTTCCAGGCCAGAGTTCCTCTCTGGTGGCCAGCCTGCCTGACTCCCCCCACCCACTCCCCACCCCCGTGCCCCATCCCGGGTGTCTGCTGCCTTCCAGCAGTGCTGCCAGCAATGACAACAGCTGCTCAGGGCATCCTCTCCTCCCCAGAATGGTTCAGTGAACTCACCGTATTTACTTGCCGAGGTCCTGGAGACGGTGGAGTTGTTCACTGCATTGTAGGCTGTCACCTGCTTGGACACTAAAGCCACCACAGAACCATCCGGCACCTACCGGGAAAAGGCAGGTGAGGGCCTGGGCACAGAAACTCTGCCACCCCAGGAAGTCAGGACAAGCCAGGATGAACGTGGTCCTCAGGGGCAATCAGTGCCTCACCGAGAACCAGGGGACCAAGGAGGCTGTCAGCTTTCCTTTGACGCAGCACGACAGATCTGAATACAGAATCGTAGTCTATGTTGGGGTTCACTCTTGGAGCAACTCTGGCAAGAGCTTCTCACCAGCACCCTCTGTCTTGATGCTTCCCTGGGGGAGCACCCAGCCTTAAACTCCGGGTACCACAGGGTCTGTGCCTATGCCCTGTGGGAAGCATGCACCTGGCAACCTATCTCCAAGGAGGTCAGGGTTTCCTGGCTGGGGGCCACATTTTCCCTGGGTCACTAAGGGCACATGCAGTGCTGGTGAAGAAGTGGATTTAGGGCTTGGTAAGAGCCTCAGGGCAGCCCTGCTATTCAAGGACTGAGACTCCCAGGGACCTGGCTGCCCAGTTTGCTAGCCCCTCTCCACTCCACGGTCACCTCACCTGGTAATGCGCCAGGGTGTTCAGTCTCTTCCAGTCGTTCTCAATCTTGGTGGTGATGTCTTCATCCTGCAGGATCATCCTCGCCCCGCTTCCTTGTCGCCATTCTGTAGGGAGAGCAGTCGCATCTCAGGGAGGTCCTCAGGGCCTCCCATGGGACCCTGAGGACCCCTGTGCAGGCACGTACATGGCACCTTCTCAGGGGTGCATCCGCGGACAGACAGGTGCTAGTAGACACTCCCAGAGGAGGGGTGCAGAAGCTCTCAGCATGGGTGGGGGGGGGGGCCCTGAATTCCAGTTCTGGTTCTCATCCAACAAACTACGTGACAGAAGTAGGAATAACGTCACCCCCGTGGCCCACCTGTTCCCAGCAGTGGCTGTAAGGCCAACTGGCCCGAGGCAGGGGAACACAATCAGATTCACAGGTTGCATCAGACCGAAGTTCTCTGGACCACCCAGTTCCAGAAACTGCCCTGGAGACATTCCGGACCACCCAGTTCCAGGAACTGACCTGGGGACTTTGAACCCGGCCCAGGGGGGGTTCGAGGGGCGGGAACAACGGTCCCCCAGGATACCCGAAAAGACCACCAAATAAGGAATACCCTGCGCCCTCCCAGATTCACCACACCCCTTTCCCTTCTTCCCCTATAAAATCTTGCCCAACCCTTGCCCGGGTGCGACTTCTCTGGCCCCTTTCTCTCGGACCAGTGAACCTCGCCCCGGAGCGCTCCCTAATAAAGCTCACTTGAAGCTTTCCTCTGTTTCGCGGTGCCGTTTGTTAAGATCCGACCTTACGGTGGCCACATCTGCAAGAAGTCTTTGCTTATTAGCTGAATGAAAAAGGCAGGTGAAGGCACTTAAAGTACTAAGCAAATGCAAGGCGGTGTCATCACCGTCATGTACTCTTTGCTTGATTGTAAGGTCTTGGAGCTAATGAGACCAAGGCTGCAAATTCGGTCACTGTGCACCCTGTTCCTGTTCTAGGGGTGCATCCCGTACCCGAAAGCTGGCAGGTGGGCCACCCTTGGCTGGGAGACTGAGTAAAAGTGTATAGAGGGACCAGCAAAACCTATTCTCATGCCCAAGAACAGCCTCGTCCCCACAAAGCTGATGGGGATAACAGCCTCTTGGTGATGGATCCAACACCTAATTATCTGATGCCATAGGTATACGCTTACATCCCATGTTCTCCTCATAGGCCCAGACACCTATAACACACGGGCTTGTTGACAGATCCCACATGGGAAAACAGGAGACTGTTTCTCATCTACCAAATCATCATCGCCACACGTGGTACAAATCACATGGAGATGGAGGCACGTACATTCCAGTCCTGAACTGTTTGCACATGGAGACCCAGGTGCATGCCAGACACAGGCCAGCTCTCGTGCACGGGCACGTACACATCTACACCTGCACACACGTTCACACGCACACACCAGAAAGGAAAAATGGCCTTTTCAATTCAAATACAGCATGTGTTCCTGCCAGGAAGCCAGGAATCTGGTTTCCAGGCAGCCACTACCCCATTCAATGCCTCACAGATGCTGAAATTCTGAAACAGGCAAGAGCACCGGGTTTTGCAGCATGTGGTTGGGGGCTGGAGTGAGTTACCCGCAGTCCTTGTCTAACCCCTGCCTTGGATTTTTCCTACAGCTCGCAGACACACATATTGTCCTCCCTCCCTCTGTTCCCCTCCTGTCAAGGCTGAGCTGGGGGTCCAGGACTGATTCCTTCCTGCCTTGTGCACTTGGCATGACCAGTGCTACAGATGAAAATCAGACCCAGGAAGGGAGCTGCCTGCCCTTAGGGGGAACAGAGATGCTCCTAATATCCAAGTCCCTGCCTCCGGCTCCTGGGCTTGTCTGCTGCCTGTTTAGAGCTTCTTGTAGCGTCAGGCTGTCCCAGGAATGAAAACACGAGGATGCCACGCGTGTTCGCCGGAGCGGAAGAGCCTTGAGAGGTCTCTGGGGATTGCCCATCATTTAGTGCTGTTGATGGCACAGCTGGAATGATCATGGAGGTGAGGGCCTCGGGGCAGGTAAGGTGGTAGAGGAAAGGGGAGATGCCTCACGAGGGCAAGTGGTCAGCAGCATTCTGTTTGTTGTTGTCATGTTGTTTGTTTTTGTTTTAAATTTTATGCAAGTTGGTATGGGTGCATGTTTTCTGAGTGGCTAGGGGAAAATAAGCAGAATGTCTCCCAGCTGGTGAGAGGGCGAATTATGTGGTACAGAGGGACTCCGGTGAAGACCAGCCGGGGCCAAGGATGTGGCAGTGGCATGTTTTGTCCCAGTCGCACAGTGGGTCCTGAAAGATAAAGCCTCGTGGGTCTCCCCGCTTCCCTGGTGAATAGTGCCAGGGCCAGTAAGTCAGAGGCTGCATGGGTGAGGGTACAGGAGGCAGGCAGTGTTCTGCATTCCCCACCTGGGGGCCAGAGGAGGAGCTGGGGCCGAGCTCTGGACACAAAGTCTACCGGCCGGACGCAAGGGAAGAGGAGTCTCCTTCACTGCAGAGGCCGTGGGGGCTTTCTGGTTTATCAGCCGCACTGGCACCCTTGCTGATGGCATTGTAGCACCTCTCAGGGGGATCTGAGCAAGCCACACAGCCTGGGGGACTGAGCAGTGACAGCTGGTGACCAATTCGGGAGCGAGAGACAGGACTTCCTTGTTCCACAACTGGCCTGAAATTGTGCAGTGCGCAGCCTGTGCAGCCCTACTGAGCAGCCCTGACTCTGAATCATGTCCAGTAATGATGTAAGCAGATGAAGGTCGGTCTGCCATCTCTGTCCCCAGCCGAAAAAACCAGGACCGAGTGTGGCCATGCTCCCCCCAGGGCAGTCAAGGAATGATGGCTTGTCCTTAGGAGTACAAAAATGATGCTGCCAGATGCCTACCAGCAGGGCTAGCCCAGCACCTGGGACACAGTAAGTACGTGATGAGTATTTACTACATGAATAATACATCAGTGAAAGAGTGAATAGACGAAAGAAGGGAAAGAGTAAGTGAGCGAGTAATGGCTTATTTTCCAAGCGGTGAAAGGCTTTTCTACCTGTGTGCTGCTGCTCCACGGTGGGCAGACAGTGAGAGGTGAAGTGTGAGCCGCGCTGTTAGAACCTGGGACAAAGGAAGAGCTGAACTCCAGAACCTCAACTGGGCACGTCCACTGCCCGAAGTGAAAGCTCTCTGAAGTGATTATCACTCATTCTTCCGATTTTACGACTGGGAAATTAAAGAAACAGGTTGGGAAGACAGACCTGGAGGTCATCACAACTCGGAGCTCTGAAGCGCGGTGCCAACGACGCGCGTGAGCCACCCAGTGTCGGGAGCATGGAGGAAGGGACGTGATGGCCACACTGGGATGCTGGCGGGTAGCTGCCTCCCCTCAAATGCATACTCTGAGCTCCCTGGGGAGCATGGCGCCTCACCAGCTCTGACCCTTGTGGCGTGTGCATATGCAGGTGGGTGCACAGGCACACACGTGTGCGAACACACACGTATGCACACACACACACACACACACACACACAAGTATAGCATCTCACCCCAGGCTGAGGACACTTAAGGCCTGCCCGCCCCGCCCCCAGTCCAGTCCACCTCTCCTCAGAACCAACAAAGGAAGCTTTAGGAGGGACTGACCTGGAGGGATGAGGGGGGAAGGAGGCGCCCACCAGGCTGCTTAGAACTGGCCGAGTCAACCCCGCTGATCCACAAGGAACCAATTTCAGAGACAGCTGTCTGCCCTCCCACCCCGGGCCACCATTCCTCCCCATGGGGCGCTGAACAGAGTCTCACCAGCCTGCACAGGGTCCTCTTGACCTCCCAAACCAGGGTCCCGAGCAGAAGGCTGGAGGAAGAGACACGACTCTACCGCCGCACACCTGTCGGCAGGTGAGCCCCAAGGAGACAGACAGCCCAGACACCCTTGGCAACCTGCCGCTCCGAAGTGCGGGAGCGGCATCAGAAAAGAGCTGGGACAGAATCAGTGTCACTGCAAACAGTCGGGAAACTGACTCAGGAATGGGAGGGGGGACCACCTAAATATGGTTTATTTTAAAAAGGTATAGGGCTTCCCTGGTGGCGCAGTGGTTGAGAATCTGCCTGCTAATGCAGGGGACACGGGTTCGAGCCCTGGTCTGGGAGGATCCCACATGCCGCGGAGCAACTAGGCCCGTGAGCCACAATTACTAAGCCTGTGCGTCTGGAGCCTGTGCTCCGCAACAAGAGAGGCCGCGATAGTGAGAGGCCCGCGCACCGCGATGAAGAGTGGCCCCCGCTTGCCACAACTAGAGAAAGCCCTCGCACAGAAACGAAGACCCAACACAGAAAAAATAAATTAATAAACTTCTAAAAAAATAAAAATTAAAATATAATTTTATGGTGAGAGCAAGTTCTAAAATACAAAATAATCGAAGTAGGAAACGTGGTGCTTAAAAGAAGAAATTCCTAAATTGAACGGTACTGTCTGCTTTCAAAGCCTTCGGTCGTTGTAAACTGTGAAGAGCTGTGCACTGGCTAGTTGTCGCTATTCAGGGAAGTCCGGAGAGCTAAAGGGAAAAGCAGACTGTGCTCTGCTACTCGATTTAAGAGAGGTAAGCTAGAGCTTAGCGGATGTTCTTGAATATGGAATAATGCGGAGGAGGCTCTGGTGGCGCTCCAGGGTGGTGTGCCACGCCCGTGCTGTGTCAAAGAAGAGTTCAAGAGGCAGGGGGTGGGCGGTGGGAAGGAAGAAAGGTGACCTAGGTAGGAAAGGTGACCCAGGTATTCATATGCAAGGCATCTAGGGAAAACTGCTGGCTCTGACCTCCCTCGGAAGCTCTGCCCGCAGCCCCATGCCCTGCTCCAGGCTCCAAGCACAAAGGACAGACACACTCACAGTCCAATTTGTTACACTTCCGCCTTCCAGGGAGAGAGGGAGGTGAAATAAAAAAGAAAAAAAATCCCATTATCTTTATCTGTCCTTCCCATCAGGTGCAGTGGAAAATGCAAACTGGGGCACAGCTGCTGTGAACTCTTTGTATTTCACTCAGAAGATAGTGTATCTTTTTATTGCATACAGGAATTACTTATTTGAAAAAATATACCCTTTCAGACAGAAGGGGTGGCATAGTTCTGGGGCTATTGATGGGGTATTTGCTTTAAACCAGAGGAATCTCTGGAGGTCACGGCCTGTGGAGGAGCCTGCGTGGAAAGGGAATGGATGTTCTCTCCACCTCCCTGCTGTGTGACCAGGGCCCAGGCTCTGTGCCTCTCTGAGCTGCAGAGTCTTCTGTGCAGTAGAACAGAATGGCATCAGTTACTTCCTCTGGGGAGTGAAGGGAGGAAACAAAGAGTCCCTTGGCTCAGAGAGACAAGTGTCCAGCCTCCTGCTACTGTGCGAAGCAATGAGGAACTCCTAGTCACGTTGGTCCCTCTGTGCCTGGCACAGAGCTTGCCCCAGGGCAGGCTCTTATGATATGTCGGTCGAAGAGTTTGGTGGTGTAAGGGGGTACCTATACCCGATACCTGTGCGTGGAAAGGGGCATCAGCTTACCCGATACCTGTGGGTGGAAAGGGGCATCAGCTTGGTGAGGACAGCCTCACATATAGCAGAGCAGGGAGCCCCTGGCACTGGGCTTTGAAAACTCCCAAGGCCCACCTGCCCCAGCGCAGTCCCTAACTCCTGCCTGGGATATCTTTCCTTCCCTAGATTCCAACAGACTGAAAGAAAGGCAAGTTCTGTGTCCTTCACTTTGGCTCTTACAATGGTTAGTTTTATGTGTGAACTTGTCTGGGCCACAGTGCCCAGATAGGTGGTCAGAAATTATTCTGGATGTTTCCATGAGGGTATTTTTGGATGACATTAATATTTAAATGGATGGGCTTTGAGTAAAGCGAATTGCCCTCCATAATGTAGGTGGACCTCATCTAATTAGGTGAAGGCCTGGGTGGAACAAAAGACTGACCTCCCCTGAGCAAGAGGGAATTCTGCAGCAGCTGCCTTTGGACTTGAACTGCAACGTGGCTCTTCCCTGGGTCTCCAGCCTGCTGGCCTACCCTGTAGATTTTGGACATGCCAGCCTCCACGCTAGACACTGAATGTTTGTGTCCCCCCCAGAATTCACATGTTGAATCCTAACCCCCAATGTGATGGCATTTGGAGGTGGGGACCTTTGGAAGGTGATCAGGTCATGAGGGTGGAGCCCTCATGAATGGGATTAGTACCCTTATGAAAAGGACCCCAGAGAGCTCCCTTGCCCTCTTTCTGCCATGTATGGTCCCAGCAAGAGGACGGCCATCTATGAACCAGAAAGTGGGCTCTCGCCAGACACTGAGTCTGCCAACACCTTGATCTTGGACTTTTCAGCCTCCAGAGCTGTGAGAAATAAATTTCTGTTGTTTACAAGCCAGCCAGTCTATGGTATTCTGTTACGGCAGCCCAAACAGACTCCTCCTAGTCTATTATTAATTAAGTCCTCCATAATTGCATGAGCCAATTCCTTCAAATAAATCTTTCTCTATGTAAACATATCCTATTGGTTCTGTTTCTCTGGAGAACCCTGGCTAATACAGTTCCCCATCTTGGCTCTTTAATGCCTGGAAAAGCAGGTGAAGGGGTAGAGGGGGTGGCGTGGGAGAGCTTCAGTCAGAGGAGCAATGAATAGAAGTGTCGGGAATGAGGGGCTAGGCCAGGCCAGGCACCACTGATGATGAAAGGCAGGGGGAGGGGTTGGGGCTGGATTTACTTGGGGCAATTACAGAGGCAGCTTAAAATGCCTTTGCTTCTTTCTGAGCTGGCCTGGGACAGATGTCCTCGCCTTTCCAGGGGCTGGGCATCAGGAGGGGGAAGGCAGTCTTTGCCCAATGCCCTCAGCTACAGGAGGAGGAGGCATAGTGGGGGAAGTGAGGTGGAGGGGGGATGCTTGGCTGTCTTGCCTCTGTCAACACATGTGGCTCAGAGTCTTCTCCGTGCCTATGTGCTATGTGTCCCTTTGGCATAGATTAATTTTTGATTATAATCACACCTTATATTTGTAAACTGCTTTCAAAGCACTTTCACCTACATGATGGGAAAAACTCGCCTTGCCTCTCTCTCCTTGGGGGCCATGCAACTGAGTCAAATCAAACCTTGCGGAAGAAGCATTTGGGTCTCGGAGGAGGCCCCATTTTCTTTGTTATCTGGCTTTGGTAGAAAGAAGACCAGAGTTGTAGGAGCAGCTCCAGACCCTGGACTTAATAGAAAAGAAGGAAATTCCTCTGAAGAGCACCCATCATGGGAGGCCTTTGTGAGAAGTTCAGTATGACTCCCGTTTCCCAGAAGGATGGGGCCCTGAGACTCAAACTGCCTCCTTTCTTTGGCTTCTCCCCTTTACCCTCCCTGCTGTGAGGACTTGTGCCTCCGGGGTGGCCCCTCCATCCTCCCCAGCAGCTCCTATGATGGGAAAGGTAGGTCCTTTGTCCTCTTGGGACCTGGCGAGCACTGTGTCACTGGAGGCCCAGCCCCCGGCCTGAGCAGCCTCTAGCTTGAGAGAGTAGCAGCTCTCAGGCGGGTCCTGGTTGCTGCTCAGCCCTCAGGCTTCCTTCACTCATGGTGGACAGCAGGAAGTGGATGGCAGGAGGTGGACGGCAGGAAGTGGACAGCAGGAAGTGGATGGCAGGAAGTGGACAGCAGGAAGTGGACAGCAGGAGGTGGGTGGCAGGAAGTGGACAGCAGGAGGTGGATGGCAGGAGGTAGACGGCAGGAAGTGGACAGTAGGAAGTGGACAGCAGGAGGTGGACGGCAGGAGGTGGATGGCAGGAAGTGGACAGCAGGAGGTGGGTGGCAGGAAGTGGACGGCAGGAAGTGGATGGCAGGAAGTGGACAGCAGGAAGTGGACATCAGCAGGAAGTGGACGGCAGGAAGTGGGTGGCAGGAAGTGGGTGGCAGGAAGTGGCCGTGGCTGCTCTGGATGCTGGTGCCTTCACTCCAGATGCATCACATCCTTTCATTAATGATGCTTTGCTGGGCTAGAACCCAGCAAATGTTCTGAAGTTAAAAAGCAGCCCCTCCCCCTCCCAAGCTCTGGGTGTGTGGCTTCCAGGTGGGGAGGGCTGGTCTTGAGCAGCATATCCACCAGCCATGACGTGGTCTCTCTCCCCCATGGGAGGTCACCCCATTCCCAAGCACCAGAAGCGCACAATTCTACATGCACCCGCACCCGTGAGCTCTCTAAACACCTTCGGCATAAAGATACAGGTTCTTATAACAGCTCCTCCTCTTGCCCCGCTAGGCCAGGGCTCTCCTCCCACCCACCCATTTTGCAGATAATGACTTTGAAAAGCCGAGGGTGGACCCTGCCATGGCTCCCACAGATGAACAAAAGGCATGGTGAATGCTACCTGGTTACCCTAGTGAATTCAACTCTCCCTGGGAGACCCATTATGGAGTAGCCCACTTAATTGTTTGGGGGTGGGAAACACAGGGGTCTTCCTTCCCAGAAACTGTTTTCTCTTGCACTGGTTCTGTAAGCGAGCCCTTGGCTCCATCAGTCTGTGGGACGTTCATGGCAGCAGAATCACCCGCATACAGACACAAATGCCCACTCCAACTCTAGGGACCAGTGCCCGGGACACACATGGACACACTTGCCCAACACCGCCCCCCCCCCCCACTGCAGACTCTCACAGATGCTTCCTCTTGGTCCTAGAAACAACATACACAGAGACACCTCCAAAGTGAACGGCAGCACATGCTCAGCCAGGGAGCACATGCTCAGCCAGTCTCTCTCCCTGGGGCCATGGAGCTCCAGGCACAGGGCCAAACACATCCCGACAACAGCCAGCCAGGAGGAGATGGGGGAAGGGAAGCAGTAAGAATTGAGGTGAGTGAGCAGAAATTCCTGATCCTGAGTCTTTAGGCATCAGAATTTGGGGGCAGGTGGGGCGAGGCACTGGGAGGGGATCAAATTCCCTGTGGAGTTTAGAAAATAGCACAGACGCCCATCTGTCTTGGATGGCTTAGCTGAAGCCAGCTTAGAGAGGCCAGATGGATGGATTAGGGGCCTCTGGAGGTCCTCCCACCTCTATGTTTCCACCAATCTCCAGACCCAACCACATACACACATAAACACCTTTTCCTCCAGGCCCAGGACCAACAAACAGACACATACCGTTTCCTTACCACTATTATCTCCATAATCAGTAACAGTAGCAGCCGATACTGAGTATGTACTATGGGCCAGACAGTGCATTAGAGGCTTTTTCATGCATCATCTCCTTTCATTCTTACAGTGAGGCAGGCACTATTATTAATCTCCATTTTATAGGCAAGGAAACTAAGGCACAGAAAGGTTAAGTAACTAGACCAAGGTCACACAGCTAGGACTTGGTGGAACCAGGACTCAAACCCAGGCATGTTTGATGCTGATCCACAATGCCAAACTGCCTCTCTTCAGCCCCGGCCTCTTTGGAGCTTGGGGCTCCCCACTAGGATTTCCCCAGGACGATATCTTATTAAACACTCAGGCAAGCCATAACTGGATCCAAGGACAGCTGGCCCTAAGTGGCATGCCCTTGTTTATATAGGCTATGCGATCTATTCGTGGAACATTCAAATAAAATGTCATCCTACTCCCCAGTAGGCTGTCATATCTCATTTTTCCCTATCCTTTCTCTCCATCCTCCACCACTGACCCAGATCCCTCTTGCCTTCGGTAGTCAGCAAAAATTAGAGGCACAGAACAGAGGCGAAGGGAAGGGCCTGGGGGCACGACGCAGGTAGTGGCAAGACCTTGGGCCACACAGATTCAGACTAAATCCTCTTCACTGCCGATGTGACACCTCCACTCCCACCCCTCGGCTACTCAAAAGATCCCAGAGGCAGTCAGATCACCAGCAGACTATGGTCCCCCCTCTGCTTACTGCTCACTAAGTGGCCATGAAGGTGCACCTCCTGGGCTCCTGGGGGCCGTGCACGCCTGCTCCCTGCACCCTGGCTCCACTGGTTGGTAAGAGGGGCTTCCAAGCAGTCACAGCACAGCCCCCTGGGTGGGCGGCCCTACTCACCCAGGTCCATGTCTGCAGCCTTGGGCCGGTGGGAGCAGGGCACATTCTTGAAGATGGCATCCAGAATCTTCTCCTTGACCTGAGTAATGGTGTCGCAGTTGAGGATCTTCACTGGGACCTCAGGGCTGTTGGCATTGTCTGGGTTGACACAACTCAGGACCTGCGGGCGGTGGGGAGAGGCGGTGAGTGGGGAGGGCAGCATGGAGAGCCCTGCGAATGCCAGCCGCATCCCGGAGTCCTATCCTGACTGGCTCCGCCTCGGCAGGTTGGACTGGACAGGGGCGGGGCGACCCCAGCCAAGCCCTCTACCCTTCCTGTCCCCACAAGCAGCAGGAAAGTGGTACAGCTTCAGCATCACTGCAGGAGTAGGAGCTGCATATTTCACTCTTCACGAGAGACTCCATTAAAATCCTGATTTATCAAAGGGAACAATATCCAAGCAGGAGGGGGCAATGAGGGGCAACGTGTCAGAGAATGGACACTACTGCATGTCCCCCTGCCACCCCTCTCTCTCTCTCACTCACTCTCTCACACACACACACACTCACTAGGCAGCATCTCAGCAACACACCCAGACCCTCGCCCACCTCTGCAACCCCCATCCCTGTGTGTCGGTCTGTCTTTCTCATTACTCTGTCCCATACACACACCCACACTAATGGGAATCTGGCTCCTTTCTCCAAAGATTTCATGTGCTTCGATTTTTGTGAGGGTTCTGGGCTGATCGGAGGTTGGAGAATCTGTAAGAAGCTTAGAGTGTTCTTTAAAAATAAAAAGGTGCCCTTTAGGGCTTCCCTGGTGGCGCAGTGGTTGAGAGTCCGCCTGCCGATGCAGGGGACACGGGTTCGTGCCCCGGTCCGGGAAGATCCCACATGCCGGGAGCGCCTGGGCCCGTGAGCCATGGCCGCTGAGCCTGCGCGTCCGGAGCCTGTGCTCCGCAACGGGAGAGGCCACAACAGTGAGAGGCCCGCGTACCGCAAAAAAAAAAAAAAAAAAAAAAAAAAAAAATGGTGCCCTTTAAAAAACTGCAAGTTCAGGCCACCTGACAGCCCTTCCTGGCTCCGAACCTGAAACCTGGTATTAGGGGAAGAGGCCACCCTAGCTCAGGACCTCCATTTCTCTTTTTGGAACTAGTCAGATAAGTTAAGACTCTGCCTAATGCACCAAACTATATTTTTTCCTTTAAAAAGTTCTGGACCAGGGTTTCCCTGGTGGCGCAGTGGTTAAAAATCCGCCTGCCAATGCAGGGGACACGGGTTCCAGCCCTGGTCCGGGAAGATCCCACATGCTGCAGAGCAGCTAAGCCCATGCACCACAACTACTGAGCCTGCGCTCTAGAGCCCTTGAGCCACAGCTACTGAGCCCCTGTGCCACAACTACTGAAGCCCGTGCTCCGCAACAAGAGAAGCCACCACAATGAGAAGCCTGCGCACCGCAACGAAGAGCAGCCCCCGCTCGCCGCGACTGAAAAGAAAGCCCACGTGCAGTGGCGAGGACCCAACACAGCCAAAAATAAATAAATAAATAAATTTATTAAAAAAAAAAAGTTCTGGGCCATTTCTAACAGCTTTGCTTCTCTTGCCGTCTTCAGCGTGGGCTCTCTCTCCGTGGTGAGACCGTGGGATCTTTGGGTGGACCAGAGTGGATCCGGGTGGGTGTTGTGGGTCACAGGTGCTGCCAGATGGCCGCGCCGAGCCGGGTTCTGCAGCCCGTCTGACCCTGCTGCCTGCGCCCTCTGTGCGCTCCCTTCTCAGAACCTTCACTGTACCACCTCCCCCGCCAACCATTTCCCAACCGTACGTCTGGTCTGCAGATCCAGACGACAGCCTTCTGCCCATCCCCACCCGTTCCTGGTCCACGTGGCGGCAGTCAGAACCCTGGCCCCTGGACGCCTGCCTTTCATTAGCGACCAGACTGCTGTGAGCTCCCATGGGAACATGCTCATTCCATTAAGAAGAGAACCTCCTAAATCTATAAAAACGAACTGTCACCCTCAAAATGTTTTAAACCGAAAACAATGCTGGAAGGAACTCTGGACCACGTGCTCCTCCTGTGTGCCCTCTCCCAGCCATTCCCTGCCTCCTAAGAGCCTTCCGGGACCCCTCCCAGCCCCCCTCCGTGGCCAAGCACAGCCTAGTGCTTGGTGCTGCCCTGGGGTCCTGAGCTCTGGGCCAGTGGTGGTGGTGGAGCCTGGCCTCCCCCAGGCAGTATCACAGCTTCTTCTGGGCTGTGAGACCATGAAGCGGGGGCTGCCACCTGAGTATGCCCCCCTGACATTTCTGCTTGCCCCTGGGGTTCGTGGTGGCCCCATGAAAACAACTCTGTGGATGCTTCAGGGCATCCGGAGAAGCAGCAGTGGTCCCACGGAGGGACAGGGTTCCCTGGCCGCTGGCCAAGCCCCAGCTCCACCTGGAAGTTCCCTTCCCCAGCCCCACGCCCAGGTCTCTTGGCTATTTCAGAGCAACTGCCTGGGGTTTGCTCTGCTAGGTCAGTGTTTCTCAAACTTTCCTGTGAATAGAATCACTAAAGGGGTTTTGTGAAAACGCACATTCTGACTCAGGAGGTCGAGGATGGGGTCTGAGACTCTGCATTCAGGCAGGATCACAGGTGAGCACCTAGCACTCTAGCAGGCTCCCAGTTTGTGCCCTTGGGCACTCCCAGCAGCAGGCCCCTAGGCCATGCTAGTCCAAATTCAATCTAATTAATCACTCAACACGTAGGTGGTGCATCTGACTGTCAAGTGATACTGGCTGAGCCTCTCAGCACCTGTCTCACTCTTTGTGGTTACCCTTTCCGCCCAGCACAAGGTTACCATCAGTTGGCCCAAAGTACCCTGGGCTCCTCCAGCCAGTGCTGAATTGCAGGCCACCCTGTCTTTTTCTGACCCCTTCATCTTGGAGTCTCGGGTCAGTCCTGTCTGCTGCTAACACACTTTCTTCCTGGCCCCTCCTCACCACCACCGGGCTGCTCCCCCTTCCACGTGGGGGGGTTCCTTTCACAGGCCTGAGGATGGCTATGAAACCTCCCCACAGCCATTTCTTCTCCAAGCAAGACAACTGTAATTTCCTTCCCCTTTCCTCACGGTGCCTCTTCCCCAACTCTTTCCACCTCAGATGGATGCGCGTCCCTGACCCACTCCAATTTCCTCACATTCTCTTGAAGTCATCTGCAACCAGGCTGGGTGTGCTAACAGTAGTTTGGGCTCTGGAATAAAGGATGCTGCAATTTGGGGACAGAGTGTTATTACAACCGTGTTGGATTCAATACTGGGGAGCCGCTGATGAGATGGGAAAGAAAGGGAGAGGGAGAGACCAGGCAGGAGACATTTCAACAGTAGTTCTAGCTCATTAAGAAATCTATTCTGGTCTCTATTTTTGGAAGGTTTTTTTTTTCCTTTCCCATTTATTTATTTATTTGCAGTACGCGGGCCTCTCACTGTTGTGGCCTCTCCCGTTGCGGAGCACAGGCTGCGGACGCGCAGGCTCAGCGGCCATGGCTCACGGGCCCAGCCGCTTCACGGCACGTGGGATCTTCCCGGACCGGGGCACGAACCCGTGTCCCCTGCATCTGCAGGCGGACTCTCAACCACTGCGCCACCAGGGAAGCCCTTCCTTTCCCATTTTAATCAGAGCTTCTAACTCTCTCCTCTGGAGCAGACGACGACTGCAAAGAAGCAGGGCCCTCACTCACCCTGCTGCCTCAAAGCCTCGTCAACTGAGCCAATCCCGGCAAATCTGCTGAGATGCCTGCTGGGATTCCCAGGGCCCTCCGAGGACGGAGTGGGACAGGTGCATCACGGTTGCATCACGCCCAGCCAGCAGGACTGGCTTTATTCAGAGTGGCAGGGATGTCTCCCCAGCTGGCCTCGGGGTCTGGGATTCATCCTCGGCTCTCGGCCCCTGCCGGGCTCTGCCATGCCTTGGCCTGTCATGTGTCTCACTTCCCAATGACTGCATTTTAAATCCCATCTATTCTCTGTCCTCTTTAACACCATTGCTGTCTCTTCCACCTCCATTCTTGGGATCCACCCACGTACCACCCTCCACATTTATCTTTTATCTTGTTTTCTCACTCCTTTCTTCTACCTCCTCTTCTCTTTCCTGGAAAAGATCTGGTGGGAGGTCACAACTCTCTCCAAGAAAAGCCCAAGAGTGAGCTCTCCCGCCTGGAGAGACAGTGGGCACCAGCGGACAGGTATGGCGGGAAAGAGGAAGCAGAGCCCCCGTGAGGCAGCAGTGGGCTGACCTTGGGCTCACAGCTTTGTACACCAGATCCCACTCCAGCTTCTGGACACCTTCGGGAGCTACATGCTGTCATTATCCCTCTTTTATTATTATCCCTCTTTTTTTTTTTTTCAGATTAAAAAAACAAAACCCAAACTTGGAGAGATTAAGCCCCGAATCCCCCAGCTGGTCAGAAGGAGTCATAGCTCCAATCCAGCTCTGCCCGATTCCAAACCCCGTGCTCCTAAATGCTGAGCTTTGCTGCCTCCTAGGATGCCTGTTTCTGGCAGGAAAGGGAGTGTAACGTTGACTGAGGGGATCCCCCTGTTCCCTGGACAAACACCTTAAACCGCTAGGCCAGCCTGGCCTCCCATCCTACAGCTCGGGTCATGTAGGTGCGACCTTCAGAACCACGAGCAACCACTTCTGGCTTCCCCTCTTTCGTGCTCTACATGCTACCTGCTTGGAACTGGTCTGCGAAGTATGGGTTCTCCACTGGGAGAACTGCTGAGAAGGAGTTCATTCCCTGGGATCAGTCAGCCAGCTGCCGGCAAGGGGTTACTGCCACACAATCCAGTGCACCAGCCTGAAAGCACACCGGTCTCTTGCTGTTGCTCAGGTGTGTCTGAGCCACCGGTCTTCAAATCCAGGTGCCCTGGCATGTTAGGACAAGGAAGTCGGGGTGACCGGCACAGATGGAGTGACTGGCACAGGTGGAACACCAGGCTGGCCCCGTGCAGTGGGCACCCAGAGAGGTGGCTGAGAGCAGTGGCATTAAAGAGGCGTTAGAGAGGATGGTCGTCAGCATTTCCACCATCCTTTCGGCTGGGCAGGGGCTGCGCAGGGCCAGAACCCACCCACCAGAGCCACGGGGAGGAGCTGGGAGGCTGGCTTACCAGGGTCTTGTAGTCGATCTGCTGGCGGATGAGCTTGTCCTCGCTCAGAGAGTAGCGGGCCTCGCCCGTGATGGCGTCAATGGGCCCCTTCTCCATCTGCTGCTTGATGGCGCAGAACAGGGAGAAGAGGGGCTCCCCGGCACACTCCTGGACACAGAGAAGAGTCATGCTGGGTGGATCCCGGGCCCCAGGTGTGCGGAGCCCGGCCTCCCCCAGCCTCTGCCTCTCCGAAGGGCTGCTTTCCACTCCTCAGTTATAATTCTCTTCTCCTGCTCCTTCCCACTGCCATTCTTGAGCTCTCTTTTCATCTCCCCGGCCCCCGGCCCCCTCTCTGCCCCTCTCCCCGCCCTCACTCCACCCTGCTTTCTCTGCAGCCCCATCTAGAGACAGAGGTCCTGGAGGGGTGGGATAGGGAGGGAGGGAGGGAGATGCAAGAGGGAGGGGATATGGGGACATATGTATATGTATAGCTGATTCACTTTGTTATACAGCAGAAACTAACACACCCTTGGAAAGCAATTATACTCCAATAAAGATATATTAAAAAAAAAAAGAGAGAGAGAGAGACAGAGGTCAGTCCTCGGTGGCGTGAACTCCTTAGAAAACAAGTTAGTAATTGGAGGCCGAGCAGCTCTTCCACCTCCCAGGCATGTCCTCGGCTTATCTGCCGCCACACGCGCTCCTGTACCTGCCCAGGACCCTCATCAGCCTCAGTAAGTCTGGGGCCGGAGGGGCAGGAGGAGAGCAAGAGGAAAAAAAAGGGGTGACTTGTCTTCAGCGTGAAATGGGAATGCAGGGTCTTCTCAGAAGCTCATCTCCCCTCACCTGTGAGAGAGCGACCTGTGGGGACCGTGCCTCTCAAACCAGGCCTGACCGTGGGTCTCTGTCTCCTGAGATGGTCAGGAGCCTGTTCCCTCCATGACAAGGGAAACTACATTTCTTGGCGGGGTTCTAGGAGCTAGGCCCCAGCATCTGTGGACTTGGGGGCCGTGGAGGAAATAGGGGGGATGCTGGTTCATTCCCAGGCTGGTGGGGAAACTGAGGTAGGCCCAGAGGTCCCCCAGAATCCAATCATACCTTGAGGAACTTGTAGAGCAGGAAAGTAAACCAATTGGTCAACATCTTCTCAGCCACCGACTCAGTCCTGGCACCAGTCACAGAGGGACCCAGCAGGGCAAGACAAAGACAGAGGCAGCTGGTCAGACCTCAGGGGCTGGGAGGGCAGGGGGATCTGCACGGCTCTTGCTGCTTAAGGCTTTCAGGCCAAATCTTAAGACCCTGAGGGATACCTGAGTTCCTTGGACTCCTAGACACACCATAATGATAAGACAAGCTTTGCCTACCAAGCGGGGAGATGACCTTCTGTGCGCAGGCTCCCGGGTGAGTTTCTGTGAGAACGCGTTAGGGCAGCCCTGTCCAATTGTCCAAGAGCACTTTCGGGGTGGATGAAATAGCCCAGTAGCACTTTGTGTTGTCCAGCATGGTAGCCGCCAGCCACCGATGCCTATTGAGCGCCTGAAATGCGGCGAGTGCATCTGAGGAGCTGAATTGTTTATTTTATTTACTTTAAATTAACTTAGAGTTAAATAGTCACATGTGGCTCATAGCTGCCACACTGGTGATAGCCTTAGAGAACTTTATAGGATAGGTGTGTTCCTTGGGGTAAGAAAAGAAAAGAAAAAAAAATCTGGGAGATACTCATTTGGCAAGGGATAGAAAAGAAGGTGGCAGGGGAAGAGGGTCAAGGAGAAAGGCCAGATAGACTAGACTGAGCCCATCCCCTAAGCTAAAGACTCCCAGAGTAGGTAGTAACATGGAGCTGGATACCCAGCTCATTCCAACAGATGCCCAAATTGTCCTATTTAAAAGGCTTCCACGCACTTTGGAACTTCTCCTGGGAACCTTTCTAGTGTTTTATTTGCGATGACAGGGAGTTCATTCTTGAGTCTAATTTGCATCTTTCATGCTGCTACCCAAACCCATTTATTCTTTTACTTTGGAAGTGAAAACACCACAGCAGCATCACGAACCAAAGGACACTTTTGGTTGCAATGGCCTTCAAGTACATGAACAATTTGAATGGCAGCGTAGACAGAGGCAGAGGGTCTCGATTTTGTATAAGGCAAAGGCACGGTATATGGTTATTTCTGCACACGTGACCATGCAGATTTCAACGGTGTCGAGGATGAGGCATCGCACGGTGTTGAGAGGCGGACCCTGGACCCGGGCAGAGCCCATAGCAGGTGCCAGGAAATACTTGCTGTGTTGCATCAGGCAAGTTGCCGCTAAAGACTGGACCAGTGCTTTTCAAACTTCACTACACATTCAGATCCCCTAGGTTTCTCGCTAAAATGCTGATTCTGATCTAGTAGGTGTGGGGTGGCACCTGAGATTCTGCCTTTCCAACAACCTCCCGGGTGATGCTTCTTCTCCTGTTACCAGACAGCAGTGAGAGCTGCAGGGGCTAAAGTTTCCCAACTTGAGATGGTGAGGTGGGTTCCCAGAGAGGCCCTGAGGTGTCTGTCCTGATTCAAGCTCTGACTTAGATAAGGTGAGGGGATGGAAAGATGACCTCTGAAGAGTGCCCAAGAGAAAACCTCTGATAGAGAGGGTCAAATCAGGGGAGGGTTAGAGCAGAGGGAAGAGAATGGAAAGTGGATTTAGGGGCAGAAGAAAAACCACGGGGTGAGCAGATGGGCCGTGGTTGAGTCAGAGGCACGAACATGATGGACAGGTTCTTCTAAGAGGGCATGGGGTGCACCCTGGCCTCTGGCCAGGTCAGTACCTGACCTTGGGGGGCTTGGCTGCTCCGGGGAGCCCTGCCCTGGTCTCCCTGAGGGCAGGAGGGCCAGGCCGGTGCGCTGGGCTGGGTCGGACACCCCGGGGCCGCATCCCTACCTCCTGAGCAGCAGCTTGGGATGGTTCTTGCTCTCCAGGTTCTTGTCTATGAGGTCAGCCAGCAGCTGCTTCAGCACGTCGGTGGCGTACTCCAGCTTGCTCTGCAGCACCGTCATGATGAGCGAGGCCACGTTGCCGCGGTCACGCATGGAGAAGCTGCGCTGAGACTCCAGCGTGCGAATGAAGGACAGCAGGAACGCCTTGTTGTTGATGAGCTGAGCGAAGAGCTTCAGGCCTTTCTCCACGCGCTCCTGCCGGTAGCCCGGGACCTGCGGGGGAGACCCAGGGGTGCGCGAGTCTTAATTGTTGCCCAAGACAGGCGAGGCCCCAGGGACACCCCACCTGGTGGGCCGTGCACACTGCTGACCCTCCCATCCTCCCATTCACCCACGACAGGCCACCTGGCTGATGCCACCAAGTCCTTATCTAGAGCCAGGCGCCACATTTGGTGTCTACCTAACCTCCATCACAGCCCACGAGGCAGGTCACTGTCTCTAGAGACAGAGAGAACGTCATCATTAGCATGGCGTGGACAAGGGGACCCCACGCCACTGGAGGCACCATCACAGTCCCAGGTAGGGACTCCAGGAGGTCAAGGATGCTATGAGTGACGCCCTTGCTGGGGGATCACCAAACCTGGGCCTCTGGCTAACCTAATGCTGACCTGTCTCTGGCCCTGGGGGTCCTGTTGACAGACCAGTGGGCTCAGAGTCAGGACTTATGGGTTCCACGTGGGCTCTGACATCCCCACGCCACATAAGCTTGGACAAGTCCCTTTACTTCTCTGGGGGCCCAAGTTCATTCACCTAAAAAAGGGAAAGCTTAAGCCCAAGAGCCTCTCAGGCACTCCCTAGCTCTAGCATCTGATGTTTTCCTAGGGATTCCTTTTGAGACCCTGCTCCATGCAGGGAAAGGGGGGGAAGAAGGTTTTATCTTCCTGCCTGCATCTTCTGTTCACTGGGAGGTCCGTGCAAGGGTGCAAGGGTGTACCATCCACTCAGCAACATGAGCCAGCGACTGAGCTGTGCATGGAGGATGCGTCTCTGAGATGCACGAGAATAGGTACAGCGGCACCATGCGTCATGCCCCAAATGGGAAACAACCAGAGGCCCAGCAACAATAGGAGGGTTCCAGGAACTGCGGTGCATTCACCCAAAGAAATGCTGCACAGCAATAGGGATGAAGGACCCACTGCTACTCACAATAACAGGGATGAATCTTGCAAACATATTGAAAGAAAAAAGCCACGCTCAAAAGAGAGCATACTGGACAATACCATTTAAATCCAGATTTAAGAAAAACAATTAACATTCATCAATGGGGAAAAAAAGGGTTTTCTGGGGGCGGCTGTGACTGGAAAGGGGCACAGGGGGACTTTTGGAGGCTGGTAATGTTCTGCTTCTCGATCTGTGTGCTGGCTTAATGGCTGTGTTCACTCGGGGAAAATGCGCTGAGCTGTGTTCTGATAATTTGTGTATTGCTCTATCTGTATACTTTCATTAAAACAAAAAGTTCACTTAAAAAATGAAGCACAGCCTCTGCCCTGGAGGGAAGGCCCTCTGAGAACATGGAGCAGGGCATCTGGTGGGAAGTGGCATGCTGGAGGAGGTGGGGCATCCAAAGGAGGTGCCATCGAAGCCTCATCTTGAGGGATGTGTCCCCCCTGGCGGAGGCAGGGAGAGTAGATGCACCAGGTCCTTGGGAAGGAGTGTCCCGTATGGAGCAGTAAAGAACACAGTTTCAGAGTCCGTTGAGCTTGCATTAACTTCATCACAGTCATTTATGAGTTGCAGAACCCTTAGGAGACTCAGTTCCTTTATCAACAACATGAAGGTACTGCAGTTAATATGTATACAGACCTTACTCTATGCCAAGCACAGTTCCACATGCTTTAGAAATACTGACCCATGTAATCCACCCAACAGCCTACGAGGTAGGTGCCATTATTACCCCAGGGTCCCACGAGGATAAGGAACTTTCCCCAGACCCCAAGACAGAGAAGTGTCAGACCGGGCCATGAACTGGGCAGCTGGCACCGTGTCCTGCCCCCTCTTGGGGCTCCTGGGAGCAGGAACGAGATGCGTGAAAAGCCTCAGCACCATCACAGTCCAGCTACGGAATGGCGGCAACTTCATCCTGCTTCACTCTGAAGACTTTAAACTGGGGAGGCCAACAGTCTCAAGGCCCCTTCAGTGGGGGGACCCCTAAACTCTTCAGAGAGACACTCGCACTGAACCCCCGTTGCCTGGCATCAGCAGGTCCCACAGGTCAGGAACATGCATGTTTCCAAAACAGGTCCGTTTGCATTTCCTTTGCCGCTGTGCTGGTACACAGCTGTGCTGGTACACGGAAGGCTGGTACCTCTCCAGGCAGTTCTCAGGAGAGAGCAGAGCTCACCAGAGCCAGGGTGGTGCCAGCCAGGCCACCGGCGGCTCCGCCAGCCTCTCAGCACAGCCCCTCCTGGAGACCCTCTGGTTCCCCAAGGTCTCTAGCCTCGGCTTGCCTCCTGCCTGGCCCCCCTAGTCCCCCACTCCACGGCGGCTCTTGAGGGAAAAGCAGGGAGACATGGCCACCTCACTGTGCCACTGCGTGGGGCCTCAATCTGCCCAGATGTCTGTCTCCTACTGCCCAGCCCCCCACTCCAAGACAGCCCCTCCCACACAGGCGTACCCGTTTTACCTCCCCTCTCCTTCAGACCTCTCAGAAGACATTTCTCTAATTTGTCCCGATAATAAGAGACAATGCCACTTCCTGGGCTCCCGCCATGGACAAAGGACAGTCTTGGCACACTGTACACATTGATCCAATGAAGCCTTCTCGTGACCCTCTTTTAATAGCCTCTCAGGGAAGCTACTGTGGCTTCCCAAGGCCAGCCAGCAGGATTGCCAAACCCCAGCTTGCTTGGCTCCTGAGCGCCCGTCCATCCTGCGCATCCTTGGCCTGTCTGGCCTACCCCTGGGCCTGGGAGGTGACTGAAGGCCAGCTCTGAGTCCCCCCTGCAGCGCCCCGTGCAGGGCCTCCTGGAGCTCAGGTGGCCGTCCGTCGAGGGCAGGGGAGCCAAGTGCAGGCTTGGCTTGTGGCGCCTGGAGTGGAGGAGGATGTGCTCTGGACTCCCTGACCTGGCTGCACGCTCCTTCTGGGCAGCAAGGCTCAGGGCCCTGGGAAGGAGGGTTTAGCGAAGCTACCTGCAGGGAAAGAGCATCCCTGTAGCAGCATGGGGTTTGGAATCAGAGAGACTAACAGACTCGTACATGGAGGAAAGCCCTGTCACCTCCGGGCTCTATTGCCTCATCTATAAAATGAGAATATGAGTGCCTATGTCATAATGTTTCAAGAACATTAAATGAGATAACGTGTGTAAAGTGCTCGGTGCACACAGAGCGCGCTTAAACAGCAGAAGTTTTATTACCTGCCTCTCCTCCATTGGCTGTTTCCACTGATCCCTCTTGCCCCAGAGTTTCCAAGGTACCTAATGCATTGGCACAGTGTCTGGGTGTGGAAAGTAGGCATTTTCTCCCCCTTTCAGGAAGAGGGGATGGAGGGAAGTGCCTTGGTAGAGTGTATCTAGAACAGTTCCCCTGTGTAACTTGCACCCCTACTCCCTAAGCAGACGGCACCCTGAAACAAGACTTTCTTTATTCACCAGACGGTTCGATAATTTAGTTGAAGTCTGCGAGTATAAAACTGGATAGTAAATTTTCACTGTAACCCAATAGGTTAGAGTTTAGGAGGCAATGATATAGGTGGAAAATGAGGTGTGTGGTTACTGTTTGCTCTCTGTCTTTGAAGGACTGGTGTGTGATCAGTGCCTGGGCAACCCCTCACCCAAATGCCCGGACTGCACCAGACGGTCACAGAAGAGAGGCCTGGTAGCCTAACCTCCAGGACAGCCTAGAGCCAGAGGACCCCATCTTCTTCACACGCACCTACCATGCCCATCCCAGTGCCTGAAAAGGTGCAAACCCTGCTTTAGATTAGTCAATGGCTTCCCTAGGAATGTTTCCAAACCCGGAAGACCAATAGAGAGAAACTATTCCAGTGGCAGGGAGAGGTTGGAAACACATAAGAAGAGAACCATCCACACAAGATCTCTGGATCTTACAAAGGAGGCTGGATCTCACATAGCCCCAAGCTAATGTGGAACAGTAAAAGTTGATTTCTGTCTGTAAGAAATTAATTAATGAGTTCAATGGAAATGAAAAAGTCTTATATTCTAGGTATATGCCCCAAAAGATGGAAGCAGGAGCTCAAACAGATATCTGTACGCCCATGTTCATAGCTGCATTGTCACGCTAGCCAAAAGGTGGAAGCGGCCCAAGTATCCACAGACAGATGAACGGATAAATAAAATGTGGTTTCTACACACAATGGGCTATTATTCGGTCTTAAAAGGAAAGAAATTCTGTCACGTGGTACAACAAGGATGAACCTTGAAAACATTTTACTAAGTGAAGTAAACCAGTCACAAAGGTCCAAATACTGTATGATTCCACCTATATGAGGTACCCAGATTAGCCAAGTTCATAGACACAGAAAGTAGAATGGTGGTTGCCAGGGGCTGCAGGGGAGGGGGAGTGGGGAGTTACTGTTCAATGGGTACAGAGTTTCAGCTGGGGAAGATGAAAAAGTTCTGGAGATAGACTGTAGTGACGGACAGTAATGTGAGTGAACTGAAGGCCACTGAACTGTACACTTAAAAACAGCTGAAATGGTAAATTTTATGTTATGTATATTTTACCAGAACTTAAAAAAATCTGTGTGACCTGCTTGATTCAGAGCCCATGCATGACGATTAGCCGTCTCGTGGTCTCCAACTCAGGGAAATCGGTGAAGCTGACTGTTAACTCCATCCTGAGCAGAAGGATGGGACGAGAAAGTCTCCCCTTGTGATAAAGGCAAGGACAAGAGAGAAGCCTCAGGTTTGAGGGGAACTTCTAACGTGCCAGATGAGGAATCAGGCCACGGTAGGACGTGCTGTGACTTGTAACGGGGCCCATGGGAACGGTCTCGGGCAGACGTGAGGTGTCCACCCAGGGACCATCTGGGGAGTCATACAGGCTGGTCAGGTAATCATCAGAACCCAGCAGCCCCGATTCTCAGAGGCCTTCTTGGGCAGCCCTTCAAGGGCTGAGCTCATCCCACAGCCCCTGACCGATGGGCGGGGCAGGGGAGTCAGGGACTCCTGGTGGTGCAGATCTGCACGTGCCCTGGTGAGTGTGTGTCCAGCCTGCGGGGTGGGCGGTGTCCCAGTGAAGTGAAGACACTGTGGGTCTCTGGACCGTACGGAACAAGGGCTCCTGAAGCTTTCTGAGCAGGGGTAGGAGTCTGCTGCAGTTCACTCTGCAGCCCCAGAAGCCTCCAGTGAGGGGTGCCTCAGATGCCTGGGAACAAGGCAGGCAGGGTCAGGGCAGCACACAGGGGAGGAGGGAGCTGGCTCCGAGCAGCGCTCTGAGGGCGCCCAGGGCTCCTGTCTTTGGAGCCCAGCTTGCTGGGCAGGGCTCCTGGGCTGCACACCTTGCTGAGGACTAAGCCTAGGAGCTGGGCAGCAGTTTCTCTCAGAGAACTAGCCCTGGAGGAAAGGCCCTGGGAAGTGCCGCTGGGTGGGGATGCCACCAGCTTTCAGCAAGGGGCCTGGTACAGTTCAGAAAGGCAATGAGAGGGAGTCATTAGGATGCTGGTCTCGGGCAAAGAGGGCTGCTAGAGACAGTGAGGCAGGTCGTGCACTGCACGCGTCCAGGAAGTGCCGCGTATGGTCGGTGCCGTCTGGAGCGGTGCCGTGTTCAACCTGCACCCTCCCACAGCATCCTGTGGGGGGATGAGCCCTGGAGCTCCCCTCCGCTGCCCTGGGCAGCCCTTGCGAGTGCACTGCCCTTGGGTGTGTGCTACATCAGTGCCAAGTCAGGCCTGAGAATCTAAACATCTATAGAGATGCAAGGGCAGGTGGGAAAGCCATAAGATAAACGGGATCAAATGAGAAACAAGACCATAGGATAGGACGTGGCATGATTTACAATATGGGCCATAGGACTGGTTGGGAAAGCAGTGTGGAGTGTGTGTGTCCATCAAGAAAACACCTTGTGTGGGAGAAGGCTGTCTCCCAGCCCGCTCCAAAGTATCCGGGCTGCCCTACAGGGATGCCAGCTTGGAAATGGTCTCAGAAAATCTGATTTAAAAGTTAAATGCTTATGGACATATATGCACTACCAAATGTAAAATAGATAGCTAGTGGGAAGCAGCTGCATAGCACAGGGAGATCAGCTCGGTGCTTTGTGACCGCCTAGAAGGGTGGGATAGGGAGGGTGGGAGGGAGATGCAAGAGGGAGGGGACATGGGGATATATGTATATGTATAGCTGATTTACTTTGTTATAGAGCAGAAACTAACACAACTTTGTAAAGCAATTATACTCCAATAAAGATGTTTTTAAAAAAAAGGTTAAATGCTTAAAGCAAATCTACTTGGAATTTTGAGCTAATGAAAAAGAGAAAATAACTTTACATACTCATCCTAGTTGAATTCTTATTTTGAGGGGTGTGCGGACGTTCAAACACAACTTGCCTTCCTAGGACTGCCATTTCCACCCTAATTCAGGCAGACACACAGACATTCATTTATTCAAATCATTCAACACTTCCTGCATGCCTACTATGTGCCAAGCACTCTGCTGGAAGCCAGAATTACAAAGATAAATGAGGTATGCACAGTCTACACAAAAATCACACACACACACGCGCACACACACACACACACACACACTCTTCATTCCACCATCAAGTTGGAGAAATGTGTGTGGGGGGCCCCAAGGGCCCTGGGGACTTGCTGCATTTCCTGCAGAGGGACACAGCCTCTGCGTCCCCTTGGAGAACCCATGCAGACATTCCCAGGGGGTCAGTACCTGCTTAACTGTGCAACTCCGGAGTGACAGGTCTGTTTCTATGTTACGGACAATATAAATATGGAATCAGTCTTATTTTCCGTGGTGTTTTGGCCAAAGATTTTTGATCCATCCAAATAAGTCTCCAGAGCCGCAGGGCATGACACGGACACAGCCCCTCAGAAGTCACGTGCACAGGCTTGTCCTTAGGAATATAGACTCTGGAGTCTCCCTGCTGGACCCAGATCCCTGCCCCACTCCCTCCCAGTTGTGTGGCCTTAGTGTTTTCACCTGTGAAATGGGTGTACCTGCTTCAGAGGGCTCTTGGGAGGTTAAATCAATGCACATGTGTAAAGTACTGAAAACTGGCCCAGGATGTTAGTCAACAGTCAACTCAGGGTAATTATTCCTTACGATGATTATTCTGCCCTGCTTTCCTCATTTATATTTCTCACATTTTTCTGGTATTTATAAGTCATTCAAAATCCCTTTCAGAACAAAGCATAATACGAATATATGCTTAAGCCAGACACTATGCTAGACACTAAGTGGGATAAACTGTTCACAAGATGAGGTCCCTGCTGGTACAAAGGCAGTGATGTTCTTATCATTCACATTCCCACCTTCGTCCTGAGTGCAGCCCTTATCTTTCCCACATTTATTTACTGAGCACCAACTAAGCGGTGAAATCCCTTATATTGTGGTTTCTTAAACAAGGGTCCGTGAACTTCCTACATCGTTTGCCAGATTTCCCGTTTCTGTGTCTATGGACAGTTTTTCTGAGGAGAGGGTCTTCAGCTTCCATCCAATTCTCAAGGGATTTATGACCCCCTAAGACCCAAAGCCCTACTCCCACCTCTGCTCTGAGTTCCCTTTCCTCCCGAAGGACGGGCTGGCAGCAACGGCGGGGCAAGCTGGCACCACCCCTTGGGCAAGTCTCGTCCCCTCCCTGGCCTCAGCTGACCCTCCTCTGAATGAGGCGGCTGGACTTGGTCACCATTGTCTCTCTCTGCACTAACACCACAATGGGAAAGGACTTGGCCACAGAACTGCTTCTCACCTCGAGGTCCCGGAGGACAGGGTGGTCTTCAATTCCCGGGAACAACACTCGCATAGTGTAGGTTCTGTAGTCCAGGAAGGGAATCCCAGCTCCGTCCAGGTCACTGGTCAACTCGTGGATGTCCGTCTGCAGCTCGGCAAAGGCTGGCACAAAGACAAGCCCGTGAGACTGCTGGATGGGGCCCAAGAGCTACGCCGCCTCGGAACACTCAGAACCCTCTCCCAGGCCCCCGGAGACCCGCACAGCGGACCCGAGTAGCGCAGGAATGAGGAGGAGGGGGATGTTTTACGTAGCTGAGGTGAACGATGTAGGTATGGGAGAAAGATGCAGCACAAGGAAGCTTGTCTTGGGCCAAATCCCTTCCAAAACATGAATGGGGGGCAGGCTGTCCACAGATCTGAGCTGCTGCTGGGGCCAGGAGGGCCTCCCCCTCTGAAGATGAGGGCTTTGGCTTGCAAAATATGCTGGGGGTTAGGGGTGATATCGAAGGACAGAGGGAGTGAAGGAGGCGGTTCCAGTGATGGAGAGTCTGTTTCAGATTCTGTGTTTTACAGTGGGTTTCCTTATAGGAGTTAAGAACTATTTCTTCTGAAGTCCCACTTCTTGGCCATGCAGTTTACTGGAGCCATCAAACCACCAAATGGGACCAGATGAGGGCTCTTGCCCCACTGATATATCCCTTCTGGATAAATATGCAGGGTGTCTCTTTGTCCTTCCTTTCTCAAGGTCATGCTACTCAATGGTGAATTATGATCTGCATATAGGTACCGCTGTCTGCGGAGACAGCCCAGGCCTCCGGCATGGTCACGAAGCTGCAAGACCACCCCCCGGCCCCCGAGAAAGTTCCACACACGGACCCACTGTTACACAGCAGTGTGATCACTCTCTGTCCTGGGTGCAGCCGTCCACCCTGGGAGGTTGTCAGAGGTAACGTGCTCAGCCCCTCCTTCTCCCATTTTTTCCCTTAGCACACGCAAATGCACATGTACACACATGCACGCGAGCACACGCACGCGCACACACACACACACACACACACGATGGATTAATGCATGCCTGCAGAGAACAGCCAGTGGGTATCGACTAAACAACACTTCTTTCTATTTACATAGACAAGAATAAGGAAAAACTACTTTGTGGGCTCAGAAGGAATTCACAAGCCCAGTGTAGCTCCAAGGCCCTCGAAAAGCCAGCCCTGCACCCAGTGGTCCCTGCCGACGACGTGACCACAACGTGGCCGCCCAGCTGCTGCCGGCAGGACCTCACCACACCCTGCGGTGCTGACCTCCTGCTTGGGGACCCTGGGTCTCCAGGCCTTGAGGATACCAGTAGTTCTGGTTTGACAACGGGGATGGCGCCGGGAACCCTAGAGAGGCTGCTGCAGACCCCTCCTGTGCTGCTCTCTTTCTGCATCTCTGCTCACACTGACGCGGGGGGACCTTGTCAAGAAAAGTGACTCCGAAGGTAGAGTAACCCTAACACATCTGAGTGGAACCTACACCAATATGTGTGAAAGGGGAGTCAGTGAGCCTTTCTGGCATGTACCGTCACCAAAAACCCTGATGAGAACTCGTGTCGGCTGAGTGAGAAACACACGTGTGTGTGTTTGTGGGAATGCGTGCATGGGCATGAGTGTGAGGGCATGAGTGACCGCCTGAGTGGGCGTCAGTGAGTGTCCGTGGGCATGTGTGCACGCACGTGTGTGTGTGTTTATATATCCAAAGGTCGGGCCTTGGGCGGGGGCCAGGCTGGGCCTCTTCGGAGTCTGTATGTGGCTGACGGCCTGACTCACCGTCAAGGCTTCGGGAAGTCGCCTTCCCTGGACCCAGGCTGCCCTTTCAGCGTTCAAGAGCCAGCTCGGGGCGCCTCTGGAAAACACTTTCAAGGCGAATCCTACGTGTCCTTTGCTCTATCATCTCTCTTCCCACCCACGTGAGACAGCCTCTCCCAAGCTAGAAGCCAAGGCCCTCCCCTGGTGTCCCCGAGTCAGGACTCCCTTTGTGACTGCTAATTCCTCCTTCTCTGGAACGTTCCAAGAGGAACCTGGCTTCACACTGCCCCTGCCGCCCCCTCCCAGTTGGGGTGCTCAGCTGGTGGGGAGGAAAAGGAGGGAGCTAGCTTTTTACAGGTCTGCAGCTTTCCTTCAAGTCACTGAGCGTCTCGTCTCCGACATTCAAGGCCTCACGCCTGGCACATAAAAGAGATTCTAATCACTACACCTAATTAGAGGGAAGAGTACATTGCAGAGAAAAAAATTAAGCAGCGTAAATATAGTAAAAGGCAGTAATTAACAGTCCCACAAGGCGGATGCTGTGTTGACAGCTGAGGATGTGGAGAGAGGATGGAAGGGACCCGCTTCCCCATTAGAGAGCCACGGCCTCCCTGGTGGGAATGCCAGAGCCCCAGGTACAGGCTGATTACTCCGCGTATAAATCTACACGAAGAATCAGCTCAGGCCCTCCCAGGGTGACTCACGAAGGACCTCCTGGGGGTGACAAGAGTCTGACTTCCACATTCCTTCTTGGATTTAGTGCGGCTGATTTCACTTCGTGGTGGTGTTGGTAATTTTTTAAAATACAAGCTGTAAAACGCTCTTTCCTCTAAGTCTCGGATCAGCCCTCCAGCCTCACCTTCTGAAAGAAGAGAGCTGAAGACTGCTTGAGTGCGTCATGGCAGGGCACCTCCGGGTCTCCCCCAGAGGAGAGGGCAACTCACCCGGCCGGGATCCTGGGCTGGACACGGCTCTAGTGGGGTCTGAAATGATTCCGGCCTGACTTGAGGTAGAGATTCTGGAGGCGGGAGACCCAGGCCCAGCGCCGCCCGCCGCCCACCGCTGCGGGTGTGTGAGATGCACGCGCTCGCACGCACGCGCACGCACTCGCAGCACGCGCACGCACTCGCGCCCCGCCCCCTGCCACTCCAGACCTTCCTTGCACTCCAGGGCCACGCGGGACTCCAGGTTGTCCATCTGCATCTGCAACCGCTTCAGCGTGAGGTCGCTCTCCCGGGACTTGCGTTTGTAGGCGATGAGAACGGCCACGATGAAGATGATAAGGAGGCCGCCGGCCACGGCGATGCTAACGATGGCAGGCAGGCTGAGCGGGCTATCCGGGGCAATGTTCACCATCCCCGGGGAGTACTCCATGCCACCGACTCGGGCCTGGGGGGACACGCGGGGGGAGACGGATCTGGGTGTGGGCACAGAACATCCTAGGCAAGGGTCCCAAGCCACCCGTGAGCTGGTGACCAGGGTTGCGTGAGGGAAATGGCTCCAGGGAGGAGAGTCATTGCTGGCTGTAAAAGCAGACAAGAGGGCACCTGGGGTGGAGGGAGCGGGGGTGAACAGCTCAGCGCAGGCCACCCCCACAACTGGGAAAACCACACATTATATTATTCGGGAGTGAACTCGGTTGTCTTCATGAGGAAACAGCACTCAACTGGGATCTAAAAAAGCCTACGTGCCATCAAAGTCTGGATCCCCGAAGACTCATCCCATTGTGAGGACAGATGACAAAGGCACAGGACGTGATATTATGTCCTGCCCGGGTCAACGATGGTCCTCTCCTGGAAGGGTCTCTTGCCTCTAACAGGTGACATAGCACATCACTGAATGCTGTTTCGCGTTGCCCTTACTGTAGCACCAGCCAGTATGGAAAGAATGACAATACGGAAGAAAGAAGTCTGAAGTGGGAAGAGGAGAAGGAACTGGGAGTGTGGGAGAGCCAGGAGGAAAGTTCAAGAAGGCCAGAATCCCCTCCCGGAAAGCCCTGGTGGCCCAGGATGGAGCTGGACCGCTCACCCCACCGCATCCTTAGTGCCTGCCCATCCGGGGTGGAGTCCCGCCAGCCTCACCATCACTTTGTGCCGGCCTATGAGGTTGGGGGACTCGCAGAGCAGCTGCACATCCGACACTGTGACGGTGCACGGCTTCTCCCCGACCAGCACGGTGTAGTTCAGCTTTACATTGCCCCCAGCCACGGGCGGGATCAGGTTCTTGCCCTGCATGGACAGGAAAGCCCAAGTTCCCACCCCAGAGTCAGGAGCACAGCTACTGGCTGGCTGACATGTCCTCCCACCTGGAGGTCCCATCCTTCTGGGGAGCTGGTGGAGAGGCCACCTTCCCTAATAAGTCCAAAAAATTCACAACACCTATACTACTATTCCCCCTTCCTCAGTGGGAAATCAATAATCAAGGCACTCTTTTCAGCTTGTCCCAAAGGCAGCTTCAGAATCCTTGTCAACACAGAGCTGTGATCAGTCACTACCAGTTGCTTCAAATTGTCACATGAGTTAAAATTAATTTTCTATCCATGCTCCAAAGAAGCCCTATAAGGTGGTTTGCAAAGGGCTGCACAGGAGGAAGCAGTATGAGCCTTTGACCTCCCAAGTCCTGGACTCAGGGGCCAAAGCTGGGAGTCATGGCCAGGGTGGATCCAGCTGCCCTGACCAGGTTTCTGTGGGCCCTAAAGAGAGTGAACCTCGCAATACAAACTCAAAGAGCACATTTACCATAGTCTGGGCTATAACACAACCTCTGCTAGCTAATGACACCTGCCACAAGATCTGGCAGAAGCCCATGACTTGCGGCCTCCTTCTGTGACTTGGAAAGCCTCCCCTTGCATACAGCGGCCTCCTTCCTCCCATCTCACTCTACCTTTAGGATGATGGGTGTGCCGGGCTTGAGCTCCAGGATCCCTGAGGGGCCGAAGGCCTCAAACACAGGATTGGGATAGTAGGTGAAGTTGGTCTTGTTGAGGATTAGCAGGGACTGGACGTTGTCCAGGATGAAGCCAAACTCCTCGGGCCTCTCCGTCAGGTCAGACTGGTGGTCAGGCCCCAGAGCGAGGGCAGGAGCCTGGCAGGTCATCTCAGTAGCGTTCAGAACCTCACAGAGCTGGGGTGGAGCCGGAGAGGGAGGGCTATGTGGCGTGTCTCCGCACACCTGCAGCCCCAGACACCCGCCGGCTCTCCCTCGGTGCCGTCGTACAGCGTGGTGTTGACACGGGACGGTCATGGGTGGATCCCCACAGCTCCAGTGGAGTCAGGACCACACAACCTGGGCACTCAAGGACAAGCTCTGCAGCTGACACCTACCTCTGCCCTGCCCATGGCAGGCACTAGGGTATCTCTAAGCTAAGGAATGGCACTGGGGGTCAGAAGATGGAAGAATAAGGGTCTTCCATCCCTTATGAAGAATAAGAAGCCCCAGAAACCCAGAAGAGATTGCTCCTGCATGCCTGTACCCCAGAGTGTAGAAATGGCCTCATGTCTGCTCCCCCATCCCGCCATCCCAGTGTCTGGGGCGTCACACGCGATGGGTCATCGGTGTCTGGGGTGAGCCTGCCTGAGCCCTGGGAGAGCCCACACCCTTTAGGGTGGCCACGTGCCAAGTGGACAGCGCCCCCGTGAGCCCCACCAGTCCCGGACTCACATTGATGTGCTCCTTCCCTCCGTGCTTGGCACGGATCTGGGGGTTCTGTATGAGGTCCAGGTGAGTCCCCCTCACGGCGATGGGTGTGTTCCCACTGGTGGGGAAGAAAGAAGGAGGCGTGTAAACACAGGGACAGGTATAGCAACAGCGCCTGACGACGACGATGATCTATCAGGCTGAGCCCCAGCGCTGAAGACGGTGATAACCGGCGGGCAGGGTAACGTTCACGGGGACAAGATGACAAGCTGACTGCATAATAATAAGGACGAGCCCTCAGCAGCCGAGGGGAAGTCAGTGATGACCAGATGTCCGCGGCCGTCCTGCACTGAGCTCGTTCGGAGTGTGGACACTGCACGGAGGCTGGGCCTGTAGCACGGCCCTCTTGGCCCCCGAGGCCTCCTGACCTGAGCCAGCTGCTTCTCTGCAGTCTCCCAGCGTCTCTTTCCCTGTCCTCCCCAGTCTCAGGGAATTTTCTTCACCCTGGCCTTGGCCTAAGGGAAGCCTCGCTCCAGACGACCCTCCACCAGACCCTCCAAAGTCTGAGCACAGCCTCCTCCCCCAGGACAATCATACCACACATTTCCACCTTAGAGGCTTCAGTCGGCTGGGACATGGGAAAGGCCAAGGCCCAGCCACTCAGGAACCTCCTGTAAGAATGCAAATCTGAAATGCTCCAGGGCTCTCGCACCCTGGGGAGTCAGCCAAAGGACTGCTAACGCCCAGCGATTAGGAGACTCGCCTTTGGGTAGCTTTTCAATGGAAACCTGGACGCCACTGTCCTATCTTCAGGGCCACTGAGAAGCTGGCATGGGATGGAGGCTAGCTTCCTTGGGGGCTACTCAAAGGAAAGTGATGAATTATGTTATCTGCAATCAGGGGAGTATCATTGAGAAGAATCTATTTAAAACAGGTAAGTGGTTATAAGCTTGTGGGTAAAGAGTCCTTGACAGCCCCATTCATCTCTACCCCTCTATCCATCTGCCCCCCTTTACACGCCATTCCTGCCCTCCCTTCCTCTCGCCCTCCACCGGTCCCCACTGAAGCAAGTCCCCACCCCACGTATGCACATGCAGGAAGATTTCCTCGAAACCCAGAGAGTCTCTCGGCCCCGGCAGTGCTGGCGAATGAGCTTCTGGAGTCCAGCCAGCTCCCGATCTATTCGGTCATCAATTCGACACACGTGTATCGAACGCCCCCATCACCCATCGCCACTCATCAGTAACCCAGGCTGTTGCGAGCAGTGTAAAGCCACGTGTTCTGCAGAGCCCCACCCCATCCCAGACTCCGTTAACTGCAGTGAAACCGCTGGAGCCCCGGCCCCTTCAGAACGCACCTCCAGCCTCCCTCTTGATGTGAGAGTGACTGGGGGCGACTGCCGAGTGCCAGGAGGGACAACACCTCTATTTCTGCGCCAGTGACACGAGGAAGAACTGAATTAAACCAGGCTGGGAACGCCTTCAGGAGCCACAGAGTTTGCCTAAGCACAGGGGGCTGTGCCAACTTCCTGGACTCACCAGGCCCTGGGGGCAAATCCTGGACTAGGTTTTACAGGCTCTCTGTCCCTCTCTGTCTTATATGTATCTGCTTTCAGGTCACGGCTAAAGCTTATAAGGCTTGGGCCTCAGAGACTAACTGCTGAGGACAACCAAGCTGCATCTCCCAAAGGCTGCCTTTTGGTGTTTGGGTGTAAGGCCCGGTGGCAAACTCTTTCTGTAAAGGGCCAGGCAGTAAATATTTTAGGCTCACTGAGGCCATGTGGTCTGTCGCAGTTACTCAGCTCTGCTGCGGTGGTGAGAAAGCAGTAGAGACAAAACATATTTGGATGAGCATGGTCGTGTTCCAATAAAACTTTATTTATGAAAGCAGACGGACAGCCAGATTTGGCCCCCCAGCTGGAGTTTGCTGACCCTGGTTTACAAGATTGTTCTCTGGACTGGACTCGTCATTGACCCCCCATCTCAGCTTGTGGTAACCACATCTTCATGCTCTGCCCCCTCTCCTGACCCCAGACATCCTCCAGAGCTGAAGCAGACGGTGGGGAGGGCTGAGGACGGGGGATGTGGGTAGAGGGGGTGAGGAGGGAGGGGAGACGAGCCAGCACCGCACTGGGTATTTGTACCTCACGTAATCCTCTCAGTGTCCCGTGAGGGAGCTGACTGGTGAGAAACCCTGGATCCGGGGAGGTTAACTAATTTAAGGTCACTTGGCTGCTAAGCAGTGGAGCTGGGCTGCACCCACTCCTTCTGAGCCCAAGTCCACTTCCCCCGAGGCCCCTGATACAGCAGTTTCCCCAACATCAACAGGGGCCTGGCTATCAGGATGCCCTCTGCAGCACCTTCTGGCCTCCTAGTGTGCCCAGCAATCCTCAAATCGGCCCCCAGGGCCGGGTCCTGCTCAGAGTGCTTTTGGTGGAAGGAGGCAGCCCCGCCAGGAAGGTCTGACCTGGGGGGTGCTCTGAACCACCACCCCCAGTTCATCAGTCCCCACAGCAGGACTGGGCCCCAGAACTCCCCTTGGCTTTGGAGGGTCGAGGAGGGAAGCCCAAGGTCAGGGCAGGCCCTACCTGATGATGCTCCACTCGGGCTCAATCCGCACGATGGTAGGATCCTCCATGTACTGGAAGAACAGGTCCTGGTGGATCTTGGCCCTGTCCACCTGCACCATCACCTTCATTTCCAGCACCTCATCTGAGGACGTGGTGTTGCATACGATGTAGGACGGAGAGCGTCTGCGGGAGGGAGATGGGGAGCTGGGCTCCTGGGTGGTGTTGGGCGGGACACTGTGGTCCTGGGTCGGGGCCCTCCCGTGCCCCTCCCTGTTCATCAGGCTCGTCAGAGGCAGTGGGGGAGCAGCGCCCCGACACAAAGCCCTGAGAACTACTGACAAAGACTCTCTCCTTGACCAGACTGTAGACGGGCTCCTCTGAGCCCCCTTTTTGACTAGGCTTCTTCCTGAGGCCCGGTCTTTGATTTGCTGACCCCCATTTTTACCAAGAATCCTGCTAACTTAGTTTGGCAAGAAACCCACCCCCCCATATCTGAGTACCCTTGATATCTGATCAAATTCCGCCTCCTTAACCCTTGATGTCTGGTCACCCTGACTGCCTTCAGCAAGAGTCCTGTTAAGTCGGTTTAGCAAGAATCCTCCTAACCTCGTTTCCTCTTAGTAATTTTCCATCCACTGCCTCCCTTGCTCTGCCCCTTGGCTATAAATCCCCAGCTGTCTGCCGGATCTGGAGTCAAGCCCACTCTCTTTCTCCACTGCGACAGTCCTGACACCTATTGCAATAGTCCTGAGCAAGCTCTTCTTTACCATTTTAACAAGTGTCAGAGCCATTTTTTTCTTGAACGCTCAGGCAAGGCCTGGCCTGGCCTCACTTCAGATCTGTCGCAGCCCTCAGCATAGCTCTCTCCCAGGAAAATCTCTCTCTGCAGAACCTCATGCCAGCGGCGCAGGGAATGTCCCCAACCACACCTCTTCTAGTCCTGCATTAGGGGCACCTCTTGCCTCCCTTCCAACCCTCACCCCCGCCCCAGGTTCCTGGCTCATGGACGGTGTGCTCTCCTGGGACTGGATGGTGGAACCAGGGAAAGGAAAGTCGGCTGCCCCTGGAGGTTCAACCTCAGCCAGCTCTCGGCCGTCCCGGCTGGCTCTGCAGCAGCTGGCCAGGAGCTAACCCAGGGGGAAGGGGCCCTAGATTCCAAACTGTGTCCCGTGGAACCCTAGGGTCCTGCACAGTGGGTGGTATGCGGGCACCAAGGCTAAACGGTGGGCAACGGCATGATGGGCCGTTCCAAGGAAGGGGTGCCTGGCAGGTCCCCGGGCTAAGCCACAGCCAAGTATGCCCAGAAAGTCCTCTCCCAAAGCGAACGGCCACTTTCTCAGGGAGGAGCAGGTACCTCCAGAAGGTTAGCCGGAAGTCTGCTGCCTGTCAGCCCCGCCCACCCTCTGAGCTGCGAACCCTGGAGCCTGCCCTGAGGTGAGTTACCTGTGGAAGAGGCAGGGCTGCTTCCCAAACATCACCACCACGTTGCTGCCTGCGTTCAGGTTGGTGCCCGTGATGGTCACCTGTGTGCCTCCGGACATGGGCCCCCGGCTGGGCTTCAGGTCTGAGAGAGTCAGCGTCTGTGCAGGAAAGGATCTGGCCTGAGGATGCTCCTGGGTAGGACTGAGGCAGCACCCCATTCCCGGATTCCACTCTCCTTCTGGAATCCTTAGTCATGGCGGCCTCCCAGAGAGCAGGCCCAGTTTACCCAGGCCTGTGGGGACTGGCGAGCATGTGCACCTCTACACTAATAACAGTCATAATAATATTAGCTACTACGTAGTGACCTTTTAAGTGACAGACTTTATATTTTATGTGTATCTATAGTGAGATAGACATTTTTTTTAAATCACCCATTCTATTCTACAAGGTAGGCATTATTACCCATCTTAAAGACAAGATTCAGAGATGTTAAGTAAAGTTTCCATGGTCACAGAGCAAAGAAGCGGCCTGAGAACTGACTCCGGAGCTGGAGTTCTCCACCACCTCTCCAGTCTCCAGCGAGGGTCGCTTTCAGGAAGGTAAGCTGCCCCTTCCACAGGCCTCTCCAGAGAGCTGCCCAAAGCACCCAGCGGCCAGAGCAATGAGATGTGTGAGCCCCAAAAAAACCCAGGAGGAGAAGCAAAGGAGGGTCAGTGGATTGAGTGAAGAGTCAGATTGGGGGTGGGGGTGGGGGTGGGGGAGGATCTGTGAGTTGAGGATTTGGAGTCTCAGTTTGTTCTTTCATTAGCATTTTAATGGAAAAAACTTTCCTAAGTCCCAGGTGAGAAGCCTGTATCTGCATTTAAATGAAGATTTCTCTCCTCTCTTACTCCCTTAAAGAATTCTGCACCAAAAGTTGAACCCACTCAGCTCCTCGGAGCGGGCAGGCAACCTCCTCTCCGAGAGGCCTCGATCGATGGATAACACTAGGGGAGGAGAAGAGAAGCCCCAGCGAAGCCTGCAGCCCCAAGGCCTGGCACGTGTGCGCCCCGGTCCCCGCACAGGGCACACGTGTCGGGACACGCAGGGACCCACGGGAACACAGGCGGACCTCTGCGCCCAGCATCCGCTCAGCGCAGGCTCGCTCGCGGGGCCCGCCCACCTGGTCCCTGCAGATCCCAAACCTGGAAGCCCCGTGACACCCACCAAGCCAAGCCGAGGAACGGCTTATGCTGGCTCTGGCTCAACCCGAGACCCGTGCTAGGGTGGGGGATGGGACTGCTGCAAGAGCCTTCCTTTCTCAGCTTTGCCTACACCGTGCTGTGTGACTCAGCACAAGTCACTTACCCTTTCTGATCTCAAAGAATCAAAAAGTGGTCCTCTCAGAGGTGCCTGACTGTTTTCTGGTTCTAACTTCCCACAGATGGTGCCTCCGCCCCACTGTCTGTAAAGGGAGAGCTTTCAGACCTGGCTCCTGCTGACCCCCCCGGAGAGGAAAGGGAAAGTGAGGGAGTTACTTAAGGGGTAAGGGGCAACGTGGAAAGGAGAACAAGCTCCCTGGCAGCCTAGGGGTGAGGGTCCTGGAAGGGGTACAAGTGAGGAACCCTGATGGGTTTGCAGTGGCCCTCCTGTGTGGGGCTGGCTGGGTGCTGAGTTACTCTGGGGTTGGGGAGAGGATGATATGGAGACATGTTTTAAAGTTGGGAGAACCTATTCATTATTCAAGGTTTGCTTCATAACTATTTTCCAGCGGGTCTGCGTGGGAAATCAGATGTGGCGTTATTTGCCATCTCTTCCCTTGGCTCCCTCCCTGGATGGAGGCAAAGGGGGGAAAAGTGTTGCCTCTACAGAGATCTCCAGGGATAGAACTGGCAACAGCCCAAGAGTGCTGATCTGCGGTCTATGGGCCTTGGTGTCAGGGTTTTGGGTGAATAAACCCACACATCAGAGCCTGGCCCGATTTGTGGAGGGAAACTGAGGCAGACCCAAACCTCGGCACTGGGAGGGGCTCCCCAGCATCCCCAGGCCCTGAGAGGCACCCCTGAAAAGGGGCTCGCCAGGGGCTTCCATGGGGGTCCCAAGAGTGCCACCTGCCAGCTGCCCAGCAGGGTGGGAAGGCAGTGAAGGCTCGGAGGTGTTGTGGGTGGGCGTGTGACAGAGGGGCATTCTGTCCTTCCTGCCTCCCTGGTATGACTCACGGGGGACCTCTGCCCCTCATTCCCACCCTGAACCCCTCGGAGCTCTGTTGTCGGCAGTGAGGGGGGGTTGCTCAGTGACCAGGTCCTTAATGCAAACTGGGGTCTGGGAGGAGACTGGGGTCCGTGGCACCATTTCTCCCCCCGCAGCTCTTCCCAAGCGGGTGTGTATTGCCAGGATAGTGCCTCCAATAGAAACGTGAGCACGAGTCTGAGTCCCAGGGACCCACTGGACCAATGCATTTTCGCCTTGTGGCAACAACTCACACCTTCCCTGCTCTTCTGCTCCGATTTCCCCTCGTCCCCGTCAACCCCCCGCTCCCACTCCCTTCTGCTCCCCTCTTCTGGTGCCCCTCCATGTCACACCTTATGCCGGGAACAGCCTTCCGCTACTCGAGATCCATATGGAAAACTGTATTCTGCCTTAGACAGGTCCTGCCTTTCCTTCTGGCTCCTTCCATGAAGCCTTCCCTTAATACCTTACATCCAACCACATCCTGCTCCCAGGGTAGAAACACTCATGCAGGCAAGACCTTCCCTGAGAGCAGAAGGGGCTTTTGGTTGTCTACCACATAGATGTGTTATATGAATTAAGCCCAAGAGCAGGTATCACAGAAGAAGGAGCAGCTGAAGAAGGAGACAGAGAAGGGAAGGGAGTCAGGCCACTCGAAGGCTTGAGGAAGGATTGGATAGGCAGGGCAGAACAGACCAAGGAACCTGGACAAGTCGAGAGGCAGTGGGCACCCTGGGCTCTTCTTGAGCTGGGGGCTGACATGATGAAAATGGTATCCCCCAGTGTGGCTGGACTAGAATGGGTTCAGACCAACGGCAGGGATTTAAGGGGGCCACTGCAGTAGCAAAGGGAATGGGAAAAGTAAGACTCCAGGACATGGTGATAGAGGGATTGACATCAGGCATTAGGGGAAGCCGAGCCACAGGCCACCAAGATGGTGGGCCCGGTGACAGGCCACTGACAGAAATGGGCAAGGGAGGGGGACACGCTGTTTATGGGAGCTGACAGCTCGGGTGGGCCATGGGAGGTGATGGCAGGACATCCAGGGGGCGGTGGCCTTTGAATTAGTCACAAAGGTAAGAAGCCTGGCTGGAGACACAGCAGAGACAGCTGAGGCCCAAAGGAAACGTCAGCTTAATGAAGTAGCGGCCGTTCCTGGTAGCGTTCACTTTGTCACCGCCAAGAGACCACAGGATAAAAACTGTTCCAGGTAACTGACTGGCCAAGGAAGTCCAGTGCTTGCTTTGGCCATGCAGCGGTGTCCTCCCTTTTACCACAGCTGCCAGGTAATTTCAGAGCCAGATTTCATGCCAAATTTTCGTATGCCACGCCACACCTCTCAACTGCTTGGGGAGCGCTGTCCGTGTCTCTACCCACCTCAGTCTCTCTCTCCCTCTCGTTATCTCAACTCTGCTGGAATAACAATGTCTGTGTATATAAATATATATATGATATACTATATATATATACATTTATGTAAATATATATACATTCATCACTAGTTGTCTTAAAGTATATTGGGTTTAACTTGGAAATTCCTTCAAACCCTTTCCGAAGAAGGTGGGAGTACAAATGCTAAACGAATAGGTAAAACTATACACATCCACTAAATCCATGACATGTGTGTGTTCCTCTAAGTGAGCTCCTGTGTGGGTTTAGTGACAGCCATATTTATAAGGTTGGTTAGCTTTCAAAGAGTGGAGAGGGAGCATTGCAGAGGTCAGGACCCAGGCAGAGAGGGGCATCTGAGGCACATCCCTCCCAGGTTCACCGCCACCCACTGCCCCCGCCCAGTCACATCGTGTGCAAGTCCTTCATCTCCTCTGTCCTTCTGGACTGTGGGCCTCCTGGGGCAGGGGCTGCATGGGGTCTGACTCATCACTGTCATACCTGCAAGCCAGGCCCATCAAGCTATATTATAAAATGCAACCAATGGAGCAAGTATTTATCAAATAACCTAGGGAGAGGTATTGTGCAAGGTGATACGTGGTTGTCAGTTAAAGGGAGGAAGAAGAAAGAGAAGGAAGGCAGATGAAAGAAGAGGGAGGAAGGAAGGAAGGAAGGAGAAAAATGGGCTTCTATGACATATTTCCGGGCATTTGACCCCCAGTCATAAAATCCATCATTTCAGGTTTCCAGCTTCCAAAAGCAGCTCAGAATCATGAGGAAATGATCTCATCACATCTGGCATTAACCCGAGAAGTTAACTGGATGGTAAAACAGTTTTGGCAATGATGTGATGTATGTAGCAGGGGATGTGCTCATGTCTCCAGCATCCCTGTCGTCACAAGGCAGGGAGGTTCCCAAGTCCCCCTGCTCACAGAACCCCTCACCAGGGCTGGTCCGGTACCCTTTTCAGGGGCCAGGGAGGGTCCAGGCTGGAGGGAATGTGAGGGCAGGGGTGAGATCTGCAGAGAGGCCTTGGGGTGGGGAGGGAAATGTGGGGAAGGGTGTTGGGGCGAGAGGGAGTAAGATAGGCATAGGACGATGGTGAGTGAGGAAGGTGGGATGACTGGGGATAATGGGATGGAAGTGGTGGGGTGCCAGCACACAGGCAAAGGGCAGGGCACAGCAGTCATGGTGGCAGTCACAGAAATCGTAAAGGCAGTGACACTAGAGGTGATAAATCTATTTTATCTAATTTTCATAGTAATACCGTGGGATAGATGCTTAGTATTATCATCCCCATTTTACAAATGGAGACACTGAAGCACAGAAAATTAAACAACTAGCCCAAGTCCACCCAGTTAATAAGAGGCAGAGCCAGGGCTCAAATCCCAGGAGTCCCCATGCACAGCCCACACTCTCACCCACCGTGTCACGCTGACACTCGGCCAGAAGGGGACATTGGGGCCTGAGAGCCAAAGCAACTTCCCTGGAGCTGCAGCCCAGCCCAGCCCAGCCTAGCCAGGATGTGAATCCAGGTCTTCCCGACTTCCAAGGCTGTGCTCTCAAGCGCTGCAGGACGGGACTCCCACGACTTTGGCCTGGGTTTGCCCACAGAGGTCTAGAAGGGCTCAGCAATCATGGTAAAGAGGTCTGTGGCCTGTGCCTTGCCAGGCCGTTGGTGGCCGGGACTCACCATGAAGTAATAGAGCTGCGACGACCTGGCCATGAACTCGGGCCGACACACAGCCACACAGATCTCCACGAAGCCGGCGTGCTGGCTGGGCTTGGCCTCCCCCATCTCACACACGATCCTGCAGGGTGGAGAGGACAGACCCCCATGGGTCACAGGAGGGTCACAGGTCTCCCTGCCGTGACCCCTGGGCCCTACACCTACCCAGACCTCCTTCTCTGTAGTAAGATCTCAGGGGTGGGCAGGGAAGGAGGAGGTGAAAGATACCTGATTCCTCCCTTCGGGGGCTCCTCCCTGGTTCTCAGGAAATGAGGAAGTGTGACCTACAGAGGTCTCCTTAGAGGCTCTCAGTAAACTGTGACTTACCCAAGGGCACACAGCCATCAGACAGGGACCTCGGAGCAGGGACCTAAGGTTTGCAGGTCCTCGCCTAGGAGCTCTTTGCTCCCAAGGCATGGACTGCCCCAGGCAGTGCTTTCTGCTCCCAGCCCCAGCCAGGGGCCTGGCAGGGGAGGGGCTTTTCATGCCGGGGGGAGGGGAAAGGGTGGGGGAGAGTCATAAATTCTCCCCTTTAAAAAAATTTTTATTGTTTCACTTACAAAATTGGTTCATACCCTTTGAAAGCGAGACAGTATCAAAATGTGACAGTAAAATAAAGTGTGCCTTTCGTCACTAATCTCTCAAAACCTTGGTGTATAAATCCTTGCAGACCTTTCTCTAGACCTATGCAAATATATAATATATATAATCTCCATTTTATAAATGAAGAACTGAGGCACGGAAAAGTTTGGCAACTTGCCCAAATATATAGATTTGCCCATATATCCACACGTGTGTATATATATTTATGTCTGATATTATGCACGCATATAAACATAAATGTGTATATATACACATGTACAATCATATACAAACGTGCATATGTAAAGAAACATATACATGATCTTAAAAATAAAGTGGAACTTAACCACCCATTATTTTTAACCCCTGCCTTTTCACTCAACAAAACAGCACGGACTTTCCCTCATGTCACAGTACACACGGCTCCGCTTTCTTCTTTTAACAGCTTCATGGTATTTCATAAGAGGCCTGTGTCATCATTTATTTAACCAGCCTCCTACTGTTATACATTTAACTTACCCTGATTTTTCTCCTACTCCAAATAACCCCGCAAAATGAACCAACCTACACACCTCCTTAAGCATTGCATATTTATTAAAATAGATTTCTGAGAAGGATTATTTGTGCTTTTTTTTTTTTTTTTTTTTTTTTGCGGTACGCGGGCCTCTCACTGTTGTGGCCTCTCCCGTTTGCGGGGCACAGGCTCCAGACGCGCAGGCTCAGCGGCCATGGCTCACGGGCCCTGCCGCTCCGCGGCATGTGGGATCTTCCCGGACCGGGGCACGAACCCGTGTCCCCTGCACCGGCAGGGGGACTCTCAACCACTGCGCCACCAGGGAAGCCCTTGTGCTTTTAATGTTTGATAGTAGAGGGAAATAATGGTCTGGAAGGACTGTCCCAACTTTTACTTCCATCAACAGCAAGTGAGTGAGATTACTTCACTGTTTGTCCAACACTAGATATTATCAGTCCTTTAAAATTTTTTCTAATATAATAGGGAAAAAAAGATCTCAATTTCATTTTTATTCCCCTGATTACTGGTGAGGTTGCATGTATTGTATGTGTGTGTGTGTGCTTAAATCTTATATAGCCTTCCCTGTGACTTGTCTGATGCCCTCTCTTTATTTCGCTGATGGATTATCTTTTTGTAGGAGCTTCTGAATTAGGAGAATTAACTTTTCTCCATAATAAATATTGAAATTATTTTCTCTCAGTTGATCACTTGTTTTTCAACTTGGTTTATAAAGTCTTTTGCCACTTGAAAGTTTAAAACTATTTGTGTGGTTCAATTGCTCATTTTTTACTTTATGGCTTCCGGGTTCTGGGTGAGAGTCTAGCAAAAATCTATGCTTTTCTGTTCAGATAACATAATTAATACATGTTCAGTTTTTTTAAAAGTACATAAAAGCACTTGCCATACCTACATTCCACTCCCACCCCAACTGCATCACCCAGAAGTGTCCATTGTCAACATATTGGTGTACATGTTTCCAGTCTTGCTTTCCTTTTACAAAATTAATTATAAACTCTGTATTCTGCTTGGTAAGCTGTATTCTCACTTAATATACCTTGAGTATATGCCTGGTCATGATTCTTCTACATATCACATTTAATGGTTGTGTAGTTTACTGTCCTATGTATAGACAATAATTTATTAAATTAATTAATTCCCTAGTTTTAGATATACAAATTGCTTCCACATTTTCACTGTTACAAATAAGGCCAAAATAAGCATTCTTGCAAATAAATATTTGTGCATTCTGTTTATTTAGGGAAAGTTCTAAAAGAATTATGCCCAGGCTAAAGATGTTTGACCTGCATTTCCAAACTGCCTTCCAGGAAGGTCGTCCCAATTTACCCTCCCGACATGAATGTATGGATGAGCTATTTCTTATGCCACTCATCTGCACTGGGTGGGCATTAACTTTGAAAAATTGTTCCCCATTTTATTGGTTACTACTGATGTTAAACATTTTTTAATATGACTTTAGTTCTTTGTCTGTCCTGTGAATTGCACATTCATGCTCTTTGCTAATTTTGTGATAGCTGCCTTCTGCCTGTATCTTTTATCTAACCTCTTTAAATGTTAAGAAAAAGCATACTGTAACAGGCCATAACAATACTCTCAGTTTATCATTCATATTTTTACTTCGCACACAGGGTTTTCGGTGCACAAGTTTTGTCTTACATACTCAAATCTAATCTTTTCCTTTATAATTTTTTCTTTTGCAGTTATACCTGGAACACCTTCCCTTTCTTGAAATCAAATAAATTCTCACCTGCATTTTCTTCTAACCCTTTCACATTTTCATTTTTTACCCTTAACTCTTTAATCCACCTGGAATTTACCTTGGTGTATAATGGGAAATAAGAATCTGATATGGTACTTTTACCAGGGGGTGAAACTGTACCACTTATTGAATGAGCTTTGCTTTCCTTGCTGATTTGAAATGTCATCTTTATCACATACTAAATTTTTATGTATCAAGATTCTTTTTCTGGTGTTCTATCTTATTAAGTATCACGATACTTAATCATGTGGCTTTATGATATTTTTTATATCTGGCTAAACAAGTCCAGAGTAGGGCGTTTTAAAGTTCCCCAAATCACAATATATCCGTAGCAGCCTGCTTTGGTTTTATTCTAGGAAGGACAAAAACTTGAAGGAGCCACAGAAAGGTCTTTGGGTAAGTAAGTGATGATGGACCAGCATGGGTCCTACCAAGCCTGGAGCCTTCAATCATCTTATCTACTATGAGTGTTCTGGGAAGAACCGGACGGAAATCAAGGAGGAATTGAGGACGGCAGGACTGATGGTTCCAGAATCACAAAATCTGGGTAAGACTCAACCAGCACAAGCATAAACGCACTCACCTACCTATGCACATGGGGACAAGTGGCAAGGTTTCACTCTGGGAGGGGCAGCAAAGAGGGTGTAGAATATAGATTCTATTGCGCTGGTGCATATTTATTCCATGCTTGTGTTTGCTGGGCTGGAAAATTGTATTTACTTATTTACAAGGCAATACATGACTCACAAACCTTCCCTGCCACATAGGTTAGAGGTCAAGGTCACTCGTTGAATGGCCCTCTCCGTGGACCAGCAGACTTTGCTGGAGAAAAACAACCCAAGTCCCCACAGGCCTGAGAGTGGGTGCGAAGGTTCATTCTCAGCCTCCACAGAGGGGAACATGGGATTAGCTTCTTCTGTAACCGGGAGAGGACAGGAGTGGGGAGTTAGGGACAGCGGAGGCAGCTAGGGCAAGGAGCTGAACTCACACTTCTGCGGATTTTGATTTTGCTTTGTCTTGTTCCTACTCAACCTCACACCTCAAGGAGGTAATGATCACTTTCCCCTTTTCTCCCAGCCATCTCCCCTTCCCCTTTCTGGACTTCCCCCAATATGGCAGCTAGCTAGTTCGGGGGCTGGGGAGTTGTAGGAGTCCCCCACACCCTAGAATGTGAGGGACATTCTCCTTTTCTGTCCATAAGTTCTAAGACCATCTACTGTTGATCGGGGAAGGTAAGTCAACATCAACCGTCTATTTATATGGACTTCTCTTCCTTGCTCCTCCCATGTCTCGGACGGCCTCCACTTACTGTTCCGCAGGGATGTAGCCATCTACCAAAGGGCTGCACTCCACGCCGGCCACCTTGACATGGGAGGCGATGTCCCGGAATTCCAGGCCCAGGTTCTCCCCTCGGATGGTGACCTTGGTGCCCCCTTCCCGGGGGCCTGTCACTGGGATTATCTAGAAGGAGGAAGCACAGTAATCAGACACCAAGACAGCGTGATCCCCCACTGCTGATGGGGCAAGGGAGGGGCTGCTGCCTCTTTCCTATCTCCATCCCATTCCCTGAGTTGAGTCCAAGTCCACGAGGGCACCCAGGTCTGGGACTGTCAACGGGCAGGAGTTTCTGGTAGAATAGTCTGTGCCTGTGTATGGTTTTAGGAGCAGGGTTCAAAGCCCCTTGTTCCTCTTCGCATTTCACAGAAGAAGAGAGAGAACGTGATCTGCAGTGCTACTGGGTAATTCACAGAGAATCGGGATTAAAGCCTGCCAGCGTATGCTCGTGTTGGCTCCACTCTCAGAGAAAATGAACAAGCCTCCTATCGGCCCACACAGCCCTCCACACGATGGCATCCACCCATCTTTCAAGAGCCTCGTCAAAAGTCACTTCCCCATCACCAGATGTTCTCTCGGTTTCTCTCCACTGAGATTTCAGGACACTTTCTTTGTGCTCTTTTCACAGTAACGTTTGTGTCGGATTCCCCACCCTGCCGCCCCCCTAACCCCACCTCTTCAGATCCTGAGTCCCTGAGAGCAGGGATGGTGGTGCCTCCTTTCTCTGTGTGAACTTTCCAGTGATGGCACCATATTTTATTTCTTGAGTTGTAATTGTACTGAAAACCCCAACGATCCAAGCATCTTCCTGGAGTTAGAAAAGCCTTCGTCACTGCCCCTCTGCCTTCATTGTTTGGCTTGGTTTGTTTGGGTTTAATTTAGACTTTACCCTCATACACTTGCCCAAAATGACTGGCTTTCCCTCCGAAGACATCACTGTTGATGCTAAAAACCCATGACTGGAATGTTAGGATTCAACCACCCAGGGCCTGCTTTGAGGTGGCGGCTCAAAGTTCACGTGATCTAATTATTACCTCCCACAGCAGTGACCTTAGTGGCAGAAGACATTCCATGCCAGCCTCTCCTGGCATTTGACAGACCAGAGAAGGGCCCATTTCCTGTTCCTGGTGTCTCTGAACATCAACACCTGGATCTCGGCCAACGTCAATGGGATCACAATAGGAGAAGCCCAGGTAGGCTACCTCTTAATATTTCCTACTCTCTCCATCCCCCCAGGGTCACAAGTGGGCCGTTCCATCCTGGGGGGAGGGTGGAAGGTGGGGAAGGGAGTGACAGCTTTGCCGAGCCTTGTAGGCTATTCACCTACAAAGCTCAAGATACTTCCTGATTCTCACATATGCAGGTGTGCACATCTGTGAGTGTGAGGGTTCATGAGTGTGTGGGTTTGCACATGCACGTTCCCACTGCTGTGGAAAAAAAAATAGGTTCTTTGGAGACACAGGCTTGTTTCTGTGTGAGGGAGATAGACAGATAGAGGGGGGTGGGCAGCGGGAGTCCCTGTCCTTCCCAGATGCCTGCCCAACTAGTCCCCAAAGCGCCACTGGCACCTAGCAGCAACATCTGCATGATATTTCAGCCCTGGCTTGTCGTCCTGAAAAGGAAGTTTTATCTCTGGCCCAGTCCATGGTTCCCCAGGATCCCTGGAGGGCTGCTGCCAGTACGGAGCCAGTAAATAGCGTCCGTCGCAGGGAGGTTTGTTTAATTTGCCATCTCCTCCCTGTGATGTTTTTGGTCTCAGGCCAAGAAGAAAGCCAGTCCCACCATTTTCACCAGACACACCATTAGCAGTCCTGAGAGGCAGCCCCCTGGGGGATGGCTTCTTGCTACGGGGCTCTGAGGGTGGGGGCTGGCAGGAAAGGAGGGGGGCCCTCGTTCAGATGTGGCGCCAGAGGCATCCGCCTGCTCTCCTTCTCTAGATAATTCTGTAGGTAAAATACATAAGTATCTTTCCCCAGTCTGAGAATCACTGTTGAGATTCCTACCCATGCAGGAGACTGAAGTCGGGGCTGAATGAAGCTCTCGGCACCTGGAAAACCAGGAACGTGGAGGGTGAAGGTGCTGAAGCGGGGGGCACATCTAGAGGGCCACGCCCGAGAGGCTGCTTTGCTGGAGGAAGCTGCTTACTCACGAGTCAAGCTCCTTCCTGTTTTTACACATCCCCGGTGCGCATGCAGCATTTGTGAGGGAGGGTCGAGGGAATGTATGGGAGTGTTTGCCTTTGTGGTGGCAGAGGACAGCAATCCAGTAATCAAGAGGCTCGGCCTTCAGGGGCCCTTGATTTACACTTTGGTCAGAGTAAATCTGAGCATCGGTCTTTTCATATGGGAAAGGGTGATAATAACCTTGGCCTTGGCAGGCATCATGGGTTGAACTCCATATGTTGAAGTCCTAAACCCCAGCACCTCAGAATTGTGACCTTCTTTGGAGAAAGGGTCTTTATAGAGGTAGTCAAGTCAAAATGGGGTCATTCAGGTGGGTCCTAATCCAATAGGACTGATGTCCTCATAAAAAGAGGAAATTTGCAGAGACACACATGGCAGGAAGTCAATATGAAGAGGCACAGGAAGAAGACAGCCACCTACAAGCCAAGGAGAGAGGCCTGGAACGGACCCTTGCCTCACAGCCATTAGAAGGAACCAACCCTGCGACACCTTGATCTCAACTTCCAGCCTCCAGAACCGAGAGACAATACATTTCTGTCGTTTACGGCACTTCATTGCAGCAGCCCTAGGAAACCACACGGCAGGGTTGTTGTGAGGCCGGATGAAGTGAGGGATATGAGGCTATTTCACAAACTCTGAAGCACCACACAAATGTTCGGCCTGTGATTGTGCCCGCCGTTGTAAGGGTACCAGATATGGGTGTTTGTGAAAGTGCACAGAGCTGGATGCCCAGCGTCCCCTCACTACGGACGGACAGACTGAGCTTCCGTCTCATCTTCCCTCTGTCCCCCCGTGGCATTATTATCATCAGCATCAACCATGGCAAAGAGGCACCGAGCACGTGCGACGAGCGAAGCGCTGGGCCCCAGGTGCAGACGTGTCAGACGCCGTCCTGTAGCTGAGACATGCACGTCTTTCCCTTATTTTATGAGCGGAGCAAGGGATTCCAGCCCGGGTGCGGGGGACCTTAGAGGGTCTTCGTGCCGGGAGTGTGGAGGTGAAGACACCAGGGCAGTGATGGGCTTAGACACGGGATTTAAAAATGATTTTAATGTCAGTAATCAACGAGGAGGCGGAGGGTGATGAGATCCCCACGGGCTGGGCATGCAGCCAGGCATCTTGCATGGGATCGCTCATGTAATCCCTGTCACTCCCCTGTGAGGTGGACGCTTCGACCCAGGGCACGGGTGAGCAAGCTGAGGCCTGGAGATGGAGATGAAGTAGTCGCAGGGGACCCAACAATTACTTGGGATTAGCAAATGGAGCTGGGATTCAAACGCTGTTCTCTGTGATCCCCCGTCTGCCCCGCCCCTCACAGCTCCGCGTTCCACGGCCCGCGTCCCTCTGTCCCCCTGAACTGTGCTCCTGGTCCGTTCCTGCCACTTCACAGCTTTGGTCTGCTTTGTGTGAGTCCCGAGGCCTCTCCGCTTTGACCTGCTCCACCTCTCCGGGGCTGGGCTCCCCGCCCTTGACCCCAGGCAGCTTCCACCCACAGGCTGACTGCTTAATGAGGCCGCAGCCGATGGAGCTTCATGGCCTTGCCACCAGGACTCTTGGAGACAAGAAAGGGGTGTCGAGGACCGCGAGTCCTCTCGGACGCGGCTCACACGGAGACTCCATAGGACAGTCGAACCCTCTCTGCTCTCGACCTCCCTTGATGAGGGGAGGGCCTCTGAGCCAAGCCTAAAGCTGCTACGGATTTGCAGGGAAATGAGGATGCCCGCAGCCAGCTGGGCACCTGGTGGACACGGGGGTGACCGATTCCATGCCAGCCATGGCTCCCAGGGCCCCGCCCGTGGCAGGACAGGGCTCAGCGGCCCAGAGCGGGCCCAGCGGACCACGGCTTACCTCTGTGATGCGGGGATTCGTGCACTTGCTGTTGGTGCCCGACAGCTCCAGCCAGTGGCTCTCGTGGATGGGGCAGTGCTGCCGGAGGGTACACTGGCCCTGGCCCTGGCACCAGCCGCATTCGAAGTCCGGGTCCGCCTTGAGGCACAGCCCGCAGCTCTCACGCATGGCACCGCACTTGTAGAGGTGAACTGTGGGCAAAGGGCAAGGGGTGCTTGGAGGTGGGGGCAGGGGGCTGGGAGGGGCCCGGGAGTGCGGACCAGGAGGGCAGTGCTGGCCTAGATGATGGGACATGAGGCAGCCTTGTCCCCTACGCCCTCCGGATGCAGGGAAAGCCTGAGCAGAGGATGGTGGCTGGGCGGTGGAGCCTCCCTCAGTCCCTGGGGCCCTCCCTCCAGCCCGCGCTGCTCCCTCCACTGTACTCCCAGCAGCCGTCCCCCTGCGCCTCCTGTGCCGAGCAGTCACAGAGCAGTGAGGGCGCTGGGGAGGCGTGGAGAGCGGGCTTGGCTTGGGTGGGGGACGGAATGGCACTGCCCACCGATGGGAGTTGCTCCCCCCTCCCCGGCCTGCCCGGGCCCTCCTTCCGCACCTTTGTTCTGAGCTGGGTTATCAATGTTGAAGTGCCCGTTCCACACGACTGTCAGCTTCACCGGCAGGTTGTTGATCTCCATCCCTTCGTAGGAATACTGCAGCCAGGACCGGAAGGAAAGGAGAAAGCTGGGTCACAGAGATTTCTAGGGCGGGGGGGGCCAATGTTCGGCCTGGTGTCTGCAAGAGTGCACGGAGTCAAAGGCAGGCCAAGACTGTGCGTGCATGTGTGTGTAAGCACACATAAGCATGGGTGGGCAGGGTGGGGACGTGCATCTCAGGGGACCAGACCAGGGGGTCAAGAAGCTAAGGCGGGGAGATGCCAGGCCTGGGGGGACACCCATTTGGAACGTGGGTTCACAGAGCAGATTTGAGCAAGTGGCTTGGCCACCTTCTGCGGAGGCCTGTTCCTGCCAGCTGAGCTCTCCCCGGGAAGTTAGTGAGAGAGGGGCCTGCTCCCGCCCTGGCTGCCCAGGGGAACTTGCCAGTCCTCAATGGGATTTGGGAGCTTTAATTTCTAGGACATGTTCAGGGGAGGTGGGTGCTTTACCAGAGACCTGGCCAAGCCTGATCTGCAGGCAGGGAGAGTGGTTGCAGAGGGGAAGCAATGAAGGAGCGGCACTCTTCAGGGGATGAGTGGCTGAGGGTTAGCAGAGAAGAGGACTGGGTGAGAGCTCAGAGGTGAGGTGGGAAATCCTGAGGTCACCCTAGGGCATAAACCTGGGAATCTGGGTCAAGCCTCCAAAGGCTCCAAGACAGAGCAGGGGCCCCAGCTCCACAGCTGCCCATGGTGGGGCGGCAGGGAGCTGCCTCTAGGCCTCTGGGCCCCGCTTCCCTGCCGGGCTCTCCTCTAATGTTCCACCCAGCTGGGTCCATCCCACGGGGCTGCGGTGCTAAGGCGGGGAGGGGGGGATGTGGGAGGTACCTCTCAGGCAGCCCCCAGTATGCCCGCCCCCATCCGCCTTCTGACAGCAGGCATTCTCTATCCCCGGGGAAGGAGGGCAGGCAGCAGGAGCTTGGAACCTGCCCTGGGCAGCTTTTCCAATCCCTACCTGATGATTTTCTCATTATTCCACTAGATTCTGCCCACCACAGGGGGTGGGATGGAGGATCAGAGCTGAGACAGGTTTTCTGCAGAGGAGGGGCTGAGGATGGGCGATTTGTTGGAAGAGTTCAGTCCAGGAGACTTGGTCTGAAGTTGTGTTTGCAGAGCCAGTGGGCTTTTTTAACGCAGAGTTTAAGTTTGGTGGGGCTGGGCCGTGGGGATGCTTGTGGCTGTTGTGTCAGGCCACTGATGCCCCCTCCTTCACTGAGGGGAGGGCAGCACAGAAACTCGGGAATGCACCATCTGTGGAGGGTCTCAGGGCCTCTGCCTCTGTAGCTTATCCGTAGGGCTTCTAAAGGAGATGTTATCGTCTTAACCTGGGAAACTGCCCTATATTCCTGAATGACAGACCGTGCTCCATGATGAGCATGCTGTGACACTGTCCTCCTACAGAAACATAAGTAGGGTGTGTGTCCAGCCTTCTTCGGGCTCTAACCTAGCACACCAGAAGTTTTCACTAACTCCCTGGTGATGACGCCCAGGCCAGGGAGCCACATGTGGTGCCTGTCCCACAATGGCGGTGGTTTGCCTTGTACCACCCACACTCTCGTATAATCTCCCTCGAGACTGATGACATCTGGGCCAAGGCCAGGGTTTGGGCTGAGCCATAGAATAAAGCAAAGCTCCCTACCCCTGCAGAAACAACACTGGAGAATATTTTTTGATCATTCCATAACTCAGCTGGGGACTCATAAGCTTTTTGCCACGAAGCCCACTAGCCAACTCCCCAGAGATTTAAGTTTTTCGCGTCTGGGTGAGTCGTTCCAAGTCGTCGTGACTTTTCTCAAAAAAAACCCTCTTCCCCTCTCATGGTGGTCTATGGGCCACCTTCATCAGAGTCATGGGGGTGGGGCTGGGGATGAGGTCTACTAAATGCAGATTCCAAGGTCCCACCCAGACCTGCCGAACTAGAATCTCTGGAGACAGGAGCATTTCCAGTTAGGTACTCTGAGTCTGGTGCTGTGAAAGTTAGAGAATCGCTGCTCCTTGCCATCTGCTAGCAGCAGGGAGACAGAGGACAGCCAAGGGGGAAGTGTGTAGGGGGGGGTGGGGGGAGAACCCTTTCCAGACACCCCTTCCCATTTCCTCCTCTAGCCAAGCTCCACTGCCCCCATCCTTCCCGTCCCCTTCCTCCAAGGCCCCAGTGGGAGAAAGGTGGCAGGGGCCTGTGTCAGGCTGCTCCGACCTCTAGGAGGGATGCTGGTGGTGCCTAAATCGGCATCGAAGCCAGGCTCCTGCCTTTCAGGCCTGGGTCTGTCCAGGACCCAAAGTGGAAGCAGCAGGCAGCAACCAGGGGCGTGTTGGTCAAAGATCAAGAGAACCTTCAGGCCCCTCTCAGGAAGGACCTGAGATCCCCCCGAGATCAAGGCAAGACATACTGCCCACGTATGCATGGGAGTGTCTGCGTGCATGAACGTCTTTGCATGCGTACATGAACGTCTTCCCACGCATGCTGAAGTGAGAAGAGGTCTGTGCACATCCGTAGGATCTATGCATTCAGATGTGCGTGTGCATGTGAGCACACACGGGCACACACGTGTACTGCCATGTAGGGGCTCCGCAGTGACCGGCTGTGTGAATGTGGGCAGAGGATCCGAATCTCAGACTCCCCACGTGTAAAGTGGGAATTACACGCAGTGCGTACCTCACGGGATTGTTGGGAGGGTTCGAGATAACCATCCGATGCTCTGGGCACAGTGCCTGCTGCAGAGAATGAGCACCCAAATGTTATCGTGTATCTGAATCTATGTGTGTACACTTGGGGGTGCTGTGCAAAAATATACCTGTGTTCCCCGTGTTTATGTTTATGTGGAATAATAATAGCAGCACTTTCGAGTGTTTCTGCGCCAGACACTTGGTACACACGGAGATGGACGCATATGAGGACACTTATGTGCTCAGATGTGTGTGTGTGTGCACCCATTTTCTTTCTGAAGGAAAAATAAAAAAGGCTTTAAGGATCAAATATCCTGGGCATTGCTTCCTCTTTCTCCTCCTCATTCCTGAGATCTCAATTCTAAAATATTACAGAAATCATTAACCCCGGTGTTGCCCACCAACCCCTTGACCTCCCCCCTCTAGGGAGGTCACGCTCCTTCCTGGAGATGCCCTCTCTCCCCCTTGACCTGCATCCTGCAGGGGGAGGGGCGGACTGCTGGGGACCCTGGACCACTGGCTTGCATCCCCCACCATTCCCCACCTCTGCTCCACTTAGCATTTATATAGCCCTCTATGATCAGTGGGCAGTTGATCCGCACAAAGCCCAGAGCTGGGGGAAGAGTGTTTCAGGCTCCTATGGGCCAGGAGGTTAAGTGTCTCAGTCAAGGTCTGGCTCATCGTGGCCCAGCTCTTGGACGATGTTGCTCATCACCTGGGGAAAGAGTGAACCCCAGTTTCCCTACTTTCTAGAGCAAAGAGAAGACCTCTGTATAATTTGGACATGCTTCCCTCCAACCATTCCCTTGTCTGAGATTTTTTGCTGCAAAGTTCTATCATTCTATCACCAATGTAAGACACCAGTGTATGCTGTGTCCATCTCCAGGACCCCAGAGGCTCAGCAGACCCATTCCCAGCTGTGTTCCAGTAAAGCGGGAAGGGGGAAAATTTACCCCCTATCGGTCTCCCTGTCCTTGTTTTGCACGCAGTAAATTGGGGCACGACGAGAAACCATGGGGCCACTGCGGGTCGGTGGAAGATGGGCCTAGAGCCCTAGGGCCTCATGGCTGGCACTGTAGCCGGCCAGCTGTCCCCTGCGGCCCACTGACTCCCATGATTGCCAGTGGCTGAGGGGCGGGACTGGGCACTATTATTAGCAGCACTTGACATCTCCTGGAGCCTCTGTATAAAGGAGGCCACGAATACCCACAGCTGCTTCTAACCCTCCTCCAACTGCTGCCTGTGAGCTGCCCTGTTCTCTGCCAACAGGCCCCCGAGGGCTACAGTGATTGGCCCAGGGCCTGTCCCCAAATAGTGGGCTGGAAGTGACCTGCCTGTCCACCCAACCCTGTGTCACTCCATGCAGAATGCTCCTGTGTCTCTCTTTTCCTTCTCTGCTCTCCTCTGAGACCTCCTCTGCCACCAAAAATCAAGGGTGGTGCGGCGGGGTTGATTTCTCACAGGTCGTGAGACCCTGTCACTCACGAACTGTGTGACCTTGGGCGTGTCACTTACCCTTGGGGCAAGGGCGGGTTAACCTGGAAGTCAATGGAGACTCAGGGCCAGCTTCAGGGCCCTGCACTCACCCACATGGCCCTTCCTAAGGCCTGCCTGCATATCTCATTTGTATTGATGTATTTCATTCTTAAAGAAGGTCCCCCAAAGTATATAACTCTCAGCCCCACAAATCCAATCCTGCCCCTACTCTGGGCCTCCAGTTTCTCCTCTGCACAGTGAAGAAGAATGTGGGTTTCACATCGCTTGAAAATGTTACGAGTCTTTAAGTCTGTTAATCTCTGAGCATCTGGGTGCACAGAAATAGCCCAGAAAGAGAGAATGAGGGAGAGCAGAGGCGGGGCTGGGAAGGCCACGGGGCCGGCGGGGGAGCTGACAGGCAGGTGTGCAGGGATCAGGCGAAGGCTGTTGGCCGCAGGGGGCTGCTGACCCATTGTTGGTCCAGCATGGACCCAACCTGGATTTCTAAATACTGGGCAGGGTTTGTGCGGATCTACACAGCACAGCCCCGGGGGGCTCCTTCCTGTTCCAAGGCTCCTTTTGCAGGTGCCGGTCTGTCTCAGAAGCCTCGTGTGCTGGGAAACAGCCTCTGTGTGGCTCTACAGGCCGAGGTGTGCCTTTGTGGGCTCAGATGAGGCCCCCAGGTCAGCCCTGGTAGGAAGTCAGGACCCAGGGTTTCCAGAGCTGCTCTCAGGAAGGAGGATGGGCACGCCCTGTAAATACATCTGCCCACAAAGAGCGCTCAGCAGCCCCAAGGCGGGCCCCAAAGCCCCTTGCACCGCAGCCCCTGTTGGGTCACCACGACAGGGCCACACCTACAGGCAGACACTTGGTGGACTGGGCCGGGCTAGCAGGGTTAGAGGAAGCAGTTGTTGGGGGGAGCTGAGCGGTTCTGTGGGTGTTCGGGGAAGTCCTGCCGAGCGGAGCTGATGTGACCCTAGGAGAGCGCCCCGGCGGGTGGGCACACGGGGCGGGCACTCACGGAGGTGTTCTGGCACTGCACGCTGGAGCTGTTGAAGCGCAGGGCGGGCACCCTCTGCTCGCTGCCCTGGATGCTGAGGACGCACTCGTACCCGCGCTGCCCCGACTGCGGCTGGGGGAGGTTCTTGGCCTTGAGGGTGATGGGCTTGACCACCTCTACGGGCACCAGGATCTTGTCCACTCGCAGCAGCTGCGGGCAGTCCTGGGGACAGACAGTGAGGCTCAGGTCGGGCTGCGGGAGCCCCTGGTATCACCCAGATGTTCTCAGACTCCACCCTCTCCAGGACTCCCCACGCACGGCCCTCAGCGCTGCTGCCCACCCCCGACCACCGTGGAGGAGGCAGGGAGACTGAGCCACCCGGGTCCCGGCATCACCACCTTGAGGCCCCTCCTCACAGAGCTCGTCCCCTGCCCTCGTCAGCTTCTTTTTCAATGCGCTCCAGACCCTCCGGTCCAGACTCCCAGCGGTCCCTCCCATCTCAGCACCCTCCTCCCCTAGCAGACTGACCCTGCTGGCTGGGCGTCCTGTCCCTCTTTGGGCTGAAGACCGCTTTGCCTCAGTTCCAGGCTGCCAAGACCCGGGACAGAGGTGCCCAAGCGAGCAGCTACACAGTGACACAAAGCCCTGGTCCGAGGCTCTGGAATGTGAGTCTGGAAGGGGTGGAAGGACCTTCCATAAGGCATTTGGGAATGTTCTGAAATGAGCCCCAGAGACCTGTGAAATCCAGAAGCTTCTGACTGAGATCCGGGGATGGCCGGCCCCCAAAAACATGCCCCTCAGAGCAGGTACACTCTGAGTCCCCTCCAGCTGCTCGTCCCCGAGCCAAGGGGGACCCCTGAACACATTCGGGCATGGAGGAAATGAATCACTGGGCCCCTTTTCGCTGGGGCAATCAGCTCTGTCCAGGGAGGGCTGGGGGGAGAATGGGGTCAAATAAGGAGCACGGTGCTCTGCCCTGCTGGGAGGTGGGAGCTGGTGTGTGGCTGGATTCACAGGAGCTGCGTGGACAGGAGTGAGGCCCCGGGCAAGGCAGGTCCCACCAGCCCCAGATTCCTCCCCCTGTGGCACTGTTTGGGGCATGCCCACCAGACAGACAGCTTCTGGGCAGGTCGACGGACAAAAGCATGGCTCACACATCCTTTATGAGGACGCTGCCCTGTGGGCTCACTGCTGACTCTCAGGGGCCCCCCTGACCTCAGCCCTCTTCCCCAGCAAAGTAAGGCAGAAAGGAGGCCAGGGGAAGGGCAGATGGGAGGGGCCCCAGGCAATCAGGCACCCGGCGGCTGTCCCCCCCCGGGGTCTGAAAACAAACATGAGCCCCCCGGTCACTGAAAGCTGGAGGGAGAAGAGCTCTAGGGCTGCTGAGCTTCTGACGAGCTGTGGAACCCTGAGCTCATCACGCATCAATCCCCACTTTGAGACTCAGCTACCTCATCTGTCAATTGGGTGGCATCCAAGGCCCCATTCAGCTCTAACCAGTCCTGAGTCCATGATTTGGGTGGTCTCACCTCTGTTCTTCACCATTACCCTGTAGCCTTGCTTTAGGGAAACACCCCAGGCCCATTAAATGAATGCCCTCCTCTCCTCCAGGCTATCCACGCCTTTATCCTGAAGAACAGCTAGACGGGGGAGCAGCAGACCCAGCAATTCCACTTCTGAGTTTGCTCATCCAAAAGAGCTGAAAGCAGGGTCTCGAAGAGATACTTGATGCCCATATGCTCAGGGCAGCAGTACTCACACAGCCAAAAGGTGGAAGCAACGGAGGTGCCCTCGCAGGTGAATGGATAAGCGAAATGTGATACATACATGCAATGGAATACGATTCAGCCTTAAAAAGGAAGAGAATTTAAACACACGCTAAGTCATGGGTGAATCTTGAAAACATTATGCTGAGCCAGTTACTATAGGACAAACACCACAGGACTCCTCTCATAGGAGGTACCCAGGGTAGTCACATTCACAGAGACAGAAGGTAGAAGAGTGGTTTCTGGAGCACGAGAGAAGGGGGAGTTAGGGTTTAACGGGTGCAGAGTTTCAGTTGGGAAAGATGAACAGAGTTTTGGAGATGGATGGTGGTTATGGCTGTACCACAACGTGAATGTATATACTTATTGCCACTAAACTGTACACGTACAACTGGTTAAGATAGTAAATTTTATGATATGTGTATTTCGACGCAGTTTAAGATAAATAAAACAAAGAAGAGCAGCAGGGAGGCAGGCCAGCAGGAGGGGGAGGGGACAGAGGACACGGCCTGAACCCTGCCTGTGGCCTTGAGGCTCTAGATCGTGTGGGTCTCCAGGGACCTTGAGGTCCCACGTGGAGCGAGAATCTTATAGTTCCATCCCGTGCCCTTGCCTCTGCTGGCATCTCATCCCCCTGCTCCGGCAAGATGAGAACTCGGGACACGTAGAAGAAAAGAGCCATTTTGTGAAAAGGATGAAGCTCGGGCTGGAGAGGGAGATGTGTGGTGTTGGGGACTCAGGAGAGAAGACGGATGACAAGTGGGGAGCTGTGAGCCAGAGGGGCCGGGCCAGTCCTGACCCCGCTCTTCCCTCCCGCCGAAGACCTGGCAGCTGTCCCTCTCCTAAAGCATGCACAGCCTGACCTTGCCTCCTGCTACGAGCTGCGTCTAGGGTTGCATTGCGAGTAAGAGCAGAAGAGCTGGGATCTCTCATCCCCAAGTCCCACAGGAAAATACAGCAGCTCAAGAAAGGTACGCTGAGGGTGTCTGAATGTGAGAGTCCTCTGAACCAACCCAAGGGTCCCTTCTACTTTGCAAAGGAGAAACCAAGCCAGGGAGAGGAAAAATATTGGTTCAGTGTCAACAGATGTGCTGGCAGCTGAAGAACTCCCACGCCAACCCGCCATATTTCCTCCTCTTAAGGAAAGAGGCAAGTTCCTACTGGCAGTAGGACCACCTTAGGATGGGATGGTGGGCCAGGATTTCCCAGAGAGGAGCTGGGGGCCAGGGGGCTTCGAAACCCTCCTGTGGTGAGCTGGAACCTCGCCTAGGGGCTGGACCGATTCTGGTCCAGGATGGAAGCTAAGCCTCTCTCTTTCCCCCTGTAAGATTCTCACTGAGGCTTGTTATGAGTTCTCTAGTGAGTCCTGATTGCCAGTGGCCCCATAATGGCCTAGTTTGCATATAAAAAGGTTGGCCACTCTGAGACTAAGTTCATTAATAATAATTGGAGAGGCCCAGGGCTGGGCTGGACCCATTTTCCTCTGGTGGCACTGCTGACTGGACCCGGTGTCCCTCCTAATTGAAATGTAAAATGGCAATTTTTCCCTAGACAACAAGGCATAAAGGGACCACTGCCACCGTGCTGCCCCCTCCTCTCACCCCATCTCTCCAGACCCTGCCCAGCCTCATGCTGAGATCCCAGGTACAAAACCACCTCTGAGTCTGATGCTCGCAGGAAATTTCAGAGTGACTTCCACCTTTCTCCATGACTCTGAGGCCCTGTTTCCCAGCACTTCGGCCGTGGTCCTCACCTTTGCGCTTTCTTAACTAGAAAGAATGTGGTTTGGGAATCCCATACATAAGTGCAAGTCCATCTTCCTCCTGCTAGTTTGAGTCTTGAAAGGACTCAACATTGCTCGGCTTCACTACGAACGGGGATTAAAAACTCATCCTCTACAGGGTCATTTGGGGGAAGTCCATGAACTACCATGTATAACGCGTCTGGCACAGAGGGAGCAAGTGCTCAAAAAACGTTTGTTCTTTCCTCGTCCTTCCCCCTTGACTCAGGCTGCACCTGGTCCCTCAGCTACTCCCTTTTCCTACCTCGTTTCCCAAGGATCCGTCTCCCCTGCCCCCGCCTCTGTGTGCTTTTCCATAAACACCCATCAATTCTCATGGTCCAGCCTATCCACCCCTTCGAAGCTTCAGTGCCCAACAATTTCAACAGCTCTGAGTGCCCCAACACAACAGGAATGGCTAGGGAGTTCCCAGTTCTGTTCACTGCTCATCTAATGGCAGTCCCCTCTTCTGGAAGGTTCCGCGTGCTCTGAGACAGGACCTTCACCAGCCAGCCACGTGGCCTTGGGCACGTCCCCAAACCCTCTGAGTCTCCTCATCCATAAAATGAAGAGGCTGGTTTGGAATCCACGAATTTTATGGTCCCAATTCTAATATTAACCCAGTAGATGACCTGGGGCACATCCTCATATAACCCTTCTGAGGCTCAGTTTTCCCATCTTTAAAATGGGGGTAAACAATGCCTGCTAAACTAGCTCAAAGCGTGGTATTCAAAATATCGACCACTGCATGCTGGAGGAGGTGGGGGTCTTTGCAGGGTACGCTGGTCTCCTGAAAGTGCCATTTACCTACCAGGAGGGAAGTATTTTAATAACTGGTATATTGTGACCTGGCATAGTCATACAGGTGGGTATGGCTCTCATAGGTAGTGCGTGATACTGTTATTCTAGCTAACACAATTAACACGGTGCAAGGGGTACAAGGTTTCAACGCAGTGCATGTCCCACCACCTCCATCACCTTACACATATTTTGCCACGTGCTATCTTGTTTCATAGCACAACACATATAATCACCACCATGTCCATGAGAAAGAAATTAAGCACACCAGTTATCTCAGTTCCCACAGTGACCATGAGCAAAACACTCTCACCATCATCTTACTGACTTTTGTCCCCAGATGATGATCTAGCCCCCTTACAGAATTCCTTAAAAACATACTGCTCTTCTCTTTTCCAGGAAGATATTTCTCTGAACAATCATTTGAAAGGGCCAGCTCTTGGAGGGTAGAAAACACCTGCATTTAGCAAGATTATTTGGAGACAAATGCATACAATAAGAACCAGATTCGCTTGGAGTCTGTTTTGCCCGTGGCTATGTTCTGCAGTCCTGAGAATGGGCTGAGGTTGGGGAGAAGGGTGGCTTGAGGTACAAGAAGATCTTTAAATGTCTTGGCTTTCAGAAAGTGGCTCCAGCGGGCTCCAGGTCCATCGTCTAGCCCTGTGCATATTTTGGTTTCCACTGAAATGCACACAGAAGTAAAGACAGCACCGCTAATTGCAGGGGGAGTATCAACATATGAGAGCAAAAAAGATGCCTTTCCATCTACCACGTCCAGCATGTCGGTGGCTGCTTTATACAGAGGTTTCATTGCATATTTAAATAATTGAACACGACATAAAGAATGCTGCCCAGCTGGGAGAGGAAAAGCTGCCTTCAGGGCTGGTGCTTCCTTGGGAGGGGGTGGTGGGCTGTGGATTTACAGTCCCTAGTGTGTTTACAAGATGAGGGCTCTAATTCTCTCAGTTGTTACCGCAAGGCTGAGGGGAGCTGGGTAGGGGCAGTACGGAGGGGCAGCTAAGGGATAAGTAAATTGCAGTTCACCCCTCCCGCCATGTCACCTCAGCCCCCATCAATTCCAAAGACAAGTTAGCACTAGTTGCAACCAACCCCCAAAATTTACACTCACCTTCTCAGACCCATGGTGCCCAGTACAAAAATGCAATGCACCATGTATTTTCTTTGCTGTTCCCCAAGTTTATGCCATTAACGTGATCTACGATGGGCTGGTTTATGGAGAGAGCAAAGTAATAACACAAAAAGGAAATACCCATAATCTTAGGTGGGGGAAGGGCAGATGAGTGCCGAGATGGCAACCCAGTAATGGAATACCTGCGCACAGGGGTTTGGCTTTGTTTTCTCAAAGGAGGCTGAAGGGCATGGCAAGGGTGCTTTTGTTCCCTCCGGTTGGATCCCAGAGGACGGTAAGAAGGGGAGCTGAATCGCTGACAAGGTGGGCTGGCCTGATCTCCTTCAAGTCCAGTTGGGGATAAATGCCCTTGGCCTGCCCTGTCTCTGGGCATGGGGCTTATTTCAGCAGCTGTCCCGGGGCCCGGACTTCCCCTGCTTTGCCAGCGCTTGAGTCCCAGGGAGGACTGACCTTGGGATCAGCAGATTTCCTGATACCCGTCCTGGCAACAGATTCAACTCAGTGGTATCGGGGTGGTAGGGGATTTGGGGAGAAACTTTCAAGCACAGCTTTGGAAATCAAATAGAATTCATTTTGCCTCTTCTGATCTTACAATTGTTCTCCGGAGTAAACACTCTGGTTGAACTTCAAGAAGAGAGGGGCTGCAGGAACTTCCTCTTTGAGCCTGTATTTAATGCGCCAGATGTGCCTCGGCTTCCTTGCAAAGCCCATCCCGCCTGGAGTCCAGAGAATGCAGCTTCAGCCGCAGCTCACTTTGCTTTTCAGTTTAGATGAGAAATAACAGCAAAATAGTCCAGCGAGGATAAATTCTCGTCAATGGATTGGCTTTTCCACGGAAGTTCGCCTTTGTTCGCCAAGGATCACTGTTATTAAGTGTGTGGGCCTGATGGGGGGCTCAGGTCACCCAGCAGAGGAGCCTGGGGATTCCAAAGCCACTGGGAGACCAGTGGTCTCTCCCGCCTGGTGGAGGTGAGAGTGTGGCCCTGTTCATGGCTGCCCCGGTGAAAGTCCATTCCAGTGGGAAGCAAGGAGTCTCGGCTGATACTGGGAGAACAGGACTGAAAGGACTCTGTGGTCCCACTTCAGCCTCCCCTCGCCTTCCTCTCCCTCTTCTCTTTGGTACCCAGGATCTGGCAGCAGATCTAAAGACCCAGGGTTGTTATCACAATGTCATCATCAGTTGAAACAAAATCATTCTTTGTAACTGGAATCTAGTGACTATAAACAACATATGTTATTGGGTGTTCTATTTCTAATAATTGTAATTACTCGAAAATACTTGCCATTAATATAATAACAACAGTGATTGACCAGTTCTCTGTTCCAGACCAATAACTTCACCTGAATGCACTCTTTGTTCAGGGGAAAAAAAAGAGGTAATTCAACATGCCTGGTGATAGTCAACAAAGCCAGTGTTGAAACTGGAAGACGCCCGGATGAAAGCCTTCCTAGGGATACAGGATGCTGCTGGGGAGTTGAAGGGCCACCTGGCAGCCTCCCTCTTGGCTAACAAAAGGCCTCTGTCTGCATCCCCACACTCAAAGGTTGAAAGCAAATGAAAACCTAGGGACTTCCAGAGAACCGCTGGGCCTGGGTCTCCCCTTCATTCCCAGGGTGAGTCTGGGTCTGGAAGTCCAGGGGAGCTCCAGGCCTGAGGCTGTGTGAGCCCCCCTATTGGGCAGAACTGGGAGACCTAGGCCACACTTGGACACTCACCCAGTAAGACCACTTCTTGGGTGTGGATTTCTCTTTGGTGCTCTCCAGATTATTTCCACTGATAATTACAGAACTTCAGCAATCATGTGGACCAATGGTCCCATTTTACACGTCTCTAAATACAGATCTACAGATCTCTTACACACCTTTAAACCTCCCACAATGCCCCGCATATGGGAAATGTTCAAGAAGTGGGTAACGTAGGATGAGAGGTGACCTGTAACAATGCTACAGAGTATCATGCCATGAATAAGCTCTTCCCCTGGCATGGAGAGGGGACACTTGTGCCTGGGGCTTCTACAAAGTCACCTTTCAGAGGTGTAATTTTCTTTGTTACCCCTTATTCCTGTTACCAGCTCTTCCCAGAAACAAAAATACAGACAACAAAGGAATGACATTAAAAAAAGATCATTATATTTCTGTTAGCAGCCGGGGCTTTTTTTTTAAGCTCTGAGGACAATATGACCTTCTTCCGCTGACCTGCAATGGCTGGACTCAGCCAACAGTCCACAAATATTTATTTACTTCTTTTCCCCTTATCTCCAGGAAGACGCTGCTACAACAACCATCATGAGGTGGTCGACTCTGGCCTCTCCTCTGTGTTATATTCAAAATGGTCCATTATTGAGCTGGGTAGAATGCAGCCTCCAGCTGTGGACCAGGAGTACAGCCTTAAGACTTCCTCCTCGGGCTTCCCTGGTGGCGCAGTGGTTGAGAGTCCGCCTGCCGATACAGGGGATGCGGGTTCGTGCCCTGGTTCAGGAGGATCCCACATGCCGCAGAGAGGCTGGGCCCGTGAGCCATGGCCGCTGAGCCTGCGCGTCCGGCACCTGTGCTCCGCAACGGGAGAGGCCACAACAGTGAGAGGCCTGCGTACCGCAAAAAAAAAAAAAAGACTTCCTTCTCTTAGAATAAGTAAGCATCCAAGAAAAAGAGAAGCCAAAGTTAATTCCATTCAGTGAAGTGATAAGGGAGGCATGGCGATTCCAAGATACCTGTCACTGTGATGGCTTGCCAGGCTCCCGGTAAAAGGGCTCATGTAAAATGGAAAGAGTTGGCGGTGGGGCCACAGCGGTGGGTTTGTCCTTCTTCACATCCCTCCATCCGTCACGTTCCTCCAGGCTTCTTCCTCTTCTGGGGACCCTGGCACCACACCCTCTGAAGTTCTGTGAATCCCCAGTGACCTCTGCCACCACCAGGTGCACATGGGTGCTGTACCTGGCTTGCAGTCTGGGCACCTGAAGACATTATTCTTTTATGGAGATCCCTGAATTGCACTGGGAAACGTGGTGGGCTATTGTTTTATTCTTTTCTAGGTTTTTTTCCTCTTTCTGAGCAGCAGATGCCAGCTGCTTTTACATATTTAAAAGAAAGAAAGTTGGGACAGGAGGGGCAAACAAGACAGAAAAGGCAGAAATTTGAAAACCTCCTTCAAGGTCATTAAATGATTAGGGCCCTTTGAGATCCACCAGAGAGCTCAATTGTCTCTGTTTTCATTTTATTCTTGGGCCTCTCCACACAGGAAATCCCTGACACATACACCAGCCTGGAAAGCTGGAGAGAGCCTGAGAACCTCTTTGTCTCCACTGCCATCAAGTTACTTGTAGGTTCCTGAACAACATAAGAAGAGGTGCTTCCTGGGCTCTTAGTCCCTGGTTGGGTGGGTCAACCAGCCCTTCTTCTGCTTCTGACCCTGCACCCCAAGACAAAGGCCCAGGATTGAGGAGAATGGATAGCCTTCTTTTAAATTTCTTTTTTAAAAAATATTTTATTTATTTATTTGTCTGGCTGCGCCAGGTCTTAGTTGGGGCACGCGGGATCTTTCAGTTGCGCATGTGGGCTCTTAGTTGCAGCACGCATGCAGGATCTAGCTCCCCAACCAGGGATTGAATCCAGGTCCCCTAAACTGGGGGCGTGAAGTCTCAACTGCTGGACCACCAGGGAAGTCCCGAGAATGTACAGCCTTTCATCAGGGTCTTCATGCCAAGGTGTGCCCCTTGGCTGTCAGACCCCTGTCTGTCCTATTAGCTTTAGCTCCACTTTGTCTTAGTTAAAAAAAAAAGAAGCAGAGAATTGACATATTAAAAATTAGATTCACATTCCTACTTAAAGCCAAGACATAACCCCCTTTCCCCCTTTCCCTATGAAGGGATAATCTAGGTCTGGGTCTCTTTTTCGGATTACGAATTCAGAGCAGCCGTTCCCAGCCATAGACAGACCCCATCGCAGAGGCGGAGGGCCTGTGTCTAGAGACTTCCATAGCCTCTTCTTGTTCTGGTCTGAAACCTACAAGTGACTTGATGGGAGCAGAAAGAAAGAGGTTCTCAGGCGCTCTCCAGCTTTCCAGGCTGGTGTATCTAGCAGGGATTTCCTGTGTGGAGAGGCCCAAGAATAAAAGGAAAGCAGAGACACCTGAGGGATCTGGTGGATTTCAAAGGCTCCTAATCATTTAATTACCTTGAATGAGGTTCTCAAATTTCTGCTTTTTCTGTCTTTTTTGCCCCTCTTGTCCCCCCCACCCAATTGGGAGCATTCTCTCCCCTTGACAACCTCACCATTCCTTGTCTTTCCCTCCGCAAAGGATTGCTCTGCCCATTCTCTACCCCGAGAACTCCTGCTCAGCCACCAAAGCTTGGGAAAGTGGGATCCGGGGCTGGAAATTTCTCATCTCCAGACACACTTCAGTCTTTTCCTGGGTGAGGAGAGCTCAACACAGCAGATGCTGGTGGTGAGGTGTCCTCCGCTCCTCCCTTTCAGAGACAAGACAGCTTCCCTCCTGCCATTAAGGGTTTGGCCTAAGTTAGGGTTCTTAGTGGGGTGGGAGTCTGGGGGTGGGCCTCTCTGTTCTCACCATGCCCCGTCCAGTCCCCCAACAGCCCTTATGCTTTCTGCACCTGGACAGTTCCCTGCTCTCAGTTATGGCTTTGCCACATGGTCATGGCACCTGTGGGGCTGTCTGAAGGGGACTGGAAGGTACACCCAAGACTTGGGGGTAGGAGAGATGTTGGAGCCTGAGTCCAGCGTTGGCCGAGAGAGTGCCCTGTCCTTGCATTCAGTGGGGTCTAACCAACACGATACAGATATAGATATAGGTATATCACCTCTCTATCTTCCTATTCTCAGCAACAGCGTTCTAAACCACTCTGTTCAGAACTACTGGCCCAACGGCTGGAGTCACACAAGCACCATAATGTTTGAACAACAGCAGACCTTTCCAAAATGTGTTTACACCCATTATCCTTGAGGCCTTTGCCCACAAACTTACAGTCTCAGAGAGGAAACAACACAGGCACAGAGCATTTCTATTATGGTGATGAAGAGTTTTCAAGGCTAAGACCAAAGATCAGGACGGAACAGAAACAGTGCCTTAGCCACGGAGCCTGACTCTGCGTCAGTGATTCGCAGGCTGGACCGCGCAGCAGGATCGCACGGTGCTGACCGCAGCCCCGAGGGGTCACCCAGCTGGTGCAGAGGGTGGAGAGGGAGCTTTTGCATCTCCGACAAGGTCCCAGGTGATGAAGATGCTGCTGCTGCTGATTTGGGGACCACACGTTGAAAACCACCCTCAGGTTAGTGACCACCCTCTCATTCTTATCTTTCTCTCCCTTTTACTCAACTTGACTTCTTTGATCTCAGTTCTGCTCTGTGGACGGTGCTCTGAGGGGCCGCTGAGCAGTCTGTACACAGGTCTGCTGCGTACTTACGATTATTTCTAGGACACACACACACACACACACACCTCTGGGATTGTTCTGGAACTCACCTGGTGTGTAGAGGGTCCTGCTGGACGGAGTGACCTGGAATGCACCTCTGTCTGGTAACTGAACCCCCAGGACTGACCCAGAGCTCAGAGCTTTGCTTGTTTACTGCTTTCGTGAAGCAGTCCCTTAAGAGTCGGGGTTGGGGAGCAAGGGGGTGGTCCTGCGGGATTTGCCTTTGTTTTCTCTTCTTAAGGGAAGACCTGCCTGCGTGTCCCATGCTCACAGCAAGCGGCACTCACGGCTCTGGCTGCGGGACCTACCTCGGGCAGCCTCACCCGGCCTTCCTGGAAGGAGCAAGTCTTGGGGTCATGGGTGCAGACATGCCGGTATTTACACCAGTGGCAGCGGTATGGGCTCTCCACGCAGGACAGGCACCTGGGCACAGAGGAGGAAGAGGCACACATCATAGAACCTGCATGAACCGAAAGCAGAAAGCCTAAGACTCTAGGGCCTAGCAAAACATGTTTTCATAGTAGGAGAAACCACCTTCAAACACTCAGGAAGACTAGATCTTGGAAAAATCCATCCCTTTTCTCTCCAAGTCCTCAGGAAGCCAAGAGTCTCTGGCCTCCGCCCTCACTCAGGTAGCTGACAACCCCGATCCCCCAAGAGCCTCATCAACCACCCTCCATTTTTATAGGATGGCGCCCTCTTTTGCTGAATTGGGAAACAATGAAGTCTGGAGTAGAGGGGCTCATCCAGAGAACCCATAAGAGTTAGGGTTAACAGTGAAATTGACTTTTAATTCAAATTGACTCCAGGGTCTCTGCTGACAAGGACCCACGTGGACACACCTTTGCAGAGGAAGGTCCTGAGGCTACCCCCTCAGTGTGATGGGCAGAGTTGGCAACCCTACCTCTACTCACCATTCCCAGGAAACACAGGCAACTTTATAAAAGCTACTTCCTGTTTAAAACCCAACATGGTTCCCTTCTTCCAAAGGGTCGAACCCAAATGCCTTGCCATGCAGGCCAAGGCCTCTGTGGTGTCTAGATCCACTGTCCCCACGTGTGTCTGGTGCTTCAGCCAAGAACAGGCCACTCTCTCCCCATGCTGTCCTTCTACCTGGAGTAACATTTCCTCTACCTCATCATCTCCTCTTCCTTCTTTGACCAATGGAGAGTTGGTCTCATTGGGGCCCTCATCCTATTCATCCTTCTGTTTCTGTCTCTGGAACAGTACTGGTCTTGTTGTATATATTTTACTTATTCATTGTCCTGTTCATCCACTGGTCCACCAGGCCATGACTCTTGGTGGGTAGAGATCGCATCTTTGCATCTTATTAATGTTTGATCCTCCTCGTTTAATGAGTAACACACTGTCTTGCATATAGGATGCTTAAAATCGTTTTACGGACTGAATGGAAACTTCAAATATGATTTCATCTACCTATTCTACTTTCTTAGAGGGGCAAAAGGGGAGTGAGGGATTAGGTCACCACGTGGTAAAGACATGGCAAGCTCTGTGGGAAGAAGCAGGAAGAGAATTCCAATGTCGAAGCAATTTGGCTGGGAGGACTGGCTGCCTCTTACTTGGGGTGCCAAAGAGAGCCACAGCTCTGGACTCACAGCTGTCATAACCAGACAGAGCCCACGAGCCTAGAGTCCCAAATACCTATGGTTATGTTAACTAGCTTGTCCTATGTGGAGAAGAAAACAGAACATTATATTAAAGCAAGCAAAGCTTTTTGAGATCAGGTTCTATGGCTTTCAAACTGTGCTCTATGGAATGCTGGGGGTTCCGTGGAGCTTCTTTGGAGACTGTGTGAGATGCGTGGGGTTCCTAGACAGAGGGGTTCCAGGTCCCCTCGACCCTCAACCATCTCTTGCTTTCATCTATTTTGTATATTGGGCTTTCACACCTAATTTTGGTTGAAGAAAGGTTTCTATGGTGAAAAACAGGTTTGTACCTTCTCAATATTATCCAGGCCCATCATTTTGGAGAGGAAATAAGAATATAGTAACAGTAAAATGTACAGTGCCTGAACAGTCGGCCAGACATGGCTCTAAGCGCTCTCTTTGTAATAGCTCTTCTAGCCCTCGCAGCCATCCTGTGGGCTGAGCAGGGCTGATGAGCGGGCAGCAAGCAGCGATGTCCCAGCCGAGGGGACCGTGCCCTTGCCATGTCAGCTGTTAAATATCTGGGTGAGGGCTTCCCTGGTGGCGCAGTGGTTGACAGTCCTCCTGCCGATGCAGGGGACACGGGTTCGTGCCCCGGTCCAGGAAGATCCCACATGCCGCGGAGCGGCTGGTCCCGTGAGCCATGGCTGCTGAGCCTGCGCATCCGGAGCCTGTGCTCCGCAACGGGAGGGGCCACAACAGTGAGAGGCCCGCGTACCAAAAAAAAAAAAATCTAGGTGACATACCAGGAGGAGGACTACTATTTCCTCATTTACAGAGGATACTGGGGCACAGAAGGGTTACTTTTCCTAGCTGGTCTGACTCCAGAGCCCAAGCCTCCATCGTCCGTGGCTTCCCCTGGGAAGTGGAGGCTTCAGTCAAACAGAGCCAGAGGTGGAGCCGGAGCCAGAGCTAGAAGCCCACCCCAGGCCGAAGCCTGCCTCTGACCATCGCCAGCCTGAGTCCCGACCCAGCCTGCAGGGGACTGTGCAGAGCTGAGCGTTCATTCAGGTGACTTGTTGGACCACTGCCTGGACACACGTGGCGCCTTCTCTCCCTCCCCGGACCCCTCTTCTCACCTGGGGTGCTGGCCGCTCTGTTCTTCAGGTAATAAGCACCCCCCTCCTCAGCAGATGGTGGAAAGTGAATCACGTTAGCAGACTTATGCCAGAGAAGGTGTAAGGGCTAGGGACTTGGAATTCCCCAGCCCACAGGTTATCACGCTGCCTGTTCTAGCCTCTTCCCATTAACCCTGTGGGTGCCAGAGGAGGGAGTCTCTCTCCTTCTAGGGGTGAAGGAGGTAGCCTTACAGGGCCTCTAGATGGTAAGTCCTTGGGAAAGTGGTGGGGTCTTCTATCTTTGGATGAACTTTGACCCCAGAAACAGGGAGCTGAGTGAGGCTGGAGGGGCACTTACGAATTGTGGACGCTGCAGTTGTAGAAGACAAAGCTGGTGCTGGCAAAGGTCATGCCTGTCTCCTTCGACTTGAGCTGCAGCTGGACGACATGGTGGTCGCCTGTGGGCGGAGCCAGCCATGAGGTGGAGGTGGGGTGGGGGCGGCCACTGCCCCGTGTCGGGTCCCAGTGAGAGTAATGCACCCTGGCAAAGGGGAGCCCACTCTCCAGGGGGTGTGCTCAGCTCTACCGGATTCGGATGCGGTCGGGCCCGGTCCCAGGACAACCCCGAGAACAGCTGCAGGGGCTGATTCCGGTCTACTTCTCCTTCCACACTGTATTCCCAGCACCCACCTCTCATTCGCTCACCAGGTCCTTTCCTGTCCACACACACACACACACACACACACACACACACACACACACTCACTCTGACAGGCATTCAAATGTGCAGTCACATACACGATGTCCATGCAGCCCTCACAGAATTACAAATACACACATTGATTAGCTACCAGGAGAAACACGTAGACTCTTGGCAATGCTGCCACAAATTATGCCAGAGGTTTTACACATAGGTGTGCGAGCACTCACGAGCTCGTTCCCCATCTCTGTAAGGAAAGACCCTGTGCTGACACCCCCTCGTCTGGTGGGCTCCATTCGGGCAGACATCCCTGGAATCGTCAGCTGGCACCAGGGAGGAGCTGGGGCCCATGTTTAATTCACAGCCCTGACCCCAGGCCCCTTGTTCTGTGCCTTCCCTGAGAGGCTCATTAATCAATCAGCTCGGAACAAATGTGACAAGCCCAAATGGGAGGGCCAACATGGAATCAGGCTGCCCAGGCAGGCCTGTCCCTCTCAGCGCTGGGCCTCTGTCCACTCTGTCCTTCTTGTGGCAGCCGGCCAGCAACAGGAAGCTCCGGGGAGGCGGGGCGGGGGTGGGGGGGGCAACGGTTCAGGGTCAGAGACCCAGCAGTGCAGGCAGGGGGTAAGGAAGCAGATGACCCCTGCACCCCATCCCTCCTCCCGTGCCCCTCCCACGCCAGCCCTCTCATGCTCCAGCATGACCTCTGAACTTGACCGGGACACTCTGCAACTGTGCTGGCCTTTCCCTCCCCCACCCTCTTGGCACCGCTCCCCACCCAGGGTGAGGTTGACTCCTGGATGCTCACCTGGTTTCAATTCCAAAGGCAGCGGAGGGACACTCCATCCCCCTCTTCCTGTGACACCCCTACCAACGCACGCACGCCGCTTCCTCTGACCCTCCCCTCCTGTGCGCTCCCTCGATCCCGCGTGTCTGTCCTGAGTTCTCATCATCCAGGCGGCGGGAGGAAAGACTTGCCACCCCGCTTTGCCTCTGGGGACCACTCACCGTTCTCCGTGATGATCCGGGGCACCTCCTTGGCTGCTGGGGAGTGGCACTGGATCTGACTGCCTACCACCAGCCCGTCCATCTCTGACAGGTCCTCGAAGGTGCAGCTGACCCCAGCTGACAGCTCTGGGACATTGTACGTCTCCAGGACCAGCTGTGAACAGCCAGGCAGGGGGAGAGAGAGGAGGAGAGAGACATGGGAAAAAGAAGGTATGGAATAAAGGAAGAAAGAGGGAGAGCAAGAGAGATCAGAGAGAAAGAGAAGAAAGAAAAGCGTGAGGCAATATTGACGTACAGAAGAGGACACCCAATTTATGACCGGAGAGGATAGAGAAGGTGGTGGGATGGTAAGAGACAGAGACAAAAGAAATAAGCATCTGAATGGATTTGGCCCCAGCAAACAGAACGTTTAGGGGATTTGTAGGTGGAGAGAGGCCCTGGGCAGGACTGAGGCCCCGAGGAACTGCTGCTCAGGCTCCTCTCCGTTATCCCCAACTTTGGAAAATGGCAACACCAACCAGCAGGTGCCCAGCAAGAACGTGGGCGCCACCGCCCCCTTTTCTCCCTCTGCACATATATCTTTCCCATCTCAAAGACAAGGATAGGGCTCCCAACACTTTCCCCCTCTTGGTCACACTTCCAGTCATTTCTGGTGTCAGTTTTCCCTGTCTTTCTACCCCTTGCGCATAAAGCCTCTTCCCCGATAGTCCTGCAAACCTCCCCATCTTCCATCCCTGGGGACACATTCTTTAACATCCCTGCCCTGTTCTGGAGCGGCCTTGCTGGCCAGCTAGGCCCAGCCCTCCTGAGGGGTGTTGGGCTGAGACCCTTTTGGGCGGGGGGAAGGCTCTTCCAACATCCGTGGATCCCGGTCCCACGGCCTTACCAGGACATTGTACTGAGAGACGGAGATGTTGCTGGGATGGACGGTCAGCCGGACGCACTGCTTCATCTCAGAGGCAAACCTGCGGGGCTCTCTGGACCGCTCACAGCGCTCCTTCCGGGTGCACCTGGGAAGGACAGAGCGACTGATCAGGGACTCAGGAGGAGACCGCTGGTCCAGCGAGGGGCCGGCGCGGAGGTCAGGCATTGCCAGCGGCTCCTAGGACATGTCCGAACTGAGCATGCCCAGGACTAACCTTCTAGTTTCCTTCCTCCAGCCTGGTCCTCCCCCATCAAGCCCAAACTGGAAGAAGAAGGTAATTCCAATCACTGGTTGTCACATGCGAAACCCTGAGAGTCACCCCAGAGTGCCCTCAGGGCCTCCTCATTCACAGAAAGAGCTGGAAGTGCTGTCTATTCCCCCTCCCCACTCAGCCTCAGCCCCCCGCCCCCCTTCGCAAACCGAGACTGTTCTCTCCACGTATCTCCTCTTTCCGATTTCCTCGGCTTTGTGCACGCCAGCTCCTCTGTCTGCACTGTCCTCTCGCCACATTTTTCCCCATTCCAACTTCTACCTGTCCCTCTAGACATGGTTCAACTATAATGCATCTGCCGTGGGCCCCTCTTCCCACCAACCCACTCCCACCCCGGGCAACGTTAAGAGCACTTTGGTGTTTCCCACCGTCTAGAACTTCTTAGACTGTATGACAATTATTAGGCTAAGCGCAGCCCTCTCCTACCAAGTGTGAACTTCTCAAAAGAAGAAACTATGCCTGACTTACTCTGGAATCCCCTGCATATCTCCTGCCCAGCAGACAGAAGGTAAACATAGGTGGGCAGGAGGGAGGGGAGGAGGGATCAAAGTTGCCAAGGGTAGAAGTTCAGAGCACGCTCTGGAGCCAGGCTGCGCTGGATCCGAATCCCAGCTCCATGGCCCAGCATCACTGCTGTAGAAGGTTCGCTACTGCCTAGTGTCCGTGTCCTATTATTGTTCAAAGTGTGCCTTGTCATCAGTGGATCACATCCAGGTGACCTGGGATCTTACGGTCGTAACTGATGGAGGCTTGTGAAAGATGCACGTAAAAGTCAGGGTGGTCACCCAAATGCACACATCACACATAGGGGAAGGCGCTTAAGCTCTCAGCCGGGGCCAGGGCTTGCCCTGCCTTCCAGTGGGAGTTGACTGCTCGGAGGTATTTGACTTTCAGGAAACAGTATTTAATCCAAGCTGGATAAGCCTGGTGAACATGGAGCTGCGCTGAGTGGCCATGATTTGGCACCTCTGGGCTACTGATTCTGCTGTGGGGTGGCAGTGAGGGAAAGCAGGGTCCTCAGAGGGACGTGTTGAGGTAAGATGGGACTGCAGGGAAATCCCTCCTGAGTGCTGATCTCTTTTGGTTAAAGAGGAGAGACTCTGCCGAGAAGGGAGGATGTCAGGGGCTGTTGCAGGAGCGGAGGAAGCACCAGGCAAGGAGCTGAGTAGGGAAGGGAACAGCCAGGGATATGGAAGGGAACCTCTGTCTCAAGAAGCAGACGGGTGAGGGGTAGGGTAAAAGGTGAGGGGAGAGGGGCACCTGGATACCCTGATCTGCTCTCGGGGTGACTCTCAAGGCACAGAGGAAACCTGCGGGGGCCTCTCCTCCCAGCCACGGGGAAGGAAGTATGCCATCCACATCACCTGGAGTTACCAAATAGAGTCCAGGTAGAAAAGAGGCAACTCCTTCTCTCTTGCAGTGGGTACAAAGGAACTTCGTTGAGGGACCTCAAGACAAGGTCTATCTGCATGGTTTGCTGCTCCCGGAGTTCATGAGGCTGCATCTTGGCCTCGGTGGGAGGGACGGCCTAATAGTGGAGGGTCTGAGAGGAGAATTTAGCTGAGAAATCACTGAAGGCGTGAACTAAAGGAAGAAAGGGGAGATATGGACAGAAAGGATGACCTTGGAGTAAAGTGGATGTGTAATGCAGAAATAAAACACAATTCTGAATAAAATAATCATGGCTACTAGTCATTGAGCTCTTATTGGGCACTGTGATAAGGGGCTTACAGTTTATGTCACTGAGCTCTCCCAGAGATGATGGGAGGTAGGTAACCATTTTAAACCCCACCTTACAGATCAGGAAACTACAGAGAGCAGTTAGTCACTTGTTCAAGGTCATCAGCTAATCAGAGGGAGCCTGTATGAACACAGATGGACTCTGGAGCCTCCATTCTCACCCACTGTGCTCTACCTCCCTGAAGCTTCTAGACTAAACCCATTTTCCTTGCCATCCTGATGTCCCCTTCTGTGCTTAGGGCAATTTAAAAATGTCCTCTCAATCTTATTCTCTATGCTAATTGCTGTTTTTGCCTGCCACTGGAAACACTTTGAATATTACTGAGACTTGTGAATTCTCCAGGACCTGTCCAGGAATCTCATCCCAAGGGTGAAAGGTCAGATGTGAGTGTGGTTGTCTCCAAGGCACCCCCAGGCTGTTCTAGCAGACCCATGACAACAAGGGCATCTGCCTAAAAGTCTGGGAAGTTAATTTACCAGGCTAGCTCCTCTGCGAGGACTTCATTACCTCCGGCCATTAAGCTAATGTTATGGACTTTTCCAGGGTGTCTGCACTGACATCACTATTAATAGTGTTATTACTCCCATTAACAGCAGACCCAGAGAGCTGGTACAGACTTCAATTATTCACTGACTCCCCAACTTTGAAGTTCCTATTTCCAAGAGCAATCAGTAGATCTGAAAAATGTCTTTGATTAAATTATGCAGAGAGGAAAAATGAAGCTGCTTTCAGCCCAAACATCACCTGAAGTTACCAAATAGAGTCTAGATAGAAAAGAGGCAACTCCTTCTCTCTTGCAGGAGGTACAAAGGAACTTGGTTGAGGGATCTCAAGACAAGGTCTATCTGCATGGTTTGCTGCTCCCAGAGTTCATGAGGCTGCATCTTTCCACGGCTCCCGAGAGCCCACAACTAAACAGGTATCATCTCCCACAGATTTAGGTCTTACCCGGGAAGCCACCCGTGGCTTACAATTTTAAACATCCCATCTAACTTTGTAATCTTGGGCAAATTACTTAACCTCTTTGCTGCCTCAGTTTTCTCATCTATAAAATGGGGACAAAATAGTACCTACCTAATAGGGTTATCATGAGGGTTAAAAGATGATGCAAGTAAAGCATTTAGAACAGAGCACAGCTCATACATAAAAAGCCCTCCATAAAACCTAGTATTACCCCATCCCTCCTCTGCTTTCCCACCCAGCCCCTCCAAACTGCAGCTGATGTAGAAGCACAGATCTCCTCCCAGACTGGACCACAGGGCAAATCAAAGATGAAAAGACAGCAATGGCTGCAGCACTTTTCCTCTTAATGACGGAGGGGGAGCCCCAGATGGCAGGAGGGAGCAAAGAGGAAAAAAAGAGTAGTCTGGGCTGTAGCTCTGCTTTCTTCCTAGCTGTCAAAGGGTATTGAGAACTCAGCTCTCTTCGTGGAAAGTCAAGTTTAAGGTCAGTGTCAGGGGTGTTTTGACATTTCTACTATCCCTCAGGGCCCATGAGGGCGGAAGCTACAAATGTTCAAAAGCACAGACAATTGACCTTCGAAGTGATAGGAAAATGTAGGGGAAGAATGGATTCCTTCTGAGTTCTTAAAGGGTCTGTCAGGGGAATGGCCTCCTGCCCTTCTGGGACTATGATTTTCCATTAGGTCAGGCAAGAGCTAGGGAATGTGCAAAGGGTTAATTCATGACCCCTGGGCTGGGGGGCTTAGATGTTTCCTTCAAAGGGGCTCCAGGTACTTCCGAAAGCACGTCCTTGCAATCCACTGTGGGGACACCTTGGACATGGCAGAAGACCCTGCTTCATCCATTTTCCAGGCAGGACTCAAATAGTGCATGCTATATGGCTTTGAGTTTCCAGACAGTCATCCCTGCCAGCACCATTGCCACCCCCAGGAATCGCAGACCTGCAGGTGGCCAGCAGGAAGCAGGCTCCAGGAACACAGCCCGGGCCCCAGAACTGGAGTCTGGCCCCCCTAGGCTCTTCTTCCCTCCCCTTCTCCCTCCACTTTCTCTGCAGTTGGTCCTCCAGCTCCAGTTCAGAGGTGCTAAAAGCCCTTGGGGACAAAGGCCCTGGCCCCTGGAGGGGTTATTATTCAAGTCAGTGGTTCCAATGAGATTATCTTCTCTAAAGAAGCAGCTACCACCGCCTCCCCTAAGCCTGAACTTTCACTGCTGGAGAATTCCCAGCCAAGTGGAAAATTAGAAGGGAGAGGAATGGAGAAAGGAAGGGGGTAAGGGAGAGGGAAAGAGGTGGTGATTAAGTTCTCTAGAAATTAATTCCTAAATGCAGTGATGGAAATATTAACCCCCAGCGCTGCTGGCTGGGCAAGCAAATTTCCATTTGGAAGTGTGGCTCTCTGTGAGTCCGGCCTGGGCGAGCCTCCAAACCGCAGTGGAGGTGGGGGAAACCACCGCTGGTCCGTCTCTCCAGGCCCTCCAGGTAGTGTGGGTCTACCAGCCTCGGATATCAGAACTGGCTCCTTGCTTCTCCCTGTAGGTGATCCCCCATCCTTAACACTTCACGTTGGTCATGGCCTGTGCTTGAAGTGCAATATTTGGGGAATCTGTGTTTAGAACATGAGGAGGTTGGAAACAAATGGGGTAGGGCTCCCTAAATGCCCTTTACAGAAAAGGTAAGAGGAACCTTATTCAAGTTGGAGATCACGGGGGCTCTCTGATCACTGTCTCCACATCTGGGAACACTGACGAGGGAAGAGACTGGGTTTCCTAACATCGTTACCCTTGCCCTCTTCAGGAATGCCCCCAGAAATGGGCAGGTGGCATGTGTAGCTTGGAGGAAGGCAGACTGGATAGTAAAGGGAGGCCTTCTAGGCAGATGGTGTGTAAGGGGTTTCTTATATGAAGGGCACAGACCAGGTGAGGACTTTCAGTACCGTGACTCTAGGACGTGGAACCACAGATACAGAGGGCCAACTAGGGGATCTGACGTTCATGGATTTTGGTACCCGCTGTGGGTCCTGGAACCAATCCCCTGTGGATTGGTTCTGTATCTATTGAGCTGGGGTGAGAAAAATTCAAATACCCTAGGATCTCGTCTGGGACTCTTTCCTCTGGACCAGAGGCTGACAATTTTTTCGCAAAGAGTCAGGGAAGGCCACAGCATAGACTGCAAAGAGTTTGCCGGGCAGAAGTGGATCTGAACAATTCCTCACGATTGTGTAGACATCCTGCAAAGAGCCCAAGGAGAGATCATTGACTTAGAGGGTGAGTATTCAGTAGCCCTTGGATACAGGTTAAACAATAAATAAACATAAAACCAGGCTATGGGATATGCTAAGAAGCAGCACAAAAGGACTGGCATTTTGGAATCAGTTTGGACTTGATTAAGGGGACATTTAGTGTGACTGTGGAACAAACTTCTCTCTCTGCCCTTTCCCAGGTGGCCGTTGGACAGCCACACCCATGGCTGCTGAAGACTGTCTAGGAAGGAAGACTTCCCAGCGGTGGGTTTCTCCCAGCCACCCCATCACAGCCCTCCAGTCCCGGGGAGGACAGCAACAGGACAGGGACCACGGAGGAGGTCCTGGGTCTGACCCATAGCCTCTGCTTACACAGCCAATGAAGTCAGAGCTAGTCCCCCAGGGGGCTGCCTGCACATTCCTCCCTTAATTTTCAAGGCGTTGCTGTAAGATGGCTCTTCACTGCCATTTTATGGCAGGAAACTGGGTCCAGACTGGGTCTGTCCACAGACAGGTTCTTAGTTTTAACCCATCCCTTCTGTGTAGGTAGCAGCATTTTTCCTCTCCTCTCCTCTCCTTTCCTTCTCTCCATCTTGGCAGAAACTAAATAAAGTGAGTCCTGAACAGTGACCCATGCCAAGCCATCCAGGGAGGGCATCCTTCCAAGAGAAGAAATCTGCAAAGAGGAGGGGTCCCAGGGGGGAGGGAAGGACTTTATAAAAGCTGATCTTATCTTTCGCCTGTCAATGTCCTGAGTTACATGAGCCTCCCAGGAGTGACGCTGATGACCCTGCTGAAGAAAGGTAACGTCTGGGCCGATCGATGGGACTAGGTCTGTGGGGGATCCCGTTACCTGCTGCGACTGATGGGCTTCTTGGCCTGGGCACGGGAGGGGAAGAGGGAGAGGGGGTTGGGTACCTGGGGGTTGGAGGGATCTTTCCAGGCCCAGGACAGGTGAAAGCTGGGCTTCAGGGCTGTGGGTGCACTGCAGCCTTTCCTTTCTTTCACCCAAGTCAGAATAGGCTCAGGCCCAATGGCCCTGCAAACAAAGGCTCAAGGTGATGGACAAATAAACAGTTTGTTGAAGCTGTCATTACCATTAGAAGCCAGCAAGCCTGTGGGCTGGGGCCCGGGGCTGAAAGAGAGGGCAACAGGGGTGACCCTCCGTGCTACTGGGTTGGCAAGCCTGTGCTCAGGACAACTGAGGGTGAGTAACAGGAGGGAGGCTTTCAATTACATGAGCATTTCTTAAGCCCCTTCAGTCTGCAGCCCACCTGTGCCCTTGCTGGTACAAACAGCCCTTTCAGCCACCTGAGCCACCTGCTGGATGATGCCCCATCTGGAGCTGCATGCACGCTCTCTCTCTCCTCCTGTTGCTCTGTCTGTTTCTGTCCTCTCTCTGTCCACACACACACACACACACACACACACACACACACACACAGAGCTTCTGCTGTCATTCTCTTCCCACAAAATTCCCCACCCTCTCACTTCTTACAACCATGGGAAAAGTTGGCAGAAGTGACAGAAAATGGATGTATCTTGACACCACAAGGAACCCTGTTTCTGATGCTCTTTTGCACAGTTTTCCTGGGGCAGGCTGGCTGGGCCCTGTAGCACGTAGCACAGGGTCTTGTCCGTGGCGTGGACCTGACAAACATGCTGATTCTAGCACAGACTGCAACCCTCACCCCATCCCTGGACCAGAGGCCTGGTTCCCAAGAACTTGCTTCTGGGCAGAAGGTCTAATGCAGGCCCCTTGTATGCCCTGAGCCTAGCATAGTGCCTGGCACAGGGGGTGTGTGTGTGGGCATGGTGCTCCTCCGAAGTGATGAAATCCCCTGCACTTTTCACCTCCCTCCCTTCCTAGTAAACTCAGGTGCCCCAGGGGGAGCATCTGCAGGCTCTCTGGCCACCCTCATCCTTCCCACACAGCCTCTGCCTGCCCTTCTTCCTGCTGGGCCCACGTCCTCATGCATCAGTCTCAGCCATGAAAGTCCTGTCGGCATCTATCTCAAATGAAAAGGGGTGCAAGCTGGACATATAGGAGAAGCAATGTCTGGCTTTGCCTTGAACTTAAGCAAAAAAGGAAAAGAAAGGCCCATTGGGAAGAATTAGGAAGGGGCATGAGAGTACTTTCTGGATGAAGAAGTATTGTACATCTTGATGGGGGGGGTGGATTACTTGGGTTTTGCATTTATCAAAACTTTCCAAACTGTACGCTGAGCATCAGTTTATCTCCCTCCATATAAATTAAACCTTATATCCTGACTACAAGCATCTTAGCAAATCCAGGCATCTACTCTTCTTCACCTGGCCACGTGGGCCAGGGGGTTCTCCTGGCCATTAACTCCGGGAGGGAGGGAGGGAGGGAGGATGGATGTACAGAGTGTCACGGTGGGCGGGCAGCCTTGGCCTAGGGCGCTCGTGAGCTGAATCCTCCTGGGGGAGTTGGGCTTTATGTCAGCACAGCCCCCAGCACCAGGCCCATCCCACAACCAGGAGGTTCAAGGTCACAGAGAACCACACCTTGAGCTGGCAGAGCACCCTGGAGCTGGGGTGCTGGCTCAGGTGGCTGCACAGCTGGGGAATATGGAATTTGGACTTGGTGGCAGATGCCCAGAGTTCACATCTGTGACTGTTTTCTTTAGGCCACGCTGAGAGTAGAGAGGCTGGCTTCCCAGTGCAGACTGATGGCTTCCTTTGTGAACCATCCACACTTCACCTTGACCCCAGTCCACCCCTGTTTTCTGCTGCCTGACAGGAGGCAGGTATCACATTACTGAGGGGAAACTGAGGCCACGCAGGAAGTAATCTCTGGTACCTCCTCCTGTCATTCTTGTTTAGCTCAGCTCTGGGGAGGGGAGGTGGGCGTACGCACAGCGCCCCTGCCGCCGTCTCAGAGCCTCAGGGCCCCTGCTCTTCACAGGGCTCAGTGCTATGTGGGGCTGGCCGACATCACCGGGCAGGATCAAAGCTGACACAGAGACCGGCCTTTGGGTCCCACAGGCATAGAGTGTCAGAGGGGGGCCAGCTTTTCTGATTGCCCTTAAATGATGCCAGGTGTGAGAGCCTCACGCCAGGAGCAGCTGAGCCATCCTTAGCCAAGCTGAAAGCCAGCTGGCCTAAGGCCCCCAAGGAAGCAATGGATTTGGAGCACAGTCCCTTTCTGAGAGGGCTCACTGTGTGGGACAAAGAAAACGACTTCCCCTCTGCCTTGCAAAGTATCATCCGGGCAACTCCTCTGGGTTGATCAGAGCTGACCTGGATTCTGAATGCAATCTCTTCCATCCTCTTGTATGGCGGCCAGTCTTAGGCGCCACTGCTCTCTGTTGCGATACACAGCTTTGGGTACACTGCGGTACCCAGTTTCTGGTCATCTCTAAGTTACTTGCTTTTCAGGGTAGGTTGATGGGTCTCCGTTTTTTTCCCATCACAGCATATCCGAGGGATTTCAAACCTTTCCTTAGTGAACTCTAGGTCTCATTATGCCTGAGACTGTCACCTAGAGAGGGGAGGGTGCCCATCCTGGGGCCTTGGAGAGGTTGTGTTAGAATTTAAGAGGGCATGTCTAACTTTCAGAGGCACTCCTGGGGTGGAGTGAGGCAGGAAATGACTGGTAAATGCCATTGGTCACATACAGTTCAGGCTCTTAGTAAGAAAACTTAAGTCCTTCCTTATAGTTTATAATAGTTGTGTCCAACTCACAGCGTGTCAAGTTTCAAGTGTTAACTAGAAGCCTGGGGTTCCCGCAGCCATAGCTTGGCTGGGACCAAATTCCACAGAGTGGGTGGGGCCCAACTGCTGTTGGCTTCTCCAGTCAGCAATGCCAAGGGTCTTCGGCTCCCCTAAGAAAGGCTTTCTGTTCTCCCCTCACATCTGGGGGGTTGTCTGTACCCTACTTCTACCCCTCAGTTCATTTATTAGACTACCATTTGTCTCCACTGTATACCATTGCCTTCTTCCCACTTCTAGAGAGTAAAATGGAGCCAGCAAGGAAGAGCCACACAGGGGGATCGGCCAACACTTGGACCAGGGTTTCAAACATTGGTCTAGTGACCCCGGGCCCAGGGTGCTCTGACAGCCAGAGGAGTGTTAGGGCTGCGGAGAAGGGTTCTTAGGTGCTATGCACTTGAACTTACCCCTCAAATACCAGAAGATTCTGGGGGGATACTGAAGTCTGTTAAGTGGCTGTTAAATCACTAACTGGACAGTAGACATCACACACGTGATTTAGTGGCCCATGTGAGCCTGGAGAAAAGAGTCCAGGGATTTCCCTGGTGGTCCAGTGACTAAGACTCTGTGCTCCCAATGTAGGGGCCCCGGGCTTGATCCCTGGTCAGGATCCCATGTGCCACAACTAAGACCCTACTGTCCAGATAAATATTTTAATAAATATTAAAAAAAAACTTAAAAAAAAAGAAAGGAGTCCAATGCCTTTTTCCTGCTGTTTAGCCCTGGAATGTCAGTCTACAGTCTACAGTCAAATTGCAACCAGAAATGCCCAGAGATCTCCCTCCAGACCTCCAGTGTGTAATGATCCAGGGTGATTCCCATATCCTGACCCTTCATCATTCCCATGCTGACATTTCCATATATTTTTATGGGAAGTTGACAATTTAAAGGGAAGTCAGAACAAAAGAAGGCAGATAAGATTTACAAAAGATAAACAAAAGAAGGTAAAGATAAGATAAACAAAAGAAGGGAGATAAGATTTACAAAGGATACATTTACAAAGGATACATAGATTTACAAAGGATACATAGAAGGAAGAGTAAGAAAAGAGAGGGAGGGAAGGGAGAGGTCAAACAGTAGGAGAGTGGTGATAGAGAAGAAGACAAGGACGGAGAGAATTACCGGGGGAGGGGGAGGCAGGAGGAAGCTGCCCAGCAGTACTCACGTGTTGTGGAGCACACACCAGCCACAGTGGGGATCGCCTGAGCCGAGGCACTCGCCGCAGCTCTGATACTGACCACAGGACTCCACAGGGACTCTGGTGAGCTAGGACAAGACCACACGGGAGACAGTGGTCAAGATTTTGCAGAACACCCAGTAGTTCACCAAGAAGTCATGCCATCCTATCAGGTGTATCACCTAAAACCGTGTAGAAGCAGGAAGGGGCCTAGAGCCCCAGAACCGAAAGGGATCATATTCGAGCAGGTGGCCCATAAGCATCGTGGGGAGACAACCAACTGTTATTTTCTTAGAAGTCCCTGGGAATAGACTCCACAGAATTCATATCACATTGTTATCAGAGATATTTATAACCTGTACATTTAAATTTTCCCACCACCCCAACCCCCAAATATCTCTACAAACGTGCCATTCATCATATATTTATCTCTTATCAATGTAATAAACTCAAATGCTTCTTCTTTCTCTGTTCTTGTTTCTCTTTTGCCTTAAAGTGTTTTGCCCCTTCCCAGAACTTCTCCTTCAGGTTTCATCCTTTTTGCGGTTCCAGAGAGCGCTGAACCCAAGTCCAAGACCCTTGTCTCTCTTTTTAACAAGGTGTAATCCACTCGCTTTGTAGATGACACTTGCTCACTCTCTCTTTCTCATAATGTTGGCCAACTGGCTCATAAAGTTGTTCACTCTGGTGCCTTCAAAGAGCAGCTGTTGCTATTTCTCTTCCTACCCACACTCTTTTCATGACTAGAGGCTTCCTCTCCAACCCCAAAACTTTATCTTAGCTTTCACCAGCAGCTTGTTAATGTAAAATGTTCCACATGACATTTCTGTTTAGCCCAAATGCTTCTATTTCCTGCATACTCCTAAAGATCTTTTGAATTTCTTTGTTCTCCAATGTAGCTTTTTTTTTTTCCTTTCTCTTTCTTCCCTTTGCGGTACGCAGGCCTCTCACTGTTGTGGCCTCTCCCGTTGCGGAGCACAGGCTCCGGACACACAGGCTCAGCCACGGCTGAGGGCCCAGCCGCTCCGTGGCATGTGGGATCCTCCCGGACTGGGACATGAACCCGTGTCCCCTGCATCGGCAGGCGGACTCCCAACCACTGCGTCACCAGGGAAGCCCCCTCCAACATAGCTTTGCCCTGATGTCTTTTGACATGATTTCTCAGGGCCTGAGACGTAGGAGGTACTTAATAACGATACACAGGATCAAATGGAATTTTAATTTTCTTCCTATAGCCTTGGTCTTTCTTCTCCACTTTTGCCAGTTTCTTCTTCACAAAAGGTTTTGGGTTTTTTTTTGTAATCATTCTTTTCCATTCGGGGTACCTTTTTATCTCGATGGAGGACTTCTTAGCTAACCTTTCAGCTTGAGCTAAGAGAGTTTGAGCTGGTCGTCCTTTTTAATTTCTTGCCATCAGACAGTAGACACGAAGAAGTATAAATCATGCTGACCTGGCCGAGCCTCTGTGCTTCATGAGCAAATGCAGAGGCCGTGTTCTCCCTGCTGCTTCGTGGTCTGCCTCCATAAAATTATGTACCACTTGGCAGGGGCTACTTGTAACTCGTGCACAGGCGAACTGGCACCAGAGTCTGCTCAATTAGTCTCGAAGCTCTCTTTTGGAATTAATTAAGAATTAATTATTATTTTCAAATCCCACATGATTCCTTTTTCCTTTCCACCTTAATTTTCTTCTTCCCTTTATATATCTTTTCTGTTTTCTCAAGTGCCCATCGAGTGATCTCAATGACCACCGTGTATTTTTACTTTTTCCAAGGTACCTTTTAGCTTCCTGCTCCTGTTCCTATAGCTTTGCCCTTGGCCTTGGTGGCCCTTTCTCCACATTCTCAGATGTCTTTTTGCACATTTGGAATTTTATCTTTCCTTTTATTACTGCTCATGCAATCAGCCTGGGCCATGCCTTGGCTCTGCCGACATACCACCTTCCCGTTTTTGTAATTGGTCCTGACAATCAGACTCTTGCAAATTACCCCCCCCACCCCACCGACTCTACACACAGTCAGGAACTGACCCTCCTCCTGTTGCCTCTTTAATTGCCTTCCCTACCCCTTAAATGGGCATAGACACACTGGTCATGTGAGCATATAAATAATGGTGCCCAAAGTAGCTGGACTCCTAGGAATTCATGAGTGGTAACGAGGTCCACAGTTACTTTCAATATTTCCAAAAGCCTAATGAAAATTGGATTGTTGCTATCTTCTGTTGGTTTGCATACTCTGTGATGTATTTCCCATACTAAAAATAGGACATATATTATTACTTAATAAATACAGTTTGTTTAGTAGGCAAAAATCTTTCAAAACTTGATGCCTAGAGCTGAAAAAAGTAATAAAAGGGGCCAAAGATGATGAAAGTTGGTAACATAAGTACATAATAATGTTTTCATATGTTCCGGCTGCTTGTCTAGCACTCCATATTTTGCACAGGCTTAAAGAGGAAATCATGGCTTGTTCAAGCAAAAGCATTTTCTTGGTCTGAACTTAATATCCTCCCTGGTTTCTCCCAGTGACATGTTCTATAATCTGTCTCCGATGGCTGTGCCATGGGGTTCTGGGGTGTACAACACAAAAAGAGCCAACTGCTTGCTGAACCTGATCTTCTCCAAAGCCTTTGCATTCAGATTTCTAAAAATATCTTGCAACTGGCATTTAATAATGCCAATACCTGGAACTGTAAAGTCCTTCGTCTCTCGATTTTAAACAAGAGTCATTTTCATTTGGTTGGAAACAGAGTAGGAGCCTGCAGAGCTGGGTTCAAATTCTGACTTCACCATTTACTGGCAATGAGATCCTATTGTCTCTGAGTCCCATTTTTTCTCATCTTTCAACATGGAGATAAAAATCCCCCTTAATTCACAGAGTTTCCCAAAGCACAGATGACCCAAGAGGTTTGAAACAGCTTTGTAAATGGTCAAGCACATTGCAAGTGACAGTTAACTCTTATTGTCATCTTTGTCATTAATACCCATTCTTCCTTGCATTGCCGCTTTACCTCTCCCCCTCGTCACCCCAAACTGCTCTTCCGAGGCCTCGTGAGCTTGGTCAGGAGTTCAATGCCTGGAAGAGCTTTTCTCCTTTATTACCTTGATCACATCATTTCCTCCTTGAACTGGGATGTCTGCCCCTAAACCATTCACTGCTTCCTCTTGGCCCAGCTTCCTAGACTTATTCAGGGCTTTTACCACCTACAGTTGGTAAAACCTACTTTTCTTTGCTTTTCATCAGGGTGGATCCCTGTTGGACAGGGACATAAGTCCGGGGAAGTTATTATGCTACCCAACTTCCTTTCACCTTTTCTTATAGGCTCTTTCTATCTGTATGTTCAGTCATTTTTTATTAGTCTTCTGAAATTTATCTAGGTTTTCTCCATTCTTTTCAAAGCATGGATGCTAAAACCGGGAAACCGCCAGGATTCTGACAGTCCATGTAGAAGGGTTACCATCATTTGAAAGCTGAGTGCCACCCACCCCTTCACCTTTCCAGGACTTTCCCAAAGAAAACCAGGCCCAGGGAAATATCCAAAGTCCCACCATCAGACAGTATTCTCCAGCATGGCCACGCTCGCCCAGACTGACCCCAAATCTCCCAATCTACATCATTGCTTTGCCTCACTCCCCATCCCGCGTGTAATTCTGCAAAGCATCAGAAATTTGCCTGACACTTTAAATCACTTTTGAAAATTAGATTCACCCCATCATTTATCTGGGTGCAATTCTTTACCCGAATGGCTCTGCTTACCTTCCACACCTTGCTGGTATGCTGCACAGGTGGCCAGATGGATTCGGAGCCACCTTGGCGCTGTGATTCTCTCTCCCCAGATACCTAGATCCTCCACCCACGCCTTACACCAAGCAAAGCCGGCTCCTCTCCTGACCCTGGAACACAAACCACTCCAGATGCAGAGCCACACAATTAACTGAAACCACCCAATTCTGATTAAAGTCTTACGCTACAGTGCCAGGCGTGCCAATTAGCTGAGTGAGGGAATTCCGACCACAGGAAGAGGTGAAAAAAGAAAGTCATGGGGCGGGGGCTTCTGCCTGGAGAACAAATCAGACGGCAATGTGACCTATCTAGAGATGACTGTATCCTAGTGATGGATGGTCTCGGGGACCACAAACAAGTGAGGTCTGTCCCCTGTGGCCACTGGACTCCAGGAGAGGTGCTGACTGATGCAGCTGCAATAGCTCCCTCACTGCTTCTAGAGACAGGAGCTCCACCACCTCTCAGGACCCCTGTGTGTACTTACACTGTGCTGGGGGAGAATGGGTGGGGGGCTTCGGGTAGGGTAGTCTTCCCGGCGCGTTCTGTCGGCGTTATGCAAAAACCTATTGGGCAGTTTGGCAGATCCTCAAAAAGTTAAACTTAGAATTTACCGTATGATCTGGTCATTCTACTTCTGGGTAGCTACCCCCAAAGAATGGAAAGCAGGGACTTGAACTTGCACACCAATGTTCACAGCAATATTATTCACAATAGCCCAAAGGTAGAAGCGACCCAAGTGTCCGTGGACAGATGAATGGATAAATAAAATGTGGGATATACATACAATTGAATATTATTCAGCCTTAAAAAGGAGGGAAATTCTGACCCAAACTACCACATGGATGAACCTTGAAAACATTACGCTACGTGAAATAAGCCGGTCAGAAAAAGACAAACGTTGCGTGATTCCACTTATACGAGATCTCGAATGGTCAAATTCACAGAGACGGAAAGTAGAAAGGGGTTGCCAGGGGCTGAGGGAAAAGGAATGTAGAGTTGGTGTTTAATGGGTCCGGAGTTTCAGTTTGGGAAGAAGAAAAGCATTCTGGAGAAGGATGGTGGAGATGGTTGCCGTGCAATGAGAATGCACTTAATGCTACTGAACACTTCAATGTCAAGATGGCGAATTCTATGCGATGTGTATCTTACCACAGTAAAAGAAACAATAATAAAAAAACAACTATTGGGTAGACGTACGAACGCCTATTTCCTTCCCAGCAGCCTGGGTCAAGGGGGAGAAGCTTTCTGTTGGTAGACCGATAACAAATTCATGTGTATGAAATATTCTGAGATCCCTGAGTGAAAAGATAGGCATCGTTTACTCTTTTCAATTTAATCTCAAATGGACAAAAGTGTTCGGGATGAATGTCTCTTATCGTGTGTTGTCATGTAAGTGGATCTCTCACTCTCAGGCTCTGGACCTCCGTTTCCTGATTTGGAAGAAAAAAGTCACAGCCTTGTTCTACCCAGAAATGTTCCTCACCTCCCACCCCTTCCAAGAGGCACAGGGGAGGGTCTTGGAACGCACATACTGCCTGTGAGGTCAAATGCCCTTGGTTTTATCACATTCTCCTGTGATCGCTCAGCCTTCTGCCTCAGCATTTCTCATCCCTAATTATGACCAGGAGCATCTGTGTGCCCATCTCCATCCCACGTCTCTTTCTCCTTCCATTACCTTTCTGGGAATCACAGGGGTTTGCTTTATCCTTTTGCCAGCAAGGTAAACTTCCCTAAATAATACAGTGTAGTTCTGTCTGGTTTGGAACTATGCTCAATAGAATCATCACCTCTACTCCCTCACCTATGCAGCCCCATGACTGAGACCATGAAGTTACAAAACAATGACCTGGGACAGGAAGACAGGGAGTGACTGACAACAGAGCAAAGGAGCCCATAGAGAAGTGCAGCTCATGGCCTTGGCCTTTATAAGCGTTCACTCTGACCAACAGAACCCATTCTCTGCTGGGCCTGGGGCCTGGATGTGTTAAGAAGTTTTGCAGTTGCCTTGAGTTCTGCCCTTACCGTCCAGCCCGTCTGGTTTCCCTGATATTCCGAAAGATGCTTCCCCCTAGCCATAGGGTCCCACTCTGCCTGTTGCCGTTAGCATCCCAAAGGGTACCTGCTGCTCCGCTGATTATATTCAGAAATGTTCCATAGATATAATGTCCAAGTGTCTGTGTGTATCTCTAATTTGTTTCAGCATTTGACGTTCTGGTTGAAATGTGAGTTATTACTCCATCTCTCCTTTTATAACTGTAGCTAATGCTACAGTGGATACACTAAGCCTGATGGCGGGAGTTAATCTAAATGTCCAAAAGACTTCTAAAGTACCCAATTTCCTTCAAAATTGTCAGAAAAGAAAAGAAAAAGAGGCACGATGACGCATTAAGAAACTCCAAGAGGCTGCCGCGGAGCTGTCAAGCCTTGCTGTGCCTGGTACCCACCGTCCCCTGTGCTGTCCTATCCGGCTCCTGTCCCCAGGCACAGGAAGTAGAGTTGGGGAAAGTCAGTCCTTGTCTAGAAAATTATCAACTCAGCATTATGTATGGATCTTAGCATCATGGTCTCAGGGAGCCTCTCAGAGCCCCTCCAGGGGCCTTTCTTTCCTTTGGTGGCCTCTGGTTGCCTCTCCAGGCTTTGTTTCTGCTGACTTGGGGCCAGGCAGGGGTTTGTGGAGCCCTGTCTCCCCATGATGACCTCTAAGCCTCTCACTGCCAGGGCTTGAACTTGTGGTGGCTGAGCACTGGCTTGGGAAGCTGTGTTTATGTCATGTCACTCCAGATGCCTGGAACACATTGACTCATATCCTCTTTGCTCAGAGGTGGTAGGTATTTCTGAACTTGGCAGACTGGCAAGAGAGGCAGAGGTCGGAAGGCTGGTCACGGGCTATGGCAGACTGTGTCATTTCCCTAAAGTAGCCTCTAACATCCCCATGCCCATCCCTGCCCGGCTTTATGGTGAATGGAGAGGTGGAGTGTACTTCCCACCCCTTGACCTTGGGCTTGGCCTCAGGACTGGATCTGGTCCATGGGACGGCAGCAAGCACAGGGAAAAGGTTTGAGATGTGCCTTTGTGCTTGCCCTTGCCCTCTGTGCTTCTGCCACTGCCACGACGATAGCTTCCCCAGGTAGCTGCTTCCTCTTCAGCCAAATGAATCCATGTGGAGCAGACCTGAGCCCAGCCCACAGAGAGGAGATGAGCTCAGCTGGTGCAGCAGCTTGAAGCAGAACCGCCCAGCTTAGCCTAGATCAGCTGACATGCAATGGATCTGAAGGTCCATGAGAATGAGAAGCAATGCTTATTATTGTATGGTACTGAGTTTTGGGGTGGTTTGTTACACAGCATTTTGGGGGCAATAGCTAACCAATACACAGTTCCTGGGCAGAAAGTGACACCCGGGTGCAAAGGTCCTGTGAAGGGGAGAGGGGAGAAGCTGAACGAGGAGGGGTAAGGTGGCAGTGTGGTAGTTTCTATCCTGAACACCAGACAGGTCTACATAAACACTCAGGTTATATGTATCTGGCACCATGATGGGGAGATTATTAATAACTGCATCTAACATGACAAATGAATCTTCCCAGCATCTCCCATGCTGCCCAAACTCGCTATGACTGTAAATTTGTAGCTCTCAGGGAGGCCCAGCCCCTGAGCAAAGTACCAGAAAAGACTCTGGAAAGAGAATATGGCTCTTCAGATGTTAATATTATCTTAATATTAATTAAGATATATTATATCTCTGCTGACTGGAAGCAGAGATGCTCGCAGGACCCTCTGTCCTGACCTCCTGGCTGTCCCTGTGCCAGGAAGTGATTTTATCTACTTGGCAGCAATAAAACTCCTCAAGAATGATTTGCCTTGAACTTTGCAATTTCTCCTGCTTGTGCTCTGGCCAGGGGGCTAATTCAGTAGGGGCCTCACTTGAGAGCAGACTGATGTTCAGGGGCAAGGGGAGTAGCAACGGCTGTCACCGCTGTCCCCACCTGCCTCTAGGCAGGGATTCTGGGGTCAAGCTCGTGGCTACTCAGAACAGCAAGGACGACAGCCCCAGAGCACGAGGTTTGGGGAGCTGAGGTCCTGAGCTCTAATCCATTCTGGGTGTCTGGGTGACCTTGAACAAACCCTCCCCTCTTGTTTTGCCCTCACTGACTCATTTTCAGATAGGAGGCCCCGGCCTCCTCTGCCTTGGAGAATTGGTCACAAAATACTAATACAAATGGTCTGGGAAGCTCTTTGCAAATGAAAAGTAGCAGATGTTGCAGAGGGCTGCAGTTTGCTGCTATTAATAAGTATAAACGCCTGATAGGAAGCCAGTTTGCCCTGGAACCTCAGACAGCCAAGGAGTGAGCCTGATGCTGGAATCATCAACACATGCTGCTCATTAGCAAATGGCAGTAGCTGGGCCAGGAGCTCTCAGTGCGATTCCTGCGGCCTCTAGAAATCACCCCATCCTCGCGCCTCCTGGTGTGGGCTGTGCCACAATGGCCCGTGTTCCATTTAGCCAGACCCCTTGCCAAGCGAGGAGCAATCCCCTTCCCTGCTGCACAGATGGAAAAGCCACAACCCAGAGAGGCTGAGTAGCTTGCCCAAGGTCACACAGCACAGGGCGGTGGCAAAGGTGGAAACTGAAATGAAGCCCGGGCTGCAGCCTGCATCGGGCCAATGCACACTCGACCCTTTGTACACAGGCCAGGGGATTGAGAACCCTCTGGTCCCTCCACTGAACCCAAGTTCCCGGGTTGAAAATTCCACAGCACTGGAGGCTGCTTACTGTAAACCAGGAAGGTTTGGCTGAGTTTAGGAGCTGAGGGGCCCCTTCAGGGGGCAAAGAGGTCCATCACTGAGTAGGAGCCCTAAAGAGAGGTTGACAGCAGGTCTCAGTAAGGCCTCCTCTTCCAAGGAGACCCCCTGGCTCCTTTAAGCATGGTTGGGGAGGAAAATGGAGTTTGGAATAGCTTATCTCAGAGCCAAGTAGAAGCAGAGATTTGGGGGCAAGACAGACCTGGATTTGAATCCTGGATCTGCCACTTCCTCTGTGACTTGGACAACTTACTTCACCTCTCTGAGCCTCCTTTCCTTCATCTAAGGATGACAGTAGGCACCCTGAAGGGTTGTTTTGGGGATGCATTGAGATGACACATATGAACGTGTTAGTGCAATGCCAAGAACAACCCTGTCGTTCCAGCATCTTTCTCAGATGAAATGCCCCCATGAGGGGTGGTGCGAAGCCACCTTCATCCCACCACACTTGGTACTCATCTCAGGCACAGCAAATGAGAACTAACGAGCAAGAGAGTGAATGCTTGCATGCGTGCATGAATGAATAAACTTGGTTCCTGTCAAGCCCCTACATAGTCCAAGGACCCCATGGAGATCACTGATTTGACAATCTTGGCTTTCCCCCCAAAACTATCATTTCTGGATTATTGCCACAAGTCCACCTCTTAGTGTAAAGGTCAAATTGGGCTCTCACGCTCACATTCGCACAATGGGCTCAAGAAACCTTGCAAGGTGGGCCAGTCCAGCGCATTTAATAGAGGAGATTGGCAGCCACACCCACATCCTGCCCAGAAGGACCCCGCACCCAACATGCAGGTGAGAAGGTGCCCAGGATGGGATGAGTGTTTCACAGGGTTAATAGCAGAAAGGGAAACAATCTAGCTGCCAGTCCCCTCATTTTTCAGGTGAAGCTCAGCTGCTGCAGGGTTTGTTCAAGGCCACATGGCTACTGACACTACTCTTTTGATACCCAATCCCTAGATACAGGCTCCTGCCCAAGACGTCTGCTTGTGACCTAGCCCTAGGGACAAGGATGAAGGAGAAGGCGGAGCCCTGGGACTCACGCCCCGGGGGAATGTGAACCTCCCTTCCCACCCCCAAGCTCAGCAGGTGGGAAGGAGCCTTTGTCCTGGGGATCAAAGCCCTGCTCCAGGTCCAGCCATCTTTCATCAAGCTCCGCTGACCGACCATGGCCCCATCCAAGCTGGGACTGGGGACCTGCTGGTATGAGTTTCCCAAACTCAGCCTGCTCAAGGGGGGCCTTTGTTCCAGCAGCCAAGAAGCGGGTGGAGGAGGGGCTGGCATGGTGACACCTCTATCCAGGCCCGGCAGCTGAGCCAAGTAAGTTCCGAGGCATATGCCGAGACCCTCTGGCTCGCTGGCACGGCTCTTTGTGGGAAGTGGCAGGGCAGGCCTCCTCCACCCAGCACCCAACCTTCGCTCCGACTGCCTTCTGTCAAGGGCAATGCTGGCAGCATCCCCAGCAATGGTCTGACTGTTCAAACCAAAGAAGGGTTGTGGGCAAATGGCACACTGATGTGAATGAGTGCACAGGGTGTGTGCCCAGACATGTGTGCCTGGTAATAGGGGTGGTGTTTGCACACATCTATGGGCAGAGGCGCTCTGGACCATAGGAGCAGGTTTGGAAATCAACCCGGCTTTTCTTGCAGAATCCCTTTCTGGGTAGGTGGCTCCTTTGTGTAGCAAACAAACATCTTCCTTCAAAAAGGAATTCAACCCTGGGAAAAATCATGGTGTCCAAATGAATGGAAACTGACATCCCTCAGCAGGGAGCCTTCTAGGTCCCTTCTCACGCAGCCAGGTGCTGCCGGCTTAGGAAGGAGACAGAGACCACACTTGCCCCGAAGAAGCCTAAATCCTCTTCCTCCACCCTCAACCCCTGCCTCAAAGCAGCCAACTAACTCTCACAGACCTATGCGAGCTCCCCTTGTGGGGTCAGGGGTCAGCCTGCTGGTGGGCAAAGTGGAGGGGGTCCTCTGATGTCTGAGTCATCCTTGGATGTAGATCATCGTTGCCCACACGGGCAAATATGACCTTTTCATTAAGAGATGCTGCCCTGAGGGTGTTTTCCAGAGTTCTTCAAATATGAAAGGACAACAGTTAAAATGACAGCGTTTTAAAAGGTTTTCGGTGGGGGTTTAGACTGGTACAACATTTTTGAGGTGTAATTTTGTAGTTATTACTAAAATCTAAAATGACCCAGGAAGCCCTCCTCTTAGAATCTTTCTTGTAGAAATACTAGCACCTGGGTACAGGTGCATGGCTGTGTATTATCACTGTGGCTTTGTATGTGGTAATGACTATTTGGAAATAACCTAAAATGTTCATCCTAAGGGGGCTGGTTAAATAAATCGTGCTACATCCATACTCTGAGATAAAGTATGTCTGCATCATTGACATGGAAAGATATTCATGACCCATCTTTGAGTTTAAAAAAGCAAGTTACATAAACAACAAGGATTTACTGTATAGCACAGGAAATTATATTCGATATCTTATAATAAACTATAATGGAAAAGAATCAAAAAAAGGAATATATATATATATATATACACACACACACACACACACACATATATGTATATATATATGTATAACCGAATCGCTTTGCTTTGCTGTACACCTGAAAGTAACACAATATTATAAATCAACTATACTTAAATTTATAAAAGCAAGTTACAGAAAAAGTATATTAAGACTCAATTTTTATTTTTAAAAGACAACTCTGTAGTTATGTATTTATAATATACAGACATATTCTGGGGCACAGAATAACATCTAGAGTGATAGTAAAACTGCTAACAGTGGTCAACTCTGGGGAGTCTGAATTTTGTACAGACAGGGTATAATTAAAAAATTTTTTTGACTTGGGAAATTAAAGTGATTTTCAAAAGATGCTTTAAGCTTTAGTCTTTTAAACCAAATTAATTAGTCAGCTCCAAATATATTTTAGGGTCAAAGTTTTGAGTTTTCCTTATACCCACTGATTTCTAACATTTGGGAGCTATGAAAAGGATCCACAACTGATTGGTCTGTCCCTTTTGGCTGCCTCGTGATGACCAGCACCCTGGAAGTGTATGGACCCTGAGGCATAGAAGAGTTTTCTCCTTGGAAAATTAACTAGCTCATATTGAGTATAGGGGGCATTTTCGCCTGTGGTCCCCTCATGGGGACCTGGGCCCTAGTCCTAGACCTGCCCCTAACTTGCTGTGGGCAAGAGTTCTTACTTCTCAGGCTCTCCGTTTTCAGATATAACTTGATCTCTATCGTCCTTTCTAGCTGGAAGAGTCCATCATAGTTAAAGGCTAGAAAAGCCTCCAGGAATTTCATTCCAGGATCTTCCCCCATTTTATTCCATCTTGATAACTTTGTATAATAGGGAGGCTCAGGGCTGCCCCTTCCTTAGTTCTTGTGATCTTGAAAAAGTTAGATGACATCAACCTGAAATATACTTTGCATTACTACCAGAAAGAAAATTACCACAACTTGGGATCACCAACTACAAAGCTACCAGTGCTTATTATTATCAGTTCTATCTATTATTAATATAAACAACTGTGGGGTGAGTAAGGGGCTACAGTGCTCAGGCAAGGTGGCTGCACTGAGCCCAGCCTGACAGTACGAAAAAGCACAGGCTTTCTAACCCTGCCTTACGTTCAAATTCTGGCTCGGCCAACTGTCAAATGTGTGACTTGGGGACAGTTACTTTACGTCTCTGAGCCTCGGTTTCCCCATGCATAATGGAAATAAACAAGGTATTCTGCTGTTAGGTGATAATTAGATCCCAGCACAGAGTAAGGGTTTCGCATGCTCGCCAGGCTTCACGTATTCCAGGCGGCAGAGCAGAGGAGGTAAGGCAAAGTCTCCCACTTGCATCGGCCAGGAGCTGACCCCGCTGGACTCTAGCCGTGGGTCAGCTTGTCTCCATTAGGAGGTTCACTGTCGAGGGGTGAGTGGTGGTGTGCGGGGGTAACTCATTCATTTCGCTTGGCCTGCAGCTGGGGAATCTGATCTACGTCAGACTAAGACTCAGAGTAGATTTCCCCTCTGAAATGAGAAGTGGCTGGTCAGGGCTATATTTAGATGGTGACTCAGCGAGGTCAGATATAATTGCTGGTCCGGGATGGGGGTGGAGAGGAGGAGGTGTCTGATCCTGGCCGATGTGTGCCAGGATTCTCAGAGGATGTGAGTGGTTTGGCCAGAGCAAGGCCAGGAGCCTCAGCTACCCTCTGTCTCTGTTCACTCTGGTCTCCGTTACAGCAACCAACAGCCCCTAACGTCAAAACGGCATTGCCAACGACAGACAAACTCAGTAGATGGAGAACCTGGGGGAGGAATCTAGGAGTGGAGAGGCCACCGGGGGCAGGGGGGTCCCCGGGGAGCTGGCAGTACAGCTCTTAGGACTTGGGCTTTGCAGTCTGAGGGGTTGCCACTCGGACTCTAGCTCTACCACTTAATAGCTTGGTCAGGCACGTAACACTTTCCAGCCTCCCAAAGATTATGCAGATTAAATAACATAATACATGTAAAACACTCCACATAGTTCCTAGAGCATCCACACCAAATAAATGGCAGCTATCATTACAGTGATGACAACCACGGCCAGTTCACCTTTTGGGTTTACTTCTCTTTCTGGACCAGATAACGTTCTCCTAAAGGAAAAATTCAGTTTTAAATTTAAAGTTCAACTTGAAACGTTTCCAGATGTGCCCCCGTGATAGCTGGACATTTCTGCCCGTGGTTACTTTATAAGCAGTGTTAGGAAAGGAGTTTGAACTTGAGAGACACTGTGCTGGGACCTCATGATCTTTCTTATGAGGAACCCCTGTGGTCCCCAGAACTACAGCCCCCTCCCTCTTAATAGGGGTTCGGTTCTACAGCCAGCCCAGAACCTTCCAATCAGTTCCTTGCCTCCTACGCTCCCCTCTCCGGCTTTTCTGATAAGCTTTCCTCTGCCTTTGAATAGCAGAGGGCAGGGAGAGGAGGAAAACCCCAGTGAATGAATTTTATTGCCCACAGCACCCAGGAAAGTGAGGTGAAGCTAGGAAGCCCTTCTAGCTCTGACATGAAGTGAGGTCAGGGTTCTCTGGGAACTCCGTGCATTCAGCTTCTCCCCTGACCTCTGTGCACAGGCATAATCAAAACTTGGCTGTGGGTCTGGGACAGGATATCGGGCTGGCTCCTGGCCAAACACAAGCGGCCGTGCTGTGTGCTGGCATGTGGGTACGCTGGATGGCACGGCGCGTCTGGCAGGCCTGGGTTGGGCAGCGAGGCCCAGCGTGGTGGTGCTGGCACAGACTCCAGCAGACCCTGCTGTGACAGGGACACGAGGATGCGGCCTCCAGACACGATTCAACACAGGGCGTTTGCTGAGTTTGCAAACAAACCTGCAGGACACAGGAATGACACAGCAGCAAGGAAACCGAATGTGACAGTTTAGGGCAGGTAGCATGCCATGAGCGGAATTCACTTACAAAAGCTTTTCTCCTCCATTAAGCCTGCTTGGGATGTTGCTGTGAATGTAGCCTGACCTGGACGAGAGTCTGAGGGGTGCCAGGGGCTGCTTTTGGTTGTACGACTCCCTTGCAAGCGCCCCACGTCACCATTCGCTGAGTGTGGACTGCCCTCCGGAAACCTTTCAACTCAAGGGGAGAATCAGGGCATGTAGTAAGTGCTCGGGAGGAGGGGCAGGCAGGGAAGTAGGATCTAGACCAAGTGGCTCAAACCTAGCTGCACATCAGAATCAACTGTAGAGCAATCCCACTCCTGGGCATATATCCAGAGAAAACCATAATTCAAAAAGATACATGCACCCCTATGTTCACTGCAGCACTATTCACAATAGCCAGGACATGGAAACAACCTAAATGTCCATTGACAGATGAATGGATACAGAAGATGTGGTCCATATATACAGTGGAATGTTACTCAGCCATAAAAAAAGAATGAAATAATACCATTTGTAGCAACACGGATGGACCTAGAGGTTATCATACTAAATGAAGTAAGTCAGACAGAGAAAGACAAATACCATATGATATCACTTATATGTGGAATCTAAAAAGATGATCCAAATGAACTTTTTTACAAAACAGAAACAGACTCACAGACTTCAAAAACAGAATCAGCTGTAGAGCTTTTAGAAAATGCTGATGCCCAGGCCAAGCTCAGACTAGCAAAATCAGAATTTCCAGGAGCTGAGCATCTGTACTTTCTCAAAGCAAGATACTTCTCCCCCCTCATCCCCCACCAATGACCCCGATGATGGGCTGGGTTTGGGACAACTGGCTTTGGCCACAGGAGAAGAGGATCTGGGATCTAAGGATGATGTATTTCTGCTCTGGAGTCTGAGAGACGCAGAAGATCGAAGGCTCCCAGAGCACAGAGACAGGTGGAACGGGCATCACGTAATACCAGACCCCTGTACTTGGCTTTGCAATTTATAAAGCAATCCCACAGGTATGACTGTGTGTGACCCCCACCATAACCTGGCAAGATAGCCAGGTCAGGGATGACAGTCTCCATTTTACAGCTGGGGACGCAGGTTGGAAGAGGTTAAGCGACTTGCTCAAGGTCACATGGCCAGTGAGAGGCAGAGCTGGGCTCTTATGAGTCCATGACCTCTGGCTGCTTCAGGGCTGGTCCAGCCTCCCTCCTGCACTGGAATCCCCTCTCTTGCAGGGGCCAAGTGGCCATAACTCCCCCGTGAGGGGCAGCAGCAGATGCCTGAGCCAGCTCCAAACATCATGGATTTGACGAAGGCTGAATTGGGTTGGAAGGGCCTCGTCTAAACATCTCTTAGAATCGTTCTTTGGCCGGCTTGTTTCCATAGCAAGATTTGTGTCAACGTACATGACTCACATCTCCAAATAAGGCTTCTATCATCTCAGGCTGGGTAAGATGCGAGACCATCTCTCTGTGTGGCACGATGTCACCCTGGCAGGAGCTGGAGGGTATGGTGTGCCTGACTTCACGAGACTTTACCAATTATGGAATTGTTTCACTGGCTGCAGACTTCAGAACTGGCTCATGTCCTAGGGCAGCTGCTCCTCAGGGCTCAGTCGTGAATCCACGTCCTGTCCTGGGGCCCAGGGGTGTAGTCTGGGAGTGTGGAGCAGCCTGAGCCCATGGATCAGCCAATACGTCCGGAGAAGCTGAACTTCACGCTGCTGGCAGCATGCGAGGACCGGGTGGGCAGCCTGTTCTGACCCAGAGTCGCTCTCAGTTGCTCAGCTGTAGCCCTGGAGACCTGAGGGAACACTGTGGGCTGGTTTCCCTAGGCTATGCTCTGAGTGATCTTCCCAGCTGTGCCGAGGAATGTCTGACCCCGCAGGCTCTCCATAGAAGGCGGGGTCTGGGAGGGTCCATCCTGGTCTTCTGTGCTGTTCAGCTGGTCCTGTCAACTCAGCTTCCTCAACAGAGGGCAGATCCAGCAAAACCATGGATACCCACAGGCATCCTTGTCAGCACGGGCTTCATCAATCCGCCTCTTTGGGGTGGAGGGTGCAGCTGGAGAGGAGGGCATTTAAGGCAGAAAAGTTGATGAGAAAGCTCCCCCAGGGGCGTCCCGCGTAGTCTCCGCAAGAGCCCCAGCCCTTGAGTCCTGTTCACTTAGATTCAGCAAAGCCTGCAGGGTCTCCCACCCTCACGCTTCTCTGTCCATGGCTCCTTCAAGGAGTGAAGGGAATATGAAAACAGTACAAACCCAAGAGCACCATGTCCAAAAGAGGAAGGCTGGGGGCAGAATGAAGTTTAGGACCAGTAACACCACAGGGGGGAATGGTCAGCTCCTCCTTGCCGGCTCCTCCCACTTCAACATCACCCCGATGCCATGTGATTCTCTCTTTTTCTCCCTTTCACTTTCTCATAAATTGCCTGGCAGGATCACTCACTCATCCTTCTGCATGAATGAGCCCTCCCTGGTGGCGGCTGCTGAAGCCTGGGTCCTGGGAGCAGAGTGGGGACAGGAGTGAGAGCCCTGTGTTCCCAATGCCCCCAGGACTGGGGGACCCTGCTGGACCACAGCCTCCGCCTTTGGAACCTACTTTTTCTCCTTTTTCTCCCATCTCCTCCTCCCTGTGCCCTGTGGCCAGTGTCCTGGTGACTCTCATGTGCATGACTGTATGAGCTGAAGCTTTGACTTCTTGGGATACTTGGCACAAGTACCCATACCCAGAGCACAGCCCCAAGGAAATCCATGGGGAAAAGAGAAAGGTAGCTTGGCTGCTCAAACCTAATACAAGGACTCAAGAATCCCAGCGTTGGGTGAGACCTTCAGGCCACCTAATCCTGCCTTCTATTGGATGCAAGCACACAGCCAGTTATCCAATGTGTTTGCCGGTTACACCCCATTCGAGGGACAAATGATAGGAGTAGTACACATCATTAAACGTAATCAGACGTGACTTAGGAAAGAGTTTGACTCAGCATTAAACTGTGCTTATCTGTACTGAGGCCCTAATTTGTCGCTCGTGTACCATGATAATTTACTCATAATTACAAAAACAAAGGACTGGACGCATTCCTTACGTTTCTTGGTTACTCAGCCTTTTAAAGAAGCCCCGGGGATGCCTTCAAGAAGGTGGAGGAATAAGACGTGGAGATCACCTTCCTCCCCACAAATACATCAAAACTACATCTACATATGGAACAACTCCTACAGAACACCTACTGAACGCTGGCAGAAAACTTCAGATTTCCCAAAAAGACACCCTCAGGCGACCTACACGCAGAGGCGGGACCACATCCAAAGCTGAACCCCAAGAGCTGTGCGAACAAAGAAGAGAAAGGGAAATCTCTCCCAGCAGCCTCAGGAGCAGCGGATTCAATCTCCACAATCAACTTGATATAACCTGCATCTGTGGAATACCTGAATAGACAACGAATCATCCCAAAATTGAGGAGGTGGACTTTGGGAGCAACTGTAGACTTGGGGATTGCTTTCTGCATCTAAGTTGTTCCTGGTTTTGTTTATCTTAGTTTAGTATTTAGAGCTTATTATCATTGGTAGATTTGTTTATTGATTTGGTTGCTCTCTTCCTTTTTTTTATATAGATATATATATATTTTTTTCCTTTTTCTCTTTTTGTGAGTGTGTATGTTTATGCTTCTTTGTGTGTTTTTGCCTGTATAGCTTTGCTTTGGCCATTTGTCCTAGGGTTCTGACTGTCCATTTTCTGATTTTGGTGTTTTTTTTTTTAGTATACTTTTTAGTGCCTGTTATCATTAGTGGGTTTGTTTTCTGGTTTGGTTGCTCACTTCTGTCTTTCACTCTTTCTTTTTTTTAATTACTTTTTTATTTTTAATAATTTTTTTCTATTTTAATAACTCTATTTATTTATTTATTTTTCTCCCTTTGCTTCTGAGCTGGGTGGCTGACAGGGTCTTGTTGCTATGGCTGGGTGTCAGGCCTGAGCCTCTGAGGTGGGAGAGCGAGTTCAGGACATTGGTCCACCAGAGACTTCCCAGCCCCACGTAATATCAAACGGCAAAAGCTCTCCCAGAGATCTCCATCTCAATGCTAAGACTCAAATCCACTCAACGACCAGCAAGCTACAGTGCTGGACATCCTATGCCAAATAACTAGCAAGACAGGAACACAAACCCACCCATTAGCAGTGAGGCTGCTTAAAATCATACTAAGGTCACAGACACCCCAAAACACACCACCATATGTGGTCCTGCCCACCAGAAAGACAAGATCCAGCCTCCTCCACCAGAACACAGGCACTAGTCCCCTCCACCAGGAAGCCTACACAACCCCCTGAACCAACCTTACCCACTGGGGGCAGACACCAAAAACAACGGGAGCTACAAACCTGCAGCCTGCGAAAAGGAGACCCCAAACACAGTAAGTTAAGCAAAATGAGAAGACAGGGAAACACACAACAGATGAAGGAGCAAGGTAAAACCCCACCAGACCGAACAAATGAAGAGGCAATAGGCAGTCTACCTGAAAAAGAATTCAGAATAATGATAGTAAAGATGATCCAAAATCTTGGAAATAGAATGGAGGAAATAAAAGAAACGTTTAACAAGGACCCAGAAGAACTAAACAGCAAACAAACAATGATGAACCACACGATAAATGAAATTAAAAATTCTCTAGAAGGCACCAATAGCAGAATAACTGAGACAGAAGAATGGATAAGTGACCAGGAAGATAAAATAGTGGAAATAACTACCGCAGAGCAGAATAAAGAAAAAAGAATGAAAAGAATTGAGGACAATCTCAGAGACCTCTGGGACAACATTAAATGCAGCAACATTAGAATTACATGGGTCCCAGAAAAAGAAGGGAGAAAAAAGGGGACTGAGGAAGTATTTGAAGAGATTATAGTTGAAAACTTCCCTAATATGGGGGAGGAAAGAGTCAGTCAAGTCCAGGAAGCGCAGAGAGTCCCATACAGGGTAAATCCAAGGAGAAACACACCAAGACACATATTAATCAAACTATCAAAAATTAAACACAAAGGAAAAATACTAAAAGCAGCCAGGAAAAAGCAACAAATAACATACAAGGGAATCCCCATACGGTTAACAGCTGATCTTTCAGCAGAAACTCTGCAAGCCAGAAGGGAGTGGCAGGACATATTTAAAGTGATGAAAGGGAAAAAGCTACAACCAAGATTACTCTACCCAGCAAGGATCTCATTCAAATTCATGGAGAAATTAAAATGTTTACAGATAAGCAAAACCTAAGAGAATTCAACGCCACCAAACGAGCTCTACAACAAGTGCTAAAGGAACTTCTCTAGGCAGGACACACAAGAGAAGGAAAAGACTTACAATAACAAACCCAAAACAATTAAGAAAATGGAATAGGAACATAATAGGAACATACATATCGATAACTAACTTAAATGTAAATGGATTAAATTCTCTAACCAAAAGACATAGACTGGCTGAATGGATACAAAAAACAAGAACCATACGTATGCTGTCTACAAGAGACCCACTTCAGACCTAGGGACACATACAGACTGAAATTGAGGGGATTGAAAAAGATATTCCATACCAACGGAAACCAAAAGAAAGCTGGAGTAGCAATCCTTATATTAGACAAAATAGACTTTAAAATAAAGACTATTACAAGAGACAAAGAGGGACACTACATAATGATCAAGGGATCAATCCAAGAAGATATAACAAGTGTAAATATATATGCACCCAACATAGGAGCACCTCAATGTACAAGGCAAGTGCTAACAGCTATAAAAGGGGAAATTGACAGTAACACAATAATAGCAGGGGATTTTAACACCCCACTTTCACCAATGGAGAGATCATCCAGAATGTAAATAAATAAGGAAACACAAGCTTTAAATGATACATTAAACAAGATGAACTTAATTGATATTTATAGGACATACCATCCAAAAACAGCAGATTACGCTTTCTTCTCAAGTACTCATGGAACATTCTCCAGGATAGATCATATCTTGGGTCACAAATCAAGCCTTGGTAAATTTAAGAAAATTGAAATTATATTAGATATCTTTTCGAACCACAACGCTTTGAGACTAGATATCAATTACAGGAAAAAAATCTGTAAAAATACAAACACATGGAGGCTAAACAATACACTACTAAATAACCAGGAGATCACTGAAGAAATCAAAGAAGAAATAAAAAAATACCTAGAAACAAATGACAATGAAAACAAGAGGGCCCAAAACCTGTGGGATGCAGCAAAAGCAGTTATAAAAGGGAAGTTTACAGCAATACAATCCTACCTCAAGAAACAAGAAACATCTCAAATAAACAACCCAACCTTACACCTGAAGCAAATAGAGAAAGAAGAACAAAAAAACCCCAAAGTTAGCAGAAGGAAAGAAATAAAGATCAGATAAAAAATAAATGAAAAATACATGAAGGAAATGATAGCAAAGATCAATAAAACTAAAAGTTGGATCTTTGAGAAGATAAACAAAATTGATAAACCATTAGCCAGATTCATCAAGAAAAAAAGGAGGAAGACTCGTATCAATAAAATTAGAAATGAAAAAGAAGTGACAACTGACACTGCAGATATACAAAGGATCATGAGAGATTACTACAAGCAACTATATGCCAATAAAATGGACAACCTAGAATAAATGGAGAAATTCTTAGAAAAACACAACCTTCTGAGACTGATCCAGGAAGAAATAGAAAATATAAATAGACCAATCACAAGCACTGAAATTGAAACTGTGATTAAAAATCTTCCAACAAACAAAAGCCCAGGACTAGACGGCTTCACAGGAGAATTCTATCAAACATTTAGAGAAGAGCAAACACCTATCCTTCTCAAACTCTTCCAAAATATAGCAGAGGGAAGAACACTCCCAAACTCATTCTACAAGGGCACCATTACCCTGATGCCAACACCAGACAAAGATGCCACAAAAAAATAAAACTACAGGCCAATATCACTGATGAACATAGATGCAAAAATCCTCAACAAAATACTAGCAAACAGAATCCAACAGCATATTAAAAGGATCATATACCATGATCAACTGGGTTTTATCCCAGGAATGCAAGTATTTTTCAATATGCTCAAATCAATCAATGTGATAAACCATATTAACAAATTGAAGGAGAAAAGCCATATGATCATCCCAATAGATGCAGAAAAAGCATTCGACAAAATTCAACATGCATTTACGATAAAAACCCTCCAGAAAGTAGGCATAGAGAGAACTTACCTCAACATAATAAAGGCCATATATGACAAACCCACAGCCAACATCGTTCTCAATGGTGAAAAACTGAAAACATTTCCACTAAGGAACAAGACAAGGTTGTCCACTCTCACCACTATTATTCAACATTGTTTTGGAAGTTTTAGCCACAGCAATCAGAGAAGAAAAAGAAATAAAAGGAATCCAAATCAGAAAAGAAGAAGTAAAACTGTCACTGAAGATGACATGATAGTATACACAGAGAATCCTAAAGATGCTACCAGAAAACTACTAGAGCTAATCAGTGTATTTGGTAAAGTAGCAAGATACAAAATTAATGCACGGAAATCTCTTGCATTCCTATACACTAATGATGAAAAATCTGAAAGGGAAATTAAGAAATACTCCCATTTACCATTGCAATAAAAAGAATAAAATACCTGGGAATAAACCTACCTAAGGAGGCAAAAGATATGCATGCAGAAAACTATAAGACACTGATGAATGAAATGAAAGATGATACAAACAGATGGAAAAACATACCATGTTCTAAAAAAAAAAAAAAAAAAAAATATACCATGTTCTTGGATTGGAAGAATCAACATTGTGAAAATGACTATACTACCCAAAGCAATCTACAGATTCAGTGCAATCCCTATCAAACTACCAATGGCATTTTTCACAGAAGTAGAACAAAAAATTTCACAATTTGTATGGAAACACAAAAGACCCCGAAGAGCCAAAGCAATCTTGAGAACGAAAAACGGATCTGGAGGAATCAGTCTCCCTGACTTCAGACTATACTACAAAGCTACAGTAATCAAGACATTATGGTACTGGCACAAAAACAGAAATATAGATCAATGGAACCGGATAGAAAGCCCAGAGATAAACCCATGCACATATGGTCACCTTATCTTTGATAAAGGAGGCAAGAATATACAATGGAGAAAAGACAGTCTCTTCAATAAATGGTGCTGGGACAACTGGACAGCTATATGTAAAAGAATGAAATTAGAACACTCCCTAACACCATACACAAAAATAAACTCAAAATGTATTAAAGACCTAAATGTAAGATCGGACACTATAAAAACTCTTAGAGGAAAACATAGGCAGAACACGCCATGACATAAATCACAGCAAGATCCTTTTTGACCCACCTGCTAGAGGAATGTAAAGAAAAACAAAAATAAACAAATGGAACCTAATGAAACTTAAAAGTTTTTGCACAGCAAAGGAAACCATAAACAAGACGAAAAGACAACCCGCAGAATGGGAGAAAATATTTGCAAGTGAAGCAACTGACAAAGGATTAATCTCCAAAATATACAAGCAGCTCATGCAGCTCAATATCAAAAAAACAAACAACCCAATCCAAAAATGGGCAGAAGACCTAAATAGACATTTCTCCAAAGAAGATATACAGATTGCCAACAAACACATGAAAGGATGCTCAACATCACTAATCATTAGAGAAATGCAAATCAAAACTACAATGAGGTATCACCTCACACCGGTCAGAATGGCCATCATGAAAAAATGTACAAAGAATAAATGCTGGAGAGGGTGTGGAGAAAAGGGAACCCTCTTGCACTGTTGGTGGGAATGTAAATTGATACAGCCACTATGGAGAACAGTATGGAGGTTCCTTAAAAAACCAAAAATAGAACTACCATACGACCCAGCAATCCCACTACTGGGCATATACCCTGAGAAAACCATAATTCAAAAAGAGTCATGTACCACAGTGTTCATTGCAGCTCTTATTTACAGTAGCCAGGATGGGGAAGCAACCTGAGTGTCCATTGACAGATGAATGGATAAAGAATATGGGCACATATATACAATGGAATATTCCTCAGCCATAAAAAGAAACGAAATTGAGTTATCTGTTGTGAGGTGGATCGACCTAGAGACTGTCATACTGAGTGAAATCAGTCAGAAAGAGAAAAACAAATACCATATGCTAACACATATATATGGAATCTAAAAAAAAAAAAAAAAGGTTCTGAAAAACCTAAGGCCGGACAGGAATAAAGATGCAGACGCAGAGAATGGACTTGAGGACACAGGGAGGGGGAAGTGTAAGCTGGGACAAAGTGAGAGTAGCACTGACATATATACACTACCAAATGCAAAACAGATAGCTAGTGGGAAGCAGCCGCATAGCACAGGGAGATCAGCTCGGTGCTTTGTGACCACCTAGAGGGGTGGGTTAGGGTGGGTGGGAGGGAGGGAGGCTCAAGAGGGAGGAGATATGGGGATGTATGTATATATATAGCTGATTCACTTTGTACAGCAGAAACTAACACACCATTGTAAAGCAATTATTCTCCAATAAAGATGCTAAGAAAAAAAAAAAAAAAGATGGGAAATGATTGGTTCACATTCAGTTTGAAATCCAAAAGGGACTAAAAGGAAAAACTTGTATTCACAATAAACATAGCATGGGACTGGAAAAAATAAATAAATAAAGAAGCCCCTCCTCTGTCACTAGCAGACAGATACTGAGCCCCTCCTAAGTGCAGGGTGTGGGCTGGACACCTGTGAGATGAGGTGAGTTCTCCCAAGGTCCTTCTGCCAATCTGGACTCACTGGATTCTTTGCACCTGGGTCTTGGGTCTTCACCCTACAGTGGGTGGTCGTCCAGAAGGGCAGATGAAAACCTAGACCTGCACACGGATGTCTGTAGTAGCTTTGTTTATAAGTGTCAACACTTGGAGGCAACCAAGATGTCCTTCAGTAGGTGAACAGATAAATAAGGTGGGGTAAAATCCAGACAACGGAATATTATTCAGCGCTAAAAAGAAATGAGCTATCACGCCATGAAAAGACACGGAAGAAGCTTAAATGTAATTTACTAAGTGAAAGAAGCCAATCTGAAAAGTCTACATACTGTATGATTCCAACTATATAGCTTCTGGAAAAGGCAAAACTACGGAGACACTAAAAAGATCAATAGTTACCAGGATTCAGTGGGGAGGGAGGGATGAATAGGTGGAACACAGGGGATTTTTAGGGCAGTGAAAATATTCTGTAGGATACTATAATGGTGATGACATGTCATTATACATTTGTCAAAACCCACAGAATGTACAGCAAGTGAACCCTAATGTAAACTCTAGACTCTGGGTGATAATGATGTGTTAATGAGGTTCATTGATTGTAACAAATGCACCACTCTGGTGGGAGATCCTGATAGTGGGGGAGGCTCTTTGCAGGGAGGGGAGAGCAGGGGCTATATGGGAACTCTCTGTACTTCTGTTTAATGTTATTGTGAACCTAAAATGGCTCTGAAAAATAAAGTCTATTTTAAAAAACATACCAAACTAGGAAGAGAGGCAATATACTATTCTATCATTTTTAAAAGAGTATGCTCATTATTCATGTATCCTCCTTTGCTCTCTTATACAGCCAAATATGAAATGCCCAAGGGGACACGAGGGCAGGGGGGCAGCAGGAGTTGTGCTGCCACCAGAGCCATCAGGAAGCTGCACTGGCTGAGGGAGCTGGTACGAATACGAAGAGCCCGGGAAGGGGAAGGACTCAGAGTCCTGTGACTGATGCTCCGTGATGGGCTGAAACAGAAAACGCTTTCTAAGTGGACTCTGACAAGTCAGGACCTGGACTCACCTTCTCTCTCTCAGTGGGCTTCGCTGGACGGGGTGGTCAAGAGCAGTGTGCACAGGTAGTAGTGCTGGCAGCACCAGCCAAGTCTTCCAGAGGCGCTGGTTTGTGTGTTCCTGAATATGCAGGCACACTCACTCCACCTATATGTTAGCTTCTGCCACTCCCGGCGTCACAAATTCCCTGCTGGTGAATTACACTGGGCTGGACACGCGGCAGCCTAGCGTGTGTCCACCATCCACTGCAGAGCCCTCAGCTCTTTCAATAAACAGCCCCAACGTAGCCTCTGGGCATTGGACTGTTAGATGAGGATCGAATGCGCACAGGCCCAGAGGACCCAGGCAGCTGCTGGCTGGCAAAAGCTGACCCTGAGAGGAAACAGTCCCAATTGGTACCTCTGAATACATCCTCTGGGTAACAGCAGTCCCTGCCCGAGCACGTGTGACATGGCCAGGTTTCCATGATTCCATGACAAATACCCTCAGTTATGTGTCCTTGTGCAGTGAACAACCTACACCACAGTACACCGTGGCTCTGTGAGAGTGTGCACCAACAGCCCCAGGGAAATGAATGTATCTCAGGGATCCAGGCGACCCAGGTGGAATCCCAGCTCTGCCTTATCTCACATCTGAGACGGGCCAAATATTTCAACCTTCCAGGCTGCTGTTTCCTCACCTGTGAAAGGAGAGGTTCCTTCCTGTTCTGACAATCTAAGACATATGGGAAATCGAGAGCACATTTCCCTTCCTTGACCTAGATTGCCCCTCTTTCCCCTCTTGAACTTGACTGGGTCCTTCCAGACCAGGCTAAAACCGAAAATCAATTTTAATTATAAAAATCCGTTTACTGTAACAATAAATCATCCTGGCCCTGGCTTGGTTGTGGGGAGAAGGTTACACCTGGAGCAGGGCTAATAAGTCACTCTCTCCCTCCGCCTCACTGCACCAGGCTGCCCCCCTGCTCCTGCTACCATATTCATCACCGTCATTAGGCTGTGGATTATTAATGATGCCCTGGGCCGATGGATGGGAGCCGAGATGCTCTGAAACACATGGTATAGGTTGTAACTTGATTTCCAGCCGACCCCTTGATAGGAGACCCTGATGGGCTTTCTCCCCCTTCCCAGTGGTGGGGGGGGGAAGATGCATAATGGGAGGTGGGACTGTCTTTTGACTTAGCTCCATATCCGGGGGTCTGAAAGAGGCAGTGGTATAGATAAACGGGGAGAGACAGTACAGCGTTGTCTATATAGCAGCTTCCTGGGGCTATGAGCCTTTTAAATTAATTAACTGATCAATTATTATTGCAGTGAGGGTTATCCCTTATGTGCTTTAAGGAGAGAAGGACCATCTGCTTCAGATGGCCATTTGGGGGCAAGGGGGAGACCCCGTCCTGACGTGAGCTCTATGACACACATGAAGAGGAAGGTAAAAGTTACTGGGTATAAAGGGGGCGGTCAAAACATCAGGGGGGTGCTGAGCCCTAGAGGTTGCTTGTCATCTGTGACCCCCACCCTGGGCTAAGGTCAAGGGTTCAAGTCCACCCACCTCTGTGTGACACTGCAACCCGAGGCTTGGATGGAGACGGGGAGGACAGCCAACAAACAAAGGTTGGCTCTTGCAACCAGGTCCTTTCAGCAGTGGGACCCGAGCCTCGCTTCCTTCGTGGAGAGAGGCTCATGGCCAGCCCCCAGTCAAGCCTGGGTCCCCGAGACCTCCGTTCACACAGGCTGCTCAAGGGCACTGGTGAAAATGGCCTGTCCAGATGGGAGGGAAGGCCGACCCTCTCCCTGGGGTATCTGGGCTTTTGTGTCCTCCCTGCTATACATCTAGACAGTAGAGATGTGAGACAGGTAGCCTGCGTGGAAGGGAAGTCGTGCGGCTGACCCATCAGCCGCAGGGTAGAGCCACGAGTGGCTTTTATGATGGGACTGCAGGACTGACCGAGGCACGTGGGTCCTGGTCGCCTAAATTCACTGCTATCCTGGCACAGGAAGTGGGCACCTACAGCATTTTCAACTGGCCAGGCTGGCAGCCACCCAGCAGATCACAGTGAGCAGGCTGGGGCAGCTCTACCTACGACTTACCAGATCTGTGTTCTTAGGCAAGTTACTTAGTATCTTTGAGCCTCAGTTTCTTCACTATAAAATGGGTATTCTAGTCCTTGCCTTGGTTGTTATGAGAGTATTTCGCACAGTAGGTCTGGTTTGGACTATTTTACTTATCGTCAGCGTCTCTTCCTGAAGATGGAAAGGAGATAACACTCAAGACCTATCAAATTGGCCATGTGCCTGCATTGATTTTTGCGGGAGGGAAAATTAAAAGGGACACCCCAAATGAGAATTTAGAATTGTTTACAGAATCATTGCAGGGCCTTGGATTTAATATTTAAAATTGGATTTGAGACTAACTGTGGCACATGTCAGCTGTGTGACTTTTGAGAAGTCATTCAACCTCTCTTGTCCGTTACATAAGATAATGATGGCAACTTCAAAGCATTGCAGGGCAGGTTCAATGAGGTATTGTGTGGAAAGGCACTTGGGAGATGGCAAGTACTAAACAGATCCATGATATCATTTCATTTGCTCCTGCTGTCCCATTAGCAAAGATAATTTAGAGTTCGCCTGTACCAAGCTTTCTAGGGAGCATAAATGATTGTAACTATTAAATTCTTGATTCAATTCTTTCACTACCTTCCATTAAGGCACCAGAAGGGAAATCAGTTTTCTTTTTTCATCTACTCATCATCATTTCAGATATTCTGCTACACTGAGATGCAAGACTGAGAACATTATAAAAAAGTAAGAACCAAAAAGAAAGAAGAATAAAAAGCAACTAAGCTCAGACATAGATCCCCAAGCTGAAGAACTGGTTTAATTAAATTGAAAACCCTGGTGCTTGTGGTAATTGTTACTAAGGAATCTATATCCCATCAGAACCCTCTCCCCTGGAGTTTACTCCCTCCGTCTTTACACTGGGCACTAAAATTGCTTCTATCTTTGGGCAGATGCAGCCACAGAGCCCAGAGATCATTGTGGGATGACTGTCTAGTGTGGGGCTTGGGTAGCAGCAGTGAACAACTTGGTCCAAACCTGATCTTGTCCTTGAATTTCCCTGACTTAGACATCACTCATTCCTTCTGCAAAAGGGCAACATATGCCCTCTCTTAGGGCTGGTTATCAGGGATGCGTAAAGCAGGCAATGCTTGCTTTTGGAGCCCTTCCACTGCTCTGCTGTCTGCAAGGGGGTTGGGTTTCTAACACCACCCAAAGCTCTGGCCCTACTGGGTTCCTGATGTCCCTGAGCCACTGCCACTTGTTTTTTGGGCACCAGTTGGCTGTAAGAAATACCTGGGCTGTCTCCCGTTTTGATGCCACTAGAGCAGCTAGATCCCAGAAGTAATACAACAGCAACTTTTAAACCGTGCTTAAAATAACAACAAATATATAACAAGCAATGAGTGAGGGCAGCAGGAGACAGTTTGGTACAGTGGAAAGAGCCCTGGAGAGACTTGGGTTTGGTTCCCAACTACACCATTTCCTAGGTTCATAACTTTGGGTGTTGATTCTGAATTTTATATACTTAAAATAATATCCTGCTTTTCAATTATCAAGCGAGATAATTATTTGCTGGGTCTCTATCCCAGGCTAAATTCTGTGCTACAATTGGTCAGGTCAGGCAAGAAGACATCTTTTTTTTTTTTGCCGTACGCGGGCCTCTCACTGCTGTGGCCTCTCCCATTGCGGAGCACAGGCTCCAGACGCGCAGGCTCAGCGGCCATGGCTCACGGGCCTAGCCGCTCCGCGGCATGTGGGATCTTCCCGGACCGGGGCACGAACCCGTGTCCCCTGCATCGGCAGGCGGACTCTCAACCACTGCGCCACCAGGGAAGCCCAAGGAGACATCTTAAAAGTCAAAGAGAAGCCTTTGGAACCATTATTCATTCTTAGATGGTCAGCCGTCATCATGAATTGAACAATTAAGAATTGGGTGGCGATATACACGGTGCTATGTAGGAAGGACCACATAGCAGGAAAAGAGCAATAAGCCAGGATTGGGGTCATTTTCAGTTTGAGGCGAAGAAGTGAGCCAGGATAGGGCAGATCCTATCCATGTGGTCCACGTGGTCCTCTCTGGGTAGGTATGGATCTCTGACTCCCACGTAAACATCCTGCATAGTTGCAGCAAGTGCACACAGGCCCTGGCAGACAGACATGTGAGCTGGACGGTCCTCGAAGAACAGGACATAGCTGCAGGCGCTGTGCACCGTGACCTTGCCAGGCAACTCACGCGGGCGTGAATGTCCTGAGCAACCATTGAAAGGCAGGGAGCCAGAGCAGGACGGGGGCCCAAAGGGCTTGGGAGATCCATAGGTCACATGCTCACACCCTTGATAGCGAACAGCAGGGTACATGGAGATGCAAAGAGGTCCTAACTATAGCACGAAAAGGGATGAAGTGAGAATAAGAAAAACATTCATTAGAAAGAGAGGAGGTCTTCAATGGTTCAAAGTCCAGAACAACTTGACTCAGTATCAAGTTGAGTCAAGTTTGAGGCTCAGCAGACCTCAAATGCCATGATGAAGCCCTGCTTCTGGAAGTTCACTGGGCTGGAACCCAAACTGAATCCAGCTCAAGGGAAAGAGTGAAAGTGTGTGTGTGTATGTGTGTGTGTGTGTGTGAGTGAACAGGGTGGTTAGACTTTTAAATTCCATCACAGCCAATTATCACAACTATGTCCATTTTTCCAGCCTGCCAGACAGAGTCAAAAACTCTGTGTGCATTTGATGTCTCCAACCTTTGAAAACATTACCGTGAGGGTGAAAGTTTCTGGCATCTTCTGATTAAGCATTGTGTTAAGTAATGACTGTTTAATTTTTTATTCTTTTTCGCCCCCTTTAAATGACTGATTGTTGTCTGACATTAGGGCCCCATTTGCTCTTATTAAATTAGCAAGCCTACAAAACTCTTAATGAATTGAAACTCATCAAATGTTTGGAAACGAAAGCAACCTTAAGATTCTTTTCCTTCTAATGTATCTCTGTGTGAAACGTTTCACTTTCCCATACACTCACTTGGGTTCAGACAGCGGCATATAGAGATTCTCATCCACCTGAAGCAGCAGGGAGTCAGCTGCCCAGGGAGGCACAAGAACTTGAGTGTTTGGGTGGTTCTTCCAACAGGCAACGTGCTGTCCTTCTGCCTAAGCGTTGACTTTCTGGCTGCACCAAGTTGATTCCTACTTTCCTTCCGAGGAGGCCTTGGAACTTCGATGCATTTGAAAAGGCATTGCTAGGATGCAGTCTGTGGTCATCAAACAGACTTAATTCTCTTTTTAGGACAACCTGACTGGTCGGCAAAGGGGTTAAACTTGTATTTGGGCCATGCTGCCTGTTAGCTAATTGTGAGCTGATGGGATGGGGACCCTGGAACCCAGTGTCCCATCTTCTCTGGACTTTTTTTCTTTTCTGATGTCATTCTCATACAGAAGCAGACATTTACAGAGGTTCCTACTGAGATCCTCAGCTTTGTAAAGGGTGCACAGCCCTGAAACCATCACAGGGCTTGGGGTCTGGTGAACAGCATAACCAGCCAGTTAGGGAGCATCCAGGGGCAAACTCCATACTGACTCTTGCCCTACAAGTCAGAAAAAATAATCGGGTGACTGGGCAATGCTGCTCAAATTTCAGTCATCGGTTTACCTTGGGAAATGGGGTTGCTAAATGAGTTTCAGGTATGCCTTTAGGAGGAGCCTGAGGAAGGTGACGGCAGGAGGGGCATAGCCCAAGGGAAACACTTTCCTCTCTGGCCACCAACTACTCTCTAGCTACTCTTGGACCACCATGTAGTCTCAAAGCCAGTTATCCCTGGACAGGCGTGCATGGGGCAAAGAGGTACGTCTGGCTCACCGAGGCTTTGCCCTGAGAGCCGCTGTGCTTGTGACTTACTGTGTGTCCCAGCTGCTCATGAGTCCGGACACACAACCCAAAACAGCCCTGGTGGAGGCTTTGCAGGTTGGTCTACCTGCTGTTAGGACTATTCGGTGTAGTCAGGAATCACCTGGCATCCCTTGGGAACATAGCAAGACATTTCGTGCTGTCGTTCCATGAGCAAGTCTGCTTAATATTTAGAGCTCTGCCATTGGCTTGTTATAGGATATAGGGATCTGAGATGTCTAATCCACAGGATGAGAAAAATGGCTCCTTATATGTACTTGGAAAACAAACATACATTGTAGAACAAATAACACCTTAATCCAAAAGGAGGCTGCTGTAAATCTTCACCATAACTGGGCAAAGGAAAGAACCCTCGGGGTTTCTGCCCATGTCTGAAAGCTGAATCCCGGTCTCCTTACTCCTGCTTACTTCTCAGTAGCATGACCCTGGTCATCAGGAGTTAACTCCATCTGACTCTAAAGCATGGACTACCACCCAGAACGGGGAGCTGGGCAATGGAGAATCCCGCCAGGACCAGTATTGATTGGCTTGCGTGATTAGTTGGTTAATTGAATATCACTGCTTTCTAATATAATTAAAACAAGATAAATACTGGGGCTTTGTCCCGTAAGCAAGTGCCATTAGTGATCGTGGTGCACACCCTGATTAAAAATGCAATTGACTGGGAGGATAATTTATGAACTTGCCAACCTCTGGTGCCACTCCATGGTTTGTGGGGCCTTGAGATATGACGTGGCTGGCGTGGAACTTCCTAACCTGTCATGATTGCCTTGGTCTCTTGGTAAAGAAAATTATTACACAAGGAAATATATGGGATGGTCTCTCCTTGCAGGTAGCACTCCTCTGTGCTTGCCATGAGAGCCTTTGTAAAGTATCAGAGAGGGATGCCTACAGCACCATGGGACCGTCATGACTATTTCCCCCTTTGCCTCACTTCCCTCAATCCCAAATGCAATACTGGCTCCCAGCCCTCTCTCTGTAATCCTTTGTTTTATCCTCATCAGGTTCATTATGAGTTTGAAAATATGGTTGGATCACTGATCTGATGATGAAATACCTATGAAAAATTACTTGAAGCAAAGCAAGTATGGCTAGTGGGAAAGGCACAGGACTGACTTACTCGGGGGCTGAGGGGACCAATCCACAGGTTGCTAAGAGAAGAAGCTAAATGGCTTGGGCTTTTGCCTCATATGCACCGTGCAGGTGCCCGTGGAGTAATCCCCTCTCACTGGACATCTCAGATGGTGGGTTCCTCCAGGAGGGGGCAGGCTGCCAGACGCAGTGGAGCACAGGTTTCAGCCCTCTTCTCTTGGATGTCACCCGCTGCTTCCTCAGCCAACTGAGGCATGTGTGTCAACTGCCAGGCTGGCTGGTGCGTGCGTGGTAGAGGAGTGTCATGTCACCTTCCCTGAGTCACCTCCGTTGAGGTGACTCTCAGCTGTCCCCGCTTAGAGCGAAGGGAGAAACCCTTCACTGAGAGCTGGTGGGGGTCTCGGTGAGATGCAATTGGTAAGTACTTGGAGTACATGCAAGGAAGGTGCTATATAAATACAAGGTGTTATTATTATTATTATTATTATCCTATTAACTGATGTTCTTATTTTGGGAATGTGTCCAGATATGCTGACTGGTGAGCAAACATTACAGAGCAGTAGTGTTCTGATGAGGGGTCAGGTGTGCCTGAAAGAGCCAGTAAGATCTGAAGGCGCAGATGCAGCCCTACTGTAGAAGTAACAAAAAGCTCACCTGGTGACGTGGCTCTGACACTTTTATTTTCTGCCCCCCAAAAAAGGATTTTTTTTGGGCAACTGTTGCCCTTTCAAAAACATGTCCCTTTAGTGGCTTTATTTTATTTTATTTTCTGAGAGGGTGGTTTCATCTTGTTGTCCTTTTCTTTTCCCTGAGATGCTGCCAGGTTTGGATGAACAGGAGACACCCTGCTGGGACATCTGATATTTCTATCACTAGAGAGGAGAGAAAGGAATGAGGCAAATAGGGTGGCCTGCAGAGGGTAGTAGGAGCTGCCCTTAGCACATAATGGGAAGTCAGGGCTGAGCCCCCCACCTTTAATGGGAATCATAAAGAAACGTGCTTGAGGGGGTGACAGGAATAATCTAGAACACCGGCATGCTCAGAAATCCATTCTGTTCACCCTTAGGTTTCCTAAAAGCTGAACTCATCTTCCTAAATGCTTATTTGGAGACAAAATACCACGTGTAAAGAGATATGTATATACAGAGAAATGAGGACATATTTCTACCTACAGTTTTGTTATTACCTTGCCATAAAATAAATGCTTATTAATTTCCATTCCACATATGGAGGGAGCTGCCGCATGTGAATTTCTTTCATCAGTAATTGCTGTGCCTGTGACTCCTTAAGTTATATGTACCACAGAGATGGTTTCCAAATAAGAGCCTGGAGAGAGGGACAGATTCACAGATGATAGCAAAAATGTCTAGAAATTATAGACCGACTGAGGTCAGCAAGAAACAAGTTATTCAATATATCCCCTGGGGGCTAGAGCCAGACTTTTCCCCATGGTTCCAAAATTACTTGACAGTTTCATTAGGGTGAAAGGTAGTGCAGCCTCACAAGTGCAGAGAGCAGAGGCTGTCACTTAAAATATAGATGGACTTGTCAACCAACACTTAGAGAGGATGGCATTTTGATGGTCTGCTCCTTCCTGCTCCTCAAAGAAGCTGCTCAAATTTGTGGCATAGAGTGCCACAAATGGGAGTAAGTAACTGCAGGTGTTTGACTGTATGTATGTCTATTCCTGTATAAAAATTCAGGAAATCGGTACTGCTAAGAAACCTGATACTCAGGCAGAATCGTTTACAACGTGAGGGAGCTGTCCTCAGGTTCCGGTGCTGAAATATAGAATCACCAATTTTATCCTTTGAAGTGCCTCCACAATATGAAGGAATGCTTTTTTGCCTGGCTCTGAGTAGAGCTGCTGCTCAACCAACCATGACCAATGTAAAGCTCAAAGAGTACTTATCCCATAGCAAGAGGATGAAGTTTTAGGGAATGTTACGGGAAAATATTCTTTGGACCTTCTCAATGCGTTAGAAATGAGCAGTGCTTACTCATATCCGGTTCCTTTTTCCTTCCTAGGCACCCCCAAAACTGAGCTTTCCAGCCTCCTTGCAATTATGTGGCCCCATGTGACTAATTCTGGCCGGTGGGGTATGAGTATAAGTGACATGTGTAACTGTTGTGCCGAAATGCTTAAGGTGTGTAACCATCCAGCTCCCTCTTTCCTCTGCAGCAACAATGATGTAACTGTGCCCGATACAGCAGACGCAAGATGGAATCGGCCTCTATCCCTAAGCCCCCATTTGGAAAGAATCTTCTCTGGAGAGCTGCTGGGCCCCTAGTAAACTCTGAATAAATGAGACATAAAATGTCAGGTATTAAGTCTGAAATTTTGAAGCTTATCCTATTCTACCTTTCCCATCTTAATTCATACACTTGGTTAATCATTTTGGTGTCTTACAACCAAGACCACCACAATAAACTTTATGCTGCTACCAAAGACATCAAATAAATATACAGGGAAGAAAGGAAGTTTGTTCACTTGGGAAAAAAATGAAATATATTTGACAATGTCCCCACAGTGATGACTTGTATGTTGGTTCGTTTGGGAAAGCTATGGAAAAAAATGTTTCCAAAAGGTTGAAGTTTCTGTTTGTCATAGAAGTATATTTTTGAACTTCCTTTTAAAATGGTGAAAGAATCTATGTTGGATTTATGATGACCAGAGTTCTACAATGTATGAAGAAGCCAAGTTAATGTGACACCACTGCCATGGAGTGATGGATGTGACCATCAAGCAGAGGTCAAAGCGGGTGAGAACTGAACAGAGACCATGGGATTTGGTCAAGAGGCAGTCACAGGCTACCTTTTTAAGAGAGTAGTCTCATTGGAAAAGCCAGATTGCAAAGGGTTGAGGAAAGAGTCTAAACCACAAACTCAGAGTATTTGGTGGCAAAGGAAGGAAATGGGGCTGTAGTTAAAAAGAGAAAAGCAAAACTTGAGTTTTACTGAAGATGGAGGTGCAAGAACAAGAGGACAGGAAGAAATAGAAGATTAAGAAATGTAGACAGAAAATCCCTTGTATGTTTGAAGAGGGTAAGATTCAGAGCACAGGTGGAAGACACTCGTGCTTTCACTCTCTTTCCCAAAGAGAGGGAAAACATGAGGGTTTGAAAGGGCTTTCCTCCTGTATTTCTTATTTCTTACCTGAGTCCATGGCATCATCATACAACTAGTTTCTGAGAACTAGTTGGCTGAGAACCCCAGGAATTATCTTAAACTCCTTTATCTCCTTTAGTCTCCCATACATGCTGTTATCACCAAGGCTGTTTAACCACCTAAGCATCCTTTAAAACCTATACCTTTGTATAGCCTTAAATCAGGCCCTTAATTCTGATGGAACTATCATAATCACAGCTTTACCCCTTACCAGCTGGGTGACCTCAGGTAAATTACAAACCTCTCAATTTCTCATCTGTAAAATAAAAATAAAAATAACTACTTTGAAGCACTGCTGTGAAGATTAAATTAAATAAGTACCTGACACAGTAACAGCAAAAACTTCTTACTTGGTTTCACTAGTTTTGGATTTCCCTTCTTTTTTTTTTATTTGTTCACTATGTTGCCATCAGAATGATGTGTTTGACTTTCAAGTCTGTCACTGTATCCCCTCGGCTTAAATCATGTCAATGAATCACTACTGTTTATGGGGTAAAATCCAAGGGTTTTTGTTTTTGTTTTTGTTTTTAAGTATGTGGAGAGCTCTGTAATTCTAGATTGCGCCGAACCAAAGAGATCCCAAATGATCAGAGGCAGGTTCCAGTTAGACGAGGGAAGGGGGCTTTAGCAGGAACTGGATTCCAGGAGTCCCACCTGCACAACCTCAAGCTGCAGAAGAGCCTGTCTTCTTCCACATCCCCTGCAGGAGTATGTGACAGGAGCTGACTTCCTGAACACTTGAGGATATATCTAATTAGGCCTGCCAAACCAGGCTCTATAAAAGCAGGTAAAGGAGACTAAAATAAACCCAGGAAATGGCTATCCTTAGAAAACAGAGTTTCCCTTTTATTTTCTGAAGATGTGGCTGTTATACATGGTTAAAATATTTTAATTAATGAGTGATCATTCTTATGGAGTCCAGAAGGCTGTCAAGGCACATCCTCCATTGATGGATAAATGTTCTGTAGCAGAGTTCTACATGTAAAGGCATCAGGGCCTCTGGCAGATCCCACTGAAAAGATTCCCATTGGCTACTGCAGGGTCACTCTGAAGCTTCCTCAGGGGGGAAGGGCCACCAGGGAGTGGACCTGGTCATGCTGATTATCCAGCTTTGTCTCTACCTAGAACAGCGAGGGTCTACAGAGGCAATACAAGAGAGGGGCTAAGAGTATAGACTCTTGAAGCTGAATCCTATCTTCATCCCTCATGAACTGTGTAATCTTGGGGAGGTTGCTTAACCTCTCTGTGCCTTGGTTTGCTATTCTGTAAGATGGGTCCAAACCTTGCCACAGACTGGGAGACAATATTTACAAATCACGTAAATGACAAAGAGTTTGTTTTCATAATATAGAAAAACTCTCAAAACTCAACGATAAGGAAAGAAACATTCTGAATTTTTTAGAAAAGGCAAAAGATTTGAACAGACACTTCACCAATGAAGATATATGCATGGCAAATAAGCAAATGAAAATATGCTTAACATCATCAGTCATTAAGAAAATGCAAATTAAAACTATGATGAGATACCCCTACATATCTATGTGAAGGGCAAATAAACAAAAACACCTCCCCCAAAAAACAAACCAATGAACTGCCCCCAAAACAGACAATACTAAGTGTTAGTGAGGATGGGAAAAAGGAGCTGTGACACTCATACCATGCTGGTGCAAATGCAAAATGCAGCCAGCCTGGAAAACAGTTTAGTCGTTTCTTATAATGTGACCCAGAAATCCCACTCTTGGATATTTACCCAAGAGAAATGAAAACTTATGCTCATATAAAAACCTGTATGAGAATGTTTATAGGAGCTTTTCCCCAAACTGGAAACAACCCAGATATCATTTGATAGGTGAGTGGATAAAGTGAGGTACAGCTGTATCACAGAATACTACTTAGCAATAAAAAGGAGCAACAACACGAATGAATATTAAATTATTGTGTTGAGTAAAAAAATGCCAGATACAAAAGACTACTTATTACATGATTCCATTTATATGGACTAACAGAAAAGGCAAAACTATAGTGACAGAATGAAGATCGATGATTTCAGGGGCTGGTGATAGAGGAGGGGATTGACTGCAAAGGAGCATGAAAGAATGGAAATGTCTATATCAGGACTGTAGTTGTGATTACATTATTGTTTACATTTTTTTCAATTTTAAGAACTATTTATTTTGAACTAACTTTAGATCTACAGAAAAGTCGCACAACTAGTACAAAGATTTCCCATAACCCCTTCACCTAGGTTTCCCCAGTGTTAAAAGCATACATAACCACATTATGCCTATGAAAGCCAGGAAATTAACATTGGTAAAATACAACTAATTAAACTCTAGGCCTGATTCTAACTTCACCAGTTCTTCTACTTAATTTCCTATTCCATTCCGGGATCTCACATTCCACTTAGTTATTTTAACTCCTTAGTCACCTCTAATTTTTTTTTTTTAAACATCTTTATTGGGGTATAATTGCTTTACAATGGTGTGTTAGTTTCTGCTTTATAACAAAGTGAATCAGTTATACATATACATATGTTCCCATATGTCTTCCCTCTTGCGTCTCCCTCCCTCCCACTCTCCCTATCCCACCCCTCCAGGCTGTCACAAAGCACCGAGCTAATATCCCTGTGCCTTGCGGCTGCTTCCCCCTAGCTATCTACCTTACTACGTTTGTTAGTGTGTATATGTCCATGACTCTCTCTCGCCCTGTCAAAGCTCACCCTTCCCCCTCCCCATATCCTCAAGTCCGTTCTCCAGTAGGTCTGCGTCTTTATTCCTGTCTTACCCCTAGGTTCTTCATGACATTTTTTTCCCCCTTAAATTCCATATATATGTGTTAGCATACGGTATTTGTCTTTTTCTTTCTGACTTACTTCACTCTGTATGACAGACTCTAGGTCTATCCATCTCATTACAAATAGCTCAATTTCATTTCTTTTTAAGGCTGAGTAATATTCCATCACCTCTAATTTTTAACAATCTTTCCTTGTCTTCATGACTTGGACACTTTTCATGAATACTAGTCAGTTATTTTGTAGAATGTCTTTCATTTTGGGTTTGTCTGAGGTTTTTGCATATTTAGAATGAGTGTGTGCATTTTTGGCAAGAAGAATATCACTTATTTTGGCAAGAATAATATCACTTATTACAGAAGTGATATTATGTCCTTCTCAGTGTATCTTCTCAAGGGGTTCATGATTTTGACATGTCTTGTTACTACTGATGATGTTAACCTTGATCACTTGGCTAAGGTGGTTTCTCCACTGTCAAGTTACTATTCTTCCCTTTGTAGTTAAAAAATATCTAGAAGAAATACCTTGAGACTTTGCAAATATCCTGTTTCTCCTTCAACTTTTGCCCACTAATTTTTGTATCCAATGGTGGATCTTCTCTGCAAATACAATGATTATTGCAGTGTAATTAAAATTGTTTTTCTCTTTCTTTCTACATTTATAATTTTTGACTTTGCTTTTTAATTCAAAAATTTTTTGAAATAATTTTAGGTTCATGAGACGTTGCAAAGATAGTACAGAAAGCTCCCATGTATCCGTCACCCCATGTCCCCCAATGATTACATCTTACAAAGCTGTAATATCAAAACCAAGAAAATGACATTGCTGTAAAGTGTGTAGATATATAGTTCTGTCATTTTATCACACGTATAGATTCATGTGACCACCACTGCAATCGGGATACAAACTATTCCATCACCACCATTTAACTGTACATTTAAAAAGGTGATTTTATGTTAATTATTCTTCAATAAAGCAGACAAAACACAAAGCCCCCCCCCCAAAAAAAAACACTGCCAGGATAACATTAAGTAGTATGTAACTATTAGCTATCATTACTGTTGCTCTTTTATCAGAGAGCATCTGTCTCCTGTTCTAGATGATGCTCAAGCCAAGGCCAGTCCAGGCAATCAATAAAGGACAGAAGAGGCCTCTTCTTTTTTTTGCACAACTCCCCGATTATTGCTCTGCCAGACGAATTAGATCAAAATTAGTCACGGACACCTGGAGCTAGGCTAGTGCTACCCTGGCACTGTTGGAGAGTTCCAAAGATGTCTCCTACACATCGGCGTGGGGATCCATTTGCCCCTGTCTTCTCTCTCCGCGGCGACTATCTTTCTCTTACTTGAATATACCAAGTGTATCCTACTTCAGCTCTTCGCACGAGCTGTTCCCTCTGTCTAGACTGTTCTCCTCATATATTCGGTGGCCAGCTCACATGTCATCTATTCAGAAAGAGCTTCCTGGGCCACCGAGCCTAAACCTGCCCCCCATTGCTAGTTCCAGCTCCTATCATGTGACTTTGCTTTATTTCCATTATAGCACTTATCACTAGAAGAAAATACCTTGGTTGCTTATTTACCGACTTGTTCACTGTCTATCGCCATCCCCTCCAGAACGTAAGCTACAGAAATGCACACAGGCATCATCTGTTTTGCCTACTTCTGTACCTTCCCTATTTGCCAAGTGACTATGGTCATACCCCCAGAAGAGTTTTCCTGCCACCTTCCTTCTCAATCTCTCTCCTTTCTACTTTTTCCTTTAACCCTCTTTATGGCCCCTCCCCATTCCAACATGTATCCATTGAGATAAAAATGTATGTGAATACACTGGAGGAATCACCAACAAATCCCACAACCACCCTCTGCAGTCTCTTATGTGATGACTCCCTCCTTCCCAACCCTGTTCCTTGGTTCTCTGCCTGCCCTTGATGAGAGCTTGCAGGAGGCATACACTGAAAGGAGGACTTTCACTAAATTGTCTCCAAGCTGTTTATTCACGAACTGCATTTAAGGTAATACGAAAGGTTTCCCAGGAAGTCTGCAGGTTCCTCACCACCTTCACTCTTGTTCTTTGCCCCACTTCAATCTAGTTAGTTCTGTGATTATTATTTCTGTGGAATGGCATATATCTGTGCCATTAATTCTACGTATTTCTAGGGGAGAAGGGATTGAGAGGAGGGAAAGACTGATTATTTATCAAATAAAAGACATTTCTCCTCCGTCTGGACAGCCAGGTGGATTTTTCTGAACTCATTTCTGTCCTGGAAATGGGGCAGCTGCTTCTGAAATGAGTCCTCTGTGTTGGTGTGGGCTCTGTTTTACAGCCAGTGGGTAATAGCATTTCCTGATTTATGAATTGGCATCTGGGGGAAGTGCTGAGCCCCTGGATGGATTCATCATGGGGAGAACAGCCATATAAATAATCCTGTCACATAAAATTATTGTTCTCATTTTGATGTTTTAAAAAAATTCCTTTTGTGAGGTGGTGGGATTTAGAAGATGTGAGTGAAAAGGCAGGAGAGGAATAAGTCATTTGGCCCCTTTTTTTCTATACAACAAAAAAACGTACAAAAGATATTCTCTAGAAACAGGGACTTTCATAGAAGACAATTACCAAAATGGTTGAATTATTTGGGGAACTCTTGGCACTTGGCTTAAAGCCAGTGCCGAGGTCTTAGCCTGAGATGATATGTAGGGAGTTCCACCTCATGAGTTTGGCCCGGGCTCACTGTGGGATATTTTTTAAATTGGTCAAGAGAAGGTCATTTCACGTATCGATAGGTTTCCCCCATCTTCCTCAAATCAGTGTGGGGTTTCGTCTAAATGTTCCAAATGTTCATTGAACTTCTGCATGGTACAAATCGCCACTCGGGTCCCCTGGGGCTGCGAAGATAAACAAGCGGGAGCGTGCAGTCCAGAGGTTGTGGGTGAGAATGACTCAAAGGGGAACGCAGGCTTTGAAGCATGCGCATGATTTCCCTGGTGAGAAGTCACAGGACATCCCAGACAGACGGTAGGATGGAAGCAGAGGTCCAGGGGTGAGGACAGACACCATGTGGCTGAGCATGGAGAAGATCCTTCTCCCCCATGAACCTGTAAGCTCCCTGAGGAAAGGAGCCACTCCTTTTTTTCCTTGACCTTGAGACTTAGCACGTAGTAGGTCAGGAGAAACCACACTGTTGTCTATAAAAGGCCACACAGTTTATATTTCGGACTTTGAAGAAGTCATATGGCCTGTCTCAACTACTCAACTTTGCCGTGGTGGTAGAAGCAGCCATAGATGAGATGTCAATGAATGGGCATGACTGGGTTCCAATAAAACTTTATTTACAAAAGCGGTGGCCCATCAGGTTTGAATTGTAGTTTGCCAGTCCATCTAGCAGGTCAATAATAAGTGCTTGCGGAATTGAGTTGGAAGGAAATGATTTAATAACATGTGTACCTCACTTTTAAAAAACATCAAATACGCCCCGACAAAGTAAATGACCGCTGAACATGTTAAAAGAGTTATTTATGTAGAAAGATTTCCATGGTACTCTTAACATATAATCTGTTATATAAGCATATTTTAAAGAAGCGTCCCTTACGTAAACCTGGAATTTCTGAATCTTCTCCAGTAAGCAAGATGTTGCACAGACACCATCTCTTTCCATCGCACTGGGCTCAGGAGGGCAAAAAAAGTGGGACAGAAACCTCTTCTCTTCATTCTGATGGTCTAGAGAGGAAGAGTGCCAGGAATCTGGGAGTGAGAACCAAGGGCGGGATTCTTTCGATGGATGCGGCCTTGGGGAGGGAACCAGCAGAGGCTGGTGAGCTGCCTCTAACCACTGGGTCTAACCATGGGGGCTCTGTTCATGGCTCTAATTTATCTTTGTTTTCATGGCAGAATAAACTCAAATTCCAGGGGTCAACTAAGCGCCTGCCACCAGCCCATGCGCGGCCAAAAAAACCCGTGGGTCATCAGTCAATGCCAACTAGTTAATAATAACCAGCTTCCTCGCTAATGGCCCGAGGCAGGAGTCCTTGGGCAACAAAGGCTCTAGCAGAAAGACTTGCAGGCAGCTGCATGGGGAGAACAGTTTGCAAGAAGCATTTCTGCTGGCCACTTTCAAGGGCGTATCCACCCATGCTCAGCTCTTTAAGAAGGTAGTAATTAGTTTTATTCCCTTCGGTGCACATGGTGAATGCGGCAGAATCTGGCATTTGGAGAGCCACTGGAGTCTGTTCTTCTCATCTTGACTTGCTTCAAGTTTATGTCTATAACTAAGAAATATCAAGATTGCAAGGCAGTGCAGGAGTTGTGTTCAGTTCCCACAGAAAGAAAACTTCCAAGCGTCAGGGCCCGGGGCAAAAAGAGGTCACTGCAAATGAAAGCTGATCAGGACTCAGCTGGTGCTGGACCACACAGTGTCTCTTGCAAACTGCAGGTGATGAAGACGACCACTAAAATAGTAAGCTTCTAGACAGCATCGATGTCTTATGCAGCTTTGTATGTTCCCAGCGTGGGGACCTACACACAGAGTTGTATGGCCAAAGATTTCCACACCTGTTTGTATACTGTGGTCGTCTGACAGTGTTTCCCAGCTGGGGACTGGTGGCACGCAGTGATGCTGAGGATGGGACACAGGTGTGCTATCATTTTGGTCCTTTTAGCCCTTGGGGCAGCTGGGAAATGCCTGGAGGAGACGTGTCCCCAGAGCCTGGTCCCCCTGGTCGTGAGGGGATCTCCATCACCCTAGAGAGCTGTACAAATACATTTTCCATGTGTACCGTAACAAAATAAGAGGTTGGAAAGCATTGAACTGGTGCACAAACGAGAAAACGGAGACTCAGAAAGTCTAGATTCACAAGAAGCCAAGGCTTGATTCCAGTTAGCCTTACTCTGTGTCCAACGCCTACCCACCACCCCACAGCTGTCACACCAAACTGTCAACAAAGAGCTGTTGAAGCCAAATTGTTGGAACTGAGAAATCACTTGACTGAAAACTAGTGGAGGGTCAGATGATGTCATTAGCATGGCTTGAAATGTGAGCCGGATGCTCAAAGCTGAAGTCAACTTACTGCCAGTGTATGCAAGACGTTCTCCCTAGGCCAGCGGCGTTCATTCTGACCAGGACTCCCGGCAAGACATATGCTTTACATTGCTACCCACGGCACACATATACAGGTACATATAGAGTTTCACAAATAGTACTTACCCTTACTATATTTGATGGACACTGTTCTATTTGATTTTCTTCTGTTCCATTAAAAAAAAAATCTGGTCATGACCCTTTAAATTGATTTCATGACCCACTAAATTGATTTCTCGACCCACTAATGTGTCACGACCAGCAGTTTGAAAAACAGTGGCCTGACCCCAATTCCAGCTCCACCTCCCTCCCTGGAGAGGGGAACATGGAAGGTGAACATGGAGGAGAGTGAGATAGAGATTGGGATAAATAAGGAGGATGGTGGGAAGAGTGCCAAAAATAGGATAAAGGAAAGAATGGGGACAGAGTGAGACAAAGGAGAAATGAGTGGGGATCAGAGACTTGATGAGAAAAGGCTAACTCTGGACTGATTGATTTACGTCTGTGTCACGATTCTCAAGTTCCACAGTCATTCTGGTCATTTTGATACAAGAATCTTCCTCACCAGCTTTCACGGCATAGCCATGGTAATGCTATCTGCTTGTCTGAAGATTTTCTTATCTGTCAGCACCATCTCGCATTCCTTACTGTTGCTCCCACAGGGAATTTTCGATCTGCTGTTCAGGGATCTGGGCCCTAGAAAGATCTAGAAGGCATTGGGTAAATTACCCAGGAATAAAGAAACTGACCACAATGACTCCACCCACACCAATGCACTAACTCATGCTGGGCTCTATAGGCTTCTGCGCTGGGTCTAAACGACAAATTCTTGAGTGCAAAGGAGGTGGATTTAAAAGGTAACAGGAAAGTGAAAATCAGAGATTGAGATTAGAGTCATTTATGAAGCAGCTGCAGTTTTACACACTCCAATGGCCAGTAGGTCTCTAAAGAGTTTTGACTGCATACCCCATAGTTAAAAACAATTTTTGAGCATGCACCTACAAGGCTCGTATATTTGTTTACAAAGAATACCCATGTTCTATTTATTAACAACATTGAGTTATTAAATATACACAAAATTAGGAAATTATGAAGTGACATAAAGGTAAAATACCATCTTAATTTTTATTTTCTATTATTCATGAACGGTACAAACGATATTTTACTATCATCACGAAAATTATTATGAATAATGGTGAGGCTCATGTGTTGGGATTGGCTTCATTGTTTTTGAAAATCCTTGTTTAGCACTTAGTGATATGGGGTTTTGAGGTCCAGGGTTCAATTTATTTCAATACTTTGCTTTAATGGCTGTCATAACAGAAAAAGACACCTCCCGTAGCCACAGAGATGCAAAAAGCACATTGTTGGCTATGCTGACTAAAAAAAGATTTTTTTTTCAGTTTCATACACCAATTATGCGAAGATTATTGTTGAAATTCAGCTAGTAGATTTCTGTCTTCTCTGATGTCAATCAGCTGTTCTTTTAACTAATCGGAAGGTGCTGAATTTTTAAATTTTTTAACAAATGGGTCAAAACTCTCAGAAACTTTATTTGCAAGACTTTTAGGCAAGTAGAAGATTCTGTTTCCGAGTTTTTAAAGCTTTGAGATAACGAGTTTTTAAAGTGTCACATTTCCTCATTATCAAATCGTATAAAGGTGAAAATATTTCCAAACATCCTTTTTTGCTTCCCAAATGGTGTCTCCATGCCACAAATTCTTTCTGAAAGTAGTTACTTTCTAACTCACTGTTAACACATTACCTTTATATTGAGGGGGCAGATGAAGTGTTTAATTTTTCAAAGTTATCGGCAAAGTGGCATAGTTCTGACAGCTGCTTGTCAGAACTGAAAAGGTCAGCAAATGTGAAACATTTTGGTTCTTTTAAAAGAGAAATCTTTATATTTCCATAACCAGAACATCTCTGTGTTGTACAAAAAAAAAAAAAAGTTTTCATGCTCACTCCCATTTCATTGCAAAATATTGTAAAGATTCTATTTAAAGGATTGTTTTCTACAATATTGATAATATCAGTTGCACATAAATTGCAAATTTGTTGCCATATACTGAAACTGAATCAGCCAGTAAGACCACCAGTGTCTACCGCCCAGAGATGTGGCCGCTCCCATGCACCTCCATGCCTTCCTGACACATAAATGGCTGATGTATAGACCAAGGCAGGAAAACAGTACCCAGTATCCACTGTATAGTAAATATGAGTGAAGCCTAATTTCTTCTTTTAAATAGAAAAATAAATAGATGTTCTAATCACTTCTTCCCTTGCCCCATCAGATCATTCTTAGCGCCATTGAGCATCAAAGTATGCTTTAAGACCGCTATACTAGAGAAGCAAAAAAGGGCACCAAATGTTTTAGTTTGGTCTTCGCTGTTCTGGAGCAAAACGATACATAAACGAATTGTCTCCTCTAAATCATTGTGAATTTAGGAGTATTGTGTTATCAGCATTCCTCTAATTTTTGAAGACAGAGTAATAAAGATCTGAGAATGAACAATGGCTCCTACATTAAGAACCATCTGAGAAGATGCAAAGTGGTATAACCCATGAATCCCAGGTGACAACTGTATGCCTCTGAATGGCGACGGTAGGCGAGAGGCAGAACTTTCATAATTTGAACGAAATTCGTGACTTTTAGAGAAGAGCGATGCATGGAGGATTAAGGCTGGGGGCTAAGTTCAGAGTTGAAGAGGGCTCCATGCACCTAGGATAGAAGAGAGTTGGTCCTGGGAGCACTTGTGAGCAGAGCCAGCCCGGCATGGGGTAGGAGGTGCAGTGAGCTGGAAGGAGAGAACCCTGGCCCCAAAGTCTGGCTGTGACCTTGAGGCTTGGATCAGAAGAACCCTCCTTTCCCAAACTCAGAAGAGTTAAGACCAAGAATTCAGTCTGTGCCTAGGTATGAAACAGTACAGAGGAAGAGAGACTAGGGCCAGGCCTAGAGCCAGGGAGACAAGCTCAAGAGAAGGGAGAGAAACCCGGAAAAGCTGGGAAAGGATAGAAATGAAGTCTTCCCCAGTGAAGGTTCTGCTCTGGGTGCTCCTGGGAAAGTGAATTTCATGGTCAAATGAGTCTGGGAGTCACGACCTCCTAAATTTGCCAGTGCACCTCTAGCTTGGAGCTTTATAATACTCGATAGCACACTGACATTCTAAGAAATGCTACAGTCAAGATTATCTGCTTAACTCAGATTTTCCCAAAATATTTGACCAAAGAAAGCTTTTGCTTTTATTTTTTAATATCCTGCAAAACTTTGGCTCTGAGAATAAAATTTGGGGAACCCTGGACTGATGTTTAAAGTGGTACTGAGGCAAGGGACAGGTGGGAGACCTCGTGAAAATGTCACACTTCACATACATATTGCTCGTCTCCTGAGACACCCTTGTCTTAATGAGGGTGAGCACTTACCGCCAAGTCCTGTGGACCAAAGGGGGGCCACAAGGGAGTAGGATTTCCCTTGAGGGGTCTCTCCTCCTAACCTGAGGGTACCTGCACGTGTGAGTGGTGACCCCCTTCCAAAAGCGGTATCTCAAGGAAGTGATTTGGGCACAAATGGGCCACTAGAGCAGCCTCAGTGCCCTTGGACTAGGGCTGGGAGGCAGAGCTGACTGAGGAGTGTGGCCCATGCAGGCCACCTTGGTTTGCTCTCTGCCATTTTAGGCACCCCAAAACAGGCCTGATAGGTCCTGGAGGAGACAAGAGTGAGTATATGAATGAGGGAAGTAAAAATCTTAAATAAATAAATAAAATATAGACACCCTTCCAATAGACCAGCATCCTGAAAATAATAAAAATGAAAGCTAAGAGTCGTTGACCCCTGTTAAGCACCAGGCACTGCACTAAGAACTGTATGTACATTTTCTACTTTACTCACTGAAACCACCCAGGCAGTGGGCACTAGCCTATCCCCACGTTACTGTTGAGAAAACGGAAGTACCCAGAGGTTCGATAATTTGCTCAAAGTCATACAGGTAGAGAGTGGCAGAGCCAGACCAGAAACCAGGGCATGTGGTTCCAGCTCGCGCTCTGAACATCCTCAAGTCACCCAGCAGGTGCTGGATGGCCTCCAGCACCAGCACTGAATCCTCTTCCAGGAGGATATACCTACTTCTCCACTCCTTCATTGTTTTGCACAACTTTCTTTAAATATCCAGACAGCTTCTTCCTCAACCATCATACATCCCCTTGAAATGATCGCACTGTCTCTGAGTCAGTTTCAAATTCATGTCTCCACTGTCTACATGTGATATTTGAAAGGCACTTAAAAGACTCAGATTAGATATAATTCTGCCTATAATTAAACCTATATTGTGTTTAGCAAAGTCACGTGACATCACTAATGCCAACTAGTCGTCTTGAACAATGGCACAAATTAACACGCACCTATTTACTTCTGAAAATGTCTCATCAATATTCAAACTGAGGACACAACTTACTTAAGTATCCGGTATTTCTCTTTCTCTGCAGAACTTCAAGCCCAAGTCAAATCAGTTCTCTCTGAACTTAACCACTTCCATTCAGACGCCATCCCTGGAGGAAGGGGAGAGGGCTGGGATTGCGGGGGGGGTCAGCTTCCATCCGCAAACACCCTGTGTAAGGGAATGGGGTGCCCACAGAGTTGAGGCTTGTCTTGGGAAACACCCCAAGAGCTCCAGCCTCTAGACCAGAGTCCCCGTGATACCCATTCAAACCCGCAAGGAGAGTGTGCCCTTTGGGCTGACATCCACCTCTACCAGGGCCCCAACTGCACAAGGATGTTGCGGTTCCAGGGCAATCCCCCCAGTCGGACCACTTTCTTTCCAACGTCCGGTAGGCTGGAGTTTGCGCCCACCTCACTCCTACAGAACTTCCAGAACATGTCTCGCTCTGCTTTTCTCTATTCTGCATAGTGTCTGGCTCTGTGCTGGGCATACAGTGGGCACTTAAGAAACACACATGGGGAGGGGCCTGAAAGGTGGCCGAGATGCAGCTCCTGGCCCTGGCTGCCCATACTGTGGAGTCTCCATACGTGCTGCTCAGTGGGATGCACGTGCCGAGACAGATGCCGAATGGAGCTCAGGGTTAGAGAGCTGCCAGGCACTCCCCTCACTACCTGGCGCTTGGATTCCCTGTCTTTCCTCCCACTCCACCCCTCCCTGCCGACTCCTGCTCTGCCTTTACATACCAGCTCTTCTTCTCTTGTTCGGGGCACAGAACTGTTTTCCCGTCTGCCCTAGCAGTCCTGACAGGTGACAAAGCCAGGGTTATTCAGGTGCCCAGTCTGTGACGACCTCAAGTCCAGTGGGGCTGGACTCAAACTAAACTCCTTCTCCAGAGCAGAAGTAGAATTACAGAGAAACCCCACCAAGCCCCGTAGAGGGACACAGCTCTGTTTGATTGGGGTGGGAGACCCCAGGTCCCCCGCCCTGCAGTCTCCTGGATGCAGTGCCAACAGGTGTGAAGGGGCGCTCAGGCTTTCCTGGGGGATTCTGAAATAGACTGAAGGTACCAGGGAATCCTGGGGAGCTGGTGGCCAGAGCTGAAATGGCCCTCAGCCACCAAATGGTGGTTTGTCTGGGTGTCCATACGCCTGGCAGCACTGTTTCCTAAGAGTATTAGTAATAATGGTAATGATAATGATTGTGTAACTGGGCGCTTTACGTATATTCCCTTTAGTCCTAAAAGCCCTGAAAGCAGGTAATTATCATTTGTGTTTTCCGCCTGAAGAAACTGAAGCACAAACTCTGCTTGAGTGACTTCCTCTGGGCGGCAGAGCTGGTGAGCGCTGAGGGCCAGGGTGAAATTCCACGCTCGCGGTCTATTCATGAGCACCCTGTGGTCTCTATCCTGCACACATTTCTGCATCCCAGTCACCCCCATGATCACCTGAGAAATGCCAGGCCGCTCTCATTGTTTCTTCTCGGGGGGAGGCTACTGAACTTGACCCTATTCAGATACTGGAGGCTTTCACGCCTCTGGGAGGGACCCTTGAGAGGCATGGCAGTTGGAAAAGGAGTGTGTGTGGGCAGGGTGCTTCACTGCCTACTCCCCTTATGGGGTGTCCTGGCTGCGTCTGGGGCCCTGTCTACCCCCAACATGTTCTAGAACAGAAGGGGCTTTTGTCCCAACTTGCACTGGGCTGGAACTAAGGATGAATAAACCAAGGGCCCTCCTTCACAGTGGGGTAGTGGGGTGTTTCTGAGTTCTTACATCACCCCCAGTGCCGCATTCAGCCCACTCCACCCCCAGCAGTCCCTCCGATTTCTAAGGCTTGTTTCGGTAGCTGAGGATTGGGGTACAGAGCAGTCCTGCTGGGAAGACTAGGAAATGAAGAGCATCTCTCACCCCACTGAGAGCTCCTCATTGGAAGAGGGGCCTGGAGCAGACCTTGCAGTAGGAGCTGAGCTGGATTCCAACTTGGCTTCTCCGCCAACCTTCTGTGTGACTCTGGACAAGCCGTTTACCTCTCTGGGCTTCAGTTTGCTCATCCGCTTGTAGGGGAAAAGGCAGCGGGAGATAACTGGACCTGAGAAGCCTAGAGGGCTTTTCCAGCCCTAAGCTTTTATGACACTATGGAGAATTCCAGGTACCAGCACTGGAGTGTAGGACCTGAAGCGGGAAGTTCTCTGCCCTGTCCAGGTCCCTCCCAAGGAGACATTCTACCTTTATTGAGAAGGAAGGGAGAAGTGGAACTTCTTGGTCACGATGCATGGGAACCTTCAGGAACAGCTCCAGACAAACGGGAAGGCTCCTGCCTGAGTGAAACTAGGTGAAACACGGCAACAGTTTTTCTCTTTTTGAGGATGCCCGAGGTGTCTCGTGTGCTGTCCCTCACTCTCAGGCTTGCGCTTCAAGTCCCCTCTCCCAGGAGCTATCAGAAACAGCCCCGTCTGGGTGCCTGGAGCAAATGTCCAAATGGCCTTGTCACAGTGTCAGCCATCCAAATGCAAACTGGAGCGGACAGCTCGGCCCTGCAGGGCTGGGAGGAACACACATGCCCGGGGACCCAGCGTGAAGAGGGCAGAATCATTCTTACAGGAGCCATCGCCTTGGGCCACAGGAGCTATCTCCACGACTGCACTTGTATGAGAGTGATATCCATGGACCTCTGAGCTTGTCAGACTTCACAATGGCTAATCTCAGAACATCCCGGGAGGCAGGCAGGGGCAGGGAGCAACACAGAGGAGCAATAATGGTCCCCTCATCACACAGAGTGTCCTCAGCAGAGGCACCACCCAGATAGGGGTCCGAGTCCCAAGGGGTGCGAGCCTGTCTGTCTTGAACCCCAATACCACCTTTCCCTGAACTGAGCTTCCTTCTGAAACTCACAACATGGTACAAATCACACTCACAAAGCATCCTCTCCCCAGTTCCCTCTCTCCCACTGGGCAGGCTTAACCATCTCTCAATTTCACAACCGCAGGCAAAGAGCTTGAAAAGAAATACAAAGAACAGGGAAGGGGATAGGGACCCTCAACAGGCCCCTCCACTTTGATGCCCTTGCTCTCTGGGAAGCCTCCTCTGGCTGCTCCGTTTAAAATTTCAACCCTTTCACCCTGAGCGGTCTTCCCAGTACCCACTATCCTGCTCCATGGCACTTACTACCTGCTAACCTACTAGAGGACTTATCCAGCAGGTTGATTCTTCTTGACGCTTCCTCTTGCTGCAAGTGCAGACTCTTAAAGTCAAGGATATTTACCTGTTTCTTCACTGTTGAATCCCCAGTGCCTGGGCTAGTGTTTGGCACATAGTAGTTGCTTAGTGAATATCTGTTTGGTGAACGAATGAATCAGGCCTGGGTGATTCGTTACAAAGCAAGATGGCCCTCACCACTTCACTGCGGGACTATGCTGGAGCCAAGAAGAGCAGCCCCTGCCTGGCCCTGCTTTCCTAGGTGACTCCGACCTCGGGTGGGCCCACCTCTGGACCCACCTCCGCAGCCCTTGCAGACATCTGTATCCTGTTCACAGCTAGGACTGGAGTGCCACTGGCTCATGAGGGCGACAGGCTGTGATGTCCCCAGGCACCTGGAAGCTGACCCACTGTCAACAGGAGTCAGTAAAGCAAAGAACGCCGTGAGAGAGAGCTTTGGCCCAGACACAACTGAAAGTATCTCAAAAGCAGAAGCATGTGCTTAAGGCCTCTGGCTCTCAGGCAGGGGAGAGGTGGTATGCTGGATGGCAGGGATGCTGAAATTTACTGAGAAATCTGCCATTTGCTCTGGGGCCTATCAAAGAAGAGCCTCGCCTTGTGGTGGGAACAGCTGCTTCTCCCCCCCGCAGTGGGTTGCTTCAGGGCACCTGAGGACAGCCCCGGCTCTGCTACCTCATCTCCTCGTTTGTCTGCCTTGCTGACATTTCCTCTCACTTCCCTCCCATCAGTTTGGCAGGTTTTTATCACACTGGTTTCAGTGTGTATAGACATTCCCTTGGGAGTACTGCAGTTGTAGTAAATATATACCATATACATACACACAGACATGTACAAAGCAAGGAGACTGATGGAGATACACAGAGACAGACACAGGGGAAGGAGTGTGTGTGTCCATATATGCGTGCACGCGCACACACACACACACACACACACACACACACACACACACACCCTAGGGAGATACCCAGAGTCACGCAGAAGAAAAGCAAAAAGACAGAAAAATATGGCACCGCAAGAGACAGGCAGACCCTGACAAAACGACACTGATACCTAGCAGGGCGCACTCAGCCACTCCAAGAAAAAGTGTACTACATAGAAAGGAGCCCTTGCTGGACAAGAAATAGAGAGGAACTCACATATCCAAAACAACAGAAACAGTATCCCGGCTATAGAATTATTCAGCCTGCAAATAATTGTAGTAATAGCTCCCATTGCTTTTATCACTCAGGAAATTCCAAGGACTGTGGTAGCTCTGTGCCAGAAATAGGGATGAACACTGAATACATAGTTCTTATTATAAATCACAATATCACAATTAGGTATATTATATATGGCTATCACATCAGATGAATGATATTATTATTTAAGAGATAGTTAACGTAGGCTATTTAAGTTTAACCAGCAAGTTTATATAAATGAAAACACAAAGCAAAAAATAGCTCAGAACAGGGCAAAAGTCATGGCAGTGATAAACAGATGACTGAAGCCTGGGGGAATGCTTTCTTTATCTAAAGTATAGTCTTTTAATCATATAAGTTCAAACTTGGGAATTAAGATAAGCAATAAATCATTCATATCAGTTCTTCTCTTTTCTAATTCTGGTTGTGTGAAGACACTGGGAATTCATTCATTCATTCATTCACCTGTACATTCATCAAATAACTATCACAGGCCTATAAGATGAGATTTAGGCAGACGAAGAAGACATAGAACTGTCCTCCAGCTGCTGTCAGTCTGCTAGGAGAGAAAGACAAGAAAGTCATCACAGCTCAGTCTGAGAAGAGCTACCGTAGAGGTGTAAAGCACGGGTCAGGAGTAGCTCACTGAATGTGTGATAGCAGAGCTAAGCTTTAAGGGAAAAGAAAAAATTAGATGATAAAGTGAAGCACCTTTCAGGCAGAGCTTACCTCAGGGCCGAGCACATACCCTCAGCCTGCAGTCCCAGCCCGCAAAGTGTTCTGATCCATCATGGCTGAGACTCCCCCACCGGCCGACAGAGGCTGGTAGGCGTTAGTCCTGAAGCCCCGGGGCCTGGTATTTCTCCAGATAGATTTACCAGGCTGCTCTTGCCCCATCAGGACTGCAGGCTGTGGGTTCTTGATTTGCTCTCCACTGGGCCTGGATCCCTGCTGAGGAGCCTGCCTCGGTCTTGACCTGGACTCATGTGCTCCACCCCCGATAGATCACCCAGAATCTTGATGCCACCACCTGCCAGACTCCACACACAGCCAGTTCCAGACGCTCCTGGTGCAACGTTATAAGAACAAGAGCCTCCGCTTATCAAGCCCTTACGCTGTGCCAGGCTTGCATCATGCTGATAACATGCGTTATGTCACTAGATCCCTGCAACCACACCAGTGAATTTTATCATTACGTCCATGTTCCAGCTGAGGACAACGAATCTTAAAGAGGTTAGGAGCTTACCTGAGATCACACTTAGTAAACGGTAGGACCAAGTTTCGTGCTCAGATATCCCGACACCAAGGTCAGTCTGATTACCCATCTTGCTATATTACCCTCCCCACAGAGAACCTGCAACCCCAGTGGACGCCAGTGTTGGCCCAGATGTCAGGGTCTTGGGACTGGGATTTGGGTGGCAGGCCTATGAGGAGGGCCCCATAGCGGATAACGGCCCAAACTCTATCCACTCCTGCCCTCCTCTCCTTCCCAGCGTGCCCATAATCCAGAGCTCCCAGCATGCCTCGCCGTCAAGTCTGAATGGGTACTGACCACTGATCGTGCTCTTAGGGAAGTGGAACAGGTGAAATCAAGAACCTCAGAACCCCGGGACTTCCCTAGTGGTCCAGGGGTAAAGAATCCGTCTTCCAGTCCAGGGGATGGGGGTTCCATCCTTGGTCGGGGGAACTAAGATCCCACATGCCGCAGGGCAACTAAGCCAGCGTGCCACAACTACTGAGCCCGTGCGCCTCAATGAGAGAGCCCGCGTGCTGCAAACTACAGAGTCCAAGGGCTCTGGACCCCGTGGGCCACAGCTACAGAGCCGATGCGCCCTGGAGGCTGTGCGCCACAACTAGAGAGAGAAAACCCGCACGCCACAACTAGAGAGAAGCCTGCACGCCGCAACAAAGAGCCCGTGTGCTGCAACTAAGACCTGACGCAGCCAAAAAAAAAAAAAAAGAACCTCAGAATCCCAACTCAGCAATTAGAGGGGGCTCCACACAGCTTTTAGATTTTCCTCTTTGGAAGCCCTTAGATATTTTAAGTCCCAGGTTCAGAAATCCTGGCTTTCAGGTCACGTAAGAAATCCTGAAACATTCAATGTCTGTGGAGGTCTTGCGTCTTCTCCAAAGACTTCATTCCACCAGGGAAAGCTGCTTCCCCCTCAGTGTCTAGGGCCTTAGAGGTAGGCAGGGAGGGGGAGTGTGGGCCTCATGGAAAAGGAGTAAGAAATGAAAGCAAAGGAGCAGCTTCATACCAGTCCGGACTCCTGGGATAAAGTGCTCCCCACTCGGCTTCACATCATGGCAGCCTCAGCGAGGGCACCACAAGGGGTCCCAGTGTGGCTGGATGGGGGGGGTCCCTCGCCATGAGAAGGTGCCATTGAGCTCTTGGGGAGGGTGGAGCTGCTGTGGGCTGCCAAGGCATAATGCACAGGCCCTGTGGGCGGCATAATGCAGTATTTATCTCCCTCACTTTGCAGAGAGGGAACAGGCAGAACAACAGACTCTGTCAGCAAGGTCCTCTGGGGAGTTCAGGCCTCACTAATGAAGATGAATCAGACGGGGGAATCTGCCTTTGCCGCTCAGAGCTAATGTATACATATTCATGGGCGGGGAGGACAGCTCCCAGAATCACCCATCCTCCAGAGAGGCCGCAGGGGCAGAGGCATGGCAGTGCGAAGCTGCACTTGGGGGGTGTGTGTGTCTTGTGGGGTGGAACACTGCGGGCTGTGAATTAGGGCGCCCCAGGAAATACCCTGAAATGGATGGAATTCCCAAGGCGAAATTTACTCCTTTGCCCGCTGCAAATGTATGAGTCCTGGTCTGAGCTCAGGGACCCCTGAAGAACTTAGTTCTCAGCTGAGTTCCAGAAGCAAATCCAGCTCTGCTACTTCCTACTGCACATCAGCTAATACCAACCCTCACACCATATCTCTTCTGCCTGGTGTGGCCTCATGGAATCTGCTGGAGGTTCCATGTTAGAGTTCCAGGTACACACGAAGCCTCGGGACACGTTACAGCATCTCATCTCATACACATAGACCCTGTCTTCTGAATCTCCATCTGACTCTTCCATGATGTGCCCTCAACTAAGTTTTTCTGCAACAAATCCTTGCCCACCATAGACCTCCAGGGTCCAGGAAGGTGACCTTGGTAGGAGATTATACAGTGTGTAGGGAAATCGGGACCAAAAACTTGGGCATCTGTAGCCTGTTTCTTCAGGCGAGAGCAAATGTTGGCCCTGCACCTACGCACACCGTCACTCTGAAGTCAGTGGATTTGCTCTTGACTCACAGATATTTTGACATGTGGGAGGTTTTATTCCCTGTTTCGGCGCACTCAGCCTCTGTCCCCACGCAGCATAACGGAAAGGATACACACTGAGTCAAATAAATCAAATCCCCTCTCTGCAGCCGGCCTCCTGCAGGTTTCCACGGAGCCACAGGCTAGTCCTTAGCAGCAAGACAAATGTCTGACAGAGCTCAGCGTGCCTTACCTGCCTTTCCGACATGATGTAGAGCTGCTTGTGGTCCTTGGAGAAGGCCATGTCCCGGAGGACGGGGCCGGGGTCCACCACCTGCACCGTCTCGTACTGGAGGGCATTGCCCCTGGGCCCATCTACCCGGATCTGTGGAGAAGAAGAAGAGGAGAGGTGGTGTGAGTTCCGATCCTGCGTGGCCTGCGGTCCAGCTTCCGCCCGGGTCCCCTCCCACAGGCAAGGGGGAGGAGGTGAGCCCTGCCTCCCAGAGGCCAGGCCTGAAGGCTCAGGAGCGGCACACGCCCACCAGGGGCCTGGCGTTGGGAATGGCAAAGAGAAGGGAGGAGGCGGAGACCAAGCCGGGCTGCACCAAGAACCTGGTGTTCTTCTCTCTGGCTCACTATGCCTTAGGCTCGAGTCTTTGAGGCCTTGCTTGTACATCTTTGGAGAAGAGGACGGGCCTTTCTAGTTACTCAGCATATTACCTTATTGTTAACTTAATAAAAAGGTTCTCTGCAACATCAAAAGTCCTACCTGATATACTGATAGAATAGATGGGGAAGATGAGATGCAGTACGTTAAACAACTGGCCTGAGCTATCAAATCTGGTGACAGAATGAGAATCTAGTTTGACCCTGGAGTCCATGCTTTTCCTACCACTCCACTTACACGAGGGACCCTGTTCCTTGATGGCTTTCATGTTTACTTCCTGGGGATGCCACTAAAGGCAGCGGCCTCCAGCCTGCACAATTCCAGAGGCTTTTGCCAGTCATTCCCAATTCTGAAGCTGAAACACTTGCACTTGGCAAATATTTATTTTAAAAATGAAGAAATAAATGCAGTTCAAACTCTTCTTTGCAGATTTCCCATTAAGCTCAGGAAAACAACAACAACAGCAATGAAAACAAACAAACAAACTGGTGAAGGAATTAACAAAAGATACGTTTAGCCCTGAAAACCTAAATGCCTTGGATTCCAGTAGCCCTCCTCCTTCTGCCCCCACTCCCAAGCCACCAGCTGTCTACCCTGGCCAGGTCTTTCCTTAATCTGAATGAAATGGGAGCTCATGCAAAACCAATTGGGATTACCACCCAAGTCTGACCACGAGGTGATGGCCTTGGCCCCCAGCCCAGCCGGGCTTCATCCCCAGCTGTGAATCACCCCTGGAGAAGCAGCATGAGAGTGATATTGCATGGCCGGCTGGTCTCCAGTCCCTTAAGGCTGCCAGCAGGAGCAAGCGCCCCTCGGGGATGCTAGCAGAATGGAGTCCCACCCAGTGCCCCGTGGTCTGATCCCCGAGGGAAATTGGATTCAGTGCCTGAGTGATCATCTGGCTCCAACTTCCCTGCTCTGTAGGGTGAGCTGATGTGCTGGATGTGGACGTCAGAAGAAACTAGGTGAACTGGGCAGGGACAGAGGGGTGGACCAGGGAGCACCAATGGGGCAAGTTTTCCCAGGCCCAAGGAGGCAGGATGGGGGTATGACCCCCACCCTTGCCCATTCTGCCAGGGCAGGAAATCAGTAATTGGAAAGGTGGTTCCTGGAAATTCCCTGGTGGTCCACTGGTTGGGACTTAGCACTCTCACTGCCAGGGGGCTCGAGTTTGATCCCTGGTCAGGGAACTGGGATCTTGCAAGCCATGTGTCGCAGCCAAAAAAGTAATAAAAATAAAAATAAAAGACCTTTAAAAAAAAAGAAAAGGTAGTTCTCCCCTTCACATCACCCCACCCCAATCCACTACTTGTTTCAGAAAACAGAAAGGAAAGCATCCATTCATCCATCTTCTGAAAGAGTCTCACACAAGACATGAATAAAAGAGTTTATGGTGGATGTGCTGAATGATGGGCAATCACAAAATTTAGGTAGGCTGGACCAGCTGCTGGCTCTTGGGCCATTACATGAATAAGAACAAGAACTGCTAGCGACTGAGTGGCTGCTACGCGTCCTGCACGATTCTAGGCATTCTACATGTATTTACTCTCTTATTTAAACCTCATAATTCCATGAAGCCTTAATATTCCACTAAGCCTTATTCCAATAAGCCTTAATAAATCCCATTTACAGGTGAGGCACAGAGAGGTTTAATACCTTGTTCATGGTCACACATTTAGCGATCGGCATGGCCTCAACCCCTGCCAAGGTCCAACCAATTCCAGAGTCCACCAACACAAGCTGAGCCAGGTCCTACTGGTTCTATAAACATGCATCTCTTCTAGGAGTGAAAGTAGTTACTGTTAAACAAGCATCACCCTGGGAGTGCTGGAGGAACCATGTCTATCTACTGTAGTCCTTCAGGGAAAGAATCATGCATATGAATGAAAAAGATGCTGTTGTAAATTTTCAAAATAATTACCCCTTATACTTTTGTTTTATACCTTGCTGAGAATGTTATTCTTAAATAACATCGTCTCATTTGATGGTTGTAGAATTTTTATGATGTTGACTGCCAGCATAATCATTCTCATTTTACCAAAGAAAAACTGAGATTGGGGCTGTTCTGTGTCTCTTCCAAAGTTCGGTGATAAACGAATGACAGTCAGGACTAGAACCCAGGTTTCCTGATTCCTAGCTCAGAGATTGCCATTGAGCTATTTAGATCTTCCCAGAGCCTTTGACAAGGTTCCACATGAAAAGGTGTTTAAAAATAATGAGTCTCTGGGCTTCCCTGGTGGCGCGGTGGTTGGGAGTCTTCCTGCCGATGCAGGGGACGCGGGTTCGTGCCCCGGTCCGGGAGGATCCCACATGCCGCGGAGCGGCTGGGCCCGTGAGCCATGGCCACTAAGCCTGCGCGTCCGGAGCCTGTGCTCCGCGGTGGGAGAGGCCATAACAGTGAGAGGCCCATGTACCGCCAAAAAAAAAAAATAAATAAAAATAATGAGTCTCCATGGGATTTTGGGCAGTTTGGCCATGGAGAGAGGACCAACTTAGAGACAGAAAAAGACACATTTCTGCATGGAGAAGTGGGAACTGGGGGACTCCCCAGGCACTAGTGTCATGACTGGTCTTATTTAAAACTTTTTTTTTTTTAACATCTTTATTGGAGTATAATTGCTTTACATTGTTGTGTTAGTTGCTACTGTATAACAAAGTGAATCAGCGATACATATACATACATCCCCATATCCCCTCCCTCTTGCGTCTCCCTCCCACCCTCCCTATCCCACCGCTCTAGGTGGTCACAAAGCACCGAGCTGATCTCCCTGTGCTATGCGGCTGCTTCCCACTAGCTATCTATTTTACGTTTGGTAGTGTATATTTGTCCATGCCATTCTCTCACTTCGTCTCAGCTTACCCTGCCCCATCCCCTGTCCTCAAGTCCATTCTCTACGTCTGCGTCTTTATTCCTGTCCGGCGCCAAAGTTCATCAGAACCTTTTTTTTGTTCTTAGATTCCATATGTACATGTTAGCATACGGTATTTGTCTTTCTCTTTCTGACTTACTTCACTCTGTATGACAGTCTCTAGACCCATCCATCACTACAAATAACTCAATTTTGTTTCTTTTCATGGCTGAGTAAGATTCCATTGTATATATGTGCCACACCTTCTTTATCCATTCATCTGTCAATGGACACTTAGGTTGTTTCCATCTCCGGGCTATTGTAAATAGAGCTGCAATGAACATTTTGGTACCTGACTCTTTGAATTATGGTTTTCTCAGGGTATATGCCCAGTAGTGGGATTGCTGGGTCATATGGTAGTTGTGTTTTTAGTTTTTTAAGGAACCTCCATACTGTTCTCCATAGTGGCTGTATCAATTTACATTCCCACCAACAGCGCAAGAGGGTTCCCTTCTCTCCACACCCTCTCCAGCATTTATTCTTTGTAGATGTTTTGATGATGGCTATTCTGACTGGTGTGAGGTGATACCTCGTTGTAGTTTTGATTTGCATTTCTCTAATGATTAGTGATGTTGAGCGTGCTTTCATGTGTTTGCTGGTAATCTGTATATCTTCTTTGGAGAAATGTCTATTTAGGTCTTCTGCCCATTTTTGGATTGGGTTGTTTTTTTGATATTGAGCTGCACGAGCTGCTTGTGTATTTTGGAGATTAGTTCTCTGTCAGTTGCTTCGTTTGCAAATATTTTCTCCCATTCTGAGGGTTGTCTTTTCATCTTATTTATGGTTTCCTTTGCTGTGCAAAAGCTTTTAAGTTTCACTAGGTCCCATTTGTTTGTTTTTATTTCCATTTCCCTAGAAGGTGGGTCAAAAAGGATCTTGCTGTGATTTATGGTATAGAGTGTTCTGCCTATGCTTTCCTCTGAGAGTTTTATAGTGTCTGGCCTTACATTTAGGTCTTTAATCCATTTTGAGTTTATTTTTGTGTATGGTGTTAAGGAGTGTCCTAATTTCATTCTTTTACATGTAGCTGTCCAGTTTCCCCAGCACCACTTACTGAAGAGACTGTCTTTTCTCCATTGTATATTCTTGCCTACTTTATCAAAGATAAGGTGACCATATGTGTGTGGGTTTATCTCTGGGCTTTCTATTCTGTTCCATTGATCTATATTTCTGTTTTTGTGCCAGTATCATACTGTCTTGATTACTGTAGCTTTGTAGTATAGTCTGAAGTCAGGGAGCCTGATTCCTCCAGATCCGTTTTTCGTTCTCAAGATTGCTTTGGCTCTTCAGGGTCTTTTGTGTTTCCATACAAATTGTGAAATTTTTTGTTCTACCATTGGTAGAACAAACTACCAAATGCCATTGGTAGTTTGATAGGGATTGCATTGAATCTGTAGATTGCTTTGGGTAGTATACTCATTTTCACAATGTTGATTCTTCCAATCCAAGAACATAGTATATCTATCCATCTGTTTATATCATCTTTAATTTCTTTCACCAGCGTCTTATAGTTTTCTGCATACATATCTTTTGTCTCCTTAGGTAGGTTTATTCCTAGGTATTTTATTCTTTTTGTTGCAATGGTAAGTGGGAGTGTTTCCTTAATTTCCTTTCAGATTTTTCATCATTAGTGTATAGGAATGCAAGAGATTTCTGCACATTAATTTTGTATCCTGCTACTTTACCAAATTTACTGATTAGCTCTAGTAGTTTTCTGGTAGCATCTTTAGGATTCTCTAAGTATAGTATCATGTCGTCTACAAACAGTGACAGTTTTACTTCTTCTTTTCCAATTTGGAGTCCTTTTATTTCTTTTTTTCTTCTCTGATTGCTGTGGCTAAAACTTCCAAAATGATGTTGAATAATAGTGGTGAGAGTGTGCAACCTTCTCTTGTTCTTGATCATAGTGGAAATGGTTTCAGTTTTTCACCATTGAGAGCAATGTTGGCTGTGGGTTTGTCATATATGGCCTTTATTATGTTGCGGTAACTTCCCTCTATGTCTACTTTCTGTAGAGTTTTTATCATAAATGGGTGTTGAATTTTGTCGAAAGATTTTTCTGCATCTATTGAGATGATCATATGGTTTTTATCCTTCAATTTGTTAATATGATTTATCACATTGATTGATTTGTGTATACTGAAGAATCCTTGCATTCCTGGGTTAAACCCCACTTGATTATGGTGTATGATCCTTTTAATGTGCTGTTAGATTCTGTTTGCTAGTATTTTATTGAGGATTTTTGCGTCTATGTTCACGAGTAATACTGGCCTGTAGTTTTCTTTTTTTGGTGACATCTTTGTCTGGTTTTTGTACCAGGGTGGTGGTGGCCTCGTAGAGTGAGCTTGGGAGTGTTCTTCTCTCTGCTATATTTTGGAAGAGTTTGAGAAGGATAGGTGTTAGCTTTTCTCTAAATGTTTGATAGAATTCACCTGTGAAGCCATCTGGTCCTGGGCGTTTGTTTGTTGGCAGATTTTTAATCACAGTTTCAATTTCAGTGCTTGTGACTGGTCTGTTTATATTTTCTATTTCTTCCTGGTTCAGTCTCAGAAGGTTGTGCTTTTCTAAGAATTTCTCCATTTCTTTCAGGTTGCCCATTTTCTTGGTATATAGTTGCTTGTAGTAATCTCTCATGATCCTTTGTATACCTGCAGTGTCAGTTGTTACTTCTTTTTCATTTCTAGTTCTGTTGATTTGAGACTTCTCCCTTTTTTTCTTGATGAGTCTGGCTAATGGTTTATCAATTGTGTTTATCTTCTCAAAGAACCAGCTTTTAGTTTTATTGATCTTTGCTATCATTTCTATTTCATTTATTTCTGACCTGATCTTTATGATTTCTTTCCTTCTGCTAACTGTTTTTTTTGTTCTTCTTTCTCTAATTGCTTTAGGTGTAAGGTTAGGTTGTTTATTTGAGATGTTTCTTGTTTCTTGAGGTAGGATTGTATTGCTATAAACTTCCCTTTTAGAACTGCTTTTGCTGCATTCCATAGGTTTTGGGCTGTCATGTTTTCATTGTCATTTGTTTCTAGGTATTGTTTGATTTCTTCAGTAATCTCTTGGTTATTTAGTAGCACACGTTTATCCTCCATGTGTTTGTATTTTTTACAGTTTTTCTCCTATAATTGATATCTAGTCTCATAGCGTTGTGGTCGGAAAAGATACCTGATACGAGTTCAATTTTCTTAAATTTACCAAGTCTTGATTTGAGACCCAAGTTATGATCTATCCTGGAGAATGTTCCATGAGCACTTGAGAAGAAAGTGTATTCTGTTGTTTTTGGATGGAGTGTCCTATAAATATCAATTAAGTCCATCTAGTTTAATGTATCATTTAAAGCTTGTGTTTCCTTATTTATTTTCATTATGGTTGATCTGTCCATTGATGAAAGAGGGGTCTTAAAGTCCCCTAATATGACTGTGTTACTGTCGATTTCCCCTTTTATGGCTGTTAGCATTTGCCTTATGTATTGAGGTGCTCCTATGTTGGGTGCATAAATATTTACAGTTGTTATATCTTCTTCTTGGATTGATCCCTTGATCATTATGTAGTGTCCTTCTTTGCCTCTTGTAATAGTCTTTACTTTAAAGTCTATTTTGTCTGACATGAGAATTGCTACTCCAGTTTTCTTTTGATTTCCATTAGCATGGAATATCTTTTTCCATCCCCTCACTTTCAGTCTGTATGTGTCCCTAGGTCTGCAGTGGGTCTCTTATAGACAGGATATATATGGGTCTTTTTTTGGTATCCATTCAGCCAGTCTATGTCTTTTAGTGGGAGCATTTAATCCATTTACATTTAAGGTAGTTATCGATATGTATATTCCTATTACCATTTTCTTAATTGTTTGGGGTTTGTTATTGTAGTTCTTTTCCTTCTCTTGTGTTTCCTGCCTAGAGAAGTTCCTTTAACATTTGTTGTAGAGCTGGTTTGGTGGTGCTGAATTCTCTTAGCTTTCGCTTATCTGTAAAGGTTTTAATTTCTCCATTGAATCTGAATGAGATCTTTGCTGGGTAGAGTAATCTTGGTTGTAGGTTTTTCCCTTTCATCACTTTAAACATGTTTTGCCACTCCCTTCTGGTTTGCAGAGTTTCTGCTGAAAGATCAGCTGTTAACCTTATGGGGATTCCATTGTATGTTATTTGTTGCTTTTCCCTGGCTGCTTTTAAAATTTTTTCTTTGTGTTTATTTATTTATTTATTTTTTTGCGGTTATGCAGGCCTCTCACTGTCGTGGCCTCTCCCGTTGCAGAGCACAGGCTCAGGACGTGCAGGCTCAGCGGCCATGGCTCATGGGCCCAGCCGCTCCGTGGCATGTGGGATCTTCCCGGACCAGGGCACGAACCCGTGTCCACTGCATCGGCAGGTGGACTCTCAACCACTGCGCCACCAGGGAAGCCCTGTATTTAATTTTTGATAGTTGGATTAATATGTGTCTCGGCGTGTTTCTCCTTGGATTTATCCTGTATGGGGCTCTGTGCTTCCTGGACTTGACTGACTCTTTCCTTCCCCATATTAGGGTAGTTTTCAACTATAATCTCTTCAAATACTTCCTCAGTCCCCTTTTTTCTCTCTTCTTTTTCTAGGTCCCATATAATTCGAATGTTGCTGCATTTAATGTTGTCCCAGAGGTCTCTGAGATTGTCCTCAATTCTTTTCATTCTTTTTTCTTTATTCTGCTCTGCGGTAGGTAGTTATTTGCACTATTTTATCTTCCCGGTCTCTTATCCATTCTTCTGCCTCAGTTATTCTGCTATTGGTGCCTTCTAGAGAATTTTAAATTTTATTTATTGTGTTGTTCATCATTGTTTGTTTGCTCTTTAGTTCTTCTAGGTCCTTGTTAAATGTTTCTTGCATTTTGTCTATTCTATTTCCAAGATTTTGGATCATCTTTACTATCATTATTCTGAATTCTTTTTCAGGTAGACTGCCTATTTCCTCTTCATTTGTTAGGTCTGGTGGGTTTTATCTTGCTCCTTCATCTGCTGTGTGTTTCTCTATCTTCTCATTTTGCTTAACTTACTGTGTTTGGGGTCTCCTTTTCGCAGGCTGCAGGTTTGTAGTTCCCATTGTTTTTGTGTCTGCCCCCAGTGGGTAAGGTTGGTTCAGTGGGTTGTGTAGGCTTCCTGGTGGAGGGGACTGGTGCCTGTGTTCTGGTGCATGAGGCTGGATCTTGTCTTTCTGGTGGGCAGGTCCACGTCTGGTGGTGTGCTTTGGGATGTCTGTGAACTTAGTATGATTTTAGGCAGCCTGTCTGCTAATGGGTGGGATTGTGTTCCTGCCTTTTAGTTGTTTGGCATAGGGTGTCCAGCACTGTAGTTTGCTGTTTGTTGAGTGGAGCTGGGTCTTAGCGTTGAGACAGAGATCTCTGGGAGAGCTCTCACCTATTGATATTACGTGGGGCCAGGAGGTCTCTGGTGGTCCAGTGTCCTGAACTCGGCTCTCCCACCTCAGACGCTCAGGCCTGACACCTGCCTGGAATACCAAGACCCTGTCAGCCACACGGCCAGGAAATGGGGAGTTTCTTGGCTTTTGGGAAGTTTGAGGTCTTCTGCCAGTGTTCAGTAGGTGTTCTGTAGGAGTTGTTCCACATGTAGATGTATTTTTGATCTATTTGTGGGGAGGAAGGTGACTTCCACGTCTTATTCCTCTGCCATCTTGAAGGTCCTCCTTAATACTTTTTATAGATGGGTCTGGAGCAAGGAGCAAGGACATTACAGCTGATCCTAAGCTCTTTGGAATAGCAAGAAGGCCAATGATGGAAATGAACTACAGAAAGACGGCACATCCTCTGCGGGGACTGAGGGTCGGGGGAGGAGCTGTATTTGGGCAAATAGACCTGGGACTTCAAGTCTCATGTTGGCAGAGACCATGCCTGTTGTATTCAGTGCTACAGCCCCAATGCCTGGCACAGTATCCAAGACACGGTTGGTGCTCAATAATTAGTTACTGACAAATGTCGGCGAGGGGATGGAGAAAAGGGAAAGGCTGTACACTCTTGGTGGTGTGTAAATTGGTACAGCCACTAAGGAAAACAGTAGGGTTGTTTCTCAAATAACTAAAACTAGAACTGCCATATGATCCAGCAATTCTGCTCCTGGGTATATACCCAAAGGAAACAAAATCAGTATGTCAAAGAGATATCTGCACTCCCATCTCCATTACAGCATTATTCACAATAGCCAAGACATGGAAACAACCTAAACATCTATCAGTGGATGAATGGATAAAAGAATGTGATTATATGTATATAATTCAGCCTTAAAAAAGAAACAAATCCTGCTATTTTCAACAACATGGATGAATCTGGAGAACATTATGCAACGTGAATTAAGACAGACACAGAAAGACAAACACTACATGCTCTCGCTTATATGTGGAAACCAAGAGTCCAACTCCTAGAAGCAGAGAGTAGAATGGCAGTTTCCAGGGCCCAGGGGGAGGGGAAAATGGGGAGATGTTGGTCAAGGGATACACAGTTTCAGTTATTAGATGAATATGTTCTAGAGACCTAATGTACGACAATGTGACTATGATGATACAGTACTGTATACTTTAAATTTGCTAATAGGGTAGATTCTAAGTCTTCCTGTCACACACACACACACACACACACAAAAAGAATGAAAATGGTAACTATGTGAGGTGATGGATACGTGAATTATCTTGATTGTAGTGGTTATTTCACAATATATATCAGAACATCAAGTTGTACACCTTAAATATATACAATTTTTATTTGTCAATTGTACCTCACTACAGATGGGAAAAGTAAGTAGTTACTACATAAATGATCAACTCCCTCTGTCTAAAACACCCCACATTCTACCAATCCGATGATGGACTCTGAGCTGATCAAGGTAAGAGGCAGGATCAAAAAAGAAGAGCTCAGTTGTCATCATTCACTGCTGCCGATACTCCACGGCAGCCAAAAAAGGCCGACAAAATATCAGGCAGCTTTCAAATGGGATTCCAGGGGCAAAGAGGCAAACAGAAGCCATTCTCCTGGCCAAGTTCACCTGTACACAGAAAATCACAGTCAGTTCTCCCCTGATAAGTTAGAACAATCCAGATGCCTGCAACTCGAGGACAGCCTAGGAAAGATCCCCCCAGGCCACGAAGACCAGTTGAGATGAAAGGAGACACAGTGGCCAGTGGCTGTCGTTCAATCACTAGCACAGGGGCCACCCTGAGGCTTGGGAGGTGACAGCTTAGAACAAACAAGATGCATTATCGTACACGTTAAGACAAATAAGATTTATTATTTTATGCAGCACAGATGATACTTGTGGATCAACTAAGCAGTGAGAAATAGTGAAAATAGACATTGATTTTTTTTTAAGGTAGAAAATATAAAGAAGCCACTAATATAAATTTGCGTGTTTAGAAGATGTCATACTCTGAGGCCGACACCAAGGAGGAACCCACATCCTCACCTTGTGTGTCCCTTGACAGAGTGACAGTCCACACTCAATTCATCATCTACCGTGCATTTATGTAATGCCCAGGCTAGGCTCCGAGCCAGCCTCTGGAGCAGAACAGTGAGTCTCAGCCCTGCCCTCTGGGAGGCCATTTTCCTGATGGGTTCAGATTTCACACAAATAAAGTCAAACAGCAAATGCTATAGCAGAGACGTGTTCAAAGGCCTCTTTTCCTTCTTCCCGGGAGATCTGGCCAACTGACTGCAGTGTAACCAGGAATCAGCCCAGCCCCGAGCAAGGCTCAAGGGAGCATGTGTATGTCACAGAATAAAAGGGCTACCTCATGGCACCACCATCTATGAGTGTTTGACTAATAATACACATAGTGGGTAATGTCAGATTTTTTCAAACACCCCCTTCAGAGACAAAATGTCTTCAGTCAGTAGGAAGACTGATCTTAAGTAGCAACATGAGTGGCAATAACAGATTTTATAAAGATATGCTGGCAGGTGGAGGTAATAGGGAAAATATGAAAAAGGGGGTCAGAGGGGAAAACTTGGTCATCTTCATGGAGCACTGTCCTGAGGAGACAGTACAAATGTGTTCTCTGAGGGCGGAAGGGACGCCTCACCCTTCAGGCCTCACCACAGGCCCAGTGAAATGTCCTTCTAGACAGCACTGGACAGCAGAAATATAAGGCCAGACAGAAATGTGGGCCACATGGGCAATTACAAAATTTCTAGTAGTGGGCTTCCCTGGTGGAGCAGTGGTTGAGAGTCCGCCTGCCAATGCAGGGGACACGGGTTCGTGCCCTGGTCCGGGAGGATCCCACATGCCGCAGAGCGGCTGCGCCCGTGAGCCATGGCCGCTGAGCCTGCGCGTCCAGAGACTGTGCTCCGCAAGGGGAGAGGAGAGGCCCACGTACCGTAAAAAAAAAAAAAAAAAAAAAATTCTAGTAGTGGTTGGTTACATTAAAAAAGAAAGAGGTAAAATTAATTTTGATAATCTATTTTTACTAACTCAATGTGCCCCCCCAAAATAGTTTCAATTGAACAGGTATACAGTATAAAAACTGTTAATGAGATAGTTTACATGTGTTTTTCCCTACTATATCTTTGAAACCTGATGTGTATTTCACACTGACAGCAAAACTCAATTTGGACGAGCCACATTTCGGGTGCTTCATAGCCATGTGTAGCCAATGGCTACTGTACTGGACAGCACATTTCTAGTTTCTAGACTATTCTCATCCCTGTGTCCCGATTCTGCACCCCCCAAGTGACCCTGCTGATAATAACAAGTTGGCTTGGTGACTATCCTCCAGCGGGTGCCCTCAGTGGAGATCTTGCCCGCTTCCCTGCCCTGCACAATACTCTGTGTCTCCCAGAACCTTCCATTTATAGCACAACGAGCATGCCCCATTGTCTTCACTTTTTTGGATCTCACAGTCGGTATTACGCTCCAGCTAGCTGGATGGTCCCCATCGGCCCAAGCAAGCTGTGTGGGCCCAGGCTGCTCTAGGCTAGCCCTCAGCAGGCTCATTTGACACAATCATGCCTACTGTTTCCTCACCCAGGCTACAGGTTCCGGGGGCACATGTCTTGTGTGGCAGGAACCCCCTGCATCCTGGGTGAGAGTCAAAACATTTAACAGGGCTTCCTTGGTGGCGCAGTGGTTGAGAGTCCGCCTGCTGATACAGGGGGCACAGGTTCGTGCCCCGGTCTGGGAAGATCCCACATGCCGCGGAGCGGCTGGGCCCGTGAGCCATGGCCGCTGAGCCTGCGCATCCGGAGCCTGTTGCTCCGCAACGGGAGAGGCCACAACAGTGAGAGGCCCGCGTACTGCAAAAATATAAAAAAATAAAAAATAAATAAAAACATTTAACAACCGCTAGAGGGAGAGGACCAACCAATCAGAGGAGTTGCTGTGGGGTCAGGTGGTCTTAAAGGCTCCCAGCTGCACCAACTAATACTGCTGGGGGTGAAGGCGGGACCCAGATGGGAATTATTTCAAGTTTTAACAACTGGTGAGTTATTTACAACAGCCAAGACTTGGAAACAACCTAAATGTCTGTTGATGACTGAATGGATAAAGAAAATGTGACTCATATCACATAGAATGTAAAAGGTATATACTACATCTACATACATAGATGCATACAATGGAATATTATTCAACGTTAAAAAGAGAAGGAAGGGCTTCCCTGGTGGCACAGTGGTTGAGAGTCTGCCTGCCGATGCAGGGGACATGGGTTCGTGCCCCGGTCCGGGAGGATCCCACATGCCGTGGAGCGGCTGGGCCCGTGAGCCATGGCCGCTGAGCCTGCGCGTCCAGAGTCTGTGCTCTGCAACGGGAGAGGCCACAACAGTGAGAGGCCCGCGTACCGCAAAAAAAAAAAAAAAAAAAAAAGGAAATCCTGCCACTTGTGACAACATAGATGAACTTGGAGGACAACATGCTGAGTGAACTAAGGCAGACACAAAGACAAATACCGCGTGACCTCACGTATACGTGGGATCTAAAATAGTCAAACTCATGGAAACAGTAGAACGGTGGTTGCAGGAACGGGGGAGGACAGAGTGGGGAGATGCCAACAGGTACAAAGTTTCAGTTATGAAGGATGAACAAGTTCTGGAGATCTAATGTACAGCAATGTTAACAATGTCAAAGATATTCTACTGTATACTTGAAACCTGTTAAGAGGGTAGATCTTAAATATTCTCGTCACACACACACACACACACACACACACACACACACAGGAAAGAAAATACTATGTGAGACCATGGATATGTTAATTAGCTTGATTGCGGTGGCTATCTCACAATGTAGATGTATATCACAACATCAAGTCATATGCCTCAAATATATACAATTGTTATTTGTTAATTATACCTCAACAAAAATGAGAAAAGCAACAACTGTTGAGGCCACGCTAGGACATAACAACCGAGCATCAGTCCTGCCTGGACCACGTGGGCCCCTCCATCACAGCGTGCATCCCCTCCACACAGCTTCCCTGGAGCAGGCACGTGTGCCCGAGGGCACACACAGTCTCCTCACCTGCCCTCCCCAGCTGCTCCGTCTCCAGCCCAGGATAATCCTAGGTCCCCCTTTCCCTCCAGCCTATCCACCAGGCAGCACGGCCACCTCTCCATCCCTGGCACGGTGAGCGTCTGCGCTACCAGGCAGACTGCTATTAAAACATCAGCAGGGTGGCCTCCGCAAAGGTCAGCCATCCGGGGAGCGCCTGGCAGCTGCCTGTTTGTTTACTGGAACATGATCTGGGCTGGGCTGTTTATTTATGTCCATTGAAGGACTGAACAATAAATATCATCTCCCAGATGCTTGCACTAGAGCGTTCTGGCTGCCGTCTTGCTCGAAATAATCTCCCTAATGAGCAAACAGTGCTATTCATCTTTAAAGATGCAGGCCACCCCCGGCTTCCCCTTTCCTCTCTCCTTTCACATCCTCCCCAAATTCCCTGGTCAAGGTCCACACTGGCCAAATAGCTGGGTAAGGCCCAGAGGGTGGGGTCTCACCTGGCAGGGACTACAGGGGCAGGGTGAGAGTGGATAAAACCCGGAGGCCAGTGTCCCAGGACCCTCTGAATTCTCCACCTGGACCCTCACACCTCCAACACAGAGGCATGTGAACCAGGGGGTCTGCTTCTCCCCTCAGAAGCCTCAAGACACGACTTTGGCTCTCTTAGGTGTCCCGGCCTTGACCCGTCTCCCGCAGAGGCAGAAATAGAACAGCCGTGAGGACCCGCGGTGGGAAATGAGTGACCAGGATCTCCTTCTCTGCACATACAGGGCTGTGGGGTCTCTCAGAAGGGAAAAATAACAAAGCTTTTGGTCTTGTTTATGCGGTTTATGCAGTTGACCCCCAGAGGCTCAAAGTGGTGCAACCCTCGACACTGTCACACATCTTGCCACGCAGGCTGGAAAGCAGGTGACAGGAGGAATGAGCACACGGTAGAGCGCCCGCATCAGGTGCATAGTAGGTCTAGTTACTTGGTTGAATGAATGAATGACTTGAGAAACTCACTCTGGGCCTGAGCTGCCACAGTTGGGACCTTTAGACATACAGATACACTCACAGGTATAAACATACACATCTTCTCTCTGTCTGTGAAGATGAGGTCACGTCTCCACTCAAACACGGCCTCTAGAACTTTCCACTTATAATTCCACAACAACGCGATAGATGGGGAGGAATCAGAAGGGTGTGGCAGGCCAGAAGGGAAACAGACCCAAGTACGAGGTGTGAGTATCTTGGCAACTTGCTGGTGGTGGGGTTACTTCTCCTTAGGGCAAGGGGCCCCTTTATAGTCTCCGTGTCCCTGCAGAAGAGGGCGGTGGCTCAGGGCTCACCACCGGGCTCTCAGGATGGTGGCTGGGATGACCTCTGAGTTCCTGCCAGACTCCCAGGGGCTGCAAGTCTATCCCCTGCCAAGGGCAGCTCCTCAGCCCCAAGCGCTCACTTGCTGTCAATATTCCTATAACCCCCAACCAAGGACATCTGAAACAAAACTTCACTCATACTGTCACTTGAATTGTCCCCAGTGCTTTCGGGTTTGTTTGGTTTTTTTTGAGTGGCATGTTGATTTTTTTTAATTTTTAATTTTATATTAGAGTATAGTTGATTTACAATCTTGTGTTAGTTTCAGGTGTACAGCAAAGTGATTCAGTCACACATATACATAGATCCATTCTTTTTCAGATTCTTTTCCATGTAGGTTATTACAGAATATTGATAGAGTTCCCTGTGCTGTACAGTAGTGCCCAGTGCTTTCATTTTTTAAATCACGCCTCTCCCTATCCTACAGCTATTCCAATCTCCTTCCCCTGCTCTACTTTCCCTTTTTTGCACAGCACTTGTCACCGTTTCACATGTTATATAATTTATTCCTTTATTATGCTTATTATTTATCTCCATTGCTAGAATGTAAACTCCACAAAGCAGAAATCTTTTTTTTTTTTTAACATCTCTATTGGAGTATAATTACTTTACAATGGTGTGTTAGTTTCTACTTTATAACAAAGGGAATCAGCTATACATATGCATATATCCCCATATCTCCTCCCTCTTGCGACTCCCTCCCACTCTCCCTACCCCACCCCTCTAGGTGGTCACAATAACTGAGCTGATCTCTCTGTGCTATGTGGCTGCTTCCCACTAGCTATCTATTTTATATTTCGTAGTGTATATATGTCCATGCCACTCTCTCACTTTGTCCCAGCTTTCCATTCCCCCTCCCTGTGTCCTCAAGTCCATTCTCTACGTCTGTGTCTTTATTCCTGTCCTGCCCCTAGGTTCTTCAGAACCATTTTTTTTGTTGGTTTTTTAGACTCCATGTATGTGTGTTAACATACGGTGTTTGTTTTTCTCTTTCTGACTTACTTCACTCTGTATGACAGTCTCTAAACCCATCCACCTCGCTACAAATAACTCAATTTTGTTTCTTTTTATGGCTGAGTAATATTCCATTGTATATATGGGCCACATCTTATTTATCCATTCATCTGTCGATAGACACAGGTTGCTTCCATGTCCTGGCTATTGTAAATAGTGCTGTGATGAACATTGTGGTACATGAGTATTTTTGAATTATGGTTTTCTCAGGGTATATGCCCAGTAGTGGGATTGCTGGGTTGTATGGTAGTTCTATTTTTAGTCTCCATACTGTTCTCCATAGTGGCTGTATCAGTTTACATTCCCAGCAACAGTGCAAGAGGGTTCCCTTTTCTCCACACCCTCTCCAGCATTTATTCTTTGTACATTTTTCAATGATGGCCATTCTGACCGGTGTGAGGTGATACCTCATTGTAGTTTTGATTTTCATTCTCTAATGATTAGTGATGTTGAGCATCCTTTCATGTGTTTGTTGACAATGTGTGTATCTTCTTTGGAAAAATGTCTATTTAGGTCCTCTGCCCATTTTTGGATTGGGTTGTTTGTTTTTTTGGAATTGAGCTGCATGAGCTGCTTGTATAGTTTAGAGATTAATCCTTTGTCAGTTGCTTCATCTGCAAATATTTTCTCCCATTCTGAGGGTTGTCTTTTCATCTTATTTATGGTTTCCTTTGCTGTGCAAAAGCTTTTAAGTTTCACTAGGTCCCATTTGTTTGTTTTTGTTTTTATTTCCATTTCTCTAGGAGGTGGGTCAAAAAGGATCTTGCTGTGATTTATGTCATAGAGTGCTCTGTCTATGTTTTCCTCTGAGAGTTTTATACTGTCTGGCCTTACATTAAGGTCTTTAATCCATTTTGAATCTATTTTTGTGTATGGTGTTAGTGAGTGTCCTAATTTCATTCTTTTACATGTAGCTGTCTAGTTTTCCCAGCACCACTTATTGAAGTGGCTGTCTTTTCTCCATTGTTTATTCTTGCCTCCTTTATCAAAAATAAGGTGACCATATGTGTGTGGGTTTATCTCTGAGCTTTCTATCCTGTTCCATTGATCTATATTTCTGTTTCTGTGCCAGTACCATACTGTCTTGATTACTGTAGCTTTGTAGTATAGTCTGAAGTCAGGGAGCCTGATTCCTCCAGCTCCGTTTTTCGTTCTCAAGATTGCTTTGGCTCTTCAGGGTCTTCTGTGTTTCCATACAAATTGTGAAATTTTTTGTTCTACTTCTGTGAAAAATGCCATTGGTAGTTTGATAGGGATTGCATTGAATCTGTAGATTGCTTTGGGTAGTATACTCATTTTCACAATGTTGATTCTTCCAATCCAAGAACATAGTATATCTATCCATCTGTTTATATCATCTTTAATTTCTTTCACCAGTGTCTTGTAGTTTTCTGCATACATATCTTTTGTCTCCTTGGGTAGGTTTATTCCTAGGTATTTTATTCTTTTTGTTGCAATGGTAAATGGGAGTGTTTCCTTAATTTCTCTTTCAGATTTTTCATCATTAGTGTATAGGAATGCAAGAGATTTCTATGCATTAATTTTGTATCCTGCTACTTTACCAGATTCATTGATTAGCTCTTGTAGTTTTCTGGTAGCATCTTTAGGATTTTCTATGTATAGTATCATGTCATCTGCAAACAGTGACAGTTTTACTTCCTTTCCGATTTGGGTTCCTTTTATTTCCTTTTCTTCTCTGATTGCTGTGGCTAAAACTTCCAAATGTATGTTGAATAATAGTGGTGAGAGTGGACAACCTTGTATTGTTCCTGAGCTTAGAGGAAATGGTTTCAGTTTTTCACCTTTGAGAATGAAGTGGGCTGTGGGTTTGTCATATATGGCCTTCATTATATTGAGGTAAGTTCCCTCTATGCCTATTTTCTGAAGGGCTTTTATCATAAATGAGTGTTGAATTTTGTCAAAAGCTTTTTTCCCATCTCCTGAGAAGATCATATGGTTTTTATCCTTCAATTTGTTAATATGATTTATCACATTGATTGATTTGTGTATACTGAAGAATCCTTGCATTCCTGGGATAAACCCAACTTGATCATGGTGTATGATCCTTTTAATGTGCTGTTGGATTCTGTTTGCTAGTATTTTGCTGAGGATTTTTGCTTCTATGTCCATCAGTGATATTGGGCTGCAGTTTTCTCTCTTTGCGACATCTTTGTCTGGTTTTGGTATCAGGGTGATGGTGACCTTGTAGAAGGAGTTTGGGAGTGTTCCTCCCTCTGCTATATTTTGGAAGAGTTTGAGAAGGATAGGTGTTAGCTCTTCTTTAAATGTTTGATAGAATTCGCCTGTGGAGCCATCTGGTCCTGGGCTTTTGTTTGTTGGCAGACTTTTAATCACAGTTTCAATTTCAGTGCTTGTGATTGGTCTGTTTATATTTTCTATTTCTTCCTGGTTCAGTCTCGGAAGGTTGTGTTTTTCTAAGAACTTGCCCATTTCTTCCAGGTTGTCCATTTTATTGGCATGTAGTTGCTTGTAGTAATCTCTCATGATCCTTTGTATATCTGCAGTGTCAGTTGTTACTTCTCCTTTCTCATTTCTAATTCTGTTGATTTGAGACTTTTCCCTTTTTTTCTTGATGAGTCTGGCTAATGGTTTATCAATTGTGTTTATCTTCTCAAAGAACCAGCTTTTAGTTTTATTGATCTTTGCTATCATTTCTATTTCATTTATTTCTGACCTGATCTTTATGATTTCTTTCCTTCTGCTAACTTTTCTTTTTTTGTTCTTCTTTCTCTAATTGCTTTAGTTGTTAAGGTTAGGTTGTTTATTTGAGATTTTTCTTGTTTCTTGAGGTAGGACTGTATTGTTATAAACTTCCCTCTTAGAACTGCTTTTGCTGCATCCCATAGGTTTTGGGTCGTCGTGTTATCGTTGTCATTTGTTTCTAGGTATTTTTTGATTTCTTCAGTGATCTCTTGGTTATTTAGTAGTGTATTGTTTAGCCTCCATGAGCTTGTATTCTTTACAGATTTTTCCCTGTAATTGATATCTACTCTCATAGCGTTGTGGTCAGAAAAGATACTTGATATGATTTCAATTTTCTTAAATTTAGCAAGTCGTGATTTGTGACCCAAGATATGATTTATCCTGGAGAATGTTCCATGAGTACTTGTGAAGAAAGTGTAATATGCTGTTTTTGGATGGAATGTCCTATAAATATCAGTTAAGTCCCTCTTGCTTAATGTATCATTTAAAGCTTGTGCTTCATTTATTTTCATTATGGTTGATCTGTCCATTGGTGAAAGTGGGGTCTTAAAGTCCCCTAATATGACTGTGTTACTGTCGATTTCCCCTTTTATGGCTGTTAGCATTTGCCTTATGTATTGAGGTGCTCCTATGTTGGGTGCATAAATATTTACAGTTGTTATATCTTCTTCTTGGATCGATTCCTTGATCATTATGTAGTGTCCTTCTTTGTCTCTTGTAATAGTCTTTATTTTAAAGTCTATTTTGTCTGACATGAGAATTGCTACTCCAGCTTTCTTTTGATTTCCATTAGCATGGAATATCTTTTTCCATCCCCTCACTTTCAGTCTGTATGTGTCCCTAGGTCTGCAGTGGGTCTCTTATAGACAGGATATATATGGGTCTTTTTTTGGTATCCATTCAGCCAGTCTATGTCTTTTAGTGGGAGCATTTAATCCATTTACATTTAAGGTAGTTATCGATATGTATATTCCTATTACCATTTTCTTAATTGTTTGGGGTTTGTTATTGTAGTTCTTTTCCTTCTCTTGTGTTTCCTGCCTAGAGAAGTTCCTTTAGCATTTGTTGTAGAGCTGGTTTGGTGGTGCTGAATTCTCTCAGCTTTTGCTTATCTGTAAAGGTTTTAATTTCTCCATTGAATCTGAATGAGATCCTTGCTGGGTAGAGTAATCTTGGTTGTAGGTTTTTCCCTTTCATCACTTTAAACATGTTTTGCCACTCCCTTCTGGTTTGCAGAGTTTCTGCTGAAAGATCAGCTGTTAACCTTATGGGGATTCCATTGTATATTATTGGTTGTTTTTCCCTTGCTGCTTTTAATATCTTTTCTTTGTATTTATTTTTTGATCATTTGATTAATATGTGTCTTGGCATGTTTCTCCTTGGATTTATCCTGTATGGGACTCTCTGTGCTTCCTGGACTTGATTGACTATTTCCTTCCCCACATTAGGGAAGTTTTCAACTATAATCTCTTCAAATATTTTCTCAGTCCCCTTTTCTCTTTCTTCTTCTTCTGGGACCCCTATAATTTGAATGTTGGTGCATTTAATGTTGTCCCAGAGGTCTCTGAGATTGTCCTCACTTCTTTTCATTCTTTTTTCTTTATTCTGCTCTGTGGTAGTTATTTCTACTACTTTATCTTCCTGGTCACTTATCCATTCTTCTGCCTCAGTTATTCTGATATTGATTCCTTCTAGAGAATTTTTAATTTCATTTATTGTGTTGTTTATCATTGTTTGTTTGCTCTTTAGTTCTTCTAGGCCCTTGTGAAACATTTCGTGTATTTTCTCCATTCTATTTCCATGATTTTGGATCATCTTTCCTATCACATTACTCTGAATTCTTTTTCAGGTAGACTGCCTGTTTCCTCTTCATTTGTTTGGTCTGGTGGGTTTTTACCTTTCTCGTTCACCTGCTGTGTGTTTCTCTGTCTTCTCATTTTGCTTAACCTACTGTGTTTGGGGTCTCCATTTTGCAGGCTGCAGGTTCATAGTTCCCATCGTTTTTGGTGTCTGCCCCCAGTGGGTAAGGTTGGTTCAGTGGGTTGTGTAGGCTTCCTGGTGGAGGGGACTGGTGCCTGTGTTCTGGTGGATGAGGCTGGACCTTGTCTTTCTGGTGGGCAGGACCACATCCGGTGGTGTGTTTTGGGGTGTCTGTGACCTTACTATGATTTTAGGCAGCCTGTCTGCTAATAGGTGGGGTTGTGTTCCTGCATTTTAGTTGTTTGGCATATGGTGTCCAGCACTGTAGCTTGCTGGTCATTGAGTGGAGCTGGGTCTTAGCGTTGAGATGGAGATCTCTGGGAGAGCTTTTGCCATTTGATATTATATGGAGCTGGGAGGTGTCTGGTAGGCTTCCCCCCCACCCCACCTACCACCCTGTCTCCACCAGCGAAGGGGCTTCCTAGTGTGTGGAAACTTTTCCTCCTTCACAGGTCCCCCCCAGAAGTGCAAGTCCTATCCCTGTTCTTTTGTCTGTTTTTTCTTTTATGTTTTGCCCTACCCAGGTACGGGGGGAGTTTCTTGCATTTTGGGAAGTCTGAGGTCTTCTGCCAGCGTTCAGTAGGTGTTCTGTAGGAGTTGCTCCACGTGTAGATGTATTTCTGATGTATCTGCGGGGAGGAAGGTGATCTCCATGTCTTACTCCTCCACCATCTTGAAGGTCTCCCTGAGAAGAAATCTTTATCTCTTGTGTTCACTGATGTCTCCCAAAACCCTGAACCACGCCTCATAGTAGGTTCTCAGTAAATACTTGTTGAATAAATGAGTGCATGGAAATGCTCAAACTACTCATCAACGTCTTCATCCATCCCCAGGATGCAGATTTCTTCCTTATCTTATGACAAAGGAACCAAACAGTTGGGGATGTTCTCACTGGAAGGTTCAGCAGCAGGAGAGGAGCTGGAACTGTCTAACCGAGACCTGAGGGGCCCACGGTGCCCATTCCACCAGCAAAGTGGACCCTGCCACACGCCGCAGCCTGGCCTCCCTGCCTTGACTCCCAGGGTTTGGAATGTGGGCAGAGCCCCTGCTTCTGCGTTCACCCTGCTTAAGCGGCCCCAGAATAGCATAGTGAGGGCGCTTTGTTTTGATTTCCTGATTCCAGCCAGGAGAAAGAGCTTGCAAAGAGAACTGCAAGAGTGTAAACAGTAATTAATTAGACAGGCCCTGCATGCGCATGAAATCCGCACCATGTTACCAAACACTGTCAGGACAACAGGTCCCTTTGGGTCTCTCGTTACATGCACAAAACCGAATGATGCTGTCTAGGTAGCCATTAGGACTTCTTGCCGTGTATGGTCCAAATCAGAGAAGTCAGGGACAATGGCCTCCACCCCTCCCCCACCTGCTTGGGTGGTGACACAAAGAACAGGATACAACTCCAGGAGAAAAAGATGCTGATGAAATAAAAAGGAAAGACCGTATGGTTGATATGAAGGCAATACTAGAAAAAGGTTCAAACCAGCGTATTTCAAATACAAAATATTTAAAATCTGCTTCTCTCGTGGCATCTTTCCAATGAGTCTCATTGGAGAGAATTGCACACACAGGTTACTAGTTTGGAAACTTGGTGGGTCAGCCAGATGGTGACCCTAGAGTTGCTGGCACCCCCAAATCTTGGATGGCTTTTACCTATGTGCATCTAGCCACAAAGGAGCTCGGGCAGAATGCTCCCACTGCTAGAAAAACAAGTACCCTTGAAGAGACAGTTGATCTATGCCTTCCACTCATTGCCACATGTTTTACACACATCTGCTCATTCTGTGTTCCAGAAGACCAGAGTCCCCTGGCCCTTGAGATGCTGTGTGCAGGAAGAGAGTGAGAGGGTAAGCCCACGGGCAGACGGTGTGAATCCCAGCTTGGCACTTGAGAACTGCGTGGCCTTAGGCAACCTACCAAGCTTTTCTGAGTTTGCTTTCCTCAGAAGAAAAACAGAACTAATAATAATACTTGGTTGTTGCTGTGGAAGTCTGATCATGTCCCAAGCATAAAAAATACTTAGCAGAGTGAGGGGGTAATAGTCACGTTTCACTAAATGCTCAGCAAGTTTCAGTAAGCGCATTGATTGCTATGAAGCCAATTCTAGTCAATCAATCCCCATGATCTCCACCCCTCCCCAAGGGGAGCAGCAACCTTACGTGCTATAGAAAGAGAGGCTGGAGGACATGGCCCACAGGGGCCTCCCAGATTGTGGCAAGGTCATCTAAGGGCTGGAAAGAGAGAAGGGGCCCAAGGGCTCAGCTTGGGACCATCTGAGCAGACTAGAAAATGGGCATCGCCGGACAGAGGAAACCGGGCCGAAAAGGGTTTGTGCCCACGACGGAGCGCTAGGATGGATGTCCCTCCAACGTGGTCCAGAGACCGTCACACGGATGCCTGAAGCTGGAGGAACTGTCCGGGAACCCTGAGCCTGGCTCAACTTGGGCATGATTCAGAAAGCTGGCAACTTTACAGAGAAAGATGAAAGCAGCTTCCTGCGTATGGTTTGGGCATGCCACAGGAGGGGAAGTAGAGTATCACAGCCTGGCTCACAGCGAGGAAAGGCGTCTCTGAGGCCCCATCAAGGGCAGAAGTGGAGTCAGGGCCGGCGGGATGCTGAGGAGAAGCAGGGCCCATTTCCTAAAGATGAGGCAGTGGCCCTACATGGCATGGGGACAGAGTCTCAGACCCCGGATTCCTTGTGCACACTCCCCTACTGCCTCTTCCACGACTTTGACGAGTCGCTCTTCACCCTGCCACCCACCATATTCCCTGGGCTCGGTGTGTCCTCCTGCCAAATGCGGGGGAGGCTACGTCCTCTCTTCTGTGTCCTCACAACTGTTGCCGTCACCAATGGGTTAATGGACAGAGGTGTATCATGACTGCAAGGGGCTGAGGTTCAGTCAGCATTTATCTCCTGGAAATTGAGCCTCCTCCGGAGTGGGATCCAGCAGCTGCTCAACGCAGCTGTACTGGAACCAGGAGAAAACCCCTGTCCAGCTGGAGCGCCCAAAGAAACTGGAAGAGGAGTGAAGCCTGGAGACGGATGAACTCTCACATGAGCTGTTACAGGAGCTTCAGGAGTCCTAACTGGTCAGGTCCTAGCTCAGAGGATGGGGGCTTCTAGCACAGAGCGTGGCCCAGAGTAAAGACTCAATAATTATGTGCTGACTGAATGAGGAAAGTGGGCTCTGTCTAGGTTTTCTCCTGGGCTCAGAAGCAGCTGCACCTCCCCCACTCCTTCACATCCCAAACTTTACTGGTCACCACATGCCCCATTCCTCCAGTTGCTAAGTCCCAGGCCACCTCTCATCTGCGGACCAAGACCGTGGTCTCCTAGCTACTTTCTCTCCTAACCCCAGTTGCTTCCATCTTCCAACTGTCCTTTGCATATTGTCACTTTCACCCTAGAGCGGAGCCAAACTCTGCCCCACAGGCCTCCTCTCAGCCCCCGCAGTGCAGGAACAACTCTTCATCTTCTTCCTCATCACCTAGCAACTACTAGGTCACTGACCACCCAAAGCGCTAGTAGGTGTAGCATCCCTCTCATTCCTCCACACAGCCTTGCATTTCTTGCCAGCCCTGGTGCGCTCCTGTTTCCTCGAAGAATCGAACTGGTCCTTTCTCACAATCCTGTTCACACCATTTCCCTGTTTCCTCTGCTTCCTTTCAACCAACCCACGTGCATCCATCCCTCTGAATCTGGTCCAGGACACTCCTCCAAAGGCTTTCTCCACAATACCTGCCCCACTCTGATCGCCTCCTATACACACGTGTGTAGCCACTTAAGGCTGTCTTGTGCTTTGGCTCATGTGGAAGTCTATCCTTCTTTGTTCTCATGCTTTGAGTGTGGTCCTCTCAGCCGTGAGAGTGTCGGCATCTTGAGGGCAGGTCTGCGGCATCACGTTTAAGCATCGGGCTGTGCAGCCAGCCAAGCTGGCGTCCCGATTCTGCCCATTATTAGCATTTGCAACTTCAGGCAGAATTTTCAAGACCCGCTTAATATCCTCAGCTGAAATATGGGTCTCAGAATTCCGAGCTCAAGGATGCTGTCAGGATTTCATCAGGTGGATTATGAGATGCTCTTACTAAAGTGCCTGGTATGTTGGAAGTAAGTAATGCATATGACTGTTAGTTGTGGCTTGTTAGTACTCAGTTGTATTTAGTGAGTTAGTATGAAGATGGAGGTGAAATAATGTGATGATGGTGATATTGTAGCCGAGCACGGCCCCCAGTCTCCAACAGCTCTGTGAACACCAGAGTTGCTTAATAGATGTTTAGTAAATTAACAAATGAATGCGTGAGTTGCAATAACAATGGGAAAAGATCAAAAGGGTCCCAGGGTCCTCAGAGACTCTCCCAAGTTTACATCTTTTTGATGTCCTGTCTCCAAAGGACCACCAGTCCTCTTTCTAAGACCAAATGCAGCCAGCCCTATATGGCTCCCCCTCGACAGACCCTGTTCTGAGCTGTCTGCAGGAAGCCCCACGAGACTGTGGCTCAGCCCCTAGGTACTGTTCAGCAATTTCCTTGACAAATAAATAGCCCAGGAAGCCTCAGACAAGTGCGTATCACCTCAACATCTGCTCTTTCTGATGAGCTCTGCTCTGGGTTCTTTCCCTGAAGCCTCTTCAGGCTTCTGGGGCACCGGCCCTTCCCCAGGGCACCATCCAAGGACAGCTGTGTGTGTTTTATGAGCTTAAGAACAGCCTGTTTTCTTAGTGCAGAGGACCAAGGTGCCAGCTTCCTCGAGGTGGAGAACACAATTCCTCAAGAAGGACTGGCGTCCCCATCAACCGCTCACCCAATGTACCACGTGCTACCTCCCCTTGGGAAGCACGTGGGTCAGTGGCACCATCTGGCCCCTGGTTGAATGACTGAGGGCTCCTTTCAAGTATCAGTGGACTTGAAAAGCCCTGAAATAGGCAGAGATTCAAATTTTGCTCACTTGGGATCTGTACCAGGATTTCAAAGAAGCCCCAACACCTGAGCCACGTAGGAAATTTTTTGTGGTCAAAATAAGGGTCAGGAGTAGGTGTGTTAACTCAAGACTCAGGTCAGCATCACTCTCTCCAAGAATTCTCCGCACCATCTCCCAGGATAGATTCAATGCCCCGCCTTGAATTCCTTCTGGCTTGCCTGGACCATGGCCCTTGCGGCACCTCACAACCTGGGGTCATTACGTGCACCCATCTTTCCACCTGCCCAGGTGCTCCCTGAGAGCAGTGCTGTGTCTTATTCATCTTACCTAAGGTCACAAAGCCAGTGAGTGGAGCCCCAGACTGGAGTTTAAATTTTCTGGCTTCACATCTGTACTCAGTGACAACTGACATAAAAGTAGGTGGTGTTGGGTGCCACAGTGACAACGTTCATGGTTATCTAGTAACAACTTTCTGGATCTTCTTTGAAGAGTGGACTTCAGTCCACTCAGTCCTGCCTCACAGATAACCAAGTACTACTTAGTTCTTCCTCTCTCTATCCCCACACGTCTCCCCCAGCAGCCACTGCCTGCATTCTACATTTTTTTTTTTTTTTTTTAACAGCAGCTACTCTGAGAAAGAAACACTTGGAACTCTTTCAAATGAGAACCCAGGAATTCATGAGGCCTGGGTGAGGCATGTGAATGGTTTGCAGTCAGAAAATCCGCTCCCAAAGACACTGTGGGCAACAGCCTTCTCCGGACTTAGAATTCTGGCTGGGAGAAGGGTGTCCCTGTGTGGGTATGACATCAGCAGACAGGGCTGGAATGCACAGATGGGAGAGCTGAGGGGCCCGGGGGCCAGGAGGGAGCTCGGCTGTGATATCACAAAGGGTCTTTTGACCACCCTTCATCCCGCGAAAACCACAGAGACGGTGCTTTAAGCTGCCCCCTCCCTCGGCGGAGGGGCCTAAAGACACTCTCCTCGAATCAGATGGGTGACCTTTGATCCCAGTGAGGGAGAGTCTGGAAAAGGCAGGAGGTATCAGAACTAAAGGGCCTCGAAGGAAAAAAAAAAAAAAATCAGTGCCTGTATGGGATACTCATTCTGCCAGAAGCATGTGGAGTTAATTGTAGAGAAATGAATTTTAAAATAAGATATTGGAAAACCATCCTCTTTGTCACTGACCACAGTTATTACAATTATTTATACAACATCACTACAGCCCATGTGTTTCACAGCAATTAAACTATTGATCTTGCAGCTCTGCGGCACCAAGCAAAACCCACAGCCACCATTCCTGCCCCTGTGGGAGTTGTCTGTCCCCGTGCTCAGACGTGGAAGCTGACACCAAGTAGGAAGTAACCAAGAGTGGAAGAGTTGGTGGTTGGAATATTAAGAATCAATACATTGAGGGACTTCCCTGGCGGTCCAGCGGTTAAGACTTCGCCTTCCAATGCAGGGAGAGCGGGTTCGATCCCTGGTCGGGGAGCTAAGATCCCACATGGCTCGTGGCCAAAAAAAAAAACCAAAACATAAAACAGAAGCAATATTGCAACAAATTCAATGAAGACTTTAAAAATGGTCCACATTAAAAAAAAAAAAGAATCAATAATTGATATGATATGCTAATATTGCATTAGCACAGCAATAGTAATATGTTCCTCTCTCCATTGGGCCAGCATTTAGTCTGTCATGATGTTATTTTCCAGGCTTGCCCAAGAAATTATATAGTGTAGTGAGTGATTAAGTGCATGGCTTCTAGAGGCCGTGACCATGAGCTCCAAACCCAGCCCCGCCACGAACCAGCTATGCAACCTTTGGGAAATGAGTCAGCTTCTCCAACTCCTAGTGTCCTCTTTCATAAAATGTGAACAATAACAGCACCTATTACATTCAGCTGATGTGAAGAATTCATGAGTTAGTAGATGAAAAGCATTTAGCACACAGGCTGGAACATAATTGGAGCTAAACTCAAGTTTCCCGTTATTGTCACAGCCAGTCACAGCTCATTCACCCAGGACACGTCTCTCTGAACTCATGTGTCACAGTCACATCACGGTGAGGGAGAGAGGGCAGGCTTGGTCTCCCATGAGTCTCGACACTGAGATTTGTAGTAAGATGAGTGACACACATTTTTTTTTTTTCCATTCTTTCTGATGGTCTTGAGGCAGGTGCTGGACCTCTTTGTGGCTTCCACCTAGATGTGAGTGGGGATGGTCCTTGGACTGCATTCTCTCCCTCTGCCTACCACACTCCACCCCAGGAACATGCCCTCGTGGCCCCATCATTTTTCTTCAAGTCCAGAGTCAACATTAAGCTAATAAAGGTTACACAAAGTCTTATTCATGTAATGCATTTGATGTATTTTGAAGATACATTAAAGGATAAAATATATGGAATGGTGGGAGTCTGGGAACATACGGAAATAATTCGCCTTCATAAACCTTTTTGTTACAGGAAGTTGTGTGTTCCTGGACCAAAATCTCTTATACTGGATGGTGTGGATGTGGAGAGACAGAAACAGAGTGATGTTCACTTTGGTCTAGCCTCCAGGCCTTGGGAATCAAGGAGATGGATGACGGTAGGACGTGATGGAGGCTGTAGATCAGTGACAGTTCCGAACAGTCACGCCTGATGACCAAGGGAATGGCAGGACCAAGGGGCAAGTTGGGAGGAAAAACTGGTGTGGGTGGGAAGTGAAGAGGGAGTGTGAGATCTGTGGCATGAAGTCACACGGGCATGGCCAATTGGCCTTGTCTGGTTGCCTTGGAAATTCAGGACGGGTGCTTGTGTCGTTGCTAAGGGTTTGCTTTTGGTTACTGCCGTTCTAGAGGTGGACTGTGAAATCATGACACAAGACATCTCCCAGAGTCAGAATTTCAGCCACTATGTCAGGCTGACCGGCTCGCCTTCTTTCTGAGGGTCAGGTATGGCACACTTCGTGGGTTACAGAATATACCAATAGATCAGAAAGTCAGTGGTGAAAGGAAGAACACAAGTCACATTTTCCACTTTCCTTCATGTTGCCCCCAAACAACCACAAAGGACTCCCTCAGGTGAGAAGTGGAAACATTCTCCTATTTCCCAGGCTAGCCCCTAAAACAGGCTCCGTGCCTTAACCTATATAAACTTACAAATAAATAGGCAGGCACTTTGAGGAACACACGATAGACATGCTATCCTGGCATCTTCTCTATACAGTCACCGCCATCCTTGAATTCCAACGTTGGAGGAACTTTTCTCTGGGTGAAGCATCTTTTATGATACAAAAACTGTGATGAAGGAGGGGAAGCTATCTTTGGTGGGGAGGGTGGGCGGTAAAGTGAAAGGTCCTGGCCTGGAAGGGGTCCAGGAGATGAGTCTGGTCCCATTGGCCGAGTCTCCCAATCCCTTAGGACACCATCAGCAAAGTGGCGAGTTCAGATGTCCAGGTTATGCAATCATATAGGCTATATAGATACGTTTTGTTAGCTCCAATTTCTCCATGACAGGAGAGAATGGTGCCCATTGAAAGGTTAACAAGGGGACAACATAAACCTGGATGGCTCATGATGGAGAAGTGGGCAGGGGGCATCCTTGAGGAGCTAAAGAGAAATCTCATTTTGCATCACAATTTTCACAGTTTTGCTTGGGGCTGGTTCAGGAATTTCTTTCCAAAGTCTACGTCATTTTCAAAATCTGAATTTATCTATCATTACAAAGAAAAACTCAGCGTTTATCTTTCGCTCCGATGTAAGACTGCAAACCAAGTGACATATTCTGAGGGTTAAGCCCTTTCTCCTCACAGACCCTTTCCTTCTGTCACCTTTGGTCAGCCTCAAGCCAGTGCCCACCACCAGGGCTTGCTGGCTCCTTGGGGACTTTCTGATTTTGCCCCAATTAGCAGGAAGGGGAAAGAGGCAATGGTGAGAGGAGGGGAAGGGCCAGGGAGCTGAGGGCAGGGAAATCTCAGGAAAGGAGAAGGAGACTGTCCAGGTGTTACTCTTTGGGCTCCAAGAGAGGCTTTAATGACCACCCCTGCCTCATAAGGCCCTGGGGCCTAGATCAGAAGCTCCTACATCCTGGGTCTGTAGACTGGAGTCCATTGACTGGACTTCCGGCTGCATCCCTGGGCAGTGAGCTTTATTTCCCATCCCTCAAGGGAGACCAGGGAAAAGCAGGATGGGAACATTTCTTTGTTCCTCTCCAGCCAGCAGGACTCTGCCCATGTCAGCTTGCTGTGTTGCTCTAGTAAAAGAGAGACCAAAAGAAGCCAGCAACGAAATGATGTCCACCGCTTAATTTCCTCCCGGATTTCTAAGCAGGTAATTATTTCCTCAGCCTCCAGTGGACTGCAAGCAGGCTGGCGAGTTCTTATTATTACACACACCACATAAACAAAGGTGTCAGATGATTTAGAAAAATCTTGTCCCCCACCCTCCCAAGGGTTTTCTTTATTCAGCAGAAAACCATGCTCCTGCATAGCTTCCCCCCCGACTTTCTCATCTGGCACCTAAGATGAGCAGGTCAGAGGATCTGGGAGCAAATGGGAGCGAGGGAGATATTTCTGTGACTGAGGCCCAGGAAACGGGACCCCTGGGCTCTCACACTGGCCCACTGTGTGCAACCTCTGGGAGTCTCTAGTTCAAGTCCGCTGTGTAACATCCTGCTACAGAGGACTCAAAGGGAATCTTGCAAAAGAGTCAAAGGGAATCTGGCAGGTTGCCACCCTCAAGGGTGTCTTGTCTGAAGCAACTAAGATGCCAAACAGAATTTAGAAAGCAGTTTCACATTTCATTTCTAATTTAATTCACACCACACGTCGTAGGGGCACAGGAAACACTGGTTGATTTCAATAAATGAGCTACAATACTGATGCAATGAGAAGAGCAGTTATTTTTAGTCACACTTCATGTGTAAATAAACTGACTCGGAGAGGACACACCTAAAGTCATATATAGCTAACAAGTGGTAGCATCAGAATTTTCTACCAGGTCCTCAGCCAACGTGCCCTGCCCCCCCCACCAAACCCCTCCTGAGGGAAGCGCATGCAGATATCAGGCTGTGTGTGGCCACGGAAAGGATGGTCATGTAGAGGAGGGCTCTTCACAAGAGAGTGACGATTGGAGCAGGCTTTTAAAGGAGGAATGGGATTCCAGCGGTAGGCGCTGCAAGGAAGATCGCATCCTGGGACAGGCTGGCATGAGGGGTGAGGCAAATGTCAAGTGTGTGCAGTGGGAGGTGCCAGCTATGGCCAGGCCACGTGACTGCAGAGGGACACAGTGGGGGGTTGGATGCAGGCACAAGAGACCCTCGAATGCCCTTCAAAGTGCTACACTTTCATCTGTAGGGAAGGGGGGAGTGTTGTATGTTACAGGGGTGGGAACTGACATAATCTGACTTTAGAAAAATTTAGAGAACTTCCCTTGAAGATGGGCGTTTTCGGTCCTTTAACAAAGATGAGAACCTACTTATTGTGTAAAACAGCTAAACACAAAACCCTCCTCCACCACCATGAGGCTGCCTACTTTGTGTTGGGAACGGAGTATCTTGAATCATCCACATCGACCCTGTTCTCCTGTGGCCACTTCTAGCGTTTGGGTTAAGGGAACACCACATTTCTTTCCACCAAGCTCGCTAACTGGGGTTTTGGAAAACTTTGATATTCTTAATACAAACTGAATCAATCAATGTTGACTCATGGAAGATGAGACTTAGTCACAGCATTCTAGCACTTCCCTGTCGGAGAAGAGACCTCGACTCTCCCATGCCTCCTGGCCACGATTTTAAAAAACAGAGTTCACTTGTCTATGAAGCAGTTACTCAACTAACAACAGCTTCGCGTTCAAACTCTGAAAAGGGATTTTGTGACCATTATTTCAGTGCATCCTACATCAGTGTGGTGAGCCAGGTCGGCAAGGTGCACGCTCAGGCCCCCACCCCCCAGCAGGTGAGGAATGAACACCGAGGTGCTCCACGGTACCCAAGGCCACACCACCATTGTAGTTCGGTCAGGCCTCTTCACTCCTAGCCTGCTGCCCTCACCAAGATGCCTTGGTGTTCACTTCCTTTTAACAATCCTTTAAGTAAGGGATGGAGGGATCTTCCTGGCCACAGGGAAATCCCCTGCTTAGCCCCCCACCTCCCCAGTTCCATCAGCTGAGGGTGAGATGAGTAAACAGGGTACTGTGAAGCTGCCTGTTACCTTGGTTATTTAATTTTATTGTGTTGGGTTGGGTTGGGTTGTGTTGTGTTGGGTTAGATTGGGTTATGTTGGATTGGGTTGGTTGGATTGTGTTGGGTTGGGTTGTGTTGTGTTGGATTGGGTTATGTTGGGTTGTGTTGGGTTGGGTTGTGTTGGGTTAGATTGGGTTATGTTGGATTAGGTTGGTTGTATTGGGCTGTGTTTTGTGGGGTTAGGTTATATTGTTGGGTTGTGTTGGGTTAGATTGGGTTATGTTGGATTGGGCTGGTTGTGCTGTGTTGTGTTGGATTGGGTTGTGTTGAGTTGTGTTATGTCGGATTGGATTGGATTTACTTGCTCTGTGACTCAGGAGAGCCGGACCCAAAGTTTGCCCTGATGCTCAGGCTCCGTGGTAAGTGCTGTCCCTTCGCTGGCCCTTGCCAAGCCACAGTGGTTTCACAGTGACCAAGTCCCAAGTCATGCACGACAGAAGCAAAGTGGGCACCACAAGCCAGTCAGCACTCACTGCCTGGACGCCAGCTCCAGGGGCCTCCCAGCCTGTTCCCTCCTCAGCGGCTCAGGTTGCAGGCATCCAGGCAGCTTGAGGAAGGGGGAGGGAAGGAAGCCAAGCGCAGGGGTGGAGGACGAGAGAGCCAGGCAGAGAGAAGGCGGGCAGGGGCAGAGTGTGCAGCCAGAGAGCATTCTCATTCTGGAGGAGCACGAGAATCTGTGGCTCCTGGCAACGGCTGGGATCTGTTGATCTGTTTTCCCTGAAGACCTGATGTAACCTGGTCCATGAAACTCAACCCAACTGGTTTGGACATAAGGTCACGGCCTCAAGACAAGGCAAGGTCAGAAGTTCATCCCCGAACACAAGTGGGCCCACAGGTGGTCGGAGGGGAGGGGAGGTAGGCAGGGGTCAGCCCTCCTCTGAGTGGCTCTGGGGATCTAGAGCCCTCCTAGCCAGACAGGGGACAGCTACTCTTTCCTGCCCTTCTGAGCACTGGAGAAGGTCAGACTCTGGCTGGGTTCTGAAGGCGGGGTACACAAAAGAGGAAACTGAGGCAGAAAAGACCTCAACACTGGCCAGCAGCCCGAGCCTCAGGGAAGGATGAGTTATCAGCCTGTGCTCGCTTGCTCTGGATACCGGGGAGCTTGGCTGAGGGAGGGCCAGGGCTCACGGCCTCTGGGCTCACACCCTCCCTCCCTGCCCTGTCCTGCCCTTCCTGGGAGCCTTTCCCTCCCCCACCCCTGCAGAGTTCACTTGACGACTCTCACTAACATCTTTACCTCCTGTGTTCTGGAAAACAGGAAGGGAGAAGGAGCCTCTGGTTATCACTGTGCACTTTCTTTCCTTTTTCCTTCTTCTCTGCCTCCAATGTCATCCATCCCTGAACACAGAAATCGAATGCATCTGTACTTGTGACAACAGGTGAACCAATAGGTGCTGCTGTGGGCTACCCGGGGTCAGAGGGTATGTGTATGTGTGTGTGCTGTGTGTGTTTTCTAAAGCTGCTCCCTAACCAGGGTGAACGCTGTGTTGAATGCTGCACCTCCCTCCACAGCCAGTAGGTGGCAGAGCTGCAACAGGCCGGTGATTCCAGTCCTGCGGCACCCGGCCCCTCAACACTGGTCAAAACTGGTCCAACTGTGGGAGGAAAGCAGTGTCCACAGACACCCCGGGGTGGCCCACACTGAGGTCCTGGACAAGATAATTTGGGGCCGAGCTAGCTAAAAACTGTTCCGAAAGCCCCTCCCCTCCCCTCTTCCGTTCCTCTATGTTTCCCCCTAATTTTATCTAGAAAGGGGGGAGCCTATTAACATTTACAAAGCATCTGCAGGAATGCTTTTCAGATTTTGTGCGAGTTCGTGAAAATGCAGCTTCACTGTGTGCTCGGATTCTCGCTCAGCATGGCTGAGGGGGAGCCCAGGAACCTGCATTTGGAGTAAGCACCCCTGGTGATTCCCAGGCCGCGGCCCGGGAACCCAAACTGAGCGATAGAAAACTAGGACACCCCCGAGTATCGTGACGAGGGCTTCATACTAAGATCTGTTCTCGGGTCTCACGTAATTTTTCATCCTCTCGCTTGTTTCTTACTCTTCAAACATACTGCCGCTGTCCTTCTCCACCATGAAGTTTAAGCTCTACATTAGTTAGGGACCACTTTTCTGTTTTCCTTATGCTAATTTCCTGGTGCTCTAAGATCACTGGACTTCTTGCTCCTTGAGACGGTTTTCTCAGGCTGCCCAGCTCTCATCCTAACCTTTCTTTCATTCTGCCTAAGGTCCTGAAAAGCCTAGCACTTTCCCCTACCTTGACTGTCAGGGAGCTCTGCTGGAATTTGCAGTACAGAGGCCACTCTCCATCCCTCTCCCCCTCTCCATCCCCCTGCCCACCTCCTCCACCCAGCCACCCAACTGGATTGCCCTGGCGAAAGGTTCCACTCCTTTGGTGTCCTCTGAGCGGGGCTCCCAGTCAAGCAACCTGAAGCTCAGCCACGGATGTGCTTGGGGAACAGGGCATCTCCCCAAAGTCAGCGGACATAAGAAACCTCACCCCCAAGTGATCAGGCTGGTGCCCCTAAGGCAATGGCAAAATGAAACTCTGAAGACCCCATGGATTCGTTTGCTAGGGCTGCCATAACAAATGACCACAAACTGGTTAGCTGAGAGCAACAAACTTATGCTCTCACAGTTCTGGAGGTTAGAAATCTGAGATCAAGGTGTTGGCGGGGCCAAAGGCTCCAGCAAAGAATCCTTTGCTCCATCCTAGCTTCCGGTGGTTGCTGGCAAAGCTTGGCATTCCTGCGCTATGGCAGCATAAGTCCAGTCTCTGCCTCTGACTTCACATGGCATCCTTCCCTGTGTCTCTCTATCTCTGCATCCAAATCTCCAACTCTTCTCCCTTATAAAGACACTGGGCATTGGATTTAGGGCCCACCCTAATCCAGCATGACTTGGGATTACATCTAAATAACTTCATTACATCTGCAAAGACTATTTCCAAATAAGGTCACATTCACAGGTCCTGGAAGTTAGGACTTCAGTGCTTCTTTTGGGGGGCAGACAATCAACCTACCACATCCCATAAACCAAAGGCGCTCCTTTCATGGCTTATCTTCTGATTGAAAGAGGAGAGCAGGTTTAGGGGTCCAGGGCTTGCTTCCCTGAGCATTTCACATGAATAAAGGTATTTCTTATGGCGGACACAGTATGACAGCCCAGTTCACACACAGGCCCTTGTGACTTCCTGGATTAGAAGAGTTTAAAGCATGTCAGCTTTTGGGGTTCCCTGGTGCAGTGATTCTCAACGTGTGGGCCCCTGACCAGCAGCATCTGGGAATGTATTAGAAATGCAAATTCTTCTGCATCACTAAAGACCTATGGAATCAGAAACCATGAGGTTGAGGCCAGCAGTCTGCATATAACAAGCCCTCTCTCAGTGACCTTGGTGCTGAGTTGAGGTTGGGAATGATTACTCCAGCAGAAGGGGGCACACAGCATCCCTGGGGAGAGCCAGCAACTGGCTATCACATTCGTTGCCCCAAATCTCCCTTTTCTTCTGCCCTCCCATTCCTGGCAATGCCCACTCCCAGCCGCCTGCCCCGTCTCCACCCCTGAGCAGCTGGAGGATTCCAGCACATCAACTCCCTCCACACTCCTTGGCCCGCATTTCTCCCAGTGTTTCCCTCTCGCTGTCTCCCCTCCCAGGCTCTCTCACCACCCCCTCACACACACTCATGATGCCCTCAACTCCTCAACCTTGGCTTTTTCTCTTGACAAAGAGAAGAGCTTGGTAGGGGGTGGTTAAGTTAACTCTGATCACACACAAAACAAATAGTTATTTTTCTATCTGCCAAGCTGCCGAAGACAAGTGTGTCAAACCCAGGATCTGCGTGAACGTCAGATCTACAGTTACCCCAGTGTGTCTCTGTTCTAGGCAAGCTTTTTAATTTTTTTTTTTTAAATCATGGTCCAATTCCCAGGGAGATACTGGTGACAACCTCTCGGATGTTCACTGCACTGGCTATGACAGTCTCCGTACACATTGCCCTACCTGGGGAAGGAGCAACCCCCATAAACAGCAGACGGTGGGTCACCTCTGACATCTGCTCCCCACACTGCTGATCCCCTGGTAGGGCTTGTTCAAAGCGATGCTGAGCTGAAGTGTTGGTGCGCCACGTGTGTTTGCTATGTCGGCATGCGCTAGCGACAGACCTGCAGGAAGGCAGATAGACAGGCAGGAGGGAGCCCGGGGGGACGGACATGTGTTGGAGGCTGGTGAGCGTTCAAGACAAGATTTTAAAGATATTTCTGTGGGTTGGGCGTGGGGAGAAGCGGTGAGCATTTTGGCGAGAGCCAGGGTGCAAGTCCAGGGGAGACCTGTGTGTAGGTGACTGACCTCCCAGCACAGTTCTAAGTCGCTGGCGAGACTGCCCAGCAGAGCACCTGGGAGGAAGGGAAGCCAGGTGTGGGAAAGAGGGGAAGGAGGGAGAGGAGGAAGTCCCAGAGCCCCACTGCAAAAGAAGGTGACAACAAGCAGGGACTGGTGTATTTGCATGTCTAGCCAACTGTGTTGATGTTTGGGCAAATTACCATCCAGTTTCCATGCCTTTTTTCCCCTTGCCAAACGGGGCACAATTACAGCAGAATCATAGTGAGGAAAAAAAAAAATCCATGCAATCAAAATGAATACGGTGAGGGAAAGGTTTTGCAAAAGGAACGTGGCAGAGAAATCTGGAAATCTTTGCATGTAGGCACTCTGGTCTGAGACAGGATTTGCATTAATTTTGAAAACTAGATGCACAAAGGCTTGAGTTCAAATTCCCTACAACGGCTGCTTTATTCGTCCCCTTTCTTCTAATGGAGCATTAGAATGCAAGAGGCAGTGGTCCCAATCTTTCTATCACACAGGAAGGTAGCCTGGCTGAGTGTCCGGAACCACAGCTCCCCTCCCCAGCAATTGAGTCTGATGTGATTTCAACCTCTCAGGGCCGTTCCGCAGCCTCAAACACCGAAGAGTCCCTGGCCAGTTCGGAGTCCATCACTCTATGACTATTGCTAATTTAGTTTAAAACACTCCTCCCTTGGGAATTCCCCGGTGGTCCAGTGGTTAGGACTCCGCTCTTTCACTGCCAAGGGTGTGAGTTCGATCCTTGGTCTTAGAGAATTAAGATACCGAGAGCTGCAAAATTAAAATAAAAATAAAACACTCCTCCCTTCTTCTTAAGTGTATCATGTCCCATATGCATTTTTAAACTATTGTGACACTGATTTTGCTTTGGGGATTTAGGAGATCATTGGGTCCTCTTCGAAACAACCAGAGATACCCAGGAAGAAAGGGATGTCCCAAACCAGGTTTGGTTATCACTGTCAACTTCCTGTGACTTACAGATCCACTCAGGCTTTAAACATCACAGTTGATCCATCACCTCTCAGGGGCCCCTGTTAGACAATGTAAGCCAGAGGGGCCTTAAGATCAGAAACACAAGGGTTGGGGAGGGGGGCACATTTATACTGGTGAATTCTCCTCCAGAACTGATGAAATACACTGGGTGACATAATGGAAATTCATGGAGGGAAGAGATCTGTGGAAGGAGAGACTCATAACTCAGGTGGCCACTGAGCTGTGATCCCCGTGAGTTCACCTTGTCTGGCCCGTCTCCCCCCCCCCATCCCCGCCACCAACCTGGCTGTAAATCACCTATGTACTTTGCTGAGAGCTGGTGGGTGATTCATGAAACCCAACAGACAGGTGCCCTGGTGGGAACAGGACGGTGAGGGGTGGAGGAGTGCAAGGAGGGGATTCCAGGGTTCTAACACCGTGGTTTCCACAACGCCTATCCGTGTGCCTCCGCGGCACTGGCTCAAGAGCCTGAGGACCCGTCCTCTCCAGCTGCTGGCTTCTCAGGCTCCCCAGCTGGGTTAAGGCGGCCAAGACTCTCGCTCCAGCAGAAGGCAGCATAGCATGTGTCTCGTCCCTCTCGCCATTGTTTTCCTTCGCCAGCTAAGGCTCTCATCTCTTCTCCCCTCCTTTCTACTGTCCTAACGTTCCTTCCTCTCTCATCACCCTGCCCCTGTATTAAGGAATTGCCTAGTTTACCTATGCTGGAGGGGAGGAAGAGGGGTTGAGGGTGGAAATAATTCTTAGTTCTTCTTCAGACAAAGTGATGATGGGGTGTGTTGATGTGCAGTAATAATCACCATGATACCATGAGGTCTGCTTAGGTTCCAGCTTTACAAAGTGGACTGTACATGTCGCGTCTCAGCCAATCCTCCTAGGGGTATGAGGAGTTAGACATCAGTATCCCCAAGGCCTATAAGGAGGGCAGTAAAAGCAAAGCTTTCCACCCAGAGGCCTGACCTGGGTCCACCCGAAATCTCTCAGGACAATTCTAGGCCCCTTTGGAGCCCCTCCCTCCAAAGTAGGTCTACCAGATCCTCCCTCTAGGCAGGGCTCTGCTGGGCAGAGTCATTGGACCAGGGACTCCTCTGGGCGGTGGGTGGATGGGCCCCTGCTAGGCCACTACAGCATGGGCCATCCTCAGACTCTGCCCAAAGTTCTGAACCCAGGATGGAGGACTGGTGATCTCCTGTATAGATACGTCACTTTTGAGAAGACTTGTTGGTTCCATTTTTTTGCCACTTCGATATCTGCGTGGCTGCAGGAAAGACATGTCACCTTCTGTGCCTCAGCTCTGTCATGTGGAAGTGAGGGCCCCGTATCTCTGGGGTTCCTCCAAGCATAAGATGCTGTGATTCTATAAGAGGTGCAAGCTAATTCAACTGCAAATAATCACAACATACTCCTGAGGATTGAGGTGAAGCTGGGCTGTGCTGAGCCATGCAGGTATGATCAGAGACAGGCAAATGATGTGTCACGAGGGCCCCGGAGAGATTTCTGTACAAAAAGTAGGCTCCCTCTCCAAAGTTAGTGGAGAGCAGAGGACAAGGACGTCAACAAAATCGGGACTCTTAAGATCCTTCTAAGAGGAGAGTGAAAGGAATGGATGGGAAGGGAAGAGGAGGAGAAAACAGAGAAGAGGGAATGAGAGAAAAAAGAGAAAAATTTAGGGCTTCCCTGGTGGCGCAATGGTTGAGAGTCCGCCTGCCGATGAAGGGGATGCGGGTTCGTGCCCCAGTCCGGGAGGATCCCACATGCCGCGGAGTGGCTGGGCCCGTGAGCCATGGCCGCTGAGCCTGCGCGTCCGGAGCCTGTGCTCCGCAACGGGAGAGGCCACAACAGTGAGAGGCCCGCGTACCGCAAAGAGAAAAATTTTAAAGATCTGCCAGGGCTGACACTCACATGAAAATGTCCCAGCAGATCTGCATTTCCTGCTAACAATCATCCTTTTCTATTTATTCTGGCAGGGTTTGCATGTCATGTAATCACTGTTTTAGTTCATTTCCCTCCAATGATAGATTGTGGTAAGTCAAGTTGGTTGTTAATAATGCTACAATCTACCTAACAAATTTTGAGCTTGTAGTACAGCTTCATTAGTATGTTTAATTTATCGTTACAATTCCTTCAGGTTAATGGTTTGAGAGTATGTTGGAGTTTAATCTGAGCAGTTATTATAAAGTGCTTGTTTCTCGTTAAAATGTAAAACTGAGATACCCAAGATTTACTTGGGATAAACTGGCCAGAATAAATCTCTTCTTCGCATTGGGAAAGGAATGAACGTTGGCTATTAAAAATGTCCAGAATTGGAGAGCCCTTCTGGTAACTTTAGAGTAATTTTGCAGATTAAACTGCCTTTCCCCGGGGCTAATGGAAAAGATGCCTGAATCCGAATTCATTCGGACAGGATTCTCTCTGGATGCTGCAGGGTGGCATGGGCATCAGAAAATAGATAAAAACTGAATTTTGCCCGAAAATAAGCATCATGGATTCCTGGAAAGCTGTCTGAGGGTTGGATGATGGTGACAGGAAACAAGAGTCCAACTTCTCAGCTTTCCTTGGGTCCTCAGGAAAGAGATTAAAATCAAGAACACAAGGGCTCTGTAGAGAACAAAACAGGACGGCAGCCTTCTCTTCTCCGGCTGGAATTTCGCTGGGGTCCTCGGCCTGGCAAACCACCAAATACACTCTTTCGGCAGCTCAGGCACCTGCCCCCACCCACTTTTACTTCCACGGCTCCTCAGAGGGGTCAATTCTTCCGGGTAGCTTTTAGCTCAGCCCAGGAGAAGGAAGAGACCCTCACTCTGCCTCCAAATTAAGCATCCAACTTCTCAGAGCAACTTCTAGGGCGCCTAAAACTACCCCTGGACCTGGCGTGTGGGCAAAGGTGCTCCAGATGTTTCATAAGATGCTTTGGGGTGTCTGGCCATCTACAGTCAGGGGTTTGTTGGTAACTGAAAGATGGCAGTGGAGTTCTTGCAATTTTACTAATCAGGGCCCCTCTGGACATGTCTCTGGCTCCTCTGGGAAGCTCAAGAAGACAAGTGTTATGAGTTGAATTATGTGTCCCCAAAGATATGTTGCAGTCCTAACCCCCAGTATCTGTGGATGTGTTTTTTTGTTTTTTGTTTTTTGCGGTACGCAGGCCTCTCACTGTTGCGGCCTCTCCCGTTGCGGAGCACAGGCTCCGGACGCGCAGGCTCAGCGGCCATGGCTCACGGGCCCAGCCGCTCTGCGGCATGTGGGATCTTCCCGGACCGGGGCACGAACCCGTGTCCCCTGCATCGGCAGGCGGACTCTCAACCACTGCACCACCAGGGAGGCCCTGTGGATGTTGTTTTATGTGGAAATAGTGGCTGTGCAGATGTACTCAAGATAAGATGAGGTTTTTAGGGTGGGCCTTGATCCAGTATTACTGATGTCCTATGAAAGAGGAGGATGCCATGAGAAGGTGAAGGCAGTGACTGGAGTGATGCCGCTATAAGGCGAGGATGGGTGGCCACTATCAGAAGCTGGAAGAGGAAGGAAGGGCTCCACCCAGAGGCTCAGGGAGAGCACGGCCCAGCCCACACCTTGGTTTTAGACTTCAAGCCTCCAGAACTATGAAACAATAAACTTTTGTTATTTCTTGCTACCCAGTTTGTGGTACTTCGTTACAGCAGCCCTAGGAAATGAATACAAGAAAGCCCAGTGGGTCATCCTCAGAAGTTAAAGATGGCCACGTGAGAGGCGAGGGGAGACACGTGGTGTGCAGAGCCCGCAGGGCCTGGAAGGCAGTGGATGCCACAGAAGCTGACTTCCTGGACACAGCAGCCCTTCCTATCACCCCTATCCAGTCTCTCTTCTCTTCCGCAGACCTTGCATTGAGTCACCTTGTGTGACGTTAACTTTATGTGTCAACTTGACTGGGCCACAGGGTTTCCAGATATTCGGTTAACTATTCTGGGTGTTTCTGGATGAGATCACATTTGAATTGGTGGACTGAGTAAAGCAGATGGCCCTCCCCAGTGTGGGTGGGCCTCATCCAATCGGTTAAGGTGTGAATGGAACAAAAAGGCTGTAATAAAGAATTCTCTCTCTCCCTCTCTCTCTCTCTGCCTCACTATCTTTGTGCTGGGATGTCAGTCTTCTCCTGCCTTTGGACTCAGACTCAGACTAAAACTTACACCATCTGCTCTTCTGGTTCTTGGGCCTTTGGACTCAGAGACTGGAGTCTCTAGCTTGCTGACTGCAGACCTTGGGCTTTCTCAGCCTCCATAGTCACATGAGCTAATTCCTTATCACCTATCGTCTATCATCTATCTATCTATCTATCATCCATCTATCTATCTATCTATCACCTATTTGCCTGCCTGCCCATCTCTCTCTCTGTCTCCTACTGGTTCTGTTTCTCTGGAGAACCCAGACTAAGACACTTTGGAATCAGATGCCTGAAGGCCCTTGAATAATGGGTCCCAGGCATTTCCATGACTTATGTGATCTGGGCCTCTCTCTACACGCACCCACCCCACTCTTCTCTTTGCCCATTTCACTCCCATTTCTCTAGCCTTCCTGCTGTGCTTCCAACCTCAGTCTCTGCCTCAGGACTCTTCTGCCCACTGGGATGCTTCCCCAGAGGACTTCACAGGACTGCCCCTCAATTCTTGCAGGTCTCTTACTCAAATGGCATCTCCCCTCAGAGGGGCCTTCCCTGACCCCCCCAGTTCCCATGGCTCCCACACCCCTCAGCTGCCTCCATTCCCTCACCCAGCTTTTTCTCTATAACACAACCTGAACCTACAGCTCTTGATTTATTGCTTGTTTCCCTGCTAGAATTAAGCTCCCTGAAGGCAGGAACCATGTCTGTCTCGTTCCCCACTGTTCCTCCAGCATCTGTGCCCAGTGGGTGGCAAAGGGTACTCAGTAAGTTTTGTGGCAGGAAGGGAGTGAGGAAGGAATGAAGGAAGGAAGGAGGGAGGGAGGGGAACAGCCTTGCAAGCCCAGGCCCTGAGCCCACCATCCACCATCCAAGGATGGCCCCGGGGTCCACTCATGACCAGAGATCCTGTAGTTTGACACTCCTGAGGGAGGCTGTAGTCTAGGGGTTACAGGTGCCAAGAGATAGGTCGGTTGTGTCAATAAAAATTACATATATATAATATATAATAAATATAGTGTAGTTTTTAAGATAAGCTTTTACATGAAGGTTCAGGGAAGGTTATGATTGCTAACTATTAAATTCTATTTACCTCTCATTCCCACCTCCACCCCCAAATCCTTTGAAGTGGCTAATTCTTCTTCCAGAACAAGATCAATATATACCCTGCTCGCCTGCAAAAGGAGGCCCCTCTGAGTGCATTTCAGGGGTCACCCCTGCGACTCCGCAGTCAGCCCTCACTCAGAAATAACAGCCAAGGGCTTGTGATGCTCCAGATCTCCAGGACACAGAAGGGAGCACGGTGTGTGTGGAAGGCACCGTCTTCAGTCTGTGTGATTTACTCATCAAATTAGACTAAATTTAAAAGCTTTGGCAATAACGTTCATGAGTAAGTTAAAAAAATAAGTTTAAAAAATGATCAGAGCCTGCGGTCTGCATATAAAGGAGGGACATGAACTCAGTCCCCGATGGCCGAGAACGTTCCAGCAAGTCCTCTGGTGACCAGACTCCTTGCCCACCTGTTTGATGGAGAGGAGGTCCCCACTCTCCCTGTTGGGCTCTGAAAACAGGGAGACCCGCCCCTGCTGGGGACACAGGTGAGCTCCCTCATCCATCTGGAAGGAAACCAGCAATGGGGCCAGAGAACACCCGGCCCCTGCGGAAGGGACGGGGCGGGGCAGGGGGGTAGATGTCTTCCCAATGAGGCCCCTGGCCCTGCTAGCGGGGATTGGGCTGCCCGGCCCCACCTCCACGTCAAGTGAAGGGTCACTGGGGTCGGGCAGGCGCTGGCTTCTCTTCCCCCTGACAGATCCGTAATTAGAAGGAGACAGAACATTCAAAGAGGAGTGTTTGGCTCCAGGCACATCCTTGTCAGCCTGTCAAGCAGAAGCCTGTTCTCCATGAGCTATTTTGAGCCACCTTCTCAGCTGCATTTCTGATCCTCTTGGCCCATGACACCCTCCCCCCTCCAACGCCCCCCCCCCCCCCACTGAGTCTCCATCATGACATCACCGAGGCTCATAGGTCTGGGGGAGGCCTGGACAAAAGGAGCATTTTGTGCAAGATACTTGCGCACTGACAGCACTGGGGCGGCCACCTAGCCCTGCCCCACACCTCCTTCCTCTGGTCCAGTGGGCTGTGCACAAGGACCACTGGGCATGGGGTCTTCACTCTGGGAGAGACTGTTACCAGAAGCTATGAGGGTCCACAGATTCCTGGCCTTGGAGAAAGTAAGGGGTGACAGTTCCTTAGAGAGCATTTCATGGGAGCCAAACCAGAAGAAGAACAAGAGACGGTGTGTTCTCTATCCAGATCTGCCCTGCAGAATTCCTGGGGACGGGAGAGCCAGGCAGCTCCAGAAAGACTACACACCGTGCATGAGTCCCCAGCGCCACGCCAGCTGGAAGAACACCCCAGAAAAGAACAGCTCCTCTCCTCAGCCCTGCGGGGAAGGTGCTCTCGGGGAAGCTTTATGAGTCAGCTGGTAGGAGATGGCCACCATGTACCGAGGCATCTGCCACGCAGAGTTCACAAGCACTGGTCCCCATCATACTCCATCCATGTCACGCTCTCCCCAGCCGGCACCTCCATGGCTCGCCCAATACGGACCACATGGTCCCCATAAGGAGGCCCTCAGTGTGCACTCCTGGCACTCTCTGGGCAAGCTGGGGGTGAGAGAGTGGGCTACGCAGGTGTGGGCTGCGGGGACAAGGGAGCATGCTTACAAAGCAGAGAGAGCGGGCGTTAAAAAGTGAAGGCTGGGGCTTCCCTGGTGGCGCAGTGGTTGAGAGTCCACCTGTCGGTGCAGGGGACACGGGTTCGTGCCCCGGTCCGGGAAGATCCCACATGCCGCGAAGCAGCTGGGCCCATGAGCCATGGCCGCTGAGCCTGCGCGTCTGGAACCTGTGCTCCGCAACGGGAGAGGCCACAACAGTGAGAGGCCCGCGTACCACGAAAAAAAAAAAAAGGGAAGGCTGGATTCTGCGCTACAGGGTATGTCACTGGGCGTCAGCCTCGGTGCACGCTGAACCCACCGCCTGCCGTGAGGGATAAATACAGCACTTCGTCCCCTGAGTCGTGCTGCTGGCAGCACCTATTGTCGGAGATGGGCGCTCTCGCTCCCGTTTTCCGTATAATAAAGCCCGTCACTGCTGCGTCCCGCTGAGAAGGAAGGCTCCTTCCTCGTGGCTGTGGGTGGACAGCACAGCCTTCAGTGGGCAATGGCTTTTCATCGAGATGGATGCCCCTCCTCTGGGAGGGTCTGCGTAGAGACACACTCACATTCTCTCCTGGGCCACCGACTGCCCATTCTTCTGTGATGGCTGACTCAAGTGAGGGGAGAAGAGCATGGACCAGAACTGGATCTTCTCTGAATACCACACTGACCATCTCGAACTAGCTGTGCAAACTGACACAGGTGACGGTGATCAGAGTTACTACATGCGCTATTTCATGTCACGTTCACGACAAGTCTAAGAGGTAGAGACCATTGCAGATGAGGAGAAGTTGTCTTTAATGAAGACCTAACCATGGAGGATGCCACACCTGGCCGGAGATCCTCATGGTCTTGTTTCCAGGGGAAGCTCGGTTTGGTTTCTCCAAGGCCATGGTTCTCAAGGGGTGGGCCCGGGGCCGGCAGCGTCAGCATCACTTGGTTTGTTCAAAATGCAAATTCTCAGGCCCACTCCGAGACCAGAATCAGGAACTCTTGAGGTGGAGCCAGCAGTGCCTGTTGTAACAAGTCCTCCAGGTGATGCTGAGGCTCACTCAGGTTTGGGAACTTCACTCAAAGGATACCTATTATCAGCCCATACAAGAAACCTCCAGGCAGAGTATAAATGCCCCTGCTCTGCCCCTCACCACAGGTGGAGTCTGTCCCTTGAAGTCAGCTCCAACCTTACCCTTCTAACATTCACCTCAAACCCACTGTGGAGTCTCCCCTGTAATCTTCGGGAAGCCACCGCCATCATTTCCTCGCCCCACGCCTGACACTGACTCTTGGTGTACTTTTAAGTCTTTTTTGTGTGTGTTTTCCCTTTTACGTAAGGAAATGGTGAGTTCCTCCTGTTGCATCCCTACAAAATTCTGCCCAAGGGAGATCAGCCCCATGCCTGCCTGTCCCCCTGCTGTTGGCCCCATGCCCCCGGGATCCAGTGACATCACACACTGCCTTGATGGAAACCAGAGAGAACTGGTTAAGCACAGCCCTTAATTGTGGCCGCATTGCCCGAGAGCCCAGAGCCAGTTCCAGCTACTTCGCCTCGTTTGCATCACTGGCCTCCAGCTCCATGGGTTGTTTTTAACTAGCAGAATAATGACAATTCAAAGCCCTCTGCACCAGCCATTCTCAAGGGATCGCAGGGCATGTAGATAAAAATGGGTTGGCTCCTGGCCTCTGGATGCTCTCTGGAAATTTGGGGATACTGACAGATGAGTGGGGCCCCGCCCAGGAACTAGAGTTCCCAGGTTCTAGTCCCACTTTATTCAGTGACCTTGACCCAGTGGCTCTGAGTCCTGTGATGAAGATTTTCTGTTTACAAAATTGTGAGGATTCCATCATTCATTCAACAGATATTTTTTGACCTTAAGGGAAGCCGGATGCTGTGCTGGGCATTGGGTACGAATAATGTATATGAGACCTAACTCTTCTCAGGGGTGCTTTGCATTGTGTGTTAAGGGCTACAGCTGAAATCCAGAAAGTGGGTACCCGGAGAGGCAAGCGGATGTGTCACAGAGCAGATGCCCCTGAGCTGATTCTTAAGGAATGAGGGAGTCTTCTGCAGATAGAATAAGAGGGAACAGTCTAGTTTAGAGAACAGCATGTGCAGAAACTAGAGGTGGGAAGGACCTGCAGTGTTTGGGAGACAGTGTAACTGGGCAGAGAACGTTTGAGGGGGTGGTGGAAAGAAAATGAAGCCCGGGGCAGGGAGAGGCCTCAGCAGTGCTGGCCACCTCCCACTGGGGGGCCTCTGGGACGCCAGCAGGAGTTTAATCGATTGTTTCACAGTGGCAGAGTAACCACCAGAATGAAGCTTTCATGCTTTTTCAGTAATCACCACTCAGAGTGAAATATAACCCACTTACCAATGAATGATTCAGAAGGGACAGGAATGGAGAAAGGGGAGAAAAGGCCCACAGTCCTTAAAAATAAAATGTGCCTTCTGCCCTGTGCAGTCCTGAGTCTTCCCTACAGCACAATTCAAAACGCGAAAGTGTTAAGAAGCTGGTAAGTTGGGGAGGCCCACTGGAGACCCTTTCCGTTTCACACTGTGCCTGTGCATGGCTGTGAGGAGGTGAGTGGCCCAAACTGAGCCCCTTAGTTGAATGATACAGTGGGCTGGGGGCTTAGCGCCTACCGTGAGCTGTGGATCTGATCTGGGTCATGAGTCGACGGGGCTCACAGGGATGGGTATGACCGAGACCACACAGCACCATTAACCCTGGCAGTCACCTTGCCAATGACCCAGTGCATCTTGCCTCCCTGCCCATCACCAGTACAGTCCAAGACACCTGTCATAGGAGTTGCAGGTGGTACTTAAGCGTATAAGAATTTTTTTTTTTAAATAAAGGGGAAGGGCAACCAAGGGCAGTGACAGAACAAAGCTGCTCCCTTCACTGTGATTCCCCCGGTCACCTCTGACTTATGAATTGCTGTCTGGGTCTCAGGATCCATCAGTCATTTTCCAGGGTTCAAGGCTCCACGCATGTCAAGACAGAGCAGAGATGGGGGTGTGACAGCGTGAGGAGGGGGTCAACACTGGCAGGAGCAGTAACACCCCGGCCATGTTAATGAGAAGCTTTGTTCTGCATCACCTGGCTGTATGATAACAGCCGGAATTAATACAACCACAAATTAATAGCACAGAAGAGCAATCGGGAGACAGAGATACATTCCTAATGGACTCAGCTGAGAGCTGAGGGAAGATGGATATGGGAGCCTCTCCTGGCCCCGGGCCCTGAACTGGCTGTGGGGTCACAACCCCCCTGCACACACCTCACCTTTGCCAAGGACAGCGCCTGCCTCTGCTACGAGTTCATGGGGCCTGCAGCCCCGTTCCCTGCCCTCACCCCTCCCGCTCCAAGCTGTGGGCCTGGGAAGGGGAGAGATGCACTGCTCAGCTGCTGGGGGACCTGTCCGTGTCCGAGTATGGCGCATGTCACTCCCCAGTGGAGGTGAGAGGATTCCTTGCAATCAACTTTCCCAGATCCTGTGGTTATGGAGAGTTGTCAGGAGAAATTTTCTATTAGGGCCAAGTGAACTGCTCACTCAGCCATTAAATCTAATAATAACAATGATAAAAGTAATCACCTCAAGTTTACAGTGTCTCTCTCATTAATAATAGTGCGAGGCCATTGCTCACAGCCTCTCCTTCCATGCCTCCCTTCAGGGGGCCCAAAGCACCAGCCCCCCATCTCCCCAGCCCAAGCACCACTGTTGGAAGAGGTGACAGCAAAACCAGGAGTTGCCCATGTGTCTCAAACAATGCACAGCAAGGGTCCCACGGGGGCGAGAGCAGTGCCACAAGAGCCAGTAGTGACAGTCAAGGATCCCTGGGACAGTGGAAGGAACTCTTGGGTGTCGAGATCTGGGTTCTGGACTCTGCTCAGCCACAGAATTCGAGCAACCCTGGGGAAGGCACTGAACTTCAAAGGGCAGTAGGTTCATCTTCTATGTAAATAGACATAGGTGGTTCCTAATTTCCCTTCAAGCACTCACATCTTGTTAATAATAAGTTAATTGTTAATCAAAGGAACATTCCCAAAGCCTCTGGAATCCCTGATTCATCCCTCTGCCTTCATGTACCTGCAAAGGGAGTGGAAGGAAACCGTGTGTCCAGCTCAGGTGTAGAAAAGATGTCACAGTTTTTTGCACATGACTGAGACTCTCAGGCCAGAGAATGGATGTTCTTATTATTTAAGTTGAAACTGGCTGATGCCTTGCCTGGGACACAGTCTTTTCCTAGTCCTTTCCTGGGGCCTGGTCAGCTCTGAAAGCAGGAAGGAAAGCCAATGGGAAGGGGGAGCATCATCTATGGTAAGTGTGCCCAATTCTTACCTGAGGAGCTGTGATTTCTAAATTCCTCACTGGGAGAATTTAATCAAGGATCATTACATGAAGGGCAGTCAGATTTCTATAACAAAGTAAGAGAAATGGTGTCAACTGGTATTCAGACGGGACAGCAGGGAAGAACTTGCCAGAAGTGAGGAGTGTTCATGAAACCAGGACAGGCTTGCCAACAGAGGTTAGGCATTTCCCTTCTGAGATCTCTGCATCCTGGGTGGCTCCCACTGGTTCAGAGAGCTTGGAGGGAAATGAGAGCAGAAGGGATAGGGCTAGGCTACCATCACCCTTTTTCCAGCTTTCTCTCTCTTTTTTTTTAAAATTAATTAATTAATTTATGGCTACATTGGGTCTTCATCGTTGGGTCTTCATTGCTGAGTGCAGGCTTTGTCTAGTTGCGGCGAACAGGGGCTGCTCTTCGTTGCGGTGTGCAGTCTTCTCATTGCGGTGGCTTCTCTTGCTGCGGAGCATGGGCTCTAGGTGCGCAGGCTTCAGCAGTTGTGGCACTCGGGCTCAGTAGTTGTGGCTCGCGGGCTCTAGAGCGCAGGCTCAGTAGTTGCGGTGCACAGGCTTAGTTGCTCCGCGGCATGTGGGATCTTCCCGGACCAGGGCTCGAACCCGTGTCCCCTGCATTGGCAGGCAGATTCTTAACCACTGAGCCACCAGGGAAGTCCCTCTCCAGCTTTTTCTTTAAGACTTACAATCAGAAATACATTTCAACCCAGGACACACACACTTATAGACAACAGAAGGAAAAGTTCCATTTATATGTGACACGCATTCCGATATTTTTCCATTTTTAACGGTAATATGCTGGTTACGACCCACTAAATTGCTTTCATGACACATTAATGGGTACCACTCCACAATTTAAAAGTCATCAGATTTGATGATCTCAAAAGGACATGACTGGTTTCCACTTCTGGGTTCAAAAGCAGGATAGGCAGCCGTCCTCTTCATCTGCTTGTTCCTCCACAACAGCCTTCCCTGGGCATGACTGGCCGGGGGGAGTTTGTGGGGAGGGGTCTCCGGCACCGGCTTGTTAGCGGCATTCCCGGCCTGATGCTCATTAGACAACGTGTGTGTGCAGAGTGATAATGGGCTCCCCCAGCTCCTTCCCATCCTGCACCTGCCCCCAGCCCAGAGCTGCTACTCCCCTGGATGTTCAGCAAGGAGGAAGGAGAGGGAAGCTGGGGAGGCAGGAAGGTAGCACCAAGGTTACTGCAGGGCAACGTAGGCAAGGGCGATGGCCAGGGCAGCCTGTGAAGGGGAGGCTTCAGACATCCCCCCATCCCCCCAACGCCTCACTGGCTCCTGCTCCTAACAGCCCCGCTGGGAGGGCAGGTGTGGCTGGAGTGGCCCCGGGCTGTCTAATTGTGCCTGGTACTCACCTGCGGAGGGCCGTGTCCACTGTGGGGATCCGCAAGGAGGTGCCTGGGCTTGGAGGGGGGTCTCCCACTCCAGGGCGGGACTGCTGAGGGGGGAGAGGCGAGGCTTGCGGGGCCCTGGGAGAAAGCACCTCTCCCCCTTGGTAAGCAGGCTCATCTCAGGGGCCCACTTCCCAGGGGTCTGGTGGGGACTTGTTAGGGAGACACTGTCCCAGGCCTTGCCACTGTCTGTGCCTTGTCCCATAAGCCCTGACGGCAGTGCTTGGCGGGAAAACAGCTGTTGACACAGCGCAAAACTCATTGCAACTTCCACCCCTCCGATCCTTCCTACGCAGAGAGGACCTAACTCCCTCTTCAGGGTCCTGGAAGACCTAAGTCTTCCCTGTTTATAAGGTGCTTTGAGCATAGCTGTGTATACGCATTTAGCTACTGTTTTGACACTAAATAAGTGCATTAAATAACTGTGATGATTTTATAACATCTGTAACTTTTTTTTTTCACACTATGTAGCATCTATTTAACGGAATTCTTGTGGCTCGGTGTGAAATATTTCAGTGGTAGGGAGTAGAAGGCATTCCTCTCTCTCTCCCTCCCTCCCTCCCTCCCTCCCTCCCTTCCTTCTTTCCTTCCTTCCTTCCTTCCTTTCCTCCCTCCCTTCCTTCCTTCTTTCCTTCCTTCCTTCCTTCCTTCCTTCCTTCCTTCCCTTCCTTCCTTCCTTCCTTCTTTCCTTCCTTCCTTCCTTCCTTCCTCCCTCCCTCCCTCCCTTCCTTCCTTCCCCAAAGAACAAATTCAGTGGTTATATTTTAAAAGAGGTAGATCTTTTCCTAAGAATTGCTCTCTGGTGCTTTACGAGATTTCCACTTCCTTTAGAAAGTGACACCTCAGGTTCTGTGGCCTGATGGCAAACAGTGAGGACATCTAGATTAAGGTATCACTCATTGTATCAGAGCCAGAATCAGGAGTGGACTTTGTGGGTTAAGCGAGAGGGAATGGGAGCCTTTAGCCCTTCTCCTTCATGTGTACAGACGTTGGGTTAGAGAAGAAACACTCTTCCAGGTATTCCTTCAACCCCTGCTCAGAGACGGCACTACCCAGTGCCTGGGACATTAGGACTGAATGGGAATAGAACAGGTGGCTCTCACTAGAGTCGAATTTTCTCATTGTAAGATAAGCCAGACTACAAAACACCTTAATAAAAAAAATGCAGTCCTGTCTGTTGTTTCTGTTGTTCTGTTTACCAGGTCTTTCTATTAACCAGAATAGCTGCACATTTACATTGACGGGTTGATGTTTGGGATGATTTCTCTAGCACTGTAAAAATCTTGACTGATTCCAGATAATTTAAAAATATATATATTCTCTTCAGCAAAGTTTTACTGTAAAGGAAAACTTGTTGCTTCTCTTTAATCTTTTGAAAATTCCTCACACCTGGCCCCAGATCTGTGCTTCAGTGACTCACGATATTTCAAAACCTCAACCTTATTCCCAGAGCACAGTCTTCATAAATAAGAAGTTGTCTCCAGCACCCTCCACAGCAACAATGAGCTTTATCAGAAGTGAGGACTGGGGATGATTAACAATAGGAATATTTTCAGTCTGGTGGAAGAACACTAAATACACAGTGTTCCCTTTGCTATATAATAAGGGGCTTGGTTTACTGATAGCTAAAATCGCCAAAATCTCATTATTCTCTCATGCTGTGAGTCAGGAGCTTGCGTTCTCCTGAGGAGGGTGTTCATTCCCAACTCCCGCCCTCCTCGCCCCACTGCCCCAAAGCACTTGAGTTAATTCTCCTTAAATGAGTCAGCCTTGTTGGGTGGTTTTCAAATACTTCCATTCTGGAGCTTCCTGTGCCAAAATAGAAACTTTTTTTTTTTTTTTTAAGCATTAAAGCTCAAGGCCACCCTATATTAAATTTTAAATTGATGAGTTCTGACATAATCCACGAAATGATGAGTTTCAACTCAGGAAACAAAGATCTCGTTGTTTGTTCTTCTCTCATCCAAACCATCAGAGAATATGAATGTGTGGCATCTCAGTGCTCCCAGAGCTCTTCTAAGGGCAGGGCAACTTCCAGAAAATAAGCTCCAAAGGAAAGAGAGGAATCAATAGAGGAATAAAACTGCTGAGCCAAGCACCTGAATTGGTCAGTCTTTATCTGTGTGGTCTCAAGACCTTTCCCTCCCATTCTAGGAGGCAATCAGGGGCCTGCTGGTGGCATGTTCCACCCAACACATGCCACTTGGCAAGACCAATGGGAGTTGCTGGGCTCCTGACTGCTGAGAACAAAGAAGTCACTAGAAGAGAGATAAACAGCCTCCCAGCCCTGGGAAGAAGTTGCCAGACCTTGGAGGAATGATAGTGTGGCCGACATATTCTTTGTCATCTGCTTGCCCTACCACTGGTGGTGGGATCCAAGGACCCAGCAGAGAAGGATAACAAGGAAAGCCATATTCTTGTGAAAATAGCTTCTGCTCTCCAAGTTTTCTAGTCCACACCAACTCTGTTTCGGATTTAAGATTTAATTAGCTTCGTTAGTAGTATAAATAAGAATGCTAATAGCTTTGCTTCATTCAGAGTGACTGATGGCATACCTCCCAATGAGCTAATGGCTTTCATCACGTTCCACTCTAGGTCCTCAGCATCTGATCCAGGAGGCACCTATTTTTGTCGTGGATTTTCCAGAATAATCCTTCCAAAGTTCTCAGATTGTATGTCCTGATTTGGGGGTTCAGAAAGCACGTGCACTGTTACCTGTGTACCCTTTATCCCTTCCCGTTTGGTAATCAGTCTGATTTCAAAACCCCAAGTGCGCTGACTTTCTCACGCCTCCAGAGAGATTCTGGAACAGAGAGATTTCCCTGGCAAGAAGGGAGAAGAGGGAGGAACACTAAGTAAGCACCTACTATGCTCCAGGAGCTTATCTCCCAGGAACCTCAGAGGATGGCCATTACTATCCCACTTTACAGATGAAGAAACTGAGGTCAGAGATGCAGGAGCCAATAGCTGGCAAAGCTGGGAATTGAAGACAGCACCTTCAGACTGCAAAGCTCTCCTCACCAAAATGTACTGTTTTTCAGCAAAACAGTTGAGCACCTGGTTGCTTTCTCACTGTCCTGTGAACGTTCCTTCTGATTCCCTGACCAAAATATACACCCAGTGAGGGCAGCAGCCAAGCCTCTGCTGACCAATTAACTAACTCCTATAAGTTATGAAAGTTAAAAACCAATTAGAGCAGCCACTTTGCTTCTGCGAGGACTTGGTTTCCGACCACTGCTAGCTTCCCGCTCTGACTCCCATCACACCCAGGAAATTTGGGACGTGGCGCCAACAAAAGCTGCCTCTCTCAATACACTCTGCTGTTGTAATAACAAACCATAAAATCAACTAAATTTCACCACGGTGCAATGTGCAGCATGAAAGCGGGAGCAATGTGTCTGCAGGGCAAGGGAACATTCCATTGAAATCAGTTTCTCTTTATTGCATTGCCAACAGTTAACAATTTCTCCCCTCTAAAGGCAGGGAGAGTAGCATGAGCAAAAAGAATGGACAGCTGCAAGTGTGCTGCAGCTACCTGCACACGTATGCAGCCACGGGCGATGTGGAAAGAGAAAGTGACGAGGGTCACGTGCACATGTTCACACACACACACACACACACACACACACATGCTTTCCGTGTCCACACATGTCCCCTGGCTGTGGAAGCACATATGACTGTGCAATGAACGCCCAGATGCACATGCAGAAATACACAGCTGAAACAGTGCATATACCCCTGTGATGTACACATCATACTTGCTCAACGCAGGTGTACAAATGGACAGCCCTATGCAGGGGGATGAGTTTTATTCTCTTTTCGAAAGGTCACCAGTCACCACCTTGGAGAATTCCGCAATTAGCTGCACCCCAGTAGTAGCAAGTTCAGCCCATTTTCCAAGTAACAATGTTTAAAAGCCGGAATGCTCTCTTCCTGACCTATTGCTAAGAAAAGACAGCCAAGGCAGCTTCCGTGGTTTCGGCAGGCTTGGCCTGATCCAAAATGACACAACCAGGGCTGTTTAGCAGAGAGCAGAAAACAATGAGCCTCGGGGATACGAGCTCTGCTTAGAACCTATTTCCAGGCGGGGTAAACGTGCCTTTGCTCACTAACGGGGCTTCCCTTGCACTTTGCGGGAAAACAGAAAGCTCTGCCAGCAGCCGCGTGAGTCTGCGGCTGACAGGATCTGCCTTTGATGAGTTCACAGGGTCAGGAAGTTCTCCTGACTATGTGCCCAAAGTCCTTCCTGGCGCAGTTTAAATCCATTTCCCCTCGTGGGGAGGGAAAACATCTGCTCATCACACAGTCTACGTATACACTGTAGAAACCTGTTATTTCTCCACCTCTCAAATGGCTAGGTCCTCTCTGAAATTCACAAACACCTTCAGCCTCCACTCGTCTTACATCCCAGCTGTGCACTGTGGCGAGGGCAAGTTCTTAAAACGTCCCATGTCTGGTCTGCAAGGACCACAGGATTGAAGGCTACTGTGTACCTTGGGGAAAGAGCACTGAACTGGGATTCAGGAGAGCTGGCTCCATGCCAGTTGTGCTACCAGCCCAGGAACCTTGACAGATTCAAATTCCTCTTGGCCTCTAAATGAAGCAGAGAGCCTTTAGTGGGCCAGGGAGGCCCCTTCAAACGCTGTGACCCCCAAATGTTTTGAAATCCACTGGCAAAAGGCAGATATCGATCCCCCTTTTCTGGAAAACAGCATTAAAAAAGAGAGAGAGAGAGAATACCTTCTGATGGTGTCAAAGCCAGCCAGCTATTAAGTCTGGATGAAATGTAACTGTTAAGAACGACTTGCTCCACGCTTTCAGGACAAATTGTCTTAAAAATGCTGCCAGTGCAGTAATTACTCAGATATCTACACAGTGATTAACATCCTCACCTCCAAATCACATGAGGATGTTCTATAGACAGTCAGATATCCTTTTAGTCTAGCCGTGGAATGTCTTATAATGTTCAACATTCAACAAATAATTCCATAGTGACCACACTGTAAATACTGGGGCGTGGGGGACATTCTGGCTCTGGGAACACAATGCTGAACAAGATCTGCTCTTAGATAAAAACTGCGGAAACTGGTGACCCCAGCTACCCACTTCCCTCATCTGGCACTCAGCTCCCATCCTCTGGATAAGAAAATAGTTCTTTTCTTCCCCAAGAAGACACATTTCTGGGCCCCAAACAGCATCCTAAAGTGCCACTTGGATGTTGGGCTGTCCACATGCCAAACGAGGGAGGAAGGATGGCTCACATCACTGTTCTCCGAATGACAGTGACCACGCATCGCTGTTTTCCATTGTCAGGCCACTTCCCGGGGCTGCAATGACTGAAGAGGAGAAATGGAAACCCAGGGATCCTTCCATGATGAGACATGGCTTCTCCCATTTAGAATGTCGAGATGCCCAGGAAAGAGCAGGACCCGCACGGGCTCTGTTCTGGTGCAGGTGATTACTCAGCTAGTAAATACAGAGTGAGTGGCATCCTTGCCATGTCATAGACCAGACAAACTCAGACACAGTGAGAGAAAGTGATTAACACCTGGGATCACAGAATGTTAAAGCTGGACTAGAGGCTCGGAATCTCCTACCCACACAATACTTTGTAAGTGTAAATTCTGAGGTCAGAAATATAACTTATTCTCTACTGCCCAATCCCCAATCTGAAGCGTCCTATGTCCAAAAACCATGAACATTTATCTCATGAAATAATTTCTCAGCTTACACTTAATATCAGTTCTCAATCACGTACTCCACAGCTCAACTTTCCATGTTTTGTCACGTGAAAAGATTTGTTTTACTAAAACCGATGAACTAGAGATTCCTTCCATTCTTCCTTTCACAAACATTTATTGTGTACATACCATAGGCAAGGCATTGAAAGAAAAGGGAAAAGTGTTCCATCTTGTGAAAAGCAGCAATTATGAATGTATTTGCTCACATATAAATAAATAAACCTTAATAATATAGCTCTCCTCTCCCTCTCTCTCTCCCCCTTTCTCTCTCCCCTCCACCCCACCCCCACTTTGGATACAATAATTGGAACTGATTAGACCTGAGTTTTCCATCTTTTTAGGTTAGGACAGAACACTCAAGGGCCCCTACACTTGGTCTGGGTGCTGAATTACATTCCATGCCTGCATTCAGGACTTATTGTGACAGGACTCTAGAAGATTAGACTTTCACTGGAAGCTTCTTTGAAAGCACTGAAAAGCGCCTCCAGTGATTCTTATCTGAAAGGACCTAGCATAGAAGCTGAACCTAATAATGAATACTTTTCACCAAAGACCCTGTAGTGTACAAGCACATCATATATGATAAACAATACGGACCAGAACTGGAAATACTCAGCTTCTCTGCCTGGCTATAGCAGCGGAATGGTGATAGAATGGAATTCCGGACCCTACAGATCCCAGGGGGATTTTTTCACTCTCTAGGTCTTGTCCACAACTTTTGCTCTTAACCAACTCCACAGTGAGTCTGTAGTACAGCTAAGATTGAGAACTCAGTGGATTCCATTCAGAGCCTTTAGTGGCCTGGTTGACCTTAAAGGGTTGAGTATCCAAGGAAAGTCACACCACACACTTCTCTCACCTATCTTCACTATATTAATGAATCAAAATTGGAGAAAAATGAATTTCATGGACTGGTCTGAAGGGAAGAAAGAAGAAGGAGAGATGATGCTAAGAAGCCCATATGGAAAGAGCAGAGGGCACTGTTGCTAGGCAACCAAACTGGTCCACCAGAGAAGGGATGCAGAAGAGCCTCAGATAGTTCTGAGCATCAGCTGGTGGGACCTCCAGGTTCTTCTTCACTGTCAATCTCCCTGTCCCTGTCTCCACAACAGGTGACCTATTGATTGACTGTACTCCAAGGACAGCTCTGCTCAGTGAAGAGAGGCAGAAAAGAGGGGCATAAAGAAGCACGGGAGGGATATGCATAAAATGGATAACTAATAAGAACCTGCTGTATAAAAAAATAAATAAAATACAATTCAAAAATTAATTAAAAAAAAAAGAAGCATGGGAGGGGACAGAAGAGATGGGAAGGCACACCAAAGAATCGAGAAATTGAAAGCAATAAAAGATCTCTTCCATAGCATCACCCCTTCGGTCCAGTTTTCTGCCCAGGTTCGTAACTCATTCTGCAGAATCCACGGTAGTTGCACACAGACAGCGAGATCCAGTCTTGGAGGAAGTGGTAGGACAGATCAAGGAGCACGAGGATAAGTCCGTGCAAAGGACAAGACAGCAGGTGTCTGAGTGTTGTGTGTAAGTTGTCTTTGGAACATATCACACATTTTCTCAGCAGTTTTGCTGCTTCGCCTGCACTTCTTATTTTCCATGTGTGTCTCTTTGAAGAAAGACAGTTCACATTGGGTAGGGACTCAACCCTAGCCAGGGCCCCTCCGCTGAGACAATGGCTGTTAAGTGTTGGTAGAACCCACATCCCTCATCAGCACCGAATTACATCTGAGCACAACTGGGCATTAATTTACCAGCACTGAACAAGTCACTGGAATGGAAAGGAAACAACAGCAACATGAAGCTCTCCCTAATCAGGCCTTGGGTCCTGCAGCCTTTAATATGCCATATATTTCACTTAATCTGAGGCACCAATTGTACGGTACACTGTAATTTTATATATTACTAAGAAAGGAAAAAATGCTGGCTATTAATACTAGGACAACACATTGATTGTAAGATGTACTCTGTTCGGAGATGTTAAAATGTGAAGGAAAATGTGTGTCTTGAAATTGTTAAAATACAGCAAAATCTAAAGCCCTTAAGATGGCATTCAAGCCCTTTGCAGAATGGTCCCAATCAGCCCAGCTTCGCATGTGCCTGGGCCAGTCCTCACACTTTGATTCATTTTCATTATGGTCCTGACGCCATCCCTCACAGCACAGTTCTGGGGATTCCAGGGTCTGGTCCTTTTTCTGGCATATGAGCTCCTTGAGGAAGATCAACCAACCACAGTTAACATTTACTGAGTATTTACTACGTGCCAGACAATACAAGCATTTACTATATACATTTTATACGCAAGTGGGTGCTGTTGTTATCTAATGAGGGAGACAACATGTAAATGGTAACACTGCCAAATTCACATAAGCTATCGACTAAATATATCACTTTGTCAAAATGGGATTCTTTGAACCCAGGTCTGGGTGACACCATTGCCCCATTTGTAATCATTTGCCTCTTAGTGGCCTGAGCCTCAGCATCATGTAGGCATGAAGGAATCCTCAGTAAATGCATGTGGCATGAATGAATGAATCCATCCGTCATGGATTTCTTCCTCTGGCATCGATGTGGCTTTGAGGAAACCAGCTGGTCTTGCTCTGCCCCTTACTATCCCTCTTCCCCATAACATCAGAAAAATCGTTCCCACCGTTCAGGAATTTATGATTATAAATAGGACAAAGCCTTTAAGACGTTACTGAAAGCTAAAGAAAAAGGCAACTCGATGAAAATAATAACACGGATCAAGGTACGAATAACGACGCCGATAATAACAATGGAATTCACAAGCCATCGTAATATACTTAGGCAAACAAAGGTTCTGTGAATATAATGAGTTACAAACAGATTCATCTTGGCTACAAAATAAGAAGCTTCTGTGATTGTTGCTGTTATTATAAATTAAGCCGGGCTTTAAAATTTCATGCTATCGACAAGTGTGGGTTTTAATACACTTGAGAGCACAACCAAAGCAAGACTCCCGCTTCCTATTTCTCAGGTTCAGGAATTTGGGGGCACAGATGCAAGGCCAGCATTCCTGCCGGTCACCTCACAGGCCAGAGTGCCTGTGACCTCTCACTTTTGCAACTGGGCTTAAAGAGAGGGAGCCTGGTTGAGGCTGACAGGTCCAGTATGTGTTTTTCCCTGCGATGTTTACGAGAGGACTGAGGGACCCTGGTATCTGGCAGAGGTCTCCTGGGAAAGGGGAGGAAGGACAGGATTCAAAGTTCTAGTGTTGAGGATCTGCTGAAAAGAGTAAGATTTTTTTTTAAGCTAGAAAAAATCATACTATAAAAAGAAGAGAGGAGGCTATGATAAAGAATAGTCGGGATGAGCTTTTGATGGAAAGTCCTCTTTAAAAATTTTTTGATTGTGGTGAAATCCACAAAACATAAAATATACCATCTTCATCATTTTTTAAGTGTCCAGTTTGGTCCATTCCCATAGTTGTGCAACCATCACCTCCATCCATCCGCAGGACGCTTCATCTTGCAAAACAAACGCTGGACCCATTAAACAACTTCCCGCTCCTCCCTCCCTGTGGCCCCAGGCACCACCCTTCTCCTTTCTGTCCAGAATGTCCTTTTTCAGTGGACCATTTCATAATCATGATTGCACTGTTCTTCCTGGGAGCCTTCAGTCCTTCTGAAACTTTCGTCCTTTGAAAAGGGAAGGGTCATCCTTCCAGAGTCGCCTGGCTTAAAGAGACACTGGGAAGAGAGCAAGTGGGAAACTGAGGCTTGCCTGAGAGCCCGTGGAGAAGAGGTTACATGCAAAAGCAGGTGCCACCTCTCTGATAACAAACACTGAGCCATACAGTGGTCACCCTCCCTCACTCCCACTGGAAACCCCCATAACCCCCAATGCCAACTTGACCGCCGTGCCTTATCAGACGCCACAAGGGCAGCTGTGAGGAATAGGCTGCATGCCTTCTGGAAAAGTCACCTGAAATGAGCACGTCCCCACGGGGAAGAGGCCACAGGCGTGTCAAGACATGGCTTTTCCCCTCAGCTCTTGGGGGGGCAGCCTCGGCGTGCCCCACAGAAACGATCACTTCCCGTGCGTGGCACGATGTGATAAAGAACTTTTGAAGTGTGGATCTTCAACAAAAAATTCAGAACTCTGAGCTCTTGGGGGTGGGGAGGTGGGGTGGGGAGACCAGTGCAATAGAGGACGATTTAGAGTCTCAGCTCCTGGAGAGCAAGGGCTGTGCTGTGCCTACTTCCTGTACCAGAAATAGTCAGCACAGGCCCCGACAAGTGAGGGTCAGTGTCCAGCCCCCTGGTGCGCTCTCTCAGTGACAGGCTTTAGCTTTCTCCTCCCTCTTCCCTCCTTCACGCTGTTCCGTCATCTATATGATTGGATGCAGAGTCCCAACAGCTGTTCATCGGAATGTCTTGTATTTCCACCTCTGTCCTAAAAGTATTGTCACTTTCTATATTGCAATTTACTTATGTTTCAAGGAAGGGTGGAGTTGAGAAGAATTCCCTTTTCAGTGGAACTAGGGGAGAAGAATTTCTCCAAGGCATGTAGGGATCCTGTGTCTAAACACAAAACACTACAGGAGGACCCTTCCCCTAATTAGAGAAATGAGGGGCGCCGTGGATTGGATGTGCCCTCTAGAACATAGGACCTCAGCTTTCTCACTGGATCTTTGTCTATAATAAATATTTCCCCCAACAGAATAGGTACCGGCGATTGATAAATGTTGGTGAAATGAACACATGGAGATGCATACATGTATTTGAATAGATCTTAGATCTTTAAAATAACTCCTTTTGGAAATGGGTGTACGTGTGAGAGTGGGAAATCCCATGGATGAGGAGAATGTTTTAACTGGTAATCAACAAAGCAGGCATTAAAGTCCAGACTCTTAACATATTAAGACTGGTTACTCTAATTTTAGAGTTCTAAGGGCGCATACAAACATATGGCATTGGTTAACTATTCTGCTAATTTGACACCTCAAAAATCATCATTTATCTCAGCAATGAACGACTCCAAAACGTTATTTGGACAGTGGTAAACTATAATAATTTATACATTCCTGGGTACTTGTTATGGATAATGGTAAACTGGTACTAATTTGCACATCCATGGGGGCTTGTTATACAAGCATTGAAGGTGAATACTTTGCTCTTGTTTGTCTCTTGAGGGCAAGAAAGCTCAAATTTACCCAGTATGTTGAGCTCTCCTGTAAAAAGACATGTTATATCTCATCTACAATTATAACAACTACCTAGCTTGCCGTTGAATCAATGAATGAATGAGTCAACAGGAGCGTCTGTCAAAACCCCCGGGTAAGGAAATGATATAATCCATGGTTCTGAGCCACGTGAGTGTGGGTCAGTTGGTTGCTCTGGAAACTCCATAGAGTCATGTCCTCTAAATCTTCTGGGCTCTGCCAGCCAACTCACTCCATCTGGGAACTTCCCTCCAACAGCCATGACTACATTATGCTCCTGGCAGGGCCCCAGGGCTCCAGTGTCTCACCCCAGGAGTAACTCTTCGGGCAGTGCCAGAACAGCCCCGGCCTTGCGAAAGAGCCCAGCTGGACCATAAATTGTAGAGACAAAGATAAAGACGCACATTTTCTCCGGTCTCAAAGGCCTTCAGCATAGCACATTACCCTTCCCTCTTCCAGGCCAGCACAGGCATTCACATGGCTTCCTCCACTTTTTCTCCTTTCCAGGCTGTCCCTTTCTCCTCTTTCCCCATCTGCTGCAGGAGCCATAAGACTCCTCTACTTCCTCATCACCGGAGCTTCATGTCATTCCAGAGCTGGTACAGTGGGCTGTTTGTTGGGATGACCTTGAAATGACCCTTTCTCTGGGGCTGAGTCTCAACGCTGGGTTAACCTTGTTCCCACAGACAGCTGTGGGCTGCCAAAAGGCCCTCAAGTTGAAGTCAGCTGATCCTGGTCCAGACACTGCTGCTTGCTACCTGGGCGACTCTGGGCAAGTTGTCTGATCTCTCTGATCCTTAGACAATAATGCCAGCCTCACAGGATGGTGGTGAGCATCAAAGGAGATGTCTTGTAGCTTTAATTAAACTTAGCATTTCTAGCATGCCTTGAAGGTTACAAAGTATCTTCACATCTTTGGATCTCTTAGAGGGAGGCAGCTAGGTATTTTAACTCAGTTTTTTAGGAAAAAAGAAATGTTAAAAACCAGAGTCCAAAAATATTATGTGATTCAGCCAAATCAGTAATGGAGAAGGCAGGATGAAAACCCAGGTTATCAGGCTCCCCATCCAGTGCCAATCCAACCCCTCTCTCTGCAAAGCAAGTCTTGTGGCTAGAATTTTTGCGGTAGGCTTGTTTTCCAAACATGCGGTAGGCTTGTTTTCCAAACAGGACAATTGGGAAACCTAGACTGTTTTCCCTCTTCTACTGAAAGGGATTGGTTTATACTGAATATAAGACACTGGCTAAAGTCCTTTGAGATGCTTAGAGATCAGTTCTGGATAAATTACACACACACATATTTTACTAGAAATCTGGACCAATCTGAGCTCCTGGAGGAAGTGCCCTTGCAGAGGTGAAGGTAGATATTATTGATGAGCTGTCTATTCAGAGCCTTGAATGAGAAGGTAGGTATTTTTGATGGCGATATCAATAGGCAGTAAGATCTGCTCAGCAGTAAGAAGATGACATTAAAGAAAGGGTCAGAGAAGGAAAGAAAACTGCATCCCTCTGCTGACCTTGCCAAAGATGATAAAATATAAATAACATGGATGTTACCCTGATTCCATTTTTTTTTTTCTCTTTTCTCTGATCACCCCTTGGGATAATTAGCTGATACAACAAGGCAAACAGAAAACCTCCTGGGTTTGTTGCCAGCCATTGCCCTCTCCCTGGTGGAGAGAGTCAGATTAGGTAGCATCAAAGCACCCTCAGCTGAATATCCTCCCTGCAGAGAAGGAGAAACAGGAGGGGAATGCCAGATCTTTCTTTTCTAGCCCAGAAAGGTTGCCGGGAAGAGCTCGAGGGCCGATGTGGGGTGGGAAGCTGGGATGAGTCTCCATGACAACCACCCAGGCCCAAGGCCAGTTTCATCACCTGGAAACGAAACAAGATGCAGACATAGGGAGTATCCATCAGGAAGTTTGGATTCTCCTAAGCATGAGCCCGTTTGTACGTGCGCGTGTGTGTGTGTGTGTGTGTGTGTGTGTGTGTGTGTGAGTGTTTGTGCTGGGAAAGGGGAAGGAGAACAAAAGATTCAAGAAGGGACTGGGGACAAAAATCAATGCCAGCCCAGCAAAGAGGTATTTCTGGAGAAGAGTTTTGATGCCCAAGATGGCCAAGCAGGAAATGCTGGGTGGGTCACAGAAGCGGAGGCCATCTGAGGGCCTAGTGTTGAGCAGGTCACCCAGGGGGACAGGGGGGTTTGTGCTCCTAGGAGAGTCTGCAAACCATATCCGAGTTCCAGGAGGGAAGGCAGCTGCCTAGGGTCACACAGCGAGTGGCAGAGCCCAGACCCCACGCCAAGCTTCCAACTCTTGTGCCTGGGCCATCCTTGTTTCTTCCACTGGCTTCACCCTCTCCTTCTCCCCTTTTACAGTCTTTCCAGGCAGGATTTGACCTTCAGAGGCATTTCAATGCCACCAGTGTGTTCATCTGAACCAAATTTCCCCTGCACAGAAGCACGGACACAGGATAGCCAGACACTATGATTTGGATGCCTTACCAGGCGTGGCTCTTCTGGGACAGACGTGGGAGAAAGCATGACAGGGAAGGAGGTGGAAGCTTTATTTGCCTTGTGGCTTTTCCTTTAGTTGGTGCTGGAGGAGTGATTTCTGGGGTAGGAGGTGTCAGCTGTAAACCTGCCCTCTCTCTCCCACCTGCCTATCACTCAGCTGGCCCTGCCACTGCTAACTGAGTCACCTTGCCCAGGTAGCCTCTTTGCCTCAGTTTTCATATCTCTAACACAATAACAAGACCCACGTAGGCCTAAGATATTTCTAGCGGCCCTCCAGCCTCCCCTTGAGCGAAGCTCAGTCCGAGGACACAGCTGAAAAGAATCCCTGAGTACGGGAGGGAAGGGATGAAGGAATTCCCGTCCTCCCTTCTCATTCAAACCTCTTCTCTTTGGCTCAGTTTCCCAACCTTTTCACATCAAGACGCCTGCATTAAAGTCATATTTGTAGAAAATGAGGTAAACTGGAGGGTTGCTCACAGGGCAGGAAGATGGTCCCAGGGGTTCTGGTTACCCCAGGCCCCTCCTGATGGCTCCCGGGATTGTGGGGAGCCATATCTAGGTGCCCTGCAGCCAAGAGAAAGGCAAAGAAAGCATAGCCCAAAATATGGGGGTGGAGGGGTGGAGGTGGGTAGGGGGAAGCCCGAACCTCTGGGGCCAGGGAAATTCTGGGCACTTATTGGTTTAGGATTATCTGGACCAAACTCTGTGAGACAAGGCAGAAAGGATCACCCTGATTAGCTCAGGCCAGTGGGAGTCCACCTGTGATCCCGGGGGTGGAGACAATCCTCTTTACATTTCCTGGTCACTGTACTATGTGGGAGGAAGGTTGGACGACCGTGGTGGAAGCTACAACTGTGCCCACCGAGAAGAGACAGTGCAGGATTCCTAATGGGAGCAGCACCCAAATCGGAGATGTTCCATCTGGAATCCTAATGCTACGCCCTCCCCAGCATGTACGTTGATCTGCTCATCCATGAAACAGAAGTCACCAGCCAAACACCCCAACTCCAAAGATATGCCCAGGACAATAACGGCCACAGCGAGCCATCAATTAAAGGACCAAACATTTGAGCTTGTCTTGAAAGTATGTGTGCGTGTGTGTGTTTTAAATAAAAGGGCTATTTAGCTCTTTTTCTCCCTCTCTCTTCAAAGCACCTTTCAACCCAGGAGCTGCCAACGAAGTTATAAGCCGGGGCTATGTATAGAAACCACATCACTCACTACTGAGACAGGGCAAGCAGCAAGTCCCCCACAGTTTAGGGTAAGGAGAGAGCAGGCAGAGCCAGCCCAAACTGGGGGGAGGTGGGGCAGGAGATGGGGTGAAGGGTGGGAGGGATGTGGTGGGGGAATGGAGGGGTCACCACAACGCTACCCAGTGCATATGGGGGGTTGTACAGGGAGGGCTACCAAGGGTGGGCACGGCCGGGGATTGCAACGTTTGTGTGATGGAAGGACCTGCCTCGGGGCATCTCATTCATGCTCCTGGATGCAGTTTACCATAGTTGGAGAGGCCTTCAGGGACAGGAAATGTGGTAAGTTCCCATTCCAATGTTTCATGACCCTGACAGCAAAGGAGCTCTTCCTAATAACTAAGCTACAGGCTACTTCTCACAGTTTAAATGCATTTTTTCTTCTGATGTCCTTAGTGGAGATGGGGAACAGCTGGTCACCATCCCACATAATAACCTCGCTTATATTGAAGATGGTTATTATATCACTCCTCACCTTTTGATTCTCCTTGTTAAAAAAAAGAAAAACTTCAATTTCTTTATCTTGGCATCAAACGCTATTTTTCTTTGTCCCAACTCAATCCATCATCACCCCTCTTTCTCTTTTTAAAGTTATATTCTTCCTCCTGACCTTGTTGTAAAATTGGTGGAGCACATACAAATATCATTCCCATTGTGCCAGCGTGAAAATGGAGGTGGAAGTACCAGGAGTGGGGGAAGGGAAGGAAGGTGTATTGCGTGCCTACCCTTTGCAAGTTGGTTGCTTCCCCTACATTCTCTGTTAGTCCTCACGACCTGAGGAGGTATCTCAACCTCCAATTCACAGATCTGGAAACTGAGATTCAGAGAAACTGTTACCTGTTCAAGATTATCTGGTTACTAATCACCACAGCTGAGGTTTGGATTCATCACTCACAGAGCAGTTGAGACCAAGAGTCCATTAAATCCGTCCAGGAAAATTTGAATCAAAACTACAATGAGGGCTTCCCTGGAGGCGCAGTGGTTGAGAGTCCGCCTGCCGATGCAGGGGACACGGGTTCGTGCCCCGGTCCGGGAAGATCCCACATGCCGCAGAGCGGCTGGGCCCGTGAGCCATGGCCGCTGAGCCTGCGCGTCCGGAGCCTGTGCTCCGCAACGGGAGAGGCCACAACAGTGAGAGGCCCGCGTACAGAAAAAAAAAAAAAAAAAAAAACTACAATGAGATACCACTTCGCACCCGCTGGGGTGGTTGTAATAAAAGACAATAACAAGTATTGGCGAGGATGCGGAGAAATTGGAGCCCTCACACTTTGCTGGTGGGAAGGTAAATGATACAGCCACTGTGGAAAACAATCTGACAGTTCCTTAAATGGTTTGGGACATAGATTTACTATATTATCCCGAAATTCCAATTCTAGGTATATATCCAAGACAAGTGAAAACATATATTCATGCAAAAACCTGTACACAAATGTTCATAGCAGTATTATTACCAAAGAGTGAAAGAACTCAAAAGTCCATCAAATGAGGAATGGATAAATAAATTGTGCTATCTTCATATAACAGAATATAATTCAGCAATAAAAAAGGATGAAGTACTGACACATGCTACAACACGGATGAACCTTGAAAACACTATGTTGCATGAAAGAAATCAGTCACAAAGGACCGCATATTGGATGATTCCACTTAGATGAAACGTCTAGAATAGGCAAATCTGTAGAGATGAAGATTAGTGGTTTTCTAAGACTGAAAGACATGGGAGGGTGATGGCTAAGGGTTGTGGAGTTTCTTTTCAGAATAATAAAAATGTTCCAAAATTGATTGTGGCGATGGTTGATGAACTCTGTAATTATACTAAAAGCCACTGAATTGTACTTTTTAAATGGGTGAATTGTATGGAATGTGAATTATATCTCAGTAAAGCTGTAAAAAAAAAAATAAGTGTACACTAAAACTCTGCTTTTTAAATGTTTGGGGATCCTTTGCTCTCCCAAGAATTGGACCACGGGTCTATAAAGCAGGTCGTTGAATCAATTTCTAGACCGTGCTCACGAGACTTGCCCATAGTTATCCATCCCATCAGCCCCAGCAGTGGGCGTTTGAGACTGGCCATAGGCTGTACTGTCCTGGGATTGAAGACCCAGGCCTCGGAAGAGGGAGTGACGAGGCCCCTCTGGTCGCCTTGAGAAACCCCACTTCCATCTCCCTCACTGCCAGTGGAAGGTGGCGAAGCAAACAGCGAGCACCTGTCCAGGGGTGGAATGAGTCAAGTGTGTAGGATGGAGGCCCGAGTCCCCGCCAGGCGCCAGGACCGCCTTCCCTCAGGGAGCGGGGCCAGGAGCCTGCCAGCCGGAAGCTCTGAGGGGAAGGACCCCCCCGGGCTCCTGCCTCACTGTCAGTCCACGGAGCTCCAGAGGAAGAGAGAGTGGAGGCCAGGAAAGAAGGGGAGAAGGGAGCATGCAAGGACCAGCTGGAAAATAAAAGGGGGCCAGTTCCCTCTTCTTAAGCCTGTTACTAGGCTGCGAATCAAATTAAACCACAGGGCTTTCCACTTACAGAGTGCTATTTTAAGGCTTATTAGACTATATTAGGATTGGCATACATTTCCAGCGACATGATATCGGCCTTTAATTGGATTTAGGGGTGAGAAGGCTGCTTTCAGCTGGAGTAGGGCCCCCGCAAGGAGGAACCTCGTATTCTCCTCCCAGCACTGCCACTTCCCCTGCTGGCGGCCATCCGGGGGCCCGTAACCCACCCAGACCCCAGACACAGCTGTCCGCTGCCTCCTCTTCCTCCGCCCTCGGCCGCTCCCTTGATAAACTGCCCAGAGGCCACCGCAGGCCCCTCGGGTGAGTCTGCGTGCCCATCACCGAGTGGGCTCTTGGGTCTCAGAGCGGCGGGAGCACCCTGAGGCTGGGGAGGCAACAGCTGACGCTGAGACAGGGCCCCAGGGAGGGAGGCGGCCTCACCTTTCGAGACTCCAGGCAGCTGTGGACATGAAGGCTGACCTGACCTTCAGTGGGAGGCGCTGGGGTTTTCCGTGGGTGCTGAGGGACCGGGGGATTGGGGGCTGGACGCCCTGTTGGCCTCGGCCTTCGAATCTCCTCCCATCCCCTCCCCAATGGCTAGACTCTGGGAAATGACTCCCCCTGGTCAATCCTGGACCGCCCCTCTGGGCAGCAGCAGAGTCTGAACGGGGAAGAAGCGCGGGAAGGAGTCCACACACTGGATGGGGAGAGGAATGTTCACGAACATTCACTGAGCAGGTGGTGGGTCCCACCAGAATCACCTTCTTTTCTCCTCGCAAAGCGAAGAGTAGGAGTGTGAAGCAGCAAAGGGTCACGGTTAAGCCCTTGGCTTCTGGAATCAGACCTATCTCTGCCGTCTGGCCATGTGATCAACCTCTCAGAGCTGCCGTTTCCTCCTCTGTAAAAGGAGAAATGGAACCCGTTCCTTCCAATCATGATTGCTTTGAGAATTAACTGAGGCAATGCAGGTAAATGGTGAGTAAAAGGCTTAACACCATGAGTGTCTTCTCCCCTTCCATGAGCTTTAAAAATTTCAAATACTTCTACTAAAAGGCATCATAACGGAAACAGACCTCACCAGTCGAGTACATTACAAAATAATGTTGGGAAGAGAAATATCTTGGTACAGGGACAAGCATGTATGAAATACCACTTCCCAAAATATTGCTCAAACATGAAAAAAAATACCAAATCCCTTAAGATTTTCCGCTCATATATGTGAACATCTCCCACTCCCACTTGCCAAGATGCTTCTTGGCTTTACTTTGATGTCTTCAATCTCCACACTTGTTTTCAGCTCTTCTGCCAGAGCCATGTGCTTGTTTATTTTTACTACATTTTTATGACGTTTCTGCTATAGCAATAAGTTTTGCATTATTAGTTTTATCAAATAACAGAATGTCTGGTTGGCTGGCAGAGATGACTGGCCTGGTTTTTATGGCTCCATCCCAGAATACCTTTGGTGATTACTTTCTAAGTTGTTCTTAGATCCATTCTTAAATATGTGTTTACACCCTTATTAACTCACACTTAAGGGCTAATTGTTACGCTATAAACTTAGCATCAGTGTGATGCCAATTGCTGTAATCTTATTGTTATTACTTAATCACATGTTCGTGTACTCAATCCCGTGCAACGCATGTATGTAGGAAAAGTTGCTTGTAAATGTAATATTTACAAACCGAATTTCTTTTTATATTCATTAGGAAGATTCCCCCTCTAATACATAGTATTACACCTTAAAATATCTGTTTGGCAAGTTCAATGTATATGGGATATTGAATTTCCTGAAACTGGAGGGAAACCTTATTACAAAACAAAGAGAAGCAGACAAGGATGATCTTATCTCGGCAATGTGTAGCTTCCTCTACTGTTCTTATCTGACTGAATAAGTCTATGAATGACCTGGTTCTATCTTTGAGAGGCATAGAAAGCATGTACTCCCTCCACTGATCAAGGGGGGAAACTGAGGCAGAAGGACAGGGAGTATCTTGCCCTGCCCTGCCCTGCCCTGCCATGGGGTCCCAGATGTCCTGTTCTCTGCAGAGAAGGCCCTCTTGTCTGGCATTAACCAAGTCTGTTGGGCCTCTTGAAGGCTCTGCACCTCCTGAATGCCTGTGCTCTTTTCATGGCAGATCTGTTTCCCTTATGGAGGCCAAACTCAGGTTTTTTTTTTTCTCTTCCCCACCTCAACAAATGTCCTCATTGCTCACTGGCCCCCAGAGAGTTCCACATCCGTAAGAGAGGGGACCTCCTGCAATGTTCCCCCAAGGGAACATCAAAGGAGCAACTGTCCTGGCGGGATTGGATTAATGGCATCTGAATTATTACAGCCAGAACTGTGCATGCCTGTGAGCTGGGGGCACCGGCAGATTGCTTGTGCGTGTCTGTGTATATGTGTGCGTGCGTGAGTGTACACTGAGCATGTGCTCAACAAGAAGTTTAAATCAGGGATGAGCTGAAATTCACAAACATGAATTATATCACTGTAGACTCATGGTCTTCAGAATTAAGGCAGAAAGAGTTTTTATTTGAAACCCACTAGGGCCTCAAATCTTTTTAGGGCTTGGTTATCTGGAGTAGAAGTGCTTTATATTCACATTTTTTACTGTTGTGTCATTACAGCTCTTCTTTTCTCATCAGGAAATAGAATATTCAGAGGGTGGAGGGCGGTAGGCTAGTGTCTTTCATAAAAATAACTTTTAATCAGAAAGCACTGTCATTACCCTCAGTGTTGTTTAGCACTAACATGTGTAGGTAACTGACGCAGGGACAGGCTGCTTCGCGCATGGCTCCATGGGCGTGTTTGTTTGTACACATATATGTGTGTCCCTAATGCACCCCTGCTCTGCAGATGGTTCTAATTAGTCTGGGCGAGGAAGCTCTTGGAGAGGGATTCTCCTCCTTCAAAAAGGAAGATGTTCTAGCTCCTCCCTCTGCTAGCATCCAGCATGTACAGATGGGGCAAAGGCGGAGAATTAGAGAAACGGTCTGAAGTTCCACAAAGGCCTCCTGGGAGGCAACTTGCTGACAGCCCCAGGGAAATGTGGAGAAGATGCCCGAGTTCCTTTTCAGCACTGGTGTGGTTCTAGGGTAAATGAGTCTTTGAGTAGCTTTGAAACAATGATCGGTAAACGATCAGGCAAATGCATGCCTTCCTCTACTAGACTTATTTGGGGGTAGTCCAAGATCCAAACACCCCCTCCTTTGGAGAAACCCTCCTTTAAGGGAGGTCTTGGTGGCAGGCAGGGCCAAGTGCCCTTAGTTTGGAAGCAGAAAGAACCAGATACCCTCTTCTCCTGCCTCTGGCAGTTAGGGCCCTGGGCTGGTCAATGGAGTCTTGCTTCCAAGACTCTGGATCTCCAGCAGGCAATGCACAAGAAGGATGGTAGAAATTGTTCAGGATGGCAGTGGTGAGTCACAGCAGCGACAGCACATCCAGCAGACTGTTCTTGCTAAAAGACGACTGTCACACTTGCAGCTGCCAGGGTGCCCAGATTCCTGTACTTCATCCAAGCCTGCTCCTCCACTACCTATCAATCTGGGAGGCCCTGATACCCTTCCCCATAAATTCTCTTTTTGATTAAGATAACCCGAGTCGGTCTCCATTAGTTGCAACTGAAACATCCTAACTGATAAATCTCCAAGACAGCTGACGTCAGATTTCATTAGCTGAAGGGCAAGTCCCACTGGCTATGAGCAAGAAGCGCACCCAATAGCAATCTCCGTTTCCATATAACATCCAGACAAATGAGACCATCAGGTGCTCAGCAGACTCCTTCATTCATTCATTCAATTAACATTTATCTAGTACTAACCATGTGCCTGGCACTGTTCTAGGTATAAGAGATATGGTGATGAAAAAGAGAAAATCTCTGTTCTCATGTGGCTTGTATCCTGATGGCAGGGGAGACAAGCAGTCATAAACATATAAATACCTCCTATGTCAGATGTTTCTAAGTGCTGTGAAAAAGAATAAGCCTGGGAATAAGCTTGGGAAAGGCGGGTAGAGAGTGCCAGAGATGGGGGTATGGCTGCTTTACACAGCAGGGTAAAGCGACAGTGGGACTTGAAAGAAGGAAGGGAGTTAGTTATATGGACACATGGGAGAAAGGAATTCCAGGAGGAATGAATTGAAGATGCAGAGACTCTGTGGCGGGAGTCTTTGGGGCGTGCTGAAGAAATAGCCAAGAGGCCAAACGTGTCTGGAGACTACTGAGCAAGGGAGTGAGTGTGGAGAGAGAGCAGGAGGCCAGCTGGTGAAGGACCTCAAGGACCACTGTAAGAACCGTGGATTTTACTCTGAGTGAGAAGGGAAACCACTGGAAGATTTTGAGTACAGGAGTGACACAAACCCACTGATGTTTTAAAAGGTCTCCTCTGGTTGCCACACTGAGAATAGACTTTGGGATGGGGGGATGAGAAGAAGCAAGGAAACCATTAAGGAAGCTATTGCAACAGTCCAGGAAAGAGAATACTGTGAGTTGGGTTAAAGTGACAGTGGTAGAGATGTGAGACATGGTCAGAGCCTGCATGTATTTGGAAGACAGATCCAGCAGGTTTTACAGCCAATTGAACACACAGTGGGAGAGAAAGAGAGGAGTCAAGGATAACTCCAAAGTATGGCCTAAGCAACAAGAGTGGAATTGCCATTAACTTACTGGAAAAGACTGGGAGTGGGGCAGGATTTTACAGAGAAATCAAGAGTTTAATGTTGGGCATGTTAAGTCTGAAATCTTTATTAGACTTCCAAGTATAGATATTGAGCAGGCATGTGGGTATTTACATGAGTGTGGAACTCAGGAGAAAGATATGGAACTGGAGATGTGATTTTATAAATCACCAATGTCTAGATAGTGTTTGAAGACAAGGAACTAAATGAGACTCCCCTAGATAGTGAGTTAGAGAAAAGAAGAGGTGCAAGGATAATGGGCCAAGACATTCTAACAAAGGGGTATGAGAAGGAGCGACAGCAGGTAGACAGGGCGAAAGGAGGGGAGGGAGAGGGAGAGAAAGGAAAACACAGAAAAAGAGAGAGGAGGGGTGGGGGAGGGGGAGGGGAGAGGCAAGAGAGATAGACAGAGAGATAAAAAAAAGAGATCCTCTACGGCCAAGAGAAAAGAGTGTTTGAGAAGGATGGGGTAAGATCTCAGAAACGCAGCTAACTTTACATCTCAAGGAACTAGCAAAAGAATAAACCAAGCCCAAAGTCAGAAGAAGAAAGGAAATGACAAAGACTAAAGCAAAAAAAAACAAAATAGAGAATAGAACAACAATAGGAAAAAATGAAACTAAGAGCTGTTTTTTTGAAAAGGTCAACAAAATTGACAAACCCTTAGCTAGACTAAGAAAAAAAGAGAGAAGACTCAAATAAATAAAATCAGAAATGAAAGGGGAGACATTACAACTGATGCTATAGAAATAAGGATTATAAGTGACTACTTTGAACAATTACATGCCAACATATTGGATAATCTAGAAGAAATGGATAAATTCCTAGAAACAGACAACCTACCATGACTAATTCATGAAGAAACAGAAAATCTGAACAGACCTATAACTAGTGAGGAGATTGAATAAAAAAATCAAAAACCTTCCAACAAAGAAAAGTCCAGGAACAGATAGTTTCACTGGAGATTTCTACCAAACATTTAAAGAAGAATTAATGTCACTCCTTCTCAAACTCTCCCAAATAACTGAAGAGGAGGGAACACTTCCAAACTCATGAGGCCAGTATTAAACTGATACCAAAGCCAGACAAAGACATTACAGGAAAACTATAGCTCAACATTCCTGGACAAATATAGATGCAAAAATCCTCAACGAAATACTAGCAAACCAATTCAACATCACATTAAAAAGACCATACAACATGACCAAGTGGAATTTAATCCCTGGGATGCAAGGATGGTTCAACATACAAAAGTCAATCAATATGACACATCACATTAATATAATGAAGGATAAAAATCTCATGTCATCTCAATAGATGCAGAAAAAGTATTTGACAAAATTCAACATCTTATCACAATAAAAGCATTCAACAAACAAGAAATAGAAGGAAATTGCTTCAATAGAATAGGGGCCAATATATGAAAAGCCCTCAGCTAACATCATATTCAACAGTGAAAAACTGAAAGCTTTTCTGATAAGATCAGGAATGAGGCAAGGATGCCCACTCTTGCCACTTCTACTCAACATAGTACTAGAAGCCCTAGCTAGAGCAATTAGGCAAGAAAAAGAAATAAAAGGCATCCAAATTAGAAAGAATGTTAGCCAAGATGACATTATCTTATATGTAGAAAACCCTGAAGATGCCAAAAAAAAGGTTAAAATTAATAAGCAAATTCAGCAAAGTTGTAGGATACAAATCAATATACAAAAATGACTTGTATTTCTACACACTAATAACAAACAATCTGAAAAGGAATTTAAGAAAACAATCCCATTTACAATAGCATCAAAAAGAATAAAATACTTTATAATAAATGTAACCAAGGAGGTGAAAGACTTGCATATTGAAAACCATAAAACAATGTTGAAAGAAATTACAGTAGACCCAAATAGATAGCAAGACATCCATGTTCATGGATTGGAAAATTTAATATTGCTAAATGTCCATACTACCCAAAGTGATCTACAAATTCAACGCAATCCCTATCAAAATCCAAATGGCATTTTTTGAAGAAATAGAAAAATCAATCCTAAAATTCACATGCAAACACAAGGAACCCCAAATAGCCAATCTTAAGAAAAAAGAACAAAGCTGGAGGCATTACACTTCCTGACTTTTTTTTCTATTACAAAACAACAGTAATCAAAACAACATGTTACTAGCATATAGACAGACATACAGACCAATGGAACAAAATACAGAGCTCAGAAATACACTCTTGCATATATGTAGATGATTAAATAATCTTTGACAATGGTGGCAGACAATTCAGTGGGAAAAGGACAGTTTCTTCATCAGTGTTGGGAATGCTGGATCTCCACAAGCAAAAGAATGAAATTGGATCCTTATCTTACAACATACACAAAAATCAACTGAAGGGACTTCCTTAGTGGCTCAGTGGTTGGGAATCCGTCTGCCAACGCAGGGGACACGGGTTCGATCCCTGGTCCGGGAAGATCCCACATGCCATGGAGCAAGTAAGCCCGTGCACCACAACTACGGAGCCTGCGCTCTAGAGCCCACGCACCACAACTACTGAAGCCCGCACGCCTAGAGCCCGTGCTCTGCAACAAGAGAAGCCACTGCAATGAGAAGCCCGCGCACCGCAACGAAGAGCAGCCCCCGCTCGCTGCAACTAGAGAAAGCCCGCACGCAGCAACAAAGACCCAAAGCAGCCAAAAATAAATATAAATAAATAAAAAATTTAAAAATAATCAACTGAAAATGGATTAAAGACTTAAATGTTAACCTGAAATTATAAAACACTCGAAGAAAACATAAGGGAAAAACTTCATATCATTGGTCTTGGCAATGACTTCCTGATATGACACCAAAGCACAGGAAACAAAAGCAAAAATAGACAAGTAGGACTATATCAAACTAAAAGCTTCTGTGCAGTGAAGGAAACAATAAAGTGAAAAGGCAATCTAAAGTATGACGAAAATATTTGCAAACCACATATCTGATAAGGGGTTAATATATAAGGAACTAATCCAAAATACATAAGGAACTCAGTAACCAAAACCCCCCCCCAAATAACCCAATTTAAAAATGGTCAAAGGACTTGAACATACATTTCTCAAAAAAGACATACAAATGGTCAACCAGCATATGAAAAGATGCTCAACATCACTGATCATCAGGGAAATGCAAATCAAAATCACAATGAGAAAGTCACCTCATGCCTGATAGGGTGGCCATTATAAAACAAAACAGAACAAAACAAAAAAACAGAAAATAGGGAGTTCCCTGGTGGCCTAGTGGTTAGGATACTGGGATATCACTGCTGTGGTTCGGGTTTAATCTCAGGTCAGGGTAACTGAGATCCCGCAAGCTGCGTGGTGCAGCCAAAAAAGAAAAGAAACAAAAACAAAAACATAAAATAACAAGTGTTGGTGATGATGTGGAGAAGAGCCCTTGTGCTATGTTGGCTGGACTGTAAACTGGTGCAGCCACTGCTGAAAACAGTACGGAGGTCAAAAATTAAAAATGGAGCTACCCTATGAGCCTGCAATCCATCTTCTGGGGATTTATCCAAATGAATTAAAAACAATATCTTGAAGAGATATTTTCACTCCCATGTTCATTGCAGCATTATTCACAGTTTAGGTAGAAACAATCTAAATGTCCATCAGTGTATGAATGGATAAAGAAAATGTGGTATATACATAGAATGGAATATTATTCAGCTTTAAAAAGGCAGGAAAACCTATCATATGCCACAACATGGGGGAACCCTGAGGACATTCTGCTCAGTGAAATAAATCAGTCACAGGACAAATGCTGCATGAGTCTGCTTATACGACATAGTCAAACTCATAAAAGCAGAAAGTAGAATGGTGGTTGCCAGAAGCAGGGGGGAGGGGAAAATGGGGAGTTGCTGTTCAGTGGGTATAGAACTGCAATTGTGCAAGACGAGAAAGTTCTAGAGACCTGCTGGTAACATTGTGCTTGTAGTTAACAATGTACTATACACAAGAATTTCTTAATAGGGTAGATCTCATCTCGTGTTTTTTTACCGCAATAAAGAATTAAATTAAAAAAAGGGGGGGCAGGTATTCATCTTGTTAAGTGGTAGAATCGCAGACAGGTAAAGACTGAGAAATGACCACAACACAGCAGCAGATAACTGATGGGAGGTTTGAAGGGAGGAGGAAGGAGAGACTCGGGGACAGGAGGGCAAGAAGGGGGATATCTGACATCCCTTTATAAAGTGCTCTCACAGAATCAGGATGTCCCGTTCTCAAAAGAACTGTTTTAGAAAGTGAAAACACTTTACTAATAGTGAGTGAAGATGTCTGGAACTGGATCTTCTTAGAAGCTCTGACAGGTAGGTAACAAATTGGGGTTCCTTTTTCTTCCCGACTGCGCCTGCCAGCGGGCCTGTATTCTTGCCCCCGTGCTCCAGTGTGAACATTGGCAGCTCAGATGCAGCTGTTTGTATAAATGGTGAAGTTAGGTTTATAGCAATTTAATCAGCAGCATTAATAATGTCACCTAGGCTTAATGATACCAATTATAACCACAGCAAACATTGCTGAACAGCTTATAAACAGTGATATTAAAGATGAACTTCCTGTGTTTGGTCAATGCTGATTTTAGAAAACAAAAGTAGAGGGGTTCATGTTTTAAATAGTCCTATATTCTCACTTCTACTCTGAACCAAGAACAACACAGAATGGCAGACTCTCGCAAGGGAGCAGCCCTTTTCTTTTCTTTATCACCCGTAGCTGTTTTGGCTGTTCGGCTAGGACAGATCTAAGTCCACTGCTGTTGGCCACCATAATGGAAGTGAGACCCAGGTGGCGGTATCATAGAACCAATCATCCAGGAACAAGGACATGGCTGGAAAATTCTTCTGCCTCAGGAAATATTGGGTTCCATATCCTCAGCAAGTCCTGAGAAGTCCAGAGGCAAGCAAAGTGGATTTTTAAAGGTCAAACAGAGAACGTATCAAAGCTTTAACCCAAACAAAAAATTGGAGGCCGGATCAAATTAGGACTGTTCCTCTACGTGTGGGGCTCTCATAGGAATGATAGTAACCAACTTTCTTCTTCCTTCAAACATGTGTTAGAGAGTGAAAAATGCTCCTGGAGGGATTCACATTCAGGAACAAAGAAGACGGGGACATAGGGAAGGAGGATTCCCAAGGAGAGGTTGTGAATCCACCTGTTTCCAAGGGCCTCAACATTATAGCAACATCCCTGCTTACACAGGCGGCAGCATCCAAATGGACAGACTGGTAGCAGGGAAGGGATGTTTCTCAGCCAGAAGTCTCTTCCAGACATAAGAGCCTTGAAATTTTACTTGCATCCAGAGACACCTCCATCTAAACCCAGCAGAACTCCCCAACATTTTTAAATGCATCCACAGGAAATGATGATCTTTGCAGAGCCCACAGGGGTAAACAGAGGAGGTGGCTGGTAAGTCAGATCTGCTCAGCCAAGGTGTGGCCCACCACGGTGTGCTGAGTGCAAAGCTCTGTGCCCTGTGTTTCCCTGTCCTTCTCTTCTCCACATCCTCTCACCTTTGTGATCCTCCTCTGCAAGGGACTTCCTTCACCTTCCTCTGGTGGTCGGGAGTGTGTGACTCAAGAAAAGCTGCTCATATCCAGGATTCCAGCCAAATGGGAGTCCCCCCAAGGCTACCATAGCTCTTAGCGACACAAATCATACGTTCTTTGTAAATGATGCCCTCAGGAGTTGTGCAATAGGTAGGCTCTGAATCCATGTCCACTTTGGGGAATCTTAAGATACCAAGACACCAAAATTCGTTTGTTGTCTCTCTACCCAGTTTGCCACGATCAGCCAGAGCCTCTGACATTTCATCTCAGGCAGGTGGGGGGCTGAGAACGTTTCCCAAGAAAGAATCAAGGGCTTCACATCTCCCTCTTCATTCAATTCATAGAAAGCCGGCCTTCTCTTCACCTCCAACACAAACCTTTTTAGTCTAAGATCTCCAGCGACGGTGGACTCTTCGGGGGGAGTTTACTGCAGTGTTTGGAAATTGCATCGTGTGTTTTTATAGATTTGTGCGTAGGCCCGGTGGTCTTAGAACTCCGCAGGCAACGCTAATAAATAAATAACAGTGCTGGGCTGAGCCCAAGTTAGAGTGAAGGATTTTGTTAGGCCAAAGGTAGAGAGAGGAATTACAGGGAGACCCCTGCCAGAAAGCAGGTGGTTGGACACAGAGCAGTCCACTCAGAGGGAAGGACAACTATATATATATTTATTTTCCTAGGCAACGCACCTCAATGGACATGAAGACTTGTGAACAAGATTCAAATTCCACTACCACCCCTAGCTTATTTTTCAGACTCTGAAACAAAGTCTTTCTGTGGCTCCATCTATGTGGCATCAACCATGTGGAAGGGAACTGAGAAGTTTATTTAATTATCCAGATATTTTGAAATATATGAAACCTTTTAACCCAGATGTTTGTCATCTGTAGAGAGCGTCTACGACTCAGGTTTCTCATCTGAAAACCAGGGGGGTTTCAAGCCCACTGTCTCAAAGGAATGTCCTTTATACGAAAAACTGATCCTGAAGCAATGCACCCACATGCTTCAGGAAGAAAAAAACTCGAAGAATATGTACTGTTGGTCTAACTAGATAGCGGCAGGGTCTCTAAATATAGCAGAAATTGGCCAAAGAATTTGGAGGAAGAGTGCTGGTGGAGAAGAAAAACGGAGTGAGGAAATGATTGCGTTTTATTAAATTTTCTGGAAGTAATTAGCTGTACAGGATCTTCAGAGACAGTGATTTCAGAGGTTCCCGGCCATTATTTATTCACAGTTAATTCCTTAACGCACAAGTTCATTCAACAAATATTAATTCGATGCTTGCTATATGACAGCAACTCTGGCAGGTGCTAGAGATAAAGGGGTGAAACACGCTTTTTTTCTCTCTCTCTTTTTTTTTTAACTTTTGCAAATGAGTTGTTACAATTGTGGCAACTTCTGTGAAGAAAACGTGAAAGGGGTACTGAAGTCTTGCTCTCATCAGTGTTGCTCCCGGGCAGGGGCGGGGTTCTTCCAGGACAGAGCAGGTATGGGGCAACTCAAGGGGGAAGAGGCGCAGCAAGGCAGCAAGGCAGGCCTGGGAGCAGCCGAGACCCCGCAGGCCACATACGCTGCATTTAGTTTTATCATGAATGCAATTAGAATCCACTGGAGGGTAGAGCATCGTGTAGAGGAAAAAACACCAGAATCAGAAGACTTGGGGCTCTGTACTCAGGTCGACATCTTAAAGAGCCAGGTGGCCCTGGGACGGTCATTTGACCTCCCCAGACTCCGTCCTCTCATCTGTGAAAGGACAATATGAATAGGCTCAAGACCAGAGCTGGAGGGCACCTGAGAGATTTGTTTTATTTTGTTTGGTTTTAGTCCAGCCCCCTCCTAATTCAGAAGAAAAAAAAAAAATCAAGGTTTCTAAAGAAACCTTGCAGTGATCAAAAGAAACAATGCACGTAAATACATTTTGTAAAACGAAGTATAACACCTAAGGTATTATTATATTAGTTCTGATCTCTTCCACCCTGGCCACAGACTCACACATCTCAGTGTCCCTAAGTGTTAAGGCAGAGACAGAAAAATGGAACTGTACCTGCATATGTATATGTCTGTGTCTGTGTCTGTGCATGTGTATCTTTATCTCGTTATCTAGATCTAGAAAGAAAGGAGGAAAGAGAGCTGGGAGACGGCTGCCATTCCAGGACATTATGTACAGGGAGGGGGGCAATCCTGAAAACTGCCGTATCCCCTTGAATGCAGTGACCTAATCAAAATGTATAATTATCTGCCTCATCTAAATGAAAGCATCATTTGAGAAACAGTAATGGGCTTCGGTGTGGCTTCAATTGCTATATAGTTCTCAATTGCTATTGAGTTCTCTGCCATGGAATTCAGTTGCTGAAGGGTAATTATAATGTTTAACAAATATATTCCCTTTAGGGACCTGCTGTTAAAGACACAACATCCCTTTTCTCGTTTTACCGAATTACCCAGCTTTCAGGACCATGGCTACACACCCCAGAAGCATGGGCACGTTCTCCTCCTAAGCTCACCTTTCTGCCAGTTCAGCTGCTCAGAACCGCACGGTCTGCCCCTCACCTCCAAATAGCCTTGAGAGCTCCCACTGCCCCTCAGGCCTCCCTAATGAACTCCAGAACAGCTTGGGAGACTGTGCTTTGTCAATTATTTATTCCCCCCGCCCCCTGCCGCCGCCCCAGGTCCCAGGCACCAACCCTTCCCCACTACACCAAGATAGACGACTATGAAGATCAGAGCAAAGGAGGGGCTTGCCCTTAAAATACAGATCAAAGATACTCAGCAACTCTGCAGACTAGGGGACTACGAGAAATACGGGCTCTGAGATTTCCTTTCTTTAGCAGGCGTATTGGATATTTTTTACAGGCTTAGCCCTCAGAGCTAAATGAGGCGTCCCTCAACCAAACACACACACACAGAGACACACAAACGCACGCGCGCACACGTGCACACACGCGCGCGCACACACACACAGATCTGGAAGAGGAAGCCCAAACCCAGGACTGTTGCAGAGAGGCCAGTGCCTCTGTCCACACTGGAGCTTAGACTATGGCACAGAGGTCTGCTTGAAGAAGTAGCTGGTGGGTGTTGCCCTCCTCGTTGGCTGATTGAATATGCACGGTCCTGGACTCCCAACCTTGTCTAGCCCCTGCCCCTCTATATCAGTCTACTGAATGCATACGACTTGAAGACATGGGCCACAACTGCCATATGCACCTTTTATCCCTGGTGGCTGGCCCTGTTCTTAACCCTGCAGAGATGCTCAGTAAATTTCTGCAGAATGCTAAATGGCGCACAGAGACAGTAAAATGTATTGTATTACTGCAAGCTGCCTGCCGGCCTGTTCCAAGATGCTGGCCTTGATACGGATGGTCCTCAATGCCATCCCCTCTCCCCAAGGAGTCAGCCGTAATGAGCCCAAGGGGCAGGCTGCTGCTGCATGCTAGATGTGAACTCACAGAGCACCTTCCAGGGAAAACTGGGAGGAGCTGGGAGAGAGAGGTGTCCCAAGAGGGCACAAGGCAGAGATGGCAACCATGGGGGCCATTCACTGTGCCATCCAGTGACAGAAGTCAACATCTCCAAAGGGTCCCATGGCCCTGAGATGCCTGGTGTCAGACTCACCGCTGTGAGAACAGAAACCCACTGTGTGGCCACTGTAGGTGCCTCATGAGCTCAGAGAAAAAGATGGATTGATTGATTTGTTTATTGGGCCTTTTATTTATTTTGCCCAGAGTGATGGATGAATTCAGCAAAGAGAGAAGGAGAGAAGGGACAATTGGGTTTGCAGGATGGTCTGTCAGCTGCAGAGTGGCTGAGCCAGCATCCCGTTATTAGCTCGGAAAATAACATTTCTCTCCAGGTCTCACCTAATCCTTCGTTGGGAGAATATTTTTTCCAACCCACATTAATAAAAAACAATAACAAAAAATGTGGAAGGAGGAAGGGTTAGAGTAGGAAGCCCGAGTGAGGCAAGGAATTTGTTTAACGGAATCATTTCTGTTCCCCTTAAACACTTTGATTAAAGCCATGGGACCTAAATCAAAGCCACTGAAAGGAAAAATAAAAAGATGTCTGAGAACAATTCCATTTGCTGGAATTTTCCCTCCTGTATTATATTATGATGGGGGAGGTGGTAAAAAAAAGTTCTCTTTGACCCTCCTTTGATCTTTCAAAGTAAAGAAGAACATTTGAAAAAGAAAAAGAATAGAAATTGACACCAAATTTGTTTCCTTTCTTTTCTTGCATCAGTAACTCAACTAGATTTGAAGTGAGGTATGACCAGCTACTGAGCCCAGGACACCCACAAATAAAAACCAGGAGTATGTAACTAGAGGGAGTTCAAAAGGCCACTAGGTCACCAGGGACCCACTCCCAGTCACAGATCGTCTACCCTCATAAGGCCTGAGACAATTTAGAGGACTTGGTAGCTTGGTCAAGTAGACCAAGATGGGAGGGAAGTGATGAGAGGCCTTCAATTCATATTTCCATTGTGAGTGGATTTTCTGCAGATCCACCTGCAGTAAGGGGTTCCCTCCATGAGACAGGGCTGCTACACCAACCTCAGAGAGGTGGCAGAGGGCAGCAATATTCAAATAAGACAAGTCTGCAAGCACTTGACTCATTTCTAGGCCGGGAATCTGTGTAACTAGGCTCACTGCTCCCCAAAGAGGGTCATGCCCTTTCTACACCATTCTCATGAATCTTTGAAATCTCACGAGGAAACAGTGATAAATCAGGGGCACCTAAACTAAAAAACTGATGCCAATGCTAGAAGTGCAGAGATGGGAAGTAACCTGCACCTGGTATGTAATTCTGGCTGATTGACAGCGACTACCTGCGTTAAGAATGATTCTGAGAGGGTTTCCCTGGAGACGTACTGGTTAAGAATCCACCTGCCAATGCGGGGGACACGGGTTCGAGCCCTGGTCCGGGAAGATCCCATATGCCGCGGAGCAACTAGGCCCGTGTGCCACAACTACTGAGCCTGTGCTCTAGAGCCCACGAGCCACAACTACTGAGCCCATGCTCCACAACAAGAGAAGCCACCGCAATGAGAAGCCCACGCACTGCAAGAAATAGTAGCCCCCGCTTGCTGCAACTAGAGAAAGCACACGTGCAGCAATGAAGACCCAACACAGCCCCTCACCAAAAAAAAAAAAAAAAAAAAAAAAAAAAATATATATATATATATATATATATATAAGAATGATTCTGAGGATATGTTTGAATTTCATCAGAAAAAGCGTAGTGCTCAATTGACTGATGTCTGCTATAGGGGTAGAAGAAAGTGCTAGTACCATATGTCATGTATATGCCATCCCTGGTAACTGAAAAGAGCACTGGATATGAAGTCAAAACACCATGATCTATGACCTTAGAAAAGACCAAACCTCTCTGAGTCACAGGTGCTCTATCATTAGGACTAACACTAATGACAGGAAAACTGATATACCTAAATGGACTCTGCAATTTGTGAAACACATTTATACGTGTTATTCCTTTTCTAACATTGTGGTAAAATATATATATAACGTAAAATTGACCATTTTAACAAAACTTTAAGGGTACAGTTCAGTGACATTAAGTACATTCACAGTGCTGTGCAACCATCACCACTATTCATCTCCAGAACTTTTTCATCTTCCCAAACTGAAATTCTACATCCATTAAACAATAACTCCCCGTTCTCCCCTCCTCCAGCCCCTGGCAACCACCACTGCACTTTCTGTGCCTATGAATTTGACTACTCTAGGACCTTATAAAAGTGGAATCACACGGTATTTACTCTTTTGTAAATATTTCACTTAGCGTGTCTCCAAGGTTCAGCCGTGTCATCCACGCTGTAGCGTGTATAAGAATCATCTTCTTCTTTAAGGCTGAAGACTATTCCATCGTATGTACAGACCACATTTTGTGTATCCATTCAGCTGTCAATGGACTCTTGGGCTGTTTTCAACTTTTGGCTAGTGTGAATAATGCTGCTATAAACCTTAGTGGGCAGATATCTGTTCAAGTCCCTGCTTTAAATTCTTTTGGGTATATACCCCAGAAGAGGAATTGCTGAATCATGACAATTCTCTTTAATTTTCTGAGGAACCACTGTACTGTTACCATCTCTTTTAAAATTTCGATTAGTAATGCCTGTTTGGAATACTTCCTGGAGAAGTTAAAGGATCACAAAGAGATCAAGGTTGATGCAACTCAAATTGAAGTCAGCCTGGGCCTGGCCAAGAGCAGGTGATGAATTCCCATCCCTCCTTTGCTGCTTCCCAGGCTGCAGTGGCCGCCATCTTGCTCCAGCAGGGCACCAGGCCAGAGGAGCAACAGCTTGAGCCTGTCTGCTCTGCCACCTGCTGATGTGCAAGGAGCACATGGACCCTGGGCCAGAACCAGCTCTCTAGTGGGAAAGAACATCCACTCAGGGGCAGCAATGTTTCCCTTGGCAGGGCGATGGCTCAGATGCCGCCTCCTGGAATGCAGATCCCTCCATGGGAAGGGGGAGGGGGAGGGAACGATGGAGAAGGATGGATGGCCATGGAGGGAGGAAGCCATTAGCATTTTGGTTGTGACATATTTATGCTCAGGCTTTGTCATGTGTTTCAAATAACAGGATATTCTGATAGAGACTCAGCTTTCAAATAACAGGCTGAAAAGAAAGACTGCACTGCCCTTCTTTGTTCCACAAAGGCCTGGCAGCTGGCAAGGCCAGGGCTAGTCTGCCAGAATACGAAGCTTTAGAGGGCTTGTCCTCCCGATGATGGGGCAGTGGTCTAATGCCAGCTCACAGCCATTAAGTGGCTGAGCTGCCTGGACGCCTCCCATGCCAGGGCACCACTGGCATCTGGGAGTGGCGACTAGCCCAGGGGGCTCTTTCTCCATAAAGCTGTCTCCAAGTCACTGGACTTAAGAGGGCCTGCGGGACTTCCCTGGTGGCGCAGTGGTTGAGAGTCCTCCTGCCAATGCAGGGGACGCGGGTTCGTGCCCCGGTCCGGGAAGATCCCACGTGCCGCGGAGTGGACGGGCCCGTGAGCCATGGCCGCTGGGCCTGTGCGTCCGGAGCCTGTGCTCCGCAACGGGAGAGGCCACAACAGCGAGAGGCCCGCGTACCACAAAAAAAAAAAAAAAAAAAAAAAAAAAAGGGCCTGTGGAGGGTCATTCAGCCCATACTCCTGCCTAGAGTGGACACTAGCGAAACCATTCCAAACCAGCAGGAATTTTTCTTACTACCAAAATTCTCATTCTGTGGCCTTGCTCTGGGGATGTGGAGAATGATGGTCCCTTTTCCACACCATCAACAGTCTAATGCTGTTGGTGAGCAGGTAGGCTCTGGGACGTGACAAACTCAGGCTGCCCCCCCAGGCACACATTTACTAGTCTGTGAATTTAGGGAAACTACTCCAGTTACTACATTGCTTAATCCTCACATTCTTCATCTGTAAACTGGAGATAAACAAGAACGCCTACCTTATCTCATTGAGGGTACAGGGTGCCTGGCACCTAAGAGCACAATGTAAGCTATCAGGGTTACATCTCTACCAGTGGAGGCATCCTTGGGGTATATGCCCAAAGCCCCTTTGACAGATGTCCACCTGGGTGGATGCCCGCCCCACAGCGCTCCCAAGAGCTGGATTTGGGCATTGGCAGGATGGCAATGGCTTCTCACCAAACTTGAAGGTCTAGGAATCAAACCAGAAGCTTCATCTCATCCAGGTTTGCACCTGGCTTGTTTAACTGCTCCATCGATAAGCTGAGAGCACTCAGTAGTGAGTTAATAAAAATGCTAACTTACGATGGCCCCTGGGTGCATAGGGGAAGGAAGGCCTCCTTCCAAGTGTTTCCATGTCCTGCCCCTTATCTTTCCAGGGGGCCCTTAGGGGGCTGATGGATTCTGGGCACACCTCTTGTCTAGAGGAAGCCACCCCCCTTTGAGGCTCAGTTTCCTCATCTCTGAAACAAGGGGTTGCATAAATTCTTTCTAGAATGTTTATACTTTAATGGATCCATGATTCTGGGACTGTGGCTGATGGATAGGAACGAAAGGAAAGGAAAGGAAAGGAAAGGAAAGGAAAGGAAAGGAAAGGAAAGGAAAGGAAAGGAAAGGAAAGGAAAGGAAAGGAAGAGGAAGGGAAGAGGAAGGGAAGAGGAAGGGAAGAGGAAGGGAAGAGGAAGGGAAGAGGAAGGGAAGAGGAAGGGAAGAGGAAGGGAAGGGAACTTACATGAGGCAGAAGGTAAAGGTGGCCCCAAACCCAGGACTCCTGATACTCAGGCCACAGAGGAGAAGGAGATTCAAAGAGAGAACAGGCATCAGCAAGGAAATAATTACTCTGCCCAGTCCTCCAGACAGAAACCTGTATCCCTAAGGACATTGTGGAAGCTCAGTTCCTCTGAGAACTAAAAACTGAGCTAGCAGAGCACGCCGCAAGGAAGAAAGCTGGGTGGCCCTGCCCCCTCCTTTCACATCACTAACCACAGGACATGGGACGCTGTCACCTCCCAGTCCCCTGGGTACCTCCCCATCTCTCAGGGAGCTTGGTAACTCCTGTCGAGAAGCAGTGAGATTAGCTAAAAGGTGTAAACTTGTCTCTAATATGACTGGTTACAGGGAGCTTTGCACTGAGAAAAACTGGAAGAAATATGTAATCCGGGAGTGACCCTGGAGGCAATGGTGGGTCTGACCCCTCGACACTCGCTCACTGGGAAGATGAGAAGACATTGTTCAGTACCTGAGGAAGGAGGGGTGGGGATCAGTAATGACCCCCCATCTTCAGGGAATATCACAAATGACTCGGTCCAGATGAAGAACCCATGTGGCTGGGCCAGATGAACACATATGGAAGCAGCTTGTCCATGGAGAACAAATGTCCACGGAACAGCAGAAAGAGGGGAGGATGGAACAAGCAAAGGGCATTGGCAGGAGCTGAATGGCCACTGGGAGCCAGGCTCTTCAGCTGAATAGACTTGAGTGCTCACAACAGACGGGCAGTACAGGTCTGCAGTAGGTAAGAAAGCTGAGAGCTGGAAGGCTGAGTAGCTGGGAAGCGGCCCCCCAGCAGTGAGCGGTAGATCTGCAATCCCCACCCGGGTCCACTGGCCAAAGCCTGCTCTTTCCACCGGGTTACTTTTCTCTTAATGCTCCAGGCTTGATGGAAGCCAGAGACCACAAAAGGGGTGCAGCAAGGAGTTTTCTGTGATAACGTAGAAAACATGCACACAGACTAAGGAGGATGGGCAAGCGGAGGATGTCTTGGAAAATGGGCTGTAGAGCGGGATGCTGATTGAGCCAAAGTAAATCCTGAGAGCACCATCAAAGGTGGGGCGGGGTCGCCTTGGGAGGAGGGGAGTAAAATGGGAGCGTTTGGGGCTATTCTATGCTAGTTAGGTTTTTTTTTTTTTTTTAGTTGAATGTACAAAAACTATTGATCAATTATTAAGATCTGAGAGAAAAGAGCAGCAAGGAGAGAACACTGTAGGGTGGAAAGAGTAGAGGGGAGGGGAGGAGGGAGAGAAGAGGCTGGGGCCACACAGGCTTCGCTCCCCTGTCACTCTCCTTCCTGCCAGCAGCTCCGTGGGCCTGTCGGGCATCCAGAGGAGCATCTGTGTGAGCCCAAGTCCAACTGGTGGGATGCCCCACTGACCTGGGGACCAGAGAGGAGCCAGGGTCTTGCTCTCTCCTGTCACCCCTGCCCCTGCTCCAGCTGGCATGTGGAGGGGGCCAGGGCTGGGCCCTCAGCAGCTCCGGGCCGGCCGTGAGGGCCCAGACACCTGTGCACAGGTGTGGCTCATCCTGCCTGGCTCAATGACGCCTCACTCCACTCTGGGCACTGTACCCAGCTGCAGACAAGGCCCGGGCTGAGGGAAGCTGACACACAGGCATCTGCTGAGGAGCCGGGCACAGCCCTGAAAGATCTTGGCCCAGGACCCCAAATGCCATGGTTTCCAGAGTGGAATTCGCAAGTCGCCAGCCTCGAACCACATGGTGACACTGGACTTCAAGCACTGACCTTGGGCCCTACCGCCTATCTGCAGCGGTGTCTGCTTTCACCTCACACGTACCCCTGAATGTCTGCAGCTCACAGCACCACCTGAGGGGCAGTCCCTTCCCCAGCCCTAATTCAGATCATTCCGATTATCCATGTTGAGGACCCGGCTCTTAATCTGGGCGACCTGCTTAGATCTGCCAGGGCCTGATGAGCCTGGAGGCTCAGGGGAGCCTGGAGCCTCCCCCAGCCCTTTAACGTGAGACAAGATCCCCAGCACCTCTGCCACTGGACCAAGACAGCCGCTTTCAATTGTCTTCCCCTCGGGCAAAATCAGCAGCAAAGACAGCACAAAGCTGAGTGCCCTCAGCCCCTTCCTTTGATTCTCAGGCCCCAAGAGCCACCCAGGCACCAGCAACCAGCTAAGGCACAGCCACCAGACCCTTTGCTGGTATCATACGTGGTTTTCCGCCTTCTCAGAGAAACTGACAGGACGTGGCTTCCAGCCCGGAGGTGGGCAGAGAGCTCCCTGAGCCTGGCGAGAACAGAGAAACGGGTGGATAGCTCCTACTTCTCAGCCGTCATCCCGAGGAGCCTTCCGAGGGGGTCAGGCTAATGAATCCACTGGCTCTGCTACTGGGAGAAGTCCTGGTGGGTGCAACATTCACCACCAAGACAGAGCACCTCCATTGGTGTCAACAGGGAAAAACGTTCCACCGAAGCCTCAGCCAAAAAGCAGGCACTTCATGTCTGCCCCAAAACCATCACTTGGAACAATGAGCTCATCAAAGGAAGGGGATTTTTATAGACTCTCTGTTGATTCTGATGCCTAATATGTCCATTACGGGCCTCCTGAGAAGTAGGTACAAAGAGGTCACTGCAGTGTGGCCCGGAAGCTAGTTTGTGGCAGGGCTCCCGAGCCCAAGCTTTTCATACTGAAGCGACAAGGGTCAGCTTGGGTGTCCTTGCTTCCCAACCTCAACCCTGTTTGGGAACTAGTGTGGGGAAAATCCAGACATGTTCTGCCCAAAGCGCTCTTTTGGTGGGTGGGTTCAGGGAGACCCCATATCTTTCTGTCACAGGCTGTGCCCTGGTGTGAGACTCCAGGGACAGCCAGCTAGGAGGAGGGGGGGTCACCCAAGTACCCACAGGCCTCCTCCGAGGCCGGAGACACCATGGGTTCTCAGCTTGGATGCAGCCTCTCAAATACTGAAGGACATCCAGCCCACGGCCTTCAGTGATGCTCCCTGGCCTTAAGTAACTTTTATAAAATCATCCATTTGTTTGAAAACAAAAAAGTCTGTAGTTAGATAATAAAACTTGTGTTGCTCTGCCTCTCTTTGGCAGTGCCAACTGTCCTGGACTCTGTGTGTGTGTGTGTGTGTGTGTGTGTGTGTGTGTGTGTGTTGCCCATTTCCACTCCTCTCATAACACTAATACAAGAGAACATAAATAAATGCCTGCAGGAAGCAAATTCACTCAGTCGAGCCGTGAGCAGATGCTTTCCTTGGGTTCTGATGACTCATTTTTAGAGCCTTTCTCCCTACCCGCCCCAGCCCCTGGGTGCTATGACTGAGCTAGGCCATCCCCTGCATTTAGGGAGAAGCATGTTCCCAAAAGAACGTAACTGTCCAGGGAGCTGACAGCTCATCTTTGCCCTGAGGGTCCCCAGTGAGGATGCACAATGCCCGTGGCAGGTAGTGAGAGCTGGTGGCTGGTTTGCAGGGGCCCCCTAATGAGTGTCGGCTACGTGTGGACACCGGTGGGCAGAGGGAGGGGTGGGAGCAGATCAGGAGAGTGGAGAGGAAATCCCAGGGGAGGAGAACATGGGTGGGGGAGGGCACGCCTCGGGCTTAGGGTTCGGCTGCAAAGGAATGTGCCTCTGGGGTCGGGGCAGAGAGGCAGGCTGGGGTAGAGAGGGAACGGGGGGCTGGGGGACAGGGAACGATGAACCAGGTCATGCTATGTTATGTCTACAGTAGGCACAAAGATGAGGGAAGGAAGGGATGCAGGGAAGACAAGAGAAGGAAAGGATGAAGTTAAGACAAGGGCCATCTGAATGGATGAGAAAAACAAATGTACTGAAACCTGCCCCAGGAGCCCCTCAGGGATGGCCTGGGACCCTCAAAGGAAAAGGGGGCCATCATCGTCAGCTGCCGGTTACTAACCTGTGGGGTCCTGAATCACTTCTTGTGACATTTCTCTCTGAAGGGCTCAGCACCTCTCAGGCGGGACAGCCTATTTATGTTGGGATGGGGAGTTAGTCCTCCTTGAGGATTTCATAAAACCAAAGCACTGGGAGCTCTGAAGGCCGGAACCAAAGTGGCGGTGAGGGGAGCGGAGCAGACCCCCGGGAGGGATCCTCAGATCGGGGTGGGGTGGGGGGGTGAGGGATTGTCACAGAGGTCCTTGAAATGGAGGAGTCAAGAGCAGGCACCAAGGACAGTGAGCCCTGATCACAGCCCATGGTTGCAGCCTCCTGATCTGCTCCCTCCAACACCCCCCCACGCCCTGACCCCTGCTCGCAAAAGGTCTGGGACACACTCAGCCACTGAAGAGTGCTTGAGTCCATGTAAACAGCCTGAGGAATAACCCTGGGGAGACACGATGGGGAAGGTGAAAAGTTCAACCTAGAGCAATTCCAGCAATTCCTTGTGCATTCTGGAGCCAAAATAGACACCATCTTTTGATTATCTGTGTCACCGCTCTGTTTAATTAATGTGGATCGTTGCCGCTAGATTAACACTCATATTATTTTTGCCCCGGCCTGGTTCTTACCTCCTATCAATCAACTCACCATGAGCCAATGTGACCAGACACAGGCAAACGCTTTGGAAAAAACCTACATCCATGGGCCATGACGCGTGGCACCACGTTAGGGGCTGCAGGGCCAGGTGTTGAGCAAGCACACAGTTCCTGCCAGCCAAGAGCTTAACTTTTCCAGTCCAAAAGAAGCAGAACGGAATGGCTAAGCTGGGTCAGAGATGATCACCTTGAGTGGTTCTGCCATTCTGAGCTGTATGTTTCCCCATAACAAATGGCATTCAGCATCACCACACTGATCACACAGGTACAGTCTGTGTTTGTGTCTTCAAGCAGTTTCTTCCTCACTGAAGGGGTCTCTTGACACCTGTGCGGCTCCTTTTCCGTGAGCACGTGTAGATGCTGCTCTTCTGAAAGGGGTGAGACAGGCCCATGGCAGATCCCTCCTCCTAATGACATCAGCTCAGCCACTCCACCCCCGCCTTCAGCAGGCGTAGAAGCTCCTAAGCCTACCTACGTGTCTTCTCTATCTTTAAATACTTCCTAGGTCGGGAGATGTTACTTATCACCTCCCAGAGCTCACAGACCAGCCTGATGAGTGGGAAAGATGGAGGCTTTTAGAATCAAACCCACAAAGGCTCAAATCCAAGATCCTACAAGAGTGTCTGACACACAGCAGGCTCTTGATAAATATCTGATAAATGAAATCCTGGTTCTGCTACTCACCAACGGTACATCTTGTATAAGTTCTTGAAGGCCTGTCTTTCTTATCTATAAATAGGGGAAGTTGGGAGGCTTAAAGAAAATAATCTATGTCTGTGGGCTCAGTAGAGGGCTTGGCATGGAGAGGAGGAAAGTACTAAGGAAACTGACATTTCATAAGTGTCTACTCATAAAATGCTTTGATGCAATGCCATTATAAAATACTAAACATTTACTGAGTACTTACTATTGCTGGGCACTTTTCTACTGGCTCAGCATCCATTATCCCTTTTAATCTTCCACACGCTATGTGGGTGGGTAAGTATCATCATCCCCATTTTAAACGGGCAACAGCAATTCCAAGTTTTGAAAGCAGCTGGGGCATGATGTGCCCTGACAGTGGAAGCAATGAAAAGCCTGTAGGGCAGGTGGACCAGCCCTGGCTACCCGCGAGTCCTGCCTGAACTTCACTGCCAACTTCATCCACAGACCCAGTGACCGGTGACCCAGCCATTGGCCATGCTCAGTCTTATAATGTCCTCCCCAAGGTCTGGAGGAGAAGTCTAGAGGATGGGAAAGAAAAGGCAACCATTCCTTACACACCAGGATTCTATGATTGGAGCCAGGCCACCGAGTTCTGGATGCACTCAGAGTGAGTCGCTGAGACCACGGTGGCAGTTCTGCTGTGTCTGGGTCACGGACACCTCCAGGAGCAAGAGATCCAGAGGCACACACACCTTTCTGGCTTGTCTTATTTTTCCCTGGAAATCCTGATCACCTTATCGCTCTGAAACTCAGGAGCCTTTTGAAGTCATTGTGTTCAGACTATAAACCACGTACACACAAAACCGCTGGCCTTCACCAGGGGGAGAAAAAGGGTTTGTTGGATGGTTTGGTTACTAACTGCTGTTTGGCATTTTAGCCATGGCTTTAAATAATGAGGCACCCATGGAAATGCAGGGTCGGGGAGAGGCCACACAGCAGCAACAAACGGGAGGAATCTGGGAAAATGGGAAACTTTTCATCTGCGATAAGAAACCCTTACGGCTCTTATTAGGCTTTCGGCTCAGTCAGGGAGGTCCCCTGGCTTTAATAAAATCTCATTTTCCCCTTAAACTCTCCCATGTGGTAGGGGCCCAGAGTTTAATGGGGATATAAGAGATGATTCCAACCTGAGGCTCAGGTGGCTGGGGCCACCCTCCAGCCCAGCAGCTGGGATTGATTGCAGAGCTGCTGGTCCAGCCACATGCGAGCCACTGCACATCAGAGAATAATCACGGGCCATTTGATGCTGACCTGGGCCAAACGAAGATGGCAGCCTGGCTCCTGTGCATTCCTGCTTTGAGGAAGGAGAAGCTCATGCCGGTCTTTATTAAGAGGGGACCCAAAGAGTAAGTCGACCAGTTCCAACATGTGATTCATTAGGGGGCATCTGCATTTGAAAGGCTCCGTGGCTTTAATCTATGCCTGATTCCTTAAGGTTCCCATCAGCGCTGGGTGACTGTGTTCATTCGGACCTGTGCGTGGTGGTGAATTCATCTCTCCTGTCACGTGCAATTCCATCGGGGGGGGGGTCTCACCCTCAGTTCTGAGGGGCTGATCCATGACGCCTAATACCACCCGACAGACTCCTTCACAAGACAAGCAGGATGCCAACGGTGAAGCTGCTGGGAGATGCCAGGCCTGAGCCAGCAGAGGCTGGAGGGAGGGGAAGCGTGAGCAGCTGGTAATTAGAAGTCACCGGTGGGTATCAGAACGCATCCATCAGAAATCTGCAGAGATGAACACGCCCAGCGTCTCTGTGAGTGATGGGAGCTGCTGTTGGTTCTGGGTTTTTATTCCACTATTGCAAAAGGAGCACTGCTTGTTAAGCACTTGAACCCTAGCCCCAAGACGAACAGAAATATCATGCCTAGCAACACGGTTTTCACTCCTAGACAAATCTGTATGAAGCACTTGCACCAACAGGGAGTATATCACTTCCATCTAGCAATTTTATTATATCCATTCAAATAGGCACGCTTGCTCTTAAATCCACAAAAGTGCTCCAGCTTTCTCCAGGGAAAAAACACATGAGGTGGTAAGGCACCAAGAGTCAGTTCCGGCCATCACCTGATAAGTTAATTTCTGCCCAGAACGAACTCTCTGTCCTTTTCAAGGTATCAGAGAAACACTCCAGAAGCTAACACAACACTGTAAAGCAATTATACTCCAAAAAAAAAAAAAAGAGTTCACAGGAAAAGACCGACAGAGGCAGACCTGCTCCCTGCCCTCCCCATTTCCTTCCTGGACAGCACAAGCTCCCTTTAGCAAGGCCTCTGATGTGGATGCCCCCATCCTGTCTGTGTTCCTTATTCCAAAGCAGAGAGTGTAGCTGGGATTTTGAGTCCTGGTGGAGGCCCAGGTGGGGCCATGGTAGGAAAGGCGCCTGGTCAGGCAGAGACTTCTCTAGGCAGGTGTTGACTAGACTCACTCATGTAGATCCACGTCATCTTGGTTGTTGCCTTTGAACATCCTCCAGGGACTCAAACACTCCCCAGCTCTGACCTGGCCCAGCCCTAAGAAGGATTTAGGACAACATCACCGGGACTTCCCTGGTGGCGCAGTGGTTAAGAATCCACCTGCCAATGCAGGGGCCACGGGTTCGATCCCTGGTCCGGGAAGATCCCACATGCCACGGAGCAGCTAAGCCCGTGCGCCACAAGTACTGAGCATGCGCTCTAGGGCCCGCGAGCCGCAACTACTGAAGCCCACACGCCTAGAGCCCGTGCTCCGCAACGAGAGAAGCCACCGCAATGAGAGGCCCCTGCACCACAATGAAGAGTAGCCCCCACTCGCCGCAACTAGAGAAAGCCCACATGCAGCAACAAAGACCCAACGCCATTAAAAATAAAAATAAAAAATAAATAAATTTATAGAACAACATCATTAAACTCACAGAGACATCTTCCTGAGGGTTCAGAAGTCTGGTGGTCCCCCAGGAAGTGGTAAAGTCTCTGGAGGCTCGAGAAAAATGCCATGTGGACAGGGCTCCCCAGCCCTCAACTCCATTCACCAAAAACAAACGCTATGTGCACTCTCGTTGTGTGCGCTGGGGACCACACAGGTGTCAATGCCCCTGCCTGACAGCATCTCACACAGGGCCCAGGAAGAAAAGCAGACAGACACTTGATCAAATGACCGTAACAAGGTGAGCTATGAAAACCTGGGAATATTGAGGAGCCCAGCAGCAGTCCATGAAACGGGGTGATTTGTCCTGCTCCAGGGCGAGGCGGGAGGGAGGGGCAGATCAGAGAAGGCTTCTGAGAGGAGGCGACATCTGAGCTGCGAAGGAGCTCCCAGAACAGTCAAAAGGGTGGGAAAGATGCTGAAGACAGAAAAGACAAGATGTATTTAGCAGAGAGGCAGGGAAACAGAGCAAAACACAACTTAGAATTGCTGGAATATACGTGTATGCAGTGGGGGGGACCTTGCATGCAGTTTAGAAAAGAAAAAGGTTAACAGGAACCAAGGGAGGCAGGGAGCGATATTTCCTTCCAGTTCATGTGGTAGAAAGGCATGGATAGCAGGTCTGCAGGCGTGACCTCAGACAAGTGCCTGACACTTACAGAACCTCAGCCCAGGGATTGTTCAAAGTCCCTGCAAAAGCCCTTGGGGTTTACAGCCGGGGTCGGGGGCAAAGGATCCACTGCACCACAAGGCAGAGCACAAGCAACGGCGGACACAGGGAGGGGAGGGAGGAGGGCATCCCAGGCTCTGCGGCTGCTCCGCGCAGGGCCCTGCCGCGGAGTCCCACGCCCACCGCATCCCAACTTAGCGGCTGTTTCTCCTCATTTACACTCGACTCTGCTCTCCCAAATACCTTCCCGTACAGGTACTTTTTTTGAAGGCCCTTCAAACTCCATGACTATCAACAGTGATGTTAGGCAAGGCGCTTTCAGCAAGAAGCAACCATAAGGAAACGAAATTACAGCTGTGAAATCTCCGCTCACAGGAAGCGATTTGCTCAGTGATAACCATTTGTGAGGAGCCCGGATCAATCTCTGTGCTGGCAGGAGAGAAGGCGTCCAGCCTCCTAACATCTCCATCCTGCAGTGGAGACAGCACCCCTCGCCTCGGATCTCACCCACTGGTCCCCACCCATGACTTGGGTCTGGGTTTGGGATCAGAAGACATTGTCCCTGTGACTATCCTAGAAAGAACACAGGCTGACCGTCACCCCAGCCAGGCCCCACCTGCACCCCAGCTTCCTTGCGCCTCTGTTCCCCTAGGTCAACCTTTGGCTTTCGGGTGTGAAGCAGGGTTAATCACCTCCCTGCTTTCGGCTGGGGGAGCTGAATCCCGCCCTGAGCAATGTTTGCTTATGGAGAAACTTATCTTTCCTGCATTGCTCTCTCTTCACCAAACATGAATGCCAGCAAAAACTCCACTCCCGGCCTCATGAATTTTGTCAAAAAACAAAACACAGGAAAAAAATTCTACACAGTATTCCCCAGATGCTCTGTATGAGACAATGAGAGAATACCTGTCTCCCTCTCCCCTGGCTAGGAGAGGCTATTTAGGAAGAGCTGGTGAATATGACATGCTTATGTTATTACACAGTACCCAGTAGCCTTGCTTACTGGGACCCACTTGGAAAAGAGCCAGGTCCAAAAATACATAAGTTCTCTCCTCTTCTTACCGAAATCGTTTCAAAAACTTTCAGTCCTAAAGATCATTTTTTCCCAAGCTGAACGCCCTCTGCTTCCTGTTTATAGACTCTCAGAGGATGGCACTTAAAGAATGCGTTTCTCTGATAAGCACAGAGCTTTTCCAGACACAGGATCAGTCCTGCCCTGAGTAGGGAGGAAAACTGAGGCACAAGATGTGACTTCTTCCCCACCTGTGGTACCCACACAGCACATGAGACAGGGGCGCCAGGCATCTCACCCAAGGCCCAGCACTCCATCCTCATGGCATCCGCAGAGCCAGCCTCTGCGCTCTTTCTGCCCATCACACCCCCCCTCCTCGCCTCAGCGCTTCGCTGCTTGGAGAGACCATTTGATTTACTCATGCCCCTCACGGCCACCAGCACAGAACCAGCAGAGTACGTTCTGCTTTCTGCTTGAAAATCACTCCTCGCTTTCCAGGAGACATCTGTGAGCGGGCTGGTGGTAATGATTAGAATGCGAGAGACCCGGGCCAAGTAGATGGAAGGGCCGAGGTGACTGGCGTGCCGAAGCACTGTTTCTCCCAACACTGTCTGGGAAGACAGAAAAGAAAGGGGAAACACTCAGGCTTCAGGACTGCATGTTGGGTACTGAGAGGAGGGAGCTGAGACCCTGTGAGGGGCTCATGGGGCCTTCAGAGCAATCCACCAACTTCTGCCAACACAGCCCTGCTTGTCTGCATGGCAGGCGAGAAGGTCGGGGCAACACCCAGGTGACTCCATCCCTGGCCCCAACATCATGTGCTCCCGGTACAACCATGTATGCCATGACTAAAGTTCTCCAATTATCTTGTTTCTGTCAGAAGCACCTAAGTTATTCTCAGGAGTCACGACAGTCTCTGCGTGTAGGCACTAGTTGTCAGAGCTCAGCGTCATCTTACCTCGCAGAAGTGATTTTTCTCTTACGTGTCAGAGGTCGAACGCTCTCAAGTCATGGGAATAGTTATTCTTCCCATGTAGGATTGGAGATGTGCTTTAGAGCCAAGAGGAGGAGTACTTAATTCGGAGTTCCAGCTTCTTACCACTTGTGGCATATGGCTGGGGTGTGGCATGTTCTGGGTGATGAGTTCTGACTTCCTGGTTAACGCAAACCCTCTCTAATAATAGCGCAACCACTGGACATCAGGGTGGTCTGAGGAGAAGGCATGAAGCATGCAGTGCTGTCGGGCTATCCTGACTCCCCTACACTGGCGGATTGCTGTAGACTCTGCCCATCCCCGACTACCAGCGGCCAGAGCAGTGCCCTTACAAGTTCCCCATTCCCTGAGAAACTACCACACATTCCAAGAAGTTCCATGAATAGCAACCACGACAAACTGCAATCGTGGGCCAGTCATTTCTCTTCTCTTGGCCCCAGATCTCTCATTTGTAAAACGGGGTTTAAGGAAAGAGAGAATGAGAATGACTTAGAATATTCAAAATTCCCTCCCACCTCTGATTTTCTTGGAGCCACTGAAATTTGGAATTCCACTCAAGGGTATCAGGATATACCTCTAGTTGGATTTAGCCTCCTTTAAACCAACATGGCAGCCGACGCAGTTCTGAAATGGGTATCTGTCCTCTTGTTTAAAAGTTCTGACACGGCCATTAGTTCTGTTGTTTGTAACAGATGTCCATAAAATTTGGTGCAGATCTTCAAATGTAGGCTGGACAGAAACTTGGCTGAGTGGTTGTGTGTGGGCAAGGAAGGGGGTATATTGCAGGAGGAGGTATGGAAGCATCCAAAGGTGGTTAAACTAGGCAATTTTTCATCTCCCTTCTCACGCTGGGAGCCTGTGATACACAAGACAGAACTTGGACTACACTGATGAGACCTGGCTTTTACAAAATCACTGGAGGAGGAACTTCCCTGGCGGTCCAGTGGCTAGGACTCTGTGCTCCCACTGCAGGCGGTATGGGTTCAATCCCTGGTTGGGGAACTAAGATCCCGCATGCCGCTTGGTGTGGCCAAAAAAAAAAAAAATCACTGGAGGAAAGGAAGAAATGGAGGGAGCATCTCAAAGCTTTGTCAGAGAAGCATTCCTCTCTCCAAAAGCACCCATGGCTCTGTCCTCCAGCTTCCCACTGGACTTTGCGAGTACCTCCGTGGAAGCCCTGGCTCTGTATCCCTCCTCAGACCGTGGGCTACTTTTGAAAAGGGATGTACTTTACTCTTTGACGTATCCCCAGGCGACCAGCATAGTGCCAAGAACACAATCAGTGTTAATCCAATGTTGAAGGAACAAATAAAAGAATGAATGAAGAAACAATCTTGCCCAAGGTCGCAAACCATCAGTGACAAAGTCAACATTAGAACCCAGGCGTCCTGAAACCTAGGGTATAGCTCTTCATATTAACTCTGAGAATTTCCCAAGCAATGCAAGATAGCATCCAGTAGATCGTCCTTCTTAGCCTACACACTGGATTTCAAGGCTTTGGGTTGGAGACCAGTTTTTAAATTAATTCTTGCCTGACCTTTGCTACTTGCACACATGATCTTGGAGCCAGCCACCACTATCTCCTCTATATACGTACCCCCGAGGCAGGCTCACCACATATTATAAGGTGTTGACTTACTTATGGCTTGAGAATTGGTTGAGAGTTGCTGAAACTGGCCCCATATGGGATTCCAGGAGTAGAAGCAGCCCCTCCCCTTGGGGCTTCTGGGAACGACAGACAACTTTTTTAATGAACAAAAATGCCCAAGAAATAACCCTCTGGACAGTTGTTATCTATTGCCCAGCTCCCCGCAGACAGCAGCCTGTGGAATTTGCAGCGATGTAGTCACGTGCAAAGGGCAGCACCAGGCCCCACAGTAATAACCAGGAGGCATACTTAGCTAGCACTTCTCCCCCGAGAGCTTGTTTTTCCTCTGCTGCAACACTGTGGCCCTCTTGGCTCAACCCACCCAGTCCCTGGCAGGAACGCAGCACTTAGAAGCAGATGGGTGGATCTGAGGACCTGCCCAGAGATGCAGAGGGAGGCGTAGAAGGAGCAGATGAGGTGATGTGGCCCTGCATCCCTTAGTCTGTTGCCTAAGCATAGAGGGTTGCGAGCCTTGAAGAATTTCATAAGCCTGACTTTCAGAAACCTGCCAACATTCCAAGAACCCAGGAAATAGACAGCTGTCCTTTGTGGAGAGGAGATAGGACACAGGGAGATAGGACAGATTTAAAGCATCAGGAGAAGGGCCATGTGGGAGGGAACTCTGACAGTTCTTGATTAAGTCAATAGAGACAATCCTTTAAGGCAGTGTTTTTCAAAGCTTAGCAAGCATCAGCATCACCTGGAGAGCTTACTAAAACCCCATGGCTGGTCCTCAACTCCGGAGTCCCTGACTCTGTAAGTCTGGGTCCGGGATGTATATGTCTAACAAGTTCCCAGGTGATGCTAATGCTGCTGGCATGGGAGCCGCTGACACGGAAAAATGGCATTAATTCCAACTAGCATGAACTAGGCAAGATACCAGGAAGAACTTCCTACAGTGAAGGTTTGGAATAAGGCAGGAGATCAGGTTACTGGGGACAGTGCAGAAGTCTCTTGAGCTGGATACTCATGTTTCCACAACAGATCTGGATCAGCTCTGCTTAGCTACAAGGTAATTTTACCTACCACCAGCTATATTTATATTCAGTTCCGTTACTAGATTACAGAGCATCTCCTACACTCCAAGCACTGTAACAGCACCTATTTTATGTACTGTATGTACATACAGAAAATAGTACATGAAACTGGGGGCTTGGTTGGTTTTTATCCCTGTTTTAGATGAGGCAACTGAGGCTCAGAGACTCCTGCCAAGCCTCTCAGCTGGTATGAGGCAGAAACAGGATTCAAACTCACAACTCTAGTCTCACCATGTCTTTTAGCAATGAGGTGAGGGCAGAGCTGCACCTACCAGTATTTTCCTAAACTGTATACTATGGGTCAGTGCCTTACAAGATGGTTAAAAAAAAAAAGAGCGACCCAAAATGTGATCAAGGTCAAATAAGTTTGGAGAAAGCAAATGTAGACAAAGAATGTACTGCTAGACTTCTAGGGTATTTGAATATACTTACATATATAGTGAATCTCAGAGAGAAGGCTAGAGGGCATTTCCCCAATTTGACCAGAGAATCTTTTTTTTTTTTTGCGGTACGCGGGTCCCTCACTGTTGTGGCCTCTCCCGTTGCGGAGCACAGGCTCCGGACGCGCAGGCTCAGCAGCCATGGCTCACGGGCCCAGCCGCTCCGCGGCATGTGGGATCTTCCCGGACCGGGGCTCGAACCCGTGTCCCCCTGCATCGGCAGGCGGACTCTCAACCACTTGCGCCACCAGGGAAGCCCCGACCAGACAATCTTTTATTCAAAAACAACTATTGAAATTTCAAGTGATATTACAGTTGTGTAGAACACAGTCTGGTAACATTTGGCATCAATATTAATAAGGCAAAGAATTTACACCACTAGCCCATATTCTATTTTGCACACACTCACATATTGGAGTAAACATGTAGACCACGCGTGGTGTGATCCAAATCAGATTAGCACAGAGAAGAACTTACCGGGATCCTGCACCTTCCACCCAGTGCACAGGCCTCTATTTGAGGACCCAGACCCAGCCAGGCGGTCACAGGCTCCAGGCCCCCCCTTGCAGCGCCTCCAGGGCAGGAGACAGAGGGGCCTGCTTGTCATTCAGATCACCTCCCTTTGCACCTCCCCAGGCTTCGTGAGAGAGAGGTTCTAACCAGAACTGTTAGTCACTGCAGCTTCTCTCAATCAATTATTCACACTTCTATCTGTTGGCTTGCTTTGAGGGAGAAAAAAGAAAAAAGTCACGGGGATTTGAAAAGACGAGGGAGAAGAGGAAAAGGACGCCGGGGTTTCTTTCCTGTGCAGGGTGTAGGGGGAGGACCCCTAGATGCACCTTCTAAGGAGCTGCCTGCATTTGCCCTCTCGGACTGAGCAAACAGGCTGGAGGTTCCTTCATTCCCTAAAGCACCAAGAAGAGGAAGCAGGAGAGCTCAGACCATGGCCGGATTTCAGGGGTCAGAACAATGCTGTCCTTGGCTTGAGCGAGAGCCTCTCGGCGGTTGTTTGCCTGGGTGATATTTGACCAGCTGAGAAGCACAGCATAGAAGGAAAATTCATGTTGCTGCTGGCTCCCATCTGTCACGCAGCCTGCTCTCTGCTCTGGGCCTTCCCCGGGAACCCAAAGAGGGCTGTTCCAACGCACCTGGAGGAACCCAGGTGAGAACCAAACATGAGACACCTGTGTCAGGGTCTCCTAAGCCCACCACAAGCTTTTCACCCTAAGCATGCCTAGTCAGTTTTGGCAAAATGATCAAGATTTTTAAATTGCTATGCGTGGCATTTTGCAAATGCAGATCGCTACAGAATCCGCTCATGAGTAAGAGAGAAGATGGGCATGGTCTGGAATCATTGTCATTGCCACTGAAATGATCTGCAATGATATGCCGTCCTTTGTATTCAGAGACAATGCTACTAACACGGTACAGTAAGTACTTATTTTCCACCACACAATTACCATATATTGTCCGAGTTACCAATATATTTGAGAGAGAGTGGTATGTAGGTGTGTGTGAATGTGCATATGTGGGTGTATATTTATATATACACATATACACACACACAAATATATACACAAGCAAATGTAGTTATATGTATATAATATATAACGTAGTATATGTATATAAATGTAGTTACATTCATGAACTGTTTCATGTGTATATGTCTGAGTAGTGTTTTATCCCTAGATAAGAATGCAAGTTCTTTGGGGCAACTTTTTTCCTTTGCACTTCTGTATCATCCTTAGTTCAGAACAGGGTACATCCTTCGTAAGAAGCTCTTAATAAATTCTGGTTTATCCCAGCAGTGAGGGAAGGCTCATGCTGGTCGGTCCCTCCACTCACACGCCATCTCTCTGAGGCCCACTCACAGCATGTGTCATGAGATGGTCCAGCCACCAAGCAAACCCATTAACACACTCAGAGAAAGACCCCCTCACTGCTGAGTTAATTGGTTGGCTGGCTGAAGACCTTGGGGTTGACTATTGGTATTATCTCTCTGTTCTCAGACCTCAGTGCTAAACAATTCTCTAAACAGACCTCAGTGCTAAACAATTCTCTAAACAATTCTCTAAACAATTCTCTGGGGTTCTTTCTATTTTCAAAAGTTTATTTTTTCCACTATAAAAGCAATGAATGCTCATTTAAAAAATTTAGGAAAAGGTAGCTAAATAGAAAAATAAATAAATCACATCTACTCCCTTTTTCCAAGTATGGCTATTATTAGCCTTCTGGTGGATTTCTTTTTTTATGCATTGTAAAAAGTTTCAACTGTATCATGCTTTTTCACTTAATGTTACTGTACAAGAATTGGTTAGAATATTGGCCTTTATAAACTAAATTTTATTTTATTATTACTATTTAATTAATTAATTAATTTATTTTGGCTGCCTTGGGTCTTCGTTGCTGTGCGTGGGCTTTCTCTAGTTGCGACGAGTGGGGGCTACTCTTTGTTGCAGTGCGCGGGCTTCTCATTCCGGTGGCTTCTCTTGTTGCGGAGCACGGGCTCTAGGCGCGCAGGCTTCAGTAGTTGTGGGTCATGGGCTCTAGAGCGCAGGCTCAGTAGTTGTGGCACATGGGCTTTGTTGCTCCGCAGCATGTGGGATCTTCCCGGACCACGGCTCGAACCCGTGTCCACTGCACTGGCAGGAGGATTCTTAACCACTGCTCCACCAGGGAAGTCCCATATAAACTAAATTTTAAATGGCTGCATAATATGCCAAATTTACCTCCCGATCCCTCTGCAAATGGGTATTTAAATTAATTCCACTTCAGCTAAATAATGCTGAAATATGTAACTTGGTGATTAGCATCACTTTTTGAACTTTGAATTGATTCCTATAAAAAAATTATCTCTAGTTCAAAGGACCTGAATCTTTAAAGGTTCTTGCTAAATAGTTACAAATTGTCTTCCCAAAGTGTTGTACTAGTTAGAATTCCCAGCAGCCACGCTTCAAAAGCAAACAGAGCCAGCTTCATAGCACACTCCTGGGACTCATTTCTGAAGAACTATTTACAATGCGTTTCGACTCTTTCAGAGTCCTTGTTTACCTGTCCCTGTGCAGCTCAGATGGCCCATTGCGGACCGCCACCCCGCCCCACCCCCGCCAGATATAGACAGTCTGGCACAGAGCGGGTAGTCCCTCCAATAAAATCTCCAGTTTTGGAACTAATTTCCAGCCCCGACTCTGGAGCAACCACCCAGACCAAGGTTCATAAGCACCCCCCTGACCCATCACCTCTCATGGGACAGAAACCTACAGGCCACCTTAACAAGAACTGCACTGATGCACATCCCACAGGAATCATCTGAGGGGTCGTATGGTGCAACAGAATGAATATGGAGCATTTTCACTTGTCTTCAGATAATCAGGTCACTACATCAGTCTCGAACCTTACGCTTTGCCTTCATGCATTCTTTACCACATTTTATTCCTAGTGAACTAGTAAAAAATATGGGAGCACATGAGGCCAAGTGTTCTCACCTCCTACCCTGCTACCTTCCTCCTCTCAGGCTTTCCTATTGAGCATTATGGAATTGGACCAGATACTGGTCATGCAGGAGACACAGCCGCCATGCCCAGCCATCGCCCCTCGTGTTAAGGAAAGAAGAGGGGACAACACTGACTCTTCCTGGAGGGCCTTCTTGCTCAGATGCTAACAGGGCTTTAGCACATATGATCGGCCACAGTGAGCACTTCCAGCTTCCCCTTTCTTTCCTACCGCAGATGCTGCTGTGGTTCTGAGCAGTGAGTTAATTATGTAAGGTTACAATAAGGTGTCCTCTCTGTCCTGTGTACACACACACACACACACACACACACACACACACAGTGTCCAGGTGACTCTGGCTGCAAAAGTGGACAAATGAGAATTAGATTATCCTACCCTATCAGGGAAGATATGAACCAGGTCTAAGAGACAGCTGTGCTCTGACCGCAGAGTCAATTTTGCTAAACTTCACAAGTGATAACACAATAAGTGGACAGGAGTGGATTTCCCTGAAATCCAGTGTCCAGGGGTGCCCACAGGGTGCCTGGGGAAGGGGAAAAAGACCAACTACCCAACCAAGCTAAGCGGGGAGACATTCTCAGAAGTCTTTTTTCCCTAGGGACTTGGGATGGCAAGCTCTGAGCTGTGATGTCCGGCTGCGTCACACTGAGTAGATGCCGGCTCCTCTGTTTTCCAATATCCGAGGCAGACTATATACTAAACAGGTCCCTGCCGCTCTGAAATTTATCTCAGTTTGGCTGTAGCTAGAAAGCAGGACTTGCAGAGTAATTGTGGTTCTAGGCAATCTGGGGGGCCATCTGTAGCTGGTGGGTAGGGAAGAGGCTAGTACCAGGCATCTAATCAAGGTGAATCCTGTTAGTGTCTTAATAGACTTGGACCATGGTACACAGATGTAGCCACAAAAGACCTTCTTTTCCTTCCCATTGTCAGTAAACACCTGTACTCAAGTTCAGTTTCACAAAATGTGTCAAGAGGCCCAACAGCTATGGAACAGGGCTAACAAGGTCACAGTCAGGGATCCAAATGCTGGATCGACCAAATAGCTTTGCTTTGGTTCCTTGGCCATGGACACCACCCCCAGCCCCAGACACCTGTCTCAGGAAGGTGTGCGGTGGCATCTGTCTTAGACAGCAAGGGAGAACAACCAGGGCAGGTTGGCTCATCTCCATCCCTAGAAGAACAACTCAAAAGTCCTGCCTGATCAAGCAGCCCCTTTTACACAAAGGTGAGCATGCACACACTTATATACATTCTCAATGACAAGTCCTCCTGCGGCCAAACTAGAACCTCGTTAACGAATTACCCCAGTTGAAAGGTAAAGCAGCTTCAGGTCATCCAGTAAATCACAGGCACAAATCAAAATCTAACCACTCAATTAAATCCGGCTTAGTTGAAATCATATCCTTTTTGAACACTGGAGTGGCTGATTTCCAAAGGATGTATGAAGATCATTTAACACACGGTTATTCAATATCAAGCCCTTTTCTCTGTGATTTTTCCAACCTAATTAGCATTTAGTATAGATGGCGAGGTGTTCTATAGAGCTTCTATCATTAAGGGAATACCTGTAGCTCAGAAGAGGGGACATTTACAATCAACCTGTGAAAAGGCATTGATGGAAGGGGACCCACAGCTGCCCAGTGTTGGACCAGGCACCAAGGGCAGGGGGTAGAAGAAAGAAGGCAAGATTTGAAATGGGTCCTGCCACACTGCATGCCCAGGGTCATCCCCACCAGCCCTGTCCAGCATGTGTGACAGCCTTCCAGGGGCCAAGAACAACAGAGACCGCCACTGCAGGGAGAAGGCTGGACTTGTTTTCATCTCTGACCACTCCCCCAGCAGTCTGGGTCCTGCCAAACTACTGTGGGTCAAACGTGGGCGGGCTCCAGCTGGCCCCATTCCTGTTGTGACTGCACTTGGTTCATTAACACCCAACCCTCCCCCGTGGGGCACGCGAGGCAGGAAGCCTTCTCACTGGCCTGTTTTTTAGCCTGGCTTATTCCTTCTCAGCAGTGGGACAGGTGGTTGCCTCAGTAGAGTCAAATCCTGCTCAGGGACCAGGGACGGAGGGAGATGGCTGCCTAGACCCAGTGTGGATGCCTTCGAGGCTGTGCGCTCAAAGGCTCTCCGTCTGGCAATCTCTCTTGTTAGCTGGCGCTTCCTGGCATCAGCAGAGGCTGAACTCCCCCTGATACATTCAACCTTTGTCTGAAATACCCAGAATGCTGCCTGGGAAAGAAACACTGCGCTGAGCTTGGAAAACAGGCGACATGAGGAAATGCCAAGGACCTGGCCGGGGATCCTCCGCAGGGATCACATGCCACACCACCAGGGTCTGTCCTCCACGGACAGGACACCTCTGTACATGAGTTTCAGAGAATCAGAGAATCTCAGAGCCTGCAAAGCATGCCGGAAGTCACCTAGTCTCTCACTGCTCACTCTATCTGTGGGGAAGAGCCATTTTGTAAAAGTTCCAGTCCGTTGTAGATGGATGCTTTTGTCAAATACCATAAAAACAAATTACTAGAAAAGTGAAATTTAAAACCACAAAATGTAAATTCACTAACCAGGCTCTGAGATGTTGCAGCAATGTCAAATTACTATACAAATTTCTAAAAGCTCATTCTCGGTGTCTGTACGACGTATCTTGTTGCAGACCGTTAACAAACAATTCACAGACCACATTTTGAACAGCAGTGACCTAGACCTTGCTACTCAAATTACGGTTCAAGGACCAAGAGTTTTAGCCTCACCTGGCAACTCATTAGAAATGCAGGGTATCAAGCCCCTCCCCAGACCTCTTGAATTGCAACCTGCATTTGCACAAAATCCTCAAATGATTTGTGTGCACGTTCAAGTTTGAGAAGCACTGGGACAGACCAGACTCGCACGTTAATAGATCACAAATGTTTTCTCCATATTCAACCCTTACAATGCCTCTGAATAAAGCAGATACTCAATGTTGAAGCATCTTGACCACGTAGGAGAGTGGGAAGGGGGTGAAAAACTCAACAGAGTCTTCAGGCTGAAATATTTCATGGGAGTTGAGCTGCCCATCTGTGGCTGGATAGCTCTCGATGGCTTAGGAGCCACCTAAGGATGACGGCACGCATTCGCCAGATCTAAAACGAGCCCAGAGTGAGCACAAAGGAGGAGGGAGGTTTGTGAATCCGCTGTTGGGAGATCTGGCACTTCACCAGGGTCAAGCAGGGAGTCCAAGGTCAGGATGTTGGAGCAGACAACCTGATTCCACCACCGAGAGGGGGGCCCGCCCGACTGGAGACAGAAGCGTGTTTATTTAGATCTTGTCTGCTTAGCTGCTTGAGTGGCTGCAAGGGGTTTGATTATCATTCTCCAGGGCTCCGTGCCCTCAGCCGGAACCGTGTTCCTAATCTGTGTGACCATTAAGGGCTCTCTGTGCCCTGCTCTGTCTCCCGCAGAGTGCCAGAGAGGCTGGCAGCCTCTGCTCCCCGTACCCCTCCTCCAGCGTGGCTATGCCTCTATCTGGGGCTGCAGACCCCTTTCCATCAATTCTCACTGAGAAGCAGCCTAGGTCCTTAATTAAAACAGCGAACCTGCACACGAGGACGGGAGAAGCCACAGCCCTATTAGTCCAGCCCAAGGAAATCGCAAGGGATATGCACTGACTCACTGGGGACCCCATCTCTGGGCGCAGACTGGGTTTGCTTTCCTGAGTGCCACCCTACCCCTTTGTGGCCCACCTGCACTGTGACTCTCCTTCTATCTGACCCTCATTTAAGTTTTCTTCTCCTCCAGCAAAAATCATCAACGCATGGAGCTGGGAGACCCTCGAAACCGAGGTCCCAAGCGGCTAAGTGTCTTGCCCAGAGTTACACAGCTAGTTTGTGCTGCTGACTAAGATAATGTAAGAAAATCGGTGATCTGTGAGTCAATCGCTCATATTAATCCCAGCCCCCAGATATTCCACCACAGTGACAATTTTTGTACTCAATATTATGTCATAATAATCCACCCCAACCTTCAATTTGGGTTCAGAAAAAATGGTATCCTTATTCATGTATCTCCTCTGGTCCTGACCACTTATTTTTCACCTACCCAGCTAAAGGGTACAGCCATCCAACCCATTGGAGAATATTTCACGAGGAGTTTCACCCAATTACTTCTCTAAGGGGCTCCCCAGAGGCCTCAGGGCCCAAGTTGGCGCCACGCTGGCTTTAAGGGCGGCCAAAGCAGGAACGGCGTGGAGCTCTGGGTTGTGGGATTTAGGACCCGCTCAAGCCAGATCACTCCCCCTTCTCTCATCCCTTCCAGTTCTGCGAGATTCTAGGGAGCATCAGCCTTATTATTACATGCTTCAAAGCCAGGTTTCTTCCTGTCAAGTGTTATAAGAGGAACCAGAGTCACAGAAGCAGTGACAAGCAGCTCGGAGCAGAGGTAATGGCTTTCCCCGAGCTTGGGCTGCAAGTGACAGTATTTGCAGAAGGAAAGGGCAGCAGTAAATGCGGCTATCGCTAACTTTTCCCTTCGACAGAGTGCGCTCCAGGACATGCCGCAGCTCGACACCAGTGTTTTGCCCCATGCGGTCTCACCCCCTTTCTCGCCTGCAACACGCCATCCTCAGTGTCTTCTGAGAAATGCCTGTCCACACCCAGCGTGTCAGCATGTGCCTGGGATTCCTCGAAAGTTGAGTTCAGCTTTTACTCCCTCACATTGGTTGGGCATGAGACTGGCAAAGCCTCGCTCTTTCTCCTTCTGTGCTTTGAATCTTGGAAAACGATGCTTATAATAAGAAGGGAAATTCTTTTCTGATGACTTAAAAGCCAGGGAAAAGAGAAGGCCTTGGAGTGGGAAGGAACGTGGGGAGTGGGGCTGAGTCGTTTGTTCCAAGAATCACCGGTCAGCCTTAGGTGACCGGTTTCCCTTTTGCCCTAGCCTCCTTCTGACCCAAACAAGGGGATGACAGGTCTTGTTTCTGCTCCCATTCAAAACAGAGTCAGCATCCCAGAAAGGTGAGTCTGTCCGCAGCCAGGAACATGGGAGGACTCTCTCTCTCTTCCACCCCAGTCTCCTTCCTCTGGTCCTTACTGTCCAAAACGCAACCGGAAGTCAGAGGCAAAGGAGCCACGGAAGTATCCCTACAGTTCATAGAGGATGCAGGGGATGGAGCATGAACAAAAGACAGGGGACGGGGACACACCACAGGACACGGGGGAACTACGTTCTTACATTTCTGTCTTCCTTTTAGACCCCAGGTTCCTTGAGGGCAGGGTCTATGTGCCCAGGGCACGATGAACACTCAGTAAATACTTATTACACTAACAAGTAGATGTATGAGGGCAGGAAGGAACGGCACCAAGGGTGGAAACTAACCGGACCAGCCCTCATACAGTATCTAAATGTGAACCTGGTTGTCACTAGGGTACAACCGAGTCCCGTACATGGATGAAGCTGTTTCTCCCGGCCTTTCTTTGAGACTCCTCCCAGGGAAAACACTCCCTGAGCCTCCCAGGTCTCTCGCAGAGCAGAGTTATGATACTCCACGCTGGAAAGACCCTCACCTGGGGAGCCGACGCGCCGGACAGGCGGCAGGTGCCCCAGAGGCCCTGGCAGCCACTGTCCGGCCTCAGCGCCCTTCAGCGGGGAGGTGGGGAGCCAGGCGGCGCGTGTTGCCATGTGCCCTGCTCGGCAGTTACTGTGGCAACAGCCAGCACTCAGCCTCCTCTAGACTGTCCCACGGAGCCCTGCTGGCAGAGGCTGCGGTGATCCTGTAAACCAGGGTCGTAGGACCTCACCTACGGCAGAGGTCCAGGTGCCTCAAACCAGGGCGTGGACCCAGACGCTAGCCTCCCGCTGAGCCCGGATTGGTCAGCAGGCGAGACACAGTCATTCCCCAAACCCTACAGCCCGGGGACACGCTGCCTCTCTGCATCTGTCTGAGCACCCAGCCCAGTGGTCAGGTCCGGGGAAGGTGCTCCTGTTGGGTTGGCACGGAGCCACTTCACAAGCCCCTCTCCAGCCAGGCCCTGAGACCCATCCCTCCTCAGCCCACACGCCAGCCAAATAAAGCCATTAGAGCTCCCCGCACAGGCTGTCCGTTTACTCTCCTACTTGCCTTGGGCTGCTCCCCGCACGTCCCCCACTTTTCATTTGGAGAGTTTCACTTACCCTTCCGGGTCTGGATCACAGCCCCCCTTCTCTCTCAGCACCCCTTTCCATCACCACTGACCCCAGAGCCTCACGCAGCACCCCCTCCCCAGAAAAAGCTTCATTCTCCATTCCAGGCGCCCACAGCAGGTGGTGAGTCCCTCCATTGTAGCTTTGTGGTTTCTGTGCTGTACTCCCCACCAGACTGTGATCCCCTCAAGGTCAGGGAAAACATCTTTTTCATCTCATTATCAGCCCAGCACCTGAGATGGCGCCTGGCACTTAGTAGTTTACTGGATGGGTTTTAGCCTCAGGGGCCCACAGGTCAGAGGTGGTGTATTTGTTTTTTTTTAAACATCTTTATTGGAGTATAATTGCTTTACAAGGGTGTGCTAGTTTCTGCTGTGTGACAAAGTGAATCAGCTATAGTACACATATATCCCCATATCTCCTCCCTCTTGCATCTCCCTCCCACCCTCCCTATCCCACCCCTCTAGGTGGTCACAGAGCCCCGAGCTGGCCTCCCTGTGCTACGTGGCTGCTTCGAGGTGCTGTATTTGCCTCTGCCCCGGATGTCAGCCCAACATGTGGAGAGCACACAGTACCACATATCAGCTGGGACAGGGCTGTTTGTTGCTGGAGGCCCCAACTAGCTCATCTCTCAGGACCGGATTTTGTTAGCTAGACACTCATTCATTCATCCATCTGAGAAATGTTTATTGAGCACCTGCTATGTGTGCTCAGCGTGAGGAGTTCAGAGGGGAACAAGGTACAGCCTTGATCCTCTGAAACCCTGAGACCAGGGGGAGAGACGGAAAAGGAAACAGATATGGTAGGGGAAGCAGAGGGGCTGTCAGATCCACAGAAGAGGCACCTGGCTGCCTGTGGGAGCAGAGAGAGCCTGTAGGCATTAGAGGCTACAGCAAGCTCAGTACGGATAAATCTGGGAGGGCGGGTGGATGCCGAGCCATGCTGTCTTCAGCGTGCGTGCTGTCAGACAGGCTCGCCTCGGAAGGAGGGCTGCGTTAGGAACCAGAGTCCCCAGCCAACTTGTGGGGGGGCCTGTTACAGATTCCAGGCACAGAGCTGCTGAGACACAGGCCACTAATTTACACCCACCCTTTTTTTTTTTTTCCTTCATGCTAACTGGCATCCCTGTCTGACCTTCCCCAGTCCCCTGGCAACCTGGGTGTCTGCCTGGCTAGCCGCCATCCAGAATTTATTTTTTTCCAAGTCCTGGCTGACACCCACAACACATGGGGGCGGGGCAGGGGAGGAGGGGGACCGAGCAGTTTGTGCTTGTGCAAAGCCGATTCTTCCATTCAATCCCTGTGCCGGGATGGGGCCGGCTTCCCTCTGAAGTGTTGCCCAGGCACCAGGGCTGCCTCTGTCCTAGTCCCTTGAGACACCCAGGCCGATTTCTGTGCAGATGGCACCAGCAGATGCCAGTCCCTGGGAGAACCTCTCCTCCCTAGCTAATGAGGGGAGCAGGTGAAGAGAATGGAGAAAGTGATCAGGGGTGGGAAGTGGAACAAACACTAGATTAAGAATTAGGAAACCTGGGTTCTAGTCCTAACTCTGCCACTAATGAGCTGTGTGACATTGGGCAAGTCGCTTCACCTCTCTGAGCCTCGGTGTTCCTGTTGTCTGAATCCGAGATTCTAGCCATCAGGATGGCGGCATATGCTGCTCTGAAAGAAAAGAGAACTGGGTCCTCATTCCTCCTCCACCGTTAACCTACCGTATGATGTTGGGTAAATTCCCTCACTTCTCTGTGCTCAAGTTAGCCATGAGCCACATGGCATACGGCATGGGATTAAAACTGAGCTGGCATAAAGCAAGGGTCCCACTGAACCCAGGAAGAGACCATGTGGATCCATGAAGTGCTTTTCCCCACTTTCTCCCACCGCCCCTGCCCTGGGCTTCCAGTCACAAGGAAGGAGCTGGTCCACCTGCCGCGTTTTCGGTCCTGCTCTGAACCCCCGCCCTTCCTCGCCACTTACAAATATCCCTCCACTTAGCCAGCAACCTCTGTGGCCATCTGTGGCTCAGATGTGCCAGCCCAGGGAGCTCTGAGACCAGCTCTGGGAAGTCTCACCTTCAGGGACCCAAGTTCTCACCCCGCGCAAAGAGGGTCCCGCCTTTGAGGGGCAGGTGGAGCTGGCTGCACACTCGGTAGAGGTGAAGCTGGGCCTGTCCCCAGCCCCACAACACATGGATAACAGCCACAGGGGCTTAGAAGCATCCACGAGGGCTAACGATCAGATGACCCCACTTTTCACTCACAGAAAGAGCGGAGAAACAGCAATTAGGCATTCAGGTCTGGACTTGAGGTCAGGCTGGCCACAGCAGCCCCTCCAGCCTCTTAGCAAATGCACAGGTGTGTCTGCTGCCAGAGGACCAGGCAGTGGGGTCCGTGGAGGCTAGTGGGCATGGCTGAGAACTGGGGCTGGTGGGTGGCCATCCAGGCAGAGTGGGATATGGGGTGAGGGGCAAGATGGATGGGAATTTTCTTCAGACTCTGAGGCCCTATGAAAGGGGGAAATAAATAAAAACCTTGGAAGAGAAGACCCCAGAGAGAGTCCCGCTGATGAAGTGGGTGGGCCATGAGAAATCTGAGGAATGCAGCAGTGGGCTGGGGGCACGGAGTCGTTTACACAGTACTGCAGGCGGCCAGGCATTTCCAACCTATACAGTTCATGTCTGGTTATGCGGCCCCTGCTGTGCTCCTGGGGCAGCAGAGTGCCTTGAAATTTGGAGATCCCATAAAGGAATGGGGAGACCCAGGGGTTCCCTAGATATCCATGGAAGTTTCTGGAATAATAATGATAACCAACGTTTACGTAGCGCTCACATACATTAACTCTAGTTTTCGCAACAGCACTGTAAGATAAGCACTATTATTTTCCACACTTTATAGATAAGGGAAGGAAGGCACAGAGAGGTTAAGTAACATGCTCAAGGGCAAACAGCTGATTAGTGCCAGAGCCAGCCTTTGAATCACGGAAGTCTCCTTCCAAAGCCTGTGTTCTTAACTGCTACGCAGCACAGAGAACTAGGCTGCTGCCTTCTTCAGGGCAGGGGCCTGCCTCTGTCGGGGTGAACCTGCTAGAAAGACTAGGGACTCCAGGGCTAGCCCTGGCCCACACCCGCCTGGGGCCTGGGGGAATCAGCCCCAAGACCCAGCACCTGCCACTCAGACAGCTGGTCAGGGCTGGGGGCTGGGATCTCACACCACCACGTTCTCCACAGGGCTACGCAGCCGTCAGTTTTTGGCTGAAACTCCCATCTGTAGCCCAGTCTTCCTGAAAATTTCACAAATACTGGAAGATAAAAGCACAGGGACCGTCATGAATGGAGTGGGTTTTTAAGAGACGCTGTATCACATCCAGATCCCTCTGATGTGAGTAATTTGAATTCTGATGCATTTCTGGACTGCTTGTTGAATTATCCATCAGCAGCTTCTGGTGCCGTAAAAAAAAAAAAAAAAAAAAAAAATGAAAAAAACAGAACAACCCACCGTCACACAGCTGCTCTGAAACCTGCAGCAATGGAGACAGTTGGGTTCACAGTCTGGAAACTGAGATCCGTCTTTGATGATCGTGAACCAGTAGAACAAGAGAGAGGCCAGGAGAAGGGAGACAAGGTAGCAGGAAGAACTGGGGGGACAGGAGTGAGATAAGACGCCTTCCACACGACATGCTCAGGAAAGCCACTCCCAGAGGGAGAGACCCAGAGGGAAGGTGGGCACACGGGAGCTTCCTGGAAGCCTGGCCACATCACAGCACTCGGAAGAGAAGGAAGACAGATGGGGGGATTTGCCCAGGGGAAGGATGAGACAGCATTACCACGGAAATGCGCTGCCCTGCTCCAAGTAGGGGTTCCCGATGGTGGGGCCCTTCCTGCTGGGCCAAGGATGGTTACTGCTGCCATTATTAACTTTTTTTCCAAGTGTTTTCACATTTATTGCACCCTGGGATCTTTATTTAAAAACAACAAATAATGACAGTGTGCCTGACGGCACCGAGCAGAGAGATAACACACCTAAGTCACACGGTAGCTGAGTGGCTGGAGTGAAGTTGGAATCCCAGTTTCTTGACTCCCAGCCACCTTCCCTTCCATCGGCCCAGGCTTCGCATCTCATGGTGGAGGCTCCCAGCATCTCTGACACCCATCAGACCCATTGCTTAGGCTGGCAATGCCAAGTCCTGTGCCAAGTCCTGCGCAACAGAAAGCAGAGGCACCAAATCCCTGAGCCAGGCCACCTGGTCCAGAGCTGAGCTCTGCCTCTTCTAAGGGGTGTCCTTGAGCAGGTTATTTAACCTTCTGTGCTTCAGTTTCCTCATCTACAAAACAGGCCTGATAACGGTTCTTGCACCTCACTGAATGAGACAGTACCTTTGAAGCCTTTCGCTCAAGGCTAAGGAGGTAGTAGGCAGTCAATGCATATCACGTGATGTTTTCATCATCGTTATTTTCCTGCAAAACTCTTGTGAGTTCAGAAGGCTGATCCCAAAGTCGGCCTGTGAAGGCCCTGACGAGTGTCCTGCCCTCCTGAGGGGACCAGGGCAGGTTCTGTTAAGTTTCCCAAACAAGAACCCTCAAACCAGGAGGCCCCAGGGCGTGCTGGAATCTGCTCTGCTGGTCTGGCAGGGCCCTGTCTTGGTCCTTTGCCTGAAACCAATGAGCACAAACCACCCTCCTGGACTGGCCCAGTTTGGGAGCTTGGGCTCCAGGGACGCAGGGGGCCCTCAGCCCAATTATAAATCAGTCTAGCAGCCCTCGTCAAGCCCATTGTCACAAATGGCTCTAAAAGCTCAGCCTTGTCCGCCCTCCAGGCTCGGGGCTCCAGGATTAATGAGCATCAGCTGTGGGCAGGCCGATGGGGACAGATGCCGGCCTAAGGGCAGGGTGGCCCAGCCCTCGCAGACTCCAGGTGAGCGGGGCTGATGAGCAGGTGTCATTGTCATGCTGCCCCTTTGCTGAGTGTCATCTTGAAAGGCAGGACTGTTGTCATCAAGTGGCATCTCATTACCCCACCCTGGGGTGCCATGGGAGGCTCAAGTGACCATCCACAAAGAGCAGGTACTCTGAGGCCACACCCTCTGCCCCTGGGCTGTGTTGCGGACCTGGCTTTTTTTTTTTTTCAAGGTTTCTCAACCTTGGAGCTGGAGAGAGGTTTGAGAATCCTGGCATGCCCTCCCTCCCCACGCCACCTGGTTGGTGCTGCATCTAAGTGTAGAAGTCTGCTAGAAAGCTCCTCAGTCACGTCTCTGGTATAGTCAGATTTCCCAAATACATGGGCTTAGAGTTTGCCTGGAGTTCACACACATCTGTGCAGATTTCAATGAGCACGAGCGCCCAGCATCGTGCTGACCACCCAGGGGACACAGTCCAGCCCCCGCAGGACTTGTCTGTCACTCAGGAGCACAGGCCCTAGGGAGATGGTTCAGAAGCATAAAATATAACAACAACAACAGTAATGGTGGTCATTTATTGAGAACCTATTATGTGCTAGGCACTGTTCTAAGCTCCTTAAATGTACTAACTTAGTAACTAAAAATGAAAGACACTGAGTAATCAATGTCGAATTACATCAAGGCAGTCAATGCAGGTGAAACAGAAATGGGAAAGATCACTTAAACTGGCTGGAGAGATGAAGAAAGGCTTCATGGGGGAGGCAGGACCAACCTGGCCCTGCTGGAGTGTGGGAGGAATGTTCCAGAAGCAGCAGCAGGCACACCTGGGCTGAGGTAGAGTGAGTCCCCTGAAGAGTGCGTGTCTGCGCTTCAGCGGGCTGAGGTTGGGGCCACGATGTGCGGTGGACTCCCGCCTCTGAAAATGTTATTAGGGTGACATTTCAAAAGCAGGGTTTTATTCCTCATGAAAGTTGTCTTCTCTTAACTGTGGCTTCACTGCTTCCTTTCCATTTCTTTCTAGAATGTGATTTTTTTTTAAAGGTAAAATTTACACACAGGGAAATGTATAGATCTTAAGTGTACACTTCGATGAGCTTTTTTTTTTAAAAAATAAATTTATTTATTTATTTTTGGCTGCGTTGGGTCCTCGTTGCTGTGCGTGGGCTACTCTTTGTTGTGGTGCACGGGCTTCTCGTTGCAGTGGCTTCTCTTGTTGCAGAGCACGGGCTCTAGGCACACAAGCTCAGTAGTTGTGGCTTGTGGGCTTACTTGCTCCGTGGCATGTGGGATCTTCCTGGACCAGGGCTCGAACCTGTGTCCCCTGCACTGGCAGGAGGATTCTTAACCACTGCGCCACCACGGAAGCCCCTCAATGAGCCTTTGACAAATGCATTCACTGGTGTAACTAGCATCCTAATCAAGATCGGGACTCTTCCACGGGGCCTGAAGAATAAGGAATTCAACATTTAAATTGTTCTGTTCCTACATCTTCCGGGCATTTGTGGATGGGAAGAGCTCAAAATGATCAACTTCCTCTCATGCCCAACTCTGAGCCACTCTCCCATCCCAGGAGAAAAAATAAAATTAAACCATATCTAGAGAGATAAATGCCTAGCGAGGGTTTGTGTTACGCATCTTCACGTCCCCAGAACCAAGCCTATTACATGGCGCAGACCAGATGTCCATTCGTGTTTCTTAAATTAGGGAAAGAATGAACACACTCAGACTAATGTCTCACGGAAATGATGAACTCCGCTTTCCCTAAGCTCCCATATGACACTGACAATCATGAAAACTTCCTGTCCCCTCTCTTGGGACTGGAGGGGAGGCCCCAGCAAAATGCAAAAGAGCATTTTCCTGTTATCCGCCCCCAGCCCTGAACTCAACTGCGTTTTCCACAGCCAGCCCATCGCAGGCTTCAAATTCCAGGGTCTTGAGAAAAGCAGACTTGGGGCACAAAGAATGCCCATCTGTCCCCTAAGCTATTCAGGCGACAACGTCTGAGACAAAATGTGCTCCCACCTCAGACACCCTCACGCTTTTTTCCCAGATCCTTCCCCGTGTGGAAGAGCCAGGCCACTCCTTAATAGCTTTCAGGCAAAAGCATAACAAGGCTTCCAGGGCAAAGAGAAGCTTCAGGAAGGACCATCCATATGCATGTGGCCCATTTACTTCCTGGCCTAATCAGCACCTGGATGGGGCCCGGAGCTGACTACTCGCCAATACGCTCACCGTCAGGGTCCCTGGGAAAGCTCCCTCTGCACAGCTTGCTGGAGACTGCGGGCTTCGAAACAGCATAAGCCAGCATTCCAATCAGATTATTTCTTACTTGAAGTATTGCACAAAAGAGAAAAAAATAATGCTGAACATTCTGTTCATGGGAGAAAAAATAGCAGCAGAAAACTGTCACATTGTTTGCTCTATTTTCAATTTCATTCCCGAGCCCTGCCTGGAAATAGCTATCCACGCGAGCAGGCCAGAGGAGGACTCTGGCAACCTGACACACGGATCCCAGCTCGGGGTCTGGGTGCAGAGGTAAAGGGGGAGACTGCAGTTGGGAGGGTGGGAGAAGCCTGATGGGCCACAGAAGGTCGGGTGAGTCAGCTGAGGAGAAGAAACACCGAATCAAAGATGATGGAGAGCGTCAACTGCCGGGCGCTGTCGGATGCAGATGGGGTGTAGCTCACAGAGCCGTGGTTCTCAACCTCGGTCACACACTGAGATCATCACCTGGGAGTTTTGAAAAATAATGCTATCAAAAGGTAGTTACACGAATCTACGCATGGATAAAATTGCGTAGAACTGAGTATGTGCGCACACATAAACACACACACGAGTATACATAGCAACTGGCAAAATCCGAATGGGGAATTTTGGTGGATTGCACCTTGTGTCAATTTTCTGCTTGTGATGTTGTACCATAGTTACCTAAAAATGTTATCGTGGGGGGAAACTGAATGGAGGGTATGAGGGACCTCTGTATAATTTCTTGCAAGTGCGTGCAAATTCACAATTATTTCAAAATAGAAAGTTTTTAGAACGTGCTGCTGGGGTCTGATTTAATGAGTCTAGGGTGCAGCCTCTGCTCCAGAGTTCTCAAAGCTCTCCAGGCGATTCCGTGTGCCGCCAAGGTTGAGAACCGCTGCTCCAGAAGTGGAGATGCTGACTGAGAAGGTAAGACGAACAGGTGAAATTGGGAAACCATCCACATGTGCTTCTGTACCGAAGCCTTCACGGATACCTGCTGAATAAATGAATGAACTGCTCAACAGCTGTGTAAAGTGTTACAGGCGTTCAGAGAAAGAGCGAGGTGCAGTATGAGGGAAGGCTTTGCGGAGCCGTGGGATTCAACCAGGATTTGACAGAGGTGGAGAATTCAGATAGAGGACCCGGGCAAGGGCACTGCGGGTGGGCAAGGAAAGGCTTGGAGATGGTGTGAGGGGAGGGGGAGGCAGAGGAAGAGGGGGAGGGGGATTGAATCTGGCACAGGGAGGAGTGAGGGTGGATGAAGGTGGTAATAATAAGCTGGCTCTCTCCCTGCCTTCGGACAGGTGGCTCTCTCGACCACCTGAACCAGCTTTAAGTCCTTGCAAATTGCCAAGAGCAACTGTCAGCAGAGACAATTCTCCAGAAGACACACAGCCTCTCTTGGGTAACCGCAACGTAGAGAACTTGGAGAGGCTTCAGAATATAGTACCAATGGGTGGAAACGTAAGCAGTCCTCACCGTGGCTCAAAACACCTAATCTACCTGCACTTCAGCTGGCCTTAGGCATCCCCAGCACAGAACACAGCCGAGTGCCAGAAAATACCAGAGATGGCCTGAGAACGGCTGAAATAAACACCTCAGTGGCTACACACCAAAGCTAACGCGCTTGACACAGCAGGTCCCTGGAGTACTCACTCAGTACCTTTTTGTTCTTATTTTACAAACAAATCCAAATTTGATGATCTCTTTCCAAGGGCACAGAAAATTTCAAAACAAAATTAAACGGGTGACACATGAGCAATCACTGGCAACTGTGACAAGTGACAGACACCCCAACAGCAGAGGGGAGACAGAAATTTAGGTAAAGTAACCTGAGGTGCTCATCTAACAGAGGAAGGCCACCTCAGCAAGGCTGAGGGGCTCTGTTTGTAGAGGTAAAGAAAGAGCTTTAAGATGCTCAAGCCCAAGTTCTAAAAGCCCTGTAGAGCCTCTCCTTGCTTTTTCCTTGTGACCGTTATTAATCTGTCCAGTGTATACAGAGAGGTGACTGGCTGTGTCCCGCTGCAGGCTGCCAGTTGGTGAGGGGCAGCTGGCTTGCCTTCCTGATTCTAGAGAACGCCCTCTGCCCAAAATACTAGTGCCCACCCTGAAGCTTGTTTTCTTCCCTGGAGCACCCACCGCTGCCCTCCCAGGGCACGCAGAGCAAAGGGCAGGCTGCTCTCAAACTGTTCAGTCTATTAGGTCAATTGGGCTCAGCAGGAAGGCATCAGAGGGCTAGGAGGAGCACCTCTCACATCATGACTGCGGAACCATCCCTTTGCATGAGATGGTCTGGCTGTGAACTCCAACGCCGGCTTGGTCGGAAACACTGTGTCCTAGCTGCTTCCTTTCTTGTGCTGCGCACTGCCACCCACTGACCCACCATCCGGGGACTAGTATAGACGAGCTTGTTAGCAAAACACAAACCACTTGGTTGACCCAGTGCCACCACGCCAACGTGCAGATGTGTAACCAGAACTCTCCTCCCCTCGGTGCTGATGCTGCGTATCTCCTAGGTCAGCTGCATCACCTTTGCTCTTCGTGTGAGGCAAGGCAGGCTGGGCAGTGCCCCCTTCACATCCCCATCCCAGAAAGTAGCACTCAGAGTGGAGACAGAAGAGAAGACGGGTCTTTCCTGTCAAACTGCCTTGGACTCCGAGGCCTGGACGCAAGCACATAGCCCCAAGGGTGGCAGGGAAGGGGGACGGAGGCTGCAGACGCTGGCATCCTGATGTGTAGCCACGCACAGTCCTCCTCCAGAGCCCAGCCCCCAGTCACGTGCTCTCTCAGGATGCCATGTCCTGCTTTCATCCAAAGGTGGAAGTTGAGAAAGAGAAATTAGGCGGGGAAGAGAGGCTTTTAGAAGCCCCGTGCACACAAGAGTAGGCGAAAATATTAGCCTAAAACCAGGCAGCGGCTAAGGCAAGGGGGCCCAGGCACAGTCTGCAGCTCTAATTGCTGCTAAAGATCGCCAGGCAGCCTGGGTGACACCTGGAAGTCTTCCGTGGATCCTCAGGCACAAAACATAAACCATCTCCCTCTCACTTGTTACTAATCTTGCTCTCCTGCTGTGTCAGCCGGATTCCCGCACTGGCCCGGGGTTAAATGGGGACTTCGGTTCCCTCCTAGGTTTTTCTCTTCTTTCTCTCTGACCTCCTCCCCCACCCTCATCCCTACCAAAAGCGATGACAGAGGAGAGCAAACTCCAAAAGATAGGTTTCTAGCTTCACTCTGCAGGCGGGGGGCGGGTGTGTGCAGAGAGAAAAGGAAGAGGGTGTTTGGGTGCCGATGTAGGGGGACAGAAGCTGAGTGACCAGGAGGGAGAAGGTGGCCACCTGGACCCACCCTGCAGACTCTCACTGGCCAGTGTCCCTTCCAAGGCAAACCCCCTCTCAGTTCCCGGGGCGGCCAAGTGAGTGTGCTTCAGAGACACTTCCTTTCCCGCGGGGCTGGCCTCAAGCAGCGCAATGGGGAGAACAGGTCTCACGCCCCCGATAAGCTGGCGGAGGGGCCCGGAGTCATCCCTGTCACTCCTTGGGGCAAGGATGGCCCGGGCTCTGAGGGCGGCTGGGAGAGAAGATCTTTCACTTCTTTTATGTCCACGGGTCCCCAAGCACCTCTGTGACGCAGTATGGGTCAGACCTCCTCGGGGAATTCACCTGGAGGCCTGACCCTAAATAGTTCCCCAGGAAGCCATGCCTTACGCAACCCTCCCGCAGGCTGACGGATGCTGCATGTGACGCCACATCCCTGCCAGGTCCTGCTCCAAAAAACCCCAGGTAACGTCCCTGAAATTCTTCTGAAAGTTCTCCCTTGAGCCATGAGACAGGCATCCCAGTGACCTCGCCACTGAACCCCTGCGGGACGAGGTGCTGGCCCCCCAGCCTCCTGGCGCAGAGGAAGAGGCTGGATGGGAGCAGCGCGCTTGCATCCAATCCACTCCCCGTTTGCTGCAAACCCACTCTCACAGGCCTCCAGGCCAGGGAGGCACTGGGCAGGTGTCACTGGCCGGGTGACAGAACTAGGATGCTGCCTGGCCAGCGTGGCTTGTGCAGGGTTTCAGCTGAGGCCGCTTCGGCCCCGTCACGCTGCATCTGGCGTGAACCTGGCAACAGGGAGGCCACATGATATAGGGCAATGGCTACGGATGGGGCTGCAGAGCCAGTCTGCTGGGTTGGGATCCAACGAGCTGCGTGACAGTGACTTCTTTAACGTCCCTGTGACCTGTTTCGTCTACTGTTCAAAGGGTGAGCACAAAAGCACCACATCATAGAGGTACAAGATTAATTGACATAATTCATGTAAAGTGCTTGGAACAGCGCCAAGCCTGGGTAGTGCCTGGTGTAGGCTATGATTACTATTCCGATCACCACAATTGTTGTTGTTACTCATTATCATTATTATTATCCTCTCTTGTGTCTGAGACTAGAAGCTTGGAGGCATGGGATGATGGGGCTACAGAGTCTGTGTGAGGGAGCAATGCACATGGAGGGATGCTAGAGGCCTTCCTGTCACCCTCGCTCTCCCCCACTGGCTACCCCGGTGCTGGTCCCCTCCTTGTTGGGGTGGGAGCTCATTCTACTCTGAGAACCTCAGAAGATAGATGTCTCTGGAGAAGGTAAGAGTAGGGCAGCTGGAGGTGCATGTGTGTGTGTGTGTGGGGGGGTGTTACATTCCCCTCCGAGGGGTGTATGTTTCACCCCAAAGCTCTCAGAAGCCATTTGCAAAAATGTGGGCTTTCCAGCCAGGATGAGGACAGCACGCAGAGGGGACAGAGTGTGAGCTTTGCTGATTGAAAACCCGGGTTTTAAACTGCCTACTACACGTTGCTTGCCCACAGCTTCATTGAGTATCAGGTTCCTTTGCAAAAGGATGGGCAGAACCAGGCTGTTTCTGCGGCTCCTTCCTGCCACATTTGACTCACCGTGAGATGCCCGGCTCACTCCTTTTTCTCTCTGACTTTACTCCTGCTTCATTCAACCTCCTTAGTCTTGAAAGCAGCCAGAGGAGCAGGGACAAAGGGAGATGGAGAGTTCCCTGCCTGCCTGAAAGGACTGGTGACAGGTGTTTGTCCTTCCGGGAGAGGAGGCAGGTCTCCAGGGTCCAGAGCCCAGGCCACAAAGCCAGGAGCCAATGGGCTGAGTGGATGCACACAGGAGGCACACAGCCCATCCCTAGCACAGCCCGGGTGCGATTTTGGATTCTAGCCACACATACCCACTGGGCATGAAATATACACTATGAGGATGTACGGAGAGCCTCTGAATTCCTCATTCCTCAGATTCCCCATTCTTTAGAGCAGTTTCACCTGTTTTGATTGAGACCTACTCAGGAGATCTCACTCACGTCGAAACCCAGGATCAAACAATACTTTTCTGGAAAACAAGTCTTACTCTTGCTTCCCGCAATGCACTCTGATATTTTCTAATCCCATTCCGTTTTTAAGAATATTAGTCCCAGCCCACGGAACTGACTTAATGGCCCACTAAGAGGTTGTGACCCTGGTTTGGAAAGCACTGTTTGAGAGGCAGGGACATGATTCCGCATGGCTGCAGTGTAGGCCACCAAGACCCCATTTTTTTGGAAGCACAGAATGCCTGACAAATTCAGTGACTGAATAGCCCCAGGGCTAAACTGCAGGGTGACAAGGACTTTCCGGAGGCCTGGGCCACTTTGGAGAAGGACTTCCGTATTACCCCAATGACTAGCTCTCAGCACAGACCTCAGCTGGCTCATTCGAAAAGGACGGCACATTCCTCCTACCATGGGACTCCACGCGCTGTCCTCGTGGGCCGTGAATGAAGCTGCGTTAGGTAGGTAAGTCACATGCTCTCCAAGAACTTCTTAGAAATTGCAGTTACTAAGCTACTCCACCTGAGGCTTTCCCTTGCTTCTGAGACTTTCAGGAATGCAGTATCTCAGGCCCTTTCTAATTCACCCGCTGTTCACCTTTAATTCCTCTTTCTGCCTTTTTTTTTTTTTTTTTTTTTTTTTTGTTGCGGTACGCGGGCCTCTCACTGCTGTGGCCTCTCGCGTTGAGGAGCACAGGCTCCAGACGCGCAGGCTCAGCGGCCATGGCTCACGGGACCAGCCGCTCCGCGGCATGTGGGATCCTCCAGGACCGGGGCACGAACCCGCGTCCCCCGCATCGGCAGGCGGACCCTCAACCACTGCGCCACCAGGGAAGCCCTCTTTCTGCCTTTTGATGTTAAAGGACCCCCAGGAGCCACCTGACCACATGAGATGGGGAAAAGGACTGCTCCTCTGGCCTCTTCGATTCACAGCATCTGCTTCCTTCTTGCCGAGATGTCACTGATTTAGGCATACTCGATTTCTTATCATATGACAAACTCAGGAAACTTACCAAAAGGCCCAGACTCCTACTTTCAGGCGAGAAGGGCGTGACGCAGAGAAGTTGGTGACCTGCCTGTAGTCACATGGATGACTGGAGTCAGGGCTAGAGTTCAGATGACCTGTCCCCCGGCCCCAGCATCCCACACAGCTCTCCACGAACGGAAGTAAGAAGGGCCAAGTCTCCAATACTCCTGGGTTTACCCTCTGCTGTATTAGCAGAGAAGGCTGAGGGCGTCTCAAGAGAACTGAAATGGAGTGGGTGATGATTTGCGGGGGAAACCCAATCTTCCAGGCCTCATTTCCCCCTTTTCTAAAGAGAAGGAAAGCACGCCCAAGTGGGATATCTGCTTCTGTAAGGACCAATCAGCTCAGCATCCTTACGTTTCATGTGAAGTTGGGGGGCTGGGCGCTCTAGCCATACCTGCGCTAACAGACCTGAGTTTGTGGATCTGGAGAGACAGATATTGACACTCTCATTTGTTCTGAGTGGTCCCTCCCCGCCAGACCTCCCTGCGATGAGCAGGGGCTCATTATCTCAGCTGGCCTTCCCCTCCCCGAGCCTGGCTGAGATGGCCTGACCCTTGCTGGGATACCCCATCCCCAGGACTGGGCCGTTCTCTGAACAGCAGGGCTGAGATGGACTGGCGTGGATCATAGCCACCCTGGTGATTTCCACAGGACGGTGCATCAACCCAGTTTTCTATTGTGAGACATGTTTATGAGTCCATTGATCCAGCTCTCTGGTTTCTTTCAGGAACGGAGATGCTTTTTGGTGGTGCGCACGCACACACACACTCACACGCATGCACACAGGCACACGGACTGTTCAGGTCCTGTGTTCCAGCATGTCTCCTAGGGACCAAACTACTTTAAAAAAAATTCCTGGGGCTATATCAATTCATCTCTCCTGGTCTGAGGTGCAGGCCTCTGTTTGTGGGGCAGGTCTTAGCCAACTGGGCTAAATGGGGCCAATTCTTTGCTTTCTAGGGTGGATCCAGGGCTTTGTTGAATTTTCAAAAATGCTCAATGAAACAGTTTATTCATATCACAATCCCTGGCTGTCTCACAGCCACCCTTACACTTAGAAGACTGAGATTTTCCACGTCGGAAATGAGGACTGTCTACCACATTAGCAAAGATTTAATAAATTTCATAGCTTTCTAGTGAGAACATAAATTGGAACAATACTTTTAGAAAACAATTTAGTAATAGATAGCCAAACTTGAACGTGTTTATACCTCTGACCTAGAAACACCACTTCTGGGAATCTAGCCAAAGGAAATAGCCTGAAATACAGAGATTAAAAGAAAGCAAGGCAAAACCTTTACTCACAATCATTTTCATATTAGCATTATTTATCACTTGAAAATGAGAAATAACTTAAATTTTATAAACAGTAAGGGAGTGGGTAAGTAAATTATGATATATGCACGTAATAGAATATTAAGCACATGTTTAAAATTACGTTTATGAAGGTTTACAAGTGGGGAAATTACTAGAGTTACAAGGTTTCGTGTATATATATATATCTATATATATATCTATATATGATTTCCTTTCCATCCCATTCAGTGAATATATATATATATATAGAGAGAGAGAGAGAGACATATATACATAAGAACCTTAACTATGGAAAATAATTGACATAAAAATGGGAAGGAAATATCAATATTAACCATGGCTATGGAGGTAGCACTCTGGGTATGTATTTCCTTTTATCTTTCTTATCCATTTCTGTATTTTCCAAAGAAAACTAAAACTTTTCATTTTAAATTCATTCTTTTTAAAACTTTGAACAGAAAAGTACGTTATAGAGGGAAAAGACCAGTCACACCTCTGCCACCATATGTGCAGGTGACCTCAGGGAAGTTACGTGACCTTTTTGCCTCCCTCCCTCCCCCACCCATCACCCCTCCCTCCAATCTCTGTAATGAGTGTGTAGGATCACATGATCTCTAGAATCCATCCTGCTCTCACATCCTGTGTCTCAAAATATCATCCCCCTGTGTTTGAGAGTGGAATCTCAAAAAGGGGCCCAAGAGGCGTAACCAGCTTACGAGTAAAATACTATAATCATCCTAGCGAGCGATGGACTTGGAAGGGTCTTCTAGAAGATGCAGCTGTTCTTTTACAGTCAGCAGAGAAACATGCTGACACGATGTCCTTGGGTTTGGACATCTGGAGCCAAACACCCGAAAGAAGGGGTTTGCTGGCAGCTGTGCTGTGAAGCCAGGAATGGCGGTTGGGGGAGGTGAAGCCTCAGCCCCGAGTCTCCATCCACCAGCCCGGCTATAGCTAATCTCCTGGGCCCAGGGCAGACGGCATGATGACGCATGCTGGGACAGCAGGACAAATCTCACATCCTACAACCTCCTCCGGCGGCTCCGGCCCCCAGCATCCCCCCTTGACCAAACACCAGGGATGTTTTTGTCTGTTTTGAGCATGGGGCACCTCCTCACAGTGTGTGATTGTCTCATGTCTCTGAATCCCAGTTCCTCAGTGGTCTTATCTGGCATTCCTTGAGGTCTGCCCCTCTCCTGATAATCCCACTTCACCTGGATGGTTCACAGGGGAGGAGAAATGAGGAGAATCCACATACTAAACTAGCCTCCTACCCTGGACAAGAGGATGAATGAATCTCTCGGGTCTCTTCCAAGGGGCAATTCCACAATTGGATAATTTCATGTGATTGTACAGTCGTCCCCTGGGATTTGCACGGGGTTGGTTCTAGGACCCCCATAGGTACCAAAACCCATGGACGCTCCAGTCCCTTATATACAATGGCATAGAACAGTGGACCTCCTGTATCCACAGGTCCACATCCACAGATACAGAGGGCCGGGAGACTGCATCTCTCCTCTGGACCTTGGCCATCTTCCCCACAGTTCAAAGAAAATAAGGACCTGCTTCTAGACCTGATATCTGGCCAGTATGTACCAGGAAGGGTGGAAGATAAAATAGTGAAATATTTCCACACTGGTTGGTAAGTAGCCACTGCCTTCTGACAACTCCCCATTGCCCCAGAAGCCCAGCCTCTTCTCCTAGGATACTGCTCAAGGACCTCCCTAAGGAGGCCTGCCTGGCCCTGCAGGGGACCTCTGGGATCTTGACCCAGCAGTAGGCTTTATGCCCTTGGTGGTGAAATGTTTTGAGTCTCGCCTCTCCAGCTCCCTCTTCCTGAATTGAGTCTATTGGGTTGAGAGAAGCTAAGACTGTAAATCCTTGAGGAGAGAGTTGTATGTGATAACCGGGATGGTTTAAAAGTAGTAAGGACGGGGCTTCCCTGGTGGCACAGTGGTTGAGAATCTGCCTGCCAATGCAGGGGACACAGGTTTGAGCCCTGGTCTGGGAAGATCCCACATGCCACAGAGCAACCGGGCCCATGAGCCACAATTACTGAGCCTGCACGTCTGGAGCCTGTGCTCCGCAACAAGAGAGACCGCAATAGTGAGAGGCCTGCGCACCGCGATGAAGAGTGGCCCCCACTCGCCGCAACTAGAGAAAGCCCTCACACAGAAGTGAAGACCCAACACAGCCATAAATAAATAAATAAAATAAAATAAAAAAAGTAGTAAGGACAAGTTTTGGTTTGGATCGCCTAGCTGTCCCTACTGCTTGTGGGAGCTGGGGAAGGGGGCACAGTGACAGGCAAACAGGTAAGGGAACGTGGGCTGTGCTCATCTGCCCCACGCTCCTGCTTTCTTTGTAGGGCTCACATTTCCTCCTTACAGATGGGGTGGAAAGTCCTACTGAGTGAGCAGGCACTGCAGTATCACATGGGCATCACGGTCCTTCCTCCTGGGCTCTTCAAGCAGCTACTGAGCAGTCACTGCCTTTCCCACCTGGCATCTTAAGAAGGCAGAAGGAAGCAGAGATGCTCTTCCTGGCTCTAAGGGGAGGGGAAGCATGGAGATGCTGAGCAGGTGGCCTCAGGTCACCTCGTCTATCATACGGACAGTTGGGAACAGACCCAGCCTAGCCCTTTGCCCTCCACAGGAGGATCGTGGGATTACCACCTCCATTCCGATCGGCAGAGGAGATCTCTGGTGGGACTGCATTCTGTTCTCTATAAGTAGGAGACCTGTTTATGAGATGGAGGCCAGAGGGACTGGTTTCATGGAGGGAGGAGGGGCCAAAGTGCTGCCTTTTGATAATAAAGCCTTTGTCTTTCTGGGCTGCCCTCCCCCAGCACTCACCCCACCCCCAGGTCCTGGTGGGAAAGGCCACCATCATGTTATACTTTCACAGAATCTCCATTGGGAGATGTAGAAGATGCCAGGGACCCCTCTGAACTGCAGGTATTGCCCTTTCTGCCCGTCCGTCCATCCCCTCACTGCAGGTTAGCATCTCTCCTGGGCAGGGATGCCACTGACAGCCAAAACCTCAGATGTGAGCCCCAGGAGATAACAGCCCCGAGGCAAAGCCCAGTCCTCAGCAGTGTCTTGTAGAAAAAGTTCTGGTGTCTTGGCCGTCATCCCAATTATGTTCGCCCCATGCTATGATCTGGCTGTCAAGGATGAAAGGAACTTGGGGGTTTTAATGCAAGGAAATGTTTAGAAACAGAGAGAATGAAAGGAACAAGCTTGTGCTCATATGTTTTCACTTGAATGTATTGCGATCTGGCAGAGGAAGAGGGACGTTTAACTTCTAATTAATGAGCTGCTCCATTTGTCCAAACAGCTCTCCCTTCTCTCCCCTCCCCGCAGATGAAGGCCCCGTCACCTGGAGCGGGTGATGCTCTGCACAGGTTCTATTTCCCTGGTCTCTGTTAGGCAACTCCCACCAATCGAATTGTGTGCGGTCGTCTCCCTGCCCTACTTGAGCCTCAGCCCTGAAATCCCTCATCAACAACTACTTCTGATGCTTAACTGACAAGACCAGAACCTGTGAAGGATATTTTATGGGCTTGCCTCTTGCCACCAAATCTTTCTCAAACTGGAACTGCTTTCAATTTACTGACACCAAAGGGCCCGGAAGGTAAGAACAGGCTGTTACTGCCATTGTTACATTCATGGGTATTTTTGGAAATTTGGGTCTTGTCAACTCATCACAAGGCTTTAGCAAGGCCCTGCTTTCAAGTTCTGTTCCAATCTAAGCAAGAGCCACATGAGTCCAGACGTGCTGTTTAGAGTTACATGATCTTTATAAACATAGAGGAACGGAAGACACAGGCAAACAATGTGTCCACTGAAGTGTGAGCAGAAAAGGAGACCCAGAAGTTCTGGCATCCAACCCACTGCCGAGCAGCACCCCTTGTTCAAAGTACACCCCTCACCACCTCCACTTCTCAGTTGCATACCCCAGACTTCCCAGGGCTCTCTTCTCTAGATCATGTAGGTCCTTATGCTTAGAGTATGAGGGATTCCAAATTCCTCCACCAGTCACATCTCTGAGCATCTTGACCACCCCAGACATTTCTGAAATGGCCTAGCTCCTCCTGACCTCCCCAAATCCAATAAACAACTTCTTTTACTGAGTTCTATCCTCAGGGGGTCTCTCCCAAGCCTTCAGAGTTGCTCAGCTTTCCCCCCACCTAATACCCCCAACAGAGCTGCTCCGGCTGCTTAGAAAGCGCTTCCCTCTGCTCTGCTCATGGCTGGCTCCTTGTCATCCTGTAGATCTCAGGGTGGGTATTTCTTCCTGTCATTCAGAGTAGAGCCCCCCACCTGATTATCCTCTATTTCAACACCCTATTTGTTTCTCTCAAAGCCCTTATTACTTATTATTTTATTTATTGTTTGTTTTTTGTCTTGTCTCCCTCTCTAGACCTTGGCTCCAACTGTTGAATGAACAAATGAATGAATGAATGAATTGGATGGATGGATGAAACTGCACGCCTGCCACATGCCAGGCACTCTTCCTACACTGGTGATGCAGCATTCAACGAGACAGATGCCCTCATGGAGCTTATCATCTTGCACACAGAGGCCCTCTGGGAAACTGAAATTGTGGGAGGCTTATGCAAAAACCAAGGGGCTTAGAGGCAGAAAGAAGGGAATGGCATCTCGTAAGCTGAAAGCTAAGTCCAGTATAAATATCACAGAAAATCTATTAGTGCTACCAGCTTGGAGGGCAATTGCTTTTTAATATAATAAGATCTTCCTTGGAGGCGATTATGAGGCCCTGATAGGGATCAGGTGACATGTTGAGGTTTTGCAGATGGATTAATTTCTGTTTACATCTAGTTGTTTGCGGCATGGAGTTCTTGGTTTTCAGGGAGAAGGTGGGAGAGAGGGCCTCTGGAGAAAGCAGCCCGGACAGAATCCTTTAGGTGATATTCTAGGGAGCACATCACCTGCTATTGGTCATAGGGTGAGCCAGAAAGAAAACCAGGGGCACTGGGGAGGGACCTCCACTTGGGAAACACTGGCCCAAATTTGGGTGGGGCTCCCCTTTCCTTCCCTCCCAAACCTCAAGGGTGCCATTGCTGAGGTGGAGGAACTCCCTGGAACAAAATTCTGGGGTTTTAGAGGCAAAGTCACCTGACACACAAAAGAATCGCAGGGCTGAGGGGTAGGGAAAGAAGGAGGGAGGGAAACAGAAAAGGGTGTTTTTCTCTTACACAGCTCGTCTTAAACGCTGTCTCAAACATCAATACTCTTCTTAATAGATATTCTTCTTCCCTGAGTTTCACACGGAGATAAACTGAGGCCCAGGCACAGTCAAGGACAGACCCAACCACAATAGAGCAGAGTCTGGTTCCTGGCTCACAGCACCGTGACCCAGGGCACACACAGCAAACCCCCAGATCATGACTCTGAAGATTCCTCGGACAGGGGCTGGTTCACTTTCTCCCAGAGCAGTGAGGTTGCAGCTCACAGGCTCACCGGCCGTGCTTTCCATCTCGAGTGAATCAGGGGTTCTAGAGTGTGTGCCAAAGTCTGCCAGGTACCAAGACCTGGGCACCCCACCAGGACACCTGTGAAACAGGAGCAGTGAGCCTGGGAAGGGTCCAGGGGGCTGTTTTTTTCCCACCATACGGCAGAAATCAGGGCAGATGCCAACAAGAGGCAACCCTCTGCCCATGCCTCTAAGTTCTAACTTGGCCAGACTCACCCTCAGCATAAACTCACCCTCAACATAAACTCAAACACAATGGAAAAAAAACATCTAAGCCAGTCAATGGTGGCTTATAAGTGGAGTTCCCACACATCTCTGGTAGCCTGGAACAATCCTGGTTTATGTGAGTCGTGTAGGCAAAATATTAATAATGCCCCCTTTTACTTTAAAACTCTTTTCATTTGGACAACAAATTCTAGGGTCTTCCTACTTGTAATGCACCTGGAAACCCAAATGTTATGGAATCCCCATAGAGATGATGCTATTTTAGAGTATATACCCCCACTACTATTAAAACGCCTCACTCCCACCCCCATATTGACGACCCACCACACAAAACTCTCGCTACCCCATACACAACATGCAACCATTAACCTACCACGGTTGCATTATACGTACACATAAATATTACGCACACATAAGAGTATGCACCAGCCACCAGCTATGCTCTTATACTCCTAAATCACCACCTGAGTCTCCCAATCACAGCAAATGGAGCTTCCTCCCTTCCACTGTTCGGGCTTAGACACAACCACACGTATCTTAAAATTTGAGGGAGCACCAGGACAAATGCACACACTCGGATATCCATCCCAGTCAACTAAGCCTTCAGGGATTTGAAACCAAAAGGCCCTGGTTGCTATAACGGCTACAACCTTGTAAGGACGTGGGTCCAAGTTCGTTAAGAAGCTCTGTGCAGATGAGCCCTGTTGCCTTTGTGATTAATAATCATAACAGACAGTCAGCTGGAGGGCTTCCCAGCTGTGCCTCCCGGGACCAGTTCTGGGATCCCCTCTCTATCCACCAGTGAGTAATGCTTTGGTTTATTGGAGACTCTCCTTTCATTTTTTATGGCTTCAATTAAGCGACGGGGAGAATCCATCATGTAATCTTCTTGCCGCAATGCTAAAGACTTCCGGAGGGGAAAATATTTATCGAACCCCAAACCATCAGAGGAGAGTCTGTGGTAAACCTAACAGGAAGCTGGGGTAGCAGGGAGGTGACCAAGGTGGTGGGAAAAGTGGAAGAAAATATTCACACAGAGGTTTCCTGCCTGGACAAGAGCCGCACTGACTAAAATATCTGCTCAGTTCACAAACATCAGGCTGCTTTCCCCTCGTCGCATCTAATCCCACACCCCCAGGAAGCCTTCTACCGAATAACCCAGTCACGTGGACTCCTGGAGCCCAACAGGTTCAAGGTGGCCACAAGGACACAGACCCTGGCGAAAGGTGGTCCTCAACGTGAGGAGCACCGGATGCTCATCCAATGGGCAGTCCCTGGCCTTATAATACCCACGGAAACATGGCACCCAGTTGAAAACCGCCCACACTCGTGAAACCCACAATCGCTGGGTTGATAAGAAGGCCAAAGGACCCATTTTCTGGTTGTAACTACAAATTCCTCCCAACACCAACGACAAGAAATCCTCTCCCAGGTCAATTCATTAGAATCCACAACCTCCTATCCTTGGCCTGGAGATGGCCCTTTCCCTCTCCCTGACCTCTGCCCAGGCAGCCCCGTTGGTAAATGGAGCTGGCTCTTATTCTGCCCTTTAAATTATTCACACCCCAATCTTGGCCACTGGCATTAATCTTTCATTTGCTATTTAGACATCTGATTCCTGGGGCAGGATTGAGAGATGTCACTTGGGAGATCAAGTTGGCCAGAGGGAAGGTCTGAAGGGGGTTGGGGACCTGCAGAGCGACAAGGGCCTGCCTGGAATTAATGGGTTTATCACCCTGTTCCCCATCGCCCAGAGGAGAGGAGCGAGGCACAGGAGACACATATGTGTCTGAAGGAATGAAATCCTAGGTCCACCTGCTTTCTGAGAAGTTTGAGTGTGTGTGCACATGCATGTGTGTGTGAGGACAGGGTGACAGTCACTCAGCCCACATCAGGGCGGGCACTGTAGTAGGCTTGTATCTGCCCTGGTGCAGAGCACAGAGGTACCTGGGCATCTACACAGGAGAGCTGGTAGCTGAGCAAAGAGAATGGGAATCAAATAAAAAGGACACTTATGTGAGCCCCAGGAAACAGTATGGTCTCCATATGCTAATTCGTAATAAATAAAGGTTATGCTGTCTTGGTCCCCAAGACTTCACTCTAACAGAAGAGAAAAGATGAAATATATCCCTTCTCCTCCCCCTTCTCCTCCATGCTCTACGTTCATTATCTTGGCGAATACCCACAATGATCCCAGCAGGTAGGATTATTAGTATCAATACGTTCATTTTACAGGTGAGGAAAATGACGCTTGGAAAGGTTAAGTAAGTTGCCCAAGGTCCCGCGGCTAATGAGAGGTCATACAGGGCTCAAGCTAAGGAAGTTTGACTACAGATACAGGGCTCTCAACCAGTGACTTATGAAGAAATAAATAGATAAACACAATAACTACCAAAGAGCATTGGGAAAAGAGGTTAGAGCTGTGCGGTGTGTACTAGATACATGTATCAAAATTAAATAAAATTTGAGGTCCAGGTCACACCAGCCACATTTCGAGCCCTCATTGTCAATGTGGCTTGTGGATACTGTGATGGCCAGCGCAGATATGACTACTGCCACCATCACTGGAAGTTCTACTGGACAATAGAGGGTTAGAGGGTAATTCAAGATGTTGGTGGAATGGAATGCCCTGCAGGAAAAACATCTGGAGGAAGGATTACATCGACTTGTGAGCTGGTCAGATCCAGAAAGGACAAGAAATGGGGCAACAGGAAAGAAGAGAGCAGAGGGAGTGAGACACAGATCAATAGGCTTCATTCAATATCACAGAAGGAAGGGATCTCGAGGATTCACATGCCCAACCCCTTCCCATTACAAATAAGCCCAGTGACCACTCGGGAAGCCACTCCCCTGGGGCACACAGTCAATTAAGTCCAGGGCTCTTCCCATCCCACCCAGCCTGTCACCCCGGGTCCTTTCCATCCTCCTCATTCTTGATCCCTCTTGAGACGTGTACTCAAGAGGCGATTTTCATAATGATCTCACACTATTCTGACTCCCAACAGGTAAGTTTTTTTTTTTTTTTCGCGGTACGCGGGCCTCTCACTGTTGTGGCCTCTCCCGTTGCAGAGCACAGGCTCCGGACGCGCAGGCTCAGCGGCCATGGCTCACGGGGCCTAGCCGCTCCGCGGCATGTGGGACCTTCCCGGACCAGGGCTCGAACCCATGTCCCCTGCATCAGCAGGCGGACTCTCAACCACTGCGCCACCAGGGAAGCCCCCAACAGGTCAATTTTGTTTGGGAGCAATAACTGCCATTATCCCTATGGCTGCACCTTCCCTTCTTGTGATGACACAGGGCTGTTCAAGAATGAAAAGTTGGGCCTTTGTAAAAGGGAAGCCATTGGAAAGATAAACGGCAAACCTGGAGCTTGGGGAGCTGCCAAGTAGGACTCTGTTCTCTGCTCTGTCCCTAGGGTGTGGATCAGGGCACATTGGGAGAAGTCAGTAAACACTTCTCAAGTAAACCAGTGGCTGGTGGGGTGGGTGGACGAATGGATGGACAACACCTGTGTAAAAGTCCTTTGGCCACTTTATAGGCCGGGGCCATAGCCCCCCCCACACCGCACCCCACTGCTATTCATCCAAGCACGGGTCCTTCTCCACAAGCCACAGAAAGGGGAAAGTGCCTCAGAACGTAGAACAAATTCAACTGCAACGCCGAGCCCAATATTAAAGAGTGGGTGTAATCCTACTGATGATATCGGGACAAAGAAGGGGTTTATGTCTCTGCAAAGGAATGCTGCCGGATGCCATTCTGCCTGCACTGGGAATCCACAGACTCTCTCCAGGCTAAGTGCATGACCACTCTACGGGGACCCCTGCTTCCCTTCCGGCCCCAAAGATCATTACCTATCTCACTGTGCGAGGCCAATCCATCCTCCTGACACCTCACTTACCGACCAGGTCTGTTGGGGAGCCTCTGACAGCCAGAGATGAAGTGGCAGAAGGGGCCCCTTGCTTGAAGGCTCTTGGGCACTGTTTTCTCCACTCCTCAGAGAACCGCATTTGCTCCCCTCTTCACAGGGCCTGCGCTTGGGATCAGGGCTGCCTCCTTTGTCTCTCTAGACCCACGTTCCATGGTGTTCCCTCAAAATACATATTCAGCCATTTAAATGAGTAAACTGTTTTGAAACAAAATGAGAAATCTCAGGATACAGACTCTGTCTGGTAGATAAGGAATGAGGTAATGCTTTAGCTCATAAATTCCTTGAGGGCAGAGATTTTATTTCTGTATCTTTTAACTCTGCATTCCCAACATGCAGGAAAATGCTTGGCATATAATAAACCACCAATATAATGGATGAATGAATAAATGAGAGACAGGGAGAGAGGCTGAGAGAGACCCCAATCAGCACTGACCCTGGTCCTCTGGCTGGTACCCAGTCAGCTACTGTTCCATCCCCAGCAAGGCTAGCCTGTTCCTTGGTCGTTGTCTCTTGCTGGGTCCCCTATCTACCTCCTTCAGTTCTGTGGTGAAACTGCTTTCTCTGTAACTGCCTGATTCTCATCCTCTAAAGTCTCTCTTCCTAGGTCATTTTGGTTTACTGGGATCAAATTCCCCTAATCCAGTGTCCCTTGCGTTTAAGACTTTTTGAGCTGATTTATGAGAGATTCTGGGCACTGAAAGGGTCTTAGTGATCACCCGTCATCAAGCACCCAGCCAACTCTGCCCTCTGGTTGGCTGGGTCCTCCTGGATTCCTCTGCAGCCCCGTCACCCATTCAGAACCATCCTGCTGCCGTCGGTTTTCTTTTATTATTTTTATTTTACTTTATTTTACTATCTTATTTTATTTTATGATCACACCTGTTCTCAGGTCCTAAAGTGACTTGAACCTAAGAAAGGTTCTCCTCACTGTCTATCAAGGTTCGTTCATCCTGCCCCAGAGTTCTCCATCCTAAGTGTCTACCCCAGTCCCTTGGACTGCAAAGGCATATTCACCTCAAATTCTTGGAATCCTTACCTAGGAACTGCTCTTCCTTACAGGATGGTGCAATCTGTTCTCTACTATGATGTGAGGGTCAAAGCTTCCTGCTGAACATGCCCCCTTGACCTTCCCAAAGTTCCAGAACCAAGATGGACCAAACCCAGCTTAGCCCTTAAGACCTGGAATAGTCTGCTTCCAACAAAGCACATTGTACCGTAATGGCTTTTTTTTTTTTTTTTTTTTTTGCGGTACATGGGCCTCTCACTGTTGTGGCCTCTCCCGCTGCGGAGCACAGGCTCCGGACGCGCAGGCTCAGTGGCCATGGCTCACGGGCCTAGCTGCTCCGCGGCATGTGGGATCTTCCTGGACCGGGGCACGAACCCGCGTCCCCTGCATCGGCAGGCGGACTCTCAACCACTGCGCCACCAGGGAAGCCCACTGTAATGGCTTTTGTTGTCTGATTGTTTAAGGCCTTTATGGAGGATGCTGATGATAAACGGCTTTGAGAATATGAAGCTTGGCTCAGCACCAGTTCATAGACTCACTATTTTAAAGTCAACAGACACACTGGGCACAGTTGGGAGAAAAGAGGGGGAAAGCAGGTAGCCCTGCTCTAATTCTGCCTCTAAGACACAGGCAAATGCTCTTGGAAAAATCAATGCTTTTCCTTCTATTGCATAAAGAAAAACGGGTGATGACGAGCAGGTGGAGGAACAGAGGGAAAGGAAAAAGGAGGAAGAGAATGGTCGGGAAGGGGAGGGAGAGAAGCAAGGGGGAGGTTTGTACTGGTGTTTCTATCCTCTGTACATGCTTCCCCTTCGTTTCCTCCACGCCTGATTTCTGCTCTGTTTTAATGGCTGGGGCCAGTGATCTGTTCCCATCGATCGCTACTGATGTTTTTCAATTATATCTGTGACACTTTGGGCAATATGTTTGTAAACACAAAGCCTTCTCAGATCTTGCCTCTTGTCACCTTGCACAAGAGCCGTCCTTCGTCACTCTCATATCAGCTGTCATTCGAAGGGGTCAGGAAGGCAGCTCCGCGTCCTTGGTCCTGGGCCTTGCTTGTTCTTCTCTTTATGCCAAAGAGCAAACATTCCTCGTTCATTGCCCTCTGGGAAAATGGAAACCTCCCTGTTCAAGTGGGAGAAATATTGGGTGGAAACAAGGAAACAGCCCTACCTGGGGTCAGGCGTCGCATCTTGGCCAGCTTGGACCACAGTGTTCTGGGGGAGGGAGATATAGCAGGGAATCCTGCACCCACCTTGCTTGAACCTGGGCTTCGGGAACAGACAACCACACCCTGAGCAGACATAGCTCAGAGACACTCATCCAAATTTTATCCCCGATATCCAGGTGAACAGCAGTAAATTTCCTAGGTTCACCTAGGCCGGTAGCTTTCTTACATTGTGAACAAAGACCCATAAATAAGAGAAACAGTTCCCATTGTGACTGAGTGCACATATGCCTACTTAACTGAAATAAAAGCTTAAGGAAAGAAAAAAATGTTTCACGAGAAAAATCGCCTTACGACAAGTGATGCACTCTGATATTTTCTGCCTGTTCTTCTAGTCTTTTTTTTAATCTTTAATGCTGACCATCACGTTCCACTAAGTTGACTCATGACTGAGTTGTGGGTTGTGATCCCACAACACACAACTAGTCTAGTTTGAAAAAATATTGGACTAGACCGGGGTCAACAAACTTCTCGGTAAAAGCCAGGTGAGAAATATTTTCAGCTTTGCAGGCCATATTATCTGCCACAACTCCTCACTTTTGCTGTTGCAGCAGAAAAGCAGCCACAGACAATGAGTAAACAAACAAGTGTGCCTGTGTTCCAATACCACTTTCCTTATGTACACTATAATTCAAATTTCATATAATTTTCACGTGTCATGAAGTATCGTTCTTCTTTTGATTTTTTAAAAACCATTAACTAATGTAAAAACCATTCTTAGCTTGCGGGCTGTACAAAATGAGGGGGTGGTCCAGATTTGGCCTGTGGGCCGTAGTTTGCCAGCCCCCAGCGCACATGATGTCCACCAGCGCTTGGGGTGAGTCTGCCAATCCTCTCCAAGGGTTCAGGCATCCATGCAACACCACGCCACAGCCGCCCTTAGTCAGGGTCAAGCCCATGTTGATCTTGTGCCTCTGTGTAAGCATCTGAGCTCTAACATATTCAATGAATGGTCACGGTTCCCCTGAACAGTTTTCTCAGAGAGAGAGTGTGTTTCCTCCGTCACGGGTTTCTCACGCTGTCTTGAAACATCTCTTTGCCTGCTTATCTTCTCCGTGAGACTGTGAGCCAGTAGATTCCAGAAGCTGCGGGTCCAGGGGAGGGCAGGAAAGCCTCTGTTCTTTCCGAGCCTTTTCTTGGCTCATGGAGGCAACCTACTCAGGAACTCATTCCCAGCTTCTCCACTCTCGGGCTTCAGCGGACCTCAGCCCCACCAGCTAATCTAAAGCCACAGGGGCCCCAGGCGTCCCCCAGATGCCCCAGCACAACAAAAGGCTCTTCACTTCCACATACCTGAGTAGGAATGAGAACATGCCCTTTTTTTTTTTACATTATGGTAAAATGCACATAACATTAAAATTTACCACCTTAACGCTTTTTAAGTGTAGAGTTCACTAGCAATAAGCACACTCACACTGTTGTACAACCAATCTCTAGAACTTTTTTCATCTTGCAGAACTGAAACTCTGGACCCATTAAACAATTCCCCATTCTCCCCCACCGCACCGCCCCCCATCTCCTGGAAACCACCATTCTGACTCCTGTCTCCCTGGATTGACTGCTCTAGGTGTCATATAAGTGGAATCAAACAGTATTTGTTCGTTTATGACTGGCCTATTTCACTTAGCGTAATGTCCTCGAGGTTCATCCGTGTCATAGCGCATGTCAGAGTTTCCTTCCTTCTTAAAGTTGAACAAGAGAACACGTGATTTTAAAACATGGGTCTCCAAATTTTCCTAGGAAGTGAGAGCATAGCTGGGCCTTTCCCAGATTTAATACAAATTTCAAGACAAACTCTCTTCATATTTCCCCCCCAGCAATATCGAGGTTGGATGCCACGCCATATCTCACGTCATGACTCTGTTCTTAGAACACTCCCTGGTCGGTCTGATTCACCCTCTCACTCATATTTAGTGTGCTGGCAGGGAGAGAGAGCAGCCTTTATTTGGGGCTGAAATTCCCAGATTTAAATCTCAGCTGCTGCTTCGCCATATTAGCTAAACGTTCTGACCAGAACTTCATCTGTAAAATGGAAACACCCACCTTATATGTGATGATGTTGTAAAAAAATGAGATGAAAAGCAAATTATCTAACACAAAGCTTAGAACTTAGTACTCAAAACTATAACTATTATTAGCCCAATTAATCATTTCCAGGGTCACAGTCTGGTTCCTAATATCCCAAATGAACCCTGGAGATCCTCCAGGAAAATCCCAGAACCTCTTTTTTGAGATGCCAAGTGAGTTGCTACAAAAAGTACCGTAGTCGGAGCCTGGGACTCAGGTGTCAAATATGCCACTGCTTTCCTGTGACCTGGGCAAGCCATCGTCTTTCTATCCCCCAGCCTCTTTCTCTGTGAAGTTTAACAAATAAAGCCTCTAAAATCTTTCTCACAATGAGGCAATGTCTTCAAAGGGCTCCGAGCTTTTCCTAGGGAGGTCATTGTCAAATGTGTACCTGTGGTTACAACAAATGCTAATACTTCGGGAACTAATTCACCCAGTTGGTCCCTGAACGCTTTGAGTCTTCACTCTATGCCATGACCCATCCAAGGGGCTGGGAAACAAGGATGAACTAACTAGTGATCCCAGTACCCGTCGACATGCATGGCTGTGCACATGTGTGATCCAGAGACTGTGACTTATGTAGAACAACGGGTGCCTTACCCAGACCAAACTGATCACCCACCTCAGAGAGGAGGAAGGGGAGAAAGTTAACATCTATTGGGGATCTATTGTGTTCTACCAGGTATTCTACACCCACAGTGACATTTAATCCTTCTCATGTATGAGCACATAGAAAGAAGCACAGTGAGGATACGCAATTAGCCCAAATTCACACATCTGGTATCTCATAAAGCTGAGATCAAAAACAGGTTTGTCTGCCTCCAAAATCTATAAAGTTTCCACTCTTCCAAACAGCCATTCTAATGAGAACCAATCCTAAATGTCCATCATAAATCCATCCAGAGATGGATTCACACTGGTGCTATCTAATGACCTGGCTCTTGTTCCCTTTCTGTCTCCTTTATGGCTCAAGCTAATTAGTGATGTGCTCAGTCCAACATCCAGTGGCCAATTTATGGGCCACTGGGTTCGCAGAGGGAAGGGAAGTAGCATTCATTGAGTGCTTTCCAAGACCCCGGCCCTGTTCCAGGAACTCCTGGCCACACATTAGCTCTCTTAATCTTCATAATAACCCTGTAAAGTGGGTAATTACCCCACTGGACAGAGGGTCAGAAAGGTTAAGTAACTCTAGACAACCCAGAAGGTGGATGGACAGATAAGGTGGTCCAGCACCGCGGGAAACCTCTGAAGGTGAGACCCTCAGGCAAACCCTCCCATAGCCGAGGGCACCAAGCCTCCCTGCCTCGTCAGCCTCGGAGACCCAGGGAAAAGGAAAGTGGGTCATTTATCATTCCTGTCCCTCCAGCCCCTTGAGGTGGCTCAGATTGGTTACACAAGGCCTGAGATGCGTTCATCCTCTCGAGCCTCCCAAGTGGGCATGACGGAATTATCCAAGAAGGGTAAAGTCAGATGGTAAAAGCTGCCCTCCAGAGGGCTGCACATTTCCAGCACTGTACTAGATACTTTGCATCCATGATCTCAATTGTTTTTTTTGTTTTTTTTTTTGCGGTACGCGGGCCTCTCACTGTTGTGGCCTCTCCCGCTGTGGCGCACAGGCTCCGGACGCACAGGCTCAGCAGCCATGGCTCACGGGCCCAGCCACTCCGCGGCATGTGGGATCTTCCCGGACCAGGGCAGGAACCCGTGTCCCCTTCATCGGCAGGCGGACTCTCAACCACTGCGCCACCAGGGAAGCCCTCAATTCATTTTTATAACAGTAATACCAAGTCTTTATTTCCACTTTGCACAATTTTTGTATTATTTCATTTGATTTCTGCCAACAGACCAGAGCTTATAAAGCGATCCTCCCAAGCTCACCCAGTTGGGAAGTGTAAAGCCAGGATTCAGACCCTGCTCACCCACCCTATCCAATCTGTCCTCTGCCACAAACATACTGCAGGGGCAGCCCCACCTTCCATTTGACTGATGGGTAAAACTGAGTCCATAAGCAGAGCAGGGCAGTGGTTGCAGACTCGGGGCTAGACAGTCCCAGTCACACTTCTATCTGGCTTTCCTAGAGATGGTAATGGAGCCAAAGAGAGGAGGTGAGCTGGGAGAAATCCTTGATAAAAGCTAATGTTGAAAAATAAAACTGAGTAATCTATTTAATTGTTCATCACTCCTCCCTCCTGCAATAGCACAGCATTTTAAACAATTCTACTCCTCCCTGAAATGATCCAGTAACAAAATATCTGATTGTGACGGGTCCCCCCTCCCGCCTTCTCCGCTGCTGGATGTTTTCTGTTTATCCCGGTTCTGTGTCTTCGTAATTGTGTTATTCACATAGCAACGCACGGGGATGGAAGGACTAGAGCCAGCAGCGCCTGCACCAAGGGGATAACGGGACGTCCCTCCAGGAGGGTGCACCGCTCTCCCCTGGACCCCCCAGGCCACGGGGAGCAACACCCACGGCGACCCCCTGGGCTGCACTGCCCCGGACCGTCTCCTGAGCACGTCCTTTAGCCAAGCAAGGAGCCAAGCGTTTGTGAGGACACCACACGCCTGGGCTCTGCCCCCTTTAGGTTCAACTTGGAATTGTTCTTGGAATAAACAGCCTACCCGCAAATGGCACATTCTGCCAGCATGTGGTTTAGCAGCTGCCAAGCTCTGTGCTAGGGCTGTGGCCTGGCCAGGGTGCGAGTCCTGCTTGGGGTTAGCCCTCCACGTACCCGCCCCACCCATCCATCCTCCTTGGAAGCCACTGTGAAGGCATCTCTCAGGCCCACCTTAGGGCCCGGTGTCTTGCACCAGGTGAGTGAACCACTACGGCCCCTGCCCTTCCCTGGCCACTCTCTCCAGACGCGCTGTGCCACATCCCCTTCCCAAGGAAGCCGTCCGGAACACAGAAAACCTTTCTCCCCGACCCCCCCCCCCCCCCGCCTCGCTGCCAAACCCATAAAAGGGCCGGCGCCGGGCCCCTGTCCTTGGAGGCTGTGCAAACGCTCGGGTGGTGTTGGTCTCTTCTGTGCCTTCCCAGTGCCAAGATAATAAAGTGGGAGAGTTCTTCTCCTCCTTCCAAAGTGCAGACCAATTCGCATTTTTTAAAATTACCATTGGAGAACTACACCTAATTAGCCACTTTAAAGGAAAGCTTTTTTAAAAAAAAAAAAAGTCATAAATTTCTAACTGGCCACAGCTTGGAGCCACACTTTTAAAGCTAATTGTGTGTTTCTGGTACTAACAGGGGAACTGGTAAGTTAGAAGCGGATTTTATGACCTGGGTGGGAAAGAGGAGGGACACAGAGGTCTGACCCGGGCCGGGAGGGTTAATTTCTATTTATTGGAATGCGTGGGCCTCTCTTCATTCCCCCTCTCCCTCCTCCTCAACATCCCCACCTCAAGTCCTGCCTTGGTCAGGGGTACCTGCCTTTCAGCTGAATGAGAGGCAGGCCAGCAGGCGGACACCCAGCCAAGCATGGATACAAGGAAGTAGAAAGGGAAGAGAAAAAGGGAGAGGAGAGGGATGCTGGAAGGAATAGAAAAGACAGGAGCCACGGGCAGGTTCCAGGAGCCTGTTTCTCACTTGCGCCCTCCCATTAAACACCGCATCGTGTGCCAGGTGGGACCCGGGCAGCACGTGAACGTGGTGACCTGCTCAGCCTGTTCCAAACTGGAGGCCGATGGGGCCTCTGCAGCCCTTTGGCTCCCTGCAGGCAAATCCTGCCCGGTGGCCCCCAACTGCCTGGCCCTGAATCTGAGAACACACTTCATAACATGCAGGTGAGAGGTTCTGAGGTGCCTCTTTCAGGAGGAAGGCAGGACAGTGGGGTTCTGGTTCCTGGGGGAGGGGCAAGAAGGCCTCCCCACCAGAGGGGAGGCCGTGTACAAACAGGGTTGAAGAAAGAAGGGAGGCCAAGGAAAAGAGTGACCCCCCCCCAGTGTCCCCAATTCTCCTGCAGCGCCACCCGCCAGCGCCAGCCCATCGCCAGCCTTCCACTGTCCCGCAGTGACACCCAGGAGAGCTGCCAGCCAAGGGGGTGAGAGCGGGGCCCCCCTCGCCTGGGGCACCGCTCCTCGGGCTGGGCCGTGGGGCAGAAGCTAAGGGAAGAATGGGGCTCCCCGACCCCTGACCCCACGGTGAGGTCCACACGTGTGGCAGTGTCATGTGTGCCTGACCCTGGGTGTGACCTCCTCGCTGGTGGAGCAGAAGCAGGTGTCTGAGTTTTATTAATGGAAAAAGTGAGGCTCGGACATGAGAAACCATTTGCTCCAGTGGCAGATCTGTACGTCTGCCTCAGTCCTTGAAACGCTATTCTTCCCTCGTGAACACCCTTGCTTCTATATGTTAAAGGAGATCACAGAGAAATTACACCCAGGTTGGAACCGTGTTCTGGAAAGCCTACAGCATGCGTTCTCAAGGGGGCAAGAGCATCCCCAGGAGGGTGAAAATGGAGGGCAAACAACCCTCTTGGATATTACAACGGTCTGTGGCCCTCTGAAGCTCAAATTCTCATACCTTAGCATACCTTCGCATTTGGAAGAATTTTAAATTAGTTTACTTTTTCTCCTAGTGGAGGAAGGTGATAAGGAGAAAAGGGTTGAGAAATGCTGGCCTAGGCAGGGGCCACCCAGGCTGGATCCACCGATGCCCACCCAGCCCCCCGGGGATCAACCTCAGCTGGCTGAACGGGAAACGGGGCACAGGAGCGGGCTCTGCTCGGAGACCCATCAGGGAACCCTAGATGTCCCGACAAAGGCAATCCCAAGCTTTAGAGATGCCAGCAGTCTTGGGGATTGAAGCAGTACCAGGTGGGCCAACTGCGGGAGATGCTGCAACGCTACGTGTTCTGCCAGGTCAGAGGAAAGAGCTTCCAGAACACAGAATGCCCTGGGACCTCTTCCCACCCCTCGCCCCAGACCTTAAGCCTTAAGAGAGATGGGGTAGTAGCTGGACTGGCCAGGTGGCCTGCTGGGGCAGGAATGGAGTGTGGGGCTAAGAGGATTCGGGGCCTTGAACATGGCCAGTGGAGCCTAGGTGCTCGGGGTGGAGGACCGAGGGGGAGGGAGGGACTTTGGGTTCCCAGCACTCCATGGGCACCCCTCACACACCCCCTTTCCCCTCTCTCTGGCTCCAGAGGCTGGAAAAGAATAAGGGGGGGGGGAGAGAGAGAGAGAGAGAGAGTGCCAGCCAAAGGAAGGACACCTTGCCTCCCGCCCCGCCCTCACACGCACCAGTGATGGTTCCTCGGGTCCCCACCCCACCCAAAGTGACCCTGGGCTGAATCCTCCAAGCAAGTGGTACAGCTTCCGCCTGATTGCTCTCTGCCTCAGTGGGCAGCTTCGGTCTGGTGGGAAGAGCTTGGAATCAGACATATGTGGCTTCAAGCATGGTGTCGACATCGTGGCACCTGGAAAGTCAGGGTCCCGGGGATGGGCTCTGCCTGTCTCCATCTTCTGTGCCCAACGCCTCCTCTAGTACCTGTCACACACGGGTGCTTCGACCGTTTGTGACATCATTTACTCCTTCTTTTCCCAATAGGAAAAGGGGCATCGCTGTCTCCCCTCCCTCAGAGGGGCTCTGTGAACGTTAACAGACATGGCGCTGATGACCTGCCAGGGCGGGCGTCTCTTCAAGCACCAGGCAGGGCGGGCGGCTCTGCCACATCCAGCTCGTCTGTCCTTTCTAGAAACTCAGCACTTTTACTGGAAGCCGTCTCATTTCGTTTCTGCAGGCAGGTGAGGACAGGAATCAGGAAGGGGAGGAGGTCATGGTCGCAGACTAGGTTGCACACCTTAAGGAAGACCGGGGGGCGGAGAGATGCCCCAGATGCTCCCCCACCAATACGTGCTGTCCTCTGCCTGGTCCCGCAAGGCGCTGTGCAGCCGGGGAACACATTCCTAACAGCAGGTCCTGCAGGAAGCATTTATTTGGGTCCCTTTCCTGGGGTTCTGGCCCAAAGAAGGGGGCACCCCGGCTGCTCCCCCCAGGAGACACTACCAAGAGCCCCAACTCACCCACCCGGGCCCAAATCAGCAGGAAGCCCCCCATTCTCCCTCCACAGGCCCTCGCTGGCTTTCTGGGGGTGATGGATGGCTCGAGTTGCTTTTTTTTTTTTTTTTTGTCAAGAAAGCACAAACAATTCGAAGCCGCAAGGGAAGGGCCCTGCTCCCTGCTGACTGGCAGAATCCCCAGGGAGCCCTACCAGCATCACAGAGGCAGCCGAGAAAGGGCAAACAGCCGGTCTGTGGAGCGGGGAGCAGCAGGGAGGGTTGTCATTTGTGAATGATTAAACCAAAGCTCCCAGCCCCTCAGCAAACGCTTCTTCTTGCCACTCCCACCCCCAGACACAGGGGCCCGTGAGGGGCGGCCCTCTCTGCCCCCACCCTGGGCCCACCCCCTCAGATGAGGCCTCCAGCGCACAGCCTGGCCCCGGCCGGCCGCCAGCTCCTTGCCTGCTTCCCCAGTCCATTCCGGTCTGCAATTGTTTCCAGCCAGTTTAGGAAACAGCTTCTGAGAACAATTAGAAAAGATAACGAGGATGAATTACATAATTACAGTCCGCCTAGATCTCGGGTGCTGCAAAAAAAGGCTACACTGAGTCCAAACAGGGATCAATGTAAGGAAAAAGATGGTGGTCCTGGTGAGCGGTGGGCGCACAAGGACTGGGACCCTGGGCGGGGGAGCAGCCAGGGAGCTCCTGTGTCCGCCCGCTGGCCAAGCTGGTGCCCTCATGGCTCCCCAGGCTAAAGCCTCAGAAGGCAAGTCTGGGAGGCCCAGAGCCACCCTCATGCAGTGCAGACCACTGGACAGAAAAGGGCCCGTAGACCAAAGAAGTGTAACCACTTGTGAGGACGATGGGCCCTTAGAGAACATGCAGCCCAAACTTTTTTTTTTTTTTTTAACATGTATATGGGAGTATAATCGCTTTACAATGTTGTGTTAATTTCTGCTGTATAACAAAGTGAATCAGCTATATGCATACGTATATCCCCATATCCCCTCCCTCTTGTGTCTCCCTCCCACCCTCCCTATCCCACCCCTCTAGGTGGTCACAACGCACCAGGCTGACCTCCCTGTGCTATGCGGCTGCTTCCCACTAGCTATCTGTTTTACATTTGGTAGTATATATATGTCCATGCCACTCTCTCACTTTGTCCCAGCTTACCCTTCCGCCTCCCCATGTCCTCAAGTCCGTTCTCTACGTCTGTGTCTTTATTCCCGTCCTGCCCCTAGGTTCATCAGAACCTTTTTTTTTTTTTAGATTCCATATATATATATGTGTGTGTGTGTGTGTGTGTGTGTGTGTGTGTGTGTTAGCATACGGTATTTGTTTTTCTCTTTCTGACTTACTTCACTCTGTATGACAGACTCTAGGTCCATCCACCTCACTACAAATAACTCAATTTCGCTTCTTTTTACGCCTGAGTAATATTCCATTGTATATATGTGCCACATCTTCTTTATCCATTCATCTGTCGATGGACACTTAGGTTGCTTCCATGTCCTGGCTATTGTAAATAGAGCTGCAGTGAACATTGTGGTACATGAGTCTTTTTGAATTACGATTTTCTCAGGGTATATGCCCAGTAGTGGGATTGCTAGGTCTTACGGTAGCTCTATTTTTAGCTTTTTAAGGAACCTCCCTACTGTTCTTCATAGTGCCATGCAGCCCAAACTTATGAGGACCAAAGACATAGAGAAGAAAAGGTCTCACCCCCAAGAACTCAGGATACCAAACCCCAAGCCAAGGCTTTGTCCATCTGCAGGACCCTGAACACCTGCCTTTGATCCCCAGGTCAGCAGCTGACTGGCCCTGCAGACCGGGAAGTCCTTTATTCTTAACCAAAAAGGATGGGTATAGAAAGAACTTCATCCTCTAGCATAAGGCTCATAAACTTATCCTGTAAAGGGCCAGAGAATAAATATTTAGGCTTTGTGGGCGAAGTCATCTCTGTTGTAACTCCTCAACTCTGCCGTTACAGCACATAAGCAACCACAGACAAGATATAAACAAATGAGCAGGGCTGTGTTCCAGCAAAACTTTATTTATGGACACGGCAATTTGAATTTCATATTTTCACATGGCATGAAATATTATTCTTCTTTTGATATTTTTCCCCAACCATTTAAAAATGGAAGAACCATTCTTCACTTGAGGCCTATACAAAAACAGGTGGCCGGCCAGATCGTAGACTGGAGTTTGCTGACCCCTGCTCCAAAACATTGCTAGAAAAGTTGGTATTGCTCTAATTGCTCCACACCCAGAGCCTAAACATGACTCTGTGGACTCAGCACGGCGTCTGGAAGGTCATGGTGGTCAGTCTTTGTTGGGTCACACTGACATGTTAACCACAGGAAGCCCTCAGGAAGTCACCCTACTAGTCTTGGTCAAGACATCCCTGCCATCTGTGAACACCCGGTCCCCAGGAGTAAGCTGGGCAAGCGGAGGAGAGGTTTCCCTTGCCGGACAAGCAGTTCCTCCCCAGAAGAGGACCGAAGAAGGGCTGTGTTCCAATTTGCCCCTCTCTAGATAAGACAGAGAAGGTCTCCTGGCATATAAGATCTTTAAGGACCAACCTCCTGGCTTTCTATGCAGCACATCCCAACCTAACACTGTGTCCTCCTGCCGCCTCTCCTTTTAGCATCAGAGAGTATCAAGCACCTTCATTCATTCAAAGCAATTGTGTTGCATGTCCTCCACGGTACTATGCCAGGTGAAAATCGGGCACAGATGTCAGGCACACGCTGGTACCAAGTCTCCATGCAGTTAGTACCTTAAGGGCTGGGACCTATTATTCCTCTTTCATCCCCAGCACCCAGCACTGCATGGGAGAGGCTCAGAAAACGTTGAACGAACGAGTAAATGAATGGATGCGCAAGAGGGAAATGGTGAGTGGCGTAAGACACATCGAACCCTATGCCAGTTGAAAGGAGGGAGAATTTGTGCCCGGCTGAGGAAATCAAGAAAGGCCCAATGACAATGGAGGCAGCTGAGCTAAGCCTGACAAGATGGGTGAGATCTGGGTGTGTACAGTTGGGGCCTAGAGAGAGAGGAGAGAAGAAATTCCAGCCAGAAGGAATAACCAGCAAGGGCCTCAGGCGTGCTGGCATCTAAGAGTCCCAACAGTTCAGCCTGCTGATTCCTGCATGCAGCGAGAGGAATGACAATGAGGGTTAGGAGCCCAGAGGTGAGCTTTCTCTAGATCGCCCGAGGCCCCAGAATGGCAGGCAAAGGAGCTTAAACTTGTACAGGTGTTGAGTCTTCCGAACAGAGGTGGTTGGGTGGCAATGAGATTAGGAAAATTAATATGGCAGCCAAGTACATAAGAACGGGAATAAACAAGGGAGACAGAAGAAGCAGGCGGGTTGGGCCACTCGTGGGAGGAGCAGAAGAATGGCCTGGGATGACGGGGCTGGGGGGGGGCCCGTAACGTGATTAGTGGTTACGAGTACGCACCCCGGAGTCAGAGAAGCTGGGCTCAAGTCCAGCCCCAGCGCTGACTCACTGTAAATGGTCAGTCCTCACTGGGACCCAGCTTCCGCATCTGTAAGATGGAATAAATGTAAGAAAATGGAGCAGTCACCTCGTAGGATCGTTGTGACGTGTAGATGAAGTTACACATGTGAAGTGCTTACATACGCTCAGTACACATTAGCTGCCTGCTACTTTTACACCAGAATGACTCCACAACGCTAGGTAAATTCATAGCTCATAAACACGCTCTCTGAGGGCTGTGATATATACTACATACTCCTATGTGACCCGCGGTCAAATTGTGTCCATTGTTCAGGAGTCACATTTGGACCAGGGCAGCTTCTTTTCAGCAGAGGGGCGGGTAGCCGAGAGCGTTCTACAGTCCCCACTGCTTCTCTCTCACCCTCCAAACCCTGGACCGTGGGGCTCTCACCACACCCTCAGGAAGCTGACATACCTCCCTGGTCACCCCCCAGAGTCAGCTAGTGGCAGCCAGCAGCCAGAAAGGTAGGGCCCCTCACAGGACTTGGGTCAGGACAGTCGTGCTCGACAGAAAGCTCCCAGACCCCACCACTGGGGGAGGGAGGGAGTCTTGACCCACAGGCCAAAGGCCTTTTGTCTTAGAACACAGAGGCGTCACAAAGGGATTCGAGCCAAAGCCTCTGGCTAGCAGGCACGTCTAGGGGCCCTCTGATACGCCAGGCCTGTCTTTCGGATGCCTCAAGATTAGTGATCAGCTACTTGTTAGGCTCCGAGCTGCTGGGAAAATGATCGGCATCATGGCAGACAGAGCACAGGTGTGCACGATGCTGGCGGCCGCAGCCGGGATCTGGATGTCACCACTCCCTGCCGTGTAAACTATATAAACAAGGACAGCCGTTACATGAGGGTCCATGAGGTGACACGCGCTCAGCACACACTGTAGTCCAGCACTGGGACCTCTGGCGTAAAGGCAGAGGACTCTGGAATTCAGGGCCGAGACTGAGGATTTGCTCACCACCTGAGATGGGGATGAGGCCTCTCCTCCCTCAATGAACACATGCCTCAGACCTGGGCGGAGGATGTGGCTTTAACCAAGCCTCCCCGCACCGTACCCAACCCAGGGCCTCAGTTGTGGGTTCCACCCCACCCACTCTCAGATGGCCCCTTATCCCCCTGGGGGCTCTGTGTTTCTGCACATGGTCCAGCCTATTCTCTGCCCTGGTCCAATTTCTGTCCACCCCCCTCCCTTCCAACTAGCTGGATCTCCCATCTCTGCATCTGAAGGAAACGTAACTCTGACGGAAGACTCGCCTGCCAGCCACTCGTGAGCCGTTCCCAGAGACGCCCGGAGTCAGCCCCCTTTGCCACTCCCTTCAAATCCCATTGACGACTGACCACGTCTCCTAAGACCAGGAATGCCAGACCAAGGCAGGAGGAATGGGGATTTTTAAAAAAGAGAAGAAAAAAAACATCCTTCAGTTCCCAAGGCACCTCTCCACACAGCCCAGCTCAGCAGCACTGCCAGCCGGTTGCCACTGGCAACCAGGCAATCCTACTTTTCTGGTCCCAGATATAATCATCGTAATCAATACAGAGTATTTATCCCACTCTTTGGTTTCAAGGAACTCAAAGCTTTTCACATCTATTATTCTTTCTTCACTAACATGGGGGAGACGTGGGGAGGAAGTGTGCGTGCAGGGGGAGGGGTGGGCAAGGACTACACTGCTGCCTCTATTTAACAGATGGAAAAACTGAGGGAAGGCGTACGAAGGGGCAGGCTGTAAAGTACTGCCCATGAGCAGAGAGCATTGTTAACAGTGATTGGCAGGTGATGGTGCTTTCACGTATATGCTGCATCTGCTTCTCACACCATCCATCCCTGGGAGGCAGGCTCATTTCATCCTCTTACAGATGAGGCCGGGAAGATTAAACGACTTGTCCAAAGTCATACAGCTAGAAATGGCATTGCTGAAACTCGAACTGGGGCTTTTGAGTTCCGTGTCAGTGTTGGTTTTTTTTTTTTTTTCCCATAACATCTCTGCAAAGAATTATAATACGCTCTTAGAGTTATCATGTCTCTTCTACGTGTTGCCATCATACCACTGTAAATGCTAATCGTTCTACTTGCTCTTATGTAGGTAATTCTCTCGAGCTCTGGTTGATACCAGTACTCGATCGGCAACAGGGACAAAACGACAAGGTTAAAGTATTCGACTGGGTTGACAAATTTAGGAGCTATATTTCATTTCCGAAGTTCTATGGATATCCCCTTACCAAAGTAAAATTTTTGAAAAAAGAATCAATATTTTTGACTGTGAAAATCATTCATCACTTTTGACAACTATGTGATGTTGCCTGTTACTACAGCAACTGGTTTGATGTCACCCTTTTATCATAATGGCCAAAGTGATGCTGGAAACATGCCTTTGGGTCCCTAAAGTGGGCGAGGCACATCCTCCAACACCTTCCGTCCTAAAATAAACACCAGCAAAGGCTTCGGTGCCCATCTTGCTAGTTAGTGCTAAGCAGGCAGCTTGAGGTAAAAGGACAGCAAATAAAACACACCTGACAGAGGACACGTGACCATAAGCAGAGCCATTCGAAACAGGATGTTTTTCTGGGTTTTATGTGTAGTACGGACACCACCAAAAGAGGAGAGTGGCTGGCTTGCGTCTGAAGCTGCCACTCTGTTCTCAGAACAAAGAATCAGCTGGGTACCACCTTACCTTTTACCATCTTCCTAACTTAGAGTGAGGCTCGTTTTACTGCTTGGAAGGAGAGGCCCCCTGACAGAAGAGCCCACCTGGGACACCCCAGACCTCCTGAGAAGTGAGGTGAAGGGATTCAGGCCATCCCTTGCCCTCCTAATATCTCATCTACATCTCCCTGGATTCTGGAAAGAACTGTCACACTGGGGAAGTCCCTCTGTACCCTCATTATACTCACTTGAGAAGGCAGAGGAGGAAAATTAGAAGCAAAATGCTCCCCATGCCAGAACCCAGGCTAAGGATACACAGAGAGAAACACTGGGGATCCAGATTCCTAGGGATTGACAACGGCCCGTGCCAATGAATCAACGAAGGTTCGGCACCTGTTAGTGCAATGACGGTAACCGCCGTTAACCCCAGCTGGCCGCCCACCTCACGGCCCCTCCCGACTCCAGGACACTGTCTGCCTTTGGTCTCCCCTCGCCTTGTTCCCACGTTTCCTCGGCTCCTGACGTTGTGCCCTTGTCTCCCTGTCCTCAACCCCAGCCCCCTCACTGGCACCAGACCTGGCACTTCCAGCATCGAATTTCAATGCTCCCTTTGGCCACAGTGTGCACCCAACCCCTAGCTGCACGGTTTTCTGGCACAGTTGGGTGCCCACCTCACTTGTAGCTGGGGCCCAGCCCACATTAACCAGCCTGGTGGCTTCCCTGCCATGCCCATGCCTGCTGCCCACGGTGGGGAGGCAAAGAGGGAGGAGAGGTGGGTGAACGTGCTGTAGGCACTGTGCAGTGTCTCTCCCAGAAATTTAGCAAAACTCAAACTTAGACATGCAGGTTCTCCAAGACAAAGGCCAGTCTGGGGCTCTCGGTTAAGTCCTGTGGTTCCAAGTCCATCTCACGGTAAATTCCCGACAATGATGACTTCTTTACTTTGTATAAGGCTTGTTCCTTTCCAAAGAGCTTGCCCTCTGCTGTCTCTTTTTAGATTGATACAATCCTTGGATGGATGCGGTCAGACCTAAGGACGTGATCCTCATTTTGCTGTCTGGAGACACTGAGGCACACAGGGTTGAATGATGATGTGCTGAGTCAGAATGTCACACTTTGCTCCACTCTCACCACCCTTGGCTACGCAGTCGTGACCCTGGGTGGGTGTAGGTATGGAGGAGTTAGAGGATGAGCCCCCCGTGCAGGCGGAACACTTGAGCCACGCCTGAATTCTGGCCCGCGTGATAACCCAAGTCCTCACTCTGGTTTTTCACCTGCAACGTGCACCCCATGCCCGCCTCCTCCTCCCAGCTTCTCTGCTCTGGGGCCACACTGCGGGGCAGGTGGAGCTAGGGTCCACCTTCCCAGACCTCCCCACCTCTCCCCCGCCCCTCTCCACGCACAGAGGGCACATCTCAGGGCCTCAGGCTCTGCTTCTGGCATCCGAATACGCCAGCTGTATCTTCAGGATCACAGCAGGAAGTACGTGGGCCCTGCCTCAGGCTTCCTGGCCACGCAGGGCCACGTCCCCATTTAGAAGGGCAGCTTTGTGGCAGAGGCTGGCTGACATCCGAGGTCCTCATCTGAGGAGGCTGTGGGCCCACAAACTCCTGCCAAACATGTAGCCATAGCCTTGCGGTAAAAACCAAGGTGGGGAGAGGAGAGAGATTCTGAAATCTGGACAACATCAAGAGCTGGTTTCCATGACAACGCTCCATCTTACTGCAGCCTGTTCTAATCAGTGCTCTTGATGGAGCCTTCAATCCGATCCGTGGTGGCCCCCACTCGAGCCGGCTCTTCCCCCGCAAGAGGACCACTAACACCCTCCCATTACCCCAAATCCTATAAGGGAAGGGAGGCCGGAGCTTACAGGGTGAGGTTTGTTGGGGCGGGGGAAGGAAGACGAGGGGCATCCAAGAAAGTGGAAAGTGGCAGGAAGACTTAAGAGTCACAGCCTGACGGAAGTGTGGGAGTCGTCTGTGTCCGAGTGTGTGCTGGGACTGCCCGTGTCGGGGATGCTTATCTGGGATCTGGTCACCCACGCCCCGGGCACCCGCGGGACACGTGAGGGCACTGGCCAGTGTACCAGTGTGGCTGCCTGTGGGCACGTCAGCTGAGCCTGCGCACACCCCCCTCCCCCTTTCCGGTGCCCTGGGATATTCTCTTCTCTCTTCTCTCTCGTCTCTCGCAAAGCCCCGAAGTCCAGGGATAAGTCCTGTGACGCAGAGGCGAGGGTTGGGTCGGTGCCCAGCAGGAAACAGGCACTGCAGCCTCCAACCCTAGCTCCATGGTGTTGGGGTTGGAAACAGCAGTGGCCCCGACGTTCTCCAGAGTTACACTGCAGTGAAGTGTTTATGGCTTAGGGACTCTGCACAGACTCCAGGCTCCTCAAGTTCCCAGAAAATGACCTGTGACTTACAGGATTCCCTCTGATCCACAGATGGGGCCTCAGAGGCAAACAGCTCGCTGAAGTCACCCACTGGGCCTGGTGCCCCAGAAAAACTGAATTCCCTTCCCTCTGCACACTCCGAGCCGCCCTCTCCCTCCCCCGTGCCCATCTGGCATCATCACCCAAACGCACTGCAAATCAGAGGACATGTGACACACTGCACTCCGTCCCGCTCTGAAGGGAGTCGGACGCGGGGGACAAGGGATCTGGTTTATATTTTAAGCAGCTAGAGAGAAAAACAGGGGACTGATGAGGTAAGGCCATGGCAATGAACACGGTGCAGCTGTCCAAGATAATTACGCCGCCCTGCCGTCCTGGAGCCGGGGGAGAGGGACACAGGGAAAGGCCTGTCCCATAGATTATGAGCAATGGGGACAGAGCCAGTCACTCCAGGAGTGCCAGCTCTCCACCTGCACCCTAGCTGCAAGGGCTGCCACCACCACTGGAAACACAGCAGAAGGAGCCAGAGGGGTGGAAGGTCCCAGTCAAAGCAAGGCTGTCTTCCCCTAAATTTCCAACCCTTGGAGAGTCCCAGAGAAAAGTTCCCATTCCAACCTTCTCCAAGTTGCTCCAAGGAGAATCGGGGCACTGAATTTTAGTTGATGGCTGACCATCCAAAGACATTGGGAGATCTGAAATCAGCACAAGGACAGAAATTAGTGAGAAGGTTACTGAACAGGAGAGAGAAGGGAGAGGCTTTAAGGGTGTCTGCCACACACTAGGAATGACTGTTGAAATCCCCCCCCCCCCAAGCTGGGATGGGGTCCCTGCAGTGGCTTCCCAGCCGCCATACTCCACGGAAGGAGACAGGCATTTCAGGGCTGAGGACACTTGGACTCCACCACTGCAGGTGCTGTGCGGGGCCATCTGGCTTGGATTTGACTGGGCTTCCTGGCTCCAGTGCCCCAGGGATGTTCCACTTCACACAAGCATGACTTGTTCTTGACTTTGGACCTGACATTATGGGTACCGAAGACCAAGCTTGGGGAATTCCATTCTAGGTCCCCTTCCTGGGTTCCCTGAATCCTCAGATGAGGAAGGCTACTAGCTGACTCTGTGGAGGGGAGAATCCAATCCAGGGGACCCACTAACTAGCACTGGGTGTCTGTTTCACTCTTAAAAGAGACTCTCCAGAAACACAATAGTCAGGACACAGAGCATCCAAAGTCAGATCCTGAAACATCCAGGTCTTTGCCAACTGTCAGAAAGCAGCTCCCTGCCCCTCCCCTTCATGGTCCGGAGCTGAAATTATTAAAGGCCCTGATGAAACTGAATTTCGAGGGGCAGAAATCTAGCAGGGAGGGATGTGGCCACAGTGCGTGTGTGTGCAAACACAGATGCACACTTTCTTACAAATGAAGCCACAAAAATTGGTGGTGTGTGGGTGTCTGAGTTGTGACCGTGCATAGCTCAGGATCAGGAATGAGAGGAGAGCTGCACCTGATGCAAAAAAAGCTGCCAGATCTGAACCACGAGATCCTTTGCCCCCTGCGCCCTCATTGATTTTTCCAGCTCCTCCCTCTGTTGGCTCACCCAGTGCAAAGTAAGCAGAGATCTCCCTCATTTCTCCCTCCCCAGGTTGACGCAAACCACCAAGTGCCCACAACCTGAAAATACAGGAAGACCCAGAGGTGGGGACCACGATGATGAGGGTGCACACCGTCACCCGAGCAGTGTCAGCAGGCTGAGGACAGGAGTTGAAGGACAGGGCGGGAGTGAGAAGTGGCAGGAGCCACATTCAGCGCGTGGTTGTAGTGGTAGGAGGATGGCTCCCATCTCTTTGACAAAGAGTCCGTCCTGACTCTGGGGGAAACTGGCCGTGGCTTTGAGAAGCTTGTCTTGGGTACACTCCCTGCGGGAAAGTCTCAGCACAACTTACGGATATGAAAGCACGTAAACGGGTTTGCACACAATATGCCAAAAGCACACGCTGGTAACGTGAGGTTAAAGGGTGAGACTCTGGTTACAATGCGACCACTTGGAGCTTCAATTTCCTCATCTATGAGATGTAGATAATATTAAGTGATGGTCGGTTGCTTTTATCACATAATCCACGGATAAAGCACTGGGCACAGTGCCTGGCATGTAGTAGGCACTCAATAAACATTCATCTCTTTTATTGCTACTTTCCAGGCTTCCATTGTCAAAGGTCCAAAATGACACAGCAAACATAAAGGGGTGTTAGATGCATAATGGTGTTATTTGCAGCACAGCTACTGTTCACGTTTCCCACATGCAACGGCTCACCTCCTAACCACACAGTGAATATTAGCCTGAGATGATAATTCCAGCCAGATAATCTCAGTATTAACCTAACACATTTAAAGATGTCATATAGCATCATGGTAAAGCACGGACTCTGACAGGAGACTGTGGTAGTATCCCATATTTACCACTTGCTAGCAATTGGCCTGGCTTAGTCCATTTTCCAGCACCTACTAAGAGCCCAAGAGATTTTTTTTTTTTTTTTTTTTTTTTTGGTACGCGGGCCTCTCACTGTTGTGGCCTCTCCCGTTGCGGAGCACAGGCTCCGGACGTGCAGGCTCAGCGGCCATGGCTTACAGGCCCAGCCGCTCCGTGGCATGTGGGATCTTCCCGGACCGGGGCACGAACCCGTGTCCCCTGCATGGGCAGGCGGACTCTCAACCACTGCGCCACCAGGGAAGTCCCCAATAGATGTTTTAAAAAATTATAATTTCGCATGGTTTTAAATGTGTTTTATATTGACAATTCTCTTCTTGACCTCATGGTGGTTTTTTTTTTTTTTCAATCTCCTTTATGACTAACTGTCAGCATATCAAGACAAAAAGTTTTGTTCAAATCAACTGGTTATTGCTGGAAAATAAGTTGTTAAAAGGCTTTTACATGATGGTGTCGAAGGTTTAACAGGCCATGACTCTCTGAAGCACGTGGATGTATTAATTCTTCAACCAGCATTGAGACAAACTGTCATGCCCCTTTTAAACCTTCTGTCCCAGGCAGCAAGTATCAACTCACTGTTATTACCACGTATAATGTATAACGTGCTATACTATCAGCCAGAACATTAAACCTCCCTGGTTCATTCAGAAACTGCACTTCTTGTTTTATCTCTGGCCTGGAGGGAACTGAGAAGCAGAAAATAGTCTCTGCCAGATCCAGCTGCCCTGACACTTGCACCTCAGCTGGTAGATGCCGGGGCTTCAGACACATGGGCCACAGATGTCGCAGCCCACCTTGCCCGGGCTCGGCAGTCATGGAGGCCAGCCCTGGAGAGCCTCACAAAATGCTCCAGGCTGTCTGCAGACAGGTACCCCAGAAGGGGTGACCATCTGCACTTGAGAATACATGAATAAGTGGGTATCCATATAATATGTGTATACACACACACATATATACACGTCCAAACACATACATACACATATGAACATAATACATACATATATAATACATATACATACCTATGCATAAATCCATGCATATGCATATATCAGTGCATAACTACACTTCCTATTCACCTCAGGTGACACAGTTGCCAGGGATGTTTGTGGGAGAAGGAAAGGCATTTTCTGCAGCTCAAACAGCTTCTGGAACCAAAACATTTGCAAACCACTGGTTAAGGGGGCAAGCCCTGAACTCAGATCAGGTGATAGATGATCGACCAAAGTCCGTGGTAGTAATTCTTTCTGCTCTCTCCTCCCTTCCCTTTCCCTAAAGCCACTAGCAAATGTTTTAATACAGTTGCCTTTTTTACCTGTGATCCTAGAGGCCCTGCTGGCCGGGGGATTACCAGGGTGAAAAGCATCTGGTTCTTGACCCCAGAAAATGTCCTAAAATTAAGTAAACAGTACGTACTTTCTGAAGCTTTATGGGATTAGGATAACACGCTCTGGCTAGCTACTTGGAAAACCTTATTCTGTGTGTGTGTGTGTGTGTGTGTGTGTGTGTGTGTGTGTGTGTGTGTGTGTGTGTGTGTGTGTGTGCGCCCACGCACGCATGCAGGTGTGCATGGGTCTGTGTGGGGTTGTGCATTGCTGCCATAGAACACACTTTTATTTTTACAGGAGTCAGTTAGTTTACATCCTCCCATTTCCCCACAACAAGGCCACTCTAAAAGTTTTGAGCTTCAAACTGCAGGAAAATGCCAGGATCCCTGTGTTTAAAAAAGGGGGCCTTGGTTTACCTTCTCCACTGCCTTCCACAGATGTAAGGTGCGCAGACAAACAGCTGGCAGGCAGTTCGCAAGTCTTTGAGGTTCTGCCTCTCACGTGCAGCTGTCACATCACACCAGATCAACACGACACAGCAAATAACACTATGACACGCAACCGGCAACTTTTGAAAGTAAGCTCTCCCCACCCCGAGCCCCGCCTGCCTTCCCCGGCGTGTGCTGCTGTCTTCAAACTAACCATACTGAAACTACTTAAAAGAGCCTGACAGGTAATTTATTCTGTGGCAGAGGACAGCAATTTCACTGTCCAGAGGCAAGATACCCAACTGCATCAGAAAATCCATCCACTCATGGAACACAGGTTTAATATGGTAACAATTCCAGGGGTGTGTGGTCATAATGCTCTCTGCTCCTTCCTCCCTGTCCCTGAAGCTCCTAGTAAATGTTATTACACAGTTTCCTCTTCGAAAGGCCCTCCAGTGAACCTCCATCGAATAAATCAAATATTTCACCATGAAGGGTGATTATCAGGAACTTGTTTGTGGAAAGAGCCAACTCTACATAGGTTAGGGCCCAGATGCTGCTAAGGGATTTTTGCCCATAAGTAGAATGTTTTTAAAAATTGTATCTGACTCTCTTTGCTACAACCGCGCTGGGCAGGGTTTCACTGGGGCACCTGGTAGAAAAGGGAAAGAAGAGCAAAGAAGGTTGCTAAGCAGGATGACGCTTGCTTCTAGAGGCAGAATCCAGATGCCTTATGGACTTCTTACTTTTCAAATATATTCTGACAGCTGTTTTCACATTTTATTGCCTAAAACCCATGTAAGGTAGCATGGAAGGTAAGTATCCCATTATTATTTCTATTTTATACAGTATACAGAAAAATCTAAGGCTTGGAGCAGTAAAGACTCACTCAGCCTCCTTAAACATATCCTAGGAATAGTGGACCCTGGGTTCCTTCCAATGTAAATCACAACACTGTGGCTTGTCTACAATCACGTGGTGAGTTTCCATCAGGGACAGAGCTCCTGACTTGGTCCCAGACGCTCTCCTGGCTAGCTTCTGCCCTGTGAGACTGCATCTCGCCTGAATTGCAACAAAATGCAAATTCCAGAAGTGATTTCTAAACTTGGCTGTCACTGAACTTGATAGGACATCTTGGACAAGATGCTTCCTTTTACAGCATTTTGGAAGACTGAGCTGTAAGTGGGGCTGGGAGCTCCTCAGGCCATGGTTAATTCTTTCAGGGTCTGCAGTGCCCAGCACAGTGCCTGGGCTAGACTGCATCCTCCATACCTACTCACTGAACTGAACTGAGAACAGTAGAATTTGCTTATCTCCCACTGATGTCTCCAAGCACGGGACACTGCCCGTGGATCCCAAGACTATAAAACGACAGTGTGTCCATGTGCTTATTCTACTAAGCTCTACCTTTCTAGGTAGTAATGAATGGAATTACTTTTTAAGCTCTCTCTCTCTATATATATATATATATAAAAAGATAAAGATATCCTGAATCTACCACATTTAAACAACCTATTCAGTCATATAATAATACTATTGCTAGGCCACCAGTTGGGAAAATGAAGGTCTCTCAAAGAATGATTTATTTGCCCCAGGTCAGCAAAGGTTGAATGTCAGAGGTGGGAGATCCCAAAGGTAGACCCAGCTTAATGAGGCTAGGAGTTTAACGGGGCTGTGTTTGGAAAGGGGACCTTCAGGGCAAGGAGGGCCAATCATTTTGCAAAGTAGCACGTCACCAAAACTCTCGGTGAAAATCGCACACAAGAATGACATTCCTGGCCTCAAGTCACTACTCCGTCAGCTGAAAGGAGGCCCCAGATCTGTCGAGGCTCGGGGACCATCAGCTCATCCTGTCTGGGGAGGAGCTCCAGCCCTGAATGCTCACACTTGCCTTCGGGGCTGGCCTGGGAGACCCAGGGGCAAAAGCAAGGGCACGTCCAAGACACATCTGAAGAGGTGGAGAAAAGTTATCGGTCAGGAGCAAAGAGTTGGTGATGAAAGGAACATGTTTGGTGTCACCAGCCTGGATCTTAGGGCCACAGAGGTCCCAGATGCCAGCAGCTGGGGTGAGCCTGCAGGTTGTGCGTAAGATTGCAGGTAAGTAAGCAGAGAAACAGGAAACAAAGGGGAAAAAACCTGGAAAGATTGAAACGAAGCATCCTCCCAGCACCCAACCCATATTCAGAAGTTCTAGCAGATGTCCTTCCCGCCCCCTCTCTCTTGGGAATGCCTCAAGACCTTACTTCTCCCCAGTGGGCAGCTTTCCCCACTACCTACGCTTGCTTTCTGGATTCCACCCTGCTGCTTCTCCAGAGGACTCATCCTGTTGTTTTCCATTTTTCTTTTAGATGCTGAACTTTGTCCTCCCCAAGTTGTCACTCAGAGAAGCTCGCCCTCTGCAAACTCATTTCATGCACTTAATTAGCACTTATGAAGCACACACTGTGCCCCAGGCCCTGGGCTAAGCACCAAGTGTGCGTGGAAGAGTGGCTAAGACAAAAAATGGTCCCAGGCTTCCTGGAGCTTACAATTTAGTATGAAAGAGGGTATTAAGCAAGGAATCAGGTTGTCCCCAAAAGCAATGCCTTCTGCCTCCTGACTTTCTGTATGGCTTCTTCTTGGAGTCCCTTTGCCTCCCCTTGCCCTGATCTGATAGACATAAGGTTATGGGTTGTTGGGACTGGCATGGCTCTAAGAAGTCAAACCCCTACGTGAGCCCAAGGCTGGCAACACCGAGCGGGGTGGCACTAGTAGGGTCCGATGGGCTGTTTGCAAGCAGTGTTGGTTCTGACTGGCAGGGTCTATGCTGTCCCAGCTGTGCACCTGACTGCCAACCTGGGCTTCATCACACAGGAGGCCGAGGTCCCGAGGGAAGCGGGCCTCTCCACTGCATTTCACACGCCTGGCGCCCCCCGAGGCCCAGCGCCCTCAAGTTCTGTGCAGGAACCGGACGTTTTGCCCAACTGGAAGATAGTCCTTCACTGATGCTCAGAGCCTCTCCCTTCTCTGTAGCTTTCTTCCTACGGCAAAGGCAAATCCCATCAGTGGCATCATCCTTTTTTTACACCCTGTTCTCTTTGGAGGGAGTCTTCCGTCTTCTGGGCTGCTCCCAATTGCATCTTCAAGTCCCAAGAGTTAGCAAAGAGGAGTCGTGCTCCCTGGAGGTAAAGTCAACCAAGGCGTTTTCTTCCCAGGACGCAGTTCTGCTGACACCCTGCATACTGTTTCTTCCCTCTGAACGATGATAAGAGAAACTGGTGGTTTCATGATCATGCTTCCAGGCCCTCTCACCCTGCACATTTCTAGAGTCAATGAGCAGCTGCCAGTGGGCCCTCGGTCTGTTTCCATGCACGTCCTGAGTCGATAGGGATCAAGGGCAGTGACGACGATGCCGCGGGTGGTCACGGCTGCGTTCCCCCTGGACTGCTCTGCACTCAGCTCTCCTTTAGATACATCCCTCTTAATTAACCTCATGTCTGTATCCTTTCTTTGTTACATGGAAGGGAAAATATTGTCACAGGAGGACTCAGCGGAGAAAACTTCCCAAGACCAGTATCTCCAGGGTTCCCCTACATTTTCTAAACTGGCACTTCTCTCAAATTAAAACGTCTCTGGCATAGCTTCTTTTTAAAAATGTGGGCTTCCAATCCAGGAAACACGATAATAGGTCGATCCTATCAATAAGCAGAGAGGACCAGGGAACCGATCGGCTTCAGTATAGGTCAGCGTACTAAATCAGGTGCCAACAGGGCCACGCACCGCTCTGTGACCTTGGGGGTACTTTGTTCTTCCTCTCCAAACACCCCGCTTATACGCTGAGCCAGATCTAAAACATTTAGATGACCTTAAGAGCATCATCTTGCTAAATTTCAGCCTTACTATTCATTTTTTTTTTTTAGCCTTACTATTCTTAATAGTCTTTTCTAGAATCTGACAGTTTTGTTTTGAAATCCTCTCCCCCATTTACTTCTCTCCTTCAAATTAGGCAACCAAACCAAACACACCCCTTCTCACCCCCTTAACCATGCCTTTTCCTCCGGTGCCATCATCAGGAATCACCTCCCTTCTGGGCACAGCGGACCACGTTCTGTGCTTGGAGTATGCTGACGAGCGGTGGCAACTACAGGGCTGTAAGTTCCAGCCCCGCCCCCACCAACGGGCAGCCTGGTGCACAGCTGTGCTGAGGTGGGTGTTGGTGTGGGGTGGGAGGGACTGGGTGGTCTGAGGGCGCGCCTATCCAGGGGTGTGCAGCCCCCAGCCACACACATCGAGGACTCCGCCGACCACACCTGCAGCGCACACACGCTACATCATTTTTCTGGAAGTGCAGAAGCAGCTGACGGTGGCCATTCCCACTCCCACAGGGCGAACAGCAGCACCACTGGGCCCTTCCAGAAGTATCTCCTTAAGCTGGGTTCCCATTAACTTCCTGATCTGGCCAGAAAAACCACCTCCCCACTGCCACCCTTACACCGGCAGCCACTCTCCCACACCTGCCACCTGTTCCTTCTTCCACAGCATCTACGAAGCAGAAGAGCAGAGTTTTGTCTCAGGTAACTCCCATCCGTAGCATCCTGATGTCTTCACAGCCTTTCACTGGAGCTGGGTGGGCGTGCCTGGTGTGGTGTCCACTCATTCAACCCTTGTCGGTGCCACTGTGGGGTCGTGCCCACAGACCACATGTCACAGACACACAGACGCATCCAGCTGCCTAGGGGGATGGTGCATGAGCGACTATCTCCTTGGTGCAGACCAGAAATTATTGCATTATCTTCGTCCTCTGGGTTGCAGTGACAGAATACCATAGACTGGCTGGCTTGTAAACAAATTTTGTAAACAAAATTTATTTCTCACAGCCCTGGAGGCCGAGAAGTCCAAAATCAAGGTGCCGGCAGATTCCGTGTCTGGTGAGAGCCCTCTTCCTGGTTCACAGACGGCCGTCTTCTCACTGTGTCCTCACATGGCAGAAGAGGAGAGGGAACTCTCTGGGGTCTCTTTTATAAGGACACTAATCCCATTCATGGGGGCTCCACCCTAGTGACCTAAGTACCTCCCAAAGGCCCCACCTCCTAATACCATCACACTGGGGATTAGGTTTCAACATACGAATTTAGGGGGACACCCACATTCAGTCTATAGCACACGGTCACCCCTGCACGACTGTGACACTCACTTCTGAATAGATAATGGCATTTTTCACACCCACATTTTTCACAGCCTCTCGGGCTCACGTGACAGATGGTAAAATCAAGGCCATAGTTAAAGGGTAAAACTCACAAGTTCTTGATGAAGGGGATCATTTGCCCCACTCTAAAAGCTGAGCTGACGTCTCCCTGACAGGTCCAACTCAGCTCTGCATCATGTTAGCGAGAGCTCAGATGGAGGCAGGGAGGCCAGTGGGCTGAGGCCGAGGTAGCCAGGTGTGGTCTTGGGCATAATCAGTCAGACGGACTTCCCCTCTCCCTAAGCCGTAAATGAATAACAGTACTAGGTGCTTACAGTTGTTTGTGGTTAAATGAGATACTACATGTAGCATCCTTAGACCAGAGACTGCGCTTCATGCTCAGCAGTAAAGGTGAGGTAAGAACAACCAACATCCCCTGCATTTCAGCCTCACAGCAGCCCAGACAGCTAGGCACTGTAACCGTCACTTTACACATGAGGAAGGGCAGACCCCGTGCCATTAAAATCTGCCCCACGTTGCACAGCTAGAAAAAGATTTGAAAGCAGAATTAGGGAAGAGTGGGATTTGCCAGTTCCACCAGAGGGGCCCAGACAGGAAACCTGGTGAAGGCCTTCAAACTGCCTCCAGAAGGGAAAGGAAATTAACTTTATGCCCAGTCACTATGTGTTTTAAATAAGAAAAAAATATGTGTTTTAAAAACAGAAAAAAGCTGTTTCCATAAAGCAGGGATCAGCTATCCTGGTTATCTCCTTTCATCCTCATAAAACCCCTACATGGTCTGTGTTTTATAGAAATGGAGGACCAAGAAGTTGAGGTACCGGGCCCAAGGCCACACAATGAATAAGTGGCAGATTTAGGATTCCAGCCCAAGGCTAGCTGGTCTGGGCACCCTTGCCCTTGGCAGCAGGACTGCCATGGTCACAATACCTTTGAATTCCTCAGCAGGCCCCGTGCCTGGACTTTCCAACCCTCCCTTCCTGTCTCTGCCTGCCCACATCCACCATGTGCATTTTCATTAGGCATCTTTGCCCAGTGATCTGTTGATTTGTTATATTAGAATTGCAAACAAATGCTCTCATTCTGTCCTCTCGTCCCCCCTCTCCTGCCCTCCTGGCATCTGGAATTCAGCATTGATTTTTCTAGCCCCGCTCCACTGCCTGACTGACATTTCTGGTTGATTTCGCCTTAGAGACCTTCAGCTGGCTCGCCAGGTTCCCACGGGAGCCTGGATGGAACAGCACATCACCTGGAGAAGCTGACGTGAACCTCCTCTCCCCCCACCCACTTCCCTGCTCACAGGCACCAAGACTCAGCGACCCCTGGACTCTGTTCCCATCGTTCCTAGTGGATGGGCACACACTCCTCTCAGACCCCATCAGGGATCCCATCAGGGATCTCAACGTGGAGGGGAGGCAGGGGGAAACTGTAGGAAGTGCACATCCCTGTGAGGTAGGACCAGGTAAGCCTTGACCTCTTAAGTACTGATGTTTTCAACCAGACCTGGGTAATTTGACATCTTGTCGATGATGAAGGGGATTACCTTGGAGCAAAATGGATCAGAAGGTATGAGGAAGATGGGCTCAGTGAAAAGGGTGCAAAGGTGACGGGATACCCTCTTGAAAACAGAGGGGTCCTGGGCTTCCCTGGTGGCTCAGTGGTTGAGAGTCCGCCTGCCGATGCAGGGGACACGGGTTCGTGCCCTGGTCCGGGAGGATCCCACATGCCGTGGAGCAGCTGGGCTCGTGAGCCATGGCTGCTAAGCCTGCACGTCCAGAGCCTGCGCTCCGCAACGGGAGAGGCCACAACAGTGAGAGGCCCGCGTACTGCAAAAACCAACCAACCAACCAAACACACACACACAATAAACAGAGGGGTCCTGATCCCTAACCCATCAGAAGGCTTCATGTAAGTTTTCTACAAATGGATTTAATAATCTTCAGAGGTCATCTAAGTCAGTCTTCTTTCCAGGCCACACAGCATAGCTCAGAAAGATGAGCTTCTCTCCTAAGTTTAAGAACTCCAACAGCCACAAAGACCCTCTCTCTCTCTCTCTCTCTCTCAACTTTCAGTTTCTATCTCTGATCATTCTGTTGGGATACTAGGTACTAAATGGAGCTACATTTTCTTTCTTGAAATTCCCATCCCCAGGGGATGCTACCCAGTGGGTACCCAACCTGGTATTTTATGGAAGCCACCACTCTGCCGATAAGATCTGGACCCAGTGCTCTGTGAAGTGGTCAGTGGTGACCAGCTCAACAGGGAGGGGACCCACAGTGGTGCACAAGCTCAGGACAGCCGACTGTTAAATTTTAGGGATTCTGTGATCTGGTTGTTAAACCACTGGTGGCTTGAGCTCATCATGGTGGGAACAGTTACATCACAGAAATTGGCATATGCTATAAATCAGGGCATGTTTTTCCCCTGAAGAACTAGGAGTTTATTGAAGAGAGTGCCCAGTCATGTGGTCAGCTTACATAGAGGCCAAAGTCAAAGAAAGGGTGAGTAAGATGGAAGGGATGGAGGCAAGTCAAGGAATCCATACTCTCTCTTGGAAAGAACAACCTTTAATCTAACAATCATCCCTCCTTCTCATCTAACCAGGTACAAGCTCATTCCCTCTGCATCGACGTTACTTCTTCCCAGAAAAACTATCACTGGTCATGCTCTCAGACCTAAAATGGGAAAAGCTGAAGAGACAGATGAGACCCTGGATTCTATCATTTCTCAAAAGCCACGAGTTGGAGATACAAGAACCAGCAAACAGCACTTGACCAGAGACGGAATTCTAGACGCACGTTTATATGAAGCCCAGCCGTGGTTCTCTCCAGCTCTTCTTGTAGAAATGTTTACTCTACCCAGCGAACTGATGAGCTCATCGAAAGCAGAGACTGTGCCTTTCATTTCTTACATGTCCTTGACGGTGCCTGGTAAGGTACTAAAGACACAACAGGTAACTCACAAATATTTGGTTTATTAACTGAATTGCTTTGAATTGAACTGAGTTGGTGACAAACCACTCACTGGCTTATTATCAGAGCCCTTTTTTCTAATGAGGTGAAAATTAGCTGCTGGCTAGACAGACAGATACTAGGTCATACATGATCTTGACCTTGGAGCCTCACTTGAGCCCATGCCTGGGGCTCCACCTCATTTCCATTTTCCCAGTTGACTGTCTTCCTTCTTCACCATTTCCTGGGCTTCTGGTCTCTTGTTAAGAGCCATTCAGTTTGAGGTTGTGGTTCTCAGTAAGCTACCACCTTGGTCCCTGATAATATTCAACTAGGTACCGGGAACATCCCCAGATAAGAGCAACCCAAAGTCCAGTCTGGCCAAGGGAACAAAGGTCCACATCCAAAGTGGTTCAGAAGCTAGAGAAGCCATTTCCCGAAAACGTCCTGCTTGATCAGTGTTTTTCCCACAGTTGATTCATTTCAGGGAAATGAGTGCCCAGGGATCTGAAGGGACATATCCTGGTCTCCAAGCCCCAGCTCTGTACCCACAAAGGGTGTGGACGCACCTCGCTGGGAATCTGTCCTTCTCTGACTCCCCTGTCACACCTGAGGGCCTCCACTTCTCATGCTTCTCTGCCTTTCCCAAACTTCACCCAGAATCAGGAGCAAGGTGAACCTCGGTCCCCAGGACAAGGGGCTAAGTTGCTGATCAAGACGCTGCCTCTAAGGGGAGGCCCATCCCTCCCCACCTAGTGGCTGCTGCCACCCACAGCTACCAGTGGGTGTTCACCTTGTGGGTGCCAAGAGAGCTCTGAGAATCTTCTCAAAGGCTCTGATAAGTGCTCACTCACTCACTGTGCTCACAGATGACTTCAGAGGGTTCATAAGCCTCCAGAAGCTCAGCTGGGGGCCCCAGGCCAGTGACTGCAGGTTGAGGACACCAGGTGAAATGCCTCTCTTACTCACATCGTCCATTTCCTTCCTGGACACCAGCTCCTCTTTTTCATCTCTCAAATCCCTTCCCCCCTCCAGGAAGGAAGAGGACTGTTTCATGAGATCCCTCCAAATTACAGGTGAACAAGTTGACATCATAGAGGCTACAGAAGAGGCCCGGGCTCACACCGTAAGTTACTAAAAGGGATGGGACTGGGATGCAGGTCCGGGAGGCTCTCCCTGGTGCTCAAAGCAGCTACATGATGCTGTTATGTAATGCGGTTTCCGTAGATCTCAGAAACAACCACATCAAAACCCGGGCCTTCTGTATACTTCTCATCTAGGAGTTCCCACCAAAAGGTTTCAAAAAGGAAGGAAGTGCACCTCCTGGGGAGCAGGTAGGTCTCCGCACAGACTAGGCGGGACAAGAGAGCAGCTTTGTCCGTCCGGGGCTGACATCTAGAGGACTGAAACCTGACACACCGCCGATGCCAGCATTAATGGGGGAGCAATAAGAGCCCATTAATTTCAGTCCTGCTCCATCAGCAACAAGTGGACACATTCACCTCACTCCCCCTCCCCAACTCTTCCGACCACTTGGCTCCTGAGGAGGGCTGTTCCCCACCAGCAGCTGCAGGGATGGGAGTCGACTGGGGAGGCCAGAAAGGCTTGGACCCTTCCCGCCCCTCCAGAGTATTCTCGGCATGTCCATGAGTAAGGACTCTGTTCCATTCTGACCTGGAGCTGTTCTGGGCAATTTGGAGGTCCAAAGAGGCCCAAGTGGGTAAATGTGTCCCTGGGCCTCTTGCTTCATGGCTCAGGACCCCAGCAGGAGCCAAATCTTAGAGGCCTCAGAAAGAAGATGATTCAAGCCTGAAGACAATTCCTGGATTACACTCTCTTCTGTATCCATCCCTCCAAATAGGGATTGTACAAACTCAAAGGTCCTGGTTGCTAATTCAGGGCAGGCCCTTATTAGCAGGACCCACCCCCTTCCTTTTTTTTTTTTTTTTTTTTTTGCGTTATGCGGCCTCTCACTGTTGTGGTGTCTCCCATTGCGAAGCACAGGCTCCGAACGCGCAGACTCAGCGGACATGGCTCACGGGCCCAGCCGCTCCGCGGCATGTGGGATCTTCCCAGACCAGGGCACGAACCCGTGTCCCCTGCATTGGCAGGCAGACTCTCAACCACTGTGCCACCAGGGAAGCCCCCACCCCCCTTCCTTTTAAATGGTGGTTGGCTCCTATACCTACAGGAGACCATGTACAGAAGGAAAGTGACAGGCCGGGTGGAGGAAGCCCAGACCACAGGGAATCAGGGCTGACCCTTTACAGCCAGCGCCTTACCCACACTGGCCCGGAAGTGCTCGCCTGGTGAGCAGCAAGGAGGACAGCTGTCTCCTACCTCCGCGTCCTTCGGCTGAGGTCTGCTTGGGCTCCTTGTGTCCCCACCCTGAGGTTTCCGGGGGTTTCCACAGGGAGGGAGTTGGATGCAGTGGCAGTGCTTTCCCCGTTAGCATCACCTCCACCAACCTGAACTGACGTGCTAAACAGCTCAGGAGGTGGCTGAAGTGGAGAGTCTAAAAAGGCATACCGTTCTAGTCCTCCGACAGGTGGGGGATCTACCGACACGTGGGAGTAGACATTAAACACAAACATTAAGCCACAGAGAAGCCTACCCCCAAGCAAAAATTTTTAAAGAGGGCTCTCTTGCACTGATCTCCAGCAAGTAAAGGACGTTCCTTTTTTGGGCCCCCTTGCATTTTGTTGTTAACTGTGCCTGATGTGTCCAGCGGGGAAAGGGCAGTGGGCTGTGAGCTGTCAAGAACACATCTTTGCCCGTGGAGAGCTTTCTAGGAGAAGAAGGAGCTGAGAGCTTGATTCCTGGGCCCAATGGGATGCCAGGAAGGGAAGGCCATGCCAGGCCCACTCAGAGAGAGCAATCTTGCACCCCTCAGCTGCCTCAGTGGCCCGGAACTGACCAGGCATACCAGGCTGGGGTCCACACAGGCACGGGGGTAGAACGTGTGGGCTGTGCAAGTTTACTGCAGCAATGACCTTCCTAGAGATGACGGCCAATGAGCCTCCTTTTCTTAAATCAGTAAAATTTCTGCTTCCCTCAGGGTTAGACTGGACCTTCTTCCAAAATGAGGCTCCAGGCATCAGACACCAAAACATTACATAAAATTGACTGCCCTCTTTCTTCCCCAGTAGTTCCCCCCACCGCCATTCCAAAAAAGGCACGCTGGAAGGACATACAAGTGATTCTTGGCCTTTCTCTTGGAGTCGTCATGGGTTTATTTTTGTCTCAAATCTGGTTAAGCTTTAGGAACCAGCGTAAAGGCAAGAAAATGTTTTCTTCCCCTGCTTTGACCAGGGGGAATGTTTCCAAAAGAAGTCAAAAGCAGTTATCTGTCATCATCTCCCCCAACAAAGCACCCAGGCACCATGCATTTAAGACAAAGGGAAATCAGTATGGATCGAGAGATGGAAGAGGCACGAGTGAAAGGCAAGGCTTCTGCCTCCCATGTTAGGGTCCCACCCACCGTGACACATTCCAAGTCCTTCAGGCCTTCTCAACCCAGGGCAGCTCACCCAGGCCCATCCACAGCAAGCACGAATTAGTAGGGCTCCAAACACAAGGGGAAAATGTCATCAGATGGTCTAACGCTGGAAAAGCAATGGTGGCCATGTGGTGCTGAGGAGTCCAAAAAGATGCGGCACAGAGCAAGTTTCTGGGCTCAGATCCCTCCCGGAAACGGTCATGAAAGAGCACGCACACACTATGAGGTGTCGCATGAGAGGCTGTGCTCCCAGCCCCCGGGAAGAGGATGCTCTGCCCTCTCCCTCCGTGCAAGGGAGGACACAAAGGAAGGCAACACCCGCATCTGCACATGAGCAACTCTATTCCAACCCAAGCTCTCTGGCCTCAGAAAGGGAAGGGTCGGGAGGATACAAGCACCAGCGCAGGGGACCAGAGGAACAAGTATCAGCTGGGAGACAGCTCCCAAGACGGTCGGAAATGAAGGCCTTAATTACATTCCTCCGTTGGCTATGACCTGGGGTCACCACACACCAGCAATTATTTACTCTGGCAAAGTGATTAGGGAATTGGGGCCAGGGAATTGGTGTGCTGGGGTAGGGGCACACGGGGGTACAGAAGATGAGGAATGGCGATGGGAATGATGCTCTTTTTGCATCTGACTCCTCCTAACTGGGGTCAGCACAGGCATCACTGAGGGAGCTGTACCCCGGGTCAGGTCTACTCTTTGGTCATGATGACATACCTGGAGGCCCAAATACAAAAAGAGAGTAAAAGAGAAAAAAAGAGAAGAAGGCCAAAGAAACAGTTGCCCACTAACAGGTGCAAAGCCTATGTAAATCAGACAGAGGATGGAGCAGTTTCAACAAACCTGCCCTATGCCCGTGATAAGAGCAGGAAAATCAGATCAGGCAGATAGGACGACAGCAAAGACAGGACAGGCTGGAGGGAAAAAGGTGATACAGACCTTAACAGGGACTAATGCTATGGGGTACTGCTCCTCTGCGTGCAGTCCCCGGACCAGCAGCGTCAGCATTTCCTGGGAACTTGCTAGAAATTCAACTTCTCAGGCCATACTCTGGGTCTATTGAATCAGAAACTGGGGCCCGGCAATCTGTGTGTTGACCAGCCTCCCGGGTGATTCTGAATTACATTCAAGTTTAAGAACCACTCTGGGCTTCCCTGGTGGCGCAGTGGTTGAGAGTCTGCCTGTCGATGCAGGGGACACGGGTTCGTGCCCCGGTCCGGGAAGATCCCACATGCCGTGGAGCGGCTGGGCCCATGAGCCATGGCCGCTGAGCTTGCGCGTTTTTGGGTTCTATCCTTTGCCCCCAGTGAGTTTTTTCAAAGTTTGTGTTCAAACCACCCCTTGAGGCTGGACATTGCTTTCAATGAAAATATAACCACTTTATGTACAGAGATTTGTCTTTGACCGCATCCGCAGAAATGACATTCGAGTGTGGTTTTTTCAGAAGCAGCAGAATTTGGTTTGCCCCGAGCACTCAGCGGACCCTTGTCCCAGCTCCTTTGTGTGAACAGCAGGTATGTGACAAGTAGCCCACTGGGTGCAGGGTGTCTGTCATCACCACACTGTCCTGTCTGCAGGGTGGCAGTGGCATCAGTACTGAAACTGAAGGAAGCAGGTGCTGAGCACCTACTGTGTGCCTGGGCATTTCACACACAGGATCCTACTTAATCCTCACACAGCCCCGTGGTGTGGATAGGAAAACATGTACAGAGGGGCGAAGTTATTTGATCGAGGCCACACGACTACTGTCTCCTCCCAAAGTTCCTGTTCGTGCCACTACGTTGCATTGCCTTCTCCTCCTCCAAAATTATTAAAAGCACAGCCCCCCTCCAAACCCTCCATTTCCTGTGCAATGAATTTGCAAAGCCACAAAACCGAAAGCTGCCTCATCTGCCATGCAAGAGAAAGAGCTCGGGTCCTGCGAAGGGCATGTCCTGGCTCTAGCCAGAGCCGCTGGGAAACGGCCCTGCAGAGACCAGGCAGAGACGACCTTGTTATGGGCTGAACGGTGTCCCCTAAAATTCGTATGTTGACGTCCTCACCACAGCACCTCAGGCTGTGTTTGGAGATAAGGTCTTTAAAAGGTAATTAAATTAAAATGAGGTCATTAGGGTGGGCCTTAATCCAGTATGGCTGACATCCCTATAAGAAGAGGAAATATGGTCACAGACAGGTGCATAGGGAAGGCCATGAGAAGACAGACAGACATCCACCAGCCAAGGAGACAAGTCTCAGAAGGATCCAACCCTGCCGACCCCTTAATCTTGGACTTCCAGCCTCCAGAATCATGTGACAATAAACCTCTGTTGTGTAAGCCATGGAGTTTATGGTCCTGTGTTATGGCCACCCCCTTCTGTCCCCACCGTGAGCTGTCCGCCTTCCCACAGCGCCTGCCGCGGCCCTGCTGGGCCTGACGCTGGCCGGCAGAGCGGGGGCCCCGCACCATGGCCCTGGGAGGGGCCTGGAGGCTGCAGGGGTGCCACCTCCCAACCACGGAGGGCCCACGACCGCAGGGGGACGGGGGGCTCCGAGGGGCAGCACCGCCTCCAGCCTCCGGCCTCGCCTAGGCTCCCCGCACCTGCGCGGCCGGGACCTACTCCGGTCGTTCTGGTGTTTACCTCCTGCCCGGCAGGTGCCCGAAGAGAGAGCACGAAGCCCTGACGGCTGAGGAAGGAGACGTCCAGAGATAAAGGGAGACTCACAGAGAACAGGGTCGCGTCAGGAGCCGGGAGGGGCAGCTGGCTCCCAGGATGGCGCAGAGGGAGCGGAAGGGAGGCAGGTGGCAGCTGTGCGGCAAAGCAAAGCTGGAGAGAAGGGAGAAAGGGCCGGCGCAGAGCAAGTGTGCCGGTGTGTGCACCACACACACACACACACACACACACACACACAGCTGAGGGGGCTGGCCGTTTGCATGGACACTTAGAGTCACGGCAAATCCCAGCGCACTCCCACAGACACCTGCACACCCGCACCAGTCACAGTCTGTACAGCTTTGGGGGGCACCGCAAGCTAGCTGCTGAGTGAAGGTGCGCCTCACAGGAGCCCCCCTTTGCATTCTGCACATACTCTCTCTCTCTGGGCTTCCGGGCTGTGCGTCAAGCACGCAGCTGTGGAGAGAGTTATACAGTCACAGGAGCCCGCTAGGACACTCCGCGGAGCCTGGCGGAGGGGGCGGGGGTGTGGCCCAGACAGTCCACAGCCAGTGTGCACGCAGCTGTGGAGAGAGTTATACAGTCACAGGAGCCCCTGCTAGGACACTCCGTGGCGCCTGGCGGAGGGGGCGGGGGTGTGGCCCAGACAGTCCACAGCCAGTGTGGGGTGTGGTGGCGTGGCTCCCAGGAAGCGGACTAGAAGCTCCCGCCTCCGCCCCGCCTCATCATCCCCTCTCTCCATCTCAGGAGACCGAGGACGAGTGCGGGCAGCACGCGGAGCGGTCAGGAACGCGGAGGCGAGGCCAGTCTGCAGCTTCCGGCACCACGAGAGAAGGCAGCCCCTCTCCCGCTTCTGGCCCTGGCGGCCTGAAGTAGGGCTGACCGGGTGGCAGGAGTGGGGCTGAGCCATTTGTATCTAATTATTGTACAAGTAGTTGGTGGCCCTGGTTTGCTTCTTCTCTGTTCTCTTTTTATAGGGCCAAGAGCTCTCTCTGAACTCCTCTCTCTGCCAACTTCCTCGGAAGAGGCTGGAGGTACACAGCAAAGCCAAAACAACCAGAGGGGCTAATCAACCGGGTCTGGACAGTGATGGGATTACAGTCAGTGACAAATTTTATTAGGAAGCTCTAACCGTGCCCAGATAAGTGTGTGACGGCAAGATAACAACTCAGCTGTGAGGTGGCTGGCCACTGGGGAGCCCTTAGACTGAGCTCGTGATGGGGCCAGGAAGAGAGGGGAGAAGGGCCGGGGGGAGGGCCGAGAGGAGCTGATGAATCAATCAGAGACCGAGGGCAGGACTTCCTCTCCATTCACACCCGAGGACCACCCTCAGCCCCGCTCCCCCAGGGAGCCTTGGGTGGGACTGGAGATGACCCATATGCTTCCACCAAAATAACAAACGCCATCTTATTTGTCGCACACCTCGCCAATCTCCATTTACACTTAAATGGTTATATATGTTTTAAACTTCATCACTACTGTTTGGATCTCTACATTCATTCCGCCAACAATGGCCCCTGTCTCTCATGTCACATAAACAGACGGAATGTGGAGCTTTTCCACTGGTACCTGAGTGCCCCCCATTTTTTTTTTAACTTTCTACTTTGAAGTCATTCTAGATTTACAGAAGAGCTGTGAAGATAATGCAGAGAGTTCCTGTATATCCTTCACCTTGCTTCCCCTAACGTTAATATCTTAGAGAACCACGGCACAATTCCTAAGACAAAATTGGCTAAACTATAGGCTTATATTTGGATTTCACCAGTTTTCTACGAATGTGCATTTTCTGTTCCAGGACCCGATCCAAGATCCCACATTGCACTTCGGGTGTCTTGTATTTTGATATTTTCCTTCCTATCCGTTTGACAGTCTTTGTTACCACCGGAGATAAATTAACAATCTGATGAAACAAATCATCATCTATCCTTTAAATATACTTCTCTGGTCCCATCCAGTGATCTTTCCCCACAACACAACAAGAATCACAGAGAGCAGCAGAACAATTCGGCAACCCTGTGAGGTAGGGTGACGATGCTTTATGAAGGTGGGTGTTATGGATGACATGGTGAAAATCAAGAGACAAGGCTGAGTCACGGCTCCCAAAAACATCCAGGCCCTTATCCCTGGAACCTGGGACTTACCTTACATAGCAGAAGAGACTTTGCAGATGTGATTAAGTTAAGGATCTTGAGATGGGGAGACTCTCCTGGGTTATGTGGGTGGGTGGGTCCTAAATGCAGTAACAAGTGTCCTTGTAAGAGGCTGGTGGAGGGAGCTTTGGCTACAGAGAGGAGCAGGCAATGTGAAGACAGAACAGAGCTTTAAAGCTGCTACGCTGCTGGCCTTGAAGGTGGAGGGAGGAGCTGTGAGCCAAGAAATGCAGCTCTAGAACCCGGAAAAGGCAAGGAGATGGAAATGGACTCTCCTTTAGAGCCTCTGGAGGGAGCACAGTCTTGCTGACACCTTGATTTCTACTCACTGAGACCCATTTTGGACTTCTGACCTCCAGAACTGCAAGAGCATAAGTCTGTACTGTTTTAAGCACCAGCTCTGCGGTAACTTGTCACAGCAGCCCTCGGGAACTAATACAGACTGCCACTCAACACGGTGGACACTCAATGTTGGACTCATATGCCCAGGTCTATCTCCCTCCAAAACCACTACACTGTACCGTCTGAAAAAGCAAAGCTACCTCCTTTCTGCCATTTTCTGGGGAGGATGTTAACCAGCCTCCCACAACTAAAAAGCCCTTTAAAAACATCTAGTCTATCTTTGGCATTTTCTACTAAAGCTGAATTCATACAGGCAACGGCCCAGCAATTTCCCTCCCAGGTACATCAGCAGTAGAAGTGTGGATGTATGGTTTCCAGAAGACATACACAAGAGTTTTAAGAACAGCACTCTTCATAAAAGGCAAAAATGGGAAACCATTCAAATGCTCATCAATGATAAAACAGAAAAATAAATTTTAGTATAGTCCCACAAAGGAATGCTATACAAACACAAAAATGAGCAAACTGCAGTGACAGGGATCAATGTCATAAACATGAAAGAGAGCAAAATGAACAGACACGAGACAGTGGGTGCCACGTGATTCCATTTGTATAAAGTACAAAACCAGAGAACCTAATCTATGCTGTGAGAGGTTCAGAGGGTAGCTGCCCTCGAGAGGGTAGGGGCGGTGACCGGAATGGGGTTAGGGGGTTATGGGAAATGGGGACTGTTTTGTTTCTTGATTTGGGTACATGGAGGAGTCCTGTGAGTGAAAACTCACCAAGGCATACACTTAGGAGGTTCGCCCTTTCCTGTATGAATATGACAGTTCAGTAAAAAGTCACCCAAGAAACCCAAGTTGGGAAATGGTTCCCCCACCAAGCCCCTCCACTCCCCAAGCTGCTGCAGCAGAGAGCTGGGTTAAATGCCGAACAGGACACACAGCCAACAAAGTCTGCTTATTACCATAATTACATCTCTGCAACGTGCAAAGCCCTCATTTTCCTTTCATGTCCATATATTGTGGGGACATGGGATGCACTTACAGCCCCGAAACATGCAGCTTAGTAAGCACGAACGCATATGTCTCCGTGGGCCTGGGGGAGGCAGGTCCACTCACATGGTATAACCAAGCCGGAGCACAGCCCAGCTTCTACCTGCCTCCTGCCATCCAGCCACGAGGCTCTTGGACCCTTTGGGCTGTTCATCTGAACAAAGATAGTGACTTTGGGAGCAAATTCCCAGCCTTCTGGGACAGAATCCCGAATTTAAACATTGCATGGAAAAGCACAGGGCAAGAATTTAAGTTAAGATCTTGTTTTTAACACCAGTATGACTTTTTGTTTAGGAAAAGATTCCCCACCTTCTTTTCCTATCTGAAATTCAACCTCCTTGGTTATAATCTATCATTCAAGAGACACTAGGGGCTTCCCTGGCCGCTGAGCCTGCGCACCCGGAGCCTGTGCTCCACAACGGGAGAGGCCACAACAGTGAGAGGCCCGCGTACTGCAAAAAAAAAAAAAAAAAAGAGAGACACTGGAAACAAACTGAAGGGCAGCAAATGTGAAGTGGACCAATCATATTTCCTTGGCAGTACGGAGAGGAAAGCCAGGGACAGAGTGAAGAGCAGTAAGTGGGCTATAGTAAATTTGATTTTGTAAGATTCTTTCAGGTGAGGCCCAAGAGGGTGTTAGTGATGCCACGGGAAGAAGACGGATGGGGGTCCAGTCCCGAGGTTTTGTGTGGCCTTATTCCCCTTGGCAATTTTCAATTCATAGTTCCACTCCCCCCAGACATTCGGGCCAATGGTCAGCGTGTTGGAAAATCTGGGCTTGTTTTACCACCAGCCTAAGCTAGCACAGAGCAGAGGGTAGACCCGTGGGAGTGGGGTGGTGGGGAGCCTGACGTGACGTGGGAGGCTCCTCCACAGTTAATATAAACTACCCCAGAACAAAGTGGGAATCATTTTTCACTTATTTGCTGGTTGCAGTTATCCGCATCACCGTCTCCCTTCCAGAAGCACAGATAATTAGAGTTGACTAAATTGCAAATATGCCTGATTTTCAAACTCACGTTTGTACAAAGAAATGCGCCCACACCCTGCCCCTTCTCTGCCCCCTTCCCCCTCTGAGGGTCACACACGCATGCAATACAGTCACTCTGCCAGCCTCTGAGGATACGCACGGTGGAGGGGTACCACCCTCACACAATATTTTATGTTAGTTTGCAAATATACCCAGCTTTGTGCAGGTAAACATTCTCACCTTCTGCTTCTGAAAGTCCAGGTGTGGGAATTCCAAGATGGCAGCCAAGGGCAAGAATACTTATGACTATGTACAGTTCGTGTACAACATAAAAAGAATTCAAATCGTGAATCCGCCAAATATTTTCAAAAATAGCTGCATGGCCACCCCTCCCTCCTGGTTCTCCATCAAGTCCACCCCTGGCATGACAGCTTTGTAACCTTCGAGAGCTTCAGGTGTCAAAGGGCCCTGGGTGAGGTTTCACCAAGGTGAAGCCAAATGAAGTCAGGACACCTGGAGGTGGGCTGCCACCTTAGCAGTAGATTGGGGGCTTCAAAGCAAGAAGGCAGTGTTTAAACTCAAAATTGTGTATATCTTGTCAAAGCTTCCCTGTGCCTGGGTTTCTCTCTTTCCTTCCTTTACTGCATAAAATGGGAAGAATGAATCCTACCCTCTGCTAATCTCACATATCACTCACTATGAGGGTGAATTTGGTTTTTCAGTGAAAAACAAACACAGAGAGAGAGAGATTGAGAAGGAGAGAGAGAGAGGTATTGGAAACCTAAACATTTCAGAACGAAGCCTACATCGCTCTCTTGTAGACCCATCATACCTGCCCACACAACCTCCCTTTGTAAGGCTGGACAAACAGAAAAAAGACACAGAAAGGATATAAATAAAAATAAAAAATGATGACTGATAAGAAATATCTTCCTATGAGAGAGATTTGCTATGAGAGAAAAGAGAGAAAGAGAATGCTTGGGAAATTTTCTTATTTGATTTTCAGGAAGATTCAAGAGGACTTTGGTCTGAAAAAAATCAAAGTAAGTAGTATCTAGAGCAGGGGTCAGCAAACTTTTCCTTTAAAGGACCAGAGAGTAAATAGTGATGGCTTTGAGGGCCACATGGTCTCTTTGGCAACCATTCAACTTCCGCAACTACTCAACCTGGCTCCCCAAACCAGTAGACAATATGCAGGGGACAGATCTAGACTTCAGCTGTACTTTGTCCTCCACTTCTGGTCTAGAAGGGAAGAGCTCAGGTCAGGCAAGTTTAGATGAAGGGCCCAAGTTAAAACCTCACTGAAAGCAGCAGAAAGCATACTGCAAACAATCAAGTTAAAGAAGTAGAGATACACTTGAAAAGCTTTCCCAGAACTTGGATGATAGTAAGGGGGAAAAAAATGAGACCTGGACAACACAACCAGGAGACCTAACATATATATGCAAACAATTATCATTATCAACTTTCCTGAGCTGAAAATTTGAGGCTGCAAGTTGAAAGAGTATATTGAAATATAAGGCAAAAGAAATTAGATCAACATGTATACACATCCTGAAACACTTCTTTGGTATCTAGAGAACATTCTATAAACCTTTAGACAAGTAAAAGGAAAAAACCTACAAAGCAATCAAAATCCAATTGGCCTTGGGCTTCTCTCCTGTGTTCATTGCTCAGAGACAATTAAGTAATTTCAACAACTTTGAGGAAAGAAAAATACTCAACCAAGTTGCCATTTACACGTAAGGTCAACAGAATGACACTCTCAGACATTCAAGGGCTTAAAAATCACATTACCAGTATTCCCTTCATGAAAAAAAAAATGTCTTAAAGGCTAATGCTGATCTACCAAAAGACCTATCAAAATTAAGAACCCATAGGTGGGGAATCTGCAGGGTGACAGACCCTTGAGCAATGAATAGCTGTTCAAGCTATCTATATACTTAGTGTAATTTCAATGATTCAATAGTGGAAATGCCAAAAACAATGTTTGAAAGGGATGAATGAATACTGAAATGATCATAATGTAAAAATATTAGTATGAGTCTCAAAACCTAGGTCATATTAGTGAAAACTGGAAAGTTGGGGGAGGGGAAGGACATAAAACCATACTGTTTAATTCTTAACTTTGATGCTTATGGGCTTTAAATACGCTTTCAAAAGCCTAAGGGTAATCGCTATTAAGTTCAAATAGGGTGAATATTTTCCAAATCACCAGAGGGAAGGAAGGCAGAGAAAATCCAATCCACAGAGCAAAAATTAACAGATAAAAAGGAAACAGGAAATAAATGCATTAAAAAGGAAGCCAGAAAGCCTAAAGATACAGAACAGAAGAGCAAAGACTGCATTACAAAATATTAGGCTGTCATTAAAAATCACGTTTGAAGGATATTTAATCACCTGGGGATATCTTCACAATGAAAAGTGGGGAAAAGCACGATATAAAAATGTGTATATATTATATATGTTATGTTATCTCAACTATGCGTATATTTAAGGTACATGTTTACAGAAAAAAACACACAAGAATCCACTCTTGTGTCAGTAGTCATTTTCTGAAGGTGGTAAGATTTCAGGTGATTTTTCTTGTTTATTCTTTTTCTACATTTTCCACAAACAATATAGACTGCTGGAATAATTTTTCAAAAGCAATGAGGACTATAAAAAGTAAGTTTTAGGGTGCCATGAAATCAACCTGATTATTCTTCCCACCGCAGAGAAGGGGGGACCAAGAGGAGGGGGAAGATATTATCCACGTGGGTGGGTTGGAGCAATCAGCGGACACCACTGGGCTGGAATCTGGGTTTTCCATCTCCCGCTGCCTTCCTGCACTCTTAGCCCTCAGGAGTTTCAGGGCACCTGAGAAAAAATTCACCATGAAAGCTTTACTTTTCAGAGTCCTTACTATGTGTTCTGTGCCATGTGCTTTAATCCTCACAGCAGCCCAGCGGGGCACACTTCACTAGCCCCCCACCCCCTTTACAGATGAGGAAACTGAGGCCGGAAAGGAGGAGAGACTCGCTTGAGGTCATATGGCTGGGAAGGAAAGCTGTCAGGGTTTGAACCCTGGCAGCCAGCGAACAGCCTGTTTTTTTGAATCCCCTTTCTTTCCTTTCTTCTGGAAGTTGAGCAAAACTTGTCTGACTTCATTGCCATTCTTTTCTAATCGGTTCCTTCTTTGCTCTGGCTTAGGAGGACCCAATTTACATTCAGCTGGACCTCGAATACAAATGTCCCAGATTCTTGCCCCCAGACCCTGCAAGCCACACCCCATGAGAGCTTCCTGAGCAGAAAGACTATCCCTCCAGTCTAGTTTCGGGGGACAAAACAGAACCAAATTCATCACAACTCCACCCACCCTCAAGTCCTTCCTGCATAAACTAACCACGCCGCGGAGGCCCGGCAGCCTGGCCGATAGATGCCAGAGTCCTGATGCCAGAGTCCTGAATCCGTCCCCACACAGGCTCAGCAGCAGCTACAGAAACCATGCTGGCTGTTAGCCAAATGAATAAAATCCCCTATCTTTGCCCAAAAGGCAGGGGAGGGGAGGGGAGAGCTTACCTCTGAATTGCGATGTTACTAGGACACAGTTTGCTGTAATAATACCAATTAACATTTCTCCCCCACTCCATAGTTTCTAGTACAGGATAAAAATAGCAATACACGTGGTGTGAGATGCGGAAAATAACAATGGGGATGTGCTTGGGAAGAGCCCAGGTCCGTCTCACCTAGGAAGGAGGGGGAGGCAGGCAGGAATATGAGGGGAGATGTTGGAGGGGATTGCAGAGAACCTGCTAGAATTCCTTAATTCATCTCGCCTTTCTGCACCTTGCTCCTCTTCCGACCTGAGCCACCAGGTGTGCCCACTAAAGGCACCTGTGGAAGAGTGAAAATGGCATTGGACTCGGAATCGGAGATGTGATGGTTGAGACCCCACCCTGCCGCTAACAGGTGTGTGTGCACCACTTAAATGTGGTAACATATGAAAGGGCTTTGCAAATTATAACACGGGACACAAATTTTAGAGGAGGTCCCTAAGTATCTGGTGGTGGTAGTGATGCAGGTGACACTTGCCAACACAACTCTTACTGATTACCAAAATGAAAATTGCCCCGAGTTAGCCCCACCGTTCTCAACAGGGTTAAAAGAACACTAGTAGCTCAGATACTCTGTCGCACAAGCTCAGTAGACACCATTCCTGAACTGGCATGCGGGCCAGCACCTGTCTTCAAGGATGTTTCTCAGATGGAAACATCTCACCCTCAAGACAAAGGTGGCCTGGCCAACAGCCATTGTCCTCATAACCCTGAGGTATGCAGCTGAGAGAGACGATGCCCCAATCACATTCAGGACATTTCTCGAGGGCTGGCTTCCCTGTAAGTCACTCAGAGCCTGATGCAGCCCCAGCGAGCCCAGGCACCATCTACTGCGAGGGTGTGACGGTGAATCAGTGGAAGTTCCCCTCCCTCTTTTCATCCCCTCGCACACATGCCTCCCCCATTCTCCAGAGGTCCACCCAGGGGATATAGGACACAGCCCAGACACCAGGACAATTTCATCATTCAGTCCAGACCACCCACAAGGCAACTGTGTAGGATGGGGGCGCCCTGTTGTACTCTGTAGGGCTTCCTGCAATCCATGAGGTGTCCTAGGAGTCTTGGGGGCCAGTGGGAAGACAAAAAGGTAAGCTCTGAAATCACGTCCCTCTTCCCCTCACCTACCCTGCCAACTTCAACCTGACCTGACTTTTATATTTTATGTTTGACTTCCTTATGAGGTTTTATTCAAAGAAAAAGTTCTCTAAAATGCTTCAAAACCTTTGCTCTAAAGTTTCGTAAGAAGCCTAGGAAAGAGGATCTTGGTGCTTGGACTGGAGCAAAGTCACCTAAGGGCCTCTTCCCCCACCCAAATAATGACAGTGTTTTCTAAGTGAGAAAATGTAGTCCAACAGTAACACCATCCAGAATTTCCCTGGACCTGTGGCTACTGAGCCTGAGGACAAGGAATTGTCTCATTCACAGAAAAAGCCCTTCTTCCTCTCTCCTGTGCTGTGGTACCAGGACCATGGCCACCAGGGGTGTCAGCTCAGGCCAATGAGCCCAAATGAGCAAAGTGCTCTCACAGACTTGAAAGGGACATGGGCAGAAGGTTTGGGGGAAGGAAAGAAAGCAGAAAAACCAGGAGGAGAAAACTCCCTGTGGAGCTGGAGGAGAGAGGGGCTGGAAGAGCCCCCGTAAGCCCATCTGCTTCCTTAGAAATGCACATTTTTGGAAAAAGAGGAGGCTCGGGAAGCAGAGATGCCAGCTTAAAGCCAGAGAGCATCCCTTTCAAAGAGAGTAGAAAGCACACGAGCAATGACAGGCCACCGTCCCGGGTGCCCCCACGGCCGGGGGCTGGGCTTCAACTTGGGAAACATCAGGAGGTCAGCCAGTGGGAGCCACGTGGCTCCGCCTCTCTCCCTGGGACATGGAAATACTGAAGCCATCAACCAGATAGGCAGGGAGAAGTCATCCATCACTGCTTAGCTACCAAAGATCTCAGGGCAAGGAGGATGCAAGAGAGAGGGCCTGTTTCAGTCTGAGGGACAGATACGAAGCAGAGGGTACCATCTGATATTTCTGGGAGGCTGCAGGCATCATGGATGACCACGGTGTGCTCAGCCTCCAATAAAGCGTGATGGGCACGAGCATGGGCTCTGAGGAGTCTGCATTGGGATCCTGCCTCCACGGCTTTAATCGCGTTGTCTTGGGCCTCAGTTTCCTCATGTCCTTGGCAATAACAAGCATGTCTGCTCTGTAGGGCAGTCCTGAGGATTGAAGTAATGAATAGGTGCACGTTACCAGAGCAACGTCCACGCTTAGCAAGCACGCACTAAGTGTTGGCCAGACAATAAGTCCCCCCTGTGCTGGGTTCAGCCCCACTAACTGAGGAGCATGGGGTGCGTAACTCAGGCTCCCAGCGTGGCAGCAGGATGTGAACAGCACCCGAACAGCAATCTTCTCTAGGCGCAACGCCCTCCTGTGGGGCATTCACCCCATTGCCATCTCTTCCATCTTTTCCTTTCCCCGACCCCTGCATTTCCCTCCTTCAGTAGTTTCGTAAACATTTTCTGTACTCTTTTCATAAAGTCAAACTGCCAAGCCAATTCTCAAGAAGCCTAAAAGAGTATGGTCCTGGATGCAGTCATCTGCTCACAAATTCTCAGTTTTCTGAGTAGGAGACTTCCGAGGAGGGCGGGGATGTCACCTGCCTGGAATGCGTTGTAGCCTCTTAGAGAAACTTGCACTGTCACCCCCGGCCCCCTGAGCTGGCCATAGTAGCCATTAGCAACTCCCTAAAGAGCCCCATCAGGTAATACCACCTACCACTTGTTTCACACATGGGAAAGCTGCAAGACAGCCCGAGAAGTTCCTGGTGGGGGAAGATCCTGATGGGGAAAGGGTCGGGGTCCCACAGGCCCTGATTCTCCTGCCTGCTCGCTTGTCTCCTGATTCATAAGTAACCACACAAGAGAAGGAGCTCCCAGCCTCGCTCCCTGGAGCCATTCCCCTAGCTTTGCATAGTGGCTGTTCTTGGGCCAAAAGAGGTGTGAGGCTCACGGCCTACAATGGGGAGGGCATGGGGCTTGCATTATTTTTCCAGAGCTGCATCAGTCACACACTTTTGTGGTCAAGGTGACCCACTAGGCAAGAGCTCAGGGTTCTGCCTGAGGCCACCAGCCAGAGTTGTTTGCTGTTCCCCTGTAGGGGGGCACGTGAAAGACCTTGGCCTCATTACTACCCTGCTTCGGCCAACCTGGCCCACTAATCCTGGGCTCGGAAAACTGGTCCACTCCCAGGCTGCTCTCATCGAGGGCTTCCTCAAAGGTCTGCTTCACTAGCTCGTTTTCTGGCTTTCAAAAGACACTGGGGAAATTAACACACACGGAGGCCAAGGTTACTGCCCAAGATCACAAAATGTCAAAGCAGTGAACCAGGGACCAGACTTCCAGTCTATTCCCGTGATGGCCCACAAGAGCATTCATAAGTGGTGGGGGAGTATATTGTTTCCGAGTCTTTCTAATATTTTAAATAAGCTCATCATCTAGGACAGTGGTGTCCAAGTGGCCAAATATGCCATCCCTGGATGACAGCGCTGCTGAGACATACAGCTTCTTGGCAGTGGGATCCTTGCTAGCTCACTTTGGAATGCCAGCATCCCACCATGGTAGGGTTAAAATGTTCCAAATCTCTCAAACTTAATGAAACACCTGTCCCCTCTAACGCCATCAGAGGTAATTACACACGGCTCTCACATGCTCATATACACCCAGCCTCCAACTGGCTCTTTGGCTGCCTCCCTGGGTATACCTGGGTGTGCTCCCCAATCAATCCTGGCGGGACTGAGTTGGAAGAGCCCCTCCTTCTAAATTCTCTGGAAGAACTGGCACAAAACTCTGTAGTCTGGTATCAACCAGGCTTAGATAAGTTTGAAGTAATTACGACGGAGTTAGGAAAATTTTTACTTTCAAACTGTAAGGCTTATTTATTTATTTTAAATTTTATTGGAGTAGAGTTGCTTTATAATGTTGTGTTAGTTTCTACCGTACAGCAAGGTGAATCAGCTATGCCTCTACATATATCCCCTCTCTTTTGGATTTCCTTCCCATTTAGGTCACCACAGAGCATCAAACTGTAAGGCTTTAAATGACTGATACACACACCCACACACAGGGTATTGTTGAAAACTTATAATTCACATTAACAAGACTCTATTTAGAAACAGTCCCCATTAATCATTTTGTAAATGAATGTTTATGCATACTCCCCACATACTCTACACAAATAATTTTTCCTAACGGTGTTATTAGTTGGCACACTCAGTCCCAGTGAACTGTGAAGGGAAAAAAAGCCTCATTTCAGGAACCCAAAGAGCAGAGGTCAGACAGGGAAGTCCTGGCCTCGTGGTGAGAAAGTAGAAGTGGCAGTCACAGGCCCACACAATGTTCCAGGGTCCCTTTCTATGCCTGCTGTCCTATTACTTCTCTCCCTCTTCCTGCAGGACTAGGTGAAGCAGAATGATAAGTAAGGCCGAGCCAAGCTTTAGAATAAATCATCAAAAATGGCAAACAGGTCCTCTTCCGCTTTTCCAGGAACACACACACACACACTATATTTATGTACGTACTATTACACACACATATGAAGAGAAAAGGAATTATATAACACATCAGCTGTTCATTTTCACAAACCCAGTTGAGATCAATCCTGCAACATAGAAGCCTGTGGTGAGAGTCCAGGGACTTCTACAGGCAGTGAGAGAAAAGGTCCACTCTCTCTGAGGCTCAGAACACACGCCCTGGAATGCCTAGAAGCTTCCAGCATGGAGAGCTACCCAAAAATGTTAGTACCAAGTGTTTCTTTCTGGAGCCTCAAACTCCCCACATGCCCCTGCCTCACCCCTACACAGAACTGGATATTTGACGGGGAAGCCAAATTGAGCTCTAAAATGCACACAGGCAAAAGGAACAAAAAAAAGTCATTTATATCCATAAAGGCGGAGATAACAATGTATTATAAGGGCATGGGTTTGGGAGTCTATGTGCCGACAGGCACCCTACCTTTCTGAATACGAGTTTCTTCATGGATAAAATTGCGGCAAAAATCCCCACCATGCAGGGTTGCTGTGAGAGCCCCAGACGTTCACTGTAAGGTATGGGTAGCAAAGGACACAGCACACAGTAGCTGCTCACTTTTTTCTCATCTTCCAGCCTCTCTCTTCCCTCCCCAACCCTGACTGATGAAGCAGGGGTTTCCACCTTCGAAGCAGAACCAACTTTCACCGACGATTCACCCAGTGGCTGGAAGTTAGTTCTATTCTGTACACGCGAGATTGAAGACGAACTTCAGTCTGTTCTAACAAATCCATTAGCCCACTCTAACTTGCTCTGCCCACCTAAAATCACCAAGGACATACAGGCCCTTTTATTCTCTTGTTTGATCATCTCATAATGCCAAAATCATATCTTGTTCAACAATAAACCTTAGGAGAAGCTGGCTGTGGTGCTGGGAAATTACAGGAAGGACACAAAAACAGACACACAAACATGAGTCTGGCCAATCGCGGTTTCCCAACCGGTAAGTAATCAAGGTCGATGGTGACTCCCTGGGGGCGGGGACGCTGTTCGCCACTGTTACAACTGGCCCTGCGTGCTGACAGGTTTCATTCCAGATCTTCCCACTGGGCTTTGGTAGCTGCTGTACATGCTGCAGGAGACAAAGGCTTCTTTACCTCGTAAAGTTAAGACACAGATGAGCTTTCCAAAAGCTTCCTTTTTTTTTTTTTTTTTTTTCCAAAAGCTCTTCTGAAACCAAGGGAAAGCAAACCTACACATAATGAGACCCCAAATAAAGTCACTGAAACTGATAAGTTCACAGAGGGCCCCTCTCGTTCCAATGTCCAAGAGGGAAAGCCCAAAGCTGTCTTGACCAGTGGGGCTTCCCGGGCTCAGGAACGTGGAGGACTGTCCTCACCCCATCTGGCTGGGATGGGAGAAGCTGAAGTACTCTGCCTGGGAGCCATGGCAAAGTCTGATGGGATTTTCAATCTTTTTAAATACTTTCCCTATCTTCTTTCTGGATGTGGGCCTCCCATTGGTCCTATCTGGTCCCAGTATGCTTCCCTAACTTTTCAACCTCACACTTCTTTCCCCAACAATCTTGCAGATGTGTTAGAGCTATCTCTACTGTGGTAGACAGAATCATAGCCCCTCCAAAGACGTCCACATCTTAATCTCCAGGATTAGAGACTATGTTACTTCTCATGGAAAAGGGGATTTGGCAGGTCTCATGAAGTTAAGGACCTGGGGAGATTATCTGGGAGTATCCACACGGGCCCAATCCAATCACACAGATCCTTAAGAGTAGAGACCCTTTCCCAGCTGTGGTCAGCAGGAGATGCACTAGAGGAAAGGTCAGAGAGATGCCACATTGCTGGCTTTGAACATGGAGGAAGGGGGCCGTGAGCCAAGGAATATGGGCAGCCGCTGGAAGCTGGAAAGGGTGAGGGAACTGCTTCTCCCCTAGAACTTCCAGAAAGGAGCAAAGCTCTGCTGGCATCATGATTTTAGCCCAGTGAGTGTGCGACTTCTGAGCTACAGAATTGTAAGACACTAAGTTTGTGCTGTTTCTAATACCTGGTGACGTATCTGCTGCTCCCTCCCCTACATTCCCTCAGGGCTTGATTCCTCTGAAGGTGCTGCTGACTGAGTCCTCCCAGCAGGGAAGCTTGTGTGTCTCCTGTTACTTCTGTGGAGCTCTGGCCCAGACCCCTCGCCAGGAGAGCAGTAGTCTGTCCTCTCCTCCAATTTCAGACGGGTCTGCTTCTTTAACGGGACTCCCAAGCCTTGTTTCTAAACAATAGTCCCTGGGACCCTTCGAGTTCCAAGCTCATTTGTCAGAACGATAGATCACAGACGTGCAGGAGTGTGAGGATGCTCTGGTACCCAATTCAGCTCACGTCCCCAGAGGTGGACTTGGAAAACATCAACCATCAGTGCTTGCGATGCAAGACAAATGTCCACACACGAGGACAAACAAGGAAGCAGCATGCCATCTCTCCTGAGTCTGGGCACACTCTCTAAGCTGGTTTTTATGCAGGCTCTTTCAGCTCAGGACAAAGGTGGGGTCATACGCACAAAAGCAAATCTTTAGAACAGGGAATCCGGAAAAGCAGAGGTGAGAACTGTCAAAGGAGAAGGAAGCACCTCTCACCAGACAGAGGTGGTGGCGGGAGCCGGGGCACATGTGGGACTCGCCCGCAGCCGGCTACCTCCCAAGCCTGCCAGGGGCCCTAGAACCGGGTTCTGGGCTGTCAGCAAAGACAGATTTAGCACCAATGATCTCATCTTGCAGAACACCCCCAGGGCCTCCAAGTGCTCTGGGGAACATCACTTTGACAAGCTGGAAAGTGGACGTCACTGCTGGTCCCATAACGTAGGTGGAGGGCACAAGGGTCCCTCCCTCGGCTCACCCAAGAGGAGCAGGAGCAGATGACGCCAGGGCGTGGGAGCAGAGGGCAGGCTGGGTGAGGCCCAGAGCACTGCCACCCTGCTCCACCCCAGCCCGGACAGCCCAGGTACTGTGAGCTGGTACTTTACGGTGAGTCCACAAATACCAGGTGCTTTGTGGTGAGCAGCGAGCAGTAAGAGACATCCTGACTGTAAGCCGGTGGCTCACATCCCTGCAAACCTCCACTCGTGCTTATACCAGGACATGCTGTGATAGGGGATTTATAAATGCAGCATCGGCAGAAGGTGGGGGAGGGCTGGAGCTCATTCCCTCTGTTGTTTGCTGCAAATAAGACCAAAGCCCTGCAAAGGGCCAGGTGGCGCAGGGGGTGCAGGGATGACTGTCCCTTGTCCCTCGAAGTGAGCCAGCAGCAGAAGGATGAGAATCTGTCACTGAGGGCAAACCCAAATTTCTCCCTCTCTGTGGTCCCGCAGTTGGTTTCCTAGCTTATCTTAGCTGGGGACTTCCGCTGGTCCGTTCTCCTGAGGTTTCTCAGTGTGTTTCACAGGCAGATTCTCCCTCGAGAGCAGAGAAGCCACAGTGGCTCCTCTCCAATGCTGCCCCAAAAGTCCCAGGAGGGCAGTGGTGGGCAGGCCCTTTGTCTGGGATGAGGACCCCTGGCTCCTGCTTCTGCAGCCACTGGACAGGGCTCCACGGTCCTTCCTGATGAAGGGAGGTATGAAAATTCTAAGAGAATGGTCTGGATACCTCACAAATAGAAAGAAATACATTTCTAAATATCAAATAAACGTTGGTACTTCTAGAAGGTAGGACACACAGAAGACAGTGGTCCCTCTCACACTGCTAAAGATGATGGATAGTGATAGGAAATAAAAGTTGTCAGATAAGAAAGGCCAGGTTTATATCCAAACCCACCAGAGGTGAGTTCCATGTCGGATTTAGTCATATTAGAGACCATCAACTCCCAGAGAGGAAGGGCTGTGAGTCTGATAAATTCCATATTGAGAAGTGCCAATGGGATGTAATGAGGGTCTGTCAGAGAAATAAATCAAAACATACTGAGAATTCAGGGTGACCACCAAAATAAAATTCCTTCCGCCAAACACAGCATAGACATCATTGTGGCTGAAGGAAGGAAAGTTCTACAAGCAATTTAAAATGGAACTGACAGCATCTCTTCAAGTAAAGACGTCAGAAAAAGCTGCAAAGAGAAACTGTGATACAGGGCAAGAAGCCGGCGTTGGGGCTACACAGCAAGACCCAGAGGGTAGAGGCAGGGTCCGCCGCAGGAGCAAAGAATCCTTAGAGAGGGTCTGACCCAGAGCACCGCGCCAGCATCCCATCACACACACGTATGCACACACACACATAGGCACACACCCCTACAGCACTGGGGCGTTCGGAGAAGAAACAAAATTAGTTCAGACTGTGAACCGTTTATCCTGTAGAGGAAAAATGAGATTTTTTTCCTGCTGTTCTTTTAAATAAAAGTTAGCTCATAAATCAAATACCTTGTTTCCAGGCTGCAGGAGGTGGTAGGAGGAATCCCAAGCTTTTCAGATCTGAGCATGCCCTGTGCCCCCTTCCCTCACCCACCTTAGGTACCCCGCCCGTTACGGCACTTCAGTGTAGTAGCAGCCCAGGGAGGAGCCAGGGGTGGCTTCCTGAAGTTCTTCCAAAGAGATCTTGAGCATATACGTGCACACACACACCAGACACAGACACACACACACACACACACACACGCACACACACATAATTAAATCCCACAAGGACTGGTTAGTGCATCTATTGGAGCCTCCGAGGTTCCTCTGGAGATCTTCTACCCTCTGCTCTTCTACCATGCCTGGGTTCACATGAGTGACATCCATGGAGTTTGAAGACTCTCCTTAGAAGTTTACTAAGCACAGAAAATCATTTGATCCTCACCATCTTTTCTGCTTGTTTTTTCATCCTACTGAATCAAGGAATGCTCTCCAGGTGTGAAGTACTATTACCCTCAGCTCATTCATACGAGAGACGGAGGGTGCATACATTAATATGCTAGTTGCTCAAAAGGTGAAATATGTGTAGGCAAACAATTTGTCCAAAACCAGGAGTGCAGCCAGCAACAAAGTCGAGATTTCCCAGCTGTCGCTTCCAACTCTTCATGTGACATGCCGGTCTGGTTTTAGCAGGTAAGAGGCATGGACAACCCCTGATACAGACCTGGGCAGATGCTTGGGCACAAAGCCTGTGGGGATGCCTGGGAGCGAACGTGGGAAGCAGTAGGGTAGCATCCAATGGCACCTTCTGCCGCTTCTTGCCTTCCTCTGGCTTAAGAGAAGGGCTGCCATGACCACGGAGGGGGTTTATCACTTTTTCATTTTCAAGCTACTCCTCACCAAAGCATCTTAAAGCATTTGTGCACCTCACTCACATGCCTTCATATTCTGGGGAGAAATGAGGACAAAGTAAGGGGACCCCTTATAAGAAAGGGAATGAAGAGAGAGTTTTGTTTTAGCTTCCTTTCTAGAATCTACCCATAATGCCATGAGCCTCTGTCTCCCTGTGTCCCCTCACCCAACCCAGCTATTTCCCTCTGATCCTGCCCCGGTCAGAGAAAGAGTCCAGACAAAAACAAAGGTCAAACAAGGAGCAAAGTTCCCCTTTCCCCTTTCCTCAGACCCAAGTCCCTCAAAAACAATCAGATTTAAGGCATGGAGATTAAATTATCACTAAGCTAATTATGGGAATCACACTTAGGCTGGGGCTGGCTGCCGGGAAGCGAGGTCAGCAGGCAAGAGGCATTAAAATTAAAGGCAGATGCATGAAGCACTTCAAAAAGCAACTGGGAGACTCATTACCCACCCATCCCCCAACCATACACACACACACACACACACACACACACACACACACACACACACACACACACACACACGGGGGAGAATGAAACCACTCTGATATTTGAGGCGCTGTCCATCTGGGCGATAGTCACAGCATTTGACAGCTAAATAGCTCCACTCTGTCATCATCTCGAAGCCAAAGTGGGCGAGTCAGAGGTAAACTGATTAGATGGCGTGCTGCTAATTTCCCAGAGAGAACGTGGGGGAGGTGGGTGGGGCTCAGTCCAAGAGAGCAGATCCCAGGGAGGACCAGCCCCGGGCTTGAGTGCAAAGAGAAGGGTCTGGAATCTCAACTATGGCACAGAAGAAAGTACCTACAAAACAAAAACAGACTCACAGACATAGAGACTTGCGGTTGCCAGGTGGGTGGGCCGAGGGGTTAGGGAGAGGGATGGACTGGGAGTTTGGGGTTAGTCGATGCAAAGTATTACATTTAGAATCGATAAACAATAAGGTCCTACTGTGTAGCACAGGGAACTGTAGCCAATCTCCTGGGATAGACCATAATGGAAAAAAATATAAGAAAAAGAACGTATATATGTGTACAACTGAGTCACTTTGCTGTACAGCAGAAATTAGCACAACACTGTAAATCAACTGTAATTCAATAAAAAAAATTTTTTTTAAAGAGAAGGGTCTGGTTCCTAAGTGTGTGTGCACACATCAGCATGCATGGGATTAAGTACATGTGCATGTTTATGACATGAATGTATATGCATGTGGGAGAGGGCTCACAGTCACGCATATGTGGGTATATCTCTTACCCACCTGAAAATAGAAGGTGCAGAGCTTGGAAAGGATCAGAGGGCTCCTCCTAGCATATCTGCAGCAGGGCAACTGCTTTCTGTGATTGCCAAGGCCCTTCCAATCGCTGTCACTAGCTCAGCCAGGAAAATACATATCATTTACCCGGTTATGGATGCTCAATGACTCCTCAGACATCATCAATGTGATGTAAATTTAAGACATGTCAGCCAAAAAATTGGCAATCTACAGAATGAGGTTGAGGGCTAAAAATCAATGTTTTTCAAACCGATCTGCAGGACGGCTTCCTCCACTCAGGATTCCAGCTCTGCACTTCTGCCTTTTCCAGAGAGGAGCAGATGGTGGGGAACCCTGACAAGGAGGTCTGTGAGCTGGTCCTGAGTCAGTAGTCAGCTTTGGAACCGGAATTCCCAGATTGGGTTTCTTGCCTGGAGGATGAATTTCAAGGGCCAGAGGTCCTGCCTATGTCCAGAGTGAATGTTTTGGAATTCACAGTCAGAAAAGCAGAATTCAGAGGGGAAGTAGGAGAATTTTGGGGGGGTTAAATTAATTTGGAAGAAATGGGGAAAATTCATTTGGAAGGCTCCATTTAATTGTAGTTAAGAGAAATGATGTAATAAATTTGGATAATTTAATTATCCCAAGAGACATCTGCTGAACACAATCTAATCTTTGTATTTAAGTAGAAAAGTACCCTCACTCTGTAGGAAAACTGGATGCAGGGAAACACAAACATCCAGAGCCTGACGAATGGAACGATCTGAACAATTCTAATTTCAGTTTCAGAAGAAAAAGCAAATCACAGGAAAACAAGCTGATAGAGGATTTCATTTTTTAAAAAATCTCCAACACTATGTCTGGGCTTGATGACGTAAAATCAGCCATATCCTGTATTTTTCATACCTCTTCTCCAATATTAAGTAAGAAGGTACCATGTGCTCATTAACTCAAGAAACACCTAACACATTACGGATGGGCCAAGTCGATATGTCTTGATTCAGTGCGATGTTCACAGTAAGAATCCTTAGAGTAAACGGTATTATTGACAAAATATTCTCTGCCCCTCCCTCCCACCTCCCCACACATATATGCACCAGGCCTCTACCTGTGGCGAGGATACACTCTCCACACCATTCCCTTTGGCTTAGCCAATAAAACGTGAGGGACAATGACATGTGCCACTTCCAAGCAGCAGCATTAACAGCCATCTCTCTTTTCCTTCTGCCAGGAAGGAGATTGGCATGTCTTCAGCTTCTGTCCCAAATAAATGACATAGAGCATAGCTGCTGCCAAACCAGAGTGGACATGGACATGAGCTGGAAACGAGCTCATGCTGTTGTTGTAGCCACTTAAATCTGGGGGTCATTTGTTACTGCAGCATGACTTAGCCTAAGCTAGCTGATACACCTACACTTACACACTTACACACACACACGTACTATAAGACCCTAAGACCCAAGAGTCAATCTTCAAATACATTTTTTACTTCGCGTTTGTTACCTTCAGGAAAGCACTGTGCTGGGCACCTATCTCTAACTGGGAAAGGCTTAGACACGCTGGGGAAAAGATCCAGATGTGTTAATAAATGTATTTTTTATGTGAAGAAAATGAACAAATTCCTCTCAGGAAGAATTCTCAGATTTTGAAACCTTCTATTGCCTATGATTTCTGGGTAATCAAAATGTGACTGAATAAAAACTCAAGTTGGTAAAATAGATACATTCGGAGGCTATTAATTTTAGAAAAGGATTCTTCAGTTTAGAAAAGGATTTATTGGTTCCTTTGATGAACTCGTATCTCTTAAGCCCATGACCTTTCCATCGGGTTAAGAAGCCCACAACCTAGTTGAGGCAATGAAGCAGTCAGTCTACCTGCATCAAGGTGGCCTTGACCCTGCCCAGCTCATGGAGGAGTCTAGCACCCCAGCTGCCACAGCGGCACTTGAGGCCAACAGCGTGCAAGTTCAGGTTCATACAGGGCCTCAGCTGATCTTGCCTGACTAAACCTCATGGGATCTAAGAAAGATGGATTCTGTGAATGAGGTTTAAAACGTAAATTTCCTCTCCCAAGCCTGGTATGTCTGGGGGAAGACCCAGAAGAGCTTTAATCATAAAGATTATATAAGACATTCTATGCATGCTCATCTAAAGCACTTAAAATATGGTTATAAGTACATACAACTTCTCAAAAAGCCTGTGCACCCATCATGAAAAATATCTGCAAAGGGATCCTGTATCTGGTAGAAAAGCATGGATAAATGCTGTGCTCTTTTGGGGAAGGTAGGACGAAAGGGAAGGAGCTGAGTGAACACTGCGGGGAATGCTGGCAAGTTAGCAGAAGGACCAAGTTAAAGAATTTATCCACTCACAGATCTTTAAGAATGAACCAAATGTATCTAACCACCTTCACTGTTATCAGAAACCACAAAGCCTGTAAGATACCCATGCGACCTTAGGTATAATCCTGCCTGAAACAACACTTGGCAACTGAGATTCCCACTGGGAAGACCTGGAAAGCAGCAAGATTTGGTGTAACTTGTGGATGCAGTAATGAGAGCGGGTCATAAGGTGGCTTCAGCATCGTTCTGGTCTCTCAAGTCCAACCATTCATTGAGGGCACTCTCAAGTTCGGCTCCCCCAGTCCCGGCACACTCTCAATCTGGTGGGAGAAGTGAGTGGTTAGGCAGAAAGACAGTCCATCCCCCTGGCGAGAGCAGAATGGGGGCGCCTCTTCCTGTATGTCTTCCCTTCCACCCTGCTTGCTTCCAAGGCCTCTGGAGCCTTGGGGGAGAGTGGGGAGGAACCTTCTGGAAGGGGACTCAAAGGAGGTCCCAGCAGAAAAACTAGGATGAGGGGAGGCACTGGGGATGCCAGAAAGTGGTCCTAAGGAAGGGAGAGCCTGTGAAGGGGGGAGGACCCCTGAGCCAACACCCACTGCTCATGGACCCACTCGTTGTCCCACTTTTCCTAATGAGACTCACACGGGCACCAACAGGGCAAAGCAGGTCAACAGAGTAAACCATCTGATCACAGTGTCCCTCAAGCCACCAAATCTATAAAGAAATCATGGAGCCAGAGCTGCCTCGTGACTTACTACCCCACAGTCATCAGGGGTAATTGGTCAAGACAACATCTGAGAGTGGACCTGCCTGTGTTAAGAGTCCAAGGCTGCACAGCGACAGGCAGCAAAGGTTAAGAGCTGAGAGAGTAAATGTGGGGTGAGTAGGTCCAGGACAGAGAAAAGCCAAGAGGCTCGGGTGGAGGAGACCGGCATTTAGAAAGAAAAGGAAGGTTGGAGGGGCTGGTGGAGGTAGGTGCTAAAATGACCAGGGGTCTAAGGAGACGGTATAATTAGGTCCTCAGCTGCAGAGGACTTGCCAAGCAGTTATGGGATATGACTCAGTTTGCAGCTGTCTAGCAAATGAGAAAAGACAGGGATGTTGGCTGAGCAGCAACAGGAAAAGTAATCAAGAACCACTACACACAGTCCCACAGGCTGTTCGGAGAGAGAATTCTAGTAAGAACCCCAAAGACAAACACCCCAAATGAGTCCTGGGTGGCAGGTCAGTGGTAAGTGGAAAAGCACAGCTTGTTTCCCGGAAAACTTTGGGCCCTTCCCCAAGGCCACTGCCCACTCTGCTGCGGGATGGGCTCCAGCATAATTGCCCCTCGAGAGGGAAGTTGTCCCTGGAGGGAGGTTGGTGATGCGAGAGCTGCTGTGTAAGTGGGAACCCCACAGTCTCTCAGGTGGGAGCCTCTTCCTTAGTATTTCAATTTAGCCGGGACCCTTGAGACTCAAAATGTGAGGGGCGGGACTTCCTTGGTGGCGCAGTAGTTAAGAATCCACCTGCCAATGCAGGGGACACGGGTTTGATCCCTGGTCTGGGAAGATCCCACGTGCTGCAGAGCAACTAAGCCCATGTGCCACAGCTACTGAGCCTGTGCTCTAGAGCCCGTGAGCCACAACTACTGAGCCCACGTGCCACAACTACAGAGCCTGCACTCTAGAGCCCGCAAGCCACAACTACTGAAGCCCACGTGCCCAGAGCCCGTGCTCTGCAACAAGAGAAGAGTTCCCTTCTCATCCTCTTTCCTGCCAGCTCTAATTCACAGGAAAATGACCCTTTCCTAAATAGGTGATCCTTCAAAGAGATCAGTCAGGAGGCACGGATTCTCCATGCACACAGAGCTCTCATCAGTTCCCGACTTGAAACGTAAGTCTCTCTCATCCACCCTTATAAACCACCACTGTTACCATAAGATCAGCAGAGCCCCCAGGACGGTCCCCACGTGCTCCCAGACCTCCTGCTGAGGATGGCGCGGCACCCTCTCTGGCCCTGTGGGAGTGGCAGGCCACTTCGCTCCTTCCTGCTCATCCTCTGGGTTCTCTACTATGTCAACCAAAACCTCTGGGAGCCAGCAGTCAGGATTCAGTGCTGGGGCCACTTTGTTTCCTGAGCAGAGCTGTGCCCCTTCCTATATCACTAAAACTCAACTTGAACTTTAAAAATATTGGTTCCGGTATCCTTGATGGTCCAGAAACAAAGCCCTCGTGTGGCAGGCAGCCTCTAAGATGACCTCAATGACCCCGGCCTCCTGGTATTCCTGCTTTGTGGACGCCCCTCCCCTGAGTGTGGGCTGGACCACGTGACTAGCTTCTAATGAACAGGATGATGCAAAAGTGATAGGATGACACTCCCGAAATTAGCAAAAAGACTGGCTGTCATCATGCTCGCCGTCTCTTGGTTCTCTCTCTGTCAGCTGCCATGTGGTGTGAGCGGCCGTCACGACGGAGAGGCCCACATGACAAGGGACTGATGTCTCCAGTGAGGACCTGAGGCCTTGTACTGCCACGTGCTTGATCTTGGAAGAGATCTCTTTCAGAGTCATTTGTTACACATCAATCCATAACCAAGGGACAGGATAGAAGGCATGGAGTGAACGCAGGAGGCTCGAGGAGCTCTTTTAGAAGTCACTGTGAACGCCTCTATGAGAAACCAAAGCTGCTGGAAAGAGCACCACGACACCACCAGGAAGTAAGCCCAGTGGCCACATTCCCAGGAAGTCACTTGAGAACAAGTAGGAACTATAAGAAGACCCCTAATCAGAGCTTCAGCTGGTGGGCTCTGAGTCAATCTGGCTACCACTGCCTTCCCCATCCGTGGTCCTGTCCTTGCTGAGAGCTGCCACTGGTATCACCATCTGGATTCTATTCTCTTCCCATCCAGAGTCTATCAGCTATGAGCCCAACAGTCTATCAGCTATGAGCCCAACAGTGAGGGGACCATTTACAGCTGGGGGCCCACCTCCTCCTCTTGCTTTCTGCTTCCTCCCTCTTCCTCTGGTACATCATGTCTTTTATCCTTTCCCATATTTGTTGTCTTGGTTACATGGCCAGACTCCTGATATGCCGCTAGTTTTCATTTTAATGATACGTTCTCGTAAAGCACAATATTTTACTTCAGTTGCATGTGTCACTGGATGAATTCCTCCAGCGCGTCTGGCATTTGAGTATCAGCTGACTGAGTGTGCTCTATGATTTGGGGTGTTTCTGCAGCACTTTCTTCAATTTTCATGTCTGCGTTTTAATTTATGATCAGGATCATTCTACACAAATGTATATATATATACACACGCACATATGATTCACAAAAAAATGGCACACGTGTATCAATTAATCTTGAACTGGCAAAGCTCACCTAAAACCATCTCCTTAAATCATGTGCAGTAGCAATGATCATTTGGAAAATAGGATGACAAATGTTCCCAGGGTAGTATTTTCTGGGGATCTCAAAATGTGTCTCAAGAGGACACCAGGAGGAGAATGAGTCTAAGCCCCAGCTCTTGGCATTGAACTGCCTTGGGAGGGGCTGCAGCAGATGTGAAATTGGGAGGACACCACCCCAACCCCACTCAGGTCAGCACTGGTGACCACTTGGGATCCCTACCAGGGACCTGCAGGGACAGTGGGTGAGCCTCAGGGCCAAGTAGTGAAAAGTAGGATAGGATAAGAAAATAGTGCCAGTGAGGACACGTTTACGCAAAAAGGATGGTTGAGTGAGGGCTTGACATTGTTCAAGAATATAAGATATACCCAAGAGGATACTGTCAAGCTTAGCTGGTTTCCATATCTCCTGGGTACAACATGGACAAAAAGGCCTACGACCTAGCAGAGGAGATTGAAACGAGGTGGGAGGAGGACCGTGAGATGTGGACGGGTAGGCACAAGGTGAAGCTGGTCTGAAGGCCAGTCCCAGGATCCCCAGGCTTGAAGGACTGAGGACCCAACAGCTGTCTCTCTGTCCCTGCTCAGATGTGAAGTCAGAGGGAGGAGGGGCCCCCCGGAACATCTGCTGTGCTCTTCTGTCTACGACACCCTCAGCCTCAGCCTCCCCCTCACTTAACTCACAGGTTAAGATCTATACAGGCTTACTACTTGCAAAACCAGGGGTGGGAAATGCAAAAACAGAACACGATGAAAATAATCAAAAAAAAAAGAAAAGAAAAGAGAAAGAAGCTTCGATGGACTCCTCCCATAATGGAAATTGTCCAGCATTGATTCTTCCATATTTCTCTTCTGCTTGGGTATCTAAACACATGCAAACTGGCCAGCAGCTCTGGTTTGAGAAACTCCTAACATGTCAGAGCAAACTGACCAAACCCTACACCAGGTACACTCGGCCTCTGCTCTGATGGCAGGGGCCCTGGGCAAGCTGGAGTTCCAGCTGTATCTCTATTGGATTTTGTGATGCCTCCAGCCATCTGGAGAGCCTTCCAGGGCATGAATTTCTTTTTAGTTAAAGTTGATTTAAATTTCCAGGTGAATGTTAAGGAGAATTCTCAGATACACTGAGGAAGTTGCAGGGCAGGGGCCACGCATCTCTGATCTGGTATTGCTCTGTGACTCAAGCATTACAGAAACACATACACACAGCACCCATTCCTGAGAACTTATGCTCAGAACGACACAGCTTCAGGTGGGTCTCCCTCCACCTCTGGCTGGTTGCCTTTCTGGACCCATAGTCAGGGAGGGCCTACAGAACATGAGCAGATCCATTTCAAATAGGCTCAGACAGAGAAAGACAAATATCATATGTATCACTTATGTGTGGAATCTTTTAAAAATAGGATACAAATGAACTTATATACAAAACAGAAATAGACCCACAGACATAGACAACTTATTATTACCAAAGGGGAAAGGCGGGGGAGGAATAAATTAAGAGTTTGAGATTAGTGTATACATACTTCTATATATAAAATAGATAACCAATAAGGAGCTACTTACTGGCATAGCACAGGGAACTACGCTCAATGTTTTGTAATAATCTGTAAGGGAAAAGAATCTGAAAAAAGAAAAGATAGACAGATATGTATAACTGAATCACTTTGCTGTACACCTGAAGCTAATACAACACTGTAAATCCTCTATATTTAAATAAAATAAAATCAAACAAAATGTAAAAATAATTCAAAGAGGCTCAAGAGAAAAAAATTAGGAAGACTGAATTAATCTGCATGACAATTCCCAAGAAGAATGACTGTGTTATCTACTGCTGTTGACCCTCCATGCTGACACACACCCAATTCCTATCCAGAGGGGCTGGTATGGCGTGGTTTGCCCATGTGTGTGCTCACATGTGCACACACGCCCATCCTACGACAAGCCAGTAGCAGGGCCAGCCAGGGTTCCGCTTAACCAACATCCATCAAGTGTTCTGCCCCTTCGTGTGAGCAGTTCAACCTAACAAAACACCCAGGAAAGATGCAATCACAAAATGAAAGGAGCAAGCACACCTCAAGTAGAAGTTTATGATGTTTTGGTTCACAGTGAACATTACTCTCCCCCTAATGTCAGGCAGTAATTCACTGCTGAACAGCAGCCATAAAACATGATCACTTAGTGTAAAAATGTAACAGAGACAGAGAAAGCAGGGTGGACTTCTGGCTGGAATATTCGAGCAAAGAGGTCTCGTCCTTCTGAAGCAACACTGACCTCGTTACCCCAAGCCGGTTCAAAGTTTTCCAGATTTAAACGGACATCTTAAAGCAAATCAGGATGGTGTTTGCCTTAAGAGTTTTCCCTATAGTTGAAATTGCAATAGTCTGTGACTTATTCCTAACTTCCTAGGCACCTCCTGATGACTGGAGCATTTATGTGCCACATTTCTTAACAGCCCCTGGAAAAGGATGCCAATGCCAGCTGCGGCACACACACATCAGAAAAAATAAGACGTCCAAATTGGTACTTTCCTCACCTCCTTTCCCCCTGCCTCATGTGATGTGTGCACTAAAGGAGTGAGATTATGGTCATCAGAGACAAGGTCGCAAATGATGGGGACCCACACCTTTCAAACAAAATGAAAAGGCAGTAATTTTGAAGGCAGCCCATGGATAGCTACAGTCTAGCTCCTGGACCCCTGAAACTCACAGCAAACTCCCTTACTCTTAGCAAACCTCCCAACCCCCTCCCACCCAGCCTTCCCACCTTGAGTCCCTTGTCATATTGCAGAGAACTTCCGCGAGGCCCTTGATACACACGGGAGATTATTACAGGGCTCAGAGAAACCAGCTCTGTAATTATGGCGACAGTGTGATTTCCATTATTCTCGCCCCCTGGTTTCAGTAGCTCACAAAACTTCCTGCTAAGTCCTCCTGCAGTCCCAGAGCTTTTCATGGCTGGGCCTCTGCCCAAAAGGTGAATGGGGTCCTGATAACCTCTTGGAAAAGCAAGGCAGAGTTATTACAAGGAAAGGGGAGTGGTGCTCAGCGAGCAAGGGTGCTGGGAAATTCTATTGTTTAGAAAAAATAAATAAACTGGCCAGTTTCGCTTTTTATTATTTCAAACAGCAGACTCGGCGGCCCGGCTTTCCTTTACCAACTCAGACTGTCCCCCTGGGCCAGCTGTGCTGAGTCTGCAGGAGGGTAGCTGAGCTTCAGCTAAACTATTAAAAAGGCTCCCGCTCAGAGCTCGTGGAGCAGAAAGTTTGGCTGCCCTGATGGCCTGGCTTTCCCCGGGAGGGCCACTGGCTCATTCCCCCCTGCACGTGACCCTCTGGTCTTACCTCTCAAATGTTTATGCTTCACCAGTCCCACTATAGTTCTGGAAATTAAATGTAATGTCCCAGGTGGCTGAAACAGAACTGTTCTTATATAAGCCCTCCCACCCCCGCAAAGTAAAAGATGAGAAAGGCCAGCCCACGGTTTATAAAGTCCCAAGGCTCCCGGTCAGGTGTTGCCTGTCATTGCTGGCCTGGCTGACCTCTGGGGACACTTCAAGGCAAGGCTTTGCCCACAGCCTGCCCCATGAGGGATGTCTGTGTGCACTTGGCCCAAGCTCCCGGAGGTGTCCTCAGCCCACACTCATGGAGATGGGCTGCACTCTCACCTCCCATCAGGAGGCCGGCTTCCACAGGGGAGAGGGACCCAGCCGCCATGAGCCTCTGTCCACCCTCTGACCAAGACCACACATTTGCAAGTCGACCGTCTTGGGTTTACAATGCAGCCATGGCCAAGAAACATCTTCCCCCCTGCCGCCAAGAGAAAACAACTTTCTATTCTGTTATGTGCACTGAATTTTCAAAGTTTATTTCACTGACACCATATACCAACCAGCTCAGACAATAGCAGAAAAACAAAACAAAAAAAACCTTCTACAGGGTCTACTTGGTCTGGCCAGAAAGTGAAGGATCCTCTGGCACCTGGTAGGAAGTTTAGGGGGTGGGCATGTTTCAGCATATTGCAGGAAGTCACCTCTCTCTTGCACTGAGATTGGGCTCCGTAGAGACAAGAGCTAAAGCACCCCAAATTTCCTTGCTTACGTATTTACCCTCAACAGGACTTATTCACCCACTGGGGCAAGCAAAGCAGGTCAACACATTTCACTGTGTGAACTGCATGCTGGAAGGCTTTCGGTATTCAGACTTCGCTTTGCCAGCAAATCAAATTCCTTGACTCTTAGTGAAGAATGAAGTCATCTGAGCAGCTAACGGAAACGTCCCCGCGGTCCCTGCTCTACAGCCCGTGGACTTCCCTCCTCGATTTATACTGAGGCTTATCAGACACAATTTCAGCAAGCTTGGTTATCTGATTTCCTAGCTCACTGAAAGCTGGAAGCCGCAGACTGAGGGAGGAAGAAAGGCGCTGATGTGGACCAGTACTTCCTGGCAGCATCTGGAAGTGCTGAGTGACACGGTATGCTAGAAGAAGAGCCGGGAAGGCTACAGCGATCAAACACAACACGCCTACACCTCCCAGCATCTTCCCCGGGCGTCCGCGAACCCCGTTCAACATGTGAGTAATAATCTAAACAAGAAGATCAAGGCGGCAAGAAAACATTCAATTGTGTTTAATATATTCTTCACAGAAGGCAGACCATAAAATGTAATTCTTAAAGCTATATGGATGATGGTTAAATTATTTGTTAACTTGATACAGAAGGCAGCACATGACGATGAGGTGGGCAATCCCAGACGCGTGGCGTGTTGCCTGCATCACCCTTGCAGTGTGCCACGGCGTTTCCCCAACATATGTTTCTTCTTCCAGCTGCTATGCGTGTAACTGTTCCACGCACATTCCCAACCCCCACACCCTCTGCTCCCCACCTCTCCCCGTCCAGCCCCACTGCCTGTTCCACAGAGACGTACACTCTAAAGAAAAAAACAAGTGCTGAAATGGGCTGTCACACAGTAGGATGGGAGAACAGGCACAGTCCCTAGATTTGCAGAGAGCATTTCCCCTTGACCACCCAGCTAACACCCACAAATACAGCAAAGAGAAAAGCAGCCATCAAAATTCAGTCTCAGGTCAGGCAGCGCCACTTTATCCATCTGAATCACACAATGTCCAGTTAATTCCAAGGGAAGCCTAATTAAAACAAGCAGGATCTCCACATGGAGTCATCAATATTTCCCAGGGAAAAGACTCAAGTATGATTATCAGCCAACAGAAAACAGGACCTACTGCCTAGAGTCTTAGAAAGGCTTTTAATCCAAGCAAGGAGGGCACCCTATGGGGCCAGCACCAACTCACTGAGAGGAGAACCCAAGCAGAGGTGGGCGAGAAAATAGTTCTAGATAGATAGGGGCCCCCAACACGGCGGATGGGCCAAGGCCACCCAGTGCCCCTGAAGCCAGCAAGCTTCTGGAGAACGAGGAGGAAAACTCACGTCCCCAGATCACGCGGTTCTACTCCCCCTAGGGCAGTTCTGCGCCCCCAAAACATCCAGGGTTTCCCCGTCCCACGACTTGGCTCTTAGCCCTAACAGCAACTCCAGCAGGTGCTACACTTTCCTCTGTCGGTTTCCCTGAATGGAGTCCAGATGGATGCACCAGCCAGAAGGGCTGAAGCAGGAGGAACAGGCATATCCCTTGCCCCTGTCCATCCTCCACAACCACCCAGGCCTCATAAAGCTATTGCCTTGGGGCATAAGCCCAAGTTGGACAGAATACACCATATTTAGAATGGCCTAGCAACCTGGAGACGCGCACCTCTCTGGAGCACACCAGCCCCATGCAAGAGATGGGTCCACACGCTCACCCACTGTGAGTCCCACAACAACCCTGCACGTGAAGGACAAGAGTAGCATTGATGACCTCAACAGCAACACAGCCATTAGCTCAAACCTGTATCACTGCCAACCAGGCCCAAGGTAGTAAAAGAATGCAAGAAAACATCCATCCTGCGGGGACAGGCTGCCTCCACAAGAACCAAAATGACTACACCTTGTCCTACCTTCTTCAGCTTGCCACTCTTGGTGCCCACGAAGGCCAGAGAATGATTCTTGTAGACGTATGCGATGACAGAAGTCATGCGGTCCCTGTCCTCCGTGAAGACGGGGATGCCACGCACCATCTCAGACACGCCCAGGGGGGCATTCATATCCAGGCCACAGAAGTTGTCATCAATGGTTAGGAGCTGAAAATGAAGGAGGAGAAAAATTAGAAGCGAGAACCAGGGCAATGGGTGGAGGTACTGAGTCAGAGAACTCTGGAGCTAGAAGAATCCTTACAGATGCATCACCTGTTATAAATCCCTCCTTTATTACATGAGAAACTCAGCTCCAGAGAAACTAGGTAACCTGTCAACAGTCATCTAAGTAGGTTGCAGGACCATGGCAAAAAGTCACAGATCCCTGGAGTCTCTTTACACCATGCGCCGTGGTCTCTCTGCCCCTCCTCCAACCCCTCCAGGCACCATCCTGGTAGTTTAGATGGCCCATCATCACCATCCCTTGGGAAAGCACTGGGCCAGCACCCATGAGCATGGGCTCCAGACAGCCTTGCTGGGGAGTGAGAGGGGCGAGGTCTCCACATCCACACACTTACTGTTGAGCAGACACACAGATGAGGACTTGAACATGTGGAACAGAAAACTAGAAATGTTAACACATGTGCGACAACACCATGGCAGAGACACGTACAGACAATCGGTTGGGAAAAGGAGGAGTGGAAGGTTTGTGGATGAACTCAGCAGGCCACAGGTGCCTCACTGTGTCCCATTTCAGGCTCTCTGCTTCTTTCAGAACATGGCGAAGGAGGGCAGGCAGCCTGACCTTGTCATACCCTCACCAGCATTTCCCAAAGTGTCTTCCACCGGAACCCCAGTCCCACAAGATATTCTACCATAAACGGGCTCTTTGGGCAAATAACTTTGGGAAACGTAGTGAAACGCAGTGCATTCTAACACCATGTAAGACATTCCTAATTGTTACAAGAAGGGTCTGTAAAGTCTTTTTAGGAAGAAATGTGTTTAAAGTTCTCTCAGCATTTTATTCCCTAAACCACTTTTTTGACCGGAACACCTCTTAGCATCCCTTAAAGAGACTGTTTTCCCAGGTACCCTGTGGGACACACTGACCCAACTCTTGCTTCTGACTCTGGGACAATTTCAGCAGTCAGGCAAGAAACAAGAAAAACCTCTGGCCCATTTCCCCGCCCACACCCACTCCCCAGTGTTTTAGCTGAAATTCTCCCTGTTTTATTCCAGGCTCCCGGACCCCCATGTAAGCAGAGGGTCACAGCTAGGGAGTCCTACTGGGGAGTGTAGGAGACCTTGACAATGGCTGGGGAGGGGCCTCCAGAGCCCTCCACTGAGCAGCTTTGGGTGGGCACAGATCTCTCCGAGGTGCTAGGATCCTGCACTGGGTTTCCCCTTTTTTCTCAGAAGAACTGTGTGCTCTTAGAAGACTCACTCCATCTCCCTGTGCTTTTATTTTCCACTCTGTAAAGATGAAGGAAACAACCTCTGCCTTTTGATGAGCTTCCATAAAGCCTATAGAGCTCATGCCTGTAAACGCCTTAGGACTTCGCAGAGAAAGGAGTGAAATAAAATACAAGGTGCCATTTTTTAAAGGCTTCAATCCAGCCAAAGGAAGAGGCATCTGGACAACCAGCAGGCAGGCTCTTGCCAGTGGAGCTGCGTGAAACCGGCCAACTCTGCGCTTTCCAGGGATGCGGGGGTTCCCTCAGCTCTCTCCCAGCAGTGCTGTCCATCTCAGGGAAGACAATGTGCTGAGCACCGACACCCTCCCTCTTATCGTGGTGGGAGCAGCCAGGGCAGGGCCGGAGGGAGCATGGGCGGGCTCGGCAGGCCACGTGCAGAGCAGACGACTGCGCCACGGCTGGCATTGCCTCTGGCCTCTATTGCAGGGTCTGGCCCCACAACCCGGACCAAACGCACCCCACCCCTTCAAAAACAACTATAGGAGTCAAAGGTGGGAGGAAACTTTCAAGGTCTAGTCTGATCTTTACGGTTCTTTCCTAAAATGAGGAAATGGGGGTAGGGGGAGACAGAGTGGAGAGAGAAAGAGATGGACAGAAGAGAGGAAGGAAAAATCCAGATCAAGGGCAGACAGTGTTTTCTCCCTGCTGGACGTAACTGCCGTGACCTGCCAAGCATTCAGACGGCAGCTGAGGAATCTTCATGGCCTTGCATGTTCCTGCCTCTGGTTCAGAAGGAGTCCTCATCCTGGACTTTCTGGGCCCTAAACTGTGCTGCTGGGACTTCTGCCATTAGCAAAAGGACCTCACCCATTACAACCCATTTTCCAAGTAGGTGAGACCGAATGATTGTTTGCTCCGCACAAGGGGATACTGAGGCAGGGAGCGAGGCACCAATACACGCCTCATTGACCTGATAAGGCTCAGGCCGCTCAGCCCCCCGAAACTACATTTCTGAGTGGTCAGTTTCCAAATACCATTCTTCTTCACTGGGCAGAACACGAGATAAAAACCAACTACGTACAAAAAGAGAGTGTATATTCAGCCAGTTGCCACATTAAATCCCTGCTTGCCCAGAGGCAGGAAGTCAGGGACTTGCAAGTCTCTGCCACTGTGGCATCTTGCATGTCAAGGGGCCAAGTAAGGAATGTTTTCATCGTTAGGAAGTGAGGACAGCTCAGCCTGTGGCCTGGCAGCTAGGACTCTGCTGGTTTCAGCTCATGACAGCTCCCTGCGAGGCCCCATCAGGAGGCAGGTCTCGGGTTCCTCACCTGTACCTGACAGGTACACCCCGCATTGCCTACCTCGTGGTATTGTCATCAGGCTCAGATGAGGCAAAGGGGACAACTGGGGCTCCTACCGTGGGGCCAAGATTCCAGGGACGATGGCTTCTCGCCCAGGCTCATCTGTGCCTCGATTTCTCCCTCTGAGCGGGGCCCCAGGTGATGAAGGGGTGATGGAGGCCTTTGACCAGGAGCAGCCCGGGTCTGCGTGGATGCTGAGGCCCCCTGGCTATGGCGTGGGGTGGGAAGGGGCTTACTCCTCGTTTCCTCAAAGCGGGGGTGATAGGGGAGGGAGTTTTAACATTGAAGTCGGGGAAAGCACAGGTCTCGCGTTCACAGGCAGCTGAGCTGCTTCCCAGCCGCACATCTTGGCACAAGCTGCTCCTGTCCTCTGGGCCTCACCTTCCTTGACGGTAAAACAGCAAGACGGGCCCATCCCGAGGCCTAGGTGAGATATCAGGTGTGAAGACACCGGCTGAACCGGAGAGTCCTTCATTAAGGTAAGGTGGGATTTCATGTTAATTTTTTTAATGGAAATCCTGCCCAGAACAGAAGTAGGATGGCGGCAGGGAGTGGCCCTTGCACGCCGCCCCCACTCCCCGGCCAGAGCACAGCTCTCTAAGGACACCACCCGCTGAGTTTGACCTGAAGCCACAGAGTAATAACCGCACTGGGAGCAGAGGAGAGAGGAGGGAGAGTCCCGCAGGGCCCGCAGACCTCGGGGGCTGGGGTGTAGGGAGCAGATGCCGGGCCCCTGGAAGGGAAGGCTAATGGGCGAAAGCCTTCCACGGGTAAGGGTTGGTGCAGATTCCTGAGCACCCTGGGCAACGGGGGAGTCTGGCCCTGGCCGAGCCCTCCCCTGGGCCCCTTAACGGCAAGATTAGAGCGGCAGCCAGAGGAGCCAGGAAGGGACTGGGCTCCGCTGTAAGCAGGGGCCCACCAGGCCCGCAGGCCCAGATTGCACCTCTCCCCTGCCACTCCACAAATACCCACGGATGAGCTATGGCCACTGCTACAGTGCTTACTCATTAGACAGCAGCTTCATTCTTACCAAGGAAAGAAATTAGGGTCTGCTGCATGGGAATATATGTAGTAGGCAACTCTGTGAATAGACCTCAAGGCCTTAGACAGGGCCACACCCTCTGGGGTCCCTTCTGCCCCATCAGGAAGATACCAAATCTGCTTTCCATAAATGTCCTCATGGGGTACCTGGCTTATAAATTAAGATTGGTGATCCACTGGATTCCAGGGACCATGAGCTCAAGGATGGGACTATGTTTTACCCATGTCTGTATCCTTAGCTTGGTTCCTGGTTCACAGTAGGTTAAGACACACACGTTAAATGGATAATGGATGGATGGATGGATGGATGGATGACTAAATAAAGGCTTGAGTCCCACAGTGGCTAGCACTGTGGAACTAGAGTCAGAATGCCTAGGTTGGAATTCCAGCTCCACCATTTAATGCTGTGTGACCTTGGGCAAGGTATTTAACTTCTCTGTGCCCCAGTTTATCATGGGTAGTATAGGGATAATAATAATAGCATATACTTCCCGGTGCTGCGGCGAGGATCAAATGACTAACATGTAGAACAGTGTCTGGCACTCAGTAAGTGCTAGGAGAGTGTTAGCTCTTATTACTGTTGGTCGCATCCTTAGACAATTCAGGTAACTTTTGTGAGTCTTAGCGTCTTTGGGGAAATTCATGATATCCACCTCGTAGAGGTGTGATCAAGATTAAAGGGGCTAATGTTACCAAGATGAAAGAGCAAAGGTGGTACTTCCTAGAGATCTATCAGGCCAATGAGGCTGAATGAAGGAGCACAGAAATCGTCTTAAGATCCAGAAGAGTTGCGCTACTCATCAGAAATGCGAATTCTCAGGCCCCGCCCCAGATCCACTGGATCAGAAACTCTGGCTGTGGGGCTCAGAGATCTGTACCTTAACCCCTTCCCAGCGCTTTAGTAAGAAGCACCTCCTAGATCACCACAGGCGTCCCTTCCTTGCTGAGGGTGCCACAGACCGGCCCAGGAGAGAACGGCACGTGACAAGCGTAACCACTGGAGCAGGACCCACTGGATCTGGGGGGAGGAGCCCACGGCAGCCCCCCAAGCCGAGCAGCCATGGTGGAGGTGGCGTGGGGAGCCAGAGCTGACACCCCGGATTACGATCTCACAGCTCACCGTGCTTCCCTCGCGGCAAAGGTTACCATGCAATTACGTGTCGCTACATTCAAATGACAGAGCAGTTACGGTTACTTTACCAATTACAGGGAAATTGCTCCCACTCTGCAGAGAGACTGGCACTCTGAAAAGCTCTATCATCTCCACGGAAAGGGGATTTTAAATGCTGCCAGCATCCTTCCTCCGCAGTCTCCACAGGCTCCAGGGCAGAGCTGCAAAGCAGCCACCCGAGGGCCCCCGCAGTGTCTGGTGGTCTCTGTGGAGACCCCCTGAGAAGGGCTGAAGAAGGGGGCAGACCTCGGAGACAATGAGGGCATCACCCTCCGACCCTGTGCCCCACCATCAACCTGACACCTGTGCCAACCCATCCTGTAGGCCTTGGGTGATGAGGTGGGGCAGGAGCCTGATTCTGAGATCACTCCTCCTCCGGTCTAGCATGGCCCCCAGCCTGGTTCCTGATGCACCCGCCTTGCCAGGTGGAGTTGTTTTAGCCCTGCCCTTCATTGCCCCACCTTTGCAGAAACCCCACATTGAGTCCTTATTATGGAAAGATCAGAACTTGGCCAGAGCTCAGTGGTCCAAAAGCAGCGCTAATGAGGTAAAGGTCACCAGGTCCATCCCCCTGTGGGCCAATTAGCTCAGCTCTGGGACCCGGTCTCTTCCATAGCCACAGGCTGCCCCTCTCACCCACGGCATCCACTGTTTGCAAATATCCCAAACTGATCCAAAGGAGGCTAACCAGATGAGCCTGCAGGGATGGACAAATGCAGCCGACTCCTCCAACAGGGGTTGCAGCTGCCGACTGCTCTGGGCCGGCAGCTGCAGCCTCTGAGCCCAGGATGGAAGATACAAAGTCAGACCTGGTCCTCCCATTGCTCATGGGCAGCTCCTGAAGAGAGAGGAGTCCTTCCATCTCAGAGCAAACCGGCTCTCCAGCCCTCCCTGAAGGCAAAAGTAGCATCCAGCCTCATGCAGAGGAGTCCTGAGCACCCCTGCGCCTACCCCCAAAGCTGGGAAGCCAGACCATTATGGGGGGAGAAGGCATCAGAGACCTTCCGAGCTCACCCACTCTGGGGCCTTCAGTTGGGCCTTTTTCCATCAAACTTTTGGTCTCTTAGGCTACTGGAACTCCCTGTTTCCATCAGGGGAAACTGAAGCACTAAATGAAGACAACGCTACTTACTGTTCTTCATTTAGTACTTCGCTTAAGAATGTTTAGAAGGACCTACTAGGTACCAAGCACCAGGTGAGGACCCAACAGTATAAAGATGAAAACATCTCTGTTTCTGCCCCTTTCTCAGTGGGGGAGACAGACCGGGTCCATGACTAGACGAGGCCATGTATGCCCAGCTTCAGTTATGCACCTGGCGCTGTGGGGACAGAGGGCAGGGCCACAACTGCAGAGGGGAGCAGCAGGGTTTCGAGGAAGAAGTGACACTGGGGCTCAATTCTGGGTTCTCTGTCCAGGACAGTGCATGGCCAAGCTTTCACACATTGTGCTATTTCAGAGGAAAATGACTTAAGATCTTAGAATTCAACAGCCCCATGTTACAGAAGAGAAAAATTGAGGCTTAGAGAGTGAAATGACCCCTCATGACCTATCACATTCCCAGACTAGATGGAAAAACTGGCATTACATGGAGGCTTCCTCCAAGTTGCTAGAGGGTGGCCCCAAAGGAACCAATTCCATGATCAGGGAACCTACTGTCAGGATGAGAGGCTGCTCTGGGACAGTGTTTGCTTCCTTTTCTTCTGTCCAGGATAAGCCCTCCACCCTTCTGTGATCTCTGGGAGGAACGACCTCTCCCATCCCGAGGAGGCCCTTGGCTAGTCATCAGAGTGGGATTCCTCCTTTCCTGGGCTGACCTATCCCAAAGGAAAGTGAGAGCTGAAGTTTAGAAAAGAAATACAAGTTAGGTGAAAAAGAAGGTGGAAGCCCATGAGGTGCCTACTGACGTGGAAAAGAAAATGTCTTTAGATTCATGCTCAGCAGTCCTTAGATTCATGTCCCAAACATCTTCCCACTATTACACACACACACACACACACACACACACACACACACACACACACACACACACACACACACACACACACACACACACCAGGAGCTGACCAGAGCAGACCTCCGCAGTGAATTTCACATGTGGGATTTCTTTATAAAGGGAGATATTGATCAGGTAAGTGTAGTAGCTCATGTCTACATACAGACCCCAGATGTAAATCTCTGCGGTACAGGAAGATAATGATCTCCCACTTATTGGGGCCAGATGTCAAATAGAACCACTGACCCCAAGGTGTTCATCAACGCACCAGGGTCTGATGCTCACTGTGTATGACTCTGTGTGCCGTCTGACGGCAGGTCAGGAGGGAAGCAGAGAGAGCCCTCAGGGAGGGAGGAACCCCGTGGGGAGGCCCTGGTTGGCTTAAGGTTACTCTCATCAGAAAGCCTGTTACTCCATAAAATAGTCCCACGTGCCTGAGTGCTCGTTTCTGTAACAGAGAAAGAGATCCCAAAACTTGGACGGTACCACCCTCTGGCTGCTTCACTGTTCTGCATAAACTTTCCTCCCGCTCTTATGATTTCTAACCCTCCGCGAAGCTCTGCCCATGGCCCGTGCTGACCCCAGGTGGTTGAACTCTCTTCAAAGATGGAGAAGCCCCGACAGAGGTGAAGGTCGGCCCTACACCTCGGCTGTGAGCCCAGACGTCAGGAAAGGAGCGGGAAGGAGGCCTCCTCCGCTTAATCACTAATGCATTATCTCAGAACGGTTCTTTATTGTGTCTTTTTCAATGAGATTGTAGGGGGAATGAATGTGCAGAGACAGAGAGGGGAAGCCAGCAAACCACAGCCACAGTAACCTAGTTAGACCAACATGTCATTGAAGGGGCTTCATGAAAATTGTCTTGGGGTTGGAGAAAGAACCCAACAAATCACACCAAGATTTCTAAGAGCCACGTGCCCTGTTTCTAAGCAACTCAAAAGGGTGGGTACCAAAATACAGGTCATCTACGTGGTCACTCAATCATCATGATAACAACCTATCCTTCTAATAGGAAACTAATGCCACTAATTTGAGCTGTTTTCCCAAGAGACGGGCATTAAGCCCAGCACCCTCTCTGCAGTCCAGAGTGTAACCAGTAGCGAGCCGTAGCAATGCACCGCTCCTAGGAGATGCTGAGCATAGCGGGCACAGAGCAGCTCCAAGTCAGGATCCCAGGGATTGAACCCCTGACCTGCTCCTCATTAGCTCAGCTGCTGAAAGCCCTGCGTTCCTCCCTCTGGTAAGGACTGAGGGCCACGACACCATGACTGGAGATACAGGCAGGCCAAGCAAAAGAAATAGGAATGAAAATCCACTAGCCCAGTTCTGCAGGTGACCTCCGTGATGGGACTAGTCCAGAAGCCAAAGCTGGGCCCCTGGAAAAGACCAGGGAAGGCCTTGGAATGGTTCCAAGCAAAACCCACTCGGGTGCTGTCCCTTTCCTTTTGTACCTTAAGCTTCAGAGGTCCCCAGTGGCTGCCTGTCAAGGGCAAAGAAATCCCACCCAGCCCATCAATCCCACGTTCCCACTTCTCTCCCTGTCTACTGCAGACAAACTCAGCTGCCACCAGGACTGTAATTGGAGCAGGGCACACCACAATGATTAAGTCTGTGTGTTTTCTAGCGGGCACTAGGAAACAGTGGTCCCAATGGTCAGGCTGAATTATGGGGTAGGTCATTCCCTTGTTAGCGGGAATAAATTTTATTAGCCCCGCTCTCGTTGCTGTGCATCTTCCCCTCTTTGCTCCTCAGGCCCAAGTATGGGTCTGGATAATGTTGCCTGCACGCAGGATAAATCAGCTGAACAAATCCCATTATATTTTGGAACGCTGACAGAGACACAGTAATGACACCGAGACTGGGAAAAGATGTGGGCTTTCTTCTCCCCCGCTGATCCCATTTCAAACACATGGACAGCATGCGGGGCCCAATCCACCAGGAAAAAAATGTAAATTGAGAGGCCGAATGGAGAACTCCGTGAGTTGTCTTTTTTCCTGCTCTCCACTAACTTTGTTAATGAAATGAAGCAAGCTCCGTGTGCCAACGTGTAGTCATTCCCTTCTGTCTTACAAAAACTAAGGGGCACATGAAGGTGACAGCAGGGAGGATCTGGCTGGAAATGTATCCTCTCCTTCAAAGGCCTTAACTTAGCATTCATAACACGTGCTGGATGGCAGGGAAGGCGGATGGGGCACGCTCCAGGCCTGGGATTCTGAACATAACATCTGGGTTAGGTACAGCCCAAATCTCTCAAAAGCAGGTATTGGTGGAGAAAAAATATCAGTATGAAATCACAGCAATATTATTAAGTCTCTTTCTGTCTCATCAGGTGGTTACTGTAACCAAAGGAGGCTACATTGATGATGCTATGGGACGTTTCAGTGTTCTACAAATATAAGGTGCTCTGTGACTATCATCATTTATTAATGTCTCTGTACTTCTCTTTCCCTAGGAGTGTCAGCAGACTTTATTAAAGGGACATTGTTTTATCACCTCCTTCTAGAAGGTGAAATGTATAATTTAAAGCAAAAAGGAAACCGCTCACCAGCTCAGTGATCTCTCACGAGCTGGACCTGGCTGAGACCCAGAGGCCCAAGCTCCCAGGCCAGCATCCCAGCCAAGACGCCGCCCTGTGAGGATGACGGGAATTGAAGGAAAGGCCCAGAAATGAAGATCTGGATGGATAAGTCAGGCCAGTCTGTGTGCTGACTGAATGAGAGGCCTGGCTGCCAATCTGGGCTGGGCTGTCGCACACCATCTGGGGCGGGGTGTGTGTGTGTTTGCGTGAGCGTGTGTGTACACGGGAGAGAAATCTCGCTGTGTTAGCTGCTGTGCGTAGTGTGGAGGTGTGAGGGAGGATAAATCACAGAAAGAGGGAGCCTCGGGGTGACTGTGCACAGAGTGTGAGTTAAGTGAGAGAGTGAAACGCAGCAGAGAGAGCGACAGGCAGACAGAGATGACGGGGAACAGACACCATGAGAAAGTGATTCATATATCCAGAGCAGAGGATGCGTGTGCGCACGTGGGTGTGTGTATAGGGGTGCACGCCTCTGTGCAGGGCTTCATGAAGTCGTTCTCTCGGTGTTAGGACACGGCATTGCCGGCCTCACCTCCTAACCGCTGCTCAGTAAACCCCGCCCTGAGGTCGTGGCAGCTGTCTGTGTTAACGGTCTGCAGATGTGATTCCTGGGTCTCGTCACCCTCCCTGCGGGCCCAATGGGCTCCAGGGTGGTGTCCTGGGAGGTCATGCCCAGCCTAGGAGGCCAGCCTCAAGCCCCTTCCTCTCATCAGGCCCAGCATATCACCCAGGGCTCAGCCACCATCCTGGACCCCAAAGCACCACGTGTACTTGGCTGAGATGCAACTTTAATCGCAAATTCTGCTGGCCAAAGAGAAAGAGGTGGGTGTCCTTTTCACCTGAATACCTGGAACAGGAGCCATCTCAAGGGGAGGGGGGAAAACTTGAATAAAGACAGGGTCTGTGATATGGCAGCACCTCCCAACCCACCGCTAAAACACAAGTCTGGAGTACGGGGTCAGTGGGCTGTGAGGGGTGAGGGCTTGGGCTGATGTGGAAGGAGATTTGTGATGTGCGCTGTCACTGGGACTTGAGTGTGGTGTATACGGTGCATGTTTAATGGCCGCCGTGTGTGTGTGTGTGTGTGTGTGTGTGTGTGCGCGCGCGCGCGTTGTGTGTGAAGTGAACTGGAGTTGAGGAAGGAGGGATGGGGGAGACAGGAGCAGGAGTTCCTGGTCCGAGAGAGGACTGCCGCTGAGCAGAAAGAGAAAGGCCTGCCTCGCGCCACAAACAACAGGACATACCCATCCAGTCAGAGCTACACTTCCTGCTGACAGGAAAAGAAAACAGCCCGAGCAGACGGGCAGAAACCGGCACCCGGAGCCTGGGGTGGCTGCCTGGCCATTCCGGATACGCACTCTGGTGGAGTTTCAGGATCCCAGGCGCCAGACCGAACGGCGTGACCATCCAGGCTGGGCTGGGAGGCCAGCCCGCGTCCAGGGGGTGACCCTGTCTCCTCCCAGGGCTGCCCTGCCGGAGAGCAATGGATATGAGTCACAGCAACAGCACACACAAACGGGGTTCTCCTTTCCCACTCCCCGACAAAAAGCTCGGTCCCGGGTGCCTCTGTGAACCCTGCGAGACTGAGCAGGGCCGGTGAGTAAACCCTGAACGCAGGCAGGCCCCTGGCCTGGCAATGGCTCTCCGTCAGGGGCTTCTGGAAATGTGAGGGGTTTCCTAGTTCCCGCGGTGACTGCGGAGCCCAGTGCCACTGGTACTTAGTGCTGCAGGGCCCAGCAAGGCAAACGCCCTGCAATGCCAGACGGCCCCACGCCGTGAGTCATCCCAGCCCAGGTGCCACCGCTGCGTCATGCAGAATCACCAGCGGGAAGAGCACCTGGCTGAGAATTAGGATGCAGAGAAGGCGCTAGTCCACCAACTACATGACCTTCAGTGAAATACTTGACTTTTCCGCTTCTCCATCTCCTCAACTGGACAGGATGTCTGCCTTTCCTATTATCCTGACAACTGCTGAGAGAAGGGGAGGCAATGAAGCCCTTTGTCAACTGTCAGGCAACACACGGACTCCCCAGGGGGACTGTGGGGCGGCTCGGAGGCCACCACCCTCTGCCCCCGCTACTGAGGCTGGACAGGTGTGAGGCGGTCACTCCGGTGACAGTCTCCGTCCCACGGACCGACATCTTCTAAGTTCCAAGTTCGAGTCTTGAGGGGGCGATTAAGCAGCTGAGTTTTGCTCATCCAGGCTTCTCAGCACTGAAGCTGATGCTGCCTGACTCCTACATCCAATCCAACTGGCTCCAAACTTAGGGAAGACTTAAGTGGCATGAGTGACAGTCACTCTCATGGCCACAGCCCTCGTTCCCGTCACACAGGCTGTAATGACCCGCCTGGATGCGTCTCTCTCCTGGACTCCTAGGCTCCTGGAGACTGATGTCATGTCATGATTCTTGGCACCAACCAGGAGAGGGTACATTGCCAAGGGCCTAATGAGAGTTTCATCCATTCATTAACTCATTTGGAGGCAGAAGGGCTAGTGTCCTGTGAGGTGACCCCAAAGGCTGAAGAAAGGGTGAGGAGATATAGATAGCCATGCCCGGGGGCCTCCAGAACACGGGGCCTCCAGAACACCGGGCCTCTCGGCCCACATAGAACACAAGAGCCTCGGGCCTCAACAGCACAGCCTCCAGCCCAGCAGTCCCACTGCAGGTCAGGAGTGTCGGGGCTCCCAGAAAGGGGCTGAGAGCTGTCGCCCTGGCCTGCTCAGGGCCGTGGCACATGACAAGAGCCTCAGGCTGTGAGCTCCTTGTCTCAATTGTCACTGCTCTGCAGACAGAGGGTTTGGGGACCCCGGATAGCAGCCTTCCAAGGCACCAAAGATAGAGACCATCTCAGGGTTGAGCAGCAGAAACAAAGAAATTACATCATTATCCTTAAGCCCGCCCCTGGATGCTCACCAGCAAAAGGCCTTAGGTTGATCTACAGTCTCCCAAGTCCTAAGACACACTTGGAGGACCCCTGGCTGATCCCTCTAGGACCCTCCTTCTGCACAGGCCCTCCTGAGGTCCTTAGAGTAATTTTCAGACGCCAGCCCATTTGTTCTTGGATACCTCTTTCCATCCAAGCTGGGAAAAACAGAACACAAGAAAGAATGGTAGGGCTTCCCTGGTGGCGCAGTGGTTGAGAGTCCGCCTGCAGATGCAGGGAACACGGGTTCGTGCCCCGGTCCGGGAAGATCCCACATGCCGCGGAGCGGCTGGGCCCATGAGCCATGGCCGCTGAGCCTGCGCATCCGGAGCCTGTGCTCCGCAACGGCAGAGGCCCAGAAGGCAAAACTAGAAGTTGCTTCCGTCCCCGCCTCCCCCAAGCACCAGCAAACACCTGGGCTGCTTCCCCAGCCTCTACACCCAACGCCCACTCCAGGGTTTTCGTTTGCAACATGCGCTGACGTTCACAGGGACACAGTCCCAAGAGGAAGACACTCTTGGCCGGCTGGCCCTTATCTGTGATAGGGGCTCAGCCAGCCTCTCTGGTTCTCCTGGAATAAAGACAACAGGTTGCTCCCTGGGGGCCTGCAGATCGAGGCTCCAGGTTCCCAGCCTAAAGCTTCTCCCCGCAGCTGGTCACCAGGCTGTGGGCCACCACGTGGCTCCACCAACGCCCCATGCATGGCAGGCTCCGACCCCATTTTCCCTGAACACAGCCAAACACAGCTGGGACCTGGTGAGGGGGTGGAGCCTCAGGGCTCATACTACTACCTGCTCTGAGTCCTGGAGGCATGAGTTCAGGGGAAGGAATGTGAATCCCAGGAAATGAAGAGACCAGAAAGGCCTGAAGAGCACCATGGAACAAGCATTCTAGCTTAGGGAACTAGGACAACAGGAGCACAATAAAAATGAGTCACTGGGCAAAAGGTACAAAATACCGGATACAAAATAAGTCCTGGAGATGTAATGTACAGCATGGTGACATAGTTGATAGTACTGTATTGTATATTTGAAAGTTGCTAAGGGAGTAGATCTCGAAAGTTCCGATCATAAGAAAAAGAATGTGTTACTATGTATGGTGATTGATGTTAACTATAGGCTCTTCTGGTGATCATTTTGCAATATATACAAACATCGAACCATTATGCCGTACACCTGAAACTAATATAGTGTTACATGTCAATTATATCTCAGTTTTAAAACGAACCACTTTTCAAGCTCTTTGAGTTGTAACTATGACAAAACCCACAAGGGACACCCAACCCTACAAAAAACAAGTCCTAAAGTCAGCCTCCTGGGCCTCATGCTCCCCTCCCCCACTCTCCTGCAGCTGAAACGCCGCAGGACAGAGGCCATCTGAGAATCGGTTCCCCTTCCCAGGCCTCAAGGGAATCCTGGACTCAGAGGCAGAAAAGAACTCTAGAATTCATCTCATCCCTCCCTGCCTCAAGGTAAGAAGGCAAGAAGGAAAGGAAACCAACGGTCTTGTGAATGAATGAGTGCAGGAAAAGCTGGGTTTGCAAACACTGTGCCTGTGAGGGCTCCTCAACGGGGACACCCAGGAGCCTGGCCTGCGTGGTCTGAGCTGAGGCCAAAAGAACCGTAGCCAAGCCCCAGAGCAAACTAACTCGAGTGTGGGCTGAATCAAAGGAAACTGATACTGTGCATTAAAAGCTGGTGTGGCCTTTTAGACTGGCTGGGGAGACAGCCCCAGCCCTGTGCGGAGTTTCTGGCCTCCTCCTTTCTGCTCTCAGCCCTGAACTTGCCTCGAACTTGAAAAGGCTAATTAAAGCCCAAAGAAAAATCAAAAGCTTGTTATCTGGCTCCATTACTCCCAGTCCTGGCATTAGCCTGTCTTGCAAAGCTGCCTTCCCTCTGTTCTCTCCAAGGCCGCCAGGCGGATGTTAGGACCTGCAGCTCTGCAGACTCCCGTGATGAACTTTGCTTTTTGTACTGTGGCAGGGAGCAAATGCTTGCCCATGGGCAGCCAGGCTGATCTCCGCAGCTGATTTTACTCCCAAAAGCATTGCCCGAAAAGACAGGATTGGAGCAAGTTTTCTGCAGCAAAAATAGCCAACCCCTCTGATCTCAAAAGAACTAGCTGTTTAGTAAGCACACAGCATGAACTTGCTATTTTCTAACACAGGTGTATATGTGAGTGCTTGTGAGGGTATTTCTTGTGTACGTGCACATGCATGTGTGTAGGAGTGTGTATGTATGTGCATGTGTGCAAGTGTGGTGGTGAGAGGCAAGGGGGGTGGTGGTTCTCTTCAAATGCGGTCTCTGCTATTCACTCACAAATTCTATGACCTGGGGCAACTCATTCAAGTTGTTGGGCCTCAGAATGAAGGTAAAGACCAAGGGATCTCTGGGCACCTTCCCCATGTCAACACTCTTAGGGCATCTCCCCAGGGACCTACGTCTGAGCGTGTAATATACATACACAAAGCACAGCACCTGGCCTGTCATTCACTGCCTTCATGTGGGAGCAGTGCATGACCCCCAAGTTCATAAACTAGTCTCACAGACTCTCCTGAGTGGATCACCTACTGCCCAAACCAAAGTCTCCAAAAGATATGTCACCTGCTAGGGCTCAGCAGATACAGGGGACTCCCCTCAATTCTCTGGCCTGGAAATGATGGTCAACATGTTGCTTCCTTCTTTGGCGCCTGGTGTCTCTCCCATTTCCTTTGCGACACTAGGGGTCTCCTGGCTTTCCAGAACCCCCAAGAAGAAATGGCATCTTTTAGTATCAGCCCAGGTAACTGGAAAACTCATCACTAGAAAACAGCCTGAGCCTAAATGCTAGGGCACCAAAGAGAAACCTTGGGGCACAAGTGAGTTCCTTCTTTCTCCTCCCTCTCCCCTCCCCCAAATCCCATTGCCCGGAGGAATGGCCTCACCGCGTGCTGGAGGTGTGGGTGCCAGTGCCCTCTGAGGTCTGCTTGGCATGAAAAGAAACTTGCACTTCTTAAATCAATCCAAGTACATTTTCCTAATATGGAATTCCACCAAAGTTTGACTAGGAGTCAAGAATCACATCCATGCACGTGCATACTTCTACCTGATGACTGAATTGTCCTTTCTTCTCCCTACATTAAGACTACAGGATAGATTTTCTCCAACTAGGTTCATAATTTTTCAACTGGACAATAAAAAAGAAAAAGGGAAAGGAAAGTGACACAGGGCATAGAAGATGCCAAGAGCTGAACCTTCCAAGTCACATTAAGAATGGTTGAGAAAAAAACAACAATGAAGATGAACAGAAGTCAAGCCACAGAAAGGCAGGTGCTTTTCACATTGGGTCACAAGTGAATTATGTTGGGAGAGGCAGGAGGCTGTGTCTCCCGTGGCACTGGTGGTTGCCCAGCAGTTCTGAGGTCCGGTCTGTCCCTCAGGGCTCACGGGCCCTGGGCAGGCCTCCTAAACCAACCCTTCATTCTCCCCGCCCCCTGGTTTCCTTCAGCCCTCTGTCACCCAGCACTGCTCCATGGCTGCTCTGGACACGTTTCTTCCATGAGACTGTGCACACGGAAGATACTTAATAAATATGTTTTCCCCTCTGTGTTCACTGGACTCTCACCCTACTTCTTCTGATCTTATTTTCCCATTTCCTAAAGATAGGCAAGGGGCTAAAAACATACCTCTCCTGAAGTTCTACATCTACCCCAAATGTAAAATGACTGCCTCCCTACTCCCAGTACCGGTTTTACTCTAAGCTCTGCCTCCACCACCCATTGTTTTTATTCTAGGCTCCCAGGAGAGTGACTTGCAGCATGGTCGGTAAGAAGGTGGGTACACCTCTCAAGTCACCGCATACGACAGCGCAGTCTTCAAGAACGGCTGGTGCACGTGGCATCTATGGCACACAGTTCTGCCTATTCCAGCCTCTCCTCTTACAGCCAGTGAGCCAACCAGAATAGAGAAAAGAGCCGATAGGAAATCTACATTTAGCTCCAGCTCTGACTCTTATAAGCTCAGTGACATGGTCACAGCATGCTTGGGCTGGTGATAATCCGAGACCAGTGAGACCCGGAGGTGGGATATACTTGCCTCATCTACAAAATGGGACAGATGATTCACACCCCATGGAGGCCACAGCCTAGGTCTCTGACACCATGCCACCCCGGCCCACAGGCCCTCCCCGGACTCACCGCGCTGCTGCAGGGAATGTCCTTCACCTTGAGCCAGGCCAGGTCCAGCGTGCCCTCACCCCGATAGCAGGACTGCAGCCGTTCCTTAATGCGGTCATTGATCTGCTTCAGGACGAAGATGCACAGGGCCGACTCGTCCAGGGATTTCATTTTCCGCTTCTGGCCTTTGGAGAAGACGGTGAAGAGGAGGTCGTCCTCTGAGCGAACCCCGAGGGTCCGGGCGAGCACGGCCCCAGCTTTGGACAGGTAGGCGGCCTGCAGCAGGCGGTACTCCACCCCGCCATGCTCACAGCCAATGGGGACCTCCACGTAGGAGTTGAAGGCTGTGTCCTCCTTACAAAGCCTCACGAGCTTGGACGTATAAACCTGCTCCTTAGTGGTGGAGCCAGGGGGAGACACCATCTCAGGCTGAAGCGTCAAAAAGTAGACAAAGTTGCCGCTGCTGAAGCCATAGACGTAGTAGATATCAAAGTCGGGGATGACGGTGAAAGTATCCGAAGGAATCTTGATCATCGAGGCCACAAATTCATCGTGGAAGACATATGCGAACATGCCATCCGCCTCTGAGTTCTTGGTCAGTTTCCGGCTGGAGATGGTGGGGAAATACTCTGGCTTCCCGTCCACGGCCGTGGCAATGAAGAGCTTGTCATCCAGGTTGTTGTAGGAGACGATCACCCCAAAGACAGAGCCACTCTCGTTGACCCCCGACAGGTAGTGCTCCTTCTTGTGAAAAGGCTCCCCCAGCTTGAAGAGGTCCTCCAGCCTGAGGAGCTTGCAGATGCCTTGGTACAGGCTCCCGCAAGCAATCAGCCTGTTCTCCTTATAGTCTATCAGGAGCATCTTGTTGACATTGTTGGTGGTGGTCAGGGGCTCGTTGCATGTCTGGACAATGCGGGGAGGGTAGCACTTGGGGTTGTCCTCGTCCGGCCCAGTCTGGTGGGTCACCAGGACCTTCAAGTCGCTGGAGAGCTTGTAGATCCGATTGACGGCCCCCACATAAATGTGCCCTGTCCTCTCGTCCACCACCAGGTGGTTGAAGCTCTCGGCGGGCTCCCCGCGGAACGTGACAAAAGACCGCTTCTGGGGCAGCAGGGGTGGCTGCTGGGGGAGTAGAGTGGAGGAGCCCATCCCCACCATTAGGAGGTGGGAGAGCAGGCAGGTCCAATTCCAAGGCATGGCTCTCATTTCAGAGACGCGCCCTCGGGTCACGGTCACACTCGGCACAGCAGTGTCGAGGGAGGGGTGCAGGCTCCCTACGGGGGGAAAGGAAAGACGTGATGCTGCTTGACAAAGGCAGAGGCTTAGTTTCACCCCACAGCTTGTCTGGCTGGGCCCTCAAAGCATCCTGCACACGCTGAAACAGACCTGCAATGGGGGACGCTGGGGCCAAGGGAGCCAGTCCCCAGTGTGTGGGTATGAGTGCCCAAGAGGGAGGGCAGCAGGAGGGCGCTTCAGTAATAGTACTAGTAATAATACTAGCAACAGTGACAACAATGATAACGGTGATGATGATAAATAGCCATTGCCCACAGAATGGCTGACTTTGCATCAGCCACTGTCCAGCACCTCCCAGAGACCCTCATTTCATCTTAACAAACCCTTCATTGCAGGGCAGCTTCCATCTGCCCCTCCAGATCTGCCCTCTACCCTTCTCCATGCCCAGGAGGCTGGCCTGTATGGACTATACCTCTGCAGGCTCCTTGCCCTTGGGCCTGGTTAGGTGCAGCCAGTGGGGAGAATCAGCCGAAGCCCAGTGGGACAGGGAAAGGCTAGGAGGAGGGGAGGGGGGCTGCAGGTCCTGTGAACCACCTCCTGCCTGCCTCCCTTTGGTCCTAGGGGAGGGAGCGGGCCTCAATGTTCTCGTCCCCAAACACTGCCCTGCCTCTAAGGAGGCATGTGTCAAGACCCCCTCTATTAACCTTTGTGCAAATGACCTGATTTGTATGTACAATGTTTCCGGCTGGGACCCTGACTAGCAGCCTCGTGATATAAGTACTACTGACACTCCCACCTTACAGCTGAGGGGAGTAATCCAGTTTGCACAGCTAAAAGCCCTAGAGGCCAACTGAAACCAGGACCAGGACTGTCCAAGTCCATGGCAGACTCTCATGCTGTCCTGCTAAAAACATCTCAGTTTACTCCAGCCAGGCACAGACGGGGACGTCCACCAGTGACTGTTTACGCACAGAAGACTAGTTCAAACAACCCTTTTTGGGGGGCTGTCCATTACAGCCCTGGCCCTCTGGGTCTGCACCTACTGCAGGGGAAGCTTCTCCTCTGCACCTCCCCCCCTGCTGGACGGTGCATGAGGCCAAATTAACGACCCACAACCCGGATCCCTTTACTCTGAGGCAGCCACCAGGTCCTCTGGGCGCACTGCCCAGGTCTGAGCCCCAATGTCATTTTGGATATTTTTGTTTTGTTTTGTTTGTTTGTTTTGTCTTGTTTTGTTTTCCAGTATGCGGGCCTCTCACTGTTGTGGCCTCTCCTGTTGCGGAGCACAGGCTCCGGATGCGCAGGCTCAGAGGCCATGGCTCACGGGCCCAGCCACTCCGCGGCATGTGGGATCTTCCCGGACCGGGGCACGAACCCGTGTCCCCTGCATCGGCAGGCGGACTCTCAACCACTGCGCCACTAGGGAAGCCCCATTTCGTTTTTCTCATTTTTTTTTTAAGTCTTTATTGAATTTATTACAATATTGCTCTTGGTTTTTTTATGTTTTGGTTTTTTGGCTGTGAGGCATGTGGGATCTTAGTTCCCGACCAGGGATCAAACCCGCACCCCCCCGCATCGGAAGGGGAAGTCTTAACCACTGGACCGCCAGGGAAGTCCCCCGACATCATTTTAATGAGGCAGGTCTTGGCCGCTGCCCAGGGTGAGGCCTTCTCTGAGAGGTTTTCATTAAAGACAGAGAACAAATGCTTTAAGAAAAGTGGTCAAGTAAATAAATAAATAAATAACTCCCCGTGGAACAAAATAGCTTTCCATCCTAATGGTCTCATTCATTTCTATTCAAGATGCTTTTCTGCGTGTGTTTCCAGAGGATGGCTTCATATTTCTTCCAGTTTGGGAGAAATCTGGGCAGGAATGGCCTACATCTTATTCGGAGACATCTCGGCTCTGTGGAATTTCTCTCATTTCCCCCTCCCAAACAACTCAGAAACAAGGTGATGGGAAGAGGTAGATGGCTGAGTCAAAGAAACCTATCTGCCCCTCCCACAAGCAGAGAGAGTACAAAGTTAGATGGAAACCAAGAGAAGAAAGAAGAAGGAAAGCAAAACAAACACTTGACATTGTCAGCTAACAATGACATTGACATTGACGTTTTCATTCCCAATGAAAACCACAAACATTCTCAAGAAGACATCAGAGGAGGGAAACTGGCACACCCACGGACCGACAGCAGTCTTGTGAGCAGAGGGCCTTCATCTCTTCCCCCACATGGCAAACGTAGGCTTAGGGCACATTCCAAATGAACATGACACCATGGATCCAAGGATGGCCGAGGCTGGACCAGGCCCTTGAAAAACCCAGAGTCAGGGGGGCAGACACCGCCAGAACCCAATTACTCAGACAGTGAAACGTTACATGACGGACTTCGAGAGCTCGGGTGAGGACAGCTGACCTCTAACCCCGGGCTAGGGAGCAAGGAGAAGGCTGTGGGAGGCCTTGGAGAGGCGATGGCACTTGGGCTGAGCCGTGAACTTCGAGAGGACCCGCAGAGCTGGAAAGGGAGGGCCTCCTTGGGCAGGGGTCCATGGAGCCACGGCAAGGGCATTTCAACCAGGGTGCACGCCAGGAAGAGTCTGTCTGGAAAGCAGGAGGAGATAGGGCTGGAGAGGGAGCCAGGACCTCGTCAGGGTGCCCCTGGGAGGTTGAGATTAAAATGCACAGTGCTGAGGGAAGAAACTTAAAGGAAAAGAGCTCAGCCCCCGCTCCCAGGGAGGAGCCTCCGTGCTCCTGTCGATTTAGCCTTTGCCTAAAGAACTGAGTTTGGAGCTGAGGCCTGTGAGCTCCGTGGGGGTAGGGGGGGCACTGCCTTGCCTGCTAGTGTGTCCACAGTGCTAGACCCACACCTGACATGGAGGGGAGACTCAAGAACTCTTTCCTGAGTGGCGGGAAGAGGGGCTGGAAGCGAGGAGAAGCATCAGCACCTGTGCAGCATTCAGGGGACCCCGGGCCCCAAGGCAAATGCTGGCACACCCATTACCTCACTCCTCAGACAACTGTTCGCTGGGGTCAGGAGTGTCTGACCTGCTTTTCAGGTGAGGAAACTAGCTCTGCAAGAACAAATGGCTCGTAAGTGGCAGAGCTGGGGTTGAAACCCAGCTTTGTATCATTGCAAAGCCCGTCCTATTTCTAGGAAAGCACAATTCCAGAGCCCTCAGAAGTCCAGTTTAACCCATGTAAGTTCCCACACACAGAAATCCCAGGACATCACCCGGCAATACCAGCTCTACAGGAGGACAGCAAAGCCCCTGGGGACTCCCAGGGCATAACCTCACAGGTCATGCCCTCACAATGGGCACAACTATTTGCCGCTGAAAGCATAAAGGGCTGGAAGGTGCCTGGCACAGGGCTTCTCCTGGCCCGAAGTAAGCGCTTCTTAAGTGACAGTTGTTGTTGACAAGAGTGAAAGAAGATGAAAGGATTAGGATCAAAAAATGCCCAATGGGGCTTCCCTGGTGGCGCAGTGGTTGAGAGTCCGCCTGCCGATGCAGGGGACACGGGTGCGTGCCCCGGTCCGGGAAGATCCCACATGCCGCGGAGCGGCTGGGCCCGTGAGCCATGGCCGCTGAGCCTGCGCATCCGGAGCCTGTGCTCCGCAACGGGAGAGGCCACAACAGTGAGAGGCCCGCGTACCGCAAAAAAAAAAAAGCCCGATGGCACCATCTCTGTTAGAGTGATGAGGGGTCAGGAGGTCGGGCTGGTTCATCATGAATTGTCTGTGCAAATCTAAATATCAGAGAAGAATCTAGACGTTTTTGAGCTGAAAGAGATGGTCCAGTTTGATGATTCCCAGTCCCTGATTTTAGTGACGAGGAAGCTGTGATCCACAGAAGGTAAAGGACTTGCAGGAGGTCGCAGAGTGAGTTCATGGTGGGCATGGGATTAAGCTCAGGTCCCTGGACTCCTAATCCAGGGCTCTTCCCATGTCTCCTGACTTTACCTGAACCCGCTTCAGCACCTGCTCCCTCGCCTTTGTCGGGAAGAGCCCGCTCTTTGGGTGCCATATTCTCTGCTGCCTAACACAGCTCTCAGAACACCGCTGCCAACAACCAGACTCCAGCAGGGCTGGTCATCCTCACTCCAGACAGGCAGGTGCGGGTCAGGCCTCAGCCACCGACCCTCTGGAGGGAACTTACGGCCGTCCCTGTACTGGAACCTGCCGAGCCCCGGGAAAGTGTGCCTGCCACACCCCGCCTCACTGTGCACACTCAGGGACCCACAAGCCAATCAACAGCTCTCTGCTTTGCAAGAGGCGAGACGAGGAAGCCTGTCCTTACGAATTCACTGAGCAGAAAGGTGCCAGGCCTCATTCTCCATCCTGTGCTAGGCACTGAAAGGAGACACAGTTATGCATCTCAAACACTCGTCACCCTCATCTGGGGACGGCGAAATTACTGTGCCTGGAGAGGGGGGAGCCCACAGAAAACGATGACGTGTGATAGGGATAACCAGCCTCTCACTCTACACACCACGAGAGACGGGTTAGCAAACAAACAGAAGAAATGGAAGAGAAGGGGGAGCTAGCAGGGATGTGGTGATCAGCTTGCCTCACCAGAGACCCCACCGGGCACTGCCACAGCGGTGAGCCGGCTGCAGCCCTCCTACCCCAGCACGGAACCCACAGGTGAGCAGAGCTGCCTGCCCCTGCCCTCCAGGGCGGCCTGAGGCTCTCCGTCCTGGCAAAGCTGGACTTCTCCAGTGGTGTCCGTTCCATCTATCCATGTAAGTGATGGCTCAACCTAGGAAACCCTCACTGAGATTCCAGATCCCATCCACCATCTCTCTCTCAGGTCATTATTCAGCTGTTTTTGTGTTTTGTTTTGTTTTTTTAAGATTTTTTTGATGTGGACTATTTTTAAAGTCCTTATCGAATTTGTTACAATATTGCTTCTGTTTTATGTTATGGTATTTTGGCCACGAGGCATGTGGGATCTTAACCCGCCGACCAGGGATCGAACCCGCACACCCTGCACTGGAAGACAAAGTCTTAACCACTGTACCGCCAGGGAAGTCCCTCATCTGGTTTTAAAACAAAAGTATCAGAGGTAGCATTCAGCCCAATTCTGACTCTTCAAGGCAAATAATGTAACTGAGTCACCCCAAGATGGCCCGGAAGGACTCACTGAACTAGGTAGGGTGGGAAAGGGGCGGGAAGACAGAACTGAAAGTCTCTGAATCAAACCCAAACCCTCTTTGAAATCAAATTTTAATTCTGAATCATCTCAGGGGAGATGGGACTCATTTTTAGAAGCTGATCATCATTCTGATTAGAGAAATTGGGGCTTTGTTTTGTGTGGCAAGTGGTGAAGAGCTCAAACTAATTTTCATGAAATAGCATCACCTTCTCAGATTCCTGAGTGGCAGAGAAGAAAGTTATTATACAGTAGTTTAAAAATAGCAATTACCTCACGAAATTACTTTAGAGTTTACAAAGTGTTTTCATATATATTATCTCATTCTGATTGTACTGTACGTGGCAACGCTGTTAGGTAGAAGAGGCATTTGTAAGTATACGGCCTCTACAGATAAGGAAACGGAGGCATGAGCAGGGACAGGTCCTGGCTGGGGTCACATCCAGTGATAGTGTGACTTGGCAATCTGTTCGGGTCTCCCTCAGTGGCACACGGTACCTTCCCTGACCCTCTGGACAGAATCCTGTTTTCCTCAGGACGTTTGCCATGGGATAATAGAACACCCAGAAAATGTCTTCTAGGATGATGTTTCAAAAGACAAGTCATAATCCAGCATCAGTCTAGTAACCTGCGCAGGTTACAGGTACTTTTTTAATGGAATAAAATAGAAGAGAAAAATAAGAGTAGGTCACATTTAGGAAGGATGAGACTTTTGTGAGGCTTTTGTTTCAGCCACGTATGTGTATGCATGAGTGTGATGTAAGTGTACTTCCTACTGTCGGTCACTGTGATGGTGAATTTGATGTGTCCACTTGGCTGGGCCATCGTGCCCAGATATGTGGTCAAATATTATTCTGGATGTTTCTGTGAGGGTGTTTTTGGATGAGATTAACATTTAAATCAGTGGACTTTGAGTGAAGCAGACTCTCCCCTAAAATATAAGTGTGTGGCTACCAGATCAGGTGAAGACTGAATAAAACAAAAGCCTGACCTCCCCAAGGGAGAGGGAATTCTGTAGCAGAAGCCCTTGGACTTGAACTATGACATGGGCTCTCCTCTGAGTCTCAAGTCTGCAGTCCTACTCTGCTGATTTTGCACTTGGAGCCTCCATAATTGCATGACCTAATTCCTTAAAATCAATCCCTCTCCCTCTCTCTCTCTCTCTCTCTCAATATATATATGTAGTTTCTGCTTCTCTGGAAAACTCTAATACAGTCATGATTTAAAAGAAAAAAAAAATGGGGGCTTCCCTGGTGGCGCAGTGGTTGAGAGTCCGCCTGCCGATACAGGAGACACGGGTTCGTGCCCCGGTCCAGGAAGATCCCACATGTCGTGGAGCGGCTGGGCCCCTGAGCCATGGCCGCTGAGCCTGCGCGTCCGGAGCCTGTGCTCTGCAGCAGGAGAGGCCACAACAGTGAGAGGCCCGTGCACCGCAAAAAAAAAATTTTTTTTTTAAAGAGGAAGACACTGTTAGAGATAGTAGACACCTGTTGTTTTTGATGTTGTTTTTGCTACCATTCATTTATCCTCTGGGAATCCACCCTTTCACCCCCTTTCAGCCCAAAAGCGTCTGGGGAAATTGACTCCACCCCTGGTTCAAGGGAGGACACATGACCCGGGCCCAAACCAATCAGCACAGAGCAAGTGCAGGTCACAGTGACTAGTTTAGGGATGGGTACCTGGTTGGATCAGAATCTCTGGGAGGCAACAGACTTTGGATGGAGTGCTGAGGAAAAAGTCCTAGGTCTTCCATTGGCTGTGGCCTTGGAGAGGGGTGAGCTTAAGAACTGCGGACACCATCTTGTAACGGGGGGGGGGGGGGGAGTGGGGGAGGGGAGCCTGAAGAGAAGGAAGTTAAGTACGAAGAGAGCAGAGCTGAGCCAGGGCATAGAAAGTCCTGAGTCCCAGGTCCTGGTGACATCACACAGATGTCTAGATCACGTGCACTGAAGCCACCTCTCTGCTTATACTTCCTGGCTACATGAGCCAAAAATTCCCCTTTTGCATAAAACAGTGAGGGCTCTGGCATGTGTTAATGAAAGAATCCTGACCCATACACAGAAAAATCCAGACTTCCAGCCAAGAGTAAGGTGTCTCTCACCACATCCTCCCTAACAGACTCTTCTTTCACAAGAAGAAGCATGCCAAAGAGATCTCAGTGTCCCACTGCCCCAGAGATAAACTAGAATTTTACAAATAGTGCGGCTTTTTCCAGGTGAGTTTGGGTGTGTGTGCGTGCACGTGCACGCGCACGTGGGTGTGCGTGTGTGTGCTGACTTTCATAATCCATCACGATGCTCCCCTGTCTGCTGGGCCTTTGCCTTGAGGGCTGTGCTGACAAGTCTCCTGGGATGCTCTCCACCTGGCCATGCCTCTGTGTCCTTGGCACAGGTGGTTTCTCCTGCCCACGATGACCACCCCACTCCCTCACCTAGGGCCTCACCCTTCCAATGAAGCATGTCTGACCCTGGTCCTGGTCTAGGACAGCTCCCATCGCACGTCAGTCCAGGAACTCGAGTTAGTCTCACATTCTACAACCACAAGCGTCTCACATTCCACAAACGCTGCTATATTTGCCCACTGATGCTCCCTGCCATCTAAAAAAATGTGAGCTTCTGGAGGTCAGAAATTACTATGTATTTTTCACCACTATTCTCTTCAGTTCAAGTCCAGAGCTTGATATATGGTCGGTATGTTGGGAATACGTGAAGGAACGGATGGATGAATTACGAATGAATGAATGAATGATGAATGACTAAACGAGGAACGGATGACGACCTCACAGAAGAGTGTATGAGGTGGCAGCTGGGATCACCCACAGCTGAAGTACCACGTAAATTTTGGTGCTGAGCCACTTAGCCCAAACACACAATGCTGATTTTACCCTGCTCTAATCAGGGCTTACAGCTACTTAAAATACCCACTTTTGCCCATTAGAAGCATGACTTCAAAGGCAACAGGGAAACTACATCCTTCAGACACAATTTACAATGAGAACTGCCGGTCCTCCAGCTGGAATAGCATAACAGGTTGCCTTGCATCCGCAAATTAGACTTGAGAACCACCGCCCTACTCATCAGAGCACGTCAGCGCAACCTACGTCGAGGAGAAGAAGGTGGGCCTGGAAACAAAACTGCAGCAAGGAGAGCACAGGAGACCCAGTTGCTGGAAGTCAGGATGCATTTGTTCATTCGGCCAATGAGTGTTGACGGATCACGTACCACGAGAGGGGTTCTCAGCTGGGTGCAAGGGCTACAGACACTCCAAAGCAGAGGACAGTAGCCCTGCCCTCCAATGGCTGAGGTCTCTTACTGGGTCCTGCAGCTTCCCCTTTGAGGTCAGCCATAGTCACTGGCAAGCTCTTCCGAGCTCCACCTCCCAACCCCTCCTGGTTTCCTAGAAACCAGGAGCCTCATTCCCCTTAGTCCCCCTGACTGGGCTGCACTAGAGGTAATTCATTTCTTACGCAGGTGAGGCCAGGGGACAGGAAGCTAGCTATCCACCAAAACTGTGTGCTTCCCCACCCATGCAGCTGCTGGTGTAAAGCTGTTGATAAGAGATGGCTACCAGCTATGGCCTACACTTCTCGGCCTCTCCGTTTCCGCACAGTCTCCAGGTGTGACCACATGACTGGTGAAGGAGTGTCATAGTGACACTTCCATCCCAAAGCAGGTAAGAAATAGATATGTCTTCTCTACAGATCCTTTTACCAGCTGGATAAACAGAATTCTGAGGCCCTGCAAGATGGTGGAGCCTCAAGATGGAAGGACCCACCCACTAACCACAGACATCCAGGTCAGACAAGAAATAAACCACTCCTGGGACAAGGCTCTGAAATGGTGAACTTGTGTGTCCCAGCAGTTGGCACCACCCTAATGAACACAGGCAGAAACGCAGCCAGCACGCCGCCTATCAGAGCCGGATTCTAACCCGAGGCCAGGCACCGTGGGGCTCCATTCCTGCAGTGCCTCAGGCTGACCCCAGGGAAAGTCCTCTTTAGGTGTCAGTAGCTCCCTCCTTGTTCCCAAAGCCAGACTGCAAGTTGCCAAGCCCAGAGAGGTGGGAGATGGCCATGCCGATGTCTGCAGGGGAGAAATATCTTCATGTTCCTCCGAAGTGGTCCTTCTGAAGTTTGGAACCAGGGAGGCACTGTGTGTGTGCAGCTAAGGACAGTGAGGGGACTGGGGACACAGCCCAGGTCTCCTTTCTATTTCATCCAAGAAACACCAGCCAGCTATTGATCCAAGCCAGCAAAATGGAGAGAGGCCTTTGTGAGATTCCTACTCCAATGTGTAATCTACGCATTCAGAAGAGCATCCTCCGTAAGTAACCAATATTTTTTCTTGTCTGCATTTCTCACTTGAAACTCTTGGTTTCTAGAAGTAGGAGCCATGAATTGTGACTTTCTTTCTTTTCCTGGAGGATTATATTTACACGGAACATCTGTGCCTGCCTTCTGAAGCCACGATGGGCATGCAGCCCCACGTGTGCTTCACTACCTAGTCCTGGCCTTGGCTGCCACCCTCCTCCTTGTTGAGGTCTCAGAAATGACTGCCACATTCATAAGAGGAAAAGTGCCCCGGGGTGTGGGTGTCACAGTGCAACCCATCACTACCACTAGGGGAAACATCAAGTCAAAGTAACTGTCCTCCCAAGAAGAGGCCACAGCACTGTGACTGGACAGTCTTATGTGCAGGAGCGGGGACCCAGAAGGGTCAGCCTGGCCGTAACCCAGCACAAAAGCAGAAGGCGGCCACAGCCGGGGCAGGTCCATAAGCCCAGAAGTCAATCCCTCCAGTCTGCTTTCCCTCTGCTTCTGCTCTTTTGAGCAATGAGAAATGTGACATTGGTGGTCGGAGGAAGGGCTGGAGAAGGGCATAAAGGATGGGGAAAAGGGAGCCGTGGGGAGCTGGGCACAGGCTTAGCGTCCAGCCGCCAGGCAACCAGCCTGGTCCCTGGGAAACTCAGCACCAAGCTCAGCTACTTAATCCTTACCTTCCAGTTTATTAGAGAGGGCTGGGGGGACGTGATTACCATGGACAGAGCTTTTGCAACCAGCCTGGAAGGAGCTTCTGCAGGAGGGTGAGTCAGCGAGCCACTGCCATTCAGAGATTAGGTCCACGCCGGACCCCTGAGGCCCCCATCTATGGTTTCCCCTCCCCCAGGCCTCCCTATCCTTGGCCTTGAGGGAGCCCCCCAGGGTGCAGAACCACCTTTCCCTGGCCAAGTCTGCTGTTCCCAGCAGAGACCGAGTGGGAGCTCCAGCGAGCCCAGGAAGCCCAAGAAGGAACTCTATTATTACACTGTGGCAGCCCTTTATATTCCAGGCACTGTGCTCGGGCAGGGGAGTCGCTAAGCCTCCAAGTCTGGCTGTGAGGCTTTGAAAACACAACGCTCTCAATAGCAGCCTGGGCTGGGAGGACAGAATCGTCAGCTTCTTTCCAGCGTCTCATTTAAAGAAACCAGCCAGCCAGGAACCGGGGGGCAGATGTACCAGCCGACTTGGCGTCAGTGTGGTCATTCTCTTCCACCCTAGCCCTTGGCCCGGCTGGTGAGAAATGCCCTATCCAGGGGATTGGCTCCCAGTATCTTCTGAGGGTCCCCACTGGCCTCTGCAGGTGCAGAAATGGAGGCACATCATGGGAAGACGCTCAAGACACCCCGAAGCTGTGGCAAAGGCATTTGTTGTCACTTTTGCTGCCCCAAGACCTGGGTGGACATTCGCGTCACAGAGAAGGGGCTTGGGGTCCACCATGTGCTGGGACAGTCATCTATCCGTGCAGCCCCGTCTCAGGCGTATGGCCCAGGGTGAAGAGGATGGAAGACTTGCTTCGCTAACTGATCTTCATCTGGAAAGGAGGCCCTCTGCCGCTCTCCCAGCCACCCACTCCCCCACTCCCCTGGGCCTTTCCATCTTCTCTCCCTGGACTCCCAGCCCGGCACCAGAAAGCAAAGCCACGTCACGTGGGCTTCAGGCTAATGAGATCCTCACTCTCAAGGCCCTTCTCTCCTGCCACGGTCGTGGGAAGAGGCAGGATATCCTTCGGGCACAGCGGTTAACGTGTCAGCCACAGGCACCCATAAGAGCCTCCCCTCTCTGAATCACAGCAGCAAGGATGCTACAGGTATCAGGAAGGGTCCTGCTTTCTTGATGCCTCAGTTTCCCCATCTGTAAAATGGCGTCTCTGGAAACAGGGTGATGAGTCACGGGAGATCATTATGTTTCTTTTTGGGCTTAAATCTAGGAGTGAGAGTGAAGCATTTCAGGCTTCATGGAGCACAGGCTGACGCGGGTGTGGGGAGGGTTCCACAACGGCCTTTGCCATGAAATGGTGAGGACGACAACACCCGGGGAGGGTGTGTTCACTGCAAAACACAAGGCTGGTGCCGAAGCCTCTCTTTCCAGTCTCTTTGCATCTTCCCCTAAACTGGCTTTGTAGCGGGTGAAATCTAAGTTGTGAAGAGCCTCGGGAGAGCCCACTGCGGTCTAGTTCCACGACCTGCCCCCAGAGAACGTGGGGCATGCAGCTGTTAAGAGAGCCTCCATCACACTCCTTGGACCTATTTTCTCTCTCTCAGCAAGGACTGCTGGAGCAGGACACACTTTGTCCACTCAGGCATTGGCCCATTCACTGAGTCAGAGCCTGGGGAGCAAGTTAACCTTTCAAGGAGGGGCCCTTGCTGCTTCCGGCCTCTGAGGCCCCCAACACTCGACAGTTGAGTGAAGAATCAGCAGGAGGCCTCTAAGCTCGGAAGCCATCCCACCCACTGAAGGGCTTAACTGATAACCCACGATAAGGTGATCCTGCCTATTCCACCTCCTATCTTTAGCAGGAGAAGGAATTTTAAAAGGAATGGAAATTCCCTTCTTTAGACTGGTAGAAATCTCTAAGTAAACTTTTCTGACTAAAAAAGGTCAACAAGTTTGGAAAGGATGCTAGAAGCAGGTTGCTAGGGGGACCCAGATGGGAGCCCACTGCACTCAGATCCTTGCACTCAGCATCTCTCCCGGGTACCACTCTGCTCCCAAAATGCCTCCCCACCCCAGGCCATCACTGCCACCCCCAGCAGAGCAGACCTGCTTCCCACAGCCCGGCCTCCTGCCTTCCAGCCCACAGGGTCTTCCTGAGGGAAGCTGGTGATGCCACCAAATGGCAACACCATGAGGGAACAGGCTATCTGGGGCACGTCTGGGCCAAATAATCACACTTCTGCTGTCATCTGATGTGCGGCGAGAAGGCTCTTCCTCTCCCCTGTCCCCTGCTTGTCCTCTACCCCCTCCCTTTCTTTTTCAATTCCCGGGAAAATCAGGAAGTGAACAGTTGTCTCCCTTGCTGGTCTATATTCATGTAATTAGTGCTATTTAATTCCACGATGAGCCAAAGCTCAGAAAATACAAAACATATTTCAGCTGTGTGCCGCGAATCTTGGCAGAAATCTTCCCTGCAGCCGGAAGCAGAACAGAGCTATATTCACTCCTTTAAAAAAAAGGTTCAGAATCGACTGCAACAAAGTTTGGGGGCCAGGCACTACTACCTGGAAATATGCAAGGAGCTAGCAGAATAGGGTATTTTATATCTTAAAGTTTGGAAATAATCTCCATCACCGTGGCAACACTGAATTTTAAAAATACTTAGTATTGATCAAGTAACACTAGTATAATGCGTCATTCCTCCTAAGGAGGTGGTTCTAGGCTCCCCATCCCCTCCTTATTCCCATGGGCTTTAAGTGTTTGGGTCCCTACCAGTGGGGACCTGTGCCACCCTGTCATCCTACCTTTCCCACCTGCTGGGCACACACCTATGAATCAAAGGACCAAGGAGACGTGTGGTTTCTGGCAATGAATCTCGATTAACTAACACATTCCAATCTCCCAACTCCTTTGCCCCTGCCCAACCCACTCCATTCTGCTGAGACCTCACTCTATGTCCGTATTTGTGCCAGCAACATACGAGCAGGGAGCAGGAAATCTTAACCCCCATCCTGCCACCATTTCTCAAGTGAGGCACAGAATGGTGAAGACCCTCCAAGACCATTCTCCAAGGTGCCCATCACTGTAAAGAGATCACACAGCACAGTCCTCAACAAGACAACCTCTGCCCCACATCAATGCCGGGGCCTCTCGCCAGCACTCCTGCCGGGACTAAGTCCCTCCTATAGCAACCCTATGAATTGGTCATGCCGTCCTCCTTCTCCAGGTGACAAGAATACAGAGCCGGTGCTAATGCTGGAGGGCCCGGGGCAAGGCCAGGCAGAGGAAGGAATCCTGTTGGATGCTGCTGACACCTCCTTTCAGGACCTGCTCAGAAGCTGTGTCACTGGGGGCACAAGAGTCCAAGAGAGGAATCTCAGGCGTGACAGAGGGTTGAATCCATTGCGAGACCCAGGAGACGTTGAAGTAGACTCTGCAGCTCTTATGAGTCTGCTCTGCACGTTACTCAGTGGACGGAAACACGCAATGCTCCACACAGAGAGGAAAACACCTGCCAACTCTGGCCACCTCCTCCTCTTACACGGCCTGAAATTCCACCACCACCACCTCTTGTCTGTGGGTTATATCTTGCCTTCCACGTGCTCCTTCATATGCAATCAACACTCATGACTCCAAAAATATATATCTATCCCCATCCAACCCATTATTATTACTGTTCAGATGGGGACACCAAGACTCAAGAGAATTTCATTAAGTTGTCCAAAGCTCTGCTCTTCATATGTCCACAACTCAGGTCTTCTGATGGACCCAACACTTTCCTGTAAACCACAAGGCCACCCATCAGAGTCATCACTGAAGATCGTATGTCAAAGCAGGATGGGGGATAAGTCTAGAAGACCCCATGACCAATGCAGTGGTTAACTGGGAGGAAAGGAAGGCCTCCTAGCCTATTACAGTATAAAAACTAAACAATTTTGGACTGTCATCACCTCCATTTACCTTGATGTTTTGCATGTGTTGGGAGAGGACCCTTTCCTTCAGCCCAAGGAGGTGGCACAACTGGACAAGTTCTCGGTGGCCAAGGGATGATATAAGGGGCAAAGTAGCAAGCGGGGGGGGGGGTGACCCAAGTTCATCCCTTCATTCGTTCAACAGCACTTGTTCAGCTCCTACAATATCAGGAACCCATGTTCCAAGGGTGCACAGTGACTAAGACAAAAAGATTTTGATGTCACAGAGCTTACATTTAATAGGGAGAAGACAGACAGTAAACAGGAAAAAGTTATTTTCAGATAGGGTAAGTCCTTTTTAAAAAAAAAAAAAAAAGGATATTCATTTCATACAGAGTAACTGTGGGGACAGGGCACTCCCTAGCTGTAGTGGCCAGTAGAGGTGTCTTGAGGCTCGCAGGGAGGCTAAACAAGGAGGAAGCCAACTATGCAGCGATTTGGGGCAAGAGCATTCTAGGGCAAAGGCAGAGTGAGGGCAGAAACTCTGAGGAGGGGACAGACTTGGCAAGGAAAAGGCAGAAGGCTGAGCAGCCGGAAGACACTGGGCGAGCAGGGAAGTGTGAATAATGGGGTCTGAGGGAAAGGTGGGGGGTAGATGACAGAGGGCATTCAAATCCAGGGGAAGGAACGGGAATTTCATTCCAAACGGTATGGGAAGCCATGAAAAGGTTTTAAGCAAGGAAGTAACACGATCAGTTTATCACTGACAAACTCAGTGTGGCTCCAGGTGGAGAATGATTTGTGGGTGGAACAGGAGACCTGCAGGAGTTCCTTGAGGGGTGATGGTGGCCTGGCTCACGTGATGCAGGTGAAAACAGGTCATCACTGCTCTAGTAGGGCTTGCTGGTGAATATGGAAATGAGAGGAACATTCATAACATCTCCTTGATTTTGGCTTGAGCACCTGGGTGGATGGTCGTGTCACTTTACTGATATGGGGGAGGCTAGGGAGGAACAGGGCAGGGGAACAAAGAAGTCAAGAGTCCAGTTTGGGACATCAAGGGCAGGGCTGTCTGCGGAGTCTGCCAGGGCTGGTATGGGAGGGAATCATGGAGGGAAGTGGCTTACAGAGAAGCTAGCTGTGTGGTCTGCAGAAAGCATCTCATTTAAATGCTCCAAGAGGATGCTAATGGTATCCTTATTTTCTAGATGAGAAACTGATTCTCAGTACCTAACATGAAGTGAAGCTAAGATCTGAACCTAAGCCTGCAGAAAGCCCCAGAGGCATCAGGGCCCTCTGCTTGTGCCAGCCCTCGGTAGAGGCAGAGGCTGCACCAAGGGACCTTGGCTGGAAGAAGGGGATGCCAACTAAAATATTTTCCTAAGGGACCTAGCATTTTACACTTATTTTTTGCGAAAGAAAAACTATCACATCGAAGTTTCAATTTTACTAAAGGGAAATTGCAAATGCTTATGAAGTACAGGCTAGTTTGTAAACCTCATAAATTTATAGCCAAAATTAATAATATTAAAAGAGTGGAAATGGCAAAGGATATTCAGCATCAGTTATTTAGTTCTTAGCAAGGAGGCCTCTCTTCACTCAGGTTATAAAGAGAATCTTGGGCACCCAGTTATGCAAACCAGTGAAGGTCTAAAAGTAGGCGTCTGAAAGAAATTAGACCAAAATCAAAAGAACTCAGGCTAAGGGCAAGACTTTTTAATATTAATTTTTAAGAAAATTGTGGTAAAATCTATATAAGGTAAAAATTTACCATTTTTCTTCTTTTTTAATTGAACTATAGTTGATTTACAATATAATGTTAGATTTAGGTGTACAGCAAAGTGATTCAGTTTTTTATATATACATATATATACACACATACATACATATGTATATTCTTTTTCATATTCTTTTCCATTATAGGTTATTACAAGATATTGAATATAGTTCCCTGTGCTGTTCAGTAAACCCTTGTTGTTTATCTATTTTACATATAGTAGTTTGTATCTGTTAATCCCAAACTCCTAATCTATCCCTACTACTTCCCCTTTGGTAACCATAAGTTTGTTTTCTATGTCTGTGAGTCTGTTTCTGTTTTGTAAACAAGTTCATTTGCATCATTTTTGGGGTTCCACATATAACTGATATAACCATTTTAACCATTTCTAAGTGTACAGTTCAATACCACTAAGCACACATTTGTATCGTTGTACAACCATCACTGTCATCCATCACCAGAACTTTTCCATCATCCCAAACTGAACCTCTGTACCCATTAAACACTAATTCCCCTAACCTCTCTCCCCCCAGGTCCCTGGCCACTAACATTCTACTTTCTGTCTCTATGAATTTGACTAGGGACCTCATATAAGTGGAATCATACAGTACTTGTCCTTGTGTGCCCAGCTTATCTCACTTAGCATGATGTCTCTAAGGTTCATCCATGCTGTAGAATGTAGAGTAAGACAGTATTTAATTTTGAAAAGTGGACTCCCTCCCCCCCACACTGTTCTGGACTCTAAGGAACTCCTGCTCACAGTTGCCATGGCATGGACGCTGGTGAGAAGGCGGAGAAATGTTGAAATGAGAAAAGGTAATGGACAGATGCCTATCAAAGCTTACTGAATGAAAGCACACCCCCTTCTACCACCTGCAACTCCAACCCACACAATTATAACGTCAGAGCACCAAGAAGAACATCAGTGCCTCCCAAAGCTCTGCCCAAAAAGGGTTCCTGATGAAGCAAGTTTGGGAAACACCAGTCACCCTCCTGGACAGCCAAGATGCACATTAGCTTATTATTAAAAGTCCTGGGACTTCCCTGGTGGCGCAGTGGTTAAGAATCCACCTGCCAATGAAGGGATCACAGGTTCGAGCCCTGGTCCGGGAAGATCCCACATGCCACGGAGCAACTAAGCCTGTGCGCCGCAACTACTGAGCCTGCGCTCTAGAGCCTGTGCGCCGCAACTACTGAGCCTGTGTGCCACTACTACTGAAGCCCACATGTCTAAAGCCCATGCTCCACAACAAGAGAAGCCACCTCAATGAGAAGCCTGCCCACCGCAATGAAGGGTGGCCCCCGCTCACCACAACTAGAGAAAGCCTGCTCACAGCAACGAAGACCCAATGCAGCCAAAAATAAATTAATTAATTAATTTAAAAAAATGAAAAATGGAAGTCCAGAGAATTCTTTTGATAAAGACACCTGTTGAAGGATTATTAACAAGGGTTTCTCAAACATGTTTGACTAAAGAACCCTTCCACTGCTTAACACCTATTAATATCTCTAGGAACACTGTTCCATGATACACACTTTGGGAAATGTTGGTATGCTGGCTTTCATTCCTCAAAATTCTTTTACATCTATTTTCTCACTTAGTCTTTATAAAAATTCTGTCAAGTAGATTGAGAAATTTAAGGTAATTTGCTTCACTTACTAAAAAACAAAAAAACAAAAAAGACCCCAAAGCTATCAAGATTTAGGTCTGGAAGGAAAATCTCCAGGTGAGAGAAGCATCTGCAACAAGTGGTCTAAACTTTGTCCCCCTGATGTCCTCTTTCTGCTAAAGGCCCACTCACGTAACACATTTTGTCCACCATCACCACAGCCCCAGAACACACAGCATCCCTCCTTTTAACCTCCTGGCAGAAGACTGCCCGCCTGTTGTAACCCCCTTCTCCTGCTTCCTCTTACCATAGCTGAGAGAGGCTGAAATTTTCTCTATGATTATATGAAATCTGACGGAAAAACGGAATAAACATAGACAAAGGAAGATGCATAAAATGTGCCTCTCTGAACAAACAGGGGTTTCTGCTTCATCCATTCCTAACTCATTCCCAGGCTCAAAGGCCCCTCCATCCTCACACCCAAAGAGCGGGTTCAACTTCAAGGCAACTTGCCCGGCTGTCTCATTTCCTCACTCTCTGTAATGCAGGTGTTTCTGGTGCCCCGTGGGAGCTGCTGCTTTACTGAGGGATAATGAGCCTCTGTCCTGGCCTACGGTGTAAGGCTATGCTCACAAAGGGGTGACCATCATTGCGTCAGTCATCTGGGTAACAGGTGGCCCCCCAAACAGGTCGACAGATGACACAATTTCACAGGTAGGAGGGGGGACTCCCATCACTCTCTGGGCCTCAGTCTTTATGCCTAAACTTTAAAGGGTCTCTAGAGTCTCGCCAGGGGTCAAAAAAGGACAGTGGTCCTGGCAGCACAGTTGGTGTTAAACTGGAGCTTCATCTATCGATGAAGTGAAATAAACTATAACTTGGAAATCACACTGACTTGTTATAGTAATTCTATTTATTTTCCTTTTATGACCTCCAGGCCCCAGGCAAAGTCCTACAAAAATGTCCAGCTTTGTCTCAACTGTGCTATTAGATATTAATGGGCAGTTGTAAATGCACTCTCGGGCTGAGGTTCTAAGGAAGATGCATTCCGTCCTCGGGAGCCAATGTGGCCGAAGCTGCAGCTATTAGCAGGAGAAATCCCAATCTCTGGGTGAGGGTTGAGGCTGCAGGATCTCAGCGCCCCTCCTCAAGTGGAGGTTCTTCCTCCAGTGCCAAGTCTGAGCAAGGCCATCGTTCCCTGACCAAGCAAACCCTGCCATCACCTCTCAGGAGCTGCTCTCCCGGACATCCACATGCCTGCCTCCCCGACTTCTAGATGCTTTGGGCAAGAATTATCATCTCCATTTAGCAGATGAGGAAACAGAGGTTCAGAGAGGTTAAAGACCTTTCCCAAGGTCACAGAGATTGTTCCAGGAAAGGGGTGATCAGCAGCCACATCGAGGAAGGATAACGCAATGTGGTAAAGTGTCAAACGGGCACAGAAAAAGGAATTGAAAAGAAATGAAGCAATCTCTAAGTGGACAATGAACAAGATTCAGTCTACAGTGAAAAATCAATGAGGCAAAATGCTCAGCCTGTAAAGATCGATGAGGCAACCGATCAGTGACCCGTATTCCCACCTGAATTGACACCCGACCACATCACAGTCATGTCTGTATTTGCCCAAACCAACCCCCATGCCACCTGCCAGCGTATTGCCTGGGTACCAGATTTAACCTCCACCTAGGCACCTCCCCTGCACTGATCTGAAGAGCATCTTCAAACAGCCCTTGAATGGTAGCTGATGGAGTCTGCACACACAGGCTACAGAAAAAAGCCCCTGAAACAAGGAAGTAAGGTCACCTTCTGAGAGTTAATTTAGTACCAATCAAGACATCCTCACGGAAGCACCAGATATCTGCAGAAGCCACCTTACAAGGGCAAAGTGTCCCCAAATCACTACTGAAAGAGCAAGGAACCAAAGCCTACTCAGGGTGACATGGTTTCTTCCACTAGACGAGAATGTAAGTCAAGAAGGCTGTAATCTAAACAGTCTGAATAAAAAAGGCATTAGCCAACTCGTGGTCGTTGGCCTGGAGCAAAACGGCAGCAACAGCTGAGTCTTAATCTCACCCCCAACCAGGCAGACAGAGAGCACGGCGGTGGCTGCCAGACATGAGTATGCGGCTCGCCCACCAGGAGGCGTGCTCAGAGGACGGACAGCAGTTGGTCACCAGGCTTCTCCACGGCACAGATGACGTGGTTCTCAAAACCACCAGACTCTCGGTTGCAATTCCACATTCCCCCAGTGAGCCAGCTGACACCCCTCCCCCGATTCTTTCTTGCTGGGATATCCCCCAACTTTATTCAGGAGTACACCCTCCATATGCAGCCCCACCTCAGAAGGGGGCCAGTCACAACTGGAAGAAGCCACTGAATCCCAGCCCCAGTGGGTAATCATGATTGGATTAAGCCAATCATGGGGGTCTCCTTCCCCCTGCCAGTGATAAGTTTTGGAACAGCCATGAGACTCAAGCCTGGCCCACTGGACCAAATGGGAAGCCTGCTGGGGACTTCATGTGGAGGAGTACCACTCTGCCTCACTTGCCCACTACTCTTCATGTCATCAACTGTTGCAGGCTCCTCCTGACCATGAGGGGAGACATTACCAACACAGCCACCATGGCTGAGCAGAGAGAAGAAAGCCCCTGGGGGATGAGGATGATGTTGAGTCACTGAACGATCCAATCCTGGAGGCACCAACCTGTGGTCTTCTCATGTGAGATGACCGTTCACTCACTGTTCACATTATTCTTGGGCTCTGTAACAGCAGCTGAAGGCATCTCATTGACTCACCCAGTAAACCTTCAGGTTACAAAGGTGATCTCCAGATACCCTGCTACCATGAAGCCAAGAAGGGTGTCTAGGAGAGCAAGCACCATTCTTCCATTAACTAGATAGGAACAGGCTCCACTACAATCAATAAATGGCGTTTTACATTCAATATCAATATCCCAGAGAATTAGAGTGAGCTAGTCCTAAGAAGCTGTCCATCTCTGGATACACAGGCAAGGCAGACCTTGGTCCATGGTAACCCCACCCTGGGAGACCCTACCTGGAAGCCATTGGCTGCCTGCACGTTGGTGTCACCTTGTTTAATGGCAATCGAAGGGAATGATGGGAAACACATGCTTCCTTCCAGCCCCACCTACCTCACATCCACTCAAGTCCTTTATCCACTCGATGTATTTGTGTCCTTGTCTTTCAACAAGCTACATCTTACCTACCTCACGGTGTTTTTGAGAGTAAAATGAAATCAATATGAAGAAAACAAAGTGATATATAAACCATGGTACTCTGGATAAGAAGGCTGTGTGGGAAATCAGCTCAACTTCCTGTATATCAGAATCACTAGGGGAGATTTTTATAAAGCACAGACACCAGGATCCCACCTCCAGAAACTATCAGCCAAAAGATGTGGGATAAGGCTTCTGGGAAGATGGCGGAGGAGTAGGACGTGGAGATCGCCTTCCTCCCCACAGATACACCAGAAATACATGTACACGTGGAGCAACTCCTGCAGAGCACCTACTGAACGCTGGCAGAAGACCTCAGACCTCCCTAAAGGCAAGAACTCCTCCACGTACCTGGGTAGGGCAAAAGAAAAAAGAATAAACAGAGACAAAAGGATAGGGACGGGACCTGCACCAGTGGGAGGGAGCCGTGAAGGAGGAAAGATTTCCACACACTAGGAAGCCCCTTCGCAGGCGGAGGCTGCGGGTGGCGGAGGGGGAAGCTTCGAAGCTGCGGAGGAGAGCACAGACACAGGGGTGCGGGGGGCAAAGCGGAGAGATTCCCGAACAGAGGGTCAGCGTCGACCAGCACTCACCAGGCTGAGAGGCTTGTCTGCTCACCGGCCGGGGCGGGCGGGGCTGGGAGCTGAGGCTCGGGCTTCGGTCGGAGGCAGGGAGAGGACTGGGGTTGGCGGCGTGAACACAGCCTTCAGGGGGTTAGTGCACCACGGCTAGCCGGGAGGGAGTCCGGGGGAAAGTCTGGACCTACCGAAGAGGCAGGAGACATTTTCTTCCCTCTTTGTTTCCTGGTGCGCGAGGAGAGGGGATTAAGAACGCTGCTCAAAGGAGCTCCAGAAACGGGCGTGAGCCGCGGCTAACAGCGCGGGCCCCAGAGACAGACATGAGACGCTAAGGCTGCTGCTGCCGCCACCAAGAAGCCTGTGTGCGAGCACTGGTTACTCTCCACACCTCCCTTCCTGGGAGCCTGTGCAGCCCGCCACTGCCCGGTTCCCGGGATCCAGGGACAACTTCCCCGGGAGAACGCACGGCGCGCCTCAGGCTAGTGCAACGTCACGCCTGCGTCTGCCGCCGCAGGCCCGCCCCGCACGCAGTGCCCCTCCCTCCCCACCTGAGTGAGCCAGAGTCCGCGAGTCAGCGGCTCCTTTAACCCCGTCCTGTTTGAGCGAAAAACGGACGCCCTCCGGCGACCTACACGCAGAGGCGGGGCCAAATCCAAAGCTGAGACCCCGGGAGCTGAGAGAACAAAGAAGAGAAAGGGAAATCTCTCCCAGCAGCCTCAGAAGCAGCGGATTAAAGCTCCACAATCAACTTGATATATACTGCATCTGTGGAATACCTGAATAGACAACGAATTATCCCAAATTGAGGAGGTGGACTTGGAGAGCAAGATTTATGATTTTTTCCCCTTTTCCTCTTTTTGTGAGTGTGTATGTGTATGCTTCTGTGTGAGATTTTGTCTGTATAGCTTTGCTTTCACCATTTGTCAGAGGGTTCTATCCGTCCGTTTTTGTTTTTTTTTTAATTTTTTCTTAATAATTACTTTTTATTTTAATAACTTTATTTTATTTTACTTTACCTTCGTTCTTCCTTTCCTTCCTTCCCTCCTTTAGACAACGAATCATCCCAAATAGAGGAGGTGGACTTTGAGAGCAAGATTTATGATTTTTTTCCCCTTTTCCTCTTTTTGTGAGTGTGTATGCGTGTGTGAGATTCTGTCTGTATAGCTTTGCTTCCACCATTTGTCCTAGGGTTCTATCTGTCCATTTTTTTTCTCTTAATAATTATTTTTATATTTTAATAACTTTATTATATTTTAACTTAATTTATTTTACTTTATCTTCTTTTTTTCCTTCCTTCCCTCCTTCCTTCCTTCCTTCCTTCTTTCTTTCTTTCTACTTCTACTATTTCTTTCTTTCTACTTTTTCTCCCTTTTATTCTGAGCCGTGTGGATGGAAGGCTCTTGGTGCTGCAGCCAGGAGTCAGTGCTGTGCCTCTGACGTGGGAGAGCCAACTTCAGGACACTGGTCCACAAGACACCTCCCAGCTCCACATAATATCAAATGGCGAAAATCTCCCAGAGATCTCCATCTCAACACCAGCACCCAGCTTCACTCAACGACCAGCAAGCTACAGTGCTGGACATCCTATACCAAACAACTAGCAAGACAGGAACACAACCCCACCCATTAGCAGAGAGGCTGCCTAAAATCATAATAAGGCCACAGACACCCCAAAACACACCACCAGACGTGGACATGCCCACCAGAAAGACAAGATCCAGCCTCATCCACCACAACACAGGCACTAGTCCCCTCCACCAGGAAGCCTACAGAACCCACTGAACCAACCTTAGCCACTGGGGAGAGATACCAAAAACAACGGGAACTACGAACCTGCAGCCTGCAAAAAGGAGACCCCAAACACAGTAAGATAAGCAAAATGAGAGGACAGAGAAACACACAGCAGATGAAGGAGCAAGATAAAAACCCACCAGACCTAACAAATGAAGAGGAAATAGGCAGTCTACCTGAAAAAGAATTCAGAATAATGATAGTAAAGATGATCCAAAATCTTGGAAAAAGAATAGACAAAATGCAAGAAACATTTAACAAGGACCTAGAAGAACTAAAGATGAAACAAACAATGATGAACAACACAATAAAGGAAATGAAAAATACTCTAGATGGGATCAATAGCAGAATAACTGAGGCAGAAGAATGGATAAGTGACCTGGAAGATAAAACAGTGGAAATAACTACTGCAGAGCAGAATAAAGAAAAAAGAATGAAAAGAACTGAGGACAGTCTCAGAGACTTCTGGGACAACATTAAATGCACCAACATTCGAATTATAGGGGTTCCAGAAGAAGAGAAAAAGAAAGGGACTGAGAAAATATTTGAAGAGATTATAGTTGAAAACTTCCCTAATATGGGAAAGGAAATAGTTAATCAAGTCCAGGAAACAAAGAGAGTCCCATACGGGATAAATCCAAGGAGAAACAGGCCAAGACACATATTAATCAAACTGTCAAAAATTAAATACAAAGAAAACATATTAAAAGCAGCAAGGGAAAAACAACACACAAGGGAATCCCCATAAGGTTAACAGCTGATCTTTCAGCAGAAACTCCGCAAGCCAGAAGGGAGTGGCAGGACATATTTAAAGTGATGAAGGAGAAAAACCTGCAACCAAGATTACTCTACCCAGCAAGGATCTCATTCAGATTTCATGCAGAAATTAAAACCTTTACAGACAAGCAAAAGCTGAGAGACTTCAGCACCACCAAACCAGCTCTACAACAACTGCTAAAGGAACTTCTCTAGGCAAGAAACACGAGAGAAGGAAAAGACGTACAATAATGAACCCAAAATAATTAAGAAAATGGGAATAGGAACATACATATTGATAATTACCTTAAATGTAAATGGACTAAATGTTCCCACCAAAAGACACAGATTGGCTGAATGGATGCAAAAACAAGACCCATATATTTGCTGTCTACAAGAGACCCACTTCAGACCTAGAGACACATACAGACTGAAAGTAAGGGGGTGGAAAAAGATATTTCATGCAAATGGAAACCAAAAGAAAGCTGGAGTAGCAATTCTCATATCAGACAAAATAAACTTTAAAATAAAGACTATTAGAAGAGACAAAGAAGGACACTACATAATGATCAAAGGATCGATCCAAGAAGAAGATATAACAATTGTAAATATTTATGCACCCAACATAGGGGCACCTCAATATATAAGGCAAATACTAACAGCCATAAAAGGGGAAATCGACAGTAACACATTCATAGTAGGGGACTTTAACACCCCACTTTCACCAATGGACAGAGCATCCAAAATGAAAATAAATAAGGAAACACAAGCTTTAAATGATACATTAAACAAGATGGACTTAATTGATATTTGTAGGACATTCCATCCAAGAACAACAGAATACACATTTCTCTCAAGTGCTCACGGAACATTCTCCAGGATAGATCATATCTTGGGTCACAAATCAAGCCTTGGTACATTTAAGAAAACTGAAGTAGTATCAAGTATCTTTTCCGACCACAAGGCTATGAGACTAGATATCAATTACAGGAAAAGATCTGTAAAAAATACAAACACACGGAGGCTAAACAATACACTACTTAATAACGAAGTGATCACTGAAGAAATCAAAGAGGAAATCAAAAAATACCTAGAAACAAATGACAATGGAGACACGACAACCCAAAATCTATGGGATGCAGCAAAAGCAGTTCTAAGAGGGAAGTTTATAGCAATACAATCCTACCTTAAGAAACAGGAAACATCTTGAATAAACCACCTAACCTTGCACCTAAAGCAATTAGAGAAAGAAGAACAAAAAAACCCCAAAGTTAGCAGAAGGAAAGAAATCATAAAAATCAGATCAGAAATAAATGGAAAAGAAATGAAGGAAACGATAGCAAAGTTCAATAAAACTAAAAGCTGGTTCTTTGAGAAGATAAACAAAATTGATAAACCATTAGCCAGACTCATCAAGAAAAAAAGGGAGAAGATTCAAATCAATAGAATTAGAAATTAAAAAGGAGAAGTAACAACTGACACTGCAGAAATACAAAAGATCATGAGAGATTACTACAAGCAACTCTATGCCAATAAAATGGACAACCTGGAAGAAATGGACAAATTCTTAGAAATGCACAACCTGCCAAGACTGAATCAGGAAGAAATAGAAAATATGAACAGACCAATCACAAGCACTGAAATTGAAACTGTGATTAAAAATCCTCCAACAAACAAAAGCCCAGGACCAGATGGCTTCACAGGCGAATTCTATCAAACATTTAGAGAAGAGTTAACACCTATCCTTCTCAAACTCTTCCAAAATATAGCAGAGGGCGGAACACTCCCAAACTCATTCTACGAGGCCACCATCACCTTGATACCAAAACCAGACAAGGATGTCACAAAGAAAGAAAACTACAGGCCAATATCACTGATGAACATAGATGCAAAAATCCTCAACAAAATACTAGCAAACAGAATCCAACAGCACATTAAACAGATCATACACCATGATCAAGTGGGGTTTATTCCAGGAATGCAAGGATTCTTCAATATATGCAAATCAATCAACGTGATACACCATATTAACAAATTGAAGGAGAAAAACCATATGATCATCTCAATAGATGCAGAGAAAGCTTTCGACAAAATTCAACACACATTTATGATAAAAACCCTGCAGAAAGTAGGCATAGAGGGAACTTTCCTCAACATAATAAAGGCCATATATGACAAACCTACAGCCAACATTGTCCTCAATGGTGAAAAACTGAAAGCATTTCCACTAAGATCAGGAACAAGACAAGGTTGCCCACTCTCACCACTCTTATTCAACATAGTTTTGGAAGTTTTAGCCACAGCAATCAGAGAAGAAAAGGAAATAAAAGGAATCCAAATCGGAAAAGAAGAAGTAAAGCTGTCACTGTTTGCAGATGACATGATACTATACATAGAGAATCCTAAAGATGCTACCAGAAAACTACTAGAGCTAATCAATGAATTTGGTAAAGTAGTAGGATACAAAATTAATGCACAGAAATCTCTGGCATTCCTATACACTAATGATGAAAAATCTGACAGTGAAATCAAGAAAACACTCCCATTTACTATTGCAACAAAAAGAATAAAATATCTAGGAATAAACCTACCTAAGGAGACAAAAGACCTGTATGCAGAAAATTATAAGACACTGATGAATGAAATTAAAGATGATACAAATAGATGGAGAGATATACCATGTTCTTGGATTGGAAGAATCAACACTGTGAAAATGACTCTACTACCCAAAGCAATCTACAGATTCAATGCAATGCCTATCAAACTACCACTGGCATTTTTCACAGAACTAGAACAAAAAATTTCACAATTTGTATGGAAACACAAAAGACCCCGAATAGCCAAAGCAGTCTTGAGAACGAAAACCGGAGCTGGAGGAATCAGGCTCCCTGACTTCAGACTACACTACAAAGCTACAGTAATCAAGACAGTATGGTACTGGCACAAAAACAGAAAGATAGATCAATGGAACAGGATAGAAAGCCCAGAGATAAACCCACGCACATATGGTCACCTTATATTTGATAAAGGAGGCAGGAATGTACAGTGGAGAAAAGACAGCCTCTTCAATAAGTGGTGCTGGGAAAACTGGACAGCTACATGTAAAAGTATGAGATTAGATCACTCCCTAACACCATACACAAAAATAAGCTCAAAATGGATTAAAGACCTAAATGTAAGGCCAGAAACTATCAAACTCTTAGAGGAAAACATAGGCAGAACACTCTATGACATAAATCACAGCAAGATCCTTTTTGACCCACCTCCTAGAGAAATGGAAATAAAAACAAAAATAAACAAATGGGACCCAATGAAACTTCAAAGCTTTTGCACAGCACAGGAAACCATAAACAAGATAAAAAGACAACCCTCAGAATGGGACAAAATATTTGCAAATGAAGCAACTGACAAAGGATTAATCTCCAAAATTTATAAGCAGCTCATGCAGCTCAATAACAAACAACCCAATCCAAAAATGGGCAGAAGAACTAAATAGACGTTTCTCCAAAGAAGATATACAGACTGCCAACAAACACATGAAAGGATGCTCAACATCACTAATCATTAGAGAAATGCAAATCAAAACTACAATCAGATATCATCTCACACCAGTCAGAATGGCCATCATCAAAAAATCTAGAAACAATAAATGCTGGAGAGGGTGTGGAGAAAAGGGAACCCTCTTGCGCTGTTGGTGGGAATGTAAATTGATACAGCCACTGTGGAGAACAGTATGGAGCTTCCTTAGAAAACTACAAATTGAACTACCATATGACCCAGCAATCCCACTACTGGGCATATACCCTGAGAAAACCATAATTCAAAAAGAGTCATGTACCAAAATGTTCATTGCAGCTCTATTTACAATAGCCCGGAGATGGAAACAACCTAAGTGTCCATCATCAGATGAATGGATAAAGAAGATGTGGCACATATATACAATGGAATATTACTCAGCCATAAAAAGAAACGAAATTGAGCTATTTGTAATGATGTTGATAGACCTAGAGTCTGTCATACAGAGTGAAGTAAGTCAGCAGGAGAGAGACAAATACCATATGCTAACACATATATGTGGAATTTAAGAAAAAAAAAAACTGTCATGAAGAACCTAGGGGTAAGACAGGAATAAAGACTGTGTCCTACTAGACCTACTAGAGAATGGACTTGAGGATATGGGGAGGGGGAAGGGTAAGGTGTGAGAAAGCGAGAGAAAGGCATGGACATATATACACTACCAAACGTAAGGTAGATAGCTAGTGGGAAGCAGCCGCATAGCCCAGGGAGATCAGCTCGGTGCTTTGTGACCACCTAGAGGGGTGGGATAGGGAGGGTGGGAGGGAGGGAGACACAATAGGGAAGAGATATGGGAACATATGTATATGTGTAACTGATTCACTTTGTTATAAAGCAGAAACTAACACACCATCGTAAAGCAATTATACTCCAATAAAGATGTTAAAAAAAAAAAAGAAACAAAAGATGTGGGATAGACATCGGTATTTTTTAAATAGCAATAATTATTTAAAATTAATTATAAAATTATTATTAAAATATTGTTTTTTTAAAAAAGCAATAATCACTTGCTTCCCAAGTGATTATTCTAATATGCAGCCAGAATGGATGAGAACTGCTGACAGCTGATCCTGTGCAGGTGAGGAAGCGAGCCCAAGGAATGGAACGGGCCACTGCACATCACCGTCCACCACCCACAGAGCCAGAACACAAGCAGTCTGGACTCCTGAATCCCAGATTAGGTATCTTCCCATTATGCTTCAGTGTCAACAGCAGGGTATTTCGAGCACTATTATTAACAGAGAAAGCACAGGCAGGAAGAAGGAATTATAAAGGGTCATTAGGAAACTTTTGGGGGTGATAGGTATGTTTATTATTGAATATATTGTTTGTGAATATATGGTTTCACAGGTGTTTACCTATGTCAAAACTCATTACATTGTATACTTTAAATATGCAGTTTATGCTATAGCAATTATACCTCAATAAACTGAATTTTTAAACAAATAGACTAAAAAAGACAACCTACAATGTGGGAGAAAATATTTGCAATTATCATACTTCTGGTAAGTCTAGAAAATATCGAGAAGTTCGACAACTCAACAACAAAAAGACAAACAACCCAATTTAAAAAATGGACAAATGACTTGCTGAGACATGTCTCCAAAGAAGATATACAAATTACCAAGAAGCCCATGAAAAGACGTCATGAGGGAAATGCAAATCAAAACCACAATGCGATATCACTTCACACCTACTGGGATGGCTAAAATCAAATGTAAAATAACAAGTGTTGTCAATAGTGTGAAAAAATTGGAATCCTTGAATACTGTTGGTAAGAATGTAAAATGGTGTAGCTGCTGTGGAAAACGGGTGGGTCCTCAAAAAGCTAAAAATAGAATTACCATGCAATCCGGCAATTCCACTCCTAGGTATATACCCAAAAGAACTGAAGACAGGGACCCGAACAGATATACATACACCAATGTTCATTTTAGCCAGTGTTCAAGGGCCAAAAGGTGGGAACAGCCCAAGTGAAACTTGACTCCACATCACAGGATCCCCTGGAGAAGACACGCCGAGCTTCTGATTGAGTGGGTCTGGGGCAGGGCTCAGTAACATGCATTTCTAACAAGTTCCCAGGTGACAGTGCGGCTGCTGCCTGGAGACCACACTTTGAGGACCACCGATACACAGACTCTGGTTTCCCTCACCACCATCTCATGTTTCTCACTTGCTTCGGTATTATAATCCCCATCTTGCAGCTACAGAAACTCAAAATCAAAGATCACACATCCTAAAGCCACACAAGGAGTTACTGGCTGGACCTAGAACCTGAGTTCAGTGCTCTTTGCAGTCATCTACCACCTCCCTCAAAGTCAGTAAGTGTCTGAAGGCATAAAAGATGTTTGGATTCATTCCAATAAAATGGTGTAAGGGTGATCTAGAAAATAACTGGCACTGGTATCAAAGAAATCCAGTAAGGAGACAGAAAGAGGATGGAGCAGTAATGACTAGAGTCTAGTTTGGGGGTCAAGGTAATAGGCACAAATGTGTAGATGGAGTTGGAAAGAATTGAAACACGGACCATTTTTCCTTCATTCTTATGAAATGAATTACCTCTTAACAAAATGAAAAGAAATTTTCTCTCCTTGCATTGTCCAAAGTAATATGCCTCTGGGCACAGTGAATCACCTGTCACACGTTCTGTAAGAGTCACTGCTTAATGCTCTACACATCTGATTCTCTTCTTTCCTAAAAGCTTATCTGCTCTGACGATGACACTCTCCTACTCAGGAAATTTCAGTGGCTCCCTATTGTCTACAGAAAGAAGGATAGACTCAGCTTTGTATTCAAAGACCTCCTCCATCTGGCTTTCATCATTTCCACTCAAATAGAACTCCTCTTCACTGCCCATACGTGTCCTGTGCTTTCCTGCTTTCATGTCTTCATCAAGTTGTTCCCTTTGCCTGAGATTCCCCTCTCCTCCTCCCTTCTCTAGCACTACACTTAACAAATTCGACCTTGGACAAATTACTTATTCCCTTTAGGCTTCAGTTTCCTCAACCATAAAATGGGGATGAGAGTAGGACCTGCCTTCTAGGTTGTGGTGAGGAAGAAACGAAGCAGTCTGTGTAACTGGTTAGAACCATCACAAACCTCTCTTAACCTCCAAGCCAAAGGAATCTCTGGCCTTCCCTGAATTTCCAAAACAATGGGTGCAAATATCAGAACTTATCACTTTCTACTTTGCATTTGCCTTGACGTTTATCCTGTATTCACCCGGCAGCTAAATAAGCCCTATTGAGACGAAGATATACTTCTTATGTATAGTTCAACGCACAGGGCTCAGCACTCAGCCCAGTGCAAGTGCCCTCAGGAGTTGGAAGGACATATGATCAGTTTCATGAGACCTTAAATGGACCCTAGAATGCCCCTCCCAGTGCTCTCAGCCCCATCAGAGGTAGTCAAATCCTTGGGCAGGACATAACTTCAGGAATCAGATGGGTGCAAGGCCTCCAACAGGAAAAGATTTAACTTGTCCTGTGAACCAGTCGCTGAGCTTTGGAGAAGAGTCTCCAGACACCCCTGTTCAAAGAGTTCCCCCAAATCCACAGAGGCCAGCCTCAGCCCAGTTTTCTACCCCCAAAGCATCTTCCAATAATTCAAAGATTCCCTTCCACATCAGGAGTCCCTTGTGCTTACTTAACACAAAAAACCCTTGGCTTCACAAGAAAACCATTGTTCTCTCATCTGATGCTTCTCGGCCTCTGTTCTCCCTGTGCTCTGCTAGTCTATGAAGCTGCAGTTGCCCTGCCCACCTAGGGGGGTTCAGACTCAGTGGAGTCTGCGAGCTTCCTCTACACACAGGTGGCAGGCCCAGCAGGCTCCCTTCCCCGCCCGCTGCCAGTACCTCGCCTCTCCTCCGCTCGCTGCCTGCCTCACAGCCCTGGTACCAACACCCCAGAGCAACCAGCTCCTTGAACAAAGCCACATCATCTTGGGACCCCAGAACTCTGATTTGGTCCCACTGCCTGCAGAACCAAACCCCTGTGGGGTTGTTCTAAAGGACAGATTAAGGGGACCTGTTTGTTTTGGCAACTCACCAAACAACAGAAGCAATGAGACTGAAGGACATTCCTTTGCTGGGGGAGGGGAAAGGTTGAAGAAAGGGAGCCTGGGAAACAAAATGGCCACTCAGTGGTGACTCCCAGGGCTGAGCTGACTCAGAAGACATGGCCGGTAAAGAGGAAGCCACAGCTTGATGTGTGTTTCGGGGGGGTGGGCGGTGTGAAAAGGAAAGGGGAGCAGGCGCTCACGATGAAATGGATAACTGGGCAGCATAAACAAAGAAAGGAGGCAATACTTCTCTCTGCTTGGCTGGAACAGGGATACCTAGCGAGATCCATCAGCAAGCTTATTCTTCCCTGACCCTAACCTAGGGCTCCTCAGCTGACCTGCCACAAGGTCACCAGTCCTACTAATTCCTCCCACCATTAGACTCACTCCTGCTATAGGGGTCCCAGTAAGGAAGGAGCATCTCATCTTCCAGGAGAGTCAGGAGTCAGAGCAAATGGGACAGATACCGGGTTGGCTGGTGTGGGAGGTCTTTTATTTTAGTGGTGTCTAAAATAAGGAGATATGGGAAGAAAATACTAGAATTTCTATTTAAATATATTTTTATCTCAAAAGAATGAAAGTTAAGGGCTCTACTAATATTCGATATATAGAACCAGCATGACCCTGGGGTTGATATATCAACAGGCCTGTGTCCTGCAGGGGACAGCAGGTGTCCTGAGGGCAGAGTAGGTCTCTCATAATGCCAAAGGACTAAGGTGGTCCCGTCACACCTTAATTTGCCAGCAGTATGTGCAAGATACTGCCACTTATCTGTGCTAACTAAGGGGTTTTATGATGTACTGCATTATTTCTTTTTAACCATCCAGTGTTTTTTAAAATGGGCAAGTGACTTTAAAAGATTCCTGTAAGAAGAATATAGCTAGAAAATAATGCAAATAATGCAAGTGCTAGCAAGCAATAAGAGAATGAAGAGATGATCCTTCTACTCCCAGCACCAACCGTTCGTCATCCACATTATAAGCCACAGGGTCAACTAACCAGACCGGAAGTCATTCTCTTCTCAAAAAAAAAAAAAAAAATCAAAATTATTAGGAAGACTATTTTGATACCTGGGTTTATATTCACCGTCATGAATGCATCATGAATGCTAACCCTCCCCACAAGTGCTGATTTACTTTGAGATACTGCATTATGGATGGCAACGTGCGCAGAAACATGGCAGACCATAGTCCATGCCCCGCTCTGCAGAGGGGGGCCCTGGGTGGGCCAGGGCAGGGAGGGCCCGTGATCTGGCTGGTGGGCTTCAGTGGGAGAATGAGGAAGGAGTGGGGTTACACTCTCTTGGATCTCAAGAGCCAGCTCTTTGTAAAGGCCTTTGGGCTGAGACCAACCGGCTGACTCACTTCTCGTCCCACCCTCTTCCTCATATCATCCACAGAGCTGGGGCCGTGAAGGAAAAGGGAAGGGGTCCCTTCCTATTCAAGCACTTCATTCATCTCATTTACCTTCATGGCAGCTACCCTGTGGCCCACACCCCACTGTGCCAGCGGTTCACCCAAGAGAACCAAAAAAAGTGTGATGTTGAGAATGAGGACCCAGGTCCCTTTGCTCCCTGCCCCTGCTTTATTACTTGATGGACAGCCTCTCTGAAGGCCTCACAGCCAGGAGATTTTCTCTGTGATTGAAAATCAAAGCATCTTCCCCTTCATATTAAGAGAAAATTACCGAGCCCTCGCCATATGCCCAGCACTGGGCTGTATGCTTGACCCTGTCACCTCTGGTAGGCCTCACCACAGCCCCTCGAGGTAGGTCTTACTCTTGCCCTTTGACAAGGGGAGAAACTGGGGTTCACAGAAGACAGGCAGTTTTCAGCACTGGAGCCCAGACTCCGCCCCAGGCTCGGAACCTCTGCTCCCCACCTGTCTCTGCTTCTCAAGATCAGGAGTGCCAAGCCTGGAGAAAAACTTGCATCTGTCTTGTGACCTTGGACAAGTCGCTCTCTGAACCTCAGGCTCCCATGTATAGAATGGGGTCCTAATAGCACATACCACATGGGGCTTTTGTGAGGATTAAATGAGTGAGTAGGTATAAATGCCTTGAAAAGTGCTGGGCACACACAGCTGTTGTATCCGTGTTCACCATTATTACTGCCATAATTCTTGGGTTATATTGCTCTCCCAGGAAGCTCAGTCCCTCCTCTTTTCATTCCCAATGAGAAACTAATCCTTAGCATTTTATCCCACTCCTGACTCTTGCGCCAGGCCTGAGGAGCAGCTGCAGATCACAGAGGGGAAAGACCAAACCACCACTCTCCCCTCCTACCTGCACCCCTCACACACCCCCTGCCACAGCCAGGTCTTGACCAAAGGAACCAGGATGTGGACAGAGCAGAAGAAAGAAGGAGAGGGCTTCTGGACCAGGCCTCCTTCAGCCCCTGCAGGGTCCCCACCTGGCACAGCCAGCCTTCTCCTCCGAGAAAGTCCGCCCAATACAGGCTGCTGCACCGGGGCTCTAGCCACCAGGAGACTGATTAGGCAGCCAGTCCTTGGGCAAATCAGCCCAGAGGACCCAGCATGAGGCAGATGCTGAAAGATGCTGGAAGGCTGCAATCCCAGAGCCTTTCCAAGGAGTGGCCTCGTCCAGCAGCTGTGGCGGCAGCACCAGGACTCATAAGCCATCCCCCAAATGAGGAGAAGCCGCCCTACGGAGATGGGGGACTTTGACTAGTCGGAGGTCCTAGTTCCAAGAAGTTAGCCAGGGGGGCGGGGGGCTGGGGGTGGAAGATACTCATGAGAGGAGTGTTTCCGAAGAAAAGCATATTTTTTGAGAATGAACTGCGGAGTTCCCGCTCTGTGTCTCAGACACTGCTTCTTGCAAAGGAGAGTTACTAAGTTGACTGTACTCTCAGAGGTATCAGGCTGCTTAAAAAGATGAAAAGGAAAACAAGCAGCTACAGAGGACCAGGAAGTCTTGGAGGGACTGGGGACGTTTAAGCTGAACTTGGGGGCTGCCACTGGGAGGAGAGAGTGAGCTTTCAGGATGACTCCAAAGGGCAGAAATAGGACCTTGGGAGCAGAGGTCGTAAGGCAGAGAGAGATTTCGATCCTCTCTGAGTCCAAGGGACCAGTCCAGCAATGGACTGGCCACCCAGACATGCTCAGGCAGAAGCCAAGTGTCCATTTGGCAGGGATGTTGTGCACAGAGGCAGAAGGTTGGACGAAGTGATGCTGAAACGAGCACTTAGCAGCATCCAGCACCTGCTAAGCACTCAGCCTAGGAGAGCTTTTATAGTAATTGTGAATCCAGTGATAAGATGTTATGGTTCTTTTCGGCCAAAACTAATAAAATCAGCCTTTCTGGAAGGGATCTTAATCCTTCAAGTCCACTATTGCCCTGAATGAGACCATTTTCAGCACCCAAAGTACTATTTCAAGAAAGTTAAGACCCTTTTTAAGGATTTTCACTGAGATTCCCCAGTTTGGGACAGACGGCTTGGAAGAGAATGCCAGGGTACCCAAGGACCAAGGGGCACGTGTGGGAGGGGGAGGCACATTGGGGAAGAAAGAAACAAGGGCCCAAGGCCCTCGGAGAGTGAGGCGTCAAGTCCACAATGACAGGAAAACCTCTGGAAAGAATGGTAGCTTAAGGAAAAAAAAAGAGTCTTTATCTTGATCAAGCCAGGAGTTTCTGTTGTCAATTTCATGGGGAGGTGCACGGGCAGTGGGGGCCACCACAACCCACATGCTCGGCCTGGACACCCAGCCCTGGATCATTTATCAAATCAGCAGAGGGGAAAATCCCCCAGCACAGAGCAACTCCTCTGCAGGATCCCGCCCTGACCCTGGACCTGCTTGCATTTCAATTCCTCCTAGAAAAGACATCAGACAGTCTCGTCCCCTCTCACTTCCCTTCTCCAGCTCTCCCAGTGCGATTGTCACACGGAGAAGCAGGCAATGTGTGGGAGGCTGGCGGCCACGAGGAATGGCAGCCGGCCACGAGGAATGGCAGCCGGAGCCCCCTGGGACAGACAGCCCCTGCACAGCTGTGGATGGAGGACACCGCCACCACCTCTCCTCCCAGCAGCCCGGATGTATCAGCCATCCATCAAGCAGCCCCACGAGAGAGGAGAGGGGCCCTGCCACTCACAAAGGGGAGACACTCAGGCCAGTGAGGTTGTAGGACCAGCTCAGGTTCCCAGGCAGGACCTGGTCTGAAGCCCGAGGCATCACCAGCTCCACAAGACTTACGGAGTACGTGCTTCTGGGTAAGGTGAGTGGAACAGAAGCGTCCCTGCAGTGAAGGAAGTCTTCCCTAATTCAGACAAAGCAAGTGCCGGGGTTTTAACTGAGCATCGGTGTGAAGGGGTTAAGGGCATGGGCTTTACCTTGGGCAGCCCTGGGCCCCAGGTCTTACTCTGCTTCTTGCTCATTACGCGAACCTAAGCAAACTTCTGAATCTCCAAACTTACTTTCTTTATCCATACAGTGAAGTTGAAAATAGGATCCAACCCCACAACTATTATAAAGTGCTCAGCATAAGCTCTGGCACACAGTAAACAGTCAGCAACGATGAGTGGTGGTTATAATATTATTATTGGAAGGACCCCCAGATAGGGAGGGCAAGCCTGGATGCTGCTGTCAGCTGCCCCGCCAGTGTCCGCCTCTCTTCAGGTTTCCCTCGCTTTGCCACCATCATGACCGGCCACGGGGAGATGCTGCTCCCCTCCTAACACTCTGGCCTAAGGGTGGAGGAAAGAAAATCGCTTTCCTTGTTTCCTCTGTGCACAGGTTGACATTGTGAGGAGAGGAGAATAAAGATCAAATAGTCAGGACTTCCCTGGTGGCGCAGTGGTTAAGAATCCGCCTGCCAATGCAGGGGACACAGGTTCGAGCCCTGGTCCAGGAAGATCCCACATACCACGGACCAACTAACCCCGTGTGCCATACTACTGAGAGCCACAACTACTGAAGCCCACGCGCCTAGAGCCCGTGCACCGCAACAAAGAGTAGCCCCCGCTCGCCGCAACTAGAGAAAGCCCACGTGCAGCAATGAAGACCCAACATGGCCAAAAATAAAAATTAAAAAAAAAAATTGATTTTAAAAATAAATAAATAAAAAGGACACTCCCTCTTTCTAATCTTTAAAAAAAAAAAACAACCCAAGAGTCACAGAAAACACAAGCACAATAGAAATAATTCATGTTCCTGAGCACAGGTCTCAGAATCTGCCGTGACACATCCTAGAGGGCTTCCCAAGCTCCTAGCCCCTGCCTGTCTCTGCTGCCACTCCATCACCCACTTTCCCCTCCTCTCTCCTACTGCAAGGCTCAAGGACCACATTACAGCCTTCTTAGGACCCTGCCTCTCCATCCAGGGCTCAGGGACATGGGGAGCCTCAGTAGGTTGACAGTGAAGACACAATCCAAGTGAGATTCTGTCTCCTGCCCTAGGGACTGAGCCCTTCCAAGGCTGCATGGAACATACAAAATCCCTTGATGTGTGGATGTGTGTGCATGGGGGTAGGGGACATACTCTCCACCCGCCTTCTCAGAGCTTACAATACACTGCAAATTATTGGGAGTTATAAACTGGAAGACTTAAGTCAGTGGTTCTCAGCATGTGGTCCCCAGAGCAGTAGAACCAGCAGTTCCTCAGGCCCATCCCAGACCTACTGAATCAGAAACTCTGGTGGTAGGTCCCCAGCATCTGTGATTTTCACAAGCCCTCCAAGAGATTCTGAAGCACGCTGAGGTTTCAGAACCACTGGCCGGAGTTATAGTCTACCTAGCTGCATAACCTTGAGTCTTTGCATCTCTAAGGTGGAACTAAAGACAGTTTCTTCATCTGTAAAATGGGAATGCTAAGGGTACCACTTCATTGGGCTGTTGGGTACAAAGATTAGATGGGATCCTGTATGTAACATACTTAGCAAATTGCCTAGCACATTGTAAGCACCCCTAAATGTTCATTAATATTGATTTTCCTCCCAAATCTAAGAGATGGGTTCTGTTACGATCACTCTCTGGGGTCTCAGAGAGTTTCTGAAGTGATTTGCTCAAGGTCCCTCAGCTGTCAGATATCTTAAGAGCCCGTCTCCCGGGCAAGAGGCACAGGTGTCAAGTGCAGGTACGGTATGAACCGCGCTCTTCTTCCTCTCAGGCTTGCAGAAGTTCTCAGTCTGGAGCGGCGCCCCCTCCCCAGGGGCATCCAGAAATGCAAAGAGGCTTTTTTGGCTGACTGAGTGCTCCTGGCTTTTAGCACCCAGAGGGACAGGGACGCTCACCCTGCATTTTGCAAGATGGTCCTCCACAACGAAGAACTGTCCTGACCAAAGGCCCGTCGGCACCTCCATCAAGAAACATCGGCTGCCCCAGGGGTTCACAGCTACACAGAGCAGGACTCAGTGTCAGAGGCTGCCTGGAGAACCCAGCGATGAAATCACAGTCATTGCAGTGAAGGGCTGGAAGATTCAGGGGACGTGACTCCTGCTGGAGCCCCCAGGACTCCCACCTCGGGTGTGGTGAGAGCTCGGTTTTACTCTCTGACATTTTGTTCTCACTTTGACACGCAATACTCAAAGCCTCCCACCGAACCTCCGTGAGCCTCCACCTCCAGGACCCCGGCAGACACTGACCAGCGCTGGGGTACTGCAGATTCTCCAGAAGCTCGTACCGGAAACACATGTTGAGTCCAGAGACTAGATGGTATGGTGGGGACTTGTCTTAAAAACTTTGTGCTATTTACTATTTGCCGCTAAGGAAGGGAGAAGGAGGAGAGAAAGGGAGTAGAACGTCTGTAAAAAATCCTGGCTGTCAAAAACGCAAGCAGCGGATTTAACCAGTAGAATCAATAAAGGTTTATTTTAAAGGATGCCCAGTGAACAGGTGCTCAGACAGAGGGCGGGGGAGGGAAAGGGTAGCAGCAGCAGTGCGCACAAATCACTGGTTTGCCTGAAGCAGGAACAGTGTGTGACTCTCATGAAGTGGGCCGCTGCCCCTAACTTAACACCGCTTTTCCCTACGCCGCCCCCTTCCTTGAGAGGCTTCACCCAGTGCTTTCACAGGTTACCCCTCCCCCAAGGGGCAGAGACTGATTGTACTAAAACGTCTCTTCTCCCGCAAACCATTAAGCTGTCAAGCCAGGTGGCGAGCAAATCCAGAGAGAACTAGAGCTGGAATGCTAAGAGCAAACACTGCAATTTCTCTTCCTGCTCTGGACAATTCCTACTTCAACTTTAGTGGCCCCGGGTCACATTTTGTGATCTCTGGATGCTGACGGAAGAGACATGACTTGATGTAGAAAATAACCAGGGAGATGCTGTCTTGATAGAGATGGAGGTAACAAGTAGAGGAGTTTGGGGGCTTTTTTTCATTATTTTCCTTTTGACATCCACATAGATATCCTATCCTATAATGGCTTCTGGTTACAAACCCTCCTTCCTATACAAAGGATAAACAACCTCTCCATAAATACCTTGCCCACGTCAGTGAAATAGCTGTGTTACACACTTGAGTACCATTTTTGAGGACACTTTAAATAGAGCATCGGTCGCTGCTTTCAATTTAACATGTGAACGGCAGCCCTGAGGCAGGCAGAGATGATAAGGTGTGGGGACAGGCTCACAGCTTCCATTGGTGCATCTGCTCAGACTTCTAACAAATCTACAGGCACTTAAGGCATTTCGGGGACAAGCCAAATGCAAGACTCATTCAACGAGTAGATGGGCACTTGCTATGCACGTGCAAAGCTAGGTGCTAGGCACGGTGGGAGACACAAAAAGAAGAGGAGAATCCTCCCCTAGATGAGATGGGCTTTGCATAGAAATTACAGTAGTTCAAGGAAAAATGGTATAGGTAAAATGCTATCGGTTCAGAGGAGGGCTGGGTGGCCTCAGTTTTTTCTTGTGTAGAAACCCCTGGTGAGTTTTAGGAGGATTAAATGAGCTCGTGTATGATGGGCACCAAGAACAGTGCCTGGAACAGTGCCATAATGACAGCAGTCGTCAAGAAAGTAGAAGTGACATTGCTGACATTAAATAATGTTTTATAATTTTAATCTGTTGGGTGGTAAGAAAAGGAGGATTATCAGATAAAGCTTGATAAATAATAGGTAACATGTGGACAGACAAAGATGAAGGAGTAGGGAACAGTATGTAAAATAAGGTACAGGTACAAGAAAGTTGGAGACTTGCTTGGGAAATCATAAATAAAACAATGTGTCTTCAATATTTTGCACATATGTCATGACATGTCTGTATGTAGATTCCTTTTTATTCATCCTGATTGGAGTTTGTAGGTCTCCTTGAATCTGTGTTTTCCCATTCTATCTCTTTCTTTGTAGAAATCCAATTAAACAGGTAAGACCTTCTCATTGTATCCACTATGTCTCTTACCCCCTTTTCTGTACTTTTTATCTTTCATTTTGGATAGTTTCTTTTTCCCCATCCCCTACTTCATAAATTATCTCTTCAGCTGTGTCTAAGTTCTTTTAAAACCCATCCGTTGAGTTCTTAATTTCAGTTGCTGTATTTTGCAGCTCTGGAATATCTTTTTGGTTCTTGTTTCAAATCTACTATATATGCGTTATAGTTTCTAGCTTGCTGCCAGGTTTTTTAATCTTGTCTTATTTCTACTTGGAAATAGTAAGCAAGGTTATTTTAAAGCTAGCGCCTGATAATTGCAGTATCCAGAAAACCTGTGAGTCTACTGTTTCTGCTGGCTCTTGTTCATGTTTACACATTTCCTTGTGTGCTAGCTTATCTTTGATTGTATGCTGAACATTGTACTCAAAGATTTGTTTGTAGGAATAATTTGATAACTAGGATAATGTTATCTTCCTTGAGACAGTATTCTAATGCTTTGCCAGGTGACTATCTTGCAATACAGTATAACATTAATCCCATTTCAGGAACTGAGATTCTTCTCAGCTACTCGAGTGGTTCAAAGCTGGACTTCAGAACTTGCAAGGGCTGGTTTACTTATAGTCTCAACCCCAAATACTCCCACCTTGATACGCCTTAAACTCCAGCTTTTGTCCCCTAATCCCATGAGGCTATGAAATACAATTTTTAGACCCCCAGCTGCCTCTCTAGAAACCAGCAAAAAGTATTACCCCTGCTGGTAACTTACCTCCTGATTTCCATCTTCTTCTAAAATTTGACACTGTAAAATTCATCACTGTGTTAGCTTTTGTATGTCTTCAAGGATACTTTTGAAAATATCTCTCCTACTTTGTGAATTTTCCTCAGTAGGTGGGTCAGTGTGCATTACCTAGTCTGCCATTACTAGAAGCAAAGGTCCCATAAATAGTACGTGATTTGGCTAGAACATTGGATTTATGTTAGGATGGAAGTAAAAGATACAGCCAAATCATAGGCTGATTCCAAAACATGGATAACCCTGAGTGCTAGGTTTAAGAGGAAAAATACTCAATAATAAGGAGCCACTGAAGATTCTTGAGCAGAGGAGGGGTAACCTGAAAGCTATACTTGAAGAAGATGGATTGGGCACTTAAGTGCCAAACATATCGGAGGGAATGAAACCAAAATCGGGAAAGAAAGTGAACAGGCTTTATCAAACTCGTAGAGAAGAGGTAAACATATCTGCCCAGGGTTGAGGTGGTGAGACTTGGAAGAGAGGGCAGGTGGAAAGCCCGTGTGAGTGGGGCACACCGACCAGAAGCCACAGATAGGAATTAGAATATGCAGAACACATCAGATGAAAGAAATTAGGAGGAAAATAGAATATGATTAGTCATTAACTGAGACTGGGGTTAAAGGAGAAGGAAAAACCAAAGATGCCACTGGGGTTTTGAACACAAGAACTCAAATACAAAGGAATAGTTAAACTGGTACAGCCACTATGGAGAACAGTATGGAGGTTCCTTAAAAAAACTAAGAATAGAACTACCATATGACCCAGCGATCCCACTCCTGGGCATATACCCAGAGGAAAGCATAATTCGAAAAGAGACATGCACCCCAATGTTCATAGCAGCACTATGTACAATAGCCAGGACATGGAAGCAACCTAAATGTCCATCAACAGAGGAATGGATAAAGAAGATGCGGCATATATACAATGGAGTATTACTCGGCCATAAAAAAGAACAAAATAATGCCATTCGCAGCAACATGGCTGGACCTAGAGACTGTTATACTGAGTGAAGTAAGTCAGACACAGAAAGACAAATATCATATGACATCACTTATATGTGGAATCTAAAAAAAAAAAGGTACAAATGAACTTATTTACAAAACAGAGTCATGGATTTAGAAAACAAACTTATGGTTACCAGAGGATAAGGGGGGGAGGGATAAATTGGGAGACTGAGATTGACATATACACACTACTATATATAAAATAGGTAACTAATAAGAACCTGCTGTATAGCACAGGGAACTCGACCCCATACTCTGTAATGGCCTATATGGGAAAAGAATCTTAAAAAAAAAAAAAAAAAGAGTGGCTATATGTATATGTACAACTGATTCACTTTGCTGTACACCTGAAACTAATACAACATTGTAAATCAACTCTACTCCAATAAAAATTTTAAAAGAAAACAAATATAGAGGAATAGAGAATAGGGGATCTAAGCCACAACTCTCCCATCCTCCCTGTAGTCCTGAGACAGCTCCAAGAAAGATTTTCGAAGTTAGTGACGGTGGCCACCCTCCAACCCAGAAAACTCCCAGAGGAGAGAGAACTTCAGGTGAGACTACAGAACCTGCCACTGGAATACATCCACTCAGGGCACCACGTGATCAGGCAGGGGGGACAAGCTCGTGGCGAGAGGGAGGTCACCCCATTTTGTGATTTCAAAGATTCTCTAAGTGATGTTAGATGACAGCACAATTCTTGTTTGGGGCAAGGAGAAAGCTCTCAGGGCCCTTTGTTAACAGGGACATCGGAACACAAGCCAGGAAGTTCCATAGTAAATAAACAGCACAGAAATGGATTTAAGTGTGCAGAGGGCGAGAGGTGCAGACCTATCACTATGTGACAGGTGGTCCTCAGAGACTCCTAGGACTGTCATCATTGGTTCCACTGAGTGATAAAAAGTGCCCACTAGGGTTAACTTCCCAGGTTCCCAGGTAGAGACTGAATCCAATGGAAATGTTAACCTTTAAGCTATCATCATGTCTTTCTTGGCCTACATGTCTGCCACGTACTACAGATACTTTTCCTCATCTTCCCTTCCATTTATATGAATGAGTGTCAAAAAGGTAGCCATCTGTGAGGAAATAACTTCTGCTTCCACTGTGGGGATCTGGGAGATAAAATAAAAATAAAATGTTACTTCAGGAAGGGCTATATAATTTCATAAATAAATGACCGAGCTTGGCATCCATCTAAGCTGAACTTGTGCTACAGATGGAGGAGAGCAGGACAGCCACATAGGCAAAGCTCACCACGCATACGTAACCTGTATGTTCCTGCCTTTTTTATTAATTGTCTGCATCAAATCAATGAGATCTGCAGAAAGCAAATGTACTTTCCTCTTCCTGTCCTGGCCCAGGATTCCTTTCCCTCTTCAGACCTGGGAGTTAAGAGCATGCTGATCTCTCTCCCAATATCCTCTGGGCTCAAAAAATTCCCACTAATTTTCCCAAAAGGACCCTACCTCCTGCAATCACACCTTTGGCTCCTGTGGGAGCCAAATTAACTTAACCCAGTGAAAGTCAGAATGTAGGTGTGCTAGAGTGTTGGAAAACCGATTGAGGCAGAGCGAGGCCTGAGCAAAGATGCCCCAGGGATGGATCATAAGCTCCCCGAGGTTGGGGCCGTATTTGCTGACTCACCACTGAACCCCAGCCCCTGGCACCATACCTGGCTTATAAGGAGACACTCAATAAATACCAGAATTGTTGAACTGAGATTGCTGGGATGAGGAAAGCAAGCCAGGCATCACTTCTCTTCAAATAATTCTTGAATATTTTGCCAACTGAGAGCAAGGCAATGGATTGACACAATGTTTTTCTAACTCTTTCGGTACATAGTCCCAAGGAGGGTCTCCCTCCCCCTGCAAATGTGTTCTTTTTCCTCTCAAAGGTCTCATTCCATTAGAAAGCAAAAAAGCAGTTGGATTTCCAGACTCCTGAGAAAGGGAGGGTTACATGACTTTCCTGTGTTTTTTTGCAGGAAAGGAAAGAAGGTGAGGATAAGATTAAGTTGGGATGAAGGTGCTAAGAAGTGTAACAGGATAGACTAGGCTAAGAAAAGTCAAGAGTGTGGCTGCGGTGGGGAAACGCTGGCTGAGTGGCTGACACCATCCACCACAAAGTTATCAGCACTTGTGGGTAAGGACCCAGCAGGAGGTGGCTGGGTATATTCCTGCTAACTGATGGAATAACTTTGCCTATTCAGAGCTAAGGTGGGGGACATGGGAAGGGGGCCACCAGTAACCCAGCAACCCTGGAAACTGAATAGTGTTGAGTGGCCAATCATCTCTAATAACCCCAGTCATCACTAGCTAGTCCAACGGTGGCTTTAACAACTGTCCCCAGTAGACAAGGCCCTCCTGAAGGGTTCACCTGGCTGAGCCAGAACTATGTCCAGTTTCCCTCTGTGATGCTCTGGCCACCACCCAAGGGCCGGGGTGCCTGTCCTCTATAGCTACAACTCTAGGACTAGTACCTTGCCTACTTCCAAAGCTGATCTTTGGAATAAAAAGCAATGGCGGTACCGCAAAGAAAAGTTCTTTTTTGTTTTTTTTTTGCGGTAGGCGGGCCTCTCACTGCTGTGGCCTCTCCCGTTGCAGAGCACAGGTTCCGGACGCGCAGGCTCAGCGGCCATGGCTCACGGGCCCAGCTGCTCCGTGGCACGTGGGATCTTCCTGGACCGGGGCACGAACCCATGTCCCCTGCATCGGCAGGCGGACTCTCAACAACTGCGCCACCAGGGAAGCCCAAAGAAAAGGTTTGAAGGCAGATACGTGGAAACGGATGCTTCCAGGACCACAAAAAATTACAGCATCCAGGAGCGGGTAAGCATTAGAGAGCCCCATAGTATGGTTTATTCTCTCAGCTCCTCCCATCTCTAGGCCCTGAAGAAGTCTGAATTCTCTCTATTTTCATCCGTCTACCCCAGACAGAGTTTAGGATTTCCTCTGAAAGTTCCTGGCCAATGAAGGAAGCAGTGAATCTCTATGTGTTGTTCAACCCTCCATTGCCTGCTTCTGGTCCAAGCTGGACTACATTCCGGATTCACCTCTCGGATTCTTCAGAAATCACTCTCCAGCTGTCTGGGAAGCTGGGCTTCCATTTTGAACAGTTAGTGGGGAACGAGTGGCTGTTCTGTTTCTCCTAGAAGCCTCAGTGAGGCAAGTTCTGTTTACTAAGCAGCGCCACAGAGAAGGCAGCCGTCTCAAGCCCACACCTACAGGTGCAAAAACAGAGCTCAGCTGTGTGACAGATGCTCCAGCCGCACCCAAGACCCCTGGGATCCAGGGGAGAAAAAGGAATGAAATGCCTTTGCATCTGCTTCTAACTTTGAATAGATGGGGAGATTTGAGGCCACCTTCCTTGGTGGGATTTGCCTGGATTTCTCTGTGGTCACCACTCAGCCTCATGGGAAATTGTGCCTTGAAATCTAGGCCAATGTTTCTCCAAGTGTAGTTTCCTGCAGCAGAATCACACCCATGGAATCAGAACCTCTGAGGGTGCAGGGAACCAGAAATGTACATAATAGATCTTTAGGTGGTTCTTATGGCACTGGCAGGGCTCCCAAACTCAAGCGACAACCCTGAGCCCCAGGAAAGTGAGGCAAATAACACAAAGAATATGGTGAGCTGGGCAGAGAGCTTGCAGCTCTGCAAGCTGGAGAGTGCGTCCTCTAGGAAGCAGCCTCTAGCCACCTCCCATGGTTGCCATGTGGGAAGAGAGGCTCTGTGTTCTCAGATATGCCTGTATTTCTACAGACGCGTAAAAACTGTATTTTACGTGAAATCTCTCGATCTTTAAATGTTGGCCACAGCAAAATATTCCATGCACCTAAATGGAACACAAATGTGCTTTGGCTCACGGGTTTCCGGTTAACAGTCACAGTTGAGAACCACTGGTCTAGAACCAATCTGAGAATCACTAAACTTTAGGATGTTTCTCAGCCATGCCTAGAAAGACCCTCCGCTTCCTATCTTAATCGACCCTCAGATGCAGAAGGAGCTGGTGGCCATCTAGTCCGTTAGAGTGTATCCTCTGGTCCCTTCCAGGGAGGAGGAAGAAGATTCCCATTTCCAAGACCCTTCAAGGGGATGCAGTCTCACTCTCCCACCGTCAGGCCTGGGGCAGCTTCACAGCTCCCATCACAGGAGGCACACCTCCTGGCTCAGAGCACTCACTGCCTCGTTGAGGTCCTCCCTGTTCTGCCAGAGGCCATCAGATCCTTGGAAATTCACAAATTTCAGGCTCCTAGATCCCTCCCTTGAGCTCCCAGACTCTATAAGAGGAATAAAACTGACATGATTCTGAAATATGGTCCCTCACAACACCTAAAACCCATCCTTGAGAAGCAGGAAAGGTAATAGGAACAAAATAACCCAGTGTATTTCCTAGAGTTCATCCTCCCAGCAGTGGCTCTGAGACGCATCAGTGAAATCCTCCAGAAGCGTCTTCCTGGGAGGATCAGCTGAGAGCAATTGTTCTGGCTTTAGCGGGAGACCTGGGCACCAGGGCCTGAGCAGAACAATGAAGAGAAGCGAGGAAGGGTCAAGGTGGGACACCCACACCCGCACCCAATCTCGTGCTTTTCTTCCTCTTCCCCTCACACCCCCCCGGGGCCACAGCTGGGGAGGGTCCTTACAAGGAGGTCTGAAGACAAGAGAAAGGGAGGGAAGAGGAAATAGGACATCACACTGACATGGATTTGCTTGAGGTGGTCTTAATCTTTCATCCCCCTCTGTCAGCCCGAGTGGGTTCACCACGCAACGCTGCTGGGTGCAGGAACAGAAAGAGAAAGGAATCCAACACACAGGTCGGATTCAAATGCCCAAATGAAAGCCCAACGCCAGTGGAAGCCGTTTGTAAGCTTATCTCCAGAATATAGTATCACTGTCGCCCAAAAGGGCAACTGTTGATTCAGGGCCAGTCACTCACCTAGATTCAGGAACAGAAGCAGGCAGACACTGATAACCCCTTGAGTGCTGAGCCTTCTAAGGAGACACTGGAGAGCAGAGGGGAGAGGGAACCCCGTCGAAGGGAATGGCTACAGCACATCCCCCTCCAGTGCCCTGCACTCCAAGGACAGTGATCTCACCTTGGGCCTCCTAAACTGACTGATCATCAGGTCCTCCTCGAAACCCTTTCCAGAAGGTTCTCCATCCTCACCTCCCGCTCCCAACACGCTTGGACGCTCTGATTCAATCAGCCTGGGATTAGGCCAGGGAATCTATAATCTTTCAAAACTCCTTAGGTGAACGCTAGGATAAGCAGGGCTTGGGAACCAAGGGGTCAACCCATGAGATTCACAAAATGAAAATATGCAGCTCAACTACCAAACCAGCCATCCGGTTCTACTATTCAAGGAAAGGGATTCCCCAACTATGCCAACTCGTTACAAGGGGCCTGAAAAATACATTTTTTTTTTTTTTTTTTTTTTTTTGTGGTACGCGGGCCTCTCACCGTTGTGGCCTCTCCCGTTACGGAGCACAGGCTCCGGACGCACAGGCTCAGCGGCCATGGCTCACGGGCCTGCCCGCTCCACGGCATGTGGGATCTTCCCGGACCAGGGCACGAACCCGTGTCCCCTGCATCGGCAGGCGGACTCTCAACCACTGCGCCACCAGGGAAGCCCCAGGCCACGTTCTTTGACATTGCTTGCTCTGGGACAGGCATTGGTGCTGAGCACTTTACATGCATCATCTCACTTAACCCTGTAAGGAAATGATCATGACCCCATTTTACAGATGAAGAGGTGGCCTCAGAGAGGCTTAAGTAACTTGCCCAAGCTAGGAAGTGGGAAGGCTGAATTGTACCTACATCTGACCCCAGAGCCTTTACCTTTAAGTCTGCAAGCTGTTCCTTCCTTCATCCTTCCCACATCTACATCTCCGCTTGTTCCTAGATCTTTGAACGTCACTTAACAAACATCCCCTCCACGCCAATACAGTTCCTTCAGTCGCTTTGTCAGGGCCCTCCTGAAGGCAGGCCATCACGTTTGCAGGCGCAGCGGGTGGCAGAGGTCAAGAGGAGAGGCTGGGAGCTATATATAGGGCTCCTCCTAGGACTGCTTGATGAGCTGTTTTGGGGATTCTGACTCATGTGTCTACCCTGCAGAAGAACCAAAGGACAGGCATTCTTGAACCACAGAGGAGACAGGGAAGGGGTAAAAGCCATCAGGACCCTACAGACACCCACCAGGAGCATCAAATCAGAGGTGAAGATAACAAGAGAGTCTGTTGGTCGCCTGGATTTCTATTCTTTGGGCTGCTCTGTATCTCAGCCTATGCAGTGGCTTGCAAATGAGCCCTGGGGATGACAAGAAACTGGAGAGTGCCTCTCTCTGTAGCCACAAGTACAGATCCCAAGATCGCCATGACCAAATGAGGACAGAAAGCCGTCACTGACGCACACAGGGGCCCCAGGGAGTCTGAGCGTGAACACATCTAATGCTGTCGAACAAAACGTGAAACCGAAGAAAACACCCAGCCAAACAGAGCCCTTTGAATTGGTGGCTTCGCTCCAGAATCGTGGATGGGAAGAGCGTGAAGACAAAGCCTCGCTTTGGAAAGGCTCAGAAGAGTTTCTAGGAATGCCACGTCCCAAATCCGGTGGGGTTTATGAGGGGTTTGGAGAGCCCCGGGCGTTGAGCAGCACTTCGTTGTCAGAGTAGAAAGTGGAGTTCTAGGCTCGCCTGGCCCTCGTCTTTCATCAAATTAAAGCCTAATGCAAAATTAACTCAGGATAGAGTGCAATTCTAACTTCAAGATGACAGAAAGGATTTTTGATAAGCTGATGAGCCTAGGGCCATGTCAAGGGCATGGGAGGTTCTTATTTATTTGTTTTTGTAATGTCCCATCATTTTGTATACCTTTGGGGGTTTTGCTTAACGGGGAGAGTCCAGAAGAGGGGGGACAGACTGGAAATAGACAACATTGCCAACAGTGGGCGAGCCTGAAGGTGAACGGACGCTGGGCAGTCTGGGCTCTGTTCCCACCACCCATCCCAGAAACGCCTATTCTGACTCAGCGTTGGGCGTGCTCTCGCCAAACACCAAGACCAAGAATTCTACAGTGCTTTCCAATAAATACCCAACCTAGCTTTGTTCCAAGCTAGATACGGGGCGCAAAACCACCCATCTGTTTCTCCCTAATTTGCATGAGTAAAATGCACCCTCATCACTACCACACCCAGGAAAAGTGGAATCTCAGAAAACTTAATCTTCCCTTTCACAAACTATTTAGTAACTACTTACTCCCTCCGTCTCAGGCAGAGCAGAACTCAGTTCAGCCACTGGAAATGGCTCTAAACTTGCATGCACATGAGAATCACCTGGGGAACTTTAAAACATGGGATGCCTGGGTCCCAGCCCCAGTGACTCTGGTACATTTGGTCCCTCCTAAGATTTGGAAACCTGGAACCACAGACTCTTAAAAAACCTTAAAAGTGAGTGCCCCTGGGGGCCGATTTCCTTGATTCTGGGAGGAATCTGCCTGAACCAATACCCCCTTTGGCATTCTGGAAAATGGTAAAGGACGTTAACTGCAGGAAGGTGTCCTGAGCAGGCACGTAAACTGCAATTTGGGTTAAGTCCCTGCTACATCTCTAATATACCCTGGTTTTCTGTTCGTTTGTTTGTTGAGCAGCATGGGGGCTGGGATTTTCTTCCTAAAATGATTTTTGATTGCTCGGCTCATTTTCGTGGCGAAGCATGTGAGTTACAGCTTAAGCGTTAGGCGGAGAAAGGAGGAGCAAGGGAAGACAGAAGAGGTAGGCAGCTGAGTCCGGATCCAGGTGCAGCTTGAAGCACTGACCCAGACTCTGGGAACCAGACCGATGCTAGACAACCTTGCTCTTCTCTTGTGGCCCTGTTGGTGCTTTTAGGCCACACCCCACCCCCGTACCCAAGGGGGTGTCCCCTGAAGGGAGTGCACATTCCCTAGAAAGAAAATGAGGGCTGGAATGTGGGTCTTCCACTGGCGCTCTGAATACCCGATTCCACAGCATAAGGAGACCCTGCCCTTCTTTTGGCGGCGGGGGCAGGGCGGGGTGGGTGTCAGTCTGCCCAGGAACGAGGCCTGAGGCACCTCGTAAGTAAGGGGTCCACCCTTCCACTGAGAAACAGTGTAAGTTCCTCTCTGTGTCACTTTCCTGTTCCCATCATTAACCTTGACCCATCAGAAAGGTTTCACTCAGAGTTCCGGCATCATCTCTCCTCCTGGGAGGGGCTGCGGGACGGGCCTCGTCCGGGCCTGATTCACGGGGCGCACAGCAATGAGAAGTCAGCTGGCATCTCCTGAGCTGCAGGAGGCAGCTGGTGGACACTTAAAGGAGACCTGAGTGCAGCTGACGAGTTTCAAAAACATCATAGTTTGGGTTTTATCCAGAATGCGACTTTATTTTGTATCGAAAGGCACCGAGTTCTGCTGTGCACAATTACTTCCTCCTGCCCCCAATGTTTCTGTCTGAGACTCACTGAGAGGAGGAAGGAGATGGGACCCCAGCAATCCACCTCGGCCCAAGGCTCAAATTCACACACTCCTGCTGGGCGGCAAGGACCACATCTTTGACCCCAGCCCCTCAGCCCATCTCTCATCTGGACCTCAGTCCTCTTCCCCACTGGCCTCCAGGTCACCTGCACACCACATCACCTGCGCACCACACCCTGTACGTCTCCATTCAGTGTGTCACAGGCACCTCAAACTCAGCTCGTCAAGAGCCAGCCCCTTCGTTTCTTCTAAACGTACTCCTTCTCCTGCCTTTGATGGAGGAGTGCCACCCAGGTGGTCCTCCAAGCCCCTCAGCTGCCTCATCCAATGACCATCAAGGCCTGCTCATTAACCTCTGACCCACTTCTGCGCCCCCCCACACTGACTCTCAGCCCTGTGCCCTCATCACCTCTTCCCCAGAAGGCAGGAATAGCCCCTAACTGACTCCCCGATTCCAGATTCATCCACCTCCAGGCCACCCGCCATACCCCTAAGACGGACCTTTCTAAAAAAAAATTGAATGAGGCTTCTTCCCTGTCCAACCCCTTCCATAGCTATCCACATCCTAGAGCAAGAAAGAAGTCGAAACTCCTATTTTATTTTGGCTTCCCCCTTCCCTTTTCCCCCACTTCTCCCACCTCCCTTCTCCAGGAGAAAGCTGACATCCAAGTATTCATCCATGAGTTTCTCCACACTCATAGAATCAAACACACTCTCGGAGCTATATTACACATGCTTTTCTCCCTCCCTTGGAAACCCTCCAAGTCACCTGGTTTAGCTGCGATTTAATTTTGGGACGGCTGTTATTCCATGGTGTGGAGGTACCATAATTTATTCAGCCATTCTCCCATCAATGGGCATTCTCTTTAGCCCTTCCCCCCACTTTTGGCACAAAGATTGATGCCATTATAAACATCCTTGTACATACGTCTTTACATATTAGTACTGTTATTTCCAAGAGGTATATTCTCAGAAGCAGGAATTGACTTTGTTTTATTAGATGTTGCCAGATCACAGTGTGCATTTTTGTAGCCTTCTTCATGGAAGTCCAGTTGACTCCCAGCACAATTAGTGCCACCTTCCTAAGTGCCTTACCCCTTGACAGTGGTCCAGTAGGTATGCCCTCTTACTAAGGGAGGCTATCAGAGGCAGCCAGGGTGTATATGGCATGTGTGACCTGGGAGTGAGACAGAGGATGCCAGAACTATATACTGAGCTGCCACGGGCTATGGAGAAAAGTAGAAGGACGAGGTCACTGGAGAAAAGCAGAAGGGAGGGCCCCCATGCCATAAAAATGGTGCCCTTGGCCAAGCCTCAGTCCTTAACATCAGGGGCATGAAAAATGAATAATGCTGAATCTTCTCAAAATTCCTCTCTTTCCAAACCAATCCATCCCATAATAACGAGGTTTCCCAGCAGCTCCCAGCATCCCATATGCATCACTCTGCTTTCCTCTCTGTAACATAAAGACACCATTTAGCCTCAGTGCAAGAAGCCCAGCACCTGCCAACCAAAGGGAAAAATGTCTCCCCAGAGGCTTCTGAAACACAGGTCAGCTCCCTTTGGGAATCTCATGAACTTCTCTTCGGCTTGCTTTCTTTTTTCCTTTTTTCAATTTCCAACTCCTTTTTGTTGTCCACCAAGTTTAGAAAAGATTTCTTAAGAAAAGTCCATCTTGATCTAAAGTACGTCACATTGCACACGCTCTCTCTTGGATGGGCAGTGTCCTGAGGCTCTCTTAGCCCTGCTTTGTTTCTGGGCTGGTCTGCTTGGCTCCTGTACATAGAGAGATGCTCTCAGTGCCAGTCCCAGTACTGCTGGGCTTGAAGACCGTAGCCCGGGTGCCTCCGGGTTCCCGTACCAGCTCGGTGACTTCCTCTTTCCTCCTCTCCTCAGCAGAAGTGCCAGGGGGAACTGAGAAGCCCTAGGGATGGTGGAGCCACAAGATGGAAGGAACCTGGGTCTCTGAATGACTACACAGAGCAAAATCCCCCCCACGTACAAACGAATGTTGGACTGCCATGTGTAAACCCATTGATCTTTGGGGTTGTTTGTTACAGAAATCACCGACCCTGACTAATATACCATTCACGAGCAACTCAGGAACAAACAGAACAAGCCTACAATAGAAAAGCAATGTCCATCCATTCATCACCTTGAATTACAAAATTCCTGACAGCCCTACAGGCAGAGCAGTGGGTGTGACTCACCCTTGTGCATGAGGATGTGCCAGCCATCCTCATACACAATCAGAGTCTCCTGTGAAAGACTGTGTACAGCCAGCTCCGCACCCTCACGGCCACCCTCGAGTTTCCCTACCCAAGTAGTGGAGAGAGCCTGTGATCACCTAAGGAAAGTGCAATATGATTCTAGGTGTCACCTTTCAAAGACTGTCAGCAAAAGTGATTTAAGCCCTGGAAAAACCTCCGTGTCCTTTTAACATCCAAAACTAATCCTCTTCACACCAGACATCAATGTTAAATAAACAGAAATTTCCATTAACCTGCACCTCTGTACATTTATTTTTAAAAAGCGGTGTCACTCTCCCTTAAATGAACATACTAATTAGTGTATTAATAAATAGCTGAATGGGATCAATGAGACATGTAATCAAGGTCTGACCAGGAGTTGGGCCAGGTTGAAAGGGGTTGGAGGGAGGGAGAGGGAGGGAAAGGAATCTTATTAGCAGGTTTGCTGAGGAGGGGGACGTGTAAAATCAATGTCCCACATGCAACTGAGACGCAGCCCAAGTGGCCGGTGTGTGTAAAGCTAAGTGCTTGCCCGCCTCCCCGCTTTGACAAGAAAGCTCCTGGTGAGAGTTAATGGGACTAGCAGGGTGGACGTTAATTGGAGCTGGAAAAGCCATTCAGAGATCATGTCCAGATCACAGCTGGCAAAGTTACCCAGAACCTCAGGGCTGGAGATCTGACTCTTAGACCCTTATTTAAAATACTGAAAAATAACAAGCTAGGAGGGTTGACTTTGTCTCAGCAAACACTTGCTCTAAAAAAGAAGCCATGATGGGAGTTATCTTGCTCCCCTTTCAAATTCCTGGTCCATAAGGAGGAGCTAGAAGTACCTCTGCCCCTGGAGATGGGCACTGGGAGGCCAAGGGTCTGGAGGGCTCGAGACAGCCTTGGGGGTGGAATGGGGCAGACCCTGCCCCTTCGTCAGCCCTCAATTTCCTGGAGCACACCTCATAGCAGGAAGGCTCAGGAAGGTGACAAGGGGAATTCTTTCACAGGTATGAGGTTTCCAGCTGACGTGGTGATCTGATTACCTACAAACCCCACCCCACCTCGTTGGAGCTCCAGTTAGCACCGATACCCTAGTTGCATTCCCTCCATCTGGAGACACACGTCTTTGGGCCCCCAAACTCTGAAATAAAGAAACCCAGGTTTTCATTTCCCTGGAGGTTAATAACAGGAGTCAGACCCTTCTGTACAAAATCATTTCAGCGCCTGAAGCTCCTTCCCCAACACCGACTAAGGGATACTAGGTGAAGTGGAAATTGTGTTCAGATGAAAGAGACTCAAAAAGAAGAAATCTTGCCTTGGGTCTGGCATGGCCCACGACAAGCCCCTCTAGAGGTGGTGCCAGGAGTCGAGGGTCAGCTTGTTAGCCCTGGATGGAGTGCGTGGCCCAGGATTCCGGGGTGCCACAGGGCCCCCCCATGCCATGAAGATGAGGAGCCTCCTGGTTCTGGTTCCTGAAGAAGCCAATCCCTCTGAGCTACCTCACAGGCAGAAATCCTGCGGCTCTGAATACCTATCTCTAGCACCCACATCCACACCGGATGATCTAGAAGCAGAGTCTACATCCTGAGGTCTGTTTCTGCCAGCCCCAGGTGTGGCCCGTGACCTGCTCACCCTGAGGTCAGCATTTCCTGGAGTGACAGAGAGGAGACAGATAAAAAGGAAGTGTGGGGACATGGGGGGAGGCAGCTAGCAGCCGTTCTTAAGCTATTTTCCACATGACTACTCATGGTGTTTCGTCCCAGGAGGCTCATAACACTGCTGGAAGGATCTCCTCCCCAGACCCATCAGAAAAGCCAAAGGGTGACAGCCATCAGCTCAGGGGCAGCACTTCCCGACAGGGCCATGAAAATGCAGAAGGAGGGGCCAGAGACAACTGTCCCCAGGCCCGATCTCAAACACAGACACCTAAAGCTGGTGGTCAGGGGCCTCTCTGTCTGGTATGAGAGGTCCTAGAAAGGTTCCCCTGTGCCAACCAGCATCTTACCCCCTCCACTGAAATGCCTGAAATGCCCCCATTGGAACTTTGTTTCTTTGGGTCAAGCACTACATTCTCTCTTCCAACAATCCACTCCTTACCGTGGCTCCTCCGTCACCTCCCTTTCCCTGTGGCCAAGGGGACTCAGGACTAGTTAGAAGAGGGGAGTGGAGAGGGTTCAAACAGCAGGGTCCCACTGGTCTATAAGGCTACTTGGTGAGAATGAGGGAAAGCATCCTCTCTGGTCAGCCCCAGCTTGGTGGGCAGACGGCATCTTGGTGGAAGAAAGCCAAGTCTTTCCTGAGCAAGGAGATGCAACAAAGCTTGGCCAGTGGGACATGGGCAAAATGGCAGCTCCCACTCACCCCTGAGTCATGGATACACTAGAGCCCCAGAGGCCCTGTCTAAAGAAAGAAAAGGAGAGGCAGAAATGAAGCAGCTTCACTCGGACTGGAGTTCTTAGGGAAAAATGCAATTACTCCCCAGTTTTGTCCAAGGATACCCTTTGGAGATATAGGGATAGACAAACAGACATATGTATATGTGTGTATGTGTGTGTGTGTGTGTGTGTGTGTGTGTGTGTTTTCTGTGTGTGTACATACAGATATATCCATATCCCATACCTATATCTGTATCTGTATCTATATCTATATCTACATACTGACTATTTTCAAACCCAAAATACCAGGACACAAGCTCTGGCAATGGTATAGAATATCTGAAGTGAAGTCTGTTTCTAGTAAATCTGGGGCCCGCGGTCACTACTGATAGGCTAAAGAGTGGAGGATGGCTGTGACAAGGTTCCTGGGGTGACACTGTGCCAGTGAGTGCCTCCTTTCCTTCAGGGACACAGGAGAAGTGACAGGACTTTCCGTGGTGTGTTTGCAGTAGAAGGACTGTCTCATTCAGAGCTGGCCTCTGTTCACAGAGGCCCCACATCTTTAAAATCCACTAACACACTGAAAGTTCCCAGACTCCCCAAGCGTTTGTTCCCTCTCCACAGTGGCTAATCACCTTTCTCCACAGTCAACCAGTGGTTCCTTCCTCCCTCAGCTAGAGTGTTGCTGGGAATAATGCAATGTTTCAAGCTTAATAGTTCGTCAACACGCAGAGGTTTTACTGCTTTCAGAGCTGAGGGGCCGGGAGGAATTGGGTGTGCTCTGGCAACCAGGGTGTCACAGGGCAATGGATTCTGACTGGATCATTGGACACATGCAGTGAAAACCATGCAGGAAAATCCCAGAGGCCCTTACTGACTAGTTTAAGGCTATCTTACCAGGAAATCAGGGCCTGGAACTGAAGACATGTGAGATGGGCTGTTTCCGTAAGTATCTCCCATTGGACGCAGGTGAATATATCCAGGTATGTCAATGCCATGTACACTGGACCCACCTCTCTGGTCTCCAATGGACCATGTCAGCTTTATGACTTTGTAGCAGGCAGACGTTAGCAGATGCCCCATCCTGCAGTGCATGACGTAATTATCAGGTAGGCTCCAGGCAATAATTACCCATTAACGGTTAGTCATTGCCTTGAGTTAAAGCCAAGAGTCTCCTACTTGCTCTCCCTTAAACCAAATCTGGGGGCCTGGGTGGTAAACCTGAAAAAACAGCAACCATCGCCACCACCTGGCAAGAAAAGCACATTATCTAAGATACCACTGAAGGTAAAACATCCATAAAAACAACGTATGTTTACAGGTGTGCATTGGCAAAACGGATGGCTGAACTGAGCGCAGATTGAATATATAAACATGGGTGTTAAACTCCAGGCAAATGCTGGATCTTCCAAAAATGAAGGAATCCCTACATATGCTTTTAAATCTTTTTTTAAGAGGCCATACTTAAAAGGAGAGCCAGGATCCATGGGACCAGCCACCTGCCCCTCTGTTCTTCCCATGTGCATGCGGAACCTCAAGGCGGTAGGCACACTGGAGCCCAGTGTTAGAAACACACGTGACTATCTATAAACCAAGAAAATTGAAGTGCTTTAACCCAGCAGAGTAGCAAGAAGCATAACTAACAAGTTTTAGGTATCTGAAGAGGAGGCAATAATTTTCAGCAACATTGTGAGCATTTAATATGTGCTGAGCAGTGTGTATTATGTCACTTGATTGTCCCAGTAATCCTGTCATGTATTACTTTACCTTTTTAATGATAAGAAACCTGAACATCAGAAAGGATAGGTAACATGCCCAACATCACATAGCCAAGGAGCCAGGCTTTAATGACGTCTGTTACTTACTTTAAATAAAACAGTAAACAGTGTGGTATAATGTATGTAAGTTAGTTTTAATCTACACCCAACGATGGTTAGTCAACATCTGAAGTACTGACATGAAAAATGCATACACTCTCCAGGGCTGCTGACTTGGCTTTTGAAAGACTCACATCAGAGTCTACCCTGAGTCTTTTAACTACACTATCTTGATTGGGTTTGTTAAAAAGCATAAGAGATGTTAGAAACAATTTTGCAGTGGGAAATTAAGCAGTGTCAAAGACAGACGACTGGAGAGAGATACTGTCCAGGCACCTCTGCCCTGTGGTACAAGAATCTGGCAAGCCCAGAGCATTTGCGTCTTGGCTTAGGGCTCCCATTATGTTTCATCTTTCAAAAGATTCTGTCCTCTGATTCCACTAGAAGGTGAGCTGAAACCTATAACCAAAATATTGTTGCATCTGCCTCAAGTAAACCTTCCTTTAAATAAACCTCTCAGAGTCATGTTAGGGACTAAATGTTTGTGTCCTCCCAAAACTCCTATGTTGAGATCCTAATCCCCAATGTGATGGTATTAGGAGGTGGGGCCTTTACAAGGTAATTAGGTCATGAGGGTGGAGCCCTCCTGAGTAGGATTAGAAGAGAACAAGTGCCCCCCCCACCTCTCTCTCTCTCTCTCTCTCTCTCTCTCTCTCTCTCTCTCTCTCAGACAGTCATCTGTACACCAGAAATAAAATCTTCACCAAGAACTGAACCATACTGGCACCCTAATCTTGGACTTCCAGTCTCCAGAACTGTGAGAAATGTCTGCTGCTTCAGCTACCCTGTCTATGGTATGGTGTTATAGCAGCCTAAACTGACCAAGACAGTCACTTAGTCAGCGCTTCCCAAACTTTCACACTTCCTGATGCACACACAGAAAATGATAATATTTGTACTACAGCCTGGAGCTAGAGAGGGCTGGCCTGGGTGCTCCGCCCGCTGCACACTCCATGTACCCGCCAGCAGGGCAGAAGGAACTCGCCATCCCTGGCATACTAGCTGGGAAGAATGCAGGGTCTTCCCTGCGCTTCAAGAACAGGTGACTGCTTTTGTGTCTCCTCACTAACAAAGATGGGCACATGTGGTGGAATCCAGTCTGATACCTGCTTTGTTGGGAGGTTGTAGGGGGAGGAGGCCTACAGCTCTCATCTATTTGTAATCACTGGAAACTGAACCCCCAAATAATCTGTTCATTGGGAATGGCCAAGTTGGCGTAAGCCGGGTTGCAACGCCAGGTCTGTCTGCTTCCAAAGTCTTTGCTGGGTCCTCGTGGCTCCATTGTTTCTCGGGCCCAAAGAAGCTTAATCAATTGTTATTTGTCAAACCTACAAGGGGAGCTCTCCAGGGAACGCCATGCCAAAGGGTTCTGTCCTTGTTGCTCTGCAGTTTCACATTTTTATCAGTAATTTGAAGGAAAGACACTTATCAGATTTGCAGATGACAAACTCTAGGACTTGTGAAGGTCAAATGAGATACTACAGGAGAAGTCATGTGGTCCCTATTGGTGATAATGACACACAATTCAAAACTATCTTATCAGTCTGGAACAGGGTCCAAACTGGACTCCGAAATGAAATGGAATGTGATAACCATAACCATTTCAAAAAAATATGCCTGGATGAAGTACCAGATGGCAGAAGTTGACATAAAATACGAGTGTGGGAGGCGTATACAGATCCACTGGTTATGGACCAGCAGTGGGATGGAGCTGCCCCTAGATTGTAAGGGAGCCTTTGGCAAACAACCCTGCCACAGGGGAGTCCTGACACTGGGATCTGGTGCCCCGCCACCCAGACTCCCACCTTCTCCACACATCAGTCTCAAAGTCAGATGTGGAGTCAGACCTAACCACGCATGGCGGCAATGAGCTCTCAATCTGCGTGGCAAGGTCATTAGAAGAGAAAGAACCCATTGTGTGCCACCAAAACGGGGTTGCTTGCATCCCCCGCAAAGACGCCCAACTTGCCAGCACAGCCTAGATGTGTGGCTCAGAGAAAAAAGTGGAAGGAGAGTTGATGAGAGCCTGGAATTTAAGATCTTCGTCACACAAGATGCAAGGAATAGGGGGAAAGGGGGAACATAAAAGCAGGCAACTAACTACCAAGGGGCAATCATTTGTCCCCTGAATAAAAATCTCTTTATTTCCTTGAATTTCACTTTGATGTCATCTTTTTTCTTTTTTCACTTTTGTGAAACCTCAGAACCTTCTGGCCTAAGACCACAGGAAGGCAGCCAAGTTTAATGGGGTCTTCATTTCAGAAAGGAAGTAACAGCAGTTCCTATGTCCTCCCAGGCAATACAGTAAGTCTGTGATCAAGACTCCAACTCAGTAGATGCTTTATTCACAACCACTGAGCAATGGCGATTAAATAGAAGACTGCCACCACTGCGTGCTGACTTCCCTGTGACGCTACTTCCCACTTCCTGTGGACTCGCAGTGGTTTCATTACGTGTGATGCCCTCTACCGTCCGACCATTCTAGCACCCCTCTTTTTAAGCTCAGGAAATCAAGAAAAAAACGAAGCCACCCTATTATTGGAGGCAAACAGAACTGCAAATAGGTATGAGACAGTTGCCTGCTTTCAAGAAGCTTGCAATTAAGGGGAAATATGAGAGGTAAATGCTAAAAATACAAGTCAATAAATCGTATATTACAAATACATTCTTGGCAGCTTGAATCTGCAGAGAGTTTCTAGCTATACGGCTGCTATGTTGACACAAAAGTTCCTGGGGCTGGCTCACGTCTGGAACGTGGACAAGGCTACGTGCAAAATTTGTTAGCTGGGAAAAACTCTTCCAGGCCTAAAGATTTTTTAAAATTTGCAAATATAAATGCCATTGTTTCAAAACAATATGTGCTGGGGAAATGTTGCTTGATATTTTTAGGAGTTACTTTTCTCTCTCTGGCCACATGATATTCCTCAAGCTTTACACTCGAGCTCTCTGGAACACTCCGAACATGGGCATCTTCAAATTAAAGAACTTCTATTGCATCCCCAATCCTAGATGCCAAGAATATACCATTTCGCCTAATAAGGGCAGCCACACGTATAATTACAGGTTTTAAAAAATACTTAATTCATTTGTTTTGAAGTATTTGCCGCGAAGCATTGGGTCTTGCTAGTATCGAGTCCTAAAAGAAGGAATGAGGAGGTTAGAATGAACAGCAGCGACCTCCTCGTGAAATCGGGCCTGGGTTTAGCAAAGCTTGCCCTCCCCCACTGCCCCCGGCACCCAGCCCAGGGTCCAGCCACAGCCCAGACCCACTGTCCAATTCGACACTGCACACACAGTCGGCAGCTCGAGTATGTGCACCTTTCTTGGATCTTCTCATCTGACCACAGAACCAGAAGCCACTTTGACATCTGATAAGCACAGGTCAGTGGGAAGTCTCTACAGTGACACTTAGGGGGCAGCGAGGTAGAAAGGCAGGAGCAGTGGGGATTCCCTGCCTCTATCCCAGACTCAGAGGCAGCCTTGGAGAGGAATGGGCTCAGCAATCCGCCCCCCCACCCCATCTCCCAGCATGCAGAGTCAGGCGTAGAGGGTGCCACCAGCACAGCCCCGGGCGACGTCAACTGGTCTGTTTTGGTCCTAACCACACATCACTGTGGTTAAATTACTTCCCTTCTTAGGACCCCGGGCCCTGCCCGCTACCCCCTACTAGGGAAACAAGTTGCCACCAGATAAACTGGGAGAACTGCTGAGCTCCCTGAGACCAGCAGCACAGTTACATAAATACATTCTGTACTGAGCACAGCTGATAACACGTACAAGCGCTGGGCACAGAGGCGTGGCGCGGGAAGAACAGAGACCCTGTCGTCTCCGTACGGCTCTGAGAAGGTTAGAGCTCAAAAATACCTACGTTGGGGCTTTCCCTGGTGGCGCAGTGGTTGAGAATCTGCCTGCCAATGCGGGGGACACGGGTTCGTGCCCTGGTCTGGGAGGATCCCACATGCCGCGGAGCAGCTGGGCCCGTGAGCCACAACTGCTGAGCCTGCGTGTCCGGAGCCTGTGCTCCGCAACGGGAGAGGCCACGACAGTGAGAGGCCCGCGCAAAATAAAGAAAGAAAGAAAGAATACCTACCCTGCCCACTGTTCCCCCTCCACAAGAGAGACCACAGTACAAGCCATTTTGATTAGCTGCTCTGAGACACCCAGGAGCAACCCAGAGAAGAGAGTAGCCCCATTGTTTCCCTTGAAATTGAATTGCAATTTTGCAGCTGAAGAGACCCTTTGGGGCTGAACTACCAGAATCCCTCATTCGAGAGGGCCGGTGTGACCTGCGTCCATGCCAGCTGGATACCTCGACCCGTCGGCAGACCCCCAGCCCCACGTGAGCCTGGTGACCTTCCACAGCAGCACAGCGGGGCTGGGGGTGGACTTGAAGGAGTTAGATATTTTTCTCTCCAAACTCTGCTCAAGACAAATGGCCTATTTTCTAAAGTTCCCACAGTATAAGCGCAAGAGGCTAAAAGTTTTGCCACCAGCCACTTCTACATCTCCTGGGCTTAACGGGGACCACCACATGACAAAGCGTCCCTGCAGAATGCAAAGCACTGGACACTGAGATGCTAAATCATTTTGTCCCCACATATTGCAAAGACGGGGGGAAGGAACCCTGCTTGAGTAGCTACTAGGTACTAGGCTGCTCTTATTTTAATTCAAATACTTTCACCATAAATGTGTGAAGCAAAGTGTGACTACAGTGAATGGAACCTGCGGCCCCCTGGAGACGGACTGTCCCACCATGTCCCATCGTGGGAATCATACAGATTTTTCTTGAAGGCTCTCTGGACCAAGCAAAACCTCACAAGTGGCCAGATCCTACCTGCAGGCCTGGATTGCACAGACTGGCCCCTACTCCAGGACACAAAATTAGACAAACGAGATGTTATATTTCTAAAGGGCGACATCAAAATTTTAATCCCCATCTCTCAGCTCAGGGTGGAGCTCGTTTCACCAAACCACACTGTTTTGAGTGTGTCCACAATGAAAATGGGGTGAACACACCAAGAAAGGGAACAAAGCTAATGCCCAGAACAAAGACCTGGTCATTCTCCTTTGCTGAATTCTAATTCTGCCCTTATTCCGATCTTACTCTGTCATCGTCTGTGAATGACTCAACCTTCCGGAACCATGCTTTTTCCATTGGAAAATAACAGAGATCTCCTAAGGCAAGGTGAATGTCTGGATGTTTTCAGAATAATCTCAAGCAAAATGTTCAAGATAGTATGTTTAATTCAAAACATGAAGCACTTGAAAAATGTAAAATCTATATGTGGGTTTTCTTGCTTCTTTACCAAGCTTCTGCCAGATCCCAAAAGGAGCTCCTCTGTCTACCAATGGGACCAGAAGTAAACAGCAGAGTAAAAGCACAGAGATGCTGCTGCCAACAACACAAGCGCCCCATATGCGTTGGCCTCACCTCTACCCACAAATCATCCCACGTGCACCTCAATTCACCACGTCCAGAAAGACCACATCCCCCGCCCCTCAACCCAATCTCAGTCTAGAAATCTATAGCTCAGTGAAGGGTGTCGCCTTCCACCAGCTGCCCAAGCTGGACACCTGCAAGACATCCCCAAGTCCCCCGCCCCTCCCTCCTACCACCTTCCCCACCATATCCACCATCTGTCAGCTCTAACTCCCAGGGACCTGTCAAATCTGTCCCTTTCTCTCCTTTGCTACCACTTTGGGCAGCCCTCGTCCACGTCTCCTGGATTACCATAATAGCCTCACTTCTGATTCTTCCTCCACAATGCAAAGCTGGTCTCATTGATTCCTCATTTGGAGATCCCCAGGCCTCGCCACTGCCTGCCGAATGAAACCCTTATCTGGACGCTTCTCCTGGTCCTGGTCCTGGCCCAGCCTCCAGGGGTGTTTGCGTCTGGTCCCACTTCCCACCTCTGCTGTGGGCGCTCACCTCTCCATGCCTTGCCTATGCCGCTTCCTCCCCCAGGCACCTCTTCCCTATGTGTTCACAAGGCCAGTCCCACTCACCCTTCAAAACACCCTTCAAACCTCCGAGTGATGGTCCCTCCTCCTCCAGAAGACCTTCGCCACATCCTGCCTTTCGTATCTGGACAGGCGCCCCTTCTTACACCTTCTCAGGAGGCCCTCTGCCTGCACAGAGCCCACGTCTTACCACCCCGTGTTTAATTATCTATAAACATGTGCGCTGTGGCCACACCAAGCTGTGGGCTCTCCCATGGCAGGAACTGGGGCTTTCATCCCTGTACAGCCAAACTCTTGCATCGTGCCTAGCACATAGTAGGCCCTCAATAACTATTGACTAATTGATGGATCGATCAATTCATTGGTTAAATATTCCTTAGCTCACATCTACCTAACTAAAATATGTAAATATATATGTATGGAGCAAAGTGAATGGTAGATACGGAAGGAAATCAAGACCTTTTTCCTTTCCCCGCAGGCCCCCATTAACCTACTACTGCCAGGATCGGGACTCCCCCTCCTGCCCCGGCCTCTGGACTCCTGCACTCACCATTTCCTCCAACGGTTTCCTGCTATCCCATGTGCATTCTCCCTTCTGACCCTCCGCAAGCTGCTTTTATCACTTACAGCTCTTCACCAGATCAGCAAACACAGGAGCTGGTAAAGGTGCAATGGTGAGAGGCCTAAGCTGAAACATTATTCTCTCTTACTTGATTTTCTCTAACCTTGCGTGTAAATAGAACCTTCCTTCTGACGCTCACCTGGTCCTTTAATATGCATAGCTACGTTCATCCTCACCTCCTGAGCTTCAGGTCAGGAACAGCAAGGGCTTATTCTGACTTGAAAGAAAGAGAAATTGAGGCCTAGCCCAGAGAAGGAACTTGGCTGAAAGAGATTCAGCAAACCTAGGATTAGAAGCTGGGTCTCCCGATTCCCTGGCCAGCACATAATACTTCTTCAATTGCTCCGAAAATGAAAACCTCAGGATTATTTTGCAGGAGAGAAAAAAATAAGCCTCAAGAAACTGTTGCCACATTTCTGACAAGCTCCACTCAGAGGGCACCATAACTTACATAAATGATTTCCTATTACACCGCAATTGTCACTGCAACATGACAGTGCTGCAGCCTTCTTGAAGTGTTCTCTTTGTTGTTTTTCTGTACAGATCCCCCGGAAAGAAGAATCAAATATGGTCCGATAAGGAAAACAAACCACACGGCACCTGCAGACCCAGATTCCCCTTCTGTATGACTCCTCCTGAGAAGGACCAAAGAGAAGGCTGTCAATGATCCCCCCTGGGCCTGAGCCCTCTCCCACCTGCCCTGTTCCCAGAGTTCTCCTGTGTCCCCGCAAATAGGATTCTTTTTTTTTTTTTAATGAAAGCCAACAGTTTATGAAGAAGAAATGAAGTGGCAATTTCCCAGCATGCCTGGGAACCAATACAAGCTGTTGTCAGGGTCTTCCTTTCAAAGGGTGACTGCTACACTCCTCCAGAGTCAAGAGTGACAGAGCTCCAGTGCTTGACTTACAACTGCTTCATCATAGCAAGATATTTTAAATTTAAAACTCACTGCAGTTGGGTTCAAACTCAGCTGGGACTTGATTTACTGCTAATTCATGTCTCCGATTCCTATAATTCTAAACTCAGTCGCCAAACAGTTTAATGCTGCTAGAATCACCAGTGCTATGCTTTATGAATGGGCGTCAGGGGAATTTTGTTAGTAAGTGTGTGTTAGCAACTGTTATTCATTTTGGAAAAGGAACACAGGGCTTGGGCAAAGCATGGTGAGGCTCTATAATTGGGCACGTGGGTCCCCAGGTGATCCAAATCCAAGTACTATGGGGGTGATACCCCACCCCAGCTCACACACACACACAACACACACACACACACACACACACACACACACATGCATGCCCACACACATCATTACCTAGGTAAGAGGAACACCCAGCAGTGAAAAGCTTCCCATGGGAAATGCCTAGCTTTGCTCTCTGGATCACTACCCAATGGTAGAAACCATGAATTTACAGTCTAATTAGAAACGTTTGACCTTTCTAGGGTAGCAAAGTTTCTTCCCTGCGAGAAAATTTGTTTAAACCATCCAAAATTTGGGGAGCTGTATCTTAATAACTCACGCCTTTTTTGTTAATTCAGAACATTTATCTTTGCCAGTTACACTGAAGTCTCTTATTCAATAAGTGTAGCTGAAAAAAATATATTGAGAAGGTGAATGTCATTACTCACGTATCTTGCAAACATCCATCTTGATCTATTACGTGCAACCGAAAAGTGCTATACTTGTTGGAAACGTTTCCACAAACCTGTCAGAACTGCAATCACACGCCTTAAAATGGTCCCTTTAGAAAATACACATCTGAAGGCAACAGGGTCGCCAACATCTCATAGCAATTCACAGCCATTTCTGAGATTCCCAAAAGCAAATGACAAGGACAAGAGGAAGCTGAGCTCCTCTGGAAGCTGCACCTCACCAGTCCCTATTTTAAGAGCACAGTACATTTGTTCTCCTGTTTTTTTCTCCTCCAAACTACATTCAAACCTGAAAGCTTCCAGATGAAGGCCAGCATCTCCTAAAATGCTTTCTGGGGAACACTTGTTCCAAGAAATGTCAACAGGTTTAAATACACCCACGCAAAGGGATCCCTCCACTGAAAAAAATGGTTTGCTAAAAATAATTAACCAGGATTCTCTGTAGCCAAACATCTTTGCCTTTAATGTGCATCTTGAGTCTCCAAAGGAGGACACAGCATAAAGTGTTTGCAAGACTTACTTAGCCACAAATGCCTTTTCTGTGGGGGGGTGGGGGGGGCTCGTCTTTGGGATGCTCTGGGAAATGCAGTTTGGTCATCCCTCCCAATCTATCTGCATCTAAACCCATAGGGAGTTTAACATGAAGAGCAAGAATTCATTTCCGCGTGCATCAGCATGAAGAGACCACGGCCCCTACCTGCCCCCAAACCACCATCACCCAGGATACTCTAGGGTGATTGACGGGTTCAGCCTGCGCTTGTCTTGGTTCTTCTTAATCCTCTGCAACAGCCACAGCCTTGATGTGGTTCCAAGCCAGCCCCTGCCAGAGAGCTGGTTCACTCTTTCCTAGTTTTATCCTTTACAGACTGTTCATCTCTCCTTCTCCTCCACTCATTCATTCTTTTTACTCAGCAAATATTTACTGAGTGCTTCCAGTAAGACAGGCCCTACGCTGGGTACCAAGCATACAAGAGAAGGGAGAAACGGTCCCTGTCGTCTAAAGACACAAATAATAAGTAATTTCAATGCTGTTGGCATCATGGCCAGCAGCAGCTTCTTTAGCACCATTAAAAGTATGAATTAAGTTCCTGATTACACAACAGACTGCTTCAAGCAGGGGCTGGTCCCTGACCCTCTGGGAGCAGGGAGCCTTAGGCAGCCCTGCTAACGCAGACACGTCTCAAAGTCAGCGGGTTGCTGGCAACAATCACCAGTTAAGGGCAAGTGCATTTAGGGGAAGAAGACAGGGGTCAGTATCTAATGACAAAGAGAGCAGGGAAAGGGGTCACAAGCAGAGTGGGACCATCGGTCCTTTGCCCCACCTGACCCTAGAGGAGCTTCAAAGTACAAGAGTTGTTTTAAAAAAAAAAAAAAGGAGGGGCGCTGACTCCAGGCGATGACCTATGGGAAATATTTTATGCAGAAATGTCCCCTGTTGCCTTGTATTTCAACGCTTACAATATTTTTTAAAACTGGAAGGGGGCAAAGGTCATTTGCATCTGTCCCCAGCTTCCCAGCAGCTGTGCCCCTCTGCCATCACAAACAGAAGTGTCTGAGATGTTCACATACCACCACGTGGAAGGCATGCCTTTGGTCAATGAGCCCTACGAGATAGGAAACCTGGCTGGAACGCATTCTTCACGTGGTTCCTCTGGGGTTTAAATTGGGCAAGCCATAGTGTAGTTGGCTACTTTGGCCAGAGTCATGAATGCTGGGGGCTGAATGAGGCCTTACTGGAGCAGCCTGCTGTGGTTCGCTGACTCTGTTCTGAAGAACCATATCTTCCTTATATGGAACCCATTATCACAGACCCTCAATTTACGTACCTGCCCAGATCATCAACCCCACCAAACAACCCACCCCACCCCCAATTCTGGGCTTCAACCCTCTGCCCTGCTCCCAGCTGGAGCGGCCCCTGTGACATCGCACCCCATTCATTCCTCTGCTCCTAAAGCTCCTGCTCCCTTTCTTCCTTCAGGGGCAAAGGTCAGGGTCCTGCAGGGGCAACACCTTCAGGCCCACTCGGGGGGAGCCCCACGGAAGCCCCAGCCCCCGGGCCTGACCCCATAGGCTCTAGTTTGACCTGGCATCACGACCCCAAGGGGCGGGAGAGTTTCTGCCTCGTGGGGTAAAAGGTGCCCAGGGAGCTGCAGCAGGAAGAACCCAGCAGGAGGATGGATGCCGGCCGTACCCGTCCTCCAGGCTTTTCTGAGACCGTGTTCCCATCAGGCTTCTCCCGGTACGTCCTGAGCACCTGAGCCACCAGCTGTGTTTCCTCGGGAAGCTGTGGCTAGCTTGGTAATACATCATTCTTTGTGCATTCCTTCCCTCCCTCTCCTTCCTCCTTCCTTCAGTCTTGCTGCCCTGGGATTCCATCCCTCAACAAAGTGCTACCACAACCGCTTTTGCCTTGGGCTCTGCTTTCTAGGGAACCCAGGCCAAGACTGGGGGTGAGGGGACAGGCAAGGGTGTCAGGCCCTGGGCTCCTCCATCACTTTCACCAGAACAGTCCATCTTGCCTCTGTTCTGTGCATTAGAATTCCACATAAAATTGAATTTGAATAGAGAATTCCACTGCATAAATATTTTTTAAATCACTCATCTTGACCAATCCCCTCATTTTATAAATGGTAATACTGAAACATAAGGTGATTTTTTTCCCAAGACCCCTTTGCTGATAAGTGACAGAGCTGGAATCATCTACATCTGTCTCCAAAAGCTAGCTTTTCCCACAACACCAGTGCTGTTTAACCAGGGGGACATACCAGCATCATGTAGGAACCTGAGAAAATATACACCTCCTGGATCTCATTCCTGTCTGAGAACCTCTCGGCTGCCTTGGAAGGACAAGGGGCAAACACTGAATCTGGAGTTGAACTGTCTACCCACCTGGCAAAATTCTGCTTGGAACGCTAATATCTATATAATCACCAGAACCTAGTACTTAGTGTGAAAATTCAACTGAAACTTTTATTATAGACTCCACTCCTTTACTCACAGTCGGGAGCAGGCAAATGAAAGTGCTTGTTTTAGTCCAGCATTTCTTGGGGGGTTCCCAGAGCCACTGCACAGTATATCTACTTCTTGTAGTTTTACCAATCCACATTCTAGTGCATAAAGGCTCTGAGAAGTCCTGCAACAAAGAACCTCTTTCTCTCTGGTTTACACTCAGGATTTCTCAAACTTCTTTTTTTTTTTTTTTTTGCAGTACGAGGACCTCTCACTGTTGTGGCCTCTCCCGTTGCGGAGCACAGGCTCCGGACGCGCAGGCTCAGCGGCCATGGCTCACGGGCCCAGCCGCTCCGCAGCATGTGGGATCTTCCCGGACCGGGGCACGAACCCGCGCCCCCCGTATCGGCAGGCGGACTCTCAACCACTGCGCCACCAGGGAAGCCCTCTCAAACTTCTCTGACCTTGAAAACTGTGTATGTGTACCACCTATTCACAGAATATGCTCTGTGAAATTCTGCTCTACTTTAGGTATCACCTTCGGGCAGCAGGACTGAGATGGAGAGGAAGAAAATCCACGCTAAAATTCTCTGCAAAGTTAGCTGACGTTCCACGCAGGCTGGTTCAATCACACATCCCAGGGGCTGCCGCCCTGCCAGGCCCTCCTCATATTGTCTATTCCCTCCACGAGAGGAGAAGCGATCGTCCAGCTCTCCTCGGCTTCCTGTCCCTCCTCTTGACCTCTGGGCCAAAGCCAAAGAATGGTTTGCTCACGCCCTGGTTCCCGACCCCACTCTACCCAGAAGGAAATCCATGAGTTGGGCTCGTAGCAGACAAGTTCAATGAGGATGTGAAGTGGGAACCCGATCTTGAGTGAAGACCAGGAAAGCCTTTGACCAGCTCCGGTTTTCCTTTCCTCTGGTTCCACTGACTTCTTACTCCACAGCTCCTCTCCTCACGGTTCCTAATGAAAATCCTTGTCCCTGGAAGACCTTGGGAATTGATTCGGCTAGTCTGAGTTCAGCACATCGACTGCAGAGACGATATCCTCTTAGCTAGTGATCTGTTTTGTGTTGGATTGACAAAACATTCCAAAATCCAATTTGCTGTTGCGAATCCTGGTTCACGGAGAAGGCGCCGTGGAGAGGGCGGGGGGTAGCCAAGCTTAGCTGGCAAAGACAGGATGCCTGAGGTCTCGCACACACCTGTTGGCAGTCTGAGCAGGCCAACGGTGGCAGCCATTCCTGCTGCTGCCCGGAGGGGTGGTGATGAAATCCGAGTGCACCCTTTCAGCCACCTCAAGTTTGACAGAAGCTTCATTCACTTCAGCGTAGAGGAGAAGCCAAATAAATAACGTGCAGAATAAAAGTTTGTGGTCCAGAGGGAAAAACCAAACTAACTGCAGCAGAATCACCTGCGGATGCTCCCTGACGTGTTCAGGTCAGAGAGGTCAGGTCAGGCAGCTCAGTAGGCCCGACTTTCAGGTGGGACAGCACCCATCCAGGCGCACGGGCTCCAGCTGGGCCTCACTGCCCATACCTCTCAGAATCGGGATGTCATTCCTAACTAAGCGCTACACTTACACTAAGTGTGCACAAAGACCTTCCTCACCCACAGCCCGTTTCCACCGATTTCCAGTGAATCTCTGCTCCAACACCATATGGTCCAGGCACACAGCACAGCATGACATCCACAGACAAAGATTCCTTCCCTGCCTCTGTCTTCCAAAATCTGGAACCCTAGGGCTAATCAGTGAATGAGCCAGCAAGTATTGAGCACCTACTATGAGCATCTTTCCCCAAGAACGAAGAGACTATGTACCGCGTAGCAGCCTGGGGCATTCATTCCATCTTAGTTCCCAGACCATCAAAATGAGAATAAACAATCCCCACCTTACAGGGTGATTTGAAGGATTAAGTGAGAGAGTGCCGTTTCCACAACGCCAGCAAATTTGAAGTAGCCACTGGGAGAACTAGACTCCTACCAGCACAAGACTCAGAGCCTCACAGGATGAAAAGCAGAGAGCGGGACCGCACTCATTCACTCCTCCTTCGTTTTTTCCCAGGATGAAATAGGAGCTGCCAAATGAGGCAAGAGTCACCCTCAGAAACTGAGCACTCTGCCAGAATGATCCTCGCAATTTCACAACCAACGACAGTCAAGGATAAGGCTCGGCCCCATTTGATGAAGGGGGAAGTCGAGGTTCAAAACATGAATAGATTTGCCTGGCGTCACAGAGGCGGTCCAAGGGAGAAACCAGATCTTCTAAACTTCACCCCAGCCCACTCTCCCACAAACCTCCCCAGGGTTTGCTAAGGATGCAAACTGCATAGTAACAAGGAGGGAGGTCCGTCTGCCTAGGCTGAGACCTGGCTCCACCCGCTACCAGCTGTGTGACCTTGGACAATATCCTCACCTACCCCCCACCTCCCCCCATCTCAGTTTCCTCGCCAGGAAATGGGGATAGTAACAGTGAGTGCCTCTCCTGGCTGTTACAAGGGGCCAACCTGTGAAAACCCTTAAATGATGCCTCCCCCAAGTAAGTGCTCAATAAATGCTAGCCAGCGTCGTCATCATTAATTATTATTATTTTCCACAAGGACAAATACCAACGTCCTCACCACCTCTTCCCTGGGGAGGCTGATGCCACCTGACCATAAGCACGGGGATCCTGGGGCTCATGCAGACTCACCCTGGGACTCGGGAAGCTTTTCTTCCAAGCTGCTTCATACCAAGCAGGGAAGCAGCCTCCTCCTTCTGGAACAAGGCCTCTGTTCTGGGAATTAGGACCCCCTGCCTTTCTCCGCTTTCAAGATCCATCTCTTACCACTTCGCAGCAGAGCCCCCTTCCGTCTCCCTGCTGACTCCACGTTCCTGCCACAACTAAAAGGCTCCAGTCTGGACAGTAAGGAGGGAAGAAGGAAGAGGGGGTCAAGTCCGGACCAAGGGAGGGGATCAGGTGGCGGTGCACGGTAGGGAGCAGTGGGACTCACAGCTACTAAAGAGGAAGCTAGTGTCCGCAGGGCTGCACGTGGACCCAGCCTTGATCAACAGAACCTATCGGGCAATTACCCTAATCACGTGCATCTCCCCAACAGTCGTTTGATTTATTAGTGCGCCATCTTTTTAAAATGCCGCTCTTAAATATAAATAACACTTAATCATCCAGCTGTCGTTAAATTCATGTTACATTGATTTCTTGTAGTGCCACAAATTTGAGGGCGAATGGGCTGGTGGATGTATGCACAAAGCCACGAGGTGGATTAGCAAGGGGGTGGGGGAGGGATGGGAGGAAAGGGAGGTGGGAAGGAGGAAGGGATGTCAAGGGAGAGAAATGAGCCCTGCTCAACTGCCGGAGGGTCTGAGCCAGTTTCACATTGGGCAGCGCTGGACACAAATAAGAAGAGGAGAAGAGAGCCCAGAAGGACTGGCGCATCTGTTGCACAGACTCATCACAGCCTAGATCGCGGGTCTGTTTTCTGTTGTCACAGCCCATTGCTGAAGCCACCGCAACAGGTCTCCGAGGTGGCATTGTCTGTGCAGTGGTTTCTCCGGGTGAGCAGGGGGGAGAAACGACTGAAAAAATGCCCCCCAGCTGGCCAGGAGGAGAGAGATCCGCAGCAATTTCTTTGCATCAAAGCTTGGTGATAACTAGGAGTTAAGCGGGGGTGATTTCCCCACCCCCTTAGCTCTCTCTCCACTTCAGGACTGCTGCCTCCCTAGAAAGCGCCCACTTAATTCCCAGCAGCCCTCATTGTGATTAAAAGGATCCGAGGCCAGGTGTAGGCAGACTCTGCCCTGCAGATTTCCCTGTCTGCGGGGAGCAGCGGCTGCGGCAGCAGCGGGCGAGGGAGAGGTGCAGAGAAACAAAAAGGAAACAAGTTGGTGGCCTCAGATTCCTCCGGAAACGTTTGCAGAGCGCGTCGGTGGGCATCCAGAATGAAGTGCTGGGAGGACAGAGGAGAGCACGGGAGTACCAAATAGGGCAAAAAGAACGGCTCGTGGGCAACCCAGGCCGCGCTCTGGCGCCTGGAGCACAGCCCGGCAGCAGCGAGGATCTGCTGAAAAGAAGCTTTCGCGGTTGGGGTTTTTCCAGTTTGATTCCCTTCCGAGCAGTGAGGAAGACCCCAGAGAACTTAAAAGGAAGATCACAGAGGAGTGGTGGAGAGGGACAGTGGCAACGTGACATGCTCCGGGGCTGGGCCAGAGAGCCCGGAAAAAATGAGATGTACAGCCAGCTTTACATAGATGTTAATTAATGCCTGCTTTGTCCTAGAAACCAAACTGGTACCTAACACTAAGTTCAGAAAGTGTGGGGACTTTTTGACCCACGCTAAAAAGTGTTCAGCTTACCACCGGCATGACCGCTGGCCTAGCGTGAGTGTGACGGACCCTGAGCCTGCAGACACCCGAGAAAGGAAAGAAGGTAGGGAAGGAAGCAGAGAAAGGGGCAGAGGTCTACAAGGAAGACGCACAGCCATTTCAGGCAGCTCTGGACCGCACCTTTTTGCCCCTTCAAGGTCCCGTGAGGAAACGTTTACCTGGGAGCCACCCACTGTCGCTGGAGTTCCCTATTTCTGTAGAAAACCGTGTGCTGCCCCACGCGTATGTGGAATCTCCCTGGCCACTCACCCAAAGGGCATGCGAGCAAAGTGTTCCGGTTCTTCCACAGCCCGAAAGACAGAGCTGGGTCCTGTTGTCACATGTGGATGGACGAGCTGACCACATACAGCAAGGCTCTTTGAGAAGGCGTGTGCATATCTGGGTATGTGTACACACAACCACCATTCTTAAAAAGAAAATAATGTCTGTTCCCCTGACTGGGTTCTCCCCATTGTGAGAGCTTTGCTTTATTCCATCTACCCTTTTTCAATCAATCAAAGGGCAGCTCACACAGCGCACAGCGGGGAACACAATCTCCCTCCCGGGGACGTCTGGTTCTCTCCTCCCCAGCCTAGCCGAAGACCTTTTCAGGAGCTGAAAAAAGTTTGGAAATAGCAGAGATGGTACGAAGAGGGCCCTTTAGTTCAGCACCCATCTTCAGGATTTACAGAATTAACCAAATCCTGTGCCCAGCACTGAGGCCCACTTGTTCAAAAGAATGTTGCCTCCTTTCTCCTCATGTTCTGGAAAACTCCCAACATATTTTTCCCACTGGTGGGTTTGTAGGACACTCTGAACACATGATCTTGTATAGAGAGCACAAGCTGATTCCATTTCTTGCCAAGCTGCCCAACAAGCTACGCCAAAAGGGACAGCTATAGAAACGTAGAACCTGGCTATATCTATATTCAACTCCAAACTAATGTTGTACCTGGGTCTCACATTCTCCTCCCTACAATTGAGCCCTGAATGAACTGGCCTTTGGCCACCGCCCCCCCAAAGTGGGAACTATGAAAAACCCCTTTTGGAACCCCACCCCCTCCCACCTCCTCCAGAAAAAGTTTGAAAATGAGCAGCCTGTGAAACTCCAGCCGGGGAGAAAAAGAAAGGACGAGCTTTAGGGAAATAGAACCTTGAACCACAGGCTTCTGGAGAGTGATTCTACACGTCAGGAGCAGCCTGGCTCTGGGAGATGCTGCCAGACCCAGGAATGCCTGGCCTTCTTGTAGGGTGGACACTGCTGAGGTGGTCATGAGAGGGGGGGACCCTCCTCCCTTCCTGCACTGCACCCCCCTCCATCCCCCTTCTAGTTCTATTTCTCAGACACACCGCTCGGAAAGGCATGTGGCAGGTGTTAGGCGCGGGCACAGGGGAAGCAGCCCCACGCTTCCCTGCACAGTGCAGAGAGGCTAGGGACACCCAAGTGCGTGTAAGATTGCTGCTGTCCACAGACTGGAGATGTGAGTAGGTTAGACGTTTTATGGAGGATCCGACCCCACACACTCTCCCTAGACAAGCAACACACCCAAAGCCATGCTTAAGCCCCTTTCTGCCTGAAATCCAGGCGCATTGCCGGGAAAGCAGTGCCTCGCTTCAGAAAGGCGTTTGTGCTGCCTCTTACTGGGGAAACGCAGTGTCTGTTCCATATGCACCGCCCTACAGAACTGCAGCCCCATCCGCCTCTGTGGCCTCCTCCCCGCGCGCTGGGCCACCACGCTCTCCAAAGATCTGTCTGAGTATCTGTCGGTCTGTCTCGAGTTAAAATCCCACGGTGCGCAAAGGCCACGGAGCAGAGATTACATTGGGCGGGTCTCCCAAGACCATTACTTCTCCTGGTTTTTAAACCAGCCAGGGATGCCAGCGGCTGGAAACTGAAAAAAATCGCTCCCTCAACCTAGTCAGGTGGGAGGGAGAGGCAGTAACACACAGAATCCCACCCCGAAAGTCCTGGTTAGAGAAGTCTGAGTCCGGGAGCGTCAGAGGAGAAAGAACATGGGAAATACCTGATCCGGCCGCGCGGCACCTACGTGGGTGTCCAGGTGGGACGTGGGCAGGTGCGTGTGCATGGCGTGTGCCCGTGTGTATATGTGTGTGCGCGCGTGTGTGTGTGCGTGCGTGCAGGGGGCTGGCTCAGGGGCATTCGAGGACTCCGGACCGAGCCGGCATCTCCGCCCGCGCTGCCCTCGCCCGCCCGCCCGCCCGGCCGGCCGGCTCCTTACCTGCAAGCGCCGCTTTGCCTGCTTCAGCGGGAGCGCCGCATTGACACTGCAGATGGTGCCGGTGCCGCTGCCTCTCGCCCTCCTCTGAACGTGTGCGTGTGCGCGCGTGTGGCTGCCTCCTCCAGCCCCAGCCCCGAACCAACGAACGCGAATACTCCACCGAGGCACGGGGAACCCGGGGGGAGGCCAGGGAAACGAAGGGCGAAATCAGAGCCTACGGGGCTTGACAGCTTCTCTGGCGGCGTCCAAGGTGGGCAGAATGTCCAACAAAAAGGTCGGGAAATGCGGCTCGCTTCCAAGCACCCCTTTCCCCACCCACCCAGCCCTGGAGCCCGAGCAGTAACGGCGGCTCTCGGGGGCTGCGGTGGCGACGCGGGGCCGCCCCCTTCGTCCCCACCCCCGCGGGCTGAATGTCCTTGATGCCAAGCGGGCACGGCGGCGTCACTCCGCGCCGCCCATGCTCGCCAGGTCGGGCCGCTGCCCGGGCGAGGCGAGTGCGCGGGGGACCCGCCGGGGAGCGCTGTTGGCGCCTCGGCGCGCCGCCCTGGGTAGCGGCGGCCGCCCCCCGGCCACACGCGGCCGGCCGCGCCGCAGCTGCCCCCGCCTCCACCCGGGGACGGGCCGGGCCGGGCCGAGGGGCCGGAGCTGGGGGGCCGCTGGAGCCGCCGGCTGCTCCCCGGGGAGGCGCGGGGCGGCGGCGGCCGCCGGCGCTGCGGCAGCGGAGAGCGCGGCCGCGGGCCGAGCCGGGCCTCCCGGACGCGTCCCCCGGCCCCCCGGGCGGGCTGCTTGCAAAGTTTGCAGGGGGCAGGGAGCGGGGCCGCCGCTGGCTCGGCCGCCGCCGGAGCTCCCGGGCTGCCTGCTGCCGCCGCGGCTCGCTGCTGCTGTGCATTGAAGCCCGGCCAAGCGCTGCAAAAACTCCAGCTGCCTGGCGCTCTCTGGGTCCTCCTCTCCTCCCTCCCGCCCTCCCCGCTTCCCAGCCTCCCTCCCTCCCTCGCCTCGCCCCCGCCCCTCCCCGCCGCCCGCCGCCCGCCAACCGCCGCCGCTCTCTCCCTGGCTCGTGCTGGCTGGCTTGGAGCTCGGCTGACAGCTAGACCGCCCGAGAGCTGCCGGCAGAGGGGGCAGGGGACAGGGGGCGCCTCCCCGCACCCCGCGCCCGCCGCCGCCCGCCTAGCCCCCGCTCTCCGCTCCCACGTTTGCGGACACCCGCCTGGTCCCCTCGGCCCGCACCGGGCGACCCTGCCTGCGGCTGTGTGGGGCAGAGGGGCGCGTACTTGGTGGCACCGGCGCCGGGCGCGCACGGGGGATGAGGCACACAGCCGCCTCGGAAGGTCCGGATGTGGGCGCCGACGGTCGGAGGGACCCGCAGGTGCTCAAAGCCGACACCGACACAGGCACCCATGCCGAATCAGAACCCCGCCCCAGAACCCTCACACGGGACCTGAGGACGGGGAGGCTGGGTGAGATAGCATGGGTGGCCAAGGGCGCTAGAGCTCGCTGGGTAACCTGACTCGTCTAGTCCTGTTTCTACTAAGAGGCCGACCTGGCTCCTCTCTTCTCCAAAACCCTAGATCCTAGGCAGCACTGTGCCCCATCCTCAAGAGAAACTGAAGGGATTCCCACACTTATTTAGCCCCAGACTTCCAAGGATTCCTCACTCATCCCCACAACACCACAGCCCCCCAAAATGGCACCATCAACTGTGCTCCCCCCATGGGCAACCACCAAGGATGACCCTCGAAAGGAGCCCATGGTTTCTGGCTTCCTCCCTCATGGCTGTCCACTTTCCTTTTTCCCCACAGCCAGCAACTTCCTGTCCATTCCTGTCCTCCCATCAAGACACCTTGAGGGGAATCTTCCTATTAGGTGGAAATGACTGACAACAGCATACATTTCTATGCCTTCCTGTAGGGCTTCTATTTTCAGAGATCAGAGTTGTAAACCAGGAAGACTGAAACCAGCTGTGTGCTGACAGGGTATACAAGCCCCAAGGTGGACAGCACACTCGGGTCAGGCCGGGCCCACCTAGACAGGCCTTGCTGAAGCTTTGCTTTGGAGAGGTGGCTGCCTGGATGAGAAGGAGAGAGCCAAGCCAGACTGAGGAGGAAACCAGACGTTGGGTTGTTTGGCGGAAGGGTATTCCAGGAGACAGAGTGGAGCCTTGAGAGCCTCTGGTCCTCTGCTGAGTATCGCAGGGCACAGAAAGAAGCAGGGAGTGATCTTATTAGCTTGCGTTAATACATTGATCCGGCTCCTCTCTTCTCAGAAACCCCAGATGCCAGACTCTAGATAAAGCATGCGATATCAGGTTAGTTTCAGAAGTCCAGAGAAACATAACGAAATAACTCGATGCTGCTGCTTCTTGGACCTCCATCCGGAGTTGAGGAAGCCCAGGGCCAAATGTTTCTCCAGGCAGGACTGAGACTAGGGACAGACAAGCCAGGCGCCCAGGAGGCACTCACACTCAGGCTCCTTCTTGTCAGGCTGTCCTCACCCTGGTCGTGGTCCCACCTTGAGGTATCTTCTCTAAAATTGCTACACGGGACCATCTCAGGCCTTTCCCAGAGGTGACAGCCCAGACAGCCCCATGAAAAACCCTAATGGGTTACTTATGGAATACAGTTCCATAAAAGTGGGAGGGAGGGGGGATCCTTTCAAATGTCTGTTTGCCACTCAGCTTTCAGGGCATGCCATAAAAATGCCGGAAGAGGGGGAGAGGGAGTGAGAAAAACAGCTCTGCTTCCATTCTCAGCCATCTAGCATGTATTTTTAATACAACTTGATTTTTTCACTTGTAGCTTGTGTGTGTGTGTGTGTGTGTGTGTGTGTGTGACTATTGCTGGTAAGACACAGGTCCATTTTCTGATGGATGGATGGGAAGTCAAAGATCTTTTTTTTTTAGCGGTAGCAGATAAAATGTATTTATTATTCTTTATCTCCTGCCTAGTGTGTGGCGTCATTTATTTTCATTCAGAGAAATGAATGCCACGTGGTGCCTGGAGAGCAATAACATAGCCAAATGACAGAGAAGAAGTGAGGCAAAGAGCTGGCCCGACAGTGGGCAGGTGAGGGGCGCCTGCCGATTCTCCTGTTGTCAGTGGGGCTGAATGGCCAACGGTCTTTTCCTTCCTTCCCCTTCCACTTAACAACCAGGTGAAAGGTGTGCTGAATGGGGCAGTTATATCTCCATAAGGAAGAACAGAGCAGTCAAATTAGCAACAGTGTGGGACCTGATTTTTTTTGTTGTTGTTGTTAAATTATGATAGCCCCTTGGATTTGCTCTCTCAAGGCTGGAGAGTTGGGAGATGGGTTGGGATGAGTAGTGCTCTAGACCGGAAGTTAGAAGACCTGGGTCCTAGAGCTGGCTCTGACATCCGCCAACTCCATAATTTGGGGGTAGATCAGACTTTCTCAGTGACACTCTGTCTTCTCACCTGCCCCATTTACCCCTTGGAGATAGTGACATTCAAGGGAGACACTATCTATTCATGGGCTTGGAAACTCTAAGGTAAGTGCGATACACACGTAAGGGATCAGCATTGCTTTTCAAAGACCACGTCTTTTTTAAATAGCACCACACAGTGAGGGCTGGAAGGTCCTCTGTCATCTTGACCATTCTCGGTGGTCAGACACACTAGGAAAGGCAGCCTCCATACTGGTTCAAAGCAGGTTTCTGCAGTAGGTACCAACCCTCCTAGTTCCCACACGTCCCCCAATCCCACCGGCTGTGGAGCGGCAAAGAGAGACACGAGCTTTTCTCCTGCTGACAGTGGGTCTGTAAGTCACCCTCTCCCCCCCCCCACCCCACCCCGGGGACGCTGAGTGGGTCATTGGCTGGCTTGTGGCCACAAGAGGGAGAAGCTAAATGGCCCATTGCTTCATAAAGTCCTGTGTTCTAAGGAGGCTATTTTTGTGGCAATTTGGTGGTAGTTTATTGAGGGGTTTGAGGAGTGGAGTATTGGCTCATCTTTCAGGCTGAATAAAAGGCCAGATTTAATGGGAGAGAGGAGAAGAAATCCTTAAGTTTTCCTTCACTTAGCCACCACTGTTTGATTAGTCTAGGAACAGAACTTCTATTTAAGTTGATTAAAAGCCAGATTTGCTCATTAAATAAATCACCAGAGCCTGGTAGTACTATAGAGAATTTTCCCCCCCAATAGCTGGCCCCATGGCTGGGTTTCAGACGGAGCACCCGGTGCTGGATGAAAAACGACAGGCAGTCCGCGGCTTAAAAACCTAAATTGTGGCGCCACCTGCAGGAGAGTAGAAATATCAACATTATCCCAACTCAGCAGAGACTGGGAGGAAAGAGCCTTCCTCCGTGACCCTGCGCTGGAAACAGAAGGCCAGGGTTCCAGACAGCGAGAAGGGCCCAACTCCCCACTGACCCCTGATTTCCAGGTGTGTCACCAGATGTCCACCACACACTCCAGCAGGCTGCAAGCTGCAGCCTTCTGAAAGCTGCCATTTCGTGGTATGCGCAGCTGCTCTCAAGATTCTCAGTCTATTGAAACAAACTTATTCTTTCCTATTTCTTAAGGGGTTAAGTCAGCCTCTAACCCAAGGGTTCTATTTCCAAGACTCCAGGCCATAAAATAGTAAAAACAGGACGGAGAAACGACTGCCCTTGGAGGAGGGTGGAGGAGGAGCGTCCGTCCCTATGTCACCCCACTTCCTGATTGTACTTGACCTTGGTGGCTGGGTATTGTTAGTAGACCCAAACCATCTCAGGCTTCTCCAGCCTGTGGGTGCTAGCGAGGACACAGTGACGGTCGCATCTGAATCTCATCTCTCAGCCTTCTCCTGCTCATGCAGACTTGGCCTCCACTGATAGCCCCCTCCCTGTCTCCTCCCATGTGTCAGAGACCCCCAAGGGTGGCTGTCCTGAGCAGCAAGTGTGATGTTATTCTTCACAGGCCTCGTCATGGAGTCCACTGCCACAAGCCACGTGATGGAAGGACATCTCTGCATCACCTCTGCCCACCTACACCGCTGGGCAAGGCCAGCCCCGCTGCTCTGCTGTGGCTTCCCAGGCCACACCAGGGGTCTGGTGCCAAGGTGGGGGGGGATGCTCGCTCCCTTCCCCCACTCACACACCGTGTGGATCTTGGTCATCTGGGCCCCGAAGCAGCTCCCACACCTCCCGGGGTCTAAGTCTTAATCCCCTTCCTCCCCAGACACCTTCACCTACCACCTCTCTCCAGCATTCTTCCTTCTCTTCCAACTAATGAGCAAACTTGTCTTTTCAACTGCAGGAATCAGAAGTGGGAGGATGCAAGGGGTGGGGTAGGCATGTGACCTAACTCAACTGGCCAGAAACAGCAGAGTCCCAGCTCTGGCCAACTCCATATCTGGCTACAACAAGAAAATGTAAACGCTTCCGTGTGACCCTTTTTGGGGGTTCAGTCCCAGGAGGCATGAGGTCCTATAGCACGCCTGAACTCCAAGAACCAGATGCCATTCATGGCCTCCACATGAAGGCTCCGTCTTGCCTCTGCCCCACTCACCTGCCAAGTAGCTTAAGCTAGTCACTTGGCCTCTATGACTGGGGTACAAAGAGCACAAAGGCCTCAGTTGTTTTCCTTGTACTGAAGATGGATTTGTGCTAATGGGTTAAAAACCTTATCTGGTAGCACACATTTCCAAGATGATTGCCAGGTTGTCTGAGTATAATCTGCTAAGAGACTGTGATAACCAGGATCCAAAATAAACCTAGTGATCCTTGCCAACCGGTATTCATGCCGTCCTGCAGTCCCCGCCCACAGAATCAGAGCTGACTCGGCCGAGATAGGGTGTGACTTCCGAGGCCAGGTCATCCAAGACGTGGCAGCTCCCAGCTTGGTCTCCTAGATCACTCGCTCTGGGGTGTTCGGCCATGTGGTGAGGACCCTCAAGCAGCCTTGAGGAGAGGAACTGAGGTTTCTCACCAAGAGCTGGCACAACTTGGCATCCCATGGGGGAGCCGCCTTGGAAGTGGGTCCTCTAGGCCCCGTCAAATCTTCAGATGATTCCAGCTTTGGGTGTTTTTAACTGAGGTCCCAGACATTGTGGAGCAGACACAAGATGTTGCTGGAGGTGATTGGTTACACAGCCAGAGATAATTAAAAATATAGTGACTTACAGAGGGAATCGTTCCCCTGACCTTGGCCTCAGTAGCCTCTAACTCTTATTCTTTGAGCCCACTTGGCTTTAGAATAAGAAGGACAGAGGGGGGCATGCTGGATGCATGATACTGACTATACTGGGCAGGAATGGGCACCAGGATGTGCCCTGCCAGGAACTCCCTACAGAGCCCCTTAGCGTATCTCAATATGTGAAGTGAAAATGAGAAAACCCAGCCAGGGGGCTGGAAGGCACAACACACAGAATGTAGAGTCGTGCTCACGTGAAGTGGATGTGCTCAGTTCTGGCGTGTCAGCCTCAGAAACACCCCACACGGAGGCGCAGAGCAGGGCTGGAGCTTGTTCATTTTAACAAGCTGCCTGGCACCTGCCCTCACGGGGAGCCCGTTGGAGGTCAGACTGAGTGGACTCCATCCCTGTGGTACTGATAAAGTTCCGTCCTCCTGAACCTGACCCTCCCCACGCTGCAGGGCAGGGGGGAGGTCCCAGGACTCAAGAGAAGGCACAGCAAGAAGAGACGGGAAACAGGAGGCCACTGTTTCCCCGCTGCACAGTGTCCTGTGAGGACTACCTTCCATCCCCCTGGCACCAGCTTCGAGGAATCTCCTCAGCCCTCAGCAGCTTCTGGAGACCCAAGCAGTGCCTAAGGGTCGTCAGGGGGGCCAAGGTACCCACAATGGGTAGAAGGAAAGTGAGGGAGGAAAGAAGCCACGAGGAAGAGTAAGAAGGGAAGAGGTGCCTGTACTGAGTCGGCACAGAAGGAGCCACAGACCACGCCTCTGGGAGTTTCTGGGGACCGTGCAGAGGCCCAAGGTGACTTCTCTCCTCCTTAACATCTCCCCCCTATTCTCCTTCCTCAGGCTTGAAAGGGCTTCCTCCCAAAGCACTCCTGTCTGCAGGCTTTGCAAACGCTGGGTGTCCCTTGTGGACCCCCCATGGTCACAGCCCCAAGGCCACAGTGGTGCTTGATAGTTAAGAGCCAGGGAGATGGGTTTCCCTGGTGGCGCAGTGGTAGAGAATCCGTCTGCCAGTGCAGGGGACAGGGGTTCGAGCCCTGCTCCAGGAAGACCCCACGTGCTGCAGAGCAACCAAGCCTGTGTGCCACAGCTACTGAGCCTGAGCTCTAGAGCCTGTGAGCCACAGCTGCTGAGCCCGTGCACCACAACTACTGAAGCCCACGTGCCTAGAGCCCATGCTCCGCAACAAGAGGAGCCACCGCAATGAGAAGCCCACGCACTGCAACAAAGAGTAGCCCCCGCTCGCCACAACTAGAGAAAGCCGGCGCGCAGCAACGAAGACCCAAGGCAGCCATAAATAAATAAGATTAAAAAAAAAAAAAAGCCAGGAAGACCCCACTGTGTGCATCTGTCCCCAACCCTGCATTCAGTGACACTATGCTGATAGCTGGAAACCAGCCATGGTGGAAATATTTACACCAGGAGGATCAGCATACACTGCAAACCAGGGCTCTTATCTTTGTGGAGAGCCAGTTCTTAAACCTTTCCCAACACAGCACTGGGCAGGGCTAGCGATGGGCCAAGATAAAGCAGGTGAGTGCAGACCAGGCCTGCTGATCTGCTCAGATAACTGTTCATGGGTGCCCAGCAAACGCAGCACCCACATCAGCGCAATTCAGTGTCGCTATGGGCAGAGAGAGGGTTCCCTTCCGCCCATGCCCCACCCCTAGATCATGAGAAAATGTTAATACATACCTTTTCTAGTAGTTGTTTTTCCTAAGTCCTGTGTCTAAGGAGCCTTGTCTCATATTTTTTGACACTAGAATCAAGAAAGAAAGTGATGTCCTTTCCCTGCTAGGTAAACTGAGGCAAGGGATGTTGAAGTGACACATCTCAGGTTACACAGGAATCTGAAATGTAAACCTGTGCACCGGGCAGTTACTCTCTCCACTTCAAACTTAAGATTAATACCTTGGGTTTGGCAACGATTCTATTTTCATTCCCTCAAAGCACTGCTGTTAAAATTACGGTACACCCATGCAATAGAACACAGTATAGATCTCAAACAAATGAAGTAAATCTATGTAATCGATGCTCTGAAAAAAAAATGCAGAAAGGTATTTGTGTATATGTTTGCATATTTTTGAATGTAGAGAATACTGCATACCTATCTATATAGTTTTATATATACACAGAACATTTTGGAAGGGTACAAAAAACACTTACCAGCAGAAACCTCAGAGTGGGAGCCAGGGTGACATATATTTTATTGTTTCATTGTATATCTTTTGTTCTTTTTGACATTTTACCCTGTGCAAGTATTACATTCTCCATTTTTTAAAAAAGCTGGTTTAAAAGGAACAAAAAAATACTGCCGCTAAAAGCATCTTCATCACACCACTCTCTCTCCTAGAATCCAGCCAACCACTCCTCCATCCCATCTGTATCACATCCAAGCTTGCTTTTTGTTCTACTTTCCAATTATCTGCTCCATCTTGCTCCAGGCCCCACGCTTCTCTGGGCCGCCATGAAGGTACAGAGCAGCCTGTCTGCCCAGCACGATGGGGTAAACATCCCAGAGAAGTTCTCATCTCTCATTTCCTAAAGACCAGCCAGCGTTCTACTTGGCCTGAGGACTTCTGTTTGGCACTAGTTGATTAGAAGGAGATTCCAGGAATGATGCAGAACATCCTTTCCATGCGAAAACAAGTAACTTTAGAGCAAGTCGAAGGCAGTTTTCTTCTCCACCACGGTCAGTAAACTCATGGACACTAATACCCAGAAATGGTACAGGCTGAACATATGATGGTGCCAGGAGGCGTTTAGACATTCACAGGTAAAAAGCTCCATACTGAGTTGTTAATCTCATCAGGAACTGTGTAGGGACAGGTAAAGGACTAGAGACAGGCAAACCTCATTCTAGTTTGGAAAAGGTGAAAATAATGTATTGATAAGTTCTGAAAACTACAAACAAATGAGCTGGGTCCAGATATTGACCACTGGCTCAGTAAAGGGCAGACATATGATTATTTAGAAAATGATATGGTGAGCACTAAGAAAAGGCCTGGCATTGCCAAGAACAAACCCTACCAGGTTGGTCTTGTTTTCTAATTCAACAAAGTGGTGAGGCTTTCACATCAAGGAAGTATAAGAGAGAATATCTGAATTGCATCAAGGACTCTTTAATAAGACCCTTATAGCGCATGGGGTTATGTGGGCTGGAAGGATTAGCTGATTGAATGGTGAGACCCCAAAGAGGGTCCTCAATGCATCAAGACAGCATGGAGGAAGGTTTTCTTGGGATCTGTATCAGAGCTCTGTTCTCAAACTAATCCTGTTCTACAAATGTACTAATAACTTGGATAAAGATGGAGGAGACACAATCATCAAATTTGCCTATGACTGCAATGAAAAAACAATAAATATAAGTATTTACAATCCTCCCCCGGCTAAGGAGAAAGAAACCTTTGCTTAATACTGGGCATTTTTGGTGTTAATAAGGCATTTTGATGTTGACCTGGGGGCACCATGCTGAGGAATGAAAAAGTGAGAGAAGCTGAACTGACCTACATTTGAAAATATATGGAGCTCTCCAGAAAGAAAAAGGATGTGGCCAGGGGGAAAGAATGGAGCAGCACCCTGGGGGGGAAGGGGGCATGAGGATGGGTGGCAAGAGGTGGGAGGAAGGCTGTGAGCACGGGGACCCCAGAGGGACGTGAGCATCGGTCACAGAAAGGGGTTTTTAGGAAGTCTTTCAGAGTACATGATGTAATTCCTTCTTTTGATGCCTCCTCAAGAGACTGTCAGTAGAAAACTTTGCAATTTGTCAATGCTTTTAAAAGGTTGATTTTGCATTTCTTTTGGATATATCGTCAAGTTGGGATGGATCTTAAGGCAGAATCAAGAAGACCCTGTTTTATTCAGGCTACAAGTGCATGATCAAAGCCCCTCAGCATAAAATAGACTTTCTGAATTCAAAGATAATTTTGCATGCTGAAATTATGGGGCAATTTTTAACAAAATGAAATGTAATATAGATACGACCGAGGTTCTATATGTGCGCATAGGAAACAACTTTGCAAATACAGGATCAGGGAGATGTGACCACATTTTTTTTTAAAGTATAAGCTAAAGTTGACAATAAGCTCTCTATGTGACTCAACAGTGAGAGGCTGCCAAAGTCAATGGAATCACAAGCTATATTATTAGAGAATGGAGTCCCAAAGGGGGCGGTGACAGCCCTGCTCTGCTTTGAGACACTTAGACCCCACACTTCAAGAGTGGTCAAGCCCGGGCTTCCCTGGTGGCGCAGTGGTTGAGAGTCTGCCTGCCCATGCAGGGGACATGGTTTCATGCCCCGGTCCAGGAAGATCCCACATGCCGCGGAGCAGCTAAAAGAGTGGTCAAGCCCAAAAGGGACTTAAAATCCTATTATATTTGGAACAATCAAAGATGCTGGTGATGTCCAGCTTCAAGAAAGTAAGGATCAAGGGAACATGACAGATTCAAATATTTGGGAAGGGTTGCTGAATTAGCTCTATAACTTCAAGATATTGAAGTAGGATCAATGAATAGAATTTATCTTATGTAGAGATATTTTGGCCCAATATAAGGAATGCCTTTCTAATAGAGCTCTCTAAGGACAGAACAGATTTTCTTGGGTGGTAGTGAGTTCTCCATCACTTGACGTATTCAGACAGGAAGGAGGGGATGCTTAGGTGAAGACTGGAGTTTGGATGAAATAACCTCTGATGTCTCTAAGGGTCTGAGGTTTTAGTTGTTTTGTGTTTATTGTTGTATCCTCCACAGTGCCACGGGCTTTGCTTTGACTCAGTAAATGTTTACTGAATTAAACTGCAATGATTTGAGGGTAACATCTAGGGAAGATAACCAAATCCAGCCCCAACCATCACCAAGGAGAGGAATCAAGGGTGAAGTCGGTCAGAGAGTGAGATGAAGGGCATGAGTAGACACACAGCTAAGTTAAACCCTGCCTCTTCCTTGCTCTGCAGCTGTACACCTCATTCACCAGGTATACCGTCTTTTGCCCGGTACAGGCCTGTATGGAACCATTTTCCATCATTCACTCATTGAACACTCATAAAATCCAGAGTTCTGAATTTTTATTTTTTTCCTTTGGCTTTCAAACTACCCCCCACTCCATTCCTTCCTCCCCAGGTCCCCAGTCTTTCTTTTTGGGCGCCCACATTGCTTTTCTCCCCCTTTCCCTTAGTTTCTTCCTACTCCAGTGGGGGATCCTTATCATTCCTCTACTCCTACCCCTTTAACCTCAGAAGCTTTCTATGGCTACCAAGGGCCTGACAACCAGCCCAGGGATCCTAGTGTCTCAGAGAAGTCACAGGTAATGGGCTCAGGGTCAGCTTGTGTCATCTGGTCGCAGGGACTGTAACCTGAGGACTAGACAGGTTTTTGTCCTACATCTGACTACACTGTGGACCTTCAACAGCCTGTAATGACTGCTCCTTCATCCTCTAGTTTGTCTTAAATGATCCGAACAATGGCATTCTCATCACCGCCCCCGACCCCCAGGGGGAAATTATTCCACTGTCCAAAGCACCTCTCTGTAAAGGAGTGTTGTGGGCTTCTTCTGCGGGAGTTCCAAACCTTCAGTCTGTTCCCTTTGTCATTCCTAATTATGCTTCCTCCCATATTAACAGGATTATTGACACCTCATCGTTTTGTTCTGTAAATAAAACTAAAGCATCCTATCGCTTCTGCTCCAGCGATTTCATCAGCGCCTTTCGGGCCTGGTCATAATTTCCCTTCCTGATTCCTCATGCTTAATCAGGCATAAAGCTACAGTAAGAGAGAATACATCTTAAGAAAGAAAGAAAGAGTGATAATGATGGTGACAATGATAAGGATTTCGTCCAAAGACCAAAGCCAGATATCACAGGTTTTCATGAGACTATAAAGGTTCTGTAAGATTTCATTTTGACTGTAGAGTGAAATAGGCCAAGGGGATACTCTGCAGCTCATATCATGTTTAGGATCATCCATTCAATAAACATTTATGAAGTGCCTGCCATATGTCACTGTGCTATGGATCAAAGCTGTTTCAGGCATAGTCCCTACCTTAGGGGTTTTCAGGTGAATGGGAGACAACATAGTAAACAAATCAGTGCAGCAATATGTTATCGATGCTAAGATATAAGTATTCGCCAAGTAATAGGGGAATTAGGAAGACAGTGTCAATTCAGAAAGCAATTCTTCTTGATTCTGATCATAACACCATATTGAAATTATAACTATTCATTTTCTTATTAATAGTGCCTCTGCTGTTACAATGTTTTTAAAATAAGACTCATCTCAGTGAGAAATAATAACAACATTAATATACGTTCTAATCAGAAGGATTTGGAGTAAGAAGCTACATTTGAGGCGTGGGCAGGGGGAGGGTAGGAATGAACAATAAGGGTCAGCAAGCAAGACGGGTTGCAAAGGATGTAGGTGAAAGAAAAAATAAGTATATGTTCTTCAATGTCAGAATTTTAAATTATAGACATTTGATGATGGTACAATATTTACCTAGCACTTGCATAGACGTGCTGATCACTTTACCTTTTAATATCCCTGTTTCATAAATACTGAACAATTCCCCCAGGGAATAAAACCAAGGACTCACATGGGCAGGTAGTTCATATCCATTCATTGTTTTTGTTTTTAATGTTGAAGATCTTATTGGCTTTATTCAGTGATTTATGAATGAGACAGCACCCAATTTAACAGATAAAAAGGAGCTCCCTATACATTCTTTCTTTGATTCATTTCTTATATGAATATATTCCTAGTTCCTCCTAGGTGCCAAGTTCTAGTGCTGGGGATAAGATGGAGCCCAGGACAGTAGGTCCCTGATCTTGTACAGTGTGCACTGTGGATGAAGGCAAGAATGAACCAGTTAAATGAATGAACAGGGTAATTTCAGGTAGTGGTTTGTTCTATGAAAAATAAGAGAATATGGTGCTGTGAGGTGAGGAAAGGTTTCTCTCAGGTGGTAACCTCTGAGCTGAGGCTTGAAAGACAAGAAGCAACCAGCCAGGGGAAGACATGGGGAGAGGAAGGAGTCAGTACAGGGGCCCTGAGGTGGAATGTAGAGGAAGAATAATCCTCACTTCCAGAGAAGGCAAGCTTTGGGAACCACGCGAGAGTCAGTGTGGGCAGAACTTTGCAAGGGAAAGAAATGGAGCAAAAGCCCTTAGAAACACACGAGCAAACATAATAATCCAGTTGGGAAAAATAAAGTAGAAAAGAGTTAGGAAAAAATGCATAGCTCTAAAAAGGTCCTGGGGTCGTATGACTTCTTATGCCATACGGACCAAGCCTGGCTCCATAAAATGTAATTCGTAGAACAAAGAGAAGAAGGAAACTGACAAAATGATGAAATGAGGATAGAAGAATGTTGATTAGAAACACAGAAATGGAGACTGTGTCCATTAGGAAGGCTTTGGTCTGCAAGTAACAGCATACGCATCCAGCTGCTTAAAAGACATTTAATATCTCACATGAGTAGCCTGGAGTTAGGTGGTTCCTGGTCTAGTGCAGGGACTCCCTGAGGTTACCAAGGATCCAGCCTCTTTCTATTTCATCTGTGTCTCATCCTTGGCAAGTCGCATTTTTGCCCTTAGACTTAACTTAAGCCCCCAAGAAAGGCAAAGAAGCAGTGCCAGAAAGCTCTTCTGGTGTTGCTCTCCCTTCTAACAGCAAGTAGAGCATTTCAGAATGCTTCCATATACCTGACTGGCAAGAACTGGGTCACACAGCCACTCCAAGCTGCAAGGGAGGTTGTGAAAATGAGTGTCTGGCAAAGAACAGGATTACTAACACTGATTTGAACTAATCGAGATCCCAAGAGTCACCCCCTGCAGATTGGATCAACGTGGAGAGCCTTGGAACAGACGAAGGAGGGAACAGCGGGTCATAGGAACGCAGGGCCATTCACTGGGGTCCCTTGTCAGGGTAAGAGGGGAGAAGGAGGGAGTATAGAGTAATGGAAAGACCCCAAGATCTGGAATCAGAAGGCATGGGTTACAATCCCGCCTCTGGGAATATTACCCAAACCAATTTCAGCCAGAGTTCCTTCATCTATAAAATGGAAGTGACAACAGCACCTACCTGTCAGGCAGGCTGTGAGGAACAGAAATTGTCAGAGTGGGTTGTTAAGTACTTAGCGTGCTCCCAAGGCTCTATGGGGATGCAGGGAGAAAGTATTAGAGTAATTTCCATTTCTATTTATTCTTCTCAGCCCTTAAGCATATCAATATATACTGTTATATATTATATAATAGTACATAATATATAAATATCGTACTATATAAATATCATAATATATGCATATAATATACATACTACACTACAATAAATGTACACATGTTGGGACCACTCAAAAAACTTACTGATAAGCCTCCAGTGTTTTAAAATAAACAGTTTGGAAACACTTCTTTAAAGTACACAATGCATATAAGGTACTTAGCACAGGACTGGGCATGTATTGAGCCTTCAGAAAAGGCTGGTGGCCAAGCTGCCTTTCAGATGTAGTGGGATTGCGATTTTTACTGGCACGAGCAGGCATCTGTGACAGTCCCTCCCAACTCCGCTCTCAAAGTCCTGCACATCATGTATTCTTTTGCCACCTCAAATCCCTCTCCCAGAAAACAGGATTACAAGCCACACACCACGCAAGCGGCTCCCAGGAGCCATTATCGTGTAGCTTCCCCAACCCCTGGCATCTTCTCTTTGGCCAGGTGGGCACTTCTGTGAAGGGGTGAACAAAGGCAAGGAGGAGGGGAAGCCAAGCCAGCCAGGGGATGAGACCTGCCGGCAGGGGAAGGAAAAGGAAAAGGCCCCTGTGGGAGGGGACAATTAAAACTCAAATGGGGTTTGCGAATATTCTGTGCAATTCTTCTCTCCCTGTGAACCCTGCCTCCCATTAGCATGGACGAATGAGAAATGTCCGTATCTCCTTTTCATCCACCCTCATCTTTCTTTGCAGGGACTCCGGGCACTTTAGGAAGAACATCTCTTTCCTGCCCTGAACATCACCTCTGCGGTGGGCATGGGTAGAGAAATAAAGTCACAAGGTCACTTAGTGGTTCAGCTAGAATACACCCAGGAGTCGTGACAGCCGATTGAAATCACTTTTCTCATTAAAAGTACAAAGATAAAGCCTCCTTTATAAATATGAGGTCCTTAAATATTATCTGCGGCCATCAGTTCTGCTGGCAGTGCAGGCATTGTTTGTTTATTTAATTTAACCTTTTCTTCCCCTCCAAGCTTCTGGGTTTGCCTTTAAAAACCCACGCTAAGCTCTCACTTAACGATTTGGCCGGCTCCCCTTTAGCTCCCTTTAAACGAGCTGCCGATAAAGGAATAAACTTGCTGAAGAAATAAGAAGTAAGCCCCCTGAACACTGTAGTCCTTTATGCTGCTGCTGTCCAGGCTGAAGGCCCTCTCAAATGAATGGAGAGATAATGCTAATGGAATTACACATTGTGACTGGATCAGGGGCTGCCACGGGAAGATAAATACCAAAGCAAGGCTAAGGCATTTAATCAAAAATAAACCCCCTGCATGTCCCCTTTTTTTCCTTCAGAGTTAAAAAAACAAAAACAAAACAAAACACAAAAACCCAAGGCCTTGATTTGCCACATATATTACTTCACTCCCTTTCTGCTATTATTCCAAATTATTTGGTTTAGGGGAGGTCCCACATACACACACATTTGGAAGCAAACTAAATTAGTAAGAGCCACCCACCCACCATGTGTTTACAGTGACGTAAATGACACCGTGGCAAACCTCTCAGAAGATAAACTGCATGTGGATTAATTCGTGGAGATGATATAGCGCTTATCTGTTTGGTTTAGGCTCAATTTTAAATAAGATAAAATTGTTGGGCCCTGTGATCTGCCTGGTGAAGCTGTTTACCGCACAATTGACATGCAACGGGGGCTGTTACGAATATAGATTGGCAAGTGGCAGCGGCTGGTGGTCGCCTCCTTCCTGCTCACCCCTGCTCCCCTCGAGTGGCATTAGTGACGCTCACAGAGCATGGGTCTGACGTCCCAGCTCGGACCTGGGTCCAAAAAACAAATAATTCCATATAATGGTAATCTGTCATCTTTGGGGTCTCATGATGTGTCCTGATTCATTCTAAGATTAAAATGAATTTAGCGACACCTCTCTAAGGAACCCGTGACATCCTGGTGTATCATTCAGAGCTTATTTTTGTAAGTAACAGAAGTGGATTCTGCTTCTCTTACACAAACAGGGGGCTTACAGGAAGAATATCAGGGACTCATAGGAGTGGGATGCCAGGGGCTTCTGGAGGATGACCAGGAAGAGGCCCGGCGAGGCCAGCCTACAGGAACAGGCTAGTCTGAGTGTTGCTGCGGCCTCTGCGTCATGGCATCACTTACTCAGGGGACAAGGCCCAGGAGAATGGGTCTGATGGGCTGAGTCTAAGGCATGTGTCCATCTGGCTACCTGGAGATAGAAGGAGGGTCTGCCCTTTCAAATCGGAGAATGGGATACACATACTATCTTCCAAGGAGGTGCCACACAATAGGGAACTCTCCAAGAGGGAGATCAGGTGCTAATAAAAAGAGGTGGAATGATGGGCACCCCCAAACTGGCAAGTGACTCCTTTACTAGGGCTGAGAAAAACATGCTTGGGACCCCTTGTTTAGTCTGACGTCAAGTAGGAGACAGCTTGCAGTAATGAAAAGAGCTCTTAAGGATGAATTAGGAGTCCCAGACCTAGGCTTGGGTGCTAAGGCAGATCTGTTTGAGCTGAGGCAAGTCCATTTCCCTCTAGCTCACTCTTATGGGTTGAATTATGCCCCTGCCAAAATACATAAGTTAAAATCCTAACCACCCGTACCTCAGAATTGATCTTAATTGAAAATACGGTCATTGCAGGTGTAATTCATTAAAATGAGATCACACTGGAGTAGAGTGGGCCCCTAATGCATAATAATTTATACAAAGGGGAAATTTGGACACAGACACATGGGGAAAATGCCATGCTCTCCATAACTGGAGTTATGTTGCCACAAGCCAAGGAACTACTAGAAGCTAAGAGAGGAGCCTGGAATAGATCTTTCTCTAGTGCCTTCAGAGGGAGCCTGGCCCTGCCGACACCTTGATCTCAGACTTCTAGCCTCCAGAACTGTGAGACAATAAATCTCTGTTAAGCCACACAGTTTGTGGTACTTTGTTACAGTAGCCCTAGGAAGCTAATGCACTCAGCTTCTGTAAGGGGAGTGGGCTGGATCTGGTTTGTGACTTTCAAACTGAGTCTTGACTTGAGTTTGAACTTCCTCAGAGTCCTAGGAGTTCTTGGCAGCATCCTTTGAAAACTAAGAGGCCAGGTGATCTCCAAACCCCCTCCAGCGCTCTCTAAATTAAAGTCCTTTTAAGTTTGGACAAAGCAGTGTTCAAATTTTTGGAAAGGATGTTCCAGGGGCATTTTTTTTCTCTAGCTGTGTGGAAAAGCTAGTCCCTTAATTGGCCCCATGCCAGTCTCCATACCACACGCATCCACCCTGCTTTATCAGCCACTGAGCCCTAGGAAAATGAGGCTACTTCATCCAGTTTGCAGATTTCTTGGTCTAGACCAGTGACATGTCCACTCAGACACATACGTCTTTGCTGGGCTTGGATCCTGGAGACTCCGTCCCACTCTAGACCCTGATCCAGCCAGTCGGAAGGTTCTGTGACCTACCACTCCCTCTTCTCCCTACATCAATCCCCAGTATCCAGAGGCCATGTCCCACGCCTCATAGAACAATATATACCCCTTTGAGATGTATATGATGTCCTTGTTTCTATCTTTAAACAGAGAAAGAAAGATCATGATGTCACAAATATTTGGGGGTACCAGGCACCATGCCAGACCTGATCGCACACGTTAGAAGGCTCTATGTGACGTCATGATGCTGTGGGGACTGACCGACTATCTGTCTCCCAGGCTAGACTGAAACCTCCATGCAAATGGGAGCCACTGTGCCACTTGGGTTTGAATCCTCAGGTCCAGGTAGACAAACCGTTAAGTGCCACAGTTGAAGATCCAAAGAGCTGCCTCCTTCCTGAAGCCTATGGTATTCGCAACATCCAGACTCCATGTCACAGCAGAGAGGAAGACTTGTCCAGCTCCGCTCGCCCGACCTGACTCTGCTCCTGCATCAGTAGATCTGTGACTCCCACGCAGAGGGAGATCTCCAAGAGACAAAGAAACAGAGGCTGCCATTCTTTCTTCCTGCAAGTTTTGTTATAAAATTGTTTCATACATACATAAACAGTTTAAAAATTACTGAAGTGAACACACAGATACCCTCCACTCTCTGCCCAACAGTCATTATCCTTCAGGCACATTCGTAGGCATCGTGAAATGTCACTTCTAGACGCTTCAGCGTATCTCTCTTGGGAATAAAACATTATCTTACTTAACTGTCATACCATTATCACACATAATAAAATTAATAATTCCATAATATTATCAAATATAAAGTCTACATTCAATTTTTTCCATCACCCTAAGGAATGCCTTTTACAGTTTTGTTGGTTTCTAATCAGGATCCAATCAAAGTTCACACGTTGCATTTGCTTGTTGTGTCTTTTGAGCCTCCTTTAATTCAGCATAGTCCTCTAATTCCTTTCTTTCATGACACTGACTTTTTGAGGATCCTGGGCTCAAAAATGAAATGTTGGGCTTCCCTGGTGGCGCAGTGGTTGAGAGTCTGCCTGCCAATGCAGGGGACATGGGTTCGGGCCCTGCTCTGGGAAGATCCCACATGCCACGGGGCAACGAACCCCGCGAGCCACAACTACTGAAGCCCGCGTGCCTACAGCCCGTGCTCCGCAACAAGAGAAGTCGCTGCAATGAGAAGCCCGTGCACCACAACAAAGAACAAAAGCAGCCAAAATAAATAGATTAAATAAATTAAAAAAAAAAAAAAATGAAATGTTTTCCGTTCTCACACTGTCTGTTTCCTCCTGGTGTTGTGTGACTTGTCCCTCTATCCCCTAGAGGCGGCCACCATCTTGACCTACCAAAAACTCTGATTGTGAATTTAGGCTAAGATGGAAACAAGCCTGGATGGTCCTGTTCTACAGTCCTCTTATCTCTCTTTCCACCAAGGGCAGGCTCCACACCAGCATCTCCACCATGGCACTGCCACTGAATGCTCAGTCCTGCCAAGCCACTGCTCCAGGACCACTGCACAGCGGTGCTCTCCCTTCTCCACACCCTATTGCCTCGGAGGTCCCTGGACACAGCTGGAAACAAATAAGCAGTGCCACAAAAGATTACAAAGATTTAAAGGTTTCTCGGTGATTTATGTCTCTTTAATTAAGGGCTTTTAAGCTTTTTAATTAAAAAGTTACAGAAGTTGTCTTTACTTCTGAAAAAAAAACAAAAACGTGTTCATGGTTGACTGCCTGCCTGAATTAAACAGCATCAGATCCCCAGGCTGGCTCCATGCTAGACCCCTAGAGCTCATTTTCAGGGTAGGGGGAAGGAGGTCAGTGAGAAATACCATTAAGAAGAGAGGCTGTGACAACTTTCATTACTTTTTGATGATCATGCAATAATTTTCCATGATAAATCATCCTATTGCATCTGCAAATTTAGAGGCAGAATCTAAATGCCAAAAAAGAAAAAAGCACTGGGACCTGGTTTAAAGGGATTTACTTCGTAGTTGAGGAAGCAGAGTCAGAGTTGATGTTTTATTACTAATTGTTTGGTAGGTTCTCAGGTCACACTAATTATGTGTGGTATATGATTGTGCAGAGTTTTAATCTGGGCTCCATGGAGAGTCTGGAGCCAACACAAGAATCCGCTTCTGAACCTAGATGCAACCCTAGACTGGCAGACTGTCTGAGTCATTTGCACAGTTCTGTGGGCTCAGCTCAGGTATCAAGACACCTTCTTCTATTCCTTATACAGGATTATCACCCCTTGCCTTTGCATTCCCATTGGATTTATTTTTAACATTCACTTTTAATTTTTCCTCCATTATTCTTTGAATTACATTATTTATGCCATGCCTGTCTCTTCCTCTGTTGTGCCATTGAGCTGCTACAATCTCACCTCTCCAGCTCCCACCCAGGTAGAAGTTACAACACCATGATTTGTATCCCCACTCTACCATGAGCAGAATTGTTCCAAAATATCTTAATCACTTTATTCCACTTGTCAAATGAAATATATCTATCTCCTTCTACTCAACTGTAAGCCCTAATGACCATAATTTGATCATCTTTTTTCTTTTCTATTCTACTAGATCTTAGGTCAGAGAATTGAATCAACCATACTCCTAGTTCATGACACATTCATTCCTGTGTGGCCTCTCTCCATTCATTCATTCATTCTTGTACTTATGTATTCCCTTAATTACCCTTTCCCAATGCTGTTACCTTGATCATTGACTACCATTCTAATGAAGTTAATCAAGTTCTTTTGTTTTTATGCATTCTTATAAAATTTGTATATTTTTATGTACATGGAACTTTTATTTATATAAATATATAATGTCATAGGCTTCATGTTGTTTTCTAGAATAATATACATATATATATTCATATGTGTGGTAGGAATTCACTGTTCTTTGTAAGTTTGGTGGGATGAAACTTTAAAACTACCTGAGCCTGGATTTTGAGGGGATAAGAGGTCTTTGGTTATCATTCCAATTTTTTTAATACTTATGTTCTAAGTAGGTTCTCTAATTCTTTTCTTGTACCAATTTTGGCATTTATAGTTCCTAAAACTGTATCCATTACGTTATTACATCTATTCATGATTTGCTTATTATTCTAATCTCTGCTTTGTCTGTAGTTATTTGTCTTTTCATTCCACATTTTATTTATTTGTATTTTCTCTCTTTTGTCTTGATCAGTCTTTCAGAGGTCTAACTATTGAACTAGTGGTGTCAACGAATCGGCTTTTGATTTTGTTAATCTTTTCTATTTTTTTGTTCTCGATTTCTAACTTCTTCTTTTATGTTTATTACCTCATTTATTCTTGCTTCTTTGGGTTAGTGTCTTACTTCTTTTTTGCTTTATATCTCCAGAAGTGAGCACATACTAAGTACACAGAAGCTTTTTATCAAATGTTTACTGAATAAATGAATAAACTGTAAATACCTTGAGATCGGATAATATGCCTTATCCACCTTCATAGCCTGAAAGCACCTACTACATCACCTAGCACATGGGAGGCCTCAGTAAGTACTGAGAGAATATCTACTGAGGGAATTGTTAATATAAAGAAATATACTCCTCCCTAAAGGGACCTCTGGAGGTCATCTAACTGAGTTTTCTAATTTAAAAAAAGAAAAGACAACCATTAGTGACTTTAGTGATCCTCTATTCTCTTCTTCTTTAGTGATAGAACCCCTAATTTTAGCTAAGCACAGAACCATCTGGAATAAAGACCAAGTGATTACGTTCTGGCCAACGGGATATAAGTGAAAATGGCGGGTACAACTTGAGAAAGTGTACTTCAAGGGAGGAGATGTGTCTTTCTCTTTCCCCGTGCTTTCTGGAACATGGATACAATGGCTGCCGTTCAAGGAGCCATAATGGATCAGGAGGTGACCTTGGGAACAGAAGCCCACAAGACAGAGGAACAAGATAAAGTGTCTGGCCTCCTCATAGCAGGAAGCTTCTGTGGCGGCCCCAGATGAATGCTTTTGGACTCCTTTACAAGAGAGAGCACTCCTATCTTGTTTAAGACGCTGTTTGGGGCCTTTTCTTGTGGGGGGAGGGGAGTTCTGTCACATGTAGCTGAACGTGTTAACTAATTAGAACAGAATCAGATTAGTAACTGATTCAGTGGGCACATGTCTGTCCTTCTCTAAAGCACGTCTCTCCTCAGGCAACAAAGACCTCAGAAAGACGGTGATGATAAAATCCCCATTTCCCACCTGGGAAAAGCAACGAGGGAGCTGAGAATTAGACTCACCTCTCATTCTTACTCAGATCTCAATTTTCTGGTGAAATGTGCTCTTCTAAACTAAATCAATTAGAAGAGGGCTGGTTCCAAAGGTTCTAATCACAGAAGAATCTAGGGTTTCTCACATGAACTCCCAATAATTTGCAGCCCTAGTGATTCCCTGGGTAAACTCCAGTTAAACCTCCATTTCTCAGACTCTGGTATGATTTTTCTCAGGATTGACTCCCTGGCTTACTAGGTCATCAGGTTCCCAGTCCCCTTCAGGGAGGTTAAACACAACTAAATCAAAATATGAAAGCCTTGTCCCCTCTAAATGGCAAATGACCTTGACTGTCAGAGTGCCGCCCTGTGTGTTTGTCCATGAGTTGTGGTTTGGGGTGCACGCTCAGCATGGCTTTGCACACTCCAGAGCAAGCTTCATGGGTGACACCTACATGCTCTGTAATCTATAAAATCAAATGGCCATGTCGCCTCTGTCTCACTGCCAACTTCGTTATGTCTATATGGTCTCCTTGTGGTGACGAGGGGATTCTTGGAGGGTTCTCTCTTAAGTGGCATCATTATCAATGGCCGCCGTCAACATCAGCCCTGGATCGATCCCAGAATTCTACAGAAAAGAAACAGACGGTTCTAGGTTCAGAGAAGGGGTTATAGCTTCTGGACACCACGGCCTGGGTATGTAGGGCAAAGAATCCAAAGTCTTAGCTGAACTCTGCCCTTGGGGATTGACGGGGAAGAGGGAAGTTCAAAGGACTTAGGATGGCTTCATGCTCTCAAAAGTGAGCTGGATGGAGGGCAGCCTCTGACCCACACATCTCACCAGCAAAGAGGAAAAGAAGACATATTATTTACTAAGAGTGCCCTCTATGTGCCAGGCACTGTAGCAGGCACTTTCACATACATCTCTCACTGAATCTCTTGTTCAGGTGAAAGGCAGTATAGTGCAATGGTTAAGCATAATTAGTAGCTATGTGATCTTGCGTGAGTGACTAACTTCTCTGGGATTCAGGCAAAAGGGAGGTAAAGTAGCTCTTACCTCATAAGGTTGATATAATCAAGGTATTTAGAACAGTGCCCATCACATAATAAGCTCTCAATAACAGCTTCTAGGCTATTATTGTTAATCATCACCATGACACTTCGAAATGGGTTTTATTATGCCCCCTAATAAAGTTATGGAACAAAGTTACAGAATATTAGAGTCAGAGACTTAAAATAGCTTTCCCCAATTCAACTGCTAATAAGTGGAGGAACCAGGATTCAAATCCAGGTTCATCTAACTCCAACCTCCTTGCTCTTTGCCCCAGACATTTTCCAGAAAGCTGACCCTTCCCTAGCTGATTGTTCTAGACACAATTTAGCACTCCTTAAGAAAAAAGTACTTACTATCTGGGTCACTAATATGGTTAGTAGTTAGGGCACTGACTGTGAGTGGACTATTGTCCTTTGAGGACGTGATCACTTGATCATAACCCTCTCTCCTCTGCCTTCATAATCAGCTGAGATATAGAGTGAAACAGGAGTTAAATAGGAATAAAAATATTGGGGAGTTTCTACTGGCAAAAGTAGAGGACACGGTTTAGACCCAAGAGGAAGACAAGTTTCCTACTCTTTCTTCCCAAGCCCCAACCTTGGTGTGCACACTAGGGCAGGGGGGAGGGGGCATTGAGGAGGCAGAATAGGCAGAGGAGACATGTACCCAGCACCAGGATGGTTATCATGAAAGACAGTGGAAGAGAGTCCAAGAGAGACTAGAGACATGGGAATCAGTCTCTGATACAGATCCTGCCCCATGGGGACACGTGGACAAAAATGTCAGACTCTCACCATCTCACCTGTCAGTGGCATCTCCCTCCACCCTTGGAGGAGTTGGTGAGAGGTAGATAGAAGCTTCTTCCTGATACTATCAGGGAGTGTTGGTACAATTCTACGAACCAAAAGAAACATGGAGAAAGAAAGAGAATCTCTCCCTTTACCGTAACCCCAAACTCCTGATACATATGCCCAACAACCACTTAGAATCAATCAGTCAAAACTAGAAAAAAAAATCCCACAAGTACCCAGAAAAGAGCTGTTAGCCCTGAAATAAAAATATTATTTTTTTCCTTTCTTGTTATGCCATGTTTTTATTCTTCTCATAGCCAGTTTTCTGGTTTCACTCTTCTTTCAAGTAGCTCCCACACCAATGCAGTTGGTGCTTTAAATGTCTCAAAGAAACAGCACAGGCCACCGGGATCTGTATTCTCTTTCCTGAAAAACCAAAATTCAAATGGACTGCAGTGAGTTAGGTGGAATTAATTCCACCCTGGGAAGAGAGAAGCCAAGCAGTTTCAGTCTTTTGGTTTATAAGGTCACCAGAATCCCTTGTCGGGAATTATTCCTCTGTAAATCACTTCTGCCCAGCTACTCTGCAGCCTTGAGTTGCAGACAATCCAGACAGTGATTGTGTCTGGTCTCTGAGCAGAAGCTTCACTGACCTCCCCTAAGAGGATTCTGGTACCAGCTTTGGCTGCAGGAAGAAGTGGGGGAGCCCAGCCCCAATACACGCCAGCTCCGTGACCACCTGCGAGCCAGGATTCAACCTTGTAGGTAAACATCTTGGGTAGGGAAGTCCCTGCTGAAAGCATAGCCTCTGCTCCAGGAGAGACCCCACGCCCTAGGGCCCAGCTCCTACAGCATGTAGGAGGGCAGAGCCCGCACTAGGACTTGGGAGATGGGGTAGCCAACTGGAATCAAGTTCACTAGACTCCCAGCTGCGAGGCTGGTGTCTGTACGTTTCCCTTGGGTTGGGTTTTGTATTTTTTAGACTATATGACACCACTGAGTTCATCTTTGGCTACCAATTAATTCTGGCCTTGGGCAGATCACTTACTTTTGAGCCTTAGTTTCACACAGATCTAAATGAAAACCCTGCATCCATTACATATTATTGATGACTCTGAGCAAATTACATGATCACTCCGAGCCTCAGTTCCTACACCAGTATATTGGGAACGTTAATGCATAGTTCGCAAGGTTGTGATGCTTTCCTGGTGGCGCAGTGGTTGAGAATCTGCCTGCCAATGCAGGGGACACGGGTTCGAGCCCTGGTCTGGGAGGATCCCACATGCTGCGGAGCAACTAGGCCCGTGAGCCACAACTACTGAGCCTGCGCGTCTGGAGCCTGTCCTCCGCAACAAGAGAGGCCGCGATAGTGAGAGGCCCGCGCACCACGATGAAGAGTGGGCCCCCGCTTGCCGCAACTAGAGAAAGCCCTCGCACAGAAACGGAGACGCAACACAGCAAAAATACATTAATTAATTAATAAACTCCTACCCCCAACAACAACAACAACAAAATACTGTAATAGATAACACATATAAAGTGCATAGGAGACTATCTGGTTGTATTAGGCTCTGGGTGGGTTACTTGCGCAGCTGTGTCCGTCACTGTGCACCGCCCTCTCTGGAGAAATCCCCGTGTGTCTCCAGTCGGCACAGTCCCAGGGACGGGTGTTAGGATATCTCACTCCACTGCCACTCTGTGGTCCAGGGTGGGCACCTAACCCAAGGCAGCTCAATACAAGTCCCTCCCCCCAAATGTGGCATTGGATAGGTACTGAGACAGACAGAGGAATACAAGCACCCACGAGCTCAGGAGCCGATGGGGAGCTGGTGCTCTGCCAGGCAGCCTGGAACAGCCAGAGAAGCTCGTCTTCAAACGGAAACAGAGATGATGGACACATACACAGAGCGGAGAAAAAAGACGAAATGCAGGCAACGCTCCATTCCCAGCACCTAGCTCGTCTCTGCCCTTGGGCTCCATGAAACACACACCTCTGCAACCTCATGATAAAGTTCTTTTCTTATTAAGTTAGCTTGGCTGGTTTTTGTTACCTGCAATAGAGTCTTAACAATCTGGTAAGTAAGTTGTTATGCAATAAGCAGTAAATACCAACTTATAGAAAATGACAGAATTGGCCAAATGATGCCACAGATTCTCCCCCATGCTCCCACTCTCTGCCTTGAAATAATTATTTACTGGGAGCCCCGCCCTATTTATATCTCTTTCTATAACAACTGTGACCCACACTTATCATTATTCCATAACCTGTCCATTTGCTAAGCTGTTTCTCCATACAAGGGCAGGGACCATGACCTACCTCTATGTCCACGTGCAGATGGCCACATCTCTCATCCCTGTCCCCTGAGCATGACCTTGTTCACATCAGACTCTGCCCACTCCCACCTGCACCCTGCCCGGCCGTGGCGACTTCCTGGGGCCCAGCCCGTGTGGTCCCGTACTTCCCTCCTGTCCCAGCCTTTGATGGCCCTTCCTTTGTTGACAGCAGCCCAGCCTCGGCACCCACCGAGAAAGAGGCACTTTTCAAAGGTAAGCTTCCCCATGCTCACGATAAAAAGAGCTAATGTGAGGTCCTCACACTGAGCACTCCACAGGAATCATCTCGTTTAACTCCCACGACAATCCATGAGATTGGCACTGTTATTATCCATATTTTAATGACAAAGAAGTTGAGGCACAGAGAGGGGGAGTAATTTATTCCAGGTCACACAGTTAGGAAGTGGCAGAGCTAAATTCAAATCTACACTGTGTCCCCAAGGTCTGTGCACTGTACCTCTTAACCACACTAGACTAGAACTTTCAAGCTAGGCTTTGATTTTTTTTTTTTAATGTACTACACAGATAATGTTATGTTTGAACGATGGCTGCAAGAATTCAGAGAAGGAATTCAGTGTGGGCTGATACGGTGATAGAATCATCAAAGAGGGTCTGGGGATAAGGCACTACACTTTGACCCTGGAGAATGGGCAGGGGACATGATAGATGGTGGAAAGGTCAAAGGCCCAGAGGTGTGACTGTGTATGGTGGGCTTCTTAGGAAGTAGGCAGGTGGCGTTGGTAGATCTGGGTCAATTCTGGTGACACAGGAAGCCAGGCAGAGAGTTTGGATTTGGTCTGGTCATTGCTCGTAAGTTGAATTGTAGCCCCTCAAAAAGATATCTCCAAGTCCTAACTCCCAGTACTTGTGAATGCTTGACCTTATTTGGAAATAGGATCTTTTCAGATACACTCAAGTTAAGATGAGGTCATACTTGACTAGGGTGGGCCCTAATCCAATATGACTGGTGTCCATATAAGAGGAGGGACATTGGAACACAGAGAGACACACAGGAAGAATGCCATGTGAAGACGGAGGCAGGGACTGGAAAGATGCAGCTGCAAGCCAAGAAACACTAGGGACTGCTGGCCACCACCAGACAGTAGGAAGACACAGGAAGGATCCTCCTCTAAAGCCTTCAGGGGCAACATGGCCCTGCTCACACCTTGATTTCTGACTTCTATCTTCTAGAACTGTAAGACAATAAATTTCTATAGTTTTAAGCCACCTAATTTGTGAAGTTTTGTTATGTCAGCCTATGAAATAATAGAAACATATATGTTGATCTCTAGCCCTGGTTCCTGGCACAGAGCTCTTAAAACCCTTGTAATTTCCTAACTTATAGGAATACTGGGAGCATCTTTTGTTCTAATGTTCAGTTTTTTGGGTTTTGTTCTTTGTTTTTTTGCGGCACGTGGGCCTCTCACTGCTGCGGCCTCTCCCGTTGCTGAGCACAGGCTCCGGACGCGCAGGCTCAGCGGCCATGGCTCACGGGCCCAGCCGCTCCGCGCGTGTGGGAGCTTCCCGGACCGGAGCATGAACCCGTGTCCCCTGCATCGGCAGGCGGACTCTCAACCACTGCGCCCCCAGGGAAGCCCCTAATGTTTAGTTTTTAACCCCACTTCCTGACACAGAGCTCCTAAATCTGTTGGAATTTCCTAGGTGATAAGAGTGTCTTTTGTTCTAATGAAGGTGGGCTCCTGGGTAGCATGAGGATGTGGGGCTGGTCACCAGAAAGACCAAATCATGATTAGAAGCTTAGAACTTTCAGCCTGATTCCCCATCCCTCAGGAAGGGGAGAGGGGCTGGAGATTGAGTTAATAATCCATGCTGCCTACATGATGAAGCCTCCGTAAAAATCCCAATGGGATGGGGTATAGAGAGCTTTCGGATTGCTGAACACGCAGAGGTGCTGGGGGGATGGCACACCCAAGGAGTGTAGAGAAGCTTTGTGTCCCTTCCCCGTACCTCACCCTGTGTATCCCTCCACCCAGCCGCTCATCTGTATCTTTTATTTTGTCCTTTATAATAAACTGGTAGGTGTGTTTCACTGAGCCCTGTGAGCCATTCTAGCAAATTACTGAAGCCCGGGAGGGGGGTCATAGGAACCCCGATTTACAGTGGGTTGGTCAGAAGTATAAGTGACAGCTGGGACTTGCGATTGGCATCTGAAGTGGGGTCACCTGTGGGACTGAGCCCTTAACTTGCAGGATCTGATGCTAACTCCAGGCAGACAGTGTCAGACCTGAACTGAATTGTGGGACACCCAGCCGGTGTCAGAGAATTGCCTGATGTGTGGAAAACCCACACATCTGGTGTCAGAATTGAACAGTGAGAGTCAAGAAAAATGCACTGAGTTTTTCCCAGACACAGTCCTAGGAAACTAACACAGGCATCATCAGAGAAACCTCCCAGGTCCTTGAACAAGACTTGGGTAACACAAGGAAGCCATGTTTCAGGAAGATCAAGCTTGAACAGTGGAAACTGCTCCAAGGCAGAGAAAGAAAATAGACTTTGAAGTAAAATTAGACCCAGCCCAGTCCTCTCTGGACCTTCTACCTCTACCTGTAGACCAGGAATACATTCCACCCTCCCCTCCCTCCCCTCAACTCCCCACTGTCCTATTGAAGGCTCAGAGCCACTTGGCCATTCTTTCTCTATTAGCTCAGTTTCTTCACCTGTAGGACGAAGATGGCAGTGCTGCTGTGCCACCTCAGATGTCCCTTCTGTTCCCCCTGCCCCGAATACTTCTCGCACTCTTTCTCCATAGCACTCACCACCCCACGGCCAAGGGTATGTTGGTTTGTTGGCTTACTGTCTATGGCTCTCCACTACAAGTTCAGCCCCTGGAGGGCAGCAATGGGTTCTGTCCACTGATACAACCCCATGGCCGGATTAGCACCCAATATGTGGCAGTGGTTCAATATGGAAACAGGGTGGTATGAAGATTAAGTGAGATGATGTACATAGTGCGTCTGTTCCATAGGAAAGCCTCAGTGCGTGCCAGTTCTGCTCCTTGTATGTCCCTGAACACTTCTTTCATTTCACAAGTAATTTCACGTGTAACTCTATAACTGGGAGGACATGTGTTCTATACTTTGGATACCATGAAAGTAACGTTGAAGTGATACCACCTTATAGATCTGTTTCAGTTTTGCTCAGTTTTCCATTTCTGTAAACTGGAAGATATCCTCAACCTTTTAGATACGTTCTTTGTAAGTTATGTATCTTTGGTGAGCAAAGGAAGTGGCCTGTGGTAAGGAGATCAAATGTTACTCACATATCTAATAAGGTCCCTTCTCTCCAAGATGAACACTATCTTCCTTTCCCAGCTGGTTAGAGTGGAGCTCAGAGCCCCCCAGTTACAGCTGGGTTTGCTATAATGTAACATATGCGAAATCACCACAATGTGCAAAATTGCTCGATAAAAACCACAGGGCTTATGGAAAAAATAAGGTGAGAGGCCGAACACTCAAATACTTCATCAATGACACATTTAAAAAAAAGGAAGAGGAATCTAATAAAAATGGTAGCACACTTTGACAAGTGTAAAATGGTTAAGAACTCTACAAATACTACAATAATTATGATACTTTACCCCGAAAAAGTTCTGATGTTTGCTTACGGAAATGGGCACCAGAAAGCTTACAGCTTGTGAGTTATTATAACATGAAGTCAACAGAGTTGTAACAACAGATGTGGATGGCGTGCCTTCTAAGATGCTGAGATGCGGTGAACTGAGGTGGCCAGTAGATGTTCGGGGCATGTGTGTGCACTCCATACATTCTGATGCTGTCCAGTTCAGCTGTGTGCAGTTTTCTGGATCCACCCAGTGTTTCTCGCAGGCTGAATGGCACACGGGTAAATGTGAAATTTGTGTCACGCTCAAACTGTTCCCTAAGACAGCAACTGCGTTGGAACAAATTTGCATTTCCAAAACAAGCATTACAGCAGAACTCACTGTATATCCAAACTCCCATAGGGAGTTAACAATAGGGCCGGACACAGTTTATACTAAATTCTCCTGACTTGGCAGGGACACATCTCACTTTTAGCCTGAGAAAAAAAATAGGGAGTCTCTGACACGTGGTAAAACTTTCATTAACCAGAAAGCAACAAGTGGCATGGACATATATACACTACCAAACGTAAAATAGATAGCTAGTGGGAAGCAGCTGCATAGCACAGGGAGATCAGCTCGGTGCTTTGTGACCACCTAGAGGGGTGGGACAGGGAGGGTGGGAGGGAGAGAGACGCAGAGGGAGGAGATATGGGGATATATGTGTATGTATAGCTGATTCACTCTGTTACAAAGCAGAAACTAACACACCATTGTAAAGCAATTATACTCCAATAAAGATGTTAAGCAAAAAAATAGAAAGCAACTGGAACCCTCATACGTTTAGAATTATCTGTCTTCCCAATCGCAAGAAACAAACTGATGTCTGGAAGTTAGCCAAGTAAAATCCAGAATGCGTCCCGGAATGAGATTCACCCAGTCCCTGAGCCTCCCACACCCGTGGTTACGGGTAATAAAAATTGGCATTTCAGCGCAGGGATTCTGAATACTGATCCTGAGTGTGTTCTGAATCACGAAATCAAGAGTAAACAATGTGCCGTGCTCAAACAGCTTAAGGAAGGAAAATGGACCGAAGTCTCTGAAAAAGAGTTTAAGAAGGCTAACCAAAACAGGGTTTTTTATAATCCTCAGTTAACCAGAAAAGCTGTGCTCCAAGCATTCCAGTTCGCAGAGGTTGACCTGCGCATGCCCACAGGAGACGTGCCCGCCGAGTTTATAAGATGTATCACAGCTTAAAATGCTGGGGATATTGCTCAGGTGCTTCCAGTTGTCTAGGGTGAAGCGGCCTCTCTCCACCTTTCCCTCCTCCACCAAGCCTTGATCTCTTCCTGCTTCACCTGGGAGCTCCCCTACCCAGCCAGCAGCAGCACAGAGCGCAGCAGAGCAGCAGCTGCAAATCCATACTGAGCAGATAAGGAATCAAGGGCAAATGTTATAGATGGAGCGGTGGATAGTTCCGAAGTGTGATAGCCAGGCTAGGCGGTTGGAGTTTTATCTTCCTTTCATAGAAGAGCCTTAACGGGGCCCCTTGCAAGCTAAGAGAGCAGTGATCACTCTATAATGGAAATGTCCCCTGAGCCTGTGGTTTCTTCCAGCCACGAAGTTCCAATCAGGACACTTTGCTCACGTGAATTAATTAGGCCTCCTGCGTTTCCCAGAGAAGCTCGGAAGCATTATGTCTGGAAAGGGGAAGGTGAGCAAAATGGCGTCATCACCATCATCATCCCACGGGGTACGACAGGCATCTGTGAGACCCCAGGCTGGGAGCTGTAATAAGCCAGTTTGGCACATGCTCTCCCCCACAGAGGTGTGCAGTACAAGGCAGAGTGAAGAGTTCACTCGTTCATTCATCCATTCATTCATTCATCGGCACTCGGCTTCTATTCCATATTAGCACGAGGGGTACAGTTGGAATGAACAGGAAAATGTCTGCACTCAAGGGACACCCAGTCGAAGGGCAAAGGAGAAAAAAAAATGCAAGCATTGTAAGCTAAGTGTCATAGAGAAAGGTGGCCCCAAATTCGAATTACCCAAGAAAAGAATAGGGAATCATTCTCAGCCACCCGTCACTCATCCCCCACGTCCAACTCAGCACTAAGGCCGCCAGTCTCTCTCCTCCCAGTCTCTCTGCCGCTTCCTCGGCTCCGGCCCTCCAGGCTCCTGCAATAATCCCCAAACTAGCCTCCCTGCCTCCACTCTTGCTCTCATGGTCCACCCTCCCCAGCCCAGGCAAACTCATCTTCCAAAGGCAAACCCGAAGGTGTCACTTACTCCACTGACTAAAGACCCTCCGCCCCCCGCCTTATCTCAGGCCCATGTTCAGGGTGGGATGGGGCCTCACTCAGCAGCTCACATCCAACACCCTGGGGTGGCCTGACACTCATCACCCTGCAGGGCTCACTGCTCCCCAGGAGAGCCAGGCACAGCCACAGCCCAAAGCCTTGCTCACATGTTGTCCCTTCTGCCCCCTTGGTTACCTGACGAAAGCCCCAGCCTTCCAATGGTCTGGCTCCGTGTCCACATGAGTGTCCTCTCCTGACACCTTCCTCCTCATGCCAGGTAGGATTCATCCCACTTAGATTATAGCATTTTTAAAGTTCTATCATCATTATTTGTTTGAATACTTCTCTTCCCTCCTAGACTCTGAATTCCTTGAGGGCAGGGTCAGTCTCCCCAGTGCCAGGTCAGGGCATGTGGTTTGTGGGTGTGTCTTGGAGTGAGAGGGAATCAACTCTGGTCCAGACACACTTCTTGGTCCCCTCGGCCACTAGCCTTGTGTCCATTGTCATATATAGGTGAAGACTAGCTGGGGTCGGAGTGTGGTTGGAGGCCATCACTAACGGGCTATGACTATAGAAGGCCTACTCTGCACTGCTCATTTTACTTTCATTTACTTAATTGAATTAATAGGTATTATTCTCATTTTATAGGTGAGCAAACAACAGCCTCTCTGGGGTTAAGCTGCCCCAGGCCACACTAGCTATGGTAAGTACCAGAGCCGGGATTTGAACCCATGGCTGTCTGACTCCACAGTCTGAGTTCTTTCCAGCACTCTGGGCTGCCTCCCACTCACAGTGGAAGTGAGGAACTTGTGGCTGATAGAGGGGCAGCTTGGGTAACACTGCCTCTGCACCCTGTAGCGCCAACACTCTGTAAGCACTGGTTTTTATTTACCTTATATGGTGAAAAGAGAGATGCCCATTTTTTTCCCCATTTCTGCAGACTAACAGACGGGTGCTAATTTGGTAAAGTGCAAATTGTCTGGCTTCGGTTCTATCCACCATCTGCCTGCTTGAACTAGTGAAACCCGGGTGACTTGTAATTATGCCCAGTTCTCTTCACAAGGTCCTTCCATCCCTTCAGATGAGCTTATCCTTTTCCTATTTTAAGAAAGAGCTTCACATAGCAGAGCATTTATGGAACACATCCAAGTACCACAGAAGAAAGTGATATTATGAAGCCGAAGCAATCACACAGACAAAACCCTTAGATTAGATGCCAGGGGACCCTGGTTGGCCCTGCTCCTCCCAGGGAATTGCTGGGCACTTGGAGACCAGCCACTGCAACTCTCTGGGCCTCAGTTTCTCCTCCAGGACACGGGCATCTGGAGCCCCCAAGAAGAGGAAGAAGTGCTTTGCTGTTTGTGTGGCAGGCCTGCCCCTGCTGCTGCTACTTCCGGTGCTTCGGGTGGGTGTTTGGAGGGACTGTCCCAACCTTCTCATTCTCATCCTCCAGAAGCAGCTCTTCAATCCCCGCATCAAAGATTCCCCCTGCCTCGCCACCCCCGCTAAAAATAAAAGGCTGCGTTTCATCGTATTCATACCATGGCTAGGGTAGATCCAGCTGCTTGAGGCTCCCCTTCCCTGCTCTCTGCAACAACCTCTCCCAACATCCAGCCCCCACCATGTTTTAAAAACTAAAGTGGGCAGAAATGATGAGGGTCGCAAGGTAAGGGAAGCAAGTTACCCAGCCCAAAGCACACCATTTAAACCCCGGCATCATTCATTCTCCTCCGAAGCAATACTTTCCATGCATTTACCTAAGCTGTCTTCTCCTGCCACTTTCTCCCTCCCTTTTGGATCTTTTGGGAGATAACCACCCGTATGGCAAAGGGGTGGTTTTCCCCTTCAGTGTGATGATACCACCTCTTGGAAGAGCAGAGGTTTGCCACTTGGGAGGCAGGCGAGCAAGGGTGCGCACGGCTCATGGGAGCGGTTCCCTGCCCGCCCCACAAGGGCACGAGGCATCTCTGTGCGTCCAGGCACCTCCCTCACCCTCACCTCCTCCTGTTGCTTCTCTCCCCAGCCCCAGTCACACGGTCACCTCATCCCCCATCCTGGAGACTGCCAAATGAGCCAGTCTCACCGCCAGCAGCCAAGTTCACTTTAAAAAGTCTCTTTGACAAAACGAAGAGGGAAAGTTGGCTGTTTAATTTGGTGGTTTTCTTTAGCAACACTGAAATGTCTAACATCTCAATGTGTGGTGTTTGCGAACTTAAATACGTCGCCTCTGGACCAGCCATTCCTCAAGGAACATCTGCTCTCCAGAAGATCCAAAGTGAGAAACCACAAAGTTGCATCACTTATCATCTTTCCCTAAAGAAATGAAAGGTGTTTTTCTCCCCCTCAAAGTAACATCTATTTCTCCACCCCACATCAAAACTCCAGCCTTTGGCAAGCATGTCTCAGCACTTCCAAATCCAAACTTTGGCACAGAACTGCAGACTTCAAAAGTGACAACGTAGGGCCGGCCCCATGCCCATCCCTCAGTCCTTGCTCACTCACTACTTCTGAGCATCTCATGTGAGGGATCAGAGGACAAGAAGGGCTACTGCACTGAGCCCACAGGATAACATACACTCAAATGTGGGGAACTCCTTAAACAACCCAGGGTGCCACCCCGGAGGAGGTGGTTTTTCCTGAAGGGAAAAACCTTCCTGGAGGGAGAAACAGCTTGAATAATGGCCACACCTAACTTCATGGGACACTGGGAAATAGTGCCCTATAGCTGGGTGCATTGTGATCTTGGAAAAAATGGGCTTCTTCTGCTAAGGACAGAGGGAACACTGAATATGAGGTGGCAACTGGCAGCCTCGGCCATAGACTCAGCTGTCCCTCTCTCAAAAGAATATGTCTATCTTGACTATATTTACATTAGAATATCTCAGCCTCAGCATTCTTGACATTTTGAGCCAGAAACTCTTTGTTATGGGAGGCGTCCTGTGTATTAAAAGATGTTGGCAGCATCCCTGTCCTCTACTCACTAGATGCCAACAGCACCCTCAGCAGTCATGATAACCAAAAATGTCTCTAAAACATCACTAGATGTCCCCAGGGGGACAAACTCACCCCTGAGTGAGAACCACCGAAGTATATCAAAAGGGCATTAAACTCTGTCTTCAACAAAGAGAGAAATAAGGAATATGTGCATCATTCAATGCACCTGACAAGATTAAAGATTATGTTGTTTCAAGCTTAAAAAAAAAAAAAAAAAGGGAGGGGCATTGAAATGAGATGATAGGCATGATTTCCAGACAGAAAGAGTATGAATTTGAACCCTGTTCACCTAGGGGTAACACTATGAGAAGAAATGGAATTAACCTTTATGCTTTGTTGAAAAGCTTGAGAGATTTTAAGAGTCAAGTGCACCCTATGAAGCTCACAGTGTTCTAAAGAGTAAACTCAGAACACAGAGAGGAAACCTACCTACCAGTGATTCCTCTTGCCATCCAGAGCTTGCAACTGTGGAGGTGATGTCCCTTGTCCAGAGCTTGGAACTGTGGAGGTGATATCCCTTGTCCAGAGCTTGGAACTGTGGAGGTGATGTCCCTTGTCCAGAGCTTGGAACTGTGGAGGTATTGTCCCTTGGCCTCAGGCAGCTCTCTCCTCTGACCCTGAGTCTGCTGCCACCACATTCCCTCTGCCTGGGCTCTCTCCCCATCCTGCTGCTCTGGGCACAGCTGACTCCTCTGCTTAAACGTCATTGCCTTAAACTGACCACAAATCACAGTCAACCCGCCCTCCCCACGGCCTGGTTCCTCTTCTGAATCCCCCATATCACAGCTCATAAGTGCATTCTTGTTCACTTTTATCACTCTCCCATTAGACTGGAACCTCCATTAAGGCAGGGACCATGTCTCTTTATTCACCTGTGTTTACCAGCACCTGGCGCAGTAAAGTGCCATTAAATATGTGATGAATAAATGAGTGACTGAATGAAGATGGTAACGGAGGTGCCTTAGGGAGTGCGGGAGGGAGTGATGGGGAGAAATGGAACACAGACCAGGACAAAAGCCTCACCTGAGCTCACAATAACCGATCTGTAGCAAGAGTGATTTTCTTTCACAGACTTCATATTTCCAGTCAGTTATAGGCATTTGTTGAGTGTGTGTACCTGGAATAGACAAATAAATGAAGCATGGTCACAAGGACCTACAACAGAATATAGGAGATAAGGCACACATACTAATGATTATAATGAAAGTTAAATGTGCCAAAAGTGCATTTTAAAATACAAAAAAGTAAAACTAAAAGAAAAAAAAAGTTCAACAGTTCTGAAGGTAAATAGCTACAGATAGAAGTATCTGTAGACATGGAGCTTCACAGGGCAGCACTGGAGGAAGGTTTTGCAGGATGGGTAGGAGTTGGGTAGTGGAAGATGGAAAAACCTTCCTGGAGGGAGAAACAACTTGAATAAAGGCAGCGAGTGAGAAAGCCCAGGCCTTTCCCGAGACTGTGGTTTAGCCCAGCGCTGTCCAGCAGAAATGACATGTGAGTCACATAGGTAATATTTAATTTTCTAGTAACCATATTTAAAAAGTGAAAAGAAACAGGTGACATTAATTTTAATATTATATTTTATCTAACTCAGTATATCCAAAATATTACCATTCTGAGATATGATCAATATGAATGATTATTGATGAGATATTTCACATTCTTTTTTCCTTAGCATTAAAAACCAAGTGTGTCTTTGACATTTACTGCACATCTCAATTTGGACTGGCCGCATTTCAAGGGCTCAGTAGTGATGGGTAGCCAGAGGCCACAGTATCGGACAGGTCTAGTGCACTCAGGTGGGGCAGGCTTGGGCAGACACACCCAGGGAAGAGAACAGGATGTGGCAGACAGAGTGTGAAGTTCGAACGGGAATATTTAATACTAGGGTTTTCATAACGTGAGTTACCAAGATAAGCCTGAAAGTGGGAGGTAGAGAAGACTGCGGGAACATGGTCAAAGGCAGGGGTTATAAATGTGAGACCCACAGGGACAGCACCAAGGCGAGGCTGGAGGTCACAGGTATGGCCCTGTGACTGTACAGGTATGCAGCCACGACTGTACATAATGACCCGTCTGTCTGGCCACACTTATGGGACAGAGGCAACTGGCCCGCCTTGGCTAATAAGAAATTTCCAAGGGAATCTGAGACTAGTTAGTTCATTCTGATCTCTTGAATGGAGGAGATGTAAACACTGGGGAGATGCGGGCAGGTACCTCCCACCACAAGCTGAGCAGCAGAGAAAAGCAAGCTGCAGAGAAAGAAGAGAGAAGCAGATGTGCAGAGAGAGACTGAGTCAAGCGGCTACGAGAAGGCCGCCTGGGTCCCACTGGCTTTCAGGTTCTAGCTTCAAGACTCTTCTGAGACTCCCCTGAAATCCTGCCCTCAGCGTGTCCCTTACTCCGAAACTAAAATCTCTCTCTTCCTCTCCCTTTCTTCTCCTGGTTTCTGTTCCATGCAACTAAAGCTTTAGAAGTCCTGAGAAATACTATTAGTACAGGGTTTTAGAACATGTAATGTTTGGGGTCTTTTTTCCCTCCTGACCTGGGGAGAAGGCACAGGGGGGAAGCGAAGGGGATCCACGTGGGAGGTGAAATTGCCAGGATCGACAACTGATTGAAGGAGAAGTGGGTGTTGGGGAGACGGCTGAGGGTTTGACCTTGGACGATTGGAAAATTGCTGGTGTCCTTCCCACAGGTGGGAGGGAGATGGGAGGGGAAGCAGTTATCCAAGGGGAAGTGATGCAACATTATGCACAGACACCAAGTTCTCAGCCTCCCTGCCCCTGCTGGGCATGTGGAGACATGGGACAGCCTGTGCCCCCGGCTGAGTGTGAGACTCAGGGGCTGGGGCTGCTCCTGCCCACCGGCAGGCTGCCAGGGATACCCTGATCTCAAAAGTCTCCTGAGGCGTCCGGATTACAGGCTTTCATCTCCTGGTCTGCTGCCAGCTTTGGCTGTAACAGATAGTCATTTCTGCTGTTTACTTTCAGATCTGTCTTCTGACGCTTTCTCTCCACACCTCTCCCACTGGCACCTGCCCCTTATTCCCTGTGCCAATCTCGCCCACCGTGGTCTTTCTTCCTTCTTTTCATGTCCCAGAGCTGGGGTACCCTATTTTAACCAGAGGAAGAAAAACTAACAGATATATAAACACGCACACGTGAGCAAACACACACACACACACAGAACACACATGCACACACGTACACACACATGCACACACATACAAACACATACATGCATTTATTTTCTCTCTTTCTCTCTCTGTCTCCATCAGCCAGACTTATCCAGTAACACTTTCCCCCTAGAGTGAGCCTCTCAAAGATTTTCAGCCTCTCCAGGGAAAGCAATGGCAGCTAACGTGTGGAGTCCCCTGTAATTTTTTTCCCCGGCTCTCCCGACGTAGGCAGCACTCTCTACCTGACACCAATCACCACCACACACCCAGTGCGCCCACCTCATGCACTGTGCACCCCGCTCGTCATGAATGCACATTGCCTCTTTGCAGTCCTTCTACAAAGCACTGCAGCTGTTTTTGCATTTGCTGGCTACCGGCAAGAGAGGTGAAAAGGTATTCAATCTAATTCTACCCTGTCTCAGCCTCTGTTCTTTAAGGACCTTTTGGGTATCAATCCTAGAAGCTTCTGAAAAGATAATCATAATTGAACTGTCACAGCCAAGGAAACTGAGTCACTTTGGGGTTAAGGGCTCCAGGCCCCATTTTCAAAGAGCCTTTGGTACTCACAGCCTAAGGGTCTTTGCGTCCTATCTTCTAGTCCAGTAGTCGCCAAATATTTTTGATTGCTTGCCCCATCCATAAAACATTTTTGAGCATCCACCTCCAGTGTATGCATAGTTATTTACTTATAAATTATAATCACGTACCACTACATATACATCATGCACCTTATAAATAGACATACTCATTATAATAGGTATAACAGACATACTCAAAAAATAGACATTTAAAAAGGAGAGGATAAAGGATAAATATAACTGCAAGTTCCACTGTGTTCTTCCTTCACCCAGTGGATCATCTTGTGCACCTCCTAGGGTGCACGCCCACTTTGCAGACTCCCTGTTCACCCATCAGCCTTCTCATAGTGTGATGTCTGTGGTGGGCATTGCTGCTGCTCACCAATATTTCCAGTTCCCCTTCACACACACACAGGAACATGGCACGCCCCCCAGCCCTTGAAGGTAGGAGTGGCTATGTGACTTGTGTATCCAATAAATGGCTCACCTCTGCTTGGGAGCATCAGGAACTATGATTCTCCATGTCCTCTCTTCTCTTGCCCCCAAAAAGCCTGAAGCCTCATGTTGAAATGTGGTATCATGGATGGTCATCCAGGAACCCTCAACTGGTTAAATTACAGACACTGCTGAGCCATGTTGGATTTGAGATTTGGGAGTTTGTTTGTTACTGCAGCACAACCTAACTTATCTTGACTGATACTCTCTGTAAAGAACCAGATGCCGTCATGGTCCTGAGTTTCTCTCTAAGGGCTGGTGTCTTCCCACTTGCATTGCTGAGAGGGTTCTCCTTGGTAGTGACAGCCAGACATAGGGCCGTGGAGGAAGGAAGAATAGGGAACTGGACTAAGAAGGGGTCAAGACACAAGAAATGGCCCAGAGTGTGACAAGCAAACCTGGAGACCAACAAGGTGCCATCTGGGCAGACTTGCCCAGGAATTGAAGGGCAGTCTCCCCTCTAATCCAAAATCCCTCCCTGAACTCTGGCCTGAAGATCTCCAAGCCAGGCAGTGAAAATGACTCTGTGTTCCTGGTTTCTGCACGTCCTGGGTCTTCCTAATAAATGGAGTTCAGTTTGGGACCAAATACATAAATTCTCCTTGAAGTAACTCTTTCAGCTCCTAAGGCAGTGGATCTTTGTCTTTAAGAAAATTTCTGGGGAATTAAATTGGAAAAGTACTTATATCACTGAAGCTACCTCTCCATTGGATCTAAACAGCCCATTTCCCAAATGTCTCCCAGATTGGCTGATGCAAGGACTGCTCTTGAATTACACCACAGAATCCCAAGTGGTTAAGAAGAGGAGATTAGGAATTTGGAACTCTTTTAAACCTTTAAACCTTCTAAACTTTTAAACCTGATATATGGCTTAATATATTGGTCCAGCTGTCCTAACAGAGACTAAATAACAGTAACTTACACCAGATATAATTTTTTAATTCTTTCCCACATAATAGTCTACAGGTCTTGGGCTGGTAGGGCAACTCTGCTGCCCAACATTGTTTCCGGTTCATTTTACTTTTCTCCTCCACCGCCTTCACCATTGAGCTTCCATCTCATGGTCTAAGATGGCTGTTCCAGTTACCACCACTTTTCAGACAATAGGAATACGAGGAGGAAGCCACACCCTTCATCTTAGGGGCATAAACCAGAAGTTGCACACATCACTGCTGCTCGGATCTCATGACCCGAATTTAGTCACATGGCTGAACTTAGCTGCAAGGAACCCTGGGAAAGGTAGTCTCTAGCTGGGCAGGCATCGACCAGCTAAATAGCATGCTTTCAGACATGCTTTTATTAAAGGAAGAGGAGGAAAATGAATATTAGTGGACAACCAGCAGCCTCAGGCTTCTTGCTGTGCTATGTGGGAAGCTTTTCCTCCCACCTCTGCCCTAGCCCATGAGCTCCCATACCACCCTGCACTGCTGGCCATAGCACTCATCCCAGTGTGTGTCCCACTAGGCAAAGCTTCATGAAAGCAGAGGCTGCATTCCTCCGGTTTACCCTTATATCCCCACATCCTGGCACTTAGTGCTCAGTAAGTATTGAATAAGTAAGTAAACGCTGATCATACGATAGGACAGTAATTATTAAGCTATGACTGTTCTCTACCATTCCCTCCCTGCTGCCCTTCTAGTTCTGCCTACCTCTGCCTGCCTCCTGGTCTCTGCTTCCTCTCCTCTAGGCCCGGCTCACTCTGGCAAGACCAGTGCTTTGAGCTTTTGTGATGCACCGTTGTGAGGGATGGAGGAGGAAGAAAAGAAGCAGAAGCCTGAGGTTGGGAGGACAGTTTTTGAGTAACTGTCTTGCATGAGCACAGTGGCCAGGAAAGAAAAGTAGATTTAAGGAGTATCACTGTGGGCATGATGGCATTAAGAAATGCAAGGACAGGACAGAATCTATTTGGAACATTTTAAAATTTGTTAGACTGTGTTTCTATGACCCAGACACTGCCTGGTGACTAGGAAAGCTGTGGCTCAGAAGCAAATGACTCAGAACAGGAAAATGTCAGGGAAGTGTAAATCCCAGAAAGCCTCCTTCACAATGCATTCTGCCTGCTTTGGATCCTTAGGAAAAATAAACAACTCTACAAAAGACCCAAGCGTATATCAGTGGTCTTCAAACATTTTCAGGTAGTACCAAGCCTAGAAATTATGATGCTCTCTGTATAGCCCCGTAAGATTCTTATATTTTTAATTCTATTTTACAAATCAACAATTTTAGTAGGAGACAATGTGATGTATAGCATGTGTATGAAATATAATATCACATCCAGGTATACGTGTCCAAAAAGATTAGTTGTCAAATTAAACATTAAAAAACTGTTTCTGAATTTCCCCGTTAATACTCATTTGCTACTGGTTCATCCTTATTGCGATTGTCTGTGCTTGCTGGTTACATTAGCAATATCAAAAATCAAAGGGAAAGTTTATGGGAGCAAAACTGAATATGGAGAAAATTCTATGCCTTAATGTTTTCTGTAATTTAGGAGGATATCTCTAGACCATAAACTCCACAGGGGAAGTGTCAATGACTGTCTGATTTTTGTTCTGTTTCAGTTCCTAGGACAGTATCTGACATCTTCTAGAAATGAAACAAATATGTGTGACCAGCTCTTTCATCTTAACCACGGAACCTCTCACTCCAACTGGAGCTAATTTGACAACTGCTGGATAACTGCAATGCTCCTTGTCACCAGGTTTTCTTGATAAGCTCTTTTTTGTTGGTAAATGTGTTCAAGGCTCCAGGGCCACGCCACTCCTGCTGGTCCTGAAAAACTGAATGACACACTCAGTATGCATGAGGTCCTAATCCCAAGAACTCCTGTGATTTTGGAAGTGACCCTGGATAAGTGGCCTGTTTCTGAGTAGGATTCGTGAGAGGATTCTTGTTCTTTTGTTTAGTTTTTGTTTCTTTGTTCAAGACCTTAAAACATTACAATAACAATGAAAAATATAATAAATGACATTGTTATTTATATTTGTGAAGTCCAATATACTTAGGTTTTTAAATTTGTTTTCTTAGTTTATGTATTCATTTCCTTATTTTTATTAATTTATTGTTAATTATGTAAGTAGTATATGAATGATGCTTTACAGTGCTTAAAATCCCACCAATAAAAACCATAATCCCCTTGATTACCACCTCAAACCCAATCCTCTCCTGCAAGGCAACAACTTTTCCCTGGTTTATATCCTTCCAGATCTTTTTCTATACTTTTACATATAAATGTATATGTACCTAGAGACATTGATAGTTTTATCTTGTCTTTATTTCTATAAATGGTACAATTTGTTACTTGTGCTCTGTGACTTACTTTTTTCTTTTGGAATATGTCTTAAAGCCCTTTCCATGTCTGTCCATATAAATCTACCTTATATTTTTAACCATTCATAGTATTCCATAACACAAATATACCATAGCTTACTCACCTAGCCCCCTACCGCTGGATACTGACATGGTTTTAATCTTCTGGTTTGTGTGCCTCGCTGGCAATGAGCATCTTCTGGTTTGTGTGCCTCGCTGGCAATGAGCATCATTGTACACTTATGAGAGTGCTACTCTAGGGAAGACAGTGAGAAACCGAATTGCTGGGCCAAAGGGTATGAACACTTAAATTTTCACAGACACTGACAAATAACTCTCCAAAGTGGTTGCACCAATTTACTCTCCCACAAGTACTGTATGAGAGAACCAGCTTCTGTACAACGCTGCCATCACCAAACTCTAAAATGACTGCTGACAAGACGCGTGAAAATAATTTCCTACTGTTGTTTCATTTTGCCCTATAGTGTTTTGAATGTGGAAGGTCAACCACGTTGCTGCTATTTAAGACAGGTTTTCCTCGCTCTGCTTTATTTCTTGCCTCCCCAGTAAAGAGAGACATAACCTCAGCAGATGGCAGTGGCAGAGACTGCTAGCTATCCACCAAATCTCTCTGTCTGGGCACACAGTTAGACTACATTTCCCAGACTGCTTTGCAGTTAGGTAGAGCCTTATTACTGGGTTTTAGCCATGAAAACATAAGTGGAGGGATATGTACCACTTCCCAGACTGGCCTATAAAAACTTTCTACCCACTATCTTCCAGGCTCTCTTCCCCTCCACTGGCTGGATGCAAATAAGCCTGGTGAGCCTAGCAGTCTCATGTTGACAATGGCAGAACCACAGGAGGAAAGATGCCTGGGTCCTTGAATAAACTGCTTGGAGAAGAGGCAACTACCAATGCAAGCCTGTTTTGGATTTAGTGTGAACAAGAAACACATTTCTAGCATATTTGAGCATTTGGGGGTTTATCACAGCAGCCATCAGTATGCTAATACAACGTAGCGAGAACTGACTCATTAAAGCAATCGTGGGTGCTAAAAATCAGGGAACAGTTTCCTAAGCATTTGGGGCAATTTCCCAGGGCAGAACATTCCATCTTGGAAAATCTCTAAATAATTAGGAGCTATCTGAAGGCAAAAACAAACAAACAAACACCAAAAAAACAAACAAAACCCCTCAAAATTCTCTGGAATATTGCACAGTTTGGCTAGCAAAAGGATTTCATCCATTTTCTGGCTCCCACTGTAGCCTGAGAAGGACCACTTACTGGGGAAACTCTGGCTGTTGGTCAGCACTTGGCCTGGGGGGCTCTGCTCCCTTAAAATGTCCTGTCAGCTCTCAGGGTCCATCACCGCAGAGAGCCTAGACACTGCAGAATTGTTTCGTCCAAGGTCAAAGACGACTCAGAATGCCATTTGCTGTTAGAACGCTGCCCATGAGCTAGGCGCCAGGGGTGAAGCCACCACATGATTACCAGGTTACCTGTTGAGGATCCCTGTCTGTGGAGAAGAGAAACTGCCTTAGGTAGAGTCAGACCCAGCAGTTCTCGTGAAGCACGGCAGTCCCAGCTGGATGGTCGTCCAAGCTATTTGTGCAGGCTGCTGTGCTGTGGCTATAAAAGGAAGCCTCCCCACCCCTCCAGGTGACTTATCACCCACCCAGCCCCTTTCCCATTCTATGTAAGTATTTAGATTAAAGTCATCATATCCTGGTTCCATCCCAATAATGGCAACCGGCCGTCTCTGCCTCTGCTACCACTGGGGAGAGAAGAAAGAGACTTGGAAAGAGGCTCACCCAGGAGTCAGATGTAAAAATTAGAAGAGATCAAGGAGCCAGGCTGTCCAGCTTCTTCCACCAAAGGAGCAGTCTTCAAACAACGAAATATGGCAGGAAAAGAGGAACAAACCTGGCTGAAGGCAGCGAGGAAGGCTCAGGGTCCCCCCTGCTTGCTCTGCCCCTCCCCCGTGTGATTTCTCCCTGGGGCCCTTGGGCTCCCAGAGCATAGTTTGAAAAGCTCCTCTCTGAAGGCCCTTCCACATGGCCCACCCATCCAAAGGTCTCGTAGGAAGCAAGTCTCAGGGTGTGCAGCAGCACGTCCAAAGGTGGGAGACCAGCATTTCTGGATGCGGGAATCCTAACTTTGGGCCATAAGGACACGAGGTTGGAGACTACGTAGCTTTTTGCCTGTTGTCTTCCCAGTACCTGGCTTAGCATCAGACACATAGCAGAGAATGTGTTAATATCCAGAGAATGAGAGAATAAGGAAGCTCCGTCTTTGCACTGCAGTCAGCAACCATTAAAGCATATTGGCCACATAGCAATTTACAGTTTACAAAGCACCTTCCCTTATACTGTCTCATCCAATCCTCAGAACCCACTGTGATATAATCAAGACTGATTCTCATTCTTTCAATAAAAACTGAATTTCAGAGAAGTCAGGTGACATGCTCAAGGTCACACAGCTAGTCAAGGGCAGTTGCAGGATTAGACCCCCATCTTCAGGCTCCAAGTGCCAATGCTTTTTCTACTACCTCACTGCTGAGATTCTTAGATGCTCCCACCATAATGGCAGTAACCATTGGTGGTGATACTGGTGGAGTAGTCATTAGGATCACAGCGATATGCAAAGCATGTAAAGATTCCAGTCCCTGACCATAAGCAAAGCCTGCTAATTAGCTCACATGGCTGCAGCTTCTGTCCCTTTATGCTGAGAAAGGCAATTCTTGCCCCACAGATCACAGACCCCACACCAAACAGTCGTCCTAAATGTTCATACCAGGGCTCTCCAGGGGCATGAAGAACATGGGATACAGATTTGGTTGCATGACCTGGAAACCAATTCAAACTCCAAGCCCTACTTCACATGGCAAGTCACATCTGAGAGTTATTCAATCTTGGTAAAGGAAGCATGAGACTGGAAGCTACAATTCCTATGTCCTGCTATAAGTCATGAACTTGGGCCAGGTAACTCACAGGTTGCCCATCTGGTGTTTAGTGATGTAAAGATTAAACACCAGTCCCCACCAGCAAATCGTTGAGGCCTACTCTATTGAAGCTCTCCACAGCCTGTCCACTACTCTTAGAATCACCTTCACCGTAAACCCTGAGAAGTTCACCTACCTCTAAGTCACTCCACGAGCAAGCATGAGCAGTAAGCATGCATACTGAGGGGTCCGAGTAGGAGAGGAACAAACTGCCCAAGCCAGGGGACTTTCTTCTACTTCTAGGTCACTCAGTTTACTCTCCTTGTATGAAACAGGTAAAATAACTCCTTCCCAGGAATGGCCAATGCTGTGAATGCATTTTCACCTGCAGAAAACTGAGGTCTGACCATAAAGCAGTGTTTTTGGCCTTTAAGATCCTTCCTTCTTTTGTTCTTCAGGTTCCTTCTCTATTGACTTTTTCCGTCTCACAAGTGAGGGCTAGGCAACTTGCGAGAACTTAAACCTCCCTGATGGGGTACAGACCAACGATTGACGCCCGGGAGAAGTGGAGGGTGCTTAATCAAGCTTCCCTGGGTTGAGGGTTATACAACCACATAATAAAAGACCTCCCCTTCTGCCTTCCCGCCATCCCAGCACAAGACTAAAGCTTGAAGAAGCAGAGTTATGGTGATCAGGGGGTCCAACTCTACCTTTCCAATTTTTGTGGTCCCAAAAAAACCACCTCCCTGTCCTGCTAATGCACACAAATCTGAGCTCATCTCCAACAAAACTGGCTAACTCTACAATATTTTAAATGGATTTTCTCCCCTCTCTGGACACCATCTTTTCACGCCATTCACATGGATCCTGCAGAGCATCTGTTATATCCAAGCACCAGAGAGAACATCACAAAAGGTGGGAACAGGTTGGGAGGCAGAGTGGGGGGTGTGGAGTCCTAAACAGAGACCTGAGACCCCCTGGCTGCTCATCAATCAGTTGCATTTGGCATGTGTGTTCTTGGGGCCCAGCACTACGCTGGGTGCTGTGGGGTGTACAGAAGTTAAATAATTTGTGATATTAGGCAGCAAAAGACTTGAACTCTCATTGAGATGGCCAGACACAAAGAGGCAATCATAGGAACAGTACACTGGATCAACAGCAAATACCTATATGTGTTGCATACTCAATACCAGGGTCTGCTCTAGGTACTGGGATATAGACAAAAATACAAAAATACCTTTGTATTAGAAGGTTGACCTTCAAGTAGGAAATATAATTCAGGGTTTGATTGTGGAGGTCAGAAAATAAAAGTCATCTGTAATTCAGAGAAGAGATCTGGGTGAGCTGACGCAGAAGCTTCAAGGAGGCCTTCTCCCCCACAGGCCTCCTAATCAACTTATCCCAAACTGAATGTATCATCTTTTCTCTTACATAAGAGGCCCTGTCTGTGTGAATCCAGTCACCATCGCAAGAAGCCTGGTGGTATACCAGATGGTCCTAATTCACTTCTCCTTCGTTTCACTCACCATCGTCAATCTATCCGCATGTCACGTAGGTTCTGTCTCTTAATTACCTCTGAAATCTGTTCCCTCCTCCATATTTCCACTGCCACAACCTAGCTGAGCCTTCGTCATTGCTTATCTCCAGTAGCAACATAAGGAGTGGACATTGTCATGCACAGTCTAGATTCTCCTTCTGTAAAGGTCTTTCAGCCCCAGCTCTGGGAAATGCTGGTGGTGCCCAGCCCACAGGAGGTGCTTCAGCTGCAGAGAGCTGTCATATCCAGGGCTCACCTATCAGAGCCCAACCCAGGACAGCTCTGAAGAGCTTTTCTAGCTCCAGAGCTCCCCACACGGTCAGCTGAGGCTGTTGTTGGGCCTGCATCGCAGAAGGACATTTTCCTCTGCCCATTCCCACTTCTGGCCCCTCCCTTCCACAGGTGCTGATCCCAAGGGTCCTCCTCAATAAACGCCCTGCATGCTCAGATAATTGCAGTGGCTCCTGACTACCTTCTCTGCTTCCACTTAATCCTTCACCAATCTTATCTCCGAATATCTACAAAAGTGATATTTCTTTTTTTTTAAACATCTTTATTGGAGTATAATTGCTTCACAATGGTGTGTTAGTTTCTGCTGTATAACAAATTAAATCAGCTATACATATACATATATCCCCACATCTCCTCCCTCTTGTGTCTCCCTCTAACCCTCCCTATCCCACCCCTCCAGGTGGTCACAAAGCACCGAGCTGATCTCCCTGTGCTATGCGGCTGCTTCCCACTAGCTATCTATTTTACATTTGGTAGTGTATATAAGTCCATGCCACTCCCTCACTTTGTCTCGGCTTACCCTTCCCCCTCCCTGTGTCCTCAAGTCCATTCTCTATGTCTGTGTCTTTATTCCTGTCCTGCCCCTAGGTTCTTCAGAAACATTTTTTGTTTTTTAGATGTGTTAGAATATGGTATTTGTTTTTCACTTTCTTACTTCACTCTGTATGACAGACTCTAGGTCCATCCACCTCACTACAAATAACTCAATTTCGTTTCTTTTTATGGATGAGTAATATTCCATTGTATATATATTCCACATCTTCTTTATCCATTCATCTGTTGATGGACACTCAGGTTGCTTCCATGTCCTGGGTATTGTAAATAGAGCTGCAATGAACATTTTGGTACATGACTCTTTTTGAATTATGGTTTTCTCAGGGTATATGCCCAGTAGTGGGATTGCTGGGTCGTATGGTAGTTCTATTTGTAGTTTTTTAAGGAACCTCCATACTGTTTTCCATAGTGGCTGTATCAATTTACATTCCCACCAACAGTGCAAGAGGGTCCCCTTTTCTCCACACCCTTTCCAGCATTTATTGTTTGTAGATTTTTTGATGATGGCCATTCTGACTCGTGTGAGGTGATACCTCATTGTAGTTTTGATTTGCATTTCTCTAATGATTAGTGACGTTGAGCATTCTTTCATGTGTTTGTTGGCAATCTGTATATCTTCTTTGGAGAAATGTCTAGGTCTTCTGCCCATTTTTGGACTGGGTTGTTTCTTTTTCTGATATTGAGCTGCTTGTAAATTTTGGAGATTAATCCTTTGTCAGTTGCTTCATTTGCAAATATTTTCTCCCATTCTGAGGGTTGTCTTTTCGTCTTATGATTTCCTTTGCTGTGCAAAAGCTTTTAAGTTTCATTAGGTCCCATTTGTTTATTTTTGTTTTTATTTCCATTTCTTAGAATGGCATTTTTCACAGAAGTAGAACAAAAAATTTCACAATTTGTATGGAAACACAAAAGACCCCGAAGAGCCAAAGCAATCTTGAGAAAGAAAAACGGAGCTGGAGGAATCAGACTCCCTGACTTCAGACTATACTACCAAGCTACAGTAATCAAGACAGTATGGTACTGGCACAAAAACAGAAAAACAGATCAATGGAACAGGACAGAAAGCCCAGAGATAAACCCACACACATATGGTCACTTTATTTTTGATAAAGAAGGCAAGAATATACAATGGAGAAAAGACAGCCTCTTCAATAAGTGGTGCTGGGAAAACTGGACAGCTACATGTAAAAGAATGGAATTAGAACACTCCCTAACACCATACACAAAAATAAGCTCAAAATGGAAAAAAGACCTAAATGTAAGGTCAGACACTATAAAACTCTTAGAGGGAACACAGGCAGAACACTCTATGACATAAATCACAGCAAGATCCTTTTTGACCCACCTCCTAGAGAAGTGGTATTTCTGACTTTTTAAATTTAACTTTAATTTTATCAAAGCACTACAAAGTTTACAAAATCAAATGTTACTCAAGGCTTATAATGAAGAATGGTATTCCCTTTCCCCACCCAGCACCATCACCTTCTGGTATTTACATTTTTAAAAAAATAATTAATTAATTAATTTTTGGCTGCATTGGGTCTTCATTGCTGGGCACGGGCTTTCTCTAGTTGTGGCGAGCAGGCGCTACTCTTCATTTCAGTGTGTGGGCTTCTCATTGCGGTGGCTTCTCTTGTTGCGGAGCACAGGTTCTAGGCACGTGGGCTTCAGTAGTTGTGGCACGCAGGCTCAGTAGTTGTGGCTCACAGGCTCTACAGTGCAGGCTCAGTAGTTGTGGCACGCGGGCTTGGTTGCTCTGTGGCATGTGGGATCTTCCTGGACCAGAGCTCTAACCTGTGTCCCCTGGATTGGCAGGCAGAATCTTAACCACTGGGCTACCAGGGAAGTCCCTACTTTTATATTCTAAATAACCTGCCTATGCTTCTATTTGTTGATGATTTTGACTTTTAGATATTTACTGACTTCCTACCATGGAAGATGAGGGTTTAGGTCTTTTATGCATGCATGCGTGCACGCACACACACACACACACATATTTCACACACACACTTTTCCTGTCTTCATTCTCCCAAGATTGTCATATCACAATTTTCATTGCTTTTGTTGTTTTTACACTATAATATTATTCAAAACTGATCCATGTAGTTTTGTAATACTATGATTACACAGTATTACAAGTATTAGAAAATAAATGATTACACTTATTTTCCTGTACAGGTTTTTTGTTTTTCCTTGAATAAATAATTGCCATGTCTTCTTGTTTGCTTAGTTTTTTATGTACCCCTCACTAATTTCTCTCCAAACTCTCTACCAGAATATCTCTTCTGGATATCTTTAAAGATATCTGATAATCAATCCATTTACTATTTTTCTTCTAGGAGATTTCCCTCTTGAAATTCTCCCTCCTCTTTTTCTAATATGGACTGAAACTCTGTAATCCTGCTCAATTATCCCTCATCTTTATGGAATACTTTTTCTAACAGCTTCCTGATAAAGGGTACACATGAGCTAATTTTCTAAGACTTGCATTTCTAAAAATTTATTCTATCTTATATACTCAGGGTTCTCCAGAGAAACAGAACCAATAGGATATATATATATATACACACATACATATTATATATATATATATATATATATATATAATGAAAGATTGACTTACATGATTATGGCAGCTGAGAAATCCCATGATCTGCTATCTGCAAGCTGGGGGCCCAGGGAAGCTGGTGGTGTAATTCCAGTCCAAACCTGAAAGCCCAAGAACCAGAAATGCTGGTATCTGAGGGCAGGAATAGATGTATGTTCCAGCTCAAGAAAGAGAGCAAATTCACCCTTCCTTTACCTTGCCCAATGGATGGGATGATGCCCACCTGCATTGGTGAGGGCAATCTTCTTTACTCAGTTTACGGATTCAAATCCTCATCTCTTCTGGAAACACCCTCACATACACACCCAGAAGCAATGCTTTACCAACCATCTAGGCACCCTTAGCTCAGTCAAGTTAACACATAAAATTAACCATCACACGTCCTCATACTAGAGGTAGTTTGGCTACGTATAGAATTCTTGTTTCAAAAACAATATCCCTCAGAACTCTGAAGTCACCGCCCTATGGTCTTCTAACTTCTTATACTGTCGATGAGAAGACCCCACCATGCTGACTCCTGCTCTTTTATATTCTCTCCTCTCTGCCTCCCTCTCCTCTTACTCTCTGCCTCTCTCAGGTTTTAGGCTGTTTTTCTATGGCATTTTGAAAATTCATGATGTGCCTCAGTGTGTGTTAGTCAGCTCAGGTTGCCATAACAGACTGGGTGGTGTAAACAGAAATATATTTTCTGACAGTTCTGAAGGCTGGAAGTCCCAGATCATGGTTCTTGGTGAAACCTCACTTCCTGGCTTGCACATGGCTGCCTTCTCATTGTGTCTCCTAACGTGGCCTTTCTTCCGGGTGCCTGAGGAAGCCAGGGATGGGAATGGAGGGAGGGTGGGGAGAATGTGAACTCTGTGATGGGAGGGAGTAGAAATAAATGCAAGTGTCTGACCTGTAAGTATACCTCTCATTCCTTGAAAGTGACATTTCTAAACTGCAACATTTGCCATATGATCCAGCAATCCTGCTCCTGGGCATATATCCAGAGGAAAGTCTAATTAAAAAGATACATGCACTGCGATGTTCATTGCAGCACTATCTACAATAGTCAAGACGTAGAAGTAACCTAAATGTCCATCGACAAATGAATAGAGAAAGAAGATGTGGTATATATATACCATGGAATACTACCCAGACATAAAGAAGAATGAAATACTGCCATTTGCATCAACATGGATGGACCTAGAGATTATCATACTAAGTGAAGTAAGTCAGGAAGAGAAAGACAAATACAATATGATATCACTTATATTTGGAATCTAAAATATGACACAAATGAACTTATTTACAAAGCAGAAACAGACTCACAGACATAGAATACAAATTTACGGTTACTCCTAATCCCAAATTAGGAGTTTGGGATTAGCAGATACAAACTACTATATATAAAATAGATAAACAACAAGGTCCTACTGTATAGCACAGGGAACTATATTCAATATCCTGTAATAGACCATAATGGAAAAGAATATGAAAAAGAGTATATGTATATTATAAATATATATATTATATATATATATAAAACTGAATCACTTTGCTGTATACCAGAAACTAACACAACATTGTAAATCAACTGCACTTCAATAAAAAATAAAGTAAAATAAACTGCAATCTTTATTTTGACTCTTCCATAAAACCCTTCAATCTCTCCCCATGACATGCAGTAAGGAATTTGAAACTTTTCAGTCAAGGCATTCATAGTGGCAGAAGAGAATTAACATGTGAACTCCCAAGTTTCTGGGATGTGGTCCAAAGAAGTCAATCACTTACATGCAATTACTTTGAAATCTCATTTTATTTTCTAAATACATGCAAAATTTGCCCCTGTTCCATAATAGATCTGTTTGTTTTAATATAAGAATTTTTTTTAAGTATTGGCATTTAAATGGCTTTACTTTACTTTCCCCAATCTTCAAGTAAAACTGATGCTTTGGGAAGACATCACATTTACCTCATGGCTTTGTGTATCCATGAGACACAGACCTCAATTTCAGAGGCCCAGCCCTTATTCTTGCTGTGCCCCCAGTACCCAGCACAGGGGCACAGTACCTGGCTCTTAGAAGGTACTTGACAAGCGTTTGATGAATGAACTAAACTGAATGATCTTGAAGGAAGAGTATCATTTGGACGGGGAGAAGGGCATATGGCATATGAAGAAGACCATTTAGCTCAGCAAAATTCTAGAGGGAGGAATGAACACAGTCTAGTGCGTATGCTCTGGGTGGTACCCAGGCTGGGAGCTTTTCCAAATGTTCTTATATCTGATATTGTGCCCTGAGGTCTCAGGGTAGCTGTGTCCCTGGATGAGCCGTGTCAGTGAGGTATCTTTGACATATAACTCCACCGAAGCTCTCCCTGTCCCATGCTCTCAGCTGCTCCTCACTCACCCCTCCTCATAGCTCCTGGCAAGATTAAATCTATGCAACATGGCCGAGCCAATGCCAGAAGCTATACTCTGGGAAGCAGGGCTGGTCTTCCACTGAGGGACATGGACAGACCCTTCAACTTTTAAGCACGGCAGGGATAGTCTGCTCACTTAAGCAATCTCCTGCGAAGTCAGAAATTCTTCCCCTGCATCCCTGTCCTCTCACCACGCAAAGGGCCCTGGGAGGGGTGCCACAAGGGGTCTGTAACATACTAGAATGACTAGATGTACAAGCAGCTACCTATTTTCTAGGAGCAACAAGAGACATTAGAGGTCACTGAGGGGGAAAGAATTCATGCTGGAGTTAATAGAGACGTTTTCAACTCTGCAATACAGCCAAGAGTCAGGTCTGGGGGTACCAAAAAAAAAGGGTGCTAAACAGCTTCTAGGAAGAGAAAGCAGCTATTTCCTCTCCTTTTGGTTCTCCTTTCTGAGTCTTTTATTTTGGTCCCATAACTTAATTTTTTAATTTTATTTTTAATAGTGTTTTGGTATTATTTTAAGTGTCATATATGCACATGGTAAAAAATCAAATAAAATGAAAAATAAAAACAATGGAAAGTAAGATTCCTGTGTTTGGTTCTCCCATATTCCTTCTTTTTCGCCAGAGGCAGCGAGTAATACCAGTTTCTTGGGAATCCTTCCAGAGATAGTTTTTGCATGGACAAGAATATATGTATATATTTTCCCATAAAAGACAAAAGGAAATGTCAGCACACAAATCATCCTCTTCTCATCCTCTGTTTCCTTTCCTTTTATTTTTTAACTTAATTACCTTGGAGGCTGTTCCATATCACCATACAGATATGCCTCATTATTGTTAAGTTGCAGGACTTCATACCACATCGATGTCCAATATTTTAATGAGAACTTTTGATGGACATTCATTTCCAGTATTTTGCTACTGTAAAAAAAAATGATTCAGGGCTTCCCTGGTGGCGCAGTGGTTGAGAGTCCGCCTGTCGATGCGGGGGACACGGGTTCGTGCCCCGGTCCGGGAAGATCCCACATGCTGTGGAGCACCTGGGCCCGTGAGCCATGGCCGCTGAGCCTGTGCGTCCGAGGCCTGTGCTCCGCAAGGGGGGGGCCGCAGCGGTGAGGGGCCCGCGTCCGGCAAAAAAAAAAAAAAAAAAAAAAAAGATTCAATAAGTGTACTTGTTCGTATATCTTTAAGCATATGTGTAAGTTTATTCATAGGATAATTTCCAAGATGTGAATTGCTGGGTGAAATGGGAAGAAAATGGTTTTGATTGATATCACCAAACTGTCTTTCAAAGAGGTTTTTCTGTTGGCCCCATAACTTTAAGCCCATGCAAATAGCTCCAGATCACCCTCTCGCCTTTTTCTCCTTTCCATCTCTTTTTCTTTTCATCCCTTCCTTTCATCAAAGCCCTAAAATGGCAAAGGAGTATGAGAGAGATTGGATTAATCAGCTGGGGAAAAACGTTCCAAGTCTCCTGGGTAGAATTTCTGGAATTAAAGTCCTTGGTGGACAAGGAAATCATATCTTTAATGGAAATCTGTAGAACTAATAATAACAGAGAACATATGAATTCATTTAATCCGTATGACCTGATAAGGTAGGTACTATATGACTCCCATTTCACAGATCAGGAACTTAAAGCCCAGAGGTCACATAGCTAGTAAATGTAGGAGCCTTGTGTGAGCCTAGACTGTCTGGTTCCAGAGTTAGGTGTGTAGGGGAGAAAAAATCTCCCTCTCTCCTCTACCCATCTCAGGATCATAACTGGGTCTCTGTAACAAGACAGATGAATAAGAGAAAAGCATATAAATGTATTTAATATAAATGTTACATGACATGGGAAACTTCATAGGGAAATAAAGCCCCAAAGAAGTGGTTAAGCCTCAGTGTTTTCACGCTCGGTTTGATGAAGAGAAGAAAGTCATGGGAAGATGTGATAGGATAAGGGGTATGAGCTGAGAGTAGGAAACCGGGGGAGACTCAGCGAGGCCTGCTCATTCGGATTCTTCTTGGCATCCCTCTGTCTTTGGAGATAAGGATGCTCCTTGTCCTACAGATATAGGGAGGGCACCTCTTACATGAGGGTCTATGACCTGCTTCGGGGGAGGGCATAAAGTCCTTCCTGCACCTGTTGTTTCTCAAATTCCTTCAGCTTGAAATGTTCACTGTGCCAAGGTGCCGAACTGGGGATGGAGTATCCCAAGCCCCGTCAGGCTCTTACCCACTATACTAGCTCCTAAAGGAGCGACGTAGCATCTGTCTCCTCAGTCCCAGGCTCTGGCTTTTCACGTGCCAAGAAAATTTCAAAATAATTTGGGGGAGGGTAGACCAACACAAGATTGCCAACTTCATATTTTGCCAAATAAGCACATTAAAAATAAATCCTATTATCACTATCATTTCATTTTTAAATACCATAAAATGGGAAGAACATAATCACAGGATAAAAGCAAAAATCTAAACCAAATAAAATTAGACTTATAAAAAATGCCACATCCCCCTTGCTGTCTCCATTTTTGAGGAAGACCAGGGGAAACTACCAGGGACCGCAGTGACCCTTCTACGGCACTTGGAGCCCGGGACCAGCTCACTGGAACTCCACTGCCTCAGGACCCTGAGCCGAGTGTCCAGGCCCACTTGGTGCAGGGCCTTGATCGGGGACACAGACCCTCAGCTTCAAGCCTGGGAACATTACAGGAAGGAAAGCCTGTCCCTGGTCCAGTTCAAGACTCCCTCCATCCTACCCAGACTTTCCACGCTCCCTTCAAGCCCAAGCACCCCTGGGCCAAGAAAAGCCAGTGTGCTGGGGAGGTGGGCGAGGATATGGAGAGAGAGGAACCAAATCAAGGCAGCCAGTGTTCTGAGTGGACTGCAGGGGCAGCTAATCGTCCCAAACAGAGGAGGACAAACACGATTTGCTCACGGTGGTAGAGAAACAGCGGGCCTGGATGTCCTCATCCTGTACGTAGTATTCCCTCCTCGGCTCGAGACTGCCATCAACAAGTACTCATTCTGTAACCGAGTCACTAAAGGCGAGGTTCTGGTCCTGATGACTTCACCCGGTAAGGATTTTTCACGTTTTTCCAGAGGCTTCCCTGGCTCAAGCTCATCATTTCTTTGGTCACCCATGGCAACAGCCTTTCCCAGTATCCCCACCCGCCTTCCTCCAGACCAGGCTTTCCGAAATGCAAAACTGACCGCAGCATTGCCTGTCTTCATCCCTCCCTTCAATATCTTCTCATTTGCCACCAACAGAATCAAGTCGGAGCTTCCGAGAATAGCACACACAGCAATTCCATCCCCACACAGCAACAGGGCCCCAACACACAGACACACTCACACAGACACACAAACTCATCCATGCCATCCTATGCCACTTCCTAACTCATACTCAGTACTTCAGGCATATAGACTTCCCTCTAGATTGCCAGACAAGTCAGTCGAGCCTTTGTTCAGGATGTTCTAGCTGGATTGCCTAGCCAGACTGCCCCCAAATTCCTATTCACCCTTTACGACCTCACTGATGTCTCAGCTTCTCAAGGGATCCTCCCTGGCCATCACCTCGTGCCTAGTCTGGGCCCCGTGGATGTGTGTGCATGGCTCCATCAGTCTCTACTTCTCAGAAATCACGTTTGCCCTTTGGGGATGGAGGTCATATCATACCTACCTTTGCACCCTTGATGCCAACACAGTGCATGGTGCGGAACAGGAAGTTAAAATAGGCTTTTTGAACCATATATTTGTGTACATAGAACCAGATGGTCCCTGTGTCAGGAGCTGGTAAATTAGCTGGAGAGATGCCCCACCCCAGGCATGAAGCATCATAAGACAAGATAGAGTGCTGGATTCGAGACAACCAAGAGCTAGAACACATGGTGCAGTGTGTTCCCAGCAACTGGAAAGAGACGAAAACAACATGTGTTGACATCGCTAAGAAAGCATGCATGGAGGACCGAGGAAGAAGGGATGCCTAGACAATTCCTCGGGACTGGCTCTTTCTGACCCCCCCTGAGCTGCACCTCGCCCCAGGATGGCCCCAAATCCTCCACCGGCTCAGGAAGCCGCAACACCCAACCACAGCAACAGTATCCGTAGCCTCCGGCACTTCCACCTGACAGCACAAGAATTTTCTGAGTGCCAGGTTACTGAACTTGAAATAGGTAAATGAAGAGTCTTTGAACGCCTGTTTCTGGCATGTATTCATCCGCAGGCTGTGAGGATGGAATGCAACTCTGCCAGGAGGCTGGGGGAGGGAGAAGGGGGCTCCAAGGTTCTGTCTGGAGCAGGCTTTTCACCAGAACTCAGGGTGCAGAGCTCTGATAAGCAAAGGTTGGGGGGTGTGGGGAGGAGAAGCAGCCACCATCTCTGCGATAAGGATGGGAAATGAGGGCGGCAAACCCCTCTAGCTCAGAGCCTTAGATCTAAAGCCCAGGTTGGCTCAGCTTTGCACAAGCACTCCAAACAAACTGGGCTTCAGAGCCAGAAAGCCGGGGAGCTCTTCTGAAAGGTTCCCCTGGAGCTGTAAGCCGAGAGCCTTCTGTGAGGGCAGGGGCCTGGGAACTGGGGGACCAGGAGAAACAGGGCTGGGGCAGAGGAGAGAAGGGGCCACCTGAAGTCGGGGAGGGGAGCTGAAGTGCTGGCAGCCTGGACTCCTGGCTCCATGGGTTGGGAGAGGTCCCCCTAGAGTCTGGTGTTCTAGACGTGGAGCCTCTGGGGAATGACTTTTCCAGGAACCTGTGAGCTTTAGTGACCCTACCGAACAATCACACCACAGAACTCTGCAGCCAGTGGCCCCACACCCTTGCTTCCATCCCACAGTCGCTGTGCAAATGTCCAAGCGCCCTGGTGCACCTGGGCTCCAACGCAAGGCTATCGCAGCGCAGGAAGCAGCAGCAGCTCACCTGCCAAATTCCTGCTCTGCCTGCTGCCCTCCTGGATTACTTCAAGCCTGAAAGGGTCAGATTTCCCACGGCTGCCACCCACATCCATCCCCCACTGCACCCTGGTGAGGTGGCCTTCTCTGAGCAGAGAACAGACTTCTCAGCCTAGTCGCATCTTGTGACTCAGTCTCTTTCTAAAATGCAACTGGCCTTGGGTGTTGAATCATTCAGGTCTCCCTTGGGGGCACCCAAGCCAGCCCTCACCTCTGGTATTTGAAGAAGGTTACAAAAACCATAGCCAGTTGAACCCAAAGGATGGCGCTGGTGGTGAGGTGGGAAGAATTCTGCTCCATTCAGCAGCCCCAACGCGGACTTCCACCCTCCCAGGAAGCAGTTCGCCCCAAGCCTTCTTGGTACTGTCTGATGCACAAACAGTCCTTTGTGGAAATGCCCAGAATGACAGGGATGAACAAGAGAGAATACAGAGATAGATGTTCGACAAGTCCCTGCCCTAAGAGCCTTTTTTTTTTTTTTTTTGCGGTACGGGGGCCTCGCACTGTTGTGGCCTCTCCCGTTGTGGAGCACAGGCTCCGGACGCGCAGGCTCAGCGGCCATGGCTCACGGGCCCAGCCGCTCCGCGGCATGTGGGATCTTCCCGGACCGGGGCACAAACCTGTGTCCCCTGCATCGGCAGGCGGACTCAACCACTGCGCCACCAGGGAAGCCCTCATCTAGACTTTTGATCATTCCCCTGACTCTCAGTTCCCCTGTTGTTTCTCTCCTCTCTCTTCTCTCTCTCTCCTTTCTGTCCTCTTTCTCCATCCTCTCCCTCCCTCTTTTCTCCCCTGCTCTCAGGCCAAGGCCACACTCTGTATGCACAATCCTCCCTCAGCCCGCAGGTGTGTAAAAAGGATGAATTACCTCCTTGATCTCAACGTGATGGCCCCTGTCCAAGCACCCCTCACCTGCTGAGTACATAATTGAAGTGTGGGCTCTGAGGCTGCAGCTGTCACGGAGGAATTGACAAAGAGACGTGAACAGGGCCTCACACAAACCATGCCCTCCTCGGCCGCCTTGAGCACACGAGAATGCAATTTTCCACACCGTGCACAAGGGGAAGGCCACACAGAGTTCTGAACCCTGGAAGTGCCCTTTAACTGGGAGGAGAAAATTAGCAGAGGTGCCCCCAGACTTGCTTTCAGCTGCCTCTCACCCTCCACTCCTGCTTCTGCCTAAGAAGATTCTGGAAAGCCGACAAACAAGAGGCCAGGCTTACCTTCCAAGTCTGTGAGAAACCCTTGGCAGAATTAGCACCGGCCTGGCCTGTACCTCAGTTTCCCTACCCCTGCTATGTTGTGATTACTCTGGCCGCAAATACCTAAGCAAGCAAATACACAGAAATAGAAAAGTACTCCCCAGAACCATGAGTGCCAGGCCTTCCCTCACTTCCCCTGCCTCTGTCTTCCCCTCTCTTATAGGCTGAGTGCAGGGGCTCCCCCCACTACCCCCTACCCCGATCCCAAGCCAGTCCCCGGAAGCTTACAGTGCCTCTGTCTTGTTTCTTTCACTATAGTTTCTACGTTGGTCCCTACTCCTCAATCCCAGACTGGATATGAAGCAGGGGTCCCCCTGGCCTCCTTTGGTCCTGGAGTCTGCCCGGAGCCCCCATGGCCAGCTGGGCTCCGCTGTCATCCACGGCAGTGCTGCCTGAGTGACGGGCCCCAAACTTGGTAGAGACTGCATCTCGGTTCCCCCACCTCTGGTCCTCGATCGCGGGGAGCTCTCACGCCAGGCACAGCCCTGGCCCCCTTCCTGCCTGCCCCGTGGTGTCACAAGCAGATCACACTCATCATAGCAAGTCTAGGCCTGGGACAGTTGGAGATTAACTAAAACAATCTGGGTAAAAATCATACAAAAGAAGAATGATGTGAGGGAAGCATTTTGAGCTAAGAGGGAACAAGAGATGCTCTGGTGTCGGTAACTGGAATATCTCAGCCCAGGCGGACAAATGCTCATTGACATTCAGTGCACAAATAGCAGTCTGAGCCCCGCCTGCTAACAAGCAGGTCATCTCATCTCTCCCAGTTGCCAAGGCATCCTAAGGTCCTCAGGAATCGCATCTCTCCGTCCTGTCCTTCCAGGTTCTGCTGAGAACCCCTCCCGCGTGTTCTATGGGGTTGGCCTCCCCGGCAGCAACCTTGCTGCATCCAGGTCCACATCAAAGTTCACCCCCAGGGATGGTGAGATCAGAACTGAGGGCAGCACGTGGCCCTGTCCTGGGGACCCCGGACGTTACCCTGAGGTCGGTAAACCCAGAATAGAGCCTCTATGCTGAGACCCAACCTCCAATCCTGGGCACCCAGAGCAGTCTCCCCCTTCTGAACCAGCGGTGACCGGTCTTCTGCTCCTGAGGCCTGTTGTGTCCATTTCCTATAGAAGGGTAGCCTGTGCCTCAGTTTCCATTTCCAACCCGAGGTGAAGCTCAAACCTCATGCCCCTGAGTCTTCTCCTCTCTGTTCCATTTTCCTGAAAACAAGCCTCAACTCCCCTACCTCCTCACCATCGTACCTACACAGACTCTAACACCATTTACTTGTATAAGAAAACACAAGAACTCAGGTAAAGTAAAATAAAATGTTGCCCTTCAGCCCCCCCTCTCAGCAGCCACTGCCCCTCGAATCCTACACCCCGATCACCAACAGTAAAATGTTCCTAAACATGAACATTTATTGGGACCTCCCTGGCGGTCCAGTGGTTAAGACTCCACCTTCCAATGTAGTGGGTGCGGGTTCGATCCCTGGTCGGGGAGCTAAGATCCCACATGCCTTGGGGCCAAAAATCCAAAAACATAAAACAGAAGCACTATTGTAACAAATTCAATAAAGGCTTTAAAAAACGATCCATATCCAAACAAAAAATCTTTAAAAAAAAAAAAAAAGAACATTTATCTTTTCAGGCTTTACATCTGCATTAAGTCAACACTGCCTCCAACCCCCCCCCACCCCCTGCCCAGTTTTCCCAGCATGGGTGGGTGATGCTCCACATAACCAAAGGGGCCACTCATGGGGTCTTGCGGAACAAAAGACTAATCTTCCCAAATATTATATTAAAGTTTTCATCTTCAGCTAAAAAAAATAGCGAGAAAACTGCATGCAGTTTTCCAATGACAAATTCCCTGGCTCCCACACATCAAACTGCAACAGTCTTAGGGCCAAGGGACCCAGTTTCATAGGACATTTGTGAATTTTCAGGCTGATGACCAGAGTCAGGAGGTGGAAAGGGCATTGCAGAGGAGTCCTGAGCTCCCACCCTGCCCAGCCTCTAACTAGCTTTGGGTAAGGATTTTGCTCAGTTTCCTCACCTGTGATTTGAGAGGATCTGGCTCGATTTCTCAGGTTGCCAAGCTCTGATGTTCTACTGCTCACTGTAATTCACGATGAGCGATGGCGACCCGCAGGAGCTGGTCTTGACACCAGTGTCTGAAGCATGTATGGGAGACCTCTGGTCTTCTTTCCCAAAGCAGAAACATGCCCAGTTCTTAGAGAGGATCACAGAAAGTTTTCAGTGAGGCCACAAACATTCACGGGGCATTTACTGAGTGTCAGACTATGTGCCAGATGCTGGGGGTACAATGGTGATCAAAGAAAAAAATCTATCTGAATGTCACCATGGAACTAACAAGCAAAGAAGATCTTTTGATTGGCAGGAGAGACTTGCACTAAATAAATACATATCACCACGTGTTATGGACTGAATTGTGTTCCCCAAAATTCATATGTTGAATTCTTAACCCCAAATGTTTGGAGATAGGGCCTTGGAAGAGGTAAGTATGGTTAAATGAAGTCATAAGGGTGGGGCCCTAATCTGCAACTTTGTAAGAAGAGGAAGAGAGAGTTTTTCTTCTCTGCTCGGGCACAGAGGAAAGGCCACGTGAAGACACAGTAAGAAGGACCAGAAACTAAATTTCCTGCAACCTTGATCATAGATTTCTAGCCTCCAGAACTGTGAAAAAATAAATCTCTTGTTGTTTAAGCCACCCAGTCTGTGGCATTTTGTTACGGCAGTCCGAGCAAACTAATACAGCATATTTCCTCAAATCCAGGATGCCACAGACTTTGTGACACTCCAATATTTCATGTACCACTAGGGGAAAAAAAAAATCACTGCCAATTAAATATAACCCTTTAGTATCACTTGGAACATTTAGACTTACCGGAAGACTTTTAGAATCATTCAGATAGATTTTTGTTGTTGTTGCTCTTATGCAGACAAAAAGGGAAATATAATCAAGATAAATTGTTACAATGTTCCTAAGACTTCTTATTCAGAGTCCAACTCTTCTGAATCACTATTCAACTCAGAGTTGAAAATGGTCCCATGGATGGATGATGGATGAGACAGCATTTTTAAAAAGTATGCTCCACTATTGTCTGCAGGGCTCTTTTAGATCATTGACACCCATTATGCAAAATGGATGTTGGATGCTTTCGTGCTTGCCCTGTGATAGACAATACTTCCACACTAATGTCAGTAACAAAATGTAACATAGCTTCATCTACTTGTGAGAGTCTTTCTTACTTAGGTCCTTGGATTACTTTGCTAGGGCTGCCATAACAAAATACGACAGACTGGGTGACTTAAACAATAGAAATTTGTTTTCTCACAGTTCTGGAGGCTGGAAGTCCAAGGTCAAGCTTCTAGCAGGGCTGGTTTCTCCTGAGGCCTCTGTCTCTCCTTGGCTTGCCGATGACCATCTTCTTCCTGTGTCTTCACATGGCCTTTTCTCTATGCATGTGTGTCCGTGGTATATCCTCCTCTTCTCATGAGGCTGCTGTTCATATTGGATTAGGGCCCTACCCTTATGACCTCATTTAACCTTAGTTACCTCTTTAAAGGCCCTATTTCCAAATACAGTCACATTGGAGGGCTTCGCCATATGAACTCTGGAGGGAATCAGTTCGGCCCATTACAGTCTTGTAAGGCATTTAGTTGTTACACTGCAAGAACATATTAAATCAATATTATCTTTCCAATGATAAAAAGTTGCCTTGCTAATATAAAATTGACAACCTGCTGTTCTGTTTCCTTGCCTCTCTGCATAAGCTGCTTGCTTCAGTCCCAAATCAGAGTGTGATCTTTTCGAAGATATTTTAAATATAAATTAAAGCCAAGACGTATAGTATCAATAATACATCTAACTCAGCTGAAGTGAGGGCAGTATGAACAATCATGACCAAGTCTGTGCTCGCTCAGACAATGACAACAGCACCAACAGCTGCCCAGTCCACAGCACTGCAAGACAGTATTAGCCGTAAGGCATACTCCAATTTCAGAAATGTTAAATGTGGACAAGAGCGCGTATATGTGAGACGAAGTACAGTAAAACAAATTTAATTAGGATATCCATAAAGCTCTAGTGCAGCTTGAGTCTTTAACAAATTCACTTGTATATAATATGTAAACAATTTACAAAATGCAACAGAGAAGGAACTTACTCAAGATTTCCATGAACATTTTAATGATCCATTTGTTCTCATTTCTTTCTCTAATCTTCCAGGTGATAAACCCTCTACTATACGGAATGGCTATATCCAAATGAATATGCTGAAAGCCAACCTTTCTGTAATTAATGTAGTAAGTGATGATTACATTCCCTCTCTGCTTTATCTTGAGGATTGTTCATATCACATATAGAAGTGAATTTATTAAAATTCCAACCTGTGTAAGGACTTTAGGGCCATTCTGTACAGTATCAAGTGATTGATTACACAGTGTTTTGAGGATGAGCAGAGCTGCCCTGAGAAAGTATTTCTCAAACTGACCCAAGAGGTGAATTGCGTGTTGGCAGGGGAGAAGGGAGTACATATTCCAAGAAGAGCAGCATGCAGAGGCCTAGAGGCTGGAGAGAACAATCGAGAGGGTGGCTGATAGACTTGCAGCTGAGAGAGCAAGCAAGGGAGGGCGTGGCAGGACGCAAGGGTGGAGATGTAGGTAGAGGTCCTGTGGGTCCCATGTTGTTAGACCATGTCTAGACACATAACCAAGTGGAAGGAGGCCATTCATTGCCTCTGTATTCGTCATGGCAAAAGGTTAGAAACAATCTCCATGTTTCATCAATTAGGGACTGGCTAAATAATTGATGGTCTGCCCAAAGAAGAATTTCTAGACAGTTGCAAAAAAAAGTAGATGGAACTCTTTATCGATTGATATGCAGTGATCTCCAAGGTATACTGAGTGCTAGATGCAAGACAGTGAGTATAATATAATATAAATTGTGTTTTTAAAAAAGAAAAATTAATTTACACTTGCTTATAGGTACGAGACTATTTCCGGGAGGACACACAAGAAACTAGAAAAGTTGGTTGCCTACAGATAGGGCATTAGGTGGCTAATGACAGGGATGGAATGGAGAATTATAACGGCCTGCCCTTTGGACTCTTTGAAGTCTTGAATCTTACAAATGTATTGTCTATTAAGAAGGAGGAGGAGGGAATTCCCTTGCGGTCCAGTGGTTAGGACTCCATGTTCTCACTGCCGGGGCCCCAGGTTCGATCCCTGGTCGGGGAACTAAGGTCCCGCAAGCTACGCGGCCACTGCCAAAAAAAAAAAAAAAAGGGAGGAGGAGAGGGAAGATGATAAAGGAGAAGTAAGATGTTTTAAGTGTAAGGGCAGCTCACGTGGGTCTGCGGCTCTGTTTTTGGAAAGGCTTGGGTGAGGACAAATAATGGTGGAGGTCCTTCGTGTTCCTTCAGATTCCTTCAGGATTCTGTCTGGTATTTTTCTTCAGTCATTTCACGTGGGGATGCTCCTTGAGGAAGACTATAAACTTCCAGGAACCTGGACATGCAGGTTCCGAATCTCCACAGAGCCTAACCCCGTGCTGGATACACCAAAGCGGCTCTTAATTCTAGCCACCAGATTTGCTGGTTCACCTCCCTCCCCTCATAATGGCCTCTGGAGTCTCCCCAACCCGAATGCGGCAGAAGCAAGCTGAGGGGCTGCTCTTCTCCTAGTTATGCCAGACTGCTCTCAGGGTCAGAGAAACACGCCTTTAGGAGAAGTGCTCTTTGTGGTTAAAATCACTGTCACAGGCGCCCAGAGGAGGCATCTACAAACTGAGGATTCACAATCCATCAGTGAGTTGTGAAATCAATTTAGTGGGTCCAACTACCCTTAAAAAAAAAAAAAAAAACACAGAATTTTTAAAAACTCAGAATGCATCACACACTAGTAAGGGTAAGTATTGCATTGTGCAAATGTTTAATTTCAAATATGTGTATGCACAGTGGGTCATGAGGTGGAATGCATTTCTTACTGCGGGTTGCAGCCCAAAGTGTTTGAAAACCAGTGGTCTAGAGAAGTAAGTGAGCACAAGGACCGCCGAGTCAAGCAAAGAGTGGTTCAACCTGACCTCTACAAGTTCCAGTCCCCTGCACGCTCACCCCACCGTCTCTCGAGGGTAAAACGTGGAGAGTGGCAATGCATCATGGGATTGCTGTAAGGTGCTTAGTGCAGTGGTCAACGTTTAGAAATTACTATCATTCGAGAATATTACTATCACCACCAAGAAATAGTCCCTTCATCTTGTCAAGCCTCCTGGCCCACCAGCAGACCATGGACTTGGCCGCCCTCAGAGGGCTCCTGACCAGCAACTTCTCCTCAGCTTCCCCGCTCAGGCCACCCAGGCAGCAGCTGGGTCCACAGCTCCCTGCTTCTTGACCATCAAAGGAGCCAGGTGATGGGAAAGGCACGTCTCAATTCAGCAGAGAACATTACTTTGCTCTAATGGGGACATCTGTTATCTTGGCCCCCTTTCAGCCTTGGTGCCAGGGAAATAGGTGGTCCCCAGCCACTATAATTCCTTCCTGGGAGATTTAAAGAGGAAGACGATGAAGAGAAAGACGGCAGTTGATTCGTGGTTTGAAAGAATATATGATATGCATGTCCCCGTCCAAAATTAAGGATGATGAATCAATGTCTGAGAGTGAAAGAAAGTGCTGTATACCTGGGCCTTTGAAGAAAAGACTTTCCTTCTACTGGTTCCCAGTTTCAGCCTTTGAACAATGCGGAGGGTTTGTTCTGAGCCCCTCCTTCTGGTGAAAATCCCGAAGACTACTTCCTTCCTTCTCTCATACTTCCCAAACCAGCTGCCAACTCTGCATGCCCACCCAGGGCACGGGGAAGGAGAGGGGGTTGTAGCAGCCGAGAGCCTGAGGATGTGGGGAAACCACCAGATGCTCCCTGTTGAATCAGGACCTCGCCCAATGCCTGTGGACCAGGGAGGACCCAAATGCCCTCTCAGTTATGGGTGGCTTAGCTGGCAGAGCTGAATGTGGTCCATAAGGATGTCCATAAGGGTCTACACCATGACCAGGTGCCACATTATACTCACTGCCTTGTATCTAGCACTCACAGAGCTTGAAGATGACTGCACATCCATAAATAAAGAGTTCCACCTTCTTTTCTTGTAACTCTCTAGAAACTATTTGCGTGGACCATCATTTATTTAACCAGTCCCTTACTGATGAAACATTGCTTCCTTTGCTCCTGTTTCACATTCCCAGCCTCTGCAGGAATACTGGGGGAGGGGCGCAGAGCATAAAAAAGAGAATCCCCACGTGCCCAGGTCTCATGAGTACAATAGACTCTGGATGGAGAGGAGCTCCTTAGCTATATCTTCACGTGACTCAGCCCTAGAGAGTCCCTAGTTCTTCCAAGGAGAAAAGCTCCAAGGGGTTGACAGAGGGGAGATGACTGTGTGCTATGAAGCTTGCCACCTTAATGGCCTGATGAGAGGTGGGTGACAGAGATAGATCAGGATATCGTAGATTACTTACTGGATTGCCCTTATCATTAACAGCCTTAATAAGTCTACAATACACTGTACCTCGGCAGCAAGTGCCACTGTTAGGCATGGAAATCGGGCCAGCAATTAGGAAGACAGACAGCCAGTCAGATCCACACAGAACACTTCTGACTTTGGAACTCAAGGCACTGGCTCAAGTACAAAATTTAGACTTGAGCTTTTAATCAAGCTTGTGTTTCTAGATCCTCATTCCCTTTTCGGTCCCTGTTCTCTCTTCCTCACCTCTCTGACCAAGAGCTGCCGGCTCCTCCTTTCACCTTCCTTGATGGTAATACCATCCTTCATGTGCATGTCACTTTACGTCTTCCCTGAGCATGTTTATGTGTATTTCTTCTGCGGAGTTGGTAGGGGCAGGTATTCTCACCCTCATCTCATGGGCAGAGGAAGTTGAGACGCAGAGTTATTAAACACAGTGAAACTAGGATTAGCATCCAGGCAAGGCCGAGGACCAAATCTCAACCCTTATTCCCAACCCATTTCCAGTTCCACAATCACACCCACACCCACACAGACACACACACACATTTACACTGACACACATCATTCACATACATACTCACACTCTCTCACACTTAACACACTCTCACACACTATTACACACACACCATGACTGTCCTTCTGATCAGGCTTTCCATTTCCAACAGTATTAATTCCTAATTATTGAGATGAGGGACTCAAAGATCCTTCTCCTTATCCAACTCTCCCCAACTTTTCAGTGACAAAAAATATAGAACCTAGCTGTTTCTCATGGGGCCTTGGCCAAGGTCTCAGGGACTTTACTAAGAGCTGCTTCTCAGGCTTCCCTCTGTCTTCACACTTTTTTTTTTTTTTTTTTTTTTTTTTTTTGCGGTACGCGGGCCTCTCACTGTTGTGGCCTCTCCCATTGCGGAGCACAGGCCCCAGACGCGCAGGCTCAGCGGCCATGGCTCACGGGCCCAGCCGCTCCGCGGCACGTGGGAACCTCCCGGACCGGGGCACGAACCCGCGTCCCCTGCACCGGCAGGCAGACTCTCAACCACTGCGTCACCAGGGAAGCCCTGTCTTCACACTCTTGACAGTAACACTGCTCAAGGCTCCCAGTGATTCTTGATGTGGAGCTTCCTCCACACAATCCTTTTCCTATCTTTTGGGTGGAATAAAAGCAGAAGAAAGTTTTGGGCCTCTGTGGTTCCCTGCTCCTCAATCCTGCTCAAGAAGAGGAAATACTAATCTGGCTACTCGTGGGCAAGACCCCGGTGCATTAAAATAGTCGGCCCAGGCGGTCTGCCTCCCCCAATCCCATAACCTCAGTCTAATCATGAGCAAGCATCAGACAGACCCAAGCTCAGGGAGATTCTACAAACTATGTGACCAGTACTCTTCTAAAGTGTCATGGTCATGAGAAACAAGGAAGGACTGAAAAAGTATCACAGAGCCGAGTAGCCTAAAGAGACAGGACAACCCAGCGCCATGTGGGATCCTCGCTTGGCTCCTGGAACAGGAAAGGACAGCAGGGGAAGAACTGGTGAAATCTGAAATCTGAATCGAGTCTGTAATTCAGCTCATAGCCCTGTACCAATGCTCATAGTACAAGGGTACTGTGCGTATGTAAGAGGATAATCTTAGGGGAAGCTGGGTGAAGGGTATATGGGAATTCTCTGTAGTATCATGGGAAGTTTTCTGTAAATCTAAAAGTATTCCAAAATAAAATGTTTGTTAAATAAAAGGCAGGCCCTGTCTAGGTTACCACAAAGCAGCATGTTGTATGTTCACTCAGGCTCGTACAATTGATGGTTACATGTGACAAGAGCATGCCTAGAGCCCATGCGTCTGAGCCTCACCTGGTGGGTAACTGCTCATGGAGGGATGGAGGGTATGTGCTTCAGTGATATACTTGCTGGTACTATTTATTGGGGCACACATGCCAAGGCCTGAATTTTAAATAAATCAGTGCAGAGTTACAACCTTCCAAACCAATGATGTTAAAAAAAAGTGTGTGTGTGTATATATACATACACATACATAGGCATATACATACATATACACACACACATACACACACACATGCTGATGGCAGAAAAAGCTCTATTCTAATGTCTGTGCAATATGAGTTAGCCTAGCAAAACAAATTAACATGTTGGTTTTTAATATGTTGCTATTTGGCATATAACCCATTGGAGTTGTGTTTTTCTGTTACAGCAATAAAAATAGTTTTTGAATAAAATTCAAACTGCTTCTGCAGAGAGAGACCTGGGTTCCCACAGAACAGTTTGAGAATCACTGGGGCGACTGTTTGATTTTATAGGTGCGTGTCCTGACAGGCTTAACCAAGGGCACCCAACAAGCTGGAATGGGAACCCAGGTCTCCTGGCTTCCTGTCCTGGGCTCTCTGTACCACGGACAGCTCAAGGGCAGGCCCAGTGATGGAGCCCTGAGTCCACGGACAGCCTGGACCATGAGTCTGGAAGGATACAGTGGGCAGCTCTGAAGAGGGAGTGTTGGGGAGACAGTTTCCTAAGGGGGTCACCACAGTCAGCAGGAAGGTATCAGATGGTGGGGGACAGGTTGTGATGCCCCTGGTGAATGACGGCCCACCTGTGAGAGTGCGGAAGATAACTCCAGGCCTCCCCGGGGCAAGGGACCAGAGGTGCTGACAGCTGAGCCCAGCTGCCCCACTGACGAGCTCTTGTTGAAGGACTGAGTTATCAGCTATGATATTACCTCCACAGAGAAAGGGGAACATATGGAGGCTGGATTTTCAGGGAGCATCAGAGGCCGTGGGAGGATGGCCCTGACACTGTAAGAGGATGTTCAGGGACCGGCAGACAAAGGGGAACCACACTCCAAATTCTATTAAAAAAATTGAACAATTCCTAGATAAATACTCCAATTGAGCCAAGCAAACCCTCTGTAAGAGCTAAGTATGACATAATACACGCAGGCATTCAAAGTCCGTATCCATCTAAGCTTTAGCGGTTCTGTTCCTACAGCCCCAAGCCCCTCCTGGCAGACGACTCAGCAAACCTCAGAGCTTCCTGCTCTGAGCCTCCAGTCAAACAGAGAGCCAGATCACCAGCCAGGGAATGATGCTGGATGCAGCACGTGGGCGCTGAAAGATTGCTGGGCCTGGGGGGCCCTGCTCTGGGGCCTCTGCTGCTTTTTAGCCGAGTACTCTCGGTTCAGTCTTTCACAGTCCCCACGTACCTGTATCCTCATCTTTTGAAGGAGGCCATCACTTTCCAATTCTAAGCCAGAACGCATCACTTCCCTATAAACCTTCTAGTGGTTTCCCCTTCAATTAAAATAGAACCCAAGCTCCTGCCCCTGGCCTGCATGTCCCCAAAGGATCTGGCTGTTTCCTACCTTCTTCACCTCATTTTTATACTGCTTCCTCCCTCTATTCATCCTCCAGCCTCACAGGTCTTCTTCAAGTCCCCAAACAGCACCTCCAGGCTGTTCACTAGCTGGTCCGCGACTAGAGCATGAGCCCCCCTCCCCCAGATCTTCCCACGGCTGCTCCTTCCTGCCATTCATACTTCCACGGAGAAGCTTTCTCTCAGTACCGTGCAGTTTTCATTTCTAGATGAACGTTATCCATGTCGAAGATTATCACGTTTACTTATTTGTATTACCTGCCTCCCCGTCTTAGAATGTCAGCCCCTTATCTGTCCTGTTCAGGGCTGTATCTCCAGTGCCTAGAACAGTGCCTGGAATACAGTAGCTGCCCAATAAATAGTTTCTGTATGGATGAGTGAATGGATTCTTCCCTCACCTGACATGTCTCTGCCCTTGGATTTTTCCACATCAGAGGTGTTCCCTAGATGAATCTTAGAGTCTGTTTGTCAAGAAGCAGAGGCTTTGATTTAAAAAATGCTTTGCTGAGTGTATCTCAGGCAGGGTGTTTCTGCTCCATTTTCTCCCCCTAATGCGTGATAGCACAAACCACAGTCTACAACCCACCCTGAGACCACGCAGCTTGCCACCTGGGAGTTTCACATCCACTGCACCTGGTTTACAAGCCAAACGCTGAGATTTTTCTTGTCCTTGGGTAAACTCTAACATTCATGTCAGATTGTTCTTCTGTCTTAGGAATTTCGGACTTAGAAGGATATTGAAAGGACAGCCCAAGGCTAAAAGAGATTCAGAATTTCCTACCTTGAATAGGGAACCTCAGCATCACAGACAGATGTTTTTGGCTTAGTCTACTCAGTGCAGCCCTCATAAGCAGGCTTCACACACAAATTGTTGAGTTCCAAGTCCCTGGTATTTATGACCTAGGGCATGGACACTGGCACCGCCATCTTTGCTCAGATCAGCAAGAAGGAGAGAAAGACACTCCTTAAGAAGAATAAAGTAGAGGGAGTTGCCTTACCAGATTTCAAGATTTATTACGCCGACCCACATCCTTGATACAGAAGTGGCATTTCAGGTCACTGGAAAAAGGATGAATGTACAATAAATGTTGTTTAGTCAAGTGACGATCCAAGGTAAGGAAGGGGAGGAGGAGGGAAAGATATGAATTCCTACTCAATCCAAAATAAAAAGCAATCCCAAGTGGATCAAAGACTTAAATATGAAAGACAAACAGTAAAACATTTAGAAGATAATATAGGTATTTTTATAAACTCAAGATAAGAAGGATTTCTTGAGAAACAAGAATAAAAGATTGATAAATGTTGGCAACTCTAAAGTCAAGACCAGGCTTCCCTGATGGCACAGTGGTTAAGAATCTGCCTGCCAATCTAGGGGACACGGGTTCGAGCCCTGGTCCGGGAAGATCTCACATGCCATGAAGCAACTAAGCCCGTGCGCCACAGCCTGCTCTCTAGAGCCCGCGAGCCACAACTACTGAGCCTGCGTGCCACAACTACTGAAGCCCGCATGCCTAGAGCCTGTGCGCTGCAACAAGAGAAGCCACTGCAATGAGAAGCCTGCACACCGCAACGAAGAGTAGCCCCCGCTTGCCACAACTAGAGAAAGCCCGTGTGCAGCCAAAAATAAATAAAATAAATAAATTTTAAAAAATAAGTAAATAGGGCTTCCCTGGTGGCGCAGTGGTTGGGAGTCCGCCTGCAAATGCAGGGGACACGGGTTCGTGCCCCGGTCCAGGAAGATCCCACGTGCCGTGGAGCGGCTAGGCCCATGAGCCATGGCCACTGAGTCTGTGCATCCGGAGCCTGTGCTCCACAACGGGAGAGGCCACAACAGTGAGAGGCCCACTTACGGCAAAAAAAAAAAAAAAAAAAAAAGTAAATAAAATAAAATAAAATCAAGATCTTCTGTTCAAAAATAAAAAGAATTTTTGAGTTATCAAAAGATATCATTAAATAAGTAAGTACTAACTGGGAGAAAACATTTGAAAGATATTTAATCAGCCAAGGATTAGTGTCCAGGACACAGAAATAAGTCTTACAAGTTTATTTAGAAAAAGACAATAACCCAAAAGAGAAAGAACAAAGGACATGAATAGGAATGTCACTAAAGGGGAAATATGAAAAAACAAAACACATATGACAAAACAATCAACGTCATTAATGATCAGGAGAATGTAAATGAGGAGCACAATGAGAAGCCATACAATACTCACCAGATTGGCAAAAATTAAGAAACCTGAGGATAACAGGTGTCGGGGAGGATGTGGAGCAATGGGAAAGCTGTTGTGGGAAGTAAACACTAATGCAATCATTTTGGGAAACAACATGGAAACATCTTGAAAGTTAAAACTGTACCCACCATCAGCGAGTGATTCTCCTCCAGGTATACACCCTAGAGAAATTCTTGCATGTGTACCAGGTGTTTGCAACCATAATATTATAATCAAAAGCCTGAAACAACCCAAATGTCCTTTAGCAAGAAAGTGAATACATAAATTCTGGTATATTCACACAAATGGGATATTAAGTAGCAGTGAAAAATGAATGCCATACGTCTAACTCATAGCCATGAGGATAATCTTAGAAACATATTGAATAAAAGACAAGTCATAGAGGACTATAATCAATATATTTTTAAACTCAAAAACAAACAGAATGAAACATATTGTTTAATAAGTCACGAAGATGAGGGGGTAAAACGATATTTTTAAAAATCCAGGGAATGGAAACATAAAATTGAAAGTAGTTGTTATCTGGGACTTCCCTGGTGGTCCAGTGGTTAAGACTCCGTGCTCCCAGTGCAGGGGGCCCAGGTTCGATTCCTGGTCAGGGAACTAGATCCTGCATGCCGCAACTAACAGCCCGCCCGCATGTCGCAACTAAAGATCCCACATGCCAGAACTAAAGATCCTGCATGCCGCAACTAAAGATCCCGCATGCCACAACTAAGACTCAGCACAGCCAAATAAATAAATATTTTTTTAAAAAAAAGAAAATAGTGGTTATCTTTGTGGGACAGCAGGGGCCATGCACTCTTAGGGGGGAATGCATCCATGGTATTGGTAAAACATTGGTTCTTAATTTTGGTGGTGGCTTCACCGGTGTGTGTTTCATTGCCATGCTTTATTTATTGCTTTATTACATAGACACTACACATATTTTTGTATATATTAAATATTAGATAATAAAAAATTAAAATATTTAGAAAGAAAGCTAGGAAAAGCCATCTGTGGTCCGAAATCTCATAATCTCCTGTAAAATGCATGTATTTGTCCTTTGGGAGCAGATTGAGACTGATTAAGGTCACATGGATTTGTGTGGTAAAATCACTGCTGCTCATTCATTCAACAGATATTAGGGAGCCTCCACCGTGTCTGCACTGGAGACTCATCACTGGGCAAGACAAACGTGGTCCTTGCTCTTGTTCTTCTGGACCTAAAATTCTAGCAGCTGCTCAGAGGCCTGCAGAGGTGAGATGCCTCATTTTCTTCCTCATCGAGCTAACGTCTTCTGAGAAGAGGCAGTGGACAGTGAGGGAGGCCAGTCTTGAAACGGGCCTTTAACACAATCTCTTCTGGGGTCTAGAATCCGCCTCCCAGACAGTGTGTAATAAGACTTTCCTTGGCTACCAGGCTGTCCTCCAAAGTAACTAAAGCCTGTAGGCCTTTCTACACAGCTGCCTGATGTCATTTGTTTGGAATCCAGATGCTGCTGCTACTGCTGAAACGTGAATGTAAATGGCTTGGAGCTGCGTTTTTCAGAAGAGTTGGTGCGCGTCTTGTGTGCCCAGCCCTATTCCTCTCAACTACCTGGTGTCTTTAGGCAGCTCACCCCTAAACACCTGGTCTCCCTTGATGCATTGGGTCTCTCAGTCCCTGTTTGCCTGCCACTCACTGTCGGAGTCCGATGACTTAGAGCTAGTCCTACAGGAAGGGGAGGGATGGCTGAGGACTTCGCTCCACCCCAAGCTCTGCTGTCAGACATGCCCCAGATGCACTGACAGGACAGTCCCTCCTCTGTGCTGAGGAGAAAGGGTCCAGCCAACCCTCTAAGGACCATTACTTCCTCTTCAACCAGGAGTCTCCATTTTCTTCCTGAGTCTCAAAATTTCCAGGAGCAGCGCTAGAAAAGCTTACTTGTGTGTTTATCATTCTGGTCTCTGGATAAATTCCCACTCACCTAGAGAGAAAAAGAACCTGCTCTAAGCTCCACCTTTGCCTGAAAAGATGAGTTATTAATCAGACTAAGAGAAGGCTGAAGTATGGGAGTGCCCAAGAAGAGGGTAGGAGAGGATCGATGCTCTGAGGAGAGGGGCTCGAAAGGGGTGGCAAACTCAGGGAGACCCCACGACAAGGAAGCCAGGCGTGAAGGGCCTGGGGTGATCTTTCCTCTAGTGCTGTCCTAGAGGCCTTTCTGTGACCACGGAAATGTTCTGTATCTTTACCGTCCAATATGGTAGCCATGAGCCCCTTGTGTCTCTTGAGCACCTGAAATGTAGCTGCTGTGACCAAGAAACTAAGTTTCTGATTTTATTTGATTTTAATTAATTTAAATTTGAAGAGCCACATCTAGTTAGTGGCTATGTATCAATGCATTAGACAACAAGGCTCTAAAAACTAAACTAAAAAAAATTTTTTTTAATTTAAAAAGATGAGGTGTCTTGGAGGGAGACCAGCACCACTGGGGGCTTCCAGCAAGTTCTGAGCCAAGTTCAGGGACTCTGTATGAGCAGAGCTTCAGCAGGCTATGATAATGGGAGTTTCTCCCTGATGCTAAGGGAAAAACCCAGATCCCCCTCCAAAAAGCCAATCTCCTTTTCTAGGTACCAAGAGACAGGAGGTTAAAGACAGATAAAAAGAAAGCCATCATTGTGTTGTTTCTAATACCAACACATTGGAAATAATAGCAGATCAACTGAATAAAGACTGATGGACACATAGAATGGAATGTTATACAAACATTAAAAATCGTGATTTAAGATAATTTTCATAATGTAAGTGAAAAAAGCAGAACATAAAAAAGTATACACACTTCATGACTGAAATTTTATGGAGGAAAATACATTATGTGTGTGTGTGTGTGTGTGTGTGTGTGTGTGTCTATATATATGCATAGAAAAAAGCTTAGAATGAAATATACTAAAATATCAAGAGGAGTCATTTTCTGGGTGGTGAAATTATTAGTATTTTTACTTCCTTTTTTATACTTTTTGTATTTATCCAAATTTTATTTTATTATTTATTTTATTATTTATTATTTAATACCAAAAAAACTCTTTTTCAAAGCAGCTCTAAAGAGCTTTTACTAATGTGGAAAATGCACTTTATAGATAAGCAAAAGAAAAGCAGGATATCATATAGGACATGTAGTTCTACTTAAACTATATAAACCAGGTGTACAGACCAGATTGGAATGGTTACAGCACTCTGGTGAAAACATGCACTTTTATATTACTCTTCTCTGTGGCCATGTCTTCTGCAATTATATGTGTATTATCTTCTAAAATAGGGGGAAAAACACTCAATCATCTAGATGAGGTTCCAGGCCCGAACACTGAAACAAGCATCATTGGGCCCTTCCTCCCAACCCTGGGTAGACTTGAGTGATCCTCTCCCATGTCCCCTGCGGGACACAGTGGGTAGGCTCCAGCCCAGTGAACTCAGTGGCCTCATGGCACTCCCATGCCACAGAGGATGGCCACTCACTCACCCTCAGAGGCTGACCCTTCCTCCTCCGTCCCCCTCCCACCCCATGATCACAGACGTTCATTGAAGGCGATCAATAAATATGAAAAACAATTGATTTTCTTCTCCCCTCCCCCACTCTTTCTCTGAATGATCCTGCCTGCCATGCTTAACGGGAATCTCACAAGAAAGGAAGTGCTGCAGTTTCCCTACTGGGACACTGGGTTCCCTCTCCTCTCCACCCCCTCCTTCTGTACTTGCAGCGATTTCAAGATTGGCGGCAACCCTCTTTATCAGCTTGGCAGATGCTGTTGCCTCGTCTGCTTGGCTCACATGTGTCCTGTGCTGGGCTCCCCCTGTCTGCTGCATCCCCCCTGCTAAGATCCCGAAGCCAGCATCCCTCTTAGAGCCAACCAAAGCTCAGCTGCAGCTGCACTGACCTGTCCCAGGAGGACAGGAAAGCATAGCAGCTGGCTTTCCAGTCTCCACGGTGCACCCCAGAGCCTTAAGAAAGGAGAATTCTCAGATAGATTCCCATCTTAGTGAAGAATCTCCTTCCCTTCATCTCAAAACAGAGCAGTTCAGAGCTTTAAATGGACCTGAGTCTAGCGGGAACCCCACCAGAGCACTCCACAGGGAAGCCTACTTCCATACCGTGGACACAACCTTGGCATTTACACATTTAACCTTCACTATTTTGACCCAGGAAGTCCATCATCCAGTGTGACTTGCAATTTTATTAAGGTGTGAATTTGAATTGTTTGTGCTATGCGTTTAATATGGCCAAAGTAAAATTGAAATAAAAAATTGAATATTCATTTGGGAGGGAAACTGAGGCACCAAGTGAGGAAGGTATTAGTACAACAAGCCCTTAAAGGGTCTGATTTCAGAATCATAGAGGAGTGCTCGGCATGGTTGGAACAGAGCCGACCTGGATTTATAAAAATGTCACAGTTTCTTGATATAGGAAGCTCTCCCAACAATTTGGAAAACACACACACACACACACACACACACACACACACACACACAGAGTTTATTCATACCCTTAAACTACGCTGCTTGCCCTTAAAGCTCTCCAGTCAGCATCACTGCCTTCTGTGGAATTCAAATTATTCCCATTGGATCCGAATCACCTGCTCTCAGATCACGAAGATGGGGACCCTCCAGGTGAGCCTGCCTCTGCTGGACATCTAACCACTGTAGCCAGGTGGATCTCTCCTCATCCTGTTAACTCTCCTCTCTTTCTTCTTATTCCCACCCACTTCAATCCAGCCCCATACTGCCCTTCTTAACTCTTTTTTCCTAAAATTTCCTATTGTGCCCTGTGTCTGTCTGTGACACTGATGAGCACTAATTACATCTCAAGGAGGAAGGACATATGTCACATTGGGTCCAAAGCACAATCCACTTATTCCAGGAGCAAGCCCAGTCGGGGTCCGGAGGGGGAACCCCTCACATTCTGCATGAACAGTACATACCGGCTTTTGAATGGAGCGAACATCCCTTCTGTGTGTGTGTGCTTGGGACTAGACCCCTTCATGCTTGGCTCACCAACCAGGTAGTAGCAGGGAGGAAACTGAACAGATGGACAAGTCATGCCCAGGTGTATGGAGGAGGGTTGAGTCAAGAGTAGGGAAAGGACAGACGTGTGGGGAAGAAGCAGGAAGAGCCCAGTGAGAGTCGTTCTGTGAGACTCATTTCAGGGCACCAATCCTCTGGCTGACGGTCTTAAACCCATCACTACACAGTCGGTCCTGTGGGCAAGGTTTAAATCTGTTGAGTCACAAGGGTCTTGGTGACTCAGCTACGAAAGTGTCTCCACTTCCGGGAGGCTGCTTTTGATCTAGAACAGGAGAACAGTGGGCACCCTGGGCAAGGAGAAGGGCCGAAAAGCACAATGGAAGAAAAAGGTCCAGCACTGAGGAAGGTAGCCAAGAACCCACCATGCACCAGCCTCTTTCTCCCCAGGATCAACCTCAACCGCTTCCTCTTCCTCTTTGATTTGTTTTGATTTCTTTTTTTCCCTCCTCACCTCTCCTGCTCTGCATCTTTTCCATTTTCCATGGATTAGTCTCTACTTCAGTCATGGTGGCTACAGGTTTCCCAACTTATCTGCCTCATCCATTCACCTGGGCATGTGTCCCAAGGACTTCATTGGACCATTTTCAAATTATGCTTCTTTCATAGCCTCCATGCAGCATCTTGACTTCCTTCCTCCCTCCCTCCCTCCCTCCCTCCCTCCCTCCCTCCCTCCCTCCCTCCCTTCCTTCCTTCCTTCTTCTCCAGCATCCCTCCCTCCATTCTTCTCTCCTTCTGTATTTATTAGGCACCTGTTTATACGCTAGGCACTGGAGCAATAAAGATAAATAACATGCAAACTAATAACACAGAGCATCCCTCCCACCTTTCTCCTCTCAAACTACCCTTCAAAAGCTAAGCCCACACTTTTTTTTAACTGAAGTATAGTTGATTTACAATACTGTGTTAGTTTTAGGTATACAGCAAAGTGATTCTGTTTTATTTACATATAAATAAATATTCTTTCCCATTATAGGTTAGTACGAGGTATTGAATATAGTTCCCTGTGCTATACAGTAGGTCCTTGTTGTTTATCTATTTTATATATAGTAGTTTGTATCTGCAAATCCCAAACTCCTAATTTATCCCTCCCCCCGCTTCCCCTTTGGTAACCATAAGATTGTTTTCTGTGTCTGACAGTCTGTTTCTGTTTTGTAAATAAGTTCATTTGCATCATTTTTTTAGATTCCACATATAAGTGATATCATATGTTATCTGATTTACTTCACTTAGTATGATAATCTCTAAGCCCATCCATGTTGCTGCAAATGGCATTATTTCATTCCTTTTTATGTAAGCCCACGTTCTGAGCACAGCAAACACACGAGTTTTCAATCTACTGCTTCCCCTGACCCTGGCTCTCCCTCCCCTCAGTGGATCTCGAGCAATTAAATGAGCTCCATGCTCTGGTTTCTCTATTGATACAACAGGAACAGTAGTAACATAGAAAATCCTTTTTTTCTCTTCACAACCTTGAAGAGAAGCACCTTCATTTGTCTATAGTGCAATGATTTGCATCCCTATAGGAACGCATAGAAAACGAAGTGGTATTATTAAAGACGCCAGTGAAAGAGATTTCAAAATTCAGAGAATGTGTTTCTATCTTCTATATTAATGCTTTGGTAAATCTGCCCTAGAGATTGCATTATAATAATATCTCAGTTTAAAGTAAACTGAATCCATTATTCTACTTTAACGTAATAGAGTATTCAGATATATGTGTGATTTTTTTGTTTTCTCTTACTCACAATTTGAAAAAGAGCTTTCAGGAAGAATTCCCCCCAAAAAGTTGCTATTTTTCCTAGAACTTCTATTGTCTCATAATTATCGTATTACTCAAAAGCATGAGTTACATCAAGGATGCATAGATTATTTTTTGAGCTGTAGCACGTTGTACAAGAAAGAGCATTAGAATCAAGTCCTGAGACCAAAGTTCAATGCCAGCATCGCTGTTTACTAATCCTGTGTCTCTTTCAGTCAAAGTTCTGTCAGTTGCCAGCACAGAAATCAAATATAAATGATCTTTATACTTTTTAGAAAGAATTCATTGGAAGGACATTGGGGTATTTCATGAAACGGAAGGAAGGATTGAACAAGACCCATGAAGAAAAGGCACAAGAGTGGCCCCAGGCAGACAGCATCAGGAGAGTGTAGGATTCCTTCCAATTGTGCTGCCCTTCATGGACTTAATCTCAAGAACCCCTCAGGCTCTGTTTCAAATATCTGACTTTGAAGAAAGAGACTGATAAGCTCCGCTTTAGACCAGGATTGAGAGGTAGCTGTTTCTGAGGCCTAACCCAGGAGGGACCCACCAGAATAGGATAGCAAGCCAGACGTGGCCCTGCAGGCCTCCCCCTATACTACAGCCATTCCCAGAAAAAGAGGGACATCAGTAGAGCTAGGAGTCATTCCCAGAGGCCTCTGCCAGAGTCTTTGGGCAAGTGACCCAATTCCTGGGCCTCCATTCCTTCTGTAAATTCAGAAGTTGGACTCTATTACTCCTAGGATCCCTTCTGCTTCTTGATCCTGTAGTTAACGGTGGTGGTTCCTAGTGCTTCTAGAAAACAGTAACGGGAAGCTTTAGACTATTTTCAATATTTCCAAAAATGTAGCAGAAATTGTTTGTTGGAGATAAGTCTGCCCAGGCCCCCCAAAAAATCATGTTTCAATTTATAACCTAGAATTATTTCAACAAGTGGGATAGCCATAGCCATATACAGATCAGAAGCTCTGATTGGCAGTTAATTTTAATTAACATGAGACTGGGAAATGATCATCCTTTAATCAATGTAAAGCCTGACTGGGAAAATGTCTTGTGAGTGAAAAGCATCGGCACCCTTAATCTATGCTGTAAGAGGAAACAATTTATTTGTGGGAAGTTGCAATAAATTTTCTCATCCACATCTACAGATACCTACAAGAGAACTTTGGAAAATAGAGAACTTATGGCTGCCCCTGCCTTGCCCCTAGAAGAAAAGCCATTGGTATCAACATCCAAAGTAAGGAAGACAATGAACTTAGCAGGAGGCCTCTGAAAGAAGAACTTGATGTTTCATCTCAGGAAAGTGGTCATAAATGCACTTACCCTCTTTTAAGGAACTCAGAAGGAGAACTTGAAACCTAATGGACTTGTAACTACTTCTCGGCGTGGACATTAACAATTAAAACATGTTAAGATAACAGACAATCATAACATATTCTTATGTTTTAGATGTTTTGGATTAATGTTGGTCTAAAAAATTACAGCTTCTTTTGAGAAACTAAACAACAGAAAAGAAGTTGATCTCTGCCTAGCACCAAATTGGATGTGGGGGGACCTGGCTTCTAGTTAGTCCTACTCTTCCTATAACTAGTTCACCTCTCTCTCTGAGCTTCAGTTTCCTCCTCTGTAGACTGAGATGTTCAATATAAGGCTCTCTGAGATTCTTTCTAGCTCCATTTTCTGTGTTATTAAAATGGCATATGCTGCTTGAGCTCCTTCTATTAATATGTATTATGTCCTTTAATCCCCAACAACATACCATTTTCACTCCAGTTTTATTAAAGAGGAAACTGACACATAGGGAGGTCAAGCTAGGGAGGAACAGGGTCAGAGGTCTGTATCCAGAAAGACGCTCATAGCCTTACTCACGCAGACATGGGAAATTTCCCCACATCCCCTTCCTCCAATTTCTGCAACACAATCTGAGCAGACGCTTGCATGTGCAGTTCTTTTCATCTTTCCCCCGACATCACCCCTAATCACCTAAGTAATTTGTCTCTAAATTGCCTGCAATTTTTCTTCATCTCTCAAGAACCAAAGAGATGACGGCAATATGTCTTCCAGGTGCAGTTTCCTTGGAGCCCCCCAAACGAGGAAGTAAACTTCTTTCGTGGAAGTCCCTAGGAAGTCCCCTACAGAAGAGTATCAGCTCTGTCTGCCCTGGAAGGTGGGAAAACACAGAACTCAAAGAGAGCCAGAGCCCCAAAGGGGATAACTGCCTAACAGCTGAAGAGATTGGGAGACAGAACCCAGGCCAAAAGGTTAAAGAAACTGGAATTTGCTCACCTAAATGTAATAATACTGATAAACATTGGGAAACAATTCTCCATGGGGCTCCCACAATTTTGCATGTCTTGCAAGCAGTGTACAGACTGTTCTTTGTCCCAGACCACCTTTTCAAGAATGTTTGCATAGCAAACAGACCTGGAAGATATAGGGTCTCAGTCCAGAACAAAGGGCCAGCATGTTTACTGCCTATTATAAAAGATTTGGGTTCCCTAGGCTCAGGGCTCCTCTCCTACAGTGGAACTCCCTGTGTGTACCAGTGTCATCTGACCATCTTCATTCCCACCCTGTGGGAATCAGGGTTCAGGGAGCCAACAAAAATATGCTAACAATGTGGCTACTGCCTTTACTGTGAGTAATAAAGTCTTTCATCTCTGATCCAGGAATCTCATGTCTTCTGTCAACTTGAAACAAAAACAGGCTAACTTATTATGTTGCCAGTAGAGTAAAATCTCAGCCCCTCCACAATATTTGACATTAATATACTTGAGAACAAGTTTCAATAAAAAGAATGGTGTGTCTTCAAAGAGAGGTCAACAAACTTTATTTTTCCCTTCCTGAGAACCAAAGAATATTCTCTTAAATTGAAGGAAAGAGAATATGGATCCAGGCTTTTAGATTGTTAAATTTGCTAATACTTATATGGCTTGCTTAGGGCAATTTTGGACTGTCCTCTCCCAGAAGATTTTGAAGAATAGTCTAGATATCTATCCATGTGATATACGTCAGGCCAAGACACACGTGAATGCCAAGGCAAAGGCAGGCACCAGCATGGCCTTCGTAATGCTAGTAATGGCTTAAAAAGCAACTCTGTCCATGCATAGACTCTCAGCCCGGTTCTTCTTCCATACGAAATATCCACAACATGTGAAGCTTTCTCCAGTGAATTAGCTCAGAGTTGGTCAACCTTAGCACAAAGTCCCCATGATTCCCATTACTCAGTTAGGACCCATGACCCGGTTTTCAGGACCCAGTTCTTAAACAAGTGCATCCTCCCTGGGGCAGGCTGGGGAGGCTGCTGGTGAACTCAGAAGATTGCCAGGGTAGGGAGGTGACCTCCAGGAACCAGAAGTTTGGATGGCTCTTATAATCTTCACTTTACTCTATTTTCCTCACTTCTGTCTTCCCCAAAATGCCTCCATGGGGATGGCTTGAAGAATAATTAGATAAGGGATTGGGCAGTCCTGATGATTCATTGTTTCCCAGATGCTGCTGGATAATGAAAAGGATGATAATGAGAGCACGGAGCCCTGAGCACCATAGAAGGTCTAACATGCTCACTTCCTTGCTAAACACAGAGCTTCCAATGACCACAGCCTTATACACATCCTTTCTGATGAAGAACTCAAACATCTCATGTGAAACTTCCTACCCATGTCCACATCATTAGCACTACCTGACTTTTGAGACTTCTCTTTCAAAGCACTGTTATCTCATGTGATTCAAACGAAACCCTACTGTCATGGCAAATATTATTAAATCCATCTTACAGATGAAGAAATTGAAGGTTATAGAGGTTGAAAGTGTTGCTTGAGGTCACAAGGTGGTTCTGGGGCAGAGCTGAAACTGGCGCCCAGCTGCCTGACTCTGGGTCCATGATCTTTTCTGCTCTGTCATGCGGGGAGGGGATGCAGGCAGCAGCCAGGGGTGAGATGTTGTTCCCATTTTACCGAAAGACAAGAATCAAGTGACTTGTCCAAGGTCACACATCATGGGAGTTGCAGTGGAACCGGAATTAGACAAAAGGTGTCCAGAATCTGTGGTCCAGGTCTTTCCCAGTGACCACCTGGCCTTGCCAGGATAGATGGGAACTCATCTTGAAAGGGAAACTCATCTTAGAGAAGCTGAACATGTACATCAGTGAGAGCCCCAAGTCTGGATACCAGGGATCTTCAGGGGGATATTGGGCCTTGGTCTCTTGCAGTGCAGGTTCCCACCTTTGCTATACTGTGGAGGCAAAGACATGGGCTTTGGAGTCAGACCAAATGGAGTTTCAGTCCTAGCTCTGCTATATGCTCTCTGTGAGAACTGGGACAAATGACAAGTTTCCTGGTCTTCAGCATCCTCTTCTGTAAGGTGAGAAATTAACAACGACCATCTCAAAGAGATACCATGAAGAAAGCAATCATGTACGCAGGGCGATAAGTAAGTTGGAGCTGGTACTATCAACCATGAGGCGAGGAGCTGGCAGACAGCAAGAGGTTCCAAGAGAAAAGGAGAGGGAAGGCAAGTACGACTGAGGACAGAGACAGAGAAGCTTTCCCTAAGAGTCCTGAGTGCCAATGCCCAGAGCATTCTATTTAGAGCAGGGAACAGGAATGCCATCTCAGCCCTTTGGCCAGCCCTTGCTCCTGACTTACCAGGCAGATCTGGCTCAGCTGTGAGGAAATCTACAGCTCTGGGAACTAGCCATGAGTCAACCTGGTCTCTCCCCTGCCTTTGCCCGTGGGGTAGGTTTCAGATTCACAGCACCTCCCGGCACTATCTGGTAAGCTGCAGGGCTCTGAGCCTGCTCCAGCCTCCATGACTAGAAGAAAGGTGCCTTTCTCTGTTAGCTGGAGGCAGTGGGCTGATCCCAAGAGAGGCAGAAAGATGAGCCCACTGCAGTGGACACTCTTCTCACCAGGGTCCAAGACATGAAAGCATCCAACCATGTCAAAGAAGACTAGGGGAAAATGGCTTTACACACACAGAAAACACGGTGTTGATCCTTCTTCAAATCACTCCAGCTCCTGCATCTAATGCACCATTTCTATGCCATTAGGAGCAAAAAAGCAGTGGAAAATACTGGTTTGGGGATCCTTCTGTTAGAAAAGGCTGGCTTAGAGCTGACCAGGTTTTACTATCCATCAGCAAGAGGAACACAGTCCTTAGGTTTCTTCTCCTGCTGGCTGACCAGATGGAGAAGAACCCTGCAAAACACAGGGGTATCCAGATCGTCTGGACAGCCTTGAGCAGCCTCCTTCCAACGCGGGCTGCTGGCACGGGACAGTCACCTTTTGGAGGTCAGTGCTGTAAACAGCACTGTGGAAGCGGACTGCACCTTCCAGAAGAACAAAGAGGAGATTTACACTAGCCCAGCACATGTGGGCCTGACCAGCCTGCACGCACACCACACACTAGCCTCCCAAATCGACAGCGCCTCTCCTAGCTTTCCCCATCATCACTGTGTCTCAGTTGTCTCACTGGAGCCCCATCTGTCCACGTTCCTTCAGTAGCACTGTCCCGGATCACCAGCGTCCTCTACCCTACATCATTCATCACCCGGTCCACGCCCTGCTCTCTGAGCCTTCCTCTACGACTCTCTTCACTCACAAAAGAACTAGAACTAGAGAGCACTTCAGGATTTGTTGGCTCTGAGTTCCTCATATTATAGACAAGAGACACTGAGACCCAGAGAGGTAAAGTGACTTGTCCGTGGTTACCCAGCTAGACTGGAGAGAATCGGACCTAGAACCAAGCATGCTGGATACAAACAGTATTCTTTCCACCACAGCCCCACCTCCTCTGCGAAGCCCTCCTTCATGATGCGAAAATGGGGGCACTGGCTTCTGAAAACCCATACTTCCACCAAAGCCATCCCCTCTGCCCTGTCCTTAAGAAAAAAGTGAAGTATGGTGAATATTTGCCCATCCTACGATTCTAGAAGGAAAGCTTGAGAGAACAAGAAGCCCTCTTTAAAGTATTCAGCTCAGCGCCCAGAACTGATGGGCCATTGGAAATAGAAGCTCACCACCCATATTTTTAAAGTCTTGTCGAGAAACTGGACAGGATCTTAAGGAAGTCATTCATATGCGTAAGGCCAATAAAGTCAAGCTGAGGAGAGTTGAGTAAAGGAAAGACTTCTGGCTCTTAAGTTTCATGATTCTATGACTCTTGGATTGGGATGACTTGGCCTGGAGAACAGAGGTCAAGGGAGGTGAAATAAGACTTTCCTAACTGACCTCAAGATTATGAAGAGTTATAGAGAGAGATGGCCAGGTGAAGATGAACCAAAAGGAAATAGGCTTCTCTTATATAAGGAAGATTCAGATCAGACATCCCTGAGAACTTCCAGACAGTATAAGCAGTAAGGCAGGAAGTCAAGGAAGGACACAGGGCGGGGAAATCAGTTGCCTTGACCTCAAAGGTCAAGGGCGCCAAGATGAGTTGGTCCTATGAGGACAGTGCTGATGGTAAGAAGGGGAAAGTGATGAATGTTTGAGGGTCATCATGCAGTTGACTCTACAGTCCTGCTCAGATGACCACACCGGGACCATGTCTCCCCTGAACAAGGTCCTCCAGCTCCGCCCTGAAGAGATAAAACAACCGTCAGATAGAGCATCTCCTCTTTCCAGCGTGACTTTACTGGAGAGAAGCGCAGGTTTAGCGTTCTTTCCCATGATGGACTCATTAAGTCATAACTTTAACAGGGCTGAGTGGTCTATACCAGTAAGATCCAGGGCCTCAGTGGAAGATTCGGGCACCTGGAGTGGCCTGTTTCCTGAACGGGCGGGGAGGGGACTGTGTGCAGAGGAGCTGGGGAGTACAGCAGGGGGCGAGAAACAAAGGAAACTCCGGCCATAAAGTCTTCTCTTTTCCTCTTTTCTCTCCCTCTCTCCCTGCTCGGGGTCCACGCTAATGAAAATAAGCCTGCACAGCTTCTTCTGAGCCCAAGAACTCGTTCAGAGCAATCTGGAGTCAACTGAAGGAACACGAATAAACGAGCAGATATTGCACTTTAGGGCAGCTGCTCCGAGGCCCCAGGCAGTGATTAGAGGCCCGTGGTCCTTTTTACGCCCACAGCAAGAAGTCAGGTGAAATTTGGTCCAGTTAAGAGCTCTAAACGGAGGTGAGGTGGGGAGGAACAGGACAGGTAATTATACTCTGGGTTAAAACCAGCGCGGTGGCCATGCCACCCAGACCTGAGAAATAATTAAATGATTGAGTAACAGACTAAAACAGTGAGAGGCAGTGATTGCTTTGTTAGGCCTATGGATACACAGGGATGGGAGGGAAAGCTGATTGCTACTCCTGGGTGACCTTGTCTGCTGTTGGACTCTGTTCTAACACTGATTCACTCTCCTTAAGCAGCAGGGAAAACAAGTGTGTCACACAGACACACACACTCACACACACACTTCCCTGAAATGGCATTTACCCTCTGTTCCCCTTCCTCTGCCACCATAGATGGGAAGGAGACAGTGACACTGAGGGCGTCTCTGGAGTTTGATGTGTTTCCTCTAAAACCCAGACCAAGCCCACACTTTTCACTGCTTTGTAGTAGGGGCGCTGAAGCTATGCAAATGTGTACGATGTGGTTCCTCACCTCAAGAACTTCAAGTCTTATAATAGAGATGGCATGTAGACAGCATGTCGGAGGAAGGTATGGGGTGTTACACGGACAAAGAAGAGGGGCACCTAATTCAGCCGCAGGACAAGTAGGGGCTGAATTGTGTAATGGGAGTTAAGTCTTGAAAGACAAGGTCCAGGAATTAGCCCACAAAAGAACACGGCTGCACTGATTGTTCTGGGCAGAGAAAACGACACAAGCAAAAGCATGGAGGTGGGAAATTCTGTGGCTCATCTGGAGAATAACTGTTGGCCCAGGATTATTAGGGTATAAGGTACAGGGCAGATACATTCAAAAGGTGAAGTCAAAAAAAAAAAAAAAAAGGTGAAGTCAAGAGTTTCCAGACACCAGGCTAGAAAACACAGACTTTATCCAATAAATAATGAGTACCACTCAAGCATTTCAAACCGGGGGGAGGGGGGAGGCAGTAAGAGGTGGGATGTAGCCAGTTTTAAATTTTTGGAGAATAGATTTGAGGGAGAAAGACCAGAGGCAAAGAGACCAGTTACAAAGCTATGGCAAAATTCCCGTCCGGATGAGATGTGATGGAGATCTGACCCCAAGGAGCCGGCTCTAGGGCAGAGAGAAGGGGAAGGATTGAGGAAATCCTCAGGAGAGTAAGCTGGTGCTTGATTGGATGCAGGTCATGACAGTCACAAAAACAAGGATGGCTACCAGATTTCTGTCCTGGGTGAGACTAGGTGGGGATGACCGGGAGGAAGAAAAGACCTGGGAAAGAACATGGGTTCCATTTGGCCCCATGAAGTCCAAGGGCTTGGGGGGGGTGTCCTCGTGGAGAAGTGTCCAGGAAACATTAGGTCCAAGTCCCAGTTCTCCATCACCATGTTGTTGGTCACTTAGGGGAAGGCATTTAACCTCTTTGTGCCTCAGTTTCCCTATATGTAAACCGGAATACTCACTTTCTACAACACACCTTCTGGAAATAGATTGTGAAAGCCAAATAGGAACATGTAATTCAGGCACTTTGGAAATAAAGCTGCTATATAAATATAAAGGATTTAAACAATCTCTGCACTGGGCATTCTAATGTTTCCTATGGCTACAAAATGATTTCAAACGACGAAACCATTTTGTGATAAGTCTGCTCTTTGTGACTTTTAAAATGTGTTTGAAATATATACAAGTCGACAAGTGTGATTTGCTTGCCTTTAACTCTTTTCCCCTTTGGTGCCGTCAAGGGGCAGGGCGGCACATCGTAGCGTGTGTGCACTTGAAGGGACCTCAGAGGCCACGTGGTCCACGGCCCTCATTTCACAGATGAGGACACCAGGGCCAGGGAGAGAAAGGGATCCACTCGAAGAACATAGGTGGTGAGCAGCAAAGCTAGGATCTGCGTGCAGATCATCCAACCTTCACGGGCGCCCTCTGAAACCATGGCAGAGCCCTGCTCGGTGGTAACGCCACAGCCAAGGCCACCCACCTCAGCCCACTGGGCCTCCTGTGGCCACTGCTCTTCTAACTGAAGAAAGAGCCATCGGGATCAGGGTTGCCAAGCTCTCTAAAGTTCCAGTGAGTTAGAAATAAATACAGAAAGCCCATATTAATGAGTCTTCATTTCAAGCCCAGAACGTTTTCTAGATTTAAATAATGCAAAACTGAATATGGATGGAATAGGTGGCTGGGAGCAGCGCGGGTGGGGGATGGAGAACCGGGAATATTCAATCAGAGCACTCCGGCCAGGGTAGGGGGAGAAAGGGAACAGGGGGAGCACAGAAGACCAGATAAAGAGGTTTCAGGTGGGAAGGGCTGGGGCTGGGTGCCAGAAAGACGAGGCTGACCTGGGAGAGGCAGAGCCCACAGCCCCCCACGGTGTGCGCCACAGGACTGCCAGAGGGCACCTGGCAATGCAGGTGGAGGGACTCTCATTCTCTGGGGCCGGGACTCAACGTGAGGGCATGGACCCTTCCATCCTCTCAGTGGAGCGCCATGGCACGTGGGGGTTCCCCACGAGCAAGCCATAAACCCAGCTCCCGGGAGAGGATTCTCCCGAAAGTGACTGCATGTGACATCAGTGTGGGAAGCAGCACGTACCACAAAGGCCACTTGGAGATCCACGTGCACACTTGTATTTTAGGATCTGAGAAGCCCCGCTGTAGACAGACCTGTTTAAGTTGGCTCATACAGTGTCTCGAAGCCGCCTGACCATGGAGCCCCTTCCCTACAGACCTGACCCAGCCCTGGCACTCCCCCATCCCCCATCCTCAGTGGCCTCCTTCCTGAAATGACATGGCATCTGCCTTTTCTTCACTGGCTCTGAGCACTGGGGCTCCAGGGCACTTAATAAGGAGTTACACTGTTTCGATCTGTTTTGTCAAATCATACGCCACCCTGATGACTCAAAGTGAAAAGTCTGGATTTCTGGTGAGGGTTCAGATCAGAATTCAGTTTAATTCAGTGCAGCAAGTACCTCCTGAAGACTAAGCTCTCAGCACTGAGTGGACACATGACAATTACAAGAGCAGAGTCTCTGACAGACCACAGTCTAGGGCAGTAGACCAGGCTCTAAACCCAAATCAGTAGCTTCGATGTCCGTGGGTGGATGAAGCAGTAGGTGCAAACGTTGGGCATCCAGGGCAAGCTCTGTAGGCGCTCAGAGAAGACAGGGGAGACAGGAGGCCTTCTTGCGGAGGCCAGAGGTGAGGTTTACAAGGGCCAAGAAGAGAGGGGGACAGTCCAGATGTGGAGAGGAATGGTGGGGGGGTAGGGAAGCTGGATGGCTCGGTGCGGGTTCCACGTGGGGTGAGCAGACGCAGAGACGCATGCGATGGTGTCCACAAGAGCCTGGACCCGCTGGCACCTGGAGGTGGTGGAGTCCCTTGGCCTCAGGGACTACAGCCCAACAAGGATACCCGTTCCTTTGGATTACGCCAAAAAGCAACTACGTGTGAATGGAGGAAGAGACCTCCCTCCTGCTCTTGGGAGTCCTTGATTCTAAGGCAGGTTCTAGAAGGAGAATTGCTCAAGTGAAATCACTCACAACACGTTTATAAGAGAAGACAGAGTGACCCAGTATCCCGGGCCATCCCCTGTAAACAGAACGGCTTCTCAAACCTGCCCCTTGAAGGCAGTTACCTCTGCTTGTTAACAAAATCCCACAAGCATCAAGGCTCGGTTTCTTCCCCATAGAGCCTTCACCCAGAGAGGATCTGGAAGTTTGTCACCATACAGAGGGGACCACCTGCTCCCACAGTGAAGGCATTTCAGATGCAACTTGACCGTGAGTCCGGCTGACCACACCCCACCAGCCCAGGTCACGTGATCCAATGGCCTTTCTCCATCTTCCCGCAGGGGACTGCATCTCCTGCCCCACCCCACCGGGCTGTATCTCATCCCCCACTTCTTACCACTGAACACTGGTTCCCTCATTAGTTGGCCTCCTCCCAATCCACAGGCCTTTATTACAGTAACTATGGAGTCAGCCTTCTGACAAGAAGGAAATGAGCAATTAGAGGCTTTTGTCTCTGCTGGGCACCCTGGCTGACGTCATCCTGCATTCCCCCGTGGACCAGCTCATGGTTAACCCCCTTCTCTACCTGCTGCCAGTCAGAAAGTCAGAAAGCCAAGCCAGGATCACACAGACGAACAGAGTAATAGGAGGTGCAGCTCCCACGTCCAGAGAGGTCGGGGCTCAGGGCACACTTCAAGGCAGAGGAAGTGCGCCAGACAGCCCAGAATCTACAGAGAGGCCCGGAGAATCGCTGAGGTCACTGGGGTAGCTCACTACCCATCCTCTGCCAGGCCCGGCTCCACGGCCACCACCTCGCCTGGCTTCTAGCACCAGGGAGCAGACTGCCGGGCTGCAGCCAGTGGCCGCTGCGGCTCTCTGCTGCCCCGTTCCCACAGCACGACACACCTGGAACCCACCCGACCCAGCGCGAGGCCTGCTTAGTGCTGAGAAGACAGAAGCAAGATGGAAAACCGAATGGATGTTGGCTGTTGCCATGGCTCCAGAATAATCACCAGATCTTAGAAGATGTCATAAATGCTATTATGGAGTACCTACTGTGTGCTGGGCAGTGGGGATAGAACAGAATACAGGACAGACCCTGTCCCTGTCCCGGCCCCTGTCCTCAGGGAGCCTCCAGTTTACCAAGGAGGACTGACAGTGGAGCAGCCAGCACAAGGGTGCTCAGTGCTCCCATGGAGAGGGTAGGGGGCCAGGAGATGCTCTAGCAGGGGCACCTAATCCAGTGTCAAGCACCAGAGACAGTTTCCTGCAGAAAGTGAGGTTTGGGTTAAAATCAGAAAGATGGGCAAAAGTTAGCTACGGAAAGTGGGTGATGGGGTTGATGTGTGAAAAGGCCCCAGACTGGGAAAGAAGATGGCCTGTTAGAGGAACTGCTAGGGCCCAGTGAGGAGAGAATGTAGCAGATGAGGCCAGAGACGAAGGCACAGAAGCTGTGCTACCCAACCTCCCTTCCCCTGCCCTGCCCACCTCAAAGGCGCCCACGGAGAAGCCCCTTGTGGGGCATCCCAGGAGACTGTCATCCAGCTTCTGCTAACACACTCCCAGTGAGGGAAGTACACTGTGGTCCACTTACGTACAGCTGAAGTTGGTGGAAACTTCTTCCTTAAATTAAGGTTCAATCTGCATCATGGTGGTGAATGGGAAAGAACACTGGGCTTTGAATTCAGACAGATGAGATTCATATCCTATCTTAGCCACTTGCCAGCATTATGAGCACATCCAAGTTACAGTAACCTCTCCAAGCTTTTGTTTCCTCATCTGTGAAATGGTGAAATACTGTTTACCTTATAGAGCTGTTGGGAGGATTACGTGAAAGAGTGAGTGTACAGTGCCTTGCCCAGAGCTCCACAAGCATCAAACATCTTTTCTTAGCCATTGGTCTTCCCTCTCCCTCTGAAATACGTAGCATTCATTCGAGGGGATGACCCTTCATATTTTTTAAGCTTTCTTAAATCCCATCATTCCTAGTTCCTTGGACCGTTCCCCATATCACATGGTTTCTAAAGCCTTTACCATTTGGTTGCCTATAGGAGGTGAAGGAAGAGGGTGTCAGAGCTAATTAGAACAGAGCTCAGGATAATTACATCCCTAAATGTCAGCTGCATGAGGGTAGGGTTTGTCTGTCTTGTTCATTGCTCTCTCCCCAGCAATGTCCAGCACACAGTAAGCACTCAATATATACTTGCTGAGTTAATGACTGAAGTCTGGGCATAAATCTTCTATCAATGCAACCTAAGGTGTTCTGCATTTCAAAAGAATCTGTGTCATTTTCTTGACTCATATCAGGCTAACAGACAATGAGAACCCCAGGACGTTCACACATAAGCTGCTATTACATTGAGCCTCCCTCATCCTGCCCTCCTTTAGTTCATTTTTGAACTAAAGGCAGGACTTTGATTTATCCCTCCTACTTTTTATCTTGTTAGGTTCAGTCCATTGTTCTGGCCTGCCCAGACTCTTTTTTAATCTTCTCTGTCATCCAGCTTATTAGCTCTCCCATCTAGCTTTCTCCATCTATCATTTGTTAATCATGTCTCTTATGTCTTCATGTATCTAAGGATAAAATGTCAAAGAAGACAGACACATTGTATGGTTCTTTAGGGAAATGGACAAGCCTCCCATGACCCAGCCCTGGGGACTTCCCAGTTGACATGGGTTCATCAATCAACACGTCTTGGAGACAACCATTCAACCAGTGAGGAAGCCACCGTTCAGCCCACATTACTCTATTTTGTTCCCAATGACACTACAAGAGGCATTGTCAAATCCCTGGCCCTAATAAAACCCTTGGTATATCAGTAACTATCACGGTGGGGGGCTACCTAGTGCCATGTCTACGGCAAGCTATCTCATTTAACCCTCACAACAATGCCACAAGGCAGTGTTGTGCAGGGCAGGGTAGTGGCTAAGCAAGCCAGGCTGTCTGGGTTTGAGTCCTGACTCTGCACCTGCTGGCCAGGCAATCTCAGACAGTGGATTAGTCAGGGTGGGTCATCTGCTACAATGAATTACTCCAAAATCTCAGTGGCTTAACACCATAAAGGCTTTTTTCTTTTTGAAAAAATATTTATTTATTTTGGCTGCACCGGGTCTTAGTTGCAGCATGCATGTGGGATCTAGTTCCCCGACCAGGGATCGAACCTGGGCCCCCTACATTGGGAGCGTGGAGTCTTACCCACTGGACCACCAGGGAAGTCCCAAAGGTTTATTTCTTGCTCACATTGCAGTCCAATCCTATAGGTGGCCTTCCATGGGGTCGTGTGGGGTCCAGGCTCCTGGTGTCTAGGGGTCCTCCTCAGAGGCCTCCACGGGGTCCTCTCCATTCAGCCAACGAAAGCACAAAGAGAAGGTGGGAAATTCCAAAGCAGGTACAGTTCTGACATATGTCACTCTGCCCACACTCTAGTCACATGACCAATCTCAATACACAGGAGGCTGGGAAATATCAAGGAGCATGTTACAGGTGGAAAATGGTCTGTCCCCCTTACTCATCTGTGTCATTGACATTATAATATTCCCTGTAGTAGTCAGGGTTCTTGAGAAACAGAACCAATAGGAGATGATATAGATGGGTTAGTTATAGATAGAGACAGAGACAGAGATGTAGACGATTGATAGACAGATAGATAGATAGATAGATAGGTACTTTAAGGAATTGCTCATGTGATTATAGGCAAGTCTTATTCTGCAGGGCTGGCTGGCAAGTTGGAAATTCCGGCCGGAGTTGACGTTGCAGACTTGAGTCCGAGGGCAGTCTGGAGGCACAGGCCCTTCCTCTTCAGGGATCTCAGTCTTTTCTCTTAACTGACTGGATGAGGCCCACCCATGTTATGGAGGGTAATCTGCTTTATGCAAAGTCTACTGATTTAAATGTTCATCTTATCTAAAAAATACCTTCACAGCAACATCTAGACTGGTGTCTGACCAAACAACTAAGCACCAAAGCCTAGCCAAGTTGACACATAAAATGAACCATTACAATGGTATTGGGAGGATTAAATAAGCTAGGCCTGTAAACTACATATAACTTCAGTTAGGCCAGTTCCTGATATGTAATAACAAGCACTCAGTAAACACGTGCAATTATTACTGCCCTATTATACAGATGAGGAAATCAGGGCTCATACAAGTAAAGTGACTTGCCGAAGACCACCGCTGCCAGACTCCAGAGCCAATTTCCCCTTCCTTCCTCCCCACAGCTCCTTGGGATTAGTTAGTCATGAGCAGCTGCAGCCTCTGGACAGGGGTGAGGACAGAGGGTAAGTCTGGGGAGCAAGACAGCTGGAGGGCAGGACACACGCAGGCAGGGCGCCCAGCACGCGAGCGTGCTGCGAGGGCTGGCTCGTGAATACATGCAAACTAAAATATAAGTGCACCTGGGGCAAGACAGTGCAGATGTGGTAGCAGAGACAGAGCTGGCTCCTTGCTGGAGGAGATGCCCGGAGTAACGAAGTGCTTTCCTATGAACACATATACCTCCAGTTCACTAGTATAAGTCTACGTCAGTGCATTCTGACCTGGAAGGTTCCTAGTGGTGAGGCTGGACCTGCTCAGGATGTCCACTCTGCCATGAGAGGAGGCTGTCCTTCGAGCAGTGACCAAGAGTCAGCTGGTTGGAGGATGGTAAAGGTGAGCCTGAGGCTCCAGGCTCAGTTCCTAGGCCAGTCACAACACAAGCCCACAGACACTCAGCTGGCCAGTGGCCCACAGATGCATGTGGGTGGTTGTAGGATGAGGGCCCAGCAGCACAGGGTGGCTGGGGGTACACCAACCTTCTCTGCAAGGCAGCAACCGAACCCCCACCTTGGGGCAGAGGGCCAGAAGCCCAGAAAGCAGAGAACTGTGACGGGAGTTTGAGGCTTATGCTGTTCCCTGCTCCCTGCTCCCTACTGAGCTCTCATCCAAGCTAAGCCATTGTCACCATCTCTGGATGCTCCCTCCAGCTGCAATGAGCCCTGGACCACAAATGAAAAGTCTTGGATCCTGGTCATGACACAGGGGAAATCACTGACTCATCTTGAGCCCCAGTTTTTCCCTCTGTGATATGGGTCTAATTTCTACTAGTCCAACCAGCTACACACTACCCAGTTTCAACATCTTTGAAAATGCTTTGAAACCCATAAAGCACCGTACAAATGTACAGCATTATCACTGGCTTACTAGTTTGAGGAAACATCTCAAGATAAGTCCCATCCAACAGGCCTCTCCCTCCATCCCAGCTGGTACAGACCTTGGCAGTGACGCTCACAGATACGGTTTCCACAGTGTTGTCTGCCCATGGCCATGGCACCCAAGGCTGTGAATGCAGATTGCATCTGGTTCCATCCTGGTCACCAGGCATTTCAGCCAAATGAAAGGAATCTGAAGAGCAAGGCTTCAATTTATGCATACTGTGGTGGGCAAAAGGATGTCCTCCTCCCAAAGACGTCCACATGCTACCAGAACTGGAGAATATGTCACCTCACATGGCAAAAGGGACTTTACAGATGTAATTCAGGTTAAGGCCCTTGGGATGGGGATTGTAACCTAGATCACCCAGGTGGACCCAGTCTAACCATCCAAGCCCTTAAAAGTAGAGAACCTTCCCTGGCTGTGGTCAGACGGAGATGTGACCATATAATAAGGGTCAGCGAGATGCAATGACATCAGCTTTGAAGATGGAGGAAGGGGGCCAAGAGTAAAGCAATGGGGGTGCCTCTAGAAGCTGGAGAAAGCAAGGAGGTGGATTCCCCCACCTAGAGCCTCCAGAAAGGAATGCAGCCCTGCCCACACCTTGAACTTAATCTGGGGAGACCCATGTCAGACTTGTGGCTTAAAACCGTAAGACAATAAATGTGCATAGTTTTAAGCCCCTAAGTGTGCAGTAATTTGTTACAGCAGCAACAGGAAACTAGTACACATGCCAAGAGGAAGATGGAAGAAGCGGCTCATGTGACCTGGAGTAAAGGTCGAGAAGTGAATAGAAATGAGAGTCCCAGACAAACCCTTAGCCTGCCTCTTCTATCCTTCCTCCTTTCTTTAAGTCATCACTGTCCAATCTTGAAGAATTCAGGAAGGTGTGGGGGGCAGGGAGTGATGGGAAAGTAGGTTCCAGGTCAGAATTTAGAATTTATATCCACATCTGGGCTGGACCTACCTTCATGATCTCAATGTGTTTCTGGGTTTTTGTATGTAAACTCGAAAGGGGACTATGAATGTCTATGAATACATCCATCCTTATTCTAGGAATGGAGAGCCTTCCTTCTTGGCCTCCTCCCTCCTCCCTCCTTCCAGCATCCACCCAGGGACAGCCCCACCACCACGGCCTCTCCCCACTGCTTCCTTCCCAGCCCAGCCAGAGCCGCAGCCACCCATCCTCAGCTCTCAGTCATCTCCGGACTGCGACGAACGCCATCATTAGGGGCCTTTCATTATCAGCGGCCTGCACACAGCTGATGTTGATTTGATAGAATCCAATTTAGCATCCACTCTGGGCCCTGCTCCATACGCATTTGGGTTTAGCATGTAGAGGCAGTTTGATGCTGTCTTGATGGCCTTTTAAGTGGCTGAGAAAACTGCTGGCGTGGCAATTTGGTGGCAGGCAGGCTCCTGGCGAGTGGGGCTGGAGGAAGCGGGGAAGGAGCAAAAGACCAAGGGGGCATTTCAGCCCGTGTCTGTAAAAGGCAGCTAAGTGTTTGGGAATCATGCATTTAAAGTGAAGAGAGAACAGACAAAACCACCAGGGTGTCTGAGGGACTCCACTGGGTGAGATTTCACTGTGGTGCCTCCTTCTGATGGGCACAGCACTGCCCTCAAAATCAGTCACAGGGCTTCCCTGGTGGCGCAGTGGTTGAGAGTCCGCCTGCCGATGCAGGGGACACGGGTTCGTGCCCCGGTCCGGGAGGATCCCACATGCCGCGGAGCGGCTGGGCCCGTGAGCCATGGCCGCTGGGCCTGCGCGTCCGGAGCCTGTGCTCCGCAACGGGAGAGGCCACGGCAGTGAGAGGCCCGCGTACCGCAAAAAAAAAACAAAAAAATCTCAGTCACAATGCTCATCGCCCTTTGCTCACGACGGCACATCACCATTCATAGAATGCTTTCCTGCGTCATCTCGGCTTTACATTGAGCCCCCAAAGAACTCTCAGGCTGACTCCTGAGGATGCTATCACCCCTGCCCTGCAGACACAAAACCAAGGCTGAGGAGCAGATGCCTGAGATGGGAACGGGGGTGCTGGTGGCCAAGAGAGGGCAGGGTTCAAGATACAGTGGAAATTATTGCAAAAATGCAAGAGTGGGCAGCAGCTTCCTTGACTCCATTCCTTGGTTCCCCCAGTGACTCACTGAGTCTCACCTCTCTGCCCTTGACTCAAAGGGGAGCCCTTTCCCCACTTCCTTCCCTAGGACCAGCCGAGGGTGGATGGGAGGTCAGGTGCTGCCGGATCCCTGCAGAATAGATAAGCTCCTAGAGTGCAGTAGTGTGCTGGTGCGTGCGTAACCTCTGGCTCTCCAAAGACAAAAGCCCTGCTTTACACCATCTGCCCTTCCACCTGCTGTCAGTACTCGCACCATGCCAATTTCAAGACGTCAGCAAATGCAGACATGGGAAGGGGTGTCCGCCATGGACTCTGTGGGTGTGGATGGGCTCAACCACACCAGTGCTAGTGAGTCGTGATGTTATTCTGAATTTGCGCCCGTTTTACAACTGAACACACTGAGGCCTGTTAGTTCTGAAACTAACACCTTGCCCCCCTCATCGGGTCACGGAATGCCAAGGATGCAACACCTCCCTCATGTGGAAAGTCATGCTGGAAAGTCCAGGAGTCCAGCACAGGCCAAATTCAGGAACTTGACAGACAGGCAGTCCTAGCCTCTTCCCTGCCCATGGCCCACAGGCCACGGTCAAGTGCCTTCTCCCGGGGCAGGGCCAGGTGCAGGGGAGGATGGCGGAGAGTCCTCCCAGCGCAGTCTGATTCTCCTTCAGGACGCTGAATGCCTGGGAAGGCTTTCTCTTTTCCCTTCCACCTGGCTCCTTTCTCTCTCCTCCTAGTTTGAGACCTCAGAAAATCACTGCCTTGAAATCTTCCTCCTGAGGTGTTGCGTGTGTCTCAGAGCCAGGCTCTTCTCTCCTCTGATGGGTGCTAGGCGTTTCGCCCCGAGGCCACAGGGGGGATGCCGCAGCAGCCCAGGCCCCACGTCACATGCTTGGCCTGCCTCGGATTTCAGCGCCTGCAGCAGTGCAGAGTTCAGGGTGAGCTCAGACTCACCCCACACTGACCTGTCCTACCTCGGGACAACGGTCCAGCTGGCCTCTTTCTGCCCCCAGGGTCTTGATCAGAAGCGGCAGCAGCCTGAAGCCCAGGGGAGTTTATGTCCCCGGGGTAACTCTCAACCAAGGGGACAGGCTCTGGGGAAAATGGCCCAGCCTCCCAGTCCTCAGGCACGCGGCTCCGGAGTGTGTAAGAAGCTGCTCAGGGGGCCCCAGCAGCACAGGACATCAGGGCCTCCCTCCTCTCTGCGCCTCCTGCTTCCAGGGTCACCTTCCAAAGAAACCACTTGCGTCCAACTCCTGTCCTAAGCACTGTTTTTTGCAAAGAGAAACTAACCCTCTGAGGTGGGCGCCACTTACGCGCCCATTTTGCAGATGAGGAAACTGAGGTTGTGTCTGCCTGACTTGGGCTAGACAAGTTCAAGAGTGGTTGTCTACCTATCCAGACTGCCCAGAAGGATGGTTGTTCTTGGGGATACAGCTCACGTTCACTGAGGCGGCCGGGCCAGCACCATGCCTGCAAGCTGGAATGTCAACTGGCCCAAAAAGAGGCACCTTGGACACAGAGAACACCCCATGGGCAATGGTTCTCTCTGTTTATCCTTGAACTATTTTCTTTGGAAAGAAAACCTCTCAATGTTTGACCTCATTTTTGTTTTGCTTTTGTGTATATCTATATATGTGTGTGTGTGTGTGTGTATATATATATGGATATAAATACATATGTAAATATATGTGTGTATAAATATATTAACAAACATAGGTATATACATATATGTATATATGTGTGTGTGTGTGTGTGTGTGTATATATCTATAATATATATATACACAGTCAAAAGGTTGGAAAGAAATTCACCAAAATCAGTAGTTATTCCTGGATAGTGGCAGATGACATTTCTATTTTGTGTGTGCTTTTCTGTCTTTTCTAATTTTTTCCACAATGAAATATTGTACAAAGAGGCAAAGGCATTTTTTTTTTTTAAAAAAAGATCAAACCTCTTTGAAGGAATTTACTGTTAACTTGAAACACTGACTGATAGCAAGGCCCCAGGAGGCATGGTAAACTCCATTTCTAGCAACAAGTTTCGTCACTTCCCAGAAACCCACACAGCGCAGAGGGACAAGGACAGAGAAAACACAAAAGGTAAAAGTGGAGGAAGGGAGGATTTAAAAGCCAGACAAAGCGCCTTCCCTGGGGCACAGAGATGCCCTGGGGTGGGGAAAGGGGCTTGAAGAAGAGATAGGGACCCCGCTTACTGTCCGTAGCAGGGGCAGTGTCCACCAGTTGTGCAACGATGATTTGAGGATAGAAAGGATTTGAATAAGATGCCGATGAAGGGCTCTGGAGGGAATGGGCAAGATCTTAGCCTTCACACACAACAGTAAATACATTAGACAACATCCATCACCATCCCATTTTGGGGGGACTGCCATTCACCTTGGAATACTGAGAAAAGAAGCATTTGTCCCAAGTCAGCTAACTCCCCTTTGCTCATTCACTCCACAAATTTGGATTGAGCGCCCCTGTTCCCCCCATCACGCTGTAAGCTCCATGAGTTCAGGGACCATGATGCCTCACTTAGCACCCTCCTCCCACCAGCTGTTAGCACAGGGACTGGTAGACACCCCCAAAATGGACTGGATGACTAAGGAAGTCCAACTACCATCCCACCTCACCCCAGAAGAGACTTTTGGGTTAGATGCAAAGAAAATTAGTCACAAGACCTGAGTTTTTGTCCCTGCCCTTCCAGCAACCCACCTCATGACCTTTGGGAGGTCGCTATTTACTTTGTGATTCCATTTCCCCCAAACTGGAAGATCTGACCCTAAAAGAAAATCCAGAGATAAATAACACAACCTCTATTATATACTTTCTGTTCCTTCGGATAAAGACCTGGCAGAGTGGAGGGCATGAATCAGTCCTCTCCTCAATCCTAGAGACACAGGCAGTGTAAAGGGGCCAGTCATGGGGTCCACGAGGACCCTCCTCAGACTGCAAGGACCAAGGCGGTGGTGCTGGGGGCTGGGAAGATGCTCGGGGTGGGCGTGGAGCTTTCGGCTCTCTTCAATGGCCTCTCCTCTGGGATCTTGCCGTCCTAATGGAGGCTCCATTAGCTAATCTAGTGATTCAATTAGTTCTAAATGCTCCTGGTCTAAGAAGAGGGATGGCAAGGTGGGGATTTGTTGACTCCTATTTGCCGGAAAGGGTTTCCCAAGACAATGAAGCTGCAATTTGAATTCCCAAGTCTCTCACTTCCCTCTCCATTCATGGGCCTGGGGTCATCAACCCAAATGAGATCATGCAAGTGAAAGCACTCTGTAAACTATTTTTATTACTCATTCCCTCTTGGGAGGAGGGCCCCCCACTGCCTTCTCCAGCCACCCTCTGTCCCAGAGGTAAGGGGGCTGCCCTGGGACAGAGGGACCAGGAAGTTTTCAAGGGCACGCCCCAGGCCTAACTCTGAGGAACCCCAGGCCGGTGGTTTTTCAGAGTTCGCAGAATGCAAATGACATTTAGGTCCTTTGCAGGGAAGATCTATTCTTTCTCTAGTGACAGTCCTCCTCAGTCCTGGGCCACTCTACTCATATGGGGACTCTGCCTGTCTCACATGGGGACACACTGCCCCTACCGTCTTCTTGTCTCCCCAGAGACACATAACTTGGGGACAACCACATCTTAGGTGTCAGTTACTAGGGAGCACAGCTCAGTCCCTGGCAGGAAGGGGCAGAAAAAGGGAAATATGGGAGAAGAGAGGACAGCCCAAAAAAAGGACAAAAATGGCACAGAAGTGAGTCTCTACCATCTGGAGGTCCTTTTTCATTCCAGAGGAAGCGGTGCTTTTTCTAAAGTCCAGGAATTGCTACCAACCCCCCTGGAAGCTGTTAGAATTGGGAAAGTCACTTTACCTCTTTAATCTCAATTCGTCCTGTGTAAAATGGGAGCGTTGGATGGGGATAGTGATTCTAACTTTGGCTGCACGTTGGAAGCAGCCTGGGAAGCTTGAAAAAGCTTTGAGCCTTGGCTCCACACACAAATATTCTAGTCTCATTGGTCTGGATGTGCGGTCTGGACTTGCGATTACTTTCCTTTCTCTAGGCAGTGGCTTGCTGCTACACCAGCTCTCGGGAGAAAAAAGTTCTGATTTGTAGCGTTTTCCAGTTTTCCAATGGTGTAAATGCTCTCAGCATGGCCTGCTTCAAGCAACCAGTAGACAGCTGGCTCAGCTCACCACTGTCTCCGGTGATTCTAAGGTGCCTCTAAAGCGGATCCACTACAGCGGCGTCACGGAGGCAAGGCGTTTACAGAGCCAGGGAGCTCCAGGTCCCCAGAGCAGAGGTGAGAGGAAGGGTCTGGTCGCAACTCACACAGAGACAGCCCCACCGGCCCGCCTTTCTCCACCAGCTCTGGAGCCCATCCTCTCATCCCATTCTCCCCACCAAAGGCTCTTCACAGGAAGATAAAGGACAAAGAAGGAAAGTTCCAGTGGCTTCCAAAGGCTGTCAGAGCCCCTTTCAGGACGAAACTTCTCATTCACCTCCTTCTTTTTCATCAGGAAAATGTCCTCAACACTGAAAGCAGTCAGCCAGGTGTCTGAGGGGTCCATTTTCGGCACATTCTCCACTTTCACTGACAGTGAGACCTAGGACTGTTTCCCCAGAAGACACCCAGAACAACTGTTGGAGCCAAGACGGGAGGAAGATGGGGAGAAAACAGGGGTGATGGGAAGAAGGAAGACACCTGCCTCTCCTGGCCCCCAGGCAGGTTAGTCAGGGCCACGTCGAGGCCGCCCTTCCTCCTTTCCTCTGAGGATGATCACCTTGCATTCAACTAAACCCAAGCGCATTGAAGCACATTCAGGAATTCAACTCTGTACTCAACATTTTGAGAATTTGGCTTTTCAAGTGGAAAAGCCTGTGTTTCAAGGCCCTTAACCAATAGGAGAGTCAAGATTCAAGGAAGAAACAGGCTTAGGAACTCTAAGTCATGTGGAAACTAGCATAACAGCTGGGTACAGGCTCTAGATGTGAGTGCTTGTCGAGTTGAGAGTATGTTTTTATAAGAGTATTTTTTTCAATATCCCACCAATTTCCAAAAAGGGATATAAAAGCCTGTGACCCAGAAAAGGGCAAAGGCCAAGGCCGGCATAAACTGGAAGTCCTCATGGCAGGGAGGCTGGACATGATACATAGAGCCATCTGGCAGTCCCCTGGGTAAGGGCAAGCCCAGGTCTATTGGACCTCTGGGAAGTAAGAAGACTCAGCCTTCTCAGCAGTGACAAAATGGCGGATGGTCCTTGGCTTGGGCAGGCCTCCTGGGCAGGGCCATCATGGAGATTTGTCATGAACAATGGAAGGAGCTGCATCTATTCAGAGGGGACGCCTTTTCTAATTTGCTCAAAAACATCCAATCGGCCAGCAAGAGCCCCAGAATGGGTCCATTCTGCCAGCACCACAGGGCCAAGCTTTGCCTCACCAGCATTCAGTCTGACCTGCCTGAGGCCTGAGTTAAGTCCCTGCTCTAATGAACAAGCTGAGTGAGCCTGGACATGCTGCTCTACTTCTAAGATTCAAGGGAGACCTAAAGGGAGCAAGGAGTACACACTTGGGACATAAACAAAAGACCCAATAAACACTTAGCATCTGGGTCTTTGGTCATTGCTGTCTTGGACTTCTCTTAGGTTCAGGCCAATAATTTACATCCTCTAAGCCCACATTGACCTGGTGGTGGTTAGATACCTGGGGGAGTCACCGTGAGGTATGAAATTAGATACGAAGACTTTCTAGGTAGATGGTTCTGAGTTGATTATTTTCCCATGAATTAAAATAGAGTGAACATGTGACATCAGCCCAGTCCCCCAAACCATAGAATTGACTAATATTAAGCTACGGGGGGGCTTAGACATGATCGGATTGTCTAACTTTACAGACGATGAGACCAGGACCTCTGAAGTAAAGTGGCTGGGTGGGTCACACATCTTTTAGAGATGGACCTTCGTCCTGGTGTGTCTGAGGGAGAGGGCCCGGCATGGGCAGTCACCCCCATTCACAGGCCCAGCGCTGTGCCTGAAAGGATACAACGGGAAGAAAAGGCTGAATTAAAAAGAAATATAGAAACAGACAGTGATGCTGATGCAATTCAGTGGCAGGGTGCAGGTGGGAAGAGGAAAAAATAGATTTTAGAATTCGGAGAGGGCCAGATCAGTCAAGGGTGAAGAGAGAATTCTGAATGAAAGACGAATGGGGCACAGAACCACAGAGGAAGATGAAATAAGTGAAGTATGAAATCAACCCTCCTTGGGCTGTACACTGCCGGGCAGCCTTGAAATATGCCTGTCACTTGCAGGTGGAGGGGAGGTAAGGTTGGCGGTGAGTTGGGTGGCATGGGGATGGGGTCCTGTGTGTGGCCAGCATGCAGCAGAGGGTCTGCAGGGGATGAGGGCTTTCTGGAAGGAGTGGGGCTCCTGGGGACTAAGGGGTGAAACTCAGCTAAGTGCACGAGCCAGAGTCTCTTCTCCACCAGCCAGGATGGGACAGTGTCTACCCTTCTTCATTCTCTGCTGAGCCTCTTTCAGCCACACCCTGTTTCCTTCCTCTGACATAGTTCTTGCCTCCCTGAGTCCTGGGTTTGAGGGCCAGATCAAGAAACAAGGGCAAAAGCCACCTCCTCCTCAACTGTGTGTTTTTTTTTTTAAGTCACATTTTTAACCATTTAAAAAATTTTATTTATTTATTTATTATTTGTGGCTGCGTTGGGTCTTAGTTGCAGCACGCGGGATCTTCACTGTGGCGTGTGGCCCTCTCTCTAGTTGTGGTGTGCAGGTTTTCTCTCTCTAGTTGTGGCGTGCGGGCTCCAGAGTTCGTGGGCTTTGTAGTTTGTGGCACTCACGCTCTCTAGTTGAGATGCCCAGGCTCAGTAGTTGTGGCTCTCAGGCTTAGTTGCCCTGTAGCATGTGGCATCTTAGTTACCTGACCAGGGATCAAACCCGCATCCCCTGCATTGGAAGGCAGTTTCTTTACCACTGGAACACTGGGGAAGTCCCCCCAACTGTGTTCTGATCCCACACAGAGGTGTGGTCACGTCACCCTGGCCTGAGGATCCAATGCCTTGGAGTGAGGTCCTGGTGATTCTTCAGTAGTGCAAACCTCCCTCCTCACCCCTCCCCGCCCCTGCACTGCCTGGGCCTGAGAACAGACCCTCCTTTATGCTGAATCTTACTCCGAGGAAGCAGGATACACCGCACTGGGAGTCGAGGTGTCCACTTTGGGGCAGACACTTTTCAGAAAGTGAAAATCTCACCCAGCCCTGCATCCCGGATGGGGGACTTCTGACCCATGAAGCGTTCCCTCAAGCCACACAGCCACACACAGCTTCGCCGTTAGAAGAAAGGTACAGACTTGATGAAACCAGCATTACAGCCCAGGAAGCCTGACACACAAAACCAGCTGGGCCTCGCTCGATGGATCACATCCCTCTTCTGACTGCGGGGCCGAGGCTCAGAGACACAGAGAGCTCCGGGGACGCGGCGACGGCACACAGCAAGCCTGAGGATGCACTGGGCCCTGTCAGTGCTCTCCAAGTCAGCACGCCAGCCCCCAGGAAGAGGCTTAGCGAACCTCTAAAAGGGGAGAGCCGGGGGGCTGACAGGCTTCTGATTTGTCGAACTGAAGGAAAAGGAGGAGGTCAGGGGATCATTACCTCCGTGGCTGGGGAGCCAGGCCTGACCTGCAAAAAGCAGACAAGTGAACACAAACACCCACACGCTCCCTTCAGCCCTTCTTCCCCGAGTCCCAGAGAAGAGAAGCGGGGCTCTGTGAGTGAGTGGAGATAACAGCAAATGCACATGTATGAGAATCACCAGGAGCAAGCTACAAGGCAGGTGCCTGGGCTCACCCCTGCCCCCAGCCAATTTTGGATGGGGAAGTCTAGGTCCAGCAACGCCCCCGTCCTATCATCTCTGATGAGGCTGGCCCCTCACTTTGAAGCACCCTAGCAAAAGTATTATTTAAGGGAATCTCGAAGGCAAACTTGTTGGAAAGAAAGAGGAAGCTGTGAGATAAAATGTAATCATTTCTCTCAGCGCCTGCATTACTTCATTTTAATAACAATGATGCTTCTGTTTCCAAGCCACTGTGCAACTGAGCTGACTTGATCTCCCCAGGGATTTCGCCCAGATGGATGCTAATCATCGTGGTCCTTCAAAGAGGAAACTGAGGCTCTGAAAGAAGTTAAGTGGTTGCCTGGGGCCACATATTTAGCTAAAGGGCAGCGGGATTCAAAACCAAGACCAACCCATCTCTCTTCTGACTTCACTAGGGCCCCCCATGATGGCCAAGTGGGCACTCAGACACACATGGAGGCAAGTTATGAAGGACAGTATCCCCTTTGTTCTCAGAGGCCACAACCAGCATCATCCCTGACACCCCTTGGGCATGAGGTGCTGTCCCTCCAGGCATGCTAAGTTGCCCCTGACCTGTGGCTTCTGCCTTGACACCATGCCACCCTGCCCGCCCCCCTCTAGAGGACCCAGGTTAGTGTCAGAGTCACCAAGGGGTGTGGGGGAAGGGAAGAGTTGCATATGAAAGGAGTATCTACGTTTAAATGCATCTCGATGCAACTTAATCCCTGCGTGAACTTGACCATGGATTTAACCTCTTCCAGCCTCTCTTTCTCCATCAGCTCAATGCGGATTATAACACAGACCTCTCAGGTTTATTCCGAGGGGGTAAAAGTGACAGTGAAAACCCTACACACAGAGGTAAACATTACATCCCTTCCCTCCTCTTAATTCTTCCAAAAAGACACAATGGAGGATGTCTTGGTGTTTCCCTAAAGCAGGGACTGCTGCTGCCCGACAGGACAGAGCCAGGGAGCTGCTGTGCTGGACGCCGCTGACTGCCAAAGGGAGCTCCAGCTCAGGAAAGCCTCCTCCCAACTTACCCCCGATTCCTGCCTCCCCCCAACACCCAACAGGATAATTGGGATTCTGTGCCACGAGGTGCTGGCTCAGCAGAGGCCCCATATATAAAAATTATTCTTGATGGCTTGGATGGAGTTTGCACAGTTCAGGCCAAAATGAAATATGAAGGGGCTTCCCTGGTGGCACGATGGTTGAGGGTCCGCCTGCCGATGCAGGGGACACGGGTTCGTGCCCCGGTCCGGGAAGATCCCACATGCCGCGGAGCGGCTGGGCCCGTGAGCCATGGCCGCTGAGCCTGCGCGTCCGGAGCCTGTGCTCCGCAACGGGAGAACCCACAACAGTGAGAGGCCTGCGTACCGCAAAAAAAAAAAAAATGAAATATGAAGACTGGGCGCTGGAGGGTGAGTGGGTGATGCCGGGGAGCAGTGACTGAATAGAGCCCATGAGTTACATTCAATACTTATTGAAGTTTAAGGATGAGGATATGTACGGACGGGTTATTCCTCCTCAGGTCTTCCAGATACTGTCTCTCGTGTCACCTTATGTGCTGCCCATTTTCTCTGCCCACTCTCTGCCTCTCTGGGACTGGAACAAGCTTGAAGCTTCCGGATGAATAAGAATCTCCTTATAGCTCTTGGTCCCCATCAGAGTGATCCTCCTGAACGAGAACATATTGCCGGGAAAGGGTGGAGGCTGGAATGGGCTTGGGTGGGGAGGCAGGAGATCTGGGTCTCCCTGCCCATCCCCTGCCTGGCTCTGGGACCCCAGGCAAGCCATTGAGCCTGAGACCTCAGTTTTTCTCATCTACAAAATAAGAACACTGACTATTGGTTTCAGTGAAGTCCCAGAAATTAACACGTAAAAGTTTCTCAATTCAGCTGATGGAGCAAAAGTTTCCTGAGACACCTCGAAAAACTAACTGGTCCCACAATGGTTAATTTGGCGGCTCTGAAAAGAGGCAAACATAATGACAGGGTCAAGGCCTAGTAGGAGTTTCCAAAAGGGAGCCCCTATTTACCCAGGGCACTGTGGAAATGTTCAAAAGAAAAGGAACCCTTTGCCATCCCTGCCCAGTGACAGATCAGAGGTGAAGATCATGAATTTTGGAGGCTTTGTTTGTTCAAAAATGAGAAGCCTTTTGCCTAATGAAGAACTCTTAATAGGTGATGTTTTTCCTAAATTATCATATTAACCACAGATAATTAACAAGCATATCCTTAATGCCGCAGGATACTGACAAACCCACTGCATGCATCTCTCTGCCTATAAATCATCCAGCCATCCTTCAAGGCAGCTGTTTAATTACTCCCGCTTTTGGGAGGAGCAATGTTGAGGCTCTCTCTAAATTTGGTTGCCAGTGAAAACAAAGCCAGCAACATTTCAGCTCTTTATCATCATTGTACCATCTTAAGATGTTGCTGCCAGCCCTGTTTCAAATGGCAAAAAACTGGAAACCACCAAAATGTCCAGCGATAGGGGAATAGCTTGGCTAAACAAATTAAAGGGTATCAATTTAATGAGGTGTCATACAGCTACCAACATCCAAGACTGAAACTATGTCAATACACAGAAAACATGCATTTTAAATCATGTTAAGTGGGAAAGCAACATAAAACACTCTGTACACAGTGATTACAACTATATAAAAAGGTATATAATTATCGACAAATCATGGACGAGAACTGAGAGGGATATAAAGCGGTGTGTTTAATGCTTGTTTTCTATCCTGAAGTGGATTAAGTTCATTTTTTAAAAACAAATAAAGCACTGCTGGGTGGCAGTTAGCCCGGGCTGTTCCAACTCTATAGCCAGTCCTGCTGCAGTTCCTGTCACCTGGGAAAAGGGCGGCTCAGCCCTGACCGTCCCCGCCCACAACCACAATGCGGGGCCCCGTCTCTGAAATGTGCCAGATCTTTGCAGCATCCATGATGTCTGACTGGCATTCTCAGGGTAGAAATCAGCTGAATGTGTTTTTCATGCCTCATTGTTCATGCAGCCACAGACTAGAAGCAACCAGGCCCTCAGCAGTAACATCTAGTGTACCCTCTTTTGCCAGAACCCTTCTCAGGAGCTCCGCTGTGGGTTCGAAACGCTCAGCTCTGAAGCCCAGCAGAGGCCGCAGCCTGAGGTCTAGCTCCGAGTGGCACGGAGAAGTGGGGAGCAAGGGGGGAAAGAGGGGCACCCGGTGCTCGCCCCCCCAAAACACCCAGCAAAGAAGCATGAGCTGCCGTGGGTTGGAGGGCAGGGGAGTCCTTGCTCAGCCCCTGAATCTGGTGGAGTCCTTCCTTCCCAAAGTTTACAGGAACCAAGTCTGTCCTTTAAAAGTACCATTCACTGCGACTTGGGGTTTTTTTCCCCCCCACTATCCTGGGGTGGCAGGAAGTCACACTTTGGTTAAAATCTGGGCGCTGGGTGGCAGAGGATCAGCTAGTCGGCCAGCTTTGCCTCTCGGCTGGTTCTTTCTCCACGTCCATGCGCCGCCTTTTTGGATATCCGGGTCAGGCCACCGAAACGCACAAGGGGAAAAGAAAGAGAGACAGAACCCAACCCAGGTGTCCCGGTCCCCAAGCTGTGGTGCTCTGGTCCCCTCTTCCTGCAGCGTCTAACTGTACAAGGAGGAAGGAAGCTCAGCCACCGGCCCAGCGAGGCCTGGACTGATGCTTGGCATGTCGCCGGCACACGTGCCACATGCAGGGCAGATGGAGAGGTGGAGAACGGCACCTTCTCCCTCCCACCACGCCTGGTGCTCGGGAGAGGTCTGAGTCTCATCTCCCACTCACATCTGCCTGCAGCCCATTATTTCACTGGCCCTGGGCACTGCTTGCCACCTCCTACTTCTAGCTTTGAAATTTTATTTCTGGTTCTCATTAACATATTTAAGCAGAGTTGGGGATGGAGTCCTGAAGTGACCTGAATCACTGCGTTGTGTTCACTTCTGTCCCTTATGGTGCCTGCAGGAAGCATTTTAAACCAAAGCACTGTGATGAGCTCCTTCAACTGGGCATACCCATAAGCCCAGTTACACAGAGGAAGGCCCGTCACGATCTCACACTGCCTGAGTCTGAACAGTGACACTGACAGGAGAGGACGGTGGGAAACCAGGTCGCTGGACACTCCCTTTGAGTATGAACTGAAGCTGTGAAAAATAAAGGCATGCTCGCAGCACCCGTGTGATACGGGAACATTCGTATCCTCATCTTACAGATGAAGAAACAGGTGCTCAGAGGAGTCAAATAACTTTTCCAAGGTCACACAGCTGGTAGGTAATGAAGCCAGGATGTGAAGCCAGGTGGGCTCCAGACCCCAAGCTCTCACAGAGTGATGTGTTCTGCCATATTGATGACGTATGGGAAGGAGTAAAGGGTGAAGGAAGGACATGTAAGAAGGAACAATTTAAATAAATTCAAAGACTAGTCAGGGAATACTGAAGCATCAAAACATTAAAACTCCCCTGAGCAGAGAATCTAGGAAATTATTTTCTAATATCTTTTGCTCTGTTTCTGTGTCCATAAAACAAGCTTCTGAGTTACCGTTTGGTTTTCAGAAAGGACCTATTTACTAGGGAAGATGTGCCCAGAGAAAATCACCCAGCAGGTTCTCAGGCCAGGATTGTTTATCCACTTCATTTCCTGGCTGGCAATGCAGCCTCCTGGAGCTTTGCAGGGAGCAAGGCGTGTACCCCGCTTCTGACCATCTCAGGCGGAACCAGGTAACCAACAGGGCATCTGCCCAACAGAACAGGCACCAGGACTCGCCAAGGTGCAGGTGGGCATGCAGCCAGCTCACAGGGGGCAGAGATGGGATGAGTTAGCATTGTGCTCGGGAGGACGGGAGGCTGTTCCACTCTTCACAGGGTCTTCACCCTCGCCTTCTCCTGTCTGCCTCCTTGTCTCCAACAACCTACATCTTCACTCGAAACTCCATCAAGAACTTTTTCTACATCATCCCCATGTTTCACCTCCAGCCAGAGAACTGCCAGGTCATTCCTTCCCACCATACAAACAGTCCCCCAATTCCGTCCCCAGGGGAGCCATGCAAAGGAATGTGACGTGGACGACGTGAAGGATGATGCATGTCTACAGTTACCAACAAGAAGTAGTTCTACAAATGAAAAATAGGATGCAAAAGAGAGAGAAGAGAGAAAATGAAAAGAAAGCGTGTTCAGCATAATGGTATCCCATTTGTGTAAAACTTCTAATTAGATGTGAATATATGCCCAGAAGGAGGTCTGGAACTGTGGTTGCCTGCGGAGGGGGCGTAGGGATTTCAGAGTGATTTTTCTTTCTTCTTATACTTCTCTGCATCATTTGAATTTCTATAATGAACATGTATTACTTCTCTAAACAGAAAATATATAAGAAGCCACACGTTTAAACTAAAACCTCCCCTCCTTGACATAGCCTTCCCAGACTGGCCCAGGGAGGACCAACAACTTGCAAAGATTGCTGGGAAACAAGTATTTCCCATCCCACGGAGGCTATTTCTCTTACACTCCCCTCCCACACACCATTTTTCACTCTTGTAATCTAAGTGGGTCAAGGCCAGCTGGGAGGAGAATTGCCTCTCCCTGGACCAGCCTGCACTGCTTCTCCAGGGGCTCCCTGGGGCTGGCCTTATTTAGAGTTGCTTGAATCTGATGTGCAGACTTTTGTCAGGCTGCTAACTGACTCAAAGGAGGAAAATAACACAGATGTGTTTTCTAGAAGTTTGTCAATTTTAATTACGCTACTAGCATATATTTTAATTCCCCTCCCTCTTAGCAGCCTCACGAATGCTCATAGGACCTGTTCTTCCCCATCAGCTCTACAGAAGAAAGGCAATAACCTTCGTAACCTGTCCCTGCTATGCCCTAACAATGACATTTCTCTTCACCAAGGCTGAGCCTCACCAGAGCTCTGAGCTCTTGTCTCTCTTCTCTGGGGCCTGTGTCTCTGAACTGGACTCCTCAAAAGGTACATACTTATATCTCTGTACCTACTGGTCACTTCAGATTTCCTCACTCAAAAGCCCTCCATTCTGGCACATGGTTCCTCTGCCTTCCACTCAACTTCCAAAAGGATATAACAATCAGAGACATCTTCAGGTAAAAGTAAGAGCAAACTTGACCTAGAACGGTTTAAACAAATGGGGTTTTATTTTTCCCCAACAACAAAAAGTCTGCAGGTAGGTAGCTGATGACATTGACTCAGCAGCTTAGTGATGTCAGAGCAAGTGGTCTCTGTAATTCTATTGACTGTTGCTTTCATGGGCCCAAAATGGCTGCCCCAGCTCCAGACTTCACACCTGTAAGTTGAGGCAGGAAGATGGGGAACTGGGGCGCTCAACCATGCCATTGCTTTTATTAGGAAAGCAGAAGCTTTCCCAGAACACTCAAAGTAAACACTCAAGTAAACTCATATGGCCATTCCTGGATGCAAGGGTGATTGAGAAAGCAAATATTTCACTTTTCCAGTCTCAAAATAGCATACTGGGAAGATACATAGGGTTAGTAAATCAACAATCTCTGTCACAGAGGCCAAACCCCTTTCCTTGAGAAGCTTAGCAAACAGAATAACAATTGCAAACTTTTACTGAGCACTTATCCTGCCCCAAGCCCTCTGCTAAGTACTTCCTTTACATCTGCTGTCTGGAGAAATCCTCCTAACAGTTCCGTGATGCAAGCGTTACTTGTATCTCCATTTTATAGAGGAGAAACCTATGGTTTACGAAGGCTGGGGAACTGGCCCAAGGTCACCCAGTCTGTAAGTGTTAGAGCCAGGATTTAAATCCCGCTTAGCCAGGGGTCAACAAACTCCTTTCTGTGAAAGGGCCAGATAATAAATATTTTAGGGTTGGTGGGTCATACAGTCTCTGTGGCTACTACTTAACTCTGCTATCATAGTGCAAAAGTAGCTGCAGCCAGTATGTAGATAAACCCTCTGTGTTCCAATTAAACTTTATTTATGGACACTAAAATTTGACTTTCATATCATTTTCACCTATCACAAAATATTATTCTTCTTTTGACTTTTTTCCTGACTCTTTAAGAAAGAGTCAGGCGCCGTGCAACAACAGGCCTCAAGTCAGATTTGGCCCGTGGGCCCGTAGCCTGCCAATTCCTGCTGTTAGCCAGTGCTGCAAACATTCTGGGTTCTAAGTGGATGGAGGTTTTAATGCGCATGCTCGACCCTGCCCCCTGCTTGCCACACGCTCCTGCTTTGGCTTAGAACTTGACATTCTACTGCCTTGTGCCCTGCACCCTTGTGTCTGGATCTATGAGGGCAACAAAACAGGCGTCGTCCCTCAACCACATTTCACCAGAGCCTCAGTATAGGCCCTTGGCTGTTGGTGTTGACACACGGTGGTGACTTTGATCACAAGAGAGCATTGGCACTGCCAGAAACCTGTCCTGCCACTTAGGGCAAGACCCAGAGCGACGATGGGGTGGTTGGTTCTGTCTTTTTTGAGAGCTCTGGGTGATATTTCTCTCCCCCTAACAGCAGGTACTTCACAAGCTCTCAGGAAAGGAAAAAAACAGGAATAAAAGCCCAGATTGCTTTTCTTTGATTGTCTAAGTAATATTAGATCTCTTTTTAACCGGATACTTAAGGACGTGTAGAGGGAGAGAGGAGAACAGCGTGGCATCTAATCGCTCTGGTTCCTCCTGCCTCTCAGGCACCGACGCCCTGCGCACATAGCCTGCCTATGTCACCTCGCAGAAGCACCCGGGAATTTCCTCTGGGTTTTATAGTTACACCTCCAAAGACGGTGCATTTGTCCACAAAAGCTGCAGCTGCTTTGAACTGCACAGAAAATGCTTCCCTTCTCTCTGGCTCCTCTGCCAATGGCAGCGATGGGCCTGCTCATTGAAGACTTCCAGAAGGTTCCCACGGCCAAGAAGATCGTAAATGCTGAGAACTACCTCTCCTCTCCTACCACTAAAGGCATTGGTAATTCCCTTGGCATTGTTAAAGAAGGAATTATCCAAGACACCTGTTAAAGAAATTAAGGCGAACTATCAAGATACGCTATGTGTAGGGTCCACTGCAGTGGGGTTTTGCAGTATGGGGAGAGACTGGGCTCAATTCCCAATCAACAAGGAAACGTGGGAACGTATAGGCAAGAAGCAGAGGGGGGTCAGTGAATGGACAATTACTAAGAGGAAACATCGGGGTAAGGGGGAAATTCTGACTAGACTGACCTAACACGATTCTTGCTGAGGGCAGGCCGGGTGATCTGACATCCCCTGGGGGATGGTGGAGGATGAGGAACCTGAAGAGATTTTTGGGGTGATCAGATATCAAGGGAGGGGTCGGTTCTGCCTCAATGGACTTATCAGGATTCTTCCTAAAATTGAACAATGCAGAGACCAGCACAAAAGCTCAAAAGTTAGGGCCTAGTTGAGAAGAGAGTTCAGAGGAGCCTGATTAGAGCTTGTCCAGGGAGAAACTGTCAGGGTGACTCCCAGAATAGTGTTGTGTTTTCTGTTTGTTTGTTAGCTTTTTCTTTTTTTAAATAAATTTATTATTTATTTATGTTTGGCTGCGTTGGGTCTTCATTGCTGCGTGCAGGCTTTCTCTAGTTGTGGCGAGTTGGGGCTGCTCTTTGTTGCGGTGCACAGGCTGCTCATTGCGGTGGCTTCTCTTGTTGCCGAGCATGGGCTCTAGGCATGGGGGCTTCAGTAGTTGTGGCACACGGGTTCAGTAGTTGTGGCACACAGGCTCAGTAGTTGTGGCTTGAGGGCTCTAGAGCACAGGCTCAGTAGTTGTGGCACATGGGCTTAGCTGTTCCATGGCATGTGGGATCTTCCCAGACCAGGAATCAAACCCATGTCCCCTGCATTGGCAGGCGGATTCTTAACCACTGGACCACCAGGGAAGTACCAGCGTTTTGGTTTTTTAAAAAAATTTAACACCCACCTTGAGCAGTCAGTGACCATTTTAAGGCTCCCCCGAGAGATTCTGTGCCGTGTTTAATCTCCTCTGTAAAAATGATGGTGATCAGATCTGCTCCACAGGACGACTGCGAGGAATAGATGAGTCTATGCCTGTGACGGCATCTGATGCAGCCAGAGCGCCGAGCAGGTGCGCCATCAGTGGACACTCCTTCCTGCTCTAACGCCTGCGACTGGGTAATCAAGATAACTCTTGAGACTCTGTCCGATGTCCCCACGAGCACTTTAGATTGGTTCCTGTCCATGGCTCCCTGCCCTCCAGCCATGAGGGGGGCTGGACAAGAGTGTAGACCAACCAGTGTCATCTGATAAAGAGCTCAGCGAGCGTAGACGGCCCACGGACGGTCACCTCGGCTGTGACGGGGAAAAATGGCAGCTTTAGTCCAAGGCTTTGGGGAACGCTGGTTAACTGGCCCTGGGCTCATGATTGGCTCCAACTTAGCTCATATCCCTACCTGACGGGGCAAGTCTCCTCTAAAAAAAAAGAGCAAAGACTTCAAGGGTCCTGACCCCCTTTGCAGAAGGTGTTGGTCTCAGGCCTGGAGGCTGTTCCGTAGCACAGTTATGAAGAGGAGGAAAATGGAAATGAGAGAGTTGAAGAGGGCAAACCAAGGAATCTACCACTTCCTCTGGGCAGACAGAGTCTTGCAGTTGAGGAAGAGCATGAATCACCAAGTGCGTTTCTTAGGTCTCGGCCCTTCCCAGCCACGTCTGACCCACATTCTCAGGAGGCGCGAGCACTCGCCGAGCTTCCGATGGCACCTCTGCTCCCTGAAGTGGGCCAAGCCCAGCTCCGCAGCTCTGAAGAGCAGCTCTAGACAGATTCCCCGAAAAAGGCTCTGTCCCCTCGGCCTCAGAGACAAGAAAGGGCAGGGACAGCGTTATCTTGAAGCCTAGACAGCTTGGGTGTCACAGCTCATTCATTCCAGCCAGACTGCGGGTGGATGGGGCTGTCTGCCCGGCAGGGGCGCCCAGTTTCCAGTGCCCTGTGGTCTGTGGGGCATGCTCATTCTTTGGGGTGATCAGGTTCCTTCTCACAAAGGACACAGCCTCACAACAAGCCAGGGCAGAGGTAAACAGGGCAGATGTCCTTGTCTCCACTCTCCCTAAGGCCTTGGCTGTGAATGAATGCTGGCCTTTGACAGGAGTTTCCAGCCTTCACGTTTAACCCCTCCGTGCCCAGCTGTGGGCTCCCACACGCTTCCCAGAACAGCTTCCTGCTATCCCAACGGCTGTGTGGTGCTAAAACTTGTTTAAGAGCACCCAGGTGTGTGTGTGTGTGTGTGTGTGCGCGCGCGCGCGCGCACGCGCACGCATGCGCACACACGCATGCATGTGAGGGGAGAGGGGTAAGAACAAGTCCAACTAGGTGTTTATGGCTCTTCTGAGTGTTAAAACGACCCAGTGTTTATCACTCCCTGAAAGCGGCTTCCTCACAAACATTAGCAGAGTCTAATAGAAGTTTATGGCGTTGCTGTGGATTGAACTGTGTCCCTCCAAAATTCACAGGTAGAAGGCTTTGCCTCCAGCCCCTCAGAACATGACCTTATTTGGAAGTAGGGTGGTTGCAGATGTCATTAGTTAAGGAGAGTTCATGCAGGAGGAGGGTGGGCCCTAAACCCAGTGACTGGTAGAATCATAAAAATGAATGCCTTGTAAAGAGACAGAGACATGCAGGAGAGGACAGATGCAGAGAGACACGGGAAGAAGACAGTCATCTACAAGCTGAGGAACGTCTGAGGCTCCCAGAACCTAGGAGAGAGGCCTGGAACAGATCCTTCCCCAGCGCCTACAGAGAGAACACGGCCCTGCTGACAGCTTAATTTTGGACTGCCTCCAGAACTGCAAGACAACGTATTTCAGTTGTTCTAAGTCACCCAGCTCGTGGGACTTTGCTACAGCGGCCCTAAGAAACTAACACACGGGTCAGTAGATAAAGGTGGCCGTGGGCAATACGAAGGGACAGAATGGCCTCCCCTGGGCGGCCCTGGGACACACAGCGTCAGGCTCAAGTGTTAAAGTCATTCCTATATTAGCCCAGGAGGCCCTTGGCATTCAAGGGCTCAGCATTCATGGTTTTAACTATTCATGAATGATCCCATAATTTATGACACGTGATGAGTCATGAGTCATGAGTCATGCTGCCAAGGCACAGACTTGAATCATGCACTCTGGGCCTGGCGCACAGACAGGGCACTTGGCTGGGGACTTTGTTCTCCTCTGCTTGTCATCTGCAGGCAGGACCACGTGGGAGGTGATGAAGCCTGTGGGGCTTTGTGGGAAACTGGGTCTCAAAGGAAAGGCAGCAGCGAGCATGGGGGAGGAGAGAGAGGACGTCTAATCATGTGATGGTCCAGGCCAAAAGGTAGCTTTATAAATGACCTGAGCCCACTATTTCTGGAATCATCATGGATCTGAAAGAGGCACTAGATTTTTCAATTATACTTTGTTACCTTGTGAGGGTAGGAATTCTACGACTTAATGTCATTCTCAAATTTAGTAATTCACTAAGATGTGAGGACATATCCTTTAAGAATGTCAAGGGTCTAGTATATAGCAACAAGACTCCACTGTATTTTCCAAACCTCCCTTTTCCTTCAGGTACCAGGCTCTCTGCAGACTATAACTGCTGCTGTATCCTTAAAGTAAAGGTCACCTGTGTGGTATAATTTGGAGAGAGTCTGAAGAGTCTTGCACTAAATCACCCAATCCTCAGGGCCTTCCCTGCCACAGCATACACCTGAGGCCTGAAATCCTGCCATTATGTGACTCATTCCTTCGGGTGAGGGCATTGCCTCAACTTTAAAAAGCACCCATAGCTGGGAGAGGGCAACCTTAAATTACTGATAATCACATACTCCTCAGTATGAATGGGTTTAGCAGTGTCTTTTAAAGTAGCCTGACCACAGCTGTTGAGAGAGGAGTTGGGAAGAACACATAACCTCGGCATCCTGGCAGAAGGGTGCCAGGGAGTCTTCTGGACATTGCCAAGGTCAGCCCTGGTGGTACCCTCGTGAGTAAGGACAGGATGAACAAAGGCTCAGATGCCAACTGGAAGTCTGATTCTCTCCGTGAAACTGATGTGGTGCAAAGAACATCAGAAGAAGGAACTTCTCCGGTGACATCCAATCATTAGAGCTGTGAGTTTGGTTTTCTCTTTTTTTTTTTCTCTCAAATAAACACTTACAACCACACAAATCACCTGTAATGTAATCATCCATTGTGGAGAAAAAACAAAACCAAACAAAACATCAGCTATCTGTAAGTCTTGACTTCCCAGAAAAGGCTCATGTGTAATGACAGGTTTCTAGAGTTCTTACTTTGATGCCCCTTGTTTTCCTCTCTTCTTTTAGAGTCCCTTCCTTCCCTACCATCTCTGCAAAGCTTTTAAGATAACTCTAAAATAACGAAGCAATGTAAGGAAGGGCCACTGCACTGTTTGCTAAGCAGACAACCACATCGCTCTTTCCCAAGACAGCTACAAAGACTGTTTTTGAAACATTCTTGGGTTTGTGAAAATAAGATGGATTATGTTCAACACAAAATAGACAGCCAGGGTGTACAACGTGAGCAATGCCGCTGAGCTGGCTGGTCCAGCACACCGGAGGCAGCGCACCCTCAGATTCAGGGGTTCTTGTCTGTCTGCATATTCAAAGAGGTTTTCTTTCATTACGCATTTGTGATTGACTCCAGAAACTACACCCTCTTCCAGAATCACCATCAAAACTCTGTAGACTCGGGGGGGCTTCCCTGGTGGCGCAGTGGTTGAGAGTCCGCCTGCCGATGCAGGGGACACGGGCTCGTGCCCCGGTCCGGGAAGATCCCACATGCCGCGGAGCGGCTGGGCCCGTGAGCCATGGCCGCTGAGCCTGCGCGTCCAGAGCCTGTGCTCCACAACGGGAGAGGCCACATCAGTGAGAGGCCCGCGTACCGCAAAAAAAAAAAGCAACTCTGTAGACTCGTCCTACAATAGGGGACTCTTTGACCAACTGACATCGCATCATCATCATCGTGCATATTACAGCAGCTGACATTGATCAAGGACTTAACCACAGGCCAAGGACTAGGCTAAGGAAGCAGGTACCATTATTATCTCCACTTTACAGCCGAGAAAACTGAAGTTGAAAGAGGACAGGGGAACGAAGGTAAGTGGCGGAGCTTCTGTAGAACACAGTTTTGTTGAACTTCGGAACACAGTCCAATATATACAGAAGCCACTAAGAAGACTGTCTCAAAAGGAGCTGCAACAGGAGTGGGATAGAGACATTACTGTGTGGCTAAGGTGTGTTGAGAAGGTGTAAAACCTTGAAAGCTGAGTTGATATGTCTTGTGGCCCAAATGAGGGTGTTAACATAGGTTTTCTGGAAAAAGATTGATAGGACAACTCTGCTGTTGAGGAGGGTTTGTTTGGTTGTAACCTATGGACAGAGGTCTGGAAAAGTTCTCTCTTTATGTTCTAGGGCTCTTCTCTTTTTTTCCAACTGGAGATCACATCGGTTTGGAAAGTGAATACTCCCTGGAACAAATCCTCCCCCATCACATCTTTATATAGATTCCTCTTAGCAGGGCCTGGTGGCCCCCATTCTTCCTAAAGAAACCCACAACAACATTCTTGAAGGTCAGTAGTTCCTGGGCTCTCAGGGGTCCCATGGTCATCTGTCCCTCCTCTTGGCTCCCTCCCTCTGACAGGCAGGCAGGATCCCGAAGGGGCAGAGCCATGTAGACTTGGCCACAGTTCAAGTGCAAAGTTGAACTGACCTAGGCAGGGGGAGTACAGCACCACTGGTTTCCTTACCTAAACTTATATCGGTGTGTCTTTTTCCACTAAGTTGTGTTCCAAAAGTATAAACTTGAATAAAAGGAGAGTTAATGAGAATTTAGGAGATGAGGGACCCCAAAAGTCTCCATGAGGTCGATGATTTATCAAGCTGCACCCAAGTCTACTGGGTCCAAGGTTCCCTAAGAGGACAAGCCAGTTGTCACAGCTCCCTCCACTTAGGGACTCCAGGTACAAAGTATCCAAATGGACCAGGGCCCTAAACACTAAAAACATTATGAATGTCCCCTCGTGTGTAATTCAAAATTAAAATACTGCTAAGCCATAAGGGTAAGAAAATCCAACCTGGTTCAGATTTTTTCCCCCCAGGATAACTACTTTATACTAACAAATATCTACATCTTTTGTAAGAGTTTCTGTGTGTGTGTGTGTGTGTGTGTCTGCGCGCGCGCGCGCACGCGCACGCACTCACATGGCCACACACACAATTAGTCTGCCTTGTGGATTTCCCAGCACTGAAAGCTGTTCCCCCACTGGCCGAGGCTTGGTTATGAGGTTGTGTGCTCTATCCCAGAGCTCCCGGAAGGGCCATGGCAGACTGCTATGACGCTTTGGGAAACAGTCCATTTTGTCAAGAGAGAAAAACTCCCCACTTGCAGCTGTTCCCTTCAACCCATGGAAGTCAGAGAAATCCTCTGTGAACATCCTCAGCTCTTTAAGACCCAGAGAAGTAGCTGAAGACTCAGACATAGCCATCTGCAGGGGCCAGGTGGTGAAAGCTGGTCCTGCTTTGGGCTAACACTCACAAGTCCACCATCCTACCCCATTCCAGCCCTCTGTCAACATAGAGGGGCAGCTCCACGCAGTCAATTTGACTCAAGGTGATTTAACCCACCAATAACTTGCCTTGGAAGGAGACAGTCTCCCAGGACTTTTCGAGCTACCTTAGCTGTTGAGTGAAGGAGGCCCTCCCCTGAGATTGCTAGAAGGCATGCTTTGAGAGAGTCTGAGAGTCCTGCACTCAGCCACCCCATTCCTCAGCCTCCACCTGCAGGGCCCATTCCAGATGCCTGGACTTCCACACTGCAGATGCTCCTACCCTCCCTCCCTCTTTTAAGGAAGACATATTGCCTCTGACAAGAGCCCTTTTGTCTCACTCCTTAAGCCCTGAAGGCCTTGTTCTACTACATCCTTTCCATGCCTTTCCCTATTAGCATCTAATTTCCACTGCAACCCGAGGAGGGTCCCAGGAGTGATGCTTGGTTTTGCATGTGAGTGCTGGAACTCCATCAACCAACATTAATGAAACTACCCATCTTCCTCAGTCAGAAATCTCCACACACACATGCACACTCACACATTCTCTCTCTCCCTCTCTCCCCTCCCCCCACACACACACTCTATACCCCATTCCAGAGGGAGCATTCATTTTCCCTATAATGCTCTCTCATCGTGAGTGGTGATGGGCAATAGAGATGATGTAATAATAATTTTATTGGATCAATATATCATTTAGAAAATAAAAGCTCTCCCCTTCGTTGGGTGATGACCAAGAGGGGAAATGCCTGAGTCTGGTCAGTAATTTATGTCTGCCAAGCATAATGGATGAGATATCCAGCTCAAAGCACTGTGTCTTTGTGTTTTACTGTATCCCCTATGTTTTCAGCAGTGCCCATAAAACATCCCTCTAAAGCGTTCTCCTCTGTGCAGGAAGCAGCTTCCTCCCCCAAGGGTTTACACCTCAGTCAGGAGGGGAGCCAGCCTTGCCATGGCTTTTAGTTTCTTTGTGTAGTGGATGATGAGGTCAGTTTCATTAGGCTAGTGTTTACCTGGATGCTTCTTTGCCTTCCTCAGTAAGCAATTAGGAGCCCCATTTCACAGATGAGGAAAACAGAGGACCAAGAGGGTAAATCTTTTCCTTCAGCCCATAAGGACCAAAAAAAAAGTGTTCCTCTTCAACTGTAATAAAGAACTACCCATGCCTTTCCACAACTTTGCGGGTGGGATCAGGGCAGGAGAATATGGACAAGGAACTATGTCACTTTATGGTGATAACTGCATGCAAGTCAGGAGGATGGAGCAGCGTGGCTCTCCTCTCTCCCTTCCCCAAGCCCTTTCTGATCTTGCTGTCTCATCCTGACCCATGACCTGCCCTGCCTCTAGCCCCTCTTCTCTATGATGACTAGGGACCAGGTCCCATTGGTGACAGAAACTTTGGAGCTGGCCACAAGTAACCCTCAAACACCTGTGCCCTATTCCTGGGTCTGAGTAAGTGTGTTCTTTGCTTTGGTTCAAGCCAGCTCCCTACAGAATAAAATTAGAACGCTGGGGGTGGGGAGGGATAAATGATAATATGCAGTGAAACATCTGATCAATCTGTGTCTTACTGAAAAAACAGAAAGAAAAAATGAGAGTCGGAAGAAAACCATCATTCAATGTGTGTTGAGCACTACCATATTAGACCATTAAAATACAGAAACAAGAACCCCAAAGGAAATTAATTTTGTTGAAGTGGTACTGACAATAAAATGGATGCTGCCTTTCTCTTAATACGGGGTATTGCAACTCTGTCCTCTGAATGTGCTGGAGTAGTTGTACCCACAGTGCAGAAGGGTTTGGGCTAAAACTTCTACCTTCTCACAGCAAACGCTCATTTCTGAACATGGGCATCCATTCGCCTATCCATTCAATCACTCAGCTTTTGGGGGGAAAGACAGGGGAAGGGATGGAGCACATATTTTACATGTTCAGGACCAAATTATATGTCTGAGACATAAAATTCTCAGTGGATTATTTGTTGGCACCTTTTATTTTAGCATATAGTACAAATTACTTTTTTTATTTAACAATAATTTTTTGAGCACTAACTATGTACTCTGTCCCAAGTACAAGGGGTTGAAGGATCAATAAGATTGAGCCCTTGCCCTCCAGGGATCTAATACCCAGACACAGAACACACGGGCTGAATTCTTCACCTTGGCCCCACTGGCCCCAAATGACTCAGCTTTTCTGGAATGAAAATGGTAGGGATTGCGTGTGTTTGTTTTGCTTTTGGTTTTGTTTTGAAAAATGTATTCAAGCTTAAAAGGATAGCAAGCCACTCAGATAAAAAAGGCGAAGCCAAATCCTGTCCACATCATCTTGTATATCCCTCCCGCAATACGAAACCTGAACCCAGACACACATCATCAACTTAAATCTCTCTGATTACTACAGGTCTATGGCCATTTTCAGGATTTCTTCAAGGCTTGTCAAGGATGTACACAAATGGAAAGTCTGGTCACTTTAGAAGCCCTCACCCTGGGACCTTAGCAAAGAACTCCTACCACAGGAAGCCAAAGGTTGGTGAGGGGGGGAAAACGGGCAGATGCTTGAGTTGTGAGAAAATCACAGATTTCCTCTGGTAAGTGGTATAGTTAAGCTCCATGAAACACAGATCTTATATCGTCAGTCATTCAAAATGAATTTTACCTCCAATTATTTGTTTACCGTCCTATCCTCAGTACCCAGGATCATGCCTGTCATACAATAGAAAATCAATAAATTTTTTTTTACAGTTTTAATTTTTCTCAAAAGAATACGCATACATAATTGGCTAGTGCCAGGTGGTGTAAATATAATATAGGGATTACAAGGGAGCATTTGTAAGTCAGAGCAGTAGCAGAGCACATGGTCCCCTGGGCTCCCATCACCCCCAAAGAGGTGGCTGAAGCTGGGCCTGGCTGGACTGGACGTTCCTGAGGGCAGGAAATGAGCCCCAGCGCCATCCTCATTGGTTGCTTTGGATGACCTGACCCCTCCACTTTTCCTCATTTCCCTTCCCAGAGGCAATTTCTAAAACTGATCCATTCTCCGTTCTTTTGATGGCTATTACCTTTTTTGTTTTCTTTTAATGCTATCAAACTTTAATAAGAGCAATTGTAGCAACAATTAAGTAACAGCAGCTAAGCTAAGAAGAGATAAATCAAAATTAACAGGGAGAAAACATAGGTGAACGTCTTGCTGCGGTCAGCTGCTGTCAAAGTTGAATGGGACCTGTCTGAGACCCCAGACCCCTGAGGCTCCACAGCTTCACCCTCCTCTCTCCTGGGGGGGTCTGAAGACCCAGGGGATCCCCTGACCCTCTCGGGCCCCGTGGGATGAGTGGGGGACATCATGAGGGAAAGAGCCACTTGGGAAAGTCTGGATCTTAAATTTGACGTTAGCCAATATTATCTCAGCTCAATGAATCAATCTCAGCTCCTTAAGCTTTCTCTCTGCCAAGAGAGCCACCATCCAACTTCCTCAAGCACTTCCTCATAGAAGAGAATCTGGTTTGGATCAAAGGAAGTGATTCTTCCCAATTCTTTGTCCACGTCTTCGGTCATCTTCCTACAGAGGTGACCCTCCTGATGTGTGTAGTTCATGTTTCTATGCACTTCGGGACGTTTCTTCTCTATTTTCAAGCAGTACATTTCCTTTCTGATTGATTTCCTCTGAATTTGCGTGACATGCTCTTGATCTACTTCAAGATTCAGCTGAAGCTTCTGAATCTCACTTTCAAGCTGTGGATTTTCAGGCTGCAAAGGGACCTGCTCAGTTTGAAGACTTTTCTTTTGTCCTGTAAGCTCTTCATTCATCTGATTTTCTTCACATAATTTTCTGGATATGTTTTGCTTTTCTCCAAGTCTTTTAAAGGACACTTTTAAATTCACACAGCTCAAGGAGTCTCTTCAAATCATCTCTGACTGAGATACTAGGTGGTCTCCAACTGCTGCTTCACTCTTTTCCTCTAATTCCAAGTTGCCATCATCCACGTGATCTCTTCTAAAGAGAGCAGGCAAGCCTACCATCTGCAGCAGTTTCAGCCGGAGATTTTAACTCGCTGTCTTTCTCATCCACGACATGTTCCATTCATGCATTTGGTTTTCAAGTGTTTTTTCCTGATCCTTTGGTTCCCGCGCTCTTTGCTTTTCTTGGGCAAGCAGTTCTTAGACTTTCCTGAAGATGAGTGCTTTCATTCAAACTGTCCAGTATTTTCTTCTGAAGTTCTCCTCCATTGTCCTGAGATGCTTTTAAGGTGTTTTGTCTTTGCTTCAGTCACTTGCGATTGGAGGAATTTTGCTGATCTTCAAGGGACCGTGTCCGTCTTTGAAGGTAAACCATCCTCAGTCCATGAAGTGAAAGTTTAGAGGGCTCACTTTTTCTGAGAAAGTCTACTGTGTCCTCCAGTGAAGATCTGCTCTGGTTTTTATTACGTGGTGCCAAATGCAGCATCTGTAACTGCAAAGAACTGGTCCCCAGCCCAGGTGACAGGAGCACTTCACATTGTCATTAGCCCCATCTTCTCACTGATTCTTCAAAACACTTTAACCGGGGCAGCAAAATTTAGTTCTTTCCCCTCCTTAAAGTATGCCGTCTCTTTACTATAAGAACCATGGTAGCAGTAGAAACCAGGATCTTCCAGGGAAACCCACAGAGGCCTGGGCCCATCTCAAGCGCTAGACATCACCAGCAGAGCAGCACACAGTGGCTCCTGAATCAGCTGGGAAGACATTTTTGTGGCACTCAGCAAACCCTCCCTGGCTCCAAAGGGCACCACAGCTCTGCTTCTCATCACCAGTATCCCGTAGGCCACAGCCGACTGCATGGAGCCCTGTGGAGTATTCCATCTCCAATGCAAACTCACACCTAGCGACCAGGACAGACTGCGAACTGAGATGGGAAAGGACAAGTCCTGCCCTGTAGGTTCATAAAACAGTGCTCCCTAACGTCACTCTGCTGAGTGCACAGACAGAAAGTGATATGACTCACAGTGCACTTGGGGACACAGAAAGGGCTGACTGGGTCCCAGAGCTGCCTGGAGCTCGACCACCCTAAGCCCCACCTGCCCCTACAGCAGACCCAGAGGATCAAACCAGTGCCTGCTGGTGGCTATCATCTTCATCTAACTGGTGTTTATAACCCCACTTCTTGGCTTATCAACTCTAAACAATATCCACTGACCCCTCTCTGTAAAATATAAGGATTTAAACTCACTTACGCTGCCCTCCTTTAAGATCTAGCTCAATGTTGGTGGTTTCATATATATTTCATATATATTTCAATATATATTTCATATATTATATATATATTTGGTTACCTCTATAACATTAAATAATATCCATTTATTGTTCCATCAACTTCAGTCAGTACTTTGATACTCCTTGTAAGATGAGACTATTTATGCCCCTACCCTTCCTTCTCCCTTCCGTCTTCAACCTCCCTCAGGTGAGTGATCGTGTTAAACTGACACGGTTAACGTTTACATTCTGCAATGACAACCCCACCTTTTAAGCTTCCACAGCTTTACTCTGAATGTTGTTAGGGTTTTTTTTAAAACTGTTTACATTCTTATCACCCTATACTGGTTGCTCACAGCCCAAACAAGTAGGGCTATTGTATCAATTCTTCCTCTATAAGCCCAAGATTTCAGTCTCTTGGCCACTCACAGAAAAATGGTGCCAGCAGCACAAAGTGCAACGAATTCCCTTTCTTAGACTCCAGCAATTGCTTAAAATCATGATACATTTTCTTACTATTTGGAATAATGACTTTCCGGTACAGCTTCTTGTTTCTCCAGGAGTTTCTGAATACGTTATTTTTTTCCTTGAATAATGGGCATTTTTTTTTTTTTCTTAGTTGTGGCATGTGAACTCTTAGTTGCTGCATGTGGGATCTAGTTCCCTGACCAGGGATCGAACCCAGGCCCCCTGCATTGGGAGCGTGGAGTCTTAGCCACTGGACCACCAGGGAAGTAAGTCCCTTGGGCATTTTTCAAACCTGAGGATTTTCCATCCTCTCAATGATATTACCTACCACAAGGAGTTGCCATTTCTCTAGGACACTCTCCCCAGCAGAGCACTCCCCTCTTCTCCACTCTGGGTTGGTCATCCTCCAGAGCTGGTTCTGCTTCAGACTTGCCGCCTTGCTGTTACTTGGGATCCCTGAATTGTTCTCATGGATTGAGCTGCCCTCCTGTCTCCTGGACTCCACATCTTTCTCTTAGCTACTTCCCCATGCTGCTGGGATACAGCCTCAGATAACTTCCTAAAAAGGGTATATGGTAATTAAATGCCCTTATTTTGCCCTGATGTTTATTTGACAGTTGGGCTGGGTAAAAAAAAAAAGAAATTTTTTAAAGTCTTATTCCCTCATTATAATAACAATATTCCCTTATTATTGTATTGTCTCATAGCACTGAGGGCTGCAGATGAAAAGTCAGTTGTGAGTTTGAATTCAGTTCCTTTAAGGTAACCTATTTGAGCTTTCTGGGAGATTTGAGGATCTACAAATTATCCTTGGTGCTCTAGAAGTTTACAGAAAAGTGTCTAAGCATTGGGGTGCTTCCATTTATTTTGCTGGATATCCTGGGCCCTTCAAAATTCAGCCATTCAGCCCTGAGAAATTTTCTTCTACTGTTTCTTTGCTAATTTTCATTTTCTCTTTCTGTGATCCTTTTCCCTTTTATGTTTGACCTCAGGATGCATTCTCATGCTTTAATATTTTTCTCCAATACTTCTCTTCTCTATATTTCTTTTCTACATTCTGAGAGATTTCCTTGACTTTATGTTTCAAGACTGTTTTGAATTTTTTATTTTGATAATCAAAAATGTTTAATCTCTAAGAACTGTCTCTTGTTCTCTTTCTGCTCCTTGTCTATTACCTCTTATCTTGTTTATGGATATAATATACTCTTGAATCTGAGTGTATAAATTATAAGATTTTTTTTTTTTTCTGAATGAACGCAGATTTCCACTGGGATAAGTCTATTTATCTTGGTCTGTCTCTTTGGGGTTCTAGTTCTTCTCGAATTCTCGTGACCTTTGGTTGTCATTCTGCAGTTATAAAAGACTAGGCAGCCAATGTGGGTTTTTCTGCATTGCAGTGGCACCAAAGAGGTCTATTTTTTCACCAGGTCTCTACCCTGGAACTCTGATTAGGAGCTCTCCGTGGGGTGTGAAATGTTGCCTGGTTGCACGCTGGCTGGCAGGTTTGGCCTCATGGTGAGTGGATAAGGAAACTGACAATCAAGCCATGGCCTCCCCAAATGCCAAAAAGTGGAGGCTCTATTCTAGAGAATCAAAATCTGCACTAGATGCCTTAGCCTTCTCTAGAGGGCTGGTTTAAATTTAAAGATATACCCTTCATATGTTTTCTTGGAGCAGACACCAGATTAACCTGTACCAAAGTATGGCAGGTGGACCACACCAACTCAACCATCCCTTCTCTGTGAACCCCATTTCTTACTCCTGCCTCCCCTTGTGCCTGCAAACTCTGAGTCCAGAACCCTTTTGGTTTCTACCAGATTTACTGGTTCCCATGTCCACTGCAGCCCCCTTCTTTTCCAGGTGATGCCTTTTTGACTGTTGCACGCATCACAAATCCCATTCCTTCTATCTTCCAGGAAAATGTTGAACTTTCTTGCTTGGTGACAATTTTCCTCCCCAATCTCTTTGCCATGACAGACATTATTTATCTTTTTCTTCTAGTGAAATCTAAGAAGTGACAAAGATGAAAGCATGTGTTCAAGCTACTACCTCGAACCAGAAGTTCTCATCAAAAATTTGTTTGAATTCTGCTATGGACTGGAACTATGGATGCTGGTCTACTCTGTGCCAAACATTGTGTTTGTCTCTAATAGGCTGCCAGTGTGAGAAGTGTTCAACTCAAGATTACATTTGAGTCCGTTTTTATTAAAAAGTTACAAAAGGAAATTCAAGATGGATTTGAGAGAAATGTTTCAAAGCGTTCAAGCGCAGAAAGGCCAGGGCTGGAAGCTTCTGGCATTTCCCCCGACTGCAGCTGCTGTGGTGCTCAAGGTTTGGAGGCCACTCCAGCTCCTGCCAGGAGGACACAGTGGCTGTCAGTCAAGAGCGAGAGGCCAGACACTGGGGCCCTGATCCCGGGCTCCTCACCAACAACTTTTTCTCTGCGTCAGCTCAGCTGCCAATCTTTGTGCACACCTGTTTCCCTGGGCACGGCCAGGACAGACTCACCAGCTCAGGGAAAGGACGGAGGGAAGGCCGGATCTCTTGACTAAGCTTTGATGTGCTGGTCCACCACTGATCTGTGAGTAGCGGGCGGTACGGAGCTTCTCCAGAGTATTTCTGGGACTCTAGCTGCCAAAACTAGAGACGTATCTGGGCTTGCTTGAGCAAAAAAGATGATTTTATCACAAGGGTCTGGAAGAAACTAATGAATCCCAGTAGCCTTAGGAAGGAGACAGAACTGAGGTCCCAGAGGCTATTGTGATCTGCCCTTTTCCTCTCATTCCCCATCTCCAGGCCTCTCTGCTTCCAGCTTCTCCGGATGGAGAATATTTTCAGCTCTGTGGCCATACAGTCTCTGGCACAAGTACTCAACTCTACCATTGTCGGTGAAAGCAGCCCCAGACTATACTACAGTAAATGAATGGGCACCTGGCCACATTTCAATAAAATTTTATTTACAAAAACAGGCAGGCAATAGGCAGGATTTGGCTAATTGACTGACCCCTGCCTTAGACACAAACCCAAATTTTTAGAAGGATCTGAATGGTTTCAGTGTTGGTCAGTAGTGAATCCTTTAGTCAGGAACCAGGCAGGTGGGGAGACACAGTAGAAACACGCCTGCTGGGAGCCAAAGCCCAGAGGAGGGGGCATGAGTTCCCCGGGAAGGGAGTCTGAGAGGATACCCCAGCCCAGGTGCACTCCACCGCATCTCATCAGAGCAGCCATAAATTGGGAATATTAGTCCTTGCATCTTCTGACTTCAAGGTACTATCTTGGAACTGAGTAGCAAAACAGTCCTTGCAGTCTCTGGAGAGCCTCAGAAAAAAAGTTCTGTATAGAACGAGGCACTCTGACACTTCTCATCATAACAAAAAGGAAATGAATAAAGGACGTGAGGCAATTAGCCCTATACAATGTACAGTATACATAACCTGTAACTTGAAAAGCTTATTTAAAACGTCTATTGTTTCTTAAATGGGCATTTAGGGGAGATTTTTATCTTTAAACCCAAGGCTCTGAAACCGAACCAAAGTAACTTTGAGCTACAGTCGGCTGACAGTGCCCTGCCCCGCCCGCCCACCCCAGGGCTCCCAGGCTGCGCTGTGTGTGGCTGAGGGTTAGATTACGTGCCCAGCGTGGCTGTAACTCAGTCTGCGTCCCTGAGTTACAGCCCTATGGTGGCCCTGTGGCTTACAGTCACGTTGTAAAATGACTGCGGTGGCTATTGGTGGGAGCGTAAAATGTGCAGCCGCTGTGGAAAGCAGCATGGTGGTTCCTCAAAAAACTAAAAGTAGAATTACCATATGATCCAGCAATTTGACTTCTGGGTAAATAGTCAAAAGAACTGAAAGCAGGGTCTCCAGGAGATATTTGTACAGTCATGTTCACAGCAGCATTATTCACAGTAGCCAACAGATGGAAGCAACCCATGTGTCCATCAACAGACAAATAGATAAATAAATTGTGGTGTATACATACAATGGAATATTATTCAGCCTTAAAATGGAAGGAAATTCTGATACCTACTACATGGATGAACCTTGAGTATATTCTGCTAAGTGAAATAAGCCAGTCACAAAAAGACAAACACTGTGGGCTTCCCTGGTAGTGCAGTGGCTGAGAATCCACCTGCCAATGCAGGGGACATGGGTTCAAGCCCTGGTCCGGGAAGATCCCACATGCTGCGGAGCAACTAAGCCCGTGCGCCACAACTACTGAGCCAGTGCTCTAGAGCCCGCGAGCCACAACTACTGAGCCCGTGAGCCACAACTACTGAAGCCCACGCGTCTAGAGCCTGTGCTCCTCAACGAGAGAAGCCACCGCAATGAGAAGCCCACGCACTGCAACAAAGAGTAGCCCCCACTTGCTGTAACTAGAGAAAGCCCGCACGCAGCAACAAAGACCCAACACAGCCAAAAATAAACAAATGAAATAAACTTACTAAAAAAAAATAAAGACAAACACTGTGTGGTTCCACTTATAAAAGGTACCTAGAGCAGTCAAACTCGCGGAGACAGAAAGTAGAAGGGGGAGTCCGGGAGCTGAAAGGGGAAATGGGGACTTACTATCTCATGGGCACAGAGTCTCAGTTCTGCAAGATGAAAAGAATTCTGGAAATTAGTTGCACAACGATGTAAATGAACCTAACACTATTGAACTGTACACTGAGAAATGGTAAAGATGGAAAATTTTGTGTGATGTATATTTTGCTACAATTAAAAAAGAAAAAACTAGTGGTGGGACAGGCCTGGGCCTCCCGGGGCCCCACCGGGTAAACATTGTGCCACTGCCCCCAAAGGCTCTCCTGGGATGAGCTCCAGCCTCTGCCTTCTGTGCGCCGATGAAAATCAGAGCTATGGGTTTTTTCTTTCTGTCCACAGAAACCAGGGAGCAGGTATTCAGAAAAGCCCTGCTGCTCGCTGCTCTGTGAACCATTCTGGGGGCTTCTCCTCTGAAGGGAACCTGGAATTCTCTGGCCTTCCCAGCAGCTGCCAGGGCCCAGATGCTGGAATAACTGGGGCACCCAGACAGCAGCAGGAGGGCAGATGTGGACTTTCACCTGGTCGCTGTTTGACAGGTGACCAGACGCCGTGTGATCTGCTGCAGGAGCCCTCCTTCAGGCAACCCCCCTCCACCTCGCACACCCAACCCTGCAGCTCTTCTGAGATCAGGGCCTCTGACGGGGAGGAATAGCCCATGCAACCCTAGCCCCACAGGAGAGCCAAAGTTCCTGCTTCTGGTGCAGGGGGACACTGCCCCAGCCGCCTAGGGCCCTCCTTGCCTCGGGTCTTGCCCTACCAAGCCCTCCTGCATACAGCTTCCTACTGACCTTGGAACACACATCTAAGTAGGCTGCTGCTGTACATTGACCCTCACTGGCTCCCCACTGCCCAAACGACCAAACTCCTCGGTGTGACGCTCAGCCTCATGCCCTGATCCCTGCCTTTCTCTCCATGCTCTCCACAGCTCCCCATCTTCGTGCTTCCCATCCCCATGCATCCCTGCATTTTCCCAAGTGCACCTCTTTGAAATCCCAATCAATAAGTCCCTCTTCCACAGAATATAGACTGCTGGACTGTTCTCCACGTGGCGTGGTGGCCGATCCAGGCCACGTGCTGCTCCCTTTTCTCGGGGGGCCTCCAGTTTGTCCACATCCTCTGTATGGCTGGACACCCAGGAATGACCATACATTTCAGAGGTGATCCAAACGGGCACGGAGAACAGCCCGTAGGTTCAGGGAATGACTTCACAGGTTTGAGACATCATAACACAACATGGACCAACCAAAGACTATGGATCAAAGTTACAGAAGGAGGGATTGAGAATGAACTCCTAAGCGAGGGCTTTGAAAATCACTAGGATAAGCTCCAGAAGAAGGCCATCTCCTTTCCTTCCCTGGAAATGCCTGAGGGTAGGTCGGGAGCACACCTGGCTGGGATGGTGTGGAGACAGCCTCAAGGTGGGGGGCATGGGTGACACACCCTTTAGGAGCTCTCTGCTCCTGTGAGTTATATAGCCCCTTTGCTGGGAGCTCTCCAATCCTTCCTCCTTATTCTGATGGCTGGACATAGGATTATTCTTTCAGTTTTGAGTCATGGGTAGAAAATTCTTAAAAAGTAACCATCTTTTACTCTGGCCAAATTCCTGGCCTATTAAGGTTCAGGGGCCGATGCCTGTGCCTGCTGGCACCACTGCCGCATGGCCAGCACCCACCAAGATGAGGTCAGAAACCATAACAATAGGCACAAAGGATGGAGTTGCTAACCCTTCCCCAGAGCCTCGTGGAAGCTGGGATGAATACAGTCTCCTTGCCAGAGGCCAGCTTCTGCAATCAAGGGTTTGAGAAATGTAACACAACTACAATTCCACATTTTTACCAGGTTTTCCCTTCCGGCAGCCTGGTCACAGTGCTTAGCCTCTCTGAGCTTCAGCTCCTCTTCTGTCAAATGGAGATGAAACTACCAACCATGTACATGAAAGGACTTTGCAAGCTGCAAGGCCTGCTATAAATATAAGTTATGCTTATTCATTTCCTATACCATTTAAGAAATTTCTAGATTAAATAAGGTTGATACAAAGTTAAGACCTTGATTTCAATAGAAGAAACGGTCCAAGGTAGACTGTGTAATTATTCAGAGAATGAAGAAAGAAGTGAGTCACCCCAGATGGGTAGAGGGTAGGAGGAACAGGGCTGGGGTGAGAGCTGAGGAACACCCCACGTTCACTGCAGCATTACTGACAATAGCCCAAACATGGAAAAGACCTAAGTGTCCATCGACAGATGAATGCATAAAGAAACTGTGGTACATACATACAATGGAATGGTGTTCAGCTGTTAAAAAAGAGAGAGAGAGAGAGAGAGGTCCTGCCACTTTGACAACATGGATGAACCTGGAGGACGTTATACTGAGTGAAATAAGCCAGGCACAGAAAGACACATCCTGTGTGCTCTATCTTACTTATATGTGGAATCCGAAAAAGTCGAATACCTAGAAGCAGAGAATAGAATGGTGGTTGCCGGGGGCAGGGAGACAGTGATCAAAGGGTACAAAGTGGCTGTTATGTAGGATAAGTAAGTCTAGAGATCTCGTCAGTGTAGTGACTGTAGTTAACAATATTCTACTGAATACTGGACGTTTGCTGAGAGAGTAGATTTCAGGTGCTCTCACCACACACACACACACACACACACACACACAGTAACTATGTGAGGTGATGCATATGCTAATTAGCTTGGCTGTAGTCATCATTTCACTATGTATATGTATACCAAGATGTTTTACACCTTAAATATATATAACTTGTATTAAAAATAAAGACACATATGTGAGAAATGAAGTGTGAGCTGGTCACAAGTCCCCATGCTGCTGGGCCCTCAGTCACCCTGAGTTGAGACCGACTCTTCGGCATCATCACCAGCGCAAGGCCTGGAGCTACCACTCACCTCAGGGCCCCTTTTACAATGGCCACCCCAAAGATGGTCCCTCTGTGAGTGGCCAGTAGGGGAACAAAGAAACAGGGGCTGCAGCTCTCCCTGTCCAGCCTGGATGCATGGCCAGGGCTGGGAACTCTTTCCTGTTTACCCTCTTCAAGCCATACTGGGGCCCACGCTCAGGAGGGAGATGCTGAATCAGACTGTCAGTTCCCAGAGACAGAGTTTCCTTCCCCAGGGCCTCGGGGACTCAGGCAACTGCCAAAGTCCACGGCCCCCTCCCCCCTTAAGTGTGATAGATGGGCTGAGTTTTAAGCACTTTGCATTGATTTGTGTATTAGTTTTATATGGTTTTGAGAGACCAATTTCAAGACAAGCTTTGCCCGTCGTCCATCAAAGCTCACCGGTGCTTTGTCTTCATTCTGAGTTGGCTGCTCCTCAGACTCCAGGCTGGCTGCTGCCAAAAGATCCTGCTGCCGGGGACCTCCATCCATCACAGTTCGGGCATCACTCTGCCTCAGGTGTATTAAAACGCAGGTGGAGGGCTTCCCTGGTGGCGCAGTGGTTGAGAGTCCGCCTGCCGATGCAGGGGACACAGGTTCGTGCCCCGGTCCGGGAAGATCCCACATGCTGCGGAGCGGCTGGGCCCGTGAGCCATGGCCGCTGAGCCTGCGCGTCCAGAGCCTGTGCTCCGCAAGGGGAGAGGCCACAACAGTGAGAGGCCCGCATACCGCAAAAAAAAAAAAAAAACCTCAGGTGGAGACACTGGCCACTGGGGGACAACATACTTGGCTCCCTGGAGAAGATCTGAGCAACTAGTCTTTGGGACTCAAGATTCCCAGAGATGAAAATGTTACAGGACCTTTCACAAGCAACTCAATGTGGAAACCGAGTCAAGAACCATAGAACTGAAACAGGTATAAACCACAGCTGCCTCTTAACAGTGTTTTTAAATGGACAGAGTGGAAACAACCCTTGAGAGTGGGGCACTTTTACTTGCCAGGCATCTGTGCTTACGGCTGCAATTGGGCACAGCTTTGGGGTAGGGACATGGGTATTGAACGTGAGGCTAATCACCCTTCCGGCAGCATCTTGCTCCCTCGAGGGGACTGGCTCCTGCCCTTCATCCATGCCCTAGAAGGAGTAGATGTGTGACATCTTGGGTGGGTGGGTAGGTCCCTTCCCAGGGACAGCCCACTCTCCCAGCCCTGGAGGCTAGGACTGCTTCCTACACTCTACCAGAAAGAGGCAAAACCTCCAAGCTCCCCAACCCAGAACCGTGCTTCTCCTGGAAGCCCCCCGGAATGAGGGGCCCCTGGACAGAAATGGATCTGTACCAACAAGGGCTGACAGCAATTACCAGTCCCTGGGACGCATGACCAACTTTCTCTCCTTCCCACTGTTTCAAGGACAGGAGTCTCATGGATTATTCTTTTCCTTTCTTGGATATGCACAAGGTCCCGGCCCCCAAGGACAGCTTCGCCCTCTCTGTCAACAGTAAGGTAGAGACAGGAGATGGTGAGGCCAGAGGCCAGGGCTCGCCTCGCTCTGGAATTCCGATTGTCCAAAGGGCATCGGAACACAGTGATCAGCAAAACACAGGTGCCAGGCTCTCACAGCTGGGCCTTCGCAGGGTCACTTCACCTTGCCCAGAAACCTTGTCTGGAAGGATCTGCCAGGGACCTGAGATGTCCTAACAACAGGAGTGCGACTCACTAACTCAGAGGCTCACGATGGACCTGGGGGTGGGCAGCAGATGAGGAAAACGGGGTTGACTCTAAGAAAAGTGTGTGGGAAACAACGCAGTGACCTTCAGCCCATCTCTGACCCTTCACGTCCCCATCTGCGGGACCCATCAGCTCCTCCTCTCGCCTTTCCTGAGGAGCTCCAAGTTCTGGCCCTTCCATTCTCCTTCCCTCAAAACTTATCTATGCAAAATAGAGATGGCTCTCCAATATATGCAAAGATGCTCAGCCTCATTCAGAATAAAATACAAATTAAAACTACTCCGAGATTCCATGTATCACCATCGAGGTGGCAAAAGGCCAAAGGCTCAACAACAGCCTGGGCTGCAAGGCCCTGGGGACGTAGGCACTCTGCCGGGAGGGGTGGGGATGTATGGGCGTATTAGGGTATTTTGACTACCTTTGTGTAATTTAATAAAAAACATGTTTGGTCTTTGTCCCTGGTTTCTGCCTCCTAAAACACTTGGGATTTTCTAAGTGATAGGAGGGTCTTTAGTTATTCCTAAGGAGGCCGGTCAACCAGCTAGATTTATGCTAATGCGGTGACTTGGGGCGGGGTCCCTGGACAGCTTCAGGACAGGGCTACTAAGATCCTGCCTTCCCAGAGAACTAAGATCCTGCCTGCCGTGCAGTGCAGCAAAGTAAAATAAAAAAGCCAGTAATACTAGTAGTAAAGCACTTTACTGAGTTCTGTGAGTCATTCTAGTGAATTATCAAATGGAGGTCGAGGGGGGTGTCCTGGGAGCCCCTGAACTTGTATTGTAGTTGGTAGGCACACCATTTGTGGCTGTACCTGAAGTGGGGGTAGTCTTGGGGGACTGAGACCTTAACCCTATGGAATGTGACAATAAAATCAGGTAAACAGTGTCAGAATTGAGTTGAACTGTCAGAGAATCAGAGAATGGGTGCTGGAAAGGATACCATACATTTGGTGTCAGAAAAAAAAGACATCACACTTGCAAAATCACCAATGTGTACATCTTTGACCCACACAGAAACTCCGCTTCTAGGAATTATCTTACTGAAAATACTTGCCAGCATGCAAAAGGATGTAAATACAACCTTACACATTTTGGCATTGTTTGAAAAAGCAAAAGAATGGAAGCGGCCAAATTGCCATCTATACGGGAACTGTTTAAATTGTTGAACATGTATACAATGTAGCTATTAAAAAAAAAGATAAAAGATCTTTCTGTATTGACACAGAAAGATCTCCAAGTATCTTGTTAATTGGGGAAAAGCAAGGTGCAGAACAATGTTGATGGCATGCTATATCCTTTGCTAAATTAAAGAGGGATAGGGCTTCCCTGGTGGCGCAGTGGTTGAGAGTCTGCCTGCCGATGCAGGGGACACGGGTTCATGCCCCGGTCCGGGAAGATCCCACATGCCGCGGAGCGGCTGGGCCCGTGGGCCATGGCCGCTGAGCCTGCGCGTCCGGAGCCTGTGCTCCGCAACGGGAGAGGCCACGGCAGTGAGAGGCCCGCGTACCGCAAAAAAAAAGAAAAAAAAAATTAAAGAGGGACAAAGAAGATAGACTTGCATGGACTTAGCACAGACACTTTTTAAGATCTCCGAAAGGATAAGCAAGGAACTAACAGCAACGGTGATCTGCTTGAGTAGGAAGACAGAACTGGGCACGTGAGGCACAAGAAAGGGAGAAAAGGACTTCCTGCTGATGGCTGAACCAGGTGAATGTAATACCTATTCCACTCATAGCAGGCCTGACCCCGATGCTATTCCACCATCTCCCCATTTTACAGTTGATGATGTGGACACTGTGGCCCAAAGGGGCTCCCTGGTTCACCCAGCTCTCAGATCCGGTAGACAGCTGGTACAAGAATCCAAGGCCCTCAGCCCCAGTCCAGGCCTCTTTCAGAGACACCACATGACTCTGTGCCCATCTGGGGGACGGCACAGCAGGGCACAGACCGAATATTTCAGTCACTGGAACCTAACAGAGCGTTGGCACACGCTCACTATATATTAAAAGTTTTCTGAATGAATGAATGTTGTGTTGTACTTCCTGTGAGCCCAGCCCAAATCTCTGGCTGAACTGATTAATTCATTAATCGTGGCCTGAGAGTGACAACAATTTACATCACCCAACCATGAGTTACATTTTCTCAAGGGCCGTCAATGGTGGGACTTTGGGTACCTCGGCAGAGGAAACATGTCTGTCTAGGGGGATCCTTTACCCCCCTCATTTCACCCCTCAAGTGAAATGCCATAAGTAACTGCCCATATTGTAACTTCTTGCAGGATCGACCTATGTACAGAATAATAAAAGGAAGAAAATGATTAAATAAACATAGCACACGTTTAGTATACGTCACATAGCACCCAGGAGAAGAGGAATGATTTATTTGCACTAGATCGTCCAACAAAACCAATGCCCATGGGACATGTCCTTTGAATTGTGTAGGCTGGAGTGGTGACTTGGTGGATTGCATCCTGCACACCCTCCTTCTAGACCAAACTTATGAATTAAACTCCAAACACTGTTGCAAGGCAGATGGCAGGTGTGCCTTTATTCAAAACCTGTGGTATGAAGCTTGTTAGCCTCACCCTCTGACTACTACCCCACCAGACGGACATGGCACTCCCACTAACCAGGGGTGAGAACCCAGAACCCTCCAGAACATAACATCCATAATGTGTGACAAACACAAGTCGTATCTAAACAGGCTGGGAGGGTTCCGAGGGAGCTAAGCGAAGTAAGATGGTAAACACCTTGGGAAAGCAGACTGAGTAAGGCCATGGATGATGGATGAATGTTTGGTAAATCAAAGAGATCTGGGGCTTATGAGGAGAGAGCCCTGTTGGAGAGCTTTTGGTTACAAATTAGAGGCATGTTGGCTCCTGAGACTCAGCTGGGCTGGCTGCTGCATAGGCAGCAAGTCTATCAAAGGTGCCAGAGGGAGAACGGGTGGGTGGGATGAATAGAGATCAAATCCCATTATAGCCAAGTCCATTACAAAGAAAATTTCACCTTCACAAAAGTATAGCCAAGCCCCAGGCATCGGCCCGTAATAATCGTATATTGTTCAAATAACCCATTGTGAAGGATGCTGTTCTGCAGGCCTTCTAGAACAGTCTCTAGTTATAACAACACCCTGGCACATCCCCACTTACCCCATGATGAACTATTCGTGGTACATGACAATACATGAATTCCTTCCCAACCATCTGACTGTGGGAGGTGACTTTTGAGATGCGCTATTGGAAGTTGATGTTGAAAAACTGCAAGAGATTGGTCTCAAGAATCTTTACCTCATCTCTTAGTTACCCATCAAACCAGCCACCTGGGTCTAATATCACTAGGAAGATTATTTAAAATGTTAGATGATCACCTCTGAATATGCACAACAAAAATATCTGATAAAACTCAACATCCATTCATGGTTTAAAATCATAGTAAAGTAAGGCTAGTAACTTCCACAATCTAATAAATAACATCTGTCAAGAATAGATAGTAAATATCCTACTTAACACTGAGAACATTTAAATCATTCCCTTAAACATCTGGAATCAGATTAAATGCTCACTATGTCAGAGACTGCAAAAGCTAAAAGGTCTGGAAAATTCTGTGTGCAGACAAGGAGGTGGAAAAATAAGAACTCTCCTATGGTGCTGATAGGAGTATATGTTAGCATGACCCCTTTAAGAGTATGTTGGCAAGAGTAAGTGAAGTTGAAGGTATACATATGCTTTAATTAATGCTTTAATTCTGCAACTCCATGGGCTCAAGGAGACATGCATAAAAATGTGTTTTGTTGCTTTGCTTTTAATAGAAAAAGGATTAGAAACAACATATATGTCCATCAACAGATATATAAATAGTGATATATTCGTACAGTGGAGAAGTACATAGTAGTTTAAATGAGTCAACTACAGCTATGTGTATCAACATGGATCCATGGCAGAAAAAAAAAAGCAAGTTTCAGAAAGATACATGCATGATACCTTTATATAAAGTTTTTTAATATAAATTTATTTTATTTATTTATTTATTTATGGCTGCGTTGGGTCTTCGTTGCTGCACGAGGGCTTTCTCTAGTTGCAGCGAGCGGGGGCTACTCTTCTTTGTGGTGCACGGGCTTCTCATTGCGTGGTTTCTCTTGTTGCAGAGCACAGGCTCTAGGTGCGCGGGCTCAGTAGTTGTGGCGCACAGGCTTAGTTGCTCTGCGACATGTGGGAACTTCCCAAACCAGGGATCAAACCTGTGTCCCCTGCATTGGGAGGCCGATTCTTAACCACCACACCACCACGGAAGTCCCTATATAAAGTTTTAAAAGCATGCAAGGAGTAGGGCTCAGCACCAGAGGCCCAAGGTTAGTATATTCAACCTCTACATACAGACAGAAACCCCACAGATACTTGTCCTTGAAACTGAGTGATTTGGGGCATCACTCCAGCCCTGAATTGGGGCTGAAGCAGGTTTACATTCTGTGTCTTGGATGACATCAGTGTCTTCGTTGGCTCAAACTGCTATAACAAATACCACTGACTGGGCGGGCTTAAGTAACAAACATTTCTTTCTTACAGCTCTGGAGGCTGGCTGGGTGCCAGTATGGTTGGGTTCTTGGTGGAGGCAACTCTTCCTGGTTTACGGATGGTCATCTTCTCGTTTTATCCTCAAAGGACAGGGTAAGAAACGGCCAGCTCTCTTCTTATAAAGATATTAATCCCATCATGGGGGCTTTATTCTCATGACTCAATCCCTTCCCCAAAGCCACACCTCCAAATACCATCACTTCAGGGGCTTCAACATTAGAATTTGGGGGGGAACAGAAGCATTCAGTCCACAGCAATCAGCATCCACCCTTGACTCCTTGGGAATGATCAGAAATCTACTACTGGACCAGAAAAACTGCAGTGTAAAGGGAAACACAAGGACATCTTCCTTTTCCTCTTTTTTTCTCATTTGTACCTTCCAGTCTCTGACCTCCTTTTATCATCCATTACATATGTATCTTGTAGATATCCAGAAAGCTCTCCCAGAATAGTCCCCCTCTCCCTACGATCAACAGAAATACTAGGAGAGCAAGGAAAATTTGTAAAGTCCTTGATGAGTGATCACGTTATTTCACAGCCCTCAGCAGAACCTTGGAGTCTAAAGAAATTAACTTTAAGATGACCCAGTTCAACCTGCTTCCTCTCTGAGGTCCAGAGGGGTGACATGGCTTGCCCAAGGTCTCACAACTAGTTACTGAAAGAGCAAGACCCCAATTCAGGTCTTCTGTCATCAAGAATGGTGTTTCTACTGCACCACAGAACTCTACGATGTATGTTCATTATATAAAACCCAGAAAACATCAGCTTGAGTCCCCTCATCCCTGCTGGGGTTCCAAAAATATGAGGTCATGGTTTATGCCACTTTCGTGCTCATGGAGGATCATTTTCAGAATGCCCTCCCCCGGGGGTCAAAGTCACGCGGGCTGGGATGGCACCCAAGCACACACTGTCGTGCATGCAGAATGCCAGCCTCCACATTTAGACAATGACTCATCATTTTGAACGTCACTGGGCTTGGAACAACTTGAAAGGGAGGGAGGGAAGGAAGGGAAGGAGGGAGGGAGGAAGGAAGGATAGTGATGTTGAAATCTCGGTGGAGTGTGTTGATGAAGACATGATGCTGCTAATGAAAGGCAAAAATGGATGTTTCCATTTCTGCCCATATTGGCTGATATCCAATTATCTGTAAGACTCTGGTAGACAAGAATTGTTTTAACAAGGGAAGGACTGAACTATAAATGTAGGAAAATATCTACAAACATCCCCAACTTGATTGCTTTCTGGGTGATTTTGATTTGTGAAGATCAGTGAGGAATACAAATCAGATATAAAAAGAAGTTAGCAGCCCATATCAATGGGTAAAACTTTCACATTGATCCGTGCTGCAAAGCTGGGAGAAATCTCCAGTCCCTAAGCCCCCAACACAATCTAATGCAGATTCAGATTCAAGATTTGGGACAAATTTAAGACATCCATAGAGAAACATACAAGTAAATGGCACTTAAAGAGAACACCATATTCTGGCACTGGAGAAAAGCAAAAAGGATGATACAAGTGAGATGGGGTTAATCCAGAAGGACTTCCTGAAGAAATGAGAGGTCTGTGCCATGAGATATGGAAGGAAGGAAAGGCCTGATGGTGAGAAGGCAAGGAGGCAGACGTCCAAGGCAGGTGAATGGCTCTGCATATGCCCAATGCAGCAGATATGGTGACTGCGGTTAAGTCTACATCAGCAAGATAAGGTTGTTTACATTCTCTCATTTCTCTATAAACAGTGATCTCAGGAAAGAGTAAGGCAGGGACCCTCCATTCTACAGAGGGGGAAACAGGCTTAGTAGACTAAGTGGTGTGCCCTAGGGCTCACAACCAACAAGTGGTAGAGCTCAGTCTTGAACTGAGGACTTTGGACTCCAACCAGAGAGCATCTGAAGTCTCCTTTAATGACCCTGATAGCCAGAAATAGAAACAAAGTGATAGCTTTTAAAAGAGCCCAGTCAGGTGCAGGCGTAGGGTGAGGGAATGTGCTATATCCTTCCAGAGGACTCAACCGTTATGAATTTGACCTATTTGATTTGTTGGTCAAGAGTCATGGAAAATGGATTAATGAGATCAAGGTCACAGTGCCAATGTCTCAGGAAGCAGGGCTGAGAACACAGCTGCAAGCCACTGTTCACTCAGGTACATCAGTTTGCAAAAGTTTGGGGAGAGGGGCTAACAAATGGTTGGATCCGCACAGATGGAAAAACACCTCCAACACCTACTTACCAATGGATTGTCCCATGATCTTTTTGCACACAAAGATCAGCACGTTGTTAGTGTTAACCTGACGTTAGACTGGACACTTAGTCTTTTTTCCCTGACAGCCTGACTTCAGGAGCTTCCCACTGGAATCCAGCCACATCTCTGCACAGAGTCTTCTATACTTAAAGAGTGTCAGGTTCAGATTTGCTTAAATTTTACCCCTAATTAAAAAGGCCAGGGCTTCCCTGGTGGCGCAGTGGTTGAGAGTCCGCTTGCCGATGCAGGGGATGCGGGTTCGTGCCCCGGTCCGGGAGGATGCCACATGCCGTGAAGCGGCTGGGCCCGTAAGCCATGGCCGCTGAGCCTGCGCGTCCGGAGCCTGTGCTCCGCCACAGGAGAGGCCACAGCGGTGAGAGGCCCGCGTACCACAAAAAAAAAAAAAAAAAGGCCAGGGGAACAGTGGGTAAATACTTTGTGTCTAATTAAGTCTGACTGCATTATGAAATAGAATCAGTATATTCAACTTTTTACATTTTGAAATTCCAAAGTGATCCTATGTTCTTCATCAGCCACAGAGGATGACCCTTTGCATGTGGAGCGTACAAACTGCTCTCAGCTCACCAGCTTGTCAACCACAAAATAAAGCAATTCTCAGGCACTGCGAAAGAAGCTGTGTCTTATGCCTTAACTTTCTCCCTCTGCAGCACCATCATCCTCTACCCTTACGTACACGCAGGGGTCGTGGGCTCCCTTCTTTTCCCTTCTTGCATTTTCTCCCTTGTCAGTGGTTTTCAATCTTCGGTTCTCATTGAAATCACTGGGGAACTTTAAAAATCCCAATGGTTGGGTGCCATGTCCAGATATGTTGATTTAGTTGGCTTGGAGAATGGCCTGGTGTCAATTTTTCAAGCTTCCCAGATGATTCTAATGGGCAGCTAAGGTTGCGAATAACTGCAACTAAGTGATCTCATCCAGTGCCTATGTTTTAGATCTCATCCAGTGCCTATGTTTTAGATCTCATCTATAGGTTATGACTTGCAAATTTAATCTCCTGTCTTGGGCTCTCTCCCAAGCTCCAGAATCATTCATTCAAACTTCTTACTGATACATCCACTTGGATATCTAAAAAGCTTTGCAACTTCTGCACATGTTGAAAGAAGAACTCTTGATTTCTCCTCACTTCCAACATGTTTTTCTTCCAATTGTAGTAAAGTAACTAAAACCAAAAGCCTGGAAGCCATCCTTATTTTCTTCCCTTTCCTCACATCAAATTCATCATTTGGTTTGTTCTACAGCCAAAGTAGATCTCATATGCATTATGGTAGGCAGCTTCCAAGATGGTCCCCAATGATTCCCACTTCCTGATATTCATACCCTTGTGTAGTCCTCTCCCATACTGTCTCAGGTTGGTTTGTACAACCAGTAGCGTATGGCAGAGTTGATGATATGTTACTTCAGAGATTAGGATATAAAAAGACTATGACTTCCATCTTGTTCTCCCACCAGCACCCCGACTCTGAGGGAAGCTAGCTGCAAACTGCCATGTTGTGAATAGCCCTTGGAGAGGTCCATATGGTAGGGAACAGAAGCCTCTGGCCATCAGGCAGCCAAGGGATTGAGCCTTCCAGCAACCACATGAGTGAGCTTGAACGTGGATTCCCCAGCCCAGTCAAGCCTTGAGATGGCCTTGAGGCAGCCCCAGATGTAAGCTTGACTACTGACCCTGAGCCAGAGCCACTCAGACAAGTTGCTCCTAGACTCCTAGCACTCAGAAACTGGGTGATACAAGTGCTGATTGTTTTAAGTTGCTAAATTTTGGAGTAATTAGTTACATAACAATAGATACTATACTTATACACATGGAGTAATTAGTTACATAACAATAGATACTATACTTATACACATTTTTGTGTCTCCTGGCTACCGTGCTACTCCAAGCCACCTCCATTTCTTATCTGGACTAATGAAAGTCTCCCAGCAGGTCTCCATTTTTCCACTTCTGCCCTCCAACAATTTGTCATCCTCGTTTATAGTCTTCAAATAGACTTAGTTCAGATCCCTATCCTGTTTAACACCTTTAATTATTTCCTATTTGACTTAGAAAAAACCCAGTTCCCCACAATACTTCTTCATGATCTGATTCCAATCTGTATCTCCAACTTATTCTCATGCCTCTCTTCCCATTTCTTATTGTGTTCCAGCCACACTGGCTCTTCATTTTACACAAAGACCTTTGCTTTTCTTTTATGGTTAGATGATCTTGGGGGAAAGAGGGACATTTTTAATATTAAGAGAACAGGATTCTGGTAACATCACTCAAAACAGAAATGACTTTTTGCTACATCTCTGATAAGTGTTCGTCAAGCTTTGAGGCCAAGTAATGTAGTGTGGAAAAAGAATAGGTGCTTTTGCTTCTGGCAATATGTTGGGATAAAAAAGGAGAGAATACTTTCCCAGTACAGAACAACTAAGAATTCTGGATAAAACATAAAACATATTTTAAAGTGTGGCCGAGCTAGCAGGAGAACAAGGAGTACAATCAGGGGAAATAAAGATAAGGAAGTACAATTCAATGGGGATAACTAAGCTACAAAGTCATTTTCCTTGTGGGAATCTCTGAATTTCCTGTTGGTCTAGGGTCATACATATAAGAGACTAGAGGAAAAAATCCTAGGTCCCAAGCAAAATGGGACTTTTATTAACTGGGAGGCCTACAGGGTGATACCTTAGTTGCCCCATCAAAGATTTATCTGGCTCAGACTTGACCCTTAGAGTAGGAAAGTGGCAGGAAAAAAAAACATTCCCCTAATTTTTCCTACCACAAACTAATATTGATGAGGATTTAGGGCTGGAATTCACACCAAAAATAGAGGGTGCCAAACTTAGTTTAAAGTTGTCCTCGATTGGACAGTGCTCCAAACACCTGGTAGAAGAAACACAAATTCTCTCCAAGAAAATTCTCTCTGAAAATTCAACTCAGGCCTCTTGTTATTTTCAGAGATGAACAGCAAAATCACTAAATACATGGAGTACAAGCCAATATTAGTAAGAGTCAACAGAAACAATAAATTGCAGAATCAGACTCATAGAGCCTGCAGGTATTAAATGATTAGAGAAAAAATTTTAATAAGTAGGTTTAACATGGTTAAAGAAATGAGGGAAATTATAGTAATCCAAAGGAGCAAAAGATTAGCAAAGCTGAACAAACCTATTTTAAAGAACCAAATATAACTTCATGAAATAAACACTACGATAAATGAAATTTAAAACACATTGGATGACTTAAACAGCAGGTCAGACACAGGAAGAAAAATGTACCTATTAGACTGGGGGAAACAGCTAAAGAATTATCCAGAATGCATCAACCAAAAAGGTGAAAAATATAAATAAGATGTTAAGGTACATGAATGAGAGAATGAAAAGATGCAACTTATGTATAATTGAGGTTCCAGAAGATGTAAATAGGGAGAAAAGAATGAATAAATATTTGAAAAGAAGATGGCTTAGAATTTTCCATAGTTGACACCACTTCTCAGTTTCAGGGAATCTAACCTATTCCAAGCAGTACGCATCATAATGAAGCTACAGAAAACCAAAGAAAGAAGATTTAAAAATAGACGGCAGCGGCGGGGCGGGAGTGGGGGGGGTGGGGAAACACTATTAAGGAACAGTGGTTAGGCTGACAGCTGACCTCAACAGCAACAACGAAAGCCAGAAGTCAACAGAATGATATCTTCAAAATGCTGAGAGAAAATCGCTGTCAACTCAGAACTGTATGTACTAAATACGAGCACTGAGACTATATTTCAAGAACAACAGGAAATACAGCATTTCCAGACATACGAAATCAGAGTTCAGTCAGTACAATAGACCCTGATTAAAGGAATATCTGAACTAAAGGATATACATTAGGAAGAAGGAAAATGATATCGAAAAAATGACAAAAAGAAAGAAGGACTGGTGAGCAATAAGAAAGAGTAAACTTGTATGTAAATAAAAATAAATATGACTATGAAACATAAGTATCTGATGTGTGGGATTAAAATAAAATCAAGCTAAAAAAAGAGAAAAAGAAAAATATTGCATTCATGGAGTTTAGTTTCTAATGGGGAGAAACTGAAAACCAGCAATCAGCAAAGTTTAAAGAAAAACAAAACAAAACAAAACAGATCATCCGAACAGTGACAAGTGCCACACAATGAATTTAAACAGGATGATATGCGAGCCTAAGACTTGGGGGCCACTTCAGACTTGGTGATGAGGGAAGGTGACATGTAAGCTGAGACCTGAATGACAGGAAGGAGCCACACACATAAAGTCACAGGAAACAGAATTCCAGGCAGAGGGAAGAGTTAATGCAAAAGTCCCATATCTATCTGACTCAATTTCTCTGAGCTTCAATTTCTTCACCTATAAAATGGGGATAATATTTTCCTCATATTTGTTGTGAGGCTTGAATGAGCTTTTTAAAGTACTTTAAAATATCTGAATTATCATACATGATAATTTTATTGCGGCAGCCTAATTTCCTGTGAAGAATACAGATTTTAGACTAGCCAGACCAAGACTTAAATTCTTGGCCTGACAATGCCTGTGTGAACACGCTGAGATCCAGTGTCCTTAGATGGGAATGGTGTGGTTGCCACAAGGATTAAAGGGTGAAACATTCACACAGAGCCTAGTACTGTGCCTGGCTCAGAGAAGAACTCCATAACTATTCGTTTCCTTCCTTTCTCTCTGCTAAAATGTTACCTTTTCTGTAAAGGCTCCAATGACCTCCTCACCCTCCACTCCCCGACTCCAGCCAGGAGTTCTCTCTCGTCTCTGCTTTCCCACTGTTCTTTATCTGTAAGTATCTCTCAGTGACTCCAATTTTTTTTGTTTTTCCATTTCTCCCAGGGGTCTATAAAAGTCGCTCCACAGACTTTATTCTATCCATCTTTTACCCTCACAGTACCTAACCTAGGATCTTGCGTATCACAGGTATTTAATAAGATGTTTAAATGAGTGGAAGAATAAACATATGAACTAGAGTTGGAACACCTCCACCACCAGGGAGCAGCTATTTCATAAAGCAGCTAATTGCATGGCTATTGCTGTTTAAAACTTTTCTCTCCACAGTGGCTGTATCAATTTACATTCCCACCAACAGTGCAGGAGGGTTCCCTTTTCTCCACACCCTCTCCAGCATTCATTGTTTGTCGATTTTTTGATGATGGCCATTCTGACCATGGGAGGTGATACCTCACTGTAGTTTTGATTTGCATTTCTCTAATGAAGAGTGATGTGGAGTATCCTTTCATGTGTTTGTTGGCAATCTGTATATCTTCTTTGGAGAAATGTCTATTTAGGTCTTCTGCCCAGAAACTAACACAACACTGTAAAGCAATTATACTCCAATAAAGATGTTAAAAAAAAACAAAAAAAACCCAAAAAACCTTTTCTCTCATATCAAGTCAAAATCTGCCAGTGGTAGATTTTCATACAAAAGGCCCCCAACAAATCACATCTCTGGTATCCATATATTGATACTGTCTCCTCCCACCTTGACCTTGGGCTTGGCCATATGACTCACTTTGGTCAATGGGACAAACATGGTGCAAGCAGAGGCTCGGTGTCATTGTACCTTGGGCTTGCCCTCTTGGATCACTGCCATCAACATGCAAGGAAGTCCAATTTCGCCTCCTTGAAGATGAAAGACCACATGGTCTGAAGGACCCAGCTAAACCCAGGGCCTTGCCAATTCACAAGAGGACTGTAGTCATATCAGCCCAGGCAAAACCAAAAGAAGAACCAACCAACTGATCCATAAAATTATGAGAAATAATAAATCATTGGATTAAACCAGTACATTCTGAGGGTGGTTTGTTATACAGAAATAGATACAGATATACAGAAATTATACAGTATAGATACACTGCCTCCTGGCAGTGCACCTCTCCGACAGAACCCAGTCCCATTAGTCTAGATGCTCTGCTTCCATCTATGCGGCAAAGTCAGTTCCATGTGGGTTTTTTTGACATCTCCATCACTTGGTAGTTTGTATGGCACTCAGCATCATAAATCCCACCAGGCTTTTTCTCAGAAACTGTTGTGAACCCACACCTTCCAAATCCTACACATGAAACTTGATGCATTTGAACCTATGTGTGGTTTCCTATTAAAATGATCATGATAGTTTTGGCCTATCGGGGGCTATCTAAAACTGAATTCTACATAGCAATGGACCTCTTATTGTTAAATTCAATGGTCAAGTCTCAGTCTTCATCTTATTGATGTATCAGCAGCATCTGACCTAGTTGATCTCTCCTTCTGGGGATGCTTTCTTTCCTTGGCCTCATGGGAATCCCTCTCTCTCGGTTCTCATTCTATCCCCTTGGATGCTCCTCCATCATTGCTGGGTCCTTGGATTTCTTCCCTTTTTTATATACCCTCACTCCCTAAAGCCATCTGTAGGCTGAACCACTCCGAACACTATTTCTCCAGTCCTAATTTCTCCCTGACTTTCAGACGCCTGTATCCAACTGCCTACTGAATATCTCTAATTATAGAATGTGTGTCTTAATTTTTTTTTTTTTTTGCAGTACGCAGGCCTCTCACTGTTGTGGCCTCTCCCGTTGCGGAGCACAGGCTCCGGACGCGCAGGCTCAGCGGCCATGGCTCACGGGCCCAGCCGCTCCGTGGCATGTGGGATCCTCCCGGACCGGGGCACGAACCCGTGTCCCCTTCATCGGCAGGCGGACTCTCAACCACTGCGCCACCAGGGAAGCCCAAGTGTCTTAAATTTAATCGATCCAAAATAGAACCCTTAGCTTTCTACCCCCACCTCTTCCCAAACTCCTTCTCCCCACGTCCATAAATAGTGACTCTAGTCTCAATGTTCCTGACTGCTCAGTCCAAAATCTTTGGAATCATTGACTCCCCTCCCACATTCCATGTCTGATTGATCAGAAGATCCTTACAACCCTACCTTCAAATGTCTACAGAATCCTACCATTTTCACTACCTCCATCATGCACACCCTAGTCTAAACCACCACTGTCCCTAACCTAGACTATTAGAATAACTTCTTGTCTGGTCTCCCAGCTTCCACCCTTGACCCCCCACAGTAGCCTGTTCTGCGTATGGTAACCAGAGTAACTGTGTAATTCCTAAGTCAATCATACCTCTCAACTGCTCAAAATCTTCCAGCGGCTTCCCATGTCACTGGAGTAAAATCCAAAGTCATGACCATAGCCAGAATGCTCTATGAGATCTGGCCTTAGCTACCTCTCTGACCTCACCTCCTACAATTCTCACCTCCACTCTCTCCACCACCACCACAAGTGGCCTTCTTGCTGTCGTACAAACGCTCCAAGCATACAAGACAGTCTTTGCATTGCTCTTCCCACGGCCTGAAAACACCATTCTCCTCAACCTTAGCTGGTGCCCTCTTCTGCTCGAAGTGCACCTTATCAGGGAGGCTCCTCTCTGACATCAGTGATTACTCCCATCCCAAGCCACCTGGTATCTCTTCTTACCCCACCCGACACTTTGGTCCATTTCCCTCACTAGCATGCAAGCTCCACAGAGCAGATGCTTTGTTTCGTCCTTGCTGTATCCTCAGTGCTAGAACCAAACCCAGCCCAGCCTAGGTGTTCAGTATCAGTTGAATAAATGAATTCACTATCTCTTCTAGCTTTGGACCATCCGCAAATTATATATTTGTCCAAGAAATTTATATTTTTACATAGTCAAAAGGATATAACCAGAAAACAAGCTCTGTGGTACAAGCAGTGGAGGTCATAGTCTTAAAGATGAATAACACCAAGTCTAGATTATGGAAGGCCTTGCATGACCACCCAGAACCTGGATTCTTCACCACAGGAAATGGGATGCCATTAAAGGTTTTTAAGATTTTTAAGTGTAAACTGATAGAATCTGTCTTATAAATAACTTTTATTGCAGACACTTAAAAGATCCTACTCAGATCAATTTGGAAGCAACTTGACACTTTCCTTTTTTATTAACTGGATTTTAGAACGTGTTGACAAGTATCGTTCATTTTGAACAGTCCTAAGTAATTCTCTGGATCAGGGCAGGGACCGGCGCGTCATCTGCGAACAGGTGCCTGTGGCTGTGAACAAATAGATTTTTGCATCTGGGTCTTCTGACCACATTTTACACTTATAACACATGTACTTCTTATCTAACACCTGTGCACAACTATATATAGCATACAAGAGATGGTGTTTTCATATCATACATGTAGGTTCTTGCCAGAGCTTTCTTCCGAGCCAGGGAGTCTGAGAAAAAAGCTGAGGGAACAGAGTGGAAGTTGTACCACGCACACCAGACTCCAATGAGCTCACACGTGTTAACCAATATACCACCCGACAGCTGCCCGCTTTGACAGCTGCAGGGGAGCAGCCGAGACAACAGGAGGCTTTGCCGTGTGGACAGGCTCATGGTTGAGAAGGGAGCAGTTGAGGCCACGCCGAGCATTTGTTCATTAACTTCCTCAAAGTCAAGTGGAAAACAACGGTGGCTGGAGCAGAGGCCCTGAGACGCTGTCATCGGTGCCTCCGGCCACAGCGGCCAGCACCCCCGGGGCTGGCGGGCGGCGCTCCGGGGCTGGGAAGGGCCCTCGGGAGGGAAAGGCAGAAGTGGCCCTTCCTTACTGCTGCTCCCAGAGAAGGCCTTCAGCATCCACCCACCCTGCAGGCCCTGGTGCTCAGGAGCTGGAACCAGAATCGGTTCCCTAATGTAACCAGGAGTGTTATTTACAGTTAGTTTCCCCCTAATTGAATTGTACCTACCCTTGCTTCTAGTTTTCTCACCTCTCTTCCAGTACAGCATCGAATCTTTCATCCCTTGACACACACTCACTCTCCTTCTCTCTCCCGTGCCCCCTCCCCCTCTCTCTCCCTGCCCTTTGGTCCTCTCCCCACCCTCCTCCCCTGCCCCTCCCCTCTCCTCTCCTTCTACTGCCTGGCTTCTCTGGGTGAGTCCCTCTCTGAGATCCCCTGCCCTTGCTTATTTATTCCTTACACCTGAGCCCAGATCTCTGGCCACACCAGCAATTCCTGTGTTACTGGTGCAAGGTTATGTATGTGGTTGATCACAGAAACAATTCATACTAAGGCTAACTATTCTGTTGGTGTGCAGGCTTCAGCAGCTGAGAAACCTTAAGAAGGCTTACATACACGACACACCGACACACGTGCTGAAGGAATTCAGAGAAGGGAGAGAGCCATGGCGGGTAATCGCCAACGGCCCCTCAGAGCAGGTGGGCTTTGAGTATTGAAGGAAGACTGAGTGGCCTGAGGAAGCTGGTTCTGGGACGCAGCGAGCTTAGAGTGCTGTGCGCTATCTTGGTGCTGGGCCCCTCCTCTGTGAATCGTGTTCAGGCTGGGGGATGCGGAATGATTTGCGGGAATTTGCTCAACTCCCCAGGTCACTCCCAATATTTGTCCCCTCCCATCAGAAAAGACACGAGGCCAGAGAGGGAGAAATCAACAGGTCTGGAGCAGCACACATTTCTGGGTTGCCATAGCAACCCCCTTTCCACACAGCCCCCTGCCTCCTCACCAAATGTTTATCCCAGAGACACTCAGGAGACATGGAATAAGCCCTTAGACCCTGCCCAGCCTCAGGAATACAGCCTCCCTTCCCTGCCCACGCGGGTCTAGCCATAGCCAGGGGCCGTGGAGGGGAGGGAGGGCACAAAGCTTCCTTTCAAGGAAAAGCTGGAGATGACCCTTCAGCTACAATTTCCCCAGTTTCCCTCACCTGAACAGCTTAGTGGTACAGGGCTGGGGAGCTGTGATTTCAAGAAGTTGGAAAGAACAGGAAGCCATAAAACCCATATATATTAAAACCTACACATTTTACAGATTAAGAAAACTGAGGCCCAGAGAGAAGTAGGGGCAGAATATGAACCGAAACCATATTTATCTTGCAGCTTATTTTCATTCTTAACTATTAAGTAATTTTTTTAAAAGGCTCAGTTAAAGACATTCTTTCATTAGAGGGAAGAAGACGTAACTAGCTTTTTGGATGGTACCAGGAGTGTGAACTCTAAAATAGTTACCAAAAAGATAGCTGAATAAGACTGTCCTTGACCTTCATATGCGAAAACCTAGGCTTCTGGGGGCCCATTTGGGTTCTTTCTCTATTCCAAGTCACTTTTACCTCAGAGCCTACATGGATTGGTAAAACTGATTTTTCTCTCCATCAGGATAGCTTTAAAAGTCACTGGTCAAGGAACAGTACTGCTCTTCATTGGTAAGATTCATATTTTATTATTTACTTATTACGTTTCACAGTAGTCCTAACATAGTTCTATTTACAACCCTGAGGCCAAGTGTAGCACACCCGAGAGCAATGACTCATCCGTGACATCACAGGTAAATGGACAACAAAAGTCTGTCCCTGTGCCTCTCCAGTCATGGGAACTTACCTAGTTAACTCATTGTCCTTAGAAGAGGGTATTTTTCCCAAATGGAAGGCAAGTCATTTAGGCAGGAGAAGAGTTTTTAAGTTCACTGATGTAACATTCCCTCTGTTGTGTTCTCCATTAATGAAAGTTTTTTTTTTTTTTTTTTATATTGGAGCATAGTTGATTCACAACGTTGTATTAGTTTCAGGTGTACAGCAAAGTGATTCAGTTATACATATACATGTATCTATTCTTTTTCAAATTCTTTTCCCATTTAGGTTATTACAGAATATTGAGCAGAGTTCCCTGTGCTAAACAGTAGGTCCTTGTTGGTTATCTATTTTAAATATAGCAGCGTGTACATGTCAATCCCAAACTCCCAATCTCTCCCTCCCCCCACCCTTCCCCCGGTAACCGTAAGTTCATTCTCTAAGTCTGTGAGTCTGTCTGTTTTGTAAATAAGTTCATTTGTATCATTTTTTTTTTAGATTCCACATATAAGCGACATCATATAATATTTGTCTTTCTCTGTCTGACTTACTTCACTTAGTATGATAATCTCCAGGTCCATGCATGTTGATGCAAATGGCATTATTTCATTCTTTTTATCCATTAATGAAAGTTTAATTATTAACATCTGGCATTTGAAAAAATCAGTCCTGCATAATGGCACTCTTCATTTCCATTCATTCTTCCCTCTCTTTGGGGAAGCTCACTGTCGAGCTTCAGCTTAGATCTTTCATTAGCATTTCTTATGAGGTTCTGGAGATTTTACAAGTGAAACTGATAACTTCTTATACTTTTATGCAAATAAGTACTCAGAATGTTGGCCATGTTTAGTCACTACCATGCTGACAATTAAGTCAACTCTACCATTTTCATAGGGTCACGGGAAGTCTGGACATTCAGTGACTACAGTGAGCGTGCAGAAACTTAGAGCCAGCATTTTACAACATCAAAAGCACTTTCCAAACATTTGCTCATCTTATGATAATCTTCTCCACATCAGCTAGACTGAGAGACACAAACAGGTCTGTGTCTTGGCTATATTCCAGCCCTGGTCCTTATCATAATGCCTGGTATGTCGGAAAGGTTTTGTCAGTTTGGTTGAATGAACGGATGCCTTCCCTGAACCATTCAGTGGAGATTCAAACCTAGAGGTTAAGAGGTAGCTGGTAAGTATCACAGTCTGGACATAAGGACAAATCTTTGGCTACTAATAAGCTTTCCAGGCTCCTAGTAGACCATTACCTTGTTAGAAAAAAAAAAAAGGGGTTGGGGGGTGTTAGCACCAGCAGCCCTTTTTGGGGGAGGGAACAGTAGGAAAAATGGAGTCTGTTGTTTGGTTTACAAAGAGTGTAAATGTCCCAGCTGGCAGATCTTAGGGATTATTTACCAGATACAACATGGTAACATGTGAAGATGGAGCCAGAAACATGTTAGGCCCAGGCCCAGCACTGTTCTTGCTGCCTACTTTGCACTGTTGCTGTGAGCATTAAATGCGTTGATGGTTAATTTTACGTATTGCCTTGGCTAGGCTGTGGTGCCCAGTTGCTTGGGTGAACATCAGTCTAGATGTTGCTGGAAAGCTATTTTTCAGGTGTGATTGATATTTAACTCAGTAGACTTTGGGTAAAGCAGATCACCTGCCATATGTGGGTGGGTCTCATCCAATCAGTTGAAGGCCTTGAGAGCAAAGACTAAGATTTTCTGAAGTTCTCCTCAAGACTGCAACACACAAAATGTGCCTGCGTTTTCTAGTCTGTTAAGGAATTCAGACTCAAGACAGCAGCATCAACTCTTCCCTGAGTTTCCAGCCTGCTGGCCTTCCCTACACATTTCAGACTTGCCAGCCCCTGCAATCATATGAGCCAGTTCCTTAAAATCTCTCTCTCTCTAGATAGATACAGATATAGCTATAGCTATACATATATATAGATAAATGGTATGCGTGTGTGTGTGTGTGTGTGTGTGTGTGTGTGTACTACTGGTTCTGTTTCTATGAAGATCCCTGATTAATATAGTAAGTCAAGCCCCAACCCAGCCCCTGACAGAGAAAGTACACAAATGTACATTCTCTTTCATTACCTTCCCTGAATCTAGCTCCATCTTCCTAAAAAACATAGGAATGCCTGCCTGCAAGATGCCAAATGGGGCAAAGATCCAGCGACATCAATGACCTTCCCAAAGTCGTGACCAGCCCATAACAATATTAGGATCCAAATCTCCATCTTCTGACTCTTCATCTGTTTCTTCCTCTCCTTCCTGTTACCAACCCACCTTTCCATCCCTAATCCACCCAGATGCTATGCTCATTTAACCCTAGAAATCAGAGGTCCCCTCTGGCAAGAATGGAGCACAGTCACTGGGGTCCACAATTACACTTTAACCTTGGATACTGACTTGGGATTTCTCTTCATCCTGGCACCAGAAAGCATTTCAGTGAGAGCTCAGCTATCTCAGTTTGTATCCACACTTGAAGCCCATCACACAGTGAGCTGGGCCCATAGCCAAGTATCACTGCTGTGACATCTGCCTCTAAGAGCCTGTGTCTCTAGCACTTTTTTCTTGATTTTTTTTTTTGTTTATGTTCAACCTGTCTGTCTGTGGTCAGTTAGCTCAGTCACATAGCCAGTGTTTAAAAAGACTCATATAGTAAAGGATTCTACTCTACTGTATAATTACCAACTGCAAAGTCTGGGGGTATGGGTGTCCCAAGACCACCCTGAGGTTCAATAATTTACTAGAAGAACTCATAGAACTCACTGAAAGCTGTAATACTCACAGTTATGGTTTATTACAGCTGAAGAATGCAGATTAAAATCAGCAAAGGGAAAAGGTGCATAGCGCCGAGTCGAGGAAAGTTCCACATGCAGAGCTTCCACGGAGTTGTGAATAGCGTTAACTGCTCCCAACAACGATGTGTCACATATGCACAGAGCACTGCCCACCAGGGATGCCCACCTGAGCCTTGGTGTGCAGAGTTTCCACTGGGCTCCATGGCTAACTGCCATCATGGCTGACCCCTCTGGAGGCAGAGTGGATACCACATGGCCCAAAGCCCCCATCGTAAACCACATTGTCCTGGGAGGCTCAAGGTCCCCAGGTAAAAGAAAGACACTCTTATCAAGTGCGACATTCTAAGGGCCTTGTGATCACTTCCCAGTAGCTGAGGGCAAAATTTAGACCTTTCTTTGGGTAAGCTTCCTTTCTTCACTATACACCCCCTTTACCCGGCACCCATGGTGCGTCAGGGGGTGCCACTCAACTCTGGAGTATTCTACAGCCACCTACCACATTCCTAACTCTGACTTGTCCTTTGGAAAGGAATGTTTCTTGTCTCAGGGGACCAGGAGAGGGACTGGGGATGACTCCATGCTGGCCATCCCTACTGTGGACATTTAATGGGATGGCATGTCACTGTGAGGTCCACCAGGGGGTGCTGTGGCTTGTCCCTTGGCCTTCTTCACGGGAACACTCAGACGGGGGTTAGCCCAGAATCCTTCCTGTCCCAGTGAACTAACCAACTCATTCCTTTCTGCCTGTTATAACCCCAGCTCAACAGACAATGGCATCCTCACTCATTTAAAAATGCCTCTTCTTTCAACTGCCTAGCTTTCCACATTTGTTAGTCAGAAGTAATTCACCAATATGTAAAATCTACACATTACTGACGTTAAGTGGTAAAACCACTTAAGTTTTACAAGTGAAGACCCCAGAACACCTTGGGGGCTCAACACAGGCACCCCTTCTCCCACGTGTAAGGGAGAGAATCCAGACTAAGAAGAAGACAGCTGCAGGGAGGAGGATTTTAGTCACATGAGAAAAGCCAGAGCTGATGGCAACTGAGACAGGTGAGGCAAGGGAGGCCGGTGGGTGAGCCATGTGCGCGGGTTCTGCCCTACAGGCCACACGCAAGCAGGTACAAACACCCCAAGGGTGGACGCTGGGCATTACTGGCAAGGTGTGTGGGCTCCTGCAGCCCCACCTAAGCACTGCCGGGCATCCTCAAGCGAACTTCCCCTCTACCTCAGGAACGGGCACCCAGGTGAGGTCACCTTCCTGGTGCCCTCCCTCCGTCTCACAACTCACGAAAACAGGACCTGCCCCAAGTCCCACCCTCCAGGGCCCTGGAAGGGAAGCAGCAAATCCACTTTGCTAACTGGAACTAAGGTGTTACAACCAATAAGATCAGCAAGCAACACTGTCCCTTTAACAAGGACCCCAGTGCCTTCACTCAAAAGAGACCAGTGGCAGAAGAGACGTTCTCACTTTCATAAGTGGCTTCCTTGGCCTAGCACCAATGCTGCTCACAGAAGCAAAGAGACTCAAAGCAGCTGACCAGCACAATACCTTTATGCCATCTCATGATCCTCCAAGAATCATGAAGACATAAAATACATTAAAGAGATTCTGTAAGGAACCTGGGCTTGCCATGTTTCAGATGTAGCAGAATCTGATTCTAGAAGCCTGGAGAGGCCAGCTTACCCCAGCTGTGTCCCTCTGCGGCAAATTGGGTCTCTCCTCCCTCTGTGCTCCCACAGAACCCCGCTTGAGCAGACCCAGCCCTTGTGTCCCTCTGCCTGGCATTATCCCATGAATTTTGGGACAGGGAGGGGACCTTGTCTTTTTCACCTCTGAGTCCTCTAGGGCTTAACAGGTCAAAATGGAATTGCCAGCGCCCTCCCTGGGCCGCCCCAGCCCTGATTCTGATTCCCAAGCTATAGGAAAGAGGGCTGCCATGTTCTCACCTCCTGACTGGGTCAGGCCCACCTCCACTCGCTTCTAGAGTGGGGAAAGCATGTGGGTGACCTAGGCAAAGGCCAGGTGCACAGCCCCCAGAAATAAAATGCAAACCGTGACAATCTGTGAAGACCGGATCTTCAGGATTGAAATCTCATCTTCCCAAATAGTGAAGGGGCCAGCTGATCAGAGACACCTGTCCCCAGGGGCGCCCTGAGAGCTGAGTTCAACACTGTCTCCCCCCTATTACCATGGAGGTAGCAACAGCTAATATCCAGGGGTCAGGAGGACCTGGCCCAAGACTGAAATGTACTTTACACAGATGATTACCTTTCAGATGGTCCTATTCATCATCGTAACAAAAACAAGCACTTGACTGGAGTTCCATTCCCGGTTCTTGTGTCCCAGGGGCCGTGGACTCAGTCTTCCTCTGCCCCACCTCCAGGGACCAGGAACCAAAGCTAGACCTGGCTGCTGCTAAGACATGCCATCCACACTTTCATCTCTACTCTGTCACCGATTATCTGTGACTTGGAGCTGACTTACCTCTTCCCCTCCGATTACTTCTCTCTAAAATGGTAGTAAACCAACTCCCCAGAGGCGTCCTCTGGAGGAGCAAGGTGACACATGCCAGGAAGAGCCAGGCACACCTGCAGACGCAGCACGCACTATTTTTATGTCTTACCTGAAACCGACAGTCTCTCCACGGAGTCTGCTGTGTTGGCTTTTCTGCCCATAATATTTGTGGTCGGATCATGTCTGTATTTAAACCAAACACAATATTTAAGCCACCAGAAATAAGAAAACAAAGAGGGGAAAATTCCACCACATACGTTTTTGGGGTTTTTTTAAAGTCTATTCGTCCAGATGGTGGTCATTAGCAGGACCGCCTGTCTGCACCTGTTACTGTTTACGTAACAGAACCCACCTATAGGCATGCGCTCGGCACGTTCTGGATGAGCCTAACAAGTGATGCTACAGGAACAGACACAACCTATAGCTCTGGGAATCACCATTTAGTTCTTTGGTAGAGATAAGAATAGAGCTCTTGGTGCTACAGGGATCTGCAAAGTCAATGACAGCTTGGCCTGAAAGCCTCAGGGACTCACATCCCTGCCTTTGATAAAGCTGCTTCCCACCCTGAACATATGTCCCTGCTTATAGTGAAATCAGCCCCATCAGCCAGTTGGTGTTTCCTAAAAATCCCCATGCCAGGGCCCCACTCGAGACCCACCAATCTGAATTCTTTGGAGAAGTACCTGGAAAAACATCTATTGGGCTGGCCAAAAGGTTCATTCGGTTTTCTCCGTAAGATAGCTCTAGTAATACTTAGTTGTCTTTAACTTCATCCGAAACAATTTTGTTAGATTGTATGTGACAGCTGTCATCAATGTGCATTTTAAAAAAGACTTATCAAAATTAGTGAATTTTGGGGGATCCATTTTAAGATTGAAGATGGAAGGAAAAAAGCAACATTTTCAGCATATTATGCTTTATTATTTCAAAGAAGGTAAAAATGCAACTGAAACTCAAAAAATGATTTGTGCAGTGCATGCAGAAGGTGCTGTGACATGATCAAACATGTCAAAAGTGGTGTGCGAAGTTTCGTGCTGGAGGTTCCTCGCTGGATGATGCTCTGTGGTCGGGTAGACCAGCTGAAGCGGACAGCGATCAAATCGAGATGTTAATTGAGAACAATCAACGTTACACCACGCAGGAGATAGCCGACAGACTCAAAATACCCAAATCAAGCACTGAAATCATTTGCACCAGCTTGGTTATGTTCATCACTTTGATGTTTGGGTTCCACATAAGTTAAGTGAAAAAAACCCAGGGCTTCCCTGGTGGTGCAGTGGTTGAGAGTCCGCCTGCCGATGCAGGGGACACGGGTTTGTGCCCCGGTCCAGGAAGATCCCACATGCCGTGGAGTGGCTGGGCCCGTGAGCCATGGCCACTGGGTCTGCGCGTCCGGAGCCTGTGCTCCGCAACGGGAGAGGCCACAGCAGTGAGAGACCCGCGTACCGCAAAAAAAAAAACCAAAACCAAACAAACAAAAAAACCCATCTTGACTGTATTTCCGCATGCGATTCTCTACATAAACGTAATAAAACATTCAGTTTTTAGAACAAATTGTGACAGGCGATGCAAAGTGGATACTGTACAGCAATGTGAAATGAAAGAGATTGTGGGATAAGCGAAATGAACCACCACCAACCACACCAAATGCCGGTCTTCATCCAAAGAAGGTGATGTTGTATATATGGTGGATTGGAAGGGAGTCCTCTATTATGAGCCCCTTCCGGAAAACCAAACAATTAATTCCAACAAGTACTGCTCCCAATCAGACCAACAGAAAGCAGCACTTGACGAAAAGCGTGTGCTCTGGACGCGCAGGCTCAGCAGCCATGGTTCACGGGCCCAGCCGCTCCGCGGCATGTGGGATCTTCCCAGACCGGGGCACAAACCCGTGTCCCCTGCATCGGCAGGCGGATTCTCAACCACTGCACCACCAGGGAAGCCCCCGCATGTTTCTTTGATGACCAGGCAAAAACAGGTACAGCTTGGCTGGGAAGTTCTGATTCATCTGCCATATTCACCAGCCATTGCACGTTTGATTTCCATTTATTTCGGTCTTACAATATTCTCTTAATGGAAAAAATTTCAATTCCCTGGAAGACTGTAAAAGGCACCTGGAACAGTTCTTTGCTCAAAAAGATAAAAAGTTTGGGGAAGATGGAATTATGAAGTTGCCTGAAAAATGGCAGAAGGTAGTGGAATAAAAGGATGAATACATTGTTCAATAAAGTTCTTGGTGAAAATGAAAACTGTGTCTTTTATTTTTACTTAAAAACCGAAGGCACTTTTTGGCCAGCCCAATGTTTTAAACACCCATGTGATTCTGACACTGGGTTGAGCTTTGGGTCTTCTGGACTGAAAGAAGCTCAAGGCTTTGAGTGGAGCCCTTGGTTCTGTTCCAGGCTTGGCGATAACTTCCTGTCCTTCCTGTATAACTCTGGGCAAGCCACTGTCCTCTGGGCCTGACGGTCTCTCAAATAAGGATCCTGGACTAGAGTAAGTGATTCCTGCTTGTGTTCCAGGAGCCCTAGGGTTTCCTTGGAGGCTCCAGAAGTTTCTAAATGGAAAGTGGTAGAAATAGAGTAGTTTGGGCTCTGGGTTACCTGCCTCAAGAGTTAATCATGGGGCTGCTAAAAATCTATTGACAATGGTCTGACATTAAGCAAGAGCAAGTGGGAACATCTGCCTGGGATACAGGAAATACACAGCCCTGTATGTGTTCAAGGTGGCTTAAATGAGCATGATTATTCCAGAAATCACATTTTTAAAATGTGAATCCCTGAGGGAGTCAGGATTTGGACTGTGGGACCTTGAGAGTACTTATCACTTCATTTTTGGGAGCCGTGATTTCCTCATCCTTCAAAGGAAGGAGTAAAACTGGACTCCATTTAGGGGGTCTCACATTTTGCCATTCCAGTGGTGAACATGGTCTGCATTGCATCCACCCCCCTACACCGTGAGCAGACCCAGGTAGGACCTGTGCCTAGAACCAGGGTGAGTCAGCTGACCCCCCTGGGAACCCAGTGCACAGCCTTGACCTCATTACCATTTGTTCTGGAATGAACTGTGTCTTCCCAAGTGCATAAGCTGAAGCCCTAACCCCAAGGTGATTGTATTCGGAGGTAATTAAGGGTAAATGAGGTCATAAGGGTAGGGTTCTAACCTGATAGGATTGGTGGCCTTGGAAGAAGAGATACCAGCGAGCTCTCTCTCCACACATGCATGCACCCAGGAAAGGCCATGTGAGGACACAGTGAGAAGGTGGCCATCTGCAAGCCAGGAAGGGAGTCCTCACCAGAACTCGTCCATGCTGGCACCTGATCTCTGATTTCCAGCCTCCACTGTGAGAAAGTGCAGAAACTGTGAGAAAATAAATGTCTGTAGTTTAAGCACCCCCGGTCTGTGGTATTTTGTTATGGCCGCCCCAGCTGAGATACCATCACACCATGACCAGTTGAGTTCCTCGGTCACGGTCACTTGAAGCAGCCCACAGCTGTGTGTGCGTGGCTCATTCTGTCTCATGGCAGCTACTTCATCATAAGAAAGTCACTTGCTCTCATTTAGAGTGTCTGTCTTTTCTCCCACACTAATATGCAAGCTCCCTGGGGGCTAGGGGCTTGACATCCTTTTTCTTTCTTATCTGCAAAACTCTCACAAGGTCAGCCTGCCAGATATTTTACCAGAAGAAGAAAGAGACCCTCTGAAGTTGGTGGCTCATGCCGGGTCCCACCGCATGGAGAGAGGACCCTTGGCAGGTGGTGCGCCTCCAATTTCTAGCTCTGGGTGTTTGCTATTGTGCTCTTTTCCTTTGGAGCCTCAGCTCAGTGAGGACCTGTTGATGGAGTGGCAGTGGGGAGGGAAGCAATGGCTTCCTGGTGCCTGACCGCTTCTTACCCTCCAGGACAGGCGGAGCTCAGTTCTCAGGACCCAGGAGTTGGGCATCCTTGTGCAGTAGGACTTGCAACACGAAAGGAGTGGATCCCCACGGTGGGCTGGGGAGGGGCTGGGCAGAGCAGAGCAGGTGCTTCTGTGTGTCTCTCCAGGAGGTCTTGTAGAGCAAGGATGCTGTCTGCCAGGTAAGAGAGGCCTGTGGGTTCTGGAGCACCAGGCATGAGCCAAGTTGATAAAACACAGTATTAATAAGGTTACAATTTTTGGGTTGGTTCCTATACTAATAAACACCTTAAAATTACTTGTCTACAGCATTTACATTTAACTAAGCTCTTTCAGCTTAGTTAAATGTCATTTATTCTTTACAACAACCCTGAGAGGCAGATCTTATCCCCGGTTTGCAGGCAAGGAAACAACCTCAGCTGTGATTAACCAAATTCACATGGTTTTTGAGTGGCAACACCAAGACATGAAGCCCTGTGTTCTATTCCATGTCCAGTGTTCTATTTCATCCTAGGTTTGCTTCACACAGAAATCAGGGTTAGCTACAAGCTACTTCTCAACTCAGCCCATGCCTTGGAATCCTGTGCTATTGGCTTCAGGGTGTGAAGTAAGCCAGGTGAAAACCTGGATGGCTTGATGTAAAGAGGTGCTTCCAAAATGGGGTTCCAGGGAACCCTAACTCCTAGCAAGATGTTAAAACATCCTTTTTATTTTAAGTGTGGGGCTGTTCTACAAGTCAAGTTTGGGCAATGCTACGTACAGTCTTTCCTTCCTAGGAAATTATGTTAGCACTTAAAGGCTCTGAAAAGTCCTGCAATAAAGAAGCTGGCATGCATTTAATTCAGCATTTGACAACACAACTAATTTTTCAGTCAATGAAAAACGTTTTCATTTGACAGCACAACTAATAGCAGCATCTTGGTCTAGAGAGAAGGTGATGCAGGATGTAGAAATGTCAGTGGCTAAGAGAACAGGGGAGAGAACAATATGCCAGACATAAAGGATTACTGAATTGAAAGGAATTAAACGTACAATCATTGTCAAACAAGCACGTTTAAATCCTCTCTTAAAACTTGTCACTAAAAATACTTCAGCTAAGTCTCTTTAAAGTATTAACTCATGTCACTGTTTATGTGTAAGTGTATTTTCACTCACAGGATTAGTAAACCAAACATCGATTGCTTTTTGTTTTCATTTTCTCTCATATTTTCTGTACTTTCTGAGTTTCCAGATAAGTATCATTTATAAAGTAATTCAAAACAAATAATTTAAAATAATCTGCCATCCAACAGCTAAAGATTTAGGAAGAAGGGTGGACGCTGGAGCACCCAGGGAACAGAGGGGTAAAGGTCAACGTGTGGTCCACCAGGACCAGAGAGAACTCAATAGGAGGTTTTTTAAAACCGAGAGTGACTGTGTAGGCATGGAAATGTAGGTTTTAGAAACGCAGATTTCTGGATGGAGCAGCGCTGAGGCCCCAGGTCTGACCTCTGTGTGTCCCTGGGCGGACTAGAGACCCAGAAGAAGGGCAAAGACCAGAGAACCCAGGGGAGGCAGAACGAAGAGCAGGACTTAGTCCACAAAGAGAGACAACATGAGGACGACATCAAGACGTCCCCCCAACGCACGCACACACACAGCCTTTGGGCAGCCCTGGCAGAGAAGGTGCCTCCTTGAGCCCAGGTGTGCGTGGGCAACCTGCTGATGCTGCGTAGGGGAGGAGCAGGGCAGGTGCAGCGCTCCCCTGTGAGTATCTTTTCTTCTACCTCCACTTTGCCGTAAGATGCTCCTTTACCCCACATGCCACCTTCTCCCTCTGATGGACTCCCTTCCCTGTTCCTGCTCCCCCTGGCTCCCCATTCCTCCCCTGCTGTCCCTACCCTCTGCCCTTTCAGGGAGGAGCCAGCAGAACAGGGCTGGCATTGATGCCCACAGCCAAGGACTCGTAAAGCCATGCTCACAGGTTCACTCACTGGCGTGAACACAGGTAAAACACCCAGAATGGTGTCTAGGCTTGGTAAGCACTGGGCCTTATTTCTTTCCTCCAGGCAGGGCTCTGCCAAGGGCAGGAACACGAAGACACTTAACATTCGGCACTTTACAAAGCCTGAGGTGTCCCCCAGTGTCATGTTGCTCCCAATTTAACAACCAGGAGAGCAGTGGGCAGCTGCAAAAGAGATGCTGCCAGTTCAAATCCAAAGCTGGTTCCACAGTCTGTTGGTTCTTTGGCTTCAAGGAAAGCTTCATGCTTTCCATGCTCATCTTTTCCAAAATGGCATCTGAGGCACCATTTCCTTCATCCCCAGGTGCCCTGGGAGGTAGGTATGGGTAGGGCATGGGTTGCAGCCTTACAGCACAAGGCTAGAAAGTGGGTCTGAGTTATTTTCCACTGTTCCAAAAAAAGATTACACCTGTCAAAGAATGAAATTAGACTTCCTCACCCCGTACACAAAAATTAACTTAAAATGGACCCTAGACCTAAATGTAAAAGCTAAAACTATAAAACTCTTAGAAGAAAACATAGGAGTAAATTTTCATGACCTTGATTTAGGCGATGGTTTCTTAGATCTGACTCCCAAACCACAAGCAACAAAAGAAAAAAATAATGATTTAGAAATGCATTGGACTTCCTAAAAATTAAGAAAGTGTTTGTGCTACAAATGACATATCGAGTAAGTGAAAAGACAATCCACAGAATGGGAGAAAATATGGGCAAACCATGCATCTCATAAGGGATTTGTTTCCAGAATATATAAAGAACTCTTACAACAAAAAGACAAGCAAGCCAATGTTTTAAATGGACAAAGGACCTGAAAAGATACATCTCCAAAGAAGATATAAAACTGGCTGATAAACACACAAAAAGATCCTGTTGGTCATCAAGAAAATGTAAATGTATCACCTCACACTCACTAGGATGGATGTGCTCAAAAAGATAGTAAGTATTGATGAGGATACGGAAAAATTAGAACCCTTATGTACTGCTGGTGGGAGCGTAAAATGGCCCAGCCACTTTGGAAAGAAGTTTGCCAGTTCCCCCAAATCTTAGGTACCCTATGACCTAGCAGTTCCACTCCTAATTATACACCCAAGAGAAGTGGAAATGAAAGTCTGCACAAAAGCTTACACACCAATGCTCATAGCAGTATTTTTCCTAACAGCCAAAAAATGGAAACCACCCAAATCTTCATCAATAAAATGTGGTACATTCATATAATGGAATGTTGTTTGATAATAAAAAGGAATGAAGTTCTGACACATGCTACAACATGGGTGAACCTTGAAAACATAGTGCTGAAAGAAGCCAGTCACAAAAGATGATTCCATTTACATGAAACTTCCAGAATAAGCAAACCTAAAGAGAAAGAAAGTAGATTAGTGGTTTCCTGGGGCTGAGGATGTGGGCGGGGGCCAGGGGGGAAGTGTGGATAGGGAGTGATTGCTAATGGCCATAGGGTTTCTTTTTGGGGTGATGAAAATGCACTAAAATTAGATTGTGGTGATGGTTGAATGACCCTGTGAATACACTAAAGACACCGAAATGTACATTTGCGAGGGGTGAGTTGTGTGGTATGTGAATTATATTTCAACAAAGCTGTGTTGTTTTTTTTTTAAATTAATGAAATTGGTGTAACCCCATTTTGAAACTGAATAGGCCAACTGAAATGTCAAGTCTTGCTTTTGACTGGAATCCCTCAGTTTGGCAATAATGATAGTTTCATATTGACTACTAGTTGGTTAGTAGAACTACTTTTCACTTGAGTATTTACATTCTGCCAGGCCCTGTGATAACGTCAGTGAAATAAAGTATCAATAATAAAGAAATGGATTAGGATGTAAGTGGTTGGTTAGACAACCCCTCGGACCATGATGAAGACATAATGGGTTGAAAAAGGTCTTAGCTGGGTAGGAGCCTCTGGACCAAGAAGACAGCCAGGCCATGTGGCCTCTCGCCTCGCCTCCAGGAACAAGGGGTGTTTTGAATTCACAGATGATACTGATTTGGGAGGTGCAGGAAACACATAGCTCTAGGAGAGAAAGCAAACAATCTGTGGAGGGAGAGGTTAGAAACCCAGGCAAGCGATCACCCAGCAAGGCATGTTAGAAAACAATGCCTGTGAACAAACACCACTGGCAGAGACAAGGAGCAGAGACCTAGGAGATACAAGTGTTGACGCTGGCTCATGGCAATAATCTACAGCAAATGAGATGGGGATGTGCCAGTGGAAAAGGCTGTGCAATTTGGAGCCATTAGCTCAGCCCGTCAAAGCAGAGCACGCCAACTCGTCTAACAGAGACCTTGGTCCTACCATGATGGGAGCAAAAACCTTCTTTTTCAAAGATATTTCTGTGTCTGCTGGCATTCTCCTGGGTGACATTCACAGGAGTTTTGAGAACATAAAGATTTGTCAGGACTGACACGAGGCTCTACAAATGTTGCCTACTGTGGCTTCATAGCTGACGATGTGGGTCAGCTGAGCAGCTGGTCAACAGCAACAGATCCCATAATATGAAGAAAAGCTGGCCAAAGCTGTGGGGAGTAGTGTGGAGTCAAGGATACTCACAGGAGGACGAGTGGGCAGAAGCAGAAAGATCTCAGGCAGGTGTAGCTGATGGAGGTGGGGTTGGAAGCATCAGATACTTGCTGGTGAGCTGGGGCTGGATGAAAAATGCCAGGTGCTATGGACTGAATTATGTCCCCTCCAAATTCATATGTTGAAGCCCTAACCCCCAATGTGACCTTTGGAAGGTTAGATGAGGGCAGGATGGTGGGGCCCTTATAATGGGATTAGTGGCTTTTAAGGAAGGGACACAGTTGTGAGGACACAGCAAGAAAGCAGCTGTCTTCCAGCCAGTAAGAGTTCTCACTAGGAACTGAATCAGTCAGCGCCTTGGTCTTGGACTTCCCAGTTTCCAGAGCTGTGAGAAATAAATAACTGTTGTTTAAGCCAATGATATTTTGTTATAGCAGCCAGGCTGACTAAGACACCAGGTGTCTGCAATCAGGCAAATGCTCTTGCTCATATTATGGCAAGGGACTCAGGGAACATTAACTCACAATAATTATTGAAAAGCTCTGGATCTCTACAAATATGTAAGAACCACTACCCTCCAGACACTGATAACACAGCATGGAGCCAAAAATGGAGCCTTACTCTCATGGGGTTTATGTGCTATGGACTTCACCCTATGGCTAGCAGTTCAATAAAGGTATTTCTCAGTGCCCTTGAGCTAATGCTCTTCCAATGTAGTGTTTTCCTAAGATTTCAACTGATATAAGGATGGACTTCAGAATAGATCAACTCCATGCCACTCAGAGAAAAGCTTATTAGGTGCCAGACACTGTAAAGAAGCACCACAGATTCTTTAAACTTGTTATTACATCAGCCCCATGGAAGTTATATTTTTATCCCCATTTTACAAATTATAAAACACACTTGAAGAGGTTTAAGTAACTTTCCAGAGTTCACACGGCTTTCAGGTTAACAGAGCCAGGACTCAAGATAAGGTATGTCTGACTGTAAAACTCTGCCATAACTGTATATTCATCATGCACTGTGTTATGGTTATGTATGAAACACTCAGCATCCTTTACGCAAATAAACATCTTCCACTAGTTGGGAACCATTATTCTGGAGGCCAGAATGCTCCACTGATCTCTTGGTTGCCCAACTTTAGCATCTCTGGGGAGCTATGCATCCCAAGAAGACGGTACAATCTGTAATTCTCAGGTGATGCCAGGGAGTCTATAATTTAAACACCCCAAGTGATCATTTTTAGATGCACATAAATCAGATTTACTATTATTCTATAGAGAAATTGTTTTTGCCTATACCCTTACCTTTTTAAAGATATTTATTTATTTATTTATTTATGGCCACGTCGGGTCTTCGTTGCGGTGCGCAGGCTTCTCATTGTGGTGGCTCTCTTATTGCGGAGCACAGGCTCTAGGCACGCAGGATCAGTAGTTGTGGCTCGCGGGCTTAGTTGCTCCGCGGCATGTGGGATCTTCCCGGACCAGGGCTCGAACCCTTGTCCCCTGCATTGGCAGGTCGATTCTTAACCACTGTGCCACCAGCGAAGCCCTGGATTTCTTTTTAAAACATCTTTATTGAGATGTAATTCACATATCATAAAATTCACCCATTTAAAGCATACAGTTCGATGGCTGTTAGTATATTCAGAGTTGCACAACTATTACCACAATCTAATTTTTGAATGTTTTCTTCATACCTTTTAGCAGTCACGCCTCATCTTCCCTAACACCTGGCCCCCGACAACCTCTAATCCACTTTCTGTCTCTCTGGATTTGCCTGTTCTGGTCATTTCATATAAATGGAATCACACAATATGTCATTTTTGTGTGACTGGCTCCTTTCACTTCGATTAATATTTTTCAGGCTCATCCACATGGTAGCAAGCATCAGGACTTCATTCCTTTTTATTATCAAATAATAATCCATTATATGGATAGGCCACATTTTGCTGTTGTTGTTGGTTATTCATTCATCAGTTGATGGGCACTTGGGTTGTTCCTCCTTTTTGGCTATTATGAATATTGTTGCTATGAACATTCATGTACAAGTGTTTATAGGGGGCCTATGTTTTCATTTCTGTTGGGTATATTCCTAGGGGTGGAGTTGCTGGGTCATATAGCAATTCTATGTTTAACCATCTGAGGAACTTCCAGACTCTTCCAAAGCAGCTGCACCATTTCACTCTGACCAGCAGTGTATGAGAATTCTAATTACTTCACATCCTCACCAATACTTGTTTATGTCATTCTTTTTGATCACAGCCTTCCTAGTGCGTATGAAGTGATATCTCACTATGGTTTTGACTGGTGTTTCCCTAACAATTGGCAATGCTGTCTTTTCATTCGTTTATTGGCCATTTGTATATTTTCTTTGGAGAAAGGTCAATTAAGAGACTTTGGCTACTTTCCATTTGATTTTGATGGACCTGACTGGGGACTTCATTTAACACTGTTCTATTCCACGACCAGAGATTCAAAGTCTAACCTTCACCAAGCATTTGGTGAGGAGACTCAGGTGACAGATTATAAGGATTTTATTAAAATCCCAACCCCTCCTAAGAAGAAAGCTAGCCTGAAATTGGTGCCTTAATGATGGAAGGAGAACAGGGAGTGGGAGAGAAGACTGCATCTTTGTCAAACGTAGAGGGATCAGTTAGGAGGTTCTCAGCTTCAAGTAACAGCAACCCCAATTCAACCACATAAGTGAAATGCATAAATATACCACCTCTTTGGACAGGAAGTCCAATGATAGAGCAGTTCAGCTGATGCCTGGCCTCTACTCATGTTTTGCCTCGGCTACCCCCATGTCTTGGTTTCTGCCCTCAGGCCCATCACTCCGTGACTATAATGTAGGCACCAAAACTCCAGGCCTCATATACTCACAAAACACCACCAAAGGCCATCAGGGGAAATATGACCCAGCCTCACTAGTGTTGCTTTTTAAGTTTCCCAGAAGCACCCAAGAAACTTCCCTCACACTCCATTGGCAAGAATTACGTCACATGTCCATTCCTAAACCAATCACTGTCAAGGAAAGTGATTGCCTTAAGTTAATCAAGATTCATCCCTGGGGCTGGGTAGGAAAGGCTAGTTTCCCCTGAAAGGCTGATACTTGCACAAACTCAAGGTTCTATCAGTAAAGAAGGGTATTCATGCTTAGGTAGGTCACAGCAAACATCATTTATGACAAGCTAGAGGGAGAAATTATGGGAAAAAAGACCTGGAAGAGACTTTGACCCTCTTACATCACCCTCTACAGATTTATAGAGATTCTCCTGATGGACATTATAGACCACATGTAACCTTTTTAGTGCCTAGTAATCCTCACTCTAAGGACATTATTTATGTGGCTTCAAGTTGTCTATAAAACAAAGGATTGGCCCAAGTTCTCCTGGCTCTAAAAGACTGTCAGGTCCAAATGGACGGTACTCATGGGTGGGTGTGGGTGGGCAAAGGTGGGTGAGGAAGGAGTCCAGGGACCCCTAGATTTCAGTTCCTGGTGATGGGAGCATAAGGTGGGTATGTGGGTAGGTGTCAAAAGCCAAGAGGAGGAGCCAGTTTGGGAGAGGTGAGGGGTGGGTGAGGAAATTGTAAATAATTAGCTGTTTTGGACAGCTTGAGATTGTGGTCAAAATCATCCAGGAAAATATGTGTAGAGTTCTCAAATTTTGATTTCCTCTTTTGTTGTTGTTGTTGATTTTTAATCTTCGAAAACCAGGAAAAGAGCACACAGGGAAGGCAGGTGGCAAAGGCTGAGCTGGTGATATTTCCTGGAGCCCCACGCAGCTGCTTTGCACACAACTGCATTAGCGAGCAGCTCCAGCTTCAAAGCCAGTGACAAACCGCCACTGAACAGGGCCTGAAAGTTCCAGATCAACAGTTACTTTCCTTCCCAACCAAGTCTTTTTTGCCTCAGAAGACCCTGGGAAACCAGCAGCGACGTGGGACTGGGAGTTTTATTTAGAATGGCTGGGCTCTGCGCCCTGCACCCTCCTGGCCCACCTGGGGCCTGTGGAAGGGCTGCACCTGGAACCCCCTCCGGAGGCGGAAGCAGCGGGTGGGCACACAGCCCGGCTGCGTCTCCATCTCCGCCTCCTGAGTGGCAGGCCGTGGAGGAACACGATGTAGTGAGACAGATGTCTTGGAGCTCAGGAAAGTAAAAAAGGAAGCAGGGAATTTGTCTGACAGACCCCGGTGAGCAAAACTAGCATCAGCCACAAGCAGGAGGCTTTCCTGTTATTTTTTCTCTGCCTGAAACCTCAGGAACTTCGCCCAGGCAAGAAAACCTTGTGCTACCGCACCCAGTACATGAGAGGAAGTGGATGAAAAGAATGGGGCTTTTATTCATTATTCACTCAACGTTTATTGAAAGCTTATACTGTACAATGGCACTGGGACAGATGCCGTGCGGGATTTGGAGGTTGCCCTAAAGATGTAGCAGCAGGATGATGCATGTGTGGAGAGGAGAACACGCAGCAGTTAAGCGCCAGGCTTCCGGGGAGGACAGGGGTGGGCTGCCATTTAGTAGCCGTGTGACCCTTGGCAAGTTACCTCACCCATCCAAGCCTCAGTTTCCTTATCTGTAAAATGGGGATAATAAAAGTAGCTAACTTACAGGATTATTGCAATCAGAGATAATGTATATAAAATACTTAATACAGCTCCTGGCTCAGAATACCCCTCAACAAATGTCAGTTACTAGTAATTATCAAGGGAGAGGAAATGACTTTGTCACAGGGATAAGCTTGAACCTGTTTAAGTTCATCTTAAATCCTTTTTATTGTGAAGTATAAGATACACAGTGAAGAACACAAAACAGATGTACAGCTCAATGAATTATCATAAATTAAGGGCTACCCTGGTGGCGCAGTGGTTAAGAATCCACCTGCCAATGCAGGGGACACAGGTTCGAGCCCTGATCCAGGAAGATCCCACATGCTGCGGGGCACCTAAGCCCATGCGCCACAGCTACTCAGCCTGCAAGTCACAACTACTGAGCCCATGAGCCTAGAGCCCGTGCTCCGCAACAAGAGAAGCCACCGCAATGAGAAACCTGCGCACTGCAATGAAGAGTAGCCCCCGCTCGCCACAACTAGAGAAAGCCCGCGTGCAGCAAGACCCAACACAGCCAAAAATAAATAAATTAAATAAAATAAGTAGATTTTATCTACTTCGCCAGTACCCTTGAAGACCCATTTGTGTCCCTTCTTATCAGTACCCACTCTGACACCCAGAAATGTAACTGATATCCATTTATAACTCTTCCTTATTTTTCTGTATAGTTTTATCACATAAACATCCATCCGTAAACACTATCATTCATCTCGCCATTTTAAGAAGTTTATAGAAATGGAATTATAAAACGTGTTTTTTTTAGTCCTTGACTTCTTTTGCTCAAGTTTGTGAGAATCATCCATTTTTACATGTAACCATAACTCACTCATCTGTATTACTGTATAATATTTCATATGCCTCAATATAGTCACTGTTTTCATTACGATGCACATTTGGTTGTTTCTACTCTGTAGCTATTATGAATGCTATTGAACATTCTCTAGGTATGTACCTAGGAATGGTATTGCTGGGTCATCAGGTATGGATTTGTGCTATAGACTGAATGTTTATGTCTCCCCAAAATTCATATGTTGAAACCCAGCCTCCAATGTGATGGTATGTGGAGGTGGAGCCTTTGGGAGTGATTAGGTCATGAGGGTAGGTCCGTCATGACCGGGATTGGTGCCCTTATAAGAGAGACCCCTTATAAGAGAGATCCCAGAAGAGCTCCCTCACCTCACCTGTCATGTGAGGGTATAGGGAGAAGATGGCCATCTATAAACCAGAAGCAGGCCCATACCAGACACCAAATCTGCCAGCAAGCACCTTGATCTTGACTTCCCAGCCTCCAGAACTATCAGAAATAAGTTTCTGTTGTTCTTAAGCCACCCAGTCATCTAGAGTAATTCTGTTAAAACTAAGACATGTTCAGCTTTAATAGATAATGCCAGATCATTTCCCAAATTGGTTGTACCAATTTGCACTCTTACCAGCAATGTTTTAGAAACTAGTTGCTTCACATCCTGTCAACACTCAGTCTTTTCCATCTTTTTAGTTTTTGCCATTCTGGTGGATAAATGGGGGCATCTCATTGTGAATTTAATTTGCATTTCCCTAATTAGTAATGCTCTTGAGTACATTTCATATGTTTATTGGCCATTCAGATATTTATTTCATGTGAAGTTCTTATTTCAGTCTCTTGCTCATTCTTCTGTTCAGTTGCCTTTTCTTACTGATTTGTAGTTCTTTATATAGCCTGGATGTGAGCCCTTTGTTGGCTTATGCTTCACAAATAAGATCTTAAGATTTGCCTTTTCACTCTCTTGGTGTCTTGATGAACAGAAATTCTTAAAGTAATGTAACTTATCAACTTTTTCCCTTATGGTTACTGTTTTTGTATCCTGTTTAAGAAATATCTCCTTATGCTGAAGTCATGAAGCTATTCTTCTATATTGTGAAGAATATCTATATTCTATATTCTTCTTCTAGAAGCATTAGTGTTCTAATTACTCATTTAAAGGATATTCCAATTAAAATTGACTTCTGAGTAAGGAATGAGGTACAGTCCAGCTTCCCTTTTGTTGCATGTGTATATCTAACTGATCCCCCACCATATATATATATTTTTTAATTGAGATGTAATTGATATGTAACATTATATTAGTTTCAGGTGTACATGATTCAATATTTGTATATATTATGAAATAATCACCACAATAAGTCTAGTTAACATCCATCACCACACATAGTTACAAAATTTTTTTCTTGTCATGAGAACTTTTAAGATCTCTCTCAGCAACTTTCAAGTATTCAATACAGTATTATTAATGACAGTCACCATGCTGGACATTACACCCCTTATTACTTATTTTATGGCTTGTTTTATTTATTCTATATTTATTTGTTTAATAGCTGGGACAAAAAAGTCCTAAGGAATTCCCCGGTGGTCCAGTGACTAGGACTCCGCGCTTCCACTGCAGGGAGCATGGGTTCCATCCCTGGTTGGGGAACTAAAATCCTGTAAGCCCCGGGGCGCGACCTAAGGAAAAAAAAAGTCCTATGTGTCCTGCCTGCCTCTCTGAACCCATCTCCCACCACTATTTGCCTTTTTCGCTCCACTCAAGCCCCCAGGACCTCCTTGCTGCTCACTCCCCTAACACACCAAACTTGTTCCTGTCTCAGGACCTTTGTGCTTACTGTTCCCCCAGCCTGGAGTGCACCTCCCCAGATCTTCATATGAATGGTGCCCTCAGTATATTCAAGAATCTGCCAAACGTCACTCCCTTCAGCTGTCTTCAGTGCCCTCTAACATAGCACGTCTCCCGTGAAGCCCTACTCCCGCTCCCTGAACTACTCCTTTGCTCTGCTGTAGCATTCTGCAGGACATCCACTACTCCCTGACATTAACATTCAAGCCTCCTCCCCTCTCAGGAACAGAAGCTCCATGAGGTCCGGACCTTGTCCATCATGTTGGCCACCATCTCCCTGACTCCAGGAACAGTGCCTGGGGCACAGAGTAGACTCTGCCGATTCGGTGAGTCAGTGTACGAATGACTCCAGAGAGGCCAATGTGACGTGGTCCTACGGCAGACAACCTCTCCCAGGTACTAGAAAACGCGGGAGTGGTGAGCTAACTAGCAAGGGTTGACCCATAAGGTGACAACGAATAAGCCACTCCTACACTGAAGAGAGTTGAAAGTGGTTATAAAAACTCGGGACAGTAACTTCTGATGTTCCTGAAACAACAGTATCTTAACGGTGATTCATAACCCCTCTAGACTGCTTCTATACAATAACATCTAACTCCACTGATGAAGTCATCTCCAGTAGGAGAAGAGCAACTTCCGCCTTAGTTACTAAGATTTCCAAGTTCTGTGTTAAGCACCTGAGGGTAAGGTGTGTGGACTTTACATTTTGGATTCACATTTAAAACGCAGCTCCTGCAAAGGTATTTTAAGAACACCTAGGAAAAGTAGAACTCCCACCAGCAGGTGAGCTAACACCCTATTCACCCTCTTTTAAAAGCAGAGCTACCAGCCCCTGCTCTGCAGCCGGCCTTCCAAGCTAGAAATAAGATGACACTGCCACTTCAACTCTGTTGAATAATATTTTCAGTAACTCTGTGGTCATGCTTCTGAGACCAGGGTGCACGTTACCCTACGGAGATGCAAGGCAAAGCTAAAATTTGCAGGTTGCCATGGCGTTTCTGGTTTCATGCTGAGAAACCTGGCCTGTGGCTATGAAATGAAGAAAACGTTTTTTACCCATGTCTCTTGAACTGCACAGGCAGCAGAGAAGCAGCAACTGGCCTCAGTCATCTGGCCCTGAACCTTACTGTATATATTCTCCAGTGAGGAATGAGTGAGTACAGCCTTTCAACCTATGCTGTGGACATGATGAGGGCCCAGCAGCAGCCTGGCCAGTAGGCGGACCCGACGGAGAAGGGCACTGCAGGCGGCTCCCCGAATATGGGCCACTTGGAGTCCAGCCCAGGCGGGCCACTCCCGGGACAAAGTCTAGGTAGGAAAGGCATAGCTGGAGCAGAGTGGTACCCTGCAAGGTGGCCACTAACCTCTGGCTTCCACATTTGCATTTAAAAACCATTGTGGAAATGTAATTTACTTTGAAGGGTGCTATTCAAAGCAGACTGCCCTCTCAGCAAAGTAACAATGGCCACAGCCCAGTAAGGATCCTCGCAGGAGATGCAGAGACATGTAGGGGGACAGAGAGGTGAGGGAAGTCAAGCTTTTCGGCACGGGAAAATCTTTGAAGTGTGTGGAGACCTCACCTTATCACACTCACTTCAAGAGGTTTGAAGCATTTCATTAAATTGAAGCACAGCTGTTTTCCATTTAGAGTTGACTTGGTTTGAAGGAGTTTCAGGGACTGAACATGACAGTTTCAATTTTCAGTTTCCAACTTCCTTAACTGAAAGTCATAAATATGGTGGCCACATTTCCTGAATCCAAATTGGGTTTAACACTGGGCCGTCCCCTAAAATACAGGGAATGCTTTCATGGTCTGGAGAAGGCTGAGGGTCTGTTTGGAAGGTTCAAGACAACTGGTAGGAAAAGCGGAAGACACTTTTGATTTGGATAATGACTTTTGCTTTCTCCTCTACAGCAATTCAACTCTTTTTATAGAGGCTCTGCCAGCAAAACTGAGGCTGGAGGCACCAGGAGACACAAGATGAAAATTTCATCATCTTCATTCAAACATCAGCCTGGAGCTAGGAGAATGAATTAGATGGCTGGTCGTTTTTCTCCCAGTGACTGTTTTTTGGGTTTCTTTGAATGGAATTGAAAGTTCCTTAAGCTATCTGGTACTTTGGCCAAAATTCTTAGTGTAAGGGACCTTGTCAGGTGAGTGAGGTGATCTCACTCCAGGTATAGGAGAACAAGTTCCCTTTGTCTCTGGTGCTTATCAAGTCAATCCACCATCCTTCACCAAGGAGTGCTCTCCAAGGTACATCGGGGCAGGAGTCAACCTCCTTGGGATACAAGGGTGGCCTCAAAGTTTCCTATTCCACCGAGCCTGGAAAATCACTGACTACTCCCATCTCACGTAGGGTATGGGGATGACAGTAAGATGGATATAGCTGCAGATCATCTAAATTGAAATAACTAAAAGTGACTTCTCTCTTCGCATTATAGTGGACTCTGAATGACAGAAGCTGGAGAATGAAAAGGAGTTTATGGGGATAATGCCCAGTCCTTCTCTCCACACAGCTTGGAGCGCCAAGAGCCAGCATTCCATCTTACGAATAGTATGTCCTTATCCTCTCCCGTTAATTGCCTTTACATGGTTTTAGTCACTGTTGGCACCTCCGACACCCAGTAGGTCAAGGGAAGGAGAGAGTGAAAACTGAAAACTATAACGTTCTGAAGTCTTTCAAGGACTCAGCAAGACAAGAGGCTAAAACAAATGTCTAGCATACATTTTAAAATAAACTGTGGATGTGAATTAACCAGCCCACGTGTTGTTCAGACTAATGCAGGTATCAGCACCAGCATCAAGGTCTCCTGTTCTGGGGGTGGTTTGGATTGTGAGTCTCACTGGCACAAACAGGGTCCAAGTCCTAAGGCAACATTTCAGAAGGGACACAGCCCACCCACTCAGTAAATCCCCTGGGGCAAGTAATGGGAAACCATTTCTCTAATGAGGATCATAAACTATAGGAAAAATACAATCAAAGGCCACAGAGAACTAAATACAAATTTACGTCTTTTCCCAGAGAATTTAAAAGTTCCATTTACCGGGTTTACAAATTAAGAACTACAAACACAGAAAATGACCAAATGATAAGACGTTCTAAATATATAACTAGTTTAAGAACTAGGAGCTTGGGGAAGAAAAGGAAGTATCAAAAATCTCTTGTTATAATGGAGAAGAACCAGAGCCGGCCACTGGGCAGAGAGAAACCTGAGGGGAAGGGACTTGTTCCAAGAGGCAACAGCACAGAACTCAGAGCAAGAGCCCAGGATTCTGCACCCAAGACGATGCCATATGTCTCAGGAGGTGGGCCTGGAAGGCCAAGAAGGGTGAGAAAAGTTTAAATACACAGAAGAGTCTAGAGGAGGCAATAAAGATGGAGCGACTGCGGGGGAGGGGGGAAGCTGAGAAATGGATGAAAACTTGGGGAAACCGTGACAAAGAAAACAAATATACATTAATTCACTCATTCAAAGTATTCGCTTGTCAAGAATTGTAACTCAAAGCAGAATCATCACAGGAAGTTATTGCTACCCTTTCAACTGTTCAACTGCTCTAGTTCTTAAATCTTGAAAGGGTCAACTCCTACAGCTCACAGAAACGGGGAAGAGGATAATCCTGTGGGTTTCTGATGAAAGCAATTATACCTGTGGGCTGAAAGATGTCAAACTAAGAACCACAGGTTCCCAACTCCTAAGCCAGAGAAGGTGAGGACACCTGGCCGCTTGTTTAGTTCGAAGCAAAACACCGGCAGCCTAGAGCTGCTGTAGAGAGAAGTCTCACTGGTTGACCAGCAGGCCACAAGCACCTGGCTTTTAGCACTCCACGTTTGCTATTAATAATGATCAGTCCGTAATTTTTTAAATTGTTGCACGTTGGCACGTTTTCTGTAATAAGTTATTGACTTTCCAAAGGGAGGAGTTTGTGCTGATTTCGACCCCACTGTCTTCTGGAAGTTCACCAGACGTTAGTTTAGCGTTATAACATCTGACCTGCTTTCAGGATACTTTATTCTTCCTGGCTTCATGAGCTAAACCGTTGTGGTTCAAGGCGTGTTCTACTTAATGGAGATGCTAACTGATTGGAATATGTTACTCCCATGAGCCTCACACAGATCACAACATTCTCCCCAAGCAGTTGTCCTGAGGTTAACAGTGACCTGGGCTAAGTTGTGATGCAATTAACAGGGAGATCTCCGAGGTGCAGGAAAAGGCATCATTTCACCCTTTTATTTCTCCTGAAGTGTGGTCTTTCCCGCTTGTGCCCATCATGTTCATCAGAATGAGACGTTAATAACAGGTGCTGGGAGAGAGAGGTCCTGACAAACCACCTCCCGTTTTCATGGATTTAACCAGCTTTAAATGCCTGACTCTTCAGTGCTTTATTTCTCTGCCAGCAACAAGACTGGCAGCCTGGGATGTGCCAAGTTCTTGGCTCTAAATTGCAAAACAAAGCAGTATAGGAGGGAATCTGTGAGTTCGCTGATTTGCAAACACTACAGCCAGTCACCATGTACACATTTGTTTTCGTGTACCTATTATTTCTCCCAGGCAGTTACCTGGATGCCTTCCTGACAGTGCCAGACTGTGCTGCTGCTCAAGCTACCAGCGCTTCCATCACTCACACTTAGATGAATGCAGCTTATTCTGCATCATTTAAACAAACAAAACAACGCTTTCATTAAACAGAATCACAGAGCCTTTCACTAATTATCTGAGAAGCGTCCCCAAGGTCATTCAGAATCAACATCAGGTTTACAGGTGTGCCCACAAGTGTCCACGAAGATGCCATTCAAATGGAGCCGACTCGGGAATCAGATGTGTGAGAAGCCAGAATGACATGTAAGGGGGCTGCTTGAAATTTTCCTGACACAAGTTGCATTCCTCCCAACTTTCTCTAAGTAAAAGACATGTGGATGTTCTTTCCATGCCCCCAGCTCCAAACACCAGTTTATTATAGTCACATATCCAACGACAATGGACTCGACCAACTGTATGTGGAAAGCATCTTGACTCTTCACCATAAGCCTACAAAGCAGGTTCTTGCATTTCCCCTCAATTTACAGTTGAGGAATCTGAGGCTTAGTATGGTGGGGTGACGTAATTAGGTCCCCCAGGTGGTAGGTAGCAGAGTCACTATTTGAACACAGATGCATCTTATTCCAGAGCCTGTTATCTTAATTATTTTGCTAAATTATCTCCTTCTGTAACAAAATAAAAATGAAATAAAAATTCTACATGACAAAAGATATTCAGATGACATCACAGATCACTAGCATTCTCTTTTTCATCTATTTCCCAGAAAGATCTTTCCATTTGGTGTGAATGCTCATTTCCAACTTCCAGTGTTGAAGCACCAGTCCTCTGGTAGAAAAGTGAGAGTTATAATCAGGAAGTTTTTCTTTTCTTTCCAATTTCATCAAGTCTCAGGGTCAATTTTTTTTTTTCCTTTTAACATTTTCCTAGTATTGCAGGGTCAGAAGTTCCTAACCAAGGTTATCTAATCTAGTGCTTGCCCCAGGCAGGATGATTTTGGTCATCCCAAAGAAAGGAAGGTTCATGCAATTTGTAAAGATCTTACTGAATGTTACGTACCTGAGAGGTAAATTATAAGCATCTCTTGCCTGTCTGAGGATCTGCAAAGTGTGTTGGAGCTTTTTAGAGTAAAGGCACCACACAAATACAAATTAATAACAATATAAATCAACTCAATTCCCATAAGTATAACCATCTAACCTGGAAAAAACAAAAACACGCGAGGCCCCAGACTACAGTGACAGTCTTCATCAGAAAATATATTTATTATTGATAGTGAGTGAAGTAAAGATGTCAGTATTCATGATAGACGAGAGGTTGCAGAAGCCAAGGTTGCCTTCATGTTGATAGAAAATGCCTTATTTCACTCATAATCAGAAACATTATTCCAGTAAAAGAGGTACATTTTCTCTCCTTTTTGTCTTCTTACATGATCACCATAATAAGTTAAAATAAAGTAGCTCTTATATAGTTAAGGGAGAAAAGAAAAAGAGAGAAACCCAACATGTCACAGCCTAGCCAATTCCACCCAGCACTGCTGGACCGAGATGGAGGGGTTTGGCCTTCTCTTCTCCCCACCCCAGTGACCTCAGCCCTCGATCCCAACTCCCAGCTTTGTGGGAGGGCAGGTTCATCCAATGATGGAGCTTGGTTAGAAGAGGAAGTTGAATAGAAAGTCCACAGAAGGTGGAGAGGACTGCCTTTCTTTTTAATCATCATAAATGGATTTATTAACACTGTAGCAAGCCCTTGATGGCTGATCCCTGATCTAGGCCTTGGCTTTTCAAACTGTTGCTGATCAAACTGTGATATGCTTCTGTTGAATCTGCTCTCTGATGCTTCTCTTTAATGGTCTTCTCTTTAAATGAGTTGCTTTCTTACTAGGAAAAAAAAAAATGTTCCACCTCTGGAATTAACGCTGAAGGAATTCTGCTTGTTCTAAAAGTTGATTTTATCCTCCCTTCTCAAGCATGCTCTGAAAGAGAAATAGAAAAATAAGATTTACCACCAGGAGGAGGGGACCAAAAATGGGCAGTAGCTATTTAGTACTGTTTGTGTTGCTTTTCAAAGATCTACCTCAAAAACACATATAGCAAGGCATATGCTCCCTGGTCTTGAAATATGACTACCTTTAACGAACATCATTGCTTAATCATGTATCATCTCCAAATGACCCCTCCCCCCACCATATCAAACTGAGCCCTAAGGGTGAACATGCCCTGGACTGTGAGAGTGGGGGGCATAGTGGGGAGTGTGCGTGCCGTCTCACTACCCTGGACATTTGGGGATGTGTGGGAGCATTTCTAGTGGCTGCAGAGACTGGGGGAAAGCTACTGCTAAGGGGGCAGGGGTGGAGTGGGGCGGAGAGGGAACCTCTCAACTGAAGACAAGATGCTCCCCCTGAAACCCCTGCTCACACTAGGCAGAATGCAGATGTTCCTGAACTCATAATGCTGGGTGGAGCTACACAGATCTAAGTATGTATTCCCAAATTACAAAAATGGCCCCTACATTCTATTTAGTTATTTGTGTGGGTGTGGGTGAGGAACAGTAGACAGGAAGAATTTTTTTTCCAGTTTTATTGAGAATTAATTACATATATCACTGTAAAAGGTTTAAGGTGTTCAGCATGACGGTTTGATTTAAATATGTTCTGAAACGATTGTCACAATAGGTTTAGTTAACATCCATCATCTCATTTAGATACAAAAAAAGAAAAGACAAAAATTATCACTGTATTGAGAGCGCTTAGGATCCACTCTCTTAACAACTTTGCTATATCATAATGCAGTGCTAACTATAGTCGTCATGTTGTACATTACGTCCATAGTACTTATTTATCTTACAACTGGAAGTTTGTACCTTTGACCACCTTCTTCCAATTCCTTCCTCCTACACCTCTCCCCCCGCCCCCTGCTGCCTCTTGTACCACAAATCTTATGTCTTTGTCTATAAGCTTGATGTTTTGTTTTTTGTATATAGATTTGACATATAAGTGGGATCATACAGTATTTGTCTTTCTCTGTCAGATTTATTTCAGTTAGCAAAATACCTTCAATGTCCACCCATGTTGTAGCAAATGGTAGGATTTCCTTGGGTTTTTTTTAATGGCTGAATAATATTCCACTGTCTATATATATACCACAGCTTTTTTTTATCCATTCATCTATTGATAAGCACAGGTTGTTTCCATGTTTTGGCTATTGTAAATAATGCTGCTATGAACATGGGAGTGCAGATGTATTCTCAAGTTAGTGTTTTTGTTTCCTCTGGATATATTCCCAGAAGTAGAATTGCTGGATCATATGGTAGTTTTATATTTAATATTTTTAGGATCCTCCATACTGTTTATAGTTGCTATACCAATTTACAATCCCACCAACAGTGCACAAGGGTTGCCTTTTCTCCACATCTATGCCAGCATTTGTTGTCTCTTTGATGACAGCCATTCAGCCATGAGGTGATACCTCATTGTGGTTTTAATCTGCATTTCCCTAATGGCTAGTGATGTTGAGCATCTTTTCATACACCTGTTGGCCATTCACACATCTCTGAAGAAAAAATGTCTATTCAGATCCTTTGCCCATTTTTTAATTGGATTTTTTTTGTTTTTGCTATTGAGTTGTATGAGTTCTTTATACATTTTGGATATTAACCCCTTATCAGAAACATGGTTTGCAAATATTTTTTTCCCATTCTCTAGGTTGTTTTTTCACTTTGTTGGTTTCTTTTGCTGTACACAAGCTTTTCAGTTTGATGTAGTCCCACTTGTTTATTTTTGATTTTGTTGCTTGTACTTTACATATGATTTCCAAAAAGTAATCACCAATACCCAGGTCACGGAGCTTTGATCCTATGTTTTCTTCTAAGAGCTTCATGGTTTCTTACAGTTAAGTCTTTAATCAATTTTTGTGTGTGGTACATGATAGGGGTCTAGTTTTATTCTTTGACATGTGAATATCCAATTTTCCCAGTACCATTTATTGAAGAGACTTTCTCCATTGAGTATTCTTGTCTCCCTTGTCAAATATTAGTTGACTGTACATCCTTGGGTTTATTTCTGGGCTCTCGATTCTGTTCCTGAGGTCTATGTGTCTGTTTTAATGCCAGTACCATACTGTTTTAATTACTATAGCTCTATAGTATAGTTTGAGATCAGAAAGTGTGATGCCTCCTGCTTTGTTGTTCTTTCTCAGGATTTCTTTGGCTATTCAGGGTCTTTTGTGGTTCCAAATAAATTTTAGGAGTGTTTTTTTCTATTTCCATATAAAAAAATACCATTGGCATCTTGATAGGGATTGCACTGAATCTACAGATGGCATCTGGTAGTATTGCCATTTTTACAGTATTAATTCTTCTAATCCGTGAAAATGGAATACCTTTCCATTTATTTGTATCTTCTTTGATCCCTTTCATCAATGTCTCATAGCTTTCAGAGTAGAGATCTTTGATCTCCTTGGTTAAATATATTGCTAAGCATTTTATTGTTTTTGATGTTACTATAAATGGGATCAATTTCTTTTTCAGAACATTCATTGTTAGTGTATAGAAACACTACTCATTTTGGTATGTTAATTTTGTATTTTACAACTTCACTGAATTTGCTGATCAATTCTAACAGTTTTTTTTTGGTTGAGTTCCTAGGATTTTCTATATATAAAATCCTAGACAGAAAAAATTCTTAACTATCAGATTAAGACTCTAACTAGCCGGGGAAGGAGATAAACTGTCTCCATTCTTAGGAAACTATAAGAAGGCAAAAGTGATCCTTTCCCCTTCAGTTTTGAAACTACTCAGGAAGAAGAGCTAGGTCAGGCCCAAGACTGCCTCTTATTTGTTCTTGCCTTCTTCCTTCCATCCCTCACCCTTCCAGCCACTTATTCACCCAGCTTCTTAACTGAGCTCCTACTAGGTACTCATTGTACTGAGTTAGGTGATATGGGGAAACCAATACACATGTTCATGGAAAATTAATGCATAATACAGAGTAATAACTTGCTATTTCTAAAAATACATTTGCTAAATATATGTTAAAATTTTATTTTACTAAATAAGCACTACATGCACACAGTATAAAATTCAAGAAGAACAAAAGAATATATAGGACAAAGTAATTTTTTGTCTTTCTCCTATTTCCCAATTATTTGAGTACTCTTACAGAGAAGGTATTAGTTCAAAAGCAGAGTGGTGCTGCCTATTTCAGAAGAGGATAACTCTCTGCAGCTGGGGTGATCAGGGAAGGATCCTCAGATGACCTTTCACTATGGATAGAATATAGACAGAAGGTAGGGAGGGATGAGGGGGACAAGCACTGGTAAAGATTCAGAGGAGGGAAAAAGCCCAGTATGTATGGGATGAAGAATGCAGGAGAGAGACAGGCCTAGCAAGAGGAAAGGGTAGGCACTCAGCACGTTCCAAGGAAAAGAGTATAAAAAGGGCCCACTGTGAATGTCAGGCTGAGATACCTCCTTTTTTGCCACTGAAAAAACCTAGGAATCCAATGAATGTCTTTAATAGGAAAATGTCATTTAGGAAGGTTACCCAGACTTCCTTAGCACAATGGATCCAATGGAGGAGAGTCTGGAGGTGGGAAACCGGGGAGGAGACAGATTAGAAACGAAGCTATGGAGCAAGAAATAGAGTCATAGAAAGACAAGGGAAGGAAAAAAAGCAGTGATGAGACCTTAGGTATGGTGACGCCTCTGACAGGGAGAAAGGTGGTGTGACCAAGAGAAACAGGGAAGTCAGTGGGAGGAGTCATCTTGGGAATGAGGAAGATAAATTTGGGGTTTGGGAGTCTGGGAAGATGACGAGACATCTCGGAAGGAAATGTCTAGAGGGAAGTTGCAGGCTTGGGAAACAGGTCAAAGGTCTTTAGAGCTAAAGATTTAAGGTCAGAGATGAAGAAAACAGATTGAAATAAAGGGGCAGAAAAGGAAAAGGGGAAAGACAGATAAGCATATTGGGTCACAGAAACACAGGATGAATAGCTTATCCTAAAGGTTATCCTAAGGTATTCATGATTTTACAGGCTTCTAAGAAGGCTACGTCCATAGTGCACAAAAGAAGAACAGATATAAAAGCAGACAAAGTAGTTTGTAGAGGACGCATATAGAAATGGTCAGAAAAGACAATGATGCAGTCAAGGAGGAAGGATTGAATAAATTAGAAAAGCTAGATGCATCTAGAGAAAACCGGAAAGACAAAGTAGATTAAGTGGAAGACTCCACTCAGCAGAGAGTCATCTTGTAGAACACCAGAATATGAGGCTCCTCTCAAACTCATCTGTATTTGTTGGAGAATTTAAAAATCGAGCACTTACCATGTAAGTGTCAGACCAGGCAACGTCACAGTATCATTTATCCTCAGACCCTTGTGACTTGACCTGTGAAAGTCCAACTATGCAGACAGGAAGCTCTATAAACTCCAGATATATAGACAACCTCGCCACAACATTATTTATTAATACAAAACAGAAGTCAGTATAAAGCAGCTCTCTACACTGGGGCCACGCGAGGGCACTTCATTACTAAAGAAAATGATCACTTTGTGAGTGAGGCCACTTTGTGGGTTATATACTCGCTACTTACTTCAACATACCAATGGGAACTATAAGCTGTTACCTGCCTGGTCAAAACCAAATGGCTGTGCCTCATTCTACAATTTAGGTCTCATGGCTATAGTGACATCCGTGTGACAACACACCTCTTTTCAAATGTTGCAGAATAATCCGCAGTGACCACACATAATTAAAAGCAGCAGTTAAAGTGTTCACAAGGGTCTAGGAAATCTTTTTACTTTTCTCCTCCCTGCCACCCCAACCAAATATGGAAGGGTCATTTTCAGCCAGGCCATATAATGCTAAGAATGTCAGACTCTCATAAGAGAGAGGAGCTGGACTCTGGCTGCTGTGAAGATCGTGGGCCAGTCTGCCGTGAAGACACTAGAAGAAAATTTTTGAACAAATATAAAACACAGAGAAGTAACCACATTCACAAAATACCTTGCTATGAGTATTAAAAATCACATCCTCAAAGAGAGCATGGCAGTTCACCTGATTCCTGGGTGACTCCCTGAAGACACGGGGGCAAGGCTGTGTCTCCCAGGGCTGGTCTATACACATGTTGTCAAACTGCACTCAGCTGCTCCCAATGGGGGCCAGAGGCGGTACAAAACCACCTCATTTCTGTCAGAGATATTAACAAACGTCACGTTGAAAAACTTTTTAGATGAATTAATTGGTAAAACATTCTGTGCTTTTACTGTATCACAACTATGCAATAAAACCTGCCCAAATACAGGCCTAAGGAACTTTGGCTGGAGGGATCCTGAGGCCTGGCAGGGTCTGTACCAGTCAGTTGCCACCTACAGGTTCTCTTACCATCTCTGTATCGGTTCTGTAAGTCGCTGCTGTTGGGCTGAATTTCAACACTGCATAAATTTAACGCTGCATAAATTAACATAGGAAATTCCCCAAAGAATGAGGGAGAAGATTTACAAAATTGCTTCCTTCATTTGAGGAACTGCTAACACTTACTGTGGAGAAAGAAATTCCTAGCGTTTGCTCATCGTTCACGTACTGGGGCCTGCAGAAACACCTTTCATAAATGGCTGGGTAAATTAATAAAAGGAGAGAATGGTTCAGGCACCCACACTGCTCTTTTCCCAAGTCTCTCTGATTCCAGCCACTGAGGAAGGAAGGACCTGCAGCCCCCCGTGTCAGACAGGAGCAGATCCCCTGGGGACCAGAGGCTGTGTGTCACTTCGATTGATTAAGACGATCTTAATTGTTTTCCTCTAATATTTTTGTTATACAGTAATCTCATCAACTGTTTTTTGAATTACAGCTTTCTTGGAGGGGCGACTATCGTAGCAGTGTGTCAGCTACTTGTTCTCTCAATATATTTAAGAGGAATTAGGGCAACCCTGGATTGCTCGCAACCATCATGACAATAAAAATTGGTCTTTTTTAAAAAGGATATCGTTCAGAGTGCTTGTCTCTGTCTGAGCTTACCCAGCATCTTACCAAGATTTCAAAGACCTAGTAAAGTTCGGTATGGAAGAAGGAATGCTTACAGGGGTAAGGTTTACAGGGAGAAAACTAAAATGGAAATATGTCCTGACATACCTGAGTTTTCACTAAGGAGGGACAGGAAAAGTGGGGAGTGGAAGAGAATGGAGCCTCCCAGGAGGAACAGGGAGTGAGAGAGACAGAAGGAGAAGATTTTAAGTGAGAAAGAAGGGAAAGTAATCAATAAATTCAATTTATGAGAAGCACAACGCATGCTTTGCCTGTGCACCAAGTACTACTCCTGGCCACCGGAAAATCTGATTAGCTAACTTATTTTGTTTTCAGTATCTGTCTCCTCCCCCCACCAAGTGCTGTTCTTTATTCTTTCCACTTTGAAGGAAACGCAGCTTAACTTTTTTAGGCCTGGTCTACTTTCATCTCTTCTTATAATACATGCTCTGTGTGATATTCAAATTAAGTTACAAGTAATTAACTGTTTATACAACTTGCTGTAATAACAGACAAAACACAAACATACTGCACTTCTAACTCTTGAAGCATAAGTACTAGAAAAGAAGTGCCTATTAAGAAAAATGAAAGTCTATTACCATGGTAATACTTCTTCTATTGAACCCAGATTAAAAAAAAAAAGAAAATGCCATAAAGCAACTATTACCCTCAGAAAGCAGTTTAGAAAAGGATTCCTATGATGGAAGAGGCTGGGATAAGAAATCTAAACTTTGGAATTTAGTTTGCGTTGATGTGACTCCGAATGCGAAGGGCAGCCCCACGGAAGGATGGGAAAGCTCTTCTGGACCGCTCACGCGTCCTCCTGGGGATAAGCAGCCCAGCTGGGCGATTAATAAATGTCATTAGGTTGTGATAATAAAGAAGCCTTCAGACACAATAAAAGCACACTCCCGTGAGCCTTCCCAGAAAGTGAACCTTCTTGATTTATCTTCGCGCTCCCTGAAGGTGGGCATCTGTGTCCACCAGAAGCAATGTGCTTAGGGAGGCGGGCCTCTGATGTGGGTGCAGGGGTGGGGGAGCAGGGTGACTGGAAGCAGCAGAGCCAAGGAACGGTCCAGTCACAGTTGTGAGCTGGTCAGGGGACTGTTTCCTCGGCTGGTGCCTCTCTCCTCCCAGGCCGGTGCTTTTCTCCCAGGAAAACCGGGTGTGGTCCCTCATCTGCGAGCACCTACAGTTTCAGTGGGGGCAAGAGGACGGGAGAAGAGAACTTCTTTTTCAGAGACTCCTGCGCTCTGTCCAAGACATCTTCTGATTTGTTCCCGAGGTTGAGAAAGGAACTAGTGAGTCTGATCAGACCTCTGCAGGTGGCTCAGACCCGGTAGGCAGTGACCAGCAGCTCCGTATCTCCCGAAAGCGGGGAGCCTTGGCAGGACCTCTGAGAGGTTGAAGACCTCTCATGCAGTTCAGGCCAATGGGCTCCAGAGCTGTGGTTCTCAGACTCCGTGGACAGAGGTGCCTGAGGAATTTGTTGGAAGTTCAGATGTTCAGGTCCCACCTCAGACCTGAATCCGATTCTTGGGGATGGACCAGGCATGTGCATTTTAAATAAACTCCCCAGGTGATTCAGATCACCCATGTCTGTGATCTGATGTTATAGGGAACAGCGTACTGCGTCTGGCATCACACTATCCTGGTCTGGACTCTGCCCCATCTACAGATCACTGAAATTCTCTCGCTGTTAATTTTTCCAAGTGAAAAGATGTTTAGGTTACAAGATTTCGATGTCCTTCTAGCTCTAACAGCTTCTGAGTCTATGAAACCATTTACATGGAATTTATAGCTCATCTGAAAACAATGATAAAGTACAGCTTGCTCTGGCACTAGGTTTTTCTTTCAAGAATTCTGGTTTCTAAAGTGACAGCTCCTAATATGTTTCCAGGTGCTCTTAATACTCAAAGAACTGGGATGTACTTGAGCCCTGGTCTAACATAAATCCGAGTACAAGGGGTCAGAAAATGCACTGTCCTCAAGAACGCTGACACGTTCTGCCAGGGCAAATTCCTCTACAGGGACTGATCTTGAGGTATTCTATTTTGGAGGAAACCACAGACTGGAGGTGTCGTTTACATTTTTGAAATGAAGAGTTAGGTACACTAATCTTGGAATGGAATAACTTCATGTTAGGATCCGGCCTCATTTATCAAGGTCTTGACCCCATGCTCCCCTTTACAGTCGAGTAACTCTTTGTTCTCTTCAAACAGATCAGCAGGAAGCACACAGACCTAAGTGGAGGTGACTCACTTATAAGATGTCCTCATTTCGGTCCTTCCTTTAGCTGAGCTGCTTGCCCCACTGCCCACCTGCTGATTTCATCCTTGGCTACGGTTTATCAGAGCCCACCTGGCCTCCATCATCTGACTAGAGCCTCCACACTCACCTCTGTCCCTTGGGCGTCTCCTGGGTCTGGCCCTTACTTTTAGTCCTGGTCTTTCCTTGGCTCTTCTGATCCGGCTTCCTGCTCCATCTCCACAATCCCTTACCACCAAGGGTCCGTGGCCCACGGGGTGGAAGCCAGCACAGTACAGGGTAGCCTAGGGCTGCCTGAGGGACGCAGCCTGCTTTCTCTAATGCAGTTTATCAGCCGGCGGGCTCCATTCTACCAGGCAGAACTGAGATAGCCATTTTTCACTCCAATGACTTCGGAGAAACTGAGAGACTGTTTTCACCCACTCCCAGTTCATTCTGCCACCCCGGCTTCCTCAGGGCTGTTGGGAGTACCAGCTTCAAGGAAAGACTAGGCAACATGCAAAGCAATCAGAAGTGCAGCTGTCTTTCTGGAGAGGAAGCTTAAGGCTGACAGCAAACTCTAAGAAGCAGAGGCACAGACGCGGCTAACAGCGTGGACCCCAGAGACGTGCATGAGACGCTAAGGCTGCTGCTGCCGCCACCAAGAAGCCTGTGTGCGAGCACAGGTCACTATCCACACCTCCCCTCCTGGGAGCCTGTGCAGCCCGCCACTGCCAGGGTTCCGTGAACCAGGGACAACTTCCCCGGGAGAACACACGGCGCGCTTCAGGCTGGTGCAACGCCCCGCCGGCCTCTGCCGCCGCAGGCTCGCCCCACATCTGCACCCCTCCCTCCCCCCGGCCTGAGTGAGCCAGAGCCCCCGAGTCAGTTGCTCCTTTAACTCCGTCCTGTCTGAGCGAAGAGCAGACGCCCTCCGGCGACCTACACGCAGAGGCGGGGCCAAATCCAAAGCTGAGCCCCAGGAGCTTTGCGAACAAAGAGAAAGGGAAATCTCTCCCAGAAGACTCAGGAGCAGCGGATTAAATCTCCACAATCAACTTGATGTACCCTTCATCTGTGGAATACATGAGTACACAACGAATCATCCCAAATTGAGGAGGGGGACTTTGAGAGCAAGATTTATGATTTTTTCCTTTTCCTCTTTTTGTGAGTGTGTACGTGTATTCTTCTGTGTGAGATTTTGTCTGTATAGCTTTGCTTTCACCATTTGTCCTAGGGTTCTATCCGTCCGTTTTTTTTTTTAATAAAAAATTTTTTTTCTAAATAATTATTTTTTATTTTAAGAACTTTATTTTATTTTATCCTTCCTTCCTTCCTTCCTTCCTCCCTCCCTTTCTTTCTTTCTTTCTACTTTATCTCCCTTTTATTCTGAGCCATGTGGATAAAAGGCTCTTGGTGCTGCAGCCGGGAGTCAGTGCTGTGCCTCTGAGGTGGGAGAGCCAACTTCAGGACACTGGTCCATAAGAGACCTCCCAGCTCCACATAATATCAAATGGCGAAAATCTCCCAGAGAGAGATCTCCATCTCAACACCAACACCCAGCTTCACTCAACGACCAGCAAGCTACAGTGCTGGACACCCTATGCCAAACACCTAGCAAGACAGGAACACAACCCCACCCATTAGCAGAGAGGCTGCCTAAAATCATAATAAGGCCACAGACACCCCAAAACACACCACCAGACGTGGACATGCCCACCAGAAAGACAAGATCCAGCCTCATCCACCACAACACAGGCACTAGTCCCCTCCACCAGGAAGCCTACACAACCCACTGAAACAACTTTAGCCACTGGGGACAGACACCAAAAACAACGGGAACTACGAACCTGCAGCCTGCAAAAAGAAGACCCCAAACAAAGTAAGATAAGCAAAATGAGAAGACAGGAAAACACACAGCAGATGAAGGAGCAATATAAAAACCACCAGACCTAACAAATGAAGAAGAAATAGGCAGTCTACCTGAAAAAGAATTCAGAATAGTGATAGTAAAGATGATCCAAAATTTTGGAAATAGAATAGACAGAATGCAAGAAACATTTAACAAGGACCTAGAAGAACTAAAGATGAAACCAGCAACGATGAACACAAAATAAATGAAATTAAAAATACTCTACATAGGATCAATAGCAGAATAACTGAGGCAACAGAACGTATAAGTGACCTGGAAGATAAAATAGTGGAAATAACTACTGCAGAGCAGAATAAAGAAAAAAGAATGAAAAGAACTGAGGACTGTCTCAGAGACCTGTGGGATAACATTAAACGCACCAACATTTGAATTATAGGGGTCCCAGAAGAAGAAGAGAAAAAGAAAGGGACTGAGAAAATATGTCAAGAGATTATAGTTGAAAACTTCCCTAATATGGGAAAGGAAATAGTTAAGTCCAGGAAGCATGCAGAGTCCCATACAGGATAAATCCAAGGAGAAACACGCCAAGACACAATTTAATCAAACTGTCAAAAATTAAATACAAAGAAAACATATTAAAAGGAGCAAGGGAAAAACAACAAATAACACAAAGGGTAATCCTCATAAGGTTAACAGCTGATCTTTCAGCAGAAACTCTGCAAGCCAGAAGGGAGTGGCAGGACATATTTAAAGTGATGAAGGAGAAAAACCTACAACCAAGATTACTTGCCCTCCCTCCACCCTCCTTTTATAGAGGTAATCACTGAAATACAAAGAGATGATTTCACTGGCCCATGGCCCAAAGTCACAGGGCTAGTAAGTGGCAAAGCCAGAAAGCACAACAAAGTGTGAAAATCCCTGATACAGTTTCCTAACCTACAACAGTAACTGTATACTCTAGTCAAGGATCTCATTCAGATTTGATGCACAAATTAAAACCTTTACAGACAAGCAAAACCTGAGAGAGTTCAGCACCACCAAACCAGCTTTACAACAACTGCTAAAGGAACTTCTCTAAGCAAGAAACACAAGAGAAGGAAAAGACCTACAATAACAAACCCAAAACAATTAAGAAAATGGGAAAGGGAACTTACATATCGATAACTACCTTAAATGTAAATGGATTAAATGCTCCCACCAAAAGACACAGACTGGCTGAATAGATACAAAAACAAGACCCATATATATGCTGTCTACAAGAGACCCACTTCAGACCTAGAGACACATACAAACTAAAAGTAAGGGGATGGAAAAAGATATTCCATGCAAATGGAAACCAAAAGAAAGCTGGAGTAGCAATTCTCATATCAGACAAAATAGACATTAAAATAAAGACTATTAGAAGAGAAAAAGAAGGACACTACATAATGATCAAGGGATCGATCCAAGAAGAAGATATAACAATTGTAAATATTTATGCACCCAACATAGGAGCACCTCAATACATAAGGCAAATACTAACAGCCATAGAAGGGGTAATCGACAGTAACACATCCATAGTAGGGGACTTTAACACCCCACTTTCACCAATGGACAGATCATCCAAAATGAAAATAAATAAGGAAACACAAACTTTAAATGACACATTAAACAAGATGGACTTAATTGATATTTATAGAACATTCCACCCCAAAACAAAAGAATACACATTTTTCTCAAGTGCCCATGGAACATTCTCCAGGATAGATCATATCTTGGGTCACAAATCAAGCCTTGGTAAATTTAAGAAAATTGAAATAGTATCAAGTATCTTTTCTGACCACAATGCTATGAGACTAGATATCAATCACAGGAAAAGATCTGTAAAAATTACAAACACATGGAGGCTAAACAATACACTACTTAATAACGAAGTGATCACTGAAGAAATCAAAGAGGAAATCAAAAAATACCTAGAAACAAATGACAATGGAGACACGACGACCAAAAACCTATGGGATGCAGCAAAAGCAATTCTAAGAGGGAAGTTTATAGCAATACAATCCTACCTTAAGAAAGAGGAAACATCTCGAATAAACAACCTAACCTTTCACCTAAAGCAAAAACCCCCCAAAGTTAGCAGAAGGAAAGAAATCACGAAGATCAGATCAGAAATAAATGAAAAAGAAATGAAGGAAATGATAGCAAAGATCAATAAAACTAAAAGCTGGTTCTTTGAGAGGATAAACAAAATTGATAAACCATTAGCCAGACTCATCAAGAAAAAAAGGGAGAAGACTCAAATCAATAGAATTAGAAATGAAAAAGGAGAAATAACAACTGACACTGCAGAAATACAAAACATCACAAGAGATAACTACAAGCAACTCTATGCCAACAAAATGGACAACCTGGAAGAAATGGACAAATTCTTAGAAATGCACAACCTGCCAAGACTGAATCAGGAAGAAATAGAAAATATGAAGAGACCAATCACAAGCACTGAAATGCAAACTGTGATTAAAAATCTTCCAACAAGGCTTCCCTGGTGGCGCAGTGGTTGAGAGTCCGCCTGCCGATGCAGGGGACACAGGTTCGTGCCCCGGTCCAGAAAGACCCCACATGCCGTGGAGCGGCTAGGTCCGTGAGCCATGGCTGCTGAGCCTATGCATCCGGAGCCTGTGCTCCATAATGGGAGAGGCCACAACAGTGAGAGGCCCACGTATCGCAAAAAAAAAAAAAAAAAACTTCCAACAAACAAAAGCCGAGGACCAGATGGCTTCACAGGCGAATTCTATCAAACATTTAGAGAAGAGCTAACACCCATCCTTCTAAAACTCTTCCAAAATATAGCAGAGGGAGGAACACTCCCAAACTCATTCTACAAGGCCACCATCACCCTGATACCAAAACCAGACAAGGATGTCACGAACAAGGAAAATTACAAGCCAATATCACTGATGAATATAGATGCAAAACTCCTCAAGAGAATACTAGCAAACAGAATCCAACAGCACAGTAAAAGGATCATACACCATGATCAAATGGGGTTTATTCCAGGAATGCAAGGATTCTTCAATATATGCAAATCAATCAACGTGATACACCATATTAACAAATTGAAGGAGAGAAACCATATGATCATCTCAATAGATGCAGAGAAAGCTTTCGACAAAATTCAACACACATTTACGATAAAAACCCTGAAGAAAGTAGGCATAGAGGGAACTTTCCTCAACATAATAAAGGCCATATATGACAAACCCACAGCCCACATCATCCTCAATGGTGAAAAACTGAAACCATTTCCACTAGTATCAGGAACAAGACAAGGTTGCCCACTCTCACCATTCTTATTCAACATAGTTTTGGAAGTTTTAGCCACAGCAATCAGAGAAGAAAAGGAAATAAAAGGAATCCAAATTGGAAAAGAAGAAGTAAAGCTGTCACTGTTTGCAGATGACATGATACTATACATAGAGAATCCTAAAGATGCTACCAGAAAACTACTAGAGCCAATCAATGAATCTGGTAAAGTAGCAGGGTACAAAATTAATGCACAGAAATCTTTGGCATTCCTATACACTAATGATGAAAAATCTGACAGTGAAATCAAAAAAACACTCCCATTTACCACTGCAACAAAAAGAATAAAATATCTAGGAATAAACCTACCTAAGGAGACAAAAGACCTGTATGCAGAAAATTATAAGACACTGATGAAAGAAATTAAAGATGATACAAATAGATGGAGAGATATACCATGTTCTTGGACTGGAAGAATCAACATTGTGAAAATGACTCTACTACCCAAAGCAATCTACAGATTCAATGCAATCCCTATCAAGCTACCACTGGCATTTTTCACAGAACTACAACAAAAAATTTCACAATTTGTAGGGAAACACAAAAGACCCCGAATTGCCAAAGCAATCTTGAGAACTGAAAACGGAGCTGGAGGAATCAGGCTCCCTGACTTCAGACTATAGTACAAAGCTACAGTAAGCAAGACTGTATGGTACTGGCACAAAAACAGAAATATAGATCAGTGAAACAGGATAGAAAGCCCAGAGATAAACGCAAGCACATATGGTCACCTTATTTTTGATAAAGGAGGCAGGAATGTACAATGGACAACGGACAGCCTCTTCAATAGGTGGTGCTGGGAAAACTGGACAGGTACATGTAAAAGTATGAGATTAAAACACTCCCTAACACCATACACAAAAATAAGCTCAAAATAGATTAAAGACCTAAATGTAAGGCCAGAAACTATCAAACTCTTAGAGGAAAACATAGGCAGAACACTCTATGACATAAATCACAGTAAGATCCTTTTTGACCCACCTCCTAGAGGAATGGAAAGAAAAACAAAAATAAACAAATGGGACCTAATGAAACTTAAAAGCTTTTGCACAGCAAAGGAAACCATAAACAAGACCAAAAGACAACCCTCAGAATGGGAGAAAATATTTTCAAATGAAGCAACTGACAAAGGATTAATCTCCAAAATTTACAAGCAGCTCTTGAAGCTCAATAACAAAAAAAACAAACAACCTAATCCAAAAATGGGCAGAAGACCTAAATAAACATTTCTCCAAAGAAGATATACAGATTGCCAACAAACACATGAAAGAATGCTCAACATCATTAATCTTTAGAGAAATGCAAATCAAAACGACAATAAGATATCATCTCACACCGGTCAGAATGGCCATTATCAAAAAATCTAGAAACAATAAATGCTGGAGAGGGTGTGGAGAAAAGGGAACCCTCTTGCACTGCTAGTGGGAATGTGAATTGGTACAGCCACTATGGAGAACAGTATGGAGGTTCCTTAAAAAACTACCAATAGAACTACCATATCACCCAGCAATCCCACTACTGGGCATATACCCTGAGAAAACCATAAGTCAAAAAGAGTCATGTACCAAAATGTTTTATGCAGCTCTATTTACAATAGCCAGGGGATGGAAACAACCTAAGTGTCCATCATCGGATGAATGGATAAAGAAGATGTGGCACATATCTACAATGGAATATTATTCAGCCATAAAAAGAAACGAAATTAAGTTGTTTGTAGTGAGGTGGATGGACCTAGAGTCTGTCATACAGAGTGAAGTAAGTCAGAAAGAGAAAGACAAATACCATATGCTAACACATATGTATGGAATCTAACAAAAAAAAAATGTCATGAAGAACCTAGGGGTAAGACAGGAATAAAGACACAGACCTACTAGAGAATGGACTTGAGGATATGGGGAGGGGGAAGGGTAAGCTATGACAAAGTGAGAGAGTGGCATGGACATATATACACTACCAAATGTAAAATAGCTAGTGGGAAGCAGCCGCATAGCACAGGGAGATCAGCTCGGTGCTTTGTGACCACCTGGATGGGTGGGATGGGGAGGGTGGGAGGGAGGGAGACGCAAGAGGGAGGAGATATGGGAACATATGTATAACTGATCCACTTTGTTATAAAGCAGAAACTAACACACCATTGTAAAGCAATTATACTCCAATAAAGATGTTAAAAAAAAAAAATAAGAAGCAGAGGCACAAATGCTGGAGGCCACCAGAGCAGAGATGCTGCTCGGGCCAAACAGCCCATGTCTCTTAACTTGAATGTGCTCAGGAACCTGGGTGCTCGTGGGGCCTGCGGCCTGCTCTCAGACATAGAAGTACAATCAGCCATAAATAACAGCTGTGAGGCCCTTGTGGATCACCTAGTTCAAACCCTTAATTTACCAAAAAAGAAAATGAAGCCCAGGTCACCATGACTAGGTTAGAACAATCCAGCATTCCCCACAAACTCTCGCCTTTGGCGAGCACAGAATGTTCAAGAGTCCAGTCAGTTTCCGAAACTTTCTGTCAATAGCAGCAGGGCGCGAAAGAGCTGGAATGCTTAGAATTGTTACCCCTAAGCAGCTGGATTCTGCAAGTAAATGAGGGGCAGTGGGGTGTCCCACGGAGCAGAGGCAATGCAGATCTGGGAGCAAGCCCTTTGTACACACCCCCCTTTTATAAGCCTTGGGCACATTTTGGTCCACTAGTGGGCCAGTACTACTGGCTTCCCATTGCTCCCTCCCTTCCAGTCTCCTGTCACGTACGTGAAGCAAGACTGAATGGGAATCAGGTTTTGATGGTAAAAACAGGTAATTCAATCTTGGGGAGTTTATAGAAAGCTATGAGGCTAAGCAGATATGAGAAATAAAAGACACAGAAGTTTATCAATCAATGTCCTCCTATATTTTTAAGTGCTGTATCTCATATAGCTATCCAGTAGTTTTTAAGTCTGAGAAGTAATAATTACAGCAATTGAATATTTCTTTACCATTATGAAGAACACATAACTTAATACACTGGAACTAACAGTCTAAATGTCTCATGTTGACCCATGAGGACTGTTTAAGACTAGCTGAAGAAAGATTGATGTGAATAAGTGGATGAATAAGAGACGAAAAGTAAGGCTAAGGAATATCCGGAAATTTTCCTATCAGTAAAATCTATTAGTCTAGAGAACAATGCCCCAAGGGAACCAGTGAAAGCCCAATTTTATGAGTCACTTAAAAAAGTGGAATGGATTTGGCTACTGGAATTATTCCAAAGGGAAAACTCTTGCACTATGCCGGAAATGGACAACATGACCTAATGGGTTGTTGTGTTTAGTATCTCAGCCTGTCCAGCTTGTTCTTTAGATTTTACAAGGAAACTCAAAAAGGGGTTGTGGACCAGTCAGGAACTGTAACAACAAATGATCAGGACCACGTATCCTGCCAAAGTCCCTTTTAACAACAGGGGCGGAGCTAGAGTCACAAGGTTAGACTAGCTTCACACACACACACACATACGGAAACCGTGATGTTAACGGAAAAGTGACTACTCATGAAATACTGATATAACCTCCGCTGGCCATCTTGGTTTGGCATGGTCCTAAGATGGGGCAGCGCTAAACTGCACCTTTGCTCATGGCCTTTATAATCCCACCCTCCTTTCTGTTACTTTCAGTCTCAATGACTACTTCATTTGATCTTCAGAGTTTTTTCCCTTCACTTCATGATTATCGTTCACATCTTCCCTCACTGCCTTATTTCTGTATTAGTGGATACTGGATATCCCTTCACACACACAACTGAAAAGCCAAACACTATGTATTTTTAAATTTGTTTTTATGGCAAGGCCTATCTTGGTCTAGTTGTTAAATTTACCATCATGACTTCCCTGGGTTTCAATTCTCTCAACTGTAAAATGGTGAAAATAAAACCATCTCTATTTACATCTCAGGTTGTCATAAAAAACAAGTAAGAGAATGGATGTGAAATGACCTTGAAATCTAAATCTACAGACATACAAGGTGTTACTGTTTCTTGGTTACTTCCCATTTCAATGCCGCCTATCTTAGGTTTAAAATAAGGTCTTGTGGACATATCTTTTTAATATCAGCTGCTGTTATATACTCTAATACTTGAATGTAACAGTTGTAAGAACAATAGGCACCTGAAACATACTCATTGAAAATATTAAATTATGCTGCAGATGGGCAGGGGGGTGGGGTGGGGAGGGGAGGACGGAAGGTCCCCTTTGGAATCACTAGTAATAATTTGACGCTTTTGGCCAATTTGTTTAAGTTGGTTTCAGCACAGAATAAGGCAACTGAGGAAAGAAGGAAAAAAATTTAGACTTATTGAATACTTCACAGAAATGGAATCCTCACAACACTGCAAATTACATTACCTCACTTAACAGATGAGACAAATCAAGGCCCAAGGTTACAGAGCCAATAAAAGAGCTTGGATACAAACTCAGATTTGCCCAATTCAAACTCTCTGTTGCACCATGTAGCATACTTGATTTTGTCACAAGTTAAATAACTCTTGTTTTGCTCTGTGAATGTATGCTATTGGTCTCATGGGGCTGCGTGTAGACAGTTCAACACAACCCGGACAATCAGGATGAAGTCAATACTCCAGACACCCTTGCAGGTGCTACTTCAGTAACGGTACAGATCACTGTGGACACAGGCACCTATGTTACAAGACACCAGTGTCAAAACACGCACTTTGTCTCCGCCATTATGTGCACTACCACCCCCGCCTTAATACAGAACTAACATCAGCTAGAAAAACCCATGAGCCCAACTTACAGGTTCCACCTGCTTCAGTCAGTATTAAAATTGAAGGTTGGAGATTGTTAAGAACATATCAGAAGCTGTTTTTAACAAATAAAATGTACTAACTTAACATCAGCAACACTACTTCTACCAAAGATCTTAAAAGAAAGGTATCCCTGGCACACTACTAAGAGTTAGGCAAGTGCCGTATAAACAAGAAAAAGAAAGAAGCCTTTTGTGACGACCTAGAGGGGTGGGATAGGTAGGGTGCAAGGGAGACACAAGGGGGAGGGGATATATGTATACGTAAAGCTGATTCACTTTGTTATACAGCAGAAACTAACACACCATTTTAAACATCCAATAAAGATGTTAAAAAAATAGAAAAAATAAAAGATAAATGCTAAGGAGGGAAAAAAAAAAAAGAAAAAAGCCTTGAGCCACACGGCTTTTAAAGACAACACAGGTTTTTAATAAATCTTGGTTCTATGTTTTCTACTACTGTTGTTATTTTCCAGATATCCAGACAATACTGCCCTCCCATCAGATATTCACAGAGTGTCAGAAATTTATACTAACTGGGATTATTATAACTACAGCAAATTAGACTGCAGGAAGGCATGCTGTGTAATTCAAACACTAGATTTAGTTGGGTTAGAAGGTCAAGTCTAGGGAATTTGCCAGCAGAAAGAACCAAGGTTTCCAACAATTTCCATCTCTCAGAACAACCTATACCCAACAAAATCAGTTAAATGATAGGCAATTACATGACCTGCCAGAATTGATAATTTACTTCAGCGTTTATCATTAGCTTTCTAAAGTACACCAATTAGAGAAAATACACGTCCCGTGATCATCATATTATTCTGATATGAAGGGTCATGAGAAGAGTATGGCTATGGTACACAGAAGCGATGGAAATTGCTTCCTAGATCCATGTCTGGCCTGTCTTTCCCTGCCCAATTGACTGGACTCTACCAACTGGCAGAAGATTGAATGGTGCTTGCATGGTGGGTTTTTATTTTAGTTTTGTGTTTGCTTTTCGTTTTTTTAAACCAGACTCTCTGCATGACTACTTGCTGTTTATGGACTTGAAGCTGTTGGCCCCTTAACATGTATCCTTCCTCTTTGCTGGCTTTGAATACTGGCCCAGAAATATGGGGCAGTGACCTTGAAGACACAATTATAAAGTAGAGGACAAAAGTTCAAAGCAACTAGAAAAGGTATTCTTTACGTAAAACCTTTTTTTTCTGCAAGTGGAACACAAGGAGACAACGGACTCTTCCTTCAGCCACCTGGATGAAAGGTGATTAAAACTTAACCAACTCATGACAGCAATTCTTGATGACGACTAGTTTGGTTTAAAAACCTTTTTCATACACATTAGCCTACTGAGTCCTTCCCAGTGCCCATGACGTTGGGCTTTTTATTCCTCTGCTGCCCTAGTTAGCTCCTGGTTTGTACACCCACCTGTTTGGCCTGATTGACGCACTGCTTGTACTGACTGGCCAGAGCGGAGCAGCTGAGGGTCTGCTGGGTGTTCTGGCGGTAACACTGGAGAATTTGGGCCTGCAGATCGGCACAGATGGGATGACACTCATACCGCCTGGAAACAAAAACAGGGACCACTGAGACAAATGGTCTTCAACCGGAATAAAGAACAAGGGTAAAAAAATATATAAAACATCAACTAAGATATATGTGTTACAAACGCCCCCCCAAAAAGTTGTTCTTAAACAAAAAAGTTTAAGAATAATTTTCTTTGACCTTTAAAGAAAGATATCACACAAGATTAAGTGATTTCTTGTTATACAGCAGAAACTAACACAACATTGTAAAGCAGTTATACTCCAATAAAGATGTTAAAAAAAAAAGATAAGTGATTTCTATGAAATTAGTTCTATTAATTGACACCACTGCGAGCCTCTCTGGACAGGGCAGCATTCCCACCCTACCTCAAATGTAACCATGTGAATGGGGCCAATTACTCTTCAGCCCAGCCAGCTAACTCAGGAACCTGGGAGGCCCAATGTTCTCTTCCGTTCCCACCTCCAGCTGGTCACAAAGCTTGATATCCTGCAGTCCAGTCCTTTCTCCATACTCGCTGTCATTACATTAATTCCTAATCATTTATATCCTGGATTCAAGCAATGACCTTCACGGGTCTCTCTGCCTCTTAACGTTCACCCTCCACTCCTACCTCCCAGAAGGTTCTTTCTAGTAGTAAGTCTAGACAATATCTGCTTTCCAAATGAAATACATGGTCAACAGGCAGGTCCTTTTGGATCAGGTTCCTGCCTAGTCTTTTGCCTCAACCAGACCATGTACAGGGTTTGGTTCTTACACATCCCTTCACGTCTTGTCTCCAATGCTCTTGATTTTGGAAATGCTCTGCACCTAAGCCTCACCCAGTTCTATGTATCTGGAAAATACCTACCCATCTTTCAATACTCGAGCTAAGTATTGAAGTGCAACCTCCTCTATAAGGCTTTCACTAGAGCTCTCTCCAACCACAGCAGAGTCTATCATTCCCTTTATGGAGACCCCCTAGCCTGTATTAACTTCCTTTACCATGCACTACACTACAGTCTACTGCAATTTACTAGCATGCAAATCCCAAGTAAGGACTGCATCTTATTTTCTTTGTTATCTCAGCTATCGGCATGGATCCCTCTTATAGAAGTCATGCAATAAATTGTTGAGAATACAAATGTGTGGAGAGAAAATTTAATTCCTTGAGCTAAAATTTTACTAGTTATACTTACAAATCTCAAGATTTTAGTTAGAGTGCTTTCAGTGAATATGCACTACTAAACATAAATGCTTCCAAAAAGCTGATAATATACACTTGAAAAATGATAATAATAAAATAAAGCAAATGGATTATGCAAACAAAAATGAAATATTCTTGTTACAATTGTAGAGGAACTTGGAATATAAGGACTAAATACACAGAAAAATATATATATTACTATCACTTTAATCTAGGGATTCATTTTTTTTCAAATTAGTTTTGTTTAATACAAAAGGTTCCAGTCTCTTATAAGTTCTTCTCTTGGAATTTAAATTTGTTATTTCCATAGTAATCATGAAATAGCATTATTTTAAATTGATGAGTTCTGAAAAACCCCTAGAGAACACAGGAGAAATATTTCTCATCAATAAGGAAACCCCTGGCTGACGATCTCTCTCCTCATTGCTTTTATCCAACACACTAAGCTAGTATACATATTTTGCTAGAATAGAAAACTGAAATGCAAGCCACGTTACTGGCCGCTAAGGGAATTTACTTCCTACTACCCTCTAAAAAAGTAGACACAGAGATAACATCGCTTGTACTCTTTCATTCATTACCTTACTGTTTGGCCAAACACCTAAGAACAGAATTTAAATCCAATCCCAGGAGTTTCAACTCGCTTTAAGGTTTTTTTGCGGTACGCGGGCCTCTCACTGTTGTGGCCTCTCCATTGTGGAGCACAGGCTCCGGACGCGCAGGCCCAGCGGCCATGGCTCACGGGCCCAGCCGCTCCGCGGCATGCGGGATCCTCCCAGACCGGGGCACAAACCCGTGTCCCCTGCATCGGCAGGCGGACTCCCAACCACCGCACCACCAGGGAAGCCCTGCTTTAAGGTTTTGAAGTTCAGATGTCTGTGAATGTCTCCGGACACAGATTTCCCTGATCCCCTGCCATGAACATCAGTATCTAAAAAGAGTCAGCTGTGTTTCGAAGGGTAGAAGCACAGCTACGACTAACTGATTATAGCAAGACACACTCCTGGACTAAATAACATAAGATCAAGCATCAGGTTAGCTGAACCCAGCAAATATATGATGAATGCCTTTAACAGTTCATGAGAAAGCAGGGTTACATGCTATCCTAGTGTGGAGGACCATCGTCCCTCCAATATACCTTAGATTTAAAGCAGGGGGAAAGAAGATGGGAGAGAAGGCTAGAAGCAACCCGACCAGATATGCAGCCCCTCCCCATTAACACACAGCAAAAGACCATAAAGAATGAGCTCCCACACAGTGCTCATCACAAGGAAGATGCTGTGGTTGTTTTTCCTTCTAAAAAGACTCTTCACAATGGGATTCATTCATCTAATACTATGGACTCCTTAGAAAGAGGTAATTTAAGTTATATGTAAGCATTTACCCTGGGTTGAGCTATTTAGTCATGCAAGTTAAAGTCCATGAGTTATTCATAATTTGAAAGGTGTCAAAATATACTTTTATCACCACAAATCAATACTACTCACTTCCAGGGCCCTTTATTTCCTGTATGGTAGTCTGTTCTGTGTGAGAGTGCGTGTGTGCACGCAAACGCAGACATTTTCAGAAATCCTTTTTGTACACATTTCAACCTGTATTGATGATTAGATGGTAGAATGGGGGAAAGAGGGGTGGAAATCAACATAATTGTCTTCCAGTTCCTGGACTAGACTCTGGTACATTTTGCTTGGATTAATCTGTAAGGGCAAAGCTCTGTCTCTGTATTGATCTGCAATGCTGTTATGCTGTCCTAATGCACTGTTTTCACTTTGGGAAAATGCTAAATGAGATTACTGTCTAACATTAGGAGGCCATAAAACCCAAGCATGGCACCTTCCATTCAGGAAAAGGGTTTCAAAGACATTTCCAATATGCATTATGGTAAACCCTCCATATAGTCATTGAGTCAACAATTGATTTTTATTGACTGCTTTCATTCCTGCTGATGGAAAAAGCCACCATTAGGTAAAGATAACAAAAGGCAGAATTTCAAGATACCCAAGAAGGAAAATTAAATCTTAGCAGCAAGAGACATTTAAACAATTTACTATCTTTGTATGAAAAGATTAAAAAAAAGAAATGGTGAATGACAAATGTTAAGAGAAAGATGAAATATCTGGGGAACTTAAAACCATAATAAAGAAGTGAGAGAATAGTTGTCCAAAAACATACTTACCAAAAAGGAACAGGTGGAATAAAGTTGATACACGGAAATATATATTGCTCAAAAATAAGAAAAAATCCAGTTTAGTGGACTTGAAATTATTGGGGACTTTTGATGGATCCCACCACTTGTCTCCTCCCGTTGCCTTTCTGTACTCTATACATGGCTCCCTGTCTCTTCCCTCCTGCCACCAGCACTAGAAGCTGGCCCTCTGCCCTTCTCGCCCTACCCCACCTCATCCCACAGTGGTACTTCGGGCCAAGGAGGTCGTTGACGGTATTCAATGGCAGAACTGGAGACCAAAGATCTGGATAGAGAACAACACCCAAAGAAGCATTCCTGGTAGGTATTCTGTAGCCAGTAAAACAATTTTTTTGCCAATGTTTAATGCTAATATTCACTTAAAAGGCAGCTAATAAAATACATCCAAGTATTCTTCTCATAACACTGACAGATCAATGTAGAAACTTCGGGGAAAAAAATAACAGAAAAGAATAAAGATACATATTTAGGCTGTTTCTAATTTTTAAGTGCTTAAAACACCATGGTGATGGACAAAAATTATCACTACGATGACCTCCTTCGTAGAGTTTCCTATAAGTTGAATTAATTGGTCAAAGAGAAATGAAGATGTTTTGGTAAAAATGACACTGAGATAAATAAGCAGTATTCAGAACTCTCTTCTTAAGATTCTAGTATTGGGTTTCCCTGGTGGTGCAGTGGTTAAGAATCCACCTGCCAATGCTGGGGACACGGGTTTGAGCCCTGGTCCGGGAAGATCCCACATGCCATGGAGCAACTGAGCCTGTGCACCACAACTACTGAGCCTGCTCTCTAGAGCCCACGAGCCATAACTACAGAGCCCGTGCTCCGCAAAAGAGAAGCCACCGCAATGAGAAGCCCACGCACCACAACAAAGAGTAGCCCCTGCTCGCCGCAGTTAGAGAAAGCCTGCGTGCAGCAACGAAGACCCAACGCAGCCAAAAATAAAAGAAAAAAAAAAAAGACTCTAGTATAATACATTTCCACTTGGTTATCTGTTTTAGAGCTATCTGTTGGTTTTGCTGCTGCCTCTCCTACTTTCATGTCTTAGAAACTTCTTTGAGGTGGGTCTGAGCTTTATATTTCGAGAAAACTACTTACCCATCATTTTAGTTCTAATATAAACAAAAAGGATAAAGAGGTAATTTCAGAGAAGGGAGAAAAGTGTGGAGATAGCCCTCCTCATACCACTCGGAAGGCTCAAGAAGTCATGTAATGACAATCAGTGAGCAGCCACAATTCCTAAAGCTCTCGGACACAAAAATCATTCATTGAGTGCAGGGTGGATACGAGAATGGTTGGCGCTACAAGGGGAATTCTAATTTTTTCGGGGGGTTGGGGAGGAGATTCTGATCTTTTAACAGGTTGCAACAATGCATCTTTCACGGGAACCGGTGACTTTAGAAAAAGGAATCAGTATCACAACTCAGTCCTCTGAATCCACAGGAGGCGGGTGATATGCAAGGAGGGAGGGGAAAGCATTATCAGTCTTCCCCCAGGTTTTAGGATCCTGAGTAAAAGTCCTAAAACCAGGACAATCCCAAAGATGGGACCTCTGGTCACCTATCCAAGATGATATGAACAATACAGTGCTCTACGCACACAGGTGCACTGTTCTTAAACCAACAGGCCTCCCATTCCCTAAGTATATGAGCACAAACACGCCAGGATATAAGGTGAATGAAAAACTTTCCAATTTTGCAATATATTTTTCTTCCTTATTCAGTAATACTGGGTACCTGGAAATGATGAGGGCATTAGGAAAAACCTAGCAAGACAGTGGGAACCTAGTAACACGTGACCACATGAAACTGGTAGGGGCTGGATGACTCTGCCTTCTTGCTTAGTGGACAATACACCTCAGCACTACAGGACTCCCCAATGCCTGGTTTCCTTTCCCGAGGAGGCAGCTCTTGTCCCGCTCTTCGAGAACCCTCATGGTATCTTGCCAATTTCACCATACCCTGCGTGGGATTCTGCTACATGGGCTCGTCCCACCAAGGGTCTAAACTTAGAAAAATGGGGCCATCTTCTGCTGCATCTCCAAAGAACAAGGGCCCCAACTGTTTTGTTTTGTAAATACACTTTCTTAAAATCTCGTGACCTAGAGAGGTTGGCTAACTTTCATCTTCCACTATATCATGGTACCCTTGCCATATCTGGGCTATGTGCAGCAAGGTTTATATCTCTAAAAAGGGAGATAAAATAACTGTTATTGGGACTTCCCTGGTGGTCCAGTGGTTAAGACTCCATGCTTCCACTGCAAGGGGTACTGGTTTGATCCCTGGTTGGGGAACTAAGATCCCACATGCCACATGGCCAAAAAATAAAAAAATAAAATTATTACTTACACAAAGGATATCTGGGATAAGCAGCAATAACTATACAGAGTTTGGGGACACAGAACATAATTGATGTCAACATTAACTCAGGGGCTTCCCTGGTGGTGCAGTGGTTGAGAGTCCACCTGCCGATGCAGGGGACACGGGTTCGTGCCCCGGTCCGGGAAGATCCCACATGCCGTGGAGCGGCTGCGCCCGTGAGCCATGGCCGCTGAGCCTGCGCGTCCAGAGCCTGTTGCTCCGCAATGGGAGAGGCCACAACAGTGAGAGGCCCGCGTACCGCAAAAAGAAAAACAACAAACAAACAAACAAAAAAAACCATTAACTCAACCTGGAAGAACTCGAAATCAACTTCCCATCACACTTACTTTAGGACAAAACCAAATACTCAAGAGATGTTATTTTCTCAAGCTCACACAAAGTCCTCTCGTTAGGTAAAATTCTACACCTAACATACTGCACTTTAGTCTGGGTGACCCTTAATTTAGAGAAGTATAAGCCATCCTTCCCTCTCCCTTTCTTCTTTAACAATGCCTGGTGTGCTCTTATTGCTTAATAAATGTCAAGTAATAACACTGTAATAAAAATGGGCACTAGTAAGTTAACAATGCAGCTCTTTGCTTTAAAGGTGCCTGAGAGCAGCAGTTTATACAAAGTACCTGGAGCATAAACGTCACCTCCTACCACGCACATAGTAGGAACAAAATTAAATCACAGCTCACAGAAGTGGCCCTTGGTTATAAGAACTGAAATACTGGGAGTGTTTTCTCTGTCCCATCAAAAGACCTACAAGCCGCGAATGAAGACATGTCCAAGGCCAAACGTTAAATATGAATCTCCAAAGGCTGTATCAGTGTGTGAATGAGACCAAGTCATCTTAATACACACCAAATTATTTTTACTTGAAATATCTCAGTAAGACTTCAAGGCCAGGAAAAGCATCATCATCACCATCACCATCATTCTTATTATTAAAGAAAGGCGTGACAAATCTCTGACTTCGTAAAGTCACTTTAATTAGACAACTTAGAACATGTTAATCTGGAGCATACACGATGCATCACCCTTGGATTTCTTTTCCTTTAAATATATGTATCTATATAATACATTGAACTCATGCCAACACAAATTAAAAGTTACATTATTTTACCTATGAGGCTTTGGGAGTTATTTCCATTTCCCCTATCCTGCTACTTTAGAATGTTCACTAAAATTGGTCTAAGGATAGAAAATATGAGAGCTGGTTCATTCATTCTTTCATCTACTCAGCTACTCCGACAACAAATATTATTAAGTCACAGACATTTATCAAGCACTCATTACGTGGCATCACTACGGTAGGTGCTGAATAAGATGTGATCCTTGCCTTCTGCTGGCTCCCACTCTAGTAGGGAGAGACAGAGGTGTACACGAAGTCTTATAATGAGAATGTTGAGCTATAAACAAAGTGCTAAACAAAGCTCTCGTTTTGAATGGAACAGGAACTGAACATACAGTGTTCCAGACAAGAGGACATTCATCACCAGTGAACAGGAGGGGAAGACTGGCCTTAGGATTCGCTTGAAGTAACTTTCAAGCCAGCAGGAAGATCTGTCCATTGTATCTAAACTATAGAGACAGACTCTGAGATGGAGATGAGAGACCTCCTCACACCTTGGGTATATGAATACACCTGCAACCTGGTTACTCCAAGCCTTCTAGATGCCTCTGCTTTCTCTCAGAGCAAAGTTTAGTGCTTGTGTTCATGACATTTGCCAACACAAGCTTGGTTTGGCGGGGTGGGAGTAGTTGCGTATGGTAAGAGTTTATAAACTCTTTGAGTCAAGTAGGGAATCCCTAGAAAATAATCAGAGGCCAGATGCCCACTTTCAGACCTGTCAACAATAAGCGAATGTTGAGACAGGTTTCTGGTTGCTCTGTCTTGGTAGGAGGGCTATGGTGCCGACTTGCAGCTGGTGCCAACATTACTCTTCAGCCTTCATCACTTTCCTACTTAGGGGCTGCCTTCGCTAAGTAACCACGCTACTGTTTCCTACTTCATATGGCCAAGAAGGAGAAAACTGGATAATCTGGCCTTAGATCAATGCCCAGTTTCGGAGGCAGGAGGGAGACAGTAGGAACTGGAATAAGACGGGGAAGGTAGAAAGATACTGGGAAGCTGAAGAACCTACCAGAATTCGAGGGGACTCCTGGACAAGAAAGGGACGCGTTATGGGCCAGATCAGTCCAGATGCAGAGAGAGCAGAGGGACTGGCTGAGCAGCTAAACAACCCCCGAGGAAGGACAAGGGAAAGGGGAGACTGCAGGCTCCAGGCTACGGGGCTGCAGCAAACTGTGGCATTTGTTTCCAAATTCTGGAAGGGCCTTTGCCCCCTTCATCACCCATTCTTCCTGCTCAAGTCCTCAGGCTCAGAAGAGGAAGAGCTGGATATAGCCAACATGGTTGTCTCCCATACAGCCAAGGGGAGGGCACCAGTCCTGGCAATCTAGCAGGTTTTTACTGAGAGAGGACACTTGCAATGAACCTAAGACACTCTGACCAAATTTTAACGGAACGCTGGAGACAACCTCCCAGAGATAATCCTTCCGTATTTGGAGCAATACTTATTTCATAAGCCTTATTATATCATTTTCATCAATGCAATCTGACTACTGCAGTAGCACAGAATCACAGCATCTTCAGGTTGAGTAGTATGGTACCAGCAGCCTGTGGAGAAATATGGTCAAGCACACACTTTCGTGTTAGGTCCCTATTTTTAGGCGCTTCTAATTTTTCAAAAAGAATTACACTCTGGGATGAGTTGTCTATGCTCCTTCTCAGCTGAGGAGTGACTTAGGGATGAGATGTTTGGTGAAATTCCATCTGAGTCACCCAAGCATAGACATACATTCCGGTACCCTTCCCTCTTCCCTGCAGTGATCAAATTTGAGAGAGTGCTTTCAATACTAAGATAAGGACAGCTTAGTTTAAAACATTTCAAAACTGCCATGTATCTCGAGAACTGTGACACATTCACAGTTAAAAACTGGGTTAAGATCAAATTTTAAGTCTGTAGTGAGAGAGTGTGTTATAGTACATTAGGTGATACTCTTTTTTCCACTACATTTTGAAAGCAAGATCCAAATACTAGATACACCCAGGAAGGAATGTGCCTGGCTCTCTTAACTGAAAGAATTGCAAATGTATTACTGCAGTGACAAGTAAAGGAAAAAAATTATCCATACTGATCTGCCCTTAAGTGTCAGAGTACTAATAATGAGGAATGGAAAGAGGGCTGGAGCTGGGCCTCTTGTCTGTTTCCCATCCCTTCGATGAGCTGAAACGGAGGAGGCTTAGGCTCTACCCCTGCCAACAGGGAATCCCCAAATGGGTGCACTACACCATGCCCTAGTGACTAGGCCATGCCCGCAAACCTCCAGGAACTGTCAGGCAGAAAAATGCCACCTGGACATCACAGGGGTGTACATACTGTGGAGGAGGAGGTAAAGGTGTGTACAAACACAAGGGAGAAAAACTCATACCTGTAAAAGAAACACCCTCGTAAAGGTCACAGGTTAAGACAAGGCGGTGTGATGGGTGTAAGGGAAAGAGTACAGCGGTAAGCACCACAACTGTTCTGAGGAGGGAGCTGGGGGAGGTCTAGGGAGAGTCCACGGAGGAGAAGAGATGGGTTGTGAAAGCCTTATCCCGAATGCAGGGTAAGACTGTAAGAGGCAGAGAGGACACGTAAGAAGGTCTACGTGAGCCAAGGCCCAGGCTCAGTCAAGCTGGGTGCGTCCAGGGGCCTCAGGTTGTAGGGAGGCTGGCAGAGGTGAGAGGCGGCACTGAAAAGGGAGGCACTGGGATCTGGACGGTCTTCCGATAAGACAGAGGATGCTTAGACTCTGTTCTGCAGATGGAGACAAACCACCAACCTCTCCAAATGAGACAGTAAAGCCATCAAGGTGCCTAAGCTGATCGGATGTGAACAAATCAGATGGATGGAAGTGGGAACCATCTAGGCTGGGAGCCCAGTGGAGCTGTGTCCAGCTATAAAAACAGGCAAGAATGGAGGCACTGGAAAGCAAGGATGGAAGGATGCAGTAACTGACAGATGCGGATGTCAAGAAGATGAAAGACTGGGCAATACACATGTGGCTTAGGCCTGGGGATTTAAAGAATGCAAGTGCTTGAGCAATGTTCCCAAGTGGAAACGACCTACCAAAATCTAGAGTGTGGACCTGGAGCTCAGCACTGGGAACAGGGCTACAATCATGGACTGAGCATCCCCTGAAAGACACAGCGGGGAGTGCAGAGACAGAGGGCAGGAGGGACAGTTGAGTCCTGGGGAGCAGCCCCATTGGGGGTAAGGTGACAGGGAAGGAAGACGGAGTGGTCAGAGAACTGGGAGTGGAGAGAAGAAGCAGTATGACAGCATCACAAGGCTGGGAAACCAGAGCTTCATGAAAGAGAAGAAAGTTGAAAAGAATACAGATTGATAAAAGGCCGTGGAATTCAATCCCCAGCAGTTTAGAGAAATAATTTCAATATAGTGTGTAAGGCAGAAGCCAGACAGCAGGAAATTGGTAAATAAGAAAATGGGCAGTAAAGAGATGAAGGCAGTGGGATTAGGTCAGTTCAATATCCTTTACGGAGTGCTTGCTCTATACCAGGCACTGTGTGTGTGTGCGTGCGTGCGTGCGTGCATGCGTGTGTGTAGGAGAGAAAGACACACCTATTTTATAAGAGCTCCTTCTATGGGGCACATCTGGGAACAGTAAAAATATGAAAGGGGAAGAGTACATCTGGCTGGAGATGACCAGAAAAGGTCTTAGATGAGATGCAAGAATTTCAGTAGTCTTAAAGAACAGGAAGGGCTTAGGCAGTTAGATAGGAGAGTAAGGAAGGCGCTCTAGACAGAAAAGTAGAAGAAGCAAAGGCTGTGGAAGAAGAGAAGAAAGTTTGCAGGCAGAGGCAGTGACATCACTAACACACATTTTTTTTAAAAAAAGATTCATATGGAAATTTACATGCAAATCGGAAAGCCAAAAACACTCTGAGCAAGGACATGCTCTACAAGTGATAAAGGAATTTCCAGAAAGTACAGTAATGAGCAGAGGTGAGCTTAGAAGTTGGGTAAAGAGGGAAGGTTGTGTGAAAAAAAGGAGAGTTTTGATTCAACAGTCTTTAAAAAGAAAGACAAGAAGGGCAGGAAGGAGGGCAGACATGGTGTGATTAAAGAGAAACATGGTGTGATTAAGGAGGACCACGATTCTCTTGGTTAAAGCATAAGTCCACAGTGAGAAATATTAAAAGAGAGATTGGTGAGACATAGGAGGGGCGGAAGGAAATCTTTCGGTGGGAAACCTCAAAAGCTAGATGAATCATCTGACAGTAATGGGAATTCACGTGAGTAAGAAAGGGAACAATCCACGAGAATAGGGATTCTCCTCCTAAAGGCGTCAGCAAGTAGCTGCTGTTTCCCTACTTAATACCCCATAAATGAGGGATACCTCAAAAGAATTTCATAACTAATAAAAGTGAAGAGTTTATATGGGATGTATAGTAACAGTGAACTACATGTGCATCGATGGAACATCTGCACAATTACTCTTCACTTTAAAAATTCCAACATTTCTTTTTACGGTTCTGATTAAAGTACTCGGTACTGATGTCATAACACATCATACAATCTCAACCCCTCGTGTTACATAAACAGATTTAAGCATTTTTCAGAGGACAGGCAAGATTTAGCAAATTGGCTTAACATTCTAGGCGGCTGCTGAGACTGAAATTGACAAGACTAACCATGAAAGTAGAGAAAACAACCACCTCCTGCACACAAATTCTTCCAATGATTATGATGAGCCTCACACATGAGTATTCTGAGGCGGAATCACAATGATTCCTATGTAAAGGGATAATGATGTATTACTGCAGGACCAGACAATGCATTTCTCAATTCATGTCCTGGATTGGATTCATCATGCTGAGCCCCATTAGTTTTACATCTCCCTAAGGGTTCCAATTCAGCAGTATTAATCTAAGCCCTCACACGCAGCTCCAGTCGCTGAACGCCTGCCATATGACTGTCCTTTAATACAGCTCTCCAGTTGAGTGTTTCTGGAGGAAAATCATATAACCAGGGTAAATCCATAGGTAGACACTAAATTCTGCCTACCATGTTTTTACATTTCTGTGGTAAATTCATTCTTGCCCTCTTTCCCATGATTATTTCATTACATGTCTATTCTCCTCTCACTCTTGGCCATTTTTCTAATTTTCATTGAGAAAAACAGAAACCAGATATCTCCCTCACTGTCCCATCATAAAATCTGGATCTGCAACTTTTCTACTGTTACTTTGGAGGAAGAGTGCCTCTCTCATAACAATTCCTTTCCCTACTAGATCATTTTTAAGAGCTCTCCCACGAAGAGTGCTTTCCGAGAGAACTCCCTGCAGTGATGGAAACGGTCATGTCTATGCAGCCCAACACACTGGTCAAGGCCACATGTTGCTACTGAGCACCTGAAATGTGACTAAAGCAACAAAGGTAACATTTAATATTTTATTTAATTTTAATAAATTTAAATCTAAACAGTCACCCGTGGCTAGTGGCTATCATATTGTTGAAAGCACAGCTCTAGCAAATACAATTCTTATGACAGCCACCTCCACTTCCTACCTTCCATCCGTTCTCTTCTATCCACATCCAAGTGGCTAAATCCAACCATGCTTGGTAGACGTCTTATAGGACCAATCAGCATGGACTTAAGTAAATTACTCCCCTCTCCTGAAAGGGGCTTCTTGGCTTCTACAAACACTGCACTTCCTCCCTTGCTTCTCCATCAGCTCATCTTCTTCTAACTGATCTCTTGATGTGGGAGATCCTTAGGGCCGTATCCTGCTCTTCTCTCTATATAGTCTCTCCACCAGGATCTCAACCATTCATGTGGCTTTCACTTGTGTGCTGACAGCTATCAAATCTGTACCTCTAGCCCTGCCTTCTCACAGGTGACTGCCTCCTGCTATTCACACTGAAGGTTTTACAGGTGCTACATGTTTAAAATCGAACACTTAATTCCTTCCTCTACCCGCAATTTGTTCTTTCTTCCCCATCTCAGTAAATGGACCTTCCAAAATCAGGGAATCCCCCTTGACACCGCCTCTTCTCTCATTCCCAATATCCAATCTGTCACCAAGTCTTATCAATTAAACTTCAAAAACAGATCAGGAATCAACCTATTTCTCTCCATCTCCATTGTCATTATTCTAGATCAAGTCGCTACCACCACCACCTGGAATATTTCAAAAATCTCCTAAGAAGTCTCCTGGTTTCCATTCTGAGTCCTCCAGCCTCATCTTTACAGCAATTCATTATCAACACAATAACTGGAACACCTCCTTTTAAATGGATCTTATAACTTCCAGGTTACAACCCTAATCCTTCAAACACTCCTTACTGCTCTTAGGATAAAATTCGAAATACTAATTATGGCCTAGTAGGACATGGCCCCCCCACTCCATCTCCGGCCTCATCTCTCCCCACTCTGCTTTCCTGCATGCTTCCTTTCAGAACCCCAAAGGAGCTGAGCTCCTTCCTTGGGGCCTTAACACTTGCTGATCTAGCTGCTTAAATGACCTTCCTTTACGCTCCCCCAACACCTACTATTTTAGCCTAAAGAGAGGTCTTCTCTGATCCCTCACAGTGGATTCCCATGTCACATGCTCTTATAGCATTTGACAGCACTTAGCACAACTATAACTGTCGAGTTTATTTGGGTGACTAGTCATTTCTCTGATTAGTCTGTAAGCTCCAAGAGGGCAGGGCTCATGTCTGTTCCATCTAAACAGTATTCCCAGCGCCTGGAACAGCATCTGGCAAACACCAGGGGCTGCTCAGACCCCTCACTACAGAGCTACTAGGGCACTCTCTCTACTTCTCCTCGCCACTATGTTGGCCTGAGTGTATGTGTGCGCATAAGGTGGATGGAAGTGTGTCCAAAGTACTACACTGGGGGAACAAATGTTCCTAATATCCCAACTGGAATCGAGGTGAGTTTTCTTCTAATAAAGTAGTACGACCAAAGTTAGTTAGCTTCCATAATATAGTCACTGCTTATACTTGCGCCATTTACCCTGATGGTTAACATAGGATCTGGCATCTAAAACACCTACGTCCAAATCTGGGCTCTGCCTTTCTCTTGCTATGGAAGGTGGCGCAAACTGCTTAATCTCTGTAAGGTGCAACTTTTTCATGGGTTCCTACTGTTTTGCTGTAAAGATTATTAAGATAATGCATAAGCCCTCAGCACAATGCCCGGCACACAGTAAGCTTTTAACAAACAGTAGCTGCTATTATTACTATTATTCTTATTATCTCAACTAATAAATTTCAGTAGGTTGTTCTAGGAACCTATTAGTTACCACCTTATTTCTAAAGGAAAATGGGTTTCCACTTTCACACTGCCAACTTAAAAACCAAGTTTTAGAATACAATTCACGTGAGGGTTGGTGACTGTTCACGTAACCTGAAGGTGTCCACGAAGTGTTCAGGTGGCAGCAAAGAAGGTTCCTGCATGTGTTTTTGATAAAGGGATTAAAAAGCTGCACTCATGTTAAAATCAAACCTCCAGCATGGGGTATATAATTAACATAAACCTATACATCTTTTCTTCTCTCAACTACGTTCTCACGGAGAGCAACAGTCTTCCCTATGAATAAATGGAATTGTATCTGAAGTAATTACACTTGGCACAGATTTGCCCACTGCTGGTGGCAGGGCTGCTACTTGTGACTAGGCACTGAGGAGGAACTCAACGGAATTGATGGCAAACTGCTTTAATTTTCTTTAATAGTAGCAAAATCCTGTCTAAAACAAGCTGGACATTTCAAGAATAATCAACACCACACAATTAACGTTCTATTACCATTAAACCAGTATTCAAACAGGCCAGAAACTGGTTTTCAGCCTCTTTCCATGAGTTTCTACATCTTTAGTGTCATAAATGTCATTCTGTAAAGTCAAGCTGGCAGTCCTCAGCAGGAGGCCCAGAAGTGCCAGCGTTACTTAAATATGTCGGATAACTTTTCAGTTCATTCACACTGTGAGATCTGTTCCCCGTACCCCACCCTCAAAAAACGTTAACCACCAAAGGGCATTCAGGAACAGGGAGAAACACGAGAGGACCAATGGTGATTTCATTTTCAAATGGTTTGAAATAGGCAATGACAGCACTGACTGCAATGGCCCTGTAGCCCAGGCCACAGCAGGGACCAGGGGGAAGCTTGGGATCGTAGGATTCTCTTTTCAATAATACTGATAAGAAATTAAAGACGGTCTCCCCTGTGCCTGATGAGTAGCCCTTGTGAAGGATATATGAGAACCTAGGATCTTACACATAATAAAACCACGACAGATATCTGTGGATTCATTACTGCTCAGAAGTTAACTGCACACGACTAAGATGATGTAGAAAGCTTGGAAACTTGGAGTTTTGCTATACATATCATTTCACATCATGGTAAGAAGTATATAATGGCTGTGGCTATACATATTATGAAGTAGACATTCCAGACTTATTTGCCTAATTTGACCAATGTAAACCGTCAACAACTGGCTGCTAATGGCCAGCAACTCGTTTGGGTTAGGAATGAAGAGTCTTGAGAGAAGAAGATCTTCAAGTCCTGCTCAGGACTGTAACTTCAGTTTAAGGTCTGAATAACTGGTTTGATTATCCAAATTGGATGAATTAATGAGACAGTTTTTATCACAAGCACACAGAATAAAATAAAGCACTGAGGGCTTTTCATTAAAACTTTTCAAAACAATGGTAAATTAATTATAGTATTAATTTCTACCAAATACCATCAATTTTTACCACTTTTTGATCTCCAAGATTAGTTATTATCGCCAATATTTATACTGAAGAAGAATCGTTTAACAGATGGAGTTTTACTACTTCTGGTATTTAGGAAAGAGGTCATTTGACTGCAGTCTTATTTCCCTGCTTGTAAACTAAAGCCTCTGCCCATGAGACACTATTTCAGAAATGCACTGAAGGTTAATATCTTTGCATGTATTACAAATGCTAATCAAAGTGCAATGTTAATATATTCTCTTATTCATTACAAAGAAAATGGCACATATGACTGCACATTAAGGACATTTTGCCAACAGTATCTTCTATCCTGAGTGATTTTTAAGTCCCTGCAAATGCCAGTCACAGTCCCACTGGTATTGTGGTGGCCTGAAGTGAGGAAAAAGAAATTGGCTTTCCTACCAGGAGCCATATCAGGACAAGAGGTAACAAAATATAAAGTCCTGTTTTGTGGTTATTTCATTTCCCCAAACCTGCTGGTAGGTGAAAGGTGAAAAGAGAACAGAAAAAAAGATACTAAAATTGCACTACACAGCCTTTCTTCCTTCTTTTTTTCTCTCTCCATCCTTCCTATTTCTGGTTAGGCACTATCAATTAAGGGAGGTAAACAGAGATTTTTATATTTGCTTCTAAAGCAGGGGTAGTAAATCAAAGGAAAAATGCCAACTCTCTCAACACTCATGCCAACGGCAGACATCACTAATCAACCATGGCACTCCAGATTCCTTAGCCTTCTCTTGTTTCCATGGTGTTCTAGCCTTAGCCTTGGGTTTGACTCTCCCAGTTCTGCACTTTCCTGTGGTCCTGCCATTAAGGTTGAGTATTTCGTGACGCTGAAATTCAGAGGCCTGGCTTTCTTCCAACAAGCACTTTGTGGTACAAAATCCAAGGTTTCTGAAAGTAAGGAAGAGACCAGACAATACACCTTTCTGACTCACTCCACATCCCTCCAAAAGGCAAGTAAAGCCAGGAAAAGTTATCTGGGCTGAACAGTCTATTTCTTTACTTCCTGGAGAAAAAGAGTGGGGAGCACAAGAGTAGGCCCCTATTAATGTTTACACCTTGATCTTAACTATGTCTGTTTTTAAAGCTGATGTGTGGTTCAGATTCACCATTCGCACTTTCAAAACGTATGTGTTTAAAAGAAAGTTTCACGACAATCACTAGGGGCTGCGTAAGCATTTTAGGAGCACCTTCCCTATATATAAACACAGGCGTTCATTTGCTTTCGAATTTAAGTGCTCTCTTTCCAGAAAGCCCTTAGTGACACCATCTCGCATCCAGCCTTCACATCTGGCTCCGTGACCTCAGAGAGCGGAATTCCTGGGCACTGCCTGCCTGCCGTGGTAGCCAAATGTGACTCTCCCCAGCTGCTGCTGCGCGCCCTGCTTTATGACAGGGGCCTGCCTGATCACTCGGAACCATTCCAGGCACAGAGCCTTCCAGGCAACAAGAAGCTACTAGATGCAACCTGCTTGGACCAGGGCCACCTTCAGCTCCCAAGGATCACTTCTCTACACGTCCGCCGGCGTGCTTTCTTTCTACTGCTCAGGACAGGCCCGTCTCCACACTTGCACAAAGGATCTCCCCGGATAAAGAAGTTAACAGAAAATCAGAGAATGGCCAAACCTTGTATAATTTAATTTGATAAATGGCACATAAAAGTCTCAAAATAATCTGGAACATCAAAATGGAGGTAGGTTCAACTATGATTAGAAATGTGGTTGCCCCGGGCTTCCCTGGTGGCGCAGTGGTTGAGAGTCCGCCTGCCGATGCGGGGGACACGGGTTCGTGTCCCGGTCCGGGAAGATCTCACATGCCGTGGAGCGGCTGGGCCCGTGAGCCATGGCCGCTGAGCCTGCGCGTCCGGAGCCTGTGCTCTGCAACGGGAGAGGCCACAACAGTGAGAGGTCCGCGTACCAGGGGAAAAAAAAAAAAAAAAAGAAATGTGGCTGCCTGAAAAACAGACACAGACCAGAAGAGCTATCTGGGGCACCTCTGTCTATCCTTGGGAGCTGAATGAAAGGTGGAGGTTTCTCCTGTGCACGTGTTTGTCCCCAACTCCCCACAGCTGCTGGCTCTCAAGAAAATGCTGCTTGCAGGCGGTGACCACATAAAGGGCAGCACTCCTCTGCTTCATAGAGGGTTGGAAAGATTTACATAATTTTTCTGGGGTCCCAAGTTTTTTTCTTTTTTCCTTTTTTTGGCATTACCCATAATGTATTTGTCCACGGGATAAACAGAGACGCCTTCCCCTACAATTATATTTGCTTAAAGGAAAACACAGCTGCCTTTCTTGCATATTAAGACGCAACTGGAACTAGAGAGACCAAACAAAGATTTCAAAGGGAAGGGAAGTTTTTATAGCATAAAAGACACTCCACCAAACCAACGTGCATTGAAACTAAAAAATGGAGGCAAAGTAATGACTATTCTCCGTGGGGACAAAAGTCCTATTGAGCAAGAAGCTATAGGTGCCATTTTCCAGAAGAGCCACCTGCTACTACTCGGGGCTATTGCAGATATTCAAGAGCCAGAATTTCTGAGTCCTTCCATCTACAGGGCTTGTGTGGGAGAGAGTGCACACACGGGTGCCCTGAGGCAAAACCAACAGGTCATAACTTGATGCTGTCGCTGTGGGATGAGGGAACCATCAAGCTGACTACTTAACAATCCTCTCTTAGACGGGCCGCATCTCACTGCTAGCTACTGCTTAGAGGAAACCTTTGGAGAAACACGCTAACCCAGGAGAAAGCAAGTGAGGGAGCCACTCCTTTGGGAAGGGGAAGGTACTGTACTGCTAAGAGGACCTGCCCATCCCAAGTACCGAATTAGCAAGAGAGGATAATGAACCTAATGAGAGTTAGTTATTATTTCCTATACTTACAATTGCATCTAATAATACTGCTGCCAGCAGAGCTGTTTTATGTGATGTCTTCTTCACGTGGCCACCTTTTCATAAATCAAAGCAAAAGCCAATACCAGACAGATTCTTGTACAGCCTGCCTGACAATAAAGGTTAACGCTGAACCTTCGCTGTTATCAATCTTTATAAATGTGTCCATGATGTGGCAAGACCGCTCCGCACTACAGTTGGCTGCCGCTAATTCATACAAGGTAGTGACCCACTAGGTTAATGGGACTGGATAATCAGTACACTTTTAACTGAGCCAGAAAAAGAAATGGCTCTCTTATCCTTGCCTTAAAGTATATAGGAGTTTTCTCCTCTCTGCCTTGGTTCCATGGCTGTCTTGCTCAGAAACTGCCTACAATCAAAGCAGGTAAGTCAGCTTTCGTAAGAAGGTAACTTGTTATGAAGTATTTCATTGGCTTTTGTGGTAGAGAGCTCCCTGACTTGAAGATGTCATGTTTCTGAATTCAAGTAGAAAATGTTAGTGAGACGTACTTCGGTTTTGGAAAATATATGAATCTGTCTACATTAACAGAAGTGAAAAATAGTCTTCAGAAACAGCAAAGGTCAAGGAGTTTTCACATATCAATAATCCTTCCTTAACAAAAATTCACATTATATAGAAATCCGAACTGAAGGAATTCCCAATTAATGACAAACCTTAACCTAATAAACAATACTCCACTATATTTTGAATTTTGCCATCTTCTTAAGTTCCCTACTGATACTGTGCAGAGGAGAGCTCACCTTCTCTAGGGCATGTACTGGAGATGAACTCTGGCAATTAGCTGATGTCCAACAAAAATCAGCCCTGTATGGAATTCTGTAAGTGAAGACCTTCAACAGCTAGATAAATCAAACCATCAAGCTAGGCACAGAGATGTCACATAGCCACAGTCCCATAATTTGCTGAGTGAATGCATTTCAGCCTGTATTTACTGAGTGCAGAATATGTGCAAGGTGCTGGGGGAGATCAATAAACAAAATAAAATACAATTCCTGCCCTCAGGAAGGTTTCATTTCAACTGGGAATGATATTCACACACTGTAACCTGATATACAACCTTGGTAATGGGCCCTTCCCAAGAGCCTGTAATTCTCACTTAGCTTTTTAGACAACAGTTTCCTCTACTGTAAATTCAAAGTCCCTTCTAGAGGAAAACATTCTGAGGATAGAAACTGAAAAGCAGGAAAAAGTTTTATAAGAGTTTAATTCAATCTAGTAAATAACAGTATTGATAGTAATTGAACACGCTTAGGAGTATTACTGCTACAAAGATGTCTAAGCTGCAGCTCGTGCCTTCAGGGGCTCTTGTTTTAGAAGGGAGGTAGGTGTAAAGGCAACTACGATGCAAACTGGGCTGTAATAAGGGCTTGAGTTACCTGAACACACAGAGGGAGCAACCGTATCCTTCTTTTGGGAGCCCGAAGTGGGAAGGGACATGTCAAGGAAGACTACAGAGACACTGACATGTGAGACGAGTCTTGGCAAGTGGACAGCTGACATGGAGGAAATGAAGGTATGCTGTGTTACAAAGCTGCAGAAGCACAGGTGGAAGGCATGCTCTTGCCTTAACGGAGTGAACTCTGGGGTCCATGAAAGAGTTAGCAAAGATGAGGCTGAGGAGATGTCAAAGGTTATTTTCACAGTACGCTTCAATATTGTTAAGTTTGGGGTGCCTGTCCCAAATTCTAAATAATGATTTATTAGAAACTGTCAATTATTCAGCTTTGAAGCAGAAACTTATTTCGTTTTTAATCATATGGATCAGATTGATGGATGAGTATCTTAAGATTGCAAGGCAAGCTGTTAAAACAAAACCAAAATTATTATCAGTAGCCACTACTTATCACTGCAAATCAGGGTTATCACAACACTGCAACCAAGTAAATGAATGTGGGTGCTGAGACTGACAGAGGACTGCAGCCACCATTCTTAGCTCCTAATATTTAAATGTTGGATTCACGAAAATAAGTGTCATTGCTTTCTTGATAATAAGCAAAAGTTATAAGTAAGCTTATTAACTACAGTGACATTAATAACATAGCATACTATCAGTGTTAGGATTCCACACAAGATTTCATTTGAAAACAGGTCCACTCAATGCTTTAAAAAAAACAAACAAAGTTGGAAACTCTTGGAGGGACTGGGAGACGGGGAGGGAGTTGTTCTTTCCAAGGCTTGTGTTTTCCCTTTTCACCCTCTACAGGGATCTACACTTTTTCAGAGAAACAAGGTTATATCTGTGATTAGGTTAGCTTTTAAAACCCAGAATGTAGTTTAAACACACACACACACACACACACACACACAGAGGCAAGTGCACTCTTTTTCTTTTTGTTTCTTCTTTCTGACCCCAAACCTCCAGCCTTCCATTCTTCACTGCAAACACACAAGGGTTAAATAGGCTTTTCAGGAGTAAAGTAAACACTTAACGAGAAGTGTCACTTTTATTTCTGGGAAAAATTAGGGTCCAAATGCCAAGCAAGTGACTTCAGAACCAACTTTATGGAGAATTTTGTTTATTTATCATCGACTGTCAACCTATAATTGCCTACAACCTCAAATTGATGTAAATATTCTAAAGGTATGACAAGTGATGAGATGAGGACGGTACCATACACTAACAATAGCTGCCCTTCTCCTGGCACAGACTCCCATGTGCATTTCTAACTAAATTACGTATTTCCTAGCCTGTTAAAATATAATTATTATTTTGAGTACTGTTGTTAACCGTTGGTTAATGATTTGACAGAAAACATGTGTCTTTAAACACATTTTTTTAGAGGCGTGGTACAGTCTCAATTGCAATTTTACAGGTTTGGGGATTATCCCTTAGGGAAATATATATATATATATATATATATATATATATATGATTATATGATGGGCATAAATTTTAAAACACACTCAAAATTCACTCACCAGAAACTTGAACTATCGATGACTATAATCATTAGCTAACTACTGATTGGTTGGAGTGTGCCAAGAACATGAATGGACCTCCTTTAATATTCCTATATAACAACTCTGTGATGATCACCTTTTACAGATGTAGAAAACTGAGGCGGGGGTGAGGAAGGAAAAGTAACTTGCTAGAGCCAGTCCACTGCACTATGTGAAGGATATCTATCAAAGTTATTCCCAGTAAAAATTTTGCTCATGTGGATATTTACTACTTCATTATAGCTCCACTGACTCCGTAGGATAGAAAAATTAAGATAAGTTCTAATAAGTTAAAAAAGAAATCAGGAAGACCAAGAACTACAAACAAGAGAAAATGAGCACATTTTCTTGGTAGCTGCTATAGTAAAATCTGTAGCATAGTAAACACTCCGTTTTTTTTTTTAACATCTTTACTGGAGTATAATTGCTTTACAATGTTGTTAGCTTCTGCTGTATAAAAAAGTGAATCAGCTATACATATACATATATTCCCATATCCCCTGCCACTTGCGTTCCCCTCCCACCCTCCCTATCCCACCCCTCTAGGTGGTCACAAAGCACCGAGCTGATCTCCCTGTGCTATGCGGCTGCTTCCCACTAGCTATCTATTTCACACTTGGTAGTGCATATACGTCAATGTCACTCTCAACACTTTGTCCCAGCTTACCCTTCCCCCTCCCTGTGTCCTCAAGTCCATTCCCTACGTCTGTGTCTTTATTCCTGTCCTGCTCCTCGGTTCTTCAGAACTTTTTTTTTAGATTCCATATATATGTGCTAGCATACGGTATTTGTCTTTCTCTTTCTGACATACTTCACTCTGTACAACAGACTCTAGGTCCAACCACCTCACTACAAATAACTCAATTTCATTCCTTTTTATGGCTGAGTAATATTCCATTGTAGATATGTGCCACATCTTCTTCATCCATTCATCTGTCAATGGACACTCAGGTTGCTTCCCCATCCTGGCTACTGTAAATAAGAACTGCAATGAACACTGTGGTACATGACTCTTTTTGAATTATGGTTTTCTCAGGGTATATGCCCAGTAGTGGGACGGCTTGGGTCATATGGTAGTTCTATTTTTAGTTTTTCAAGGAACCTGCATACTGTTCTCCACAGTGGCTGTATCAGTTTACATTCCCACCAACAGTGCAAGAGGGTTCCCTTTTCTCCACACCCCCTCCAGCATTTATTGTTGCTAGATTTTTTGATGATGACCATTCTGAATGACATGAGGTGATACCTCATTGTAGTTTTCATTTGCATTTCTCTAATGATTAGTGATGTTGAGCATCCTTTCATGTGTTTGTTGGCAATTCGTTTATCTTCTTTGGAGAAATGTCTATTTAGGTCTTCTGCCCACTTTTGGATTGGGTTGTTTGTTTTTTTGATATTGAGCTGCATGAGCTGCTTGTAAATTTTGGAGATTAATCCTCTGTCAGTTGCTTCATTGGCAAGTATTTTCTCCCATTCTGAGGGTTGTCTTTTCACCTTGTTTATGGTTTCCTTTGCTGTGCAAAAGCTCTCAAGTTTCATTAGGTCCCATTTGTTTATTTTTATTTTTATTTCCATTCCTCTAGGAGGTGAGTCCAAAAGGATCTTGCTGTGATTTCTGTCCTAGTGTTCTGCCTATCATTCCTTTTTTATTAAACCTACTTCCTAGATACCGTATCATAAAAAAGAGGAATTTTATGGCATGAAGTACAAATAGATATAACATTAATAAGAATGGATCAGCTTCCTGAAGAACGTGGCCAAGAGCTTTGCTCTCAAATCTTTTAAAGATTCAGCCTTAATGTACTCTCTGGAACAACGAACCTATTTTCTTTGCATCATCAAGTTCTGAGAGTATATTTTTCATTTGTCTTGTCATCAGTTAGAAAAGGTGAAGATGTGTATACATTTTGGTTTTCAATTCTCCTATTAAATCAGCTTCTCAGCGCTTTGGTTTCCAAATGCTCCAAAACAGGTATGGATTGACATTTTTGCCAAAGGACAATTTTTTTGCTCTGTAGTTTTTCTTTTCTTATATAAATTTATGTTATTATATTTATTATTTTGGGCTGTGTGGGTCTTTGTTGCTGCACACAGGCTTTCTTTAGTTGCAGCGAGCGGGGGCTACTCTTCGTTGGGGTGCTTCTCATTGTGGTCGCTTCTCTTGTTGCGGAGCATAGGCTCTGGAGCAGGCGGGCTTCAGCAGACGCGGTGCACGGGTCAGTAGTTCTGGCTCGTGGGCTCTAGAGCGCAGGCTCAGTAGTTGTGGTGCACAGGCTTAGCTGCTCCGCGGCATGTGGGATCTTCCCGGACCAGGGCTCGAACCCGTGTCCCCGACAATGGCAGGCGGATTCTTAACCACTGCACCACCAGGGAAGCCCCACTCTGTAGTTTTTCCCAGAGTTAATGGAAAAAGTCCTGCCACTAATCTCAATTCACCTCTAGGGAATTATAGACTAGCAGGAAAAACTGCAAGGATTGTGCCAAAATGTAGTATTTTCAAACTGCACAAGTCAAAAGCTGAAAATTTTCACAAAGTGGGCTTTCCTTTTCTTTAAAAAAAAAAAAAAAAAAGAGAGAGAGAGACACAGACAAACAGACAGGCTCAGGAGGCCAGATGTAGATTCACTATAATAAACCCTCTGAAGTTAAGTAACCTGGGCCCTGCCAACTCTAAGCCCACTCGGTGTCTGCAGGTACCACCCCGTATAGGGTTCAATGTCCAGCATGTCACCCACATAACTTACCACACCTTATAACAACCCCATAAGGTCTTAAATATACATTTCCTCCATCATCCAAAAGAAGCCCAAGAGGTTAGGTAGCCTAATGCCACATAGTCAGAAGGACTGGTCACAATTCAAACCCCATCCATGTCATAGAAACAGAGGTCACAATTCAAACCCCATCCATGTCATAGAAACAGAAGTACCAGTTCCTGGGATTTCCCTGGTGGTCCAGTGGTTAGAACTCCGCACTTCCACTGCATGGGGTACGGGTTCAATCCCTGGTTGGGGAACTAAGATCTCGCAAGCTGCATGGCCAAAAAAAAATGTACCAGTTCCTAAGGGTTTATGTCCAAATTTGTCCCACTGCAGCCTTTTGGGGGAAAAAAAAAAAAAAACCGGCCAAAAAAAAAAAAATCTTTTGAAACACAATCTGAGTGCCTGTCAGTAGCGGATGGGCTCAATAAATCATGGTAGAACAATGCCATGGAACACTATGCAGGTACTGAGAAGAATGAGTTAGATTTACTCGTGTTGACCAAAGGAGATATACCCATGATAAATGTAAGTTAAAGAAATATATATGGTATAATCTCAATATATATGGTAAAAATAATACATCTATGTTTATTAATGTTTCTATGGATAGAGATAAAGGAAGGATGACTATCAAACTACAACTTCACACACTTTACTTTTAAGGGGTTGACTGAGAAGGAAAGAGGAAAAAATTACATTTGCCGTGCTAAGAAAAAAGTGGGGGTAGTATACTGATAATTTTAAAAGTCCAATAACGTTTATTAATTTCATATGCTTTTCATTACACTAAGCATCCAGGAAGGATATCAAAAGGCAAAAGTTGATCACAAAACGAAATGGGAAGGAGAAAGAATTCTTAAAGGGTTCATTTAATAATACTAGAATCTTCAAGGGGACTAGCAATCTATGAGCTAATTTTATACATACTGGGTGCGTATGATCACAGTTACAGACATAAACCACATACAATTTGCCTATAAAACATTCTTTTCAAAAACATGCAGAATTTGGTACCAAGTGAATTCTTAGGACACCACGGACAAAGAGATCGTGGCTAAGAGTATTTTTTTTTAAGTTCATCATTATACCATTTCAATTAAAAGATGATCTCATGTTGTGGACTGCAGGGAGTGCTAAAATGTGGAACCAGTGTATTAGCTTTTGGTGACCCTCTATCTCCTAAAACTTCTTCTCTGCAAAGTTGCCCTAAGATTTCCCCAGAGAGCATCCCATGAACCAAACCTTTCCTGAACTCTTTCCTCTCCACTTTCTCAATCAAAACTACTTTTTCCTATGTCCCATTCTCTCAAAGCCCTGAACTTTGCTAAGAAACAATACGGTAAGCTAAAACTTGCTTGTTTTTAATGCATATTAACATGCTTATATAATAGTAATTAACATGAAATAGCAAATCGTGATTATTATAACATACACATATGTATGCACCAAATATCATATCTGTATATTTGACAGGCTCCTAGAAAAAACTACCAACTCAAAAGCTTAATTCTCATGGTGTGAATTATGGGTACCAGGAATAGGTGATTTAAAAAAATATTCCCAAGTAGGCAAAACTTTTGGTCGAATTCTCACATCCTATTAACTCTGCCTTTCAAAACATAGCATTTAAAGTCCTTCGGCGTCTGACCCTAATCTTCCTTTTTGGCCTCCTATTCCATCACACCTCCCCCCGCATTCATTCTAACCGTTTCTAGCATATGATTCCCTCTTCATGGAAAGCCATTCTCCCTCTTCTTACGCTGAGAAAATCTCAAAGTGAGCAGAGCCAGCCTGCACACTAGGCACCTCTTCTCGCAGTCCACATCCTGCTCATCATCCCTACACTGTCTTGTCTGTGCCTTCGTAATAGCATTTACCACACTATAGCCGCTGTTGTATCAATCTGTCTCCCCATGTGTACTGCAAGTGTCCGGAGGGCAAGCATCATGCCTTCTTCATCTCTGTATTTCCAAGTTTATAAAAACCACCTGGAATGTATGAGATACTCAACAATTCTTCTTGAACAAATGTTGAAGTTATAATTCCTGTATCAGGTTTTGACACCTTTACAGTAGAGCTAGTAATTTCAACAAGTATCAGACCTCTGAATATTTGGGACTTAAACTTATATTTCTGTATTTCCAGTGCCCATAGAGCACAGAGCATCAAAGACACCCCGATGGATGGCTGTGTTGTTGATACTGATGATGAGCTGTCACATTACTACCCTTCAAAATACATGTATGTCATTGAGCTCTTCACTGGGGGAAGAAACCAAACAGACGAAAACAATGTATCAGAATCCACTCATTGAAAAGAACTCCCAGGACAGCGGAGTTGATGAAATTGGTCTCCTGGAAAAATCCGGTATCTCAAATTCAAAGACCTCAAAAATACCTCCAAACCAACACGCCACTAACCACACCAAAAACACAAATGACAAAGTAGTGACAAAACATCTGATCCCTGCTTCTTGTCAACTAACCAGGATGTCTGAAAGATGCACCCTACACCCAGTGATGTTATTTTCTTTACATTAAGGTCTTTTGTATTGGAGAAACTGTATCAGGGAAAGAAAACTGGTTAATTGTGAATAGTACCAAATGAGCTGTAATGGAGGTGCTATGAATGTAAATCAGCGAAGCCTGATGCAGAACACAGCAGCATCTGGGCGTGCAGCTTGCAAAGTAATGAGACTGTGATGATAAGCTGGCACCCAGCTTTGATCACTTCATCTTGCTCAAGAGCTCTGCTGGGGAAACAGAGGTGAGAGGCACTGACCTCCCTCCCACCACTCCGCAGGAGCACAGAAAACCATAACGGATCGGACTGATCCCCTTCTCTCTTCTCCTCCTTGCAAACACACCCCTTTTTCAGAACTGACGGTTTCATAGTGGGGAGCCCAGCATAAAACAGGCCGAGAAAGCTTCTACCGTATGAAGTGTCATGTCTGAACACGTCGACGGTAATTGGCAATTCATTTTTCATCCTAAAAGCAGAAACAGGCGTACGCTACCTTCAAGCTCCCGATCATAAACCATGCTGAATGTGCCTTGTACACAGACAGCTTTGCTGAGATCTACACCAGTGGCAGGCTGGTGGACTTCAGAGTCTCCACAGATGGGTCTGTCTCACAAATAAATAGGTACTTGTGTAATCTCAGAAGCACAAGAGAACAAAATGAAGAGAGAATGACAGCACATTAAAAAAAAAAAAAATCCCACCACACAACAGCAGCCCTTAGCCTTTCTTGTGTTAATACTGTAATTGGCACATAGCTGACTTCTTTGTGCTTGTAAGGTCCCTACGAAGTGTGTTTAACATACTGAAAAAGGAGCTTTTTAGCTCTTGAAAAGGAGTATAAAGCCAGATGTATCCCTGCACAGTGTTTCTTGCCAGCCTCATCCAGAAAAGGGAGCTGGAGTGACTTGTGTGAAGGGAGCCAAGAGTGAGAACTCCCTTTAATGAGCGCATCTATCAGTTTTCAAGGGGCACAGATGATTACCCGCAGTTAGACACACGCACTCACAAAAGGAACATGGCAATTTAACTGCTGGCTGGCGCATGAGAAAGCACGTAAGACAGCTGAAGGCAGCCATGTGAGCAAGTTGGGGGTGCCTGGCGACACTTTTACATGGGAACATGTGTGCTTTCATTTCAACATGCAGGGAAGGGCCAAGATGCAAGCTTTCACAAGTTTTCAGGCATTTTGCCAGGACTCGGTACATAGTATGAACAAACTGCTGCCTAAGATTATAATATTAAAAAGTACCAGTGTCATTCTATAAATGTTTCACGTACAGATACTGCCTATAAAACCCCTTTATCAAAATTTACTTTCAAAACTTAACCAGGCCTGGGACTTCCCTGGGCGAAGTGGTTAAGAATCCGCCTGCCAATGCAGGGGACACGGGTTCGATCTCTGGTCTGGGAAGATCCCACATACCGCGGAGCAACAAAGCCTGTGCGCCACAACTACTGAACCTGCGCTCTAGAGCCCGCGAGCCCCTGCACCACATCAAACAGTTGCCCCGCTTGCCGCAACTAGAGGGAGCCCGTGAGCAGCGACAAAGACCCAACGCAGCCGAAGATAAATAAATAAAAATAAATCTATAAAAAATTTATAAAAAAAAACTTAACCAGGCCTATCTACAAGACTCTAGGCCAACAAGGAGACGAGTATAATAGGCAAACATAATTTAATGGGGAGCGGGGGAGACTTATTCTTAAGAAAATAAATAAAATAAAGCGAGGTTTACTCCTGTATCTATAGAGATCAAGCATACTGAACGAACAGCCCTGACTCTGAGATGAAGTTTTCAAATTCTAATAAGAAAATATGATTATGGATAGGATTAGAAATCACAGGTTTCTTAAGACTGTGATTAAATTGAAGAAACTTATTTCACCTGGGACAAATTACAGTTAAAAGTTGGGTATTCCCAATATTTCGGACATTTTTTTTCCTAATTAAAATTAGGAAATTAGGGTATTTTAAGATTAACATTTTAAAAATGTACTGATCTTAGGTATTCACACTGTAGTAAAATTGTATATATACCTGGCTAACTATTACCCAGAAAAACAAATATTCTCAATACCTCAGAAAGTTGACATGTGTCCATTTTCAATCAAGTCCCCCTCTATCCCCATCAACTACTTTCTGATTTCTATCAATGCAGACTAATTTTTCCTGTTTCTGAACTCCGCATAAATGGAATCACACAATGGGCGCTGTTTTGTGTCTGGCTTCTTTTTGCTTAACATAATGCTTCTGAGATTCAGCCATGTTGTTTCATGAATAGTTTATTTTTTTAAAACTGCTAAACTCATCGATGACCATATGGGTAGTTTCTTTTTGACTACTATGAATAAACCTGATATGAACATGTGTACAAATCTTTCTGTGGATGTATATTTTCTTTGCTCTTGGGTAAATACCCAGATCTGGAATTCCTGGGTCATAGAATAAATGTATGCTTAAATTTATAAGACACCACCAAACTTCTTCCAAAGTGACTTTGCTCTTTTATACCCCCCAACAGCAAAGCAGGAGAATTCTGGTTTCTTCACATCCTTGCAAACAATTAGTATTGTCAGTCTTTTTGATTTTCATCATTCCAGTGGTTTTAATTTGCAATTCCCTGATAGCTAATGATGTTATTAGCACTTTTCATGTGCTAATTGGCCATTCGTATATCTTCCTCTGAAGTGTCTGTTCAAGTCTTTTGCCCATTTTTTTTTAAACATCTTTATTGGAGTATAATTGCTTTACAGTGTTGTGTTAGTTTCTGCTGTATAACAAAGTGAATCAGCTATATGCATACGTATATCCCCATATCCCCTCCCTCTTGCATCTCCCTCCCACCCACCCTATCCCACCCCTCTAGGCAGCCTCAAGCTGAACTCCCTGTGCCATGCAGCTGCTTCCCACTAGCTGCCCATTTTTTAAATTTTCTAAATGGTGTCTTAAGATGAGCAGAACCTTTTAATCATGATAAGGTCCAAATTTATCAATTTTTGTATTTTGTTTGCTTACATCTTAAGAAAAATGAAAAGAGCCAGAAATAGGAATCCTTGAATAGACTGACACCATGAGAGATGATGTGGAAATTATACATTCAAATGAGCGATGGGAAGACACATTCAAGTACGATTATCCTGAAAGTTCTGGTTTCAATTTTAGTACCATGGTTTTACCCCAGAAATAGTGGCAACCCTAAGTTAATTATCTGGTTGAGAGCAGGGAGGGTTGATAACATTTGGAATAGGCTTCCCAAACCATAGAGTGATGAAACAAGCAGGTATCACCATATGGCGGAGCCTATACAACTCCCCAGAGACTATCCTGAGAGCTATCACTTTTATGCATAGATAACTTCTTCGATATAATTTTTACCATACTTAAGGCTCTAGATGGTTAAACTTTGCAAATCTGACACAAGGAAAGAATTAAAAATCTACATCCTACAAGTCTTCCTGGACATTTTAAGAAGTGGCAGGTCAGTCAGATGGTAATTAACTCTAATTGGCCTCGATGCTTTCTATCTGTAGCTGAGTGGCACTCAAAAAGCAAAATAACTTTTTCTCATCTATGAAAACATCAAAGGAAAATTTTTAAAAATTATTTCCAACTGGATCCTTTAAAAAGTAAATGAACTCTTGCTGGAATCAGCAAGAGGAAAAAACTTAGTTATCCCAGTTAGAAGTATATTTGGGGAACTATGAGCTGTGTAGATAATTACTCAAATAAGCAAGGATCAATAAATTCTAAAATACCATGCACCCTAGAACTCAAAATGTTCTTGTTTTAAATATTATGATACAAAGAAACAAGCTATCATTTTGGCAGAAACTTCATTTATCTAACTAATAGTGTACAATTAATATTTCATATAACCATGTAGGGTAATGCTGGATTCTTAATGGATCGTATTGATTAAGGAAGAAAGTTCAATGCTAATGTTCCTGTAGGGGAAAACAGAACGATTTGTTATCCCACGCAGAACAAATCATGAATTCAGGAGTTTATGGCCACTAACCTAAGGGCTGCAACAAGACTGATTTTGATAATTTACATGAAACACATAAATAGATTATATTAAAGGAAAGAATATGCCCAGAGCAACCCAAACAAACGCTAGCTGCCACCACTGAGACAGGGAAGAGAATTCCAGGTCATGGATTTAAGGCAGGATGTGGCCAATCTGGCCTCAGTATCACCACTTGAGGTTCCTTCACATACTGTGTTGAAGTGATAAGGAAGTTTCCACTGTGACCCTCTTGACTTTGAGACCAACTGCACATGTTCATGCAACAGCAGCAGTTTGTGTTCTATTCTGTGAAACAGATAATACTGCTGTATGGCTTACATCCCTGTCCTGCCCTCTTAGTCCTATATTCCAATCAACTTTGCCATCCTGCCCTGCCCCCTTCTGCAGACACCTCTGGACTGAGTGGAATGCTGCGAGCAACAGTGGAGAGTCAACAGTCCGTGCTGTTTTACAAGGTGGCTGCACCAGTCTGCATTCCCACCAGCAGAGAGAGAGAGTGTGTGTGAGTGGTGGTGGTGGGGGGAGTGTCCCTTTCTCCTCCGCACTGTCTCCAGAATTTGTTACTTGTGGACTTTTTGATGATGTCCATTCTGGCCGGCGTGGGTGGCTTTGATTTGCATTTCTCTTGATGGTTGGCAATGCTGAGCATCTTTTCACATGCCTGTTGGCTGTCTTCTTCGGAGAGGGGTCTGTTTGGGTCTTCTGCCCATTTTTTGATCGGGTTTTTTTCTTGTTGTTGGGCTGTATGAGCTGTTTGTGTGTTTTAGAGATGGAGCCCTTGTTGGTCGCATCATTTGTGAGTGTTTTCTCCCAGTCCGAGGGTTGTCTTTTCATTTTGTTTGTGGTTTCCTTGGCTGTACAGGGGCTTGTGAGTTTGACTGGGTTCCATTTGTTTGTTTTTGCTTTTGTTTCTATTGCTTTGGGAGACTGACCTAGGAAAGTGTTGCTATGATTTATGTCATAGGCTGTTCTGCCTGTGTTCTCTTCTGGGAGTGTTATGGTGTCATGTCTTAACATAATATAAACAACAAACAACCCTACACTTCTAAATAGGCAATTATAACCAAGTGTATGCAGAAATGATACAGGTGGAAAGCTAACTCGCAAGTGGTGTTAATGTTTCTTGGCATTTACTTCTGTTACCTTAGAGAATAAGTATGTAGACTAAGGCTAGAACTCCAACTTAAAGAAATAAGAAGAAACTAACTAACTAGACAAATCTGATTAGGAGGGCTCTAATTTTAAAGGGGGGGAAAGGCACTAATCGCCTAAGGTTTCCTTACAAATCTAACCAATTCTACATGCCCATCGTAAGAAATACTGTCAAACAGTGGTGTGTTCCAAAGCAGGTCTCACTTGTTGCCTTGGAACTAATTTGTTGCTTTGGGGGGTGTGGGGGAAGAGAATGACACACACAGCTTCTTAGTTTGAGAGGCAGCAGGCTGCTCTCCACATATCCCCTGATGAAGTACAAAAGGGGCTGCCATACCACACAGAACAAAACTAAAAGGTCACCTGGTGTCTTACAACTAAATAAAACTACTTAGGTCCATTTTTTAGATGAAGATCAATGACAACTTTTTTTTTCTTTTTCAACTTTTAAATCGTCTGAGCTTGAATGCCCTAAAGAGAATGGCAGTTAAAATTTACATTTTACAGATGGAAGAGACAAGTCAAAGGTGGAATAAATAACCTGCCTGAGGAACTGAGTGTTCTAAATAACTGAGACTTTGTTTCAGCCAAATGGGTATTTGCTATTGGACAAACTCTAGTGGGTACATGAAATACTATGGAAGCTGACATAGGTGAGTTGATGTTTAAAAAACAAAAACAACAAACAACCCTATACTGCTAACTAGGCAATTATAACCAAGTGTATGCAGAAGGAGCACAGGTATATTTACTTTTTCTAGAATTTAGCCTCTTCAATTGCTAAGTCTCTTACTGAATAATCAAGACGTTGCTTGGCTCTAAGGACCGTAGGGAATAAAATGTCACCACTGCAGCTGCTATATTTCCTGCTCACAGCCCTTCAAATTAAAAAAAGGGGGGAAAAGGCCCAATACAAATGCAGAATTTAATTAGTTAGTAAAAGCCCCAATCCTTGCTCGAAGCCCTGTTCTTCCTGTAATATCGCATTCTTTTCTTCTTATGTAAACTTTTCATTAGGGAGAAGACATCTTTATAATACAATAACTCGAGTTATACTGTAACTGCTGGTAACATAACTCCTGCATTAGAAAAGCCAGCATGTTCAAGTAATGTTGTTTTAATACAATTTGTGTTCAGCAGAAACCAAGTCAACTTGGTCATTGAGAATTTGATCAATGTGAATTAGTGTCTTACTGAGATAAACCATTTGATCATTTAGAAACTGATCAACGAGAATCAGAGATAAAACATTTATCATGTACATTTGGTATATCAGAGCCATTCACGCAGCACTAAAGTAGGTTATAAGCAGACATCGATAAGTGTTAGAGACAATGTGCAGGGAAACTGTCAGCTGCAGATACAAATAAATGTCTGAAAGTATATAATTTTAATCCTTTTGATAGGGCAAGTTACTCAATGAGGCAGCTGGAGTCACTGAAAAATTATAGGAGCTCAGCTTTGGAAAACCTGGAAAGAAGCACAGCAATGCTGAAACACTGCAAACTTTGGAAATAAGTTTTAATTAAAAGTTTAAACAGAATGGTAAGTAACATAAATTTACTTGGCTAAACTTCTATAAGAGTTTTAAGACTATTAATCAGAGTAAACTTTGTACCTGCAGGACAATTAGTTCTATTAATCTAATATTTCCAAATTGAAGTCACACTGACATTCAAGCGCACTGGCTTATGCATCTAACAGAATTATAAATTTGCCAGTCAAAACCTTATTTAATTATTTTACAGCCAATTAAGCAGGATCTTTAAACACTGTTGCTTAAAACTGTCCATAATCCACATGTGTAATTACAGAGAACATGAGAAACACCTGCTGATACCACTGGCGTGTCATCCTGAGCTTCACTAACTCATTCGTAGTATAGCTATTAAAATCACACACCCTAAAGAGAAACTAAACAGCACTGCCAGTCAAAGTGAAACCCTAATAAAACCAAGAACATTTTAAAGAGAAAGAATTTTACACTGAAGCAAACCTTTGACTATATAGTGATACTTTAAAAAGCAATTTATCTGTAAGAGTTTTGCATAGCATTCCACAGATACTCTACAATCACCTAAACTCCTTCCACAGGGTAACTAATCTTTTAATACATTGCAAGGATAACCCAGGCTTCTTCCATGAGCCTAAATTTATAAGTCAGGTTTCAACAACTTCGTTCAAGGATAAAAGTGAGGGGCTTCCCTGGTGGCGCAGTGGTTGAGAGTCCGCCTGCTGATGCAGGGGACACGGGTTTGTGCCCCGGTCCAGGAAGATCCCACATGCCGCGGAGCGGCTGGGCCCATGAGCCATGGCCACTGAGCCTGCGCGTCCGGAGCCTGTGCTCCGCAGCGGGAGAGGCCACAACAGTGAGAGGCCCATGTACCGCAAAAAAAAAAAAAAAAAGTGAAAACCCCTCCTAACATCTGGCACACAAAGGAGCATTACCACTATTCACATCCAATTGCACAGAACCATACTCCTTTACGAGTGCTTCATCTTTCAAAGATACTGAAGCCAAGTTGAAAAGTTATACCTCTAATAAAACCAGTCCAAAATATTTTTGAGAGATCTATGTCACTTCCCATATATATTTTTAGGGAAGGTAGAACTGGCCACTGAATTATCTAAAGGAAAACATGGGAGTGAAAGATCAATCGTCTTTGAAATGCTTTTGTTTGATATTACATTGTCTTCACAAGGTTTACACTGCCTTTTGCTTTACATTTGCTTGATGTTTGTTTTTATATTTTGAAAACAATTTGTATGTACATAACACTATGGTAACATTTCCTTTCTGTGGGTATGGTATATTGACCCCAATCCACTGAGGCAATTGGATTCTGATGCTGACTAACAAACAGAGCCCCTGTGGCACTCTGTCCATACACCCCTTATTCTGTCTGTACATCCTGACAGCTCTGACACACATCCCTTTTGAGGCTGTCCTGTCATGAGAGCTTTATATGCTGTCTCCTGGCTGGACTGTGAGCTCCCCAAGGGTAAGAACTCTCCCTAATGTTCTTTGGGGAAGTTTTAACATCATCTAGATTTCGTTTGGAACCAGATACAGAAATCTCCCCTATGGTGCATAGTTTCATAACATGAGTTGGACATGATAATAAAATAATAATATCATAATAATAATACATAATAAAAAATAAAATCTAATATTTATTGAGCATTTACTTTGTGCTAGACCTGTGCTAAGCACTATCAATGTAACATTTAATATAACATTTCGCTTAATTACCTACAAGTTAGAATATAAGGATTAATACTGAACATAATTTTAAGTAGCTGAGTTATAACATGGTACTACCGCCATGTAACTAACTCAGAACTAACACCATAACTTGCTCTATTTAACAGCTAATAACAAAGGGTGATAAAGGTGATATGAAGTGCTTATAATGACTGTTTCAGTTGAGCTGGGAAAAGAAAAGGTATATCTCTTGAATAAAAGCTAGATGTAAAAAATACATGTATCACTGGGTTTACCCAGTGATTTGGGTTTTATAGCCAAAATTTTAAAGCTATTTTGGGGAAAAAGTTCTTGCAGGAAAATAAACAGCACACATTCTTGATCCCAAATTACTTAATTTCCATTGAAAAAAGAAATAGTAAGTTTTAATAATTTGATATTTATTAGGGATACAATTATCTCATCACAGTAGAACCAACTGTGGATTTTTAAAAAGCTTTGGTTTATTAAATCTGTCTTATTCTTGCCCTCCTCTGACGAGCTCTAAGCTCCACGCTGATAAGACCCCACCTATCTCCTTCATGGCTGTATATTCAGAATGCAGGGGAGGGCATGTTGCATAGAAGCACTATGAATGAATGATGTGTTGATAAAACAGGGGGAAAAATTCCAATAAATCTAAAGTGTTTTACTGGTTTACCACCAAACTATAAAGTGAGGGACTGAAGTGTGAGTTAATATTTAAGCCTCCCTAAAATAATTCCATTAGCTATCCTGCAGGATGCCCCAATGTAACTGTTGTTCATCACATGTGGCCTCAAATGCTCGGAGCATTCTTTATTCTTTCTCTTTACAGTGATTTTATGTGACCCCCCCCATCAGGTGCATAACAGTGCCCTTGAAATTGCAATTTAAAAAGCTTCCATCTCCTGTAACCAAGATGTATCCAAATGAATCCTTCCATCACATAAAATTAACTAAATCCTCTTCAAAGTCCTTCAGAGTTTGCTGTCCAAGAGGAACTGCTGAGTTCAGCTCTGTCAGGCAATGGAAAGAATACAGTACTCTGCCTTGCAAAAGACTGAAGATGTCATGATTACATGAGGTGCTCAAGTTTCTAAGGAGAAACAAAATTCCATTGAGGAATCTCTGTGTCTTCAAAGATGGTAAACATCTCTTACATCCAAAGCACTATCACTTCCTTGGTGTGACACTAATGAACTCAATGCAAATCAAAATACGATATTCTAGGAAGCTCAGGCTAGCAGGTAGCTGAAAAAAATGATATAATGAAAGTCACTTTCTGAAAAACCTAGCTTTGAAATTCCTGGGTTTTTGTTTGCACTGGAGTTAGCCAAACTGCAAAGTCTGAGGGCAGAGTCCCCAAGAGTGTCCTCACTTCTAGTATCATCTGCAAGTTCAAGGGGTTCCCAAACCACCCTAAGCTTTGATAATTCAATAAAAGGACTCACAGACCTCACTAAAGCTATTAAACTCAGAGTGATGGCTTATTATGGGAAATGATACAGAGAATCAGCCAAAGGAAAAGAAACCAAAGTCTGAGAGTTTTCCAGATGCAATGTTCCCACTGTCCTCAGGATGCATTTCCCTCCTGGTATCACTGTGTAACAAATGCAGAGTAGTATCAACTAGAGACGCTCACCCAAACTTTAGTGTCCTGAGCTTCACTGGAGCCTCATCACACATTCTTGCCTGACTGACTGCCCCTGTGGCTGAATTCAGTCTTTGGCACCGGACTGATACCACATGTCATAAGGGGCCCATCATAAATAATAAGACATTTCTTTCACTTGGGAAATTCCAAGGGTTTAGAGGTTTGTCCCAGGAGCTAGGTACAAGGGCCAGAGCTCACTTTGGGAAAGGCCAGACTGTTTACTACACCAGATTGGAGAAGGATCTAATAAAGAATAATACCTTCTAAAGATAAAAGAGAATGATGCTGCTGAGGCTCTGCTTAAAACTAAGTCCAAACTACAGGTCCATGCTGTCTTGGAGAAGGTAAGTCATAATGACTTTTACTTTTGTGCTACATGCAGCCTCCCATTCTGCAGTAGGCTAGCCCAGGCTGAATGACATGGCAGCTGGGCATGGCTTCAGAAGAGAAGCCAATTCTTTTCATCTAAAATCAGACTTCTCTCTCTATGATATTCAGCTTCCACCAATTTTCCAATAAACTAAGCTCATATTTCTGTTTCTGTTTCTCCTTTATCCCTTCTGTCCAAGTGTTATGGGCTGAACTGTGTCTCCCCCAAAATTCTTATGTTGAAGTCCTAATGCCTGGTACTTCAGAAAACAAATTTGGACAGAGGGTTTTTAAAGAGGTAAGTAAGTTAAAATGAAGTCATCAGGATGGACCCTAATCCAATGTGATTTATAAGAGAAGGAGATTAGGACACAGATGCAGAGAGGAAGGCCATGTAAAGACAGCCATCTGCAAGCAAAGGAGAAAGGCCCCCGGAGAAACCAACCCTGCTTCCACCTTGATCCTGAACTTCCAGCCTCCAGAATTGTGAGAAAACTTCTGTTAAGCCAGTCAGTCTGTGGCAGCCCTAGCAAACCAGTACACCAATTCATCACTAATTCATGTCTAATCTCTCAGTGACTTTTGCATCCATCCCCTCCTTTTCTCTTTCACTTATAGAGATATCTCATCTGGTATCTCTGGCTTTTTTTCCCCTGCACACCTCCAATCAAACCTCACATCAACTATCAGACTAATTCCTAAAGGGCAACAGAAATTGGGGTACTCACCTGGTCAAACACCTTCCAATGCCTTCTGGCTAAATGAAGACCAACTTCTTAGCCCAGCAGCTAATGAATGACCCTACCAACCTTTCCAGCTGTATCTCGCACCAGTCTCTGTGAGTCAAACCACTGCTCTTAGCTAGTTTGTCACCCAACTACTGAAGATGTTTTCGTTTTGAATACCTTTCCTTCCTGACTATTCAATACTCTTCTTCAAGCCTCAATTAAAATACCATCTTCTTTATAATGACTTCATAGATCATTCTAGTCAGAATTGATCTCCTTTAACTTAAATTTTAGTTATTTGTATAGCTATCATCTTACAAGGAAGAAAGACCCAAGGTGCCAAGTCAAAGGTTCTCACAGTAGAGACCAAAGGTTTAAAAAACAGTGCTTTAACATTAATGGGAAGGATAAAAACCTAACTTTGAGAATACATATGTAGAGTGCCTTTTAAAATCAAGTCTATCCAATACCATATCTAAATTCTAAAGATAGCATATTAACCTTTAAGAGTGAGATTTATGGCTCATTTTTAGAAGGCCTTTCCCAACTGCCCCTAAAGAGATAATTCACTAAGGAAGACTAAAGGTTTTTGTCTATTTAAAGATACCTCAAACCATCTTTTTAAAAAGTCTTTTTTTTAATCAACATTAAAATAACACCAATATCCATTACCACACAAACTGCACTACAGCAGAAAGTAACAACATTCTACCTTAGGGTTTAATCATTTTATCAAATGTTTATAAACATGCCAAGGAAGGAGGTCAGAGCCCAATGCACTCTTTCAACTAAACCTGTCACAGCACCTTTCTGTGCTTCACTAATTTGCACAAGTGCGACTAACAGAGGTTACACAACAGAACTATTTATACACTCAGGAAAATTCTGAATGATGTTTTCTGACCTAATGTGAGCACTGGAAGCAAAGGGAAAGTACAGGGCTATGGGTCGCAGACACTTTGATCCATCAATTACAGAACATTCATTTAAACATTCCAAGGATTAACACAGGTAACAATTTAACATCACCCTCATAATCAAGGGCAAGGTAAAGTCTGTGATTTAAATGCTTTCAAGGTACATGTGAAGAAATGAAAACAGCTTAAATGGGAGAAAGGCAGATACCCGTTGGACATGCCCATCATTTTATGATACACAAGTGAATGATTTCTGTGTTTCTATTAAAAGAGACAGCAATTTAACATCACCTTCATAATCAATGGTATCCTATCTTATAGAATATTCCAAATGAAAATTCTATCACCATTGCTTTCAATTTCCCCTGAGTTCATAAAATTGAGTTGCAACACAGTCACCAAATGCCCATTCCTTGCATTTGAATTCCACTAGAGCAACATGGATCCAAACATATTTCCAAGTATTCCAGAGGGCTAACATATCAAAGAGCAATAAAGGTGTATTTTCATCTTGTCAAGAAGGGTAAATAATGATAATACTATTAAAAACTTACTTGAACTTTGCTTCCACCTCCTCAGCAGCTTTCTGGTATTGCTCAGTGGTGACTCTGTAGAACTCTGAGCTCTGTGGATAAAGATCGATAGCAGAGTTTTCAGTATCCAAGAGGACAAAATGTGTGCAAGACCTACGATTTCAAAAAGATACATAAAATCTTGTGTCGGCCACTCAAGCAGTAGGAGAAAGATTTCTTGCATGGTAGCATGAATACTTACAAAAATACATGTAAGGCTACCCATTTAATAACAGTATAGTTGTCGGTATACAGGCTGTAATTAAAGAGTAAATGTTCACATTTGTAATTCATCATTATTTGATCCTTCTGAGAAAATTCCTAACACATTTTTGAAAGATTATTTTGATCTCCCTTATTTGGAATCCACCACTGCAAGATCAAAAGACACTCTGATTGAATATGATATTCACACACTATACTTACCTATTATTCCAGTGTTCCACCTAGGATATTAAAGGATCATTTCTTTTTACACAGTACATTTATCCTCAAGATGGATTCTCTATGGAGTAGAGTTTGTTCTATCATCTCCATATGACCACAAGAGCATCAACATTTATAACAAATTAATCAGTAAGAACAGGGGTGCAGATTTAGGTAATTTTTATTAAAAAATGTTTCAATATTACATGAATGAACACATAAGCAACATAAATCAAGTTGTAAGAGCAAAGTAATGCCTTTCCTGGGGCAGCAAAATTAAAAATGATCCATTCTGGCTAGCTACTGTGAAACCTGTCTTACTGCAGAGGGTGGCCTAAATGACCCTATGAGTCTTCAGACTCCATGAAATACCCTGCAAAATGCATCACAGTGCAAAGGAACAAAATGCAGTAGACCCCAAAATGCAGTCTACTGTGCCCCTTCATTCCCTAATCACTCAGGTTTCACATGCATGACTTGGGGTAGTTTATTTTTAATAAATCATTGTTGGTTGGTAAGAAAATGAAAATGAAATCCTCTTCACACCAGTGACCCCTTTGCATTTAACAATCTGGGTTGCCCAATGACAGTCACATCCAGGTTTGTTGGATGTAGATAAAATCAATAGGTATGTGATTAGACAGCAGACTCAGGGTGGCTGGAGCAATGGACAGGTCACCATTTGAGATGATGAATGGCTTTCTATCAACCTAGAGTCCCCTACGATGCTAACATTTACTATAATCTTATTTGGGCTGCGATTTATCTTTCTTGCACCTGATCAATAAAGATGAACAGAACAGTTGTAAGGATCGATTGTAATTTTTTATCATTTTCAAGCACGAAGGTGTATTTCTGACATGAAGACAATATTTACGTGTACTGCTTCTGCATTTTTTAGATTGCAATGTGAGTGATGAACTGCACCAGTCCATATGCCGAGAAGTTTTAATTCATTGGTAGGTCTCGAGCTATCAAAAAGCCATTTGTCTCCTCCGATATTTTAACTTTAGGTTGTGTCACTCCTTCGTATCAGTTCCACTTATGAGGTTTTTCTTTCCTTTAAAATACACACCAGTCATGACATGCTCTTTTGCAATGTTTGGTTTCAGCTTTTCTTCGAACGCTTCTAACAAAGAGGGCAGCAAAAAGGCAGTTATAATGGACCACTAACAATGATGAGAAACTCCCCACATTACTATGATGAACTGTCAAACAGGCATTATGTTACTGAATCATCTATTAAAATGCCAGCAAAACAAAATATTTTTGCTCATTTTAAACACTGAAACTGTAACGTCTGGGACCAGACTGAAGGATCTGGTCTCTGGTTCTGTTCAGTGACCCTAAGCAAACAACCTCCCCCAGCTTCCGTTCCAGTGTTCCTAATCTGTAAAATATGGGTGATACTAGCCCTGCTTATCTCTGCCAAAGCTGTTGTAGAAATCAAATAAGATAGGCAAGAGAGCTAAGAAACCTGCTCAGTGTTTTTGCAGGATAAGATTAACATCCAAATAAAAGAATTTTGGAAGAAAAGAACTAATTTGGGCAATTCCATTCTGGGTACAAATTCAAAATTATCAATATAGAATGATACACAAAAGCAAGACTTCTGCCATAATATAGAGAGCTCCCTTCTGCTCTGTAATGCCAAATGTAGATTAAATTGCTAACTTTGTCAAACTTTCTTCTTCAATGTTAAACACACCAAAAAAAACCCTGTACCTGTGATGCCTGCAAACCTAGAATATAATTTCTTAAAGTTTTAGGCTTATTTATGCTCCATATTTCTAGCTTAGTGACCAGTTTCTGACACTGCATAAATGTAACAAAGAAAAGTCCCCAAGAGGCAACACCATATAACTAAGAAAATAAACACAAATATGCCCAACATCTATATGTAGACAGTGTTTAATTCATTAAGTATTTACTTATTCATTCAACAAAATTAAATCCTTATTATCCCAATAAGTCCATCTTGGAGAACTAGATCCTCAAAAAGCTTTCCATCTGCTACAGGAGAAAAGAAAAATAAGTATAATAAAAGGTCACAAATATTAAGCTAAAAGTGGTACACAACGTTAATGGAGTTCAGAAAAAGTAGAGATCTCTTTTGACCTGAGAAAATACTTTTAAAAATGGACAACTATGCAAAAAACAAAACAAAACCCCAAACCAAAAACATTCCCAATATGTCTGCCAGCAGGAGAAAGGATAAATATATATTGGGTATTCATAAAATGGATATCTATCTATACAATGATGAAAAAGAATGAATTAGACATACATGTGGGGCAAAAAAAGCAAGTTGTAGATATGATACAGTACAATGCAATTTATGTTACTTTGGATGAAAAGGGGCAAATAATGAAACAGGATCAGTAAAGAGCAAATTCTATGGATTATCTCTAAGTGGTGGCAGTTATGTGTGGGTGGTAAAAGAGGATGAGAGGGACAGAGTGCCATAAAGGAAGGGAACAGGGGGACTTCACTGCACTGTCACGTTTTCGAAAATGAGGTGGGGTACCCATCCAGTTGTTACACTGGTCGTAAATACTTTGTAATACATACAAAAATTGTGTTACTCCCCCTCACTCCCCAAAGGTGCTAACAACAACAAATGCTTTAGTAGAACTAGAACATAAAAGTACGTGTGGGGAACACATGCTGAAGAGGAGGTGAGCTGAGTGGAGATAGATTCTTAAATGCTAAGCTATTGCAGAGTGTTTACACATTACTAAACAAAAGTACCTTTTCCTCAACTTTGTCTTATGTAATCATTTTAGACTTACAGAAAGGGGGCAAAAATAGAAGAAGGTTCCTGTATATACTTCACTCAGCTTCCCTTCATGCCAACACCTTAGATGATCATAGTACAATTATCAAAACTAATAAACTAACAATGTCACAATACTAGAGACTAGCAGCAACTAAATTAGACTTTATTTCTATTTTTCCAAATTTCCTTCTTTTTCTAGTCCCGGATCTAGTCCCGGGCCCTGTGTGGCATTCAGTTCTCATGGCCTCCTTGTCTCCTCTCTCTGTGACAGCGCCTCAGTCTTGCCTTCTCTTTTATGACCTCAACACTCCCGAAGAACACTGGTCAGATGTTTCGTGGAATGATGTGCAATTTGGGCCTGTTAGATGTTTTCTCATAATTAGACTGACACTATCATGGTTATAGGGAAGGATACCACAGAAGTGACGTGCCCTTCTCCACACATTGCATCCCGGGCTACATTACATTACATCAATAGATCGTTTTACTTGTGCTGTTGATCTTGACCATTTGATTAAAGTGGTGCCTAAGGGTTTCTCCATAGCAAAGTTACTATTTTTCCTGTTGTAATCAATATCTTACAGGAGATTCTTTGAGATTATGCAAATACACTGTTTCACCTTAAACTTTTGCCATCAGTTTTTTTGCATCCATTGTTTGCAGCAAGGATTTCTGTGGTGTTCTAACGATGCATTAATCTTTGTTTATTTATTTATTTATTTATTTATTTATTTATTTTGCGGTACGCGGGCCTCTCACTGTTGTGGCCTCTCCCGTTGTGGAGCACAGGCTCCCAACGCGCAGGCTCAGCAGCCATGGCTCATGGGCCCAGCCGCTCCGAGGCATGTGGGATCCTCCCGGACTGGGGCACGAACCCATGTCCCCTGCATCGGCAGGCGGACTCTCAACCACTGAGCCACCAGGGAAGCCCCATTAAGTTTTAAATGACATTATTGCATATTTAGACCTTACTGATATAATGACAATCTTCATTGACTCTCTTGCTCAATAATGAAAACAGTAGCCTCAGAGGAAAAGCCTTCAAACACAAAAATGTTCAAAGAGTGGGTAGCTATTCTTAGAAAAGTATAAATTCCCTACAGCCTGATTAAGAAATATGGAACAGGAGGTAAACATGGAGCTATAGAGGGGCAGACCTGAGTCAGGCAAAGCACGCGTGCCTCCCCTATTCACTGTCAATAACTGAGAGAGCCTAGGTTTGCACTGTGGGAACCTCCCTCCTGCTACACAGGTCAATCTTTATCACCGTAAAGACATAACTGTCCACTGTCGGGAGGAAGAGGCAGACGGGCTATTGCAAGGATTGGGTAAAAGGGGGAAGGGGTGAGTGGTTTCAGATGCCCCTTCAGGGGCTGCCTGAGCTCCAGATCCAGGTTTTCAGGAAGTTGCCCCAACTCCTGCCCTTCTATTTTGTGAGCCCTTGGTAAAAGGAATGGGGACCATCCACTTCAGAACCATCTGCAGAGCTTGTGAAACTGCAGACTCCTGGGCCACACCCTGAACCTCTGAGGATGAGGCCCAGAAGCTGCAAGCTCAGAAGCATCTCAATGACTCTGAACACACACTAAGTTTGGACACTACTGGGTTTCTAGAACAATGAAACGATAATAAAAATTACTGTTTAGCATACCATTCAAAGTGAAAAATCAGTGTTTTTGAAGAATTATGGCAAAACTATTTTCCACAACTGAATATAGCTATAATTTTTACGCTCCAAATTAGGGAGTCTAGTGGTACTGTCCACAAGTCACTGATGGACCCAAAATTGCCCAAGAGCTCTGACTCTTGCCTTCCACTGCTGCAATGTTCTTCCTCTGAACTGGTACTCACAGGCAGCAGAAGTACCGTAATTTTCAGAAGCGTTGCTTTCGTTATCTGTGTTGTCTTGAGATGGCCATAGGCTGTACATGCTGCTAATTTTGTTTACTATTTTTGTTACTTTAATGTCATCCTTATAACTAAATTTGTGGTTATTTGGTTAACCAACCCTACAGTTTGTAGTAGTACATACTTACATTAATTGTATTTTTGTCTGATCATTTTCTATAATAGTCAAATTTTAAGACCTGTGTGGTCAGTGTTTCTAATAAGTAACATCCACACTGCTATTTTCAAAGAAGATGGAGATATATATACGGACACATACACACACACCCTCCAAACACTGTTGCACTGTAGACAAGTGGTATGAGAGAAACAACCTGGTGAGATGACCTTAAATAAAGAGACTCAAAAAGAAGAGGTAGAGGAAGGTGCCCGTGATCTGACAGGGGGGCCTTTCAATGAATGATCACTGCTTTGGACACGGCCACATTATTTCTATGCCAGTGAGGTCCTTTACAACCTAAAATTCAAAAATTCTTCATTCATATTCATTCTGCATAGTTACCTGCTCCATCAATGGCAGGAAAAATACTTGACATGTTTTGTCCAGCAGTAATATGAACTTGTGGCGGGTAAATGTGATTTAAATCAAATATTAAAAGTCTAATTCATTAGTTTCTTCCTTTAAAACATGAATTCTTATTTGATACAAGCATAAAACATGTTTTCCACCAAGATGCTCTTTGAGAAGGTAGATCTTATAAATTCAAAGTAGAATGACAGTATCTTTCAGTATTTTACACTATCAAAAATTTGATTAAAGGCTTATCTATTTTTTTGTCAAAGATAAGTGAAAGGAGTTGTAGGAAGTGACCTATCTGCAGAATAACATCATTCTAGATCTGGGAGATGTTTCTGTCACCTATATTAGAGGACAATGCATCACTGGAAACAACAGGCATTTTCATTTTCTATATCAAAATATCTTCCATCTAAGGCACAAGGAACCAGTTACTAAATACACAGGCAACAAACTGAGTTAGGGTGAATGAATGCTCCATTGATAACTTTTAAAACGTTTCATTTAAAACACATGAATATGCTGTCCACGACACTCTGCACTTAGGTGAGTGATTCTTAGCAGAACAGCGAGGTGGTAAAGAGCATGCACTTTGGAGCCAGACTGACAAGTCACAGCTCCACCCTTGTAGAATGGAACACAAGAGCTGTCTACCATCTGTGAAAAGGGGAGGGTAACACTAAAGACCAACAAGACTCTTTGGGGTATTAAATATGATAATTCGTATAAAGCTCTTCGAATACTCTGCAACAACATAAATGGACAAAGAATTTGAAAAAGAATAGATACAAGTATATGCATAACTGAATCACTTCACTGTACACCTGAAACTAACACATTATTGTCAATCAACTCTACTCCAATATAAAAGAAAAAGAAAGAAACAGTTCAGGCAGTGAGAGAATGAGCTTCTGTAAGCGGCCTTGACATTCCTCCTCAAAACCCTTTAAAAAAAGAGCAAAACCTAGCAAAAAATATATATATAAATCCCCCCAAAAAAGTCTACAAATAATAAATGCTGGAGAGAGTGTGAAGAAAAAGGAACCCTCCTACACTGTTGGCGGGAATGTAAATTTGTACAGCCACTATGGAGAAGAGTACGGAGGTTCCTTAAAAAACTAAAAATACAGTTACCATATGACCTTGCATCCCATTCCTGGGCATATATCTGGAGAAAATGCTAACTCCAAAAGACACATTCACGCCTATGTTCTTAGCAGCACTATGTACAACAGCCAAGACATGGAATCAACCTAAATGTCCATCAACAGATGAATGCATAAAGAAGATGCGGTACACATCTATAATGGAATATTACTCAGCCATAAAAAGGAGTGAAATAATGCCATTTGCAGCAACATGGATGGACCTAGAGATTATCATATTAAGTAAAGTAAGTCAGACAGAGAAAGACAAATATCACGTATCACTCACATATGGAATCTGAAAAACTGATACAAATGAACTTATTTCCAAAGCAGAAATAGACTCACAGACACAGAAAACAAACTTATGGTTACCAAAGGGGATAGTGGGGGCAGGGGGAGGGGGAGAGATAAATTAGGAGTTTGGGATTAACATACACACACTACTATATATAAAAGAGGTAATCAACAAAGACCTACTGTATAGCACAGGGAACTCTACTCAATATTTTGGAATAACCTAATAGAAAAGAATCTGAAAAAGAACATAAATATATATATGTATACCAAATCACCTTGTGGTACACCTGAAACTAACACAACATTGTAAATTAACAATACTTCAATTAAAAAAAACATGTTTTTATTATGATGACCTGATATGCATTAAAACTTTACTCAGAGCAATTAAAAAAAACAACACAATAAGGACCAACAGGACTCTTTGGGGGATCAAATACAGTAACTCATAAAAAGGCTCTTTGGGGCTTCCCTGGTGGCGCAGTGGTTAAGAATCCACCTGCCAATGCAGGGCGCACGGGTTCGAGCCCTGGTTCAGGAAGATCCCACATGCCACGGAGCAACTAAGCCCGTGCGCCAAAACTACTGAACCTGTGCTCTAGAGCCTGAGAGCCACAACTACTGAGCTACATGCCACAGCTACTGAAGCCCACATGCCTAGAGCCCATGCTCTGCAACAAGAGAAGTCACCGCAATGAGAAGCCTGCACACTGCAAGGAAGAGTAGCCCCTGCTCGCCACAACTAGAGAAAGCCCGTGCGCAGCAACGAAGACCCAACGCAGCCAAAAATAAATTAATTAAATAAAATTTTTTTAAAAGCTCTTTGAATAGTACTTGGGATAACATATGGTGAGCATTATAGGAATGCTACCCATTATTAAAATTTATTTGACCATTGTTTAAACAGTAAAAAAAAAGTACACAGTGTTTGGTAAATTTTTCAAAACCCATTTTAACAAAAATTTAAATCTTTTAAAAACAAAAATCTTTTCTTCCATTAAATCAAACATTACTGAATTTTTATTACATTGCTCATCTGTTCTGTTTTTCTGTTCCTTAAGATAAATGGGAACTGTAAAGACAATAGCTGGGCAGTGTGGGGAATGTTACTGGCTATGTAAAAAATAAAAAAAAAAGTTGTGTGTGTGTGCATACATACACACATATGGTGACACTAACTAGCCCATATAAAAATCAAACCAATAACTTTTGACCTTATCCCAATGAAATCCAACTAACTAAATTAAACAGCAAAGTACTTTAATGTGAGGACTTCCCAGAGCCTTTTTACTATGCACTGTAAACCTGCAATATGAGAAATACCGTTCATGACGACTCCCAAACTGATTTCCTCATGGAACCTTTTTATCATAGATCATCTTGAGGGAACAAAATCTCCTTAAATGGTCCATGTGCAATGCTGATTTAAAGAAAAGTCCAAACACTATTTCAATCCTGCACTTCTTGATGTGCAACTTTTCCCATCTTAGAGCAACATTTTCTTATGGGTTATTTTTGTATGTATTCTTTTTTTTTTTTTTTTTTTGCGGTACGCGGGCCTCTCACTCTTGTGGCCTCTCCCGTTGCGGAGCACAGGCTCCGGATGCACAGGCTCAGCGGCCATGGCTCACGGGCCCAGCCGCTCCGTGGCATGTGGGATCCTCCCGCACCGGGGCGCGAACCCATGTCCCCTGCATCGGCAGGCGGACTCTCAACCACTGCACCACCAGGGAAGTCCATTATGGGTTATTTTAAAAACTAATGTTCAAAAGATAAGGAAAGAGTAGAAACTGGCGATATTGGAAAGTGATTCCAGTACTGATGATGACTTACGGCATCACTTTTTATTAAGTGCTAATAAAAAATTGCTATCTTGAATCTTAAAAATTTGAGATAAAGTCCTTTAAGAAAATTATTGCTCACCTCTCCCCTGTTTCCTCACAGCCCTGTGGCAGACTACAAGAATGGTCACAATTCTTTTTTTTTTTTAATTTATTTATTTTACTCATTTATTTTTGGCTGTGTTGGGTCTTCGTTGCTGCATGCGGGCTTTCTCTAGTTGTGGCGAACGGGGGCTATTCTTCATTGTGGTGCATGGGCTTCTCATTGTGGTGGCTTCTCTTGTTGCAAAGTGCGGGCTCTAGGTGTGCAGGCTCAGTAGTTGTGGCGCATGGGCTTAGATGCTCTGTAGCATGTGGGATCTTCCCAGACCAGGGCTCGAACCCTTTCCCCTGCATTGGCAGGCGGATTCTTTTTTTTTTTTTTTGGCGGTACGCGGGCCTCTCACTGTTGTGGCCTCTCCCATTGTGGAGCACAGACTCCGGACGCACAGGCTCAGCGTCCATGGCTCACGGGACCAGCCGCTCCGCGGCATGTGGGATATTCCCAGACCGAGGCATGAACCCGGGTCCCCTGCATCAGCAGGCAGACTCTCAACCACTGCGCCACCAGGGAAGCCCAGGCAGGCGGATTCTTAACCATCGTGCCACCAGGGAGGTCTCTGGTCACAATTCTTTACTCTTTTCTATATTCATGTCCTTTGGTGACACTTTATAGCTTCCCTCACCATGAAAGGGTGAAGTCTATTTCCCCACCCCTTCAATCCAGGCTGTGCTTGTGACCTGCTCTGGCCAACAGACTGTGACAGACGCGATGAAGTGCCAGTTCTAAACCCAGGAGTCTCTCTTGGAACCCTACCCAGGTGCCACATCAATAAGCCCAAGCTAGCCTGCTGGAGAAGGAGAGACTACAAGTCTTCCCAGCTGAGGCCATCCTAGATCAGCCAAACCTCAGCCAACTCAGCAAGAGTGAGCCCAGCCAAGCCCAGAAGAACTGCCCAGCTGATAGCAGCCCAAATTGGTGACACACCTGCAGAATCATGAGGTAAATAAATGGTGACTGTTTGAAGCCACTAAGTTGGGGGTGGTTTCCTATACAGTAAAACTGAACTGATTCGCGCCCTTTCTCTGTACTCTCACAGCACCACAGACTTGTATCAAAGCACTTGCCACACTGTACCAGCAATGCTTGTTCACCTGTTGTCTCTCCAGCTAGCCCGTAAGTTCCCCCAAAGCAGGTATCTTGTCCCATTAATCATTATACTTAGAGCACTCAGTCTACGTGACACACAAAACTTACTGAAATAATGTTAGAGTGACCTATGCATCTTAAACTGCATTCCAACTTTTGCTCTTATTTAAAACAGGACGGGATAGAGACAAGGTTAAAGTAAATTTAAAAATACAACATGGAAAAGGTGCACTACTACATTTATTATGTGTTTCCTACCAAATGGCAAACACTTCAGTCTGCTTTGCTACATAAAAAGGAAATAGATATTGCTGAGGATTGTGTTCAATTGCAGTAACAGTACAGTAATAGTTTAAGCTACAAACAGTAGCATAAGTGAGTAAGGGAGTTGTTTTTCTCGTGTAATAAGAAATCCAGATATTAGAAACCAGGGCTGATACAGGTGCTAAGGACATCATGAAATAACTAGGCCCTTTTCTGTATTCCTTTCTCAGCCACACTTAGCATTGTCCATGGTCTCAAGATAGCTGTCACACCTCCAGTTATCATGCCCATGTTCTGAAGAAGGTAAATAAGGGAAGAGAAGGCCTCTCCAGGCCTCTTTAGCCAGAATTATATATCATGCACAAGCCTGGCTGCAAAAGAGTCTGGGAAATTGAGTAATTCTGTTTTCTCACTGCTACAGTAAAGAAAGAGAAGGACAGCGTTTGCAATTGGTGTTTATTGAGCCAATTTATCATACCTGCCACAGACAGCTGAAGAGACAGCACAAAATCATGCACAAAACAGTGTGGTAGATTTCTACATGCAAGTATTCTAATATTTCTTTTCAATCTCCCTTAAAGTTCTAATTTGGAGGGTGGGGGGATTTACCCATCTGGTATTCTGATATCCAAGAACAAAGTTTTTAGACAGTATAGGAAGGAAACAGGAATCAACAAGAACAGGCATCATTCCCAAGTTTCTACGGGCTGGCTGTGGCCCAAGTTTTTGAATGTGTGGTCTACTGCCATTTTCCATTTTCAAAGTCTCCCTTTAAAAGTGTATTTTAAAATGCACGCGCACAGACACACATCATTGCTAGATTCAAAAAGCATCTTTTCAAGCTCCAAATTAAATCAAAAGAAAACACGCACACATTATTCTTCCAATATTTTCTCATGTTCGGAATCTTATTTCTGTTCTATTATAACTAATATGATCACACCTGTTATCATATGAGAAAAGAACAAATCAAAATGGTCACAAGAAAAATCTGTTAACTAGCTCTTATCAGTTCTTTTATAAAATGCTACACAACACAGCATACTGGGGTACAATTCTGGTGGCCTGACACTATTTCTTGGAGGAGACTGATACTCCTACGCACTGTCCATTCAGATGGTGGTGACTCTGCTTACGTTAGAAGAGTGAATGGGAGAAGGAATAAGTCTGACCTTGGATATGAGCAGACTGACCGAAGGTGTGCATCTCCTCTCTCTAAGCTGATGTATAATTACCACCACCAACTGTCAGTCTCCATCCCTCCTATACCCAGCCAAACACAAGCGTTACTCTACCTGGCTAGTTATTTCAAACAAAGGTCTAATGTGTACAAACACCAATAAAAGCATTCCTATTGACAATGTCAATAAGAGCATTCCCACTGTTAAGTAGAGAGATTCAGAACTGACTTATTTACACTTTTTGTTATAACACTCGCCCAGGAACTATTTTATAATCTGTAATCAGCTGGGTGCAGGTAAGTATGCTTCCCCCAATATGAAAGCTAAGCATCTGAGGACACGATTTAATGTTGCAAATGCAGCGTGGATATAATTCCAGGTCCAGAAGCCCTGAAACAGTCATTTACTGTACGCCATCAGGAGACCAAAAGGAGTTCATGCTTCCACAACCTTCCTGTCTTTTTACAGAATTACACAGAATCAGAGAGCCTCACTTTTCTCTACCACAACAATTTTAAGAGCTACAGGACACCTACTTTAAGGTCGACAGGACACCTACTTCAGACCTAGGGACACATGCAGACTGAAAGTGAGGGGATGGAAAAAGATATTCCATGCAAATGGAAATCAAAAGAAAGCTGGAGTAGCAATACTCTTATCACATAAAATAGACTTTAAAATAAAGAATGTTACAAGAGACAAGGAAGGACACTACATAATGATCAAGGGATCATTCCAAGAAGAAGATATAACAATTACAAATATATATGCACCCAGCATAGGAGCACTTCAATACATAAGGCAACTGCTAACAGTTATAAAACAGGAAATTGACCGTAACACAATAGTAGTGGGGAACTCACTTCCACCAATGGACAGATCATCCAAAATGAAAATAAACAAGGAAACAGAAGCTTTAAATGACACAATAGACCAGATAGATTTAATTGATATTTATAGGGCATTCCATCCAAAAACAGCAGATTACACTTTCCTCTCAAGTGTGCACAGAACATTATCCAGGATAGGTCACACCTTGGGTCACAAATCAAGCCTCAATAAATTTAAGAAAATTGAAATCATATCAAGCATCTTTTCTGACCACAACGCTATATGATTAGAAATGAATCACAGGGGAAAAAACGTAAAAAACACAAACACATGGAGGCTAAACAATACGTTACTAAATAACCAAGAGATCACTGAAGAAATCAAAGAGGAAATCAAAACATACCTAGAGACAAATGAAAATGAAAACACGATGATCCAAAACCTATAGGATGCAGCAAAAGCAGTTCTAAGAGGGAAATTTATAGCTATACAAGCCTACCTCAAGAAACAAGAAAAATCTCAAATAAACAATCTAACTTACACTTAACGGAACTAGAGAAAGAAGAACAAACAAAAACCAAAGTTAGCAGGAGGAAAGAAATCATAAAGACCAGAGCAGAAATAAATGAAATAGAAACAAAGAAAACAATAGCACAGATCAATAAAACTAAAAGCTGCTTCTTTGAGAAGATAAACAAAATTGATACACCATTAGCCAGACTCATCAAGAAAAAAGAGGGAGAGGACTCAAATCAATAAAATTAGAAATGAAAAAGGAGAAGTTACAACAGACACTGAAGAAATACAAAACATCCTAAGAGACTACTACAAGCAACTCTATGCCAATAAAATGGACAACCTGGAAGAAATAGACAAATTCTTACAAAGGCAGAACCCTCTAAGACTGAACCAGGAAGAAATAGAAAATATGAACAGAACAATCACAAGTAATAAAATTGAGACTGTGATTAAAAATCTTCCAACAAACAAAAGTCCAGGACCAGATGGCTTCACAGGTGAATTCTATCAAACATTTAGAGAAGAGCTAACACCCATCCTTCTCAAACTCTTCCAAAAAATTGCAGAGGAAGGAACACTCCCAAACTCATTCTATGAGGCCACCATCACCCTGATACCAAAACCACACAAAGATACTACAAAAAAAGAAAATTACAGACCAATATCACTGATGAATATAGATGCCAAACTCCTCAACAAAATACTAGCAAACAGAATCCAACAGCACAGTAAAAGGATCAAACACCATGATCAAGTGGGGTTTATCCCAGGGATGCAAGGATTCTTCAATATATGCAAATCAATCAATGTGATACACCATATTAACAAATTGAAGAATAAAAACCATATGGTCATCTCAATAGATGCAGAAAGAGCTTTTGACAAAATTCAACACCCATTTATGATAAAAACGCTCCAGAAAGTGGGCACAGAGGGAACTTTCCTCAACATAATAAAGGCCACATATGACAAACCCACAGCAAACATCATTCTCAATGGTGAAAAACTGAAAGCATTTCCTCTAAGATCAGGAACAAGACAATGATGTCTACTCTCACCACTAGTATTCAACATAGTTTTGGAAGTCCTAGCCATGGCAATTAGAGAAGAAAAAGAAATAAAAGGAATACAAATCAGAAAAGAAGAAGTAAAACTGTCACTGTTTGCTGATGACATGATACTATACATAGAGAATCCTACAGATGCCACCAGAAAACTACTAGAGCTAATCAATGAATTTGGTAAAGTTGCAGGATACAAAATTAATGCACAGAAGTCTCTTGCATTCCTATACACTAATGATGAAAAATCTGAAAGAGAGATTAAGGAAACACTCCCATTTACCACTGCAACAAAAAGAATAAAATACCTAGGAATAAACCTACCTAGGGAGACAAAAGACCTGTATGCAGAAAACTATAAGACACTGATGAAAGAAATTAAAGATGATACCAACAGATGGAGAGATATACCATGTTCTTGGATTGGAAGAATCAATATTCTGAAAATGACTATACCACCCAAAGCAAATTACAGATTCAATGCAATCCCTATCAAAGTAACAATGGCATTTTTTACGGAACTAGAACAAAAAAATCTTAAAATCTGTATGGAGACACAAAAGACCCTGAAGAGCCAAAGCAGTCCAGTCTTGAGGGAAAAAAACGGAGCTGGAGGAATCAGACTCCCTGACTTCAGACTATACTACAAATCTACAGTAATCAACACAATATGGTACTGGCACAAAAATGGAAACACAAGAGCAATGGAACAAGACAGAAAGCCCAGAGATAAACCCACACACCTATGGTCAACTAATCTATGACAAAAGAGGCAAGGATATACAATGGAGAAAAGACAGTCTCTTCAATAAGTGGTGCTGGGAAAACTGGACAGCTACATGTAAAAGAATGAAATTAGAACACTCCCTAACACCATACACAAAAATAAACTCAAAATGGATTCAAGACCTAAATGTAAGACCAGACACTGTAAAACTCAGAGGAAAACATAGGAAGAACACTCTTTGACATAAATCACAGCAAGATCTTTTTTGATGCACCTCCTAGAGTAATGGAAATAAAAGCAAAAATAAACAATGGGACCTAATGAAACTTCAAAGCTTTTGCACAGCAAAGGAAACCATAAACAAGACAAAAGACAACCCTCAGAATGGGAGAAAATATCTGCAAACGAATCAACGGACAAAGGATTAATCTTCAAAATATATAAACAACTCATGAAGCTCAATATTAAATAAACAAACAACCCAATCCAAAAATGGGCAGAAGACCTAAATAGACATTTCTCCAAAGAAGACATACAGATGGCAAAGAAGCACATGAAAAGCTGCTCAACATCACTAATTATTAGAGAAATGCAAATCAAAACTACAATGAGATATCACCTCACACCAGTTAGAATGGGCATCATCAGAAAATCTACAAACAACAAATGCTGGAGAGGGTGTGGAGAAAAGGAAACCCTCTTGCACTGTTGGTGGGAATGTAAATCGTTACAGCCACTATGGAGAACAGTATGGAGGTTCCTTAAAACCTAAAAATAGAATTACCATATGATCCAGCAATCCCACTACTGGGCATATACCTAGAGAAAACCATAATTCAAAAAGACACATGTACCCTAATGTTCATTGCAGCACTATTTACAATAGCCAGGTCACGGAAGCAACCTAAATGCCCATCGACAAACAAATGGATAAAGAAGATGTGGTACATATATACAATGGAATGTTACTCAGCCATGAAAAGGAACGAAATTGGGTCATTTGTTGGGACGTGGATGGATCTGGAGACTGTCATACAGAGTGAAGGAAGTCAGAAAGAGAAAAACAAATATCGTATATTAACGCATATATGTGGAACGTAGAAAAATGGTACAGATGGACCGGTTTTCAGGGCAGAAATTGAGACACATATGTAAAGAACAAACATATGGGCACCAAGGGGGGAAAGCAGCGGGGGGGGGGGGGCGGGTTTGGGGTGGTGGTGGTGTGCTGAATTGGGCGATTGGGATTGACATGTATACACGGATGTGTATAAAATTGATGACTAATAAGAACCTGCTGTATAAAAAAATAAATTAAATTAAATTAAAAACAAAAGAAATCACTAATCATCTAAGTTCATTTGATCAAGTGATTTCAGTATTTCTCCCAACAAACCTTCTAACAGAGAGCCTACTGGCAGGTTTGAGTTCTGCCTTCCCTGCGTTCCTGTACACGCTGAAGTCTGTTACAGATGGGCAGGAGAAGGGGAAGGGATTTGATAATTCTCAGTGAGAAAAGTGGCTCTTGAATAGAGAATAGTTGGCATCTTGAAGAACCTTCCATTACTGTCACTCCTCAGACCCATGCCCTTGATTCCACTGTTCCTGGACTCTCTCCTTTCATCCCTTTCCCTCCCCCTACGCCCCCTGGGGCTCAGGAGAATTCTGTCTACAAGACAGGAAAATCAAAGCTAATATTTAAATAGCTTGCAAATTGCCAACACTGGCTCAGATGCACAGTATATCAGATTCAGGATTCTGTTTCTTAAAGGCACACCAAGGAATGGTTTGGGTTATTTAAACTAAGTCTCACTTTTTAACACACAAAATGAGGGTCTTATCTTTCAGGGTGATTGCATCAACGGGACAATGGAAGGTCAGTTCTTGGCAGACAGCCTGGCTTCTCCCTGTGGAAGACAGTGGTTCTCCATCACAATACTACTGCCAACAGCCCCTGGCTCCTTGGCCAATCCATCAGAGCCTGGGTCCCCATTAATTTACCTAAACAACTACGCATGAACCTGAAGAATGACCATCAAGTAGGTGGATTCAAACTTCATCTCCATTTTTCTAACACTGAGTAATGTTTTGTTTTGTGAAAGTAATAAACTTACAAGACTATGTATTTATCCTGAGCATCCCTAAATATTTGCTTACAACCATTTGTGTACATCTATAAGTGTATCTTACTTTTTCTCAGCCCTACTTTTTCAAGTCCATATCACTGGGGATCAATAATAAATTACTAATTTAGCAGTTTCTAATGAATCAAAAACCCTACTAGGTTCCACAGTAAAGACAAATGAAGATTCCCTGTGGAAAAGACTATCAGCACTAGCTTATCCCAAAATCTCTCCTTCCTCCTTAGATAACTCCATTTTAAGCTGGATATATAGTCAACTAAACTAAAATTCCCAGCTTGCTTCTATTTAGGCTGAGCCATAAGCAGAATTGTTGTGTGGGACTTCCAGGTAGGCTGCTTAAAGAGAGCTGACCTCACCTGGCAAGGAATCTTTTCAGCCATTTTGCCTTTTTCCTTTCTCCTAATCTGCAATGTAGATACAATGGCCAGAGCTCCAGCAGCCATCGTGGAATATGAGTCCACCTTAAAGAGGGAAACCCTGTACAAGGACACAGGAGTGAAATGGTTAAGCGCCTGGGGCTCTAATGACACTGAAGCCACCATGCCAGCCCTGGACTGCTCACTTCTAGACTTTCATTAAATAAAGAAAAACAAAACCCAAACCAAAAAACCTCCTAATTTAAGCTATTCCATTTTTATGATATAGAGAGTCAAATAATTGAGGAAGAGACCTTCCTTACGCCTTGATATGTTTGCTTTTTGTACACCTCATGAATAATTTAATAAAGTCAAATGCAATGACCCAGTAGGAGCATCTTTTTCCTTTCCTTTGTGGAATCCTCTGCTTCCACACGTCAGAAATTTGTTTCCTTCTGCCTCTCTCCTTTTTTGACACAGAACAGAAAGAATTAAAAAGTTTAAAGCTATGCTTACCTCTAGCATCAAATCTTACCATCTCTAAGAAGCCACATTTCATGAAAACCCCACTGTCTCCTGGGTACCTTGGCAAAATTAATAAACTGCTTTTGTAATTACACTTTCATTCCATCTTTACTATTTCTCATATAAAGAAACAGCTATTCAGAGCTTCTTCTGGCATTTCTAGTTTTATTGCCAGCACTTTAGAAACTTCACTAATTAGAGTCTGAAGGGTTTTTTTTCTTGATTTAGTTTTCTAATCAGAATAGGAATTCCACATTCATTGACAGCCCTGCAATAATACACAAGCTATATTAGTTATATTACCTCACGCCTCAGTTTCTTCATCTGAGCAATTTAAATAAACCCCTGCACCAAACACTCATTTGGCAGTCTAAGTTTCCTATTATTTGTTCACTTCTTCATTCTACAAATACTGAAGGTCTGTGCCAGACACTAGGCCAGGAATTTGGAATGGGACGGTGAACATACAAGATACTTGGCCCTACTTTTATGGAGCTTGTGGCATACTGGAGAAGACAGACATAAATTTAAAAATCACACAAATAAATGTATAATTAATAAAAAATCACAGTGCTATACGACCACATATAGTGTGATCTTTTATTTATTTCTAGGAAGTAGTTTTTCTAATGAGTCTCTAAAGCCCTGTATTTCTCTCAAGTACCTAACTACCCTTCATATTCAGTTCTTAAGTAGGTTGTGGTTTTATTTCCTTTTAATTTCTCTAGCTTTTTGTCAGAATTCAAGCTTCTTATCAGAATTCTCTCCACTTGCAAAACTTTATCCTAACCCCTTTAGAAATAAGAGAGATCTACTACTTGTATTGATATGGATGGAAAGAGATCCAAGTAGTATGAAAAACAAACTTGTAAGACAATTCAGACAGTGTATTTTATAAAATGGTAAGTATATGATGCATATGTACGCATACACCCTGAAATATTCTGCAAGGAATACGTGTTACCCCTGGAAAGGGGACCTGAGGAGGAGATACTTTTCCTTCTTATTTAATAGCCTTCTATAACAATTTAAGTTTTTATCGTGGGCTTGTATCATTTTTATAAGAAAATTATGCCTCAATTTCCAACAGGTATTATGCGCAAATTGGTATCACGAAAGAAAGGTAACTTACCTAGAAACTACTGGGAAAGTGACTGCCTGACCCTCTCCCACCCACAGCTCCCATTAACCTTGCTTAAATGGAGGTTTCCCACTTATCCTAATTATAAGGTATTCATTTTTCTCACTTTTTCTTTTATATAATAATGTCAGTAAGAGGTCTCAAATCTTCCTGTTGTTTGTAGCTCTTCTGGCTGAAATAAAACAGTATCCACCCTTCTACACTCACCTTTCAGCCTTCTCTATTACACACCTAAGGCCTTTCTGCTCTTGACACAGTTGTGCATCTCACTACCCTTCTACAACCATGAGACAGAGCAAATTCAGTCATCGGAAGGGTTATCACATGATGTCTTGCAAGACCCATACAGAAACTCTGAAATCACTGCATGTTACCAGTGCAGGAAGCTCTCGCTGAGGAATGTGACACAGTCATTCTCAAGGTCATCAGTCTTAACTTGTGCAGGGCTCAACAAGGTGCTACCACGTGCACATTTAAGAGCACACGCTCTGCATGGCTCTATCCAGACAGCATCGCGTATGTATTGCCAGCTGAGCTCAGGCTTGCCCTACACCTCAGCCTAGCGGGTCTCCTGTCTCCCACAGAAGGGAACTCTATAAATCTAACATGCAAACTCTCCTGCACTTGCTCAGCATGTGCATGGGCGTGCATTCACGCACATGGTGTTCTCTTGAAAACCGTGGGCTAAAAGGAAAGCTGTTAACAGTAATCCTTACTGTAGAGGAGCAGACGGACACAAGCTGCTTTTATCATCAACTCTGTTTAGTTCTTCCTTCACACACAATGTTATACTAAGAATCGGTGCTCCCCTGGATGCTCTTTCTTACCCACTTCACCTTCTTTTCCAGCCCTCAAATTCATTCATTCAAAAGAGCTCACTGAAGAACTAACACGGGCCAGGCCCAGGGGTGGGAGGGTGAAGATGTCTTTAAAGGCCAGTGGGGAGAGAAATACAAGCAGTGAATCCATTGCAGTAGCAAAGAGAACTGCCTTCAGCTTCGCAGTCCTCTGTGCCTCCAAGAGCCCCCTGTTACAGTGCAAATGCACGGGGCAGCAGGTTCTGTCGCCCAGCCTAGTGTTCCTCAAATGTGTAGGGCGGTCCTACCGACTGAAAATATGATTACATTAACTACAGAAATAAGCACAGAAATCACAGAACAGAAAACAGACTTTAAAGATTCTCACAGAGATTTGAAGACCTTCTGAGATTGTTTCCTCAGAATTCAGGTTGAGAAACTCAAGGCTAATCCATTTATTACCCCTTTAGCTTACGGTCAGTTAACTTCTTAATAGGGACTCATAAGCAAACAGGTGGGGTGAACAGGACTAACACTTCCGAAAGCAGAAGTAACCAGTGTAGAGCAGAGCAGAGTAACCAGTGACTCCCTGAGAGGAAGGGGAAGTGTCAGGGAAGGAAGGGGTCCTGACGGAAGAGAATGGAGAGGCCCAGACAAAGTCCTGTAAGTTGGTACAATTTACAGCAGCATGTCTCAAATGCCTTCGACTCAGCTTCATTTCTAGAAATGTCTGAAATATTCACAGGTGTGTATAAAAATTTAGGGAAAAAATTTTTCATCACAGAGTTTATAATATTGAAAAATGAAAAGCAACTTAAATATTCAAGTTGTCACAGAGGACAGCTAAAATAAGCAATAGATGACCCATACAACAGAGGGACGGAAGTTGGTTTTAGGCTATGTTTTTTTCTCTGGACGAAGGAAAAGAAGAGAAGAAATATTTAAATTCCTTTAAGGTTTAGTTCTTGGTGAACAGATTCAAGAATAAGGACAGTTACACAACCATTTTCTTATAATGTTCCCAACTGTACCAGCTCTCCTCCAAAACAAAGAAATAGAAACAAAATCCTGGCATTTTCACAAGCTACAGGTGCATCCACCTACAAGGCCAATACAGATGAGACAGTATGTATTAATTTTTTAAAGAGGAGGGAAAAACTTTTAAATTATGAACATTAAAACCCTATTTATTCTTGGTGTCTCTGAAATTCTTCTGCCATTTGTTAAGCGAGTCAATGTTCATTTTTTTATTCACTCAAATATTTACTGACAGCCATCTCCTAAGACAAGGTACTAGTAGCTGAGGGAAATACTTAAAAAGAAATTTAAGTAGTTATATGATTCCAGTCCTCATAATCCAGAGGGATGTGATAGTCATATGAAAAAAGTCCCTAGGGGGCCTCTCTGGTGGTGCAGTGGTTGGGAGTCTGCCTGCCGATGCAGGGGACACGGGTTCGTGCCCCAGTCCGGGAGGATCCCACATGCCGCGGAGCCGCTGGGCCCGTGAGCCACGGCCGCTGAGCCTGCGCGTCCGGAGCCTGTGCTCTGCAACGGGAGAGGCCACAACGGTGAGAGGCCCGCGTACAGCAAAAAAAAAAAAAGTCCCTAGAAGAGCAGAGGCTCTAAGGATTCCACGTTTACAGAAGAACACAATTCCATCAAAGCAAGAGTTCAAACTGTTGCGAGGCTAGTGGAGACTTGGACTCCTCAACAGCAAATATGACTAGGAAGCCATGATTTATATCAATTGATTACACAATAAAAACCAGTCAAGGAGGAAGTAAAGTTAGAGGCTACTGTCTTCATTTTACCTATAAGGAATGGTATGCTTAACCAACATTATACATTTGCTTATTGTCCCACAGGTAGTAAGTGCTATAACCAAATCAGCCCAGGTCTCATGCTCCAAATCCAGGGCTGTAAGGCCTTAGGTCTTGAGATTTTAAAATACTGTAGTGTTTTCAATACTAAGCAATAGATGGTACCTCTGTAAGTACTTGATAAATTCATGGTTTTCTTTGACTATGGAGGTATCATATTTATTTAAGTCACCTAACAATGAACTGCAATACTCAAGCAAAAATAAGATCCAATGCAGATGGAACACCTATCTCAAGTTTTAATTTCCTTTCATCGATTTTGTATCCAAACTCAGATGTTAATAATAACTGTGACAATGGTTCTCTCAAGTGCTGGCAATGCGTATAAAGCTACTCAGGTGAACAGAAAAGTCATTCTTAATTTAGGTGTTAAAAAATCTCAGATATGAAATGGAGAAAGATTTCAAAAGTGGCAAAGAGATCACCTATCCATTTCAAAGACATGTTTATCTTTTTGTATTTCAAAGGGAAGGCCTTTTGAAAGAGCTGGCATAGAAATATGCATGTGAATAGAAGCACATTGAAAAGTCTTAGCTTTCAGGTATAATGGCTCTCCCTTAGAAAATACTGTGCAGGATTCCTGAATATCTAAGGCACATTTCATATGCTGCCAAGTACACCAAGGGCCCTGCAGTATCATGTATGTCCAGCTTTATTTGATGACTCATTAACATTTTTCTGCATTATGGCCCTAAACCCTACGACTACTTAAAAGTTTCACTCCTCAAGTGCAGAAATGCATTCATTCATGTGGTACTAAAAAATAACAGAATTTTTTTTTAAATACAAATAAGACAAAGTGCAGGGCGGGGGAGGTGGAATGGGGAAGAAAAGATAATTATGGAATACCCAGTAAAGGCAATTTGATAGTCTTCTTTTAGAAATACTCATGAAAATCTGTGCCTGAAAACTGCTGGTATTTGGTAGCCAATCTTTTCCCCATGACTCTCCTGAGAAATGTTCTTAGAAAGATCCCACAAAGGGGTGATAATAAAACGCATTTCATCAAATGACTCCTTGGTCCGGCATGGAGTCTCTCTCTCATCTTCAGTTGGATCGCAACTCCTTTTCTTCCAAAGCCTATGTCATTTACTCCGTCTTAATCCCACTGTGCCTTCTGCCTAGTGTAAGTCCTTCCAAACTAGACCCGTAAGCAAGAGTGCAGCCATCCACGAGGGACAAAGCATACAGTATTCTGCTGGTTTCCATAAAGGCAGACCCTGGAGATTTAGAGAGCTGAGGTACACAAAAGCATTATAAAGAACAGCATATTCACCCCACAGGAAAGAAGTTCTTGTGAAACCCCTGTGATCTGAACATACCTCGAGGGAAAGAGACTGGATCTCTACTTCTAAAAAAGGTCTTTACTGAAAAGACAAATGTGAAACATAAGTGTAATCTGGGGTAAGAAATGTGAATTAGGCCCTGAAATGAATCCTTTTCCCAGCACACATTCATAGAAATTACAGAGCAAAGAAAGCCAGCCATAACCAGGCTGAGTTTGAATTGCAGCTTATTGCTCAGTGTGACCCAAATGGAACCAGGCTAAATAAATCCATCAGCGGCCAGATGTAAATGGCCGTGTGCTAGGCTTAGTTCCAACAGGCATTCTCTCTGCCTGGTGAAAGCCCTCTCTCCAACTAGAGGACAAGTTATTAAGAAACTGTTTGTCATCTTAGATCGGATGGATCATTTGTTTCCCTCAATTCGTTTTCTCATCATTTACTCATTACACACCTCCTCCTGATGGAAGGAGACATTTATTAGCTTCTGCATTTATTGCATTGGCAAACAGAAACATTCTGCTGCATTTCCTGGGGGGTTCACTCATTTATCTATTGGATAAGAGACTGAGGTTTTCTACAGGGCAGAAAAATTAAAATATCAGTCAGGTTGACAGCTGGGAAAATGAGGGGCTCTCTGCTTTCTTGAGCTTTTGGTTTAGTGAGAAGCCACAATGTTATTTCACCAAACTACCACTTCACATGTAACTAAATGAACTCATATTCCCAACGAATCCTACACATGGTAAAATACACCACTGAAAGTACCTGAGATGCGAGGCTAATTGTTATTTTAAATAGAAAATGTAACAAAATGCTTTCCAAGATCCATTTCTATAAGGAGTTAAGGAGCTAGGGGGAGAACACTATCTTACTAAACCAATGAAAGCAGAGCTAGACTCATAGAATTTAAAGTTGTAAGGGACCTTACAGGTCATGGAATCCTTTTGCAAGAATCTTCTTTGCAACATCCCCGACAAGCAATCACTCTCATTCTGCCTAAAGCACTGATGGTGACAGGGAGACTGGCATACGCCACAAGGCAGCTTATTTAGAACTGAAGGCTTCTGCTTGACAGTGGTCACTTTCCAAGGGTGACCTGACTGCAGGTGACCTGACTGCTTGTGACCTTGGGCAAGCCACTCAACTTCTCTGGGTCTCAGGGTCCTTGTTTTAAAAATTAGGATACTCTGATGTTTAAAGAATCAGAGTTGGAGGAGGGGAAGGTCATCTAGAGGCTAGACTACCTCAACTCAGCCAAAAGACTATTTGGTCCAGCGGTCCTGGGATACCTCACTGTCTTCTGAGGTGGCCACTCCATGGCAGAGCTGCCACCCTGTCTACAATTCTCTATGCTGAGACACAGGTTATTCCAATCTGGATACTGGAGCTCGTTTAGACTACAGCTGTCTTCAGTTTCTTTTCAGTTCTTTCTTCAATTCTTTTTTCCTCCTTCCTCTTTGGCTTCACTCCCCTTGAAGCAACATTTGTTACACACCTTTCATTCGTGACAAAGCAGAAGCAATACTGCAAAGGAGCATTCCGTTGAGGCTGCCAGCCACTGACACAACTCCTCAAGCAGCTGGCCTATGCCAGCCCTGCCCTCATCTTCTGATTCTCTCATACCAACTTTCTGGGATTTAGCTCTCAGTTCAACAAAGCACGAACAGCCTAATATTGTGCAAGCGCTAATTATACAAAGAAAACTCGATATTTAGTCTTTTGCACACTTAGAGTTTGTATATCAGAGAACTCCAGCTTTCCTGATATAATATTACTCGAGTCCCACTGAATCATTCTGGGGATAAGAAAGAATATAAACACTAGCAAGAATATCACTTTTACAATCAGGAACGTCTCTTAGCTAAGTGTTCATAAAGCCATTTTTTTTCTAAATAGCTCTTAAATCTGATCTGAGAGCACCCTGGGCAGCCATACTGTTCTGTACACGGACATTTAGTTCAACAACGATCAGAGTTCAGCCGCTGCCCTGGAGCCTCAGTTTACCACCTAGAAGAGATCCTCATTCGTTACCATGAGTGTCTTAGTCACAGTTGGCGAACTCAACGGAAGTGATGCAGCGATGTACTCGATAACTTCACTAAAAGCCCCTTAAATGTTCAACCAAACCTTAGAAACCAGTGAAACATAGCAATATAACTTTCCAATGATTAATTCATGTGCTCCCTCCCAGTATAGTTAATGTCAACCTAAAGCCAGAGGACAAGTCATTAAAAAATAAAAACTGTACCTCAGTTATAATGACCTAGCTGCTACAGTTTCCTTCATTTGTCTTATCTTCTATATAACCAGCTTAGATAAAAAGCAATATAGAGGTGATTCACAGGTTAGTAATTCCTACAGATTCTATTACACAACATGGGATGATAAATAAGATTTTTCAATTTGGTTTCATCACTTACTTTATCCAAGTGAAAGTCTTTCTGAAGACACCCTTATCTCAAAAAGATAAATTCTTTTGAACGCTTCACTGTATGTAAGAAACTAGAGGAGAGGGAAATAATCCTTGCATTTATGTATCTGTTATAGTCTACTGGCTCCTTAAGAAAAGGGAACCATGTCCATGAATCTTGGCACCTAGAACTCAACGTGTGTTGACTAAAGTGGGGAGGTGGGGAACAGCAGCAATGTGTCGCAAGTTGAAACAAAGACAAAGCTTATTTTCTCTTGATTCTGGTACTATCTGACCGTACTGAAAAAGATACCAATTTCAAAAGATGAGTGGCAATGTGATAAACCTCAATTTCAAACTACAGTAATGACTCGATAACTGAAAGATTTTAAAAATAGCGTAAAAAGTTCTGAAAACTCTATTATCCTGCAGCTCATCCTGTTCAGAACACTGTTTTCAAATACAATGTCAGCAATATCTCTATTAATTACAAGGATGTATTCAACCATATACCTCTGTTATTAAAACTGCATTTTCTATAATCAGAAATGTTAAGACAGCTAAAATGAACTATAATTTATCAGATAAAGAGGGTTATGGTACAAAGATACTCTTAAAATTATGCCAAATGTATTGGAAAGCAAATCATATAACTGAGTGTCCTGAGAAACATTTACAGGGAGGGTAAAAAAGAGAGTGATAACCCGTGCTAAGAATGAGAAATGAACATGTCTCCCAAAGCTCCAGAATAGTCACTTTAACATTTACAGTCATGCCCAACCACTGCAGCTTCAGCTGACTGTCCACAGTAGAGAAAACTTCGGGGACTCCAACCTTTTTCTGTTTTAATGATGAGGAGGAAGTGAGAGGGCAGTGGGGTGCCAGGAACCTAAAAGTGGGGAGGGAAAGGTGAGAGAAGGAGAAAAAGAAAAAACAACCCCAAAGTGGAGACTCGGTACAAAGACAACAGGTGCAAAGAGTAGCTATTAGGCCTTTTATGTTTAGCTCAGTGAAAACAGGAAAGGGAACATGGAGGTGGAGAAAACAGATCTGTCCACCCTGTGCACAGGCTAAATGTGGTTAGAGAAGGACTTTTTGCCCAACTAATATTATAAACAGGTGTCGAGTCAAGCATCCTATTTAGCCTCTTTGCGTCTAATGCAATCCCATCCCAAGTCCAACCTCCCAGGAGTCCATGCAGGACAAAGGGTGAGATTGCGGGCTTAGCTTACAGGGATCAAATCCTGGCTCTCCCCCTTACTCTCTCTGTGACCTAGGATAAAGTACACACCATTACTCTGCCTCACTCTCGTCTATAAAATGAGGATAACCATCCTGAACAGCTAGAAAGGTTAAATGAAGTAAGGCATGTAAAGTGCATGGCAGAGGACTGGCAAATGGTAGGCTCACGATAAATGTGGCCATTCTGCCTTTCAAAGAGCTAAGTAGGATTATTCATGCTGACTTGGAATGCAAGCTCGGGAGAGGCCTAAGGAGAGAAGTACAAGGTCACAGGGAGACTCAGGCACATTTTCACTTGACACGGAATTTTGTAAAAGTACTTCAATATTCATCTACCCAATCCACAGCGCCTATTTACTATTCCTCTAGAACAAGGATTAGAATCATTCTTGAAATTAGAGTGCCATTTGAACTCAACATAGAACTGATCTGCTAACAAAATACAGACCAAAATAAGCACTGTCTGCCAGACTTGGCAAGACAGATACTGTAGTACTTGAAAAGCAAACCTGGCACTTTCTGAAAAGATAGTGAAGGATACACTAGAGCAATAAACGGCATGGAATCAAGGCAAGAGATTTGGGCAACTGGTGTTCAACAGTACCTGCCAGAGGGCTCTTCCCCAAACATGGCGCAGCCTGGCGTTCGGTGCCTGCTCAAGTGGCACTTGATCAGAGCCCTTCCTACGTAAAACAGCATCTCCACCCCCCCGCACGCTATCATTTTCTATCCCCTTATTATGAGTTATTTTTCTTCATATAACTCACCACTACTTGACATGAAATATATTCGTTATTCAGTGTTATATTAACAGAGTGCTAATTTTATGAAAACAGGATTTTTTTCCTGTTTTCTGCTATTAAATCTGCAGAGCCTAAAATGGAGCCTTCCACATAGTTCACTCTAAATAAATATCAAATGAATGACTGAGCCTGGTAAACAGCTCGTGGTGACAAAGAAGAGAAAACGTTCAAGCAAAAATTCTCAATTGTTAGTAAGAAGGGTACTAAATTGCTTGTTTTAAAAAAATAATGAGAACTATAAAGCATAGAGAACATCCACCAACACATTCCTTTTGTATGTGGATAATCTTTTAAGACCTGTAATTTTCTCAAAAGAAAAATGTTTTTTTCTGTATAATGGGATGATCCAGAAGGTATATTATATAAAATAGGCTATGGGAAATTTTTTTAACTGCCCTATGGGTGTTCAAGGTGGTAAGTTAGCAGGTATTTTACCATATTTTGTACCACAGAGAAAAAGAGAAAGAAAAAACAATTAACAATGGATACTTATACCTTTATCTTTAAACTGTCGCATATTCAAATAAAAAGACATTCATCCACAACTGAGAAACTAGGTTTAATCCTTATAATGCCCATAATTTATGGCAACTGGATATTTTAGTCATTAAAATATACTATGATTCAAGGGACTAAAAATATAAGAACTACATATATAAAACATAATTTAAGGGGACTAACCAATATTAGTTGGTTGGTTTTTTTTGCGGTATGTGGGCCTCTCACTGTTGTGGCCTCTCCCATTGCGGAGCACAGGCTCCGGACGCGCAGGCTCAGCGGCCACGGCTCACGGGCCCAGCCGCTCCGCGGCATGTGGGATCTTCCCGGACCAGGGCACGAACCGGTGTCCCCTGCATTGGCAGGCAGACTCTCAACCACTGTGCCACCAGGGAAGCCCTAGTTGGGTTTTTTGGTTTGTTTTTTGAGACAGAAACAGTAAACAGAACAGGAAGTTGTGGGAAATATATGAAAATGAATTTACATGAGAAACATATTAGAGTTTCATACATATAAATCTTTTTGAAAGGTTACTGGCTTGGTAATTTTGTGTTTTAGGCTTAAGTCTTTAAGTTTTATGAAAATTCTCAGATTGCCTTTTGAGGAATCTAGTCAAAAAAGGTACACTTTTAAAGAAGATAACACAGTCTACTGTGATTGTCTTCTGAGCTGGCCGACAATATGGTGAGACTCTTCGTTTTATAATTAAAAGGACTTCAGTGATTTTGCTCTTTGGTGAGTACTTTTAATAGATCCTTGTATAAACCGCACAAAATGATGAGACACGCCAGAATTAAGCCTGACGTAGTACATTTTTCTGTAGAAATGAAATCTACAATATTGATATCAACACCCCCTATCATCTTCCTGCAGCCATGACCCCACCAGTGATGGTTTCTGCCACTCATGAATACAATCCAAAATTAAACTCGTTTTTCAAGAAAAGACCCTTCTAACCAGGAATGTTCTTCCCCGTGAAATCCACCATTAGACGAGCGTGTCTGTCAAGGAAACGCCCCTCTGTGATTCCTCGCTGCATGTCTCCTTGCTCTTGCCCCATCACGGCCCTGTGACCTGTCCTCACTCATGTTTTCATGCTTTCTCCTCCTTGTCATCCATTCCATTTTATGGGTAATAGGAAGAGGGTTTAAAAAAAACCCCAAACCCCCCACTAGTGCTGTACTTCTTACTTATTAAATAAAAAACTCTGCAAGACTGACCCTAAAATCACAACGCAGAAATAAATCCTTGTTCTACATTAATATCCTAAGTCAGAGACTTCCAATGGAAGATTAAAATGAAAAGCCAACACTAAAAAACAACAACAAGAACCAACCTAGACATGAGCTGTATAGAATTCCCTCCAGATTCTACAGCCTCCTCTGGACCTATGCTCCCCATACCCCAGCAGCTTCCTTAAAGCTGCTACCCCCAAACTTCACCACCAGTCTCTGGAACCTGATCTCTTTGCCTTTGTGTGCCCAGTCTTGAGGAGCTGGACTCCAACATTATAATATCACAGGGTTTAATAAATAAGCCATTTTTAACCTGGAAAAGTGGAAGTTCAACCAGCTTTGGGTTTCTGTTGCTGTTTTAATTTTCCTCCCATCAGCTGGGCTTATATTCATTCAACTCAATGGACAAAGATTCACCCCAGCCCCTCTCAAGAGATGGAGGATGACAGAAAAACATAAGTGCACAAGTGCACGAAAGTATCCAGATTACTATCTACTATCTCTGATACATATAGGTTGCCAAATTTGAATGGAAATACATACAAGAGAAATCCCTTTTTACCAGATAAAATGAAGTACATTAAAGAGCTCTGAAAATCAAAAACATAATGTAGACCCAATTGTAGCTTTTTAAAAAAGTATGTCTATTTTACAAAACTGACCTACAATTGAGCCAGTGATTCTATTTCTTCTGGCAAAATTCAATATAACATTTCAACATGACAAAATAATAGATATTTTTTCTAGGGTTTTTTTTTTCCCAACAAGTTACCTCAAACAGTGTATAATTATCAATCTCCTAGATGCTGGAGACTAATGATGATGATACCTGATGTTATCCTAATTTAATATCCATGTAAGTTCACATATAATATTTTATTTCCTCTCCACACCCTCAGGAAACGTGTTTCGAAAGCCAATTTACAGATGAGGGCTCTGAGGGTCAAACAGGTTACTTGGTATTTCCAAGGACAAAGAACTGGTACGTAGGAGGTCTAACATTTGAATCCATATCCACTTGTCTTTAATGCCATTATATTTACCTTGAGGTCCTTTGGTGGAGGGGTCCCAAGACTTTGATGCATTCCAGAATCATCTAAGCTCATCTCCCTAACATTCTGAGGTCTGGGGTTATTCTTAAATACCGCAGGTAATGACCAGAAGACAAGCATTTGTGGGTATATGAAAATGAGCAACTGGAACAAACTAGCAACTTAGCTGTCCTTTCCTCTGATAGAACAATCAGGTGAGTTCTACTGAAAATTTCTTTCATTCGGTATAGCAATGAATGTTAAAACTATTGCATGCCTGCTTTGTACCATGATATCAACAAAGCTAGTGAAATTTTATTGCTTGTTTGATTAAGTTTCATAAAGCCTAAGGAATGGTTCCCAAGTAGTCATTATATTTCAGTCACCTCTGCAATAGCTGGGATGGCCACCCCAACACAAATCACTTCTAGGAACCTAAATAAACAAATACTCATTCACTAACTTAGAACCTATTTGATGAGACAATAACAAGGACTAGGTAGACAATGCCACCACTCCCTTCCCCAACTACATAAAACCAATTTTTAAACCTCCAGGTTTCTGTTTCCTCATCTGAAAAAGTATACTTCTGTGCTAGATGAATATTAAAGTTCCAAGAAGCACTTTCTGCTCGTGGACGCCGCCGAGTAAGCATCGTTGACGTCTCCCCCACCCACCCTCCACTGCCGTCATGTCTAAGTCAGAGTCACCCAAAGAGCCCGAACAGCTGCGGAAGCTCTTCATCGGAGGTTTGAGCTCTGAAACAACCGATGAGAGCCTGAGGAGCCATTGTGAGCAGTCGGGAGCGTGCACAGGCTGTGTGGTAATGAGGGATCCAAACACCAAACGCTCCAGAGGCTTCGGGTTTGTCACATATGCCACTGTGGAGGAGGTGGATGCGGCCATGAAGGCAAGGCCACACAAGGTGGATGGAAGAGTTGGGGAACCAAAGAGGGCCGTCTCAAGAGAAGATTCTCAAAGGCCTGGTGCCCACTCAACTGTGAAAAAGATTTTTGTTGGTGGCATTAAGAAGACACTGAAGAACATCATCTAAGAGATTACTTTGAACAGTAGGGGAAAATTGAAGTGATTGAAATCGTGACTGACCGAGGCAGTGGCAAAAAGAGAGGCTTTGCTTTCGTAACCTTTGATGACCATGACTCTGTAGACAAGATTGTCATTCAGAAATACCACACTGTGAATGGCTACAACTGTGACATAAGGAAAGCCCTATGTCAGCAAGAGATGGCTAGTGCCTCATCCAGCCAAAGAGGTCGAAGTGGTTCTGGAAACTTTGGTGGTGGTCGTGGAGGTAGTTTTGGTGGGAATGACAACTTTCGTCATGGAGGAAACTTCAGTGGTCGAGGTGGCTTTGGTGGCAGCCGCGGTGGTGGTGGATATGGTGGCAGTGGGGATGGCTATAATGGATTTGGTAATGATGGAAGCAATTTTGGAGGTGGTGGAAGCTACAATGATTTTGGCAGTTACAACAATCAATCTTCAAATTTTGGACCCATGAAAGGAGGAAACTTTGGAGGCAGAAGTTCTGGCCCCCATGGTGGTGGAGGCCAATACTCTGCCAAACCCCGAAACCAAGGTGGCTGTGGTGGTTCCAGCAGCAGCAGTAGCTATGGCAGTGGCAGGAGGTTTTCATTACTGCCAGGAAACAAAGCTTAGCAGGAGAGGGGAGCCAGAGAAGTGACAGGGAAGCTACAGGTTACAACAGATTTGTGAACTCAGCCAAGCACAGCGCTGGCAGGGCCTAGCTGCTACAAAGAAGACATGTTTTAGACAATACTCATGTGTATGGGCAAAAAAACCTCGAGGACTGTATTTGTGACTAATTGTATAACAGGTTATTTTAGTTTCTGTTCTGTGGAAAGTGTAAAGCATTCCAACAAAGGGTTTTAATGTAGACTTTTTTGCACCCATGCTGTTAATTGCTAAATGTAATAGTCTGATCATGACGCTGAATAAATGCGTCTTTAAAAAAAAAAAAAGTTCCAAGAAGCAGTAAACTTCTATGTGTCTATAAAATATTCCATTTCACTAACATAGCATCCAGGTATTAATACTGGTTTTAATCGTCAGTCAACCCAGGCTTTAAAACATCAGCAATCTTGTTCTGCTGCCTGGCAAGGCTTAAAACCCAGGATTTCATCAGAATCACTGTTTCCATCTGGCAACATGTAGAGTAACATTCATTCAAAAACTATCTTTTGCAAAATTACTCTTAAATAGCTAGGGTACAACTGACAGTTCTGTAAATGTAGTTACTTTATGTAACTTGTGCCTCTATTTAGCACAATATACTTATCCTTTTGTCTTTCTGGCATTATTCTTTTGGGAACTGAGTTCACGGTCAAATCCAAATGATACAATATAATTTTTTAATGTACCCACCAGAGAAATGGCAGTCTCTGTCTTTAATTACATGCTATTGAATTTTAACAAACAGTTCTAGGAATGTCTGCCAAATTTCTACAATCTAGAGCAACTACATCATGAGAGAAAAGACGGTTTACAATTTATTATGTATTATTTTTCTGGAACTACAGAAATATTCACTGTAGTTCTAGTTAAATTTTCATTTTAACAATAGCTAGATAAAGAGAAACACAGACCTTCTCAGCACATGGACTGCCTACCCAAGGATCTTAACTCTCAGCCTTGAACTACTCTTCTCTCACTTCTATTTTCACTCTGCACCTCACATCACTTACAGTCTGTCTAGGCAAGGTAGAGACTACATTGTGATTAAGTTCTAGAAATACTAAGAAGAAATGACAGGCAAGGAGGAGGGATGAGATAGCAGAGGTAAACCGTGCCTGCGTTAGTCACTCCATGGATCACAGGACCTACTGTGCACAATACCGGGGCACGGAGTACGTGCTCAATATCCCCTAAACAGGGGATGTCTAACACGAGGCAGAGCAATGTACAGAGAGATAGCAAGCTTGGGGATTTCCTAGTGAATAACACTGAAGCAGTAGAGGGAAAACCATCACGGAGGTTGAATGCAGGAATGGCTTAAGGGTAGCTGACTGAGTGTCATATTTCTGAGATTTAATTACTTGGGTTAATTCAGAGGCAGAGCCTAGGGAAGCCCCTGAATTGAAGTTCAAATAGCTGTAAGATAGGAGCAACACCTCTGGCCTTAAACTAGAGAAAGGAAATTGACAGTAAACTCATATTTGTGTGACAATAACCTAAATTTGCAGGAAGTTTGTGCTCCAAGATTCCATATGTACGCAATCTGAACAGCAGGCTAAGTAGCCTGGACTGCTGTGGACACAGGAGTTCAAGGGCTACGTTGGAGATCTATTAGAAAGAAATGATTTTGCAAAGTAGGCCATGGCAAAGGAAGACGGTGAGGGCAAAGGTGCCCAAGTGGCAATGGGAGCTACAAGAAGATCATTCTTGGACCCTCCACCCGCTTCTCTCGCTGTCATCCCACTAAGCCTCTTCACCATCACCATGGCTGATCTAGCCTGGCTTTAATTTTGATTTCCGGTTACTTCTCCCCCTGGTATTTCCAGGACCATCATCTTTTCCCTCCATCCTCTCAGAGGCTAAGGCCCAATCTACAGATCCTTTACTGTTTCCTTACTGTCAGCATCTCTCCTATCCGTTTAGTCTAGGTACTAAAGCCATACTAATTGTATCCATCATCTGATCATGAAACTGGTTTAATATCACTTCACTGCAGAGTATGATCCACTGTTAAGTAAGACTGCTGGTGCTTAGTTTATGTAAGAAGCCAAGTACAAATGCTGCTAAGGGAAACATGGCTGAGAATCTGTTACTTGACTCTACTGGCTCTAAACAAAAAATGTCATGCCCACTTCCACCAAAATTCTTCCTAAAATCTGGGCAAGGGGAGTGGAATTGCATAATAACTGTAATGTCAGAAAGCCTCAAGGGAGTATCGTAGTCTACCACTGGTCACACAGAAGGAGAGGCTGTCAGTGAGGAGACAGAGGCCTGGCTACACTGGCTGGGGAACTTTAGGGCAAGTTACTTGATGTCTCTGAGTCTGAAGAACAAAGTCAGTAACTGGTTAGGTGGTGAAGGAAGAAAATACCTTCCCCTAGAGGTCTGTCCAGGGGTTAAAATGATTGTGTTAAATAATTTCGTGTACTGCCAGGCTTATAATAGTCCCTCAATAGATGGCGGCTGTTTTAATATGATGCTGCTGCTGCTAATACTATATTTCTTGACCAGCAGCCTTGGAACAGCAAGGATGTCCACAGTGCAAAGTACCCAGGAACATTTTCACCAAAAGCCAAGTTTGGGGATAACTCAAGAAGTTCGGATTCTATTTAGGACAGGGTTTGTGGACAAAACTGATTACCCCTGCCTCAAGTCACATAAACGTAATGGATAAGAACATCACTTAGGCAATATGATTTAATTTACTTCAAAGGTTTGCGCCCAAATAGTAGCATCTGCACTGACTGTTTCACTCGATGTAAATAAGACATGCAGCTGCATTACTATCAGTAGCTGGCATGGCTGGAGCAGAAGGACCCTCGCCTGAATCTCTAGGAAACTTGCAGGGTAAGGTGTAACTTGAGGTGAGGTGCACCTGGAAGATGCATATCTAAGGTACCTGGGCCGCTTCTGGGATTAAAGCCTTTCACCTGCTGAAAACTCCTTTATTCATTTACTCAACAAAGATCTGTCAGGCACCTACTATGTGCCAGGCTCTGTTGCAGGGGCTAGGGATAGAGCAGTGAACAGACAGGGTTCCCACCCTCATAGATCTCATGTGAAACTACAAGTCGTGAGGGGGCAGTGCTGTGGCCACACTGTCCTCCCTGGACTCTTGAGCTTAACCGTCTCTGAAGCTGAATGAGATTACAGAGCAGGATTGTTGACCTTCATTCAACTTCCTAGGGATACAAAGACTGCACTACTTTCTGACCTAGGCAAGCAAACCTTACTGCTTCCAAACTCTTTCTGAACGGTCACAGAAAACTCGAGATTCTGAAGGAGTGGAAGATATTGATATATCTTTTGCTTGTTCCTCCAGCTCTAGATCTTGGTAAACACTTTTGGGTTAAAGACCCACAGTGGTAATTAAATATTTATCAAATCTGATTACCCTCCTACTTCATTCCATGAAAAAGAAGAAAAATCCTACTGCGAGCCTGGATCCTTGGTGGCATTCTGTGTGCCCAATTCTTCACATGAGGATGTACGACTCTTGGGTTAATGGGCGTGATTCTGTGTCCTGTGGTGGGAGGGCCCTGATGAAACTGAGCTACCGTGGGTACAGCTTTCTCAAAGACTCTTAGATGGACCAGAGATTATGAAGACAGTTTAGAGTCAGAACACAGCCCTCCAGAGGAACTTTAGAATCCCTAGGCCTCTTCCTCTTCTGTCCACCCTTCTGCAACACAGTACAAAGGCAGGCAATTCCAGGATGGCTGCAGGTCCTCAGAAGCCCTCAAATTAGGAACTCTATCAACAAACTTCTATGGCTGCCCGACCTCTACATTCTAGGATGCAGATAAGGAAGGACTCAAAAAAAATGTAAGTCCTGGCATTATGCAGGGCACAGAAAATCTCAGATGGTGTACTGGGATAAGTTAATGAGTGTTTCTTGAAAAAAAAGACTCTATGGTTTAATGCTGAAACATGGCATGCAGTATCCTCATCTTGGAAGCTCAGAATGTATATAAACTCTGAGAAGGCCTACAGTAAAGAAATCTGTTCTGCTTAGTTAAGCTTAGCACTCTTCAGAATTATTTGGCCAAGGCACCCATCCCACTTCCTGACTAACACATTAATTTTAAAAGTTATCTAGTGCCTATTATGTGCCAGGCACTATCATGGTGATCAAAAAGTGGAAATAGTTCTGGTCTTCATGGAACTTACATAATTAACATTTATTTTCAAATATAGCTATTTAACACAACCAGTTCACTGGGTCTGTCTGTCTACCTATCTATCTATCTATCTATTTATTGGCTGCGTTGGGTCTTCGTTGCTGTGAGCAGGCTTTCTCTAGTTGTGGTGAGCGGGGGCTACTCTTCGTTGCAGTGTGCGGGCTTCTCATCGCGGTGGCTTCTCTTGCTGCGGAGCACGGGCTCTAGGTACGGGGGTTTCAGTAGTTGTGGTGTGCAGGCTCTGGAGTTGTGGCTCATGGGCTCTAGAGCACAGGTTCAGTAGTTGCGGCACACGGGCTTAGTTGCTCCGCAGCACGTGGGTTCCCGGACCAGGGCTCAAACCCGTGTCCCCTGCATTGGCAGGTGGATTCTCAACCACTGCGCCACCAGGGAAGTCCCAGTTCATTGGGTCTTTACCTGAGCATTTAACCTGACGAATCTCTTCAACCCACTAGATTCCACTTTAAATCCCATGATCTTTAGACCTTTAAGGGACAAAAAGTAGCAGCTATTCCTCACAAAATATTTCTGCTCTGGAAAACAGTCTGGCAAAGCCTCCACGGATCCACTGTGGCAATTAAAAGCTCTGTACCAGATGCCAACAGGTGTTTGTACCGTTTGTATTCATCACTATATCTACGTACAGTGCCTGGCTCACTGGAGAAATTTAACAAATGTGTGTTTGAATGAATGGTGAATGCCAATGACCCCGTCTAGCGCCCTCCATCCCAAATTCTGATAAGAATGACCAAGGTCAAACTCCTACGTTAGTCTCCATGGCCAGGCTGGATTTAGATTCCCTTCATTAAATGCTGACCTTACCGTGCCAACCTGCTTTTATATGCCAAGTTCAGATATGGGCACTTCTTACTTGATGATGTTAAGAAATAACACTATTTGCAAATGTTTTAATGACCAAATATATCTTTCTTAATGAAGCTAATGTGTTGAAACGTAATCCCTTATAGAGGCACAGCTGGCTCATGGTCTGAACATAAAACTGGGATTCAAGTGCATCTTCTAACGCCAGCCCTGCAATTTCCTTTAAAAAATTAATATTCATGTATTTTAATTTTTTAGTCAGTAAAATAGGGAAATAAGCACTGGCTGGTCTGCCTAAATGGAGTACACTTGAAATATATAAATAAACAAGATACCAAGAAGCAAAACAATCACTAATTATGAAATTGGAGGCCAAGAAAATTTAAGAGATTTAGCTCATTTTCAATCAAATACACAGGAAATACACAGGAAACGCAGAATGACTTCCTGGGTGCAATATTCTTATCAATAACAAGAAAAGATTCCAAAGAAAAGAAAGAGGATATTAATTGCTTTTCAAATAAGACAGCCTACTGAGCCCCCCAGACAAAATGAACAGAATCTTTAAAAGTGGAATTAATTTTCCCTGGATTTCATAACACTTTATTTCTTACCTTGTCTTTACACATTCAAGTGGCATACCATTTTAAAAACTGTCATGGTAAACAGCATCTATTTTATTGTAGAGTCTTTCACAAGGTAAAGGAAATGTGAAGAGCTGAGAAAGTAAGCAACCCATGCTGTTGGCATCTTAGCACTTATGATCATGACAAGTACTCAAAAAAGGCAATACTGGGCTTTAAAGCTGAACTGTACATTATCTCTTTCTCAGAGCCCTGGGGCTATCGCTGCAAAGCACAGTGGTCCATTCTAAGATCTGAATAGAGAAAAGGAAGAGATCATTAAATTATAATTTCCATGCACAACTGGTACAAGTATTTCCTACCAACAGGACTGATATGAAAGCAAGATCCCAGAATAAAGCTGCTCAGCAGAGAGGATGGCAGTATAGTGTCCTGTAAATTTGATTTCACTGAAAGCCCTGACACATCATAATAGTGAAATCCTATTTACTGTAGCAAGCAGGGTGGATAATGCTATTTAATACCTGGTATACTCTGTGCCATCAGCCCATAGCTTTGTACTCCACATTCTCATCTTACCTTAAGGTTAATACTTCTTGACAGCCTACATGGTAAATAGAGCCCCAAATTAAGTGCTGATACCATGATTTACAAATCTTTCCTCTAAAGTTAGGCATAGAAAAACTGGCTCCAGTTAAAGGGATCATTTTTACGGGATGCACTTTTCACAGTTCATCCTGGAAAAAATTTAAGTCTCGTATCCCTAAAGCCAGATTAAGAAAGCATTTCAAGGTTACCCAAGGTTACCACATTTCCCATTAGAAAATTCAGAGAGGTTAACAGAAAAGCCAATGTGTTTGGAGGACTTGTTGAATAATGAATTAAGGATAAGACCCCCATATTCACTATACTGCATCAATTTTCTTGCCCCTAGAGAACAAAAATAGAAAAAAAAGTCCACCCTGCTTGCTGCTTTTGGAATATCTGCAATAATAAACTTCCCTTAGGGAGCCCGGTAAGAGTGCCAAAGGGTTCAGTCTCTGAATCTGAGTTATAAATAACTGTTCCAATTACATTAACAAAAGATATGGTGATATTGGCCCTTATTAATTTCTCTACCTAACAATTAACATCTAAGTGCATTTATGTGAACTATCATTACTCGTTAATGATAAAAAAAAAATCTCAGAGCAACTCAAGGTACATGCTGAAAACCACTTTGCTGAAACCTCTGCAGTTTTTAATGGTATTATGATTAAAAGTGACATTGGCTTCTATGCCTTCAACATCCAAACTCCTAGACCAGAGAGGCTTATCTCTTTCTGCAACCCTCAGTAACTACAGAAACCACAGAGAAACTGCCTTGATTTCAAGATGAATGAGGAGGCCAGTACAAAATTTCCAAGTGTCAAAGGAATAATCTCTCTCTCTAGGCCGACAAATGCAAACTAGCATAACCTACGGAGGCATATCTACCACAAAGTTATGCTTTTAACTACTGTGTTAAATTTGCTATATCACAGTGCATGGCCAAAACATGCACATTATTTAGTGTATATATCAGCTACCCATATGACCTAGAATCACTGACAACTGTTTAGAAAGCACCTCGGGGGAAAACATCGAAGGGGTTTTTTTTATCCCATAAATTGAGTTTTAGCAGTTATCGCCCTACCCCAAAATAGACTGTTTATGTTTCAGGATCTCAGACGTCAGTGGTCTGTGATTCTACCCTGTATTAATCCCCTGAAATGGCTGACCCAGCTCTGCTCAATGAAATATTTTTACAGTGACAGACTTCATCTGGTAGTAAAAATGCATACTAATTTCTTCGCATAAGGAACACACTGGGCTGGCAATAATCTGTTCTGTTGTCATTTCTCTTTATTATCATTCTTGGCATTATTTTTCCCCCAAGCTTTGCAAAGAGGAACACAGAAATGAAGGTACTAATGACAAAGAAGTCGCCAAGCAATCATAAAAGCCAATTAATCATACAGATGAGCCCAACACTGTGATGCAATAGAAGATATGCCACCCACTATAAGTAAAAAGGCTTTTAAAAATTGCTCATTTGATGTAAGCATGACCTTAGAATTTAATTAGCAACTCTCTCCACAGGTGATGAACTAGTAAAGTACTTTTCTTCTTAATGACAATTTACTTTTCACCATTCTCTTTGCCCTGCTCTCTTTTGCTCAGCTTGTATAATTCCCTCTCCTCCTTAATTGTATGCGGTTGACTGCAATGTGTATGTAAATAGCTGCTGAAACCCAGAGGAGCCTGTAAACTGAAAGCAATACATACCCCACTGCCCTGTTGATCTGAACACTGTAACAGTACCCAACTAAGCTCTCTGATCTCCCTCAGCTCCTCAAGCCACCAGGCCTTTTACAGCGCTCTTCATGCTGTGCCAAACCCCACCATTCTCATGAACGCCAAAAGCAAAGTGCATTCAGTAGAGCAAATCAATTCAATTCATAATTGAGAAGTCAGACATGCAAGACACACGGATCATCAAAGAACTCATATCTCTAGATGTCCTGGGGAGTGAGGGGTCCTTCATCCTAGAAGATCCTGGGAGAATCTGGATTCTGCCCTGTTATAATATGGCCTTGGTCCTGCCTCTCAATTTCCTTCCAGAGTGCTAACAGACTACGAGAAAAATACACACTTTCCTGAAGAATATCCAGGCAATGGATGTTCCGGGAGCAGGCAACCCAGGCTCTAATTAGATAACCATCAAAACAGTTGATAAAACAGTTACAGAACGTTTGTTTTCTTTCTAGAGATGGAATGAGATGACTATCCTGTAGTAACACTGTGAGCATATGAATGAATGAATCTCAAAGACATTTCTAAACTGCTTGAATGACTATGAATTTCTTACTTCAAAGTAAAAGCAGCACAACTAGATATTACAGTAACTCTTGGGGGTATCATGCTGCAGTCGCTAAGTAATAAGACCCTGTTTATTCCCTTTTGGTCCAATTTTCCCAGGAAGTGCCAAATCCTGGGGAGAAAATTAGGCATTTTGAATGCTTAACATTTTCAGGTTATGAGGTGGCACTGATCAAGTTTTAACATCAGGACCTAAAAAGTTGTATTAGAAGCCAGAAGGAGTTAATTTACTACCCAAAGAATTAACAAAGCAATCAGCAGGATTTAACTTCTTAAGTGCACAACTGACAAACATTAAAGATGGTACTGGACAATGGCTAAAAGCTCAGGTGTTGGACCTGGCTCAAATCCAGATCACATTTTGTCTGTATATTCTTGGGCAAGTTACTTGAAGCCTTAGGACCTTCATCTAAACAACAGGGTTGACAGCCTCATAGGGTTGTTTATGATAATAAAATGACATAATCCATGCAAAGTGCCCAGCACAACATAAATACTCAAAAAATGTTACTGTTAGCTACCAGGACGATGAGGATGCTATAAATATCCAGATGTTCAAAGTTAAACTTGATTTTCTCACAGGATAGATTTAGACTATTAATTTAAATAACTAATGAAGATACTAAATATTTTGTGAATCCTTAAGAACTGTACACTAATAGCTTGGACCTAACTTTACGGCATAAGCTTAGTAAATGTAGGATTCGTTCACTGCACACCTACTACGTGAGTTGTGGGAAATAAGAAAATGACCTTTACCCTCAAGGAGTTTACAAAATAAACACAGATAACTAATCACAATTGTCATAAATGTGGCACATTAAGGGAGGTACACAAAGCATTATGGAGAATTCCCTGAGGGACTGGCAAAGGCTTCTTAGAAACATCTAAGAACCTTTTCTTTGAAAGCTGCCCTGGGCTTTCTTTCATCAAATCTCCCAACAGGAATTAATACTCTCAAGCCTCTTACCTCAACCACCAAGAATTGATACTCAAGCCTCTCTCAATTAGGGCATACCTACATGCAACGCCTCTCACGTTCTTTTTTTTTTTCCCTTTTAATTAGTTAATTTATTTTTGGTTGCCTTGGGTTTTTGTTGCTGCACGCAGGCTTTCTCTAGTTGCGGTGAGCGGGGGCTGCTCTTCGTTGTGGTGCCTGGGCTTCTCATTGCAGTGGCTTCTCTTGTTGCGGAGCATGGGCTCTAGGCACACGGGCTTCAGTAGTTGTGGCGCGCGGGCTTAGTTGCTCCTCGGCACGTGGGATCTTCTCAGACCAGGGCTTGAACCCGTGTCCCCTGCATTGGCAGGCGGCTTCTTAACCACTGCGCCACCAGGGAAGTCCACGTTCTTAAAATACAAAAGTTTATCTCACGTCCACATCAACGTTGTTTGATGAAGCTGGCAACATTTGCAATGAAACAAGGACTCAAAAAACTTTTAAATGGCTTTGACCTTCTTTCTCAGTGAAGAGCTGTTGCTTTTGCATACTGGTTCTGAGAAGCGTGAAATTGGTGTCCAATTAAATTGCACTTATTACTCCTCCCGAGTTAGTGAAAGGAGAAAGTTATCTCAGACTCCTGGTGAACCAGCCAATATAAATACCTGGGACGAGAAAGCTCCATTCACACAAGGGAATGTCTAACTGATAAGGAGTTTACTGAAATAGAACCAAGAGGCACACCAAGCTGTATTACAGAACTGAATGTGCTTCAAATGTTCAACAGACTCGGGTTCATAATTCTCAAATGACCATGAATTTCTCACTTCAAAGTAAAAGAAGCACAATGAGATATTAAAATAACTCTTAGGGGTATCATGCTGTAGGTGCATCACGAAATTTGCCTCAAGTCAATGAAAATGAATAGTTGAGTAACAAGACTGAGTCATAAAAAAGTGATTATGTATACAATTACTGTGTTTGCTAATCTAGCTGATGGGCAGATGGTACGGTGGTCTTAGAAATCATCCCTGTAATGACTCTGTAAAAGACTCAGTGTCCCCTCCTCTCCATTAATATACCACCTAGTATTCAGTGTATGGTTTCTTAAGTTCACTTGGTTAAAATGGAGAAAGATATGTACTTATATCCACTTTTAAACTTGAATTTTAAACAGGAACCTGGGATTTCATTGTAAGTTAATGATTCTGCAAGTTATAATACCACAATCATTTTTTTTCTTACATTATCCACTATTGGATTGGGCATTTTACATCTTTTAACACAAAGTGTGTAGAATTTCTAACAGAAATGGTTAGACGTTGTACTTTTCACTGTCATCACAAGAAAAACCCTCTCTACAATCTTTCGCACTAAGGCTAGAAAATGCTTCGTCTCTGGACACCTAAATGTCTCTCAAATGTTCCTAGATGAAATCCAATTGGACAAAATTCACCTTAGGTACTTTAGGAATGGCAGTAATAAACAAAAACAAGATATTATAAAATGGGCAGAAGACACCAGAAAGCTGAATAACACTAAAGTAATTTTATGATTTTTAATATCTTGCACACAATGGAAAGGAAATATTCTTTAATGGCAACAGCTTGTATTTGCTAAGCTCTTTCCAGTTTTCAAGGGGCTTTTAAATATATCATTTTATCTGGTCCCTCCAATAACTCACAAAGGTGAGTAAGGAACAGAGTATTATCCCCACTTTATAGATGAAGAACCAGAGACCACGAGAGATTAGGTGAATTGTCAAATAACTAGATGAAAAAGCCATGCCTTCTGACTCCTAGTCCAGCATTCTTTCCACCACATGTTCTTAAATATGGAGTTATTAAGTATTAACTAATAATAATGTGATTATTCCTCCTCGGCATTCTTCTAAGTTCACTCAGCTTCTCAGCTTTCAGTTAAAATTCCTAAATAACTTCTTTCCAGCCTCATCTTCAAAAAAGAAAAGATGTGTGTTTGTGTGTTATAAGAAGACGTTTGTGACAATGATTTGGTATCAGCACACCATGTCCACCTGACCTTCCCCACCTTGTTCTAACCTGAGACCAGAAACAACAGTTAACTGTTAAGCAGACCCCTTTAATCGGCCGAGAGCAAATCATCTCAGTGCCTCATACCCATCACTGAATATCTCTATCAAATTGGTGGATTTATGAGAAATGGGTAAATATTTATCAGTGCCTTTTCTTATACCTAACAGTAATCGATGAGGACTTCAAAAGGTATCTAGCATAGTAATACTTGAAAGCAAAGAAAACTATCACTGAGTGGGGAAAAAGCAGGTCCTGGTTAATCACCTCAAAAACTTTTACTCAATCATTTTATTCAGCTAACATTTACTCATTATATCAGGGACAGTGCTCTGGATGGACAGAAGTAAAAAGAAGAGCTACCACTGACTGAATGGTTACCCTGTCCTGGACACTATTATAGGTGATTTGTGAGAATTATCTCATTTAACAAATTAATGAGGTAAGTACCATTATACCGTCATTTTATAGCTGAGGAAACTGGAAGTTTACGTTAGATGCTCCATGATATGCAGCAGGTAAATGTCAGTTCAGGGATTTGAATCCAAGCCACCTGATGTCAGAACCTGTGCACTAAACCAGGCTTCTGCAAACCACAACTCATGGGGCAAATCCAGCCCGCCACCTGTTTTACTACAGCCCTAAGAATGGTGTTACGTTTTTAAATGGCTGGGGGAAACAAATCAGAAGAAGAGTATTTCATGACATTTGAAAATTACATGAAATTCTAACTTCAGTGTCCATATATTACAACAGTCGCACTTGTTCACTGACACATTGGCTATGGTATGGCTGCTTTCACATTACAATGGCAGAGTCGAGTAGTTGCAACAGAAACCATACATGGCCTGCAAAGCCTGCAATATTTACTATCTGGCCCTTTACAGAAAAATGTGCTGACTTCTGTGCTAAGCATTTCCACTTTATGCTTATTTAACATCTCTACTTGGATGTCTTAAGTAGCATCCCAAACTTACCATATCCAAAATCGAACTGATTTCCTCCACTACCTACATCCAGATCCATATTTTAATAGCCTTGGCCTTGGAAAATCCATCCTTCTAGCTGTAAAAGCTATATACCTAGAATATCTCTGAGTTCTTTCTTTCACTCATGTTCAAAACCATCAGCACATCTGGTCAGCTCTGCCTGTGAAACATCCAACCACATCTCATTCCTCCACTGCTAGCACCCTGGCCCAAGCCATCACCACCACTTTTCTGAATTGCCACTATTATCTCCAAGTCCCTCTTGCTTCAGTTTTTGCCCAAGACAGCAGCCAGAATACTCTTCCACTCAAAAGCCCTCTTGGTGCTGGCCTGCTTCCCATTGCTGCAGACCTCTTCCCAGATACCATCCCATTAGACAGGCCCTCCCTCTCCACCCAGCCCCACACCTACACTCTTAGGCCCTGGGACTCCTTTTCCCCCCACTTTACTGTCTGCCATATTATCACAATCTGCCATTCAACATGTTGACGAGGTTTTAATTGAATTTAAGCTCCATGAGGGCAGAAGTTTAGCTCACTTTCTTTATTAGCATATCTCTGGCACTACCAGAGCCTGGCATATATTAGGTAGATATCTGCTGAATCAGTGAGAAAACGGTCCCTACACTCAGGAAGCACTCAGTTCAGTGACATACAGAGACAGGTGAAGATGATCAACATACAAATATTTGTACTGAATGGGGCTTAATAGTTTATTTCTTAGTTTATCTAGTTTCTTATGAAACAACCTATTCTAAATCAATCAACTTTGGGGGTCTCAATCAAAGCAAAGAGAAAGCTAGCTTTGTAACCTCATGGTCTATGTATGAACTTATCCTAGACAACAAATATACTTCACTGAACAGGGGCACTGATTGGGTCCTCAAGCTCCCATTCTTAAACCCACTGCTTCCTTTTGTTCCAGCCTTAATTTCCCTCTTTGCGTCTCTGTCAAATTCTAGGGTCAGGTCAACCAGAGGTACTTCCTCCACTCCTCATCCTAACTCTTCTCCTGAGTCCTACTATTTAGCTCCTGTCCACCAGTTTTGAAGAAGACATTCATTTCTTGGCCACAAGTGCAGTGAAACAGCTTTCACAAAGACAATTTATCCTTTAAAACACTACCATTTCTAAGAACGTGCTCAAGTTTAGTCAATGTTTGGGAAAGCCAACAGTAGCACTCTACTGTTTGACCTGGAGACAATGCAGTTTCTAAACATACAGGGAAAAATATTTGGAAGGAGTTCCTTAGTAGTAAAATGCATCAATGAACAAACAACACAACAATATGCAAAACTACCAAAGTAAAAATGACATTATCTTCGAGAACGATCTGCACACTTGGCGTCTTCATTTCCTGGCCACTTTTTAATGAGAAAAAGCAGTTACAGTGCTAATGTACTGATTTTTAAATATATACATGGGAACACCGCAAATGTGGTAAAAGAAGAGAATCACTGACAAGAAATAGTCATACCCTCTCCTCCAGTCTAGCCAGCTGCTCTTTGTAGAATGCATCCTGCTTCTTTATCACTCGATCTTTCTCTTCCAGCTGCTTAGCCTAAAAAAAGAAATGAAGAATATACTATATGAAGAAAAAGCAGTAACAGCAAAGCAGAAGTATAAACTGCATTAGAAATAAGTATTCAAAGATGAAGATTTTTGCAATCTATTAGGTCTCTGCCATAGAAAAAACATTAATAACATGAGGACTGCTGCAACTAAATGTAAAGAATGAGTCTGCATTGCACTTGTTGTTAACTGTAACAGCTGTGTCCTACTTTGTCCAAGTGTTTTTGATAATGTCAGAATACAGCACAGACAGTTTTATTTAACTTCTCTTTCGAAGAGTAATTTCAAGGATTAATATTTTGCACAATAAGACTTTGATTTTATTCCAGGTATAATACACGTGGTTATTAACCATCTTTCTGGAGCGATAACCACAAGAAAACGCCTATATAAGATTTTGTACATCAACCTTAATGTTTGAGAACCCTTAAACTAACGAGTGAAACCAGCATATAAACACATGTATTGGTCTACCTCCTTTTTAATGAAGTAGCTGTCTTTGGCGAAAAGGGCAAAAACTATTGTATTTGTTTATTTGAATAATTTTAAATAATTAATAATAAAATAATAAAAGTAATTTTTAAACTCTTAGTTATCCCACTTCTAATTTATAAGATCTTCTTTTTACAAAATTAAAAATCAAGTAATAAAATATTTATTCTTGAAAAAAATAATGATAAAGATGCTTACTTTTGAATGTTTTTCAAGCTAAATTTAAAAATGCATTTCTTTGAAATCTTGCCATTTGGAACAACATGGATGGACCTAGAGGGTATTATGCTAAGTAAAATAAGGCACACAGAAAAAGAGAAATATTGTATGATTTCATTTATATGTGGAATCTACAAAACAATGAACAAACATAGCCAAACAGAAACAGAGTCATAGATACAGAGAAGAAACAGACTGTCAGAGGGGAGGGGTGTGGGGAGGAGAGAAATAGGTGAGGGAGATTAAGAGGCAAACTTCCAGTTACAAAATAAATGATTCACAAATGTGAAATGTACCGTGTGGGGAATGTAGTCTATAATTAGTTAATATCTTTGTATGGTGACAGATGGCAACTAGACTTATTATGGTGATCATTTTGTAAGGTACAGAAATATCGAATCACTATGGTGTGCACCAGGAACTAACACAGTGTTGTATGTCAATTATACTTCAAAAACAAACGAACAAAAAGACTCATAGAAAAAGAGATCATATTTGTGACTACCAGAGATGAAGAGAGGGGAGAGGGGGAATTAGACGAAGGTAGTAAAGAGGTACAAATTTCCAGTTGCAAGATACATTAATATTAGGAATGTAATGTCCAACATGATAAGGTAATTAATACTGCTCTACCTTATAAATGAAAGTTCGTAAGAGGGTAAATCCTATGAGTTCACAAGGAAAAGCATTTTTTTTCTACTTCTTTAATGTTGTATCTATATGAGATGATGGATGTTCACTAAACTTATTGTGACCATGATGTAAGTCAAATCATTATGATGTACACCTTAACCTTATACAGTGCTGTATGTCAATTATATCTCAATAAAACTGGAGGAGAATGAAAAAATGCATTTCTTAAACTGTTGTTTCTATTTTTATTATGTTTAAGTGCCTTTATCTCGGAGAGAACAGAACTCCCTACAATACCCCATGTTAGAAAAGTTTTTAACATATTTTTTGTTCAATGAATGTTGAATACATGCCTGACTAGTAACTTTAAGAAATAATAGAAGTATATATTTCGGCATTCCCATTCTTGTGCCATATTTTCTTCGCAACATGATCAAGGGTCACCTGGCTCAACCGGTGTAAGGGTGACTGTCACTATATGCTTAATTTAGGTGAACCCATTGGCTCGTTTGTTGTAGGTCATTGTTTTGCTACTTACTTTGACTTCAATATCCTGCAGCATGTTAAAAACAAAGAAACATTTATTTAACAATGTAAGTACTTTTTTTTCCCCCTAATGTCAACCAAGAAATCTGATAGATAGTATCTAAAACGCACATCAAAGACAGCAATGGGGGGCTTCCCTGGTGGCACAGTGGTTGAGAATCTGCCTGCTAATGCAGGGGACACGGGTTCGAGCCCTGGTCTGGGAAGATCCCACATGCCGCAGAGCAACTAGGCCCGTGAGCCACAACTACTGAGCCTGCGCGTCTGGAGCCTGTGCTCCGCGACAAGAGAGGCCGCGATAGCGAGAGGCCCACGCACCACGATGAAGAGTGGCCCCGCTTGCCACAACTAGAGAAAGCCCTCGTACAGAAACGAATACCCAACACAGCAAAAAATAAATAAATAAACTGGGGGAAAAAAAAAAGACAGCGATGGGGAAAAAAAATAAGAGGACTTGCTTAAACTTGGCACACATTTAAATGTGACAGTGCTATTACAGTGTGAATAGAAGATTTCAATGAAAAGTTCATGCTGCTTGGAATAATTAAAAAACCAAATATTGAGGTTAGATAAAATACATGTATATGCAAGTACATAATCTATGACTCCCTGATACAGCACAGTAAAAACCTCACTAGTCTGTCAGGAATATAAAAGAAAAAGTAAATGGAGAAAGAATTTTTGATAAAGTTACGTGTGAAGAAAATATGCATGACTATATGATCTAAAGAGAAAAGATCTTTCTAAATTCAACACATACCTCCAAAATATAAAGGAAATGCAAAAGAATGGATTTATGAGAACTTCCATTAAATAAAAAACATTAAATAAAATGAATAAGCAAATGACAAAGAAATACCAACCTCTAACTGTGAAATTAGTGTTACTAACATATAGAACACTTAAAAAATAAGCCCTCCACCCCACCCCGCTCCCCAGAAGAGCCAAGAGAGAAACATGCAAATGACATAGACTGGCAATTCACACAAAACGGTAAATAATAAACGCATTAAAAAAAACCCCAACCCCACAAGAAATCAAAAAATGAAAATTAAAATAACAAAATTCCATAATTCATCTATAAAATTTAAAAATATAAAAATAATATTGCCCAGCATACAGGAAAAACAAGCTCTTCAAGACACTGTCTGTCAGAATGTACACTGGCACAAGTATTTTAAAAATCCATTTGACAAAATGTAAATAAGTTTGAAAACTGTACATATGCACTGAGATCTAAACACTCCACTTTTAGGACCTGAGTAATTATGGCAACATGCAAAGATATTCATGGTAAGATTATTTAGAATTGCAAAGAAACAAAAACAAAAACCAATCTAGGGACTTCCCTGGTGGCACAGTGGTTAAGAATCCACCTGCCAATGCAGGGAACACGGGTTTGATCCCTGGTCTGGGAAGATCCCACATGCCGCAGAGCAAATAAGCCCATGTGCCAAAACTACTGAGCCCGTGCGCTCTAGGGCTCGTGTGCATCAACTACTGAGGCCCGCGCACCTAGAGCCCGTGCTCCACAACAAGAGAAGCCACCGCAATGAGAAGGCTGGGCACCTCAACCAAGAGTAGCTGCCGCTCTCCACAACTGGAGAAAGCCCGCATGCAGCAACAAAGACCCAACGCAGCCAAAAAAACGGACCAAAAAACCCACAAAAAAACCAATCTAACAATTAAATTAAAATATACTAAGAAAAAGAAAAAGGCTATAAACAGAAAGGACAGTATGATTTCTTTTTTTGTAGGGAAGAAGAAAAAAACAAAAGACCAGAAGGATATTCAACAGAAGTTATAGCAGGGTGGTAAGCTTATGGATAGTTTCCAATTATTTTTCTTTATATTTTCCATATTAAAAATAAACACACTTTGTAGTCAAAAGACAAAGGAGGTCATTTTTTGAGGTGAGGGAACTATTCTGCTTCTTGATCATGGTGGTGGTTAGATAAGTGCATGCATTTGTCAAAACTCAAACAACTGTATATCACAAAGAATAAATTTAACTGTATAAAAATTTTAAGTCGATCCAAATAAGGCATATTAAAATTCATAAAAACAACTATATAAATATATGGATGTGTGTGTGTATATCTCTACTACTGTTAATTTGCTTATCAGTTAGCCAATTTCACTTCTAGGCATTTAATCCTAGGAAATATTAAGAAAAGCACACAAACATAGCTAAGAAAATGCAGCCAACGTTATTTAAAGCAACAAAAAAGTGGGAACAACAGAGGTCTGTGTAAATAAGATATGGTCCAACAACAGGATATTTATTATAAAGATTTCAGTCTAGCATGATTAAACATTGAGAGCCATTAAAAAATAATGTTTTAATAGAGTAATTGATTTTTTAACTCAAAATATTAAAGGGGGGAGAATGGTCACAAATTACCATGTACACTGAGTTCCTAACTTTGGTTAATAAACAGGGGTAGGGGACAGAAGGGAAGGACAGGGCAAGTTGAGCATCCAGTTATGTAGACATAGAAAAAGTGTAACGTATGCTAAGATGTTAACAGTGGATACGATACGCATAGTGGGATACTTTTCTTACTTAGACCATTCTCTATTTTCCAAAATTTCTATAACAAAGTTATACTTCTTTAATCAAAAAAATATTTTTTAAACATATCACATACATTTACCTTTGACTATCAGATGGAAACATAACATGGTACAAAAGCTGTAAGAGTGAGTGATTCAGCAATTATATTAACAACCAAAAAAATGTAACAACTTGAACAGTTATTTATAGCATGGAAATTATTTTACTTACTAAATGCTTAATGTGTTAGCACTTGATTCTCTCCCCCATTAAATGCATGACATTACCCACCATGGTTCTTAAAACATTTTCACTAAATAATGTTGCTTTTGTTCACATATAGTTGCACAGTGAGATTTCTTCTTCTAAGCAAAGAAAACGTAACAGATATTCTATTACAGCTACTTAGAAAACACTACGAATTCAATACCACAAGTATACTGCTTCAGCCTAATATGGACTACACCAACCACCAAATTTAATTTTGAGAGGCTGATTACAACCTAAATAAAGGATATGCAGAAATATCCATATTCACTTTTCTAAGACATAAATCCTTGGAACTTTTTTTAAAGCAACACGCCAAAAGGTCAGATATGCATACTGAAGAGGAACTACCTCCAAAGCCCTGAAAACACCCAACCAACAGGCTAACAACACAAATCTCTCCCTAGACTGTCAACAGAATCAATAGTCTGAGATCTACTGGGGACAATAACAGAGCAAGAAAGATGGCCACACCACCTCAGTGGCACATTGCTTTGAAACAGTTAATGTGAGGCTGGGAGGGAAAGTCACACAAATGAATCCTGAAAGTTACATAAGCCTGGGATACACTGACTAAGCTAATAGCTGCCGAGGATGGAGAGTCACACGCAACTTAAGAAAAAGCGGTAAACCAACTGCAAGGAATAAAACTTCTATGTATAACTCTAACAAACATGGAATCACTGTACACGAACAAATGAAAACAAAGAGGATTAAAACATTATTCACTGTTATAGCAGAATTGTTTCTTAGGGGAAAAAATGGATATAAAAAGTTTCCACCCGCCTCCTGTTTGCTATTCCTCCTAGAGAGGCAATGTGTACTCATTAGTTTTCAGATCCTGTTAGATTTGGGATAACGTGATTGGGCTTGAAAACATGACAGAAAATGCCTAAGTGGATCATTATGGAAAACAAGAGCATCCCATATACAAGAGAAGGAAAATAAGGAAATTAAGTTTTAAGAAACCCAACACATAAACATTTTGATGTTTTCACTCAGTGTTGGTAGCAGATTCAAAATGAAGTACACAACACGTATTTATTTCCTTAAAGACTTGCCTCTTTTCAGAAGAGACCTGAAGGTGTTTACAACAAAGGATATAATGAGGCCAAGAGAAGTAAAAAGTGGGATTATGTCTATGACAATAAAGGTAGCTTTCCATGTACCCTTCCATGTATGTTCCTAGAGAAGTCTTCATAGCAACAACTTTTTGGCATGTTAACTCAGCCCTCTTATGCCTGGCTGCTCCTGGGGACTGAGATATGGCACAGGGTGCACAGCACTGTTCAGAGGCAGTACTGTTACTTCGCACATAAAGTACAAAGCATGTAAGGGAAGAGTCTGTGCTACAGGAAAGCTTGTACATTTTAAATGACAAAGTTTCTTGAAGTGCCAGTGTTCAATTTTAATAGCTCAAGGTAGAATAAAAAGCAGGTATCAGCTCAATTTTCCATGGGATGATGTTATGAAGCCAGAAATTACTAGGATTGAGAAAAGGTAACAACTCTAAATCAATCTAAATAGGAAATCCCTATAACTACACTTCGTATAGTTCTAAATCTTATAACAAATCTGAAACACACATATAATGAACTGGGAAAGATTTAATCTCTCACAATCATATGGATAATCTGTGGTAGGCGAAAATCAACCTATATATCTATCAACTCAAACAGGCAAAAATAAGAGCAGGGAAAAGAGCTTTATTCTGTGTCAGAACTACATATAAACCACAATACAAACAAAATAAAATTATATGCTGACATGTAACAGAGAGAAAGAATGGAAATATCCAAAGGGGTTGAACCATAAACTTATACGGTAATACTACATTTAGAAGGAATAGACATGATCACTGTGAATATCAATTAGTGTAACAAAATAACTAAAGTGGCCATGTATTCAATTAGCTGAATTCTAGAGTTTTGTTACAAATTAGAAATTACATAGGGTTCACTGAGCCTTTATCAAGTGGCATTAATAAACAACGACTTATACTCAAAGCACTGTTTTCCAAACTATACCAGAAGGTGACCTTCAAAAGGGTAACTCATCTACGTGAACCTGAACGATGCCCATCCTATTATCAACTTTAGCATAATTTTCAATGACTACTTAGAGGCATTAAGCACAAGCTATGAGCAAACCCCAGCCTGAAATATTATGTCCACTAACACAGTAAGACCTGATGGAAGTTGAATACAGGCCAAAAGATGAAAGATAAAGACCATTCTTCCAAAAGGCTTCTTGATCCGAAGTCTGAAAGTCACATCCAAACCCCCAGGATTTGATCAAGTCCATTTGTTTCGGCTTATTTTGTCTTCCCATAAAGAGCTTCAAGACCCTGGTCCACACGTCAGCTTTTTCATACTGATAACTTACTGGAAACAGCCTATCGAATTAGTCCCCTGCAATTTGGGGGCATATCTGCCTATTCTCTTGAAAAGAGAGCAGAGGCAAAGACAGGTGGTTTTTCAAATTAAAAAAGTAGGACTTGCCTGTTGGCACAGTGTGCCAAGGCAGGGGACACGGCTTCGATCCCTGGTCTGGGAAGATCCCACATGCCGCAGAGCAACTAAGGCCATGTGCCACAACTACTGAGCGTGTGCTCTAGAGCGCGCAAGACACAACTACTGAGCCCGCATGCCACAACTACTAAAGCCCGCGCACCTAGAGCCCATGCTCCGCAACAAGAGAAGCCACCACAATGAGAAGCCCATGCACCGCAATGAAGAGTAGCCCCCACTTGCCACAACTAGAGAAAGCCCACAAGCAGCAACGAAGACCCAACGCAGCCATAAATAAATAAATGTTCCTTTTAGAAAAAAGTAAACCAACAATGAAGTGAGGAGGTTGTCAGGTACATAAATTAGAACAGAAAGCGACCTAGTGGTACTTTGCTTTAAATTTTTCCAGTAGTTCTCTCATAACGTTTGTGCACATTGTGCTACTTGACAAAAGCAGCAAAACCAAGAGCTAGATGAAATGAGAAACAATTTTACAAGCTTTCTTCTATAGCTTTAGAGAGAAAAAAACATTTTTAAAACATATATTTACTTCTCTAGCTTTCCGGTGTAATTCAGAACTTACTAGCACTATGACGTACTCGGAAATCCACTTGGTGGGGAGTCAGGAGACCTGGATGCCCATTTTAGCACTGCTACATCACCAGGTGACCATGCACTGACCCAGTCCAGACCCCTACCCGAGTTCCAAAACTCCTTTTGAATGTTCTTCCTTCATGTGGTTTTTGCCATGTCATACCCTGCTGCCTCTCACACTTTTACACCTAATAAAACTTTTCCACATATCTCTTGGGGTATCTGTTTTTGACTTTGTCTTGTATTATACATGTTTACTTACCCACTGTTCCTGTCCTCAACTTTAGACTCTCTAAGATAAGAAAAGAGATTTACTCCTCTCTCTTCCACAAAGGAAACACTCAGGACAGGGTAGCCAAAAGGCAATTAAGTGCATCGAGGGGAAGAGTTTGTAGGAGAGGTAAGTAGACAGCTTCTGGGAAACAAATCTGTCACAGGATGCGAGATTTACTTCAAAGTACTACAGTATACTCAGGGTGATAGTATGCGTACACATTACTTAGATTAAGCTCTGGAATAGGTGCTGCCAGCATATTAGTCAAGAATGCACAATCCAGAAGCAATCAGCAAGTATTCTTATCGAAAATTCAAATTTGGAAGCTCAAAAAGTAGGGGGTGCTACAACTAGGGCTTCACTCATCCATGTCTTGATCAACAACGATGTTTTGCCAGTTAGCACAGTGACTGTTGGAAGTAAGATTTTATTAGCGAAAATGGTTCATTAACTAGCATGATAAATGTTAGATGTTCTATCAGTAAAATGAAAACTATGGAAAAGATATAAGGGTTAGCTAACATATTATAAAGATACTCCTACACCTGCTGTGTGAAGAAGTTATGAGAATATTCAAGGCGATGAGAACAAGGCCTGTAGCTTCAACTATAGGGAGGGTGCCTCAGGCTTGATCTCTCAACAGTCTTGTGTGCAGGCTTTGGTTTAGGGCAGAGATTCTCACCTTTGGCACCACTGCTACTTTGGGCCAGATCACTCCTTACTGAGGAGCGCTGTCCTGTGCATCAGAACGTTTACCAGCGTACCTGGCCTCTATGATGCCTGTGGCACTGCCCACACAAGCCATGAAAACCAAAACTGCTTCCAGACTTTACCAAATGTCCCCCGGGAGGCAAAATTCCCCCTGCTGAGAACCACTGGTCTAAGAGGGCTGCTGGCTGTCCAAGGCCAACTATGAGCAGCCTCCTCTGCCTCAGGTGACCCTTCCCTGCAAAGAGCACTTAAAAGAAGAGACAACTGGGACTTCACTGAGTTTTACAGGAGTTGTATGAACCATTTTATACCTGCTTGCGAATAAATTTTTGTTGAGTAAATGTCTGCATGTATTGTAGAACAGGGCTGGAGACTTGTTCACGTTATAACCTGGTTGTAGGGCTGCCTGCAAAGGTATAATGTAGAAAAGCAATGAGAGTGGCTCACATGTATGTAAGGTAGTTAATCATATCCCAGTGAGACAAGAAATTGGAAGTTTTAATTCATTCTTTTTGAACTAAGTAAGAAAAGCACAAAACAGGTACATAGGTCCTGGCTTTTGTATGGCTCTCTAAAAAGAGAAACAATGCCCATATAACATAAGATTATGAATCCATGTAACCGACGTTCAGTTCAGGCAGAACTGACAAGCACTGGCACTGGTTGTTTCACATTTGCTCTGCTTGGGCAGTGACAATGCCAGACCTTTTGTTAAATATTTTATAGAACATTCCTAAGAACAGGCATGTTATGATTCCATTAAAATTTACAAGTTTCACATTACAAAGCAATGTGATATTTCAACATGAAATTTCAACATGAAAGGTGCTGAAACATATCACCTCATCAGCTCAGTGTCATATATTCTATGCTCCTCTCCCAACAGCCATTTAAAAAAAGAACACCCATCACGATACTCAGCACATAAGAACAGTAAATAAGTGCTGAGGCAAAAGTGAAATGAACTGTTAGGGATTCAGACTTCTCAAAATATGCAGTTTTTATCTTCTCTAATGAGACTAGCTTTAGCTCCTAAATGTCTATGGAATGCAAACATGCATCAAGTCTTAAAGACCATGTGTAATTAAATTCAGCAACTGCATAGATAACAAAGTTCCAGAAGCCCAAGTTCTATACAGTAAACAAATAAGGACTCTGTATCAGATAATCGTTAGTAAGCTCAGAAACTTTAAGGATAAGAATTATAATTGAAAGAGGAAAACGTGGTAAGAAGGGCCATATTCAATAAAACTACTGTGTGATTATAAGGACTGAGAGCAGGAAGGGGCTTTTATTATCAAAGTCAGCTGCAGAACAGATTGGTGTTATAAGCCATTGAAAGTTACCAATTCAAAAAGGTAAGATGGACGGTGAAATGGGCCACTTTCTAAAACAAGTTCAATTCACTGCTGCTAAACCAAATCCCACTAGCTCTCATTTTCTACCAAGAAATGACTATGTTCACAATACTGGGGACTTCCCTGGTGGTCCAGTGGTTAAGAATCCACCTGCCACACTGCGGTTAAGAATCTGCCTGCCAATGCAGGGGACACGGGTTTGAGCCCTCGTCCGGGAAGATCCCACATGCCGCGGAGCAACTAAGTCCGTGTGCCACAACTACTGAGTCCGCGTGCCACAACTACCGAAGCCCACGCGCCTAGAGCCCATGCTCCGCAACAAGAGAAACCACCACAATGAGAAGCCTGCACATCGCAGCAAAGAGTAGCCCCCGCTCACTGCAAATAGAGAAAAGCCCACGTGCAGCAACAAAGAACCAACGCAGCCAAAAATAAATAATTTTTTTTAAAAAAAAGAATCCACCTGCCAATGCAGGGGACACAGGTTCGAGCCCTGGTCCAGGAAGATCCCACATCCCGCAGAGCACCTAATCCCATGTGCCACAACTACTGAGCCTGCACTCTAGAGCCCGCAAGCCACAACTACTAAGCCCACGCTCCGCAACAAGAGAAGCCACCACAATGAGAAGCCCGCGCACAGCAACAAAGAGTAGCCCCGCTCAGCACAACTAGAGAATGCCCACACACAGCAACGAAGACCCAACGCAGCCAAAAATAAAAAATAAATTAATAAAAATAAATTTTAAAAAAAGAAAAGGATATTGGACATCCTCATCTCATTTATGGTGCTTTAAAGAAGACAGTACAGTGGAACTACATCACATGCACACTTAGCTTATGCAACTCCAACTACTCAGATTAAAGAGGCGAGCGAAAAATGTTCAAGTAGTGTGCAGGATCCCACCCATCCCACAAGCCTGGGCCAGCTCTACTCTCGGCCTGTCTCATGTCCTGCATGCCCCAACTCTTCCCAGTGAATGAAATGCTAGCGGTTCAAGGTAATTGTCATTCGCAAAATCCTTAACTGAAAGCCAACACTTCATCTAGTGCTTAACCAAAGAAACCTACCGACCCGATAATGGGAGAAAGATAGCAATGCTGGACTCTTAAGAGTAAATGTTAACAAAGGGAATCTTTGCTTCACATGTGGATTTTTTTTTAGCCTTATTAAGATATAACTGGCAAATAAAATTCACATGCTGATGTTAAAACTAAATCTTTAAATACGATGTGACGCCACTGTGCACCAAGGGAAAACTGTAACTGGAAAAGTATTAGAAGTATAAAAATTATATTTTAAAATATCCTCAGCAATGGCCACTGGTAATGAAAGTATGAAGGAGTGCTTGGCCCTTCAAGACATCCCATTTTCCCCCAAACCTGATAATGAGGGGATTTTTAAAAATCTTTAGCCTCTGCATGAAGTTGACAGATGAATGGATAAAGAAGACACAGTGTATATATACAATGGAATACTACTCAGCCATGAAAAAAGGAATGAAATCATGCCATTTGCAGCAACACGGATGGACCTAGAGTATCATACTAAGTGAAGTCAGACAGAAAATGACAAATATCATATGATATCACTTATATGTGGAATCTAAAAGAAAAAAAAAGACATAAATGAACTTATTTCCAAAACAGAAAATGAACTTATTTCCAAAACAGAAAGAGACTCACAGACACATAAAACAAAGTCATGGTTACCAAAAGGGAAAGTGGGGTGGGGGGAGAGATAAATTAGGAGGCTGAGATTAACATGTATACACTATTATGTATAAAACAGATAACCAACAAGGTCCTACTGTATAGTACAGGGAACTATACTCAATATTATGTAATAACCTATAAGGGGAAAGAATCTTTAAAAAATTTATATATACGTATAAATGAATCACTGTCCTGTACACCTGAAACTTACACGCTATTGTAAATCAACTATGCTTCAATATACATATACACATACATACATAAAATCTTTAGCCTCTGTATGAAGTCTCCAGTTTAACTGACCAAGGAAATGAGGTTGAGAGATGAGACTGTGGGAATAACTACTGATAAACTCAAGCTTGAACAAAGCAAGAAGGGAAAGAAGTCCTAGAGGGGAATGGAAAGAAGAGAATGAACCCAAACCATGAACCGTCCATCTGGAAAGCAGAGGAGTACACAGAAGAGGATGTAAATAATCCACTTCGGTTCCTGGAGCTGGCTGCAGAAGTAGGAAAAAACCGCCACTACTGCCCATCACAGGGGCCATGCTGAATCAGACCTCTTTCTGACTCATTCATCAAGCCTAGCTAGCTCAGACTTAGCTTTGTTCTCATCCTTATTTGTATACTAGTGTGGAAGGGCCATATGAAGCAGAGAAGTCTGGAAACACAAATTCCAGAATTCCTTGGCACACTGGGGAGTACCTTTCACCAGAGGTCTGCTAACAAGAAACTCAAAAACAGACATAACCAAAATGTCAATGTATAATTTTTAACATCCTATATCACTTTTAAAGACCTAAGACTACATAATCACATTAGAAAAGCCTCACAAACACAGCAATGAAATCACATTATAAAGCCTCACTACACCCACTTTGTTTGTTTACTAATATGCTTACTTATCCATTTATTCTTATAGTTTAGGAAACAGCTGCAGACAAGAGACTTCCTTGAATTCTGTAACCGGAAGAGTTGTGTCATGAAACAGTTTCTGACCCTTCCCACTAGAGCTCATTAAGCAGACCCCACCCGTAGGTCTGGACCCAAGAAATAAAAAGCAACCTTGTAACTTTGATTTGGTTTTGCCTGCTGGGAAGTCAGAATGTTATTAACTATTTGACATGATATCCTGCCTGCTTTATGGTTATGGCTATCATTTTAATTATATATTATCTTTCTGGCTTAACAATCATCCTCCTGTGAGTACAATTTTCATTCATCCATCATTTGATCAGATGCTAGAAAGCTCCTAGCAACAGTTCAGACTGAGAAGTTAAGTGATCAGACTGCAGCTCAGAGGAAAGTGACCCCCACTCTCAAAGCCACTAAAACCAAGTACTCAAAAAATGATGATCTTAATGACAAACCGTGAAAGACATTTGATGCCATATTTATCAGTTACCAAAAACACTCAGACAAAAGGAGAAAGAATCATATACATTTGAAGCAGGAATATACCTTACGAACAAACTAAGGTCCTCAGATGTTAAAGATCTAATTCTGGGACAGGTCTACTCTCATGAGATCATAAAGCTACTTAGTCATGAGTTAAGAAGAGAATATAGGTTATCCTGACTCACATTTAACACTGGCATACTAAACAGTATCTCAGATGCTCTTAAATACCTGCCTGTGAATAAGAAAAATGAATCCCAAAATAAAAATTATTATTATTCCAAACCTAACATCACTGGCCCCCCCCCAAAAAAATCCATATATGTTTAAAAGCTACATTTGCATAGGTGATCATCTACAGAGCTTCTAAGATGCAATTCCTTTCCAGGGGCATTTACTATCTGAAATGAGCACCGCAGAAGTGGACAAAGATATTACAGACCACAAATCAAAACAGCTGCATGAAAATATGTTCACTAAAACTAACAGACATATATGTTAAGCATAAATACCAAGAAGTGTAAGTTATTTAGTATGGTAAATATTTTGCTGAAAGCTCAGCATTGGTCCTTTAAAAATTTACAATATTGGCCAGCTTTTCTATTTTTTAAAGTGTTCTGTGATCCTTGCCATTTGTCACCTTGAACAGACTATTCCAGGCTACAGTAAAGAATTAGTGCTTTTTTCTAACTGAACTAAAAAGACATCCCATTTGCTTTGAAAAAATGGCTACCACCTGCTATTAATCTGAAACTGAAAACAAGCAGTGTAATGAAATTTAGCAAGTTAACACCCCCTCCACCACTTTTCTGAAAGAAGAGCATAAATGACATTTCATAATCTTCCCCCAAAATATAAGAGTTCTAAGAAATAGGTTTATATTTTACTAATAATAAACTCCAAACGGCATATGAGATTAAAAACCAGACACTGTGCCGTTGACAAGCCTGGTTTAAGCTCTGAAGGAATTCCCTCCTAAGTCCCCCCATCTTTTTCCTTTATTCTTTTAGTCTGGTGTCAGATGAATACAAGCAGTAATGACAGACACGATCAAGGAAGAACTGGCTGAATGTGTGTAAAAAGACTGCTTAGCTGGTCTTTGCAAACAGCTATCTTTTGTCCTGTTGGAGCTTTCTGTCACCTGAGGTAACCTGCATCTTCAAGAGATGAAATGCAACATAAAACTTTTTTTTTATTGGAGTAAAATTGCTTTACAATGTTGTGTTAGTTTCTGCTGTACAATGAAGTGAATCAGCTATACGTATACACATATCCCCTCCCTCTTGGACCTCCCTCCTACCCCCTCCACCCCACCCATCTAGGTCCTCACAGAGCACCGAGCTGAGCTCCCTGTGCTATACAGCAGGTTCCCACTAGCTATCTATTTTACTCATGGTAGTGTATTTATGTGAAACCTAATCTCCCAATTCGTCCCACCCTTCCCTTCTCCCCATGCTCACATGTCCATTCTCTATGTCTACGTCTCTATTCATGCCCTACAAATGGGTTCATCTATACCATTTTTCTAGATTCCACATACATGCATTAATATACGATACTTGTTTTTCTCTTTCTGTCTTACTTCACTCTTTATGACAGACTCTAGGTCCATCCACATCTCTACAAATGACCCAATTTCATTCCTTTGTACAGCTGAGTAATATTCCATTGTATATATGTACCATGTCTTCTTTATCCATTCATCTATCTTTGGACATTTAGGTTGTTTCCATGTCCTGGCTATTGTAAATAGTGCTGCAATGAACACTGGGGCACATGTGTCCTTCTGAATTATGGTTTTCTCAGGGTATATGCCCAGTAGTGGGACTGCTGGATCGTATGGTAGTTCTATTTTTAGTTTTTTAAGGAACCTCCATACTGTTCTCCATAGGGGCTGTATCAATTTACATTCCCACCAACAGTGCAAGAGAGTTCCCTTTTCTCCACGCCCTCTCCAGCACTTACTGTTTGTAGATTTTTTGATGACCATTCTGACCAGTGTGAGGTGATACCTCACGGTAGTTTTGATTTCCATTTCTCTAATAACAGTGATATTGAGCAGCTTTTCATGTGCCTCTTGGCCATGTGTATGTCTTCTTTGGTGAAATGTCTATTTAGGTCTTCTGCCCATTTTTTAATTGGGTTGTTTTTCTGATATTGAGCTTCATGAGCTGTTTGTATATTTTGGAGATTAATCCTTTGTCAGTTGCTTCATTTGCAAATATTTTCTCCCATTCTGAGGGTTGTCTTTTCACCTTGTTAATGGTTTCCTTTGCTGTGCAAAAGCTTTTCAGTTTCATTAGGTCCCATTTGTTTATTTTTGTTTTTATTTTCATTACTCTAGGAGGTGGGTCAAAAAGGATCTTGCTGTGATTTATGTCAAAGAGTGTTCTTCCTATGTTTTCCTCTAAGAGTTTTATAGTGTCCGGTCTTACATTTAGGTCTTTAATCCATTTTGAGTATATTTTTGTATATGGTGTTAGGGAGTGTTCTAATTTCATCCTTTTACACGTAGCTCTCCAGTTTTCCCAGCACCACTTATTGAAGAGGCTGTCTGTTCTCCACTGTATGTTCTTGCCTCCTTTTTCATAAATTAGGTGAATCATATGTGGGTGGGTTTATCTCTGGGCTTTCTATCCTGTACCATAGACCTATATTTCTGTTTCTGTGCCAGTACCATCCTGTGTTGATTACTGTAGCTTTGTAATATAGTTTAAAGTCAGGGAGCCTGATTGTTAATTGGTCTATTCTCCAAAGAGTTCCTGGAACACTTTGGAAACTGTTCCAATTTGTTTGATAGAAAGACCTGGCCACCAACTTAGTCAGCTCTAACTAAGCATACAGCATGACCCAAGCAGACTACACACAATTCACGGCCATCCATAAATGACCCTGGAGCATTCTGAATAAAGCAAACCCTATATACATGCTAACATGTTCAGTTAAATGCTAAAATAATTCACTTATCTGAAGAACAAAATAAACTTAATGTATCTATTCATTTATTTGACAACACTCAATGAAACCTATTTTATGGAGATCATCCAACTACCCTACTAGCCACAGCAGAACACAATGAATAACCGGCATCTCACTCAATGACCATAAATCACAATCTTAAAGCTCCAGTTTACATATGGAGCTATAAAACTAGCAACAATCCATCCCTGTCTACAAATGCTGTTTTTCAAGAATTTACAAAGTGGGGTGGAGGGCAGCACACAGGTTGTATAAACAAACAACCATACTAAAAGATAATATATGATAAGGACAGTGAATGCTGCAAGGGAAATAAAAGATCTGATCAGCTGGACTGGAACTTGAAGACTGGATGAGTAGGATGTAGATGGGCAGAGACTGAGTCAAAGGCCACTGTAAGAAAGGGGACAATAAACAGAGGTCCAGAGGAGGGAAGACTGGAGGCCTCGGCAAGCCTATTAGTTGAAGAGGGAATTACAGTATGAGGGCCAGAGAGTAAGCGGGAACTGGGCTGCAGGAAGACTTAACTGTCTGCCTAAGAGGTCTGGACTTCATCCTGTAGGCCATCGGGGTGCCTCTAAAGGTTTCTGAGTGCAATGAAAACAGCATTTTAGTAAGATTAATCTTGATGTATAGGACGGATTAGAAAGAGGGGTGAACGCCAGTGGGGAAACCATTAAGGGGGCGACTGAAAGGATCCAGGTGTGAATAATAGAGGCCTACATGTGCTGAATGGCAGTTATGTTTCCACCAGCACTTTCTAAATACTGTCTAAAGTAAATGTACAGGGACTTCCCTGATGGTCCAGTGGTAAAGAGTTCGCCTCACAATGCAGGGGACTTGGGTTTGATCCCTGGTCAGGGAACTAAGATCCCACATGCCGCGGGGCAACTAAGCCCATGCGCCACAACTACTGAGCTCATGCGCCTCAACTAGAGAGCCTGCGTGCTGCAAACTACAGAGCCTGTGCACTCTGGAACCTGTGAGCCACAACTACAGAGCCCACAGACCCTTGAGCCCACATGCCACAACTAGAGAGAAGCCTGCACGCCACAACAAAGAGACTGCTCACCACAAGGAAAGATCCCACGTGTCGCAACTAAGACCCAATGCAGCCAAAAATAAAATAAAATGAATAAATAATAAATAAAGTAAATGCAGAAATTCTAGTGAGAGGACAGCGAACTACAAAACTAAAAGAACAAACCATGCTCTACAACACAGGGGAACGTGCAAGAATTAACACAATGCATACTGCTAGCCATGCAAGGAAAATCTCTGAGAAGAAACAACCACTGAAACCATGTAATGTGGAAATACATTTAAGATGTCAAACACTCTAAAATAAAGAGGAAAATATAATTAATGAAAGAGGAGGACAACTGGGTACATAGTGAGGTATTAGGAATTATTTTCTTTTTTTATTGAGGTACAACTGACATATTATAATGTTTCAGGTACAAAACATAATGACTGCAATGATCACAATAAGTCTAGTTAAAATACTTCGCTACACAAAAGTTTTTTTCCTTGTGATAAGAACTTTTAAGATCTACTGTCTTAGCAACTTTCAAATATACAATACGATATTATTAACTACAGTCACCACAGGAATTATTTTCTTTAACCACCAGTGGCAGTCTATGGTTGAAAATCTGGTATTTGAGAGAATTATGCTGCCATCACGTGGGAAAATATAACGGAGAGTTTTCCTTATGGCCAGTACTAATGTCTTTCCATCAAAAAGTTCAAATTTGCTACAGTCTGACACTAAGTTTAAGTCCTTTACCCTAAACAAGACTACTATATAAAATCCCCAACCTTAGGGAAAAAATATAAATCTTATATATATATGCTAATTTTAATATTTGTTCAGATATTTCACTGAGATGTTGTTTAGTATGCCACCTTTAAAATGTGAATCAAGGTAACCTGTATTCCATTTTTAACTTATGATTTAACTAGCCTTCTGATCTTAAAAGAATCCTTTAACATGTAAGGACTTTGGTTTCTAAGGCATGGCTGAAAAGTTAAAATTCTAGACTCTCCTAAAATGAAGAGATCAATCTTTTCAACAGATGGCTTAGATGCCCCAAGAAATGGGTCAGAAGCTTAAGCCCTTGTCCTGGGTGCTGGGTCCAGGCCAGGTTGGCTCCTTTAGGTTCTGTAGACAATTCAACAAAATGGAAGACAGATCAAAGGGATAGATCTCTGAACTCAGGAGTTTGGGGAAACCTGCTTCAAATAACAAAGATGAATAAGAACTAATAATTGTATAGCACTTAAAAAGTTTATAAATTTTTCACATTAATATCACTTAATTCCCAAAACAACACCAGGACTAAATTAAATTCTCAAAGCTATGCCTATAATACTGCATAGCACAGACAGAAATAGTAAAATAGGCAAACCCTGTCAAAATTATCACCCCCATTTTACAGTAGAACACACAAAGGGTCATAGAGGTGAAATGAATTGGCCTAATCACATGGCCAATAAATGGGCAAGATGGTCTTTTATCAACCACTCCCTCATTATTACACAACTACCTTTATCACCTTCTCTACACACCCATGACAGGCTCTACTGACCATTCCCTTTTATAAACTCTCATGGCTCCAGCAGCCTACAGCACACAATTCATTCAGCGATAGCTATGGAGAAACTCCTACGTATGAGGCATTGTATAGAATGCTGTTGGTTAAGGGTGTGTTAGGTTTCTCCAGACAAACAGAACCAATAGGATATATAGATATCAAAGAGGAGATTTATTACTGGAATTGGCTCACACAGTTACGAAAGCTGAGAAGCCCTACAATCTGCCGTCTGCAAACTGGAGGACTGGGAAAGTCAGTGGGGTAGGCCTGAGTAGCAGCGAAGCTGACAGTGTAACTCTCGGTCTGAGGCTAACGGTATAAGAACACAAGGAGGGGCACTGGTGTAGGTCCTGGAGGCTGAAGGCCCAAGAACCAGGAGCTTCAATGTTCAAGCGCAAGAGAAATGGACATTCCAGTTCAAGAAGAAAGACAATTCGCCCTTCCTTCGCCTTTTTGTTCCATTCATGACCCCAACTGATTGGACAATGCCCGCCCACATAGGTGGGGGCAGACCTCTTTCCTCAGTGTACTGAACAAACGTGCTGACCCGTTCCGGGATGCTCATCCCTTCCCCTCACAGACACATGCAGAAGTAACCTTTTACTAGCTACCTGGGTATCCTTTAGCCCAATCAAGCTGACACATAAAATTAACCATCACAGGGCAGGAGCAAGAATGAGAAGATGATCAGATACAGGTTAACCTGTAAAAAAAAACTTGTATCAAGAAATAACACAAGCCGGAGTTGGGGGGGCGGGGCGGTTGGTGGGATGAATTGGGAGATTGGGATTGACATATATACACTAATATGTATAAAATGGATAACTAATAAGAACCTGCTGTATAAAAAAATAAAATTCTAAAATAAAAAAAAAGCAAGAAATAACACAAGCATATAAATAACTATAAAAATGAAAGTAAAATATGTAGACTGAACTCCTTGGGGGTGGGACATATATCTTCTGATCGTCGTATGGCCAGAGCCTGGCAAGTATGTAACATACATTCCATATAGGTTTGGTGGATGGATGGATGGATGGATGAGCGATAAGATTTCCTCTGCCTCCTACACTGTCTATATGGTTCAGGTTCCTGACAGACACAGGGAGGTTTGACTAAGGCATGCTCTTTATTCCTCGGCCTTCTATTCTTATGAATTATTGGTATTTCAAGGACTGGATTTTTGACAGAGAAAGGTAAAAAAAAGCGTATTTCTGAAATCCCCCTTTGTAGTTCTGTCTCCTCATTTAATATTACACATGTCTGTGTCATTTTCTCCATCTCTCTTGTTCCAAGAAACGCATCGAAGCAGGTAGCTTACTATTTCCATTTGTCTTGATCCAACCTGACCCCCTCTACTTTAGCACACTGCACGTAACAGTGTATTCTAGATCAGCGAAGGCTAGCAACTACGTGCGTCCGGGACACTTCTATAGGATGGCAGACAGATGCAAGTGTGTCACCATCCCTGACTCCCATGCCCAAGGCAGAGGTCACTCAGCCATCAATGCCTTGACTCACGGAGTCTGAATGGGGCTACACAGTCCTCCCCAACACAGTGTTCTAGAGGCAGGCACTGCCAATCAATTGGAGTTGGCTGACAGTTTTCTAGACTATCCTGGCTGTCAAAACGTGCTATGGGTGGAAGAAGAGTGATTCAAACAGAAGAAAAAATTAACAGAAAACTAAGAGAAGTAAAGGAAAATAACTAAGGGGCTGCGATGTGATCACAGATTAGGCCCCAAAAACAGCATAGATATTCTGAGCCATAAAGAAACAAGAGTTAAAAGGGCATGGAGAAAATGGACAGGAAAGGTGGAGGATATGGGAGCTCCACCAACACAGAGCAGTGCCTCAGCAGTCCCAAGAGGCATGCCCAGTGTCTACACAAACACATCAAAGTTGAAGCCGGTAGAAAGAAAGCAGGCCACACTCTGGGAATCAGGTACTGACAGGGACAATATCAGGGAAGGGCTATTGGCCCAGGAAGTGGCCAGTAGCAACTTGCCACCTGATCCAAACAGAACCAGGGGCTACCCCAGAGCATCGCTGGAGTGCTGGTCAAGTTCACCCTCAGGCACAGCTCAGCAAAGACTAGTCTCAGAAATCACATGGGTAGAAAGGACAAGGCTATCTACATGGTGCCCTATTGTGCCCAGCAACCATCAAAATGCAGATGGATCAAGGGACCAATAAGAAGGCCATGGTATCCAAGGGTGGAGCAGCCCAAATTGTTTCATTATTTTCATTGCCCTCCTCCCCTCTGATTCAGTGCCTTGGGACCAACTTCATGGGGCTGTTTTTTGGCTCTGCATAACTCTTCTTTTCTAAACTGCCCCTATACCCACTGGCCCAAGCAGGTTAAGAGTTTAAAACTTTAAACTGCCCAGCAGAACACTTTTGGAATGAGTGAGTTTACTCATAAACCCAATCTGACCAAAGTAATTGAACATACACGCAAATGTGAGTAAATTAATAATGAAACATTAATTTAATTCCCTCTTTTAATTCCCTCCCCTCCCCTCAGTTGCTCCTGACTTTATCATCTTCAGCTCCTCTATCTTAGATAATAGAATAAATGTCAATTACATCAGCCAAACTAGAAACCTGGCCTATCCGTAACTCTTCCGCATCCTCTCTCTATATACAACTCATCACCACCCCCATCAATTCGAACTTCATGCTTCACCTTCAGGATTTTTGTTATGTTAGTTTCCCAGCATTGAAGACCTCCTGCAATTTACCTGATATTTTTCCTTAAATCAGCTCCCTTTTAAAAGTTGAATAATTAAAAGACAGAACTTTATATAACTACCATAATTGGAAAACCAGATTCAACTCTCATAAATAGAAGATAATGGGGAAAATACAAGGAAAACTATTTCTGGTTGGAAACTGTTGCCTGAGCCAAGGCTCTGAGCTGAAAAATGCCCCACTTCTCTTTGATAAAAAAGTAGATGGGGCTTCCCTGGTGGCGCAGTGGTTGAGAGTCCGCCTGCCGATGCAGGGGACACGGGTTCGTGCCCCGGTCTGGGAAGATCCCACATGCCGCGGAGCGGTTAGGCCCGTGAGCCATGGCCGCTGGTCCTGCGCGTCCAGAGCCTGTGCTCCGCAACGGGAGAGGCCACAACAGTGAGAGGCCCACATACCGCAAAAAAAAAAAAGGTAGATGAGGGGCTTCCCTGGTGGCGCAGTGGTTAAGAATCCGCCTGCCAATGCAGGGGACAAGGGTTCGAGCCCTGGTCCAGGAAGATCCCACATGCCATGGAGCAACTAAGCCTGTGCGCCACAACTATTGGGCCTGTGCTCTAGAGCCCATGAGCCACAACTACTGAGCCCACGTGCCACAACTACTGAAGCCCACATGCCTACAGCCCATGCTCCGCAACAAGAGAAGCCATCGCAATGAGAAGCCCACGCACTTCAACAAAGAGTAGCCCCACTAAAAACAGAACTACCATATGACCCAGCAATCCTACTACTAGGCATACACCCTAAGAAAACCGTAATTAAATAAGAGTCGTGTACCACAATGTTCACTGCAGCTCTATTTACAGTAGCCAGGACATGGAAGCAACCTAAGAGTCCTTCGACAGATGAATGGATAAAGACGTGGCACATATATACAATGGAATATTACTCAGCCATAAAAAAAAAGGAATTGAGTTATTTGTAGTGAGGTGGATGGACCTAGAGTCTGTCATACAGAGTGAAGTAAGTCAGAAAGAGAAAAACAAATACCGTATGCTAACACATATATATAGAATCTAAAAAAAAAAAAAAAAAAAGGTTCTGAAGAACCTAGGGGCAGGACAGGAATAAAGATGCAGACATAGAGAATGGCGTTGAGGACACAGGGAGGGGGAAGGGTAAGCTGGGACGAAGTGAGAGAGTGGCATGGACTTATATATACTACCAAATGTAAAATAGATAGCTAGTGGGAAGCAGCCACATAATACAGGGAGATCAGCTCAGTGACTTGTGTCCACCTAGAGGGGTGGGATAGGGAGGGTGGGAGGGAGACGCAAGAGGGAGGAGATATGGGGATATAGGTATATGTATAGCTGATTCACTTTGTTATACAGAAGAAACTAACACAACATTGTAAAGCAATTATACTCCAATAAAGATGTTAAAAAACAAAATTTAAAAAAAAAGAAGTAGTCCCCACTCACCACAACTAGAGAAAGCCCGTGCGCAGCAACAAAAGACCCAACACAGCCTAAATAAATAAATAATAAAATAAGTAAAGTTATTTTTTAAAAAATGTAGATTAACAATGCTGGTGGTTAAAGACTAAAAAACATCCCCAACGATGTTGGCAGTGAAGTGCAGGGGTTCATTACATGTCACCCGTAGCTGGAACTCTCAGCTTGGCACTTTAGCTCCTCTACCAACTATCTCTGTAATACTGGACAAGCTACTTCAACCTCTCTGTGCATTCATTTCCTCATCCATAAAATGGGAGTATTAACAGTACCTCCCGTGTTATGAGATTACATGGGTTAATAGTTGCAGAACACGTAAGTCTTTATACATATACATATTCTTTTTTTAATAAAGAATGTAACAACCACAATGACAACACTAGGTCCTGAAGAGCATAAGACAGTAGCAACTCGATATCACAACAAATGACACTGTCCACTGTGATGAAAATTCCAGAACGCTGATAAATCAAGACCACATGTCATGGACACATGACAAAGGAGAGCAATGTCATGGACACATGACAAAGGAGAGCAATGTCATGGACACATGACAAAGGAGAGCAATGAATGAAAATGTTGAGCTTCCAACCAAAAGGAAGGAGGGAATGCACCCTGCAATTCCTCTGCTTTGACTCTGCCAGAGATTTGGCCACTCCCCAAGTTCCACAACCTTTGGTAACTATACTCAGTATGTCAGTGACGACAAAACCCTGCTTCAAGGATCTAGAAATCTAACGAGGAACAAACAGGTAATTTTAAAAATCACACTACAATGAAAAAGGTGGCATGGACCTTCAGAAAAGGGGAAAATGATGCTTATGGAGTCAGAAAAAGCTTTCCCAGGGGAGGTCAACTTTGCAAGGGGTCCTAGACAGGGAGTAGCTATCCATCCATCGGACAAGAGCAAGCGCACCCCAGGCTCCAGGAGAGAATACGAAGTCCTAAAGGTGGGAGAGCAGGGAGCAGTCAAGGAAGGGCTGGCAACACACAGGAGTACCAATCCCCAAATATGGTTTATGTGTTGTGATAGACATGTCCTAAATTTCAATGAAATATAAAAACACCTTCCTTTTCTAGACAACAGCCTTCAACCACTAAGCCTCAAAGTAAGAGAAAGGGGTATAGCTATGTCAACTCCACTACACCCTACTTGACAGAGATGTATGAGTGTGTGCTGGGGTCGGGGGACCAGGGGCTCTAAAATGAACATAATCAGATTATTTAAATACATCAGTTTAGAAACAATGGGGAGGAAAGCTTCATTGACATAGCTAAAATTGAGAAGAGAAAGAAAGTTCCACAAGAGATGATGTAAAGTCCTGTAGTAGGTATCTCACAGGCTTTTGGGGGCATCCATTTGGAGAGAGCAACAGGAACCACAGCTAAGGTGAGGACAAGTGGACTTCAGGTAAGACAGAGGTGGGCGATCAAGGTGCTGGGAAACACGGGGTTGGAAAAGGACAATTCTGACAAACTTTCAAGCAGGGGGAGCCACGTCACAGGGCAGAAGCACGGCCAGGAAGCCTACAGAACTGGCATGTTGAGGGCAGATGCGGACAACTTCTATGGCTCCTTCATTCTTTCTCCTCTGGTGTTTTTCTTTTGGAGTTTTTGCCATACTCTTTCCCTCTCTTATCTTTCCACTTATCAGGAATTTCTTCTGTCTCTCTTGTCCTCTTTGTTCATATCCTCTTCTCCATTTTTACTTCCTCACTTTTTATCCTTGTCCTTAGCTAAAAATGTATGCGATGCATTAGAGGGGCGTTTTGTTTTGTTTTGAAATTCAAAAGAGGTCGAGTTGTATTTCATATTTCTGACTCTAAAAATCCCTAAGCATTAGTCTCATCCCTACCACCTTACTGGTGGTTCGATTCCTTTTTGTTCCCTCCAGATAATTAGTAGCACTTTAGAGAAAAAATTCCTTATTGCTGGTTTAGCAAATGCACTCTTAGTTCTTTTAATAGTTGCTCACATTGCTGCCTCACCAATTATTTAAATTAATTCTCTAATTTTTGATTTTGTGAGGATGGAGAACAAAAAGTACTAAGGACACAGTATAGTTGACACACGTAAAATTGTGATGCTTTGTGGTGAGATTTAAAAAACTAATTTTTCCCAGAAAGTAAAATGTTCTCTGGTAAGCCAAAATTAGCATTGCCATTCTGGAATCTCACACTGCAGAACTGACACATATGGGTAACAGTCCGGTGAATTCCTGAGCCTCCCCCTGAAAGGAGATTTCTAAGTCTCTTGTCTGATTATCTATTTTTCTAATTATTTCCCAATGATCTAGTGAAACCTTACTTCTTATCCCTGAATTTCACATCATTCTAACCTTTAAATCCGTTATCTCCTTCCTCTTCCACTCTTCATCCTAATGAGTTTTCTGCTGTCTGGGGTCTACCATTAAAGTGTCCTTTTGGAGAATTAGGAATAATAACTAAATCCCTCAGTGGGAAAGGATATAAACTGATAGAAGTGAAACTCTGTTGAAAAGCCTCTGTCTGCCTAAATATTGTTTCCTACCACCATTCTTTATTTTCCCTATAGAATGAAAAGAACATGGTAGGAAATTATTTACAATAAAGTCTAAGTATATAATTTATTTTGAGTGCATTCCACTGCTACAGGCTGCATCCAAGTTTATGATTCCACTGTTGTTAAAAAAAAAAAGCATAAAATCAATATACATAACTGTAGAACTTTGCACTTGGTTGGCTAGTTTATTATTCTAAATCTGGACAGAATCTAAAACTGTTTTATATAATCCCACAGAGAAGATTAACCAACAGACTTTCCTTCTACCAGAACTAGTTCCTGTCTTTCAACTAAATCCCTCCTGCTGAAATTGAATCCTTTAAAAAAAAAAAAAAGAAAGAAATTAATCCCATACTCAGATGTAGCTAGAAAAGAACCAGTAGTAATAATCCTCCATATCATACTTCTACACATACTAGGAGAAGGTAATCCCCTCAACCTTCTCCTCTTTTAACTAAATATCTGTATTACATAGGAAAGTATCTCTTTATCCAACTTTTCAACTGCAATGTGGATCTTTTCTTTATGTTATTCAAACTCTACATCCCTCTTGCTTCACTTAAATTCTATGAACCTCAGTGTCATCATCTAAAAAAATGCAGCTAGTAATACCTGCCCCATTACATCTCTTTTTAAGAATCAAATTAAATCATATACCTAACAGCACTTTAAGAGGCAAAAACAATATAGTGAGCAAACAGACAAGAGGACCGGAACGCAGAAAAGACATAAGGACAATATAGTTAAGTTTTGCCTAAATTTCCAGCAGTAACTAAAGCTAATTCACCCTGTGACAGCCTCCAAACTTGATTCTCATAAAGACCGGCTTAGCAATTCATAGCAAGTTAAGATCTTACCAACTACCCTACTCACAAAAAAAAAAAAAAAAAAATCCCATTGCATTAAAAAAATCTTGAGTTGGCTGCAGGCAGGGAGATGGTATAATGAGGGAGACAAGGACTAGCTCAGGAACCTTGGGAAAGTTACATCAGCTATCTAAGCTGTAGATTCCCCATCACAAAATGAAGATAATAATTGGGCCCTCCTCAAACGGTCTGTGGTGAGGATAAATAAGAGACTTTATGCAAAGCTCTGGCACATTTGGGAAGCACTCAGACACAATCAGGACCAGTAAAAGATGCAGTTAAACACAAAGTGAAAAATAAAAGATACATATGTACATTATACATTAAGGTGTAACAAAATATTAAATACAAATTACTTGCCAATTGTCTGATACAAGAATGAGCTGGCTCTGTTGAGTTCCTGTAACCTTCATACTAGATTATCTATAATTTCAACTGGTTTCTTTAAAGGTGAGTGAGAACTTTAAAGATCCTTATAGAGCAATCAGTGAGTGGGATCCTCAATTTCTCCCCCCATCTCTCCCACAGTTCTCCCACCCATATCCACATCTAAATCAAAAAACAAGTTTTTAGTAACTTGTGAGTCGTTCTAAAGCATTCACCTTATTTTTCATACAAAGAGGAACAAATGACATTTAATTAAATTATGTAATAACAATAACAACTGACCTAAATAGGTTTACAAGCAAATACAACTGACTCCTGGGAAACATTTGACTTAGTTGATCAGGTAAGAAATGCCAGAAGTCTAGTAGCAATGAGCACCAATAAGGCATGGACATCGCAGATCAAGTTTCGTGAGGGAATGGAGGCTGTTTCATCTACCAAATGGATTCTGTGCAGGCCAGATAAGAGTTACACTGTATCATCATCAACACCACCTTTAGTTTCACTCTAATCATCTATTTGGGTTTGTTCCTGCAAGAGCTCACATAAATTGTTTACCCTTCCTTGACCAAATAATACCCCAAGACAAGTTGATCTCTAACCACCTCCCAGAAAGTTGTAAAAGAAACTTTGAAGTTGGCCAAATCCAGTCCCGTGTATTCAGAATTAGTCTGCAGCAATTCTAGCTTACAGGAGGCAGAGACAGGGCAAGGGCTAGGAAAATTAAACAGAAGGCATATGACTGTTTGGCTCACCTTCCCCACATACCTCTATGAAAACAAAGGAGAGCATTTTGTACACACTTAGCTCTGTGGGGTCCATGTGGACGCCAATGATGAGCAGAGATGTCTTGCTTCAGCTCTGAAAAAATGTGTTCTATGAGGCTCCAACTGTTAACTCCAAAGAACTGGCCTTCTCAAACTGGCCTTCTCAACGATGAATGGCTATAGCCTGGTGTGTCACATAGCTCTGAGGAGTATGTATGACAAGTAATCTGATACTACTGCTAAACAAAGTACTGAAGATTTTGACTCATTTACTCATTACACTAATCAGAGAAGATTTAAGGTTATCCCTGTGATAAGCTGCACTCATTCCTCAGATTTCTGGGATGTCTTCTTAAGTGAGAAAGGGGTAGAGCTACAGTGAGCACACTGGAAATGCCCATAATCATCACCCCTTTATCCCTTTATTTAGACTATGGGTAATCCATGGAACAGTGTTGTGTATATGAATACATGGAGAGCAGGAAATGTCACTCTATCACTGGGGGGCAGTAAACTATGGCCCAAGCACCAATCTTGCCCACCACCTGTTTTGTAAATAAAGTTTTACTGGAACACAACCCCATCCATTCCTCTACGTTATAGTCCAAAGCTGCTTTCATGGAACAAGGGCAGAGTTAAGTAGTTGCAAGGGGAATCGTATGGCCTGTAAAGCCTAAAATATTTACATCCGGCCCTTTACAGAAAAAGTCTGCTGACCCCTACTCTAACCGAAAATGTGGTGACTTCACCAAAAGACGGAGAAAAGCTAATCCTCCCAATGCTCTGGGAAAGAAAATGAAGAGCTATACAAAGAAACTGCTTATTTGACATGCAAGTCCTCTGAAAAGGCAGAGGAACAGATGATTTAAACGCAGGAGTACTAGTGTTCTGAATGACTGAACACATAAGGAAGAGCAACACGTTCTCTCAACTTATTGTTCCTGTTAAATATAAGAAATAGAGTCAGAAATAGAGAGGATGTTGTTTCCTAACTTGTGCTTTATTTATTTGTGTTTACTTGTTTGTTGTCATGAAAAAAGAGAAGCAAATATAGTGGTGGAGTTCCAGGATGCTGACAGAATGCTCTTGCATGTTTCAGAGGCAAGCTGCTTTTGTGCCCAATGTGGCTGCCCAACAAATGGCCCAGCCACTCCAAGATCAAGTGGTTGGCACTTTAATCAGAACAGTAGGCTTGCTACGTCCCCAAATGAGATACAATCATTGTTCACGTAATTGTTTCACTGTTTTACATATCAGTATTTTTTAAATATTCTTGGTTTTAAAAAGTCATTCATAGATTACCTTTTTAAAAATCTGGCCCAGTAATTTAGAATGAAAACAGCTTTTCAAACCATACTTCCCATTACAGCTCAGCTTCTCTTTTGAATGCTTACAGTAAAGATAATTCTAAACATCATTTCTTTTATGCTTTCTTACCCACATTTACTGGCTGGGGAAGAAACACAGTAACAGGCACTGCTTGGGCTGAAACTGCAAAAACATCCTCCTCTGGGCTCCCCTAGATACAGGCTGCTTCCCAGCTATTACTTCCAGTTTCTCATGACAAATCACCACCACGGAGAAGCAAAACCCATGGAACATCATTAAATGTAGAACAAGGGGAGGGAAATAGTCATATATATAAACTGAACAATATTTTAGCTTTAATGCTATTATATTTGAGTAAATTATGACTCCAATTTTTAAAAGATTTGAGGGTCCATATATACACAAGCAAAAAGCTAGACTCTACTCATAACGATACTCTGATTTTAAAAAATTCTTTTCTACCAAAGAATTCAAGCCAATTATATATTCCTGAAATATACTAACAACACTACTTTCCTCCCGGCTCTGAAATTTCATTTATGAAATGTAATAAAAACAAATAAATTCCAAGTACTAGGGCAAGTTTCAGTACTCACCCTTTGAAACAGTTCTTTGCCAAAGTAATAAGATTAATAATCTAACATATCTCTGCATATTAGACTCATCCTGAAAGTAAACAGTAAAGAAACTCAATAGTTGCTTGAAGGAGGTGTCAAGAATCTCAATTTATAGATAAATAAACTGAAATTAAGAAGAGCTGGAGACTTCTACAAACAAAAAAGAAAAATAAGACACACACACAAACAAAAAGCACAAAAAAGGTTTATCTGAGTTATCTTCCAAAGACTACCTTCTAAGGCAGTTGTTTGGAATTCTGAATGTATTCTTCCTTCCGAAACTGGTCTTAAGGCAGTGGCAAAACCTAAACGGGACTTATCACCAAGTCTCAGGGGCTGATGACACTGGGTTAGTGAGAGGTCTAACTTCCCCACAGACCATACAACTTTCAGGCACAGAATTTTACAGTTTCCAAGGGCTTGAGAAACTCCTCCTTTTAAGCCACATCTCTGTTCAGAGGAGGAAATAAAGGTCCAGCAGGAGTAAATGACTGCCCGAGGACACCCAGCCGGGAAGAGCACTTACACGGAAAGGGCTAAGAAATGCTGCCTCTCTCCTGCATCTCCTCCTTGATGTGTAATGACTGAGAGGGACTGGATCGGCTACCGTAAGCTGACAAAGAGAATGTACAAAGTAAAGGGGAAAGCCTGATCTCAACTTGGTAGACAAGGGTTGGGACAGCAGAAAAGGAGGAAACTGCTTAAGGTGAGGGCGGGTGGGCACGTGAAGCTGCCTGAGACAGTACAAGTACTGTACCCTTCAGAAGGCAGGAGCGGTTGGCAAAACTCTCCTGACTCAAAAATCTGTTCACAGGCATTACATGTGACCTCTCCCAAGCAAAACTATTAATATTACCATAAGCACCTCTGTTCACTAATCATCAGTATTCGGTTCACCTCCTCCAGAGCCCAAATACCAAGGAGAAGGCCACAGAGTTTTAGAAAACTGCCCATATCCCACTCACACACTTGAGTCCTTGCCAGGTCTCACATAACCCCCATTCTGCTCACTCCCTAAAAAAGGTCTTGACACTGCAGCCCTGCTTCTCTCCCTCTCAATACAAAATAAAACAAAAACAAACAAACAGACAAAAAAAAAAACAGTGGGTACTACTGATACATTTGAACTTTGTTCAAATGTCTGTTAGGACTTTGAAATGTGTAAGTTGTATTTTTCCCTTAAGCATGAAATTATTCTGATTGAGATCTGGTTCTCATTATTTGAGTCCAAGTGGCCTGACCAATTTTTACAGAGTTGTATTCACTTTGGGGGTTTTAGCCACGATTGAGACTCCCCAACATTTAACTTCCGCCTACTTATAAATAGCTCCTCTGTATTTTACGTATGGGGTGATCTATCCACAAAGCAACTACTTCTTAGTTTTCTATATCATATCTGTTGGCCAATGAGGAAATATCATTCCAAATGGTCTTGCTTCATCAAACCTACACCATCCATGGTTGTCCTGAGTGTTCCTGAATAAACATACTAAGGTATATCTTCAACAGAATTTACATATAAACCTCCATGTGAAAACGGATTCATTTCCACACAAGGCAGAATCTCAAAATGGTCAAGAAGGAAAACCAAAATAAAGAGCCATTTAGAATATGAATTCAAGATAATCAGAATGTCTTGCTCAAATGAGAACAAAGCATATACCTTTCAAACATGTCATAACAGACATTGTCACAACATCATAACAAACATTTAAAGATCAAATACATCAATAGAATCTTCTAATACGTTTGTTGTTTTGATTAGTTACCAAAAAATTACATTCATAACCCTTTTTCAAAAGTTCAGTTGAGGGCTTCCCTGGTGGCGCAGTGGTTGAGAGTCCGCCTGCCGATGCAGGGGACACGGGTTCATGCCCCGGTCCGGGAAGATCCCACATGCCGCGGAGCAGCTGGGCCCGTGAGCCATGTCCGCTGAGCCTGCGCGTCCGCAATGGGAGAGGCCACAACAGTAAGAGGCCCGCATACCGCAAAAAAAAAAAAAAAAAAAGTTCAGTTGATACTTTAGTTGGTTTTAAATGTCTGTGTGTTTCAACACAGTTGGACAGAGTGTGGCTATCCATTTATAGACAGATTTATGTGTGACTGGACACTCTAAACCCACTTTTTCCATATGGACAGAACAGATAAGATTAGAAGACATAAACAGAAATAAATGTAATATATTCACAGAAAGAAAAACATTTTTTTCATTATTCCATTTATACAATGGCCAGATTTCTGTTAAGTGCAACCAGCTAGAATATAGTATTGACTTTGAATAAGATTTTTTTTTTTTTAAATTCTTAGCAACAGGGATCTCAGGGTCTGTAAACCTGACTCTACATAAGGGTTTTATGTACCTTCAGATCCTCATCCATAAAACTGCATGTAAAATAAGATAAAAATCACAGCCCATGTTCTACATCCCAATCAACATTCTTTTTCAAATAGGCCTTGTCAACGGGAAACAGACTAGAAGATAGAGCCCACTCAGCAACCAGAAACGTTTTTGACCTTTATTCCCTGAAATTTTATTTACATGCTTTTGCCACCCAAAGATAAAAAAGTAGTAGATATATGGGAAGTTCAATTTGATTTAGGGAAGGACAGGAATAATTAAGCACGAAGTACATAGATGCACTGTTTAAGTATTTATTAGTTCTATGCAATAAATGAATGGGTATTAGACTTCTGAAGAATGAATACTGCAATCCTTAGCAGACAACACTGATAAACTATGCAATTCATCAGCACCATAAAATTACATTTGGCTTATAAATCTTAGAGTAAATATTCAATGAAACTGCAAGGAGAATGGGACTTTGACCACAGAGGATAAGATCAGGTGACAATGATGAGACTGGGAGAAAGAGGCCTGGTTTCAGTGAAGAATGGAATACATCATATGGAAATTTTGAAGACTAAAAATGATCAGACAGTAAGCCTACTGAGTGATAAGGTTTTGGTTTAACATTACCCAATAATGATCTTACGGTAACATCCAAACATAAATACATGAATCACAGAATGAGGTGCAAAGCAGGGTGTTCAAAAATAGCTCAATTGCTTTTATATAAATCTGTCAACATTTCACAGTTATTTGAGTGCGATTCACTGTCCTGGTTTCAAACATAAGTAAGGACTGATCTCTCCTCCTCTCACCCCACCTATACTCCAAATTGAGACGACAAACTGATTCATCATTTAAAAGCATCATACTGCTTCTGGTCATACTAAGGAATAAAATTTTTTTTAAAACCTTTAAAAAAAAAAAAGCCAAGCAAGTATGGAACACTGAAACTTCGTATGACACCAGAGTTCAAACTGTGGAATGAATATTTTTAAATAGAGATCTTTAAAGGACTCCCAACTTGGTTTAAGTAGAAACAAGTACTCTTTCAACAAATACATTCCTTTGAGATTTGTATCTTTGGAATATGCATTGCAAAGCATATGAGATAACAAAGTTTCAGCTTTCTCATTTTCTTAAAATACAGACACACACACACACACACACACACACACACACACACACACACACAGCATGCAGTAACAGCCAGCCGTCTGAGTGCCACATGCCTGAGAGAGATCTAAAGCTGCTACAAATTAAACTAGATCCTATTTCTTTAAGGTCCAGAACTGAAAAGAACTGCTGAACACTAGTGGTGAGCCTATATTCCTTTGATCTCCATTGTAACAAAAAGCAAGATGACATGCTCAAATGAAAAATCATTTATAATGAATGAAAGAAGGGCTCTTCTTTCTTTGAATTTATCTGTTCGAAAGGGAAAAGAATGGGGAAGTTTCAGGGAGAAAAATTCTCAAAACAAAAAACAACCTTATGAGATAATAACATCAATAATGGAGTGCGGCAGGAGGGAGCAGAGTAGAAAAAAATGGATGTGGGAAAAATTATTTCAGTCTCCATCAGAAAATGAAGAGATTCTAATCTTCTCAAAAATGGGTAAGAGACAATTTCTCATTTAAGTGAGACTAATTTTAAAAGAACCTGATTAGACTGCAAAGTGGCAAGTACAAACCATGGCACCTCGTGATTTAACCCTGCATTACTGTGACTCTGGATTTCATTTCAAAATGACTGAATTTCATTACTACTTTCCAGCTACAATTTAGTACTTTATAAGATATAAATATTGGGAGTAATTAATTTGTCCAGTTATTGCCTTTTAACATTAAATGTGAACTTAATTAAGCATTATTCACAGAGCACACGGTTCCCCTGGCTACACCCTCATGACAGTAATGTGAAGTTTTTATTGAGTTTGTGTTATTTATAGAAATTTCTGAAAAGATCTGTGGCTGATATTTTTCACCTATGGCACAGTCTACCGGCACCCAGCCACACTAACAAGCTATTTTAACATCAGTACCACCCCCCCTTTTTTTTAGGGTATCTCAACTAAGACCAAAGGTTTGGTTAGTTATCATGACTTACTTTTTTAAAAATCAGCATATACAAAAGCAGAATAGAAGAACTTTGGACCTGGGGTTAACTTTAGTTGATTCTAGCCCTGTAATCCTGAACAAGTCATTTAGTTATTTAAAATGTGAGTAGACTCAGACCTGTGAAATGTTCTGCAAAGGTGTGTGTCCCAGATATGATACAAGGGGCTGGAGAAACAGATGAAGGCCACACTGCCCTTGTCTTCTAAGACTTCTCCATCCACTGGGGAAGTGGGCAGGAACAGAGAGGAAGGATAACAAGCTCCACAGTTGATGGAAAATGTTAACAAGTGTTTCCAAAAGATGGGGCTCAAGAAAGAGGTGGAAAAGATGTAGATGGATATTCACGGTGTAAGGCATTAAAACACGGAGGGATGGCAGCACGGAAGAGCAACCTGCCAATGGTTCAGGGCAGCAGAGTCTAAGATGCACTTAGAAATACGGTCAGAGATAAGGCAGCAGAAGCAAGCACAGGCAGAGGATGAAGACAGGACTTCGGTGCTGTACTGAAACTCCCGCTTTACCAGAAGATTGTGGCAGGCCACTGCAGGACTTCCTGCATGGGAGTGACACATCAGAGTTTCCTTGGAGATAAACCACTCCAGAGGCAATGTGGAACACAGAGACAATCAGGGATATGCTTGAAGAATTACAGGCTGAATGTCAGAAAGGCTAGGACAAGGTCTGTGGCAGCAGGTTTGAATGCTATGAGGAACTGGAATCAGCAGAGTTTGGAAAAGGGGCGAGGGATGGCAAGGAGTACAGCCGGATTTCTGATGGGGATGGTGGTCTCGCCCACTGAGAAAGAGAACACCAAGTTCTCATGAAGTTGGCAAGTGGTAAGAGAAGAACTGGTTAAATGTTACATGCTGAAAACTACAGCCTTGACTAGATTCTAGAGTTGCTGGTTTACAGCTAATAGCTAGAGTCATGGGTATGGACGAGACCATCTGTGGACAGCAGAGAGGCTGAAAAGGAAGTGTGCCTATTTCAGAGGACCCTGTGACAAGCAAATGAGATGTATGTGAATGTATTCTGTAAGCTGCCCCTTGATACACAGGTATTTTTGTTTTAATAAGACATCAGTGTCCAATCTGCTTTATGAAGAATCTCTACTGATTTGTCTATATGAGCAGCGCTATGTGTTATGGGATATGGGTGCAATGATGAGAATCCAAAACATGACAGAACTTTAGGGAATACAGGTTACTGAAACATGTCTTCACAAGATTACACATAAACCCATAACCCCTGTATTAGAACCATGTAAGAGCACACTATAACCAAGCCTATGAAACAGATGTTAGTTCATTCCCTAAAAGGCCGTATCAACAGCAGTTTCACAGAAAACCATAAATTTTCTGTAAACTACTGATGCTTCTGGTCCCTTCCTCATCTTCCTTCATTAAGCAAAATGAAGTGAAATGGGAGATCTTTGCTTTGAATACACACACCAAGTTTCTGGAACCTTTGTATTCGTTTCTAATTTCTCACCAGCCATCTACCAGCTGTGCTCCTAATCCAGATAGGTAGATATGAAACAATCTATACATGTCTGTAAAACAGAGGAAAAACTGGGGATTTCATAAAATTCATAACAAACTTTACACCCTCCAAGTTTATAACACTGAACCTTGCCCAGGCCATTCAGAATAGTCTAAGAGTTGTTGCCAAGTTACATGGAAGCAGTTGGTTTAAAATAGCTTGAATTTCTAAAACAAGTGTTATTTTTCAAAAAATGGAAGACACTGTTAAAATACAGCTATTACATATCTATTAAACCGTTTAAAATTGACAATCTTTAATTTAAGGCTATTCTTGCAACTGGATGTCCATTTCTACTATCAGAAAGTCAGAACAGATTTCAGAAGCACTGGAAGAACTCAACCTTAAGTGAGACTCAAAAGTATGCTTCAGTGAGAAAAACTAATCTGATGGAAAACAAATCTGCCAGACGTCTTTAAGACTTCATTCTACTTTTTTTTAAAAGGTCCCATCTTTCCCAAGAAGTATCTTAATCTACCTCATATCCTGAAGGATCCCCACATCCTGAAGGATCCTCTAACGTATTCACGTATTCATATAACAAATAACATTGACTGATCCAGTCGAAAGAGGAGCCCAAAAGGCAACCTCAGTCTCGTTCGCTCTTAGCAGTGTAGAACCCAGTCAGGTTCCACAAGAGGCCTCACAAGTCCCAACGGAAGACTAGGCTGGGGTCTTTAGGTGGAGGCCTGCTAAGGAAGGAGGGCAGGTCAGGCAAGAAGGAAGACCTGTAACATGAAAAACTGAAAGAAGTCCCACCGAGTTGTGTGAAAGCTGAAGTTGGGACAGACGTGCCAGGAAGGGGACAGTCAGGTCAGGTAAGAGGTGTCAACTTCTGATTAGCAGGAGGCTGCACCTGCTCAGGACACTGGCCTGGGAACTCCACTGCATCTGTGTTATCTGACCTTATTCACCTTGGGGTACCCCAGTCACCTACCCTAAAGAATAGACTGACTCAGCATTTACACAGAAGCACGTAGAGTCTCAGTAAATCCTATGGCTGAGAAAACGGAGGCCATTAGGAAACTTCCCTCCCTCCCTCCCACTTAAATTTCCTCAATCATCCCTCCTTTTCTCCCTCTCTCACTCTGAAGAGAAAGGGCTCCCCCCACAGCTTCCAAAGACCCTCATTTCTACACTTGAAAGTACCCCCTTCCAAAATTCTGAGGTTTTGCTCTACCAAATTCTTATCACTTCTTCCTTGCATTTTAATCCTTCTCTTGCCATGGGATTCATGCCCTCAGCTCTCATACACGTTAATCTCTCTAAAGAAAACCTCCTACAACACTGTTGCTTCTTCAAGGTATCAATATATATTCTTTATCACCTTTCTTTCAAAGATTAAAATCTTTTTTTCTTTTTTTTTGCGGTACGTGGGCCTCTCTCACTGTTGTGGCCTCTCCCGTGGCGGAACACAGGCTCCGGACACGCAGGCTCAGCGGCCATGGCTCACGGGCCCAGCCAGCCGCTCCACGGCATGTGGGATCTTCCAGGACCGGGGCACGAACCCGTGTCCCCTGCATCGGCAGGCGGACTCTCAACCACTGCGCCACCAGGGAAGCTCAAAGATTAAAATCTTGAAAGAATAATAACTGCCTCAGCTTTTCCCTTTTTTCCCTCTTCTTTAACCATCTGAAATCTGGGTTCTGAGTCCAGTGCACTTTTTGACTATATGCACATGATGTAAGTAAGGCAGCTACCGATCAATAATCACCGATTCAACGGCCTCCCATCCCTGCTCCTCCACCGGCCCCCTCTGGAAACGCTTCCTCTGACTGACCACCTCGCTTCCTGAAACTCTCTTCTGGTGGCTGCCAGGTGCTCATTCTCGCCTCTCCCTACTGACCACTCCTGTGGGGCCTCCTATACAACTCCACCTGCCGCCTCTTAGGTGGGGATTTGCCAAAATCCTGCCTCTGCCCTCTTTTCACTTCCCTTCACATTCTATTCCTTGGACATCTCACCCCTTCCCAGATCTTCGTCTCTTGGAAAAGGATTCCCAGAACTCTCTCCACCCTTGTTCACCCTCCCCAGTTCCAGACCTATGTTGCCAATTTACTGAATGGACAGATTCACATGGATGCCTGGGAGGTCCTTCAAATGTAGCAACCTGAAACACAACTTGTCAGTAACCCAATCTAAAGCTGCCACTCATCTTCATACGGCAGTAATCTTCTACTCCCTGGCATGGGTCAGGGCCCAGTGAGACAGTAAGAAATGGAGCACAAGACCAGGCACAGGAAGGCTTTCTTCTTGTCCCATCATGTAGACGCCTGAGGGCTGAGCGGGCGCATTCCTCAGCTTCCTATAGGAAAGTCAGAGAAGCTCTGGTTCTGACTGCCACTAGCATGGCAGAATATTTCCCCCATGACGGATATAATGACAGAACCTTGGGTTTGCTCTGTGAAGAACTAACAAGGCAAGAGGAAGCCTCACCCAGTTACCTGGGCCCTTAACTCATTGTATACTCTTCGAATTGTTGGTTTGCTGGTTCAGTAATAAACCAAAGTTTATTAAATTGAAATGTGATTCTTACCAGTCCTCAAAGGTGGAGGAATCTTTATGGTGTGGCCTAGCTCATTTCTCCTTTCCCACCTGCTACTTCTAATCTTCCTCTAACCTCAGGAATGTCTACCAAATATAATCTCTCCCTTTGAATGCCAATGAACAATTCCCTAATTCAAACTGCTTCCCCTCATTGGGAAGGCTGCACCACATTCCTAACAGATGTCACCCTTTTTCTCTCCTACTCTTTAATCTGTCCTCAGCGTGGTCAAAGAGTGGCAGTTTGGCTGCTCTCTGCCTTCCATGTCTGCCAACCATTATTAGCGCTTTCTTACCCAGCACCCTAAGTTTTCATCACATTCATTTACTCAACATCCTGAAACAGAGCCTACATTCTTCTCCCATCTCTGTACCTTTTTGTTCCAGCTGCTCTCTTACTTGGGATGCCAAACACCCTTCAAATCCCTATGCCCCTCCCTTGTGAAAGCTGCAGCTCAGATACTATTCTAAGAAACCATGGCTGCCTCCCTCCTTGGCACCCTACAGCCCAACGCCATCTCCAGAGCCTGAATTACTCCTTCAGCCCTTCAGCACTCTGTGTCTCTGTCTGTGCATATGTCAATCTTCCAAACTAGAATTTAAGACCAAGAAAGCCAGAGTCATCTTTGTAACCCCCAAAACATTAAAATTCTGCACACAGAGGGCAGTGTGTTACTCTGGGAAAACAACAGATCTGGAGTCACAAGGACTGGTGCACGTCATGAGTCAGTCACATGTGTGGCAGCAGTGATTTCCATCAAGTTACTTAACTTGTTGACTCTCAGCACCCTCAACCATAAAATGTAAAATAATAATTCTTAATTTCAGGATATTCAAAGGACCAAGTGAGATTATACATATGAAAGTTCTTTGGAAAACCAGTATAATGCAAACAAATGTAAGACAGTATTATTATTATAACATCCTACACAATGTGTGTTGGTAATGAACAACTCACACTTCTCTTTCTACAAAAGAAATGTTGCTTTAGGACTTCATACTGGCTACAGGAATTAGATGAGACAAAAACATCACAGAACTCTGCTCACTGGTAATATCTGATCTCTTTAAGATCACTACATTGTTTTATTATACTGGAATATAATATGCTAATCGAAGTATTAAAACTAGATTTTAAAATGCGGCATTTTGTAGCCTTCTGTAACTTCAGCATTAATTTGGGTAAATGGTCATTATATTACACTCGAATGCCTAAATGCTCAGTTATATCTTCAACATAAATGTCAATTCAACGAAATAGCTTTTGAAAACGAACTTGTATCACTTTGTTCTTAGGATCCACTTTCAACATAACAATATATTCTCACTGACCAATGTAGATAAAGGAGGTTGTGGGGAGGGGGAAGGGTAAGCTGGGACAAAGTGAGAGAGTGGCGTGGACATATATACACTACCAAACGGAAAACAGACAGCTAGTGGGAAGCAGCCGCATAGCACAGGGAGATCAGCTCGGTGCTTTGTGACCACCTAGAGGGGTGGGAGGGAGACGCAAGAGGGAGGGGATATGGGGATATATGTATATGTATAGCTGATTCACTGTGTTATAAAGCAGAAACTAACACACCATTGTAAAGCAATTATACTCCAATAAAGATGTTAATAAATAAATAAATAAAAATTGAAAAAATGAGCTTGTAAGTGTCAAGTGGTGTAAGAAGAATGTCTTCAATGCCACCCCCATCCCCACCCCAAACACACACATTTAACACCATGTCTGCATTACTTCTAAAAAGAAGAAACCCACTGTGCAGCAGGCAGTGTGAAATATAATGCAGCTTTATACCACATTATGAAAGCAAGAAAACAGCCAGCTGTGAGCTAGAAAGAGAACAAAATTTTGAGTTGCAAACCCAAGGACCTTCAGGTTCAATGTTACCTTCAGGTAACATTGAAAGTATTCCTTAATGATGAAGAGCTGATTTTATTTCAGACCCACTATGAACACTGTAGGATATATTTAACATTTTAATTTTTAGTTTCAAAAGTAATAAACCTGTTGGTCAGACAGAAGCTTGACAGTCACAGCGGCCAATCTATCAATCAATCCAGCGTGGCTGGGCTCCACCAGCTGCCCCTGACACCAATTAGGAAACGGAAAGAGCAGGCTGCTGCTACCAGGTTACCATTTTGCCAATTAGAGCACATCCTGGGTGAGAGGGACCAATGAACAATGGAGCCCAGGGTCAGGAAAGAGAGGTAAAAAGCACCTCATATAATGTGACATGAAAAAGAAAGATTGCAGGAGGGACACAGCAAAGAAGCAAGATAGTCTGGAATCAAACGGTACATTTTATTGTTCGCTTGTCAAAGACATGCAGACACTAAGACGAAGCACAAGCGAGGCGCTCCCCTTGGTCTCTACCCTGGAAGGAACTGCTTATTGGCCCATGCAACTTGGGAGCCAATCGCTGTCACACACGACCACTGAACCTCCCACCTCCAGCTGTTCCTTTTTAGTCAGGATTCGGAGGTTAAGCCAGCTCATACAGGGTCTGAACGTCAAAGACAGACCACTGATAGACACGTATCAAAGTGCTGGGAGGACAATATTTCACATCAGCCTCAGAATTAGCACACAAACCTTTTCTGCTAAAATCTCTCTTTCTTCTATCCTACAAAATTTTAGGGACCTCCTTTCAATTTTTCCACCTGGGTTTCTCTTCCCAACCATAGCTTACGGCCCTGGTATATCAAACTTTGTAAAATCTAAGGGCCTCAAGATCTTTCCCTTTGAGTCCCTTCCTCTAATCATTGTTTCCTGCCTCAGGATACCCTCTCTAATTCCATTCACTCTTCTGGCTTTGAAGGACTCCCAGCTGATTCTTGCTGCTGTGTGTCATCTGGAAAAGCTATAGGCAAAAGCAAAGTAGACACAAAAAATCTTCCAGAGTGTGGAAGTTTGGGACTATAGGTGTCACTTTCAGAATCAGATGTACACCTAGGTCTTGATCAGTTTCATAAATGTTAAGCAGGTCTGAGTTAGATGACAATGACAGGCAAAAATGTCCTAAGCTTTAAAAGGAATTGTTCTTTTTCAAATGCAAAAGTGTTATTATTCATTTACCAACTGAGAGACATTTGTTGCAACATATTTTCCACAAGATCTGATGTCAATCTCATTGTGGTGACTCAAATTCAACTCTGGTAACTGTTCTGTCGCTGTCAGTTCTGCCATAGTTTTATAGAACGGGACCAAGCAATTCTAAAGGTGTAGTCAGCATGCTCCACACAGACATGTCTGCACAAGAAGGGTATATGTCAATGACGGACATTTAAAACATCAGAATTTATCATAAGTAGCTTCTAAAACATTCTAGGGCCCTAACAACATAAAGGATATTTTTCCTAGCGTGGAGGCTGTCAATATTGGCTGCCCTTTGGAATTACCTGGGAGCTTTAAAAAATGCTGTGGCCTAAAAAATGCTAGGTAGAGACACTGATTTCATTGGTTTGGAGTTATGTCTGAAAATTGAGACTCCCCCTTTTTTTTTTTTTTTAAAATAGGGCTCTAGTTTGACTCGGTCCACACCTGGGTCTCCAGGTCCCTCTCTCGAAAATTCCTGGAGGTAAAAACACAGCACAGCTGAGCTAGTGATCACAAGCAATCCAAAGGTTTATTACGCATCCAGGCACAGGCATGACAAGGGGAGTCCCTGGCACGGGGGTCACAGTCTAAAGGGGTCTCATGTCCAGGTGGAAGGAAACAGAAGAGGCCTGGTGCTGGGGATATACATGCAAGGACTGGAGCATGTCAGCACGATTTCTGATTAATGCTGGGAGAGGACTAACCTCAGGTGGTCCATTCTGGGGAGGGGAGAGTCGGGGAGAGAAGCGTCAAAAGGGCAGGACAGGTTGTTTGTACAGCCTGACTGGAAGTAGAAGTGAGCAAAGCTGGGTCATATGACGATTTCCACCCTGGAAATGCTTGAAGGTTTGACCAAATGTCACTTCACTGGGAGTGACTTATCCTGTCCAACTCTGGTAGTCAAGTCGAAAGCCACTAATCTAGCAGTACTTCTCACACTTTACTTTGCAGAAGGATTCACCCCGAGACCTTGTTCAAACGCAGATTCTGCTTCAGCAGGTCCAAGCTGGACCAGAGAGGATGCACTATTAACAAGTTTCAAAGTAACGTCGATGTCACTACGAACCGCATTGGACCTACTTCTCGCAACATTCTCCTCTTGAGTTACAGGCCTCTCACAACAGAAGATCCTATGACGGCTTTGGCTCACACTGTCTGGATCTCTTCAGAGGCTCTGCAGGTCCTGAGGAAACTAATAACCCTGGGTGTGGGGCCCAGATAAGTGAAGAAATGCTGCAGCCACAGCTCTCTAACATCTTACTCTACATCACTGTTCCTCAGACACCAACTACATTTAGAAAATAAACATATAGTTATATATCTATTTACTATTGGGTTGGCTAAATAATAAAGTTCTTGATGAAAATGAAAAAATGTCTTATTTTTACTTAAAACCTAATGAACTTTTTGGCCAAGCCAATATTTATTGCCTGCCTTCCCTGCCAGCACAGAGCAGGCACTCCAATTTGCTGGCTACAGGAGGGACAGGACGAGAGAGCATGGACACCTCACGTCCAGAGGGTGCTTGGCGGCCCCAGTCCTATGCTACCAGCTGGTCCTGGACATAGACAAGTGGCGCAACAACCTCCGTCCAGCCTGCTGGGCAATACTTAGGTAGGTCTGCCTGACAAAGGGTGCAAGATGATGAAGGCAAGAGACAGTCTGCATCTTCTCAACTCTCTCTCAAACACATCCAGCATACTGTGTCCCGCACGTGACAAAAACGGAAGAGATAACTGGGGAGAGAACATTTTTCTACTTCAGTTTCCTTCAGTTGCCGTAATGAACTTGCCTGCATAGAAGCACTACAGAAAGAAGGGGAGGCAGCCTCTGGAAAGTCAAACTCTGAGTAAAACCCTATAATCTAAACTCCACAGGACCCCTAAAGGACCACGATAAAATGGCAAAGGAGAAACTCTCTGAGCCTCAGAAAGGTATTAATCCACCCACAGAACTCAATCATTCACAAATGTCTACTGGCGAAAACTACTCAAGGTCTCACAAAATTAGAAAAGTAACAAAATTAGAAGTGTAAGTACCTGAGGCAGCATCTTAACAAGAGTCAAACCAGCAGAACACAGATTCCACTGACCAGCATGAACCCCGCAAGGCCAGAACTGATTCTCAATGGTTTTCAAACTGTAGGTTGCTACCTATTAGTGGACTGTGAAATCATCTTAGTGGGTCACAACCAGCATTATAAAAAATGAGTAAAAAAAAATGAAAACAGTAAAAGAGAAAATACAAAAACAGAAAATAGTAGAATGAACCACAAGTAGCATTATTTCTTACATTTCAATTAATATATGTGTGTGCACTGGGTCATAATGCAAAATATATTCATGTGGGTTATCATTTAAATAAAACTTTTAAAATACCCATCTACACCAAGAAAGAGCATATTTCAGACAGTGTCTCACCTGAATAAGTAATGCGCACACTTAAAGTAAGAGTTCACATTTATACTAAAGAGGTGGTATGGCACAGTAGCCTAGAGCGTCAGTCTGGAGCCAAACTGTCTACCTAGTGACTCTGGGTAAATTATTTAATTTCTCTAAGCCTCGGTTATTCCTATCATAGGGATAACAATATTACCACCTCATGCTGTAACAATTTAATAAAATGTATGTGGAATTCTTGGCTTAGTGCCTGGCAAGTGAGCACCCAATAAGACACTGGGCACTATCACCACTGATTAAACGCAGTCTGACCTGTTTCTTTTCCATTATTTCAGTGGTGAAATACCGAAGAACGGTGTTAAGATAATTCTCATGTGAGCAAAAGATTGTGGCTGCTACACAAATAAAAACTGAGGAACTCATCTAATTCTGGAAAAATCCATCTGAAATAAAGACCATGCCATCGCAAAAGGGCACGATGGAAGAGCAGTATATTCATGGAAATGCCACGACGTTAAGACACAGTGAAGAAAGCAGCACAGGTCAATAAAGGCACAAATTAAACTTTCCCACAAGGACACCTGGATCTCTGCCTACAACTTGCTCTTCTTTTAAAGTGCCACCAGGAGTTCTGACTCTGGCCCATAAAAGCATGGAGGACCTTGAGCTTGCCCTGTTTCCCAGTTTTATTCAAACACTTGCTGTGTTATTAAGAACGAATTATTAATTAGATGCTCTGGAAAGCTGGACAGTGCTCATTATTGCATCCAATATCAAAAAGGGATGTGGATAATTACTATATTTGCTTCTCCAACTGGTCCTGATGAAACATGCTCAAGTTATTGACACAAGTGTCACCACTGGTAAAGCACTCGATTTGCTGCCATTTCATCAACGGCATGCTTGCAATTCCTACTGCTGGATGTTAAACTAACAGTTTACGATAAGGCTAATAAACACAGTTTGGTAGCCATTGTCAAGAAAATGGGAGTTGCTCAGGCATGGCAGCAGTTACTGATGTTATTTGTTTGGAAGCCTTGTGATTTAGTGAATCACTAGCAATTGTTAAGCAAGTAATTAAACTATAAAGCCAAGACCTGTGATTTTCTGTCTTTTCAAAGCAATAATCATCAAAATTCCAAGTACCATTTAACTGATTCCCTTCTAAACATGCTGGCAACATTTATGTTGCTGTCATTCATCCGGTTGTATAGTTTAGAAAAACTAGATTATGGCCTTCATAGAAATCATATGCTGCTCAACTACTTTGCTAAATATAAGAGGCTTAAAGGAAAAATTCACAAAAATTATTTAATGAGAACTGGACATAGAAAGATTCGGATTTGTTCAGTGTATGGCTATCTTAGGCTTAATAACAATTCAAAGAGTTCTATTTTTAGGATTGAAATACTAAAATAACTGGACTGTCGTTCTTACAACCTTTTCCAAATATAAGGATGCATTATATGAATTTCACAACTCCTTTAAGTGCCTTTAAAAATTACAAGCAATTTAGTCTCTGATTCATGTACCATACTGACTACATGCAATTTTTTTTTCTTCTCATTTCAATTATACCATAATATTATGGGGGCTGAAATGCATTAAATAAATCATATTTCACAGACTCCTGGTAAAGTAATGCTTATATGCATTTCAGAAGAAATTGGGCTGCATTATAAATATATTCATAATTTCATTACCTGCCTTTCCACACTGACTGAAATATTAGGCAGCAGTGCCTACTTCAAGCTATTGATGAAAGCTTTTAGCAAACCTTATTTTGTGGATGGCAACATGCTGTGTTAGTTAATAAAATCCAACGTTTACAAACAACAATTTGCCCAATATATAAACCAGCTCTTGTAATTAGTGAACACTGTTACTGAGTTAAGATTTAATATGGTGGCTGATTATTTCTGTACTGTGTTACATACATAAAGAGACTGACTGACCTTTCATCTGTCAAAGGACATTGCCTTACCAAAGTACTTAAGTTTTACTTACAAACATACTGCCATTAAGAAAATTAATTCATTAAAAATCTGTATTACTTAACAATAATACATCAATGATGTTATAAGATGGCAGAAGTAAAAAAAAATCCTAGCAAATCCCTTCAACAACTTAAAATGTATATTTTAGAGACCTGCAAAATACAGCTATTTTCTATATTCCCAATTATTAAATATTAAATAATTCTATCTTTTGTTTACATCCCTTCCTAACAACTTAAAGACACTTGTATGTACATTATCTCATAAAATGTTCCTGATCATTCTGTGAAATATCTATCCATGGTTATTTATCACCTCCATTTAACAGGCGGAAATATTTGGGCTCATGCCCAAGAATATAAAACCAATAAGAATAAGGATTCACTCTCGTTTCTTGATTCTAACGTTAATATTCTTTCCTCTCTGCTACATTGCAGACTTGATCCAGCTATTTCCAGAACCTGAGTAAACAATTTGAGTCAGAAATATGGACAGTACACAATTTGGAAATGGGCTGCTCCCAAAGGTCATTTGGAATTTGGTTTTGGGAAATCAATGTATTGATTAAGTCCCAAAGCAGTCTAGACAAGTTCTTATTGAATCCATAATACAGGTAACTATGCTGCCATGAAAATGTCCAGGAAATGGTCCTAGGAAATGGTCCTAGGTAACCTAACCACTCTTTATAACACTGTCTCTAAGGAAACGAGCACGTCGACTGGAAATAGGAATGCCAGGAAGCTATGCCCACAGGCCGGAGTGACAGGGCTCCTCCATCGTCTTCTCACACATGTATCTCCAATGAGTCCCCTGGAGAAGGCTCTCCAGGCAGAAAGTTCCAATCTCTGTGCCCTTAGGAGAAGACAGAAGGATTCCCAAAGAGGAGCTGGAGCTGTGAGGACCGCATGGCCACCGTTCCACAGGGTGTGTGAGGGGGGCAATGACAGTGAATGAGAGAAGCGGGGGAGGGGGGAGTGTGTGTGTGCACGCGTGTGTGTTGGGGAGCTTCGAGAAGCCAGGTAGCACACAACCACTGTTCCTACTGGGTGTGGAGTCGGGGGTAGGGGGATACATTGTAAATGCGAGTGTGTGTGAGTATGTGTGCATGTGTATGTGTGTAACGAGAGTGTGTCATGGGAGCTGCAGACGCCGGGGAGCAGCAAACAGTCCCTGAGCAGATCCCATTCTGGATATCTCACAAAAAAAGAAGAAAAAAACAAAACCAAACAGAACACCAGAGTATTTGCTAAGGTGGTTGGAGAGAATACAATAACCAAACACACCAGCCCTTAATGAGATGAGTATTCACAAAAAGAAGATGGCTTTACATGGTTTTAAATACTAGGAACTGTTCAGTCACTCTCTTGAACATTAAGGAGTCCTTTGAACAACCAGGAGGATGTAGAGAAGAGGAATAAAGAGGGGCTATTAAGCATCAAAGCCAAGACTCTGGGGAAAAAGCTTGAAATCTCATAATAAATAAGAGGGGGGGAAAAAGCCTGAAAGATCTATAGGAACAAATGCATGTGTGATATTCTCATTTATACTAATTGCCATCATAATTTCTTCTATGGTTCGAATTGATTAATTCAAACTTCTTTTCCCCAGAGCCCATCAACTAAAATAGTCCCTATGGAAATATTCTCTTTTGAGGAAACTATTAAACACACAGCTCCATAAATGTATCACATGGAAAATTACCTCCTCTAAGGAGCTAGCTACGTAAAAGGTGTGATAGGCGAAAACATAGTACATTTGTCACTCCCGTTAGCAATATTAGTGCTAATGGGAAAGTACATGAACAAGAACACACACCTCTTAATTTGAATGTGTTACAAATAAAGACTAGATTAGTCACAGCTACTCAGATTAGATTTTAGCACTTAACGCTGAAATACTACACAAGCCAATGCTTATAGTGACTTTGCAGCACAATTTCAGCTATTTAATTACAGTTTTCAAACCATTGAATACCTCTTAGCACACTGAAATTAGACACGTATGCACGTGTGTTACACGGGTCAAGATTTTAGGTGTAACTCAATTATCTGCGTCCCTGGGAAATAAAGTACTCCATTTAAGTGAATTTTCTGTATAACTGAGGCTTATCCCTTCATGCATTCTAAATCTCTGATTACATGTGTGGCCATCTGTAAGTAAAATCTTTCTTCAAAGTATTTCATTTCCCTGTTTCCTTTGTAAGCAACTGGGTGGAAAGTACAGTGAAGCGCTTTTGAGTTTTGTTTTAGGGATGAATCAAGACCATCATTAAGAATACTCATCACTGGAGTACTTTAATACAGTTCCTACTTTTTACATTTTGTCCGCTCCTTCAATGTCAGGCTTTTTAGCAGTCATTTCTCCCACGATTACTGTGACACCTCTAAGAGTCACAGATCTCATTATTTACTTCAGTTTAAGAGTCCGTTGCATCCTCCATGGACCATTGGGAGATGGTGGAATAACCAAACTTGTTAAGAAATATATTCAATGGGTGTCAATAAGGCTAGGAATGGTGGCATGAGGAGAAAAGCAAATGGTATTAGTATTCTTATTATTACTCAGAAATGGAACGACTAAGGTATTGCTGCATTCACCCTGTCAGTTTCCATTTCTAGTAGAAGAGAGCAGGGGAAATCTTCAACCCCAGACTCCACACCCGAGATTCAAGTTCCAATGTAACCAAAGAAGCCACTTTCTCAATGGCCAAGGTTTTCTCAAATTACTTTAAAGCTGATGGTTCCCAATCTTACAGGTGCCTTACTTTAAGGCATACTTGTTTTCATTCATTCTTACATGATTCTAACTGCTCAGGCATTATGATCTGTGTGTTCAAATATACCAAAAAGGTTATGGTAGAGCAGCAGTTCTTTGAATTCTGTCATCAAATTTGTGACTACATCCAACAGAAGCAGTGGCTATGGTCACTGCTTATGAAAACAATTCTTAGATTCATAGTCATTCTTGAAGACTATACTTATAACAAGGCACTGTACTTCTTACAGCTTCATAATGCAAGGCTAGTTCCCTGCACAGCTGCAGCTTCTGCCTAGGCAGCCACATCTGCGCTCCATTCCCGAGGTCATCCTCAGCTATGCTCCACTGAGACTCTCCCTGCTGCCCAGCACGAGTACACTTCAGTTCTCAACCATGGCCTTTCTTGTCCTCTTCAAAACACCCCCTCTAAGACCATCAGCCCCTCACCGTTAGAGGTACTCCTAGGCTGCAGGACTGCAGGCTACGCTCCACTACACAGACTTGAACTTGACATCCCATTTCTTCAACCACAACCTCCTTATCTCCTATCTTCTATCCTCCTTAACAACCTACATAATCCTCAAACCTTCCACCTTTACCAATCAATTCCCATTTCCTGGTGATGCTGGGTTCCCTATATTGCTAGAGACACCAAAACTGAGGAACTCGATCCTCTACTTCTCAATGCCATCATTTCCCCTGCTTTTCCAACTGCTCTTCTGCCAAACACTTGGGATAGGTGTGTGATCAGAGAGGGCAGCAATCTAGTCGGGAGGCATGTTTATAACAAGTACAGGACAAGGTGAGAGACAGCTTACGACAGCTCCTGACTCCCCACATCCAACTGTGGAATTTGTACATGGATCTTCCAATCCTCGTTAAATTGTCAAAAATAACTTTAGTATAGTTAACTACAGGGATTTAATATGAGTATAGTAATCACAGTTTACAAAGCACTTTCACATATCTCTGAATTCTCAAAAAAAAACCCTCTGAGGTGCCTATGTTTGGTTGAAAGATGGGGAAACTGAGATTCAGAAAGACTGGATTGTGGCCAAAGTTATATATTTAGTGAGCAGGGGAGCTAAGGAGACAAATCACCCTGAGTCACCTGACTTCCTGAAATGTCCTGAATGGATCCCTATCACAATTCTAGCCCTGGCTGGGACCACTCGGGAGGTATACACTTCTTTCTAATGAGCAAGAGAGACTGGGAGAAAGAAAAGGCAGGAGAAGAAGAAATACTATTACATTCATTTTAAAAAATCCTTACAGTGACTAGTTTATCATCCTTGATACAGATGGGAACAAGGCTGATATAAATTATTTATGATGTGTAACAGTTTAATGGAGTATAAAATAGATTCCTTTTTTCACAGTTAGTAAAAGCTGCAGGGCTCTTAATGTTGTCATATCCAGACTGAGCCTGGATCCTACTCATCTAGACTTTTTTTTTTTTTTTTTGCGGTACGCGGGCCTCTCACTGTTGTGGCCTCTCCCGCTGTGGAGCACAGGCTCTGGACACGCAGGCTCAGCGGCCATGGCTCACGGGCCCAGCCGCTCCGCGGCATGTGGGATCCTCCCGGACCGGGGCACAAACCCATGTCCCCTGCATTGGCAGGCGGACTCTCAACCACTGTGCCACCAGGGAAGCCCTCATCTAGACTTTTGACAGAAGCATCAATTTTCTAAATTGTTCTCTACCAACTACAAGTTAAGAAAAAGGAAAATGACTCACAGTGTTAATAATTGCGATTCTCTGAAGATACTAAAGAACCCACTATAATTTCACATCACTGAATTCTGTGGCTTTATACATCACAAGAATTTTCAGACAGTTTCTCCTGTGTGTTTTTTCTTATTAAAAGAAGATACACTGAAGAACTAAAAATGATATGATAGGATCTAGACCAGTATTATAGACTTGAAAATGCTGTATGACAACATCCATAAAACATGAAGAGAGAAAAATATATGACATAAATGTCCTCTGAAAAAGCAAACAAGTCATTCTCTTTATTCATAATGAAAACAGGAAGAGTAATCTAAATGAAGTTCATAGGTGAACTTCAATAAAAAACTCATGTTATTTATTAATAGCAAAATCCACATTACATGTGCTATCTACCACTGGGCACCTGATTGGCTGCAAGGGTTACAAAGCATCCAACCATGCAAGAGTAATAAAGGATCTGAGAGCAAATAGAGAGAAGGGACTCAAGCAAACAATGAAAAATGGAGACAGGATAAGGAATACGCATGAATAGATGCTTTAAAGAATAAACTACCTGGTATCTAAAGTAATATTAAAGCACAAAAATTTCTATTTACACATACATTCCAAATACTGTATAATGGTAGTGCAATGCACAAAGAATAACCAAAGGGCTTGAGTGTTAAAATGCTTAATGAAAAGAGACTAATGTTCATTTTGAAGAACAGATGTATAATATCCATAAAGAAATTTTGAAAATTAATGGTAATCACTGGGGAACTGACTTAACAAACATTTTTTAAAGTGTAAATCTATTGATACAATAATTTAAATGGTGTGGTATTGGTTCAAGAATTGGTAAATATACCAAATGAACAGAATTCAAGTACCAGAAACAGCTTTAATTCTACAACAGAACGTGGTATAAAAAAAACCCAAAGTACCTCAAAGGAGAATGGGTAAATTATTTATTTAAAAAACCAATACTGCAAAACTTTCTAGAAAAACCTAGTGTGATACCATATGCCAAAATAAATACAAGATTGAATAAAAATCTCATTGTTAAGAAGTTGAAAACACAAAAAGTAGAAAAACTTTTTAAATAAATCTTACAAACCTCTCTAGCATATAATTACTCTAAAAAGAAAAGACTGATAGATTTGACAATCTACAAATTAAAACATAAAAATATTTTAAAATATCAGAAAATAAAAAAAGGTGAATGAAAATGAAAGCAATTCAAATTAACAGTGTGTGTCTGTCTCTCTGTCTCTCTCTCTCCCCCCCTCCCATATCTAAGAACAACAAATAAAAATGAGATCCTCTGTTTCATTTTCAAGTTGATAAATGATCGAAGAAATTATAATGCTGGTTAGTGGGCAGGAAATTAGGCTACTATGAGTATGAATTGGTACAAACCTTCTGGAGAGAAAGTGAGTGTGTGTGTTTAAGACAAAAACATTAAAACATACCCTTACATCAAACACACTTGCTTCTAGAAATTTACTGAAAAAACAGAAAATACATCATGGATCTCAGCAAAGATTTAGCCAATAGGAATATTCTTCTTTATAGCTTTGTTGATAATATTGAAAAAACAAAATAGAAACAATATAAATACCCAAAACTAGGGACGTGGTTAAATATCCAAACGATACTATATCCACAAGACTGCTATAGAAGAGTATTAATAATACAGAAAAAATATTCACAACATATTGTTTCATTAAAGGTTTTAAATTAGTAGTGCAAAATGAGCCCAAACTTGTACACCTCTACCCTACCTATAAAAATCCAAAAGTGTGTGCGCGCACATATGTATGTACATCTGTAAATGGTAAAAAAAAGAGAGACTCACACATAAAATATTAACAGTAGTCATCAGGAGTGGTAGGATTATAGATGTTTTATTTTTTCAATACTACTAGTATACCTTTTTCTACAACAATCGTGGTTTTCTTTTATTTTTAATATAATTGTCTATATGAAACATAACTTTTTCCAAGATGGAAACCTACTCTAGACTTCTTCATTGCTCTCATTCCTTATCAGTGCATAAAGAACTTCTTCAGTGACTTTATAGGCAGTCACCATAACTGAATTCTCTTAGCTTGTAACAATTTGCCAGTTGATTATCTTGGTTTTCCAGGTACGCAGTCTGCAAATAATGGAAATTTTACCTCCTCCTTTCCATGTTTTTCCCTCCATTTTTTTCTCTTATCTAATAGTCTTGGTTAAAACCTCCAGAATGATATAAATAACGGACATCCTCTGTTCTGACGTTAATAGAAATGCTTCTTTTAAATTACCACTAAGAATCAAGATTGCTTTGGGGGTTTTCTTTTTTTAATCTACTTTTAAAAAGACTCATCCTGGGACTTCCCTGGTGGCGCAGTGGTTAAGAATCTGCCTGACAATGCAGGGGACACAGGTTCGAGCCCTGGTCCGGGAAGATCCCACATGAAACTACCAAGCCTGCACTCTAGAGCCCACGTGCCACAACTACTGTGCCAGTGCACCACAACTAGTGAAGCCCATGCACCTAGAGCCTGTTTTCCGCAACAAGAGAAGCCACAGCAACAAGAAACCCACGCACCACAACAAAGAGTAGCCCCCGCTTGCCACAAGTAGAGAAAGCCCGCGTGTAGCAACAAAGACCCAACACAGCCAACAATAAATAAAATTAAATCTTTAAAAATAAATAAAAATAAAAATAAATAAATAAAAAGACTCATCTTACGATGGTGCTGCCTAAAGCTAAAAGGATTAAATATATGCAAAATGTAAAAATAATCTGAAATACTATTCTTCAAATAAGGCTTGGTACTCCAGAACTCTTATTTTTTGCGGTAAAGGAATATAACCCAATAGATTAAATCTCTTCAGCACTGTGTGTATATTTATACATGTACATACACATCTCTACACACACACCCCTCCCAATGGATTGCCAAGCAACAAAATTAATTTCTATTCTCTACTAAAAAGTTAAAATAATTTCTATGTGATTAAATGATCCCAAACTACTTTACTTTTAAAAGTGATACATAGGAAGAGAAGGGGAAAGACCAAAAGAAAACACATGCAAAAGCAAGCTGGAAAGATAACATTAACATAGAGTAAGCAATCATTTGTGTAATTCTCACTTAAGCAAACTCAACTTGCATTAATAAAATTTTGTTTTAAAAAAACTTTTAAAAAAGACAGTCTACTGAAATAAATACTGAAAATCAACTAAAATGTAGACCACTGGCATGAGGCACACAAAAAGTACGCATAAGATTTTCTGAACTGTTTGAAAACAACACCACGATCTGCACCAAGAAACACCAGTTAGCAATTATACTAATAAACACTGGCATAATCTTCAGAGGGCAGATTTACAAAGGTTATATAAACATTTTTACAGAAAATGATAAACAGAACCATCTGCATGCACACACTGCCCAAACATCCACTTAATAAATATAAACTGGATCAAAAACTAGATATGTTATTATTATATCCAACATTTTTAAAAAATCAGGTTGATGATTACTGTATTTGATCTTGATAGGAAATGCTCGGTTAGCCACAGGGGAATAATTTAACTAAAATCTTAAATTGGCCTTTTTTTTTTTTTTTTTGGAAGAGAACAGTGAGAAATTCAAGAGCATCTCAATACCTTTGAAAGTACCTGATTTGGTGAAAAACAGTGCCTGCACAGAGCAGGCACTCATTAAATACCTGTAAATAAAAATCGGTCCATTTTAGAGCCCTATGTCTGGAACATCACTTAGAACTCTTCTTGTGACTATACTCAGTATGGCTGAGAGGATAAACTGTGTTGACACTGGACTCTCGTGTCATTTGGGCCTTCATTCAATTGGGAATGACAAATATTCTATCTTTTTTTGTTACTGGTCATTGAGAGTTAACTTCAGGAATTTTTTTTTCAAAAATGATTAGTCTTATATTCTTATTTTATAAATATAAATGCAGAGTGACAACTGGCATATATCAGAGTTCCAAAGTGATAGAATGCTATTTTTATGCAAACTTCCATCTCTGTTACTGACTACAGCCTGATACATACACATTTTAACAAATGAATGGATGAATGAATAAATTCCCATTATAATGTCTTTAATGAGAATATCCAAATTTTATATTTTCTTTTATTTTTTGTTTTTTAATGTTCAAATCCACAGTAACTTTTACGCCATCCTAAAACTTCTGCTAAGCCACTGAGTTTTATCAGCAGTCTGTTCTACCAAAAAAAGTTCATGAATCAGCATTCTCTTTTGCTAAACAAGCATTACTTTTACTCCTTCTCAAGACACGAACTAATGAGTATTTATTTATAAGACAGACCATTCTGTTAAAATACTAGAAAATCTAACGAAGATTGTTGCTTTTATGTAAAATAAAAATGCTTTTTTAAAGTAAGTAGACAAAAGGATACCCTAGCAAAATTTATTTCTTATATGTATGGCTAATCACTACAATGAGTGCTTTAAATTTACTATGTCTTATAATAGTCAAAGGCATAATTTTATTCATCAAAAATTAAATAAAATAAACCATGTAGCACAAATAACCAGAAACAACAGGTACTTTATCTTAATATGTAAGCACACCTTCTTGGCTTTTGTATTAATTTATTTTCTTTCCTTCCTTCTTGGCTGCCTGTCTTCCAAAGCAAATTCAACAGCACTTCACTTTCTTTTAAAACTTTACACAAGAAGTTCGGGGAAAGAAAACAAAAACTCTAATGGCAGTAAGAATGCAAAATAGAAGTTTCCTAAACTATAGCCTTAAAAAATGAGATACTGCTCAACTTTAAAAGAAATACAGACATGAGAACCACAAATTTTTTTAGTTTAATAGATATCATTGTTTTATATTTAACTGATATAGAAAGACTCAAATGTTCAGTGTAATTGATGAACACCTCAATTTATTTTTGAAAGTTATACTTTTCAAGCAATATAAGTTGAGAGCACACTAAATATACCACTTATTTCATGATATTATAATAATATTGCATTCGAAAACCGCATGGATCTACATGGATGATGTTTAAGCATAAAAACCTTGCTGCCAATTTTCAAATGTTAAACTCCAAAAGAAAAAAATATCAGGTAGCCAATTTATATAATTAAACACTGAGTAAAGTTTGATTTCCTCCTGTATGTCAGTTTAATTACTGTATTTCAAATATGATATATAGATAGAAGTACAGACTCCAAAAGGAATATCACCATAAAATAAAAATGTGACAACAATCCCTCAGGCAGACACAAAACACAGCCATTGTGAAAAAGAGATGGGGCAAATACAAAAATAAGTGACTAAATAAATAATACACAAATTTTGTAATGTCATTATCAAACAATAAGACTCATTTTTTTAACCAACATACACGCCAGACTGAGAGTTCCTATTTTGGAACTTCCTTCTTAGTCAGCCTTCCAAAAATTCAAGAAAATCGGTCTCATTAGTTTATAGTCACTCGTTGTGTCTAAGTGAAAACGTTATTCCAGTTTCATCACCCACCAGCCTTGACTCCAAATGATTTCTGGCTGTTCCCAAAAATTAAATCTATTCTCAGCTGATGAAGATTTATCACCTTGGAGGATATGCAAAGAAATGTGCTTTTTAATGCAATTCTTGAAAGAAAGAAAAGAAAAAGAGGGGAGGAAAGAGAGAGAGGAAGAAGGAGAGGGAGAGACAGAGGCAGAGAGACTTGGAGAAAGGGCAGTTCTAGGAGAATAAACACAATGGCTTCCCAAGGAGAGTCCTTTAGAAGGAAGAACTTCATGCATGATTTTGGTTTATTTTTGAACAGTTCTCATTATAGTTATACTTCTACAGGCATGAATTGGTTGACAGTGGAGACTCTTTTGTGTTTATGTGACCAACAATGATAACAAATTCAAGAAGAAAAATTTTCTATAGAAAATCAGTCACTAATGTTCAAATAACCTATGTGTCTACTCAACATAATATACAAATGGCTTTTTAGTGTAAGATTTTTTCCTCCATTACACAACTGACAATTGACTTTCTCACAGCTAAAGCTTTAAAATGGCAAAACAGATTTTGAAGACATCTTCTGTAATTAAAAACGGCTGCTTAGATGCTGAGAGAAAATTTCTTAAGGATAACATTGCTTTTCACTTTTCTCTTAAAAGATTCAGATGAAAGAGAAATGTGTTGAAATCAAATAATTAGAATTCCATTTGGTCCATCACCCCTTTTCAAAATTTATTTAAAGATTCTAGATTTTACTGACAACTTTTTTTTTTAAACATCTTTATTGGAGTATAACTGCTTTACAATGGTGTGTTAGTTTCTGCTTTATAACAAAGTGAATGAGCTGTTTATATAATCACCACAATATCAGGAAAAGAACAGCATTTGGTGTTTTTTCAAATGAATGTATGTAATCAAAAAGTCAATATGATTTATAATTGCAAAGGAGTTGTCAAGATATGTTAAATATCTAAATGCTTTCTAAATTGGCTTTGCATCAGAAAGCTCAAATATCACTTCTGAAGACCATGTAATTTTGGCAGATTGATAACCCCTCATAATATCCATCTCACCTTTATCTGTAATAAGGGCTCTGATGTTTAGCAGGGCTCATTATCATCCTAGAGGGAGGAAAAAGACATTTCCTAGCTTCCCTTGATGCTGGGTGTGGACAGATAACTAAGGTGTGATGAAGAGAATGTGAGGGTAGGTGGTAAATGTACCTTCCAGGACTCATTCTAAAAGAGAGGGGAATACAACCCTACTTCCCCTCTTTCCCCCACTATGTCCTGTCGTCTGAAACAAGGATGTGAAAATAAGCTTTCTTGGACCCCACGGATGAGGACTAACCGTAAGCAAATACTAATATAAAGTTTAAAATTGCAACTTTTACCTTTTAAACAGCCTGCATTTATTTTAGTATAAACAGTTAATTGTTACAGAATGCAAAAATATATGAAGTATCCTCCAGAAATGAATACCTTCCCCAATTCAGTCAACTGACTCTAAATTTTAAATAGTCCAATTTAAAAATAATTGATAACAATGAATAAATGACCTCATACAGTGTCAATATTTCAAATAAATTAAAGAAAAAAACCCCTCAGATCCTAGAGTTAATCAGATATGTCTTAAGACCTTTAAAGATCAAACTATTTGATTCCTAAGCACCAAGAAAAGTAATACTGAAAAAACAGGGTCTCTCCCAAAAAGGTGACAGAAGTGTTGTGTAAAAATTTTAATATTGGTGAAGTTACAAAAATCATTCCAGAGGAGCACAGATTAACTAAAACAACATTCAAGAAAAGAGGTTAAAGGACACACACAAGTCAGAAGCCCTGGCCATTGCCACTGTCAGCTGTATAAACTGGACTGTATCCAATTTCCTCTTAGTTCTCAATTTGGTTTTGGGAAATGGGGTAATATGCCCTCTGTGACTTAACAGTACTGTTGTAGACATTTAAGTATGAAAAAATTCTTTTAAAAAAAGAATGAAAAAAGGTATGAAAAAACAGATCTAAATAAAGCAGATGCTTTACAAATATAAGGAACTAGTATTCACAAAGCTATGTACACATGCTAAAATACAGGTTGGCTTTCATGTTGAAAAAGTAAAGAAAGTAATTTTGCTTTTTTTAATATGTCTTTATAAATGCATTCATATTTAAAAATCTAATAAAGATCTCTTCTCACCTGCCCTTGACATTTCAGGAAAAAGATGGCTTAATTTGCTTCTCTGAAGATTTTCCCCTCACAACTAAATAAATAAGCAAGCCTAGTATTTACCAGTATTATGTTAAAATGACTTATACCTGACAAAACATTTTTCATCTTATAAAATGAGAAAAACACTGATTCCATGATTGATCATAAAACAGAGTACGAAAGACCACCAGTGGACAGTCCAAACACACAACAGGAGAAGGCCTTTGGTGGGGTCAACGGTGCTAAGAAACTCTATAGTTTTTTCAATTAAGATTTTATTAAGTGAGTTTTTTTAATTAACTGTCTTAAAATGTCTGAAAAAATAATTCCCAGCTAGTACATTAAGCACTGTCAATTGTGTTAGGCTGTACACAGTATGTTGCTATGTGGTTTCTCAATTTTATCAAAATTACATCTGAGAGAATGAAAACCATTTGTCTACATTTAAAATTCCTCATCTCTACAACTCAATATTTTTCCTTGATGCATTTTAAATGCCCTAGTAGAAATTATTTGAAAAGAAACCATTAAAGGTATGCTAATGACTCTGAATTGTGACAGATGCTGTGGAAACAAGCCTGTTGGCTGAGGCACAGCACCATTAGCTATCCATCATAAAGTCCTCTGGACTTGTTCATTTATTACTGCTGTGTTGCTCAAGGGGGGAGAAAAACAGCAAGAGTTTCTCTTTCTGAGGCAAAAATCATAAGCCACTCACTTATTCTAATGTCACAATCCCCACTGTTTATCTGCATGATAATTAGGAAAAACAGAAGTAGTGAAATATTGTTTCAACAACGTGATTGGAATTAAACCACTGAAAAGGCCAAGGAGAAAGTTCCCCATGCTTACTGACTGGTGGGTCTCCAACATGAGACACTAACTGCAGGGGAAACAAGTCCTGTTTCCCAGAATGAACCAAGGGGTGGAATTCCCAGCCTCACAGGATGGTGCAGAGGGCAGAAGAGAAGAATTTAGAAAGAGGTCATGGAAATGCATCATTAACTCTGAGAATCTTCTGTCTACAACCTGTTAGGATTATTTGTTGATGGCCCATTTTGAGGAAAAACACTGATCCAGCCACTGTGGGAATCAAAAACTATAGCATTACATTTTTCCAAAGGGCCTGTGTACACACTAGCTCACTGGATCCTACCAAGAAAGCCATAAGGAAAATATCATGTTGATTTTGGAAGTGAGGAAACTGAAATCCAGACAAAAGTGGGGTGACTAGCTGAACAGCAAAAGCTCACGAGCTCAAGAGTCCAGAACTCAGGTCTTCTATCTCTAAAGCCAGTGCTCTTTTCCCAAAGACCAAACAAGAATGAAGTGGCATTAAGGGGGAAGGGACAAGAAAGAAGGGTAGGGAGAGTTTCTTTGAATCCCAACAAAAATATGAAGATTAGGACTGCATAACATGCTTAATACAGATTTTATAATCATATAACATGGAGGAAGCGTGAAAATGTGTACAGGCACTGAGGCCTTGGCACACCAATGAACAGCCTTACTATCATTGGGCTTACACCAAAGGTGCTCCAACTCAGCCACAGAAAGAAATGAAATTGAGTTATTTGTAGTGAGGTGGATGGACCTAGAGTCTGTCATACAGAGTGAAGTCAGAAGGAGAAAAACAAATAACCGTGTGCTAACACATATATATGGAATCTTAAAAAAAAAAAATGGTTCTGACGAACCTAGTGGCAGGACAGGAATAAAGATGCAGACGTAGAGAATGGGCTTGAGGACACGGGGAAGGGGAAGGGTAAGCTGGGACAAATAGATAGCTAGTGGGAAGCAGCTGAATAGCACAGGGCGATCAGCTAGAGGGGTGGGATATGAAGGGTGGGAGGGAGACGCAAGAGGGAGGGGATATGGGGATATATGTATGCATATAGCTGATTCACTCTGTTATATAGCAGAAACTAACACAACTTTGTAAAGCAATTATACTCCAATAAAGATGCAAAAAAAAAAAAAAAAGAGGAGGAGGATGCCTTGCTTTTCTTATATCCTCCATCAGTTGTTCACAATGAGGGCTGAGCAACAGTTTCATGTATTTTAAAAACACACACGCCCAGGTCCCACCCTGTAAGTTTGAGTCCACCTGGGCATCTGTATTGACAGGGGACTCTAGTGGCCAGCCAACCTTGGGAACCTCCATCCTACAATCACAGCTCTTCCTTTTGCACCTGTACTCACAGTTGATAGAGAAAAGGAGGTTGGTGCAAAATTCCCAGCTTTAAAAGTCATCTACAGGGCTTCCCTGGTGGCGCAGTGGTTAAGAATCTGCCTGCCAATGCAGGGGACGTGGGTTCGAGGCCTGGTCCGAGAAGATCCCACATGCCGCGGAGCAACTGAGCCCGAGCGCCACAACTACTGAAGCCCGCACGCCTAGAGCCCATGCTCAGCAACAAGAGAAGCCACCGCAATGAGACGCCCGTGCACCGTGGTGAAGAGTAGCCCCTGCTCGCTGCAACTAGAGAAAGACCACGTGCAGCAATGAAGACCCAATGCAGCCAAAAATAAATAAATAAAATAAATTTATATTAAAAAAAAGTCATCTACAGATTTTACAAGAGCAAGTGAAGGACAGGAAGTGCAGCAAAGAATTAAACAATAAACAATCCTGTCCAGGAAAGTAATATCAAGCCTAAGGGATTTTTAACTACAGAAAGGAAAGCACTCAAGACAGCCCTAAATGGATGGATGAGAAGTTCACTTTCATAGAAAATATAATAAACTCATGCCATATAGAGTTTGCTGAGCATAGGTGTCTGACAAAAAGTGTTAATACCCTAGGCTCAAGCGTTTGTACTAACAATTTGCCATTGAAGTCTAAATTATAGATTGTAGTAAAACCAAATGCTCATTATGCACAAAAAGATTCTAAGTACCCACCTTTTCAATGGGAGCTGGCCCCTAGGCACTAAGGAATAATGATAATAGGGGAGGTGGCAGTAAAATATGTACTACACCTTTAAAGAGACCTGTGAAGTGTTCTAAAGAGGTTTCTTATAGCCATCTATAAAGTCAATGTATCTATTATTTATTTATTTTAGAACCATGTGGTAATAAACTCAGTATTATATCAAGTTCTTCACTTTATTAAACCAATTAGCTGCCTACTCTCGCCAGTGAAAAGGACTGTTTAAATGACAAGTGCTTCGTTTATATGTATAAGTCGTCTCGACTCCATCAAGGAAATTGGTCAGGGACACCTAGTCTTATAAAAGAACCTTATAGAGACCTCTACTCTACGGAACTTCACGAAGTGATTACAACCTTCTCAAATGCTTTCAGTTGAATACACTGCCAGGAGGCAGTCAGGTTTAATGAAGACTCTGAAGACACCAACCACAGCATGTAGGAACAGGGCCCTGTCACCTGCCTGTCTCAGCTGCGTTCCTCTGTCAACTCAGACGGATTGCCCAGGAACCACAGCTCTACCACCTTCCTGATTGCTCCTGGGGGCCTCCCCACGGTCAATGCTCCACCTAACAGAACAGCCTTGCCATATGGTTGATCAGAGCAGCCCCGAATGAATCCAAGTTGCCATTATACCAAGATCTGGACTACTGGACAATCCAAAGGAGCCCCTTCACAGCCAAGTCTCCCTGGCCTCACATCTGCCGATTCACACTGATCGTCTTCTGACAGTTATACAGGAGGTTCCAGTAGGCCTGCTCAACTTCTGACATCTCTTGGGAACAGCATAGGAATGGAACATTCAGTAAGCATTACTGAGCTCCTACTGAGTGTAAACAAAGCCCTGTGTGAAAATACAAGTATAAATGACATGGCTCTTTTCTGCCTCTCCCACCCGTACAATGGAATTCACATTCTAAAATGCGAGATGAACACACACTTGACCAGAACATACTTTACTGAAACAGGGTATTAAGGTCATAACTAGGGTGACCATATGTCCTGGCTTCCAGGGAACATCCAGGTTTATGTGTGCTGTCCTGATGTAATTAATGAATAGTGCCTCCTTTCACCTTCTCTGTTTGGATGATAAATTATAGGGTCACCCTAGTCATAACAGAGTTATGAACAAAAGGTTTTAGAAATATGGAAAGGTTGTTGATCATTTATGAATTAGAAAACCAGGAAGGCTTTATAAAGACAATATTTATGCTGGGCTTTGAAATGAAGGGCAAAATTTAAATGAGGGGCTAAGAGGTGGTGGAGAAGTAAAAGATGACATTCAGGCAAGAGGACCAGCATGAGGAGAGGAAAAGCAGCAGGGCATGGGGGCTGTCAGCCTAACTAGCTTATTTTGTAAGTGGTAGTCTATATTATGGCCACTGTAAGTTTTTTGAGAGCAAGGACTATGTTCTATCTTGTGTTTTCCTGGCTCCTGACACAGCACCCAGCACAGAGGATGTGCACAAAACCTATAGGTTATGAGAAAACCATAATTCAAAAAGAGACATGTACTACAATGTTCACTGCAGCACTACTTACAATAGCCAGGACATGGAAGCAACCTAAGTGTCCATCGACAGATGAACGGATAAAAAAGATGTGGCACGTGTATACAATGGAATATTATTCAGCCATAAAAAGAAACAAAATTGAGTTATTTGCAGTGAGATGGATGGACCTAGAGTCTGTCATACAGAGTGAAGTAAGTCAGAAAGAGAAAAACAAATACCGTATGCTAACACATATATATGGAATCTAAAAAAAAAAGGTTCTGAAAAACCTAGGGGCAGGACAGGAATAAAGACGCAGACGTAGAGAAGCTGGGACAAAGTGAGAGTAGCACTGACATATGCACACTACCAAATGCAAAACAGATAGCTAGTGGGAAGCAGCCGCATACCACAGGGAGATCAGCTCGGTGCTTTGTGACCGCCTAGAGGGGTGGGTTAGGGAGGGTGGGAGGGAGGCTCAAGAGGGAGGGGATATGGGGATATATGTATATGTATAGCTGATTCACTTTGCTATAAAGCAGAAACTAGCACACCATTGTAAAGCAATTATACTCCAATAAAGATGTTATTAAAAAATTAAAAATAATAACCTATAGGTTAATAATCATGTGTTGCTATTCAGCTGATGAATCAAGGTAAGCAACATTATTCCACTTTGTCACATTACACAGCTCCGCTGTTTCAAGAGGAAGACTATGGCCACAATACTAGCAATTTTCACTGGCCCCAGAGTTTCAGAGCATGTACAGGAAACGGCTAGAGCTGGTAGAACCCAAATCGCTGCAGTTACAGGGTCAGAGGTTAGGGTGAGACAATCACCCAGAGACAAATATTATTGAGAAGTGGTTGAGAGGTGAGAGCAAGTGACAGTGCCAACACGTGCCACTTTAGCCCTCCCCTGTGCTACCTCTGGCATCTCAACAAAAACGATGCTATCATGCTTAGAGACCAGAGGGACCCACAGCTATGGACCCAACTGCTCATAGGGCAGAGCTCCAACATGCTACAAAGTCCTGCACAGAAAAGCCACGAGGGCAGCAGTTCTTAAGGGACTGAGGTTCCCCCAGAGAGGAAGGATTTCTGCCTCCAGACTGTCACATCTACTCCTCTCTGGGTTGACTTGCCAGCCCTCACAATCACATGAGCCCACTCCCTAAAATAAATCCATCTTTACATATGTGTGTGTGTACGTGTATATAATATACACACGTACACACATGCGCACACACACCCGACTGGTTCTGTTTCTCTGGAGAACCCTAATACAGATTTACCGAGTATTAAGCCTAATATTTGTATAGTGTTATGCAGTTTTAAAGAATGTTTTCAAAAACTTTGTCATCTCACCCAATTATCAAAATTTTTCAAACTCAAATATAAAAGTTCAAATGCCCTGAATAGTTATAAAGCAATCTATAGGTATAAGGTAGCACGCACACATACCAAAAAAAAAAAAAGATCAAGAGGTTGAATTAGGGCATTAAATACTGAGTTAACTGTTTTTATTCCCTTAGGGTTAACTCCCTTTCTTCCTAATCTGTAACTATTTCAGACATAGTTTCAGACAATTCCTCCTAATAAATGTAAACTCCATTAGGGCAGGGTTTTTTGTTGTTATTGAGGTTTTTTTGATGTATCCCCAGCATATAGATCACAGTGCCGAGCATATAGTAGATTCTAAATGAATAATTCCTAAATACAAATGCAAATGAAATACATACATACACAAACACACACATAGGTATATACATATGAGGGAAAAGCAAGAAGAGAAAGTTCACTCTTGCTAAATTAATGGGCACTAGTTATGACGGGCAAGCTATGTTTTAAATTACTGTAAGAGCTTTGCTATAATTCCACATAAGTACAATATAATCTCGTAATCATACGGTGAGGTCTATCAATGATCATTATTCACTGTATTCGATGACCATACTGCTGCCTCTTTGTTTCAAGGTAAGAGCAGAGAGAAGTCAGGGACATTGACTCACTACCTCAGTACTCATAATAGTGGCCTTGAAGATAACTGACAAATAATATGGGCCTTTCCCCCAGTATTTAAGAGAAATTATGGCATAGGCACTGGTATCACTGTCTAGGAAGTTATAACATTAATCTTTTCCCAGATACTTAAGGCTCCTAGGTGAGGAGACAGATAAGTGGTAGAACAGGCAGCTGAGAAAACTGCGATATATAAAGGAAAGACAGAAGAGCTGGTTAGCCAAAGACAAACATGCACCCACATCACTCTCCTGAAGAGCTATCTACCCCAAATGCCCTCTGCATACCTGGCTTACGATGCAGGGAGGCTGCCCATCCTCAGTGAGGCTTCTCATCTCAAGCCAGTCCAAGCTTGTAGAATGATCCCTGACCTTTCTGTTCTCTGGCCTGCAATCCTTGGAGCCTATCTGGAAACCATGACTGAAGAAGATGAAAAACTTCCTAGAGAAAGATTTAAGTGCTGGTCCTCACTCTGTCACTCTATCCCTAAGAGCCCTGGGCCTCTCTCTTCACAAACAGAAGAAGAGGAGGTTAGGCAGGGTGATTTCTACTGTCTCTTCAAGTTTTACCAAGAAGTACAGTGACCATGCAAGATGATTTTGCCTCCATCTACACCAAGGCTGACTGGCCTCTGAGAAAGGAGAGAGAAAGGAGCTCGAACCCAAACAGCAGGCTCTGAGCAAAACTAAGAAACGGCCACAGCACTCTGACTGTGAGGCTCTCGTGTCAAGGGGCATGTCCTCCAGAGCACACGCTTTTCAATTCCCTTTATTCAACGACATTTGGAAGAAGAGAGGCCCAACCCGGCACATGGCACAGGGGCTATCACTGAAAACGGCTTCGGGCCACCTGTCAAAAGGCCCCAGTGAAGAATTAATTATTTTGGTGAACTGGTACTGCACATTTAGAAGCCTAGTTTGCTAACAGGCCTAGAAGTTTACAGAGACTTACAAATCAACTAAGAGGCCAAATTATCACTTTAAAATAAGAACCACACCTGCCAAGAACAGGCATGTGGGACGTCCAGCCAAGACATGTGCTTTCTACAGGTCCTCTATGTGGAAAGCCAAATCGTAACTGGAAGGTTATTCAATGAGCTTTATGACCTGAAAATGTGCTGGCATGAAACTAAGACAGCTTGCATTAAGGATCTGCATAAGAGGCAGGCATCCATCAGGACCACACAATTGTTAAACCAGGGCTGGGGTGGGATGGACTCAAGAATTGCTTATCTTTTTGAATCTTTTCTTTCCTTCTCTATATAAAACTCTAACGTAATAAGTAATGACTGAAGATATCTATTTTTTTTGCTATATATAAGTAAATTAATACTTATTCAATTCAGAGAATCAGGTAAACACAGAAATTGTTTAAAAAATATAAGGAAAAAAAGAAAGAAAAAAAAAAACAACCCACAATCCTATACCAAGCTTTCTGTCTGGGCAGATACACAAATATTAAAGAGCATGTTGGCTTTTATTCTACTAAACATCATATTGCAAACTAGTCCCATGATATTAAATAATCTTTTTAAAACTTTAACGACTGAAAAAAAATCAAGATCGACATACTGTTTCTTTGGACGTGTTAATATGGTCAATCAATGACAGGCAAGTCTTGTTCTGAAGTCAGAGTATGTTCTGAACTTTATCTAAGATGACTTTTTCTCCCTTGTTTTTAAGTCACTGAAAGGAGACTCTTCCTGCGCTCCACAAGCTCAGATCAGACCTCCCAAAGCGAAAGTGCCCTGTCTGGTTAGAACCTTTAGGCCTTATAATAAAGCCTCCACAGTGACATGGTGGCAATGTGACACACTAATACCTCATCATGGTAACTGGGAGAGGAGGAAAAGGTGTGTCCCCCTTCCCCAAATACCAACTAGCATCTTTTGTGCCCAGGTAACAGATGTGTCTATCAAAAGCGGTCAAACTGAACACTCAGCACTTTTCCCCCTTAATGAGAGAGAGGGAAATAAGAATTCCAGATCAAACTGAGATGAGCGTGAGGCAATGCCCGATCAGTAAAAAGTATACTTTGGGGGAGCCACAACCTAACAATAGTGTCAAATCACATCACTACTCTGCCCACATGCAGGACGAGCTCTAAGCCCCCAAAAACTAGGTTATGCTCACGTGACAAACTTTTTTCAACTTCCAACAATGTCTATACTACAAACCTGGGAAACAGCTCCCAAAGCCTTGTATCAAACTGTGGACACTTTAACAACAACCCCTTAATACACAAGCAGCCTGTTACACTTGCTTGTGTCCTGTCTTCAATGACATGGGGACAGGAATATCTTTTGTACAGCTTCTCTAGGATGACAGACATTAATAGAAATGCATGGATGGATTTACGGCTGGCATGGATCAATTTCCAGTTATTTTACAATTATTGATTAGCAAAGTCAAACAGGCTTTGCTACTTGCCAGACAAAAAGCTAAATCTACCCTCACCCCTTCATAAATCCTGAGAAAAAGCCAAAGAAACATGAAAACTGATGTATTTGGAAACAAAGCATGCCAAGACAAGATTATAACCAACTCAAAGCTGAGAATCAAGTAACAAATGTATCTCCAGAACAGAGCTTGAGAAACTGGCAGTCTTGGCAAGTCACCCTCACTGGCAGCAGCATAACCTTTGCTGTGATCAGAATTGAAGGGAGGCTTTTTCGCTTCAAGTAAAAGATTTCTGTCAGCGTGAACATATTTTAATCCACCACATGCATTTGTCCCATGTCATTTACAAGGACAAAACCTGAATACTTCAAGAGTCTGCTTTTGCTGTGTCACTGTACAGGCCTGTGTACATGTTCCCAAGGCTCACCGAAAACATTAAAAACTCAGAGGAGGGAGGAGAAGAAGAGTGGAGAAGCAATGTTATACACGCAGAGCATGTGCAGAGCTAAAGATATACCTTGGAAATGGTGATCTCCAAGATGGAGGAGATACATGGTGAAAATATGCTGCAGGAGGGTTGTTGTTTAGAACTTGCTCTTTTTGGTGCCTTCAGGGTTAGAACTGAGCCAGTTTCTTTAAAATATATTAAGTTCTTCAAGGAGTTAAAAGAAAAAGTTTGAAGCACCAATACATTCTCTGACCCCCATGCATGGCAGGAACATTCCAAAAGTGTCACTGTCCATGGGTCGCAAATTTAACATGGGGGTTGATGTTAGGAAAGGAAGAAAAATTATGTCAGGAATGGGCAAGGTAGAGATACAATGGTCATATTAAAAATTAACAAATGATTTTTAATGAGTTAAAGAAACAAATGGGAAATAAATGGAAAATGAAGTAAGCATTTGAAAAGACGAATCTTTGAACTTATGGGTGGTTTACTATAACCCAGAAATTTAAGGCATTTAACACAGAAAGGTACTTAACAGTCACTTTTTAAAGTTATAAAGTAGATCAATTTCTGTGTCTCTTAATTTGATTGTATATATATATATTTTTAATGATATCAATTTAAGTCTATTTTCCTAACAATGGTCTGAGTTTTCATTCTAAGCCAATAAACACACATTAGCAAAAAAATCCCATCTTCTTATATCCAAGAAAAGGACCCCTCTCATTTTGACCCTTTCAATATACAGTGACTGCTAACAGCATTTATACTGTGACTATGATTAAATCACTTCTACTAATCAGAATAAGTTTTCAATAACAAAAATCCAATTTAACCAAGGAAATACAGGCTTTCAACTTTTTCTTTTTTTAAATGGACTGTTTTTAATAACTAAAGAAAATTAAAATAGATGTGACTCTTGGAATTGGTAACCTATTCATAAAACAAAATTACTTTATGAAAAGTCAATTTATAAGTATATAGAACTTTGCATTCTCTAAGAACTCCTGTATTTATATATTTATTCATCGAGGTAACAGACTTGAAAGAAAAGTACATTCACAACCTTGTCCTCATTTTAAACAAATGGAAACAAAAGGCATAAAGAAGAAAAACAATTTGCCTAAAATTACATGGAGTAGTAACTGGGCGTGTGGGGCAGGGGAGGTGCGGAGGGAAGGGTATTTCAGATAAGATTACTGTTCAAAAAACTCTGGAGAAAAATAGTAGAACAGTTTACTCTCTAATAATTTTTAATGATACAACTTGGATGCCTGCTACATTTCAAAAACACGGAATCTACACAGATGTTGGCAAAAGCATTTAAGTTGTTTTAGTTTTGGTTCATAATATCCAAAACAATTATTCCTTCACCCACAATATAGAATATTAATCTATATGTCTGAATGAAACTCTTCACCTCTTTGCGTCCATCCTTCTTTCATCTTTCTAAAACTCTAGAACTGACAGCAAGAATTCATTAATTGAAGTTAACACAGTACCTGTCTCGATCCTACTGTTTGCAAATCATGTTTAAGATGTTTTAAGACATGACAACTACATAATGCAATATATGACCCTAGAATATACCCTGCTCCAGGAAGAAGATTTGCTATAAGGAACATTACTGGAATCTTGGTTAAAAATTAAAATATTACATCAATGTTAAATTTCTTGACTTTGACAGCTGTACTTGGTAATGTAAGAAACACACACTAATTTTTTACGGGTAGAAATACTAAGGGGGCTAACTGGCATGATGTCTGCAACCCACGCTCCAATGATTCAGGAAAACGTGTGTACGTGTGCGCACACACATATGCGTGTGTGTAGACTTTACAAGAAAAACCTGTGGAATATCATCACTCTGAATTTTCCCAAAGTTCAATGAAAACACAAACCACAAAACTGACTGAATCCACTGCATGAGTGAAGTAGACATTGTTAACATATATTACAGTTACTCTTAAAAATAATCTACTGCAGCAAGGGACTTCCCTGGTGGCACAGTGGTTCAGAAGCCACCTGCCAATTCAGGGGACACGAGTTCAAGCCCTGGTCCAGGAAGTCCCACGTGCCGCAGAGCAACTAAGCCTGTGTGCCACAACTACTGAGCGTGCGCTCGAGCCCGCAAGCCACAACTACTGAAGCCCAGGCGCCTAGAGCCCGTGCTCCTCAACAAGAGAAGCCACCGCAATGAGAAGCCCGTGCACCTCAATGAAGAGTAGCCCCTGCTCTCCGCAACTAGAAAAAGCCCACGCGTAGCAACGAAGACCCAACGCAGCCAAAAATCAATTAATTAATTAATTAATTTAAAAACAATTATAATCTACTGCAGCAAGCCTATCTCTATTCCCCTCAACAAGCACCCTGCCAGACTAGTTCATCTTTATTATCCAAAGTAGAAAATAACCTAATCATCTCTCACCTCCCCTGAAAATAAAAAGTTTACATTGCACATAAAAAAAGGAGGGCAAGGGAATGAATAACTGCTATAAACCAAGTCCTTTTGTATCTCTATCAACCTCTCCCAAAATAGAACAGACCATAACAAACTTCTTTTTAATAAGTCCACTCAAAATAGACTTTATAAAAGTATACAGTTAACACTTCATTATTCTTTGCAATGTAGAGATTCACACGAGAGAATTTTTTTGGAATACTGAAATTTACCTGAAGTGCCAGAAGCTTTTTCAATTCACAACAGTTTAGATGGGAGCGTTAGTTCTAATATGTATTACTACACTCCTTGCTTTTAAACAGGTTATTCTTAGCCCCTGATAGTGTTATGATTATGAATGCATTATTTCACTAGGCAGTAACACACAAGGCCTATGAGTGGCCAGGGCTGCCTGCCTCTATGTTGAGTAGGCCCATCACGCTATGACGTTTTGTAGCCCTGTGTGTGCTCATCATATGTGTGATTTATGGATGCCTGTTTTTGTTTATGTCTGTGGTAATTTCTGTTTTGTCCATGTGCCTAGGCCTAAAAGCCCCTCACCCTTTCTAATACAGTGGGCCCAATCCACTATAGGCTAAAAACATAATAATAACTGAATTTGCTAAATTGTGTGCCAAATAACATCACCTAGGCAGTAGGGATCCAATTTGTAGCTCTGGCTCTATCTTTGTGCAACCTTTGGGTTTACAATCTTTTTGAAACAGAAATAATAGATGTCCTACCCATATCAAACATTTATTAACACCAAGTAAGCTGCTGGACTTGAAAGCTCTTAGTTAAATGAGGAATACTAGAAACAAGTACCAACTGTTTTTGTTGTGATGCTGGTTATTAATATAGGCCATGAGCATTATGGCACTACCTAGAAACACTCTGTGACTCATTTCGATTTCGGAGTTATGATTCCAGGCCATCAACTAGCTGTGTTCCTGAGGTCAGATAGGCTAAGGAAACTGTAAAAGGATCAACATTTAATGTCTAAGCAGAAAATGTATACAAATAGGTTTATAATAAACTCCAATAAAACTGGCCCTGTGACACTGATTGGTGTTCTTTCTTATCAAGAGAATATTCAACACAAATCTGGAATTAAATTTACAGTCAGTGTTTTAAGCAGGCAGAGGAAATTTAAACACACAGCTAAGTACAGAACCTTGCAGCCACTTGTCGTAAAAGATGGACGAACGGGGAGAAGTTTGCTAGAAAACTCCTCTAAACTTTTAATCTCATCAACAAATTTCTATGACAATGAAGACATCTGATAAGTTTACCACAAGTAATCATAAATTATTGGTGCTGATCATTCCGTTCTATTTTTTTGAAAACAGCTTGGTGGCTGAGTAAATCATATTCTGCCTGGGGCTATGCAGCTCACCTCGCATTATTTCAGAATCATCTAAAATGACTCATTTTTCTATTAAAATGATGAATGAGCTAAATGAGGTATGTAATAAATACTGCAGGTTTGTAAACAGATTCCTGCTCTCTGGAGAATGGAGGCCTTACTTCATTTGGTAATTCTGCCCCTTGGTATTTTCAGAAGAAGTCATCCTTAAAATATAGTTAGTAAAGAAAATCGTGGAGAGAGTCACATTGGAACAAAATGTTGAAATGTCTTTATGGTGAAAGGAATAACCCCAGGCTACATGACAATAATCCCTCCCACCCCCCCAAAGCAGGGCACAGTTCAAAACATCAAGAAACACAGAAAGAACATAACTCAATCCCATTTAGGAATCATATCTAAGCAACAAAAGCAGGGATACATAAAAGAAGTAAATACAGAGCTGCTCAAGGATGTTCTTCAGCATTGTGAAGAATTTACTGTCCAATAAACAAAAATGAAGCAGACCTCACTGCACATGGTATGTCACCTAGTAAACATTACTGCTCTTCAATTTACTACTGAATTCACTAAACTAGAGGTCCACGCACCACAGGCTGAAAGCAATTCTCCAAGGCTATATCAAAACTGACAGTTCTGGGACCTCCCCGGTGGCACAGTGGTTGAGAATCTGCCCACCAATGCAGGGGACACAGGTTCCAGCCCTGGTCCAGGAAGATCCCACATGCCGTGGAGCAACTAAGCCCGTGCGCCACAACTACTGAGCCTGCGCTCTACAGCCCGTGAGCCACAACTACTGAGCCCGCGTGCCTAGACCCCGTGTTCTGCAACGGGAGAGCCACTGCAATGAGAAACCCATGCCACGAAGAGAAGCCCCCGCTCACCACAACTAGAGAAAGCCCGCGCGCAGCAACGAAGACCCAACACAGCCAAAAATAAATAAAATTTAAAAAAAAAACTGACAGTTCTGAGACTTGCCAGGGAGACAAACTGGAAAGATTGCTGTTGAGCAAAAAAGGAGCACGTCTGCCTTAGAGTCTCATTCAGAACATAATGTGCAAAACTCTTCTTTGGGATTTGGAAGGATTGATAGACTTCATTATGCTTCTGTTAAACTTTTAATCTGTTACAGGTTAAAGCAAACACTGAGGGCCATAATTCTTAGCCTCTTCAGTAGGAGATGAGATTATGATGTCAGTTCAATAAAATTCCAAGGCCCTAATGACAGTTCATCGCAGACCAGGCAGTGAAGCAAATAAGTTAACAATAAATGCCAGGGCATTGTAAACAGATGGAATTATAACCAGCCCTTTGCACCTTAGCTACCTATGGATTTTTATTCAATGCTCTCCATACCTCACCTTGACACCCATAATGACCCAACTGATGGGATGCCAATAAGCTATTTATGGCAGGGATACAACATATGACACCACTCAACAGGTGTTGCCCTGAGTCAACCAGTTTGCAAGAAACTTGATGATTTTTTTTTTTTTTTTTTTGCGGTACGCGCGCCTCTCACTGTTGTGGCCTCTCCTGTTGCGGAGCACAGGCTCCGGACGCACAGGCTCAGCGGCCATGGCTCATGGGCCCAGCCGCTTCGCAGCATGTGGGATCTTCCCCGACCGGGGCATAAACCCGTGTCCCCTGCATCAGCAGGCGGACTCTCAACCACTGCGCCACCAGGGAAGCCCTTGATGAATTTTTAAAGTGCATTCAGAATGACAACAGACAGCACACTCTAAGCAGAGTTGCTCCTCATAGCTGTCTTTAAATACAACTACTTGTTGGCAAGAACATCAACAGCATTATACTCAACTCTTCTCTAATCACTTTGTCAACAGGTCTCACAGACTGAGATAGTTCCTTCAAAAAAAGCAACACCAGCAAATTGCAGTCACCTCTACATTGTGTTCACTGGACAGACTCACCAACCTCGACAGTGAGATTTAATCTCCACTCTGCAAAGAACGCTCAGCCATTCTCTCCTCTAGGCCCTTCAATATCTGTTTAGCATGACATCAGGTTTCTCTAAGGCTATTTGGTAATGTTAAGATCCTAGGTATTCCTGCAAATCTTGATGGGGAAGGGGTCTGACTACATACATTTGAGAAATACATTCATCTGGTTAAGATTTCGTTATACAAGCAATACTGAAATCTGCAACAGCAGTCCTATTCTTTCCGGGCTCTTAACGTAAAGACGAGGTTGGCATACTGAGAGAAAACTTGTTTCTCTTTTTCTACTACTGTGGCAAACAAACATACCAGAAGGTGCCCTGCCACTCCATGGAATATTTGACTAACAGTGTCTTCACAGGGCTGTATGCATTCCAGCTTACAACAGTAATGCTGCTTTAACATGCACAGGAGGTAAAGAGCACACAAAATAACAAAGTACATAAAGGGAGAAGATGGGATACGGATGCTTTGTCCTGGAAACTATAATGGCCTGCTGAATCCAAACATTTACACAGGAGGCAAAATGATGCTGTATGCCTCTGCCCCCACCTGTCTTGAGGGCCTCTGCCCTTTACATTTCCTGGTAAGATAGGAACTGAGCAAGAGACAGGAAGAATGCACTTGCAGATGGATCCTAGGTCCCATTCTCACCAATAACATTGAGGAAAATACCTTGTGCCTAAATGGCTTAAATCTCTGACATAAAGCAGAAATTCTATATTTAAATCGTCCTCGAAAGTGAAAGCTCAAAATCATTAACTTCATTTTTGGCATTCAAAGCAAATTAATATGCCATGCATGTCAGAACAATTGGGGATTTGTGTCTATAGCAAGAAAACCAGCCCAGGGCATATATAACCAGTGGGAGTGTGTTAATAGAGATTATAACTGAACTACTAAATTGCACCCAAAAAATATAGCAATTTTTTTTTTTTTTTTTTTAAATGGCTGCATTGGGCCTTCGTTGCTGTACGCAGGCTTTCGCTAGTTGCAGCGAGCGGGGGCTACTCTTCGTTGTGGTGTGCAGGCTTCTCATTGCTGTGGCTTCTCTTGTTGTGGAGCACAGGCTCTAGGCATGCAGGCTTCAGGAGTTGTGGCACGTGGGCTCTAGAGCGCAAGCTCAGTAGTTGTGGCGCACGGGCTTAGCTGCTCTGCGGCATGTGGGATCTTCCCGGACCAGGGATCAAACCCGTGTCCCCTGCATTGGCAGGTGGATTCTTAATCACTGCACCACCAGGGAAGTCCAAAACAGCAAACATTTTTAAAAAGGATTTTTAAGTGCCCAACAAAAGAACCCAGGATAACCAGTGCTACACTGCAACTTCATTTACCTGGTTAATTTTAATGATACTAAAAGCCCCAAGTGATCGCCCTTACCTTTCTTCAACACAGAACTTTTGAGCATGAACTATGTTGATCATTTCAAAATTACAACCCCAAGTGTATTCTCTGCCCTTGGGCAGAACCTCACTTATACTTGGGCAGCAGTGGTATTCTTATCTATTTCCTTTAATTTAGTCATTTTCCTCCAGACCCCAAATTCAAAACCTTTTTCTCTTTACCATGAAATTTCAACTGTCACAGTTTGAAGCACAAACAAAACACAGAACTGAAAAGCACACAGCACAAAATTAATCAATTCTTCTTCTTGACTGCTTCACTGGAGCATTTCAGACAAAAGGGAAACTGGGGATGAAAAGTGACATTTTGGTGAAACAGCAGCTTAAATTTGCAAAAACTGAATTTATGCATCCAATTACCCTAATTTTTTTGTGTTATTTTTTCTAAACACTATGCGGTATTACAAATTCAAAAATTGTAACTTAAGTAGAAAAAAAAATCCAAGTTACAAATGACCTTCCCCACACACCCTATACTTGACTGGAGATGGAGATTTAGGAAAAGCAACCAAATCTAATTCATCTTTGCATCCCCAGCAACTGACATCACGTAGCACATAGTAGGTGTCTTATAAATTTGTGATGAAGGGGAACACAGAAGAGGATGATCTGTTTCCATTCATTCCCTCTTCTATTCCATCCTTCACACTTCATTAAAGAGAGCTATCAAAATGCCCGCATTTGCCACCACATTTCAAACCTTTGCGTGTATGTAGTCCATGGTTCTTTGGGTTGCATACAAGCTCCTCATGACCTTAGCCCTGCTAACTTCTTCTGCCTCATCCCTCAACACTCCTTACCCTGTACTTCCCACTCAGCAACTCCTTGTCGTATCCCAGTGCCCCCAGGCTTCCATGCTTCTACCTGCAATACTGTAGGTTGGACCATCCCTACTCCTCAACCATACAGGCAATTCCTACTTGTATTTCAAGATTCCACTAGGGCACCACTTCCCTAGGAAATCTTTTCTTGTCTTCCCCACTTCCTCTCCTCCCATTTCTACGACCTGAGTAAATTCAATTCTTCATTTATTAAATCAGCAAGCATTTATTGACTCTTTACTCTTTACCAGGCACCGGTATACATTAGGCTCTCAAATGTGTGAATGAACGAATGCAGACAGCAATGGGTTAAATGAAAGTAAATCCCTGCTTTCACTTACGTGAGGATTCTCACAAGGATATAAGTAGCATGGCTCTATCACAGACTTAGCACTTTTTAAAAAAAAAAAGATTCTTTTTTTTTTTTTAATGTGGACCATTTTTAAAGTCTTTATTGAATTTGTTACAATATTGCTTCCGTTTTATGTTTTGTTTTTTGGCCTGGCTTGAAGCCACACACCCCCACATTAGAAGGCAAAGTCTTAACCACTGGACCTTCACAGGGAAGTCCCAGACTTAGCGCTTCTCAACATTATTTTTCGTGTATCTGTCTCCCACATTGCACTAATTCCTTATGGATTTTGTCTTTTTCGTTTATACCTCCTTAGTATCCAGCACCGTGTTTTTCATACAGTAAGCACTCAATAAAACATCGGTCCAAAAAGTGAGGGAGGGCTTCCCTGGATTTCACATTTAGTTTTATAAACTCCAGAATATTTAAGTAAATATTTCCTTAAGTAAATTGTGGCTTCAAGTTTATATTAAAAAAGAAAAAAATACTATACAGTTCTGTGGTTATAACAAGAAATGACTGATGTTAAACCAGCATTGTTTAGTAAGACAGAAAGAGTGAGTCAAAATTTTAACTGACATTTTAAAAAGAAATCAAATATAACTGCAAAGTCAAATAAACACAACCCCCTACTCTTTAATTTTAAAAAAAAATCTAATGACACAGCAAATATTAGATTTAGATGTAGGAGATCTCAAAGATACACAAATGTCAAGTCACATTAACTTTACAGGTTTCCTGGCTCTGTCCTTTTAATTAGTCTTCATTCTTTACAGAGTTGCTTTCCTGCTCCTAAGCCACAATCCTTTCATGTGAATTTTAGTTAACATTTTCATGTGGATACAGTTATCAGTAAACTGCCTCTCCAAAACCTCTGGGTAGAAACAGCTGATGAAAATATTGGTACCAGTCAGTGAGAGGTACAGTGAGGGACTGGTATACTCTTCTTGAATCAAGAGCAGGACGTAACGGCTTCTCCAGCTAACGCAATTCTTCCAAAGTGCCAAGTTTTCATCTGATCCTATTTTAAAACTTCAGCAACAGGGCCATCATGACTTTGCCCTTCAAAGAGCTTCAATAAAGCTAGCTGCTACAACAACTGTGGGGGAAAAAAGCCTGGACTCACATCTAAGGAGACAGCAATCTAAATGTCAACTGTTCGTGGGCAGAGAATGGGAAGAGGGAGGAGAAGTTTTATCTCACAGCACTAACATTATATCAGTTTTTTTTCCCCCTAGTTCTACTGAAAGACAGCCTTCCAATTCCTTCAAATGTGTGAAATCCAACCTTTACTTTCTTGCTGGCTGCAATATTTGGGTACTAAATAAAGAGGAACAAATCAATGTTTGGCCATCACTCAAAAGAGTCCCACATATTAGGGTTAAGAATGGCAGCCATGGGGGTCCAGCACTCAGAGCAGAACAGTTCTTAGGGTGACACTCACAAGAGTCATGGGTTCTGAGGATGCCCACTCCCACAGCTGGGGATCAAGGCACTAACAGACAATACAGACTTGAAGTCATGTTCCACAGCACATGTTATACAGGATAGTGGGATGAAGAATCTGAATCCTGGACTATTTACGTGGCAGGCGGGGGCGGAGTAGCAGAAAGAACCTTATGCTCCCTAAACATTATACGTGCAACAATGCTATTTCCTTAGTAATTTTTTCTAAGGTTTAATTATAGTAAAATACACATGATATAAAATTTACCATTGTAACCATTTAGAAGTGTTAAGTTCCAGAGTGTAAAGTACATTCACACTGGTACACAACCAATCTCCACAACTCTTCTCATCTTGCAAAACTGAGACTCCATACCCATTAAAAAGATCCAGGTGGCTCTGCAGCGCAACGGATAGTGCACTGGACTTCTAGTGACGACAAAGCTCTCCATTCCTCCCTCTGCTCAGTCCCTTGCAACCACCCTGCCGTCTTCCGTCTCTGAATCTGAATACTCTAGATGCCTCATATAAGGACAGTAATACAGTATTTATCTTTTTGTGACTGGCTTATTTCACTTAGTATAATGTCCCCAGGGTTCATCTATGTTTCATTATGTGTTCGAATTTCCTTCCTTTTTAAGGCTGAATGACACTCCACTGTATGTATATAACACGTTTTTCTTTATGCATTCATCTGTGGATGGACACTTGGACTGCTTCCACCTTTTGGCTATTATGAATAATGCTGCGATGGACAAGGGTGTACAAATATCTCTTTGAGGTCCTGCTTTTAATTCTTTTGGATAAAAACCCGGAAGAGTGGATTGCTGAATCATAGGGTGATTCTAGTTTTAATCTTTTTGAGGAACCACCATACTATTTTCCAAAGTGGCTGTACCGTTTTACATTCCCAGAACATCCTTGCCAATACTTTTTACTGTCTGTTTTTTTTTTTAAATAGTAGTCATCCTAATGGATATGAGGTGGTTCCTTAGTGACTTATACATTTTCTAAATTTTCTATAATATCCCTGTATTATGTTAATAATTAGAGGAAAATTCAGTGCAATACATTCAACCATTAAATGTGATCATGCAAATACATACTTAGTGGTATAGAAAAACCTTTATCATATAGTCTAAATTTTTTTAATCTGAAGGTTACTGTAAGAGTTACATAAAACTATATATACTACTATCTATGTTTGGAGAAATACAAATACACATATTAATATAAATACTTTATACAGACTCAGTAATATGAAAAGGAATATAAAACAATAAACCAGAATGTTAACAGTAATTATCTCTGGATAATGGTAATCTAACTCTTCTTATTATTTCTGTATTTATTTTCTGATCTTTACCCAATGAATATGCATGTCTTCTACAATAATGAATAACAACAATAAAGGGGGTAATTTGGTAAATAAGTTGGGAGTCACCAGGTACCTACATTGCTGTTAGCAGCCATGTTGCTGTGGCCATGAACTATCACTTAAATGTCTGAGACTGCTCAAGCCAGGACGGGAACCTCTGAATCAGCTATAATACTATTCCATAAATTCTACTTTTAGTCTCAACATGCTTTGAGGGCTCTGTTTAGCCAATATTATGATAGATGCTGAAATTCAGGAGTTCTGAGTACAGTAATTTGCCACCCATACCCTACAACCCCTGAATCAGTAAAGAAGAGACCTACAAAACAGAATATACAATGCCAGCTTCTTATGCTTAACCTGAAAACCAAAAAGCAGACAAGGAAATAGAGAGGATTTACAAGGTACAAGGAAAAAATGTGAAGACATACTGCTCCAACCCAACTACATTACATAATATTCTATTTACTGTTAGTTAAGAAATTTTTTTATACTTTCACATTTCTTGTGAATACTCTCCTTTTTTATGCCATCTCAAGTGCCTGTGTGTGCATTTAATGAGCTTTTTGAAAAATCCCAATCTGCTTATCTCTCTGAACTAAAAGAACAAGGCAATATATTCAAATTTAGGCCGAGAAAAGTAGAGAAAAGAGTGCTTCAAAGAGAAGAGGCAAAAGCTGGGGCACAAAGAAAAATGCCAACCAAGGAGTCTTCCGCCCACTAGAAACCGAGAAGCTTGCTCCCCAACCATCCTCCACCATAAGCACTGTTAACACTCTCCACTCCATCCCTGGCCTTCAAACTGGGAGGCTGTAAAATACGTGGGAATGACCCTTCAACACACTGGCCTGGTATGTTTTCAACTTCCTCAAAACAATCCTCAAACTCGGGAGCACAGCGGATGTCATGACTGAATTACTCAACACCTAACATCTTTAATCCTGAAATTATCCCCCATTCACAACGAATGACTTTCCTTCCACATCTCTTGGCCTCAGTTCCACTCAATGTGTGTGTCCTCGTGATGGCACCAACCGGTCCCTTGACTTTCCTTTCTTAGTCCATCACCTCTGCTCTGGCTTCACTGCCTACCCATTCAGCCTGGATCCTGGATTAGTCACTGAAGAAATGGATTCATTACATATCGGCTTACTTGTATATCTTCTCTATTGGCGTCTGGTCGTAAGTTAGTCTCTCAAAGGAAGGACCAAGGGAAAAGAACAGGAGAGAAACTGACTCTTTTCTTATATTGTTAATGATCCCCAGCTGCCTGAACTAGGGACATCCCCCTGAGTCTTGCATCGCAAGTTCTCCACTATATAGTTACATTTTATCTTTCCAATGAGTTCCCAGCCATATTCCAATGAGCACTAATGCTTCTGAGAAGTTAGAGAAGTGATATGAGGGTTTCTAGGAAGGCTAAAGTGAGGGCTGAGTAGTCAGGACCCCAAGCTTCACCCAGAATGGCTGCACTTTTATTTAACAATGGGAAGTTGTTAAATCAATCATGTTGCATGCAGAAAACACTATTGTTCAGCCATTAAAAACTACATTTCGGTTATATACAGAAAATGTTCATGATGCTAAACACTATGTACAGCACTATTCAAAGTCCTCAATAGGTAACAGACCCAGGAATAAGAATTGTCTAGAGGGAAACACCCCGGTGTAAACCGTGGTTACGTGAGAATGATAGATTTATGGGTGCCTCTTAAATTTTCTTCTACTAATAATCATTTTTAAACATGTTTATGTAATCTTTTTTTAAAATTAAATTTTTAAAAAATATTTTCTTTGAAAAAATTATCTCCTTTCTTATAAAAAATGGCTCCCCTTTCTGAAGCCCAGAAAGCGACTGATCAAACCTTACTCACCTTTGGGACTTCCCTGGCGGTCCAGTGGTTAAGACTCCACACTTCCAATGCATGGGGTGCGGGTTCAATCCCTAGTTGGGGAACTAAGATCCCACATGTCACGTGGTATGGCGAAAAAAAAAACCCAAACACTTTACTCACCATTGCTGGAGTCTTCCCAGGCTAACATCTGGTGGTTGCCAGGAAGGAGAGAAACAAGCTAGGCTGCTCACCCCAGAGGTTTCAAATACAAAGAAACCAAAAGCAACTGGGGGTGGGAGCAAGCAAACAATTCCCTTCAGGCAAGATGCCTGTGTCTCCGTGATCTTTTCTTCAATAATTCTCATTACACCTGCCTTAAAGTCTTTGATGGTTAATCTTAGCAAATTGTCAGCCACTTGTAAAAGGCAAAAATAAAGAAAATCTAAGCAAAGAGAACATGAATATCATCCACACTGAAAGTTGGCAAGCTTTTCCCAAACATCAGAAGTTTCCTTGTGGACAAGACCTTTCCACTAAAATCTTTAAAACTCACCAGGTGCTTTGCCTTAGCACGTTCCTCCTCACTTGATATCCTCTCACGAAGAATAGCTCTGGTCAACTGCTCACTGGCAAAAGCCTTCTCTGAGTCCAGTTCTTTGCTTTGCTTCAGTCTGAAAAGACAACAAAGGTCTAACTTAGAGGGAAAAAAAGAAAGATTTTGGTAGTTGATATCATTTTTTTAATGAAATACATTTAAGCCACAGATTTAGTAGACGAAATCATCTTGGCCTAAAATTTATCCAAAGCAGGTATATTTTCTAGTAAATCCTCAAGCAGCCTCTACCCAAGCATTTAAAATAACAGAATTCAAATACATCAAGAGGCTAATCAATCTGACTGCTGAATTCGTTTTACAAAGATCTTCTTATGTCAGCTTGAAATCTGCCCACCTAAATATTCGATCCCTGGTGCCTCCATCTGCCCTCTGGAGATAGCAGTAATACATCTAATTAAAAAGCCATCCACAAGACAAATATTTGAAGGTAAGCATCATCTTCCCATCAAAACTGACTCAACTGTTTACTGAACACACGCCAGGCAATGGGCAAGGCACTGATGTCACAGTACTGCCAAGGACCAGTCACGGCCCTCATGGACCTGACATTACGGCAGGAACTAAAAACACAGTTAAGAGATTCTTCCTCCCAGCGAATGTTCCAACAATCTTTATCTGCAAAAATGGCCAGACCCTTCAATAGCAGGGCTCCTCACTTGTGGGATGACTCCAATTTGTCCCTTAGCTCCAAACCAAATGCAACACTGCAGACATGGTCCAGCAAAGTAAGACAACAGAACCTCACCTCCCAAGATTCCCACACAACACTAATGCTACTAATGAAGCATCTGATTACGTTAGGTCTATCAGTAACCTCATCACACGATTAGTTCACACTAAGTTACAATCCACCAAAACCCCTCCACACTGTGCATGACAAGGATAAATTACTTTGGCACCCATCTTCACCATAGTGTCCGGCACATAAAGGTATTCAGCAGTCACTGAATGAGAGTACATTTTAGTCTAATCTCATGGACGAAGATTTTCTGATTGCCTTTTCTTCTTTGAGAGAATAACCCCTCTATACCATCATATCCCAAAGGTATAAGCAATGCTTTAAAAAGAAAAAGTAAGGACTTCTCTCCAGAGAACCTCAGGTAGGCCGGGCCGCCAGGGAACAAACAAGGCCCCTGAGAGCTCCACCTAGTTCGCAGGACAATATCCCACAGCAGGATTTGGAGTCAACAATGGCTAAACCCCAGGTGGTTGTAGCTCCTGTATTAATGTCTAAGCTGTCTGTAAACGCCCCTGAATTTTACCCATCAAGTTATTCTTCTAATTATACAGAATCCTATGAGGATGGTTGTGAGGATTATCCCACTTTGTCAGAATATGTTCAGGATTTTTTAAATCATCTTTCAGAGCAGCCTGGCAGTTTTGAAACTGAAATTGAACAGTTTGCGGAGACCCTGAATGGCTGGGTTACAACAGATGATGCTTTGCAAGAACTTGTGGATCTCATCTATCAACAGGCCACATCTATCCCAAATTTCTCTTCCATGGGAGCTCGCCTCTGTAATTACCTGTCCCATCATCTGACAATTAGCCCAGAGAGTGGCAACTTCCGCCAGCTGCTACTTCAAAGATGTCGGACTGAATATGAAATTAAAGATCAAGCTGCAAAAGGGGATAAAGTGACTCGAAAACGATTCCACGCATTTGTACTCTTTCTGGGAGAACTTTATCTTAACCTGGAGATCAAAGGAACAAATGGACAGGTTACAAGGGCAGACATTCTTCAGGTCAGTCTTCGGGAGTTGCTGAATGCCCTCTTTTCTAATCCTATGGATGACAACTTAATTTGTGCAGTAAAATTACTGAAGTTGACAGGGTGAGTTTTAGAAGATGCCTGGAAGGAAAAAGGAAAGACTGATATGGAAGAAATTATTCAGAAAAGTGAAAATGTTGTCCTAGATGCAAATTGCAGCAGAGATGTAAAACAGATGCTCCTGAAGCTTGTAGAACTCCGGTCAAGAAACTGGGGTAGAGTCCATGCAACTTCAACATACAGGGAAGCAACACCTGAAAATGATCCCAATTATTTTATGAATGAGCCAACATTTTATACATCTGATGGCGTTCCTTTCACTGCAGCTGATCCAGATTACCAAGAGAAATATCCAGAGTTACTTGAAAGAGAAGACTTTTTTCCAGATTATGAAGAAAATGGAACAGATTTATCTGGGGGTGGTCATACTTGGATGATACTGATAATAAGATAGACCCGGAGATAGAAGAAGCTTATGAAAAGTCCTGTTTGGTATCAGAGCATAAGCGAAAACAGTAAAATTAAATTTCAGCGTATCAATTTTATAAAGCAGTTTAAGTTACGCTGATTTTTTTTTATTTTTTTATAAATTTATTTATTATTTATTTTTCGCTGTGTGGGGTCTTCGTTGCTGCACGCAGGCTTTCTCTAGTTGCGGTGAGCGGGGGCTACTCTTCGTTGTGGCAGGCGCGAGGGTTTCAGTAGTTGTGGCACACGGGCTCAGTAGTTGTGGCTCGTGGGCTCTAGAGCACAGGCACATGGGCTGAGTTGCTCCGCGGCACGTGGGATCTTCCCGGACCAGGGATCGAACCCGCATCCCCTGCATTGGCAAGCAGATTCTTAACCACTGCGCCACCAGGGAAGTCCCAGTTCTGCTTTATTTTTATGATCAAGGACCCCTAAAATGTAAATTGACTATAATGACTCTAGCAGCCCTATCCTTGCACATGCTCCTTTCTTTCCCACTTGCCTCTAAGCTCCACAAGGGCGAAGACCTGGTCTGGGTTTTTTTCACTGCTATATCCCCAAGTGCTTAAAACAGCGCCTGCCCCACACAGTAAGTACTCAAAAAATACCTGAGTAAACGTATGAATGAATGAGTGGCATATTTCCAACCACAGACAAAAATGGAAAACAAGTTACAGAAAACAGAAGACTGCGGAATTTACAAAACTAGACACAAACTGAGCCCTACAAAGGCCGAGCCACCATGATGTTAAGTGTCACAAGTGTGATGATCCTAGACCACACTAACCTAAAACAGAAGGGCGTTTTACATTCCACAACATTTCAGAGCCTCTGAAATACCTTTTACACACTTACACACACACACACACACACACACGAGTTATCAATAAACATTAGTGCAAGGCTTTGGAAGGGTCCCTGAAAAATCACCTTTGCAATTTTAGAAAAAAAATTTAGAAAATTTTAGAAGAAAGTTTCGCTTTCTTTCAATACCTAATACATCTAACTATGCTTGACTCTTGGCTGAAGAGAGATTGCAAGGGGCACAAAGTGACCAAAAAGAAATTTTCCTTTCTTAATTCTTACAGTTACTTTCATTTATCCTTACAAATAGACCTGTACGAATTCTCAGATAGTTAGTTCTAAAGGAATAGCTGAAAATAAAACGAAAAGAAGAAAGGTCTGTGTGTGACTGTTTATGAAACAGAATTTTGTATCTTTCAGTCTGACAGCAGGGCCCGGAACAAGTTATCATTACCTATCAGCAACTCAGTGGTACAATCTAATAAACCTGTTTTCTCAGCCCTAAAACTTGAAGGTTGAGCTTTACAGTCTAAGGTCCCTTGCAGTTAAAAGTTCTACAAACATCATATATTAAATATATTACTCTCCATTTCAAAATTTCTTGAGAAATGTAGATTCAGGGGGTAAATGAAACGAAGGAGTATTATCTCCAAATTTTCTAATTTTCACTCAATGAGCACTTATATTTCTAGTCTCACTCTTAGAGCTTCCAACTACTTGATTAAAAACTGTACACTAGATAGAAGTAAGTGGGATTCACAAATTCATTCAGTATATAATTATTGGTGACAGGCACTATTCTGATTACTGAGAATAAGGTGGTGAGCAAAAGAGACACCTACCCTCATGAAGCTTCAACTCTGACAAATTCATTATTTTTAAAAAGTGAGGTTGCCATAAAACTATATGGGTAGGAGCTGATATCGAAACTGAAATCTAAGAAACATAAAATGAGCAACATCAGGAAGGAAAAACTGTCTTAGAGGAAACCTCAGTCAGTTCCAGAGGCACTGAGCAATTATTTTCTGTAGTTAAAGTTCTATACTGCCTTCTCAGATACCAAAGGCTGGGTCACCTAGACACTGAGAGCTCTCTTCAAACACACACACACACACACACACACACACACACACACACCAACAAACATTAATGCGAGGCTTTGGAAGGGTCCCTGAAGCTTAAAATCACCTTTGCAATTTTAGAAAAAAAAAAATTTAGACAATTTTAGAAGAAAGTTCCGCTTTCTTTCAAATTATTTTGGAGGGCAGAGTTTCAGAAAAAATGGTATAACTAATAGAGCTTTGTCCAGTGCCTTCAGAAATAAAAGCAATAGACTAGAAATGTCTAAATTGCACTATTCCTCATTTCCCCACCTCTCCCCCCTCCACATAAAGCATTTATAGCAATATTTTCTTTGAATAAGCTTCCTCGTTTATGGATTCATTGAGATCATTTAACAACTTACAACTACTTTGCAATGAAATGTGCTTGTATTCTCAGAAGCTCCCAATTCTTTTCAGAGCTTTCTCTCAGTGCCCTTGCTTCTATATTCCATCAGGCTTTTCTATTCAATGGCCATCTATAAAAGATAGTGGCTGTGTGATCAACCAATTTTTCTCTTATTTTGAGCCCAATGTGATGACTCTCTTTTCTGGGCCTCTCTGAGTGCTACCGGCCTCCTTGAGTATAGATCCAAAGCCAGGTTGTTTTGCAAACACTCCCTAAGGGAAAGAGGGGTGAAGCCCTCTTTGACAATGGAACCGCTACTTTTAAGGTCCGTGTGACATGTAAAGAAAAAAAAGGTATGAGATAAAGTAAGTCTTTCATTATTGGGTTTCCAAAGATTTAAGAATTATCTCAAAATAAAACTAAACATACCAAGTATCTTGGAGAATACATTCTCTTTTTTATTTACTGGCATTTCCCACTTATTATTTCAGATCTGCTGGTCTAATATTATTCCACATTAAGCCCCTGATTTAAGTTTCATTTAAATTTCCTTCTTTTAAATACATATCTCTCCTCATTTAAATTCTCTGGAGTTTTAAGCAAAGAAGTAGGAGTTTAGTGTAAACTTTTCTTATTTGCATTAAGTAATTGGATAGCTTGCCTAAGCTTAATGAAACAAATACCAGTCAGCTCTGCCCTTATACCTCAAGCCCTAGCAACCTAGTTCTTGTTCTCAGTATATTCTCAATCAGGTAAGAGATTTAAGATACACCAGCAAAATGAATTTCTAAAAACCAGCCAAATCTCCTACAATGAATATTATATTACAACATGTCCTTTAAATGGAAATAATAATAATAATTACTCAAATATATTCAGTTCTCATAGATATCTGGTAATATTAATAATACCAATATTAATTATTTTATTGAAAGAACGTAAAGGTTTTAAGAAAATGGGAAGGGTATTTTAAAGATAACTTTAGCTAGGCATTTTTTTATATATTCAACTTTGTTGTCCTCGAGGAAGAAGGTATTACTATCTTCTTTTAACATGAGAAAAACTGAGATGTGGAAAAGCACACAGGAGACCTGAAATGACCTGATCTGATTTCCAAAGCCATGGTTCTTAAACCTCCTGAAGAGTGACACCACCACCACTCCAACGGGAATCAGCTTCCATTACATTACTCACCTTTGTGGTCATATAAGGACAGTTTTTAAAAATCGTATTACTCGTAATTATTTTAAAAGAAGCTCACTTTTTATTTGTTTTCATTATGTCAAGTCAGAGTTTGCCAGAGTCAAACCAGCCCTTTCCCAAAGTGGTTTGGCTTTCAATGGCCCTAAATGTTTCTCTGAACCTGGCCATTCACAAACACTCAGATTTATCTTCATGTAGGCTGACACAAAGGTAATGCTATACAATTCTAGCTTAGAAAATTACTTTATAATTTAATATATAAGGCCATTATATTACTGAGGGAAAGTTGATAAGAACCTCAGATAATGGGTGAGAATAAATGGGAAACTGAGATTGTTCTAGATAAAGTGATTTGAGGAAATGATTTATCTAAAATTGAACTATGACCATTACACACAGACAATATCTGCATACTACTGCAATGTACTTGACCCAGACTGTGTCAAACACTGGAAGAGAAAAATGAGCGACTACAACCTCAAAGGTCATTTTTAATGCTAATGATGAATTTTATTTTAATGCATCATACTTTGTCAGGACATGCTGAACCAGCATTCAAAATACTGTTTACTACTCATTTTTTAAACGGAAAAGCTGAGCCAGTAATCCAACAAACTAATTATTATACTATTAAGAATAATGACAGAACAAGTATACAGCTTTCTATTAATAAGACTTTACCAAAATAAAAGTACAAGGCAAGCTTAATAAAATTTCTCAGCTCAAATTATTTCAAATCCTGGAAGGAAATGTACATGCATTGAGATCCCAAAATAAACACATAAAGATGAATGTACATTAATATAACCATATTACATTCACATATAATATGTATCTATATGTAACATCTATATATGTATATAGAGATGTAATATCTATATGTATAATAGATAAAGAGTTAGCATTTATTAATGCTTACTTTGTACCAGGTACAGTTCTAAGCACTCGACAGGTGTAATTCATTTAATCCTCACAAAAACCCTATCAAATTACTGTATTTCAGATGAGGAAGTTGAGGCACAGAGAAGTTAGGTAAAGCTAAGGCTTACAGAACTTGTAAGTAATTTGCCCGAGGTCACAAAGCCAGTGAGAGGTGTAGCCAGGCAGGCTGACTTCGGAGCCTGCATTCTTACAGAAGATACACCCATGAACAAACACACACAAACACATAATATATATATATACTACTAGAATGTAAGCCGGGGGGCAAGAACTTTGTCTTAGGCACCACTGTAACCGAGACACTAAATAGTGCCTGGCTCTTGGCAGGCATTCAATAAATATTTTTGAAAGAAATGAATAGAGTTTAATATGATGGAACACAGGTACCCTTGATATAATGGTAATTTAGAAAGAAATGGCACTGTCTTGGAACGCTGAATGACTGAAATCTAGCAAACCTACAGTAAATCAGTATTATTTAACCAGCATTAAGACCTGGTTCTGAATACAACCAAGAGGACATTTATTTTGCTCACCTATGTTTCTACATAAATATCATTTAAAATGTCATTCAGAATTTAACAATCAATGTTTCCTTCCTTTCCACAAGAATACTTTTAAAAAGTGATTAAAGCACACTAAAATTTACTCACGATCTGGGGGCATTTTCCTGCATGGCTTCAAAATGATGCCTAAGGGAAAAAAACTCAGCCCATAACCGGAAGCCTACAACTATTATGAGGGATTACCCATAGCTGTAATCTTAAATGGTTCTCATCTCCCCCTTCCAGACGATCACCTCTCCTTTACACATTGCATATTACTTTGTACCTCGAGTCCCTATTTCAAGTCTCACTTGAGAACAAGTTCTACCTGTCCTGGATTTTCTCGGACCATTTTCTTATCAAATACATTCTCTTACTGCACTGAAAAAATAGATCTATATTTGAAAAGAAATCTGGTTTTAGTTCACAAGTTAACGTCACCATATCCATGGCCCACACACCTCCCTTCCTCAGGAATACACAATTAAACTCCCCAGGAGGAAGTTACACGACACCCCAAAGCACCCTTGTCTTGCATCTAACTAGAAGGACCTATGGCCTCTTTTTTATCTGTCTTAAACTGAATATTTAGAGGCATCCTAAACTACAATAATCATCTTTTTATCTTAAAGTATACATCAATTGTCAAAACATTCAAAATACAACTGAACAATGATGGGAGCAGGGAGGCAGAGACACACACCACTGAACTGTGCCATATCAGCAGGGCTTGAAAATAAACTGTTTTATAGAAGTAGTGGAAGCAAATGCCCATGCATGACCTGTTACTACTGAAGACTTGTTTTGAAAATATCTACATCCCTCTCCCTTGCGAACATACACTGGATGGGTGCTGCAGTTGTTTATTTACTGAGATGCTGGAGGAAGACCAGAGTTCTCGGAGGAAAAATGAACCAGAGGTCAAATGCAGGTATCTCTGGGGCAAATCCCTTTCATCAGCCCAGCGGGGCAAGACAGCAACTTAAGCACTGGCCTCACCCCATGGGCCTGAGCCAGGGACAGATGACAACATGAGATGGCTGCCTCCTTAAGACAGGAAACCAGGACAACATTCCCTGGTTCAGGGCCCTGGTCTCTGAAGAAATGACAACATCCTAGTATACTAACGTATACAAAAGATACATCAAGCCTTTTACAGTGTTTTTCACTTATGTTTCTTTTTGTTAAAAGACACATTTTTGCCAGGACACATATTTTGAAACTGTCCTTGTTCAGTTGGTAAGTCTTGGCAAACTTTTGACCAGAGAGAGAGAAGATATTACCATTCTCCTTTCTAAGATTTGTAGGGCAAAGAATCAATACTTTTCTTCTTTTCTATTTCAAAGGACTTTCAAGCTTGAACCAAACTGCAACCTCTCACCCTCCACCTGCATTATGCCTCTCAAACATACACAGATACACATACCACCTAACTCACTCCAATGTTTTTTATGGTAGATGTTTGAATGTTAAAGCTTAGCAGACTACTCCATCAATCCTAGAGTAAACATTTTTAAAGAAAGAATAATTACACAAAGTCCTTTATTATTTTTTAAATCAAGTAGTCTTTGAATTTTTAATCATCTTTGATTCCCATACTGAGCTGCTAATTTGACTGATGCATAAAGGTTAATGACTGCTGTCTTTATAAACTTTGGTTGTTATCATTACATAATTGTGCTTTTTTAATTCTGTTTAGCACTTACAACCTTCATTTGTACCTTTTCTCGTATTTTTGTTTGGTACAGCTTTGCCAATCCATTAATTTTTTAACTTTTATTAAGATTAAAACAAATTACTTTAAGTGTGTGTGTGTGTGTGTATGTGTGAATATAATCTGGCAGCCTTGTTCTTTAAATGGATAATTGTGGCCAGGCACAATTATTAACAGTAAGAAACTGATAAACCTAACTTTATTTCTTTCCTTTTATATTACATTTACTATTAATCTTACTTTGCTGTTATTTCTTTTTACCCTTTCCTTATTTTCCCAGTTACATCAAGTTACTACACATTCTCTTCCCCTCTCAGAAAGATCTTTGGTATTTTTCTGTGAGATTTGTGGTCATCCTCTTCCTGAACATTCACAAACGCTTTTTTCCCTACTACTGTTTAAAAACAAAATTCCTACTACTTTCTCAACCACCACCCTCTGCAAACTCAGTAAGATGAAATCATTTGAATACTTTGACTGCCCACCCCCAACTCTTAGCTAAGAGTTCAGTGCTTTTAAATTCATACAATTCCTAGTTTTCTCATTAAGAATTACTCTTCATTTTCAAGAATCCTTATTAGCAGCTTTGTTAGATGTTCCCCGTCTATCATCCATGTATACAGTGCAAAGGTTGATTCTCATGGGTGCTGCTTCTCCTCTCTACCTTTCCCTATTTAAGGTCTCTGTTATAATTAATTTGTAATTTGGTTCGAATTCTTTAAGAATCTTCCTAAGATGGACCAGCGTGTCAGATACTAAGCTGTGACTCGTCTTCACACCCCTCTTTATCGTCTGCTTTGTGAAGTGGCAGCGAGAGTCTCTAAATCCCATGTCTGGTTTGCAGCTGGGTTCCTGTTAGGCTCTGCCAATAGAGGGCGCCAGAGGGAGACCGCAGGCTGGAGGAGGGAAAAGGAACTCTCCAGTTTGCACTCTACGCCTTGCAGCATTGCTCTGGCCTCACTGCTTCAGGCTAGCAGCAGCACTTGTTCCTACAGCAGCAGTCCAATCCAGTTTGCAGTCTGCTCAAACCTGCAACCTAACTGCACCTCACTCTGGAAACACCAGCCCTGCCTCCCGGTAGGCTCCTCAAATATCTTGAGTCCCAGACCCACTGGCCTCCCCTCCTCTGGACTACAGTTCCACAGCGCCCTCCTTCAAGCATCAATGTTTTCAATCCTGCTGCTTCCTGCCACTGCTGCCTCTGGGATAGCTTAGAGCTGCAGTGGCCAATACAGTCAACATCAGCCACACGTGGCTGTCAAGCCCATGAAATTTGATTTGCCCAAACTGAGATGTGCTGTTAGTATAAAATACATACTGGATTTTTAATACTGAGTATGAAAATAAGAATGTAGTAGGACTAATATGTTTTATAGTGATTATATGTTAAAATATAATATTTTGAATATACTGGGGAAAATAAAATCTTAGAATTTGTTTTGATGTGGCTACTAGAAAAATTTTAATTACACAGATGGCTCACATTACATCTCTACTGAACAGCCCTGTCTTTGAGTTGTGTTGTTGTTGTTCTGCATTAACAATTCTTGCATTAAATTCTCTCTGTAAAAATAACTGATGAGTTTTGTCTCCTTAGTGGATTCTGGCTGCTGTTTACATTAATAAGTTCTCCAAATCCTGGCATATCTGTGAGTCTCTCTTTCACCCTGACAGGCATATGAGAGCTCAACAAAGAATTTGGGGGTTTCAGTCCTTTCTCAGGAATCCCTAGATGTCACTTTGCCTTCTAGCTTCCAGTTTGGCAAAGAAAAGCCTAAACCCAGACTGACCCCCTTTTCCTTTATAAATCAGTGGTTCTTTCTGTCAGGAAGCTTGTAAGATTTTCTCTTCATCCTTAGAGTTCAGAAATTCTAGCAGTCTATGACTAGGTGTGCATCTTTTCTCATCAATCCCCCTGGAATAAAGAGAGGCCTCTCAATTTGCAGACTCCAGTCTTTCTTCAGCTCAGTGAAATGTTTTTATATCATTTAATTATCACTGCTCCTCTCTCTCTTCCCTTTATTTCCACCTAGAATTTAGTCTATTTCATCAAATATACAGGGTTATTTCACCCTCATCCTTCAATATGAAATCAAGATGCCTCTTAAAATCAATGTGTCTTACCACCAAAAACCAAGTGGCAACAGTTGCCAGTGCTACAAACATCAAAAGCGCCATTCAAATATTTCAACAGTCCTTGCTAGAAGCACCTTTTCTGAGTGTCCTTCTCCCTGGCTGCTGCTGCTTTTCATCTCCTACTCACCAGGGCTCAGGCCCAGCTGTCCGGTTATGTTAAGCAGAGGTGCCCGCTGAATGGTGGGAGATGAAGCAGTCTCCACCCTGAGGCCCAGTGGTATACCACAGGCTGAGACCTTGTCAGCCCCCTGTCAAGGGAACCAAGAGAAAGTCTCTCTGTTCCCGTCTCCCACCCTCTACCCACCCAGACAACAGAGACAGAGAAATCAAGAGCTTCTCTCAGGAACATTCAAATACACTGGGGCCAACTTGTGCTGTGCCAAAATTAACCTACTGGCTCTCACCCATCCATCAGACGCTCTACTAAGAAAAAGCACCTGGGAATTAGACTGAAATTGCAATGAGAGGACAATGGAGATGCTTTCAAGCTTCCAACTCCCTAGAATCCTTTCCACCTTTAAAATTTCTATTAAAGTGCTTGCTTCGGCAGCACGTATACTAAAATCGGAACGATACAGAGAAGATTAGCATGGCCCCTGCGCAAGGATGACATGCAAATTCGTGAAGCGTTCCGTATTTTTTCAGCTCAGGGCTTTGTGACCACCTAGAGGGGTGGGGTAGAGAGGGTGGGAGGGAGGGAGACACAAGAGGGAAGAGATATGGGGACATGTGTATATGTATAACTGATTCACTTTGTTATACAGCAGAAACTAACACACCGTTGTAAAGCAATTATACTCCAATAAAGATGTTCAAAAATTTTTCTATTATAGCTTTTTTTCCCCACATTAAAGAGTTACAGAAAGTTCTCTACATATGAACCTAAGTTGCAAACTTTCAAAGATGCAAACGTGCATTCCATCGACGTCAGGCATGAGTTGAAATTGCACCTTGCCCTCCGTCTCCTATTGCTGATGATCCTTCAGCTCTGCCATATCCCCCCTCCTCTCCCTCCTCCAGTCAGTAAGTCTCCTTGCCTGTTCACTCGATGCCAGCCCGTGTGCCAGCTGTTGTACTATACTACTGTACTTTTCAAGGTACTGTACTATAAGATTAAAAATATTTTATTTTTTGTTTTTTATGTATTACTTGTGTGAAAAGTATTATAAACCTATGACAGTACAGTACTATATAGCCGATTGTGTTAGTTGGGTACCTAGGCTAACTTTGTCGGACTTATGAACAAACTGGACTTACGAACGTGCTCTTGGAATGGAACTCGTTCGTATGTAGGAGACTTATTGTACTTACAGCATTTTAGGGCAGAGTTATAAGAGATTAAACGTGCTGGATGGGGCAATCTCGGGCACTGTACATTAATTCTTATGGAAACCATTTTCCTATTTTCGTCTCTACACTCTAAGCTGCATTTTCCTAAAAAGAAGCATAGCCCCCCCACCCCATACTGCCAGGACTATGAAGTCTTTCTAGATATATACAGGGTGAAAACTACTAATACCAGAACACAGTCAAATAAGAGCAATTTTTACATGGGGACAGAACAACATGGTCCGGTTCTGCAGCTCACAGATCATCATCAGGCATAACTGAGGGACAGGTCTTGGGGAATCAACGGATAGAAGACACCCTATATCGCAGAGTTCTGCTTTTAGTATCACACGGTAGTAAGTTCAAGATTAAACTCCACAGCAAGCACCTGTTCTATAATGCTGGTGAAATGCTCAGCCAATTGCTGTAAAGGCCAGTCTAGCTGAGAGAAGAGGGCACCCTCTTCGGAAAACTGAAGAGAAAATGAAGTTGTACGTGAAACAGAGGGACAACCCACCTCCAGCAATTTTGTGCCCAAAACACTATTTGAAACGCACTCCAACAAAAGGACAGTCAAATTTTGTATCACTGAGCACAGTCACAACTGTTATTATTAGCTAGTTAGACACAGGCTTGAGAAAAGAATCTCCGTCAGTCTCACTTCTGAATAAAGACGGCCCTATATTTTTTACTTCAACTACTCTGTAACCTCAAAAGAAATATCAAGCGTGGAAGGGGCCTTCTCCGTGAGGCCAGGCTCATCTTTCTGTTTTAAGTCACCTTGGTCCGCACAGGAAGCACAACAGACAGCCTCAGCACCCACCACGCCCACCCCGCGCTGCACTCTCCCTAGGTAACAACGATCCATGTTCATGCCTCTCTGACACTATTCACCAGCTAAAAATCCATTCCTTGGCAGAGTTTTATTTCTAGCCTTCCCTATGAAATCATGCTAAAGAAAAAACAAACTCTAATAAAAACACATTGATCTGAAAGTCACATTAAGCAAGTATACTGGATTTCACTTCTTTTTTTTTTTTTTTGCAGTACGCGGGCCTCTCACTACTGTGGCCTCTCCCGTTGTGGAGCACAGGCTCCGGACGCGCAGGCTCAGCGGCCATGGCTCATGGGCCCAGCCGCTCCGCAGCATGTGGGATCTTCCCGGACCGGGACACGAACCCGTGTCCCCCGCATCAGCAGGCGGACTCTCAACCACTGCGCCACCAGGGAAGCCCGATTTCACTTCATTTTAATTTTCACCTTAAACATAAAATGAGATGGCAGAAACACGTATCAAAAGAGCAAATGATGTGAAATTCGGTATGATTTTACCTACTGTCACTTTATGGTAACTCCTATTCATTCCCTTGATATTTCCCATCTCTTACAAGTTAAATCACAGACATACTTTAAGAAGTAAAAATTATCATTCAGAACTCACATCAACGACAAAAATAAACAAACAAATGGAGTTGCAAAATGAAAAAGCATTAAAAAGTACTTATCAGGAATTTACTATGCACACCATAGTGTGAGGACAAGGAATCAGGCCAGGAGACAGAGCAGAACAGCGAGGCCTTGCTCTTGAGAAGTCTGCCGGAACACAGTTCCAACTATTCCAACAAGAGCATTCAGGCCCATGTGGTCCTCTCACTCTCTATTCCATTTAATTTGTTATTATTAGTATTGAAGACTTTAACATATAACTTGAGTCATCCAAATGAAAAAATGCATAATATTCAACTAATTATAACCATTTATGGAGTACCTCCTTATACCAGGTATTTTATTTCATTTAATCCTCACAAAAATCCCACAGAGTAGTTGTTATTCACCTTTCAGAGCTGAAGAAACCAAAGCTGAGAGAAGTTAAACTGCTCAAAATCACGTAGGAAAATACGTGGTGGCATCTGTATTCTACACTTGCGACTCCAGAAACCATGCGCAAGTCACTACACTACACGGTCTTGATTTTAGTGTGAACTGAAACACTCAGCCAAAGCCCCCCAAAGTAAAATGTTCCACGTTCTGGTTCAAATATTAACACACACGTCTAGGTTTTCCTCCCTCCCTTAACAAAGCCCTTCCTTCTTCAATCCATTTATGCAGGACACAACTCAACTGGCCCTAATGCAGGTGCAAACACAAACACAGGTACTGATATCACATGGCAACGAGTGGCTGGCTGACAGGCGATGCAGAATGTGCTTCCACGCTTTTCTTTTTCCACTCACAGACTCCTGAGGTCGAGAAATACTGCTACAGTGCTATTCCAAAGGTACAAATCTGCGCGTAAAATTACATTAAGTGAAGAAGGATAAACTAAAGATTATAGTCACACTGAGTATGACTACAAAACACCGTGTGTAACATTGTACAAAAATTCAAACAGGCTTGTGTTAGGTCTTTCTCCCTTTAGAGTTACTACAGCTGAGAAGGTAATAAATTATTGTTTAAGTGGCTTTGCAAAGGTACGAACGCCTATGATGAGCCCCAAAGTTAGCAGTTACAGAGGTGGCGACCCTCCCAAACCCCTTCACTAATCCGCAACGTAATTCTCAGTGAGGAGGTAAAGGAACTGCGAAGTTGGAGTGAGGAGGACGTGCGCTCACCAGGCTTTTGAAATGGACCGTTTACTCTGGGGCAGCCTTTCCAGAAAAGCACAATGGCGTGGAAGCAGATCAAGAGAAAGGAACTGCAACATTAACTACAGCTAAGCACATCCTGGGCAAACTGCCTCCGCCTTACACCCATGTTTAACAACATAAGAACTTCAAAATGTCTAGGTAAACCACACCTACCTACACAAAGAAAACTATTTCCACAATGTTAACAACCATTTCTAAATTTCAATTATATTACAGGCCTGAGGAACTGAGACTTTTAAATTATGCAATATTAGTCAGTGACATAGTGCTCCAATCCCATGCAGCACGAACCATGTTAGCTAAACCAACAAAATGAATAATTTAACTCCCAACCAGCAGGAATTCACTATGCCACCTTCATTATTTACCTCATAACACCCATTCCTCTCATTTTTGAAATAACAGCTGTAGGTGTTCAAGATGACCCCACCGGCTACTTACATAGATTCTGATCCACATATCATAGGAAAATTAATCCATCCTCTGTTCAAGGTAATCAAGGATGAAACCTCAACCTTCGCTCTTACTGGTCTTCCTCATTAAATTCTAACCCATCAAATGTCAATAATCACTAATGCATAATATAATCAATAAAACTATACTTCAGATAAAGCTCATATGCTTTGTTATCTCCACTGCACAAAAAAAACCAATGTATCTCCTCAGCAATTGTGTATTTTCACACCTTTTGCTATCTGAATTTTCCTTCTTGCACCAGAAAAGGGATTTCTTTTCTTTTTTTAAAAAGGAACAATTTTGGACACAAAAACGCTTCTATCATTTTCCTCCCTGGGAAGAATTTTATGGCTTCTCACTGTAACTAACAGGGTTGTGAAAAGCAGCAAGAAACCAGATGTGTTCATGGCAATCCAGAACAAATTTTGTCACAGAGACCAAGACTTGAACTCAATCACTCTTTTACACTCAGCCGAATATCAAAGGTTTCCCAGTTAATCCACAGTTCACAGGAGGCCTATCTAGCTTCGATTTTGCAGAGATGATAGCCATCATGGAGATGTGAAAAACAGTCCCTGAATCAGATACTGCAGTTTTATAAGCAGCTAGAATTGTACTAACTCATATTCAACTCCTAGTTAAAATAATTTTGAGATAAATAAATACTGTCAAGGAAGAAAAATTTCAGGGATAACTATAAATTTCATTAAGATATATAGCAGATGTTACATGGAAGATGAATATTCATTATTCCATCTGGCTTCTACTGCAATCCATTTTATCTTTACAGTGATTTCCAAATATCCCAACTTAAAATGCTTACACTGTACAAAAATTCAACGACAACACGTTTGTGGTGCAAACAGTTTGTCATTTTTTGCTTAGTTCGACATGACTAAGTTTGTTAATGTATTTTGACAGACTTGCATAATATCCTAAAATGTTTTGAACAATGAAGTTTAGGCCACAATGTAATATTAATGAGTGAATAATGTTCTTGAATATAAGGTTTAATATTTAATGATTCAGAGTGCTGCCTGGATTTGATGTAGAAGAAAAATGTGGTTTGGAATCACTGCATTTATCAGGGGACCTGTGCAAAAGACTACGGACTCCAGGCAAACCTTTAACCTAAACTTTGAGCTGGGGTCTCAAGGTGTGAAATTGATGCTTCGCCAGCTGAATTTCTAGCGCCTATCAGTATTCACAATATCACACCATTTATCAAGTGTCATTCACCAGAATTTTAAAATTACTAGGAACTCACAGGTCTGTGTCAAGAAGTGAAAAAAATAGGAGAGTTAGTGTAAAAATAACATTGTGTGGTCTACATTCAAATACATTTAGGAATCAAATCTGCCAGCTGCATCAACATGTAAATTTGATTATTCAGTAGCAAGTTCAGATCAAATAATGACTTATCTCCATATCTTCTATAAAGAGAAGTTCCTGATCTAAAAAATTTCACAGGGAAATTGGTTCAATGTGTCCATCTAATCCAATGAATGGATAATCTGCACCCATTATAGGACTTGCCTCATTTGCAAACAATACTATGTCTTAAAAATAAGCATAAAAAGAGCAACAAGAGCAGGATTTACTGAAATCAGTTAAATAATACTCAAAACCACAGAGCTATGAAGAACGGACTGTAAAGCCGTCCTAACTGGAATGTTAACATTACTGTGGTTTTAGAACACCAGTCAAAGGATGAATATAATGCCCAATTTCCAACATTCATCTGCATTTACAGTTCACAACAGCCATGTCAATAATCACTAAAAATCTAGGTTAAGACTTGACTCTGCCACATACTGAATTTCTCAATATAACCTCTAAGCTGCTGGTTTTCTCATAGGAAGATGGGCATAGTAACACCCTATGTCACACGATTGTTATAGAATCAAATTAAATAATATTGGTAAGCACTAGGTCAAACAAAAAGCATTAATACCAATGTGAGTAAACAAAGAAAATCCTGGGTAACATTTACCGAGCACCTGCAATGCTCTTGGGAAGGGCCTGCACAGAACACGTCACTGACATGATCACCATGGTGGTTAGAACACAAAGAACAGGCAATGGCAATCTCTGTTGCCTCATTTAGTTCCTACAGTAAAGGAGGAAAATAAGCACAAAATAATAGAAGAATCTACACAAATATACGGGTGAAATATTTTCTCACCTAAACTTCTATTTAATGTCATATTTCGATAGTTTACAAAGTATCTTCATTTGGAAAAAAGACAAAGTAACACTGATACTCAATGCTCTATTAATCAATTTGATATAACATGTTTTAATCACTGATTAAAGTATTTATTGAGCATTTATTATGTGCTTAGTGTACAAAGCATTGTTTTAAAAATAAAATCAGTGATCCCACCATCAACCACAGTTAACATCCCTTCCTTTATATCATGACATTTAAATAATGCTATTAAGTTCACTCTATTCCATTTTTACCAGATCAGCAACTGTATCACAAATTATTTCAAAAAGAAATAAAACTGCTTTCAAATACATACTGTAGAAAACCTGAAAAGTTTGCCAATGATAGATAACAGTCTTAGTTCACTATAAGATCTTAATTACCACCACTGTCAGGGAAGAGTCCCTTTTTTCTGTTAAACCATTTAAAAGAATTGATGCTACAAATTCAATGAAAACTAATTAATTTCTCCTAAGCACCAGTCCTGATGCTCCTGCAGGTAATGATGGTGTCTCTTTAAGGGAACACAGATTCAGTAATTAGACTTTTCTCAAGTGTGAATAACAGACAAAAAGGCAGGTATTCACTTGGTATGTTTTTACACACCCCAATCCAAAAATATATATTAAGTTACATCAGCTTTTATGATTATTCTCTAGTTTACAATGTACTTAAGGGCAGAACAGAATGCTTAGTAAAATGACAGGAAGAATACACAACAAACTGTTAATGATGCTTACCACTGGGGAGCAAGATGGGGTACTGGGCTTATTTTTTTTTCAGTTTTGCGATGTTGACATTTTTATGCAAATACGTTATGTTTGAATAAAATACGTTAGAGCAGCACTGACTATTAGAAATAAAATGCAAACTAAAAACATAGTTTTAAATTTTCTAAAAGCCACATCAAAAAAAGTAAGAAAGAACAAAGTCAAATTAATTTTAACAACATGTAATATTTTATTTAGCCCAATATATCCAAAATATTGTCATTGCCTCATGTAATCAATACAAATTATTAGAGAGATATTTTTTTCATATTGAGTTTTTGCAACCTGGTGGGTATTTTACACTTAGAGCAGATACCAATTTGGACCAATCACACTTCAAGTGCTTAACAGTACAGGGCTACAAAAAGTTTCAAAGGCATATCTAGGCATAAGTTAGGTATTTTTCTTCCTAAATTTCAAAGCAGTATGGAGGTGCTCATTAAAAGCTTCTCTCTTATCAGTTCTCAGCTCATGGCATGCTACTCTCTCACTGTTGATTTCTTAGATCTTTATCCAACCCATGCATGTTATTTACCTTCTTGGTACATAAATAAGAATTCATAAAATTACATATTTCATGTGCAATGCCACTGACTGTTTTCATTTCAGGGCTTTAACTACATGAGTAGAAGTGGCTACTGCTAATCACTTGGATCTCCTTTCAGAATATCTTTAAAAAGCCAAACACAATTACATCCCTTTCCCACATACATAACACTGCAATATTCCAGCAGTGGAGACCCATGGACTTTACAGAGGGTCTCCCAGCCCTTGAAAATGATTTTCTCAGCAAGCAAAAATAAATAAATAAATAAGTGAAGGCACCAATACATAAGGACAACCATCAATTTTAGAACTTATATTACCTAAAAGGAATATTTTTCAAATTAAAAGCTATGTTACCTTTTTAAAATCACTTGTTACTCTAAAAAGAAAAAAAAAAAGTTCTCATTTCTCCCATTTAGCACTTTAGGAACTCGACCTGGGCACAACCTTGGAAAAATACAAACAATGGCTCATGCAAAAGAGAACAAGTTCATCTAGCTTCCTTTAGCTTATTCGTCCTGTATTTTCACCAATATAAAGATTTTCTATACTCCTTAGAAAGGATAAAGGCAAGAAGAAATGAGAAAGGGCATTTGAAGAAAACACAGTATAACTAGAGAATAACTAATTCTCTGAAATGGATGGATGGATGGATAGATGGATGGACGGATGGATGGATAAGACAAACAAATTTACGCAGCATTTACTATGATTCTGTGTGAGTCACTGAGCTAACAACTTTACATGGAATATCCCATTTAATCCTCAAAATAACCCTGAAAATAACCCATGGTGGGTGTTATTACTGTCCTCCATCTAACAGATGAGTAAACTGACTCTTGAAGAAGTTAAGTAATTACTAATGTGGTCTCCAAGCCAGTAACCCTTAAAGCTGGAATTCAAACCCAAGCAGTCTGATCTCTGAGACCACACTCTTAACCATCATACTCTACTGCTCTTCAGTTCAAAGAGAGAAAGGAGTTCTCTGTAAGAATAAGCATTTTGTATTGAAAGTTTAATGTGTGCCAGGTACTCTATACACGTTATCTTATTTAATCTTCATTTAAAAACAAGCTCATCAGCTAAGTATTCCTATTAACCCAATTTTATAACTAAGGAGATTGAGGTGTAGAAGGATGAGTGACCTGCTCAGGATCACAGATCATGAAGAGGCAAAGCCGGGCTTCCCTGGTGGCGCAGTGGTTGAGAGTCCGCCTGCCGATGCAGGGGACACGGGTTCGTGCCTCAGTCCGGGAAGATCCCACATGCCGCGGAGCGGCTAGGCCCGTGAGCCATGGCCGCTGAGCCTGCGCGTCCGGAGCCTGTGCTCCACAACGCGAGAGGCCCCAACAGTGAGAGGCCCGCGTACCGCAAAAAAAAAAAAAAAGAGGGAAAGCCAGCATTCGGATCAGATCTCTACTCCAAAGACAATGAATGTTTGGTCCTTATTTTTTTCCCCTCATAATTTAGGTGGGTTTGTAATTAGTATAATGGTAGAAATCCATGATGATTTTAGGCTTTCCTGCTACTAGAATAATTTTATTTGTAGTACCTAACAATTCACAAAAAGCATGCTTTATATAGAGATACCCTGGATGAAGGTAAGCACTACCAAAGAAAGACCACTCATATAAGACTACCAGAGGCTACAACACTAATTTCTAAATCATTTTTAGCTCACTTTAATTAACTCAGAATGGGAGTACTATTTAAATAGGGACACATTTACAAATTTTTTTCTTTTCAACTATCTACAGAACCCTCATTAAAACTGCTCTTCCATTTAATCTCGAATAATGATGCCTCTGGAACTCTTTATATACAATACACTCACACTGGCAGTAAATGCTGCAATCATATTACCTTAACGTTCATTTAAATAGTGATTGCACAAGAATGAAAATGAGTGACACTGCTATAAGTTTCATTATGGTTTCCAAGATGAAATGACTAAGTCACTGAAAAATAAAACACATATTTGAATTTCTAGGAGTTGCAGTATGTTCATATGCCTGGGAATGGGGTGAAAAAAGAAGTAACCAATGAGATCAATTCAGATAGTTTTTGAAAAAATCAATTCTAAAAGCATTAAGGATCTATGTATGAAAATTAATCACGATAATCCTCAGAAAGCAGATTCTCAACTAAGATAAATCTTCATAGACAATATACAACATGATTTGCAGAAGACAGTTAGAACTTGAAACTCCCATTATTGCCAATTCTTAAAAATTCCTTTAAGACCCACGTTTACAGGGCTAAAGGAGTACAGAATTGGCAAACATGCTCCTAAAATAGCCAGAGACCTGTTTGCTTTTAAAGAAAAATGGGCTTCAAATGGTAAATTAACCTCTCTGAGTCTGGGTCATTCCAATGGGAAGACAAAATAAAGCATTATTTTTTAAAAGGAAATTTACGAATAACAAATACCACCACAGAGGTTTTTTTTTTTTAATCTGTGTGAGATACATAAAACTAGTTAAATAACTCACATAGCTCAAGAATTTAACAATTGAGGGAATGATCATTTTGTCAGTGTCCTGTATATATGACAGTGAAGAGGTACCACGTGGCTGTAAAGACCAATTTCACTTCCTTCCTTACCATGAGAAGGCACTATAATCTGAAGTTCCTTGTCACGTTCAAATGTAGATAGTCTTCTGTTTTATACTTGCGGAGGCTCAGTGCTTCAACTCAAGATCTTGCCCATAGTAATCTGCCACCTTTAAGTGGCTACTCTTTGGTCCATTTGTTTTACTATTACAAATGTACCTACTTAGCTAAAAATAGATGAATAGGGACATATGACATTATTCTTACAAATCAATTAAATCTTAGCCTTAACCCTTTTTATACTTCAAGCCACAATCATTGAAGAATCCTGATGAAAATAACTTCCATCAGAAAATCAACACTTAGAATTTTGGACCTAGAAGATACTTTAAAGATTTAATAGGAGAATTCATTTACTGCTGAGGAAAAACTATAAAACAACACCATACCCATCAATTTACATAGATATATCTATCGATCAGTCAATTCATCTATTATGGATTGAATTGTGTCCCTCCCAAAATTCATACGTTGAAGCCCTAACCCCTATCACCTTAGAAGGTACCCTAGTACCTTAGAAGGTTATTGATAATAATCCAAAATGATCTGACAAGTATTTACTAGGTGCCTAAACTCTCATGGCACTCACTCAGTAACAAAAAGACTACACAGTCCATCCTACTAACCACTGCTAAAACTAATGAAAATACTAGCTAAATAAACAGACATAATAAGGCATGGTCACCTGGGCATAATGCAACTCAGCATTGATTTTATTACTGTAGTCCCAAAATTTGCAACAATGAGACAAAAGCAGAGACTCATACTGGTAGTGAGTTAACTAGCACAATTTCTTGAAGGTAATTTGGCAACAATAATATTCTGTATAACCTTTGACCTAGTAATTTCACTTATAAAAATTTACCCTAAGGAAATAATACTGGATATGTATAAATTTAATAAATATGTATAAATTTAATAACAAGGATATTCAAAGCAGTGTGTTCATAATAGTGACACATTTTGAACCATTTACTTGGAAGCCTCAAGGTCTTATATAAAAGTGAACTACCATGAAATTACCTATTAACAAAACATGTCCATGATATAGCTTAATAATAAAAATAAAGCAGCTCAGAAAAATAGGGACAATATGACACCACTTCTATTATTTTCCCCCTTCATATGTATGCCTGTGTACCAAAATATTTACAACAATTCTGTGTGAATAGGATTATGGCCATTTTCATCTTCTTTATTTTGTTTAGCTGCTTATCTCTAATGTTCTATACAGTGTATATTATCTTTGTAATTAGAAGAAACACTTCTTGTTACAATACTATCATGTGCCTTATGATTTTTGCTCTTATCCATAGATATTCTTAGTTACTAAGAAAATACTATGGATGAGGTTATGTTAGAACACAGAAAAGCAGGCCAGGCTGCAATAAAAAATCAACTATGGGACAAGGTAAGAGAAAAAAGCAGAAACATTCTAGAAGTAGTCAGGGCAGGGTCGGTGCTCAAAAACAATTCCCCTTATGGAGTGCCTGAGAGCCACAAGAAGGTGGCTGTCCCACAGCTGCTAACTCCAGACCCCTGCAGCATTTAAAGACTCAAAGATAGGGGAAACCTGTAACTCTCTGGACCTCCTTAGGGACCCCGAGCTGTACCTCTGTTGAGCCCTCTCTCTGCAATGCTACAATACATATCCCCCAATGTTCTGATTCTTTTAGTTTCTTGATTAATTTATTTGCCCTTTCGAAATGTCGTCTAATTCATTACAGCCTTCCTGGAATTGCTGTCTGGCTTCTCAACATGTGATATCAGATGTCCCATAAACAACAGGACTATTATATTAAAGCCGTGAATTAGATCCAAGCATCCTATTTCTCCCCAAGCCTATTAACTTGATGTTCTACAGGCAGAATCTCACTTAATTTGCCATTTACAGGATAACCTTTCCAGGTGTGTCTTTCAAATCCTTCCTGCTGTTCTGGATACCTCTTAATATCTGTATGTTGGGAAAAATCATCTGAATGAGGTAAGAAAATTAATCCTGTTTTTTTCCTAATGGAAGAAAACTGGAGGAGATGAGCACACAGTGCCATCAACTCATGACTGGACAAAACTCTTAAGAGGACTGCCTTCCTAAGGGAAGTACAAAGGGCCCCTCACTGTGAAAAGTAATGAATATTTCTGTCTTTGAAATGACCAGATTGGGTGGTCAGAAGGGTCAGGTACGGAGATTACCTTTTCTTCGACATTTTGCATTAGTTATACCGTAAAAGACAACTGTCTTCAGGCACAGAACTGTCACCAAACGTTCCCAGATGCGGCAGTTTAGACTACTGATGGTTTGCAGGATTAGGGGGGAAAAAAAAAATCAAAATGAAGACTCTTCTGTCTTCTACACATGTGCAGAAAAGCAAGAAATTCTAATTCGGGGGGTGGAGGGGCACACACATATGTAACAGCAAGGCTAAGCATATTTTCAATGAAAGTAGATTTAAAAATCACTTTCCCACCTTTATAACATCTCTCAGTATCATACTGAGAAAGAATGATGTACGTTAAATACATAAAGATAACACTCTTCAGACATAAAAAATGCCCAAGACAAATTTAAATGACCATCATAATAAAGAATCTGTTCTTTTCTTTTTGTATTCCCCCTAGGATTCTGTCAGTAAACTAGAATAAACATGTTATTAAAAGAGAATCAATAGAAGGCTTTAAAATATACACTACCACAAAAGGTCAAGCCCTGGGATCGATTTTAATATAACATTTTTGTGCAGCTTCCCAAAGGGTTCTTTTCTAATATTGTTCTTCATTTTTCTCTCACTTTGTTCCCTGACTGGTGAATGTGTTGTTCTTGTCTGCAAAAGGCTGTCTACGGCTGAGTTTGCTGAGTGTGTGTCATTCCTATGAAAAGCTGCTAGAAAACGGAAAAAAAAGAAAACACCTCAAAAAACATTTAAACGTAGTGGGAGGATAGATACAAGAGAGGATGAAGCACAAGGCAATGTTCAACTCACGAACTGTACAGGAACACTGAAACTCAGAACAATCTGCCATCACAGGCCGCCCTGGGCTTTTGCCTCCCCTGGTACCTTGGGCGAGCACTGACTCCTGGGAGGCAGGAGGGTCAAAGAAAGTGGAATAAGTTCAGGTTTCAACCAAAAACTCTCACCACACCAGGTGATGATGTGGTGAGAGTTTGCAGATGCAGATTTTCAATATACAAATCCATGTGACTCCTGGTTCCTCTTGAACTTAAAGGACCAAATGTTCAAAGGAAAAGTGGATGCCATCGACAGGATTCATGGGAACTAATCAGAGGTACAGGCTTCCTGACTTCTGTCCCAACTTTCAAGGCTCAAAGACAGATAAATCACACTCTGGTCCGACCTCATATAAATATGAACACACGGGCTTCCCTGGTGGCGTAGTGGTTAAGAAGCCGCCTGCCAATGCAGGGGACACGGGTTCGAGCCCTGGTCCGGGAAGATCCCACATGCCACGGAGCCAACTAAGCCCATGTGCCACAACTACTGAGCCTGCGCTCTAGAGCCCGCAAGCCACAACTACTGAGCCCGCGTGCCACAACTACTGAAGCCCATGAGCCCAGAGCCTGTGTTGGGCAACAAGAGAAGCCACCGCAGTGAGAAGCCCACGCACCGCAACAAAGAGTAGCCCCTGCTCGCCGCAGCTGGAGAAAACCCACACATAGCAACAAAGACCCAACGCAGCATGAATGAATGAATGAATGAACGAATGAATAAATAAATAAATAAGAATGCAGGGACTTCCCTGGTGGTCCAGTGGGTAAGACTCCGTGCTCCCAATGCAGGGGGCTGGGGTTCAATCCCTGGTCAGGGAACTAGATCCTGCATGCCTCAACAAAGATCCTGCGTGCCGCAACTAAGACCTGATACAGCCAAAATAAATAAATATTTTTTAAATAAATAAGTAAGTAAATATGAATGCATGATACAGTATATATTTTACATGTTCCTAGTTACAAATTCTATGTTTTTGGTTGCCAATAAAAACAGTCCAAAGCCCAGATTATAGTCTCATAATGTCAGTTTTTTACTTTCAGACAACACTAAGCAACCATCTCAGGACAAGACAGAAAAATAGATTATTTCTGCCTAAGTCATCAGAAACCAGAGAAATTGTTGCCTCTGGAGTTAAAAATGCAGCCCCCCTATCAAAAAATGGATGCCAACTAAGCCTGCTAGAAGGGAAGATGTGAACTGCAGCTGCTCCCTAAGAACCAAGAAAGCTTGAAGTGTTGGGAAAGAGGCGTGGGCTTGGAGTAAAAGAGAACTGGGCTTAAATCCTGAGGCTGGCTTTGGTCAGTAGCACAGCCTTGGGCCAGGGATTTAGCCTCTCCCAGTGGCATTCTGATTGTAAAATAAACCCACAAAGAGCAGAGCTACCACAGCCATTTCTCCTCAGTTGCGAGGGTGTGTGGGGGGGTGGGTATTTTGCGTCTGGGGGAATGTAATGTGAGGGGCATCATCCTGCAGTCTACCACCTAGGCTAAGGCAGGCCTCGTCAGAAGGCTCTTGGCAAGTTCGGAGCTAGTGTATACAAATGTACCAGCACAGCACCTGGTAAACAGTAGGCAATCATTCAATGATAGCTGCTGTAGTGATATGATGCTCCTGCCTCTTTTTCCTTTTGGACAAAGTCTATCCCATTTTAATCTATTTACCACAACCATAAAGTACTGTTGTAATTTAGTGATGCATTCTTGTTGGCACTTACTATATGACAACGAGTTTTGCCCTCGGAGACCTTTATATTCCAGTTGGAGGAGACAGTCAATAAACAGATAAAGTGCTAAAGAAACAAGGCAGAGAAAGGACAGCTACAGTGAGAGGACAGGAAAGAGAATGACTAAACAAAGCAATCAGGGAAAGCCTCTCTGCGGGGTTATTTGAGAAGAACCCTAAATAGTAAGAGGGAGTCAGCCATGCAAAATATGAAATACAAGTATTCTAGGCAAAGAACTATGCAGGCACAAACAGGTTTGGCAGCTGCTACAGCTGAAATGTAATGGGAGGGTGGTAAGAGATGAGGCCCAAGTGCACAAACATAAAGGGCAGCAGAGGACCAGAAGATCAAGGGAAAGATCTGAATTTTATGCTAGATCTAATGAAATGCCATTAAAGGATTTTAAGCAAATAAACTGCCATGATTCCAAATGCATTTTTTAAAGCACACTAACACTGCTTTGTGGAGAGCAGGATCTGGGGGACAGGACTGGCTCCCTGCATGGAGACTTTACAGTAGCTCAAGTGAGAAATGACAATGACTGGGCATATACCCTGAGAAAACCATAATTCAAAAAGAGTCATGTAACAAAATGTTCATTGCAGCTCTATTTACAATAGCCCGGAGATGGAAACAACCTAAGTGCCAATCATCGGATGAATGGATAAAGAAGATGTGGCACATATATACAATGGAATATTACTCAGCCATAAAAAGAAACAAAATTGAGCTATTTGTAATGAGGTGGATAGACCTAGAGTCTGTCATACAGAGTGAAGTAAGTCAGAAAGACAAATACCGTATGCTAACACATATATATGGAATTTAAGAAAAAAAAATGTCATGAAGAACCTAGGGGTAAGACAGGAATAAAGACACAGGCCTACTAGAGAATGGACTTGAGGATATGGGGAGGGGGAAGAGTAAGCTGTGACCAAGCGAGAGAGAGGCATGGACATATATACACTACCAAACGTAAAACAGAGCTAGTGGGAAGCAGCCGCATAGCACAGGGAGATCAGCTAGGTGCTTTGTGACCGCCTGGAGGAGTGGGATAGGGAGGGTGGGAGGGAGGGAGACGCAAGAGGGAAGAGATATGGGAACATATGTATATGTATAACTGATTCACTTTGTTATAAAGCAGAAACTAACACACCATTGTAAAGCAATTATACTCCAATAAAGATGTAAAAAAAAAAAGTAATAATTATGAAATCTTAGAATAAAAAAGAAATGATAATGACTTAGACCAGGGTTTCTCATCCACGGCACTACTGACATTTGGACCAAACAATTCTTTGCTGTGCGGGGCTGCCCTGTGTTGGAGAATGTTTAATAGCATCCCTGGCCTCTACCCACTAGACAGATGCCAGAAGCATCCTCCAAGTGGTGACAACCTTAAAGGTCTCCAGATGTGGCCAAATGACCCGTGGAGGCGGCGTTGGGGAGAGGCGGCAAAATCCCCCTCAGATGAGAACCAGTTGGCTTAGACTAAGTAAGGAAAGAAATGCGTGAGAGTCATGAATTTGCAATATATTTTAAAAGCAGAAACATAAAGGCACGAAGGAGGGAGCAAGAATAATCAATAATCAAAGTTCTGATGTTACTCTCAATTTGTTAGACTAAGTTTTCAACAGTTTGAGGAAAGTGCTTTCTAAATCAAATCTACCTGGGGCTGTACAAACAAGTTAAGTTACATAAACTCACTTGGACAATAGTTTGGGCTCCTTTTCTTTAAGTCTATAAAAACTGAATTGTACAGCTGACAGGTATATTCATAAAGAAATACACAATTTCCAACATATCAGAGCAAAATCCACAGAAATATTAACTTTCACCCACTATTTGACAGTATTTTGACAGTTTTATTTCAAAATATAGTCATGTGAATTAAAAAAACAAAAATACCCCAAAAATCCCTTCATTGTGAATTCTTTTCAAAACTAAATTCCTTATTTAGTGAGCTCCACAATCAAGGCAAAATTGTACTAAAACCTGAAAAACATAAATCTTCAGTAAAACACATCAAAAGAGCCTTAGATACAGCATTCATACTAACATATAATAGGTGGCCTCCCTGTTGGACCAGAAAACAATTTAGCCTCTGATATACAGTCTAGCAGAGTGATGATGAGTGTGGCTTCAGGTTCCAGGCTGCCTAGGTTCAAATCCCAACTCCTCTATTTTCTGGGTATGTGACTAGAAGCAAGTATGAACCTGTGTTTCAGCCACCTCATCTATGAAGTGAGGGTACCAGCAGATCAGAACCTGCCTCATAGGGTTGCTGTGAGGATTAAATGATCATTACATGCAAAGTGCTTGGACCAGTGCCTGGGACAAAGAAAGTGTTCAAAAACTGTTAGCTATTACTACTACTTATTATTGCTTATTATTAAATGTTATTGCTATTAGTATTACTTCTTAGGTAAAGTCTTCTTAAATAGTGTATATATCAGATTTTAAGTCTACTCGAGATCTGCTTATTCTGCACATTGGGAGAGGACCACACTATATGATTGGGTGGGGGAAAAAAAACAAGCTATACAACATTATTACTTCAATCTCATTTTGTTTAAGAAACAAACTATACAAAACACTGTTAAGAATACATTTCCCTTAGGGTAAAATATGTGAATGATTTTAAGGGGGAAGAGCAGGGTAATGGAGGAGAAGGGGTAAGATGACGTTTTATGCTTGTATATTATCTGAATTTCTTTGAAATATATTTCTTTTGTAATTTTTTAAAATAAATCAACATTATCCATGTTTTCAGTAGTTTGAGGAATGACCTTTCTAGATCAAACCTACCACATTCTGTAGCAATAATGAAAATTGCAGAAACTGTTGGGTAATGGTTTTTAAATTAATAGACATTTCCCATGTTAAATTAGTGGTTTCAAGTGACTTTTTTGGTTTTGTTTTGATTTGGTTTGGTTTTAATCCATCAACCTATCAGGAAAGCAAAACTGTAATCTATGGATTTTTTTAAGGGATTTTTGTTTCACTCTAATAATCATTCACAAAATGGCACCAGGAAATGAAGAATTTAAGAGATCTATTCTAAGAAGTTGTGAAGGAGCTCAAATTTAAATCATTAACTGAAACATTTACAGGATTAACCACTATTTTTATACTTTATACTTGATGCCAAAAATCACACTAAAATCATTTTAATGGAATGAACTGGTTTAAGCCTGGAGGAGGGGTTGCACATTACTCAGTGGAGGAATTCCATATTTGAGTTCCAAAATCACACTGTCCCAGCAGCTAGATTTTTTCATTGATTTAAAAACATGTCAGTTTGTGGACTAAATGTGACAACATCAAAATACTCTATCACATAAAAGGCAAATAAATAGTAACAAATACTACAAACCAAAACCCAACAAGTGAAGCAACACAACCAATACAAAATAAGAAAATGAGTCCAAGTTTCTTTAAAAAAAAAAAGGCTAAAGATGAATACAGAAGGAGAAATCCAAAATGATTTCCACTTCACGATCATCTATTAAAGTAAGTGCTGTGCCTCTTTATTGCTTCCCACAGAGCGGAAGGGCCCGATTGCTCCAGAGAACTCTGCAGAGCACTACTGGGCACGTGTGTGCCTCACTGACTGGAGGCAGCACTCACCTCTAAAGTTCACGAGGCAGGGCCCCATCTGCTTCCGCAAAGCCCGCCCTGCTGCGCTATTAAGAAAAATGTCCCCATCTTAAGCTAACAAGAAATTCGAAGTGCCACCATCACTGAAAATGTGGACACCAACGACATTTAATAATAAGTTATAGCCAACGTGAATAAAGAATATTAACTTTAAACACAAATTCTCAAAAGATTGTGGTACTAAGATAAAGGAAGTTTTAAAAATATCATCCAGAGCAGCTGCACAGGTCTAATAACCAGGAGCACACAATCGAGATCATTTCTAAAAGATCTTTTATTTACTAATGGTTTAGAGGTGAAAGTCCAAGCAAATGTTTGTTACCTCTTCTCACAACTGTAAATGAAAAACTTTAAAGAGAGCATTCCCTATACACAGAGAAAGGTAATACTGCAGGGTGGTGAAGTGCATGAACTTGACAGAGACTTCAGTTCAAACCCCAGGCTCTCCACTTACCAGATATGACTTTGGGTAACTTTCTTCTTTACCTCTCACTTTCCTCACTTATAAAGTGCGGACAACAGAGGTGTTGTGAGGATGAAGTGAGTTAAATATATAAAGTGCTCAGAAAATACAAGAATCCAACACCTATTATTTTTTTAATGTTTTCATTTCAGTTGGGCACATGGGTCCTGTATTCCGAAATGGTTTTCATAACATAATGTGACCCCAGTGTGTGTATTCTATGTGTATGCCATCTATGAACTGTGAAGAAAGTTTTCATCAAAAACAAATGACAGGGGGGACCTTTAAGATGGCGGAAGAGTAAGACGCGGAGATCGCCTTCCTCCCCACGGATACACCAGAAATACATCTACACGTGGAACAACTCCTACAGAACACCTACTGAAGGCTGGCAGAAGACCTCAGACCTCCCAAAAGGCAAGAAACTCCCCACGTACCTGGGTAGGGCAAAAGAAAAAACAGAGACAAAAGAATAAGGACGGAACCTGCACCAGTGGGAGGGAGCTGTGAAGGAGGAAAAGTTTCCACACACTAGGAAGCCCCTCCGCGGGCGGAGACTGCGGGAGGCGGAGGGGGGAGCTTCGGAACCGCGGAGTAGTGCACAGCAACGGGTGCGGAGGGCAAAGCGGGGAGATTCCCGCACAGAGGATCGGTGCCGACCGGCACTCACCAGCCTGAGAGGCTTGTCTGCTCACCCGCCGGGGCGGGTGGGGCTGCGAGCTGAGGCTCGGGTTTCGGTTTTGGACGGAGCGCAGGGAGAGGACTGGGGTTGGCGGCTTGAACATAGCCGGAAGGGGTTAGTGCACCACGACTAGCCGGGAGGGAGTTCGGGGAAAAGCCTGCACCTGCCGAAGAGGCAAGAGACTTTTTCTTCCCTCTTTGTTTCCTGGTGCGCGAGGAGAGGGGTTTAAGAGCGCTGCTTAAAGGAACTCCAGAGACGGGCGCGAGCCGCGGCTACAAGCGCGAACCCCAGAGACGGGCGCGAGCCGCGGCTAAAAGCGCGAACCCCAGAGACGGGCGCGAGCCGCGGCTAAAAGCGCGGACTCCAGAGACGGGCGCGAGCCGCGGCTGAAAGCGCGGACCCAGAGACGGGCGCGAGCCACGGCTGAAAGCGCGGACCCCAGAGACGGGCGGGAGACGCTGGGGCTGCTGCTGCCGCCACCAAGGGGCCTGTGTGCGAGCACAGGTCACTCTCCACACCCCTCTTCCGCGGAGCCTGTGCAGCCCGCCACTGCCAGGTTCCCGGGAACCAGGGACAACTTCCCCGGGAGAACGCACGGCGGGCCTCAGGCTGGTGCAACGTCACGCCGGCCTCTACCGCAACGTCACGCCGCCTCTGACGCCGCAGGCCCGCCCCGCACGCAGTGCCCCTCCTTCCCCCCCCCCCCACCCCCGGCCTCAGTGAGCCAGAGCCCCCGAATCAGTGGCTCCTTTAACCTTGTCCTGTCTGAGCAAAAAACAGACGCCCTCCAGCGACCTACACGCAGAGGCAGGGCCAAATCCAAAGCTGAGCTCCTGTGAGCTGTGAGAACAAAGAAGAGAAAGGGAAATCTCTCCCAGCAGCCTCAGAAGCAGCAGATTAAAGCTCCACAATCAACTTGATGTACCCTGCATCTGTGGAATACCTGAATAGACGAGGAATGATCCCAAATTGAAGAGGTGGAATTTAGGAGCGAGATCTATGATTTTTTTTCCCTTTTCCTCTTTTTGTGAATGTGTACGTGTATGCTTCTGTGTGAGATCTTGTCTGTATACTCTTGCTTCCACCATTTGTCCTAGGGCTCTATCCGTCCATGGTTTTTTAAAAAAATTTTTTTTCTCAATAATTAATTTTAATTGTAATAACTTTATTATACTTTACCTTCGTTCTTTCTTTCTTTCCTTCCTTCCTTCCCTCCTTTAGACAACAAATCACCCCAAATTGAGGAGGTGGTCTCTGAGAGCAAGATTTATGATTTTTCCCCCTTTACCTCTTTTTGTGAAGGTGTATGTGTATGCTTCTGTGTAAGATTTTCTCTGTATAGCTTTGCTTCCAACATTTGTCCTAAGGTTCTATCCGTCCCTTTTTTTTTTCTAAATATTTTTTAATTCAATAACTATATTATACTTTATTTTATTTTTACTGTATCTTCTTTCTTTCTGTCTTTTTTCCTTCTTTCCCTCCTTCCTTCCTTCCTCCCTCCCTCCCTCCTTTCTTTCCTTCTTTGCTTCTTTCTTCCTTCCTTCCTTTCCTCCTTTCCTTCTTTCTTTCCTCATACTTCTACTAATTCTCTCTACTTTTTCTCCCTTTTATTCTGAGCCGTGTGGATGAAAGGCTCTTGGTGCTCCAGCCAGGAGTCAGGGCTCTGCCTCTGAGGTAGGAGAGCCAACTTCAGGACACTGGTCAACAAGAGACCTCCCAGCTCCACATAATATTAAACGGCGGAAATCTCCCAGTGACCTCCATCTTAACACAAGCACCCAGCTTCACTCAACGACCAGCAAGCCACAGTGCTAGACAACCTATGCCAAACAACTAGCAAAACAGGAACACAACCCCACCCATTAGCAGAGAGGCTGCCTAAAATCATAATAAGGCCACAGACACCCCAAAACACACCACCAGACGTGAACCTGCCCACTAAAGAGACAAGATCCAGCCTCATCCACCACAACACAGGCACTAGTCCCCTCCACCAGGAAGCCTACACAACCCACTGAAACAACCTTAGCCACTGGAGACAGACATCAAAAACAACGGGAACTACGAACGTGCAGCCTGCAAAAAGGAGACCCCAAACACAGTAAGATAAGCAAAATGAGAAGACAGAAAAACACACAGCAGATGAAGGAGCAAGATAAAAACCCACCAGACCTAACAAATGAAGAGGAAATAGGCAGCCTACCTGAAAAAGAATTCAGGATAATGATAGTAAGGATGATCCGAAATCTTGGAAGTAGAATGGACAAAATGCAAGAAACAGTTAACAAGGACCTAGAAGAAATAAAGATGAAACAAGCAATGATGAACAACGCAATAAATGAAATTAAAAGTACTCTAGATGGGATCAATAACAGAATAACTGAGGCAGAAGAACGGATAAGTGACCTGGAAGATAAAATAGTGGAAATAACTACTGCAGAGCAGAATAAAGAAAAAAGAATGAAAACAACTGAGGACAGTCTCAGAGACCTCTGGGACAACATTAAACGCACCAACATTCGAATTATAGGGGTTCCAGAAGAAGAAGAGAAAAAGAAAGGGACTGAGAAAATATTTGAAGAGATTATAGTTGAAAACTTCCCTAATATGGGAAAGGAAATAGTTAATCAAGTCCAGGAAGCACAGAGAGTCCCATACAGGATAAATACAAGGAGAAATACGCCAAGACACATACTAATCAAACTGTCAAAAATTAAATACAAAGAAAGCATATTAAAAGCAGCAAGGGAAAAACAACAAATAACACACAAGGGAATCCCCATAAGGTTAACAGCTGATCTCTCAGCAGAAACCCTACAAGCCAGAAGGGAGTGGCAGGACATACTGAAAGTGATGAAGGAGAAAAACCTGCAACCAAGACTACTCTACCCAGCAAGGATCTCATTCAGATTTGATGGAGAAATTAAAACCTTTACAGACAAGCAAAAGCTGAGAGAGTTCAGCACCACCAAACCAGCTTTACAACAAATGCTAAAGGAACTTCTCTAGACAAGGAACACAAGAGAAGGAAAAGACCTATAATAACGAACCCAAAACAATATAGAAAATGGGAATAGGAACATACATATCGATAATTACCTTAAATGTAAATGGACTAAATGCTCCCACCAAAAGACACAGATTGGCTGAATGGATACAAAAACAAGATCCTTATATATGCTGTCTACAAGAGACCCACTTCAGACCTAGAGACACATACAGACTGAAAATAAGGGGATGGAAAAAGATATTCCATGCAAATGGAAACCAAAAGAAAGCTGGAGTAGCAATTCTCATATCAGACAAAATAAACTTTAAAATAAGGACTATTACAAGAGACAAAGAAGGACGCTACATAATGATCAAGGGATCAATCCAAGAAGAAGATATAACAATTGTAAATATTTATGCACCCAACATAGGAGCACCTCAATACATAAGGCAAATACTAACAGCCATAAAAGGGGAGATCGACAGTAACACATTCATAGTAGGGGACTTTAACACCCCACTTTCACCCATGGACAGATCATCCAAAATGAAAATAAATAAGGAAACACAAGCTTTAAATGATACATTAAACAAGATGGACTTAATTGATATTTATAGGACACTCCATCCAAAAACAACAGAATACACATTTTTCTCAAGTGCTCATGGAACATTCTCCAGGATAGATCATATATTGGGTCACAAATCAAGCCTTGGTAAATTTAAGAAAACTGAAATTGTATCAAGTATCTTTTCTGACCACAACGCCATGAGACTAGATATCAATTACAGGAAAAGATCTGTAAAAAATACAAACACATGGAGGCTAAACAATACACTACTTAATAATGAAGTGATCACTGAAGAAATCAAAGAGGAAATAAAAAAATACCTAGAAACAAATGACAATGGAGACACAACGACCCAAAACCTATGGGATGCAGCAAAAGCAGTTCTAAGGGGGAAGTTTATAGCAATACAAGCCCACCTTAAGAAGCAGGAAACATCTCGAATAAACAACCTAACCTTGCACCTCAAGCAATTAGAGAAAGAAGAACAAAAAAACCCCAAACCTAGCAGAAGGAACGAAATCATAAAAATCAGATCAGAAATAAATGAAAAAGAAATGAAGGAAACGATAGCAAAGATCAATAAAACTAAAAGCTGGTTCTTTGAGAAGATAAACAAAATACATAAACCACTAGCCAGACTCATCAAGAAAAAAAGGGAGAAGACTCAAATCAATAGAATTAGAAATGAAAAAGGAGAAGTAACAACTGACACTGCAGAAATAAAAAAAAATCATGAGAGATTACTACAAGCAACTCTATGCCAATAAAATGGACAATCTGGAAGAAATGGACAAATTCTTAGAAATGCACAACCTGCCAAGACTGAATCAGGAAGAAATAGAAAATATGAACAGACCAATCACAAGCACTGAAATTGAAACTGTGATTAAAAATCTTCCAACAAACAAAAGCCCAGGACCAGATGGCTTCACAGGTGAATTCTATCAAACGTTTAGAGAAGAGCTAACACCTATCCTTCTCAAACTCTTCCAAAATATAGCAGAGGGAGGAACACTCCCAAATTCCTTCTACGAGGCCACCATCACCTTGATACCAAAACCAGACAAGGATGTCACAAAGAAAGAAAGCTACAGGCCAATATCACTGATGAACATAGATGCAAAAATCCTCAACAAAATACTAGCAAACAGAATCCAACAGCACATTAAAAGGATCATACACCATGATCAAGTGGGGTTTATTCCAGGAATGCAAGGATTCTTCAATATACGTAAATCAATCAACGTGATACACCATATTAACAAATTGAAGGAGAAAAACCATATGATCATCTCAATAGATGCAGAGAAAGCTTTCGACAAAATTCAACACCCATTTATGATAAAAACCCTGCAGAAAGTAGGCACAGAGGGAACTTTCCTCAACATAATAAAGGCCATATATGACAAGCCCACAGCAAACATCATCCTCAATGGTGAAAAACTGAAAGCATTTCCACTAAGATCAGGAACAAGACAAGGTTGCCCACTCTCACCACTCTTATTCAACATAGTTTTGGAAGCTTTAGCCACAGCAATCAGAGAAGAAAAGGAAATAAAAGGAATCCAAATCGGAAAAGAAGAAGTAAAGCTGTCACTGTTTGCAGATGACATGATACTATACATAGAGAATCCTAAAGATGCTACCAGAAAACTACTAGAGCTAATCAATGAATTTGGTAAAGTAGCAGGATACAAAGTTAATGCACAGAAATCTCTGGCATTCCTATATACTAATGATGAAAAATCTGAAAGTGAAATCAAGAAAACACTCCCATTTACCACTGCAACAAAAAGAATAAAATATCTAGGAATAAACCTACCTAAGGAGACGAAAGACCTGTATGCAGAAAATTATAAGACACTGATGAAAGAAATTAAAGATGATACAAATAGATGGAGAGATATACCATGTTCTTGGATGGGAAGAATCAACATTGTGAAAATGACTCTACTACCCCAAGCAATCTACAGATTCAATGCAATCCCTATCAAACTACCACTGGCATTTTTCACAGAACTAGAACAAAAAATTTCGCAATTTGTATGGAAACACAAAAGACCCCGAAGAGCCAAAGCAATCTTGAGAACGAAAAAAGGAGCTTGAGGAATCAGGCTCCCTGACTTCAGACTATACTACAAAGCTACAGTAATCAAGACAGTATGGTACTGGCACAAAAACAGAAAGATAGATCAATGGAACAGGATAGAAAGCCCAGAGATAAACCCACGCACATATGGACACCTTATCTTTGATAAAGGTGGCAGGAATGTACAGTGGAGAAAGGACAGCCTCTTCAATAAATGGTGCTGGGAAAACTGGACAGGTACATGTAAAAGTATGAGATTAGATCACTCCCTAACACCATACACAAAAATAAGCTCAAAATGGATTAAAGACCTAAATGTAAGGCCAGAAACTATCAAACTCTTAGAGGAAAACATAGGCAGAACACTCTATGACATAAATCACAGCAAGATCCTTTCTGACCCACCTCCTAGAGTAATGGAAATAAAAACAAAAATAAACAAATGGGACCTAATGAAACTTCAAAGCTTTTGCACTGCAAAGGAAACCATAATCAAGACCAAAAGACAACCCTCAGAATGGGAGAAAATATTTGCAAATGAAGCAAATGACAAAGGATTAATCTCCAAAATTTACAAGCAGCTCATGCAGCTCAATAACAAAAAAACAAACAACCCAATCCAAAAATGGGCAGAAGACCTAAATAGACATTTCTCCAAAGAAGATATACAGAATGCCAACAAACACATGAAAGAATGCTCAACATCATTAATCATTAGAGAAATGCAAATCAAAACGACAATGAGATATCATCTCACACCAGTCAGAATGGCCATCATCAAAAAATCTAGAAACAATAAATGCTGGAGAGGGTGTGGAGAAAAGGGAACACTCTTGCACTGCTGGTGGGAATGTGAATTGGTTCAGCCACTATGGAGAACAGTATGGAGGTTCCTTAAAAAACTACAAATAGAATTACCATATGACCCAGCAATCCCACTACTGGGCATATACCCTGAAAAAACCAAAATTCAAAAAGAGTCATGTACCAAAATGTTCATTGCAGCTCTATTTACAATAGCCCGGAGATGGAAACAACCTAAGCGCCCATCATCGGATGAATGGATAAAGAAGATGTGGCACATATATACAATGGAATATTACTCAGCCTTAAAAAGAAACGAAATTGAGCTATTTGTAATGAGATGGATAGACCTAGAGTCTGTCATACAGAGTGAAGTAAGTCAGAAAGAAAAAGACAAATACCGTATGCTAACACATATATATGGAATTTAAGGGGAAAAAAAATGTCATGAAGAACCTAGGGGTAAGACAGGAATAAAGACGCAGACCTACTGGAGAACGGACTTGAGGATATGGGGAGGGGGAAGGGTGAGCTTTGACAGGGCGAGAGAGAGTCATGGACATATACACACTAACAAACGTAGTAAGGTAGATAGCTAGGGGGAAGCAGCCGCAAGGCACAGGGATATTAGCTCGGTGCTTTGTGACAGCCTGGAGGGGTGGGATAGGGAGAGTGGGAGGGAGGGAGACGCAAGAGGGAAGACATATGGGAACATATGTATATGTATAACTGATTCACTTTGTTATAAAGCAGAAACTAACACACCATTGTAAAGCAATTATACCCCAATAAAGATGTTTAAAAAAAAAAAAAAAAAAAACACAAATGACAGCTGCTCTGGATAAGAATGGGATGCAAAAGAATATGGGTTCTCTCAAAAAAATAGAAACTTAAGATGAGCTACTCGTTTTTAAGGGTTTTCTGCAACCAGGAAAGGGAGCGGGAGGTTTACTTAAACATGAAAATGTGCCAATGTTTAGAAATATTATAATGCTGAGATAAAATTTACATCTGAATTATAACTATGTCACCCGCACTCCTTTACAGCTAGAGGCTCTACTGGCTAACCTGTTGAGGTCAGGAGAGGAAGAGGAGAACCCTGTGTATTTCTCCCCAGTTGCAGAGCGAACTGCCAGAGGAGGGTCTCATTCTGCTACCCTCCTCCTAACAAGGCATTCATCACCAGCAGGATCAGCAGATGGCTCCCAGAAGGCCCAGGACTGAGGGCTCAGCAGGGTAAGGCCCAGCCTACACAGACCACTGTCCATAAGTATGGACTTCTGGACACAAGGAAATGGACATGAGGCCACTGCCCATTCACCTTCTAAAATGGAAACTGAACTGAGTCTCTCCAGCAAATGCTGTTTGGAAAAGAAAAGTTTACCCCTCACAAATGAAGTGTCCCAATGTGAGAGAAAATTATTCTAGCCAGAAGTTTCTCAAACTAAGCCCTATGCTTCCCAGGTTTCTAGGAAGGAAAAAGGTGGGGGAAATGGCTGACAGAGCTCTAAATCCCTAGTCCTAGCTATAACCAGATGGCACTTGAAGCAGTTTTGTATCAGAGTTCTGTTGGGTTTCCTTTGAATAAATGTTTACAGGGTGATGGGACACAATATGATTCTATCACCTCAGCAACAGAATACAGGGCTCTGGGGCAGGCAGCCCAATTCAAGTCCTGCTTCCACTGCTGACTGAAAACTTTACATATGTCTACTTGAGTCATCTGTTTTTATAAAACAGTGATAACACTGACAAAAAAACATTAATAGTTTACGTGAAGAATAATAAATGATTTACAGAGTATATTACAATGTCCGCTCCCCCTGAGATTGTTCTGGGTAATGGAGAAACTTCAACAAGAACTATAACAACTATAGGACACTCAGAAACCAACTCCTAGAAACTTCCAAATGCAGAAACCAACTTTGGCACAAATTACTTCAAACACTTGCTTCATGAGAGAAAACACTGTAATTACTGTCAAAAGAAACATATGAACAAGAAGTGGTTGAACATCACAGCTGCTATTACAACCAATAAAAAAAGTTACAGATTTCTACAGCATGCTTGATTGATTATGGTTTTCCAGGTTTAATATTCCTACATGTAAAAATAGCTTCTCAAACAGAATTCAGGGTAGGAGTCTACAACAGCATAACATCAATAGGAAAGAAAACTGGATTTGGAAAAAGTAAAGAGATGTGAATAAAACACAGACTGGATAATCCAACCTTCTGTAATTGTTGGTTATAGAAAGCACTTGTCTCTATTAAAAATAGAAAAGTGCCACTTGAAGAAAAAAGATGAAGTAGCAGATGGCTAAAGATTCCAATACTTAGTACATACATAGCACTTCCAGTCATTTCCCAGTGAAAAGTACTGGGTGGTTAGGATGTGATCTATTACATTCCAAATGAGTGAGGGCTTTACTTTTAAGCAGAATGGAACAGAAAAGTTAAAGGAATGAAACCACAGAAACACAATACGCATTTAAAAAAAAAAACAGCTTTAATGAGGTTAATAAAATAATTAATCTAATATATTGGGATTTTTATACTACAGAAGGATCTCTTAAATGTCAGAGCACATAAATATTTTCCAGATAATGCCAATCAACCATCCACTGCGCCTACTGGAGCCAGACCCTGGGGAATCTGCTCACAACACAGCAGGGTACAAACTTCTGTAATGACCTTCTTTGCAAATATTTGTAAATTAGAAGTGAGATTCATTGCCTGTGACAGTTGTGAGAACCCTGAGAAAATATTGACTGCTAACTGATCTTTAAGGTCACTTAAAAACTACATTTTTATGATAAAAGCCACTGATAAATATTAGTGGATCAACAGAACTTGTTCCCTGAAAGTTGGTTTTTTTTTTTTTAATTACTATATACCTAGAGATGACTTGCAGGTTGAAGGTATGTAATTTCATAACAACTGTGTAATATGTGTCGATGACTAGAAAACGTTTAACACTACACTAATTTGAAACAAAGATTTATAACTAGTCTCTAGTACCTATAGTCCTTGGTTAATGTCTAATTTTTAAAAGCATAGTTTTTTTGTTTTTAACATAATGTGAAATGTATATGCATATGTATACAGAGTAGACTGCCCTTCCCAGGAGAATGTCAAGATTTTCCAGTACGAATGATTCATTCAATCATTCAATTGAACAAATATTTGTGAGAGTTTACCATGTGAAAGATGCCACACTAGGTAGATGATTTCTTACATTATGTATTTTCAATGTGACACTAGGCCCCCCAAACACTGTTTTTCTATATTGGATTCTTTCCTCCTTCCTTTTTCAGCTTTTTCCTCCAAAGGCAAATAATATCAAATAATAAAATTAAAATGAATTATTATATATAGTGGATTTAAACAGAAGACACCAGCCCTATGAATTTCACCTTTACTATGAGAAACTAAGAAGTATTGATACAAACAAGTTTTAAGCCTTTATTTGATGATATAAGTCCTTATTTGATGTGATGTGATAAATGGAAAAATAAATGGACTGTGCTATACTCTAACTTAACCACACAGCTGATAAAATTTATGACTAATTTATTAAACCAAATAATTTTGCATCTCACAAATCTAATGTAATTGTTCAAGTAATTAAAAATGGGGTAAAATCTCAACTAACATCCACCTAAAAACAGCAAGCAAGTAATCTTGGTTGATGTACAGCTAGTTACAACATCAAGTAACTATTCCCTTTCTTCTTGGCTTCCTGAAAAAGGTTATTAAAATGGAGGCAACTTTCACTTGCCTTTATAGGTATAGAGGTGAAATTCAAATGCCAAAGGTCAGAGGTCAGAAGTAGTCACATTTTTCTTGCTGTCAGAGACTGACTTATGGAGGTGGGGCACAGGAGAGAAGTAAATCACATTTTAAAAGTCTATACTCAAACTGTAGCATATTACATCCTTGCTATACTGGCCAGCTATAGTTGTAACACATTATTGTCAGCTATAATCCAAAACACACAACAGAGTATCACAGCAAAAACAGACTGCTAACACGAGCATTTAGTTTGCTCTTGACTCTCAATACACCAAACAACTATTCCATCCATTATATGTTGTGATAAGCAAACCTACGATTCCAAATTAGATCCAACAATTTTAGTGTGTGTACTAACTTTATGTCAGTGATTCTGGAAGGCATCAAATCACTCAAGATTCTCATAAAACAGAATAAGATCTAAGATAAATTGAATTGAGATTCCATGTGTAAATGTTTTTTAGAAATGAGAATATAACATATACAGCCATAGTGCTTAAAATTAACTATGGCATCGCTGTGGCCCTAGTAGAAACCTCCTCCTCGAAAGCAACTTTTATTAGGCCACATCTGCATATTAGTTTTAAAGAAGTGGAAACTTGGATACACAACAACATCCTACTATACAGCACAGGGAACTATATTCAATATCCTGTGATAAACCATAATGGAAAATAATATAAAAAAGAATTTTTATATGTATAACTGAATCACTTTGCTGTACAGCATAAATTAAGACAACATTGTAAATCAACTATACTTCAATTTAAAAAATAAATGAAAAATAAAGAAGTGGAAACTTAAAGGAGTTCAGGTAAACTCTAAATGGCCTAATAAAGTATCTTCAGTTTAAATGATTTCTGAATGGGTTCTAATGTGTGTGGCATGACCTGTCAGAGATGCCATAAAAGGATTTCTGAATTAGGTAGGAGATGAGGCAGACACTCAAGAAATCATTTCCAGATAATTACCCTAAATGTGACTGGATTAACTACGCCAACCAAAAGACAATGACTGGCTGAATGGATACAAAAACAAGACCCATATATATGCTGTCTACAAGAGACCCACTTCAGACCAAGGGACACATACAGACTGAAAGTGAGGGGATGGAAAAAGATATTCCATGCAAATGGGAATCAGAAGAAAGCTGGAGCAGCAATACTCATATCAGATAAAATAGACTTTAAAATAAAGACTGTTACAAGAGATAAGGAAGGACACTACATAATGATCGAGGGATCAATCCAAGAAGAAAACATAACAATTAAAAATATTTATGCACCCAACATAGGAGCACCTCAATACATAAGGCAAATGCTAACAGCCATAAAAGGGGAAATTGACAGTAACACAATAATACTGGGGGACTTTAACACCCCACTTACAACAATGGACAGATTATCCAGAGAAAATACATAAGGAAACACAAGCTTTAAATGACACAATAGACCAAACAGATTTAATTTTTATTTACAGGACATTCCACCTGAAAGTGGAAGAATACACTTACTTCTCAAGTGCACATGGACCATTCTCCAGGACAGATCACATCTTAGGTCACAAATCAAACCTTGGTAAATTTAAGAAAACTGAAATCCTATCACGCATCTTTTCCAACCACAATGTTATGAGATTAGAAATCAATTACAAGAAAAAAATTGCAAAAACCAAACACATGGAGGCTAAACAATATGCTACTAAATAACTAAGAGATCACTGAAGAAATCAAAGGTGAAATCAAAAAATACCTAGAGACAAATGACGATGAAAACACAATGACCCAAAACCTATGGGATGCAGCTAAAGCAGTTCTAAGAAGGAAGTTTAAACCAATACAATCCTACCTCAAGAAGCAAGAAAAATCTCAAATGAACAATCTAACCTTACACCTAAAGGACCTAGAGAAAGAAACAAAAAAAACCCAAAGTTAGTAGAAAGAAAGAAATCATAAATATCAGAGCAGAAATAAATGAAATAGAAACAAAGAAAATAAGAGCAAAGATCAATAAAACTAAAAGCTGTTTCTTTGAGAAGATAAACAAAATTGATAAACCTTTAGCCAGACTCATCAAGAAAAAGAGGGAGAGGACTCAAATCAATAAAATTAGAAATGAAAAAGGAGAAGTTACAACAAACACTGCAGAGATACAAAGGATCATGAGAGACTACTACAAGAAACTCTATGCCAATAAAATGGAGAACACGGAAGAAATGGACAAATTCTTAGAAAGACAGAACCTTCCAACACTGAACCAGGAAGAAATAGAAAATATGAACAGACCAATCACAAGTAATGAAATTGAAACTGTGATTTAAAATCTTCCAACAAACAAAAGCCCAGGACCAGATGGCTTCACAGGTGAATTCTATCAAACATTTAGAGAAGAGCTAACACCCATCCTTCTCAAACTCTTCCAAAAAACTGCAGAGGAAGGAACACTCCCAAACTCATTCTATGAGGCCACCATCACCCTGATACCAAAACCAGACAAAAACACTACAAAAAAAGAAAATTACAGACCAACATCCCTGATGAATACAGACGCAAAAATCCTCAACAAAATACTAGCAAACAGAATCCAACAACACATTAAAAGGATCAGACACCATGATCAAGTGGGATTTATCCCAGGGATGCAAAGATTCTTCAATATATGCAAATCAATCAATGTGATATACCATATTAAACTGAAGAAATAAAAACCACATGATCATCTCAACAGATGCAGAAAAAGCTTTTGACAGAATTCAACACCCATTTATGATAAAAACTCTCCAGAAAGTGGGCACAGAAGGAAGCTACCTCAACATAATAAAAGCCGTATATGACAAACCCACAGCAAACATCATTCTCAATGGTGAAAAACTGAAAGCATTTGCTCTAAGATCAGGAACAAGACAAGGATGTCCACTCTTGCCACTATTATTCAACATACTTTTGCAAGTCCTATTGCAAGTCCTAGCCACAGCAATCAGAGAAGAAAAAGAAATAAAAGGGTACTTCCCTGGTGGTGCAGTGGTTAAGAATTAGCCTGCCAATGCAGGGGACACAGGTTTGAGCTCTAGTCCGGGAAGATCCCACATGCCGCGGAGCAACTAAGCCTGTGTGCCACAACTACTGAGCCTGTGCTCTAGAGCCCACAAGCCACAACTACTGAGCCCACGTGCCACAACTACTGAAGCCCGCGCACCTACAGCCTGTGCTCTGCAACAAGAAAAGCAACCACAATGAGAAGCCCGCACACCACAACAAAGAGTAGCCCCCACTCGCCGCAACCAGAGAAGGCCTGCATGCAGCAACGTAGACCCAATGCAGCCAAAAATAAATAAATAAAAATAAATTTATTTTTTTAAAAAAAAGAAATAAAAGGAATACAAACTGTAAAAGAAGTAAAACTGTCACTGTTTGCAGATGACATGATACTATACATAGAAAATCCTAATGATGCCACCAGAACACTACTAGAGCTAATTGATGAATTTGGTAAAGTTGCAGGATACAAAATTAATGCACAGAAATCACTTGCACTCCGATACACTAACAATGAAAGATCAGAAAGAGAAATTAAGGAAATAATCTTATTCACCGTTGCAACAAAAAGAATAAAATACCTAGGAATAAACCTACCTAAGGAGGTAAAAGGCCTGTACTCAGAAAACTGTAAGACACTGATGAAAGGAATCAAAGATGACACAAACAGATGGAGGGATATACCATGTTCTTGAACTGGAAGAATCAATATTGTGAAAATGACTATACTACCCAATGCAACCTACAGATTCAATGCAATTCCTATCAAATTACCAATGGCATTTTTCACAGAACTAGTACAAAAAATCTTAAAATTTGTATGGAGACACAAAAGACCCCAAATAGCCAAAGAAATCTTGCGGGGGGGAAAAAAAAAAACGGAGCTGGAGGAATCAGACGCCCTGACTTCAGACTACACTACAAAGCTACAGTAATCAAGACAGTATGGTACTGGCACAAAAACAGAAATATCTATCAATGGAACAGAATAGAAAGCCCAGAGATAAACCCACGCACCTATGATTAACTAATCTATGACAAAGGAGGCAAAGATACACAATGGAGAAAGGACAGTCTCTTCAATAAGTGGAGCTGGGAAAACCAGACAGCTAGATGTAAAAGAATGAAATTAGAACACTCCCTAACACCATACACAGAAGTAAACTCAAAATGGATTAAAGATCTAAATGTAAGGCCAGACACCATAAAACTCTTAGAGGAAAACTTAGGAAGAACACTCTGACATAAATCACAACAAGATACTTTTTGACCCACCTTCTAGAGTAATGGAAATAAAAACAAAAGGAAACAAATGGGACCTAATGAAAATTAAAAGCTTCTGCACAGCAAAGGAAACCATAAACAAGACAAAAAGACAACCCTCAGAATGGGAGAAAATATTTGCAAATGAATCAACAGACAAAGGATTAATCTCCAAAATATACAAACAGCTCATGCAGCTCAATATTACAAAAAAAAAAAAAACCCAATCAAAACATGGGCAGGGGCTCCCCTGGTGGCGCAGTGGTTGAGAGTCCGTCTGCCGATGCAGGGGGCACGGGTTCGTGCCCCAGTCCAGGAAGATCCCACATGCCGCAGGGCGGCTGGGCCCATGAGCCATGGTCGCTGAGCTTGTGCGTCCGGAGCCTGTGCTCCGCAACGGGAGAGGCCACAACAGTGAGAGCCCCGTGTACAGCAAAAAAAAAAAAAAAAGAAAAAAAATGGGCAGAAGACCTAAATAGACATTTCTCCAAAGAAGACATCCAGATGGCCAAGAGGCATATGAAAAGCTGCTCAACATCACTAATTATTAGAGAAATGCAAATCAAAACTACAATGAGGTATCACCTCACACTGATCAGAATGGCCATCATTGAAAAATCTACAAACAATAAATGCTGGAGAGGATGTGGAGAAAAGGAAACCCTCCTGCACTATTGGTGGAAATGTAAATTGATAGAGCCACTATGGAAAACAGTATAGAGGTTCCTTAAAAAACTAAAAATAGAATTACCATAAGATCCAGCAATCCTACTGGGCATATACCCAGAGAAAAACATAACTCAAAAAGACACATGCACCCCAACGTTCATTGCAGCACTACTTACAATAGCCAGGTCGTGGAAGCAACCTAAATGTCCATCAACAGACAAATGGATAAAGAAGATGTGGTACATATATACAACGGAATATTACTCAATCATAAAAAGGAACGAAATTGGGTCATCTGCAGAGATATGGATGAACCTAGAGACTGTCATACAGAGCCAAGTCGGAAGGAGAAAAACAAATATTGTATATTAACACATATATGTGGAATCTAGAAAAATGGTACAGATGAACCGGTATGCAAGGCAGAAACAGAGACACAGACATAGAGAACAAACGTATGGACACCAAAGGAGGAAGTGGGGGTGGGATGAATTGGAAGATTGGGATTGACATATATACACTAACTAATATGTATAAAATAGATAACTAATGAGAACCTGCTGTATAGCACAGGGAACTCCACTTTGCTGTACAGCAGAAACTAATACAACGTTGTAAAACAACTATACCCCAATTAAAAAAAAAAAAATCATTTCCAACCTAACAGAGGTTATGGTCTAGAGTATGTACAGACTGTACTGACAAAATACAGTTCTAGGACCCTATTTGCCCACGTTTCCACATGCCTGAAAGCACCTCACACTTGCAGTCTGCCAGCCTGATCCTGAATAGTTGGCATAGCTTGCACATAAGCATCAAAATTTGCAAAACTGGTGTCAGCAGCCTGGAAAAATCCCAGGTACAACAGCAGAATGCTGTGTCATCAAGGTTTTGATGGCACAGAATATGATACCGTGTGGAAAAACAAAGATATCAAGACCCTGAGTCACAGAACAATTTAGAAGAATTAGAACCAACATGAACAGGTTTTGAGTCCCTTAACCTTGGGTTTCTCACTATCAGCACTACTGACATTCTGGGCCAGATAATTCTTTGTTTTTTTGTAAGGTTTGTCTTTTTTGGGGGGTGGGGGGTATCCTGTGCATTACAGAATGTTTAGCAGTATCCCTGGCCTCTACCCACTAGATGCCAGTAAGACCTAACTAGTTGTGACAGCCAAAAAACGTCTCCAGACATTTTCATGTGTCCCCTGGAAACCAAAATCTCCCCTAGCTGACATGCCTTAACCTATTTATTTCACTTACATTTTCCTTGTTATGAACATACAAGTGATAGGTTTTTAGAAATTCAAAGTCAGTCTTAATGAGCTCTTTCAATAAAAAAATTCTAAGATATAAACTACTGGGTTATTATCTGCAGCAATTTTTTTCTTAGTGGTACGTCAAATACAATGCTTCTTAGAAATCGATGGCATCTTCAATTCAATGAAATTCAGCCACCCACCATCCTTTCCCCTTTATCATGGAACCGTCATCCTGGAGAATTACTTCCTCCTCACTGTGTAAAGTTTTAAGTACTACCCAGTTCTTCCCTACCTAGTGGTTCTCTAGTCTTCCTTTTGATTCCTTTCAACTAATATTCTTCTAAAAATTTCCTTGCTTCCCAAGTTGGCCAGAGTTAAGTTCCAGTCTTTCAACCAAAAAAACCTAACTGAAACAAGGTCCTTATTAAGCTAGCCTGACGGAAGATATTTCAGAGTATTTCCCTGCCATGAAATTCACCAACCTATTAAAAATGTTGGTGCTTCTCCTTACCATTCACCATATAGGTGGAGTGAATGGGGTACAGATGAAACAAGAATTGTTGTAACAGTGTCATGGGGATTCACTGTACCCTTCTGTTTTTGAAGGTGTTTTAAAGTGTCCATAATAAAAAGGTTAAAAATTATAACTATCCTATAAAGAAAAATATCACAATGGAAATAATTTCCAAAGTCCTTTCTGCGTACGTTGGATCCCTTACACTTTCATGTGCCTATGCCCCAATCTTAAGGGCTTAGGAACTCAACTACAGTTATGGGTACATCTGGGGTGAAAAGAGAAGACTTGGAAAGCCAGGCATATACCACTGGCAGTCCAGGACACAAGGAACCATCCTCTAAAACTGCTTCCAAGGCTTTACTCAATTAAGGCAACAGATACAATTATCTATAAATGCTTTGTTTCTCCAAAAAGTTGCTTTTAAAAGATGGCACAGAAAACCTTTTTAATGCTTTTTCTGAAGTTTCTTCTCTGGTTGAAAAAAAGGAAAAACATAGGTATTGATTCTTCTAAGAAGTATCATACAGATAAACACACACTTTTTGCCAAGATTTGACAGCTGGAAGTTTGCATGAAGAAGGCTTCAAACAAAACATATTTTTTAAAGAGAAAACAATAAAAAAAGGCTGTACCACCCTCTGTTCCCCTTAAAAGTGACAGAAAATAAATTCTTTATCAGTAGTCATTTGTCCCAGGTTACAGCTAGGCTGCCAACCCCAGTCCACATGAGAGATGAAATCAGCCCTCACTGGCACCTTGTATCCATCTCATCTGCCCTTTACCTTTCATAGAACAGGAGAACAAATGGGAGCTAAGTCATGGAGGGGAAAAAAAAAAACCCACCACAGTGAGAATTACTGTAACAAAAGCTTGTACCATAGGGGAAGAAAGGAAGACAAAAAATTCCTATGTGAAATATAATAAGCAAAGTAAATATGAAGGTCTAACCAAAAATTCCTGATTAAAATAAAATTCAATTAAAAGTAATAAAATTTCAAAGACAAGGAATTCTACCATAACACATTGATTTTCTCTGCTTCTTAATGAAAATGGTCTGAATTTTTCTGAATATTTTAACTTCACTATCTAATTATATACTCCATCAACCTAACCCCAATTAAATAATTATGAAGTGCTGCGTGGGAAACTACTGAAATATGCATAGACACTTTTAGCAGTACTAACTACATCTTGATTTTTAAAACCCTAAGCCATGAGCCTTCTCTCTTTCCTGAGAAAAATGGTGGTCTTAATGTACAGTAAAACTCATGTCCTGTTCTACACATTTCAGGCAAATCGGACCTAGCTTATTTAGCACTTCGTCAAAGAGAAGAAATGTTAGAGAACATTTCATAAACCCTCACTTTAGAGATGAAATATTTAAGGCCCAAAGAGGTTAAATTATACACTGAAGCCCCTATAGCCAGTGAAGATGAGAATCCAATTCAAAGATTCCTTACATTAGCTCTCTCAAGCAAACTAGTGAAGCAGCCCAACACACACACACACACACACACACACACACAATCTTACAAACCATCTACTGGTAGTAGTCATTGTGCATGTGAAAGATATTTGCATAATCATATAATAATAATGCTTTGTGCTATATGGCAATTTCAGAAATAGCACAGATGGAAAGCACTTGACTCTATCTTGGATTAAAATGTATCCACATATTTCTATGAGTAAGTATATACTTTAAGTCTTTAAAAAGTAGTACTTTTACCAAAAAAAAATTATCTATGTTGTTTTGAATATTGCTTTCTTTTCAGTTTACAGCCTTTCAACATCTTTTTGAATCAGCACATAAGATCTACTTGACTGTCTAATATTCCACTGTAACAAAATTCCGTGTACCATAATTCACTCATGCAGCCCTCCATGATGGGCATCTGGATTGCTTCCAGTTTTCTATTACAAAAACATTTCAGTGAACATTCTTTTAGCAGCTACTGTTAGTAGAAGTAGTAATAATGACAACAATAATATAGATGTATACAAAAAAATCTAGAGGAATGAAATGTTCAAGAGTGGTTATCTCTGTAGGATGAAATTACAGAGGATTTTGTTTTTTCAACCTTACACTTATCTGTAACATCTTTGATTTTTTTAAGTGAGCATACTACTAATCAGAGCTACTTACTAACATGGGTACTATCTATAACATATAACATTCATTATTAGCTACAATATTGTTAACCTTAATACCCATAATAGACGATGTGATTTTCAATCATAAATATATTCATTAATTTTGAACCTAGCCTGAGAAGTGCCAGGAGAATCCTCAAGAACTACTTCTCACATATTGAAAAAACAGGGCTCAATTATTCATGCAACTAAGAAGTACACAAGAAATGGTCATTTACAATTGAGTTTGGGAAGGGAATAACCTAGGGCTTTAACAAGCACAATCCAGGGCTTCCCTGGTGGCGTAGTGGTTGAGAGTCCGCCTGCCGATGCAGGAGACAGGGGTTCGTGCCCCGGTCCAGAAAGATCCCACATGCCGTGCCATGGCCGCGGAGCCTGCGCGTCTGGAACCTGTGCTCCGCAACGGGAGAGGCCACAACAGTGAGAGGCCTGCGTACCACAAAAAAAAAAAAAAAAAAAAAAACAAGCACAATCCAAAACCAAAAACAGCCACGTTCATACATGTTCAGCCAAATACAAATGATGAGTCTTATTATAATCATTCTTCTTCAAAAATATTTCATAAATATGACAAGTCTGCCAAAATCTGTCTCAAACACCATGAAGCTCACCGTTTCTGATTTTCAGATTCTTTCTTGGCCTCCTCCAATGCCAGCTCCTCAGCCACTCTTCTTTTCAATTCTTCATCAGAAACTAAAATCAATAAAGAGGGGAAGGAGATAAAACAAGTGACTTCTTTAAACAAAAGCATGAGAATACTCAGGAAGACAAAGCTGAGACTAGATCTTAATAGGCAAAGTTTTGCCAGCTGGTCAGTGTCTCCTTGGAACCACCTAAGCAGGGTGGAAAAGACCAATTAGTGCACTTCAGGAGTAATTTAATCAAGAGTTCCCTGGTGACCTAGAAATCTCCACACCTGCCAGAAGTTATAATAAACTCAAGGAGCTGCTTACTGCCCAGTGGGACTGAGCCATTAAGTACAAATTCTTTAAAATGATGTCCTACCATTAAAGTCTGACAACTGCATAGAGGGGGAGGAGAGGGTGTAAGGAAGGGACTTCAGAGAGGAAAATGACACCAAAACATTCCTACTTTGATAATTAAACATTTTAAAAAATCACTTATTAGAGAAAGAAAATCATTTGCAGTTACATTCATTTTTCCATGATTTACAAAAAAGGGAATTTATGACTCATATTTAAAACCATATTTTTTGGAAAACGTCATTCAAATTCAAGTGCCAACAATTGGAGAGAGAGACAGAACAGTGCTGAGAACACGGCTGGGGCTTCTAAATACCTAATGACTTGATCTGAAACATCTGGTCTTTCCAATTAGAAGATTTTGTACAATATGTTTTGTAGGATTCTTACAGCTATGGTAGCAAATAAAATAGACAAATTTTACATACTCTTTAAGAGCCTTCCATAAGAAATAAGCAAGGACTCTTTCCTCTTCAGTACCCAAAACCCACTACCCAAAACTATGACCAAGAAAGCACCAGAAACACTTAAGATCTAGGAATACACACAGGACCTAACAAGTATTTCAACTGGTTGAGCCTACTAGATGGAAACTAGACAGTACTCTCTGCTCTTCAATAACATTTTATTTGATAATCTTGCATTATAAGCACCTTGCCTTACGGAATATGCAAAAAATGAATTACAACCGGATATGCAAAAACTTTAAAATTTAGCTGACACTGGGCAATAACAAAGAAGATACATGAAAGGTCCTAAGGATGTCTTCTCTTACTTGTGGACTATCAGAAAACAACAACATCAAAGGACATTATCAAGAAGGTGAAAAGACAACCCACAGAATGGGAGAAAATACTGGCAAATCATATAGCTGACAAGTGGCTTGTATCCAGAATATACAAAGAATTCTTACAACAGAACAACTGAACAGAACAATAAAATGACAACGAAATTAAAAATGGGCAAAGGACATAAATAGGCATTTCCCCAAAGAAGATATTCAAATGGCCAATAACTGCATGAAAAGTCACTCAACAGCATTCATCATTAGGGAAATGCAAACCAAAACCACAATGACTTACCAATTCAAACCCACTATAATCCAAAGGACAATAACAAGTGCTGGTGAGAATGTGGAGAAATTGAAACCCTCATACATTGCTGGTGGGAACGTAAAATGATGCAGTCACTATAAAAATAGTTTGGCAGTTTCTCAAAATGCTGAACAAAGTTACCATATTATCCAGCAATTCCACTGTTACGTACTGTATATATCCAAGAGAACTGAAAATATGTCTACACAGAAACTTGTACATGAGTATTATGACAGCATTATTCACAATATCCCAACAGTGAAGACAACCTAAATGCTAATCAACTGATGAAGGGATAAACAAAATGTAGTATATCCATTCAGTGTGATATTATTCAGCCATAAATAGTTATGAAGTACTAATATATGCTACAACATGGATGAATCTTGAAAACATTGTGCTAAGTGAAAGAAGCCAGACACAAAAGGTCACATATTGTATGTGCCCACTGATATGAAATGTCTAGAAAGGGCAAATCTGTAGACAAAGGAAGTAGATTAGTGGTCACACAAAATTAATTAATTAAAACTAGAACAGGGAATTGTCTGATTCAGGCAAATCTTAAGACTTTTTTTTTTCAGCATTAAACGTTCAAAATAATACAAATCCCACTAGAGAAATTACAGACAGTAAGAGCTCAGCAAGGAGTCTGGATATGGATAGTCTTTGTTTTTCTATTAGCTAGACTTTAGATAAATCAGTTAACCTATCTGACTTTTGATTTCCTCATCCAAAAACAAAACCGGGTAGGTTACATAGGTGTCAGCTGGCTATGAAGTTCTCAGCTATGCACTCTATAAGGTGATGATTTTCACATTTTCATCTCCTTCTTATAAACAAGCAAAACAACGTGACACATTTTTTCAAGCTCTATTAGTAGCAAAAATTGAGACAAATATTTCACCCAATTAGTACTAACTGATCAAACTATACTCTGAAGTGTACATACCAGTTAGGATCAACACACAGTCAGACCATGTGTAAAATCACACAAATTCCCCTGATTGCTTCAAATTATTGCAGCAAAATTTTTCTCATGCAAAACTCGATCAAATTCTCAATCACAATTCAACTGAATTTCACTCAATTAAAACTAGGCTTCGGTAAGACCTTGGTACACCAGGTCTAAGCATGAAGCAGTGAGATCCGTTTTCTAAGTGAGCTGATACAACATATCTTAGTAGTGCATTGTATGCCTCTTACATAAGGGCTTGCTACCAGGGGAAGAGCCAAAATCAGCAGTGAGCTTTTCATGATGATGTGATAAACCTGGAAGGGAACGGTAAGGACTCCATTACCACATGGCGACCAGCTGGGTGGCTGGGAAGGTAGCCATGCAAGAGAGACTGCAGAGAAGGAAACGCAGCTTCAAGGCTTGTCTTCCTTCTCTATATACACTCCTGCCTCTCATGCCTGCCAAGCCACCTGCCGTGGGGTGAGGCGGTAAATACTGATAGATGGAGATAATGGTGGTATCACCTAGGGAGGCCAAGAGGGGAGGGAGAAAGATGGGAAGAGGAAGCACAAGAGATGCAAAGGTCAGGGAAGCTCCAGAAGCCACTGAAGAAGACATGCCCAAGGGACCGGCTAGCTCACATCACTTCTGGTCAGTCGAGGGACTAAAGCATAGCTGTCTCTCTAATGCCCTAGCTATTTCTGGAAAAGAAACACACACACAAACACACAAAACTTTTGGGTCTCACGTCCAAGGTCACAGCTGAAAAAGTAATTACCTTAGCTATAATGGAGAATTTAAAATAACAAAAGATAAAACATGACCAAGCATAAAGAGTTTAAAATCTAAAATAGCAATTCAAAGCCCAGGCAGGAAAATAAACCAGCGTGGTAATGGGTTTTGAGCAAATCTAAGTTTCAAGTTATTTGTTTTTCAATCAATAGAATACAGAAAGCAACAACATATTTCTTCTGATAGGTCTGGTCCAAAGTGCATAAGGGAAAAAGATATACCATCTGGAGACCAATATTCAAAATGGCTTTTCTGAAAACACTCTTTTCAGCTTCAGGATCTGAACATTCTCTCAAATAAAACTGTTATTAAACTAAAAGGTCAGTGTTTCAGGATGGACTACTTTAAAAGAAGCACAGAAAGGCCAACTTTGCCTATTAGCACAGTGAGTTTCCCGTAGATCTTTGAGGACTGGCAGAGTTTGTGAAATGAGAAAAAGTAAAAATGAGAAACTTTCAAGCCATATAAATCAGACTGGCCATGGAAACCTGCAAAACAAGTTCCGGCTCAGTAAGTAGGGTTCTAAAACTTTCACATAACGTACACACTTCCCTTTTAAAATGTATTAAGACAAAAGGATGCTTTCTTCACACACTTGTACTCTGTACTTGCTAAAATGTTCTCAGAAGCGATTTTTTTTTCTTCAATGAACACAAAGACTGGCATTTTGTCAGTTAGTTATAGGTGATACAACACTAACCATAAAACACGTGAGAAAAAAATCAAGCATTACAATGGCCTGGTTAGAGCAAGTCGGTCCTAAACCCTTTATTTGAAACTACTATTGAAAATAAGAAATATTTGTATTAAAAGCAGCTCAAATTTTTGTTCGTTTTTAGTAAACAACATTCTAAACAAATGTTTTGGTTAGTCCAAAGGCAGCTTTACTGACTGCCTAGCAATCTTTTGCTCCCCTTAACCACATTCTAAATTTTTAAGTTAAATTCTTAAGAAATTCTAAGAATCTCTAATTTCTAATTTCAGGATCAAATAAAAAACTCCTAACCTTATACTACATGATTCTTAGTATTCTTAGGAACTGTGAATACCATGGTCTTAATTCTCAGAGAAAGTGTAGCATACATTTATTACACCTCACCTGTGTTCTATGTTACATGTTCTATGTTAGTGTCCTAATTCTGTTTTCAGAAACTGGTTAAACGAGGGGTAGAGAGGGAAGGGGTGGAGAAGATGGGACACTATATTTAAGACAGTTCCTTGAATGGTGGACAGAAATGACTCCAAAAGATGAAATGACTTTATGAATGGCTCATCATCTATGAAAAAAACAAAGACTGAAAATACAACCATGATTGGAGACTTACACAGATTCCCTGGACCTCAAGGGACATACCAATTTCCTTTGTAACTTTTTCCGCTATGACTTTCCCTTTCTTTCATTTTCCTAGCATAATCCTTACAGTATAATTCCCTCCCCAATTACAGTATTTCTGAAACAATCTCCGCAAGTTACTTAATAAAAATTATGGCTTGCCTATTAGAAAAATGTCAGGTCCTTTGGGATTTTTCCTTTATTCCATTTCTTTCTGGTTTTACCATTTACTGATACATACCATGTCCAATTTTATAAGCCCTATTATTTTCATATGCTAGTTTAAAAACACCAAAGAGAACTATGAAAATCTACTCTCAGAAGAAAATAAATGTATGTAATTGCACAGCACAAGCAGCAGATTTTAGATAAACACTGGACTCTGCCAGGATTGAGATAGCTGAGCCAAAGCTTATACCGTAAGATACAGCCAAATTAAATTTTCAGCTCCACAGAAATATCCATTAATCTTATAATTTCAACAAATTCATTAATACAAAAAAAGCACCGACTGTTTAAAAAATAATAACGGAAGCATCCATGCAATCAATGAAATACAACACACAGTTTATCAGAAGTAAATGACTCACAGCATGTGGGTTGCAGGATAAATCTTGTCTTGCTCCTTATCTTATAAAAGGTACAGAGTTTGATTAGAAGAGTCAAAAGATGGCTAGAATAAATCTCAGGGGTCAGAAAGAAACATGTAACAGTTTGCCATTATCCATTTGTGGCACCATCTAGTTAGCAGACAAACCTGAGTTAAACACACACACACAGTGTGTTAAGTATGATGATATTCAGCTGACAATAACATTTACTATCACCTTAAGGATAACGTACCCTAAGACTGCCTTCAAAAAAATGCCATTTGTCTAGATACCCGGCAGGGTAACTGAGGCCACTTATACATTAAAGCTAACGACAATGTTGGAATGAAAATCCTTAACTGCAGTTTCAAAACCATAAATATCAAATGAGAAGACACCGTGTTACAGTTTGGCAACCTAAACATTAACTGTATCAGGTTAATGGCTTATTTTGTAGTATTATTGCTCCATCAGGATTTATATACCTTCATAAATTTCTAATTTGAATGGCATAATATGCAAATAATGTCCATTTGATTGTTTGCTTCACAGCAAGCACTCGTGGAAACCAGCTCCACAATACATTCTATGTGAAAACAAAGATCAATACCAGACTGCAGATGTTGTATAGCAACAGACAAGCTCATCACTCATATTCTACAGTTTCCACATCTTTAAGTAGACAATTCATAAAACCAGTATTGAGAATCAGATACACCCAGTATTTCATGTCTTAATATCCTGAATAATAGTTGCAAGACCTCACAAAGCCTCTAGGAAAATAAGATCTATAATTTAAATTAAAAAATAATAATTACCTCTGGATATTGCTTTTTGATGCATAGCTTAATTTTTTTGTTTGTTTCACAAATGGATGTATTTTGTTCACTGGAGATAAAACTATCAATTCAACAGCGTTAAATCTCCAGCCCCAAATGAAGTACCAAAACCACCCAAACCTGTTTCTTTCTTTCCAACAGCCCTGAGTGTGGCTGCATTCAAAGGCTTCTCCATAAAGACTCATGACATTCAAAGAGGACCAAGCTGGAAATAAAGGCGGTTCCCATCTAGCCCTGGTTTTGCCACAATTCGTTTTTGTGATTTTGCTCAAAAACACATCATTGCTTTAGGCCGAAGCTGTCTCCTCTATAAAATGAGAACCCAAACTAGAAAATCTCCAACAGCCGTCCCCTTATACAGCAGTGTTAAATGGGACTGAATTCATGCTTGAGCCTCCACTTCCCCTTAAAGCCTGGTAACATGAAGGTGAAAGAATAAAAGGGTCTATCGTTGACAACATATACTGCCAATTGTTCCTCTGAAGTGACACTCCACTCATTTGGAAAAACTGTCAAATACCCTGCAAACTAACAAAAACATCCTCTAGGCTTTACAGACAAAGCAAAAATAAAGAGGGAAGGAAGGACAGGGTGGGAGAGGGAGGAATATTGTGCAGGCTCTTCTAGGCATATAGCAGATGTTCAATAAAAATGTGTTAATCGTTTGATCTGTGGAGTCAAACATCAGTCATTAGGTGAAATGAGTCACCAACTTTTTGGGTAGCTTAGGGACGATTTAGAAAAAACATAGCACACACTCTGCAAAATCCCATATAATCTAAGTAAAAAATGTGGACTGCCATTCAAAAAAGAAATTCAAGACAAATAAGCACCTTCTCCCCAACTCTCCACGCCACTGCCGCCACCACCAACCACCACCAGGTTTCTGTTCTTGTGGACCCTGCTGTACAGAAAATTGAGCCACCACTACCAACAGTATATTTTTTATAAAGGAGAGAAGGATGGGTATTCATTATAAGCTTACTGTACTGGCTATAAGGTTTATTTTAATGCTTAAGCTCAGGTTTCTATTCTACGGTCAACTATATGAAGTTATTTTTGTTTGTTTAATTATTTTCTCCCAAATCAAGTGACCTCAAGGAATACACAAACTAGGGGAATCAATCAATTCACTAGGTAGTAAATCCACATTGACTTAATCCTATGCTAGGCTTTATAAGAGACGGAGACATATGGTCCCTACCATTAAGGAGATAAGAGTCTGAGTTATTAAAATTGTACTTTGAGGGTTTAGTATTAATGACACTTACAAAGGCGGGCTGTAGTCATGGAGTATTTCATGAAGGAGGAGGGACACAAGCAAGGACATTCGTTAGACAGATGGAAAGGAAACCAAACAAAGCTTGTTTGTAAGAAAAAAAAAAATGAAGGGTAAATTATGCTCAATTGTGAGGAGCCTTGAAAACTAGGCAGGAGTTTGGGTAAGAAATATTAATAGGGCATCATGGACAGTTGTTTAAAAATGAAAATAATGAACATTTTGGTACATGATTCTTTTTGAATTATGGTTTTCTCAGGGTATATGCCCAGTAGTGGGATTGCTAGGTCGTATGGTAGTTCTATTTGTAGTTTTCTAAGGAAGCTCCATACTGTTCTCCATAGTGGCTGTATCAATTTACATTCCCACCAACAGTGCAAGAGGGTTCCCTTTTCTCCACACCCTCTCCAGCATTTATTGTTTGTAGATTTTTTGATGATGGCCATTCTGACCGGTGTGAGATGATACCTCACTGCAGTTTTGATTTGCATTTCTCTAATGATTAATGATGTTGAGCATTCTTTCATGTGTTTGTTGGCAATCTGTGTATCTTCTTTGGAGAAATGTCTATTTAGGTCTTCTGCCCATTTTTTGATTGGGCTGTTTGTTTTTTCGTTTTTGAGCTGCATGTAAATTTTGGAAATTAATCCTTCATCAGTTGCTTCATTTGCAGATATTTTCTCCCATTCTGAGGGTTGCCTTTTTGTCTTGTTTATGGTTTCCTTTGCTGTGCAAAAGCTTTTAAGTTTCATTAGGTCCCAATTGTTTATTTTTGTTTTTATTTCCATTTCGCTAGGAGGTGGGTCAAAAAGGATCACTGCAGCTCTATTTACAATAGCCAGGACATGGAAGCAACCTAAGTGTCCATCAACAGATGAACGGGTAAAGAAGATGTGGCACATATATATACAATGGAATATTACTCAGCCATAAAAAGAAACAAAATTGAGTTATTTGTAGTGAGGTGGATGGACCTAGAGTCTGTCATAGAGTGAAGTTAAGTCAGAAAGAGAAAAACAAATACCGTATGCTAACACATATATATGGAATCTAAGAAGAAAAAAAAAAGGTCATGAGGAACCTAGGGGTAAGACAGGAATAAGGATGCAGACCTGCTAGAGAATGGACTTGGGGATATGGGGAGGGGGAGGGGGAGGCTGTGACGGGGTGGGGGAGTGGCATGGACATATATACACTACCAAGCGTGGGATGGATAGCTAGTGGGAAGCAGCCGCATGGCAAAGGGAGATCAGCTCGGTGGTTTGTGACCGCCTTAGAGGGGTGGAATAGGGAGGGTGGGAGAAAGGGAGACGCAAGAGGGAAGAGATATGGGAACTCGTGTATAACTGATTCACTTTGTTGTAAAGCAGAAACTAACACACCATTGTAAAGCAATTATACTCCAATAAAGATGTTAAAAAAAAAGAAAATAATGCAGTGAAATGGGCATTACAAGAAGTCTAATCTGGCAAAGATATGCAGATTAACTGGATGGGGAAAGCGTAAAGCAATGAGTGGTTCTCAAAGTACAGCCTCATTTTCTCTGCCCAGCCCCCCCCCACTCCCCATCCCCCAGCAGCATCACTTGGAACTTGTTAGAAATGCAAATGTTTCAGACTCACCCCAGAACTATACATCAGAAACCCTGGGGGGAGGGGCCCAGCAATCTGTGTGCTAACAAGCCCACCAGATTTCAGATGCTTGCTCAAGTTTGAGAGACACGGGCATAAGGTGATGAGGATACTGGCCATAAAGATGGAGTCTAAGATGCAAGGGCTTTCATGGGAAAAACTGGTCATCTGTTACTGACCGAGAGATGAAAGAGAAAGAAGTCAAAGGTGCACCCAGATGCCAGAAAACTAATACCCATGATGGTCAATTAAGGAAAGAAGGAGAGGCTGTTTGGGGAAGAAAGATAATGAGTTCAGTTTCAGACACAGTCAATTGAAAGTAATGGTAGAATCACCACATGGAATTGTACGCAATTAGATATTTGAACCTGAAATTCAGATTTGATTTGAGACTTGGCTGGAAATGCTGATTTGGGAATGACTGTTACAGATCTCAGCTCAGTGAATTCTCTTGGAAAAAAATAAAATGTATAAAGAGAAAAGAGTAGAAGGCTAGGAATAGGCCTTAAGAATTCATCAGATGAAGGAGAGGAGAGAAAGAAGAACATCATTAGAGACAAAGAAGGAATGGAATGGAATGGAAGAAATGAACCAAGGTACCATGTGCAGAAATGATAAACAGATTTCATCTCATGTGCCAATTCCGATCAACTGGCAGCAGCGGCCTGGGGTGCTGTGTGTAGGACTCCAAGGCCTAGTCCAGGTTCAGGAAGGAGGAAGATCTGGCAGCATGGCTTACAATTACCTATCATCCCAGGGAGTGCATGGAAATCAGATGGTTTGGGCATCAGGAATCAGTGGGAGGAGGACAACAGAAGGCAGCAATTATAGGCCTCTCTTCAAGTTTAGAAATGAAACAAAAAGGAATGAGGTGGAAAAATTATAAATAAAAGATGATTTTCACAATTGGTGGAGATCTGTGCGTGTTTGAAGGGCAGTCATAATCAGTAATCTGCAACTAAATTATAAAACACTGATGAATGCTAGTGATTGTTGCTCGAAAGTAATTTAGAATAAAATGTATACATTATTCAATACCTGGTTGTACAGTAACACAGACCAATTCACATTGACCTATCATATTTCAGTCCACCTTCCTAATTATCACACTGATGCAAGCAAGGTTCATAGCACATTTTTTAAAACGTATATTTTATAACAGTAAAACAGTGGACAAGCCTACTTCCATGTGCTAAAAAGCTTTAACCAAGACTAATGTCCTTACCTAAGTAACTTGCTTTGGTAAATAGAAAATCAAAACCATTCCAATACTTAAGAGTCATAAATCATTCTTCCTTCTTCCTATTGTTATGAACTACTGTGTGCTTTTTAGCAATAAAAACTGTATTTTATCCAAAAAATCCATTAACTGCTAACAAAATTCCTAAATTCAACTAAAATATTTAGTACTTCAAACTCTGACCAACACTATTTTCTAAGGAAGACTTTAAATGTATCTTTGCACGTAATCAAAGCCCGAGGAAATCAAAAGACTCAAAAGTCTGAAAATAAAATCTATCTTCTAATCCACCTACAGCCCTGGGAAATGTCAACTAACTCCAATCTCATGACTTTTCTTCTTTTAAATGAAAATAAAAGTTCTGACCCAATTACGGCCCTTTTTATAAGGGGGGAAAAAAAAGAGTCCTATTTCTAGATACTGGCCCACTACTAGGCAGCAGAAATAGCTGGAGGATCACATATAGTCAGACCTCTGGGCTTCAGTGGCTTCATTTACAGCCCATTAGGGTGCGATGCCAAAAAGGACCTATTTAACCCACAAGCTAACCGCTGCAGAACAACGGCCTCTCCTGGGAAGTTTTAAATAAAGCAGATTTTACACCCATGCTTGATTCATATGTTATTTATGGTAGTTCAAATATATTAAAACTGTGAGACAGCATAATACATATTGGTATAACACTTCTCATTAAACTATTGTGCAATACCCTGTGCTTTGTATTTTTTATTTAATTCACACTGTGATAATTAGGTCAGCCTCTCTTTTATCTATAACCCTGTTATTTTTTCCTTCATCTAACGAATATCCACCTATTGTTCAGAAAACACTATTTCAATGTAGTCGTAAGTGGTCATAATCTCTAATAAAACAAAAATAATTCTCTGTGAAGAATTGTGGAAGCTCTGTGAATTCACTGATCACAGACGACTTCACCATCTTTAAGGCACAAGACTGTGCACAAGAATTTCAAGAACAAAGGCCCTGTCCTATCCTTAAATGCAAGAACGTACTTAACCTTTTTTCTAAAAGTAAAATAAATTATCCACAGTCGAGTTAGACTGAACAGAATAGTAAAAACATTTATTATGATTATATCCCTAATGATCCACAAATTTCCTTCATACCAATGTTATATAGAGAAAGGAGGTGGAACACTCTGTCTTTCAGAAGTGGTTCATTTGTGTAACTTACACCATGAGCTATGTAAGGCTCCAGGATGTAAATCCTTCAGAACACCTGGGATGACATAAAAGGTCCTTGTTCAGACCGTGGTTTTCTCCCTCATCAGCCCCTATGCTGCCTTTCTGTAGCAAATATTTTGTAATACTCCCTTTACTATGCTGAAAATAAATGGATAATACAGACACGAGAGTTTTAATCAATATAATACCCTAAGTGTAACATTAAAAAAAGAAATAAAAAGAAACTAATTTATAACGAATAATGGCAATTTACTATGTAAATGCTCAAATCTACAGTAGATAAAATAAAAGAGTCTGACTCTTGAGCTTATAAGTTAAGCCACCACAAATGCAATAGCTACAGTTATTGCAACAGAGCAGTTGCATTCCCAGAAAATTCAGTGTATCTTAAAACCACGGAAAACATACTTTCTGTTGATACATAAAACACTTAAGTTCTGGGCTGGGTAAGCGGGTTTTCAGCTATGTGAATTTCTGATGGGACATTCTGAAATCGAGGGCACAGGACAATCGTTCAAGGGGGCAGAACTATCCGAGGCACTGCAAGATGTCTAGATCCCTGCCCACCCCACTAAACACCAGCAGCTCCCCCACACATTTCCCAAATGCCTCCCTGGAAGCAGTACTGCTCCACCACTGAGCACCACTGTCTTAGACCAGGCTAAAATACTCACCCTGATAAAAAAAAAAGATAACCATGAGAAACCTAGCTACTTTAAGGTTTGTATGACAACTGACAGTCCCAAATAATGCAATTACAGTAATGCACTTTTCAAACACAGATAAATATTTGGAGATGACAGCAAAGTGCCTTCCTCCCATGGGATCTCTGCCTCGAGGTGCCCAAGTATTACCAGCTTCCTCTCTCTCCATACTCACCAAAGTCACATTTGCCCAGTCCCACTCATACAGATCATCTCGATTTTCCTTCTGGTATCCAACACCACTTTGTGCTAATCATCATACTATTTTTTCCCTCTCCTGATGCCTCAAAAAATGTCATCCAAGGACAAAGACTTCATTATGAATCCAACGGAAATGGAAAGTGGGTACAAATTACAGCCTAAAGACCCCAGCTCACTGTTATAATATCACAAGAATGCACAGATACAGGTTGATACCCATCTATCCGAACTATTCAAATATATTAAGCATTCACAGACATTTTCAGATTAATGCCTTTATGAGAACAACCTCCCAAGCACAGATTTATTTCAAGCTGCCACACTTTCCATCAAAACTACCTATATCAGATAGCTCTTGGACAACTAAAACTATATGTTTCATAGGTGACAATATCAGAATTAATATTGAACAAACAGTTCAAAAAGGCCATATCATTTTTATATTCAAAGAAAATGAGAAAAGGATTTAAAGTTATTAACTCTAAGTTAACTTATAATAATTCACAAAGATTCCATTTTAAAATTAAGGAAGTGAATGGTTTAATAAGGAATAATTTCTCTATAAAAACCAAAAATAAATTAGCTTTCACTACAGCATACAATATGAAACTATCTAGAATAAATGGTAGGAAGGCTGCAAGAATAAGTACAATCTAAACACATGATACTTTAAAAGAAATGAATTTATGTTATTTTAAACTCTTTTAAAAAGTGTTACAGGTAGAGGTCCCTAGGAACTACTTTAATGAAGCTCATAATTAGAATACCTACTTATTCTCTGTAAATAGTAATGTCCAATGTACGTGATGATTCCATAAAATAATTTGCTAAGTAATTTGAGATTTCCCCTTGGAATTTTCTTACTAAACCCTCCCTCACTTCTACCCCCATCACCCACCCCCACCTTGTTTTGTATGAGTAAACATAAATCTTCTCTAATTTCATGACAAACTGTAAATTAAATGAATCCAAATTAATAAGATTTTGCTCCATGCTTTAACACTTATAAATGGCTTTAACATATTTGATCTCAGTTATATAATTTATAGAGAATTTAACAGTAAGAAATTAATCTAAGACATTATTCATATATAACATAAAAATATCCTTAAAAGGATAAAATGTTCAGATTTAAGTTGATATGCATCTGAAACATGGCCATAAAATAATTATAATGGTATAACATGCCACACATGAAAGACCTTCATTTTATAATCGCAACCATGGGTGGTGTGTGTGTGTGTGTGTATGCAATAGGATTGTGAAATACAGAAGCATGTCATATTTGATTTCTTTTAAATGGACATAAAAACAGAGCTCAATGAGCAGAACAAAATTTTAATTAAAGAATCAGGTTTAAAGAGACCTGCGTTCTCTTCCTGACTCTACCCATAAGTTACCAATGACGTTTCTCTTGAAGATGATACGAAGTGAAATGAGGAGGTATTTTAAGTCCAAAAATGAACTCATTACAAAAACAGGAACTCCCTTCCACTGAAGAACCACGAGCAAAAATCCTGACTGATGCTGTGTAACATTTCATTGAGCCAATACTATAGTTTGCAAGAGGCTATTTTAAGCTGTATATCCTTCAGAATGTCAACATGCTAGGATTTACAATTTCTTCAACCTACAGAAAAGATTATGTAACAAAAGAATTTGTGGTGCATCTTTCAAGAGAATTTAGGATCTGACTTGACGTCCAGGTCCAATTACATAAAAGTGTTTTAGCTTCTGATCTCCAAGGTTCACATATTTATTGTAAATGAATTTGATCTGACAGTAACAGGACAATCTGAATCTCTTTCATTGTCTTTGAACACTGCTAAGGTCACTGATTATGACGAATGATGAGAAGACTAAAGGGTAAAGTAAAACTGATGTTGATCAAGTGTTGTCTAAAAATACATTTTCATGGCCAGTTTAAATGACTATTAAATCTTCCTCTTAGAAACATGAAGGCTGGTGGCAATGAGAAAGACAACGAGGAAGAGCAATATATATTTTATACATAAAACGATGAAAACCTGGAAGCAAATTAAATATCGAAAAACAGGAAAATGGTCAAATAGTAAAATACAACAGCCATATAATAAAATATTAAGCTAATATTAAGAAACAGTTATTAAAGAATATTAATCCCAGGAAAATATTCTCACAAGTAAGTGAAAAGGACTAGATACTAAACTGAAAATACTGTTGCTCTTCATTTTGTTTTATATACATCCAGCTCTGAAAAAAGCACAAGAAATACATACACATATGTGGCCTGGAATGATATATACAAAAATGATAATGATTATCTTTGAATTTTTCTTTCTCTCTTTATACTTAACAGTATTTTTTACCAAAAACACATTTTTACATTCATAATCATTTTAAGAAAAGTTCCAGTTTTTACAGAAACCCTGTATCAATTCAATCATGAACATCAAATGTACAAATTATATCAGTTTAGCTAACAGAAGTTCAAACCACATTTACACCAAAAGAGAGTTGGCTGGGATTAAAGTGTCCCCAAAATGAGCACCACAAGATTCAAGAAAACAAAACTGGTTTTCATTTTTTCCTTTTACCCCACAGCCATCCTGCCTACACCGCATTAAAAGAGACTATGTATTCTTTTTTTTTAAGGTTCTTATTTTTTATTATTTATTTTTTATACAGCAGAGTCTTATTAGTTATCTATTTTATACATATTAGTGTATATGTCAATCCCAATCTCCCAATTCATCCTACCACCATCAATCACCCCCACCCCTGCTTTCCCCCAAAACAGACTATGTAATTCTTAAAAGGCAAATTACTCAAAGAAAAAACAATCACACACCATTACTATAATAAAGTCTGGGGGAGCATTATTTCTAGCACACGGTTTCTTATTACACTGTCTGGAGGCATACCACACAACAAGGGCTATTTGACAAAGAGTTCTTATGGAATGAAAATGATGAAATTCAAAGTGTCAGAAAAAAGATGGCCATATTAAACATAGGTAGAAAATGGGGGGAATCTTAGCCAAAATACTCTTTTCACTTCAGTTTTTCAAGTAGCATTTAATTTTTTGTCTTCCATTTAGATTTTTCAATTGATAACACCAGTAGCCCTAGTAAGATGAATGATATGTTACCAAGGACAGCTGATGAAAAATTCTTAGTCACTGACTTAAGCAATCAGCTGAGGTTAAGCTAAGACAGATAAAAGGAATGAAAGATAACCACTGATAGGATTTTCTACATCAGCAACAAATATTCACAACATAACGATGGTGAAGCTCCATGGAGATACACTTCCCACATGTAGCAGTCACTGCTACAAAGTGTCACTATATTTTGGGGTGTTCTACAAAATCACTCTATAAAATGTCCATTTGGGCTGTGAAACAGACAATAGAGACCTATTTTATTCCACACAGGCATAGGCTAAAAGAAAATATAACATCAACTATAAACTTTAACTATTATATCTATCATTACATTCTTGTTACCACTAGTAAAATAAAACATTCAATGTTCTTTGCTTGCTGACTAGAGTTATACTTAGTAGGAAATATGTATCAAAATTTAGCTTTGTTTCCTTAAAATGGAATCTGACAACTTCTCACTGGGCCTGAAGCATTTCTAGTAAAAGCTATTATTCAATGTACCAAATTTTCATTTTTTTAAGTTGCTTAGTGCATGCACACACTGCAATCACTGGCTAAGATGAAAAGGTTTTAAATACCTATTTGTGGGAATTGTACCTCAACAACAAATATCAAAACCATCACTTTTCACAAAGCTTTCAAGATAGGGTAGCAATGACAAATGATGGGACACTATAACAGATACTACAGCTTTATCTTGACTTTCATCTTATTTATTTGGGTTTAAAGGAAAATCAAACTAAATTATTCACTCCTTGCAGTATTAGAGGAATCCTCAGATGCTGTTTATGCAGTCTGGATATAAACTGAAAATATCAAGTCTTTTCAATTTTTCATCCACGCTGATAAATCAGGAGTAACTAAAATCCAAACAGGAATTCAGATATGTGAGAAAAGTGAAGTGTTTGTAACCAAAATATTCCAACATAACTCAGCTTTATTTCGACAAGAACTTGTGTCTCAGAGTTACCAACATTTTCAGCACTTAGAATCTTGGCTCTACCTTTTACCACTCTCACCTGGTAATCCAAAGAAAATTATGAATGACTATCATAGCACAGACTGCCATAAAGGCAATGCATGCTTGGGCACAGAGCTGATCAGAATAAAGACAACAGTCTCCAGCCTGGCTTGCAGTCACATAGCCTCATGACTACATTCTGACTAATAATATGTGAGTGGACGTGGCACGTGCGGCTTCTAAGCTATTCCCCATGGCATGGGCTAGAGGACAGCTGGTAGCCATTGTGGACCATATGGATAAGGGAAACACCTTAGGGATGCAGAGCAATAAGACAGAAGGAGCCTGGGTGCCCAAATTAAGGAATCATCAAATTACCCAAAATGTTATATAGGAGAAAAGTAAAATTCTAACTTTTCAAGTCACTGTTACTTGGGGTCTCCATTAGATAGTGGAACCTATCTTCTACCCCATATACCCTGATAAAACATGGCAAAAATTCGAAATTCTAATTTACCTTTTCTCAGACCTAGAAGAATCAAAGACAGCCTCAAAAACATGCACACGTAAGAGAAGAAGCTAAAAAATTAGCTACGTTGAGTATACTTGAAAGAGGTGGAAGAAACTTGAGGGCAGAAGTCTATATACATGCCCTAGGAAAGTCTCCTCATCCAGATATGCCTAATAGGAGGAAATGAAAATCAATGAGGTGCTTTGTCCAAACCAGGGTAAGTCATTTAAGCAAGTTATTCAACCTCTTTAGAAGAGAATGTCAGCTCTAGAATCAGACTGCCTAGATCTAAAACCCTGCTCTGCCATTTGTTATATTCGCATCTTTAGTCATTAGCTTTCCTGTGACTCAGTCTTCTCACCTATAAAGTGGGTATAATAAAAGTAACCATGTAATAAAAATGTTGTGAGAATCACATCACCTTCTGACATATACCAATACCACATCAGATTACACTTCCACTCCCATAAACCTACTTTACCCAAAACCCCATACAAACAGTCCTCAAATTTCAAATAACCTGATATTTACTGACTACTCATTTTCTACCCTGGCAATTCTTCAAGGTTCCATCCCACCATCTACTGCCTGTTTAATATCAATCTAACATAATCATACTACCTACAGACTAGCAATTCACTAACTTTCCACCACCTATCCGGCAAGCTAAACCTTTGTGAGAAAATGTTCCAGCTATCTCAAAGTTTGTTGAGAATCTGACTAGTTGAAGCAAGGCTCTTACATTTTTTCCTTCTCTCTTCTCATGCAGCATTCTGCATAACAGCAGCAAGGATACAACACAAATCCTACTAAATCTACCCCCCCCTTTTTTTTTTTTTTACAGATTTTCTTTTATTGCAAATTCACTAAGCAGCATTCAAAACAAAAGAATTGATTAAATCACAAGTTCACTCTTCCCATCTCCACCCCTCCCAAACATCTGTACGAAACTCCAACGTGAGCATCCTGTCCTGGGTGTTCCACCTAGGAACCCCACTTCCACTACTCTACATTCTGCTGTTAAACTTCAGAAATTCCTAAATCCCAAAACAAACAACTGCACTACTTCAATACTCCCTTTGATATGTTAATAGTCCCTAAGAGAACTTCAACAACTAACAGCTGAAAAGTAAACATTAGTTTAGGTCTAAAACAGTCTGCTTGGGCATAAGTTAGGTGAAATATTAATACATTAGAGCTTCTGGTAATGTTTTTAGTATTAGTGTTAAAATTCCGCAAGAAGATAATTATTTTAAGCATGCCATGACAGATTTGCTGCATTCTTAAGAAATGCAAATTATATCCAGGGGCCCTTTTTTTTCCAATATAGCATGTCCAATTTTATAAAAGATGTAAATAGAGAATTATAATCCACTTAAACATATTCACTTAATAGCAAGCTTGGTTGAAACACATCTTTTATTTTTTTAAGTGAGCAATACTTGTGCTTTTATAATCTTAAAATGCTTCTCTTACCCACACTGCAGTAATATTTCTTCATTTTCCTAAGATTCTCTCAAATAATCTTAGGTTGCCCTTTGAGTATCCACAATTACTGTAACTTTAAACATCCTTGCAGCACAGGACAGACCTTCAAAGGCTTAACATCAAGAGAACACCCTCGAAGGGAGTCTTACAGTATGGCAAGCTCTTTTACTCAAATCATCCTTATCCTAGCAAGAAGTAGGGATCTTGGCATCCCTGTTACGTGATAGTCATTACAATCAAATATGCAATAACATAGGGAACCAAGCCCTATAATAACATAGGGCCAATATACTGCTAAAGTCATTTAAAACTGGCCAGTGTGTACATGTTCCCATACACTCTCCTCATTGCAGAAACTGGGAAGATGTATCATTTCCTTTCCCAAAGCTTTTCTCCCCGCTACACATTCCAATGGACAACTGCATTTCTAAACACTACTAGAAGTGCAAATCTTCTCACAATAGTACAATCTTAAAAGAAACCCATGGTAATTTTTTTTAAATAACTTGTAATTTGTATGTCACATGATAAAGAGATTTTAAATTTAAAACATTTGCTCATAAATTACTATTAAGATCATGACAAGGTTTATTATAATATCTTCTTATAGCATTTATAATATATCAAGGTAAAATTCAACTTGTTTCAATCTTTCGTTATGCAAAAATAAAAATTTCAAAACTGACATATTATGTTTGGTTTGGGGACCAATAGTATTTTTAAATATAATATCAAAAATAAACAAAAACTGCTTTCATGATCTAATGTTCAGAACTCTTACATTTTGTACTTAAGTAAACTAAGGGGTTTAATTTTAGACCTGTGTTTTATTTCTAAATGACAAGATAAGAGAGAAGATTTCAGAGCGCTATTTGTAAATGCGAATACATTTGGGGGAGGATAGTTTTTATTCCCCAAAAAAAGCAAAACTGAAAAATCACCATATTTTTCTCTTTTTAACATTAAGCATTAAAATATAGGCACACCTCAATGTGCTATATGAGAATTTTTATCAAATGAATACGGCTTACCAATGTAGTGAAAAGCACCCTAAAGCTAATTTTCAGAACCATCATTTTTATTTTGTTCATTAACGTGCTTTTTCATCATCAGAGTCCCATATGTTTCTAGACTTTAACCAATAATCCATTATAGGCATAAATTAAATACTACATGACTATGAATAAAAATTTTAAACTACATAAATGTCTAATCACCATGGCAGGTAGGAATATACCTATGTGTGATAAAGCAAATCAGGGACTGAAGCCCTCTTGCCTGATCTCCACTGACAATAACAAAACTCCTTAGACACGCAAATAAAATATTTAAATAATTGTCTTATTGCTGGATTTGTTAAGAGAATTTTAAATATCCTCCATTAGAGCTTTTAGCAGCAATGTGCTCTCCAGAACACTGTCATTCAAGTCCCCAGTTGAGAAATACTGCTTTAGAATGGTACAAAATACCAACCTAAGCAGACATGGATTCTTTCAAACTTTCCTGATAATTGGTTAAATGCCTATGTTTTTAGGTTTCAGGAGTTTCCTACTGGGATGCAGAAAAATAACATTAATGGGGGGAAGGAGGACAGTTATACAAAAAATGTCATTATAAAAAGAAGTACTTACTAAAAGAAAAAAATGTACTATTCAACTTATATGCCAAATTTAAAATGATTTGTTCTCAGATAATCAGGAGTTAATAGTATTCTCCAGCCCCACTGTAAGCAGAAGTCTTATAAATATTCAGGCCAAAAGCTTTTGCAAACTACTTGCATCAAGTACAAAAAGCTAGACTCTAAGTGTTGGTAATGATTAGGAAAAAAAAACAAACTGGAGGTTGGGAAGAGTGGAGGGAAAGAATGCATATGGCAGAAGAGAAGTTCAGTAGATGTTCCTGCAGGGCCGACTTCGGAGAGAGAATCAAGGAAGCTGAGTGAAGCGCATACTTGTCTGGAAGCATCGTCCTTGGGAGGAGATGGGACTGAGGAGCTGGGCTGTGTCAGAGCGTCCCCCAGGTTTACTGCTCTGAATCACAAAGCTGGCCTGGGGACAGCTAAGCGACATAGTTCTTGTATACTGGAGGGCTACTACTCCATTGATGGTAAATATGCTAAAGGGGATTCCCCCAGTACCTAAAGCTTTTCCTGTCAACACACCATCCAAGTCACTCAGGATCTCTGGAGCTTCACACTGAGTCATACAGAGGAATAGGTAGGCTCTTTCTTCTTAACTGTTAAAGAAGAAAGAGCCTACCCATTCCTCACCTAAGGGAGGAAATAAAATGTTTTTAAGTGGTTACCTCCTGTTTAACTAACAAAAGAACTAGTAGAATTAGATTTTACATAAGGACAGAAGCAACGACAATACACTTAAGCTGTCACGTCTGACAACTGACGAAGAGGTTCAGACCCACCAGGAAAAAAAAAAAACAATAAAATAAACCTTTTCAAGGAGAGCCATGCCCATTTCAACGCTCTTGAACATTCTACTTCCGGCCCCGCCTGTGCCCTGCGCAACAGTCATCACTAAAGGAGAACTAACAGAAACCCTCCATGACAGTCAGTCTCCCTCATTAAAACAAACTGCCCAGAAGGAGCTGAAATACAGAAGGCTAAAGCTTTTTAATGAAGAAAATACCATAATCCCTTTTTTACCTTTAGGGGAAAGGCAGACAAAGAACTGACTAGAATCCTAAGGAACAAAATATTAACAATTATAGGTTCTAACCATTTCAAATTAAAGTGAACTTTAATTCTTACCCTCAAGAGGCTCACAACATATGGAAGTCTTCATTATTCTTCCTTTTTTTAATAAGGCCTTATATCATTAGCATGTATTCTAGGTCCTGCAAATTGTTTTTTCAACCTTTATTAAGTGCTAATATGTGCCCAGACCAGCAGGTAACATAATGTACAACTGGCATGAAAAACACTATGGTCCAATGCAGTTCTTAGCTTGGCAATGCAAGAAGTTCGTAAACTTGGATAAGAAAAAAAAAAAAAAATCATCTTTATTTTTACTGACTTCTAAGTGAAAGTAAGCACTTCCTCCAATTATGAATGACGGCCTATTATCAAGTAGTATTAGCCACAGTACCTGTGACTTTGTCATCAAAAGATATCATCTATTTTCATAACATATAATAGTTTCAGACACCTCAAAATATAATATACCCAACACCAGATCTTTTTATTTAATGCGCTAATAAGTAAACATATTACCGTGTTACAAATCTGGGTTTCTGTTGTATAACTGGCTTCCTTTGTAATGCTATATATTTTACGTATTTAAAAAATTATTCTGAGAATAAACCCATAGGCTTCACCAAAATGCCAACTACGGCACAAAAATGGTTAAGAGCTTCTAATCCAGTAGAGTGCATAGATTTGCAGTGAAGACCGAAGCTTAAATCCAGGTGTTGGTACCTGTGGCCTAAAGTAAGTCATTTAACCTCTCAGAGCCTCTATTCCTTCATTTGTGCATACTTTTAAGGGTAGCTGGGATGTGATAAAGTGTGAAAAACCATAAATCAAATTTTACATGATGCCAGACTATGATAAAGATGCAAGAGTTAGTAGTACATCTAGGTCAATACAATTTCTGCAAAGGATTTAACCAACAAAAATTTCAGAGTAAAAATAAAGGTCAAAGGGGACATTTTACAGTTTTTAATCCAAACCTTATAAACATCTTGTCCTCAGGTAATTTTTGAAAGACAATCCAGAAAAATCAAAATGACAATTAAGATAAGAACCAAACTCAAAGAGCCATAGTTCATTATTTCACATAATCATCTAAATTTTTGTCTCTCAAGAAAAGTTACTTTACTTGAGTTAAATCAACAAGAGAAATATTACCAGTTATATTTAAGATGCAAATGTGGTTTATCCTCAAGCAAAAATCAGTCTTATCATTTTATCTTTACCAGAGTATAACACATTTATAAATTATATTGGAATGTTTTGTTCAAATATGTTTTACACATTTTAACAATCACAGATCTAATTACAGGTTTAAAACATTCAGTTTATTTGTGATGTCAGAATTTAAAATAGCAAATGAATTGGCTAAATTATGAAAATACTATCTCAACTAATGCAGGCAAACAACAAAATCTTTAACCCTTAGAGACTGGAAGTTACAAGGAAGAGAGGAGAGATACAGATATTCCCAAAAGTCAAACAGTGAAGCTTTAGTTTTGGATCCAGTAAGAGATACCCACTCAGATAGAATCAATTAGTGAACAACCACCTTATCAGGACAGCAGCCATGAGCTGTGGAGATAAATTCAGAGGAAAAAAAGAAAGCAATCTGTATCTCCCAGTATTCTGACATTGGGCAGGAAAAACAGTATGTTCATATATATTTAAATGACCACAAAGCAACAATAATTTTAATCCATCACTGAGACAATATAAAACAGTAAAATAACTAAGTGTAGTACATGCTGATTAAGAAGTGATTAACGTTCAATGGGGATTATCAGGGAAGACTTCATGGAAGAGGCAGGGTTTTACTGATTTTAAAGACAAATCTGGCCTATTTTGGGGGGTGGGGGGGGTTAGTGACAAGTAAGGGAAGGGTTAAGAGGCAGGAGGACAGCAGGAATCACAAGGGCTAGTTTAGAAAGTTAACAAGATCTTCAAAATAATTACTCATAGGTCACTGGGAATTCACTATCAAAGAGTAAGTGTAGGGCTTCCCCGGTGGCGCAGTGGTTGAGAGTCCGCCTGCCGATGCAGGGGACACGGGTTCGTGCCCTGGTCTGGGAAGATCCCACATGCCGTGGAGCGGCTGGGCCCGTGAGCCACGGCCGCTGAGCCTGTGCATCCGGAGCCTGTGCTCCGCAACGGGAGAGGCCACAACAGTGAGAGGCCCGCGTACCGCAAAAAAAAAAAAAAAAAAAAAAAAAAAAGAATAAGTGTATAAAACTGTCCCCCCCCCCGCAAAATCATCGAAAACCTCTCAGACACAATACTGACAGAGTACTTAGATAACAGCAACAATATAGAAGCCTATGCTTAAATGTTTCTAAGCTGGCCTCAAAATATTTACATATATATATAAAAATTCACAAAGTGACAGAGCAATTCAAGATGTCTGAAAGCAGGAAACAAGAGTAAGGACATTTTGCAAGTTTCTGCCAAGACAGTGGAGTTTTTTTTATAAATATGCATATATCTGCCCTAAATAAACACATAAAATAAATATGTTGATTTAAAGTATTGGACACCTGATATTTTAGCAATAGCTTTTCAATTTCGTTATTTTTTTTAAAAAATCATTTCAAACTTAAAAGAGTTGCAAGAATACTACAAGAATTCACATATACCCTTAGCCCATATTTCACAACTGACATTATACCAGATATATTTGAACATTTTCTCTCCCCTCCGCCACCACACAGACACACACACACATTATTTTTTTCTGAAACATGCGACAGTACGTTGCAGACATGATACCTCTTATCCCTAAATATTCCAGGGAGATTTCTAAAACACAAGAACAATCTGTTATATAACTACAGTACAATGATCAAAATTAAGAAATTAACGGTCATATATAAAATACTATAATCTATAGGTCTTATTCTTTTTTTAATAGGTCTTATTCTATTCTCCAATTATCCATACATCTTTCAAAGAAAACAAAAAAATATGATTCAAATACAATCCAGGATCATACACATTCCATATTTCTTTAGACATATCATTTTTTAATTTATGTAAGGCAAACTTAAACTTAATAAATCCAGGAAAAATAGTGCCCAGCAATTTTATCGCACTTAATTTTTTCCATCCTATTTACATGCTCTATTACGATAGTCTTCCATGTTTTAAGGAAAAAAAAAACTGAAGAGGCTTATACTTAAGTATATGAAGCACAGTAAATGCTTTGTCACCCACAACAAGACCCACAAGACTCTGCTGTACTCTTGCCAGTTTATTCCCATTTCCCATTTAATCATCAATACCCTGAGAGCGACAAGCCTTGCTCGTCTTTGTATCCCTCATAATTTACACACAGCTATGAATGTTTGAAGGGCAGAGTAAGCTTGATTGTTTGAAAGATGCTTCAACAGGACAGAGAAAACAGGTCTATCTTTTCAGGTTAAGGTTAAGATTAATCTCCATTAGGATTCTCCATGAAAGAGAAAAGGGAACTGTATGTTAAAATGATTAGAGAATGAGTGTCTTCACCTGTTAATCATTTAGAATAAAGAAAAATGCCCCATCTTCCTCCCCTCCACTGTCAACACTGACTCCTTGGTCCAAGTCCCTTCCATAGCTAAGGCAGTGCTGTCATTTTCCATTGATTCTAAGAAGCACAATTATTCACATTTCAACAGCTCTGGTATCGATGGCATCTTACTGCTGCCGTGGGCCAAGTGGCAGTCATAACACAGTTCATGACACTGTCTATGTAAGATCAAGAAAGCAATAGCATCAAAACATGCAGAATGAGTGTCAGCTTGGGAGAAAACTCCAGAGTAGATAGTAAAGCGCTCTTGTAAGAAATGCTACATCACTAGCACTCTTAAAAGCATAGAGGAAGAGACTGTGTGGAAATACACCGACATGACAACTTGGGGTCAGAAAGTCACTCAAAAACTTGAACTCTGAACGTGAATAAAATTCAGGAATATCATAACTAAGTCATTTCACTTCAGTTTTCCTTTTTAATCTATGTTCTTCCAATAAATGTAAAATGAACATTCTGAAGGATAGGAAAGCATTTTATCATAGCTTAATTGTCAGGGTTATTTCTCAGAGGAACATAAAATAATGGTGTATCTTATAATTAACGGCATCTCAGATTCAAGAGAACACAGTATTTCCAGCACAGAGAGAGCGGCACTCCATTCTTGAAGAGCTCCTTCAGAAAATGACCACAGCCAAACCAGAAAGCCAGAGTCTGCCAGCTTTCAATTGCTCCAGACACTGACAAGGTTCTTGCAGGCCAGGCTCCTAACACGGCCGGCAAACCACAGAGGGAGACAGCATGACACACATACCCCTAAAAACCAAAACACAGCTGGGATGCTAAATTCAGACCTATCAACCTTGACAGTACCCTTTTAATTACTATTTTTCCCTAATTCCCTAGAGTGATTTTTTTTTAAAACCTGGAAGCTGCCAACAGCATTTTTTGTTATTGGCCAAGTTATTCTGAGTATCATATCCAAATAATGAAACATAGATAAATTATTTTAAAGCAAAAGACCTTTAAGAATGCATACTCTTGCACCTTGTTCATGTTAATGTATTTTTACCTAATTTTAAATTTTTATACTTTAGGGACTTCCCTGGTGGTCCAGTGGCTAAGACTCTGCGCTCCCAGTGCAGGGGGCCTGGGTTCGTTCCCTGGTCAGGGAACTAGATCCCACATGCTGCAGGCAACTAAGAGTTGGCACACCACAACTAAAGATGCCCCATGCCGCAACTAAAAAAAAAGATCCCACATGATGCAATGAAGACCCGACAGAGCCAAATAAATAAATACTTTTTAAAGTATTTAAAAAAAATTTTTATACTTTAGAGCTAAGCATACACATAAATACATTTATATATGAATGAACTTTTAGAGATAAAAGTATATTTCAGATTACTTGGGGACAAACTTCAAAAAACGACATAATTTTCACTTATGAATGTTCACAGACACAGACAATTATAATTACATATACCATATAACTATGACTTGAGTCGGCAGAATATACAAAGCTGCAAGCTCAATCATTAATCACAAAATGTTTTGCCCAGGTAACAGTGTTGCTCTACAAAGATGAATGAAAATGGTTCTTATCTAAAAAGCTCACAATCTATCCAAGGAATCCAGGAGGTAAGAGTCCATTCCACCATTTGCCAGACAAGAACACTAAGGCTCAGAGACATAAACTTGTCCAAGGTAAAATGGCTAGTTGCCGATAGAAGCCAGATCTCATTTCCAATCAGCAATCCAATAACACACAAATTTAAATAGACTCTACTTATTAAGCAATGTTCTAGGCATCAGGATACCCCTCAGGTAATTAGTACCCAATTCTATAGATGAAGAAAACATTGTGATTGGCCCATGGTGATTCAGGACTGACAGGTCCCAAAGCGTGAGCCCCCATCACTGCACCACATTGCCTCTAACTGACTCCACAACAACGGACATTTGCAGGCTCTGACCCTCCCTCAAAAACGGCCTGACACAGCACGAAATTAGTGCTGTAAAGCTGTGCTAAATTCTCCCACCTGCTTAGAATTTAATGGGAAGAAATGCAAGAGTTATTACCTTGCAATAGAGAAAAACAAAAACAAAAAGCCTCCATTATCACACCTGGAAAAACAGATAAAAGGCCAACCAAAATTACACAAACTATTATAAAAGTAAATTGTGACAACCCCTTCACTTCACTGTCCAGCCCCACCAGCCTTGGGCACAACAGCAGACAGAACAAAGCCTCTGACATTAGTTTATGTTTACTGCAAAGAATCTTCAGTGACTTCTAATTAAACTGTTAAAATGTCTATATTAATGTCGCTGTGGCTAACACGTTATTTGCACACACACACATTTGTGTGTATATGTGTATACAAATATTTGCTTGTTTGCTCCCCGTGTGAACCAGGACTACAATAGAGATAATATCAGAATCCAAAGGGAGGCATTTCAAGCCCATTCTCAAGACACAGAGAAACCCTGACTGCAAGCTCTGGGAAGGTGCCAACACCTTAGTGGTGGCAAAGCTCATTGTAAATTCATCATTAAAAAGTGAAATGGCATTCGGGTTTCCAAGTTAACCCAAAAATCCTTTATAAGCCTGAAGAATTATTATAAAAACATTATTTTCAGCTGCACCCATTCCTTCTTTGGGAAAACGCATTCTGAGTTCCTTTGTCCAACAATCAGGAACTGCCCAAGAAAGGGCAGGTGACTATGGCACGTAACCCCTGTCACTCTTGGGCATCACAAATTAGGGAAAGCTGAGGTTCAACACATTGCCTTCAGGTCACACACATAGTAAGGGACAGAACTGAACAGGATAAATGAACAGTCACACCTCAGGACTTCGAGGTCTATCAATATCCATGCTCCTTCCACCAAACCACAGTCCTAGGCATTTATTTAATACGTGTCTGAGCAACCTCTTGAGTGACGCACAGGAGGGGCAGGGGGCCTATTTGAAACAATAGGAATATCTATCACCAAATCATGGGGCTTCTGGCTCTCTCAGATCTAGTAAGCCCCCCCATTCATACCTGGAAAGATCTACTGATCCAGCCCCAGGCTGAAGCACTGGGTAACACTCTGCTTGTTGCAGGCTAAGTGAAGAGAAATCAAATGTAACGCTTTTGCTTTAGAGAGGCGCTGAAGAAACCCTAGTAACAATCAGATCCGTGGTGAAGAACCACCCACTGCCACTACTCAAGTGAAATCAAGGTCAAGTAAATCACATCAGCCTCCCCAAAACAGTAATCTGCATCATTCCATTTTTAAAGATAGTTGGCAATCATATGAAAAAGAAAAATGCACACATAATAATGGTAAATGTCCTAAATTACATTTGGTGATATAGTGTCAGGAAATAACTTTTATTTAAGTTATTTGATGATGATTTCATTCAAGATTTCTTGTGGATAGACTGCATGATGAATACCTTTCAGTTACGATCTTTGTTCATTTTCAAGAGGGCTACATTTTGCATGAATGAACACACCAGAATAGGTGCTCCCTGCTGTTTCATCAACGCAGAAACTACTAGTTCCGAGAGTGTGGGAGAAAAAAGAAAACCACATTACACAATTTATCTAAGGGCATATGTTTTATTAATACATATGGCTTCATAAATGCTTTAGTATGAAATAGCCTTTTAAAATGAAGTACCTGTTAATGAGAAATACAAGATCAACAGGCTGAAAAACCAACTATATCCACCTCTCTTATTCTGAAGATGACAGAAAATAGCACCATTCCTTCTACTTCAGCGAATGCGGCATGTCTTTTCACTAAGACAAAGCAGTGCATAATTCCCTAAAGACAAAGTTTTTCAAAAACTTATAAAAGAAAAAGACACTGTTCAAATATATCCAACAATGCCACCCTGCTGATACTAAAATAACTGACTGCTGAGCTCCTTTGACAGAGAAGGAGGTCACTCTGCATAGGCTCATCAGAAGTTCCCACTCACACTCCCAAGCATCTCTGAAAGGGGTACGAATTCCCAAAGCTCTACTTCACCTACATTCTACTGAGCCAACTCAAAATTTTAAAAGAGAATAATAAATATCATCATGTAAATCCCTAAGTGTATGCTGCAAACATAGGAAAAGAAAATATACATTTGGAGATGCTTTTTAAAAATGTGACAAGAGTTCAAGAGCATTTTAACAGCTTTACTGAGACAAAATTTATATACTCTAAAATTCACCCATATAGACTGTACCGTTCAATGCATTTTAATATATCAATACTTGCAGGTGTGCAGCCATCAATAGTTACTCCTAGCCCCCAATCCGCACCGCCAACACCCTCAGCCCTAGGCAACCACTGATCTACCTCCTGCCTCTACAGATTTGCTTACACTGGACATTTCATAAAAATGGAATCATACACTACGTGGTCTTTTGTGACTGGCTTCTTTCATTGAACACAATGGTTTTGAGGTCGAAAGCATTTTGAAGAAGCTGGGATGCTGATGCTCATGGCACCTTCCACTCACTCATTCCATCATCAAGGGTTTCTTGAGCACCTTCCACAGGTGAGACAGACGCCACATGGGTCACAATGGGACCTGAAGGCTTTCCAGTATGAATTCTGCCCTCAAGGAGCTTACAGCAGGATAAAGATGCTAACACAGCTATAAAAAACTTTTTTTTTAATGTAGAAAACAGTGACTGCCAAGAGAAAAATGTAGACAAAATACCATGTGAGCTCAGATGAAAGCAAGGTAAATAAGATCAAGAAAAGTTCTGATAAGACAACCTTTGAGTTGATCACACACACACATATACAAATAATTAAAATCAAGTATAACAACACAGGGATGGAGGCACTTCCCACAGAAGCAAACCCACACTCCTTAGCTCTGTTCCATCCATATTTACTCCTGTACTCTGATCTCCCACACAGTACCTGCATTCCAAATAACTATAACTAGTGATAAGTCCCAGGAATCACTAAGCCCTTTATGATCCTAACTGCTCCACCCACCATTTCTTCTCCCAAGAAATGCCCTTCCTCCTTTCCATCATCCCCCACCGTCAACCCCATCATGTCTGATTGGTGAACTCCTATTCATCCTTCAATATTCAGCTGAAATATTGCCACCTCTTTCACGAAGTCTACCCTGACCTCCCCAGTTAGAGTTAGTCCTTATTCAATTCTTTATGATACATATGTATCTCTATTCCAGCTAATCTGCATTGTTCTGCTCTGTTCAGCTATGAAATCTCAGCACTTAGCATAGTGTCAGGCACATAGCCAGTACTAAATAAATGTTTGTTGGAACAAGGGCACAGAACACCAAGTGAAAGGCAAAGAGGGTGGACAAAAAGGTTGGCAGAGTCAACCCAAAGTGTGTGAAAGGGGGCAGTAAAGTAAGAGCCCTGGACACTATGTTAAACAAGGAAAAAAAGAAAGGGACATTTATTGATTACCTGCTATATTTCAGCACTGGTACATTATCTCATTTACTCTCTATGACAACCATATGAAATTAGTCTCTCCATCTTATCCTGGAGGAATCTGAAATAACTTATACAAAATGACACAACTATTAAGTGGCAAAAGCTCTTTGAACACTAAACATACACTCTGTGTGTGTGTGTGTGTGTGTGTGTGCGCGCGCACGCACACACTTCTATTCACAGGTAATTCAGCTACAGCCTTTCCATTTCCTATTTGAAGAAACTGGGGTTCATTTCCTTTGGAACTCTGTTACTGAAAGCACACAGTTACATTACATCACTGCCAGCAAAGGAAAGGTGATGTTTCGGTCCGCCTTTGCATCCTCCACCCTGGGTCTGGCTAGTCCAGTACAAATCATGCCTCCTGAGGCACAGCAGAAATAACATTGCAAGCTTGAGTAATACAGAAGCCTCAGTACTGTTCAACTAAACGAATTTCACTTGGATGAAGAGAAGGTATTTCTCAATCAAAGTATATAACATGGCCTTTAAAAGTTTCAGGTCAAAGTCCTATAAGCAACAATAAGAAAAAAAAAGCAATGTTAAAAATTATTGTTTTTTAAAGTTTCACTTTGCCATTTTTGCAAATATCATTTTGCAAAAAGATGAACCTGGGTTATGAAACAATGGTTTAATCAGTAGAGGTATAATGTTTAACAGCACAAGAAACAAAGAATCAGAGGAAGCAATTTATCATTTGTATGTTTATCGGGCTTGATAAAAAATTATTTTTTAATTATACAGCCTATGTTTTTCTTAAAGAATTTTTATTAAAAAACTAGTAAAATATGTCAAAGGTCAAAGAATAATCATGAGAAGAGGATTATAACCTCCCATAAACTTATAATAATCAATCTAAAATGTTTCTGAGAAAGAATATTAAAGCAACCTTTTTAGAAACGTTGTATAAAGGTGTCACAAAAGTAGTTTATGGGCTCGATCTCATGAAATTCCCAGAGAAGTCAACATGTTATTTAGAAAAGTTAAAGAAACACATTATGCCCAGTAGGTATCTATATTAACCCACAAAATTAAACAGAAGCTGCTCGGCCATACCAGAGAAGAAGAAAGAGTTGACTGGCCTTCAATGTCTGCAAGAATGCATATTGTACACAAGCTTAAAGCCATCTCTTTCTTGCTAAAAGCACAAGTTTCAAGAAGGAAAATGAACGGAGGGCTGTTGGAGGTATTTTGTTAAAATAATTACATTTTGTTAAATTAATTTCTTCAAATAATTATAAGGACGATATTCAGAATCCATAACCTAGCTGGTTGCATTAGTGAAACAATAGAAGTGTTTTGGGTGAACTGTCAATCTCAAATACTGCTTTAATATTTTTTATTTAAAACAAATCTATCCTGATTATAGCAACTGATTTTCATATCATTCCTCAGGTTCATCTTCAAAAATGACAGCGAGTAATCAATATTTTATCTTATTTTTTGAAGTCATGAGATGACCATTATGTCAACAGCAAGACTAACTGCATCTGAAGGATTTAGTGTAACCACCAAATAAGATGGAAAGCAAATCTAATATAGTTACATGAATTATTATCACTGTGGCACATGGTGATAAGGAGAAAATGGGATGTATTGGGTATATGCCCATATGAGCTGAGCCAAATCCTTACTTTTTCTTTTATCATTGTTAGTGCTTAGCTATTTCTGCGTTTGAGCCAGCTCCCTGGTCTCCCAGGCCTCCCCTACCAGCCTAAGGGGATGCAGGCGTGGGTTTTCCTTCCAATCCTCAACCAGAAGCCAAACCAATCCTCAACATTCCTGAGTTTCCAGACACCAAACCCGCAGGCTTCAAAGAGCTGGTCCCGGTGCCTTGAGGAAGTGAAGGAGAGCAGAGATCATCCTTTCAGTTTTGCTAGATGATACCTGAGATGCAGCCAAATGGAAGAAGAGATGGTGAAGGGTAGGCTTTCTTTCATTCCACACTGCCTAAACATCTGACCTCAACAAGTCAATGTTTACCTATAGCAAAGACTGGCATATAACTGCTTTTCACCTTAGCAAGGAGAGGTCAACACCAAGGCAAGGCGAAATGCAGAAAAAAGTATTATAAAAGGAGGTCCTGAGAGGACAAATGAGTAAATGAAAGCTGTGGGATCTAAGGGAGAGTCAGTAAATCACAATCACAGCACCATGTGATAAGTGCTATGAAAGGAAAGGGACATACAGGGTGCTGTGCAACCCCTCAGGAGGTGCATCTAACCCAGACCTGGAGTCAGAAAAAACTTCTAAGTAAGTGATTTCTAGGCAGGGATGTGAACAATGAGGAAGAGTTAGCCAGATAAAAGACAGGGAGGAGGTGAGGTGGGCTGGGGTGGGGTAGACAGTTGGAGGAACAGTGGTGAGACAGAAGAGACAACACAGAAAAACACCAAAAGATAAGCTCAAGGACTCAAGAACTGCTAGACAGAAAGTTCAACATGACACACGGGCGTCTGGGAGATGATGCAGGACACTACAGCAGAGATGGGTTCTGCAGGACCTTGCTGGCTACGTAAAAGAAACTTAGACCTCACCTAAGAGGAAGGGGGAGCCTCTCAAGAGGAATGACATGATTGGTTTTACACTTTGGAAAGACTACTAGGGCTGCAGTGGGAACAGACTGGGGAATGTGAGACTGAAGGCCGTGACCCCAAGCAAGAGATGGTTAGAACAAGGCAGGAGAAAGGCCTGTGGGTGTTCCCTGAAGGATAACAGCAACAACAGGGTGAACCAGCAAAAAAAATAAAAGTAAGTCCCGCCAACAATGTCAATACACAGGGGCTTTCAGCAGCCATCTAGCTCCCCACCATACAATCTGCGAGATGTTCTAACCCCATCAGGCCTTTAAGTAAAGAAACAGCTATTGTTACTACCCTGTAATTTCAAACTCCAATCATTTGATGCTGGCTAATTAAAACCCATATTTCAATTAACCACTCAGTCAGGGGAACCAGGGCATGCACAACCAGAATACTGTCTTCAGCATGCCATAGCAATTCCAGGAAAGATTCTGAAGAGCCTTACCATAATGATTCACGTGGGTTCCCAACACTTTTCAAGAAACACTCAAGTACAGTGACAGCTGTCAACCAAGTGTCAAGTAGCCCTGGGGGCAGAACAGGTTTAAAAACAGGACTTAAAAGCACTTATTGTTACCTGGTAGCACTGACTTGGCCTAATACAGAGCACTGGACAGGTAATTCTTAATAAAGCAGGGAGACAGGAAAGGGTAAACGGAAGAAATGAAATGCTGGGTCAGACTTTACTTTTTTAAATGTTTTTTTACAAGGAAAAACATCATCAACAACAATAACCTACTATTTGGTTGACAGGTGGAAGGGTCAGTGGACTAACTTTGAATACCTCTGCTTGAAGTATGAAAATATTTCAAATTCTCTTGGGCAATTTATTTGAAGAGATCTGTGCCATCCAGATCATACCCTCAAAGTCTATCAAATTCCAAGGAAGGCAAAAATATTGTTAATCGAGTGTTTATTTTACAACTGGCATATTAAATTTAAATCAACAATAGTGTTTTTACATATTGTATGCCCTATACTTTATAGTCCACTAGAGCTGCTTATATAACCAATGTGATATTTTGTTTTATAAGCCTTGAAGCATGATTATAAAACATACTTTATAGTCGTTTTCTCTTTGTGGTTTATGACATATTATGAGTGAGATCCATGATTTACTTGATTGTTACACCCAATAACAACACTTGTTCTTTCAGAAAATACAATCCACTATCCCTTTTGTGTCCAAAACCCACTGCAGCAAAAAAAGGGGGAGGTTCTTTAAAACAGCTTCTCTCTTTTTCCCCTGGTCACTGAAGTTACTTCCTTCCAGCTCATGAGTACTGTGACTCCACGGCAGAACTACATGTCTAATCTACAGTATGCAACGCACATAAAAAAAGAGCTGCTTATTTCTAGTCACTTGGGAACAGGTAGGGAATTTCTGGCCCACTTGATCTCATACCACTTGGAAGCACTAATGAAAAGTAAATTATGCTACAGTAGTCGCAGGGTAGGGGCCTCTGAAGATTTAATAAAAGGCAGCTGAGGCACCAGTGGTCAATCAGTTAACTAAGAAATCAAAGGGCAGAAGTTCCAAGTCACAGAAAATTCTGGAAGATGTGACTCACTGATATTTCAGGACCTACTCAGCTTCTCTCCCTGTAATTCATTCCTTTCCTCTTCTGCTGCAGCTTTTGCTTTTCTGTGTGGCTCCCCTTTCAACCATCCCAAAATACCATGGAATATACACTATACTGTCAATGATCTGTTCCATTTTTTTTTTAAGTTTTCTATGCTCTCTTCTCAATTTCAAAATAGAGTTTAAATTTGTGCTGGTTTCCTACACACGACACAAAGAGTGATGAATCAAGTGGCACAGGGGAAAGCGCCCTAGACTAGAGGAAAAAAGACAGAAGTGTGAGTCTGCCACTAGTCAGCCATGTGGGCTCAGTCACCAACTCTACCCAAATTCTCCCCTGACTTTGCCACTTCTACCTCGACCGTGTCTCAGCTGTCTTCCCTGTCCGGATTTCCAACTAATGCTGTACATTATCCACTTGTACCATTTCACCTCCCCTGCTCACAAAGCTTCTGTTTTACCCTCCACAGCCTCAAGTAGCTAAAGATAACTTTTTTTTTTGGCTATAGGGCCAGTTAAAGACAAATAAAAATGCTTATGGGGCTGCTTATTTTTTCAAGAAAATGAAAATGGCTTCATTTAGCGCTATGGTGGAAAACACATATTCTTACCATTTAGATTTGTTCATTAAATATAAAAATATCAATGAGGAAATCAACACTGCATTTTTAGCCATAAAAATGTTATTAATAACTGAGTATATCTGAAAAGTATCAATTAATGCAACTTTCTAAACTTGCACCCTAAATTTAAATGAAACTGCTCAGTAGCCACTAGGCCCAAAGGATAAGATTAAACTCCTTGGGCTTCCCCGGTGGCACAGTGATTGAGAGTCCACCTGACGATGCAAGGGACACGGGTTCATGCTCCGGTCCGGGAAGATCCCACATGCCACGGAGCGGCTGGGCCCGTGAGCCATGGCCGCTGAGCCTGCACGTCCGGAGCCTGTGCTCCGCAATGAGAGAGGCCACAACAGTGAGAGGCCCGCGTACCGCAAAGAAAAAAAAAAAAAAAAGATTAAACTCCTTAACTTCCCCAACCTTCCCACCCATGAGAACCCCACTAGAACCCTTTATCTGATCTGTGCAGTGACTCTGCCAGGAAAACCTTCAACACCAATGCCCCCACCCCTCTTATGCTCAAGGTCTGGCTCAAGTCCACTTCCCCTGATGGCCTGCCTGCCCTAGTTCTTGAACTTCTTTCTCTGAAGTCCTAAAGCACTTTCTAGACCTCTTATATATTCTATCTCACTTACATATTCATTCACCTACTCCAAAATCCTAACTGAGCAAGTGAAGAGTACTACGTTAGTACTTATTCACTACACTATAAACATGATTTGACCAAACTAATAGTTCCTTAAAGTCAAAGATCACTTCCATGCTAATATTTGTTGACTGATAAAGGGTTCAACCATCCATTAAATGTAGATTGTTTATGGATTTCTTTTTAAGAACAGAATATACTGACAAGAGAATGTGATCTAAATCACACCTTTAAATCAATAGTATATACACTTCTTCCTTTCAGGAAGTGTTACTGCACATGCAAAAAAAAAAAGGGCAGTGTCGAGACACTGGCATCAACAAACTGTCACATATTAAAAGTTGGAAACCGAGATACTGCAACTCCCTTCAGTTCTTGTAACTCAAGTCAAAGAAACAAGCACAGCTTGTTACTGTGAACTCTCCCTACAATGTTAGTTCTACATGAGCCTTAAAGAGCTATCTAAAAATAAACAGGAGGGCCAGATTCTGGGAGAAAAATACATAGAACATATAGACAAATCTGCTTCCCTAAACTGGCTGTTTAGTTTGGGCTATGCTATTTCCTGCTTAAATTGGTTTCCTGCAATTTGTTAAGGATGCCAAATACTTGGTGATCTCAGTGATATACTTAAAAAAAAATCAGCAAATCTTTCTTATTTTTCCCAATGACAAGAAATGTACAGAGAAACGTGCACATTGAGGATAAAAATAAAAGTGAGTTCATTTGTCTTTTTACCCAGATTCATCATTTTCATCTGGTTGCTAGCAGTTTAGGTAACCAACAAATAGCCTAATAACACTCCTGCCTGATTTTTCATATTGACTTGGGGACACAGTTTCTTCAGCAATAAACAGGATCAACCGTGAGAGGTCTGACCTCACTATAAGCCAGAAAAACTAAAGGATCAAAGTGGAAAAGAAAAAAATCAATATCCAACACTGATTTTTAAAATCAAAAAATGCAAGATGTTAATGAAAAGGTAAGTTTATAACTGTACAAGGTATCCCTTTATGTCAGCCTAATTAAAAAAAAAACATTCCCTGATATAAAAGCAAACCAGCTACATCAGCGTCCACACGGTAGGAGCTCCCAAGAATTGCTACCACCAGTGCCTGTGTCCCCAGCGTGAACCGCAGTCACCCCCCGCCCCCACCTCTCCAGGACACCCTCCAAGACCAGCAGACCCAACCAACTCCATGAAGATGAGCTAAAAGACCTTAATGAAGACAGCAGCCATCATTTAAAACATTAATTATCATTTTTTTGGTGTTTTTCTCCCCAGATCAATCATAAGCTCCAGGAGAAATTGTGCCTGTCTTGATCATCACTGTATATCCTCAGCAGTAGTAGAGGGTTGAGCGCATATTAAATGCTTATATTAAGAAATAATACAGACAGCAACAGTCAGCGCTACCCACCACCAGTCCCTCCCATCAGGAAACTTGCACAAGCCTCTTAGGTAGCCTCATCCACCAGAGGGCAGACATCAGAAGCAAGAAGAACTACAATCCTGCAGCCTGTGGAACAAAAACCACATTCACAGAAAGGTAGACAAGATGAAAAGGCAGAGGGCTATGTACCAGATGAAGGAACAAGATAAAACCCCAGAAAAACAACTAAATGAAGTGGAGATAGGCAACCTTCCAGAAAAACAATTCAGAATGATGATAGTGAAGATGATCCAGGACCTCGGAAAAAGAATGCAGGCAAAGATCGAGAATATGCAAGAAATGTTTAACAAAGACCTAGAAGAATTAAACAACAAACAGAGATGAACAGTACAATAACTGAAATGAAAAATACACTAGAAGGAATCAACAGCAGAATAACTGAGGCAGAGAAAGGATAAGTGACCTGGAAGACAGAATGGTGGAATTCACTGCTGCTGAACAGAATAAAGAAAAAAGAATGAAAACAAATGAAGACAGCCTAAGAGACCTCTGGGACAACATTAAACACAACAACATTCGCATTATAGGGGTCCCAGAAGGAGAAGAGAGAGAGAACGGACCAGAGAAAATATCTGAAGAGATTACAGTCGAAACCTTCCCTAACACGGGAAAGGAAATAGCCACCCAAGTCCAGGAAGTGCAGAGAGTCCCATACAGGATAAACCCAAGGAGAAACACACCGAGACACAGAGTAATCAAATTGGCAAAAATTAAAGACAAAGAAAAATTATTGAAAGCAGCAAGAGAAAAACGACAAATAACATACAAGGGAACTCCCATAAGGTTAACGGCTGATTCCTCAGCAGAAACTCTACAAGCCAGAAGGGAGCGGCATGATATATTTAAAGAGATGAAAAGGAAGAACCTACAACTAAGATTACTCTACCAAGCAAGAATCTCATTCAGATTCAATGCAGAAATCAAAAGCTTTACAGACACGCAAAAGCTAAGAGAATTCAGCACCACCAAACCAGCTCTACAACAAATGCTAAAGGAACTTCTCTAAGTGGGAAACACAAGAGATGAAAAGGACCTACAAAAACAAACCCAAAACAATTAAGAAAATGGTCACAGGAACATACATATCAATAATTACCTTGAACGTGAATGGATTAAATGCTCCAACCAAAAGACACAGGCTTGCTGAATGGATACAAAAACAGGACCCATATATATGCTTTCTACAAGAAACCCACTCCAGACCCAGGGACACATACAGACTGAAAGTGAGGGGATGGAAAAAGATATTCCATGCAAATAGAAATCAAAAGAAAGCTGGAGTAGCAATACTCATATCATGTAAAATAGACTTTAAAATAAAGAATGTTACAAGAGACAAGGAAGGACACTACATAATGATCAAGGGATCAATCCAAGAAGAAGATATAACAATTATAAATATATATGCACCCAACATAGGAGCACCTCAATACATAAGGCAACTGCTAACAGCTATAAAAGAGAAAATCGACAGTAACACAATAGTAGTGGGGGACTTCCACACCTCACTTCCACCAAGGGACAGATCATCCAAAATGAAAATAAATAAGGAAACAGAAGTTCTAAATGACACAATAGACCACATAGATTTAACTGATATTTATAGGACATTCCATCCAAAAACAGCAGATTACACTTTCTTCTCAAGTGTGCATGGAACATTCTCCAGGACAGATCACACCTTGGGTCACAAATCATGCCTCAGTAAATTTAAGAAAACTGAAATCATATCAAGCATCTTTTCTGACCACAACGCTATGAGATTAGAAATGAATTACAGGGAAAAATACATAAAAAACACAAACACACAGAGGCTAAACAATATGTTACTAAATACCCAAGAGATCACTGAAGAAATCAAAGAGGAAATCAAAAAATACTTAGAGGGCTTCCCTGGTGGCTCAGTGGTTGAGGGTCCACCTGCCGATGCAGGGGATGCAGGCTCGTGCCCCGGTCCGGGAGGATCCCACATGCTGTGGAGCGGCTGGGCCCGTGAGCCATGGCTGCTCAGCCTGCGCATCCAGAGCCAGTGCTCCACAATGGGAGAGGCCACAACAGTGAGAGGCCCACGTACCGCAAAAAAAAAAAAAAAAAAAATACTTAGAGACAAATGACAATGAAAACACGATGATCCAAAACCTATGGGATGCAGCAAAAGCAGTTCTAAGAGGGAAGTTTATAGCTATACCAGCCTACCTCAAGAAACAAGAAAAAATCTCAAATAAACAATCTAACCTTACATCTAAAGGAACTACAGAAAGAACAAACAAAACCCAAAGTTAGCAGCAGGAAAGAAATCATAAAGATCAGAGCAGAAATAAATGAAATAGAAACAAAGAAAGCAATAGCAAAGATCAATAAAACTAAAAGCTGGTTCTTTGAGAAGATCAACAAAATTGATAAACCATTAGCCAGACTCAACAAGAAAAACAGGCAGAGGTCTCAAATCAATAAAATTAGAAATGAAAAAGGAAAAGTTACAGCAGACTCCGCAGAAATACAAAGCATCCTAAGAGACTACTACAAGCAGATCTATGCCAATAAAATGGACAACCTGGAAGAAATGGACAAATTCTTAGAAAGCTATAACCTTCCAAGACTGAACCATGAAGAAATAGAAAATATGAACAGACCAATCACAAGTAATGAAATTGAAACTGTGATTAAAAATCTTCCAACAAACAAAAGCCCAGGACCAGATGGCTTCACAGGTGAATTCTATCAAACATTTAGAGAAGAGCTAACACCTATCCTTCTCAAACTCTTCCAAAAAACTGCAGAGGGGGGAACACTCCCAAACTCATTCTACGAGGCCACCATCACCCTGGTACCAAAACCAGACAAAGATACTACAAAAGAGGAAAATTACAGCCCAATATCACCAATGAACATAGACGCAAAAATCCTCCACAAAACACTAGCAAACAGAATCCAACAGCACATTAAAAGGATCATACGCCATAATAAAGTGGGGTTTATCCCAGGAATGCAAGGATTCTTCAATATATGCAAATCAATTAATATGACACAAAATATTAACGAACTGAAGGATAAAAACCATATGATAATCTCAACAGATGCAGAAAAAGCTTTTGACAAAATTCAACACCAATTTATGGTAAAAACCCTCCAGTAGTAGGCATGAAGAGAACTTACCTCAACATAATAAAGGCCATATATGACAAACCCACAGCCCACATCGTTTTCAATGGTGAAAAACTGAAATCATTTCCACTAAGATCAGGAACAAGACAAGGTTGCCCACTCTCACCACTGTTATTCAACATAGTTTTGGAAGTTTTAGCCACAGCAATCAGAGAAGAAAAAGAAAAGGAATCAAAATCAGAAAGGTAAAACTGTCACTACATACAGATGACATAATACTATACATAGAGAATCCTAAAGATGCTACCAGAAAACTACTAGAGCTAATCAATGAATTTCGTAAAGCTGCAGTATACAAAATTAATGCACAGAAATCTCTTGCATTCCTACACACTAATGATGAAAAATCTGAAAGAGAAATTAAGGAAACACCCCCATTTACCATTGCAACAAACAGAATAAAATACCCAGGAATAAACCTACCTAGGGAGACAAAACTATAAAGACATAGTTTATATAGACATAAAACTAGACACTGATGAAAGAAATTAAAGATGATACCAACAGATGGAGAGATATACCATGCTCTTGGATTGGCAGAATCAATACTGTGAAAATGGCTATACTACCCAAAGCAATCTACACATTCAATGCAATCCCTATCAAATTACCAATGGCATTTTTTATGGAACTAGAACAAAAAATCTTAAAATTTGTATGGAGACACAAAAGACCCCGAATAGCCAAAGCAATCTTGCGGGAAAAAGACAAGAGCTGCAGGAATGAGACTCCCTGACTTCAGACTATACTACAAAGCTACAGTAATCAAGACAATATGGTACTGACACAAAAACAGAAATATAGATCAATGGAACAAGACAGAAAGCTCAGAGATAAACCCACGCACCTATGGTCAACTAATCTATGACAAAGGAGGCAAGGATATACAATGGAGAAAAGACAGTCTCTTCAATAAGTGGTGCTGGGAAAACTGGACAGCTACATGTAAAAGAATGAAATTAGAACACTCCTTAACACCATACACAAAAATAAACTCAAAATGGATTAGAGACCTAAATGTAAGACCACACACAATAAAACTGTTAGAGGAAAACATAGGAAGAACACTCTTTGACATAAACCACAGCAAGATCTTTTTTGATTCAACTCCTAGAGTAATGGAAATAAAAATAAACAAATGGGACCTAATGCAACTTCAAAGCTTTTGCACAGCAAAGGAAACCATAAACAAGACGAAAAGACAATCCTCAGAATGTGAGAAAATATTTGCAAATGAATCAATGGAAAAAGGATTAATCTCCAAAATATATAAACAGCTCATGCAGCTCAATATTAAAAAAACAAACACCCTAATCCAAAAATGGGCAGAAGACCTAAATAGACATTTCTCCAAAGAAGACATACAGATGGCAAAGAAACACATGAAAAGCTGCTCAACATCACTAATTTTTAGAGAAATGCAAATCAAAACTACAATGAGGTATCACCTCACACCAGTCAGAATGGGCATCATCAGAAAATCTACAAACGACAAATGCTGGAGAGGGTGTGGAGAAAAGGCAACTCTCCTGCACTGTTGGTGGGAATGTAAATTGTTACAGCCACTATGGAGAACAGGACGGATGTTCCTTAAAAAACTAAAAATAGAACTACCACATGATCCAGCAATCCCACTACTGGGCATATACCCAGAGAAAACCACAATTCAAAAAGACACATGCACCCCAATGTTCACTGCAGCACTATTTACAATAGCCAGGTCATGGAAGCAACCTAAATGCCCATCGACAGACGAATGGATAAAGAAGATGTGGTACATATATACAGTGGAATATTACTCAGCCATAAAAAGGAACAAAGTTGGGTCATTTGTTGAGACGTGTATGGATCTAGAGACTGTCATACAGAGTGAAGTAAGTCAGAAAGAGAAAAACAAATATCGTGTATTAGCGCATATATGTGGAATCTAGAAAAATGGTACAGATGAACCAGTTTGCAGGGCAGAAATTGAAACACAGATGTAGAGAACAAACGTATGGACACCAAGGGGGGAAAGCCGTGGGGAGATGGGGGTGGTGGTGTGATGAATTGGGTGACTGGGATGGACATGTATACACTGATGTGTATAAAACTGATGACTAATAAGAACCTGCAGTATAAAAAAAAAAACAAACAAATAAGAAAAACAACTAATACTAAACTTTCTTTGGGTTATTTATATGGAAATATGTTAATATAAATGTTTCAGACATTACATGAAATTTCTAAAAATCTTATAAGTTCTGGTATAATATTATAAGTCATAATTCTAGTTATTTCTTTAAAATGTATATCTCAGAAATAACTAAATTTCCTTGTCAATTGCATTATTATGAACTTTCATCAAATCTTTAACTATGGTCATTTTTAAGTCTTTCGTCATTTACAGACAGTTCTGGGTGCACGCTGATGCTTTCGCAAAAATGTTCCTATAAAAGGGTTTCATCTTCAAGGAATTCATGGAAAAGACTCTGACAAGTACAGGTTTCTGGTAACTGACTATACTGCTGAACTGAATAAATAAGCATTTTCAGAACTCTAATGGAAAACTGATGAATTCATAAAAGTGCTAACAAAAGATCAAGATGAAAAAAAATTAATTACATGGGACTGAGTGAACTGATGAGGATGATTATAATTTTTGTGACTTTCTGTTTGAATAAAAAAAAAATCCCACAAGGACTCAGAGGCAAAAAATATACAAATCAATTTTCACTGCAAAGTAAAGGAGCTGTTACAGTGGAGGATTACTGGACTGAATGTCAATATTATGACACAGTATGAGTGTGTTTCATGTTTGGTAATTGCAATCACTGTTGTTTTTGTGTGGTCAGCCATTTACAATGCTTGGTGTCAGTTTATTTATCTCTAGTAAAAATAAAAATATATTTTTTAAAAAAAGCAAACCAATGTAGTTGAGATAGCACATAACACATCAAAGAATTTGAGGCAGCAAGGATACAATTAAGTTCTTTAGAGCGCATTCATTTATTAAAGTGGCATTACAATATGCTGTGTGTCACACAGTATATTATTTTGCCTAAACAGCTTTACATGCAAATACTTGCTGCAGTGAGTCACTGATCTGGTTCAAGGTTGGGCAAAAAATAGTTTCAGTAAAGTCTTTAAAGGAAATCACTTTCTTACAGCATAAATTATGTTCTCGAAACTATATATATGACAAAACTTAGCTCTTATACACAGAAATCCTAGTGCTCTCAGTCCATCAACTCTGCCCTGTATTCACACATATGAATAGCCTAGGGGGCTGGTATGAATTACAGTCCTGCAAGGAAGAAAGCATTTTAACAAATATTAAAAATTCAACTCACATTTAATATATCATTTACCTGACACTGAAAAATGTAGAAAAGGCTGGTGACATTTTTATCCATATTATTTTTGTAGACTTGAAAAATTATTTCATAACACATCTAAATTATAAATCTTAAGAAATCTATTATTGGGGCTTCCCTGGTGGCGCAGTGGTTGAGAGTCCGCCTGCCGATGCAGGGGACATGGGTTCGTGCCCCAGTGCCGCGGAGCGGCTGGGCCCGTGAGCCATGGCCGCTGAGCCTGCGCGTCCGGAGCCTGTGCTCCGCAACGAGAGAGGTCACAACAGTGAGAGGCCCGCGTACCGAAAAAAAAAAAAAAGAAATCTATTATTGGATACTAACTAAAACCCCAAACGCAGAAGAGAACATTAACTTTGAGGCTGTGTACTTTTAGAAACATACTCTTTAAATTTTAAGAAGAATAAATCTGTTAATTTGCACAATCATTGTCTAACTGCATTCTGAACCTAAAGGCAAGATCACTTCAAAATAGTATGTAAAATATTAGTTCTTCTCTTACGTTGGGCTGGAATGGGTAACGGAAGTATTCTCAAAGAGCCTGAGCTATTAGCCTTGTTGAGCTTTTTTCACATCAAAGTGCAGACAGAAAAAGCAAGTATTTGTATGGCATATGAGGGTACACAGGTGTTCACCAGCTACCCTGAATCTAAGAAATCAATTCCTCCAATACACTCATAACACACAGGTTAGGAAGCTGTGCTGAAGACTGAGGTGAAGACAGTAGTCCTCAGGGAAATATTTCCTGGCATCCATTTACCCACAATCCTGGGGGAGCTGGGATGTGGAAAAGGCAGGAAGCTAGATTCACAAACACACAGAGCTGTCTAGCTCCACAACCTCAGTCACCACATCATTAAAATCACCTGATGAAGCTCACAAGGCCAAGCACTGATAAAATCTAGACTAAAGCTGTGCAAGAGAACTTTCTGCAATGATGAAAATGTCCTATACTGCACTCTCCAATATGGCAGCCACTAGCCACAGGTGGTTACTGAGCACTGAAGGGTGACTAGTGACACAAGAGACAAAATTTTTATTTTATTTCATTTTAATTAATTTTAATTTAAATATTAATAGCCACATGTGACTAATGGCTACCATTTAGAGAGTGTACTTCTAGCCTGACCAACAAAACACAAGGTGGCATTCAAAGAGTTTTCAGTGCCCAGGCTGGTCATAGACCAAAGAGTTCATCAGTCATGTCAAATCGAGAAATGGGAAGGGATGGATCCCTCAGCATAGGCAGAACTTATCTCAACATCAGTGTCACACTCTGCAGGCCACACCATGAGCATTTATAGAAAGCCCCCCCACCCACACCCACTCTTTCAAAGTATCCTTTTAAGAAACCAACCCAAGAAGAAAAACACTTCTTCTCCTTCAACTCACTGTTGTATAAGAGCAAATATGGGAGAAAGCTAGAAGAACCAACAATCACTTACAGAAAGGTGCTTTCCTAAACTCAAGCAGAACATCACTAAAAAGCAGCTCTTTCCCTACAACTAGTTTCTGTCACATCCTTTCTACAAATGAAGCAAGATGTCATTCAAATGATAATAAAACAGAGTGGTTTACTGCATTTGCTCTGGAGTCAAACAGACTTGAATTCAAGTATCACATCCACTGCTCACCAGCTGTGAGATAATTAATCACTTCAAGTCTCAATTTTCTTCCATGTAAAATGGCTTAATACAGTACCTTCTTCACAGGATTATACAGATTACACAAACTAGACATAAAGGATTTAACAGAGTACCTGGCACGTAATAAACATTACTTAAATGTTATTTATTACTATTCCATCATTAGTTCACCATCACCATCCTACCTCCTTAACATAGTAGGTAGAAAAGAAGTCTACCTAGGGACTTCCCTGGTGGTCCAGTGGTAAGGAATCCGCCTTCCAACGCAGGTGATGTGGGTTCAATCCCTGGTCGAACCCATTAAGATCCCACATGTCGTGGGGGAACTAAGCCCACAAGCCACAACTACTGAGCCTGCATGCCTCAACTAGAGAGGCTGCATGCCACAAACTACAGAGCCCACGCACTCTGGAGCCAGCATGCCACAACTAGAGAGAAGCCCGTGCACCACAACGAAAGATCCCGCATGCCTCAATGAAGAGCCCGCATGCTGCAACTAAGACCCGACGCAGCAAGAATACAATAAATAATTTTTTTTAAAAAAAGGAAAAGAAGAAATCTACCTAGAACAAAGCATATTTTAGATCAAATTCCAATTTTTAAAATATCCGTATGTCAAAAGATAATGTTGGAAAAGCAAAAAGGGACAAGTCATGGTGTACCTCAGAAGCCAAGAAAAGCAATTCAAATTATATTCTAAGTACCATGGAGATCTACCACTAGGATATGATATGAGCTGATGTATTTTTTTAAAGATTGCTGAGGCCTCTGGGTGCTTGGCAGAGCATAGAGGGAGGACAAGAGTGGAAGTAGGGAGCCAGTTAAGAGGCTTCAGCAAAAGACAAGGTAAGAGATGGTGGTTACCTCGACTGGAGCTGCAGCAGTAAAGATAGACAAGCAAAGAACATATCCAAACATATTCTGGAGATGGAGCTGACAAGACTAGCTAATGGTCTAATATGAGAATTAAGAAAGGGACTTTCCTGGCAGTGCAGTGGTTAAGAATCCACCTGCCAATGCAGGGGACACGGGTTCGAGCCCTGGCCTGGGAAGATCCCACGTGCCGCGAGCAACTAAGCCCACGTGCCACAACTACTGAGCCTGTGCTCTAGAGCCTGTAAGCCACAACTACTGAGCCGACATGCCACAACTACTGAAGCGCACGCCTAGAGCCCCTGCTCCACGACAAGAGAAGCCACCACAATGAGAAGCCCATGCACCACAATGAAGAGTAGCCCCCTCTCGCCGCAACTAGAGAAAGCCCACACACAGCAACGAAGACCCAACGCAGCCAAAAATAAAAAATAAATAAAATTTTTTAAAGATCTGTAATCCCGATTATAAAAAAATAAAATAATTTTTTTTAAAAATTAAGAAAAAAAGAGGAAACAAGGATGAATCCCAGTGCCATTTACTGGGAAAGATAAAGAGGAGAAGCAACTCTGAAGAAGAATAAAAAGCTTTGTCTTGGATCTGCTAAGTTGAAGAATTTTAAGTGGAGATGTGAAGTAGACAATTGTCGGAGTCAAGTTTCAAGGAGAGGTCAGGGCTAGAGATACAATTTTGGGAGTCACGGGCATCTACACAATGACTCAAAAGGCGTACAATTTGATGACATTAGTGGAAATCAGCAAAGAAGACTAGACTGAGGATGCAAGTAAGGTATAAGGAAAACCAAGAGTGTGGCCCAGAAGCCAAAAAAAGGGTTTCCAGCAGAGGGGGTGGTCACCTTCTATCTAACCTTAATGAACGATGAACACTTCTTAATGCTAAATAAAAAGTTTGCAAAGGACAAGAACTATTTCTTATTCATCTTGGCACCTTCTGCTCTACACACATCAGAAGTTCAACTCATGGTTACTGACTTAATGATTAGTAAGAGGGTCACAAATGCCCCCAAGTGAATGGCATTTGGGCAACATCTCATCTTTCTCGAGGTATTTCAGTCTGTAGCCAGATTTACCACACAATACCCCTTTCTAATAAATAATGAAAATTCTCGTTTAGTCCAAGTTTAATCATCTCAACTATTTTCTCATTGCCATTTCACCAAAAAACAGCATGTCCATCCATCAAATTTAGCAGCAATAAGAACAGTGCCAGACACATAGCAGGTGCTCAATAAATATTAGTTGGATGAATAAATGGACAGGGTAAGAGAGAGAAAAGGAAAGAGAAACAGTCTCTTATCCTACAGGATAAGAGAGATAAAATGAGACAATAATTCTCTATGGATTTCATTTAACATCATATTTTCCTCAATAATTAAGACTATGAAGGAAAAAACTTAAGAAACTTAAAGAAATCTATTAAGATAGTAAAATCATCAGAGATTTTCATCTGGAAGCAATAAATCAGTATTTTCTAAGTTCAATTTTTTTTTAATAAATATTTACTCCCAAACCTCTCATATCCCTATAAGTAATTCATTTTACACAAAAAGATATGAAATAACCTTCCAAAGCCTAACAGAGGATTCAGGAGCTGGAAGAGAAAAAACATTCCCAAAGACTGTTTGAAAGTAGATTCATTCCACTTTTAGTTCAAAGAATTTTAAAAGAAACCCTGGTACTAACCAATACAGTCGGCCTTCCATATCTGCAGGTTCCGCATCCACAGATTCCACCAACCACAGGTTGAAAATATTCAGGAAAAAAAAAAATTCCAGAAAATCCCAAAAAGCAAAACTTGAATTTGCCATGCAGGCAATTATTTACTTGGCATTTACAGTGTATTAGGTATCATAAATAATCCAGAGATGATTTAAAGTATATGGGAGGATGTGCATAGGTTATAAGCAAGTACTACCCATTTTACATAAAGGACTTGCACATCCATGGATTTTGGTATCCAAGAGGGTCCTGGAACCAATACCCATGGATACCAAAGGAAGACTATTCCCCCATAAAAAGTCGAACATCCAAAAAACAAAAGACAGAAGTGCAGAAGAGCTTGACTATTGAGTGAACTTTACCACTTATAATTTTTCTGCTAAGAACTCAGAAATTAAAATTCTGAAATACCTGAGGCACCGTAAGCACCAGAATACCGCTGAGACTTCGGACCAGATGGAGAGGTTTCCTTCATACGATCAATCACATTTTCCGAAAGCTGAAAAAGCAACGTCAAAATAAAATCAATTATAAAAGAAGAAAGAAAACAGTACAGTAGCATCCAAGTAATTCAGCCATCCATACCAGTATGTATAACAAATGCCCTGAAGAAATTAGACTAAATCTAATAGCTATAACACTAAAAGCAAGTAAGAACAATTTTAAGATTTCAAGATGCACCCCACAGCACTACCTCATTTCTTCTAATGCACTGCTAATTGCTCATTATAAATAACTCTTTTCCTCATTTTATACTGTGCACTAAACTGTAATCTCTGAGAAAATGTAAGCCATCAGAACTCCTTCGACTTTCCTCCCCTGTCCTACAAATTAAGCTTGCAGCAGGCCTTAGCTCCTTCTTTCCCTCCAGCCCCAAATGAAATGGTGTCCCTCCCTCCCTCCCTCCCGTTCAAGGCTAACCACAAACAATCCCTCTTTCAACAGATTTCATTATGCACCAACTGTGTGCCAGCCAACTATGGGTGGCTGAAGTCATCAAGGTGCTTAAAGTCAAGAAGAAACAGACAATCATCATGCATTTAAATACAATGTGAAGGATGTTACTTAATGCAGTTGGCCTGTAATGGAAGGGCTGACAGCACAATGGGCAGATGGGCAGGGCATCTAGACAGGCTGTGGGAGTGGGGTTGAGCCGGGGGCTGAGAAGGATGAAGAGTACTTAGAAAGAGAAGGAGTAGGATAAGAGTACTCTAAGAAGAGAGTACTGCATGAAGCTATAGTTAAGCAGCAGGGCTTATCAGCATAGCAAGGGTAAACATCAAGCAGGCAGTTGGCAACAGGGCAGGGGCTCTGAGGAACACTCAGGCTAGGAGATTTGAGAGCCATCAGCCCACAACACCCCCCACCCCGCAACTTACCAGATCATCCTTTTTTATTTTCTTCACAGCACTTACCACTATCTGATTCTTTCTTGTTTATTGCCTGCCTTTCTCACTAGAAAGAAAGCTCCAGGAAAGCATGGATTTGGCTGTCCTGTCTAGTATATCCCCAGAGCCTCAATAAGCCTGGTTAAATGAGTGAATGGTTAAATAAATGAAACTATATGAATGAATAAAAGAATGGCTGAAGCAGGAAGCTGAGGAGGGGGCTTAGTGAAAGGGAAGGTGAAGAGGGAAATAAGATTCTAGATTTTGAAGACTCTTAGTAAATCCTTCAAGTTAGGGAGTTGAACTAGATCCTGAGGACGGCTGGGCACTACTGAAGGATTTTAAGCAGGGTAATGACACAATCAGACTTGCATTTTAGAAAGATCACTCTAGCTACAGTGTGGAGAACAGACTGGAGGGGGACAAGAAAAGAAGAGGACCCCTGAAGGACGCTAAAGGACCAATTAAGAAGCTATTAAGCATATGTCCACACAAAGATTTGCCTGGGAATGTGCAGAGCAGCATTACTCATAATAGCAAACAAATACCCATATTCCAGTGAATGGATAAACAAAACATATATCCATACAATGGACTACAATTCATCAATAAAAAGAACTGAAGTTCTGATAGATGCTTCTATATGGATAGACCCAAAAAACAACTAAGTAAAGGAAGCCAGACACAGAAGGCCACATATTGTATAATTCTATTTACATGAAATGCCCAGAAAAGGTAACTCTATACAGACAGAAAATAGGTAAGTGGTTGCCTAAGGCTAGGATAAGAATGGAGATTAACTAGAAATGGACATGAAGATTTTATTGGGATGATGAAAGTGTTCTAGAACTGGACTGTGGTGATGGTTGCACAACTTTGCAAATTTATTAGAAAGCGTTGTACACAGAAAACAGGTGAATTTTATATGTAAATTACACCACAATAAAGTTGTTTTTAGAAAATAAAAAACACGTTCCAGGGAGAACACATTCAAAAGATATTTAGGATTCAAAATGGCTAACCTTCACTGAGTGCTTATTATGTGCCAGGCACTTACACTAAACTAAGCACTTGACCCACTTAACCCTTCACAATCCTGAGATACTTTTATTACCTCCATTGTATAGGTGAGGAAACTGAAGCAAAGCCAGATTAAATAATTTGCACTGGACCTTACAAGTTGTCAGCAATGCAGCCAGGATTCAAACCCAGGAAGTCTGAGTGTCAAGGTCACAGTCAGCTGTCCCCTTCACTGCCAGATTCATTGTCTGACTAGATGAGGGCGAAGCAGAAATCATCAAGAAGGTTTCCAGGTCAAGTAATGGGGTGATCCACCTCCCACATCCTTAAGAACCTTCTTCCAGTTTCCACTTCCTTAACACACCACTATCTGGCTTGTAACCCAATACAGCAGAGAAAGTGTTCCAGTAAAAGTCACCACTGATCAAATAAATAACCTTCTATATTTATGTTTATATAAATAAATCTTTTTTATTTATACTTATAAAGCACCTAATTTATATGACTTCCTTTTGCTCACTCCCCTCTTCCGAAAACCCCTCCCCTGCTTTTCCAACATCCCTTCCTGCTTGTCCTAGGACTCTGGCTGAGTCTTCTCTCTTCTGCAGGCTTCCCCTCCCCTTGAATGCTAGAGGTCCCCACATTCTGTTCCTTGCCTTGATTTTCTTCTCACTCTACATGCTCTTGTTGGTACTCTCATTCACTCCCTTGATTTTTTAACTGCTAGTGATTAATGAATGAATTCTAAACCATTATCTCCAGCCCAAGAGCTGTATCCCGAAAGCCAGACCTAAACACTTAATTGCCTAATGGACACCTCCCCTGGGACAGACCACAAGCGCCTCAAACCCAACACGTCGCAAGCTGGATTCACGTTTGCCAAAAATCCCTTCTTCCTCTTGCTTTCCTTATCTCATTAATGACACCACCTCCATCCAGCTTCTAAATCAAAACACAGGACTTCTTGACTCCTCTCTCTTATTCTCTTAGCCATGACTTCCTCAACTCCTGAAAGTTTAACGAATTCATCATCTCTTCTCGCATCCCATTTCCCCTGCCCTAATTCATGGCACCATCAATATTCCTCCTAAAATGCAAATCTGATTATGGTAATTCCCGTTTCAAATCCTTCAATAGCTACCTCTGTTGACAAGAAAGTCCTGATTCTTCTGTGTGGCGTTCAAGACTTCCTCTTCATTTGGTTACGGCCTAACTCTCCAACCTCAGCTTCCATAGCTTTTCCCCCAAGACCTCATACCCTGTTCTCCACCCACACTGGCTACTTGTTGCCATCTCTTTGCCTTTATACATGGCTACATTGCCTTCTCCCTGGGCCCCTTGGGAGAGAACTGCCTTTCAAAATTCAGTTCAAACATCCTAAAGCCATTTCATTCCAATTCTGCTTACCCAACGCTACCCTTCTTGTGTCCCACAGGTACCTTGCACAAATTTCCAGTGCAGTGCTCCAGTGACAGAACAAGCAACTGCCTTTCTGCAAAACTGTGAGCTCCTGTATTAGCCATTCAACAAGGTTTACTAGGCCAAGCACTAATTGAGGCCCTTGTGAGACATCAGTGAACAAAACAGTTTGTACCTGAACTGTTACTTATATCTCATGACCCAAACCAGAATGGAGGTGAGACAGTAAAGGGAAAGTCCACAGCTCAAAAGTTGTGACCTTTTAAGGAAAAACCATGACTCCTTTCTTGGAAGAGAAGTAGAAGTTAGGAAGAAGAGTGCCAAGGCACTTTGCTTTTCTAACAACTGACAGCCACTGAGACTGTTGCTGCAACTCATCTACAAAGCTGAGCTACATCTTAGGAAGAACCCCTCAAGACTGACTCCAATCCTCTCAATTCACAAGTGAGAAAAAAGAGGTCCTGAGTAACATCCAGCTACTGGCAGCATCAGGACAGCAACCAGTAACCCCCATTCTCTAGTCCAGTGCCCTCTCCACTATTAAATAATACACTCCTTAATCACACACAATAAAGTAAAAATGTATCACTTCCTCTTAAAGAAATAAAATGAGCCTTATTAAGTTTTAGAATCTTAAAACTATTTTAACTGATATATAATTTATATAAAGTTTACTCAATATATAAGGTAATATACTGCATAACATACATTTAATGTACCATATTAACATAGTATGCTGTAATGTAAATATGTATATTTTATATTACATATGATATATACTATGTATTATATCATATAATACATATGTTATATATGTAATATAATTTACGTGTTTAAAGCTAATATATATAAAGCTAATTTGACATATATAATTTCATATGTTACAAGAAGCTGGCCCAGAATAGAGGAAGAAGCACTGGTCACCTACTAGCTATATAACCCTCAGTGGGCCTCACTTTCCTCATCTGAAAACAGTGAAAATAACACCTACCACTGGAGTTACAGCGGAAGGATTCCAAGATGCACTGCAGACTACAACATGCTACACAAATACCTGGAAGAGTTATTACTAACACAACTCCAGCCATTAGGACTTCAACAGGTCATTCATCTTGGTTCACGTTCATCAGCTCTGCCCACGTTTGTAATGAGCTCCTTCTCTATGTGGTGTATGAAGACAAGGCCTACAGCTATTGCCAGAAGCAGCTGCATTAAGTCCTGGTCGGAGTATATACGGTGCCCGTTTATCCCTCTCTACGCTCTTTGCATAGTAAAAGTACAAGTCTCTTTCAATATAAACAATTATTTCTTATTTCATTGTTAACTTTTTATTTGTCTGGCTTATCTGATGCTTCAAAACTTGTACTTAATGTCAATCAATTCAAAACATTTCCCAATAAGGTCTTTAGTTATACCTCAGTAAATTGATAAGCATGTCGTCCAAGGGAACACAACTCATTTTTTAAGTTGATAAACACGTTGCAGAGTTGCCTTGAGAGTCAACCTCTCTTTTTTGTCCTTAGAATCGTTCACACATGTATCCTCAGGCCCTCCCAAAGGAGCACCCATGGAAGCCTGCAGTTGCATCTCTGCCTACTCAAGCAATCTACCCTCTCCCCAGTCCAGTCACAACTATGCTGACAGAAGGCAATAGCTGGGCTATACTTTGTATCTCAAGCTGATACTCACTGAACTGACCTCCCAGCTGCAGTAATAAGTTCAGGCCTGCACTCTCACCTGATCTCCTCTGTGAACTGGGGGACTCTACTCGCTTGTGAAGCAGCTGACAAGATTTAGGGATGCTGGCCTGGGTTATACACACAATATGCAGCTGGAGAACAACTCTTCTTTGTGATGCAACCTGACCCCAAAAGGGGTCAAAGGTAAACCATAAGCTTCTGCAAGAGCCGGACAAGCAGCCTCTGTATCAGCAGCAACTTCTTTAGGAAACATCTTTCCTTAAACAGGGTACGTCTTTCAGAAAATCTTTTTTCCTATTTAAAGATCTATACCTACTATACCTGGTTTCCAGACATCTCTGGAATCTCCACCAAGGCAAATACCAAGTGCAATTTACAGAAATTATTTGTAGCAAAGAAACACACACATTAATGCTAGAATTATGCCCTGGGGTCCATGGATTCAGGAGTCTATGGATTAATTCCTCAATGGTATGCAAAATTTTCTGCTTATTGCATTATTCTGGGTAGAGTCCGTAGCCTACAGATTTACAATAGTCTGTGAACTAAAAGTTAAGAACCACTGTTCTAATATAAGGGAGAAGGAAAAGAAGAGGGCCTGCCAGCAGAGCTGAATTCAGTTCACTGACTTTGATTATCCACCCTATTCTCTACTGCTCCTGAAGACAAATTTAAGTAAATGGGACTTGCCAATTTTCAGTCTGTACTACACCCCATACGAACACGTGCCCCAGAGAAGAGGAAAAGGTTGTGTCATCTTCTATAGTCTTCCCAACCTCCTTGGTTGGTCTTATCTAAAATCAGCACAAGTACACCACTCAACAACCCAGAATCTAGTATTTTCTCAGAAACAAGAGACTGCGTGAGATGGACAATGATAAAGTATTTCTACTTCCAAGGAACAGAGTAAAAGGAGGAAGAGAACTCCTTTTTAAGTTGCCCCTCTCCAAGAGGCTGAGATAGGAACCACATGAGACAGAAACAAATCAGACCCTCACCTCCATAATAGGTTTTCTTCAACTTCTTCCAGGTGTTTCTTAGCAAACTGATTAAAGGACTCAGACCCACTTTTCTCACTTGGTCCTCTTTCCATGTAACACAGGTCATTTTCTTTTCACCTACCATTTCAACACAAAGGCTTCAAAAACTGCCACTATTATTTGGAAGACATTACTCCCAAATACTTACTTAAGGGGGACTATTCTATACTATCATATACACATGTATAATTTTTAGCTTATGTCTGTAGATTATCACTTGTGTTCTTTGCATTTGTTATTAGTGGAAAATATGAACTTCTACCGTCTGTATGAAAATCCTAGAAAGCTTATCATGGTAAATATATGCGCAAGAGATTCATGGAACCTAAAGTGGAAAGGGACCAGTCAACTACTCCAACGACGTTCCTCAGGACTCCCAACGACTGACTGGATTTGTAGCCTCTGTTAATGGACCCTCTCCAGGATCCTCAGCCAAATCCCACATGAAATAACTTAGGGGCTCTCAATGGCTAATACTTCCCAAAGCACAGGTTGTGTTCCACATCAGTATCCTTGCTACCATAACTGGCTCCTGTGAATTTCAGCTTGCGACTTCATGGCCAGTTGAAGAGATTAGTTTATGCCTGGAAAGCATGATAAATATTACTTTGAAAATGATACTTATCGAAGTTGACATTTGCTCTGGAAGAGTTCACTCACAGCTTTGATGTTCCAGATAAACTTGTGAAAGACTGAGTGGAAGGCACACTTCCCAAGCAGGCACAGCAGGTGCTCAGAAACATCCTATTATGCACATGTAATATGAGTAATCAAAATGCTTGGTCTTTCCATCACAATAAATTTATTTTAGACTTGGGAGAGGAGGGCAAGGCAAGAGGGTGGCCTTTCGTCCAACCCATGAGTTCAAAGTTGGAATCAGGTGTAAGAATACAGGTTATTTTATGGAAGGGGGGAGGGGGAGCTGTTGACTGCTGAGGATAAGGGGAAAGAGAAAACCAGGACCCAATAAATAACATGGAAATAACACCTGGTGAGAAGAAACTTTAAACTTAACATTGTAAGTCCTTTAATTGCTAACTGCTGAGGATCTCAGCAAGAAAAATCTGGGAAAATGTGATCTATTAATAAATGCAGCCTAGTTACTGAAAACCTTATGTTGTTTACTCAATATTACCCCTTGTATATTAAGATAAATGAAGATGAAATTACTACCCTTATCAGTGGAACACAAAATTGGTTTTCCAGCAGCGACTGAGTCTGCTGCATTGTTGGCACACTTTTTTTTTTTAAATTAAAGCTTTATTGTTATGAAAAAAGGTAACCATAGGTGATATGGTCACAGTGGTCCAAAAGGAAATGCTCTAAACATAGAAGCAGGAGGCCTGGAAAAGTGGTGTACACAGAAGTAAGGGAAAAGTATAAAAGAAATAGGAGTTATTCTCTTCATGAGAAACTAACAAAAGGGGTCCAAAGAGGGCAAATTTGGTAAAGCCAAAAACCACCAGAGAGAAACACATGTAGTGTGTTTAGGTGTTACTGTTAAGGTGAACACATTTTCTTTTAATTTTTATTGTAGTTGATTTACAATATTGTGTTAATTTCTGCTGTACAGCAAAGTGAATCAGTTATACGTAAACATATATCCACTCTTTTTTTTTTAGATTCTTTTCCCATATAGGCCATTACAGAGTATGAGTAGAGTTCCCTGTGCTGTAAGCAGGTTCTTATTAGTTATCTATTTTATATATAGTAGTGTGTATATGTGGCACACTCTTATTCTTACGAGTGATGGCATAAATGTTAGACAACTGGGCATATCTGGAATGTCTTCCTCAGCCAAGCTGAACTAACCTATCTGCAATTCAACCCTGAAGTGTGGGCTTCATCAGCACTATGCTTCAATCAACTGAGCTGAAAACACTGGCTCACTCATGACACTGAGACTTCCCCTCAGGAGAAACAAAAGGACTGTTTCAAGCTGAGAAAAATATAAAGATCAGCTTAAAAACATCTAGGGCTTCCCTGGTGGCACAGTGGTTGAGAGTCCGCTTGCCGATGCAGGGGACACGGGTTCGTGCCCCGGTCGGGAAGATCCCACATGCCGCAGAGCGGCTGCGCCCGTGAGCCATGGCCACTGGGCCTGCGCGTCCGGAGCCTGTGCTCCGCAACGGGAGAGGCCACAACAGTGAGAGGTCCGCGTACCGCAAAAAAAAAACTTTCTGAGGTCAAATTGCTTTATTTACTAGGATCAGGCATCATACTTCCAAAAATGTGAGGCTCCAAACTCAGGCGCAGCAGAGAGTGTGTTAATGAAATTAGTGCTGGTATGCTGACACCCTAGAGAAAAATCAAGTTTTCAGTTGATGTATCAAGCATATTCAGGGAGCATTTAAAAATTCTCTCCAATGTCTTGGACAGAACAAAGTGTACTACTCCTAGTGGTACGAAAACTTGCAATCCTATCTCAAGTCCTATCAGGCTGGCAGACCCTAGTCTTGAAGCCACTGGGCCTAGTCCAAAACTTAGGCACAGCAGGCCACAGAGGAGGGGCCTGGAAAAGACAAGATGTCAAGTGAAAGAAAAGTGAAGGAGGGAGAACGAGAAGTCACCCGAGGCAGGGCCGAAAAGTGTGTGTGTGTCGGGGGAATGGGTGCTGTCAGTGGGAGAGTACTAAACAACAGAGTAGATAAAGGGTTCCTTAAAAGGCCAGTTCATCCTGAGAGAGGCCTTGTGGGCAGTGCAAAAGCAGGCTTTGGATCCTGAACCCAGGAGAAGACAGACAAGCCCCATTTCACAGATGGGTACAGTGAGGAAGGGGTTTCAAATAAAGTCCCACAACTACTGAGCAATACAGTCTACACTGGACTGTGAGCCCTTGGAGGGTCTAAAGCAACCTGGCATCCGCCAGCCGCCCCAGCGCAGTGCTCAGCACTTGGCCCACAACCAGCAAATATCTCTGAATGGATGTCCCACGTTTTGAAAAACTTCAAACTTCTTTGCAAAGAACTCAGCTTCAGGCCGGACAACACTGGGGGGCCGGACGGAGGACACCAGGCTGAGCGGAACCCGGAAAGGCCAGGTCCGAGTCCGAGTACTGGCCCTCCGCCTGCCCACTGTCACTCACCCGGATGCCCTTCACCACGGTAATGTTCTCATTCTCGTCCGCCTCGAAAGTGACCCGGCGGGTGCTGGCCGTCCCGCCCATGGCTTCTGTTTCTGCGCCCGCAGACACCTAGCGCGGACCCACAAGCACCACAGGCCCCACGCGCACAGAAGCGCGTGGTCAGGCCCGGACTCTAGCTTTCCACAGGAGGAGCAAGGCCACGACCCCAAGAAGCAAGGAGAAGCCGCCGGTCGTGAGCTCCCGCCTCCTCCGGTCACGCGCCACAACAAAGGTGCCTCCGATTGGTCGAGGATATGAATGCCCCGCCTCTCTCCGGGAGGGGCGCTAGGATTGGTTGGCGCGGACCCGGATGCTATGGCAACAAGTGGTTCCTGACAAGGTTCCCGGAGCCCACTGGGTGTATTGGGAATTGTAGTCTTGATCTGGTACGATGGGTGCTGGTATTTTCTCGTCTTTATACCGTGAGCGCCAGAGGAGCATCGCCTTCTGGGAGTTGTGATCTTGACTGCAGAAACGGCATCTAACTGGGCAACTTTCAAGGAAGTTCATTCATCTGACAAAGCACGCTTTGAGGATAGTATTCTAGAAGTTTAGGCCAGCGAGTTAGAAGATGTAATCTCTTTCCTAAAGGAACTCACCGTTTAATGAGGGAGATGCACTCTCCCAATAGAGCCATTCCTAGATTCCTGTAAACAAATCCCCGAGGCAAAACGTAGCCTTTATTTTAGTCTTAGCCAGTAAAATATACAAAAAAAAAAAAAAAAACCACCACTGCATTTGGCCTGTGGCTTTATTTCATGAACTATGTACTTTTTCTTTTTTGTAAAGTAAAATTTTAAATATGGTTTTCAAATCTGCATGTGAGAAAACAGAGAAAATTATTTATTAGCACCAAGCATGCAGAACATTCACTTTTGTGTGTCTCCTTCCACCTCAGTTACATAAGCTAGTTAAACCATAATAAGAAGAGGCAGAGAAAAGTGATTGCCAGAGATGGTGTAAATTCGTGGAGGAATTAAAACTACATCAGAAAAAGTTGAGGAGTTTTATTTTGGAAAGTGTCTAGGTTAGTATGTCACCTCTACAAGATACATAAATAATGTTTAAGTTGTCTACATACACATTTAGAAATTATTTTTTGCTAAATATTCTGTGACATGTATAAATTTACCCATATGACCTTAGTCTTACAGAGGCATATGTATTCTCTTTAGAAATAAGGTTAGTGATGGTATTAACTTCAGGTAGTCCATTTCAACATTAAAGGCAGCCAGCCACAACACAGCATGCATCCTCTTATTCCAAAGGTATACACGAAAATGCAGTCACATTGTTGAGCTCCAGTTATGTGCTGATTTATTACTATAGAAATCTTTAGGGCAGAGACTATGTCTTTTTCACCTCTGTATCCCCGGTCAGTGGCAGAGTATTGAGTTTATTACATGTCATCATTTTGTTCTTTTCAACATATACATATCCAAATTGTATGATGCTACTTTGCAGTTTTGAGACTACATGTTACTTTGTACCTGTTCTCAAGTTGTATAATATGTTTCAACCTTCTTTCTATAGGAAACTAAAAATCCCAGGAATTATGTTTTTTATTTCTTTGGGACCTCCCCTCCACAAATATACCCTCCTAATTATACCCCAATATATAGCATGTATTGGAGGTTCTACATAAAACAGATGCACAATAAATTCTTACCAAAATAACTAATTACAAAGAAAGAGTTCCTTGGAGGGAGTAGAGAGATGAAGGAACAGCTAGTTACCTTGAATATACTTATCTCCTTAAAATATTAAATGAGTTCTTTCAACCAAATAAAGATGATGTAGGCTAATCATGAGAAGGTAGTGATGAGAAGGTAGTACATAATACAGAAACATGTAAGTGGTCTTATCAGGCAATCTAAAAATACTTTAGATATACAATAAAGTATTTTTAACTGTAGTGGATTTTGAAAGTCCTCATCACAAGAAAAAAAAGGTGTAACGATCTATGGGGACCAGAACTTAGCTAGACTTACTGTGCTGATCATTTCACAATATAGACAAATATTATGTTGTACCCCTCAAAATAATATAACGTTGCATGTCAGTTATACCTCAATTTTTAAATTTTAAAAATTAAAATACTAGAATCCATAATCCATTCCAATCAACATTACAAAGAAACCCTCTGAATTAAAAAAAAAATCTTATCTTGGATAAACGCCTACTATAACCATAGTATTCTATCCATATTAATTACAAAGCCAGGCCATTCCTACAGCCCCTTCTAAAGAAAACTTCTTGAGGTACCCAGAACCTGTGGTCTCCCTTTCTCTCTGGTCACAGCTTATTAGTGATCATCTAACCCAAAGGCAGCGTATATTAGCCAGAGAATTATGAGCTAGAATGTGAAGCTTTGCCCAAACAAAAATCATAGCTAACACTTGAGACAATCAGATTCTCTGTATCTTTTTTCTTTCTTGCCTCTATTTAAACTTGAAAATTCAGAGCACAGAAAAAAATAACAAAGAGAGAAGCTGTGATACTGAGTCAGACCATGAGGCAAACTAAAGATAGGTGGAAACAGAAATTGTAAGGATAATTAAAGGTATCCATATTGGAAAATAAGTACAACTATCTCTATTTACAGATAATGACATTGTAAATAGAAAAGTCACAAGAAATCCACTAAAGTCTATTGGAACTAATTTTTTAAAAGTTCAGCAAGGGGCTTCCCTGGTGGTGCAGTGGTTGAGAGTCCGCCTGCCAATGCAGGGGACACCGGTTCGTGCCCCGGTCAGGGAAGATCCCACATGCCGTGGAGTGGCTGGGCCCGTGAGCCATGGCCGCTGGGCCTGCACGTCCGGAGCCTGTGCTCCGCAGTGGGAGAGGCCACAACAGTGAGAGGCCCACGTACCGCAAAAAAAAAAAAAAAAAAGGTTCAGCAAGATTGTAGGATAGAGGGGCAACATACAAGAATCAACTGTATTTCTATATACTAGCAATTAACAAGTCAAAATTAAGAAAACAATTTCATTTATACTAGCATAAAAAACCATCTCAAATGTTCATTAACCAATGACTGGATAAAGGAAATGTATATCCAGACAACGGAATACTATACAGCAATAAAAAGGACTGAAGTACTGGCGTATGCTACAATATGCATGAACATTAACAACATTATGCCAAGTGAAAGGGCAGACACAAAAGACCACATACTGTATGATTCCATTTAAATGAAATGTCCAGAATAGGCAAATCTATAGAAAATGAAACCGATTGGACTTGTCAAAGGCAGGGAAGGGGTGAGATGGGGAGTGACTTCTGGTTGGTGCAAAGTTTCTTTTTTGGGGGGTGATAAAAATGTCCTTAGATTTTAGTGATGACTGTACAAATCCATAAATATACTAACATTCATTAAATTGCACACTTAAAATGGATGAACTGTATAATATGTGAATTACGTGTCAATAAAGCTGTTAAAGAATGTATAGCTATCCAAATGTGATAGAAATATATTTATTATTCAACAAAGTCCAAAATGGGGGTGGAGGTTAAAGAAAAAGAAAGAAACTGTGGGAAGCTTCAAGATGTTGAAAAATAAGCCAATCAAAAGAGAGACTAGAATAAAACAGACCTTCAAGGGACTTCCCTGGCAGTCCAGTGTTTAAGACTCCGGCTTCCACTGCAGGGGTGTGGGTTTGATCCCTGGCCAGATAACTAAGATCCCACATGCCACTGGGTGTGGCCAAAATGAACAAACAAGCAAAAAGAATTAGCTTAATGTCCTACAAGTAACAGAGTACTGTAGTGAAGACCCACAAGTCCAGAAGCTTCTAGGATTGCCTGGGATTCAGAAAGGCCTTCCAACTGCAGTTTTTGTAATGGCTGGCTCAATCAAAACACCTAGTCTTCTTCAGGCCCAGCTGTTCCATGTTTCGTAGGTTCTGGGGCATCTTACCAAGGAATCTTCCTAATCACGTGAGGACTACTCAAATATCTACAATAATAAAACATATTTTCTTCAGTCTCGGGCCATGAAACCAGCACTCCAAGTAAAAACATTGGATGTACACAGTTTACTTGGATGCCATGTGGAGAACTAGTTTGATTCTTCATCAATCTTAGTTTGACCATCAAGCAATATTACCTTCATCCTGAGCGATTTCTTACTTTTCCACCATGCTGAACCTTTGGAATTAATGCTGCAGATAAACAAAAAACAAACAAACAAATAAATGCTTTTGCTGTCAAAATTCCAATCATCCCTAATGGCCCCCCTCCCCTGAAAACAAATCCACCCAGTCTTCCAAATCACTGTCACAAACAAAACTCCAGAAGGAAGAAGGTTTGTACTACATACTTTTCAATCCCAACTTTAAACAAAAAGTTGCAGAAGGAGAAATCCTGGTGTACAGGATTGTATGTATTGACTGTAGTACAATCAATATAAGGACATTCCGAAAATATGGACTAAAACTTATCTCACAAGCCATAACAGGACATCAGCCTTAAAGCCTTCCCAACCAAATATTGTATGTAGAATCATATAAAAAACAGTGAAATCCTAAAATAGTGGTTCTCAACGTACGTGGAAGCTGGGGCACAAGTGTGCTTACGTGACATATTTTGAGTGCAAGAATTTAGGGCAGCACACTTGAAAAGATTATAAAACCCAAAATAGCATGAAACAAGTCAGCATTACAATTACAAGGCATTCACAGGTACAGTATAACAATGTTTCTCTGTATCTCTGAAAGTATCCACAGTAATGGCACAAATCACGTGGTCTCCCTTTAGTATCCCATCACTGTTGAAGTAAAACCGATTACTGCACTACCCATGCATCTAGTAAAATCGTGAGTCTTAATAGTACCCTTTGCCATTAATTTCTTGTTCACAATAAATTGTATACGCTGTGCCACGTTGTGTCATAGGGTAGACTCTGGTGAGCAACCTGCTTAACAGATACATATACAGTTAAAATAAATTTTACACATGGACTGTAACTTGGCAATGCACCAAGATTTCCTGGTACCTTTGGCATAGAGATTATTCTAGAATAAAGTCTCAACAAATTTATAGCAGTTTTCTAAAAGGCCGTTCTCTGCCATTTCCTGGACAGTCTTCTGTTATACTGTTTTCATTTTCATGTTTTTTCTCCTCATCCTACGTTCATCAGAATATAGTGGCTAAGATACTGAGGGTTGCTATCTGGGCATTGGAGGAGAAATGCCCAGGGAGTGAGAGACCAACCCATCCTAGCTCCTGTCTTGTCTACTCTCAAGCCCGGCAAGGGTCCCAGGGCCCTTGATTTCCTTTGTGTTGGATTTGGAGTGATCATCTCTGACAAGCAGAGCCCAAGTCAGAAGAGGCTCATTTCTCATCTCTAATCCTTAAATAGACACAAATATCCCATCTGTCATCTCTCCCGAATGGCTCCTCTGGCCTTGATGAATTTTCAAACCATTTTTATTTGAGAGCACAGGGACATTCTCCTAACCTTTTAACAATACCTACCTGTCATGGATCTTGAGAGATTTCTGAAATGCAGGCTGTTAGCCTCTTTACTTCCAAATAAAAAATGCTTGAAATGCATCAAGGTTACATGAGCACTTCTGCTATGATGTTGGACAGGCAGAGAAATGCCTGTTTATTGATGCTAGTGGTACAGAAATGTCCCTAAGTACATATTCTACAAAGTGGTCCTCACCCGCAAGTGTTGTCTTCTTTGGTTCCAATTTTGCCCCGGCTCAGAGAGGCACCCAAGGAGGGCACTTCAAGAGCACCTCAACTCCAGTGAAACTCTGTTCTACTCACATCTTCCAAAGCACAGGGTATCCCACCCTCAGGCTGGAACAAGAGTCTGGACAATGCAATTCATTTATTAGGAGTCACAGGATTTTCAAGTGGAAGTGGCCTGGACAGCCATCTAATCTTCCTCTTTGTTTCTCAGAGAGGCTGAGTTGCTCAAGACCACACAGCTGCCTTACATCAGAGCCTGAGAGTATTCCAGATCTCTAGTCATTCAGTTTAGTACTTTGCCACCACCTCGTGCTGCTCTCCCATGAGAAAGTACCCTCACGAGCCTCACATGCTAGGCTCTGATGCCCAGTACGAGATATTGCAGTGGACGCTGGAACCATGGCAACCGAGATTATTAAGCAGAGATGGGGAGGGACAGTGCACAGCTGTGAGATGGTGATGCAGGTGTCCAACACAGAGGTGGCTTAAGCCTAGCATGAATAATTATACCTTCCCAGTGTAAATATTAGAGGCTTCATCCTTTCATTTGCTAGTCATGCACTAGCTAATGACCCAGCAAATCCACTCCTATGAATATACACAACAGACATGAATGTTTATGTCTCCCAAAAGACACAAACAGAAATATTCATTGCAGCTTTATTCACAAGAGCCCTAAATGTCCATCAGCTTTAGAATGGATAAATAAATTGTGGTATATTCATTCCATGGAATGCTATACTACAATGAAAAACCACAAACTATTGCTTCCTTGTATCTTGTAGGTGGGGATTGTGTCTTATTCAACTTCCTATTGCACCTATCTGGAGTCCGCTGCCTCTGATGTATGTTTGTTAAATGATTAATTAACGTAAACCAAGCACATTCTCCTGTATAGAGAGCCAGTATAATGCAGTGGAGTCAGAAACCTTAGGCTCTCACCCCAACTTTGTGATTTGTAAAGGGACACCTAAAGTGGGACCTTGGATCGAACTTTTAATTTCTCTAATTCTTGGTTTTCTCATCTCTAAAAATGAATAATACCTCCATAATCTAAATTAACGGTAATATACAAATAACCTTACAGGTTATGAAGATTTCAGGAGAATTTGTGTGTGTGTGTGTGTGTGTGTGTGTGTGTGTGTGTTTTTATTTTTTGCGGTACGCGGGCCTCTCACTGTTGTGGCCTCTCCCGTTGCGGAGCACAGGCTCCGGATGCGCAGGCTCAGCGGCCATGGCTCACGGGCCCAGCCGCTGCGCGGCATGCAGGATCTTCCCGGACCGGGGCACGAACCCATGTCCCCTGCATCGGCAGGTGGACTCTCAACCACTGCGCCACCAGGGAAGCCCAGAATTTTTAAATTAAGTGTAAAAGTAGTTTGGAAAACTTCATAGAATTAAAAAAAATGGGACTTCCCTGGTGGTCCAGTGGTTAAGACTCCATGCTTCTACTGCAGGGGGTGCAGGTTCAATCCCTGGTTGGGGAACTAAGATCCCACATGCTGTGGGGCGTGGTCAAAAAAAAAAAAGAATTTAAAAAAGTGACTAAGATGTGAGGATACATGTCCTCTTTTCCTCACTCTTGCCCAATAAGATACATACATGCTTGTCCTCTCTCAGTTCCCTCTTTCCTTTTTCTCCATCCCCACCCCTGGGCAGAGAGGGCTTCTCACGGGAGGCAGAGGCATGAAGACGGTGGATCTGGATCAGAAGTGCCTGAGTGGACTACAAGAGAGACCAGCAGAATAGGGAGAGGGAGAGAAGGGAAGAGAGGAAGAGCGAGCAGTGTTATAGAGGAAAGCTGTGGAGACTATAGAAATGGACATAGACACAGACACAGACACACGTAGATACAGACACAGATATATACATGCTTGTTTGTGTGTATGTGTATATATACACTGCAGAGAGGGTTCCAGGGGTTAGCTACAGAGTATGAGGGATTAGGAATTGGAGAATCAAGTGACAAGGGAGGTAAGGAAAGTCAATATATGTTTCTGTGACTATGAATTGGCTCCACTTTATTGCCTTTCACTAGATGCCAGTTGCAGTCAGCATTTTCCAGAGAAACAGAAATAGTAGGAGATAGGATGGATGGATGGATAGATAGATGATAGATACATAGATAGATAGATAGATCGATAGATGTTTATTTCAAGGAATTGGCTTACGTGGGGGCTGGCAAGTCTGAAATCTGAAGGATGGGCTGGCAGCCTGCGAACTCTGGGGCAGAAGCTGATGCTGTAGTTTTGAGGCAGAAATCCTTCTTCCTCAAGGAAGCCTCAGTTTTACAATTAAGGCCTTTCAACTGATGAAGTGAGACCCACCCACAATATCAAGGATCATTTCCTGTGCTTAAAGTCAACTGATTGTAGATGTTAGTCAATTCTACAAAACACTTCCACATGGACACCTTGATTAGTGTATGATTGAACAAATGGGTACGTAACCAAGCTGACACATCAAACAGACCATCACGCCGGTATGGATTGGATCTGCTTACATTTTTGTCTCTGGACTGTTTCTTGGCTGTCCTGTCCCTGAACCACATGGTGCAATGGGATTTACTGCTGTTGATGATTACAAAGCCTCGCACATACAAACAGAGAGACCAGTGCCATTCCACGGATTAAGCCGGTGCTGCGCAAAGCGTTTTTGATGATTAAAGTTGTGGGGTGAAAAAGAAAAAAAAATTGGGCAGGTGGGCATTCCGGCTCTGCCCTTAGAGGATTCCTGGGAAAGGGCCTTCTCTCTGAGGGTGGGCAAGCTGAATGTAGACATCCCAGGGGGAAGAGCTGGCCTAACGGAAGGCTGGTGTCTTGACAGAGAGCAGTCTGATGCTTGGTGTGCTGATTCGCATCCACGGTAACTTACTCAGTGCATGTGTCTGCCGGCCCAAAGGCGTTATCCGTATGTAAATAGAAACACCTCCTAAGAAGAAAGAGGGGGCCAGGAGGGACATGGGGAAGCAACCTTACTGGAGCAATGGAAAAGAGGAAGATATGCCAAAGGCTTCTGGAGCAGCCTGGTCAACTGAGGCAGAACTCTCCTGCACGCAGCATTAGTTCCGCCCTCTGGGGCGCGGAATGTAGGCTGTGTTCCCAAGGCTGCCTTCACGGTGCAGTCTGCCAGGAGGGAAGAGAGGCAGCAAGCTCCACTTCCTCTCACTCAAGCCCTGCATCATCAAGCGCCAATGGACTGTGGAAGCCCTCTTTGACTTCCCGGAATAGAAGCATTCCTGGATGGGGAAGCAGTCCTCCAGATACCCCTTCCCAAGTTACACGTTGTAAACTGAATCCTGAGCATGGAAAATACAAGCCTGGCCAGCCCACAAATCACTTTTACTGATCCCTGAAAGAAACCTCCAGTAAACCTCAGGCAGCGATCTGCAAGTCTGAAGGCACAGCTACAAAAACACAAGGTGAGGAAGGTGACATACAAAGGCTCATTTCACTCAGGCAGCATCTCTCTTTCTTTCTTTCATGGATCATTGTGTTTGCCTCTTTGTCTGCTGTGAAGTGGAGACGTGTCTTACATCAACCCATTAGGAATTTATAGTTAATCTCGAGCTGTGTGATGAACCTTATCAGTCTCGTATAGGTACCATCTTCAAGACTGTACTGCCTGTGTGTTCCCAGAGAGGGATTCAATTAGAAACAAAATCCGAGCAGGAGATGCCAGGCTTCTCCTATCACGATATTAAATAGTTATTGAACAGCAGGAGGAAGAATTCTTATCAACTTCCCCCTTCCTCTTTTACTTCATTTCTTCTGCTCTGCCTTTCAAAGCTGGGATGGGGTGCTGACACCTAGTTCTCACCATCTGCCATCCCCAGTTTCTGTCTCCTCCCAGGTTAAAGTGGACTCCAGTACCAGAGCCCTTCTGACTGGAAGAGGAAGTGTACCAACTGCCACAGCCCTGATTTTATACTGTGACTGTCACAGACTGAATTTTCCAAAAACGGCCACAGCAATATTTCCGATATTTATATTCCCACGTGCTTTTTTTCCCCAGAGTTTTAACACTCTCTATTAAGAAGGGGGATCTACTTCCTCTCCCCTTGAACCTGGTTGGGACTTTGCAATGAATGAATAGAACAAAACAGCCTCAGTGAACAGGATGCAACAGAGGAGATGCTATAGGACTTCTGAGGCTAGGTCATCAAAAGCACCATAGGCTCTGCTTGGCCCTCTCTTTCTCGAGATGTTGATCCATGGAGCCCAGCCGCCATGCTGTGCAGAAGCCCAGGTCTCATGGAGAGGCCACATAAGGTTGTTCCAGCTGACGGTACCAACTAACTTCCCAGCTTCCAGCTAGCATCACTCTCCAGACATGGGAGTGAGTGACTTCAGACGAGCCCGGCTTATGCTGAATGGAGCAGAGGTGAGCTTCCACACCTGAGCCCTGCCCAAATTACAGATCAGTGAGCAAAATGAACATTGTATGGCTTTTAGACTCCTCTCTCACTGAGTCAGTCTCCTCCAGGCCAATCGAAGACTTGGTTCCCCTAAGGCTGCTTCCTGTGACTGTTAAGGCCTCCCCACAATGGCTTAGTCTAAAGGCTGGGCTCTTGTACCCTTCCATCCTTCTCACGTCTAATCACTTACCCTGCTGAGTAACTCAGCCTCCCTGAGGACTGGAGCTTGCCCCTGGACTCTGCCTGGTACCAAGGAACTTAGCTTGCTTGCTTTGTTCTGACCCGTTTGCTTTGGGATGGAGACTTGCCTCTGTGCAGTCCAGCCCTGCATCACAGCCACCTTATCACATTGTGTGACCACAGCCCTGGTGCCCGCCTGACCACTCACTGGCCCTGGCAAGCCTGGCTTTCTCAGAAGCCCTTGTGACAACAGTAGCCTGAGCAGGACTGGGTATACCATGCCCGAGCATGTTTCTTGCCAGGTGAGAACACCTCAGGACTGGGCTTTGCAGATGGGCCAACTCCCCAGGTCATGGGGTTATTCTCTTATCAGGTCCCCAGGGACTCCTCCTTTCCGGACCCAGATTGTGTCAAGTATTTAGATCACCCTTCAATAACTGCTAGTATATAAGTAGAGGGTGATTTGGGGGGAAATACGAGTAAACAAGTTCATATTCCACTAGGAGTTCTGATCAAAGCAAAAGTTCTCAGAGGGACAGAAATTTGAAATTATTATCTAATCTTTCAATTCGAAAGTAGGATTTGGAGGCTTAAGTACAGTTAACAAGATGGAAAAATATATATTCTTTCAGCTGCTGGTTAGCAAATTTATCTCCATGGAAAAAAACACTTTGGTTGGAAAAATCCCACCACTTGATGTACACAAATTCCAGAGGCATTCACATTGGCTGAAGCCAAGGTTTCAGAGAAGGCTGAAAAACTACTTTGTGTAAGACAAGGACAGACATTTTTGCTCCCAAATGGAGCAAAAGAAACACCCTTTTAAGTCCTGTCAATCCATTCATTTCTTTTATCCTTTGAAACTTGAGGTAGGGATTTCCTGATCAAATAGTACTTTCTCTTTAAAAATATTATCTTCATGCTAAGCATTTCTTGCTCTCTTTCTACAAAGTGATCGTATTCTGATGAATACATCACAATTGCATTGCTAATTTCTTTATCTGTCCCTACAAAACTTTAGCTCTCCAAAGCAGCCTTAAAATTTAAGTGGCTATGAAGTGCCCGGTACTGTTGGGTGCCAAAGAGAGGGTTCTACCTAGTCTGGTGGCTTTCTGTTTCGCTAAGCATTAATGTGCACCAGAATCACCTGGATACTTCTTAAACGTGTAAATATCTGGCTCCCCCCCTCCACCTCCCCAGAGACAGTGATTCATGTTAGGTTTGGGGTGGGTCCCCAGGCATCTGCCTTTTTTATAAGCATCCCTAGTGATTCTGATACAGTGCTCTAAGACCCACACTGCTGCTCCAATGTTAATATCTCCGTGGTGGGCTTTCTGCCTTCCATTGCTGGGAACCGTCATCTTGTAGAGTTTGACATTCCCCCATCACTTTGCTTTTCAGTATTAACTATTTCCCCAATGTACGTAATGACTTAAGACTCAATTTTTACTTTTTCCTATATGTCCACAAGGTCCAACCTTGAGCTAGGGATAGGTTTGGAGGTGCAAGATGTTAGACCGGCTGGTGTTTAAAGTCTAAATCAGAATCTAATTTTGTGCAAGGTGTAATGTTCGTTTACTAAAAGCAGCTTAGAGATTCTGAGCTGCGAAATATCATGTGAAGGGGAAATATAAAATCCATCGTGGAAGGAGTGAATTAACGTATTCTTTTCTTAAACGTCTCCCTCTATTTCATTAAAGCGTAGTTTTAATGCTGAAGAAAAAGAGGCATGAGTCCTGTTTAGCTAAACAGTCATTGCTAAAAGCATCATGCTAGGATGTTTCATCTGCAACCCCTCACCTCCCCACCTCCGGCTCCTCTCAACTCATGTGAATAAGCAGGTTGGCAGAGACGCACCTTCAAGACTGAAAAAGTCGTAATATCCTGATTCAAGACCTCATAGCTACGGAATTTATTGTCTTACCACTGGGTCAAAAAAAGTGTGGTTTTTTTCCCCCTTCTAGTTTGACCTTCCACGAGCCCTCTACTCCTCTCAGACCTCCTGCCATAGAGCAGAAGTGAGAGGAGCTAACTGGAGTCACCAATTTCACTTCACATCCGTCCCTGGGCTTCTTAAAGATGGCAGCTAAGGTTAGAAGGGTTGGCTGTACCCTTGAACTGGAGTGAATAAAGGAGTGCAATCTCCTCCCCCTCTGATAGTAAGGTTCTGGCCACAGGAGAATGAGAAGAATTAGGAATGGATGGTCATGGACTGCCATTGGGTTTTTGCATACCTAACAGCCCTTTCTCCTTCTGGTAACAGAATTCCTCTTTTCCATGGGAAAATTCCTCCTTCACATGTGGTTGGGATAGAGTTGCCCCTGTGCCTCACCACGGAGTACCTTTCTCCCTCCCACCTGAGGCCTGAAGTGGTTGGCTCAGGGAGAGGCATACAACCCCAGGGGCTCAATCAGCAACCTCCCTGGTACTTTTCTGCCAGAGCTGCAAGAAACCTTGTTCTTCCACTGGAATTGCTAAGCCAGCTGGATGGGAACCCTGGGCTGTGGAATATCATGATTATCATCACACTGAAAGAGCCTATATGAGAGAGGGAGAGATGTATGGAGCCCTGGTGTTGTTCTTTGAGTGAGCCCTGGATGCAGCCAAGTCTGATATTGAGTCAATAAAACCCTTCCCCTGCCTTGTTTTCCCTTAGGTTAGTTGGGGACAGCTTTCCGTCACTTGCAACCCCAAAATCCCTGACTACTCAAATTGTACATTTATCCTTGGGATTTATGCCGTGGTAGAGAAAACACTGTTGACGCCCCACCCAGAGGTGCACCTTTCCAGCTAGCGTACCCATTCCCCAGCTGCCATGGAGTTATGCTAATGACATGCGTATTCCCTCGGTTGACAAAGAACATTCACCCTGAGATACCTAAGAAGTCACAACCCACCCAGGGGTCAGTCACTGACCAAACTGATACAGTCCTCCTGTCTCAAGGTGGGACCACTCTGCAGAGCAACTTATGACCCAGGGCTTTCCATGGATCCACCAAGGCTAGACTAGCTGAGGACCCTTGCTGGCTAAGCTCCGCCCCCTCCTTACCCTGCTGCACCTGCTTCCGTTCAGAGTTTTCCTGAGGAGCTCAATAAATCCTAGGCACCTGAGTCCCTGTCAGCCTTTGCTTTCAGGGAATACAACCTAAGACACACACAGTCATTTTAAACAAATTAGTTTGTGGGAATTCCCTGGAGGTCCAGTGGTTAGGACTCTGTGCTTTCACTGCAGCAGCCCGGGGTTCAAGCCCTGGTTGGGGAATTAAGATCCTGTAAGCCGTGTGGCATGGCCAAAAAAAAAAAATTAGTTTGTATTTTAATCAAAGAAATATATTACATGATTAAAAGTATGAAGGTATATGGGACTTCCCTGGCAGTCCAGTGGTTAAGATGCAGGGGGTGCAGTTTCGATCCCTGGTCAGAGAGCTAAGATCCTACATGCCTGGCAGCCAAAAACAACCAAAACATAAAACAGAAGCAATATTGTCACAAATTCAGTTAAGCCTTTAAAAATGGTCCACATCAAAAAAAAAAAAAAACGTAAAAATGTATGAAAAGGCTTTTGCTGGTTACCAGCAGTCCCCTGCCCAATCCTTCTCCACCACAGTCAGAAAGGCAATCACTCTTGATTCTAATTCCTTGAGTATTTATCTCATTGTTTTAAATAACATGCATATCCTGTTATTCCCATTTTAAACATTATCTATTGACTTCCCACAATAACAAAGGAGAATTTAGCTCATTTACACCGCTTCTGCTATCCTTCACCAGCCCCCCACGACACACCAACATCGTATATCAGAACTTTTGGTTAAATCAACAGTCGTTTTTTTATATTATAGTGACTATTATGACCTATAACCATTTTTCATCAAATTTAAGATGTCATCAGTTGTAAGACATACTATTATTTTGTATGCTACTCACAAGAAAAAAATTAAGCATGACATGCCATCAATTATATAGTGCATCCCAGTTTCAGAAATAACATGATGTGAAAAAAAAATGTTTTGTCAGTCTACCTCCCCAAACTAGAAGATCAGATCCATAAAAGCAAGCACTCGGTCTGTTTCATTCACTGCTGCAAGCACAGTAGCTGGCACACAGTGGATGTCCAAGAGGCACTTTTGGTTGAAGCTGCCAATAGTGCCAGAAAGGGCACACATCACTTTCATGCACAACTCAGCGGTCAGAACAAATCACATGGCCCTGCCCAATGGCAAGGGGACAGGAAGTGCAGGCTTCCAGGAGCCTGGAAGGAGAGCAGAGGCAGGTATTGACGAGCACTGGTGATGTCTATCATGACTACCCACTGAACATCTCCATCGCTGTGGCCCACAGGCATCCCACATTCAACAAGTCTGAGACGGAATGGGTCTTCTATCCAACCCACCATACCTGAGCCTGAACTGTGTATTTTTTTCTCTCAGCGATACATAACCACCATTCATCCCGTTTGCCCAAGCCTGAAACTTGGTGGCTACCCTCTCCCTTTCTCTTTAAATAGAACTGGTCATAAAATCTTTTTGATTCTGTTACCTTAGGATATTTTGATTTGGGTCTCCCTCTCCATCTCTAATATCATATTAGTTTCAGCCTGTCTTGCTTTTTAAAAGAGGCTTATTTTAAGCAGAGGGTAGAGTGGTGGTTACCAGGGACTGGGGTGGGAAGGGATGAAGAAAATGGGGAGATGTTGGTCCAAGGGTACAAGCTTCCAGTTATAAGATGAAGAAGTCCCCGAAATCTCATGTACAACATGGTGACTATAGTTAACAATAATACTGTACTATATACTTGAAACTTGCTAAGAGAATATATCTTAAACGTTTTCACCACAGAAAAGAAATGGTCATTATGTGACGTGATGGAGGTGTTAGCTAATCTATAGTGGTCACCATTTTGCAATATATAAGTGTATCCCATCAACATATTGTACACCTTAAACTTACACAATGTTCTGTGTCAACTATATCTCAGCAAACCTGGGGAAAAAGGCTTCTCTTGATCCCTTCAGTCTTCATGCTGCAACCCGTTCTCTCTGCAGCTGTCAGAAGTAACCTCTAAAATTCAAATAGCGAATGTCACTCCAGTGCTGTCTTGAGGCTATGGTTCAAGCTCCTTGGGGTTGTAAAGATGTTTGTCGTTCGTTCCATAAGTGAGAGATTAACCTCCTCTACTGTGAACCCTCCCAAAGCTCCGCATTTCACAGTTAAGATCCAATATCCATCCTTCCAGGGTCCCACAGGAACTAACACAGTCTGCCCCCACCAAACACCCCTCTCTCTGTCCTCACCTCCTCACCTGCCCCTTGCTTACCTGTTCCAGCCATGCTGGCCTTCTCACCGTCCCTCATATACTGCATTGGACCTTGCATTGGCTGGACCATCTACTTAGAATACTCTTTCCCCAGCTATCTGTGTGATTAACTCCCCATTTCCTTCAAACTTTTGCTCAGAAATCACCTTCTCAGCTCTTCTCACCCCATCCTCTCCCCACTTCTGATCCTATTTACTCTCCTTTTATCTTATTTTATCTTCCTCAATTTTATCTTCCTACAATACCTTCTGACATACAATTTATCTTTTTATTTTTCCTTGTTATTATTTACACTGTCTTCTCCCTACTAATCTCCATGAAGGTAGGAGACAATTGTCCATTTTGTTCACTGATGTGTCCCAAGCCCTTAAAGAGGACTAGCACATAGTAGGTGCTAAATGAATACATGAAAGATTGAAAGAACAAATCTCTATTACATTACCTTGCATGGAATACTATAATTATCAGTTGGCTTTTCTGCTGCTCCCACTCAAGTATGGATTATTTTCTTTCTATAACCCCCTATGATGCCTGATACATACATGCTCGATACCTATTTGGTGAATCTATAATGTAGGGTAAAACTGTCACTCTATTAATAAGGATACTGAGGCCCACAGGGCTTGCTCCATGTCACACAGGGAATAAACGTTGGGGCCGAAACTAGACTTTAGGTCTTCCATATCTCTGGGCTGAATCTCTCCACTACACAGCCCAACTCTACTAAAAATATTTTAAGGTGCATCTTCTCTTCCATCTATGGTGTAATTTCTTGAGACGGGGCAAGGTACCAAGCTGCTTTGAAGCTCCAATAGTGCTAGGTAGACATAATACTTATTCAATAAATATTTGTGATTTGAGTGCTCGATAAAAATATTATTATGGTTAGCATTGTTTCCACTTTTAATGACAGAAATGATAATAACCTCCCAGCAGTCTGCTTTAAATAGGTTCAAGACACTGAAATACAATTTTAACAGGGTCTTCCATCAGCTTGCTCCCCGGAGAGATGAAATGAGTTCATAATGAGATTCCTGCAATAAGTCCAAAAGCAGAGGGAATGAATACGGGGTTTTTCTGCAGTAGACACAGATGTTTCACTGGCATGTGGCCACCCATTTTTTTCTCTGCTACTCAGGCCATGGGGGGAGGGGCAGTAGGGTGAGTCCCATCCCATTGCTGAGCACCATCCTCTCTCCGGGGCATCACCTCTTCTGTTCTGGTTCAGCTGTGGTTCAGGACTGGTATAAAGAACTGATTTTTACTCCTAATAAACGTAGTGTGCTACCAGCCAATGGAACATATAGGCGTCTCAGAATCCCACACGGAATAGCAAATTGGTTAATTGCCAGAAACCACAAAAGGTTATTTTCTCAGTAAGAGATTTGTGCAAAGACTTATTGCAAGCTTCTGTTGCTAATATGTTTGACTTGCTTGATTTTAAAGCACAGGTTAATACCATCTGGTATCTTTAAGCTTTGGTGATCAAAGTGTGAGCTCAGTAGATTCTGGGCCAGAGGTGGGGGGCAAATTGAATGGGTAGGGGCAAGGTTTCATCATTTCCCTTTATGTAATTAACATATCATCAGGAAAAGCAATAGAGAAAATAGGGAAAGTTAGCCTGGATCGGAAGAGCTCTTGATAAGTTATTCTTCTTATTTTTTTTTTGATGTGGACCACTTTTAAAGTCTTTATTGAATTTGTTACAATATTGTTTCTGTTTCACGTTTTAGTTTTTTGGCCACGAGGCATAGTGGGATCTTAGATTCCCAAGGCTGGGATTGAACCCGCATCCCCTGCATTGGAAGGCGAAGTCTTAACCACTGGACCACCAGCGAAGTCCCAGCTATTCTGTTCCTGATACACTGTTCTCCATCTAGGGTCAGTCGGGAGAAGACATCCCAATGACAAACCTCCAGAATGCTGTGCTATTTATTCCTACTCCCGAGCAAGAGTATCCAAGGGTGTTCTTCACCCTAAATGACTCTCTAAAATAAATAAATGAATGCCCTTATTTCCTGAGCACATCTATGACTCCGCAGCATCATTTCTGACCCTGTCTAATGTGTCAAGCCACTGAGCTGCTCTAGTTCTGGCCAGGGTGACCGAGGGCGATCTCCTCTGTGTGGGCAGTACCCACACTCATTCTCAGTGCTCCACTGGGGTCACCTCAGCACTTTACTGCATCCTCTGCATCCCCCGAACAGCAAGACAAACAAACAAGCCCATGTAAAAGAGCTCAAACTCTGAAGGCACTGGGCGGTTGCATACATTTTGACAGATTTGTGATAAGACAGAGGGGAGAGCTATATTACAGTTCACTCAGCAACATTTTATCAAGATCCTTCTAATTTCCCCTTAAGACCCAGGGGTTTGCCCTTCCCACTAAGCCGACTCTCAGCTACTTGGAGTTCAGCCTCACTGTCTCCTCACCTCCCTTTTTCCCATGGAAAAATTTAGAGCTTCTCTTATGTCCTTCCATTTTCATCCTCACAAAAGAACTTCCTTGGCATCCATCTTTCTTAGAAGAGGGGGGATTGAAAAATGTCATTTGGGGGGGACAAAAGGCACAAACTTCTAGTTTAAAATAAATAAGTCATGGGGATGTGATGTACAACACGGTGACTATAGTTGATGATACTGTGCCGCGTATTTGCCACTTGCTAAGAATAGATCTTGAAAGTTCTCATCACAAGAAAAAACAAAAGTTTTGTAACTGTGTAGGATGACAGATGTTAACTAGGCTTATGGCGATTATTTTGCAATATATACAAATAGCAAATCATTAGATTGTACACCTTAAACTAATATAATGTTATATACCTATTGTACCTCAGTAAGAAAAAAGGAAAAAGAGCCCAATAATAATTGGATAGTGGCATTAGACTTGTACCTAAGTTTTCTGACCTAAGTCAAATGCTATTTCTATTGAATTGTGCATTTTGTCTAAAACAACATTAAAATCTATTTGGGAAAAAAAAGAAAACGACATTTTTTCCTTTGTAACATTATGTGAAGGGGGTTGTTTAATGGGTGTTAAGTGCTGAGACATGGGTTACTTAGGCACTGAATGACACATGATTCAGCTCTGGTTAGGATCATGTTCTAGTGAGGACTTCCAGGTCCAGGGATAAGATACTGGCTGGGAATTCAGATACGTGAAGGAAGTCTCTTTACCCCTTTCCTCCTAGATAAAGTGGGGTTAATAACACCTTCCCTGCCTCCTCTGCAAGGTGGGATTCTACATGAGAAAGTGTGAGAGAGAATAATTAACAGACCCTGTGAAATTGCATCATCCTGGCTAGTATCTGGGATTCCCTTCCCACTCTCACAGCTTCTAGTGGTTTCTATCTGTAACTGTTGTCTCCTTTCCCCATAGTGGCCTAAGGAAAGCCAGATACAACCTCCAAACATCTGAGCTGCTGGAACTATTAGCACATCCACATCCATCTAGTGCGGTGCTTTCCTTATTACCCCTTTCTCCCTACCATTCTTATTACTAAGAGATACATTGCATTGAAACTAACAATCATTCCTTTTCTATTCCTGGTATTATTTCTCTTCACTGAGAGTGTATTTGCCAAGGTTTCTAAGGAAAACGCAAGGAATTATAGTCATAATTGTAAGACGAATTACATTCTAGTGGAACGGGGATGACTCTCAAGTTAAAAAAAATGGTAATAATGTATGAGATATCTTTTATTATTCTCAGCAAAAGTGTTTCTTAAAGGAGATTTCACCAAATAATTTTTCTATTAACTCGACACCCGGTTTAGCCACACAGGCACAAAAAAATGGCAAAGCAGAGGCGGGATTGAAAGTCTAATTAGATTTGGAGGATTTTGTTTCTCTTCCTCTTTTTCTCTCTCTGTTTTGCTCTGATTTATTGTGGTCATGGTGGGAAGGAGATGATCTTCCATCCGGGCATTTGTTGCCACTAAGAAAGAAAAAAACAAGAGTGGGTGGAACTTATCTTCGATGCCAAATGCTTTTGCAAAGCCTTTCAAAGGACATTGGTCTACTTGGTTTCATGTTCAGAAAATTCATCTCAAAAAAGTTCAAAGCTCTTAGCACTGCCTTGACAATATCCCTAAACCTCCTGGGCTTATGTCTGAGTTCTGACTTTCTGAAACCCCTTTCTTGTCTGTCTCTTTCATACATGACGGACCTGTTGATTCCACAGCATGACAGCACACGATTCCATCTGTCACGATGGCATGGTGCTCTTGCTGCAGGATGACATGCCAATAGCCACCAGTCCAGTGCCAGCCAAAGTGGCATTAGCAACAATGCCCTGCGTGACACAGTAAACTGTATACCATTCAGCAAGAAGGTCTTCCCAGGGAAGGCACAAGCTGCCGAATGAGGAACACATTTCTCACTATGGCAAGTCACGCGTGGCCCATTTCAGTGTAGACCCTGTCCCCTTGGTGATATTGGCTCTGTCTGCAGAGAGCTACTGTGATGGCAGCACCTCCATACTAACAGGGCACACCCTGCCACGGAGAACTAGCAATCACCGGAACGCCCGTAGGGTAACCAACTGTCCTGATGTGCCAGGGACTGAGGGGTTTCCTGGGATGCAGGACTTCAGTGCTAAAAACAAGTCTCAAGCCTACGGGGATGAGTTGGTCACCCTATCTGTGTCGGCATCACTGGCCCCACCAGGTAAATTCTTCCTGGTCCTGTCTGTGTCTCCATCCAACCTTGTCTCCATTTCCATTTTATAGTAGGCATCCTCTGAGATGGCTCCAGCGATCTCCACCTTCTGTTTCTCACGCTTTTGGTAATTCCCTCCCACTGAGCATGAGCTGGATGTATTCTCTCCCTTCTAATGAGAAGAGGGCAGAGGTGAAAGGATGTTACTCTTGAGGTTAATTTCAAAAAAAGACTGTGGCTTCCACCTTGGGTACTCCCTCCTCTCTTTCCTCCTCCTCCCTCGCTCTCAGCCCCCCCCCCCTTCCTCTCTCCCTCTGAAGATAACCAGCTGCCTGGTTTCCAGCAGCCCTACGGAGAAGCCCACTTGGCAAGGAATCCCTGTCTCTACCCCAGCCAGCAAGGGTCTAAGACCTGCCAACAGCCACCTGATTGAGTTTGGACACAGATCCTCCCTCTGCCCAGCCTTGAGCTAACTGCAGCCCCTGGTGACACCTTGCCTGTCACCTTGTGAGAGAGCCTCAGCTAAGCATGCTGGGGTTCCCAGCACACAAACACGGAGACAATGCATGTTTGTTTTTTAAGCCACTAAGTTTTGCGGTATCTTGTTACATGGAAATAGATAACTATTCAACTTTAAACTATGAGGGAGCCAGGTTGTTCAGAAACTCACTGGACTCAGAGTATCACACCATTTAGCATTTACAGGTAGGACCCGAGAGCTCAACCATTTGGACCAATGCATTAGGAAGGTGAAGAGTCTGAGCTCAAAGGAGGCCGGGGGACTTGTTAGGAAGCAAATAGAGACAGCTGGCCCAGGTCTTCTGATTCCCGCTCTGGTGCTGGTTCTGGTCAGTGGGGCCACCCAGCTCCTGCGACCTCTGATTTGGTTCACAAAAGGAGACTGCCCCTCCGAGATTTACAGGGAGAGACTTTATCTCCAGCTTTGTCACAGGGTTGATAGACTTAATAAAATCTTTTATACATGATCTAGAAACACTGCAGATTTTTCCTGGCTCTGACAATCAAGAAGCCTCTTATCCTCTTTAAATCAGATCTCTCCAGAGGGAATAAACTATCACCTCAATTTAATTCAGCAAGTATTCCTAGAGCACCTATACCATCATCTGTTCTAGAAGGGCTGGAACAGAGGAAGGAAGGATTGGAAAAAATATACGACATGATTATTATCCTCAAGGAGCATTTCTGGGTGGAAAGCATAATCATAGTCATAATAATATTTCACACTATGTTTATCTATATCTATGTTTATCTATAATGCATTATTTCTTTTATTTAAAAATATCTGAAAAATGGTGAAATGTTAACAGTTGTTAATTCTGAGTGGTGAGCACATCATTGTTATATTATTTTCTTTTTAAAAATAGACACTATGTTTTTAATAATATATGTTATCATGTATATTAAAACATACATTATATTTTTAAAATATATATATTATAATGTATATAAGTATACATTATATTTTCTGTATGTATTTTTTCAAATTAAAAGTATCTGATATTTAATGAGGATTTACTATCTCCAAGGCACTCTAACAAGCACTTTAACATAGGATTTCTCATTGAATCCTTCCACCAATCCTGGGAGGAAAGTACTGTTCTTACCTTGTCCCAGTTCAGAAAGGTTGAGTAATTTATGCAAAGTCACACAGCTGATTAATGTAATTAAAATTTAGTTCTGTCTTGTTCCAAAACCAGTGATCTCAATCACCAAGCTTAAATTCTTACCAACAAGAAGTATGTCTAGTTGGGGAAATAAGAGATACATGTGTAAAATAAGTTCAGACAACTTTAGTAAGCTGCCACACTAGGTATAACCGAAAGGGCACACACGAGGTATTGAGTTAACAGTCAGGAAAGTGAGAAATCAATACCAGCTAACCAAATAAGAGAAGGCTTCATGAAATAGATTCATTCATTCATTCAACTACTATTTCTTGAGCACCTGTTCTATGCCAAGCACAGGTGCTGGGGGATTAAATGTTGAACAAGACAAGCACTGATCCAGTGGCGTTCACACTTAGTGGGGAGGGGTAGACAATCAATAAATACACGAATAAGGTAATTTCAAATTAAGATAAATGCTATGGAAAAAATAAAATGGAATGAAAGAGTCACAGAAGCGTAGGCTTTTAGATTAATTGGTTTGGAAGACCCTGTTGATTAAAGTTTGAAATCAGTTTCCCTTTCTGCCTCATTCCTCTGAAATGGAGACCTTCATAGGACCAGGGGACCCAAAATTGTAACGGATGAGGCTTCTGGAGAGGGGACCAACATGTGAAGATTGACTATGTCAAGTTAGAGCACAAGATTCTTGTACACATATAATCTCATTTAGTGATATTTGGGTATGTTAGCACTAGGTAGGAATGGAATAGGAAGAACATGAGAGGAAGAGAAGTGAGAGAAAGAAAAGTATCCTGAGTCTGGGCAACAGACCAGATAAGGGAGGGCACAGGATACACATTGGGAGTTAGGGTATTTCAGACAGATAAAGGAGAATTGGGAACTTCTCTGGCGGTCCAGTGGTTAAGTCTCTGTGCTTCCACTGCAGGGAGCAGGGCACAGCATGGCCAAAAAAAAAAAATTGGTCTAATTAAAAATAAAGAAGGATAGAACTTTGAAAGTCAGGGTGTGGCCTTGGATTAAAAAAATGATAGCCAGAGTAGGTACTGCACAAGAGAATAAAATGGTGAAAGTGGGGGCTTCCCTGGCGCAGTGGTTGAGAGTCCGCCTGCTGATGAAGGGGACACGGGTTCGTGGAGCGGCTGGGCCCGTGAGCCATGGCTGCTGAGCCTGCGTGTCCGGAGCCTGTGCTCTGCAATGGGAGAGGCCACAACAGTGAGAGGCCAGCGTACCGCAAAAAAAAAAAAAAAAAAAGGATGAAAGTGGTATCTTAAGTGGCCTATCCTGGGTCACACAGGGTAGATAGCAGTGGGAGGCAAGAAAATCTTCCCGGAGACTGTAGTTCAGATAAGCCATACAGAATCCTCATCTAAGAAGGCAGGCATAGGGAATGGAGGGATGTCTCTGAGAGAACCTGCAGAAAGTTAACTGCCCAACGCCAAGGGGTAGGGCTGGGAGACCTTCGAAAGTAAGTGAGCTCTCAGTTGGAGGTGGCAGCATTACTTTTGCCCAACAATTCTGGAGGATGGGGTTGTTCTGGTCTGCTGATGCCTGAACAGATTGTGAAAATGATCTCTTCAACTTTTTGGTTTTGGACTTGAGATGGAAATTTTCTCTGAACTACTTACATGGGTAAGTGGGAGGATGACACGTAGGACTTGAGCTTCTGGGGGGCAAGAGAGCTGCTGCACAGATGGATGTCTTACAGAATACAGACTACAATCAACTCCAGCCTTTAGAAGATTTCCTTTCTCACAAAAATTTGTTTCACCCTTTGAGAAATAACAAAAGATCTTGGGCCATATGCTTCAAATATCACTAACGCTCCAGTACTTTCCAAAGATATTTAAACTCCTATTCCCTCTCCTATAATTAACACCCTACTCACCAACATATATAGGCTTTAATAAGATTCTGGGTTCCAAAAAGATTTGCCCAAGTTACCTCAAGGGAAGGGTGAAGAATTGTAAGGATTTGTAACAGGGTGTAAATGTGGGACTCTTCCTGTCTCAGAATTTTGGATCAGGCTCCCCAGCTTATGATTATAGGTGCAAAATACCTTTGCATTCTAAACTGCGGTGCTAGATCACTGACATAGGCCATGCAAAAAGGGGTGATAAAAAACATTTTGGCCGGCACTGGCGCGTCACCCATCTTCAGGCGATATAAGAGAAGGCAAATTTATTAAGGGGAATAGAGGTCAAGATTTGGGATATCTTTGGAAAGGGCCTTTGGCATGTTATTTACCCACTCTCCTCAACCCACCCCTTTTCCAACTGTGGTTGGTGCTCTGCCCCACCCCCTTGCCTTTACCGCTTCAGTGGGCACTGATCCCACCTCCTACTGCCTGCCCTGCGTTTCTTTGCCTGAGTGCTTTCTCTGGCTCTCACAACCCAGATAGGAAGTGTTGGAAATCAATACCTCCCCACCCTCAAACCCAGGGAGCAGCCTCCAACCAGTGACTGCTAGGAGTTGGTATTTAAGTACCCCAGCTCCCTTGCCCTTTGGGTAGAGTATGCTTCTGGAGAACCCAACATGCAACACTGTCCTATGTGATTTCAGTACTCAGAAATGCGTGGAGATTTCTTCTTTTTCCTAGCACATGGTCAGTTTTATAAATTTTCCATAGGCTCTTAAAAAGCATAATCATGCTAAATACTGTGTTGCTGGGTGCTATTAGGCAAAGTTTGTAAGTTAAATTGTTAACGGTTCTAGTCTTCCATATTTTTACTGTGATTTTTGTCAGCTTTTTAGTGAATTTTTGAGAGAGGTGGTTAAAATCTCCTGCTAAGATTGTGGATTTATCTATTTGTCTTTTTAGGTTTGTCCATTTTGCGTTATGTAATTTGAGACAATGGTATTAAATGTTTTTTAATTTAAATTGACTATCTTTTCGGCGACTGTAATTATATCATTAAGAAGTGATCATCTTTACCACCAACAAGGCTTTTTTTTTACTAAAAGTCTATTTTACCCATTATTCGTATGACTAAACCAGATTTATTTCAGTTCGTGTTTACCTGCTATAGTTTGGTGCATTAAAATAACATATCTATCACCCCCAAAAGTTTCCTTGTGCCCCTCTCCCTTCCCTTGACTCTCCCTGAATTCTCCTCAACCAGTTGCCAGGCAGCCACTGGTCTTTTTTCTGTCACTATTGTTTGCTTTTTCCAGAATTTTATGTACAGGCACACCTTGCTTTACTGCATTTCACTTTATTGCACTTTGCAGAGAGTACATTTTTTGCAAATGGAATGTTTGTGGCAACCCTGCGTTGAGCAAGTCTATCAGTGCCCTATTTCCAATAACATTTGCTCATTTCAAGTCTCTGTGTCATATTTTGGTAATTCTTACAATATTTCAAACTTTTTCAATGTTGTTATATTTGTTATGGTGATTTGTGATAAGTGATCTTTGATGTTACTATTGCTAAAAGATTATGCCTCCCTGATGGTTGACATTCTTTTAGCAATCAAGTATTTTCTTAATTAAAGTATATGAGTCACTTTTTAGACACAATGCTATTGCACACTTAATAGACTGTAGTATAGTATAAACGTAGCTTTTATATGCGCTGGGGAACCAAAAAGTTCATGACTCACTTTATTGTGATATTTGCTTGTTTGTTTCAGGTAGGAAATTGAATTTGATCCCTGTCATTCCATCTTGGCTGGAAGCAGATGTTTCATCCCTTAACTTTCTATACCTTATATATCTTTCTATATCTTATATCTTTCTATACCTTATCTATATCTTTCTACAGCTTCACATTTTAGATGTGCTTTTGTAAATATTTGGATCTTTTAAATCTAGCTTGAAAATCTTTGTGTTTTAACTAAAGCATTAGTCCATTTTTATTCAGCAATTACTGATTTATTTAGGTTTATATCTACCATCTCAGCTGTATACTGTTCCTCTCTATTCTATACTTATTCTTTTTTTTTTTTTTTTTTTTGCTGTACACGGGCCTCTCACTGTCGTGGCCTCTCCCGTTGTGGAGCACAGGCTCCGGACGCGCAGGCTCAGCGACCATGGCTCACGGGCCCCACCGCTCCGCGGCATGTGGGATCCTCCCGGACCGGGGCACGAACCCGTGTCCCCTGAATTGGCAGGCGGATTCCCAACCACTGTGCCACCAGGGAAGCCCTATACATATTCTTTTTTCCCATTTTGCTTTCTTTTAAATATGATACTTTTTATTTTTCTCACTTTTCCCCCTCTGGACTAGTTTGAAAATTTCTAGGATTTTCCACTTCATGAAAGTAAGTTTTATGAACCTGATAATAGTCAGCAAGATTCAGAATAAGGATAGCTCAGAATCCAGGTGTCATAATGAAATCACAACAGGCCTCTGAAAAGAGAATTTAAGGAATGAGAAGTATCCAGCATGGCTACTGAGTAAAAAATTAATTAATAAAGGGAGGGAAGATAGCTGAAAAAAAATAACTCGTTATTACAACAAAAGATTCTAGTGGAAGCAGTAAAATGGCAATTGCTACTATAGTTTTAATTATGTTTGCCTGCCTTATGGGGCCAAGCCAGCAAATGAATTTTTAAGAAAAGTATCCCAGAGATGATATAGGAGGTAGTGGTATGATAATCTAAGCTTTCTGCACCTTGCTCTTTCCCTAAATAAAAGGTCTATTCCTCAGGGAAATGATAATAATTATAATGACAGTAATGACAGCGTAGCTAACAGTTTTTGAGCACTTAAGTATGTAATGTGCAATGCAGCGTTACATGGCTTTCTCATTTAATCCTCCCAGTAATCCTTTGACACGGATCTGACTGTATAGGACTCTCCCTATATACCACTTCAAATCCTCTGAGCCTCACTTATCGGATAATCTAGCCAATGTTCAGTGACCAGTCCTGCACAGGGTCCAACCAGCTTCATACAGATGTACCTGGTGATATCTGCCCTCAGTCACATGCTTTCTGCCCTGGAGCCTCTCTTCCTACGCTCAGCATGGGTTGCTATGAGAAAGTCCCTGAATGTGTCATTGGGATGGATATTGTCAGAAGTTGGAAGAATCCCGTTGTTAGTTCTCTGACCTCTAGAATAAAAGCCTGCTATGATAGGAATGATAGGAAAGACAGTGTGGAAGCCCTTGTCACTGTCTTCCTCCCTCAGTTTTCTGGCTAAGACAGTAAAACAATCATAGATGTCAGAGGGAATTGTGAGATTAGTGCTACCATCAGAGGTTTAAAAGATGCAGGGGTAGCGGTTCCTGTAATATTCACATTCAGTTCATCTATCTGGATGTTGTAAAACAAAAAGGAAAACAGAAAATCCAAGATAGATCCTGGTGGATGACAGCCATAAACCTTAATCAGGCGGTAGCCTCAAATGGCGGCTGCTGCACCAGCTGTGGTTACCTTACTAAAGCAGATCAACCCAGCCCCTAATTCTTGATATGTGGCTATTGATCTGGCAAATGCCTTCTTCCCCATCCAGGTCAGTATGGCGGGGATCAGAATCCGTTTGGTTTTACGTGAGAGGGACAGAAGCGCATTCACTGCCTTGCCCTGGGGCTGTGCTAACTTTTCTAGTCTCTGCCCTAATAGAGTCTGCAAGGACTTGATTGTTCTGACATTCCCCCAGGACATTAGTACCATCATACTAAGGGGATCTGGTGAGAATGGGATGGCAAATGTCCCAGATGCCCTTGTAAGTGAGCCAGTGCATGGAGATAAATTCTACAAAGACTCAGGTTGAAGCACTACCAATGTAATTACTTACTAATGATTTTTAAAAATTTAAATTAAAAAAAATTTAAACTTTTATCATAGACAATTGCACACATATACAAAATTAATCAGAGTACTATAACAAATCACCAAGTATCCTTAACCTAACTTCAACAACTATCAACTCACTGACAATTTTTTTCATCTGTAACTTCATTCATTTTCCACCTCCCCTATTATTTTGAAACAAATCCCAGACATTATATACTTTCACTCATAAATATTCCAAATATACTTCTAAAAGACAAGACTTCTTTTGAACATAATTACAATATTATGTTCACATCTAAAAATACTTAGTAATTCCTTAATATCATGAAATATTCAGTCATTTTTCAAATTTCCAGTTGTTTCATAAATGTCACAAAAGAGTTTTAAGTTGGTTGTTTGAATAAAGATAAAAATAAAACCTATACATTGCAATTAGTTAATGTGTTTTTAAAGTCTCTTCTAATTTATCAGTTCCCCTTGCATCTGCCTGGTTTTTTCCCTTGTAATGTATTTGCTAAAGAAACTCAGTCATTTTTCCTGCAGGTTGAATTTTGTTAATGGCATCCCTGTGGTGTCTTTTGGCACGTTCCTCCTGGAATGTCCCTGGATATCCGTTCTGAGGTAGAGGACAAGTTTTTGTATCTTATACCTCCTATCATAAAAAAGGAGGCACAATGTTTCATGAACATTTTTGGATATTGGAAGCAGCATGCCCTGCACTTGAAAATACTATTCTGACCAATTTGTCAGGTGTCCAGAAAGGTTTTCACTTTCAAGTGGGATGGGGAGCACAAAAACAATTCAGCAACAAGTCTGGACTGTGGCGCAAATTGCCCTGTTGCTTGGGCCACATGACCAGCAGATTGAACAGTGCTAGGGAGATCCCTGGTGGGTAAGAGTGCTATGTGAAGGACTTCCCTGGTGGCACAGTGGTTAAGAATCTGCCTGTCAATGCAGGGGACACGGGTTTGAGCCCTGGTCCGGGAAGATCCCACAAGCTGCGGAGCAACTAAGCCCGTGCACCACAACTACTGAGCCTGCACTCTAGAGCCCACGAGCCACAACTACTGAGCCCGTGTGCTACAACTACTGAAGCCCGTGTGCCTAGAGCCTGTGCTCCGCAACAAGAGAAGCCACCGCAATGAGAAACCCGCGCACCGCAATGAAGAGTAGCCCGTGCTTGCTGCAACTAGAGATAGCCCGTGCGCAGAAACGAAGACCCAACACGGCCGAAAGTAAATATAAATAAATAAATTTTAAAAAGAAAAAAAAAGTATGCTATGTGAAGAGTGGGGCAAACCCTGACATGAGGATTATAGCAGGTTTCTGGAGCAAGACCATACCATCTGAATCAGAGAATCGCTCCCCTTTTTGGTAATAGTTCCTGGTGTGCTCTTGGGACCTCGTAGAGATCTAACATCCGGGATGCCAAATGGCTATGAAATCCAAACTAACCGTTCTAAGCTCACCACTACCAGAACCATCAAGTCATAAAGTCAGTTTGCATAATGAACAGTAGTACATTTGGGATCCTATCAGCAGGTTCGGAATGCACAAGCAAATTTCGTGATTAGTTAGCCTGGTTCCATTCTCCCCATGTTTCACCAGCATTTGTGCCTCGGCTCACACTGATGACTTCATGGATTGGGAGGAGGGTGTCCCTACATCCAAATAATAGAGGAAGAAAGAATTTGCATCACAGATGGGTTGGCACTATATGTCGGTGCTGGATTTTATCCCAAAGTGGATTTTTTAAGTACAGTGGTAAAGGGAAATTTTCTCTTTCTATGGAAAGAGAAGTAGCCTGAGGTATGGCCAAACACAGATTCCTGGGGAGTGGTGAAAGCTTTGGATGGTTGGTCAGGGACTTGAAAGGAATGAGACTGGAAGATATTAGACAGAGAAGTCTGGGGAAAAGACATGTGGATGGAGCTCTAGGGGTAAATAGAAAGTGTGTAGATCTTTGTGTCTCACACTGATGCCCAACAGAGAACATCCCTTGCAGAGGAGGCTTTCAACAGTCAGGTGGGTAGACAGGATGACTCACCCCATGGATGTCAGCCAGTCCCCTCCTAAGCCATTCCAGGGGTGGACAGTGAATCTAGAAACAGTAACCATGGTGGCAGGGATGGAGATTGTGTATGGGTCCCCTCCAACAAGGCTGAACATTAAATGTCCAATCTGCAAACAATGACCCTGAGCCCTTGATATGGCACCATTCCTCAAGGACTCCACCCAGACATATGGTGGCAGGTTGATTCTATCAGATCCTTCTACCCTAGAGGGAGTAGAAATTTGCCCTTAACAGAACTGACCCTTGCTCCATATAGGTGTTTGCCTTTCCAGCCCACAGTGCCTCCACTAGAGCCACTATTATCGATCTACAGAATGTTGAATCTATTAACATAATATACAGTACAACATTGCCTTAGTAGAAAAGGTGCTTTGTTATGGAAGACAGGTGAAACAATGGATACAGGACCACAGGATCCTCTGGTGTCTGACTATGTATCCCATTATTCAGAAGCAACCAGTCTAAAAGAATACTGTATTGAGGAGTGTCATCCCCAGTTAGGCTCCATCTCAGGGCTAACACCCTGTTGGTTTGTGACATTTTGCTCCAGGCTATAGTATACACATTGAGCCAAAAGAAGATACATGGAACTGTCTCCCCCATATCTAGACCACATGGTGGGGGGGGGGCTTCTGCCAGGGGATTCAGTCATTGAACTTGCACCTGATCGCTTTGGGATCCTCATGCTGAAGGACAAGGAGACTAAGAAAGGAACTATTATACTGGCAAGGGTGATGGACCCTGATTGCCACAAGGAGCTACTGCTATACAGCTCAAGTAGGGAAGACCAAGTCTGCAACCCCAGGGATTCAATGAGGGCATCTTAGTGATGATGAGTGAGGGTTGCAGTGATCACTGCCTGGCAAGGACAAGACAACCAAAGCTTAGACTGTTCAGAGATGAATATCTGAATCACCCCCCAACAAAGGAAGCGAAGGGGGTAGGAACCAATAGATAAATGTTTCCCATCCCTCGCTACTCCCCAGACAAGTGAATCTGAGTTGCACATCATACATTTCTTTTCAGGAAGTCTCGCAGAATCAAGTAGCTAGTTGCTTATCGCTGAGGCCCACTCAAACGTACATCCGCAATGGGCTCTCCCGCCTTTCCGTCTTCACTTACCCATTTGCCCCATCCTTTACTCTTGTTCTCTGCAATGACACTCCCCAGTAAAGTAGTTGCACACAGGCCTCTGTCTCAGGCTTTGTCTTCTGGGAACCCAGGCTGAGGCCGATACTATTGTTATTTCCATTTTACAGATGTCAGTTGATGAGCTGTCCATGGTTACACAACCACTGAGCGTGTACTGGGATTGAGCCCTAGCCTGCCTGACACCAAAGGCTGTGCTCTAAACCACTGCTATCCAGTAGAACTTTCTATAATCATGAAAATGTTCTCTAATTGCCCTATCCAATGTGATAGCCACTAGCCACACGTGACATTGAGACTTGATATGTAGTTAGCACAATTCAGGAACTGAATTTTTAATTTTATTTAATTTGAAGTTATTTAAAATTAGTCACACGCAGCTAGTGACTATCACGTTGGATGGTCCCTGATTATCCAAACCGAACAGCTCAGAAATCATTTTTCTCAACTGCCACCTAGGAAAGATTGAGGGTAAGTTATGAGGCACCACCGATTACATAGTCATAAAGCAATCTGCAAGCATAGTAGCTAAAACCAATAAAGGTGCATTTGATTACTCTTGCTGAGATCTAATTGCCAAAAAAGCCTCATGTCATAGGTTAGAAATTTATCTGACACATTCAGCACAAATTAGGAAGCAGACATTGTGCTAGGCAGCAGAGTGACAGTGGCAAATGAGAGAGATGTGATCCTTGCCCCTCTCGTGGATAAAATCAAGTGCAGGTATTGCAGAAATGTTATCACTTTTTTGCCTTCCCTCATCACCAAACAATCCATCTGTGTAGGATATCATTTTTCTCACCTACTTCCTTGATCTATGATACTTTCATTGTTGTGTTATCCTCCGACCCAACTTCTTCTGAAGCACTACGTGTGAAAGAAGCATGGGCCCTGGAGTCAGATATATCTGGATTTAAATCAAATTCACCTTTGAAAGAGTTGCCCTATCTTATGTAGTTACTTACCACTCTGAGACTTAGTTTTTCTCATCTGTAAAATGGGGTTGTAAGAATTCAACGAAGTCATATAGTCCCATAGAAATGTTACCTCTCTTTTCTAGATTCTGACCTTTAGGAATTTCCTGTCCTAGTTCTCTTTAAACATTTATAAGAACTTTTCACAAAACAGTCAGGAGGCTGTTGGCGGTGACAGGTGAGCTACAAAATAATAGAAACAATTTACAAAGGGAGATAAAGTTATAGTTCTGGTAACCACATAGCTTTTTCAAAAGGAAGAGAAAGTTTCAGACCCATAATCACATAGTCCTGCCACATTCACCATGGAAATGGGTTCAGGTTACTAACCAGAGGCATGTAAACACAAGATAATAAAAAATAAAGACAGGCTGCTGTCCTCCCCAGTACACATGAGGAATCTGCGGTGGGAGAATAGGGGAGGAGGCATGGTACAGAAGACACCAAGGATGAGGCCTTCATTGGTAAAGGTTTAATCTGGAGAATGTCATCACAATTGGACTTTGTCCTAAAGGCATGCTGGGTTCTCAGCTGCAGGACAAGATGAGAGGGAAGAAGCCACAAATAAGTAGGGCTGGGATTGAGGTGTTAACTTTTCTGTCTGAGTGGTCCTCAAGGGAGGGTAGCCAGTGGTCTTAGCCCCAGTGAGGAAGGAAGGAAGGAAGGAAGGAAGAATGGAAGGAAGGAAGGAAGGAAGGGAGGAAGGAAGGAAGAATGGAAGGAAGGAAGGGAATGAGGCAATTCCCAAGCCCAAAGGGCTAGAGCAAGTTCAGACTTAGTCTGGGATGGCATAAATAAGTGGGGGGTCTAGCCCACTGGGTGAGGCATGTCAGCAGAAGTTTCTATGATGCTGAGTTGCTTGAAGTATAAAAATGGCATTACCGAGATTCAGAAGAGTCCATACTCATCAAAGCTCAACACTAGGTAGGAGAGTGTCACAGGTACCAGATAGGATATCAAGGCCCCAGTCAAAAAGCCTAAGGTTCAGAGCATGGCTCTTGCCGCAGCAAAAACACTAGAGATCACAGCAAATAGTCAAGGTCATTTGGGCTTGACCCTGGTCCCTGATTAGCCTTTCTACTCTACCCTAACCCTGCCCATCCAATACTATGGAAATACTACTGTAAAGCCCACCATAATGTCTTCAAGGGAAAGGTCCATTTATTAATTAGCCCTTTTGTATCTGCAGTTTCAAATGCAATGCCTAGTCTAGAGTGGGTCCACAGGGTTCTCTACAGGGATATTATATAGGAACTTACCTACTGAACCCAAGATAGTCCAAGCAGATCAGGCCTATGGCTGGGCTCAGTTGCAACAATGTACTTGACTCTCTATTTACTCACGATTTGAAAGGTCATCATGGAAAACAGTAAGTCAGCCTCCAGACTTGATTTAATTTGGACCTTCTTCAACCATAACCATCCCACCTGGAGCTCTGTGAGACCAGAGCTTCATTCCCATCCCCAGGTCTCCTCATATAGACCAGGCTTCAAATGCTGGATTGAAGAACCGGGAAAAGATAGCCACAACCTAGGGGTGATAAGACTGTCTCTTTGTGCATCTGGTCATCCCATTTCATGAGCACCTGCTACATTGCTTCTGGAATCTGGGCTCCAGTCACTGAGCAGAAGGCTCTCAGAGCAGCTAGCTCAAGAACCTCAAGTGGCCCTGACTGTGATAGTCACAATGGGGGTGGTGCCCCAGCACTGCTCAACTCATAACTGAAATCTTGTTGAAGTTGCCCTTTGCTGCTTACTATACTCCAGGGTAGCTTTGAGTTCTACCAATCTGAATTCTGCAAGCACAGGTTCTTGAGAGACAACAAGGACATCTTACTCTGAATCAAGTCCTTCCCATGTAGAATCAACAGTTGAAGCTGTGTCTGGAATCCCGATGGCTTGTGGGCATCTCTTTGTTTCAGGCTTAGGGGCTGTGTAGCCACCAGCAATAAGATTTGAGCTTCCATCTCTCAGCTTATATTTTGCATCTTCCAGAGCCTGTTGAATGAGTGTAACAAGCTTCCCGCCAAAGCACTGTCTAGAGGGGCTAGAGGAAGTAGGGATTCTGAGACTGCTGGCTTCTCCTTCCTCATGTAATTTCTATTCTTCTCTGGGAATCATCAGTGTTTGTCTGAAGAGCCCTATGACGGATGCTGCGATATACTACCCAGATCCCCCAGTGAATGTGTTTTCCTAGTTTACTATTCTGTTTTGCTTTATTACAGTCTGGGCAGCCCAGGATTGGACTGTGCATGTTAGTTAGTCAGCCTGTCTAGAAGGAGTTCCAGTTATAATTCCAAATGTTGACCTCTTCACTGACTTTCATAAGACCACAAGAAAAGTCATTTACAATTTCTCTGTCTTAGGGCCTTTATCTATTAAGGAGAAAGAAGGATATCAAACTGACTTTTGTGATTGAGGAGAAACATATTTGTTAGGTTGTCAAATTCTCAAACATAGGGAGTATGAAAGAAATGCGAAGCAATTGACATGACACATGTTGCTTACTGCAAATTCCAAATACGGCAATGGTGGGAAAATTTTTTCTATGACAGATGGGTAACTGTGGGCTTAACTCTTGCCTTTGATTTATCTTGTCTTTAAGAACAGTGAGCTTTTCTGCCCTTCAGTGTTTAAAACAAGAGGGAAGTTTAAGAGATTGACTCCGGAGTTTGAGAGTTTCAACCTTAAAAAAGAAAATTCTTTCCCCAAACAGCAGAACCTCAGAGCTACTGCTCATAATTACCTTGGAGAAGGAAATGCCATTAGAGGTAAAGGGATGAACTGGCAAAGGAAGGGCAGCAAGGGACCCCAGGGGACCAGGGTTGTTTCGAGCCAGAGCTGGCCCAGGGAACGGATGTTTCTGGATTCCCTCTCCAGCCCCTCTGTCGTAGAACACGAGGTACTCACTTCCTGTATCTGCAAAATGGGATTGGTTACACTTGGTGCCTCTCTCAGCTGTTGTGAAAATGAATGGATCTAAGCGGAATAGATCTTTTCATAGCAGCTTCACCTAGACTGAACCAAGATGTGATAAGGGGTGAATTCCAGATGTTGACGATCCCCTTCTGCTATCATTTCTCTCTGTGCCTGCCTCTTCTTTGACAGCCCAGGGTATGGATGGCATCCTGAGATGCCTCACTGCTCTCTCCGTCTCTCCCTCTCCTCTCCTCCCCTCCCTGCTTATTTCTCCCTTTGATGAAAACTGCCTTCTACCAAGGTGAGATACTTTGCATATATTTAAGAGTAATAGGATATTTTTTTCTCCCCAGATATTGCACAAGTAGCAAACACAATCAAAGGTCAAGTGCTTGGAAATATGAAAAGTGTCTTTCCAATGGTCCCAGGAAAGCGAGACCCCTATAACGTGACGAGGTTTACCATCTGCCACCTAAACATAGTCTTTTTTTTTTTCCAAGAAACAAAGTGAGCTGGGGCTCAGGAAGGTCCCACAGCTTCTTTCTTTCTTTATTTTTTATTTCAAAGAAAAGTCCTGGTCAAAGGTTTGTCTGTTTGTCAGAGACAGGAACCTTCCTATAGTTTTTCATGGTTGCTTACAATTCCTTAGTGCTTGGAAGCTGGAAGCTTTGATCAACAAAGAGGTAAGAAAATGTCAGTGTATCCAGTGGGTAACAAGACACCTCATGGGGCCAAGAGAACCCATCTTCTCCACAGAGGCAGACTTCCCCCCGCTGGGAAGATAAATAGCTCACCAGGTCAGTCAGAAACTGATGGTTAATTGTATGTGTCAACCTGACTGGATCACAGGGTGCTGAGAAACTTGGCTAAACATCATTTCTGGGTGTGTCTGTGAGGGTATTTCTGGATAAAATTAGCATTTGAATCAATGGACTCAATAAAGCAGTTTGCCCTCCCAAACTCAGGTGGGCATCATTCAACCCACTGAGGGCCTGAAGAAGAGAAAAGAAGAGGAAGGAAGAATTTGACCCTCGCTGCCTGATTGCTTGAGCTGGGACATCGATCTTCTGCCTCCCGGCTCTCCAGGTTCTCAGGCCTTCAGGGCCAGGCTAAAATCTACACCACATGCTCCCTGGTTCTCAGGCCTCAGAGTAAGACTGAATTACACCATTGACCTCTTTGGGCCTCCAGCTCGCAGACAGCAGATCGTGGCGCTTCTCAGCCTCCATAACTGGATGAGCCACTTCCTTATAATAAATCTGTTCCTCTGTGTGTGTGTATCTCTGATTCTATTTCTATGGAGAACCTTGACTAATAGAGGGACCAAGACAGGTAGGCCCAGATGGAACCAAGGCCTTCCGACCCCCAGAGCTGTATAGCTTTCCAGCACATGTGGCACAGGCTCCTCCAGGAGCTGTGAGGCCAGCCAGGGGATCTGAGTAACCAGCAGCAAGAGATGTGAGTCCAGCTGAATGCATCATAGCCGAGGGCCAAAGCTTAATTCTACTCCTCTTCAGCTGCGTGGACATCTCTGCAGGAGATGTTCATGGTACGTGGTGCCCACATCTCCTCGGTCACTTGATTTCAGCACAGCCTTGGTAGACAGAGCCATGCGTGTTGCAGCACCCCACTCCAAGCACGTGGTCTATACCTTGCTGACCCAGGGCTTTCCACAAGATTCAGACACTCAGCAGCCATGAGTAGGTGCAGCCTGTTAGCGCAGAGGCGATGATGCAAGCTTAACCAGTAAAGGATCAGAGAGTAATCACCCCGCACCCCCATCCTATGGTGGGCGGGGCACTTCTGAGGCTTGTTCTGCACGGTTCCTCAGAGTGTTCCCAGAAGCACTGAGCCCCAGTTGCCCCCAGCAGTAACCAAAAATACCTTTTCCTCTTCTTCTCTATTTCACTCCCTCCATCTTCTCCCCCCTGTTTCTTGATATAATCTCCCAAATAAAGTCCTTAGACTCAAGTTCTTATCTCAGGCTCTGCTCTCAAAAAGCCCCCAAACCAAGTCAGTCCCCTTCCTTAATCCACTCACCAGCATCTCTCACTAGGTTGATGTCCTCTCACTTATTGTATTATTAATCACCACCAGCCAGCCCCAACTTCTCTTTATTTTAAACACTCTCTCATTGCTAAGTCAGCTCTTTGTAACAGCAATAACCCCTACTAAAGACCAATTCAATATCTTTGCTGTCCTGGAGTCGTAAAGGCACTACACCCTCTAGCACTTATCACATTGTGAGGTGGCTTCCTCTTACTTATCTGTGTCCCCTAGTCGTGGTTGGCAAACGTTTTCTTTAAAGGGTCAGATAATAAGTATTTCGGACTTCGCAAGCCATGAGGTCTCTGTCCCAAATACTCGACTCTGCTACGGTAGTGAGAAAGTAGCCACAGACAATATATAAATGTATGAGCAGGGCTATATCCAACAAAACTTTACTTGTGGACACTGAAATTTGCATTTCATGTCATTTCACACGTCATGAAACAGTCTTTTTTTTTCAACCGTTAAAAAAATGTAAAGACCAAGTTACCATATGACCCAGCAACCCAACTCCTGGGCATATATCAATAGCCGGAAAAGATGAAAACTCTAGTTCGAAAAGATACATGCACCCCAATGTTCATAGCAGCACTATTTACAATAGCCAAGACATGGAAACAACCTAAATGTCCATCAACAGATGAATGGATAAAGAGGATGTGGCATATCTATACAATGGAATATTACTCAGCCATAAAAAAAGAATGAAACAATGCCATTTTCAGCAACATGGATGGACCTAGAGATTATCATACCAAGTGAAGGAAGACAAAGATAAATATCACATGATATCGCTTGTATGTGAGATCTAAAAAAATGACACAGATGAACTTATTTATAAAACAGAAATATACTCACAAACAGAGAAACAAACTTATGGTTACCAAAGGGGAAGGAGATGTAAGAATAGATTAGGAGTATGGGATTAACAGATACACACTACTATATAAAAATAGATAAACAACAAGGATTTATTATATAGCACAGGGAACTATATTCAATATCTTGTAATAACCTATAAGAGAAAAGAATCTGAAAAAATATATATAACTGAATCACTTTGCTGAAACGAATCCAATATTGTAAATTAGCTATAGTTCAATTTTTTTAAATGTGAAGACCATTCTTAGTCCTTGGGCTGGACAAAAACAAGCAGGGGCAGACTTGGCTGACACTGCCCTAGATCCTAAGCTCCTAGGCTCCTTGAGAGAGGAAATGATTGTCCAAGCAGCCTCTCTGTATTTTACACAGTTCCTGACACATAGAATGTGCTCAGCACTTACCTACTGGGTAAATAAATCAATGGGGCAAATACCAGTCCTTACACTGCTTCCTAAAAGACATTCACTGGCTTAACCTCATGTCCCATCTGCCATGAAGTCTCCCAAAAGGCAAGATGTTCCCCTAACTTAATGCCCCTCAGGCTGTTAGGATGCTTTCCTTAGCACCAAAGGCTGTCTGAGAAGCACTTACATCATATGGGCTTGTATTAATTTCCAGCATCATGAAACCTCCTTCCCCAGTCTTGTTCCCCCCAAATTTCCCAGAACACTTTGGCCCAGTAAGCTGGTGAATTTGGGTGTTGAAAGCAGGAAGGGACATAGGTAACAGGTGTTTCTGCTGCTCTCGCCAGGAGACGTGGAAAATTTCAACCATGTCAAAAGCTTTGATATTGAAATGACACACAGACCAGGGGGAAATCATGATTCCAATCTGATCAAGCAACATTACCAGCCTGCTATCATATAAGCCCATTCCTTAAACGACTTCCCTCATGGATTTTATCCTCAGTCAGGATCACCACCTGTAGGCTCAGCCTAAAGGATTTATCACCTCCTGGCTCTGCACCTACAACAAGTGCCCACCGTCGATAATATCAGGAGGCTGATTTAACAAACTGAACTTTAATATGATTTTCCTAAGAAAGTTTATCATCCTCAGTTCCCCCCTGGCTTGTGGAAACCATCCCCACAGGAGATAATGAGATAAGAAGTCCCCAAACCATCCAGCCTTTGGACTCAGCACTGCCCTGATTCTTGGAGCTTGTGCGGCCACGCGGCCACATCCGAGAGTTCCCGGAGAAACGTGGTGAGGTCGGGAAGAGCCTGTTTTCCTAAAGGTGCCAAAGCCCCTGCAGTCTTCAGCCGGGGACCTGGGCTGACCCCAGGCAAATACGTGTTGTGAACAACAGCCCAGACCTCTGATCACCCCACCTGAATCTTCCTCTAATTGACATGTCCACATATAACACTCTTCCCCAAATCCAGGCCCTCTGCCACCCTCTCATCTATCAAAAGCTGCTCTCAGAAAGACCACGTGATGAGCTTATTCATACTGAAATACTGAGCTCCCTAGAATAATTATTTATAACTAATTATTTGTAGTCTGTCTCTTTCTACTGGAATATAAGCTCTAAGAGGTCAGTATGAGCTATGTCCCTGACTGAACAGGTGTTCAGTAAATCTTTCTTGAAAGAATTAATGAATATGTGGTGTGTAGTTGGCTGCACAAATGCTGTTTCACTGACCCCAAGAGAAGAAGAGGGGGCTGAGAGAGAACAGATATGCCTGCTGCTTTAAAAAGGGTCAGAGACTCCTAAGCCTACGTATAACCAAGTGATTATTTTGTAAACTGGTATGTTTGTAACAAATTTAATAGCTGTAAAGGGCTTAGAACAGTGCCTGGCTCATAGGAAACAATATGTGGGATTCTTCAGCAAACAAACATAAATAAAATGAAGAAAAAGCTGGCAAACCTTCCCCCATCGCTGAGAGAAACTAGAAAAGACAGCCTCTCCTAACATCCCCCATCACCTCTCTTTTTCAATTTTCACCCCCATTTCCCTCCTCTCTCTTACTCACACCAAATTCCCTTTTTTCCCTTCAATGTAAGGTTATTGCTACTGTTTGTTCTTACCAGGTTTCACAGGTCTGAGAATGTAGGGATGGGAAGTGTCCCAGGCCCCATACCCTTAGGGAGCAGTCCTTTTAAAAGCTCAGTAATCCATGATCACCTATATTATCCTTGTTGCATTATCCTTGGACTAAAGAAATACATCTCTGAAAGCGTAAATTTGGGGATAGCGAATGGGCCCAATTTGGCCCCTTCCCCCCTACTCCCAGGTCTCACTTAATATGTAAAAACCCCATTTTTAAAATGTAGTGAAAAACAGACCTGGGGGGGGTGGGCTGTCTCTTCAGTGTTGATTTCCTTTCCTAAAATGATGATTGCTGTTGTTGATGATAAAGTCATACAGGTGATGAAGATGATGAAGACAGCAGCTGTAATGCACTGCGCTGGCCATGGGCTCGTCATGGCAATGAATTCTTTTTTCATGAATTACCCTGTTTAACCCTAGTAAATAGTTATCATTTGTATCTCCCTGTTTCACAGACTTAGATGGTAGCTAACTTTCCCAAGGTCAAATAGCTGGTAACTGGCAAGGCCAGGTATTCCAACCCAGGTCTGTCCTTACTCATAAATACTCTGCATGAGGCACTATGCCACAGGCCATGCGTATATTACACCTAATTCTTGACATAATCCTGCTAGGGAGGTATTAGTGTTCCTCTTTTATAGCTGTGACAAATGAGGCTCAGAGGAGCTTAGTGACTTATGCAAAGTTACAGACAAAATGATGGAGCCAGTATTTGAACTGAGGATTCTCATGTGCTTTCAACATGCCAGCATTGTGGGTCATTTTTATTTTCTTCTTTAAATTTTAAAAATAGTTTTCAAATTTTTGAAAATAAGCATATATTACTTTTATTTTTATCTTTTTATAGTCTTATAATTACCATAGTAATGCATGAAGACATGCTTACTGTAAAAAATTAACACTATAGAAGTTATATTACTTTTTTTTTACATCTTTATTGGAGTATAATTGCTTTACAATGGTGTGTTAGTTTCTGCTTCATAACAAAATGAATCAGTTATACATATACATATGTTCCCATATCTCTTTCGTCTTGCGTCTCCCTCCCTCCCACCCTCCCTATCCCACCCCTCTAGGTGGTCACAAAGCACTGAGCTGATCTCCCTGTGCTATGCGGCTGCTTCCCGCTAGCTATCTATTTTACGTTTGGTAGTGTATATATGTCCATGCCACTCTCTCGCTTTGTCACAGCTTACCCTTCCCCCTCCCCATATCCTCAAGTCCATTCTCTAGTAGGTCTGTGTCTTTATTCCTGTCTTATCCCTAGGTTCTTCATGACATTTTATTTTTTTCTTAAATTCAAATAGAATAGGCGCTCACCAGCCCGAGCAGTTAGGGAGGGCTTCAGAGTGCTAGAGGATAAAGTTTCTCATGTTCTCATGCGGGTTACAGGCTGGTGGGGCTGCAGGGTGTCAGGGAGTGGGTCAAGCACATAAGGGAGTATTGCTGGTAATCAGGACCCTGAGGCCCATCAGTAGGATCAGGGCAGGACACAGGTGGCCCATTCAAGTGGGGAAATTGGGACGAATTTAATGAAGGGGCTACTTACAAAGATATGGGCAGCGTTAAAAGAAACCAGTAAGTGATGGTGAAATATCTGGATATCAATAGAGTCAGTTACCAGCCTAGCCCTGAAAGAGCAAGAGAGGAAATGGTTAGGGAAACATCGAGAGAGCTGTTGAGAGGCACACGCAACAGAGATCTGGCCTTAGATAGCACAGCACAGTCACCGCCAGCCCACAGCCAAACAGTAGGGCCACCGGGGGAATAAATGCCCCAGCACCTCACTCCTTCCACATTTTGATCTCCTGCCCATGACTTCCATTTGCAGAACCCAACAGAAGTCAGAGGGCAGGGGAGCCCAGTTGGTGCAATTCATAGTGGGCAACTTCTGGAGACATAGAGAGAGGGTGATGAGTGGATATGGAGAGGCAAAGAGTAAACCCACCCTCGCCCTGCCATCCTATCCAAAGGTAAAGGAGGGCAAAGCAGAGGGGCTGTAAGCTTCCCAGAGAGTGGAAGCGAAAGAAAAAAGGACCAGGATGGTAGCCCTGATGACCACAGAGCCTGTTCCTCCTAAATAATAGACTGTTTTTTAGCACCTTTTTGGAGTTAGAGAACAATGGAAAAGATAATACAGCGTTTCTGTATATCCTGCACCCAGTTTCCCTGTGATGAACACCTTAAATTACTGTGATTTGTCTGTTATGATTAATGGACCCGTATTGATACATAAATACTATTAACTAAGGTCCATAGTATTTTCAGATTTCCTTAGTTTTTCTCTAATGCCTTTTTCTGACCCGGAGTCCCATTCAGGGTATCACATTACATTCAGTCATCATGTTTCCTTAGGCTCATTATAGCCATGGCAGGTTCTCAGACTTTGTTTTTGATGACCTTGACATTTCTGAGGGCTTCTGGTCAGGTATTTTGTAGGATGTCACTCTACTGGAATTGGATGTTTTTCTCAGGATGAGACTGGGGTTATAGGTTATGGGGAGCAAAACCACAGAAGTAAGTACCATTTTTATCACATCATATCAAGAGTACATACTATCAACATGATTTATGACAATTATGATGAGCTTGATCACCTGGCTGAGGTAGTGTTTTTGTTAGTTTTCTACACTGTAAAGTTATTTTCCCCCCTTTCCGTACTGTTCTCTTTAGAAGGAAGTTACCATGTTTGACACCTAAAAATAGGGGAAGTATGTTCCCTTTCCTAGAAGGTGAAGTATCTACATAAATTATTTGGAACTCTTTTGCATGGGAGATTTCCCCTTTCCCACCCATTTATTTTATACAATCATGTATTATATCAGTATGAATCATGGATACTTATTTTCTACTTTGGGTTATAATCCAATACAGCTTTATCTATCTCGTTGCTCAAACTGTCCCAGCTTTGGCCATTGGGAGCTTTTCAGTTGAGTTTTGTTCCCCTTTGACACAGTTCCATGAATGTGTTCTGTTTTAGTTTGTGTGTGTGTGTGCATTTTCTTACTTTCTGGCACTATAAGATGCTCCAGGCTTATCTTGTGTATTTCCTGCTAAAAGAAAAACTATTTCCTCTACCCACAGAAAATTTCTGATGCCAAATGCTTAGGGTTTTCCATTATATTAAGCAATTCAGACACTCACTACCTGGAGTTAGCAAACACCCCACGGGGTTAATGGCTCAGTCCCACAAGACCGCCCCCCACTTCAGATGCCAGGCGTAAGCAGTGGGTCTCCAGGTCGTTGGTACTCCTGTCTGACTTGACTACAAATAGGAGGTTCCCACAACTCTCTTCTCGGTTCCATAATTTACCTTAATGGCTTTAGAACTCACAGAAACACTGTACTTACTTTACTAGTTTATCATAAAGGTTACAACTCAGGAACATCCAAAGGGGAGAGATGCACAGGGCCAGGTAGGAGGAAGAACTGTGGAACTTCGAGGCCCTCTCTGGGTACCAGCCTCCCAGCACCTCGATGTGTTCACCAACCTGGAAGCCCTCCAAACTCCGTGGTTTAGGGGTTTTATGAAGGTTCCATTACATAGGCATTATTGATTAAATCATTGGCCACTGGTGATTAACTCCATCTTTAGCCCCTCTTCCTTCTCTGGAAGGAGGGCGGAGGGCAGGTAGGGCTGAAAGTTCCAACTCACTAATCACATAGTTGGTTCCTCTGGCAACCTGCCCCCCATCCTCCAAGAATGACCTTGTGAGCATAAACTCAGGCACGGTCGAACGGGGCATATTATAAATAAGAAAAGAGGTCCCTCACTTCCCTGGTGGTCCAGTTGTACAGAACCCACCTTCCAATGCAGGGGACGCAGGTTCGATCCCTGGTCGGGGAACTAAGATCCCACATGCTGTGGGGCAACGAACTACTGAGCCTTCGTGCTCTGGAGCCTGAGTGCCACACCTAGAGAGAAGCCTATGCGCCACAACGAAGAGCCTGTGCGCCGCAACTAGGACTCAAAGCAGCTAAATCAATCAATTAATCAATCAATCTTTTAAAAAAAGAAAAAAAGGGCTTCCCTGGTGGTGCAGTGGTTGAGAGTCCGCCTGCCGATGCAGGGGACGTGGGTTCGTGCCCCGGTCCGGGAATGATCCCACATGCCGCGGAGCAGCTGGGCCCGTGAGCCATGGCCGCTAAGCCTGCGCATCCGGAGCCTGTGCTCCACAACGGGAGAGGCCACAACAGTGAGAGGCCCGTGTACCGCAAAAAAAATAAATAAATAAAAATAAAAATAAAAGAAAAGAGGTCCCTCTCACTCTATCTTTTAGGAAATTCCGAGAGTTTTAGGAGTTCTGTGCCAGGAATTGGGATGGAGACCAAATGTGGAGACCAAAGACTGTATTTCTTATTATGTTGGAGAAAACAGTGCCTATTTGCAGTGCCTTTCTTCTTTAGTTTTACAGACTCCACCAATCCCCAAAGTTACTCAGGTCAGCACCGTTTCTCCTGCCCCCTTCAGTGAGATTGTTTCATACATTTAGGTTCTCTTGCCATAATCTGCATTTCTTCCTGGGACCCTTCAACCCCCTAAATAGTTTTGGTTTTTTTTTAATTTACATACATGAAGCTTCACTCTTTGTACTATACAAAGTTCTATGGGTTTTGACAAATGCATAATGTCATGTATCTATTACAGGAGTTTATAGAATAATTTCACTGCCTTAAAAATCCCCTGTGCTTCATCTGTTGATCCCTCCCACCCCTCTTTCACCTGAGCTCCTGGAAACCACTGATCCTTTTACTGGCTGTATAGTTTAGCCTTTTCCAGAACTGTATAAAAACGAAATCATACGAGGTGTGGCCTTCTAGGCTGGCTCCTTTCACCTAGGAGCTTTAAGATCTTTTGTGCATTTTGGCAGCTCGATAGATTATTTCTTTTCCTCACTGAATACTACTCCAAACTATGGATGTACCACAGTTTATCCATTCACCTATGGAAGGACGTCTTAGTTCCTTCCAGTTTTTGACAATTATGAATAAAGCAGCTCTAAACATTTACGTGCAGGTTTTTTGTGAACGCACCTTTTCAAATCAAGTGGGTAAATACCCACGAGCACGATTCCTAGATTGTATGGAAAGACTATGATTAGCTTTTCAAGAAACTGCCAACTGTCTTCCAAAGTGACTGTATCACTTTGCATTCCCACCAGCAATGAATGAGGGTCCCTGTTGCTCTAAGCCTTCCCTTTTAGTTCAAACCATGTCCCACACAACGTGAAGAAAAACTCCTAGCCAGTCTCCACTGCTCTAGAAGGCAGGGTTTCAGTAAGAAGGGGTGTTGACTGGGGCACAAGTCCTCAGAATCCACCATACCATGGCTCTTGGGGCCACCAGTTCCCAAAGGGCACCTAGACAAGCAATATTTTTGCAGTATGAGGAAGTGATGATTCCCTGGATGAAATAAAAGAACATGTTGAGGACACTGAAGATGCTAGGAATTCCCACTGTACAGCCAAAGAGTAGTTCTATGAGATCCAAAAGGAGCTCCACTCACCAGACCCTCAAGATGCACATGTGTTACCTTGGGTCCAAAGATTTCCTCATGTACACTGCAGTCAGGACAAGTTTACCAGTAGGAGTCTTCGAAGTGAAAAGATGTGACATAGAGAAATTAAGAACTTGCCAGGTTTTTCATTTGCCAACACTTCACCACAACGATGCATGGAGCCTATGCTACAGGCCAGTCGCTGCGCTAGGTGCTACGTCCCAGAACTCCTAGTACAATGGAGGAGACTAACATGTCCACAGATCATCACAACTCAATGCGACACACAGAATAACAGAGGGACACACATTGATTTTGGACCTGACGACACAAGCCTGGTTAGTAAACAGGAACAAATGAAGGGGCAATTTCAACAACAGCTTCCGCATCCAAGGAACCAAGCCGGGCCACCTAAGGGGTCATCATTACTTTTTCAGGCTTATGCTAAATTACTGCAACTAGCTTTCTGTAGATGGATTTGAAAAAGGGGATGAATTCCTTTGTGTTTTTGAGGCTCTTGCCGAGGAAAAGATGGCAGGAGGTAAAGGAAGAAGCCCAGTGGTGGAGCAGCCCTGGGCAGAGAGAGGCAGAGACATTTATTACAGGAGCAGCTGCACCCCACATGCACCAGCTTCCAAAGCTTCCCTGTCATTTGGAGAGAAGACAGAGCACAATATAAGGACACAGTGGAATGCGAGCGATTGATGGGTCAACACGGCTGGCTGGGCTGGTGATTTTGTAACTACGAAGCAGATTTTTTAGACAGAATGGTTACCCCAACTGTGTAATTAAGAGGATCATTAAGGAGTGTTGCTAGGCTGTGCATCACCCTGGGGCTAGAGCTACCACATGGTTACAATAGAAAAATGCATTCAGGCCTCATCATAAGGCCATCGCTAATTAATTGAAACAAATATTTGTAATAATAATTTCTATATATGATATATTTGCAACAGTTGAATGCTAAGAGAATCTTAATAGAGGGGTTTGATCAGAGGTGACAATAAGAGAAAAACAGGTGTTAGGATCCAGGTTAGAGAAAAACCAATGGGCCAGTTGAAATTGGATGGCCTTGAGGTAGTTTTGGTGGAATCCAGCTCTGTAGCTAGGATTGGGACCTTATTTTGTCCAGCATATTTACCCCAGAGTGGGCCTGGGTAAATTAGAGGAGTTCCAGAAACAAATAGGAGTGATTCGAGTGAGAAAATACCACCTGGGGGGAAGGTGAAAAAAAAAAAAAGATGATTTAGCCTGGGTGGTAAATCTGCATAATATATGAATAAAGACTTTTAAAACTCTGAGAAGTTTTTAATTTTTTGCAAGGATGGAAATTCAGCATTTCCATTTCTTCTGAGCACAAAGAAGAAATAAGCCTCAACCACAGAATGGGGAATTTGAACTACACACAAATTTTTTTATGTTTTAGATTCTAAAACAGGAAGCTACACAGATACTTGATCTAATTCCTTCGAAGCCTTTAGAACTGCAGAGAGGCCACGAATCCCAGTAAGACCCCCTCCATGCTCTGCACAAATTTTCACTTTTCTTCATATTATTCTGAACATCTTCTTTGTTGGAAATCATTAAGCAGCCTTTGTTAGATGAAAGCACTACCTTGGAAAAAATATAGACCAAAGCATTAACAAAAGACCTGATCTCATGCATGGAAAGAGGGGTCAGTCTGTAGCTTAAAACTGAAGCCACTTAAGCCTTAGGTGTGCATTATATATCCTTTGGAGGTAGCTTCTAATCTTAGGATTCTAAAAATTAATGACCATTTGCCTTGTGTTTTCATTGCCTGTTACTATGCCCAAAATATAGTAGGTGCTCAGTAAATATTGTTAAGGGACCACATGCAATATAACTACTCAAGGCTCTTTTTATCAGGACATTTACGTGTTTAATAACCTCTCCAAGTGATTTTGAAAACCCCTGGCCTAGGACTAATGAATCTCAGCAACTGGCCTTGAGGTGATCTCTCTGAGAACAGCATCCTAGTACAGAATGCTAGTGATCAGACAGGGAGTCCGTTATCTGGGCAACCAGTTCAATCTGCGTCTACTCAGCTGGCCAGGTTGTCACAGCATAGTTAAAAAATGAGTAAGACCTTCTGAAATAACCCTACTTGTTCCCCGTGAGGCACAGTATCTCACTGGGTCGGGAGGTGTGGAGAAGTTCTGTGAGAGACGGGCACAGGCGTCGCTCTCAGAGCCTAATTACGAATCACTTTGTTGGGCAGCCCCTCCTCTCCTGGGAGGCAGGAAGGCTCACCGCTGGTGACAAGCAAAGGGGAGCCACACCCTTAGTGCCCCCAAAGCTGTGTTCCTCCAGGCATTATGCTGAGTGAAATAAGTCAGACAGAGAAAGACAAATACTGTATGATATCACTTATAAGTGGAATCTAAAAAATACAACAAACTAGTGAATACAACAAAAAAGAAGCAGACTCACAGATATAGAGAACTAACTAGTGGTTCCCAGTGGAGGGACGGGGAGAGGCAATATAAGGGGTGGGGAGTCAGAGGTACAAACTATTGGGTGTAGGATATGCTCAAGGCGGTATCGTACAACACAGGCCAATATTTTGTAATAACTATAAATGGGAAGTAAGCTTTAAAATTTGTATAAAATTTTTTTAAAATTTTTAATAAAATAAAAATATCACCATCAGGAAAAAAAAAGAGCTGAGCTCCTCCAGCTGCAATATGCAAAACCACAGGATAAATCAAATGCCTTTCTGGTTTGTCAATTGTATTCAATGGGTTTAAAATCATTTTTTCACATTAAAGCAAATGTGTGTGTTTATATTATAGAATGAAAAATTCACCTGAGCTTTTAAAAGAAAATGAGAGTCTTTAAAGAAATTTCTCCCTGATAAAGTTCTGGCAGAGGCTCCAGAATCCCAGGGATATGCATTTACCCTCCTCTAAGAATTGTTTATAGCAGCACTGTCCATAAAACTTTCTAGGATCATAGAAATGTTCTATACAGACAAGCGTGCTATTAGGCGCTTGAAATGTGGCTAGAGAGGCTGAGGGACTGATATTTTCTTGTATTCCGTCTTAATTTGTTTAATTGATTTAAATTTAAATAGCCACATGTGGCTAGCGGCTACTGCATTGAACAGGTTTAATGAAAAAGTTTACGTTTTATTCCCAACCTCTCCTGTGAAAAGTCTTTGGGAACTGAGGAAGACTTTAGGAAATGGACAGAGCACGAGGCCTCTGGAACATTTCCCCCTGTTGCTCAGCCCTCACTCCTCTCCTCTTGACCCTCCGCTCCCCAACCTCCTTCCCCAATCTGTACAACAGACTGAATGTATGAAAAGACCTGCTTCTGGGGAAAGCCGAGAATGGCGGAAAGTAAGTGTGAGGAAGTCTGGGAGCCCATCCTGGGTGTCTGGCGATCCGCTCAACGAGATCTTAGGAGCTCTGGGGTTAGTCATTTTTAAGCTCATGTCATCAAAGTAGAAACGGAGCCTTGGGGTGTGGACATATTTATTGTTCCAGTGACTCAGTGGATGAGGTGGAAGCAGCCCTCTCAGTCTATAGACACTGTGGGCTGCTTCCAGTAATGAACCTGGGCCCTTCTCAGAGGAAGGGGGTGGACTGGTCTTCACTGGCCAGCGAGGTCAGCAAGGTTGTTAAGATTTCAAAGCCAGACAATATTCTTGTAATTTGATCCCATGTATTGCATGATTTACAAATGTCCCTCTTATCTAGTAATTCCTGTGCTAGTAATTTATGCAAAGTAAATCATGGGGAAATGTTAATAACATTAAGTTAAGTGGAAAAAAGAAGGGCAAAAATTATATATATATTTATATACAATAATATATATCTGTTATACATTATATAATTATAGTACATAATAACATAATCATTATATAATTATATATAACAATATGTATTTTATATATACCAGCTCAAGAATTTTTTTTAATGCACCTGTATGTCTATAATAAAAATTGGGAGAAAATATACCAAAACATTAATAGTTGTTAGCTCTGAGCAGTAGGATTATGGATGATTTTCATTTTCTACTTTTCTATTTTTCTTTAATAGACATTACTTTCATAATTAAGAAAGCCAATTATTTCTAAACACCAACACCTCATTAATTAATCATGACTTGCTTTCAGCGAGAGCCCGCAAACTTCTCTTCACCGGGGTGAACTATACTGTCATGCTTTGGTCCTGCCCTCAGGAGGCGAGCGTTCTGAACAGCTTGTGATTTTAAACATCTCCTTCACTTGCCATGTAAGTTTTCCCTGAAGTGGGCCCTGCCTGGAACTAGGCATGTTCAAGAGGCAATGCCAACGGGCGAGACACAAGGGTAGCCCGACTGAGGAAGTCTTCCGGGCTGAGACTGGCTAGAGGTCCTCTCCAGTGACCAAGAACTGAGGCTTGCTCTGATAGCAAGGGGCTATTGTTAGAACGTGCGGCCCATTATTTAGGCACCTGGCAGAAAAAGCGGTACCTTTTTCTAATTTACAAAATGGAGACCTCTAGGCTAACAGTAGTCTGGTGTGCACACTTTGATATCAGTGACTTGATCACATTCAGAGTGAAATGTTGACCTGGCCAACACCTCAGAGGCTATCTGGGAAGTTGCCCTCACATGTTGTGGCAAAGGCCAAGATCTCCAGCGCGCCTAGTTTCTAACCACAGATGTGCAATCCCAGGCTCATCCCTTCCCTGAGGTGGCTTTAGGTTGAGGCTGATGGGCTTTGCTTTCTGAAAGCATTTGCTGATCGAACTGGGTAAAATGCAACTTCAAACTGGTTTCTACGGTGTTGAGAGAGTCCATTACCCACAGCGAGCCAGCTCCCTCCCAGCCCACTGACAGATGGAGGATTAGTGGAGAGCAGGGCTTTCTGTTGTGATGTGCTGCTCCCACTGAGAACACACTACTTGGCAGGCGGGACACGTAACATTGCACTATACATCACCCAGCTTGCCACATCCTGTTATGTTGCAACCCATCAGCCTAAGCCATGATGGAGGCAAACACAACCTGGGGTGACATGTAGCACTTTGTAATGCACTGTAGCATTTAAATCTACATCCGTCACGTTGCACACATTGGCTTGGACACTAGATGCTCGTTATTCAAAGGATGCAATCTAATGTGCGCAAAGTGCTGGCTGAGGGTATAAAATGCATCAAGGGAGAGCATCTGTGTCTCACTCCATCTGAGAGCCGAAGTTCATCCACTACACTGAATTATCAGTTCTCCACTGGAAACTCCACACCGCTGGGTCCTTATTAGAGAGGATCAGACAAAAGAAAATACTCCAAGCTTTTGGTAAGAGGATGGTGCCTACAATCTACTGTGGGATGGGTCATGCCCTGTGAGGAGATTTTCAAATATTTATGCTGACGAATAATTGGATGCAATGGATGCTGATATATATATTAATAGCAGGCAATTTAGAAAGCATAAGACTAGATTAACAGCTGTCACCTTGAACCAGAATAATGCTAAGTGCCTTAGTTGCAGTTTAAACTTAAGATCTTGTTCTCATTACTCTTCTAACCAATCGATTAATTACATGTGACTTTTCAGGAAAACTATGATGACGGATATTAACGAATGGACCACCTGGGTCCCTAAAGCCAATTCTTCATTATAAAGATTTGACACCAGAATTCTATCGTCTCTTCTTCCTCCAGTTGCTGCCTGAAAGACTGAGACTGGGTAGTCATGGAAACCCTATGCTCTCCAAACTCAACTCAAGAAACAGTATGGGAGCTTGGGAGGGAACATACAGACCTCAAAGACTGGGAAGCATTGGAGTATGGATCACACAGTCAGTTTCACAGCAGGATGGGAATCCTCACAGGTTCCTTGTAAGAAAGGAGTCATCACTGCCATTTCAGGAGGGCTTCAAGAAGCTGTCTTTTCTTTTTTTCATTCAACAAATATTCGTTGAGCTTTTACTGTGTGCCAGGTGTTGTGGATAGTGAATCGTGAACAAAATAGTCAGAAATTTTGTATTAGAGTGAGGAAGACAAACAGTGAACTAAGTAAATGAGTGAAACGCATAGTATGATTGAAAATAATAGGTGCTAAAGAGAAAATAATAAAGCAGAGAAAGGGCCGGGATTGGGAGGAATGAAAGTAGTTATACTTTAAAAAATTTTTCATTTTCGGGGCTCCCCTGGTGGCGCAGTGGTTGAGAGTCCGCCTGCCGATGCAGGGGACGCGGGTTCGTGCCCCGGTGTGGGAGGATCCCACATGCCGCGGAGCGGCTGGGCCCGTGAGCCATGGCCGCTGAGCCTGCGCGTCCGGAGCCTGTGCTCCACAACGGGAGAGGCCAAAACAGTGAGAGGCCCGCGTACCGCAAAAAAAAAAAAAAAAAATTCATTTTCTATTGGAGTAGAGTTAATTTACAATGCTGTGGCAGTTTCAGGTGCACAGCAAAGTGATTCAGTTATACATATGCATGTATATACATGTGTATCTATTCTTTTTCAAATTCTTTTCCCATTTAGGTTATTACAGAGTATCGAGCAGAGTTCCCTGTGCTCTGCAGTAGGTCCCTGTTGGTTATCCATTTTATATACAGCAGCGCGCACGTGTCAATCCCAAACTCCCAATCCATCCCTCCCCGCTTCACTTCCCCCACCCCGCCCCCTCTGGCAGCCATAAGTTCACTCCCCAAGTCCGTGAGTCCGTTTTTGTCCCGTAAATAAGTTCATTTGTATTATCTTCTTTCTAGATTCTGCACATAATGGACACCACACAATACCTGTCCCTCTCTGTCTGAGTCGCCCCACCCAGCACAGCAATCTCCAGGTCCATCAATGTTGCTGCAAATCGCATCACCTCATTCTTTTCAACGCATAGCTGCCTTTAGATTACAGATGCTTCCTACTATATCCTTTTTAAAAATTCCGTGCTCTGAGGTTTTCTTGGCCCAGTCAGAGAGGAAGGAAAGCACCTGTGAAGAGGGGTCAGAGCTATTTTTCTCAGTAGACATTTTTATTACGTAGCACTGGAACCCTCCAGTGGATAAGCAGCCTATCCAGTGAGTTACTGATAAGTAGCAGGCCCAGGGGCATGGCCATGTCAGGTAATCCTTTAGCTTTCATACCTCCATCAGTCTTCCCTTGACGTGACTAAATTCTTACCTTCCTGCCTTCTTCAAGACTATTTGGTTGGCAGTAAAAGAAACCCACTCAAACTAGCTCAATTAGAAAAAGTGCAGCTAGAACTTTCCAGAACGAGAACTAAAAACCCATCTGACTCAAAGCAGCTCCTCTTCCACCTCACTCAGTCCCTTTCTCTCTCTGGAGCCAGCTGGCCTCTCACCTTCACTTGCCTCACATAATTTCTCTCTCTCTTTACCGCCCTCTCCTCCATCTCTCTCCCCATCTCTGTCTTCTTGGTCTGTCTCTTTTACTCAGCTTTCTTTGCCTCGCCATGTGCACATGGACGAATACGGCTACCTTGGCCCATTTTTAACTCTCCTCAGTTCAAGTGGCTGTCTGAAAAAAGTACTAGCATTTTGTAGCTCCGATAATAATTCCCAGAAGTTTTAGGCTCTTGTTTGCTCTACTCCAGTCCAGTCAGTATTGTGCATTGATTGTCCACCTAATCCGTTCGGTATGACCTGGATGGCAGGACCATGCAGTACATCCATAGCTATCATCATCCATTCCTCGGACTATAGGAAGTTCTCAGGAGTGGGAACTGTGGGCTGGACGTGCACCTCAAAAAGCATCCTTGTCCCTTCTGTTTTCTAATCATATCCTCCATCTTCTCTTCTAACTAAAACTTCAAACCAATCATGGTATACTGAGAGAGAATAGGTTTGGGAGTCAGACAGACTTGGGTTCAAATACTGGCTCTCTAGTGACCAGCAATATGACCTTGGTTAAGAAACAAACTTCAATTTCTCCATAGAGGAAATAGTGTCTATCCCAAGAGGTGATTTCGAGGAACAATGACTTGTTTTGGAAAGAGTCACCTAAACACGGAATCTTCACTTTTTCACTTCTCATTCACTCTAAACACAGTAATTTCCGGCTTCTGCTTCTACTACTCCCTTGAAATTGTTTTCATTAAGGTCAACTATGACTTTCCTGTTGCTAATGTTCGTCTCTTAATATTTTTCATTTTCTTTTTAGAATTGGCACTGTTGACCATTCTCTCCTCTTTAAAAAAGTTCTTTCTATGGCTTCTATAGCAATATATTCTATGTTTTTACAAATCCATATTGGTTTCTTTAAAATTGTTTTAATGTATATAAATGAACAAAGAGAAATCAATCTTCTGTATCATCACCAAAAGTTAACTACTACTAACATGTTTCTCCTTTCTATTATTTTTCTCTTTATGAAAATCATTCCATTTTGTAAAAACTTACTTGTACATGATATAAATGAAATTAATATGGATATTTTAAAAGGATTAGAAATTTACAGATAATTCAAATCCCTTCACTTTGAAATTCTATTCAACCAAACACTTTGTGACCCACAGCACCTTTTAAAAATGCAAATATGAACTAGAAAAATAGAATTTAAAAAAATGAGCTCATACTATATAGATGCTACTTTAAAAAGAATTAAACCTAATTTTACTTTATTTTAGTAGATGTAAAACAGAATGGTTGAACTTCAAATAAATATTTCCTTCAGTACAATAGAAGTAATTGTCTAAAAGTTCCCTCCAAAGCTAAAAAGAGAATATGAAAAATATTAGGAGGTTAAAGTCATTACATTTTTCTATTTTAGACATCAGCACTCACAGTTTCTTCCAATGCTCTTCACCCACTTTTTGGTTTGTGTTAGCTGTGTTCCTATATTATCCACACTTGTAGCTTTCACTCTAATTTCTGTGCATAATTCCCATAGTTGTTTGGAATCCACTTTTGGTTCTAGATTTGACCCTATATTCCAATGTATTTAATACTCACTACACTTTTATCACAGAATGTCTGTTCCTGAGTTCTTTATTTTGATTTACCTCAATGTGAAATTGTTATCTGCAGTTTTTTCAGAAGTGCTCATGGGTCTGTATTCTTTGAATTATTTCATGTGTAGCTTTTTATTGATACTTGAAGGCTTCTTGGATAATGAAATGTTCACAGGTCACTTTCTGTTAGAACTCTGATGATGTTCCTCCTTTACTTTTCTTCTGGCATTGAAACCTCTTGTAGAAAAGTCTGGGGCCAGCCTTTTTTTTTTTTTCTTTTTTTTACTGTTCCTTACTGGATGCATGAGAAAAATCTCTATCTGTGTTCATATAATTTAACTAGGTTTGGTTAGTTAGCATTTAACTAGACTCTATCTTGAAGCAGTAGTCTGAGTGACTGAGATACTGCATATGAAGTGCTCAGCATAGAATCTAGTACAGGGCTAACCAACTATGGCCTACCAACTAAGGCTCATAGACCAAATTGACCTACAACCTATTTTTGTAAACAGGGTTTTATTGGAACACAGCCATGCCCATTCATTTTTGTCTATGGCTGCTTTCCTGCTATGACGGCAGACTTGAGTAGCTGTGATAGAGACCATATAGTCTGCAAACCTAAAATATTTACTACCTATCCCTTTACAGAAAATGTTTACCAATCCCTGACCTAGACATAATCTTTTCCCCCAATATACACACTCAGCCTCTCTCCTACAGAATCAGAAAATGTGGCCATTGAAAGAAACTTTACATGACACGTTCTAGTCTAACACCTTTTTTTTCTGCAAGAAAAGTTTCCATAAAATCTAGACATGTATCTCCAAAGAAGAGAAGTTCACCTCCATTCCATAATTTCCAAATTACTTGGCATTATCTTTCAAAGATGAATTGATATCTATGTCCAGAGACCCATCACTGAAGCAGAATGATGCTTCAATTTAAAACTACCTACATTCAGAAATTTACCATATTACCTTCATAGGATCAGACAGGCCATGCCCATTTGTAAATAACAAATTGATATCAACCACAGCATGAGGTCTAATGAAAGCGGGAAAAGAAGTAAAACGGCTCTGACTTGAGTAAAGCCCTCCCAAATTAAATAAGTCTATTTAAAGTGATTTTAAAATGGTCCAGATTTTAAAAGGGTTTTACTCTGATGACTTGGAAGTGCACTTGGCCAGGACTCATCTGGTCCTTCCTCTTAGAGAAAGGGCAGCTTTCTGCATAAGGAATACCTGTAGAGATCATTTCCGGCTCTGAACTGCCATCTACATTCACTATCTCTTATGTACCAATTTGTGGAGAGTGATAAGGGTGGTGAGATAGGGGAAAGGATTTATAGTCTGCTTTCTAAAGTCTCGGAATGTTGAGAATAGATATTTAGCATAGGGTGAGATAAGGAATCTCCATGCTTTATGTGTGTTTGTACAAGGAAGGTATTATCAAAATATCAGCCTTTTAGATATCTACTTGCCTGAGGTCAGTAAAAATTAGATGCAGAAATTTTATTTAACTCTGTTATCTACTCTTTGCAACTTGAAGTAGAGGTAGGCTGATTAACACAATATCTTTATATATAAAAGGCTGAAATACAGCTTATTTCTGTTTCCTCTCCCATGAGCAATGGGGTAAGCATCTATAAACCTGAGAAAGATTATGAGCTACACCTAAGAATCAACAGACCTAGGAAGTGTGGCCTTGGGCAAGTTTCTTAACCTGCTCTGCCCTGGTTTCTTAATCCTTAAGATGGAGAAATAATAACTAACCTTAATCAAGTACTTTGTGCTAGATATGATTCTAAATGCTTCCCATGAATTATCTCATTCAATTCTCACAACTCTTTAAGGTACATACTATTATCCCCTCTTGCATGAGGAAACTGAAGGAGAGAGAGGTTCAAGCCGTTAGTAAGTGGGATTTGAACTTGGCAGTCTGGCTCCAAAGAGTATTTTGCCTCCTATTAACAGGGAGATTGTTAAAAATATAGAAAGAGAAAACCTTCAAGTAAATTTCTTACTGCGTGCCTTGTATATAGTAAGCGTACAACAAATGGTAGTGATCTAAAATTATGATGGTGATTGTGGTGAAAAGAATAAAAAAACCAAAGTGATTTAGAAAAGGTGTGATTACAATCCCTGAAAAAGCTGCTGGCCCTAAGCAAACTATCCCCCTTACCAGAGAGAGGGCTTTCTTTACCTGAGCTTGGATCCCACTTGGGACAAAGATTGTTTCCTCCTGCCACGGTGCTGTTGGGATCCAAAGCTGCTGAGGTCATTATCGTGGTTCTGGCTTTTGATGACTGGGCTTGTGCTCAGCCTTTATCTTCAGCCAGTCTCAAAATCAGGGATGATCTTCACGTATTCATGATGGCTGCTGGGTAGAAATCAGGGATTATACCTTTTAGCTGTGGAAGGCTTGGGACTGGGACCCGCCTAGGCTATTGGGCATCAGTGAGAAAAATGGAAGTATCCCTCCTCCACAAGTCCAGCCCTGGGCTAATGCCTCTTCCATTGAAGGCTGATGGTGAAAGGGAGGCTTGGGAGAGAAACTGGAATCTGTGAGCTGAAGAAGGGGACGCAGGGAGGGCAGATAAAGAGAAGGGGTGCAATCCAGGTAGTCACAGTGAAAGGCATGGGCAGGAACTGAATCACAGGGAGATGAAAGTTGGGGCAGAGTCACATGGTGAACGAGATGAGCAGTGCATCTAAAGAGTAGGCAAAGACCAAAGGAAATGAAAGCAGGGACTCAAACAGTTATTTGTACACCCACGTTCACAGTAGCATTATTCACAATAGCCAACTTAAAATAGAATGTTATAACTATAAGATGTATTGTGTAAACTTCATGGTAACAAAGAAAAAACCTCTAGTAGATACAGAAAAGATAAAGAGAAAGGAATCAAAGCATACCACTATACAAAATTACAACAGCCAGGGGGCGGGAAACAATTCACATGTCCATTGACAAATGAACGGGTAAACAAAATATGGCCTATTCAAACAATTGTTACCGATCAAAGGGCTTGCTGCCCGACATGCATAGAAGCCAATACTACAGCACCGACTTTTGAGAAAAGAAAGAGCTTTATTACAAGGTCAACTACCAAGGACACAGGACTCAAATCTGTCTCCTTGATCCAGGGTTCGGGGTGAAATTTAAGGGATTAGGGGAATTTCAAACTTGGAAGCTGATTGGCTAGTCCTGAATGAGTCCACATAAGCTACTTGTGTTGCTGGAAGCCAGCTTTTCCGCATTGAACAACTTCTCGCTGCGTAAAGAGCTCTGGTGGCAACATTTCTATTTCTTAAATTCCATAGACTGAAGATTCTTGGTTCCAGGGTCACTCTGGAGACGTGGGTTCTCATCTTGCACGTGCACAGTGCTGTGTCTGTAAAATAACTAAGGTTTGATTAATCAACAACCTATTTAAGGAGACAAAACCAGTTGAAGCTGGTGCTGTTTCAATTTGATGAATCAACAACCTATTTAAGGAGGTAAAACCAGTTTAAGCTGGTCAATGTCTTACATGCTGTTTCACAGTGGAATATTATACAGCCTTTAAAAGGAATGAAAATTTGATATATGCTACAGCATGGGCAAAACTTGAAAATATTGTGCTAAATAAAAGAAACCAGACACAAGATACTGTATGATTCCACTTACACAGGTACCTAGAGTGGTCAAATTCATAGAGAGAAGTAGGCTGGTGTTTGTCAGGGGCTGGGGAAGGGGGAAATGCAGAATTACTGTCGAATGGGTGCAGAGTTTCAGTTTGTGAAGAAAAGTTCTGGAGATGGATGGTGGTGATGGCTGTACAACAATGTGAGCGTACTTCATGTCACTGAACACTTACAAATGATTAAAACGGTAAATTTTATGTTACATATACTTTACCATAGTAAAAATAATTTAATTAAAAAATAAATATCACAAATAGTGTGCAAATATCGATGCTGTGAATTACAGTAGTTGCCTTCTAATGCACATCTATTATATAGATTCATGCTTCTATTTAGTGGCGGTGACAGCTGGGGTGAAGAGGAGACTGGTTAAATGTGTATAATTTCCATTTCTGCCATTCTGAATCCATTGGTCAGAAATGAGGCCTATAATTTTTTTCCAGGTAGCTGTCACAAAATTTGGGCACTCCTGCCCTCCCGTCAATTTCTCTCCTGAAAGGCCCATGGTGCCGAAGGGCGGCCTGATGGAGGGTGTCATCACCAGGATTCCTGATGACTAGAGCTGACAAGAGTAGATCAACGGGAAAGTAGGTCAATGAAGGAGCCACTTGCCAGCTTCTGGAGACTTCATCTGAGGAGCAGAAGAGCAGGCAGTGCTGCCGGCTGTGATTCAGGGCACAAGCGCCTCCTTCTACACAGGGGTAAAGGTTGCTCATATCACGAGGTTGCAAAAAGCCCCCTAGAAGCCAAACAGCAAGACTCTCAGAGACTCTGGCAGGCTCCCCAGTGCTGGCAAATCAGGGTATCACAGGACTCTAGTCTCTCTACAATTAAACAGATAATTAAGAAGTAAGAACATGATTTTCCAACATAAATTGATAGGCGCTGCTTGGTAATGTTAGCATCAGGAATAAATTGAGCAGTAATCTGCAAAGGATGTTATTGCTATTATAAAAATAAAGATCTGTCTCCGCAACCAATCAATTCAGCAGATATATACCAACAATCAAATTGTTAAAAATGACTTCTATAAATTACCCAGTGTTCTGTCTAATGGTGCCAGAAGCAGCTGTGATACAATTTAGGGCTGATATAACCATACATCGAGAGTGCTTTTTCATTCTGATGTTTTTTGGTTCCCTTCTAAGCAGTGGCAGTCGAGCCCACAGCTTTGTTGAATGCCCCCATGTGAAACAAAGTGTATTTCACTCCATGGGTTACCAAAGTCATCTTGGCAGAAATACTCAGGAATATATGCATTTAATATGGGAAGAATAATTCAATTTTCTTTCTATTATTTCAGCTACAAGATTGCAATATCCTTAATTCTGCATTAAGCCTTCTGGCTTGCGAGGAAGTTGCAGTTCTTTATGAGCTGCCATTCCTCTTTCAAATTAGTATAGAAAGGACCCACAAAGGGATAGTTACAATCATATATTTTTCAGTCTTGTCTAACAGCCATTTCAACGAGATCAGAACAATTTAAGAGCTTTTCTTAATACCTGCAGCACTTGAAGACTCGTTACGTCCGGACTTTGATTGTTAATGCCTAATCACCAAACCACCCTGTGATTCGTCAGTGGTCTTTTTTTCCTTTGCATATTCACGTCAGCTGACAAAGCAGTTAAGTACTGGCTGAACTGAAAGCAATTTTCGCGGTTGGGAGCCCTGACACAACAGGCGTCCATCTTTAATATAATACTTCCAAACTTAGTTCTTCCATTGAAGTTTGTCTAGTAAGCTTAGATGGTGCCCAAGCTGAGACATGGTTGACTCCAGACACAATTAACAGTGAGAGCAAAAACAGCAACAGCAGCCACTGGTCTCCTACTGAGTGTTAAGTTCTTTTCTTGGAAAATGGGACACCAGGAGACATATCGACACAAATAAACATGGGCTCTGCCCTCAAATAATATCGTGAGGAAATGGCTAAAAAACGGAATGGTTTGGGAATAACTAAGGTCATACAAACTAGGGTGAGTCCCACGGAATAGGCCTGCTTTAGGAGAGAAAGTTACTAGTTCTCCCCAAGATGGAGGTAGACAAGCTCAACACAGGACATTATGGAGGGTAAAAAGGAGCCACATCCTTGTCCTGAGTTCAATGATCTAATGATCTAGTCGAGGAAGAAACTTAAAGTGATGGCTCATATAATAAGGTGAGAGAAATAGAGGAGTTCAAGGTCAGGGGACAGAGAGAATAGTTGAACAGGATTGCGGTTAGGGACAGGTTTGGAGAGGCATGAATGAGACATATTAAGTTTGACACAGAAATCATAGCCAGCAATCAACCCAAATCTGAGTCTGGAACTCAGGAGAAAAGTCAAGAATAAAGATAAAGATTCAGAAGACCTGTTTTGTGGGATACTAGTCAAGTAGACTGTAGAATGTCCTAGAAGTCCTGTTTTTGACCCTCAAGACTATTTAATTTCTTCCCCAACAAGTACTTATCCTACAACTCCCAGTGTACACTCTCCATCTTTGTATGGTCAGGCCACTCAAGATGGCTGTTCTCTTGCTCTCTGTACATCCCCAGCCGGATCAATACCTGCTTCACCTACACCCTATTCGCATGACTGACCTTCCTACATACGGGCCCCAGGCCCCAGCTGGTGATTGTTTTTATCAAAAGGGTGGTGAGGGGCGTGGCACTTTGCTGATTTCCCTGGTAACTAATGAGCCAACCTGAGGTCAATTACCCCTATTACTGGCAATTTCTCCACCCCCCAACCCTGGAGAGCGTGGACTGCTGTGATGTCCTGCATGCTACAGCAGCACATGGTGGGGTGTTGCTCCAGGACCTTGCTTCAGACAAATAACCCCACCCTCACTATCCACTAAATCATTTGTGTCTCTGTTGCTGACTCTGGGCTGCTTCTTTGGTCTTAAAGCTGGGCAAGGGACTTCCCTGGTGTTCCAATGGTAAAGAATCTGCCTTCCAATGCAGGGGATGTGGGTTCGATCCCTGGTCAGGGAACTAAGATTCCACATGCTGTGGGGCAACTAAGCCCACGCCACAACTACCGAGCTTGCAGGCCTCGACTAGAGAGAAGCCCGAGCGCCGCAATGAAAGATCCCGCATGCTGCAACTAAGACCCAACGCAGCCATAAAAAAAAAAAAAAGCTTGGCAAGTACAGGGCTTGCAGGCCTGCAGGGTGTAGCCCAACAATATTATATTCTAATTTTTTAATACAAAAATTTTGATAAGTCTTAATTGGTCTTTATACTAGAGATTTTCTGAATGTACATTCAGATTCTCTCTCCATCCTGCTCTGTGACCCAGAGGCTGACTTCTGTGGACTGCATCACCTTGCCCTCTGGCTGCTTAATGGTTGGGCCAGTGGAAGACCCAGAGAAACAATGTCAGGAGGAAAGTAAGACCGAGGTGTCTTTATGTCATGGATCTCTCTTTGGCCATGAGGAGTTGGCTGCCTCTCTCTGTGTAGTTACTTGCCTTAGGTTCTGATAACCACTCCCCCTTCTTGCTAGTCTGGCCTAGAGGTGGTGACAGTTTCTTGATGTTAGCCTGTGGGGTATAACACCATTCTTTGTCAGCTTCCCTAAATCATGCCTATGCTTTTGTAAATAGTGCCTCTATTAAGAATCATTAACTTTATCAGACTTTGTTAAACTCTTCCCAATTACCTAGTTTGAATGAACTACTTCCTGACACTACTCTGATAAGAGTCCTCTGCAAATATTGATTGGTTGACTGATTGGTTGATTGAAATTATCCAGTCTTGGTTCTGATATATCTTCCTTTAAAAATTTCTACAACATAGTAATGGCATTTGGGCTGATTTCTTTTCATGAAAGAAAATACTTAAGATACTTTTCCCCAAACTAAATATTCATCAATAAGAAAAATGGTTGAATAAATTATAGTCCATTTCTACATATGATACAGAAATAGAAAAAAATAAGACGGTCTTACAGATATGGACATGGAAGTATCTCCAAGACATATCAAGTGAAAAAAAATCAAGTGACAGAAAAATAGGCTCAGTATAACCCTACTTATGAAAACAATATTAAACAAAATAAAACTAAACATTTTATATGAACTCTTGGTCCTTCAAACTGTAGTCCCAAACTTCTCCTTTGCCTCATCACCTACTACATTTCTGCCTTAACCTCACACTTCAACTGCATTATACAGTAGCTAAGCTAGAGTAGGCATTCAATGCTTGTTGGATGAATGAATGAATTACAATGTTCAAAAGTGTCCTGCACTTTCTTCCCCACTTCTTTATTGATGTATAATTGACAAATAAAAATTGTACCTATTTAAGGTATATAACTTGATGTTTTTATTTTTATTTATTTTTTTGCGTTACGCGGACCTTTCACTGTTGTGGCCTCTCCCACTGCGGAGCACAGGCTCCGGACGCGCAGGCTCAGCGGCCATGGCTCACGGGCCCAGCCGCTTCGCGGCATGTGGGATCTTCCCGGACCGGGGCAAGAACCCGTATCCCCTGCATCGGCAGGCGGACTCTCAACCACTGCACCACCAGGGAAGCCTACAACTTGATGTTTTGATATGCCCATACTTCGTGAAATAATAGCTACAATTAAACTAATTAACATATCAATCACCTCACCATTTTGCTCTCTTCCCTTTCCTTTCCTTTTCTTTTTTTTTTTTGCGGGTGGTAAAAACACTTGAGATCTACCCTCTTAGCAAATTTCAAGTACATAATACGGTGTTGTTAACTATATGTGTCCTCTACTTTCAAAACTCCATCATAGTGTTTGTTCATACTGTTCCATCTGCTCAGAATGCTATTAACCCTTCCTTCACCTATTGTGATTAGATCAGTCCTCCAACACCCACTCCAAATGCTCCCTTATCTGTGAAGTCTTCCCAAACACCTCAAGCTAGAATTTCCTGTCCCTCTTCTGCCATTTGATAGCAATTTGAAACTTCATCTGAGCACTTAGGACATCTTGCTTTGTATTCAGATCCAGCTTGTCCACAAGATTCTAAGATCCTTGGGAGAGCTTTGGCAATTTTGTATTCCTAATAAATAGCCTAGCATCTCACACATAGTAGGCACACCATTGCTAATTGGTATATTGTTTTGAATGAAATCTAATTGATTGTTAGGGTTTAGCAGACCAGGTCTTGCTGCCTGTTGTAGATCATTAATTGAATGTCTCCCAAACAAAATAAATGGATGAATTTAATTATGAAATTGAGTGTCACCATATTTTAAATAATTTACTCTATAACTTCAGATTATTTATTTATTTATTTTTATAAATTTATTTATTGTGGGCTGTGTTGGGTCTTTGTTGCTACATTCAGGCTTTCTCTAGTTGTGGCGAGCAGGGGCTACTCTTCACTATGCTGTGTGGGCTTCTTATTGTGGTGGTTTGCCTTGTTGTGGACATGGGCTGCAGGCCTGCGAGCTCAGTAGTTGTGCCACACAGGTTCAGTAGTTATGGCAGGCAGGCTCTAGAGCACAGGCTCAGTAGTTGTGGCGCACGGGCTTAATTGCTCCACGGCACGTGGGACCTTCCTGGACCAGGAATTGAACCCATGTCCCCTGCATTGTCAGGCAGATTCTCAACCACTGTGCCACCAGGGAAGTCCTTCAGGTAATTTAAGTCTAAGATGAAAAGCAGATGGAGAGAGTGAGAGATTAAGTAGGACAAATTGTTTTTGCTGGATATCAAAGTCAACTCAGAGAAGCTAAGAGCCTCAAGCAAAGACCTGGCCTGGCCAGAATGGGAATAGGCAAGACAGTTGGCACATACTTGAGTAACCTCCTCTCCCTTCTCCCCAGGGGAAGGAGCAGATTTTCCTGTTCCCTTTAGCAGCAGTTACCCCCTGTGGATTTCCCAATGAAGCAGAAGCTGCCTCTGCACAGACCCCTAATCCACAGTTTGTAAGTAATTCTCAAATCTAATTCGTTAAAAACTCATTTATTTTCAACAACACCAGATTTCTGATTAATTCCCAGCACCATGGGTTATTTAATGCAGTGGGTTTCATTGTCATTTCTGATTTCCCAAAGTGCTTGATAGAAGCTATTGTGGCCTTAGTCTGTCAACGTATTGTTTCCTTGTCAAGTGACAACAAAAGAAACCCTTATTGATGAAATTGCTGGGTGTCTCTTAAATAAGGTAGAAATACAGTATGGCACTGGAGACCCACAGGTGTTAGGCATTCACTAGGGAAACTAAAAATCATGCTTAGAAACTTCACTGAAATGTAAGGCAGACGTCCCTGTCTATATCCCACCTAGAAAAGTCTGGCAGAATGTCTGGTTGTGTCTTCTCATCTAATTCTGAAGAAGACAGAGGTTTATTCCCATTTTGCCTTTTTATGAGGGTGATGAAATGCAGTGAAGTGGATTCAGAACCATAACTCACCTTTAAATGAAACCAGCCTTATCGTTTGCTTGTTTTTAAAAAATTTTTCAGAACATTAAAGACCCATTTAAATCTTTGAGGAGAGTAAACCTTAGAAGACAAGTCAGTAAGGCTCATACAAAACAAAACAAAAAATTTAAAAAGTAAGAGATGATGTCATGATGTTTGTGTTGGTAGCCTGCTGCACTCAACAGGAACCCTCTTTATCTACTCCCTTAACCCCTCCCCTGGACTGAGATTACTTCCCCACCATAGCTGCAGATACGAGCTAGGGATTGGGAATTAGGTATAAAAGTTGCCATATTTTCATTACTCCAGGAGGTGGGTCAGAAAATATCTTGCTGTGATTTATATCAAAGAATGTTCTTCCTATGTTTTCCTCTAAGAGCTTTATAGTGTCTGGTCTTACATTTAGGTCTTTAATCCATTTTGAGTTGATTTTTGTGTATGGTGTTAGGGAGTGTTCTAATTTAATTCTTTTGCATGTAGCTGTCCAGTTTTCCCAGCACCACTTATTGAAGAGACTGTCTTTTCTCCATTGTATATCCTTGCCTCCTTTGTCATAGATTAGGTGACCATAGGCACATGGGTTTATCTCTGGGCTTTCTATCCTGTTCCATTGATCTATATTTCTGTTTTTGTGTCAGTACCATAGTGTCTTGATTACTGTAGCTTTGTAGTATAGTCTGAAGTCAGGGAGCCTGACTCCTCCAGCTTGAAAAATGGTACAGATGAACCTATTTTCAGGGCAGGAACAGAGACGCAGATGTAGAGAACAGACGTGTGGACATGCAGGGGAAGGGGGTGGGATGAATTGGGAGATTGGGATTGACATATATATACTACCATGTGTAAACAGATAGCTAGTGGGAACCTGTTGTATAGCACAGGGAACTCAGCTCAGTGCTCTGTGGTGACCTAGATGTGTAGGATTGAGGGGGGGTGGGGGAGGTCCAAGAGGGAGGGGATATGGGGATATATGTATACGTATAGCTGATTCACTTCATTGTACAGCTGAAACTAACACAACACTGTAAAGCAAATATACCCCAATAAAAAAAAAGTTGCCATAAAATGTCAATAAAGGGGAAAGAAGCAGGTCTTCCACATACTGGCAAAGTGCTTTCACAATTTGGTGTACTCATTTTGCTACAATGTGGCAAATCTTTCGATATGCCTTACATTAGTGTCTTTATGATTTTATCTCTACATTTCTAGATAGACAAGGACCCTCACTGGCCATTAAATAGAAAATCCCATCCCCTCTCATTTCTCAGACATGAAGGTAGATAACTTCCTAGTCAGATCTTTCTCTTCTAAGCAGCACCTTCCACCACCCTAGGTGATGGCAGTCCAGAGATTTGGATTAGCTTCTGTGCCAAATTTTTCCCTTTAGCCTAGTGTCTAATAGCTGGGCTATTGCGCCATTTATGAAATGTTCCCTGTCAAAGAGATTCTATGCCACCTTGAACAGCTTAGAGGACACATACTGTGTAAAACTAAGAGCTAAGAAGGCAGAAGCCTGAAAAGAAAGCATAATGCAGGAAAAATCTCCCACCTCTCCATCACCTCTACTTGCCTTCCAAGAAGGCAAACTAGGGAATAATGGCACAGGATCCAGAGTTAAGATTCCACATCCCTGGGCCCTTTATTATATATGAATAAGCCCACTCATGTGCAAATTCTCATATATAAATATAACTCTCCTGACACTGACAGTAGACACCCTACTGGCTTTCTACTGTCAGAAAAGTGAGCTTTGAGATATTTTCTAAAGAGGGGTTTATAGTAATTTATCTACAAACATCTGTATGCAAGGACATGTATTTACTGAATGACTATATTTAGAATGAATGAGGTCTCAGTGCCCTTCACAAAATATATGGTTAAAATTGTGCCACCTCCATTTTTTCACTAAGATTGACTAAGATTAAAAAACTAATATATTAAGATGGTGAAGATATGGGAAAGGGACACTTTTATATAGTTTATATATAAATTGGTACAAACTGTATGGAGGGCAATTTGAGAATATCTATCAAAACGAAAATGTGCTATCAGAGATTTCCAATTTTAAGATGGCAGAACAAAGTTTTTTCTGCCCCCCCTTTTTCCTCAGCTATCACCCACAACCAACAAGGATGATGAGAAACAAAACACAAGCTCCATAGTCCATGAAATCAGGAAGTATTTATAACTTCAAACTATAATATATGAAAATGAATGAAGGAGTTTAAATGATGTAGCAGAGTGGAGGAAGCCTAGATAGTTGGTTAATGATAGGATTTTTAAGACACTTAATACCGGGACTTCCCTGGTGGTCCAGTGGGTAGGGCTCTGCACTCCCAATGCAGGGGACCTCAGTTCGATCCCTGGTGAGTGAACTAAATCCCACACGTATGCCACAGCTAAAGATCCTGCATGCCACAACTAAGACCTGGCACAGCCAAAATAAATAAATAAATAATTTTAAAAAGACACAATACTACAGAAAGTAGGAATGAGGGGAGGTGCTAAAATGGGGCAATTTATTAAAAGTCTATATAAGGAGCAGAGGGAACCCCTCAAAGCTTCATCCCATCCTGAACAGCCAGGTGACTATCTCTCACATACCCTGGATCAAGAAGAAATTGAAACAGAGTACCTTCAAATTCAGGGACACCAGCCCAGTTGAAGGTCTGGAATAGGCACTAGTCTAAAAAAGAAGTTAAACACACAGTGAAACCCTCACCTCCTACCCCACACTCAGCTGCTGGGACACTGGGAACCAGCCTTATTGCCATGGTCTCCTCCTTTCTCCACCACCTTCTACCCAAACAATGTAAATTGTAGAATTCTTCTCTGGAATATCTGAATGTCCCAGAAAATAATACCTAGAGATACAGATAGTGGTGAATTCCACCAATGAAAATCTAGCAGCTTACTATTCCACCAACCTACAACGAGGCTGGCAAGCTCAACTCTACAGATGGAATTTCCAAACATCTCTTTAATAGCTCCTTTTTAAATATAAACTGACAACCAAGGATCTCTTGACATTTGAAGAAATCCTCCAATATGAAAGACACTAAATAAAACACACACACACACACACACACACACACACACACGGGTTAAAAAAGGAAACCAAGGGCTTCCCTGGTGGTGCAATGGTTGAGAGTCCACCTGCCGATGCAGGGGACATGGATTCGTGCCCCGGTCTGGGAAGATCCCACATGCCGTGGAGTGGCTGGTCCCATGAGCCATGGCCACTGAGCCTGCGCGTCCGGAGCCTGTGCTCCACAATGGGAGAGGCCACAACAGTGAGAGGCCCATGTACCACAAAAAAAAAAAAAAAAGGAAACCAAGAAGAAATAGAGAGAAGTTAGGTAGCAAAAAATTATTTTCAAAAAATAAATATAACTGATAATATTAGAAACAGTGGAAATAATACATCCATGGGAGAAGAATAGGAACAATGAAAGAAATAATCAGAGAAAAGGAGGTCTTAAAATTGAAAATATTACAACAAAAATTTTTTAATTTTTTATATAAGAGGGTAGAAGAAAGAGTTTAGGAAATCTCTCAGAGAGTATAACAAAAAGAGAAGGTGATAAATATAGGAGAAACAATTAGAAATTAGAGGCTCAAACTAAGAGATCCAACATCTGGGTGTAACAGAAAGACAGAACAAAGAAAGTCATGGGGAGGGAATTATCAAAGAAATAATACAAGAAAATTGTAGGACATGAGTCTCCAGATTGAAAGAGCCCCAAAATATCACTACAAAAAATAAAAAAAAACCCACACCAAAGTATATCATTGTAAAATTTCAATACATCAGGAATAAAGAGACTAAGACTTTTAGAGATTTGTTTTTAAGTCACATACAAAAGATCAGGAATCAGAATGGCATTGGATTTCTTAACAGCATTGTTGGAAATTAGAAGATAATGGGAAAATGTCTTAAAAATTTGAAGGAAAATTATTTTCCACCTGTATCCAGCCAAACTATCAACTAAAAAATGTACTCCACAAAAAGGATTACAACAAGCATAAGAAAATATGGGAAGCAGGTGTTTGGGGATCCAGCACAAGAGAGAGATAAAGAGAATTCTTAGAATTAAAGCAGCAAGTCCAGGGAGCAACCAACCAGTCAAGACTGGAGCAAAAGAAGAGAAAGTTCCAGGAAAAAGAAGTAATTGATAGATCATCTGATGAGTATGTCAGCGTGGAAAATCGTATTGAGAGGTTGTTGGATGAAAAATTAGATATTTACAAAGAAAACAGGAAATGAAAAATATGAACCATTAACATCAGGGAAAAAAATGTCCAAGAAAGAAATGAATCATAGTACGGTAGGTGGTATAGTCATAATAATGGACTGTAAATACAAAAGTCAATTGAACGTTTAATTGTGATGTAACTATATTACAAGTCTGGATGGAGGGGAAAGAAAGTATGTAAGATACCTAAATCTTCTCCTAACATAATATGAAATCAATAGAAAATGTCAGAAAGGATAATTTAAACATTATTAGTATAAGAAAATGATTTAGAAATACGAAGGTTAAAACCAGAAGAAACAAACAAAAGGATTGAAAGTGGAGGAGTTGGCATGCAGGGCGTCAGGAAATGGTGGGGCAGGGGATTGTGGTTTTTAGTTATGTCGTTTAACACTAATTGATTTTAAAAAATTATCCACCTGTTATAATTTAATAAAAAGTAAATAATTATTTTAAAATAATAACTAGGTTGTATTAGGTGATCTTTAAAATTATACCTTGTTTTAAAAGGCACTTAATAAAAACTTCAAAGTAAAGAAACCACTTGGTGGAGAAAACTATGAAAATGGCATGTTAAAGGGCAAGGCAAAGACTTTTTTCTGCATGGGCTTTTTGTTTCTGCTCTTATGCTAATTCCATTGGCTTTAGAGTAGTAAAGAACAAGTTTGTATGTTTAGAACCTACCTCTGAACTTGGCCTGAGTTAATTTCCTGAAGACTACTATTCAGTAATAAAAGAGAACAAACTTCGGATACGTGCTACAACGTGGATAAATCTTAATGGAATTACGCTAAGGAAAAGAAGCCAGAACCACAAGTTTAGATCATGTATGATTCTATTTTATGCGATGTTCTGGAAAAGGTAAAACTGTGGGGACAGGAAACAGATCAGGGGTTCCCAGGAGCTGGAGGTAGAGTGTGCAGTTGACTAAAGGTGCTCAGGGAGATTTTTTTTTTAAACATCTTTATTGGAGTATAATTGCTTTACAATGGTGTGTTAGTTTCTGCTGTATAACAAAGTGAATCAGCTATATGTATACATATATCCCCATATCTCCTCCCTCTTGCATCTCCCTCCCACCCTCCCTATCCCACCCCACTAGGTGGACACAAAGCACCAAGCTGATCTTCAGGGAGATTTTGTTGAGGTGATGGAATAAGTCTATATCTTAATTGTGCTGGGGCTTGAACAACTGTATCCACTTGTCAAAACTCATAGAGGTGCATACTAACAAGGGTGAAATTTATTACATATACATTGTATCTCAATGTGAGATAGAGAGAGAGAGAAAATAAAGGATATGGACAATGGTTCCAAAATAGTTTTAGCTTCACATACTGTCAAATGAGACTAAAAATAATCCCACACCCTTGGGTCTCTCCTCACTGCACTGGGTAGGTCATTAAGGTCCCATAAGGTGTGAAGTTCAACATAATTCTCTCTCAGATGTACCAGTGGGGATAGAGAAAGCCAAAGTGTCACGCATATGTTAGTTTCATGATCAACGCAGTTTTTCTCAGAACTTTCTAAAAGCAGAATATTAAAAATTAAAAACATCTCTGTGGTAGACTGTTTGCAAAAATGGCCACAGTTACTCCTCTCCCTGAGTCCACATTACTTTGTAATGTGCCTTTTCAAATCCTTCCATCAAGAGGACTTGTCTACTTCTCCACCCCTTGAGTCTGGGCTGACCTTGTGAATTTCATTACCAATAGAATATAGCAGAGGTGACTTGTGCCAGTTCTGAGCGTGGGCCTCAAGAGGCCTTGTGGCCTTTCACTAGTTCTCTTACCCACTTACCATGTGAACAAGCCTGGGCTTGTTCCGGCCCAGTCACCATCATCACCCCAGGCAATAGCTTGCTAACCTCCTAACACGTGAGTGAGGCCATCCTAGACAAGTGAACCTCCAGATAATCTATTGGCTGACCAGACACATAAGCAATCCCAGTCAAGATCAGCCTCACCTGGCCCAGATGAGCTGAATCATCCAGCTGAACTACAGAATGAGGAACTATAACAAATGATTGTTGTTTTAAGTCGCTAAGCTTTGGGGTAGTTTGTTAGGCAGCAAACCTAACTGATACAATATTAAAAATACATATAATTTTCCACAGCAAGATCTTTTTTGACCCACCTCCTAGAGTAATGGAAATAAAAACAAAAATAAACAAATGGAACCTAATGAAACTTAAAAGCTTTTGCACAGCAAAGGAAACTATAAGCTAGACGAAAAGACAACCCTCAGAATGGGAGAAAATATTTGCAAATGAATCAATGGACAAAGGATTAATCTCCAAAATATATAAATAGCTCATGTAGCTCAATATTAAAAAACAAAGAAACAATCCAATCAAAAAATGGGCAGAAGACCTAAATAGACATTTCTCCAAAGAAGACATACAGATGGCCAAGAGGCACGTGACTAGCTGCTCAACATCACTAATTTTTAGAGAAATGCAAACCAAAACTACAATGAGGCATCACCTCACACCGGTTAAAATGGCCATCATCAGAAAATCTACAAACAACAAATGCTGGAGAGGTGTGGAGAAAAGGGGACCCTCTTGCACTGTTGGTGGGAATGTAAATTGATACAGCCACTATGGGGAACAGTATGGAGCTTCCTTAAAAACCTAAAAATAGAACTACCATATTACCCAGCAATCCCACTACTGGGCATATACCCTGAGAAAACCATAAGTCAAAAAGAGTCATGTACCACAATGTTCATCGCAGCTCTATTTACAATAGCCAGATCATGGAAGCAACCTAAGTGTCCATCTACAGATGAATGGATAAAGAAGATGTGGTACATATATACAATGGAATATTACTCAGCAATAAAAAGGAATGAAATTGGTTCATTTGTAGAGACATGGATGGACCTGGAGAGTGTCATACAGAGTGAAGTAAGTCAGAAAGAGAAAAATAAATATCATATACTAACTCATATATGTGGAATCTAGAAAAATGGTACAGATGAACCTGTTTGCAAGGCAGAAATAGAGACACAGATATAGAGAACAAACATATGGACACCAAGTGGGGGAAAGTGGGGTGGGGGTGGGACTGGTGGTGGGATGAATTGGGCAATTGGGATTAACATATATACACTAATATGTATAAAATTGATAAGTAATAAGAACTGCTGTATAAAAAAATAAATAGCATTTTAAAAAAAGAAATTAAAAAAATATATATATATAATTTTGTTTAAAAAAGGGAAAACAACACATTTAGGTGTCCTTGTAATACTGAAATGCTATCTTAGACTAAAAATGAGTCATTAGAAAACTGAAATAAATGACTTCTTAAATTTTTTAAAATAGCACTTTACACTTTAAAAAATCAATTTTACCTATAGGAGTTTATTCTCTAGGTATACTCACACTAGTGTGCATTAACACCATTAACCAAGTGAGCCCTTAGTAGTCTAAATAAAGTTTTATTAGAATATAGCCTCATCCATTCATTTGTATATTCTCTACGGCTGCTTTACAATGGCAGACTTGAATAATCTAGATAGAGATTGTGTGTATTCCAAAGCCTAAAATATTTATTATCTTGTCCTTTAAGGAAAAAATTTGCTAACCCCTGGTCCAGGCCAGTGGCTCTTGAACTTGAGTGTGCATCAGAATTACCTGAAGGACCTATTAAAATAGATTGCTTTGTCTACCCCAGAGTTTCTCATTCTGTAGGTTTGGATAGGACCTAAAAATATGCATTTTCAATTCTTTCTAATGATCCTGAAATTACTGTTTGCAGGCTAGTACGTATTCTTTGTCCTCTCTGAGCTGGTAATAGAAGATTCTCAATCCAAATGGCAGGGCAGCATGTGTAATGCAGCATTGCTCTGCGCACCATGTACTGAGCATTCTGCCCAGCACTGGGGTTGAGGTTGTAGCTTTCACTTTGTCTTATCACAAGCCATTTAATTCTCTCTCCAGGTATTTGGTATTACCTTTAAATGCACAAGCTACTTACTGGGTGAAAGGGAGAGCCATAGAACCTGGAAAAGAATAAGATCTGGGTTCCACTCTCCAGTCCACTGTGTCCTTGGATAAGCCAGTTTACCTTGCTGAAGCCCTGGAGTAATAAAATGCTCTTACCTACCTTACACGGCTATTGTGAGAATTAAATGGGAAATTCTATGCAAACGACTTCGTCAATGTTAACATTTCATAGACTAAAGTTATACTGTTATTGTGTATTATTGTTAGTAACTTATTGTATTATAACATTGCTATTATTGATAACCCTAGCAGTTTGAGGCAGATGTTACTATGAGCAGAGAAAAAGGCTTTGCCCAGAAAGAATTAATAAACATTAAATAAAACATTAATAAAATGCAACTCTGTTTAAAAGAAAGAACTTTCACGCAGCAAGTAGTTTCAGACATTATTCTTCATTCAAAGGTAAATGTTTGTCTTCATTCTTGGCAGAAAATAAAAGTGCACAGGACAGGCAAGCGGTATTGATAGATTCGACATGTCAGCCTGGAAGCCCAAGCAAACACTGCCTGTATCCCTGCCCAGAGCCTTTCCTCAGTCTTTGGGTTCCATTCCCATTGGAAGCCAGCCTCCAATGTCATGCCAGCCTCTGAGCACCTCCAGACGGTCCAGTGCCTTCTGCTGAATTGCTCCAGGAGGACCCAAGGCACTAAGAACACCTGCCCACACAGGAGAACCTCAAGGAACTACTGCCAGTCTGCTCCAAGCTACAAAGAGCCATTAGCTGATAATGACGCTTGGAACAGACACCAGTCGCTTTGGACATCAATGTGCTGCTGCGTGGCAACCCAGCACAGCTTATCAGAGTCCCCTGCAGCCACCCACCTCCCCAGAGGCACCTGAGCTAATGTTTGCTGGCTGGCTGGTCTTATGAATGTCTTTTCTCCAGCCTCACTGCCGTACTTCTTGGGGACCTTAGCCAGAGGTGGAGCCCTGCCTATCTGCTTCATGTTTGCTCTTTAGCTGTTATTTCAAGGGCAACTTAACTCACTGGCAGCCAAGCCCCAGGTTACCCATCAGGCTGGCATATGCTGCTGGAGTCCTGAGTCAAAGCACAGAGTTTGCTTTGCTATCCCTCGCCACACTGCCCAAGGTATAGATCTGCTTATTCCAATGTTTGTGGCCTCCCAGCAATTCCCTATGCCCAGCTCACACAGAAGATAGGCGATCCTCCTTGAGAGCTCTTGCCGAGAAATTCAAATCTCGACAGCACGTACTAAGGAGGCCCAGAGCTCACTGGGGCTATTAACTGCCTTGGGAAAACAGGTGTTATCTAGTCCACATGGAGGTGGAGCCTCCTGATCCAGCCTTTTTAGGAAGTTTTATGCCTCCGGAAGTGGGAATGCAGATGGATCCGCCCTTTGGAAGCGCTAACAAGATTGCTTCTGTGTTTGGGCTCGTCCTGACAAGGCCAGAAAGCTCAGTCGGGCTTCGATTCAACAGTGTGTGTTTCTCCCCTTGGAATGAGCGAGTGAGAGAGGTAAGTCCGGTCCCTGGTCTGCCACCAGCTTACTTTCGGTTCTCACATAAGTCACATAACCTCTCTGGGTCTTGGTTGCCTCTAAATCAAAGAAGGAAGAAGTTGCTTTATGATTTGTAAGGCTCCTTTGAGTGCCAAGGTTTTATGATTCTCTTGAATTCCAGGGATGCCATTCCTACCACCTCTGTATACACACCACACACACACACTCATAGAGAATGCAAACAATTTTTTAATACGAATCCAAGCAAAATGTAATAAGGAAAGTAAATTTGCTGTCAACATTTGCATAATATATTCTCAAGCCAAGCAGAAATGGCTTTTGGACTGTTTGCTGTTTTGAATTATCTGCACCACCGTACCCCTGCATTTGTGCAGATAATTGGGAGGTGGCTGTATGTGGGAAAAATACATGGTTGTCACACATGGGTCACATCACAGTAGTAGTTCTCAGAGTTTGGGTTAACGTGATTAACTCAGTTGGTGGGGCCCAAGGGAGAGCATGAGTCAGATCTCTGTAGTTTTATATAGAGAAAAATCTCTTTTCAGATGTCCCTAATTGAACCCCTAATCTTAAAAGGAACAAAGAGGGTAAAAAGTGCATGCATTCACTAAATTCTGAATCAGTAGACTCTTGCCTTCATGAGTTGTGGTTTGTGATCAGAGTAACTCCACAGGCAGGTAAGGTGATTTGTCATTTCACTGAGACATGAGTTTGGATCACCTGTGCTGGGTGACGATAACAGGAAGAAGGCCTACACCTGGTGGTTGCACCGACCCACCAAGCAAACGTTCAGCATCTCTGTCCTTCTCATAGGCAGCAACTTACTCATATGCTGTAAAAAGTGATTTTACTCTGACACTTCAATAAAGCGAAAAAGGCTATCAGCTTATCTGTGAAGATACGTAAAGAGAACAGGTGATTTGGAATGCAACTCGGAAGAAAGCCCAAGGCCTGTGCAAACGTTCCCATTCACTTGGATACAGAAATGTGAACAAGTCCTTGTGGAGAAGGTCTCGGGGGCCACTGAGGTAGAACCAAGAAGCTGTCTCAGGAGCTCAAAAGGGGAGGTTTTCGGACAAATACAACAAATTACTACTCTACAAAGCACGTAGTAAAGAAATGAAGCATGTTGCCCCTGAAGGTGATATAGGCTGAAAATAGAAATAGGTTCGAAAACTGCTTCGGATAAGTTCACTTATAAATCTACAACAGAGAGTTTCCTTTGTAATAGGAAAGCTGGGTGTACTTGACACTTGACAGAGAACAGCTGTGCACACCCACAAAGCATACTTTGACACTGCTGCTATCCTTCAGCCACTGAGTGGTAGGCAGTTACAAAAAATTTGATATGCATTATCTTATTTAATCCTCACAGGTATAGCATATTAAGTAGTATTATCCCCTTTTCAGAAAAACAAAAACTGAGCATTGTACAAACCTGGGTTGACTGTTCACACAATGTCTCCCCCATATGACCACGTATATATCATATCCCTCCCCCTCCCCCCATTGTCTACCGATACAGGGGTGCCCCTGACCCATCCTAAGCTGGGCCCATTACATCTTCTCTCCCAGAAACGTGAGATGTGAAGTAAGGGTGTACAGATATGGAGTGTGCCCATTAATGGCAGAAATTCAGTTAAAGAATATATCCTTGGAGAAATTGGACTGAGCTTCCATTGCTGACGGGAATGTAAAATGGTGCAGCAGCTGTGGAAAACAGTTTGGCGGTTCTTCCAAAAGTTAATCATAGAATTACCATATGATCTGGCAATTCTACTCCTAGGTCTATACCCAAAAGAAGTGAAAACAGGGACTCAAGACAGATACTTATGCATCAATGTTCTTTGCAGCCTTATTTATAGTACTAAAATAGTGGAAACAACCAAAAAGTCCATTTTACGGATAAGGAAACTGAGGCACAGAGAGGTCAGATATTCAGACCATGATCACATAGGTGAAAAATGGTGGAACCAGGATTTGAACTCAGACTGTCTGGTTCCAGAATCTGTGCTTTAAACCACTACACACCACTGTTAGAAGGGTCGTGCACGTTTCACTTCACCCAATCATCCCCATCACTCTCTACTGTCTGAGATCCAGTTCTGTTCTCATTTATGTCAACCTGTCAGGCTTCTGTAGACTTTTGAATTTGCAACCTTAGCATTACATATTTTGTGAGGGAAAGCCCAGCCTATAAATTCAGCATTTTCCCTATAACCTCCCAGGATACTTATCGCACAACCAAATTACTAAACCCTGGAACTCCAAGCAAAATAATTTCATACATTTATCCACGTGCAATAATTTTGCAATTTTTACCATCACTTTTTATAGTCAATTACCCACCATCCCCCAATTTCCTGTGGATTTTAAAAACACTGTTTCTTTTTGGTCAATAACTCAACAAATAGTTGTGTTGCTACGTGTTAAGGTCAGCACAGTTTGGCACGTTAAAAGCCCTCTAGGTGTAGAAGTTCAAAGACGCTGATAGAATGGGGCAAAGGGAAGCATTATGAGGCATGGGACCAGGCAGCAGAATCATGTGAGATGATATGGAGGAAAGCAGATGTACTCAGAAAAGAAAAAATTACCTGAGCAGAGGCAAGTTATCTAGAGAAACTTGAAAGCAGACAGCAAATGCTGGGCGGGGTGGGGGGTGGATATTTTCACTTGGTTTGAAAGCTCTGGGAGAAGGAAAAGAGGGGAAGCGGATGAGGAGTATACCACTTAGGTTGATAAGTAGCTGAGAAATTCATCTTCCGATTGGAATGGGAGGTAGGAGAAGTGGTTCCTGAAAAGGGCAGGAGAGGACCTTGTTACGTTTCCAGGAATGAACAGAAAAGGAAAAAGAAGAGAAAGGATAGATAGTGGACATTGATTGCTTGTGCATACCCCAAACTCCTTCCCCTTCTTCTGGTCACAACACCACTCCCAGTCTCTACAGTTCTGTGGGACTGACCACCCCGAGCAGGTCCAGAAATTTGTGTGTGACCCAAGCGTGGCCAGTCATTCTCCATTTGCTGATGACACTGATTAATTAGTTCAGTGACCGGTATGCAATGCGATCCTGGGATTTTCAATGGAATTATTGGGAAAGATAAGCTCTTGCAGATATTTCTAGCTATTAGTATAAGGAAGACAGACACTTGAAGCTGCTGGGAGCTCCCATGTGGAGAACATCTTCTTGAAAATGATGTTAATACGGATGAGAAAGAGGGAGAAAACTGAGTTCTAATGATTTGATGTCGTTCAAGCCCCTGGACCCAGCCATACCTGAAGGTCTGCACTTTTCCAGCATGAGAACCAGTAAGATCCTTTTGTGCTAAAGTCAGTTTGAGTTAGATGTCTGTCACTTGCAACAACTATCAAAATACCTTGGTTTCTTTCTTTATACTCAAATTATAATCCACAGCTAATCATCCAAGATGTGATAGAATATAAACCCTTAAAAATTAAGAGAGAGGAAGCAAGAGAAGGAGTCTTGGTTAGTGTAGACTAAAAGGAGGGAGAGATTGCATCTAAGGATATATACTCCAGAACTGGCAAGAGAAAGGTGTTGCTGGGAAAGAAAACCAGAAGCCCCTGTCTGAACCTCATGGGTTTGTGGAAGCAGGTTGGGTTGAATGAGCCCTGGTATTCACTCACTGCCCAGTTTGAATGTTCAGATCCCTACACTCTGGAGGACAGAGTCTGTATTATGTAGAAGATGTGGCTAAGAAAGAGCACTGGAGGGAGTAAAGGCTTTGGACATAAGACTTCGTGCTTCAGATGCAAGAGCTTTGCCTCTCTGGGGTATGGCAATATATGTTTCTGATGGTGTCATGCCAGCCATCTTCTGGGTTGGTGCTCCGGCCATTTAATCAATGATTTTTCTTAGAATTTCTTTTAATCTTCATCACTTCTCAAGGCCTTTCCCATTATTTCCTTCTTCCCACCTTCCCCTTCCTTTGGTCCAATGTCTTTATATTCTATTTTTACAGTTTTTTCACTCTTCTCTTCCTCAGGCGAGTTCAAAAGAGGAACTTGAGATTGTCATCATTCATTATTTTATATGTAATTGGGTTTTGATTAATATTTATGGAATGAGGTCACACCCTTCACTTAGAATTTCTGGCAGAGTGATGAAAGTGCATATAATTCTAACCCCTAAACTAAAATACTATGGACTAGGACCAATTACCTGTCAACATTATTTAACATATACATATATAAATTAGAAAGATAGGTTTCTCAAGTGTTATAGACAGCTTTAATTTAATCACCAAGAAGGGTCTTAAGTGAGCCCTGATTTCCACAGTTGTATCTTTTAATTTAAAACTATATATAGGGCTTCCCTGGGGGCGCAGTGGTTGAGAGTCCGCCTGCCGATGCGGGGGACACGGGTTTGAGCCCCGATCCGGGAGGATCCCACGTGTCGCGGAGCGGCTGGGCCCATGAGCCATGGCTGCTGAGCCTGCGCGTCCGGAGCCTGTGCTCCGCAACGGGAGAGGCCACAACAGTGAGAGGTCCATGTACCGCAAAAAAAACCCCCATATATATATATATATGTATTTTTTTTAAAGGTTGAGAATATGGGGTACTGTTGTTTTCTCATTTTGATCCAAGAGTTTCAGGAGAACACTTTTCTTAGTAGGTTTTATCTTTACCTAAGATAAGCCTTACTTACTCCCATTCCAGATGGCGCTAAGTATCATAACTGAAAGTAATATTGGGAGACTCCTCCCACAGTAATAAAATATTTATAGGATCCCCTTGATTTTTAGGTCTATGTCAGTGTAACTACTGACATGTCAAAAGTTTTTGTGAGCAATTAGATAGTTTTCCAACATACCTATATATATATATATATATATATATAAGTCTCTCTCTTCATTACCTTCCTAAAAATTCAGAGCTACACTTGAGTCATCATTCCTTTTTTCCATGTCCCACATCCATCCCTCATTTCTCAATTTCTTTCTCTCTCTCTCTTTCTCCCTTTATCTTTCAACGTTTATTGAAGGCCAATTGTGTCCCAGCATTGTCAACTCTGAAATGACACTAAAATGTCCCTTGCAGTTAAATTACAGCCATTTTTGTTCCCTATTATTTGACTTAATCCACTGAGGGAATAGTTTTTAATTTCATTGCTGGAATTTTCCTTAGCTTCTGATTTCCCCAGGGGATTGTGTTAAGCAAGCAAAAAAACAATTAGTCTTCTTTTTTCCTCCTAAGATCTCAGTGAGTTTGAAGGCTGATATACATCACTGAAGTTTGCTATTAACATTAAGTTAGTTAATTACGGCAAGTCAACATGCTGTGATGATGGAAGAGAAAAAGAATAGCCAGTCAGTCAAAGGAGCCTCTCAATGATTTTGCCTTAATCTGGGGATATTGAAATTGATGGGTCTGAGCTCATCAACCAACCCAATATAGCACCTAGCTCTTACTGAGAAATAGGATCTAGAGTTTTAAGGAAGTTAAAATTCAGAGGGTCTGGGGTGGGTTGCATCATGTCACACTTGAACAAAGGACTATTTCCATGTCCCACACTTGTCACCAGCACCAGGACAAACTTGGCCGTATTCTCTACACGGCATACTCTTCGTGCCTCATGTCTTTCCTGACTGTTCCATTGCTGACATCTTCAGCTTTGTCCCTGCAACTTGTGACTTGACCACCTGAATTACAAATGGCCCTGATGGGGTAGGCTCAATGTCCCAGCCTCTGTGTCCACCAGCAGGCTATAGCACCAGCCCAGTTATTCTGCTGCAAGCCAGGACCCTCGCCTGCAAGTGGAAAGCACCCACCGAGCTAGGTGACTGGGACCAAGTGGCAGAGCTTAGCCCCACCCTCACTTGATTTTTGCACTCTGGTGCTGCTTTGAATCATTAACGCTGAATATCAGCGAAGAGTTGGAAAACAGCTGTAGACGAAGTAGATGGAAAGCCACTCTCCTGTAGGCCTTGTTTGTCACCAATTCCCTTCTCCTTCCCTCTCCTTCTTCCTCCAGTTACTTAATCTTCTTTCACTTCATTTCATGCAAATGGGTGTATTCAGAGCTTCTTTAATTGCACCAGGAGTCCTGGACTGAAGTCAGGGCTGCTGCAAAGAGAGATTTATAACCCCACCCCGCCTGCAGGTCGGCACTGTGGCAGCTCCATAATGGTCATTCTCATATCAGAAAAGATTTTTTGAGTCTCTTTACCAACCTGCTCTAAGCATTCCCTCAGACTTGAAGCTTGTCTTTGTCTTCATCTGCACACACTTTGTCTCCTTAATAAAGAGTGCCAGCAGCCTGGAGCAGTTAATTTTTCCAACCTGACCTCTTCCAGTGATAGCTCCCTCTTAAAATTACCATGCATCATTTTCTCTGAATAAAACTGAATATTAAGGAAGAACACAGAGAGGCTTTAGACCAAACAGGATGACAGTATTTCATCCACAGAGACAGAGGGTGTTAAAATGCTCTATGGTGGTGCACTGAGAAAATTTCTTTCCGCTCACACCTCTGTGAAGCCCAGAGCTGTGTCTAACAGGCTTTTGGTGCCACGTTTAGCACACATTTACACTCTCACAGCTCCTATAAGGGGATCTAGTTTCAAAACAAAGTCTGCTTGGATTGACCACCTTATCAGTCTGAACCTATGAAATCTGATTTCTTTCCCAGCTGATAGAGATTCAGGTAAGGGTTATTTATGTAGAAATTTGGCAAATGTCTGACGAACACAAGTGATGCTTGTGTGGAGTCCTGTTTGCAAAAGATGGCAGTAAAAGGGTTATGTGAGCATTTCCCAGCCTTTTCTCCTAAGATGACCCTGTTTGAGGTTTTAGACAACAAGACAGTGCAGTGCCTGAGCCAGGAGTGAAATGGTGACACTGACTGTCTCACTGAGGGTTGAATGCTTCGGGAAGTAGAGCATTATTTGTATCAGTTGTATAACTGCTCCACAAACTCATGGTGACGGTGCAAAGATGTTCACAGTTCTTTTGCTTTCTCCATTATTATTTGCCCTACAGCAAAACTTTCCCTTAGGCTTATTGGCAGAAAGTCCAGGGTTTCACTCTTGAAGTTCACCCTGATATTTCGAATTATCGATAGACACTAAAGGCTTAATCCCTGGGGAGAGGGTGTTGGAGATGGTGGTGACAGCCCCCAGTAAGGGGCCAGCTTACCAGCACACGCTACAATCCTTGAGGTCCTCCCTCCCGCCTTTCCCCTGTGTTTCCCTTCTAGAGCTAACTTGCTTCTCTGTCAACTTCTCTGCCCCTTCTCAGAGACAACCCCTATACTAAGAAGGATTGCCCATGAGCAGCCTCGTCACCTTCCTCATGCCACAGGGGGTCCCCTCTTAAATATACAGGTGGTCTGCTCAAGTGAATCTTCCTTGATAAGCAAGAACAGTCTCCCCTGGAAAGGTTGTCATTTTAAGTACCACTGTCGATGAATACCGTATAATCTCTATTTTTTAGGTACACTAATCCCATCAGATCACTTACACATGGTCATTTCTTAGCTCCTGATGCAAATGTAGAACTGAAAACCTCCCCAAACTAACCCAAGTATCACAATCTTATGACAAAAGATAAGATGCTTCCTTTTTTGTTAAAACCCCGGATTGCCACACCACCGAGTCCCACTTGGCGGACCTCAGGAACCCCGCAGTTTCTCCTGGGAGGCCCCCTCAGTGCTCGCCTGCTGATGGCAGCCAGGAGACAGAGAAGTCATTTGCCCTGGAGGCCAGCCAACCAGCCAACAGCAATGGGGCCTGTTGAGTCTCCTGCTGGCCTGGAGTCTCCATCTCTGTTCCCTGCCATCAGGCCCAGTGGACTGCCAGGAGAGGCAGCCAGCCACATGACTGTCTGGGTCTCAGAGGGGCACAGCTCTTTGTGTCTGAAGCCATTTCACCATGGAGGTCTCAGGTGCTGGGAAGGCTGGGCGAGAAGTCCACGGGTTCTGCTCCAAACCAGCACTCTCCTCGGACAGCCAATCCACTCATGCTATGTCCAGCCACCAGCCCAGATTTCCTCTTCTTTTGTGGTATTCTCTCTCAGGGACCTAAATATTCTGCAGTCTAGCCCTAGGCTGGAGGACTATCTACCACACATGGCTTTATGTCTTTCATACTCAGAAGGAAGGGGATAGGGCCTAATATATTTTCCCCAAGTAGCTCTACCGCCTCTTGTTTCTGAATGCAAATAGAGGAGGATGAGGGTGGGGAATCACACCTCCATCTGGCAATGGCTCAACACCCGCACCTAATCCACCCCCCTGCACCACCCACAGTCAAGCTCCAATTCTGGCCAAGCCTAAAATGGTATTTTACATGATGACACATGAACACATGATGGTAACGATACACTTCACTTACACTGCCCGTTGTATTTTTTTCATATTGCTGCTGTAACAAATTACCCCAGACTTGGTGGCTTAAAACACCAACTTATTATCTTACAGTTCTGGAGGTCAGAAGTCCAAAATCAGCCTCTCTGAGCTAAGGTCAAGTTGTTGGCAGGGCTGGTTGCCCAGGAGGCTCTGAGGGGAGGATTATTTCCTTTTTCAGCTTCTAGAGGCTGCCTACACAGCTTAGCTCAAGACGCCTTCCTCAAATCACTCCACCCTCTTGCTTCTGTCAGCACATCTCCCACTGCTCGCTCTGATCTCCTGCCTCCAGAGCTCTTACAGAGGACACTTGAGACTATATCAGGCCCACACATGTAATACAAGACAATCTCCCATTCTCAAGATCCTTGACTTAATCCCATCTTCAAAGGCCCTTTTGCTATATAAGGTTACATATTCACAGCTTCCAGGAATTAAGACAATCTTTCGGGGTGCCCATTATTCAGGCTACCACACTCATTCTGCTTTTTTCAAGAACATTTTTAGATAAATTATCTCATGTAATGCTTAAGACATCCTTGAGAAGCAGGTTATTATTTCTATTTTACAAAAGAGGAAATTATACAGGCTGGGGCTGAACTGTCCAATATGGTAGCTACTGTTTTTCACATGGCTACTGAGCCCTTGAAATGCGGCCAGTTCAAAGTGAAACATGCTAATGGGGTAAAATTCACACTGGATCTTGATGACTTAGTACGGAAAGAAGAATGTAAAATATCTCATGGATAATTTTAAAACACTGATTATATGTTGAGATGATAATATCTTGGCTATACTGATGTAAGTCAATAAAATATCATTATTTAAACGAATTTCACCTGATTTTTTTTCGAACTTTTAAAACGTGACTACTAGAAAATTTTAAATTGCATATGTGACCAGCCTCCTATTTCTAATGGGCAGCACTTGGATAAGATCACATATTTAGTAAGTGGCCACGCTGTCTTCTAACACCTCTCCCGGTATCCTATGTCCTACATACCAGGAAAGAGTAGAAAAACGTAGGTTTTGGAGTCTTAAGAGACCTGGATTCAAATTCTGACCCTCTCACTTACAAGGAGTGATTACTCATGTTGCTGAGCTACAACTTGCAAATTTGAAAAAGAGGATAATAAGGCCCACGTGGCAGGATTGTTGTGAATAGTGAATGGACAACAAATGCAGAGGATTCAACATAGAAGCTGGAATACAGTTGGTGACAAATAGTTCCCATTCCTGTCTTGCTTTTCCTTTATTAATCAGTCTCCATAAGCAAATAATAACAATCTGAAAGATGATTAATTACAGGAAATTGTCACACATAAAACTTTTCTTATCCATATTAAACCAGGAAAATCTGCAATTTTTACAACAGATTTGACTCCAGGCACCTTTGGGATGATATCTTTATACAATGTCTGGATCTCCATAAGCAGATTAGTTTCCTCCATGGATGCAGAAGTAATAGGGCCTGTAGAAACCAATAATTTTTTTTAAGTTTTAATCCGAAAAAAGGATATAATAGATTATTGTTAATTATAGTCACCATGCTGTATATTAGATCCCCAGAGCTTAATCATCTTATAGCTGGAAGGTTGTACCCTTTGACCAACATCTCATTTTTCCCACCCCCTAGCAACCACCACTCTAGTCTCTCTTTCTTTTAATTCAGCTTTTTAAAGGTTCCACATATAAATGAGAACTTATAGTATTTGTCTTTCTCTGACATTTCATTTAGCATAATGCCTTCAAGGTCCATCCATGTTTTCACAAAAGGCAGGATTTCCTTCTATTCTATATATATTCTATTCAATATATTCTATTCTATTCTATATATATATTCTATTCTATATATATTCTATTCTCTATATATTCTATATATATACCACATTTTCTCTATCTATTCGCCCATTGATGAACACCTGAGTTGTTTCCATGGCTTGGCTATCGTGAATAATATTGCAATGAACACTATCTTTGAGATAGTGATTTCATTTCCTGCCCATGTATACCCAGAAGTGAAATTGCTGAATCATATGGCATCTCTATTTTTAATTTTCTGAGGAACATCCATACTGTTTTCCATAGTGGTTGCATCAATTTACATTCCCACCAATAGTACACAGGGTTCCCTTTTCTCCACAGCCTTGCCAACACTTTTTGTCTCTTGTCTTTTTGACAGTAGCCATTCTAACAGGTGTGAGGTGATATCTCCTTGCGGTTTTGATTTTCATTTCTCTGATGATTAGTTATGTTGAGCATCTTTTAATGTACCTGCTGGCCATTTGTTTGTCTTCTTTGGAAAAATGTCTATTCAAGTCCTTTGCCTCTTTTTTAATCATATCCTTTTCTTCTTTTGTATGAGTTTCTTATATATTTGGATACTGACCCCTTGTCAGGTAAATGGTTTGCAAGTATTTGCTCCCATTCCATAGGTTGCCTTTTTATTTTGCTGATTGTTTCTTTTGCTGTGCATAAGCTTTTTAGTTTGACAGGGTCCCATTTGTTTATTTTTGTTTTTGCTGCTTGCGCTTTTGGTGTCATATACATAAAATTGTTGCCAAGACCAGTGTCAAAGAGCTTTTTCCCGATGTTTTCTTCTAGAAGTTTTACAGTTTCAAGTCTTAGATTTAAGTCCATAATCCATTTTGAGTTAATTTTTGTGAGTGATGTAAGATAGGGGTCCAATTTCATTCTTCTGCATGTGGTTACCCAGGTTTCCCTGCACAAGTTACTAAAGAGACTATCCTTTCCCCCATTGAGCCTTCTTGGATCCCTTGTCGAATATTATTTGATTGTACCTGCATGGGTTTGTTTCTGGGATCTGAATTCTGTTCCATTGGTCTGTGTATCTATTTTTATGCCAGTATCATAAGTTTTTCGTTACTGTAGTTTTGTAGAAAAGTTTGAAATCAGGAGTTGTGATACCTCCAGCCTTATTCTTCTTTCTCAGGATTGCTTTGGCCACTGGAGGTCTTTTGTAGTTCCATACAAATTTTAGGACCTTTTTTTTTTTCTTTTTATGTGAACAATGACATTGGAATTTGGATAGGGATTGCATTGAATCTATAGATGGCTTTGGGAAGTATGGGCATTTTAACAGCAGGAATTCTGATCCATGAGCACAGGATATCTTTTCACTTATTTACGTCTTCAATTTCTTTCATGAATGTCTCATAGTTTTCAGTGTACAGATCTTTTACCTCTTTGGTTAAATTTATTCCTACGAATTTATTGTTTTTGATGCTGTTGTAAATGGGATTGTTGTATTTCTCTTTCAGATAGTTCGTTGTTAGTATATAGAAATACAACTGATTTTTGTATTCTGATTTTGTATCCTGCAACTTTACTGAATTTGCTTATTAGTTCTAACAGCTTTTTGGTGGATCTTTAGGGATTTCTGTATATAAGATCATATCATCTACAGAGAAAATTTTACTTCCTCCTTTCTGATTTGGATGCCTTTTACTTCTTTTTCTTGACTAATTGCTCTGCCTAGGACTTCTAGTACTATGTTGAATAGGAGTGGTGAGAGTGGGCACTCTTGTGTTGTTCCCAATCTTAGAAGGAAAGTTTTCAACCTTTCACCACTGAGTGTGATATTAGCTGTGGTTCGTCATATACGGTCTTTATTATGCTGAGGTACGTTCTTTCTATACCCAATTTCTTGAGAGTTTTTATCATAGAAGTATACTGAATTTTGTCAATTTCTTTCCCTATATCTATTCCCTACATAATTGAGATGATCATATGATTTTTTAAATAAATTTATTTTATTTTTGACTGCATTGGGTCTTCGTTGCTGCACACGGGCTTTTCTCTAGTTGCAGCAAGCAGGGGCTACTCTTTGTTGCAGTGCATGGGCTTCTCATTGCGGTGGCTTCTCTTGCTGTGGAGCACAGGCTCTAGGCACATGGGCTTCAGTAGTTGTGGTGCACAGGCTCAGCAGTTGTGGCTCGCAGGCTCAGTAGTTGTGGTGCACAGGCTTAGTTGCTCTGCAGCATGTGGGATCTTCCTAGACTAGGGCTCGAACCCATATCTCCTGAATTGGCAGGCAAATTCTTAACCACTGCGCCACCAGAGAAGCCCCAATTATATGATTTTTATCTTTTAATTTCTGAATGTAGTATACCACAGTTATTAATTTGTGGATGTTGAACCATCCTTTTTTTCTTGGTAAGTCTAAGTAAAAGTTTGTCTATTTTGTTTATCTTTTTAAAATACCAACTCTTAGTTTCATTGATCTTTTATTTGGGCTTAGTTTTTGTTCTTGGTTTTCTAGTTTTTGAGGTATAAAGTTAGGTTGTTTATTTGAGATCTTTTTTTTTAATTAATTTATTTTATTTTTATTTATTTTTGGCTGTGTTGAGTCATCGTTACTGCATGCGGGCTTTCTCTAGTTGTGGCGATTGGGGCTACTCTTCGTTGCGGTGCACAGGCTTCTCATTGAGGTGGCTTCTCTTGTTGCAGAGCACAGGCTCTAGGTGCACAGGCTTCAACAGTTGTGGCATGCAGGCTCAGTCGTTGTGGCTCATGGGCTCTAGACAGCAGGCTCAGTAGTTGTGATGCACGGGCTTTGTTGCTCTGTGGCATGTGGGATCTTCCCGGACCAGGGCTTGAACCTGTGTCCCCTGCATTGGCAGGTAGATTCTTAACCACTGCACCACCAGGGAAGCCCAAGAGATCTTTCTTTTTTTTTTTAATGTAGGTAATTATCTTTATAAACTTCCCTCTTGGAATTGCATTTGATGCAGCCCATAAATTTTTTATGTTGTGTTTTAATTTTTTTTTAAGATGTCATTTGATTTCCATTTTGGTTTCTTCTTTGACCCATTGGCTGTTCAGGAGTGTGTTGTTTAATTTCCACACATTTGTAAATTTTCCATTTTTCCTCTTGTTATTGATTTCTAGTTTTAATCCATTGTGATTGGAAGAGATACTTGATATGATTTCAATCGTCTTACATTTGCTAAGGCTTATTTTGTGACTTAATGTATGATCTATCCTGTAGAATGTTTCTTGAGTTCTTGAGAAAAATGTTTATTCTGCTGCTCTTGAATGTAATGTTCTGTATATGATTGTTAGGTCCATTTGGTCTAAGGTATAGTTCCAGTCCAATGGTTCCTTATTGATTTTCTATCTGGATGATCTATCCATTGTTGAAAATGGGGTATTAAAGTCCCCTTCTATTATTGTGTTGTTGTCTATTTCTCCCTTCAGATCTGTTAGTATTTGCTTAATATGTTTAGGTGCTGCAGTGTTGGGTTGCAGCAATGTAAAATATATTTACAATTGTTATATCCTCTTGATGAATTGACCCCTTTATCATTATATAATGACCTTCTGTGTCTCTTATAACCAATCTTGATTTACAGTCTCTTTTAAGACCTAGACATTTTGTGTTGCTGGGGGGTTTTGTTTGTTTGTTGTTTTGCTTGTTTGTTTATTTGAACCTGAGGTCCAGATGGTTATATTGATTATACTCCTTTGTTCATTGCACGCTGTCAACATTGGTTAGATTTGTTTTTCAAATCCTGGAACTCAAAGAAGTGTCTTTCATTACTATGTTCTTCTTCTTAGAACCTCCGTCCTGCCTGACTATTCATTGACTATAGGATAATCATATTCACAGAGAGCAAATAACTTTGTATAGAACAAAGGAACTCTTTATTCTCAAATGCTAAGTCATAGAATAAGGTACTTGAGTGAACTTTGACTCTAAAGGAAAATTTTTTGTGTGTGTTACAATATGGAAAACTATAATGCAGATTTCTTCTTGTTCTAACAACCATGCTGACATGTTGAATCTTTTGATTCTGATGACTTGTGGACTGAAATGAATAATGTAAATCTGATCCTCCTCTGTCTCACTTCAATAGCACCCTTAAGTGACTCTTGAAGAGCAGAAATGGGCGATCCAGTTCCTTCTTAGTAGCAACTATATAACTCCTTCCCATTCCCTGGAACTTATACCTATATATTATACAAGATGAGCTGGATGCATTCTCTCCTCCCATAGCAAACAGGAATAAAAGCATCCTTTTCTTTGGCAATGGCGTAATCTTGCTCTCTTTAGCAATCATCCTAAAGCAAATAATCCCATTGACTAACCACTATCAAAAAGAAAAGCCTAAAATTAATTGTGCCAATTTCAAAATAGTCACCATGGTTATAGGTACTCCAGTTTCCAGACTAAACAACTTTGTTATTTAATTTAGTTACCAGGAGATATTTTAGTTATCCAAAGCTGTTTCCTGAGAGAATTTTTGGCACTCTTTGCATGTACACCTGAATCATACCCAGGCTACAAATTGAAAGACCTGCTATCTAGGCAAGAATATAAATCAAGTGTCTTAGTTTAAATAAATCTTAGTTTTCATAATAAAACTTCAGCTTTGCCATCAGCACATCAGACACATACAGCACATGAATCTTCTATCCACAACGTGGACAATCTATGCTTTAGGTCTCAAGTTACCTGCCATTCATTGTCTGTTAATTACCCACCGCAGACAACTGATAATTAAAAAGAATTGTCTAAGAAGCATACCTTAAGTGGTATTCCTCTAGCTTAAATTCCCCTCTAGCCTAAGTTTTATCCTCATGCCAAGTCAAAAACTAACAAAGAACACTCCTATGATAAGCTTCTTTAAGCTACTTTTGAGAAAAACCTTAACAAATCCATGACTTAACATCCTCCCCCTGGTACTTATCAAGGATATACTGAGAATTTTCTGTGTAAAAATGTTCCTATATCTCAAATAAAATTGAAGATATTTAAATTCATCATATCAGTTGAATATCTCCATGGCAGATAAATTCATTTTAGAATTTGATTGGAGGAAAATCCTTTTAAGTTGGTATATTTAATTTAATAGGTAGTGAAGACTTCCTGTCATTATATTTCTTACCTCAGCTTCCAGGGAGCTCAGCACTATGTTTTGGGATCTACTGCAGTAGTTTTGCTTAGCCTAAGTTTTTATGACACAGCTGTAATCCACATATTGCTTGTTCTTATTCTTTTGCTATTGTTTAGTGGTTTTCTGGTATTTTAGTCTTTATTATAAATCACTTCAAATCCTTTGGGCAATAGATAAAATCAAAGTAATACGTAGATAAACTGTATAATTTTTATATCACCACTCTAGGAATTTGATAGAGTATAGTTAGAGGTAGAGAGAGAATGAACTGCCATAGAAAAAGAGAAGGCATAGATAGAAACAGAATAAAGGTAATTTTCTGCCCAAGAGGAAGAGCAGGACAAAATAACCTGATCTACAGAGCACACTTATTTTCTGAAATGGATTAGAATTTGCACCTACTCTGGATACCGAGCAGATCTCCTACTGCTGCTTTGGGCAAACGGTCAGTGACCTTTTAACAGAAAGAGAAAGATACCAGCTTGGTGACTGATTTTAATTTAAGAATAACTTAAAAAAATTAAGGCTATCTCTAGACATGATTTTTTATAATGGTCTATGTTTGTAGCTTCCTTGCTTGTTTAGGGGGATTTTTTCTTTTTTCTCTCCTCCTTTCGCTCTGTGGAGTATTCTTAGGCTTGTCATGTCTAAACACTCTTGAGACCACAGGCACAAATGTGTTCAGCAGAGACCCTGTCATCAGCCCATCAGTTCCCTGCCCTGTCTTCTGTGCCAAGCCCCCTACTTTCAGGCTTGTAATTCCCAGTTCAGAATGAATTGGCTGGGTGGTAAGTGTCTCTGGTGTCCCTTCCACCACTTCAGCTGTGGGGTTGAGCTGTTGCCAGTCCACAAACGGATATCAGGCTCAGCTGTTTCAGCCGAAGAGCTTGATCCTTTTTAAATAAAATATGTTGGGGTGAATAACATGACTCTCAGGTGCTCTGACAGGGAAGGGTCACACTAGCAAAGAAATATCAGACTACAGAGAGGAATTTGTATGGTAGCTCTAGACCTCACCAATTACAGAAAGGGATCTGAGACAAGTTTTGGAAAAAGGATTGCAATAAGATTAACACTTTTTTATTTTTTGCTAATGAGCCAAATGATTTTGTAGTATAATTGTAGTCATAATATTGTAGAACTGAAAAGATACACACATTAATCAATTTTAGGTTGTATTAATCGACAGTCTGTGAACGGCCTTTAAATCCAATGCAGAATTGTGTGGATGTGTACAAACGTTCGTTTTCCTGCAAAAAGGAGTCATATTTTCATCAAATTTCCAAAGAGGTCCACAATCAAAAAGAGGTTCAGAACCTCTCGCTGATCTGATCTAATGCCCTAATTTCATAGAATCCATCCAATCATAACTCCTCAAGTTGCTGTGCTAAAGCAGAGCTGCCAGGTGAGGGATTAGGAGAAATCAATCACAGGAAAGGAACTTCTCTAACAAGATTTCTGATAGTCCTATAGCTTGCAAGGCTAAAAACACCATAAAAGGACCAAAAAAAAAAAGGGGGCTGCACCATCTAGAACAGTAAATACACAGTTTTTCTGATCAGAATATTTCAGGCATGATATTTTCCACCATCATTTTATGTGTTTAGGAGTGTAATTCCTCCAGAGGTTCTGCATCACTTACAGTAGCAGAATCTGAACATAGAAGATGCTGATATCAGTTGACAACACATGTCTGGACTCTTGTGAATCTTCCTCTCACCAAGAACACGGGGGATGACTCAACACCCTGGTCAATCAGTTCCTTGATTCACACAATACCAATAAAAATCACCTCCACTTTTTCTCAGCCATCTGCTTCCAAGATCACATCCCTAGATCTTGTCATCACCTAGCATGTCTCTGTTTCTGAAAGCTTTCGTTTTATTTTATTTTAATTTTTAAGAGATTTTATATAATTTTTAAAGGTTACTCTCCATTTACAGTTATCAAAGTTATTACAAAATATTGGCTATATTCTCCATGTTGTACAATACATCCTTGAGTCTATCTTACACCCAATAGTTTGTACCTTCCACTCCCCAACCCCTATGTTGCCCCTTCTCCCCCCTCCCCACTGGTAACCACTAGTTTAATTCTCTATATCTGTGAGTCTGCTGCTTTTTTGTTAGATTCACTAGTTTGTTGTATTTTTTAGATTGCACATGTAAGTGATATGATACAGTATTTGTCTGAAAGCTTTCATTTTAAAGTTCTGCTCCTGGCAACTACTTTATTCACCCATTATTCCCTCTTTATCTGTTAGTTTACACTTTGACCACTCTACTTCACTGACCCTTCTATTTTCCCTCACACCCAGCACCTTTGTTCCCCTGCCTCCATTGCTTTATCTTTCCTCAACTCTCTTGTCTCTTTGTTTTCCAATTCAACCACCTGGCCAGCCAGCACTCCTTGACTGATCCAACTGTCTACCTTCTCTGTTTCTGTATTAGTCTGAGTCCTCCAGAGAATATAGGTCTGTATTCTATGTTCTATATTCTCCCTATATAGAATTATATATATATATATATTTCTATATATAATATATTTTCTATTCTATGTATAAAGAATTATATACAATTATATAGAGAGAGCATTTATATTATATAGAATTATGTATCTCATATTATATATAGAGAGAGACAGACAGACAGACAGAGAGACAGAGAGAGATAGACAGAGAGAGATTGAGATTTACTTAAGGAATTGGCCTCTTGCAATTATGGAAACTGAGAAGTCCAAGATCTATAGTTCCAAGCCAGAGATCAGGAGAGCCAATGGTGCAAGTTCCAGTCTGAGTCCAAGTTTAAAGGCAGGAGAAGACTGATATCCCAGCTTGAAGATAGTCAAGCAGAGAGAGAATTCTTTCTTACTAAGGCTTTTATTCTATTCAGGACTTCAATGAATTGGATGAGGCCCACCCATATAATTTTATTTTTTAAAGTGTTTCGACGGTTTCATTGGGTTATAATTGATATACAAGAAACTACACATATTTAAAGTGTACAGTTTGAAGAGTTTTACATGAAACTGTCACCACAATCAAGATAATAAACAAGGGCTTCCCTGGTGGCGCAGTGGTTGAGAGTCCGCCTACCGATGCAGGGGACACGGGTTCGTGTCCCGGTCCGGGAAGATCCCACATGCCACGGAGCGGCTGGGCCCGTGAGCCATGGCCGCTGAGCCTGCGCGTCTGGAGCCTGTGCTCTGCAACGGGAGAGGCCCCAACAGTGAGAGGCCCACGTACCGCAAAAAACAAAAAAAGATAATAAACAAATCCGTCACCTGCTAAGAGTTTCCTTGTATTCCTTTGTAATCCCTCCCTCCAGCTCCTCCTTCCACTCCCTGTCAATTGCCAGGCAACTACTGATCTGCCTTCTGTCTCTATAGATTCATTTGGATTTTGTAGAATTTTGAAGAAATAAAACCATATAGCATATACCCTTTTTTCTTGGCTTTTTTTCCATCATCATCGTAATTTTGAGATCCATCTCTGTTACTGCATGCATCAACAGTGAATTCCTTTTTGTTGCTGAGTAGTATTCCATTGTGTAGGCACAGTACAGTTTGTTCCATCACTCACCTGTTGAACATTTGGGTTTCCAGTTTGGGGTTATGACAAATAATTCTGCTATATACATTTGTGTACAAGTCTTTGTATAGACACATGTTTTCATTTTTCTTCAGTAAGTACCTAGAAGTCAATGTCTGGGTCATGTGGAAGGTGTATGCTTAATTTTTAAGAAACTGTCAAACTGTTTTCTAGAGTGTTTGTACCATTTTGCCTTCCCATCAGCAGTGTACATAGTGTGTGTAGTACCACTTACTCCACATCCTCTCCTACACTTGGTCTGATCAGTCTTTAATTTTAGACATTCTAGAGGGGTATACATCTCGTTGTAGTTTTGTTTTTTTTTGTTTGTTTGTTTTTTGCGGTACGAGGGCCTCTCACTGCTGTGGCCTCTCCCGTTGCAGAGCACAGGCTCCGGACGCGCAGGCTCAGCGGCCATGGCTCACGGGCCCAGCCGCTCCGCGGCATGTGGGGTACTCCTGGACCGGGGCATGAACCCGTGTCCCCTGGGTCGGCAGGTGGACTCTCAACCACTGCGCCACAAGGGAAGCCCCCTAACTTTGTTTTTGCATATAGTTGTCCAGTTATTACAGAATCATTTGTTGGAAAGACTATCTTAACTCCATTGAATTGCTTTTGTGCCTTTGCTGAAGATCAGTTGGCCACATATGTGTGCATCTATTTCTGGATTGTCTAATTTGTTCCATTGATCTATTGATCTATCTTTATGCAAATACCTCACTGTCTTGATTGCTGTATTTTATAATAAGTCTTGAAATCAGGTAATGTTAGTCCAAAATTGAACACATCCTCTCTTTTAACCTAGTCTTATTCTTTTATTCTTTATCTCAATGAACGGTGGTGCTATTCATTCATGCCAGAAACCAGAGCATCCTCTTGGGCTTCTCCTTCCTCCACTCCTGCATTTCATCAATTACCAGTACTTCTTTCCACTCGTACTGTGGCTAGTCTCAGCCACTATCATCTTTTCATTAAATATTCAATCTCAATCTTTCTCTGTGTGTGGCTCTCTCTCTCTAAGCTTTAAAGTTCATGAGGAGAGAAATCATGTCTGTCTTGTCACCATTGTATCCTAAACCCCCTGCATGGGACTCAATACAAGTAAATCAAATGAACAAATTGATTAGTTAACTTATCACCTGGAATTTTGCAACACAACGAACCAGTCTTTTAATGGGTTTCCTCCAGTCTTGGCCCAGCCAATCCATTCTCCACAATGTAGCTGGAGTAATTCTTATAAGCAAATGTGATAAAGTGCATTTCCTTGTAAACCTCTTCAGTGGCCCCTCATTCTCCTCGAGATAATTACCAAGTTCCTTAAATTGATTCACCTCCCTCTTTGACCTGGCCATACTTAGTTCTCTTGCCCCAGCTCTCCTCATGCCCACCCCTAACATTACGTTGCATGCTCTCTCTCAGCTTTTGATCTTAGTGCATGCTGTTTGCCCACTTGGACCAATGTTTTACCCTCCCTCTTTCCTCTTCCCTTCTATCAGGCTAATTACTAGCCATCCTCCATCCTTCATACTTAAGCTGTGATGTTATCCTTGAATCCAGCACACCAGGGATCAATTTTTTCCTATTTGCTCCCAGAGCACCACGTATTTCCACTTATCACAACATGTTATAGTTATCCATATACATAAGAGGCTCTGTGGGAGCAGATGTGACTATTTGTTGATCATGTATCTCCAGCACCTAGTATAGTACCTGGCACAAGGTGGGTGCTTAATAAATATTTGTTGAATAAATGTTGCATACCCTGACCTACATGATTTAAACTATGAGTGTGGTGTTATAAACAAGATTAATGTAGTTTCAAATGCATTGGTCTCTACTAACAGATTTAACACTCTTTTGAACAGTCCCACTTAACACCTTTAAGCAAGGTTTCAACTTGTTATATACGGAAGACTTGCAAAGAAATCAAAGTCTTAATCAGTGCTTCTCAAACTTTAGTGTGCAGAGAATCACTTGGAGAACTTGTTAGGAATTCCAGATTCCTGAATCCTATTCCAAGAGTTTCTGGTTCAATATATCTTGGAGTGGAACAAGGAATCTGTAATTTTAATAAGCATTGTATTAATCAAGGTAGCCTATCTGCCATAACAAATCACCTCCAAACCTCAGATGGTTAACACAATAACAGATCCATTTCTTGCTCATATCCCAATCCCAATGGATCAGCAGCCTTCCATTGCAGAGTTTCAGGAATCCAGACTTCTTTGTGGTTCTGTCATCTTCTGGAGATGTGGAATCCTCTGTGGAAAACCTTGTCTCCAGCCAAGAAATGAAGGAAGATTTAGAATGTGGTTTATACAGTACATGAGAGTTTTGAGAGTTTTTACAGGCTATCATAGCAGTGTCCATCATAAGTCCAGGGCTGAGGGGCTTCCCTGGTGGCGCAGTGGTTGAGAGTCTGCCTGCCGACGCAGGGGACACGGGTTCGTGTCCCAGTCTGGGAAGATTCCACATGCCGGGGAGCGGCTGGGCCCGTGAGCCATGGCCGCTGAGCCTGCGCGTCCGGAACCTGTGCTCCGCAACGGGAGAGGCCACAACAGTGAGAGGGCCGCGTACCACAAAAAAAAAAAAAAAAAAAAGTCCAGGGCTGAATTCAGTCAAGAGGTCACTCTAACTGTAAATTGGGAATGGGAATGTGGTCTCATAGTATATTTAGGTAGAATAGAAAAGACATGGATATTAGCACTGGCATTCCATCTCTGGTGCCCTTTGCTTCAAATGCACTAATCTCTGGGCAATAGTTGGCAAAAACTTAGGTATGTGGCAAAACTCAGTTCATTTCTTATGAATTCTAAACATGATCATTCATAGCATAGTTTGTATTCCCAAGAGTTGATTTTTTAATATCTTTGTGATTTCTCTTAAACCTTATTTTAAAGTCATATAATATGTCAGAGGGATCATGTCCATGGCTTTTCTGCCTTAGGGTGAAAAGTTATTTTTATAGCTTCTACCAGCTACTGGCTATTCATTAAAGAATCGTTTCAATGACTCCCCTTTCTCACAGCTTCGGTTGAAGCAGTTCCTTATAAGTTTCAGGTCTCTTCATCGATTATTTCCATGGAGCAGGAAAAGGAGGAGATTATGACCAGGTAAGGCATTTCAGCCCTCCAGGAAAAAACTCTTAGTAATCAATTCTATTTCTAGATCTCTCTTCACTTGAGTGCCATTACACTTTGCGTTTTATTTTTCTTTTATGTGAGAGCTCACTCCAGGTTACAACCATTTGATCAATATTTTATTTTGCACATAAATGATTTTCCTTAGTAACTTCTCAGCAACTTACAACTTTCAGAAACTACCTCCTTAAGTAAACTGCTTTCTGAGGAAGGTTACATAAGAAAGTAGTTTATAAAGATTGTATGTCGTGAAAGTCCTAATAAAAATTACTGTGAGCAAATATTTTTGTCTTCAGGATTTACATGTGGAATAGCATGTTAACACCAAAAATGTTAACTGCTAAAAGGAGATTTTAAGTTTTTTCATGACTCAAGGACTCCCAAAATTATTTGCATGATTTGGTGAGGGGCAGGGTAGGAAAGAAAATATTACTTCAGCTCTAAACATGTGGAGTCCATCTTCACCTTCATATTCTTCCTTATAGAAAGACAACTATAGACTAAGTCTAGGAGGTAATTATTCTAAGATGCCGAGGAGTCATTGAGGGGAAGAGAGTGGAGAAAATTGCAAAGCCTCTGGATGAGTTTCTCATCAACTCATTATGCTGTCACAGGTTCTCAAATTCCCCTTTTTAGTTTCTTTTTTCTTAAATTGGAGTATAGTTGATTTACAATGTTTCAGGTGTACAGCAAAGTGATTCAGTTTTATATATATATATATATATATATATATATATATGTATGTTCTTTTTCAGATTCTTTTCCCTTATAGGTTATTACAAGGTATTGAGTGTAGGTCCCTGTGCTATACAGTAGGTCCTTGTTGGTTATCTATTTTATATATAGTAGTATGTATCCCAAATTCCCAATTTATCCCTCCCTCCCTCAAATTCCCCTTTTTGTAATCTTGAGTAACTTGGACTCCATCTCCCCCCGCAACTCCCTGCCTCAGTTTTCCCACCTTATAAGCCAGAAGGTCCTGTACTAATTTACAAACTTGAGAATCATAGGTCAGAGGAATTGTACCAAATTTGAAAATCACTTTGAATTCTATTTTTAAAAATAGTGAAATGAAAGATTGATGAAAATATTGTTGGCAAAATGGGTTTCTGTCTCCATTTATTAAAAGAATCATTCTCCCTCTCAGACCTTTCTCAAACGGCCAGGGAGAAGGGTGGAGAAGAGGCTCAGCCTCCTTCTAGACAAGCAAATGTTAGTCTTCTAATGTAATCTAAAGTTCAGAGGATAAGCAGGTGGAACACATCTGGGACACAATGGCAGAGGCTCTGTACACATTTCCAGGAATGAAATTCCCTTAAGCCCTGGAGAGGGCAAAGAGCCTGGTGAACTGTGACCTTTCTCTCTCACTGCTGGACTATTCTTTCATTATTGTTCTAAACACTGCAGATGAAAGTTTTAATAATGTTTCAGGTTAATATCTCCCAGGCTGTACTCTTTGGGCCTGGGTGCCAGAGGGCTTAGTGTTCTGATCCTAGCTGTGTGGAGTGGCTTCTGGAGAGAGCTCAGTTAGGATGGTGGCAGTAACCCTGACCCAGGAGGTCCTACCCCCTCGTCTACTACTGAGATCCTGAGGGTTGGAGCTTACCTTCCTTCTGCTTCTGTTTTCTCACTGAAAACCTTGGATTGTGCTATCTGCACTATGGTTGTGCAAAAGGATGGCAAGGGGAGAACAGATTATTGAGTATCTTACAGGAAGAATTTCCCTATGACTTATATGCCCAGCCATTTATATCACTATACTTAGATTACTTTTATATCAATAAAGAAGATTAGAATTACTTTTTTTTTTTTCCGTACGCAGGACTCTCAGTGTTGTGGCCTCTCCCGTTGAGGAGCACAGGCTCTGTACACGCAGGCTCAGTGGCCATGGCTCACGGGCCCAGCACGAACCCATGTCCCCTGCATCGGCAGGCAGACTCTCAACCACTGTGCCACCAGGGAAGCCCTAGAATTACTTTTATATCAAATATAGAAAGAGGCTAATACTAATGCAGTATCTCATATTAACTTTAGGGCTTATTTAACTGTTGGTAATAAAAGTTCATTAGAATTAGCATAATTATAGCCTCTCTTAAAATCTGTTCAATTAGATTTTTTAAAAAATACACTTTAGACACTTTGTGGGGAGAGCCAAAAACAATACAAATTTATTGTAATTCAGTTCTGGAAGTCAGAAGTCCAAAATGGGGCTGGGCTAAAAAATCAAGTGTCAGCAAGGCTGCAATTTTTTCTGGAGGCTCTAGGGGAGAATCTATTTCCTGGTCTATTCTAGCTTCTAAAGGCTGCTGTATTTCTCTGCTCACAACCCCTTGCTCCATCTTCAAAGTCAGCAAGGATGGGTCAAGTCCTTCTGACAATGCCATTTCTCTTGTTCTTTTAACTCCCTCTTCCATTTTTAAAGCCCCTTGTGATTACATTGAGCCCACCCAGGAATCTATTTATCTTTTTTTTTTTTGCATTAAAAAATTTTAAATTATGGTAAAATATATACAACATAAGCTATTCCATCTTAACTATTTTTAAGTGTCTAGTTCAGTAGTGTTAAGTATATTCGCATTTTTGTGCATTTTCTTGTGTTAAAAAGGAAATTGAATTACCCCAAAATACAACTTGGATATACAGAAGACACTTCTAATAATTCTTGGCTTAAAAAGGAAATCAATGCCAAAATTACAAATTATTGAGAAATGAATGGCCACAACAGTCCTACGTATTAAAATCTGTGGGGTGTGGCCAAAGAAAGTTTATAGCTTTAAGTATATGTATTAGAAAATAAAAAAGATTAAAAATGAACTAAACACACCATTGTAAAGCAATTATACTCCAATAAAGATGTAAAATAAATAAATAAATGAACTAGTCATTCATCGCTAGGACATTTGAAAGAAACACAAAAGTAAAGGGGAAGTATTATAAAAATGAAAGCAGAAATTGATGAAGCAGAATATAAATATAGTAGACTTTATCAATATAAAAAATGAATTATTTTTTTAAAAAGTAAATAATTTTTTGGCAATTCTTATAAAGACAAATTGAGAAAAAATAAAAATAATAAACCTTAGAAAAAAGGAAGCAAATAAACTAAAGGTCCAGCATTTTTTTAAGTTATAAGAGATTATGTAAATTTTATGCCATTATGTTTGAAAATATAGATGAAATGGATAATTTCCCAGAAAAAAAAATAAATTTATATATTAACTTAAGGAGAAATAAGAGGTAGAAAACTGAACAATTCAGTAACTATAAAAGTAAGTGAATAGGTAATCAAAGACCTATCCTTTAAAAGGCTCAGTAGCAGACAATTTATAGACAAGTTCTACTAAACTTTTAAAGAACAGATAACTCTTTCTTTTTTTTTTTTTTTTTTTTGTGGTACGCGGGCCTCTCAGTGTTGTGGCCTCTCCTGTTGCGGAGCACAGGCTCCAGATGCGCAGGCTCAGCGGCCATGGCTCACGGGCCCAGCCGCTCCGCGGCATGTGGGATCTTCCCAGACCAGGGCACGAACCCGTGTCCCCTGCATCGGCTCAACCACTGCGCCACCAGGGAAGCCCAATAATTCTTATTTTAAAATTTATTTTATTGAAGTATAGTTGATTTACAATATTGCATTAATTTCTGCTGTGCAGTAAAGTGATTCAATTATATATACATTCTTTTTCATATTCTTTTCCATTATGGTTTATCACAGGATATTGAATATCGTTCCCTACGTTATACGGTAAAGCCTAGTTGTTTATCCATTCTGAATAATGGATCTGCTAATCCCAAACTCCCAATCAATCCTTCCCCCACCCCCATCCCCCTTGGCAACCACAAGTCTGTTCTATATGTCTGTGAGTCTGTTTCTGTTTCATAGATAAGTTCATTTGTGTCATATTTTAGATTCCACGTATAAGTGATATCATATGGTATTTGTCTTTCTCTTTCTGACTTACTTTATTTAGTATGATAATCCCTTGCTCCATCCATGTTGCTACAAATGGCATTATTTCATTCTTTTTTTTATGGCTGAGCAGTATTCCATTGTATATATATACCACATCTTCTTTATCCATTCATCTGTTGATGGACATTTAGGCTGCTTCCATGTCTTGGCTGTTGTGAACAGTGCTGCTGTGAACATAGGGATGCATGGATCTTTTTGAATTATAGTTTTGTCCAGATATATGCCCAGGAGTGGGATTGCTGGATCATGTGGCAGCTCTATTTTTAGTGTTTTGAGGAAACTCCATACTATTTTCCATAGTGACTGCACCAATTTACATTCCCACCAGCAATGTAGGAGGGGTCCCTTTTCTCCACATCCTCTCCAGCATTTGTTATATTGTAGATTTTTTAATGACGGCCACTCTGATCAGTGTGGGGTGGTACCTTATTGTAGTTTTGATTTGCATTTCTCTAAGAGTTAGTGATGTTGAGCATCTTTTCATATGCCTGTTGGCCATAAGGAAACATATAATTTTTATATAAATTAATCCAGGAATCCAGGACTAGAAAAAGATGGAAAGCATAGAACCAAAAAAAAAACCAACATATGGCTATAAATATAAGTAAATATCCTAAATAATGTAATAATGTATATACATTTAACCTTCACCATAGCCAACTATCATTTAATCCTATGAATATAAGGAAATTGTAATGTTGGAAAATCTTTTCATATAATTTCCAAATTAACAAATTGGGAAATTAACATTAATACATGCTTTAAAAATCTGCTCAAATTCAGTTCCTATTTCCGATTAACATTAAAAACTTTATGCTAAAATAGGAAAGGAAGAAAACACCCTTAACTTGATAACTGATATCTGCCATAAATTCAGAGCAAGCAATGGAACTTTGTGGGGGCTATTCCCACTGAATTCAGGATGAGAGAAAGGTGTCTACATTCACTCAGAATTCAACATTGTACTGGAACTTTGAGCCAGAAGACAAAGAAATAAGTCACAAATACTGAGGGAAAGTAACCAAACTGTCCTTATTTGTACCTTTATAAATTACTGTTTAACTAGAAATTTCAAGATAATTAATTAAAACTATTAGCGTTGATAAGAAAGTTCAGAAATTTGACAAGATTAGAAATCAGCATATAAAAACCATTTCCTATTTGCTCTTAAAATTCAGTAATAATGTGTAATAGAAATTTTAAAATTCCTCTCATAATAGCAATGAAAATTATAAAGTACTTAGAAGGTAATCTAATAATAAATGTGCACTATCTATAATGAAATAATAAAATAAGTTGAGAGACATGGTATGTTTCTAAATGGGGAGATTTGATATTATAAAGACACCTATTATCTGTCTATAAACTAAATACCATTCTACCTCAGATCAACAAAATACACGGTGAGACAGAGCAGTGAGCACGAATGGCCCATAGCTCCCTGCAATCATGTGAAGGAATCTTACAAGCATTATGTTGAGTTAAATAAGCTAGACACACAAGAGTGTATGTTAGATAATTCCATTTATATAAAGTAGAAAAACAGACAAAATGAATCTATGCTCTTCAAAGTGAAACCTTAAAGTGAGGATAGTGATGGGAGCAAGGTGCTTGATCTGGGCGCTGAGTCACAGGTTTGCATTCAGTTTTCAAAAATTCACTGAATAGAGCTTCCCTGGTGGCGCAGTGGTTGAGAGTCCGCCTGCCGATGCAGGGGACACGGGTTCGTGCCCCGGTCCGGGAAGATGCCACATGCCGCGGAGCAGCTGGGCCCGTGAGCCATGGCCGCTGAGCCTGCGTGTCCGGAGCCTGTGCTCCGCAACGGGAGAGGCCACAGCAGTGAGAGGCCCGCATACCAAAAAAAAAAAAAAAAAATTCACTGAATGGTACACTTCTGTGTAGTTTTCCATATGAATACTATACTAAATTTAGAAATTTTAAAATGAGGTAGTATTATTTGCCCATCAAATTAGTAAAAATTTAAAAGATTGATAATCTCCGACATTGATAAGGGTAAGAGTAATCAGTGTTTCCATACCATGAGGCTGAGAGAAAAATTTGGAAACAAAATTTGGTGGTAGCTTTCAAAAAGTTTAATTCTCATTTCCTTTGATCCAGAAATTCCAACTCTAGGTGAAACCTATAGAAGTAGTTACACATGTGCCTTACATTTGGGGGCCATTTTATGCAGTAAAATCACCAACACAAAGTACAAGAATGAGAAAAACATGGCGCTAGATAGACGGTGAAAAGGATACTTGTTTATAGTTTGAGAACTGAAGACAGAGGGTAGCCTTGTTAGACGTCACCTGGGAACATGTGCATTGGGTGACTCAAATATGCTCTGCATATTCATGAGTGACTGTGGAAGAGCCTTGAGTTTTGATTTGGGGGAATCAACAATACGTACACATACTTTAAAAAATGTCAAACAGTGCCAGAGACATTTATGACAAAATATACCACTTTCTTAGCCCATCCCAATCCATCTCCCTTCCACACCATCCCATGGTCACCTGGTTCCTTTCCCCAGAGGCAACCGATGTTACCTGTGTCTTGCATCTCCTTCTAGAAGTATTCTCTACATATACAATCACAAACACACTTTTACATAAAGTTTTCATAGTACTCTGAATCTTGCTTTTTTCACTTAACAATACATCTTGGAAATGCTTTCAGTATCAGTATGTATAGCGCTGCCTCTTTCTTTCTGATGTTTGAATAGTATTTCATTGTTTGGAATGCTATTGATTTAATTCTGTTGTCCTTTAGGGTGTCATCAACCATTTGCTGTTTCAAACAACATTATCAAAAATATCCTTGAATATGTGCAAATAAACAGTACAAGTTATTTTAAGCCCAATTTCTGGGTCATAAGGTATGTTCATTTTAAGTTATTAGAAACCTCCTTTTCTTCCCAACATAGTTACATGTAAAATCTGTTTTCAGTATAATGAGTATATAAATATTGTTCACTGCTGAGCCAATGGATGTGCCAAAATTACATTTATTTTCTTGTGCAAATTTTTGTTTTACCTGGAGTTAAAAATATACTCATTTTTCTTTTGCTTAATATTCTTTGAAGGTAGAGTTAAGCTTTCCTGTACAGAATCACAGAGAAATGGAAAATGTCACTGCAGAAAATTTTCTTCATAGTCAAACTTGTCAGGAAATGGATCCATTCCAATTTTTATTTCCTGGAAATATTCCTCTTGGTACCAGTTGGGACCCTCTCTGGTTTAATTTCTCCAGAAAATAAATCTCTTATCTCCTGCAGGAGTGGGTGAGAGTAACTATCCTGGATTTGAAGTAGAGGTAAGGACACACGTGTTGCTAAACAGCCTTCTCCACAATCTTCTTTTGTTTATCCCTTTGCCTTACCCCTGTTTCCAAAGAATCTGGTCCTCCCAATTCTTGAGTTTCCTAAGTTTTGCCAAATCATTTCTCATTCCTCATCCAATTTTCCATCTTCCTAGGGTGTGACATGGGGTTATACATGGCAAGAGGGAGTTCATGCTTCTGTTCTCTTCTCTCATTCTTGTTTTGGGGGTGATTTTGAAGAGGAGAAAAGAGGTATATTATTCAAGGTCCCGAGAGGAAACACATGGCATACTAAGCTGTATAATTTGGGGAATGTTCAATATATGGGCTATTTACAAAGGTATGAACTAGATGTGGGAACCCAGGGGGTACAGGAGTGCCAGAGGCTATAGCAAAGCTGTTGCCACCCTTTCTCCCAGCCTGAGAGGGAAAATAGAGGTTGCCGGGATGCAGAAGAGAGAGTTAAACATGCTAGCAAAGGCAAGTTCATGTGGCAGATGCACAGTGAGGCCAAACAAACCTAAATGTTGGAGTTTGGAGCAGAGAAAGGTTTATTATGGGGCAAAACAAGGAGACGGGGTGTTTGTACCCTCACTAACCCCAAACTCCCTGAAGGGTTTCAGCAAAGCATCTTTAAAGGTCAGGTGAGGCAAGTGGGTCACAGGGTATGTGACCAGTTCCTGCAGAATTCTCTGATTGGTTGATGGTGAGGTAACAGGGTGATTTCACAGGGGTTAGCATTATCAATCCTTAGGCTCCAGGAGGTCCGGGGACTATGTGCTCATGGTCATCAAGTAGTTAATATCTTCCATTTGGTGGGGGGTTTTCACATCTGTAAAACAACTCAGGAAATGTGCGTTACTGTTATCTGGGTACTTCAGAGAGCTAAACCAGAGGATATAGGGAAATGGCCTGCCCCCGGAAGGCCCCAGAGGACCCTGCTCAATTACAAAGGAAGCCATCTTGAAAGAGTAGCAGTGACCTTTGGTTGAGGTGACGCCATAAGGAAGCAACCAAAGGACCTCATCATCTTTCCTCCCTCTCATCTCCTGGGGGTGGAGGAAGGGTCCCCCCACCGGTGGAACTCAACCGGGAGCTGGAGGTCCAGGGAACCCACTGATGGCTCCATAGAGACCTATCAATCCCTTTGAGGCAGAAAGCAGGGTAGAAAGAGGAGAGGGGCTGGAGGGGCAAACAGAAGCTATTTGGCACAGGGGTAGGAATGTCTTCTGCAACTATTTTAAAACTGCAAGTTTGATCTCTTGGCTTTAAATGTTATCTTGTTTTTTGGCACCTAAATTGATGTTATTAGGCCTAAATTTATATCTCAAGCCAGATTTCTTTAAAATCTAGCTCCAGCTGCCTACTTAGCAGCTTTGCTTGTATGTCTAACTGACATCTCAAGCATAACATGTTAGAAACAAAATTTCTGATTTTTACCCCCAAACTTGTGCCTCTCCTGCCTTTCCAGAATGAGCACTGTCAGTCTCCTAGTTGTTCAAGCCAAAAAGCTGAGCCACCATTGACTTTTCTCGTTCCTTACAATACTGTTTGATTCAAAATATCTTGAATCACACCGTTTCTCTCATCTGCTGTCATCCCCCTAACCCGGGCCCCCACCATCTACTGCCCAGTTACTAATTTAAAATAGCTGCTAATTGGTTTCTATGTTTTAACTCTTTTTCTCCTGTGATTTATTATTCACACAGCGGCCGGAATAATCTTAACTAAAAGCATAAGCTACGTAACATTCCCACGTTGAAAATACTTTCCAGTGATTCAAGAGGAAATTCTTGGATGAAATTCTAACTGCTCATCATGTTTTATAGCCTTCAATCTGCCTCTTCAACTTATATGAATTCAAATGCAGACTCACATTTCATGCTATTTTTGAATTGACCCCTGAGAACCGCCCTCAAACAGGGACTGTGGGAGTTGGTACATAAATACTGGAGAAGAGCAGAATATCCACGCCAAAATATGACTGTGTGGGTTCAGGACAGGTCACTGCAAAATACGCTGCTTTGGTATATTGATTATTTTGAGCTGTAGGTACTTGAAAAGTGCAAATGCAGGGAGAAGTTTCTCTGAACTTCCCTTCTCTGCCTAAAAACAGATCCTCCAAAAGGAACTCAATTGTCATAAATCCCTAGGATTTTCATCAACCAGGGAAGATTGACTCATCACAGGAGAGGAAACTGGAAGTCAACAGCACATCCATACACATTTTGTCACAAACTATCACACCACATAGCCTTCTAAGGATCCATTCATCTTTCTAAAAATCATTTACCCTCCCCTTGCCCTATTTTGTTTGTTTGTTTGTTTGTTTTTGGCTGCTCCAGCATGTGGGATCTTAGCTCCCCAGCCAGGGATCAAACCTTCATCCCTTGCACTGGAAACACAGAATCTTAACCACTGGACCACCAGGGAAGTCCCCCTGTGCCTGTTAAGATAGTATTTTATTTTATTATTTTATTTTATTTTATTTTATTTATTTTATTTTTTGGCTGCGATGGGTCCTCGCTGCTGTGCGTGGGCTTTCTCTAGTTGCAACAAGCGGGCGCCGCTCTTCACTGCGGTGCATGGGCTCCTCATTGAGGTGGCCTCTCTTGTTGCGGAGCACGGGCTCCAGGCATGCAGGTTTCAGTAGTTGTGGCTCACGGGCTCTAGAGCGCAGGCTCAGCAGTTGTGGTGCACACGGGCTTAGTTGCTCCACGGCATGTGGGATCCTCCCGGACCAGGGCTCAAACCAGTGTCCCCTGCATCGGCAGGTGGATTCTTAACCACTGCGCCACCAGGGAAGCCCCTAAGATGGTATTTAAGCCCAGTTCTAAGCCACCTCGGAGAGTTAATCATTTTCCCCTGGGTGTCTCTCATGTATGTAGGAGGTTAACTTGTTCATTAAACAAGTTAATGAACTTGTTTGTTTTTCTCTTCCTCATCTGTGTTTTTATTACAGAGGTCTCAGCTAAGAACTCAGAATGGTAGAGGGAAAAATATTTTTTCTCCCCTACAATACCCCAGGTCCTTCAGCCCTGGGCTTGGATGATTCAGATGTGTGCTCTATACCATTTACCAGAGCTTCTTACAGGATTACACTTCAGTCACCCAAGTGGAAGTTAGCTTGATAATGCGTCCTTTATGGGCTGCCTTCCCGTTCCTGTCTCACCTCCCTGCTCCCTCAGGGAGTTTCCTGCTTCTCCAGAATAAACTAACTGCACTTGAATAGTTGTCTAAGGGACTGCTTCTGACAAAATTCAAAATTAAGGAAGTACTAAGGACAAATACTGAACTGAGGTTGTATTATATCTCATTCTCCTGCCCACCTGCCCTCCCAACCCTCCTCCCATAGTACTGATACTTTGGTATGATTCCTAAGATTGAAAATAAAATAGGTCTAGCCATCAAGTGTAGACATTGGACGAGTGGGGGTGGTGTAGGCAGACTGCTGGGCTCTCTAGAACATTTCTGTTTATATATATATATATATATATTTGTTTATATGTATATTTCTGTTTATATATATATTTCTGTATATATTTATTTCTGTATATATATATATATATATATATTTATCTCAACCTGGTGACAGATTGCAAGTCAGAGTAGGACATCTGGGTTCCATACACAGATGGATGGCCAAGTTCTGGAAGCTACAGCTCTGACTCTTCTTTCAGCCCACCTGATTTCTGTGCTCAGTGGACATTTGAACTAACTGGCCTTTATTGCTGGGCTGGTTGCATCCAGTTGTCCTCCGATTTTGCAGTTAAATTGATTAACCCATTCTTTCATTGGTCTTGAAATTTTCAGTTCTAATTTATCAGCAGTTATACAATGTAGGTTAATGCCTTGTTTTATTTGGGTTTAAAACATTTTAATCCATGTCAGGCTCAGTTAACACTGGCTAGTGATTTGATGATTCCATATTTAAAGACTAATGTCCAGACTTCGAAGGAATTAAGGAAAAGAAAGATAAAAGCAATCCAAAATATGAAAAGCTTGAATATCTGTCAAACTAAAGTTATTGTCTAACAAGTACAGGTTTCTGTTTCAGATGTTGAAAATTTTCTGAAAATGGATAGTGACGTGAAAATGGTTAAAGTGGTAAATTTTGTGTGGTGTATATTTTACCAAAGGAAAAAAAAACGCACAACTTTTAAGTTCCAATATCCTTATTTGTTATCAGAAAAAAATTGGAGATTCTTTAAAATGTTGTAAACTAGACCCAAAAGTCAGTAATGTAGAGACTGTTTAATATAGTTCTCTTACCTCCCACCCCAGCCTCCGTTCCCAGGAGCCCAGGCCAGTCTGTGGCACACAGCAGACCTTAAATAATCATTTATTAAGTTGAATTTTGAACGATTAAATTGATGATGAAACAAGCCTATATTCATTATCTAGTAGTGAATCAAGATTGAAACAGATCTGAGTTCATAGGGTAGAGTCATTTCTGATCATTATTGTCATTATCCTGACACTCTTCTGTGCAAGAGCCTTTCAGGATCCAGAAGACCATTCCCATTGTTTCTCGTTCCTCTGCTGTGCTTCTCTCCTTATTTCCTTAATCATTGGTTCAAATTCTTGCTCGCCTAATCTTAAATCACTCCTGTCAGTCTCAGTTTAGGGCACTGAAATGAGTTCAAGGTCAAAATTCAGATAGTCTGTCAACCCCCGTACGGAGTAGGAGCCTTGGGTCCTCACCATGTCATACTTGGTAAGTATCTGCTGAGGGACCAGCCCCTCACTTGATCCCACCTCCTACCTCCTCCATCTTGGTTTTTCTGCTTCTGCCTTGGTTTTTTAACCCCCATCTCATCCCAACTAATTTACAGCTAATCCTCCCTACCACATGCTCATGCCGATGGGTGCCCACCCCCATTACCTTGTAAACACAGCATGCATGGACAGTGCAGTGTGGTGGCGTACTCTAATCTGGGAAGTGTTGGGAAGCGTTTAACGGGGTTCTCCAGGCAAAACAAACAAACAAAGTAACATGCAAAGAAAGAACAACAGCCATTTGATTTTGTACCATTTGCTGATTTCTGTGGTATAATACTTCTACCATGGCCAATTTCAAACAGTCAGTGTGATGTCACTGAATGTGAGTGGGGAAGAAATACAGAGTAACATTGTATTTCCACCTGTGCTAGCCAGCCTCCAAGATAGTCCCCCTGGTATTCACTTCTAATGTTTATTCTCCTCCGGCATTGTTCCAGAGATGGTTTGTGTGACCAATAAAATATGGGAGAGGTGATGGTATATTACTCCCAAGATTAGGCTATAAAAGACACTGCAGGGCTTCCCTGGTGGCGCAGTGGTTGAGAGTCCGCCTGCCGATGCAGGGGACACGGGTTCGTGCCCTGTTCTGGGAGGATCCCACATGCCGCGGAGCGGCTGGGCCCGTGAGCCATGGCCGCTGAGCCTGCGTGTCCGGAGCCTGTGCTCCGCAACGGGAGAAGCCACAACAGTGAGAGGCCCGCGTACCGCAAAAAAAAAAAAAAAAAAAAAAAAAAGACACTGCAGCTTCTCTCCCTCCCTCCCTCCCTCTCTTCCTCTCCCTCTCCCTCTCCCTCTCCCTCTCCCTCTCCCTCTCCCTCTCCCTCTCCCTCTCCCTCTCCCTCTCCCTCTCCCTCCCCTCTCCCTCTCCCTCTCCCTCTCCCTCTCCCTCTCCCTCTCCCTCTCCCTCTCCCTCTCCCTCTCCCTCTCCCTCTCCCTCTCCCTCTCCCTCTCCCTCTCCCTCTCCCTCTCCCTCTCCCTCTCCCTCTCCCTCTCCCTCTCCCTCCCTCTCCCCCTCCGTTCCTCTCTCCCTCCGTCCCTCTCTCCCTCTCCCTCCCTCTCTCCCTCTCCCTCCCTCTCTCCCTCTCCCTCCCTCCCTCCCTCTCCCTCCCTCCCTCCCTCTCCCTCCCTCCCTCCCTCCCTCCCTCTCCCTCCCTCCCTCCCTCCCTCTCCCTCCCTCTCTCCCTTCCCCCCTCTCCCTTTCCCTCCCTCTCTCCCTTTCCTCCCTCTCTCCCTCCCTCCCTCTCTCCCTCCCTCCCCCCTCCTCCCTCCCCCTTTCTCCCTCTCCCTCTCTGTCTCTATCTCTATCTCATCACTCACTTTGAGGCTAGCTGCCATACTGTAAGTTGCCTGATTAAGAAGCTCATGTAGCAGGAACTGAGGCCTCCAGCCAATAGGCATGTGAGTTAACATTCTTGGAAGCAAATCCTCCAGCCCCAGTCAGGCCTTGAGATGGCTACAGCCCCAAAGGTTATCTTGGCTGTAGCCTCATGAAAAACCCTGAGCCAGAACTACCCAGCTAAGCTGCTCTCAGATTCCTAACTTAGAACCCTGGTAAGCTAATGTTTGGTATTTTACGCTGCTAAATTTTGGGGTAATTTGTTATTCAGCAATAGATAACTAACACACTGCCATACAGATAAAATAGATATAGACAACTTCAAGAGCATAGATAATGGTAAAATAATAGTACTAAAATAATTAGGAAGTGGTAAGTTTTGATATTTCCTACTTTTGTCTTTAACATAATTTATATCATTATAAATTTATATAATTAAAATTTTAATAATAGTTGTATTTAACAGATAGCATGAAAAAAACTCCTCCAAATTTAACAGTCAGCTCTCATGAGCCTATATGAGCAAACTCCAACATACTGACTTTCACCCAGTGGTTGCTAAAATTTTTGTTCTTGTTGCATATAGCTGTCAGTAACAATTCTTTGAGTTTACAATTGCAAAATATCAATAGTTTTACATTATATATATATACTGTTCTACTAATATGGCTATTAAATTATCAAGGGAAAAATACACAGTACTTAAAAATAGATTTTATTTCATTTATTTATGTTATAAAACTTTTTCAGGGAAACAAAATTTTTAAGCAAATGTGTCAGCTCTATTAGATTATCACTGTTTTCACCTGTAATGTGGCTGAGATAGAGCTCAAGCCAGGAGGAAGAAAAGCGTCAGCTCTGTCAATTTCTTGCTCTTCCTTTGTGCTTGCATTGTCAAAATTCAATTCAATTCATGGTCTCTCTGCAGGAATATTTTAAAGCTACTTCTTCATTTGGTGGACTAAAACTAAACCCCATAATCTGTAATACTATATTAGTGTATACATGCAAATTGCAATATTTCACAGTTCTATGAAACAGAGTGAATAAGAATGGGGGTCATTGTCAATCTCGACTGTGGAATCTCCACTCTTCCCAAGACCCTTGGCCTATGACTGGTGACAAATGGCTGAATGGACCGAGTGAGGGTGGCAGTGTCAATCCATATAATAAGTATTCTATGTCCTCTCTCCACCCCCTTTTAGAGACCTGTGGTCTAATCCTTTGCTGGCAACTAACACTGACGAATAGTGTTAAATGGCTTTGTGGGAACACCAACAAGGGTTCCTGAGAGGCATATCCCCTTTTGTAAGAGGTAGGGAATTGCTGTAACTTGGATTTACAAAACTGGATTGTATCCAAGGGATATAAGAACACAAACAGCTAGAAAACACTTAGCTATCTCTGTGGGGCAGAAAAGAAGAGACCACAGGAAGGATGTTTTGTTTTGTTTTTAATTAATTAATTTTATTTTTGGCTGCGTTGGGTCTTTGCTGCTGCACCGGGCTTTCTCTAGTTGCAGCGAGCGGGGGCTACTCTCTGTTGAGGTGTGCAGGCTTCTCATTGCGGTGGCTTCTCTGCTTGTGGAGAACAGGCTCTAGGCGCACGGGCTTCAGTAGTTGTGGCGCGTAGGCTTCAGTAGTTGTGGTTCATGGTCTCTAGAGTGCAGGCTCAGTAGCTGTGGCGCACGGGCTTAGTTGCTCCGCGGCATGTGAGATCTTCCCAGACTAGGGATCGAACCTGTGTCCCCTGCATTGGCAGGCCGTTTCTTAACCACTGTGCCACCAGGGAAACCCAAGAAGGATGTTTTAAAAACATAACATAACAAAACAAATCAAAACAAAAAAATCACAGTAGAGACCCAACACAGGTGATGGATATAACATCAGAGACCCAACACAGGTGATGCTTATTGAGAGCAAAAGTCCAAAAGAAGCGGGTAAGATAAGGAGAGAAGCTATAAGTGTGATTTCCAAGCATCTTTAGAGTCCCTAAAGTTTCCTTTTCTGGGAAAATTTAATAGAATAAAGCAGTCACCCATCCTCCTGCATAACATCTATAAATGTGTTATTTTCCCAAAAAAAGTCTTTAAAGATGATCATTCAAATGCATATTTTTCTGCATATTATAAAGTAATTTGTCACTTCCTTTGTGTTTTGATAGATGTTTCCTGGTGTTTAGCTCCAGAGCGTTTCCTTTCATACATCTGAAGCTTTAAAAAGAGACTGTTTCTCCTCCAACCATCACCTGCTCCCAATGGAGGGGCTTAACTCAAGAAATTGGAAGGTGCTAGTGTATTATGCCGGAGGTGGCACTTGACTCAGTTAAGTTTTTTATCACTGTTTATAACACCTTTAACTAGTTGTTGGGATCTGGGTGAAGGTGAAGAGAATACAATAACAATGTTTCTTTTGTAGAAATCAAAGCAGGTATTTGATGTGGTATTCCGAGAGGAAAAAATATATAATAAAAAAACCCCTATAATCATAGCCCTTAACATTTTCTAAAGTACTTTCATATCCTTTTCTCAGTGGAGCCTCCTTGCAGTTGTAAGTTGAGATTATTTTTATTTACAGTTGAAAAACCTGAGGTCAAGTGGCTTACTTAATTCACACAAAGCTTGTTTCTAAGGTAAATGTACACAGACACGGCAGGTCCCGTATACTATGGTACGTGGCAGAAAGAGGAAAGTAAAACAGATGATTTTTTCTTCTCTTTTGCTTCATATTTTCACTACTTCTCTACCCCCACTTGGTCCAGGTTGAGGTAAGTTGACAGTCCTCATTTACTTTCTACTTGTTTTGAGAAGACTCGAACAAAATTACACCTCAGGGCAGGGTAAGAAAACAGGGAGAAGACAGTTTTATTGGAGACATAAACCATGAGGTTGATTGCCAATATAAGAAAGAGAAGAGGTTAATTAGAAATATGGCAATAAAGCACAAAAGACATGAGGCAGTAAGGGAGATCAGGAAAGAAAACTCCAAATCTTTCAGACCACTATTTTATCGTTTCAAACCATCTTAGGGTAAAATGAACGGAGACCCTGTTTTACCATGTAAGACTGTGGAAACTGGATGAGCTACACTTCTTCTTTGAGACTGTTTCTCTCTCACACACACACACACACACACACACACACACACACTCCCTAATTCAGGTAGAATACAGGCTACCCAGTTAAATTTGGTTTTCAGATGAAACAATGAATCATTTTTTTAGTCTAAATATATTCCAAGCTACACATGGAATATACTTACACTTAAAAAATGTGCTGTTTATCTGCCATTCAGAGTTAATTGGATGTCCTGTATTTTTATTTGTTAAATCTGGCAATCTTAACCTAATTAAACTTCAGATCCACTTTCTACCACTGAATGTAGTCGGAGCAGAGGACATTGTCACTGTCCCCTGCTGGCCTATGTTGGAACAGTTATTTTCTTGTATTAGGACATGCATATTAGTTGCAAATAATTCTTAGTTTCTGTCTATAGTTTCTCAAAGCTCACACTTTACATGCCATTCTTACTCTGCCAATGCTGGGGAAAGTTTTTCAAGTAGACAGATCTTGGAATTTGTTCTCTCTCTTCCCAAATTCCAGAGATGCTCAATTCCTTCCACTACCACCAAAATAGTTTCCTTTGTCAAACCAGCAAACATCTCCAGTTAAATCACAAAGTGAGCCTCATGTCCACCTCCCTATGGACCATGTAGAATATCCCTACGAAGGCTTAATCATCAATGTCAAATGATTCTCTTTGGTATATCTTTTTTAAATTAATTTTTACTGGAGTATGGTTGCTTTACAATGTTGTGTTAGCCTTCACTGCACAACAAAATGAATCAGCCATACACATACAGATATCCCCTCCCTTTTGGACTTCCCTCCCATTTAGGTTACCACAATGCCTTAGGTAGAGTTCCCTGTGCTGTACATTATGCTCCCATCAGTTGTTTATTTTATACATAGTATCAATAATGTATATGTGTCAATCCCAGTCTCCCAATTCCTCCAACCCCACCCCTTTCTGCATTGGTATCCATACATTTGTTCTCTACATCTGTGTCTCTATTTCTGCTTTGCAAATAAGAACATCTGTACCATTTTTCTGGATTCCACATATATGCCTTATTATACAATATTTGCTTTTCTCTTTCTGACTTACTTCACTCTGTATGACACTCTCTAGGTCCATCCACTCTACAAATGACCCAATTTCATTCCTTTTTTATGGCTGAGTAATATTCCACTGTATGTATGTACCACAACTTCTTTAATCATTCCTTTGTCGATGGACATTTAGGTTGCTTCCATTTCCTGGCTATTGTAAATGGTTCTGCTGTGAACATTGGGGTGCATGTGTTTTTTGAATTGTGGTTTTCTCTGGGTATATGCCAAGTAGTGGGATTGCTGGGTCATATGGTAGTTCTATTTTTAGTTTTTTAAGGAACCTCCATACTGTTCTCCATAGTGGCTGTATCAATTTATATTCCCACCAACAGTGCAAGAGGGTTCCCTTTTCTCCACACCCTCTCCAGCATTTGTTGTTTGTAGATTTTTTGATGATGACCATTCTGACCGGTGTGAGTTGATACCTCATTGTACTTTTGATTTGCATTTCTCTAGTGATTAGTGATGTTGAGCATCTTTTCATGTGTTTGTTGGCCATCTGTATGTCTTTTTTGGAGAAATATCTATTTAGGTCTTCCACCCATTTTTGGATTGGGTTGTTTGTTTTCCTGATATGGAGCTGTATGAGCTGCTTGTATATTTTGGAGATTAATCCTTTGTCAGTTGCTTCCTTTGCAAATATTTTCTCCCATTCTGAGGGTTGTCTTTTCGTCTTGTTTATGGTTTCTTTTGCTGTGCAAAAGCTTTTAAATTTCATTAGGTCTCATTTGTTTATTTTTGTTTTAATTTTCATTACTCCAGGGGATCAGTCAAAAAAGATGTTTCTGTGATTTCTGTCAAAGAGTGTTCTGCCTATGTTTTCTTCTAAGAGTTTTATAGTGTCCAGTCTTAATTTAAATCTTTAATCCATTTTGTTTATTTTTGTGTATGGTATTATGGAGTGTTCTAATTTCATTCTTTTACATGTAGCTGTCAAGTTTTCCTAGCACCACTTATTGAAGAGGCTGTTTTTTCTCCATTGTATATTTTTGCCTCTTTCGTCATAGATTAGGTGACCATAGGTGTGTGGTTTTATCTCTTTCTTTTCTATCCTATTCCATTGATCTATATTTCTGTTTTTGTGCCAGTACCATACTGTCTTAATTACTGTAGCTTTGTCTCTTTGGTATATCTTGAAAATCCTTCTCTTTGGGTATAAGATCTATCACAAAATATTTGTAGAATATCCTTTCCAGGAGTTAATTTAAGACAAGTCATCTCAAATGGGTTGAATTCAAGTTTACCAAATGGCAGGGGCAAAGACTACACAATTCCTCAGATTACATCACTTGCAATTTTATTTGCAGTATCCATTTCTCCCGTTTTTTTTTAGGGAGAACTTATGAAATTGGACTGGCAGGGACAGTAAACCATTGCATACAAAGAATGTAGGAGAATACTCCTGTCTCTGCACCCAGCCATGAACATGACCCCATCTATGGCCCCCATATTCAAAGCAAAAAGAAAGTATGATTGCTCTGTGTGCCCTAGAGGGTTGCTATGATGCACAGGTAAAAAAAAATTTAGAGGTTTTTAATTGAAGTTGAATGTATTAAATTTTAATGAATTAAAATCTAAGACTAATCTGTAATTTTTTTTGAGGTGAAATTCACACAAAATTAACTATTTTAAAGTGAATGGGGGGACCCTCAAGATGGCGGAGGAGTAAGACATGGAAATCACCGTCCTCCCCACAAATACATCAGAAATACATCTACATGTGGAACAACTCCTACAGAGCACCTACTGAACGCTGGCAGAAGACCTCAGACTTCCCAAAAGGCAAGAAACTCCCCATGTACCTGGGTAGGGCAAAAGAAAAAAGGAAAAACAGAGACAAAAGAATAGGGATGGAACATGCCCTCTGGGAGGGAGCTGTGAAGGAGGAAAGTTTTCCACACACTAGGAAGTCCCTTCACTGGCAGAGACGGCGGGGGGTGGGGGATGGCTGGTGGGGAAGCTTCGGAGGCACGGAGGAGAGCGCAGCAACGGGTGCGGAGGGCAAAGCGGAGAGATTCCCACACAGAGGATAGGTGCCGTCCAGCACTCACCAGCCTGAGAGGCTTGTCTGCTCACCTGCTGGGACGGGTGTGGGCTGGGAGCTAAGGTTCAGGCTTCGGAGGTCAGATCCCAGGGAGAGGACTGGGGTTGGCTGGGTGAACACAGCCTGAGGGGGGCGAGTGTGCCACAGCTAGCTGAGAGGGAGTCCGGGAAAACGTCTGGACCTGCCTAAGAGGCAAGAGACCATTGTTTCAGGGTGCACGAGGAAACGGGATTCAGAGCACCGCCTAAACGAACTCCAGAGACCAGTGTGAGCCACAGCTATCAGCGTGGACACCAGAGATGGGCTTGAGATGCTAAGGCTGCTGCTACAGCCACCAAGAAGCCTGTGTGCCAGCACAGGTCACTATCCATACCTCCCCTCCCAGGAGCCTGTGCAGCCCGCCACTGCCAGGGTCCCGTGATCCAGGGACAACTTCCCTGGGAGAACACATGGCGCACCTCAGGCTGTTGCAACGTCACGCCGGCCTCTGCCACTGCAGGCTCGCCCCGCATTCCGTACCCCTCCCTCCCCCTGGCCTGAGTGAGCCAGAGCCCCCGAATCAGCTGCTCTTTTAACCACGTGCTGTCTGGATGGGGACAGACGCCCTCAGGCAACCTACCAGCAGAGGCGGGGCCCGATCCAAAGCTGAACCCCAGGAGTTGTGGGAACAAAGAAGAGAAAGGGAAATCTCTCCCAGCAGCCTCAGGAGCAGCGGATTAAATCTCCACAATCAACTTGATGTACCCTGCATCTCTGGAATACCTGAATAAACAATGAATCATCCCAAATTGAGGTGGCAGACTTAGGAGGCAATGATATATATATATTTTTTTTCATTTTCTCTTTTTATGAGTGTGTATGTGTATGCTTCCTTGTGTGATTTTGTCTGTATAGCTATGCTTTTACCATTTGTCCTAGGGTTCTGTCTGTCCAGTTTCTGTTTTTCTTTTTTGGGATAGTTTTTAGCACTTGTTGTAATTGGTGGATTTGTTATTTGATTTGGTTGCTCTCTTTTTTAAACTATTAATAATTATTTTTTATTTTCTGGGCTTCCCTGGTGGTGCAGTGGTTGTGTGTTATGTTATGTGTCTTGGCATGTTTCTCCTTTGATTTATCCCGTATGGGACTCTCTGTGCTTCCTGGACTTGATTAACTATTTCCTTTCCCATATTAGGGAAGTTTTCAACTATAATCTCTTCATATATTTTCTCAGTCCCTTTCTTTTTCTCTTCTTCTTCTGGGACCCCTATAATTCGAATGTTGGTGCATTTAATGTTGTCCCAGAGGTCTCTGAGACTGTCCTCAGTTCTTTTCATTCTTTTTTCTTTATTCTGCTCTGCAGTAGTTATTTCCACTATCTTATCTTCCAGGTCACTTATCCGTTCTTCTGCCTCAGCTATTCTGCTATTGATCTCTTCTAGAGTATTTTTAATTTCATTTATTGTGTTGTTCATCGTTGATTGTTTCCTCTTTAGTTCTTCTAGGTCCTTGTTAAATGTTTCTTGCATTTTGTCTATTCTATTTCCAAGATTTTAGATCATCTTTACTATCATTATTCTGAATTATTTTTCAGGTAGACTGCCTATTTCCTCTTCATGTGTTAGGTCTGGTGGGTTTTTATCTTGCTCCTTCATCTGCTGTGTGTTTTTCTGTCTTCTCATTTTGTTTATCTTACTGTGTTTGGGGTCTCCTTTTTGCAGGCTGCACGTTCGTAGTTCCCGTTGTTTTTGGTGTCTGTCCTCAGTGGCTAAAGTTGGTTCAGTGGGTTGTGTAGGCTTCCTGGTGGAGGGGACTAGTGCCTGTGTTCTGGTGGATGAGGCTGAATCTTGTCTTTCTGGTGGGCAGGTCCACATCTGGTGGTGTGTTTTGGGGTGTCTGTGGCCTTATTACGATTTTAGGCAGCCTCTCTGCTAATGGGTGGGGTTGTGTTCCTGTCTTGCTAGGTGTTTGGCATAGGGTGTCCAGCACTGTAGCTTGCTGGTCGTTGAGTGAAGCTGGGTGCTGGTGTTGAGATGGAGATCTCTGGGAGATTTTTGCTGTTTGATATTATGTGGAGCTGGGAGGTCTCTTGTGGACCACTGTCCTGAAGTTGGCTCTCCTACCTCAGAGGCACAGCACAGACTCCTGGCTGCAGCAGCAAGAGCCTTTCATCCACACGGCTCAGAATAAAAGGGAGAAAAAGAAGAAAGAAAGAAAGAGAAAGAAAGAAAGAAAGAAAGAAAGAAAATAAAGTTATTAAAATAAAAAATAATTATTAAGAAAACAAAATTTTTTTAAGTAAAAGAAAAAAAGGAAGCAAACTAAAAACGGACAGACAGAACCCTAGGACAAATGGTGAAAGCAAAGCTATACAGACAAAATCTCACACAGAAGCATACACATACACACTCACAAGAGGAAAAGGGGAAAAAATAATATATCATGCTCTCAAAGTCCACCTCTTCAATTTAGGATGATTCGTTGTCTATTCAGGTATTCCACCGATGCAGGGTACATCAAGTTCATTGTGGAGACTGAATCCGCTGCTCCTGAGGCTGCTGGGAGAGATTTCCCTTTCTCTTCTTTGTTTGCGCGGCTCCCGGGGCTCAGCTTTGGATTTGGCCCCGCCTCTGCGTGTAGGTCGCTGGAGGGCGTCTGTTCTTCGCTCAGACAGGACGGGGTTAAGGGAGCAGCTGATTCGGGGGCACTGGCTCACGCATGCTGGGGGGAGGGGGGGTACGGAGTGCGGGGTGAGCCTGCGGCGGCAGAGGCCAGCGTGACGTTGCATCAGCCTGAGGTGCGCCGTGCGTTCTCCCGGGGAAGTTGTCCCTGGATCCCGGGACCCTGGCAGTGGCGGGCTGCACAGGCTCCCAGGAGGGGAGGTGTGGAGAGTGACCTGGGCTTGCACACAGGCTTCTTGGTGGCGGCAGCAGCAGCCTTAGCGTCTCATGCCTGTCTCTGGAGTCCGCGCTGTTAGCCGCGGCTTGCACCCGTCCCTGGAGCTCATTTAAGCAGCGCTCTTAATCCCCTCTCCTCGAGCACCAGGAAACAAAGATGGAAGAAAAAATCTCTTGCCTCTTCGGCAGGTCCAGACTTTTTCCCGGACTCCCTCCCGGCTAGCCGTGGAGCACTAGGCCCCTTAAGGCTGTGTTCACGCCGCCAACCCCAGTACTCTCCCGGCGCTCCAACCGAAGCCCGAGCCTCAGCTCCCAGCCCCCGCCGGCCCCGGCGGTTGAGCAGACAAGCCTCTCGGGCTGGTGAGTGCTGGTCGGCACCGATCCTCTGTGCGGGAATCTCTCTGCTTTGCCCTCCGCACCCCTGTTGCTGCGCTCTCCTCCGCAGCTCCGAAACTTCTCCCTCCGGCACCCACAGTCTCCGCCGGCGAAGGGGCTCCTATTGTGTGGAAACCTTTTCTCCTTCACAGCTCCCTCCCACTGGTGCGGGTTCCATCCCTAGTCTTTTGTCTCTGTTTATTCTTTTTTCTTTTGCCTGACCCAGGTACGTGGGGGAGTTTCTTGCCTTTTGGGAGGTCTGAGGTCTTCTGCCAGCGTTCAGCGGGTGTTCTGTAGGAGTTGTTCCACGTGTAGATGTATTTCTGATGTATCTGTGGGGAGGAAGGTGATCTCTGCGTCTTACTCTTCCGCTATCTTCCCCCTCTCCTCCACAGAAGCAATCTAAATGCCCATCTACAGACGAAGGGATAAAGAAGTTGTGGTACATATATACAATTGAATATTACTCAGCCATAAAAAGGAATGAAATTGGGTCATTTGTACAGACGTGGATGTTCTAGAGACTGTCATACAGAGTGAAGTAAGTCAGAAAGAGAAGAAGAAATATCATATATTGACACATATTTGTGGAACCTAAAAAAATGGTACAGATGAACCAGTTTGCAAGGCAGAAATAGAGACACAGATGTAGAGAACAAACGTATGGACACCAAGGGGGCAAAGTGGCCGGGAAGGGGTGGTGGTGTGATGAACTGTGACATTGGTATTGACATATATACACAAATATGTATAAAATGGATAACTAATAAGGACCTGCTGTATAAAAAGGTAAATAAAATAAAATTAAAAAAAAAAGAAGTAACAACTGTCACTGCAGAAATACAAAGGATCATGAGAGATTACTACAAGCAAATTTATGCCAATACAATGGACAACCTGGGAGAAATGGACAAATTCTTAGTAAAGCACAACCTTCTGAGACTTAACCAGGAAGAAATAGAAAATATAAACAGACCATTCACGAGCACTGAAATTGAGACTGTGATTTAAAATCTTCCAACAAACAAAAGTCCAGGGCCAGATGGCTTCACAGGCGAATTCTATCAAACATTTAGAGAAGAGCTTACACCTATCCTTCTCACACTCTTCCGAAATATAGCAGAGGGAGGAACACTTCCCAACTCATTCTATGAGGCCACCATCACCCTGATACCAAAACCAGACAAAGACGTCACAAAGAAAGAAAACTATAGGCCAGTATCACTGATGAACACAGGTGCAAAACTCCTCAACAAAACACTAGCAAATAGAATCCAACAGCCCATTAAAAGGATCATACACCATGATCAAGTGGAGTTTATTCCAGGAATGCAAGGATTCTTCAATATACGCAAATCAAACAATGTGATACACCATATTAACAAATTGAAGGAGAAAAACCGTATGATCATCTAAAGAGATGCAGAAAACCTTTAGCCAAAATTCAGCATGGATTTATGATAAAAACCCTCCAGAAAGCAGGCATAGAGGGAACTTACCTCAACATAATAAAGGCCGTATGTGACAAACCCACAGCCAACATCATTCTCAATTGTGAAAAACTGAAACCATTTCCTCTAAGATCAGGAACAAGACAAGGTTGTCCACTCTCACCACTATTATTCAACATAGTTCTGGAAGTTTTAGCCACAGCCATCAGAGAAGAAAAAGAAATAAAAGGAATCCAAATTGGAAAAGAAGAAGTAAAGCTGTCACTGTTTGTAGATGACATGATACTATACATAGAGAATCCTAAAAATGCTACCACAAAACTATTAGAGCTAATCAATGAATTTGGTAAAGTAGCAGGATACAAAATTAATGCACAGAAATCTCTTGCATTTCTTTACCCTAATGATGAAAATCTGAAAGAGAAATTAAGGAAACACTCCCATTTACCATTGCAACAAAAAAATAAAATACCTAGGAATAAACCTACCTAAGGAGACAAAAGAGCTGTATGCAGAAAACTATAAAACACTGATGAAAGAAATTAAAGTTAATACAAACAGATGGTGAGATATACCATGTTCTTGGATTGGAAGACTCAACATTGTGAAAATTTCTATACTACCTAAAGCAATCTACAGATTCTATGCAATCCCTATCAAACTACCAAGGGCATTTTTCTCAGAACTAGAGCAAAAAATTGCACAATTTGTATGGAAACGCAAAAGACCCCGAATAGCCAAAGCAATCTTGAGAAAGAAAAATGGAGCTGGAGGAGTCAGGCTCCCTGACTTCAGATTATACTACGAAGCTACAGTAATCAAGACAGTATGGTACTGGCACAAAAACAAAAAGATAGATCAATGGAACAGGACAGAAAGCCCAGAGATAAACCCACACACATATGGTCACCTTATTTTTGATAAAGGAAGAAAGAATATACAATGCAGAAAAGACAGCCTCTTCAATAAGTGGTGCTGTGAAAACTGGACAGCTACATATAAAAGAATCAAATTAGAACACTCCCTAACACCATACACAAAAATAAACTCAAAATGGATTAAAGACCTAAATGTAAGGCCAGACACTATCAAACTCCTAGAGGAAAACATAGGCAGAACACTCTATGACATAAATCACAGCAAGGTTCTTTTTGACCCACCTCCTAGAGAAATGGAAATAAAAACAAAAATAAATGGGTCCTAATGAAACTTCAAATCTTTTGCACAGCAAAGGAAACCAGAAACAAGATGAAAAAACAATCCTCAGAGTGGGGAAAAGATTTGCAAATGAAGAAACTGACAAAGGATTAATCTCCAAAATTTACAAGCAGCTCATGCAGCTCAATATTAAAAAAACAAAGAACCCAATCCAAAAATGGGCAGAAGACCTGAATAGACATTTCTCCAAAGAAGAGATACAGATTGCCAACAAACACATGAAATGATGCTCAACATCACTAATCATTAGAGAAATGCAAATCAAAACTAAAATGAGGTATCACCTCACACCAGTCAGAATGGGCATCATCAAAAAATCTACAAACAATAAATGCTGGAGTGGGTGTGGAGAAAAAGGAACACTCTTGCACTGTTGGTGGGAGTGTAAATTGATACTATGGGGAACAGTATGGAGGTTCCTTAAAAAACTAAAAATAGAACTACCATACGACCCAGCAATCCCTCTACTGGGCATATACCCTGAGAAAACCATAATTCAAAAAGAGTCGTGTACCAAAATGTTCACTGCAGCACTGTTTACAACAGCCAGATCGTGGAAGCAACCTAAGTGTCCATTGACAGATGAATGGATAAAGAAGATGTGGCACATATATACAATGGAATATTACTCAGCCATAAAAAGGAATGAAATTGAGTTATTTGTAGTGAGGTGGATGGACCTAGAGTCTGTCATACAGAGTGAAGTAAATCAGAAAGAGAAAAATCAATACCGTATGCTAACACACATATATGGAATGTACAAAAAACAAAAAAGGTCATGAAGAACCTAGGGGCAGGACAGGAATAAAGACGCAGACATAGAGAATGGACTTGAGGACCCGGGGAAGGGGAAGGGTAAGCTGGGATAAAGTGAGAGAGTTGCATGGACATATATAAACTACCAAATGTAAAATAGATAGCTAGTGGGAAGCAGCCGCATAGCACAGGGAGATCAGCTCAGTGCTTTGTGTCCACCTAGAGGCGTGGGATAGGGCGGGTGGGAGGGAGACACAAGAGGGAGGAGATATGGGGATGTATGTATATGTATAGCTGATTCACTTTGTTATACAGCAGAAACTAACACAACATTGTAAATCAATTATACTCCAATAAAGATGTTAAAAATAAAGTGAGTAATTCAGTGGCATTTAGTACAATACACTCACAGTGTTGTGCAAACACAACTTCTATCTAGTTCCAAAAGATTGCCGTAACTCCAGGGTAAAACTTCTTACCGTTTAAGCCGTTTGTCCCTATTTCCCCCTCCTCCCAGACCCTGGAAACCACCAATTTTCTCTGTCTCTATGAATGTATCTATTCTGGACATTTCATATACATGGAGTCATACAATCTGTGACTTTTTGTTTCTGGCTTCTTTTACTCAGCATAATGTTTTTGAGGTTCATCCACACTGTAACATGTGTCAATAGTTCATTCGTTTTATGGCTGAATAATAATTTCCTTAAGTTTTTAAGTTCAGCTTATAAATTGTATTATTCTATTTCATAGAATTAGCAAATTTTGAACATTAACTTTTAAACTGATTAATATTTAGTCCATTTACCTAGTTAATCAGCATTCCTTTAAAATTTCAAATAGTACATATACTTAACATATTCAATTTTCTTTAATACTTTAATGAGCTTTTTTTTCAAATCTATTAGCCTTATTTAATTTTCTTCACTTCTTCAATACACAGTTAATTGGCAATGTTGTAGTACAAATAAGATTTTGATGCAAATCAGGTATCAAAATTAATTAAAGGAAAATTAAAACAGCAAGGAAAGTTAACCAGAATTGTGTGATATAACAATACCTAGAGTCCAGATGGGAGAACAATCTGGAGGAAAAAAAACTTACAGGTTACTTTTCGTACTCTTGCGTTTTCTACACAAATGAAAACAATCAAATGAATTATCTGTCAGGTTATTTGACATATTTTCTAGATTTCCCCCCTAAGATGACAGAATTAGATACAGAAATACTTATTGTAATGTTACCTAGCATAGAATCTCAATAAAAGTCAGCCTGACTTTCAGGTTATTGTTTCTATCAGGAAATGACAAAATCTGCCTTTACTATCACTTCCAAATGTCTTCCAAAAATGTATCACCAGGGTTATAAACTAAGAGACATATAAACCCATGAGACATCTCACATTATGGCACATCACGAATTTTAACCTGAAATACACGAATACATTTTCCGTGATTGCCCTTTGTATACTGATTTCATTTTGGACACACATACAGTAGGATTTCAGACCCTGAACAGGTATTTAGAAAACTGTGCTTATCACCTCTAAGAAATGCCACTAAAATAAAATGAACTTGCTCTTATTTCTGGCTTCAGTTTACGTTCACGTTTGCTTCTTCTGGTTGTGATTTATTACAAGTTTTTATTGAAAGGAGACAGAAGATTTAGAAGCTTTGGTGGTAGCTGTGAACTGAGCACTTATATGGAAACCGTCATCTGCCCCACGTACTTTAATAGGCACGGGAGATGGCGTCATCTGGTTCCCATGTAGGTCTATCGGGAACCAGATCAGTTGGCACATTGATCCTGGACTCTCCAGCCTTGAGTCTCTGTTGACAGACTGTTTTGCCTGAGGCACGTTAGTTTTACTCTCCAAAATCCTGAACGCCACACTCCAGAGGCCCTCCCTTCCACGTGCTGCCTCTCCCCTTCTGCCTTTAATGAGTTTTTTTAATTGAAGTATAACTCACATAGAGAAGAGTACACAACTCGTAAGTATGTAGCTGCATGAATTTTCACAAAATGAACACCCCCATATAGCTACCACCCAGATCAAGAAATAGAACATGACAAGCATTGCAGAAGCTCCCTCCTGCCCCTGTGCATTTTCCTGTGAAAGAATTACCTTTAAGTCCTGAATCTGTCTGATTTGCTGTGGAAGATGTGCTTAGCCGGCAAATGTTCTACCAATTATTTGCTAGTCACTTGTGTACTTTAATAACAAGGCCTGCATGGTGCAAAGGACAAGATTCAGAAAGAAGCTCCATGTTTATCTTGGGGCTTCTAGTATCCCTGGCGAGCCCTCAGAACCCCATCCCCAAGGGAACAGATTGTTCCCTTAGAACTGAGTGCACAGCACACATTGCCCTTTTGTGTGAAGGGATTAGAAATACAAGAGAATGACATTGTCTATCAATTATAGCTGAGTTTATGAAGATCAACTGCTAGTTACCGCATACAAATTTCTCACTGTTGTGTGGACAATGAATCCTTCTGTTACAAGCACTCATTAGGTATTGCCAGGGATAGACGAGGGACTCAGGGGACCTTAATGGCATTTTCTGTCAAGGGTTCCCATGCCCAGATCGAGTAAGTAGCACCCCGTAGGAAAGATGCTTTGAGAAGAATTACTTCTAGCTGAAATTGATCTTAGTAGCAGCAGGTAGATGAACTGAAAACCCAGAGCTAAGATAATTGGGGAAAGTAGTTAAGAGTCCAGGTGGGAAAATCAGCCTGGGGCCATACAGTAGGGGGCTTTTTTTTTTTTTGCGGTACGTGGGCCTCTCTCACTGTTGTGGCCTCTCCCGTTACGGAGCACAGGCTCCGGACGCGCAGGCTCAGCGGCCATGGCTCACGGGCCCAGCCACTCCGCGGCATGTGGGATCCTCCCAGACCGGGGCACGAACCCGTGTCCCCTGCATCGGCAGGCGGACTGTCAACCACTGCGCCACCAGGGAAGCCCCAGTAGAGGGTTTTGAAAGCCAGGGGAGGAATCTGTTGTTAGGCGATCAGGAATCACAGGGTTTTGAAGGGAGAGCTGTTCAGATGCTCTTCTTCCTCCTCCCCTTGGTCATGATTTTTATTTCTGTTTTCAGAGGGGGTTTCTGATGTGACATGTAGGACAGAGGAGTGATTTGTCACCCCTGTGGCTTATAGGGGGAGATGAATCTGTTCAGCGAGGCCCTTTATCAGCTCTCCAACCTCACCGTGGTGTTGGCTGCCTGTCCAGGCTCCGAAGGAGTTCAGGATGTGCCAGCCTCAAATATGCTGCTTTTGCACATCGATTATTCTGAGCTGAAGGCACTTGAGAAACAGCAAGTGCAGGAGGGGCTCTCTGACCCTTTCCACCTAAAAACAGGCCATGAAATTTCCTATAAGAAAGATGCCTTCCCTGTATCAGGAAGTAGAGATACATCCTCATCACCAGAGACTGGGAATTGCTTTTTTACCCAAAGAGTGGTGCTCCCTTGATACGATTGGCTGCAGAACCCTGGGAGGGTTTGTTAGAGTAAAAGTAGTTTATGATCCAAGGCAAGATAACAAAGCATTATTATCTGAGTACTCAGCACACGTTGCCCTTTCAGAACTACCACCTGTGGACTTCCTGCACAGAACAAAGCCCTCTGGGAATGAGCACTTAGGAGGAAAAATGGTCTATTATCATAATGGAGTATTCAATTACTTGCTCCGATGAGAGGTGGAGGAACTTCTAAATTCATTGTAGTAATTTAGAGTTTTTTGGGGAAAATAATTAAAAATGTAAACTATCTAGGTGCTGGGTAATGTGGATGATAGAGCGTGGTTATAAGGGGACTATGATACATTTTATTTATATAGTCTCTAGCTACAAAGAGTATATTAGGTATTTTGCGGTAGGCTCCGAAGCACAAAACAAACAAGATTAAAATCAGCAATAAACCAGATCAGGAGACGCTAGTGAAATTCAGCAATAAATTTGATGCAAAACCAATGGGATATGCCAAAGGCCTTCTAGGATTTGCTGCCGTCTGATGCTTGGGTTTTCTTATTTTAGTGATACAGAAGGATGTAGAAGGAGGGGTTGATGACTGTGAAGGAGAGGTCATCCAGGGCGCGCTTCCTATTGCAGAAAGAACAATTCTGATTTTGTGGGGAGAATAGAATTTTCATGGCCTACGGATATTTGTGAAAGCTGTGTGTGTGTGTGTGTGTGTGTGTGTGTGTGTGTACTTCCCCCAGTCACTCATTCCTGTGTGACTCACCCTTACACTCAGCAAATCCTTACTTTCTATGCAACTCCACCTTATTTATCTTTCTGGGTTTCCTACTTAAGATTTTTTCCTCTCTCTCACTCTCAATTTTGTTTCTCCCAGTCCCTTTCTCAGCTTCCAATCTTTCAAAACTCTTGGTGTTCCTCATGTTAATGTAACATAGCATCCTGAACAGAAATAAGACTGTTGAAATCGGATTCTGCAAAAGGGGTCGCTTAGCTTTTGTTTGCCTGACCAGGTTAGGGGAATAAAGACCTCGTGATAGGCGGTTCTTTGGGTCCATGTACCTAAATGTAATAATACCTTGAAAAAATTTCTTATCTTAGAATTTTATGGAAATGGCAGCAAAGATTTATTGAGAAAGACTGAATGCACTCTCTGTAAGGAAAATAGCTTATTTTTCTCTAGGCACTTTTATTAAACATATACTAAAGCATATCTTCTAACACCCTGGTAAAAAACCTTAACCAGTGCGTTGAAAGAAGATGGTTCAGGTCTCGTTTGTGCCGTCTTTCATGCATTCCATGTTGTTCTTGCGGCAAATGCAGATTCATTTGCCTGTCAAAGCATCACCGCTAAGGACTGAATCTTTTTTCACCTATTTTCTAGGGAAGATTTGCCGGCCATGTATTCTGCAAATTACTTGCTAGTTGCCTGCTCGACTTGTTAACAAGAACGGGTGCAGAGTGCTGCTGCATCTCTCATCCTGCTCAGAGTGCACTGCACCCTTGGTCTCTTGGCCTCTGTTTTTGCTTTGGTACAATTCATTTTCCCTGGATGGTGGCAATCGCAGAGCTGTTTCATCCCCCTTTGTTGAGAAGTATCATTTCTGCTTGGCAGCTCTGTTAAAAGAACCTGCTTTGGGCTTCCCTGGTGGCACAGTTGTTGAGAGCCTGCCTGCTGATGCACGGGACACGGGTTCGTGCCCCGATCCGGGAAGATCCCATATGCCGCAGAGCGGCTGGGCCCGTGGGCCATGGCCGCTGAGCCTGCGCGTCCGGAGCCTGTGCTCCGTAGCGGGAGAGGCCACAGCAGTGAGAGGCCTGCGTACCGAAAAACAAAAAAACAAAACAAAACAAAACAAAAGAACCTGCTTTGAGCCACACCATGGCCCTTTCTGGGTAACACCATTAAACATTCTCTTCCTCTGTGTACCATTGACTGACGGTGTTATTGTTTGAACACTCCATTTCTAAAATCATGTAGTGACATCAAATTGCAATCATGCGCTGCACCTGCATTATTTCCCAACTTGCTGGTGTGTTTCTACAAGGAGGGGCTACTTTCATATTTGTTTTGTTTTTCTCCATGTCTGGCTCATTGCTGTGTATGTATTAAATACCCAATAAATATGCTTTTTACACATACACCTTTCATATTTTTCCTCTCAATGTATTATTTTTAAAATGTTCAAACCTACAGAGAAGTTGGGAGAAAAGAACGAGAACCTGTATACCTAGACTTACGAGTTGCCTATATTTGGCCACATTTGCTTTATCTGTTTATATATATCTTATTTTCTAAACCATTTGTAAGTAAGCTGCAGAAATCATGATTTTTCACCCATAAATATTACAACACACATTTCCTAAAAATAAGGATATTTTCCTATATAATCCCAGTACTATCATGACACCTAAGAAAAGAGAATAATATACAGTCCATATTGAAAATCCTAGAACTGTCTCCAAAATGTCTTTTACAGTTATTGCTATTGCTTTTTGAAAATCTAGGATCCCACTGAGGTTCATAGATTGCATTTTGTTCTTCTATCCTAAAAGTCAGTTTGAATGGATGTGGAAGTTCAAAGTCATTCATTTACTGTTTCTGTCCCATCATTCTTTGTGGTGGAATCTGGAATAATTATTTCTACCTAGAAAGATCAAAGAGGGACTAGAGATAACCTTAGGATTTGAGCAGGGTTGATATTCTGCTGATAGGCAACAGCCTAATTACATGGGTGTTGATACTGAAATGTTATTTACTGCGGGTAAATAGCTGTTGCCTGAGCACCCCACTCCCACCCCATGTGCTCTCTTTCTCATACCTCTCACAGCCATCACTACAGGACCTGAAGACTTAATTCCTGGCACCACAGATGACCTCCAGGACCAAAGCTGAGTCGTCCATTCTAATGCGTCGGTACCTATGTCATATCATTCTTAACGTTTTAAATATCACCCCTGGATTAAAAGAATGAAAACCTTGAACAGACATATTCCAGATGACTCTGTGTCTATTTCCATTTTTCCCATCTGTTAAATGAGATCATGGCTAAAAAAATGATTTTAGAACTTCTGATATTTCATCAAGTCACTCAGTAGGTTTAGGATTAAACAGTTTTTACTATTTAAGGTGTTTACGTCATCCTCTTATTCATTCCCATAATTCTCTGCGTTTTGCCCTTCTTTGCACTCATACTCATCCCTCATATATAACAATTCTATTTACATTTCCTCAAAGAAGAGCACATTTTCTACATGATCACTGCAGCCAAAGAACCTAGCATTCAGTGCTCAGGTGAAAACCATATTTGTTAATTTCCACATGTTGGCACTGAATAGGTAGCAGGTGGTAATGATGGTTTTTAAAGGATTGTGTGCATATCTGAGCATTTATTTACTTAATATTTTTGAAATTAAGTGTGGAAATTTCACAAGCCTGTGTAGTTAAACAAATGTCACCTATTTTGCCTTGACTTAGTGCATACAAGTGTTTATAAAAGTGGTGCTTCTGAGCACTTATTACATCACCAAAGGATTTGATGAGATTTTGAGCAATCATTTAATTAAAAATTTTTAAGTTTTAGAGTGTGTAAAAGTGAAGGAACTGTGTGTAGGAACTCTGAAATAAATGTATCAGAATTGCCAGTGAAATATTAGGAGAGATTTTTGGAGTCTGAAATGGAACATGGATAGAAAATGCTGAAGAAAGAAGATGTTTGGAAACAAAATACCCTGGAATTTCTCGAATAGAGGCTAATAGTCAACAAGCTGTCAGCAGCATAGCAGAACAACGTGAGTACTGTGCAAGCAGGACGTTAGTGACAGAAGTAAAAAGTAAGTAAAAGCCAGAATATCAAATTATTTGTCTGTTCGAACAATGTATGTTATGTCAGGTAAAGTTCCTTGTAAGGATTTTTTTTAATTACTATTTTTTGAACAGATAATACATTTATATGGTTCAAATTTTTCAAAATACACCCCTACCCTCTAGCCACCCAGTTCCTTCATCAAGAGGCAACCAAGATTATCACATTATCAGCTTCTTGTGTTCTTATAAGGGTATATAATCCATATGTAAGCATAATCTATTCAGAATATATATAAATTCAATATATCTATTCACATTCAGAAAAGAGAACAATATATTTGACAGTACATTGTTGTCACCTTCAGAAAGGTTAGTAGAATAGCTCACAAAAATAAAATATAGATAGAATATAAAACAAAGTTACTATCTATGTAACTATGCCTAATCCAGAAAGAGAACATTACCAGTACCTCTCCCCTCCCCTCTTACCAAGAAGGTAATCACTATTTTGACTTATAACAGTATAGTATGTTTTGCCTGTTTTTGAACTTTATATAGATGATATTAAACCGTGTGCATTCTTGTGTGTCTGTCTTTTCTTATTCCACATCGTGTTTTTGAGATCCATTCACATTGTTGTGTGTAGCTGAAGCTGGCTTCTTTTTCGTTGCTCTAGAGTGTTCTCTTGTATGGCTGTGGCATTGTTTACGCATTCCACTGTTGTTGGGTGTTTTTCTGTAATGCTCACTTTGGGGATATTATGAATAATGCTGTTGTGAATATCTCTTACACATCTCTTGGTGCATATGTACTCATATATCTGTTGGGAAAAATATATGCATAAAACATAAATTAGTCTTAATGTGTTACCCTTCTCTCCATACACAAAATGATTTTTTTCGCAAGGGTTTTTTATGAAACAGGACTAATAGAGGCAAGTTAGTTTGGGAGAGCTAATCAAATTATACCATGTAGGTTGCTGTTTCTCACTTATCAGCTGAATCAATTCGGCTCGATCATCTCTGTTCAATAGATGTTTAATCCATACAGAATAATAATCCCGTCTGTGAATCAGGTTCCCATGTAATGCCTTCCAATCTCTGGGTATTAAAGGGCATTGTCATAACAAATAAAATGATCTCTGTGGATGGTTGAAGATCCTCTTAGAAGAGCTGAAGATGGTCATGCTGTTGTAGCAGCCAGAAGCCATTGCAAAGGGAAGTGTGATTTCAGGATGATTGAATTTCTTGAGACATTAATACAGGTGTCCCCTGTTCTTCGAAAGTTTGCTTTATACCCCTTTGCTTTTATCGAAGACCTACATTGGTACCTGTTTTCGGCATCTGAGAAATTCGAAGATGATTTTCACTTTGACAAAGAAGAAGTGAAAAGCAAAAATAGCGTTCTGCGTTCCTTCTGCAGCAAGCCCGTTACAGAGCCAGCACATACCCAGCGCAGGGAGAATGGTCCTGCCAAGTTCCTTCCCCGGGAATTACACTCAACATCTCAGCATGAAGCTGCCTTAGCTTTGAACTCTGTCTGTGTGCATCTGCTTTATCTAGATTTATTTTGTGCATCCCTTACCAAGATCAGTCTGAAGGTAATTGCTTCTTCCCTTGAGGCCATTTTAGCTTACAAAAGGTTTCGTAGGAACGCTCTAATTTTGGATAGTGGGGGAAACCTGTACTTGAAATCTTGGAATGGACAATGCCACTGTATAACTGATTGGTACAAGTTTGTTTTGTTTTGTTTTCTAAATCACTGATGAGCCAATTAAGGACAAAAATAAGCATCAAATAACTAATTAAATAAAAATTCAAATGCTTTGTTATTTTGGATATTTGTTTCATTCCACAATCAACATCTCTAAGCATTTTTACAGAACAAGCACATGGAGTTTTGTATTATCTACAGTTATATATGTGAAAAATATAAACAACACATTAGAGGTTTTTACTCCAGACAGTATGAAAATTTTCAGATATGAAATCATTTTGTTGATTGCTTTAATGTTCCTTCTGATTTTATATATTAAGATGAGATTATAATCTATAAATCTATCAAAAATGTTTCTGTTTTTGTTATTGTTCCCAAAAGGTAACTTCAGTTTGAATTAATTCAACTAAATGGTGAAGTCTTTTTAAAATTGCTAAAGGAAATACTGTGTGTAAATCACTTGTTATTAGTTTGATGACTGTGGTGACTTTTACCAGCCTCTCTGGTGTAATTTTCCTTAAAAATCAAGTATTTTTGGAAGATTCAGTCTCAGCCTCATTATATATTATGGTAGAGAGGATGCTTCAACAAATACTGAGCCACTGCTCTGTGGAAAAACTGAGTGTGTAAAAATGAATTTAACAGTGTTTTTGCACTCTCTTTTGCAAACAAGACTAAAGGAAACAAACACATTCTGCATAACTATCATCTTCTCTTGTCATAATTGCTACTAACCAAGAATTAAGGGATTTGTGTTGTGCACGTGTGCCATGCATCAGTGCTCAGGTGAGCTACTGACCTTGTAACCGAGAAGGACCCTACGAGGTCCTCCCAGAATAGACACCCACCCACGTCCCCTGCCTGCCTTTTGTCTGTAGAAAAACTTTAGTCAAAGAATAAATTTAATCAGAGAAATGAGAAAATATAGAAAAAAAGGAAAACAGTCAAGCAAGACAAAATAATAATACTTTAGCCATTAACCAAAGTCACGGACCTTTAGTTCTTCTTCAAGGACTATAGATAATATTCTGAGCCATGTCCTTTGAGCTGTTTTGCAGATACTGAAACCCTCACCAGGTGGGAGAAATTAACTGTGTGCTGCCCACGCGCACAGACCTCCAGACTGGTTGGAACCAGAAGGTTGATGATGTTGACGTCCAATTACCTCACCACTGACCAATCAGAAGAATGCCCCCGAGCTGATCACGCCCTGCTCCTTGAACAGTGTAAGAGTCCTCACTACCCGCTCCAGGGTGGGAGGTGCAGTCTTGAGGGCCTTAGCCCGCTGTGGCCCCGCCACTTGCCTGGCAAAGCAATACAGCTATTTCTTTTTTTTTTTTTTTTTTTTTGCGGTACGCGGGCCTCTCACTGCTGTGGCCTCTCCCGCCGCGGAGCACAGGCACCCGGACGGCAGACCCAGCGGCCATGGCTCACGGGCCCAGCCGCTCCGCGGCATGTGGGATCCTCCCGGACCGGGGCACGAACCCGCGTCCCCTGCACCGGCAGGCGGACTCCCAACCACTGCGTCACCAGGGAAGCCCCAGCTATTTCTTTTACTTCACCCAAAACTCTGTCTCGGAGATTTAAACCAGCACCAGTGTACCGAGGCTGAATTTCGACAACAAACTTTGGCCTTAAAAGGTAAGCAGAATTTTAACCAGGTGAATTGAAAAACATTTTTTCTTAAAAACAACCATATGCTGAGTGTCCTACAAACATATCTTATTATCTTTGAGTATCTCAACAAACCTGAAGCTAGGTAACCACATTTTAACAGGTGTGGTATCTAGGCTCAGAGACATTTTAGGTTGAGCAAAAGTAGGTAGGAAAAAGGGAAATATAAGAATACCTGGTGTGGGACTTCCCTGGTGATGCAGTGGTTAAGAATCCACCTGCCAGTGCAGGGGACACGGGTTTGATCCCTGGTCTGGGAAGATCCCACATGCCACAGAGCAGCTAAGCCCGCGAGCCACAACTGCTGAAGCCCGTGCACCTAGAGCCCGTGCTCCGCAAGAGTAGTAGCCCCTAATGGCTGCAACTAGAGAAAGCCCTCACGCAGCAGCGAAGACCCAATGCAGCCAAAAAAAGAATACCTGGAATATTTGGGACATGTCTAGAGAGTAGGGTATAATGGGGAGTGATCGATAAAGGAAGCTGGAAAGATAGCTTGGAGCTGGCTCTCTAGTAAACAATGTGAAAAACCATGCTTTGGGCAATGGCAGTCCTTGGAGATTTTTAAGGCAGGAGTAAAAGGATCAGATTCCTGCCTTTTTTGTTTGTTTATAGGAGAGATTTATTAGAAGAAATACTACAGCATATATAAACTACATAAAGTCTTAATTTCTACTCATACAATGGTATATTTGATATAATGCATAATAAAATTTTCTTTAATCCATAGTGCAAAGTTTGATCACTAAGTCATTAGTTGATAAGCAAACCTCACAGAACCGCTTCACGTCAGCAAAGGCCACAAACGCCATATACATACACGTGTATAGGTAGATATATTTTTGGGGTAAAATTTGTAATATTAAATTAACCATTTAAACGTGTACAGTTTGGTGCCATTTAATACATGCACATGGTATGCAACACTCTCTAGGTCCAGAACGTTCATCACCTCAAAAGGAAATCCTGTACCTGTAGCAGTCACGCCTCACGTTCCCTTCCTCCTGGCTCCCGACATCCACTAATCTATCTTCTCTCTCTTTGGATTTACCTCTTCTGGATACTTCATATAAAAGAAATCAGACATATGTGACCTTTTGTCTGGCTTCCTTCACTTAGCATAATGTTTTTGAGATTCATCCAGGTTGTAGAATCTATCAGTACTTCATTTCTTGTTATGGATGAATAATATTCCATTGTATGTGGATATACCACCTTTGGTTTATCCATCTGTCCACTGATGAACATTAAGGTTGTTTCCACTTTTTGGATATTGTGAATAGTACTGCTGTGAATATTTGTGTACAAGTTTTTATTTGAACACTTGCTTTCAATTCTTTGGCATAGGTACCTATGAGTAGAATTGCTGGATCATGTTGAATTTTATGTTTACATTTTGGAAGAACCACAAAACTGTTTTCCAAGCAGCTGCACTATTTTATATTCTCATAGGTAATGTACTAGGGTTCCATTTCCCCACAGACTTGCCAACACTTATTTTCTTTTTTCAAAAAGTTTTAAATCATGGCCATCCTAGTGGGTGTGAAGTGGTATCTCATGGTGGCTTCGATTTGCATTTCCTTAATGACTAATGGTGTTGAGCATCTTTTCACATGTGTGCTGGCCATTTGTACATCTCCTCTGGAGAAATGTGTATTCAGAAACTTTGTTTGTTAAAAACACTGGATTGTCTTTTTGTTGCTGAGTTGTAAAAGTTTTTTATATTTTCTGGATACTAAATTCTTATCAGATATATAGGATTTGCAAATATTTTTTTTCCCCTTCTGGAGGTTGTCTTTTCAGTCGAGAGATTTTTGAGCCATTTATTGAAACAGGAAACACAGAGGAAGAAGCCAATGAGGATAGAAAGGGGTAGGAGAAGTGGGTTCAGTTGGAGGCGTTGGTTGGAAATCTGGGTGGGGACACCCAGCCAAATGTATTTGGCTACACATGGTGCCTGGAACATCCTATGCATTTGGTGTTTGTTGATTGATGGAATCTGGGAGAGAAGCTGGGGACAGTTGCTGCTTTAGCTACAAGCCGTCAGGCTGTATTCCACAGAAACAAAGGACACTCCCCTTTCAACAAAGTTGTGCTTTATTGTTGAAAACACTATTTTTGGCCAACCTCCTAAAACAGTCAGAAACTCAAATGAACTTGAAGATTTGGCCACAATTCCCAGATCAGACAGCATAGGCTGAACCATGTTACCGAGAATACGGAAAACAAAATCAACCAGTGAGAGATACAGCCTATTGTAATTTACTTATAATATTTCCCTTCAAATAGAATACAATGTGTGTATATCTTAATCTAAGCTTATATTTATGTAAGATTTATTTGAACCAAAGTAATTGAAGAAGCTGATATAAAATTCAAATCCTGTATAAATAAAACAGTTCCTTTTTCCATGATGCATCATTGACTTTTAAAAAAATTAATTAATTGATTTTTGGCTGCATTGGGTCTTCGTTGCTGTGCACAGGCTTTTCTCTAGTTGTGGTGAGCAGGGACTACTTTTTGTTGTGGTGTGTGTGCTTCTCGTGATGCTCAACACAGGCTCTAGGTGCACGGGCTTTAGTAGTTGTGGCACATGGGCTCAGTAGTTGTGACTTTTGGGCTCTAGAGCGCAGGCTCAGTAGTTGTGGCGCACGGGCTTTGTTGCTCCGCAGCATGTGGGATCTTCCCGGACCAGGGCTCGAACCCGTGTCCCCTGCATTGGCAGGCGGATTCTTAACCACTGTGCCACCAGGGAAGTCCAGCATCATTGAATTTTGCCTTCAGTTTATAATCTGTGTGCTGTGCCTTGTTTTACTCAGCCATGCCTAAAGCAAATTTTTATATCTTGGGTGAGCAGGCAATGTTGATGGGGGCATGAATCCTTTTTAGAATTCTGCCCACATGGCTTATATTATGAGACACTCTTTTTAAAATCCCCTGGATCTGTGCTGGGTGTCCTGCAGACACCCAAGCCTGGCATTATTTTTTTTATGAATCTCAGGGAAGCCATCCTGCTGCTGAGCTAGCCTCACTCACACATTTCATTTATCCACAATAATAAGAATATCAATACCTTGGATTTATATAGAGCTTCTCATCCAAAGAGGTCAAAGCATTTTAATTTAATTGGCTGTTCCTGTGGCTTTAAGAGCCTCTGGGTATATTTACAAATGTAATAATAAGAAACAGTCTGCCCTGGTTTACAATATAATAGACAGCATAAAATAAGACCTGAACATACACTGCTTCTCACCCTCACTGCACAAACATATCCAATGCCTGGCTATGGGGTTCAGGGTCCTTTCTGAGCAGATCTCCGTGTGTCTCTTTACCCATAACTCCACTTTTTCTCCATGAGTTCTTTACTTTAGTCAGATTACTCCCTTATCATAGGATGCATGTTTTCACTTTGCTCCTTAACCTGTTATAGAAGGCCCTTCTCCTCCTCAGATGCTTTTTAAGTCTGTACTTTTTTTTTTTTTTTTTGGTCCAGCTGACTTATAACCCATCTATTCCATGAAGACTGACTGCTATAGCATCCTAGCCTTCCTTGCTTATTTCCCATTGAAAAATCTGAAGCATTTATGCTCTTATTCTTTGGTCATTGATGCTGTGGTTTATGGTCATTTCCTTTTCTTTTCTTTCCCTGTATAGCATGTCAGCCCCTCCACACAGAGCAGTCTATCATCAATGCGTTAGATGTTCATAAACCTTAGCTGGTTCCAAGTAGCCTGGTGAGTTTGGGAGTATGCGTTGAAGGCTGAAGGTTACAAACAAGCAGACCCACTATTCCTTCTCCTAATTGTATTTTCCCCATTGTTCACAGTTTAGTACAAGTTTGGAATTCGTTTAGAAGGTCATCTAGAAAAGAAGCAATGTGAAAGGCTATGGTTGTCACTTGAAGATGAAAGGTACAATGGTACAAAGATTTCCTGAGGTGGGATGTGAAGGAAGTGGAACAGAGAAGAGAAAACAATTTATTGAATGAAGGTTTAATTGGGGTGTGTTGATTTAATTATCATGTAATTGCATTTCCAGTGTGTAATTAAAGTAGCCCATCATTTTTGATGCTCATCCAATTCTTGCTTTTTAAAAACAAAGTTCTTTTAAAAATTTTCTGTTTATAAAAGCAACACCTATTCAGAGAAAATTTGGAAAACACAGTGAAGTGTTTAAAAAAAAAAAACACAACGAAAAATTACCTTTTGCTTGCTCCTCAAAACAACTTCATAATACCCAGAGATGTATTTTAAACAAAATTAGTACCATACTTTAGTAACGACAGCTGATACTTACAAAGTGCTGGTCATGTATACCTCACACAGTCTCACTATAACACTCTAAGGGAAGTAGTATCCTCATCTACTTTACAGATAAGAAAGCTGAGGCACGGGAAGATTACGAAACTTGCCTAAGGCAACCTAGCAAGCAAGCGGAGAGCTGGGATTGAATCTGGCCAGTCTACCGCATAACCTACATTCTTTATTTTCTTATTGTGGTAAAATACACAAAACATAGGAACGACCATTTTAACCATTTTAAAGCGTATCATTCAGTGACCTTTAATATTCACAAAATTGTACAACCATCACCATGATTAAGTTCCAGAACATTTTCATCATCTCCAAAGGAACCCTGTGTCTATAAAGCAGCCATTCTCCATCCCCACCTCACACCAAACCCTGGGAATCACTCATCTACGTTCTGTCTGTATGAATTCACCTAGTCCAGATATTTCGTGTACACAGAATCATAAGCTGCGTGGCCCTTTGTGTCTGGCTTCTTTCATTTAGTATAATGTTTTCAAGTTTCATTAATGATGTAGCATGCATCAGTATTTATTCCCGTTTATAGATGAATAATATTCCATTGGATGGATATGTCACATTTTGTTTATACCTTAGTCATATACCACATATTACACCACATTCATCTATTGATGGACATTTGAGTTTTTTCTGCCTTTTTGCTATTATGAACAGTGTTGCTATGAGTGTTTTTGTACGAGTATTTTTTTGAGCACCTGTTTTCAATTCTTTTTGATATATACCTATGAATGGAATTGCTGGGTCATATGGTAATTTTATGTTTAACTTTTTGAGGAACCACCAAACTGTTTTCCACAGCTGATGTATCATTTTACATTCCCACCAGCAAAGTTTGAAGGTTTTTTTAATCAACATTTTTTCCCCCATTTTTAAAAATTAAAGCCAAACTAGTAGGTGTAAAGTGGTATCTCACTGTGATTTTGATTTGCATTTCCCTGTTGTTAAGCATCTTTTCATGTGTTTGTTGGCCATTTGTATTGATATATCTTCTTTGGAGAAATGTCTGTTCACATCCGTTGCCTAGTTTTTAATTGGAGCTTTTGTCTTTTGCTTTTCAGTTGTAAGAATTCTTTCCATATGTTGGATATAAGACCCTTATCACATATATGATTTGCACATATTTTCTCACATTCTATGGGTTGTCTTTTAAAAATTTCTTCATAGTGTTCTTTGATGCACAAAAGTTTTAAATTTTGATGAATTCCAGCTTATCTGTTTTTCCTTTTGTTGCTGATGCTTTTGGTGTCATACATAAGAATCCACTGCCAAATCTAAGGTCATAAGGATTTACCCCCTATGTTTTCTTCTAAGACTTTTATCTCTTACATTTAGGTCTTTGATGCATTTTGAGTTAAATTTTATGTGTGGTTCAAGGTCTGAACGGGTGGTATCCTCCCCGCTCCCAAAATTCATATGTTGACTCCTAAACCTCAACGGTGATGATATTAGAAGGTGGGGGCTTTTGGAGGTGATTAGGGATTAGTGTTCTCATAAACGACACCTCACAGAGATCCCTAGCCTCTTCTACCATGTGAGGGCCCAACGAGAAGGTGCTGTCTAAGAACTAGGAAGAGGGCATTCCCTGTGAAACAACCATGATGACACCTTGATCTCAGACTTCCTAAGATTCAGAACTGTGAGAAATAAATTTCTGTTGTTTATAAGCTACTCAATCTGTGGATGGACTAAGACAGTGTCCAACTTCATTCTTTTGCAAGTGGATATCCAGCTTTTCTAGCATCATTTGTTGGAGAGACTATTCTTCTCCCATTGAATAATATTGGCACCCTTGTAGAAAGTCAGTTGATTATAGATGTATGGGTTTATTTCTGGACTTACAATTGTATTCCATTTATCTATGTGCTTATCTTTTTGCAAGTACCACACTTTTGATTAGCTTTTTGGTAAGTTCTGAAGTCAAGAAGTCTGTGTCCTCCAAACTTGCTATTTTTTTCAAGATGGTTTTGGCTCTGTGGGATTCCTTACAATACCATATAAATTTTAGGATCAGTTTTTCTAATTCTGCAAAAAGACCGTTGAAATTTTCATAAGGATTGCATTGCATCTGTAGATAGCTTTAGGGAGTATTGACATCTTAATGATATTAAGTCTTCCAGTCCATGAACACAGGATGACTTTCCATTTATTTAGGGCTTCTTTAATTTCTTTCAGCAAAGTTTTGTAGTTTTCAGTGTATAAGTCTTTCACCTCCTTGGTTAAACTTATTCCTAAATATTTTATCCTTTTTGATGCTATTGTAAATGGAATTGTTTTGTTAATTTCCTGTTTGGATGGTTTATTGCTAGTGTCTAAAAGCACTATTGATATTTTTGCCTTGCTATTGTGTCCTGCAACCTTGCTGAATTCATTTATTAGCTCTAATAGTTTTTAAAAATTTCTTTAGGATTTCCATATGTACAACCATGTTGTCTACAAATAGAGATGGTTTTACTTCTTCCTTTCTAATTTGAATGCCTTTCATTCTTTTTTTTTTTTTTTTTTGCCTAATTGTTCTGGCTAGAATTTCCAGATCTTTGTTGAGTACAAGTGGCAAAATGGACATCATTGTCTTGTACCTGATCATAGCTGGAAAGCTTTCAGTTTTTCACCATTGAGTATTAGCTGTGGGTTTTTAATAAACATCCTTTATCACATTGAATAAATTCCCTTCTATTTCTAGTTTTCTGAGTGTTTCATCATGAAAAGGTTGTTGGATTCTGTCAAAAGCTTTTTCTGTATCAACTGAGGTGATCATGTGTTTTTTTCCCTACTGCCTGCATCCTTAGCCACTAGGCCCAATTACCTCTCTCTCTCTCTCTCTCTCTCTCTCTATATATATATATATATATATATATAAGTTCTTTAATTTTATAGCCTGCTTTTTGCACTTACATCATTAACATCTTCTCTTCATTAAAACTCACTGAAACTGTGATTTCCAATGGCTATATGTTATATCTATCCTCTTGTGGACATTCCATAATTTATTTAATACTTCTGTTTTAAAATTTTCAGTATTTTTTCTGTATCCCTGTTTCTTTAGGATCAAAGTCCCTAGAACTGGAATTATTGGGTCAAAGGCAAGGAACACTAAAAGAAAAAAAAAATATTTCCAAGTTATTTAAAAAAAATCACTGTGAACCTCTACCAGCTTATATCTGCCTAATCAAAGCAGTGGACATTCTCTGTGCTTGCTATTTCGTAACTCCAGGACCTCTGAGTTTGCTTTCTATCCGTCTCTGAAGTTCTTTAATCTCTACCTCTACTAAGGAGATCACTCACTGCCTTCCCTCCTTTTCAATATTTAGTTTTCTTCTTGTTCCTCGATTTATGCATTTTCTATTCTTACTCTGATCGTTTTTTTTAGTTCATCTGCTGAATTAGTGACTAAGCCAGTAGAGTTGAATGCAGGACATATGAAAACTTAACAGTAAAAATATTAATAAAGCACAACTGTGCATCATTACCAACTATATTTTATTTAGCTTGGGAAGAAAAGGAATCTGCAATCTGGTCAGTGTTGCTTTTCGGTTTTTCTGTCTTTTCTTTATCAATATCCATTTGTGTGTTCCTGCTTGCATGTTTTTTAGGATTACCTGGAAATGTCAAAATAATCGAACTCACGCATTAAACGAATGTATAAACATTTAGTTTTAGAGAATACTAAAGAAAAGCATTTCTGTGTCTATTCATTTTCGCATTTTATTGGATTTTTCTTAACCACCTGTGTTTAAAGTAAAAACTTTGTATATAGACATCAAGCACCGACCCTACTTAAATACACACCCCACATACGCACTTTGGCAATGTCAGATAAATTTGATTTAAAAAGTAATAAAATTCTAAAAACAAGGTAACTGGGAAAAAACCCACGATCAGAATAAATATAAATGAAGACATTAGGAGATTTCACCAAGTCGCAACTAGATCAGTTTTTCTGCGCGCCCAGGAAACGCGGAAGAAAACTACAGTACCCAGAATGCTTAGAGCGCGCGTCGGCCCTCGAAACATGCTGCTTCAGTCCCGCCTCCTTCCTTTACCGATTGGATTATCCAGTTCCGTGACTCTGGACTTCTCTTCTCCCATTGGTGCACTCTCCAGAGGTCAATTACAGAGTTTACCCTCCGTTCCTTCTGGCTCAGCCGCTCTCCACCTTGTATCAAGATGGCGGCGGAAGGAGCTGGTGGGAAATACAGAAGCACAGTCAGCAAAAGCAAAGACCCCTCGGGGCTGCTCATCTCTGTGATCAGGTGAGGGAGGCAGGGTCAGGGGACGGGGGCAGCGGTTCGACCTCCGCTTTGGAAGGGAGAAGGGTTAGCTGGGTTCTACCCTGCTGACCCCTCCCTTCCCTCCTTGCCTCCCCTCAGCCCCTCCCAAGGGCCCCCACAGTTCTGCCTTTTTCTCTGGGGTTGGGCTAGAGGGAGGAGCCCGGCCTCGCAGTCTTTTCCTAAATTAGGGCCAGAGCTTCGCGTTAGGGTCCCAGGGCCCTAAAAGCACACTGTTTGGGACTTGGTAGAGAAAGCCAGGTGTGTTCACTTATTCATACATTTACTGATTGATTGCTTTCAGCACCGCTCATTGTGGAAGGCATCTTGTTCCCTGGGCTTCTGGGTGTCAGGCCCTGAAGTCCGGAGACTCCTGTCACGAGTTGCAGACTGTGTTCTCACACGTTGGACACCTCCAACCACCTGTGAATGGCCACAGCCTCAAATACAAGAGCCTGTAGTGAGCTGGTAGAAGGGCTGTGGGTTTGAAAGCACACATCCGTGTTTGATTTTTGTTCTGCCTTCCTATCCCGATTTAGTCTTTAAAAAACAAAACAAAACAAATTTCACGTTATCCTCTATGCATATCATTTTCCCAGACTATATATGGTGGGAGTAGGAGTGGTCGACCTTTTAGAGGCTCTTTTTTCTTTAAGTGAAATAAATTATAAGGGTGGAGAACCGTTTCAAACCTATTTCAATAAAATGAAAATAAAAAGAACGGAGGATGCGTATCTCTTGTTAGTAAATTGTTCTGACTCTGAAGTTGCTGCTTTGTCTGTCTGTTCAGTTTGTATTCTTTGTGTTACCCGTCTTACAACATTGTATTCATGATTACCTCCTCTTATCCTTAACCTCTACTTCAAATTCTCTCTCAAAGACTGTAGCTTTCCTGGTTGCTTTGGCAACAAGCCTCAAAAAGGAAAACCATTTTAGGCTCATGTTTATAAAATCTGAGCATCCCTGAAGATGTATCTGGTACGTGCCAGTTCTCTTCCGTGTTTCCTTGGACCTGTCATTTTGTCACAAAATAAATTACTTGTTAGTGATAGAGTCCACTGTCCTTTGAAAAGTTTGAATAGTTTAGCTTTATCTTTTTCTATCAACGAGCAGTTGTTTTTCCTTTTTGCATAGTGAATGTTAAAAATTCTCCTTCAATTCCGTTCTGATACGTAACAGGTGTCATTTCTATACTAAATTATGTATTAGCATAACACTATATTTTCATATTCATCCTATTAGCAATAAACAGCATTTATTGTTACAAGCATCTTTTAAATGGAAAAAAGACAATAGGTGGATAAGGGTTTGACCTGAGGACAGGGTAGGAGTATATATGGGGAATAACCAAATCTCATCACTATTTGCAGCCATGGTACCAAATAGTTAAATGATTAATTTGTTAGAGGGATAGTCCACTTTAAAACATTTAAAAGTCAAAATGATTTAAAGAAGTATAGTGTAATTGTAATGGAAGTGTTACATTTGGTGGATGGGTTATTTAAGTTCCTTGAGACTCATAAATGAAATTCTTAACCATTTATAAAATACTGAATAAAAATATTTCAGGAGGGTCAGCTGTTTCAAAGGGTGGACTATGGGGTTTTGCAGAAGAGGTTCTGTTGTGACGCCATGCTTTGATGAGGGGACACATGGTGTTTGGGACTGCGTCTTTTGGAGGCTGCTGCTAACCACAGCTTTTGGTTTTAAGTTTTGCCCCTGGCCCTTTAAAATGGAACTAATTGGGTGGACAGAGTCCTAATTACCTGCTGATGTACTATTTGGACACACAAGGTACCCACACAGCATTTTCCTACTTTTCTGTTGATTCACCCCCCGCCCCAACCTTTTGTTTGGTGTGAAGTTGGGGCAGGCAGCCCTTCTAAATAGGAAACAAGCAAGATGGCATTTTGGAGATGTTATTTTATTTTTGTGAGGTCTTGTCAGGTTTTTAATTGGGAAATGTGTCTACCACTTACTGTTAGGTGATTTACTTCCCAGTTACATGTGACTCTCTTCTCTTTATAAATTGGCCTTTAATAGCTGGTTTAATTTGGAAGACAAACTTGGGCTGTGACTTGAGGAGACCTCATTGAAACCTCGGAGCGGAGCTTTTGTCGACAGACTCTGCTCACAGATGTCAAGGAGGTTTGAAGGCAGTTAAAGGCTCACATTGTCATCAACTTTTATGTCGTCACAGAAGTTGGAGTTTCAAAAACTTGGTAAATCCTTTATGGTAGACACCTGTTAAATCTCCTTCCTCCTCAGAGTATTTTGGTCAGCCCTGTATTTAATTCAAAGTAAACTTTGATGAAGGAGTCCACGTTTTGATCAGAACTTTGAACAAACAGCTTTGAGGTCCATGCCACAGACTGTGGCAGGAAGGGAGTGTGGTCACTGTTCAGAGCAGAGTCCTCGGAGTCCTCGGAGTCGTTAGGGGATTAGTGTTGATGGAGAGGAGCACTAACTCCTCTCCATCTGAGCCTGTCTCATAATGGTTTTTAGGATTTCCAGCTTTGTACCCTGGGGAGTCTTGACTCTAGTGATGCAGTACTGTTTGAAAATTACTGTTGGTATATCTGGAAACTAAACACTTTCTGGAAGCCCTGGGGCATCTGGAAGCATATATGGATGTGAGGGGCAAAAGAATTCCCATTTTTCTGGCTAAACGCACAGAATTGATACCTTGGGAACCCATGTCTAAGTTTCTAACCTCGTGTAATTTTTAGCATTGAAATTTCTTAAAGGCTTTGAGGTATATAGTTTTAATTTGGGGTGATAACGATCAGGTTTTTTCCAAGCCATTTCTTATAGATAAATGTTGTCAGAATCTTCAGTGGGAGGTTCGGTATAGGTAGTAGAGCCTTACTGTATTATCCATGTAAAGTGACCTTGGACTCATTACTTAAAAACTCCTGTGTCTTAGTTTGTCATTTGTAAAATGGGATAATCATACAATGTGCTCTGGGTTTTCAAAAAATTAAATAAGAGTATGTAAAAGTGCCTCACAGTTCGGCACAGAGAAGGCACCCAAATGTTCATTTCCTCCTTTCCAGGAGCCCCAGCTTCTCTGGTTAGAAAGTTGATTTGAGTAAGTTTGCCAGATAGCAACCAGGATATAATTTTCCGTCAGAAATATCCTTGCTATGTTGACTAGAATGTTTGATGCCAGTTGACAGAATGTTCTCTTTGTAACTAAGAAACCTTGTATAGCTGACTTAAGATGGTAATTCTTTGATAATTTGAGACTCAGCTAAAGAAGCTAGATTTAAATATATCTATGCTTATGTGTGTATATGAAACATGTAAAATATGAACAGACATAAAATGTAAAACATTTATTAAAGATAAAAAGACTATAAACAAGCAAACCGAAGGGACCATGGTCTCTTTGCCTAGATAACCCCCGTTGCCATTAAAAAATTATATATGTGATTTTCTAAAATTATATGCATAATTTTTAAAAATTAGTTACATATTTAGAAAATTCAGATATTTCAAGAGGTACAAGATAAAAAGTAGACTTTCCCCCCGTTCGTCTCCCTCCTGAAACATACCCCTTTTAAGTGTCCTGAGGGAAATATATAAGACTGTATTTAAGTATGTGTGAATGTATAATCTTTAAACAAAATGATATATATTCTTTAATGTATTAATATCTAATATTGTTTATGAGTTTATATGCACTTAAGGAATATTCATAAAAATTATATATTCTATGTGCTTTAAACAAATGGGATCATACTATGTGCACTTTTGAACCTTTGTTCATTTGTTTTTCTTTATCTTGGAGATCTTTTCTAGCAGCACACGTTGATCTTATTCATTGTTTTTAGTGTCTAGGTAGTATTCTGTCACATGGATACACCATAGTCTATTTAATTGGTGGCCCGTACCCCCCCACTTTTTAACACATACTTTTGGTTTTATTTTTTGTTCTGTTAAAAATATGTTGCAATGAGCATTCTTTTACATTGGGCAGTATATCCATGGTGTAAGTCCATGGCAGTGGCAAGAGAATAGCTGATTTAGAGTATATGTGCATTTTGTGTTTTGACAGAGCCAAAATGTCCTCCAGAAAGACGGTAATTGACATCCCCACAAGTGGTGTATTAGAGTACCTGTTTTCCCGTGCTCTTGCCAGAAACCGAGTATTTTTGATGATTGTCTCTGTTAACTCTCCTCTACTGCATGATTAAGAGGGAAGTGTTTGCCCCACTGTCATTTAGACAGTGCTGTTGCATGTATGTGGATATATGTGATTTGAAAATATTTTTTCCTGGTCTGTGGCTTTTCTTCTTATTCTCTAGGCAGAGAATTCGTCTTGTCCAGAGCAGAAGTTTTTAATCTTAGTAAAATCCAGCTTATCACTTGTTTCTTTCACGGATGGTGTGTAGCTAAAAAGTCATTGCTGTACCCAAGGTCATCTCAATTTTCTCCTATGCTAACTTCTAGGTGTTTGATATTTAGGTCTCATACTCATTTTGAATTAATTTTTGTGAAGGCTGTAGGATCTCTGTCTAGATTGATTTCTATTTTGGTGACTGTCCAGTTCTCACACCATTTGTTGAAAAGATTATCTTTTCTCCATTGTTGGATATATGTGAGATCTTCACCAACATTCTATGCTTTTTGTTCTCTTTCTATGCACACTTGTCATTGTAACTTTTCCCATTTTCCTTTATAAAAATCGTATCACATAGACTTGTTAAAAAAAAGTCATCAAAGAGAAACATTGTCCAAAAATCCTGTTTCCCAAAATACTGTTTTTGTTTTTAAGGTTTTTGTGTGGATCCTGTCCCGGTACCTACAGGGCTTAACGGTTGTAATTATAACAAAGTTAACACTTTTTTTAGCATAACAAAAGAATATAAATATCTTTGTATGAATATTTTTAAAGTGGTAGAAAATTACAGAGAAGGAAATATAAATTACTCATATTCACCCAGAATTAACCATCGTTAATATAACTTTGCTTTCAGCTTTTAAAAATCATTGCATTATTATAAAAATAGTACATACTCATTATAAAGTATTCAAACAATGGAAATGCAGAAGAATGTGAAGATGAAAGTAAAAAATATTTTTCCAAACTTTATCCTCCATAAGTTACCATCATTGATATTATGTGAGCCTAATTTTAGATCTCTCTCTGTGTGTGTCTCTCTCTCTGTATGAGATGTTGGATGGATAGATAGAAATATTTTAAAAGATAAATATGGGATCTTACTCTGTGTGCTAAACTTAACACGATAACTTAATGTCGCCGTTTTTAAGGTATACATACATATAGTAAAGTGCACACATATTAAGTATATGGCTTAATGAATTTTTGCCTGTGTAACCATTACTCGTGTCAAGATAGAGAACACTTCCAGCATCGCTGTCAATTTTTTTCCAGTTCAGTTTTTTTGTAAGGATATCCTGTGGTTCCAACACCATTTGTTTAAATTTCACTGAATTTCTTTGGCACCTCTGTCAAAAATCAGGTGGCCAGTGTGGAGCTATCAATATTTCTTGACTCTCTAGTGTGTTCAATTCATCTGTTTATCTTAATGACAATTCTACACAGTCTTGATTACTGCTTTTATAAATCTTGGAGACAGTGTAAGTCTTCCAACTCTGTTCTACTTTTTCAAAGTTTTTTTGGCCATTCTAGGTCCTTTGCATTTCCATATCAACTTTAGAATTAGCTAATCAATTTCTAGAATAAAACCCGCTGGGATGTTGGTTGGGATTGCATTGAATGTCCTGATTAATATGGGATAATTGACGTCTTAACAATATGAGTTTTCCGATCCATGAACAGGGTATCTCTCTCCACTTAACTCCTCTCAGCAATTTTTTTGTAGATTTCAATGTGTAAGTCCACATATTGTTTGTCAGATTTACCTTTAAGTAGTTTAAGACACTTCAAGTTGTCCCACAGCTCACTGAACGCTGATGTTCTCCCCCTGCCCCCTTTTATTTTTTTGATTTTTTTTCTTGGTGGGTTTTTATTTTTTGGTATGGTTTCTGTTGCTGTGTGTTAAAGTTCACTAATTTTTTCTGCAGTTCCTAATCTGCTGTTAATTCCATGTAATGTAATTTTTATTAGATTGTGGTTTTGCTCTCTAAGAAGTTTGATTTGGGTATTTAAAAAATATCTTCAGTCTTTCCTAAAGCTTCTTGAACATATGGAATACAGGTGTTATAACTGTTTAAATGTTCTTTGCTAATTTTATCATCTGTTGTCATTTTGGGGTTAGTTTTGGTTGATTAATTCCCCCTCCCCCGCCCCCCACCCCTGTGTGCCTTGCCACTTTTTGGATGCTAGATTTTGTGAATTTTACCTTGTTGGGTACTGATATTGGATATCTTTGTTTTCCTATAAATATTCTTGAGCATTGTTCTGGGATGTGGTTGTTACTTGGAAACAGTGTGGCCCTTTAAGGTCCTGTTTTAAATTTTGCTAATTGGGAGCAGAGCAACATTAGTTTAGGGCCATTTTGTCTCAGTACTATGGCAAAATCCTTCTGAGTACTCCACCCAGTGCTCTGTGAGTGATGAGATTTTTCACTTTGGCTGTGTGTGATTTCAGATAATTGGTCTCGCAGTGCTTTCAGGTGCTTCTTTTTGTGGCCTTGAGTAGTTTTCTACCACGCGTGCTCAGGGGAAGACTCCAGGGAGCTCCTCCACAGATCGCCAGGGTGCTTTGGGTAGCTCTCTCCTCTCCGGGACTCTGCTCTGCAAATTCGAACAGCTTTCATGTCCAAGGTTTTGAAACCCGTTCTGTTTGTTGTTTCAGATGGGAGGGTAAATCTATTTCCTGTTATTTAATCCATTCCAGCAGTAGAAGTCTATCAGTGCTTCATATTTTAAAAAATATCTCAGGATATTAATCGTCATGGGTCAAATTTTGGGTTGCCTATGCTCAGAGAGGAAGAATAAGGTAACCAGATGTGCTACATGAAGTTGTGGCGCGAAGGTGAGCTAGGTATCTCAGCGCTGATGGTCTTTCTGATTTTGCAGTATTTTAGAGTATTTAATGAAACAGTTCATTTCGTATAGTACTTTTTCAGGAACTTTTCCTCCAGAACTCTTAGAAATGCCTAGGAACTAGTTTGCATCTGTTTTTATGTACTTATTTTAAAAAATGTAGTTCTTATTTATGCCTGTGATGGTATTGTTTATTGAGGTCTAGTGTGGCTGGTAAATGGGTTTTCTTTGGGTGACATAGTACTTAGACTCTTTCTGTTGGTTGTTGTTTTGTTTTTGTTTGCGTTGGGACGCTTGCAACCTGTGCTGGCCTTTTGCAGTTTGCAGTGGTGAGCTCTGCTTCTCTATTGTCTTTTTTTGTTTGTTTGTTTGTTTTTTGCGGTACGCGGGCCTCTCACTGCCGTGGCTTCTCCCGTTGCAGAGCACAGGCTCCGGACGCGCAGGACCAGCGGCCACGGCTCACGGGCCCAGCCGCTACACGGCATGTGGGATCCTCCCGGACCGGGACACGAACCCGTGTCCCCTGCATCGGCAGGCTGACTCTCAACCACTGCGCCACCAGGGAAGCCACCTATTGTCTTTATTTATTTATTTATGGCTGCGTTGGGTCTTCGTTGCTGTGCACGGGCTTCTCATTGCGGCGGCTTCTGTTGTTGCGGAGCACGGGCTCTAGGCGTGCGGGCTTCAGTAGCTGTGGCTCCAAGGCTCTAGGGCACAGACTCAGTAGTTGTGGTGCACGGGCTTAGTTGCTCTGCGGCATGTGGGATCTTCCCGGACCAGGGCTCAAACCCGTGTCTCCTGCATTGGCAGGCGGATTCTTTTTTTTTTTTTTTTTTTTTCGGACAGGCGGATTCTTAACCACTGCGCAACCGGGGAAGCCCTACCCTATTGTCTTATACTCTGCTGCTCCATACGTTTTTGTTAACTGCTTTCAAGCTATGAAATGAGTTATGACCTTGGTCTTCATGGTAGCCAGTCCTTTGTGGTTTTCACCTTGAAAAACACTGAGACTCACCATTTAACAGGAAGTTATAAGGGAGAATTCTCGTGTATCATTTGACATTGTAAGAAAAATAAGTATTTCAAGATCCTTAGAAACTTTTCTGACTTTCATTTATTCTTTTAAAAGTTTTTATAAAGCCTTTGCAAAAAATACCGTGGCACATAATTCAGGTGTTTTTCTGTTGGAAACTTGGTGCCTTATTGTGCTGAATATTACTGGAGACATTATTTTGTACTCAAAATGTCAGTTGAGAGCTTGTTAGAAATGCAGACTCTTAGGCGCCACCTGAACCACCTAACCTGAATCTGCTGTTTAACAAGAGTCTCAGGTGAGTCTAATAAATGTTAGTTTGAGTAGCCCTTAGGACATAATTTGGGAAAATACAAGAAACCAAGTAGCATTGTTAGCTTGTTTTTAGCTGAGATAATGGTATGGCCATTTTTCTTTTTAAAAAGTACTCTTCTTGCGCTTCCCTGGTGGCGCAGTGGTTGAGTCCGCCTGCCGATGCAGCGGGCACGGGTTCGTGCCCTGGTCTGGGAAGATTCTACATGCCGCCGAGTGGCTGGGCCTGTTAGCCATGGCTGCTGAGCCTGCATGTCCGGAGCCTGTGCTCTGCAACGGGAGAGGCCACAGCTGTGAGAGGCCCGTGTACCGCATTAAAAAAAAAAAAAAAAAAAGTACTCTTCTTAACAGATAAATACTGAAATACATACCAGTAAAAATTATATCACTTCTGGGATTTGCTGCAAAATAAGAAGAAGATTGGAGTCAGTGAGAGTATAGATGAAACAAGATGGGAATGTGTTGATAATTGTTGAAGCTGGGTTTATTCAATGAGTCTCTTAATTTTTGTGTTTGAAAATTACCATAAAAATTTCACATGTGTATGTATGTTTATAATATATGTATATGCTGGGGAGAGGGAAGGTGGTGGGAATGACAAGGTTCTGTAGGTTAATAAATTGCAGAAATGCTGCATAATATATTCCTCTTCTATCCACCCCGCTCCTACCCAGACAACCTCCCGCCCAGAGGTACCTTGTACATTAACATATTAAAGTCTCCTGAAAATGACTGTTGTTAGGAAACCTTCAATTTGTGTAACCCAGAATTTCCAAAATAGCCTATTACCACATAATGTCTATTAATATCTTATAAGACACTGTTTCTGAGGAACTCTCTAGAAACTCCTCATTAGGAAATAGCATACACGTTTAAAATGATCGAATGCTGTAATGCGTTGTAGTAACTAACATTCCCCAGGAGGTGAAAAATGAGATGACTGAAAACGGTGCTTTAAGGACATGGGGCTTAAAATGGGAGTGAAAGAGAGGTAGAGTTTGGTTCGGTAAGGGTGGGGGAGATTTTAAGTTGACTTTGTCAACCCTAGACTGTTGTATGCTTTTGGTAGAGGTGATTTTACTTAATTTTGGCAATGGCCTTCTCTGTTGGCTACAAGATTTATACTTTTGGTCGCCACAAGTGTTTTATATAACCGAGTTAATTGAAATATAGAAAAACTGCATGTGTCAGGTGTAGTAATTGGCCCTAAGCACTGTCTGAAGGAAGATGCCAGTGAAATTTTCAATTGACTTTAAAGCAAAAATTGTTTACTGTCACTTGATATTAAGTGAATCTCTTTGTAGTGAATTAGGGGATGTTATTTTTATGCATCAGAAAACTTTTTCAGAGGGACTTGTCATTATGAATCACTATCAATTGGGATGGGATTCGCTATCAATTGGGATGGGATTATCTTGTATTTTGTGGGATCTAATAAGACATAATTCAGAAACAAGCAATTGCAATGTCTAATTGAATGTAATAAAATCTGATTTAAAAGTGTAATGTAGATTTGGTTATGCTTTGAGTGAAGCCATATCTTATGTGATTATATAGTGATACACATCTATTTAATGTGTAATTTTTTTTTTTTTACAAAACTCAGAGTTATGAGTTTTTATAGTTCATTGGAAGCCTTTGTAGACTATTCTTCTTATACAAAGGGGTCTGCTTCATTTAATAGGCTTTGAAGACCACTTCTCAACTTGTTTGGTTAGGGTTCATAGTGTAGTAAACTCTTTTCCTCTTTTTCAGTTTGTACTTTCACACTACTCGGAACTGTATTTAGTGTCCCTCCTGACATAATAGGTATATTGTTACTGTCAGGCATTTCTTAGGATGGCTGTTACATATTTTCGAAGAAAAGAAAATCTGACTCACACTGAAATAATGGTTAAGTGGATCTAATAGTGTAACCTAATATCTTCTAGTTGAAAGCAGTTTGGAAAAGAAAATAGAATTCACGTTTTCAAGAATCATGTCAGCTCTAGACTCTTTTTTTCTTGTGTTGGGATCAATAACAAAAAGGAATACTATGTTCTAGAAAGATCAGTAAGTTAATTGTTCATTTTCGTCCTACTTGGAGTGAGGTTCAGAAACTAGTTAACCCTTGAATATTTGTTGAGAGTTTAAAAATACCCAGTTTGGGCCTTATGATAATATGTTAGAATATGTTGTAAAGATGACTCCTTCTGCTTTTTCCATTATGCAATTTAAAAAATTCATAAGAATTGTCCTAAAAAGAGAGAAGGTGGTACTGATTGAGGGATTCAGGTGCTTGATGAGTAAAAAGTGCAGGGGCTCAGTGACATCTAGTTTATCTGCTAAGGGGCCCACTTTGAGTACTTCCCAGAATGGGGATCACTGAGGAGGTTTGATTCTTACTGTAGATTTTGATCTATAGAGCTGTAGCTTCCTGGTAAGTGATTTCTGGATATGTGGAGCCTTGTAATTAGTGTCTCTAAGTTGCTTGAAGTGGTTTCCATTAATTGTTTAATCTTTATCATTCCTGGAGGAGAGGTCACTGGATGCTAACAAGGAATGCCCTTAGAAGACAATTAAGTGTATTAACTGTTTTCAGAAAGCCTGACTTAAGGCTGATTATTCTGCAGGTGTTATCAAAATTCAGGTGTATTATGTTAAATATTTCTTATAGCAGGTTAATTCGTTATCTGAGACTCTATCAGGCAGGTAACTCTTCTTGGGGAAGAATCTGTGTTGCTGTGGTTAAGGGGGGGATTACTGATAACATCTGCCTTGAGATTTTACCCAACCAGAATAACGCCTCCTGTGTTTTATAGGGTGGTGTATTAGTCTGCTCAGGCTGCCATAACAAAATGCCATAGACTGGGTGACTTAAACAACAGATTTTCTCACAGCTTTGGAGGCTAGAAGTCTAAGATCACGGTCTTGTACCGTCAGGGTTGGTGTCTGGTGAGGCCTCACTTCTTGGCTGGTAGATGGCCACCTTCTCGTGTTTCCTCAGATGGCCCTTCCTCTGAGTGTGTGGGGAGGGACAGGGCTCTCGTGTCTCTTCCTCTTTTTAGAAGGACACCAATTCCATCGCATTAACGCCCTGCCTGTATGACCTCACTTAATCTTTTTTTTTTTTTGCGGTACACGGGCCTCTCACTGTTGTGGCCTCTCCTGTTGCAGAGCACAGGCTCCGGACGCGCAGGCTCAGCGGCCATGGCTCACGGGCCCAGCCGCTCCACGGCATGTAGGATCTTCCCGGGCCAGGGCACGAACCTGTGTCCCCTGCATCGGCAGGCGGACTCTCAACCACTGCGCCACCAGGGAAGCCCCTCACTTAATCTTTATTACCTCTCTTCTAGGCCCTGCCTCCAAATACAGTCACGTTGGGGATTAGGGATTCAACATATGAATTTTGTGGTGGTAGGTGGTGTGTGTGTCACAATTCAGCCCATAACATATGGTACTCTGGGCACTCTTATTTGTTAAAATACCCTAAAATGCTTCCAGAGTGACAGTCTGGCAGTCTTGAGGCTCAGGCAAGAGCCCTGGTCAGGCTAATTTTTCACAACTGATTGTCAGTCTTACTACATGCTTTTCTGTCTTACAATGTTTAACAGTCCTCTATTAGCCCTCCAATACTGAATACTTGGACTGTGGACTCTCTTCAGAGAATTTCTGTCTGGTCAGCTTGAACTATCAAAAGGCTTGCTCAGAGGAGGTAGTTAATGAAACATGATTTGTTCCATTTAGTCCTTTAAATTCCCTAAATTCTATTCTTAGATTAAAATCATTGGAAAGCTTAATACTTTGGACTATATTCAGAGTCTTTGAAAATCTCTTAGGTCCGAGTTGTGTTTTAATGTTACGTTCTTGAAGGGACTTATAAGAAATGGCCATGTAAAATTTATTACTTTGTTTTTAGAAGGTTGTTGAGGACATTGGTCACTATATTGTGTAATGTCTTCTTGTTTTATTTTTATTTAAAAAAATTTTTATTTATTTTGGGCTGTGTTGGGTCTTCGTTGCTGCACGCAGGCTTTCTCCAGTTGCTGCACGTGGGGGCTACTCTTCGTTGTGGTGTGTGGGCTTCTCACTGCGGTGGCTTCTTGTTGTGGGGTGCAGGCTCTAGGCACACAGGCCTCAGTAGTTGTGGCTCTCAGGCTCTAGAGCTTAGGCTCAGTAGTTGTGGTGCACGGGCTTAGTTGCTCCGTGGCATGTGGGATCTTCCCGGACCAGGGCTCGAACCTGTGTCCCCTGCATTGGCAGGTGGATTCTTAACTGCTGTGCCACCAGGGAAGTCCATGTCTTCCTGTTTTAAGTGAAAGTTTTTTTTTGTTTTTAGAATTTAGTACTAGTTTAGAGTTTGCTTGCTTAGAGCAATTGGAATCTGTCTTTTTGAGAATGGGAATTATATATAATTGGCTAGGGTTTTCTTTTTGCATCGGCTACTAGGAACCCCAAAGTTAAATTGGCTCATTTCATACATGCTACGTTTGTCCGTATGACCTGTGTACCTGTGTTTTACATTTATATGGCATTGTTGTCCTGCTTATCTTCAACTAGTTCCTCTTTCTCATTTGTATTGTCCACATTCTTGTATATACAAACCATCTCAGATCTTTTTTGGAAAGAACTGAGATAGAATTGAAATGAAACTTGCAAGTAAATATTGTTACTCATTATTCACCATTAACTGTTGGTTGAAAGCTGCCATTCTTTTCTTTGGTGCTAACTCCCAGGTGACTTCAGAGAACACTTTGAGAGTAGAAGCCCGCAAAGCTGTCCTGATGTGGCTCCCGGCTTCCTCTCTGACCTCGTCTCCTATCATTGTCATCCTTCCTCCCTTCTCTAAAGCCACATTGACTTCTTGACCATTCCTTGTTCCTTGAACAGGCCAAACATGTCCTACTTCAGGGCCTGTGTGTCTTCTGTTGTCTCTGGGATCAGTTTACCCAGGTAGTGCCAGATGCAACCCCCCCCCCCACCCCGGCTTTCTAAAAAGCTCTGTTCAAATGGCATCTTGATCTGAGAAACCATTCCTGGCCTTCTTGTGTAAAAGAGTCTCCCTTCCCCCTACCCTGCCTTCGTTTTTCCATAGCTGCTCCGTCACTCTCCCGGCCTCCACGTGTTGTATGCCTGCTTTCCCCCACTAGACCAGGGTGTGAGCTTCATGAGGGAGGGATTGGTTTATATTCACAGCTGTGTCCCTAGCCACTTACAGCTATGCCTGCTAAGTTGTAGGTGTGTCATAACTATTTGTTCAATGACTAAATGGACTAAATAGGGTCAATGTAGCTATTGCTTGTCCTCTCCTATAGATTTTTGAACTGACATTTATTTGTGTGAGATAGTCTAGTTGCAGTTGTTCCTTAAGGCAGGTGACTACCCTCCATGACCTCTTCAGGTCCTGCATCTTGCTGCTGCTCATTATTTAGCTTTATCTAAGCTCTTAATATACCAGGCACCATAAGAATATAGAGAAAAGGTCTGATCTCAGTTTATAAATATCCTCAGGAATTTTCCACTGGGGGAGGCTTTAGGGGATTTGGGCTAACAATGTTGTGATTCACAAATGATTGATTTTGTTCCTCATAACGTGTCAGCCCACGCATTGAGGGCACCTTATATTTTACAGAGCACATTCACACACTTCTCCAATCCTCACGATAACCTGGTGAGGCAGGTTCTCTTACCTTGTCTGTTTGACAAGGAAAGAAACAGGCCCAGACATGTTAAGTGACTTGCCCAAGGTCAAAGAGCTTGAAAGTTGCAGACGCCTCATGTTTGACACTGGTCAGAAGCAAGACACTTCTGCTGTATTCCTAATGGTAGTATTCTAGATTTGTTTTTTTCATCGTATTCTGCCTTTGACTGGAGGTTATTGTTTCTCTTGAGTGATAGGTTACCTTTGGGTGACTAACCCTGTTTTCATAGGTGTGCTTTTTCTTTTATTTGATCTTGCTTTTGTCTTTTTTAAAGAGTAATATCGACCTGTGTGTACTTTCTCCTGTCTGGACTCCATTACTCTATTAAGTCCAAAGTGAAAGCAAAATTGTTCCATAGAAGGAGCCAGTTAACAGTGACTAGTTATTTTCCTTTCAAAACACTTGACCGGCTACACTGAAATACAGAAGCTGGTATCAAAAAGGAAACTGACAAATTTCATTTTAGACCTGCAGGTATTTCCCCTGGGTTTTTATGCTTGTTTATAGGGCTTTCTTGGAGCTGGTGGTTGTAAATTCACTAGAACCATTTAACGGTATGTGTTCCTACGAGGTGTTGTTAACAATAGCTTAGCATGGGTACCGTGGTCCTTTTAGTCCACTGGGTAAATAAATTCCTTCCTGGGATTAATTAGTCATGGTTAGTGATGTAATTCATCATGCAAATGCCAGAGCTGTCTTAGTGAAAAATTCTTAGTGATCCAGAGACGTCTGTGTCCAGCGTAACTGGAATCTACGCTTTTATGTTCATCCATGAACTTGACAATAGTTTGTAAAGCATAATGATTTTGAGATAGGAATGGAAAAAGCTCTAAAGAATGATTCAGTAACTTGAAGGCATCTTGGGATGGCAACTTCAAATAGTTTCTCCTCTGCTCCATGTCTTCTTTTAGCTCATGCTTTTTAAACCTTCTTGTCCAGATTCAAGACTGTTACTACTGAAAAAGCGGCCAAGTGCTCTGTTGACATCTCTAGCTGTTCACTCCTCTCTTGACATGTGGGCTGTAGTTTGATTAGGCTGCAGTCCTGCAGCTCAGGAGCTGAAGGCAGGAAAGGAGGTTTCACAGCATGTATGAGTGGAAAGGGCATGGGTTTTGGCGTCAAGTATACTTAGCTTTAATTTCATTTTTGATGTTAGCTGTGTGCAACTTTACCTCTCTGTTCCTTTGATTCTTGATCTGTAAAAAGGTGGTGATACTACCTCACCAGACCATTTTGAGAGTCACCTTAAACTATGTGTACAAAATAACTACTGCATTGTTTGGTGTATAATAGACACTCCGTAATTTATATCCTGTGCCTCACTTTTGATTTTCTTTTCCCAAAATGTGGGACACAGGAATGCATGTAAACTTGTGCATTTAGTTTTAAAATCTCCCAAGTAGAGGATGAGAGCTAGATTGTCTGTATTTACAGTCAAAGGGATCTTGGATCATTTTTGGACTCAACATTTACAAAAAAAATGCTGTGTAGTTTTAGGTTACATGATTAGAAATAGAATGCCTATATTATGGGATATAAAACCTCTTTCTGTTTGGATGGTCACACCACATTAGACGTATGTTGTGTCAGTTCTGAGTACCACATCTTGAGGCAGGATAGGGGAACCTTTTAAGAACCAGACTCTCCAGGCTTGAGGCCTGGCTCTGCTACTTAAAAGTTCAGTGCTTCAAACGCACAACTCAGTCTGCATTTGTAAGAAGAGGGGGGACAATGGCACCTACTCCACAGGTGTTGTCTGGAATAAATTATTATATATAAACCACTTAGATTAATGTAGTAAGTCCTATGTGAGTGTTACCCATTTTCAAGGGAACTTCAGAAGAAAGTTACAAGGCTGGTGGGCTGCCATGTTGTGGAAGAAACAGATGAGGAAATTGGAGGTGCTGAAGGTGAGAAAAAAACTATTGAGAGTCCTTTACCATTTAAAGAGAGACCTTATGAAAGAGGGAATAGACTTATTTTATGTTGCTGAAAAAGGTGGAACTAGGATCAATGGGTAGAAATTACAAAGAGGCTGATTTTGCTTTATGTTAATGAAAGACCTTGTAACAAGTAGAGCAGTTCAAAATTGCAGTGAATGGCTTATTGGGCCAGTGAGGTTTCCCTTGCACAGAGGCTAGAAGGCCTAGGAGAAGTTCCTGACTTGGCTGGCGGGGTGAGCTAGACGACAAACGTTCTCTTCTACCCTGCTCTCAGTTCAGGTCAAGTGACTTGCTTAAAGTAGGATAATCCTACACTGAATTTTGCTGCGTTTTGGTAGCGTGTGTGGGAACTTTCTCCCTAGAGTTAGTCTGCTTTTATGGTCTATCATTCATTCATTGTACAGATATTTATTGCGGGAGGCATTGTATTTCTGGTCTCACTTTGCAGAAAAGAAAACAGGTTGGAAATGAATCTTTGTTTATGGTCTACTATTGCTTGACACCATGCAGTCCCCGGAGGAACCCAGTGAATTAGGTTTCATTTTTGTAGGGAGACGATTCTCCTTGGGAAGGTTGTGTTTCTGAAGTTCTTGTGAGCAAAGTACGGGTGCCCTTTGTTTTAGACTGTCAAGGATGTTTGTTTGACATGTTTGGAAGATACAGATAACCTTTCCAGAGCAAAGGGCAGGCATGTTTACTGCCTTTAAGTAGGCATGTTTAAGCTCAGGGTTCCTCTCCAGCAACTCAGCATGTGTAGGCATCCATTTGGGCCCATCCTTCCAACGCCCATGGGACTTGGGGGCAGGGGGCCTGCTACAAATATGCTGATGCTCGTGTTACTTGCTGTGCTCTGACTAATAAAGTCCTGAGCTTCTGACCCACCCGGGAGTTTTGTGACTTCCCCCAACATCTGTGAAACTGCGGCAGGCTAACTTGTTAGCTTCTCAGTAGGATAAAATCTCAGACTTTGCATTTCTTGACAGTGTGGAGGAGTGAAGTGGGAGGTCAAATCTCATGCCTCTCCTATAAAAAGGGAGAGGGAGGGGACTTTCCTGGTGGTGCAGTGGTTAAGAATCCGCCTGCCAGTACAGGGGACACGGGTTCGAGCCCTGATCTGGGAAGATCCCACATGCTGCGGAGCAACTGAGCCCGTGCGCCACAACTACTGAGCCTGAGCTCTAGAGTCCTCGAGCCACAACTACTGAGCCCAAGTGCCACAACTACTGAGCCCGCGCCCGAGTGCCTAGAGCCCATGCTCTGCAGCAAGAGAAGCCACAGCAATGAGAAGCTGCACACTGCAACGAAGAGTAGCTCCTTCTTGCCACAACTAGAGAAAGCCGCGTGCAGCGACGAGAACCCAACACAGCCAAAAATAAATAATAAATAAATTTATAAAAAAAAAAAGGGAGAGGGAGGATAACCACAGGACCCACTCCAGTGGGCTGTTCTGAGGATTAAACATACTTTCTATAAAATGTGCAGCCTCTAGATATTAGTGGCTATTTTTGTGGCCTTCCTTTTCTCTAATTAAAAAAAAAACTTTAATGGTTTTGTCCTCTCAGAGTTCTCCTATGTAAGTATATTTGACTAAAGGCAAAATGTCATTCAGCCCAGTTTACATCAAGAGGATGAATTTCAAATGTGGGGCAAACATGGCACAGGCTGTTTCCTTACATAAATATTTTCTCTGAAAGTGAAAATAGGAGCTAAAACCCCCTATAGGCCCATCTTTCTCATCTTCATTTTAGTAACCCTTTCTGTTTTCTAAGTAATTTCTTATGCCATGGTAATGTGTTACAGTGACCACTGATGCCCGAGAAGGTGTCCTCTCTCTCAGCCTGACATCTTCCTTGATGGTAATTCTACTAGTTAATGTAAAGAATGTGAAATGCTTGGCATGTTTCCTTCCACAAACGGTGGTGGGGAGGAAATCATGCAAAGCGTCATAAAGATGGCAAAGTGATCCAGTGTAGCTTTGAAAAGTCTGTGGCCATTTGCTGTGAAAGGGGGGAAATAATAGTTCAATATCTGGGAACTCTTCCCTTTGGGACACTTGATAAATTGAAGGCATTTTTGGACTGTGCTTTACTTTAGATTAACAGCCTGGAAGGTTTCAGATTTAAAGAGCAAAGTTATATATCACAGAAACAACAGGATGATATACATAGCCACCCTGTAGCCAAATACTGCAAGTAGTATATTGGTAGCTCTCTCTTTGAAACCAAATTCCCCCTAAGTTCTCTACTCTGACTTACTTTATTAGTCGAATGCTTGTGTGGTATTTTCTACCTGAAAGTAAGCTTGGAGGTAGTCTGGTGTAGGCTTACCAGTTGACAGAGGAGGACACAGGATCTAGCATGGTAAAGCCTTCCTTCAAGTCTTGGGGTTTCCAGTGTGTTGCCTGGAGTGTTTCCTGTAGCCCTCACAGACTTCGCCTTTTCCTTCCTTCCATTTCTATCCCTCCTGCTCCCCATTTCATGCTGGGCCCCATCTCTTGACATCCCTAACACACTTGCAAACTTCTTTTTTGAGGTTAGATTGAAGTCAGAGACTGGCCTGCTGAATCGCTCTCTAAATTGGAAGATAAGTTTTATATATTATGTGACTCATGAATTAAGATCTTTCACTCTAAATGACATTTTGGAGAAGACTGTTGTACAGTGTTTTGCTTGCAAAAATCTGGAAGGGGATATGTGACTGATTCGCTGACAGACCATCTCTGAAAGCAGTTCTAATGATGGACTTATAATTGATTGCATCCATCATTGAGAGCCTAAACTACCCCCTCCCTAAATTAAAAAAGATAAATGAAATAAAGCATGCTGAATGTATAGCTGACAAATCTGAGGGAATTTAATGAAACTAAATTACCGCAGCCAACAGATAAGAGAAAAAGGTTTCTTTGTTACTGATTATAACACTAAATTAAAAAAAAATTATCCAAGAAGGATAAAAGAGGAAACAAGATCTGTGGTTCATGTATCAAACTAAGTTATTGAAAGATTTTTAATAAGTGTATCTATCTCATTCCCTGCTTATTGTTTATTCGTATCAATCTTGTTAGTGCTGTTGGAAGAATAGTAAATGCAGGAACTGCCTTGTAGTATAGCTGATATTGCTGTCTGTTGTAGTGGGTTTTAGAATGACTGTGACCTTATTTCCAGGCCGCTGGGGGGCTCTGTACTAAATTCATGTCATTTGAATGAGCTATTTGGAAGGCGGTTCCTCAGTGTAGAAGCAATTTTATAGTAAGTATGCTTTGGGTTATATATAAAAGAAGACCAAGCGAAAGCGACTTAAACAATGGATATTTATTATCTCCCCTAACAGGGAGTCCCTCGGTAAGGCAGCTGTGGGTTGGCTGCTTTAGTGGCCCAATGATGTAATGGCAGTAGCTTGGCATTTCTCTTGGCTTCCCCTTCCAGGATTATAGTATGGCTAATGTATGATTATCTTAGTTTTGTACGACAGTACCCGGTGTTGGGAAAAGGGACCTGCTTCCTGTTAACCTTCTTGCAAGAAAACTACTCCTAGGGGCTTCCCTGGTGGCACAGTGGTTAAGAATCGCCTGCCAATGCAGGGAACACAGGTTCGAGCCCTGCTCCGGGAAGATCCCACATGCCGTGGAGCACCTGGGCCTGTGTGCCACAACTACTGAGCCTGCGCTGTAGATAGAGCCCACGAGCCACAACTACTGAGCCCGCGAGCCACAACTACTGAGCCCGTGAGCCACAACTACTGAGCCTGCACGCCTAGAGCCCATGCTCTGCAACGAAGAGTAGCCCCCGCTTGCCGCAACTAGAGAAAGCTTGTTTGCTGCAACAAAGACCCAAAGTAGCCAAAAATAATAAATAAATAAATAAATAAAATATCATTTTATAAAAAGAAAAAGAAAACTACTCCTAGAAGTCCTTAGGTCTCATTGGCCAGACTTGTCACTGGTAAGGGGAATGCAAGTACTTGAATTCACTCCAACAAATCAAGACCTACCCAGGTTCTTGCAGAGCTCATGCTGCCTGTTACCTGATTATGCCAAGGGGAAAAGTGAAGAGAAAGACTCCTTGGATTGGCAACCAATAAATCCATTTAGATAGGCTGCTGGATTTTACTGTGCAGGCGGTTTCATATTTTCTCTTAGTAACTTGTTTCATTTCCTAGTTAGTGAGGTGAATGTGCTCTCATTGACTAACTCATCCTTCGTCTACTTTTGGGTTTTAAGTTTGCCTCAGCTTGATATATTCTGTCTTTACCAGGACCCTGTCTACCAGTGATGATGTTGAAGACAGAGAAAATGAGAAGGGGCGTCTTGAAGAAGCCTATGAGAAGTGTGATCGTGACCTGGATGAATTGATCGTGCAGCACTACACAGAATTGACGACAGCCATTCGCACATACCAGAGCATCACAGAGCGCATCACCAACTCCCGAAACAAAATAAAGCAGGTAAGCCTCCATCCTTCTAATATCTGGTGATTGTTGCATCTACCATTAGTCTAGGTGTTATAGCTTGGAGGTGCCCTGGTAGTGGTAACAGCCTTAACGAGTGATTCATACTGATGCTTTGCAGGAGTTTTGCAGGTTTCTGGAAAGCCAGAATGCAGAGCATCACAGAGGGCATCTGGACTTGCTTCTTTTCTCCCTTAAGTCTGATCCTTGGCTTCTGCCATTACTTTTCTTTTTTTAAAAATAAATTTATTTATTTATTTATTTTGGCTGCGTTGGGTCTTCCTTGCTGTGTGCAGGCTTTCTCTAGTTGCAGTCAGTGGGGCCTACTCTTTGTGGTGGTGCGCGGGCTTCTCATTGCGGTGGCTTTTCTTGTTGCAGAGCATGGACTAGGTGTGTGGGCTCAGTAGTTGTGGCACACGGGCTCAGTAGTTGTGGCTCGTGGGGTCTAGAGTGCCGGTTCAGTAGTTTTGGCACAGAGGCTTAGTTGCTCTGTGGCATGTGGGATCTTCCCGGACCAGGGATAGAACCCACGTCCCCTGTGTTGGCAGGTGGATTCTTAACCGCTGCTCTACCAGGGAAGTCCCTCTGCCATTACTTTTCATTGCAGTGTGAAATGGCACAGAGGAGATGGCCTCAACTTGGGGAAGCCTAAAAGGGGAGCTGTTTTAAGACTCTAGGGCCTTTTATTGTTAGAGGCTCTCGTTATAATGTATTAAATGTATTTATTGTGCTCATGTCACACATTGTGTGTGTGTATTGCTGTAGCAGTTGAAAATAAAAAAAATTTTTGGTTTTGAGTATGTCACCCCATTTGAAGTTGGTTGTGATTTCTCTGCAGTCATTGTACATTCTTGGTGGTTTTTGAGAAGAAAATCTAACTCACAAATTATTTAAATGTAAATACTTATGAATACTGAAGTTCTTGAATGTTATTCTTTAGTAGTGACAAGCATGCACTAATTTTTATTTTGTAATTGTCTTTCATATTTTGGAGCTGTTTTTCTTTCACTCTTTTTCTTTCTCCCTTCTCTCTTCCTCTCCTTCTTCCCTCTTCTTGGTTCCTTTCTTCTTCTTTTTTTTTTTATTGGGGTATAGTTGTATTACAATGTTGTTTTAGTTTCTACTGTACAGCGAAGTGGAGTTCCTTGTGCTATACAGCAGGTTCTTATTAGTTATCTATTTTATACTTATGGGTGTATATATGTCAATCCCAATCTCCCAGTTCATCCCACCACTACCTACCCATACCGCTTTCCCACCTTGGTGTCCATACATTTGTTCTCTACATCTGTGTCTCTATTTCTGGTTTGCAAGGCAGAAATTGGTTCCTTTCTTCTTTCCTTCCTTCCCTCCCTCCCTCCCCACTTCCTTCTGTGGTTGGTCTTTGAAAAACTTTTGGTTCCTGGGTGCCACATCTTTAGTTCTTAAAGGATAAAGTGGGTTCATAAGGGGTATTTTTAATATTTGGCCAAGGGATGAACTGATCAAATAAAGGTTATATACTGTCACATCATAGTTATGTGGTTCTTGGCTATGTATTTTGAGGGTCACTCCTTTAATACCTTGTATTACTGCTCTCTGATAAATAACAATTGGTCCCACTTACTGAGCACTGATTCCTTGCCAGGCAGATTATGTCTGTTCCCCACTCAACAAATTTAGGATTTGAACTCTGGTCTCCCTGCTCTGAGGTCCTTGATGCTGGTTTTCAGACATCTTTTAATGGAGTAGCCCCCCGTTTCTTTGTACATGAGATATTTTGCAGAACCCCAACATACCAGTTGCCTCTTGTTTGCTATTGGGCTGAGAGATGCAGAGCCTCATGCTGGCTCCCCTCCTTAGCGCTCAGCAGCTGACCTTCAAGCACCTCTGTGGCCAGAGGGCTGCATAGACCATTTGAAGTGCGCTGCCCTGTGCTATTTGATTGGTTCGGGAATTCTCTGGATGTACCTGCCCAGTGGTGGCTGTGCCTGTGGTCTCCTCACATGTTTTCTTCCCTGCCTTCTAGACCTTATGATTTGGTAATAGGTACCTAAATGATTCTTCTAAGAATGCTGTTATATGTGAGTTTCAGCCTTGAAGAGTACAGTTCCACAATCAGGTTCTTAACCTTTTTTGAAGCAATGTGGTGACCGCTTTACATTTTAAAATTAACTGGGCATTTTCAAAAGGAATTCTATAATTCTTAGCCTTTACAAGTGGTGAGTTCATCCTGTGGATTTATCGGTGAAACTAGGTAAAGCTATAGATCAGTAGCTCTAGATTTAAAGTGAACCGTAGTCCATTTTGACCCAATATACTAAGGTCAAGAGGGGTCAGAAAGTGAATCTGTAAAGCTGCTGACCTTCTGGCTTTGCCTCGGGTAATCACACAGTAAGCGTGAAGGACCTCTTGGTGTTGGTGTTTTCTAATGAGTGTGCTTGACTGGAAGGACTTTGTCCTAATCTCAAGGGAGGCACTGCTGTGGTCTCTGCCTTGACTCCCTATCACTCTGAGTCAATAGTATCTTTGCCCAAACAAAGAGTGTTTGCTGGTACTGAAAAGGAGAGTCTCATCTTGATTATTTCACGTTTGTTTTAGTAGCCAGTCTTTTCACTGTCCTCCTCATTTTCAAGTATGCTGGAGTTCTGAGCAAAAGGAAACAACAGAAAAATTTTTTTTATTGTATCAGACAGTTGTCAAGAAAGTAAATGTCACATAACTCAGTATTATGAACTAGCCTCAATATTGGCAAGAGAAAAATAAAGGGCTAAATGTCTTTTCAAGAAAGCCTTTGATAGTTGATACGTGGGAGAAGACAATTTTGGGGAAAAATGAAAGGGAATTTGTTTTTATTGTATAATTTGACAGTTTTGTACTGTGAAAGTCTGTTTCTTATCACCAAGGAAACACTGATGTTTCCTCACTAATCTTTGCCTGTCAGTTTTGGTTTTTAATTGCACTTTAGATTGTATACAGCATAAAGGTATGTATATTTTTAAAGTAAAAATGGGGATGATTCAGTAATCATTGGTTTACATTATTTCAGAGCCAAGCAAGATGTTGAGAATGTGTGAATCTGAGTTGACATTTTCTTTCTGCTCTCTGCCAAAAGAATGGAACGAGGATTCACTCAATAAATATTTGTTGAGTGCCAGCTATGTGCTGGTGGTGGTTTCGATACTGAAATATGTTTTAGATTTCCATGTAGTGGAAAATACCAGTCCCTGTCCTCATGGGGCTTACATGCTAGTGGGAAGACACAGGAAAACAAATAGATGATATTTAGCAACATTGATTTAGTCTCTATATTAAGTGTTTGTTTTGTGCTGAGCAGCGGTCTAGGTCCTGGGGTATAGAAGTGAGTAAAACAGACAAAAATTCCTGTCCTCGTGGAGTTTACATTCTAGTCAAGAAAGGCAGGCTATCAATTAGTAAGAGGGTATAACAGATGGTAAGAAACGCTGTGCTTAAAATAAAATTTAAAAAAGCTAGGAAGGAGAATAGGGAGTTGCTGTTTTGAACAGAGTGGTCAGGGAAGGCTTCACTGAGGTTATATTCAAGCCAACACTAGAAGAAGGTGAGGGAGAGTCCGGAAAAGCACCCCAGGAAGAAGGAATAGCAGGTACAGAAAGCTCCTCAAGCAAGAACATGATTGGAATTTGGGGGAGCAGCAAGGTTGGAGCTGGAGCACAGTGAGAAGTGGGGAGAGTGGCAGAGGGAGACGAGAGTGCTGGTGGGTGAGGTGTGGCAGAGTGGGTCAGGTCACGTGGGGTCTTGATCGCTGTAAGGACTTTGATTTTAACTCTGGGTGTGTGGAAATCACTGTAAGTTTTGAGCACAAGAGCGGCACGATGTGTCTAACATGTTAAAAGGGCCACTCTAGCTGCTATACTGAGAAGAGATTTTAGCGGGGGCCAAGGCAGATGAAGATGTTCACATTCATGCTTTGTTACCTTTTAAAGCTTGAGAACACGGAACTGTTTACATTTCCCATCTTGGCATTTCTTTCATTTATGGATTCTTGTTGGTAGAATCTCTGTCCTTGAGGATAATATGAGCTGACAGATAGATCTGACTCTTCTTTGATGCTCCAAACTTCTTTATATCAGGCAAGTCCACATGGAATTTTTTTGAGATTAAATGTGCAAATAAAATACCATGTATGATTGATCAGGTCACTTATGTGGATAAGTAAAATAGTTGGGCTGTCTTATTACTGTTGAGTACAAGTGAGATGTTACTGCATTAGAAAACCTCAGAATTTATAGGTTCTACCAGTGTCTGTCATAATGACTGTTATAGCAGCACCAGAATGGATGAATGTGAATGGATATGAGTTGGGAACTTGGGCCGTATGCTTGTTGGTAGTATTTGAATTTGAGTGTTTCTTCCATCCTGTATTAAGTAGATGAGATGATGCCAGATTTCTTTAAAGATACTAAGTATCCATCTAATGGTTATCATAGAAGCAGGTAAACTGAAGGGGAAACACAGATACTTGTCTCTGTTGTGATGTGCGCACAAACACTTTACATTTCGCCCCAGTTTCGGCTGTTCTGTTGGTGCTTGATCGAGCTCCTAACTCATTTTTCTTGCCTGTAATTGGAAATAACCATATGTGATTGTTCAAGTGAAGTTGTTAGGGCTTGATCATTGAGTAATGTAACATTCATTACTTAACATTTAACTAAAATAATTTTGTGACCTTTTTATATGAAAGTATATGTTGTGAGGTAGAATTAGAATGAAGAATAACCTTAATTGATATAAAAAAGTAAGTCACAGTAGGA